>NW_024429184.1:43669794-46367803 GCF_017639785.1 Mesocricetus auratus | reverse complement strand
TTTACTTCTTGCAGAATCTTTGTACACTGAGAAGATGTATCTTTGGCAAGGCAGGTTCTGACCTAATTAATTAAAGTGCTGAATGTCCAATGACTGGATAAGAAGTTGGTAGGTGGGATTTCCGGGCATAGGGAGGATTTCGGGAAGAAAAAGGCAGAGTTTCCAGCAAGACACAGATAGGAGACATGGAAGAAGAAGGATGGATGGTACATGGCAGAACGCTGATTAATGAAAATGGGTTAATCTATGTTTTAAGAGCTAGTGGAACTAGCTTAAGCTATGGCCAATGTTTCATAACTACTAATTAGCTTCTGTGTCATTATTTGTGAAAAATCAACTACATTTATTAAAATGAATATCAAGTGATAGTAACCAACTTTTATGGATTCTTCCTAGTTTTCATGAGTTTATGCCTGTTTTCACCAGGAAAACCTCATGTCTAATTGCAGTCCCAGCTGGAAAATATATCTCACTACTATTGTTTAGTCAGAAGGAAACTGAGTTTTTTGTATCAGCCTCACTATCTCTCTCCTTTCTCTCTTCTCTCCACATGTCTATCAACATACTGATACATGCATTTATATTAATTATGCTATATACTGACAATCTTTAAATTTTTGCCCAATACTAGTAAGAGAAGAAAAATCAAGAGGAAAATTTTATGTAAGTGAAAGCAATTGATAAAAATAATAATGACTGTATTTGGATAAAACCTGTGTTAATACTTTCAATGGGATGAAATAAACACTTCTAACAAATAGGAGTTCTGAGCTTCTTAAGACTTATGTAGATCACATAAGTACTTTGTGGAAAGTCCCTTTACTGACCTCCACCAGCATAAATTCTTATACCTAAAGTACATTTTATTTTTATATACATTTCTATTTTATTTAGGAAAAATATAACTGCTACACCAAGAAAACTGTTTGATGATAGGAAGTAAAATACAAAGAATCAATTATTGCAGTGTTTCTGAATATCTAGGAACTTCATCATTGCTTTCTTCTGTAAAATTTATCACTTTTCATTTAAATTCTAAGTCTTAAGAAATCTATCCTTCACTGGCCACTGTAAACAATTACACATATTTAAAGACCATAACTGAAATGTCAATATCCATGAGAGCAAGCAAGACACATTGCACAGATCAATATCCTTGAAGCATAACAGAAATTGATGGCACAAACACTAGTGTTTATCCCTTTGTGTTTTTAAGTAATGTGGTGAGTGGAAATACAGACTAAGTTGGGTAGAAAATTGCTACAAGAAAATGACCTCCTCCTTGATGATAAGGCATTGATGAGTACCTTATATGCCATCCTAGAACCTTCATCCAGTGACTGATGGAAGCAGAGACAGATATCTACAGCTGAACACTGAACTGAACTCCTGGCACCTAGTGACAGAGATGGAGGAGTGATGAGCAAAAGGGTCAAGACCATGATGTTGAAACCCACAAAGACAGCTGACTGGATAATTAAGAGCTCTTGAGTCCCAGATTGATGGCTGAGAGGCCAACAGGGGACTGGTACAGACTCCATGAATGTAGTGTCAGTGAGGAGGCCACAGAAATCACTGGGGCCTTGGGTATTAGATCAGTGTTTACCATGGTGTATGAATGGTCTTTGGGAGTCCATTCCAAATAGAGGAACACATGGGGAAGGGCGTAGGTCCTGCCCTGGATGAAATGACAGATATTGGAGATCCCCCCAAGGAGGGCCTCACTCTCCCTGGAGAATGATGTGGGGATTGGTTTGGGGGCTGGGGGAGCTGGGGGAGGGACAAGGGAGGAGGGGTGGGAGAAGGAACTGGGATTGACATGTGAAGCATTCATATTTCAAATTTAAATAAAAACATATATTGAGAAAAAACAAAAAAAGAAAATGACCTAGATGTTTTAAGAAGTTACAGGAAAAGTTGAGGGTGGTTAGCTATGTAGCTAAAATTTTAAGATAACCTTCATTTAACTCATGCTTTCTAGAGTGCAGAAGATAGTTGCATATCTCATAAGATCTTTCAATAATGTTTCAAGGGAATCTAGGAATACAGCAGACATATCTCAACAAAATTAAAGCAATATACATGAACCACACTGCCAACATCAAGGTAAATAAGAGAAACATAAACAAAACATTCCCAATAAAATAAGTAATATAACAGCTGTGTCAGAGTTCTCTGTTCCTATTCAATATAGTACTTGAAGTCTTAATTAGAACAATATGACAAGCAATGGAGATGACCTGACTACAAATGTGCAAAGAGAAGTCCAATTATCTTTATTTCAGATGATATGATTCTGTATAAAAGGCCTGAAAGACTCCACCAGAAAACTGATACAGATGACAAATTCATTTAGCAAAGAAACAGGATACAAAATGATCATACAAAATTCAGTTACCCTCCAATATACAAATAACATGCTTGCTAAGAATTAAATGAAGGAAACTAGCCCATTCACAATAGTTTTGAAGAAAAGAGAGACTGAGATAAATCTAAGGAAATGAAAGACATTGTAATTAAGACTTTAATAAACTGAAGCAATATTGAAGAAGACACCACAAGATAGAAGGTCTTTCCACGTACCAAATTATTTTTGAATCAAGGTCTCTTCTTGAAACTGGGGCTCAATGTTGTGTCTATGTAGACTAAGGAAGGAGTTCCTTAGATATGCCTATATCTGCTTTCCCAGGAGGAAGATTATAGACAGTCACCTGTGACTTTTATTATTGGCGGTTTGAAGTCAAGTCTGCCTTCTTACTTTAATGACTTGGCCTTATTGCTAAACACTTCTGACCATATTATTTGGAATCTCAAAGGAGATACTGCATGAGGGAGTTTTCCTATGATACTTGAAGATGCATAGGATAGAATGATGTTATTTTGTGCTACTTTTCTATAAGGACTTTTGTAGAATAAGCAGTCAGTGTTTGGGGACTCTGTCTATAATATTAAAAAAGTAAAGATTAAATAGAAAAAATATTAAAGGTTTAAAGAAAAATTCATTTTTTAATTCTTCTGGAAAAATACATACAAAAGAGCATGAACAGATTATTTTGTTTTGTTACAAATTTATTCATGAGAAAGTTAGCATCTGCAGAGACATGTTCATGCTACAGAGGGAAATAGCTTATGTCAGATGTCTCACAGTTCTAAAAGGCTGTGATTGCAGAATGAAGGTATAGGAACCAGTGTTGGTTCCAGTTCAGTAGTGGATTTTGCATGATTTTTGATAATTTAACTGAATTGCATCTCAAGGCAAAGCTAATTATAATAGTGTTGAGATGATTAACAGGATCATCACTTGATTCATGGCAAACTTCCTCATTAGGTGTTAGTGAGGGAGATAGTGAAAGGCTGATTTTTGTATAAATATGGCTATGGAAATATATATATGTATATATATAGTTCAAATATTATAAAGTTATAATAATAAAAGTAGAATTAAATCTTAAAAATACTACTACAATTTTAAGATAGTAATTTTAAGATTAAAGTTGAATACTAACCTTTCAATAGATCATCAATGTGTAGCTGATTTGAAACATTCTTTACCAGAAACAGACATTGGTAGGATTACACAGTCTGAGATTTTATAGAGATAAAGCAATTGACTATGAACATCAGAATAAATCTTTAAAATCCAAACTGAAACATTTCCATTACTATAACTATTACTAATTTAAAAATTAATTATTACTTTTCACTAATATATTGCTACACCCATATGTATGCTCTTGTTTTAGCCCTTTTCTTTCCCTGTCAACTAGACTACACTTCTTATCCACAACTTCCTGAGCCTTGTTGTTACTCCTCTTCTCTAACAACAAGTCTGCTGTCTGTACTTACTTTGCAGCATTTGACTACACAGAGTTCAGAATTCCTTTATGCCTAACCAACCAAATTTTCAAATCATCCCGCATCTCTTTCCTGTGTGTGTGTATGCTTTTTCATGATCATAAAATATATTACATTTGTATTTGCTGTGCGTAAGTGAAATACATACCTTGATTATGCTAGACCATTGGTACTGGCAATTTATATCAGTTACACTGCCCTATTCATGTCTCAAAGTTCAATTTCAAAGAAAAATGCTCTCTATCTGCAAAGCACATCTAATATTAAATATCAGTGCTCTAAATACAATTTACCTTATTACCATTTGCTGCAAAGCATCTGCAATAAAGGCAAAAGCAAGTTATTCTAGCTGTGCTGTACCTAATGACACATGGAGAACATGGTCAAAGTGTAGCCAAGAGCTTCTGCTTTCTCTTATCCATACTCATTTAGACATGCTCCAGTGCCAGCCTCTGCTTTCATTCAACCTGCTCTCCATGTGTCTTTTTATCTATCCTTTTTAATGTTTTTTAAATTTCAATTTATATTCCAAACACAGCTCTCCCTCTCACACCTCCTCTTCTCTCCTATCCCCAGCAAACTACCAGTCCATTCTTCTCAAGGGTAAGGGTTCCAATGAAGAGACAATTTGGTTTGGAACAAACAGTTGGGGCAGGGCCAGTCCTCTCTCCAATGTGTTTAGAGGGAGTATGGCTCCCCACCATGGGGAGTGGGCTCTACATATCTCTTAAATATCCCTAAATCTAACAACCTTTGAGATTGTGATGACTCAAAGAGTATGGATGAGCATTCCCATCTAATTTACACTGTGAAAAATGTGAGGCAATTAGTCATTTTGTTAGACAGAATATTATAATGATTAAATATTTCATCATGGTTGTTGAGTTAGAGTTCCTGTCTTGAGACTTATCTTAATTTTGAACATGAGAGATGAAATTAAAACACTGAGAAGCAATCTACTGTTTATTATTATACAGCTACTTCATAAGGGAACATGCATTTGGGCATAAAGTACATCCCTTTTCTCCTAAGAAATTGTAATTGTTCTTTTATAGAAATGTTAGCACTCAGAGGCAGAAGTAGGAAGATCTCAGAGTTCTAGGCCAGCCTGCTCTACAGAATAAGTTCCAGGACAGTCATAGCTATTACATATAGAAATCCTGTCTCAAAAATCCAAAAAAGGGAAAGAAATAAATTTAGGCACAGTTAATTTTTTGTTTTGCTTTCTATGAACCTGAATATCCATTATATAGATTATACATTATCAGCCCCAGTGTAATGCATCTCTTCACAAGTTTGGCATACTATACCATTTCCTACTTCAAAACATGGTGTGGGGTATAGAGCATGTATGAATGAAAACTAAAAGCTAGCATAAGAATTGGATGTTAAAATAGGTGTAAGATATATTAATCTAGGAAAAGGCAACTGAACATAACACCAATAACACAGACACTGAAATCAACAATAAATAGATGGGGCCTTCTGAAACTGAGAAGCTTCTGTAAGGTAAAGGACAATGGGGAAGTTCTGTGTATATGTCAATAAAGCACTGTTGGCCAATAGGGAAGCAAAATAGGTGGGACTAGAAGTTGAGGAGGACTCTGGGAAGGAGAAACACAGGGAGGCATATGTAGCCTCCAGAGACGTAAGATGTATGGACCCTTTTCTCAGGTAAGAGAAATACTTAGATTAGCAATTATGGGTTAAATACTTAAACCAGAGATAGCCAGTAAGAATCCAAGTCAACGGCTAACAGCTGCATAATTTATATAGGCTCCTGTGTGTATATTTGGGACTGATGTGGCTCTGGAACCAGGATGGCAGGAAGGCTTCACTCAAAATATGGTGTCAGAAGTGGGAATGAATTGGCACGCAGAATGATAAAAGCTTAAAAGGAATTTTAGAAACAAAAGAATGGAGAGAAGCATGGCTTCTTGATAGCAGCATTTTTCTCAGGTGGGCTCTCTTTTGATAGCATATTTATTTATCTATTTTTCCTCTATTTCTTTTACTTTTATTTATATATTTATTTCTGTGAGACATGGTTTCTCTGGAAATCTGCCTGCCTCTGCCTCTGGAGCAAATCCTACTGGTGTGTGCCACCACAGCCAGCTTCTCTATTTATTTAGAACTGTACAGTTTGAATCAGGGGATGAAAGGAAGATAGCAACTGACAATCTAAGCAATAGTTGAGAGGCTACCTTGAATTCCCTTCCCCGATAATGAAATTGAGGACTACCCTATCCTAGAACCTACATCCAGTGGCAGATGGAAGCAGAAGTAGATACCCAGAGCTAAATACTTAACTGAACTCCTGGAAACCAGTTACACATAGGGAGGAGTGTTGAGCAAATTGGTCAAAATCACAGAGACAGCTGACCTGAAGAAGGGGGAGCTCATGAACCCCAAACTGATGGCTGAGAGGCCAGCCCCCTGAATGTGTGCATCTGTGTTGAGGCCACAGCAATCTATGGGACCTCAGGTAGTAGATCAGTATATTCCCTTGGGTCCTAATGGACTTGGGGACCCTATTCCACATGGAGAAATGCTCTATAAACATGGACACATGGGAGAGGGCCTAGGCCCTGCCCAGTATGATATGACAGACTTTGGAGACCCCCCGATGGAGGGCCTCACCCTCCCTCGGGAGGGGAGATGGATGGGTAGGGATTTGGGGGGCTCATGGGAGGTGGGGGAGGAGGTGAGGGAGAATGAGCTGGGATTGACATGTGAAGTAAGTTTCTAATTTAAATTTAAAAAAGGAAAAAAGATATTAATCTAAGACTGATAAATTGTATCTCTACTACATCTAGGCAACCCATGTAACTAGCCAATGAAAGTAGAATACAGAATGTCTATGCCTAGGTTTGTCTTATATTTGGGATCAATAACATTCTTTCTTTATTTTTATTTGATGGCTTTGAGTGTTTGCTTTGTAGTATGTATGTGCATCACCTTCTTGTCTGGTACTTGAAGAGACCAAGAAGTGGACCAAGATCCCCTGGATATGGAGTTGCTGACAGTTAGGAGCTGCCACACTGATGCTGAGAAATGAGCCTAGGTCTTCTGCAAGAGCAGGCAGTGCCATCTCTCCAACCCTAGCAATTACATGCTTTCTCTGTGCATTACGTTTTCCTGCAGAGAATAGTCAGAGCATCTTGTCATCTGCTTTCTGTAAAAATTCTCTGTATTATTATTAAATCAGGACTCATAGATCAAGAAGAAAACACCTAGAAGTCATTTGTGATATTTTCCATGTAGTTTTAGAGTAACAGGATGCTGTGGTGATACAGAGTCAGGCATTAGAGAAGTTAGAAAATTTAAGGATTCTTGAAATACTCTTAGGTAATTGGTGTCAGTGGTCACTCTTCAATTGAATAGATTTAAAATTCCTCTCAGCATGTGTCTCACTGGAAGTCAACTTTCAACCCCTGTTAACCACAGAGGCAATCAATATGAGCATTTTGAACTTTAAAGTACCTGATGCTAAATTTAATATATTTGCAATGCCGACATAACTGTGAATTGAAATATGCACATCTCCTCTATTTTGTTTTCACAAGTGATGGCAAAAAAGAGTAGGAAGTAGAATAATCTAATAGCTGAATGGAAAACAGGTATCCTATTGAATATCCAAGATATTCTGCTCACTGCTTGTTAGTACCTTCAACATCATTTACAAAATTTTTAGAATGTGCTGGTATTAGAGGAAATGAATAACCGTTATTAATATCATCCTGAAAAAGAAAAGCAAATGAGCACAGGCAAGCAGTACTTCATGTGATCCTGGCACAGTGGGCTCATGTAAGTTAAAGAATAGAGATATGGTCATTTTAATAGCGGTATGATGGTATGTAGTTCTGGTTGAAATTGCACCACTATTCTAGTTTTTCTAGTTATGCTTTGTCTGCTCATGGCACATTATACTTATCCCCAACTAATGCATTATTTATTTGTACTTATATATAAGTGAGTTTACATAAAGCGTATATTTTTCTCTTTTAATTCAAGGTTCATTTTATTGCTGTTTAAGGACAATGCATACAATATTGTACAAATTACAATTTTGAAGATAAATATATTTTCATTGTCAGCTATGTAAAATAACAGGCACCAGTGTGACCTCTTATCCACATTCTATATTGATTCCCTTATTTTATCTGGTGCTTATAACCTTTCTGAAGACATTGTTTATTTTCATAATTATTGTTAGATTCATTAATTGGGCAGTTAAGATCATTTGAAGAATTATGTTGCCTTGCTTTTTTGAGATTTTTTGTGTTTGTGTGTTGTGATTTGTACATGTATTTGTACTGAAATATCTCCTAGCTTTACTTTTGGACTTACTCCATATGACCTGTTACAAAAGCGAGGAAGAAAAACACACTCTGATGGCAATAACTTCAAACCAGTAAGATACAGAAATAAAGTTAAAATTGATTAGAGCCAAACAGTTTTACATAAAGAGATGTGGAACAAAAAGTGTCATAAATCATGATAAAGCATGATAGATAATTGATGGTAAATATAGAATTAGTAACTGAGGAAAATAAAGGACTAGCAGTAGGAGAGGGGGAAGAGTCATGGTTGAATAAAAGAAACGGTAAGAAGAAGAATGAAAGAATAAAGAATATTCTGAAGGGGGATATGAAAAAGAAAATGCTCAAGAATATTAGATATCTAAAAGGATGAATGAAAATTATAATTAAAACCTTTTTCAAATAATAGAATAAAACGAGGACTGGAGATATGACTTAGTAATTACAAATGCTTGTTGCTCAGGCAGAGAACCTAACGTCAGTTTGCCCCACATAGGGTGACTCAAAAACACCTGCAATTCCAGATAAAGAGGATCTAATGCTCTCATCTGGCCTCCATGAACACTGTATGCATAAAAACAGAAACATATTTACACAAAGAAAAGGTAAAGTATCTTAGAATATAAGGAAATGTGGGGAAAGGAAATAAAGTGAAAAGGGTTTGGAGTGGCTTTCTTCTGGGCCCTCTAATCCTACAACCTACCAGGCAGAAGAGGTCTTCAACTGAAGGTGGAGTCTCTTGTCTTTTTTCTGGTGAACCTAGTGATGAAATTATAGATTGTGATAAGATTATGAGTATAAAAGCTAGAAATGAAAGAAGCATTTAGTCATTGCTGGTAAAAGATCAAGTAACATTGGAGACCCATGTTGTGCATTACAGACTGTGTAACAGAAGTGGTGGAAAGCAGGAGCAAAAATGGAGGCAGTTTCTGAATAACTGTGTTGTGGTACCATCATACTCAGTTTCAGAAATTTCAATGGATGATTATTAGTTTTCCCATATGTCAATACTTAAATACTTACCTTTTAGCCACTTAGGTACACTGTTATTCACACAATGGTAATATATATGAAAAAACATTATTCTACCACAAAACTAAAAACTGAATAAGCTAGAACCTCAACACATATTCAAAATTACAACTTCCAGTTCCTTTCTGTTCACTTACTTCACAATGGAGACAGAAACTGCCATTTATATGCACCTTATAGTCAATAAATTATTTAGCCATTCCAAATATCAATGCCACGAAAAGCTATGCACTCATTATCATCATTATTAATTATTGGCACTGTTATTTATAGTTCTCCAATGACAGTTTTTGGATTCAAATTTGGTTTCTTATAAACAATAGTTTGGAAGTTAGCATTTTTATTACAAAAGGTAGCAGAATACTAAACACCTACTTATTTTCTTTTAATCTGTCAATTTTCTTCAATAGCTCTATAACATATTTTCATTTTCCATCGGAGGGTTTTTCTTCTGCAATACTTGAGCTTAGAACCAGTCTTTACAACTATACATTTTAATAATATTTGATGAACAAAGAAGCGAAACACCAGGGATAATCTGTTAATAAAGGAGGAACATGACTGACTACATGAAGTCTGAAATAGAAACCACTGAGAAATGAACTCTGCTGAGGACCTCTTAAGATATTGCTTGTCTTATTAAAGGAGTATCAAAAGCAAACAGGTGATACTAAGATAGAAATACAAATCTTACTAAATGAGCAAGGTTAGCCAGGTCCATTCAACAATTCTATTAATGGCACACATTGAACTGAGCTACTATAGGATGTATGCTTACTATAGTTGGACATATATTTTTCTGGAACATTTAGTTTTATATTAACAAATGCATTGAATCTATATTATTATAAGTTAGCCAGAAATTAATCCATGTATTTTAATATAAAACAATCATAGATTAACCATATTAGTATGGCAGTTAATATTAATTGTTGCTTTGACAAAACCTATAATTAGGGAAACAAACCTCTAGTTATATTCCCAAGATAGTTTCCAGGATGAACTAGTTGAAATGGGAAGATTGATGTAATTGCTTAACTGACTATAAAGAACAACAATAAACATGCCAAAGTCGGCTGACAAAAGCCAGTAAGATATCAACCATATAAAAAGGAGTACAAGCAAATAAGGAATGCAAAAACATGAGAAATTATGTTCTCAGGAGAAGAGCATACAAGTTACTGGTTATCCAATATCAAATGCTCATCCCTGAAAACAAACATACAAGTACCATTATACAAACTAAATTGATTATATGTAGGATATATGCATTATTATATATATATATTTTTTCAAGTAACAACAATTAATGAATAAAGAGGCCATGAATATGAAAGACAGCAAAGAAGAGTACATGCAAGGACTATGGAAGTAAATGATTTTCAAAAAATAATCTGTGACCTAAGTACCAACATTCATCTCTGTTTGAGGATGTATAATAAACAGCTTCTGTAGCTATTGCTCCTTATCCAGAAAGGCCCATATGCTGTCAGTGTGAGCCACACAAAAGCACCTTCTTTTAAGTTGCTTTTATTGGCTGTTTTCTGAAAACCGCAGACAAGTGAGTAATACAGTTGATCAAGAAAAAACAAATTAATATAGAAGTATGAAAATACTAAAAGAATAAAGTGAATTAAAATCTGTAATTAAAATATATTCTCAAATTAAGGCTAGTAAGTTAGATGAAATTGTAAAAGGTCATTTATAAAGTACACAAACTGATGCAAAACTAATTGCAAACTATAAGTAAACTGTATTCCCATTGGCCCACTTCTTCCATTCAGTCCTCATTTTCTAATAGCCAATTTATCTATAAATTCATTCATGAATCAAATCATTTATGTTAGAGATATCCTTGTGTTTTAGTTAGCATTAAGAGTACCCCAGTCAGAGTCAAACCTTCCAATCATGAGTCTTCCACAAAAGGACCTTCAGAGCCATTTGCAATTGTAATGAAAAGTATGTATAGCACCTGTGTCCTCTGAATTCCAAGGGCTAGAAATGTGACTCAGTAGGCAAGAGAACTTGTGGCACATCATGAGGACCTGAGTTCAGATCTCAGCATGCACATAAAAAGCAGGTCTGGTCCTGTGTACATGTAAATCCAGTAATGTGGTGTAGGAGTCAAAAACAGGAGGATCACGGCAGAGTGTTGGTCTCCAGACAAGCTTCAGGGTCAATGAGAAAACCTGCTCAGAGCAACAAGGTTGAGATAAAGTAGATAGACTGACTTTCTGTGGCCTTTGTGTGTGTGCACAGAAACAAGCCCCTTACACACACACACACACACCCCGACACCATCAATGGGAGCATATCACAAAATATTTCTTTAGAAGAAAAGAGAGAGATGATAGACTTTTTAAGTGTAGATAAAAACTAGAGAGCACACTCTCAAAAGCAACATAAAAATTGATTATATAAGGTGTAACCATGATGTGACATAACTAAAAATCTGTCCATATGCCAGCAATAAGAACTATGAAAATTACTAACTCTAAGCAAGGTTGTGAAGTAACTCAGCTCTCCTCTTCTGATGGCAGGAATATACATTAATATATCACTTTGGAAACGGCAGAATCAGATGAAGCTGAATGTACAAATAACACAACATAAAACAATACTTCTCTTGAAGAAATGACTAATGTGAGTTGTGAGAGATCCAAATTAAAAGGTTAATATCAGCATGTATAATTTCCCAGTAGGAGAAAATCCATAAGTCTTTTGGTATAGAATGGCTAAATGAATAATAGATATGCTCAAGTAATTCAATAATCCACATCAATGAAAAATGATCAAACTGCCAATGTGTATACTAACACAATGTGAAGTTAAGAAAAGACTTCCTACTTGAAGTTTCCCTTTATAGAAGTATTTTTTGGTAAATCTATGTTGATAAAGGTCAAATTTGCGATGAGATTTATATCTGGGTAATGACTAGAAGAGGTCAGAGAGGTTTCTGTGTGATATTAATATTTGTGCAGTATTTACAAGTATGTAGTTAGTAAGGGTTTATTGAATTCCATAATTTAGGTATGTTGTTATATTTTCAATGTATTTCTCTAAAATTATTGGGTGTGCTTTAAATTTCCTCTTTTATGACTTTAATCCATTTCTACCATTGTTTCTCTTTTGATGTCCTCTCATTTCACCTGGAACATTTTCCATGTGGTGAGCCCATTGCTCACTTGCATACTTACATACTTACAATTAAATCTATCACTGTTCAAAAACGGCAACAGTGTACAGTAAATGAACACAGGGAAGAATATCAAAACTTTACTCAGGGAAATTATTATATACTAAACTTTGCAGACTGTATGTATTATTGAAATATTTGCTAATTTTCAAGAAGATTACTAGATACCACTGAAGAATTTATGAAATAATACCTGAAGTTACATGAAAAGGACTGTAGATTTTTCTCAAAGCAAGAGTTCTCTACAATTAGCAAAAAGCTTTGATTATGTTTAGAGAACTCTAAAAACCTATCTTTAATTTGATCTAACACCAACTTCATAAAAAATTCACAACCTCAACAATTTTGAAGAACTTGAACTTTAGACTGATGATTATGAAAACTAGACACAGCCTTTGGTAACAGATATGAATGTATGTCTTTTTTAGGGAGAAAAAGAACACAGTAATCTGTTTCTGAACTCTTCAGATAAATCATAATCATTGTATCACATATTTTATCTCAAAGTAATGATCATGTATCCTAATTCTGATACATTGCTATTTCATGGTACATTGGTTTACATTAACCAGTATTAATCATACATTCCTTTAGTCACTTACTCATCAATTTAATGCTGCATGTTGCTGTACTTCCAAAAAGACATGGGCGACTCGATCATGGAAATGCACACCCACATTTATGAGAGAAATGGTAAAAGAAAGTTGATGCAATGACCTTGAAATCCATACAAACCACTAATGTTATTATTATACTATTATTGTTGTTATTATTTGTTATTGTTGCTCTTTTTCTTTATTGTTATTGAGAACACATGTGAAAGTACATATATGCATGCAAGCACCTATCTACATGTACTGTGGTATATATGCTACCAAATGGATGTGGAAGTCAAAGAACAACTTTGGGGAGCTGAGTCTTTCTTCAACCTTATTGTGGGCTCCAGAAATCAAGCTTAGTTTGCCAGGTTTGTGCAGTAATCCCCTTCTCTGCTTAGCCCTCTTGCCAGCCCAAAACTGCTATTTTTTCCAGAGGACCAAGGATTTGATTTCATGTTTCAGATGATAGTCCATAAAGAAGAGAATTCAAGGCTATTTTTCTGTGAGTCTCAAACACTTATATAATGAAATTTGCTGATTTTTCCTAATGTTGCTGACACAGATGAAGGAGAAAGAATGATCTTAGAGGTTTAAATTATTAGAATGAGCCAAAGAAAAAATATCTCAGAGCACTTAGTGTCTCCTGAGAGATCCTTATATTCTGTAGCAAGAGTGCCAAGACTGCTGAAACATTCAGTGCCATGAATGGCTTTTCTTTTTTTTTTTTCTCTTCTCATGCAATATATCCCAACTGCAGCCTCTCGCCACCCCATTCTTCCAGTGCCTCCTCCTACCTCCTGTCTGCCCCCAGATCCACTGCTCCTCCGTTTCCATTCAGAGAAGAGCAGGGCTCCCAGGGATATGAACTGAACCGGGTATATCAACATGCAATAAGGCTAGGCATAAATCCTCAAACAAAAACTGAGAAAGGCAACCCATTAGGAAGAAATGGGTACCACAAGCATATAAAAGCATCAGAGAAACCTCTGCTCTCTTCATTAGCAGTAGCATTAAAAAGCAAGTTAAATAACCATAACATATATTCAGAGGGCCTAACATCCACACAGGCTCCTTGTTTCCTTCTTTTGTCTCTGTGAGCCCTGGTAAGCCCTGGTGAGCCCCAAAGAGAAGTGTTTAGTTTATTCTGTGGGCCATGTTCTCCTGGCACCTTTGACCCCTCTAGTTCCTACAATCCCCCCTTGTGTGGGGTTCCATGAGTTCTGCCTAATATTTGACTGTGGGTCTCAATATCTGCTCAAGTCAGGTGGTAGATGAAGCCTCTCTGATGACAACTGACGTAGGCATAGATTTTTGAGAATAGCAGACTATAATTTTGAAACATTTCATTGACTTTTTATTTGTTTGTATATTTGTCAGTCATTTTTAGATCTACCCTACTTCTTTAAGCCATCTAGCTTCCAAATCCAGATCATTCAGGCAGTGTCCACCATGAGATCCCTTTAATTTTAATAAATGTGTTTAAAAATATTTTCCTTTTTGATAATATAGATTGAAATATTTTCCTGATTCCATGAGTTTTCATCTTCTTGGTGACAGAATTTTAGCATATTGGTTTTAAAGTTTGTGACCATTGCTTATAAAATTTTAGCATCATTGTATGAAGATAAGTATTATTTTAAAAAGAATTGCAGAGAGCCAATGCATTGCATTGGGTTTTACTGCCATTTTATAATATTAGATCTGGTAGGCTATGGGGAAAATGTGTTCTTTAATAATTTGTTCTGATTTCCTTAATTGTGCTATTTTATTTTTATCCATTTTTATTTAGTCTTAATCATCACTTTGACCAGAGTTATAGCATTTTATTTTAATAAAATAAATAACTGCATGTTTTACTGTCTTTAAAACAGGTTAGAGAAATCCCCCTGGGTTGGAACTCAAGTTAGAATGAAATTGATGCCTTTGATGTAATAAAATCAAGAGTAGTAGAATCATGTGGGATAGCAGAGTAGTGAAAGTAAAGAGGATTCCGAGCAGGGGAAGCCAGGCAGGAAATTAAAGGAACATCATATGAAAAAACAACAGAGAATTTAATAACTTGAAGAAATTATATGTCCTCACCAGGGGAGAATGAAACAAAGAGTTTGAAAATAGTTCTAATAAAAAGCAAGCTTAACAAATTAACTTATAAACAGCTGTGACTTGCAATATAAGCATTTTTAGTAAAAAGAGACTTGGAGATTAGAATAGGTTTTCTGAATGTGCTGAGTTCCACCCTTCTGATATAAGGTCTTAGGATAAGGCTCAAACGTGATTAATCAAGAAGTCGGCACCTAAAAATATAAAAATAAAACCACCAGAAACATCCTTTTACATGTCTTTATCACATGGTCTTAAGGGACCATACCTGATTACACAGATCTAAATCATATGTCAGGGATGATATCCTCTGTTTTCATGTATCATGGGTAGTGATTTCAAACACAGCTACTAAAACCCAATAACTATTAGTTACTTTAAAGTAAAAATTATTTTTGTTGGAAATAATCTTTTGTACACTGTGTAAACATGTGTCATTTTGTATGGTTTAATATAAATATTCATAGCTAGGTAGGAGAGGTTAGGTGGGACTTCCGGAAGAGAAAGAAAATCAGGGAATGAGTTTAGGTGCATGGATTTGCCAGCCAGACATGGAGGGAAGGGAGTTGGACATACAGAATGATGGAAAGGTAGAAATCCATGTGTAAGAATGTAGATTGATATAAATGGGTTAATGTAAGCATAAAGAGATAGTTGGGAACAAACCTAAGTTAAGCCAAGAATTCTGCATCATTTTTTGGGAGCTGTGGTTCAAAGAAAGTCTGACAAGAAAATCCAACTACATTTAGTTTCCACCCCGTGACATGCATATCCACACAGGACCTGAGAAAGCTGAAAAAATGTTCTGAACATGGAGCTGGATATGGCTTCCTCACATATCAGTCTCTCAGACAGTTTAAGTGGTTACAGTGTACAGAGGTACAACTCCTTTAAGAGACCTTGCTCTGCAGCAGAGCACTTGTGCTCTACTAAACACTAAGCACAAATGCCTGCTGCAGCTTAGAAACAACTTCTGAAGAGCTTAAACAGTTAAACAACTGTCAATGCCTGCAAATCCGGATGGGGCAGAGCCAGCTGCCAGCACCATGTCCTAAGCTGGACCTCACAGCAGGTAACACAGCCTTTTAATGTTTGGTTCACCTGGTCAGAGAATGCTGCAGGAAGACAGGAAAGCTTGATCCAGACCAATAAGCCTCTGCACAGATATAGTATCCTTGAAAAGGTGCTCAGGTGCTTTGTTTTTAATAATGCTAATGAGCAAAGAGCAAATGATGAAGACATACATTTAATTCTGGAAAAAATAATGCTAAGTTAAATGAGCCAGAACATTTTAAGGATGTCATAACTTCAAAATAAAAAGCAAAAATGTATTGCATCGGGGCAGAGGAAACAAAAAGCTATGTATTCCTTCAAAATTAATAAAGACTATATTTGATCAGGAGACCTCTTGAAAACCTTGGCTGCAGACATGAAGGAAAAAAATAAGAAAAGCTAGAGGTACAGAGACATACAAAGTGATCCCTCTACATAAGAACAGCTCTGAGACTAGATGAGATGTGATAAATCATGTTGGTTACAGAGTTCTCATGACTTATTACATGCCATCCTTTCATATGGGATGGATGGAGATTTGTATTACAGTTTTGTTGTGCAGTGCAAATAGACTTATAAAGTTGACAGATATTTTTCCTTGCTAAAACATAGAACAAAGAACCATCTTTAGTTTATTTGTACACATTACACATTCCATACTAATGTTAATGCAGATATGTATTTTAACTTTAAAACTTTGTGTGGTATCAGTGAAAAAGACCAGAAACCAATAAAGACAAGTAGCCCAGATGATCCAGTCTCACAAAATGCCTCTGATAGAGTTTTCAAAACTGTGCATCTAGAACTTTAGAGGTGATAGCTGAGATGGTGCAGCCTCACAGACTACTTCAGACATGACTTCAGAAAATTGCTGCACTTTCTCATGACAATGAAACTGGACAACAGCTAGCTCTTCTAGGATTTGACCATTATTATATCATTTTTACCAACTCCCCTAAAATATCATCATGTCCAGAGAGCAGGAAGTGATTTTAAGCACACAACGTGCATAATCCCAAGAAGAGGGATGGTTTGGTTGCTTGGTGAGTTATTGATGTATGTCATCATTTAAGGTGGTTAGCTGCAAGATGGTCATGATCAGGAAAAATAACTATGGATAGAAGGTTAGATTCAGTGATAACTTTCTGAAAAGAAAATGAGGGTTAGAGGACTGTTGATATAAAAGGGTAAATTATTGAATCTACTTTTAAACTAAAAATCAATTTCTAGTCTAAAAACATATTGGATATATGTTTCCACACTTGTTTAAGGTATTTGTGTATTAATACAAATTTGAGGGTTTTTTTTGTTTTTTTGCGATAGGGTTTTTATGTATAGCTTTGGAGCCTATCCTGTCTCTTGCTTGTAGACCAGGCTGGCCTTAAACTCACAGAGATATGCCTTTCTTTATTTCCTGAGTACTAGTACCAAAGGCATGCACCACCACCACCTGGCAAGTTAGGTATGTTTTCTTTTTTTTTTTTTTTTTTTTTTTGGTTTTTACAAGACAGGGTTTCTCTGTGTTGTTTTGGAGGTTATCATTCCAGCCCGGCCTCGAACTCACAGAGATCCGCCTGCCTCTGCCTCCTGAGTGCTGGGATTAAAGGCGTGCACCACCACCGCCCGGCTGGCAGGTTAGGTATGTTTTCAAGGTCATATAGAAATATATTTTAGATAGATTATTGGTCTTCAAACATTTTATGGACCCATAGAATACAACATTTAAGATATTTTAATAACATAAGACTTTTCATGACAGTGAGATATGTCTCCTCCTGGCAGCAACAACATATCTCAAAGAAAGCATGATTGGCATAAAAAATTGCCCTGGCCTTTGCTGCTGACAGTATGCTGTTCAAATTGGATAAGTAAAATACAAATGAAAGCATCTGCCAAAGTTTGAAAGAAAAGGCAGGACAGTTTTTCAAAAACGTTCTGCTTCACAGAAGTCTGTCAGATATTTGAGCCTGTAGGCCAAAGTTAGATGTCCCAACATTGGAGAGGAAACTTGGATAATTGTCCAGGCGACTAGCTGTATCTGTCATTTCTATAGTTTTTGGAATTTGTTTGCTCTGCACTTCTTCTTTACTCAGTAATATTATATGGTTCTTGGGTCTCTGATGGGGGTGAAGAGTAGAGATTTATACAGTTTTCTTTGTTACCAAATTCAGAAAAGAAACTTACAAAATGACATGTATAGTTTATAAGTTTGAGAAATATAAAATCTTAAGTTGTTTATCTAAGAAAATATTTCTTCTAACTCCCTGACCCCTCCCCCACGCTCCAATTTTCTCAGGAGATCTTGTCCCTTTCCCCTTCTCTCATGTATGTCTCTCTTAGTGTCCTCTTCGTTTCCTAGATGTTCTGACGGTGTGGATTGTAGGCTGATACTCATATACTCTGTGTCTAAAATGCATATATGAGTGAGTTCATACCATTTTTGTCTTTTTCTGATGGGGTTACCTCACTCAGGATGGTTTCTTCTAGTTTCATCCATTTTCCTGTAAATTTCAAGATTCCATTGTTTTTTTCTGCTGAGAAGTACTCCATTGTGTAAAAGTACCATATTTTCACCATACATTCTTCAGTTGAGTGGCATCTTGGTTGCTTTCAGATTCTGTCTATTACACATAATGCTGGTATGAACATCGTTGAACAGATGTCCTTGTTGTATGACTGTGCATCTTCTGGGTATATGCCTAGAGTGGAATTGCTGTAAATTGTGGTAGACTGATTCCCATTTTGCTGAGGAATCTCCATACTGATTTACAAAGTGGCTGTACAAGTTGGCATGCCCACCAGCAGTGGAGGAGTGGTCCCCTTTTACCACATCCTCTCCAGCAGAAACTGTCATTGGTGTTTTTGATTTTAATCATTCTGACAGTAGTAAGATGGTATCTCAGAGTTGTTTTGATTTATATTTATCAGATGGCTAAGGATGCTGTGTACTTTCTTAAGGGGGTATCAGCTATTTTAGATTCCCCAATTGAGAATTCTCTATTTAGTTCTGTACCCCCACTTTATAATTGGATCCTTTGGTGTTTTGGAGACTTGCTTCTTAAATTGCTTGTAAATTTTGGAGATCAGTTCTCTGCCAGATGTAGGGTTGGTTAATATCTTTACCAATTCTGTGAGCTACATTTTTGTCTTGTTGACTGTGTCCTTTGCCTTCCAGAAGCTTCTTAGTTTCAGGAGTCCCATTTATTAATTGTCAATCTCAATGTCTGTGCTAGTGGTGTTATGTTCAGGAAGAAGTTTCCTGTACCAATTCACTTGAGGGTACCGCCTACCTTCTCTTCTTAGATGTTCAGTGTGGCTGGATTTATATAGAGGTCTTTGATCAATTTGGACTTACATTCTGTGCATGGCAATATATATGGATCTTTCTTCAGTCTTCTACATCTCTTCATCCAATAAAGATAGCACAATTTGAGAATTTTATACATGCATTTATTGCATTTTGATCAAATCCACTCTTGTTTCATCCCCTATCCCTAGCCATTTTTCCGTCCCACCATCTTGGGCTCACTTTTATAACCCCACAGAGGACTCTATACTGTCATTATCCATATGGGTTTCAAATCATCTACTGGAGAATGTGTACCTTTTCAGGGGCCCCATCCCTCAGGAAAACAGACTCCTCTTCCTCCACCAGCCACCTGCAGTCACAGCCACTGTGGGTTTAAGTGTACCATGGTGCTGCCATATTCTAGAAATGCTGATTTGACTCACAAATCCACTAATTCTAGCTTTTAGAGCCTTTTTTAGCTCTTTATTTTTTTAGTTTTCATATGTAAATTAGAAACAAGTTTGCTTCACATGTCAATCTCAGCTCCCTCTCCCTCACCTCCTCTCCTGTCCCATCCACCAGGGCCTGCAGGCCCCCCACCTAATCCCCACTTCAATCCCCAGGGAGGGTGAGACCCTCCTTGGGGATATCCAGAGTCTGTCATTTCATTCAGGGCAGGGCCTATGCCCTCCCCCAAGATTCCAGCCTGAAAGAGCATCTCTCATTGTGTGATGGGCACCCAAAGTCTATTTGTATGCCAGGAATAAATACTGATCTACTACCCAAGGCACCATAGATTGCCGAGGCCTCCTCACTGATACCCACATTAAGGGGGTCTGGATCAATTCCATGCTGGCCTCCCAGCCATCAGTCTGGGGTCCAAGAGTTCCCTCTTGTTCAAGTCAGCTATTTTTGTGAGTTAAACCAGCCCAGTCTTTGCCCCTTTGCTCATCTGTCATCCCTCTCTGTTACTGCATTCCAGGAGTTCAATTCTGTGTTTATAGCCTTTTTATCTAACTTCCATGCTTACCCTGACATCGGGCTAGGTGTGATATATTAAATTTAGATTTGAGTTCACCACAGTATCTTAATCTTCAGATCGACCAGGTGTGAGTCTCCTTATTACTCATCATCAAATCAAAAAGGAGCAACTATGAATTTTTGGTACAAAAATTAGAATCTGGGGCAGTTTATAACTATGGCTCTTTAGCAGAATAATAGTATTATTCTCACCCAGGACCCACAACTTACCCAGAAAAAGTATGGAGAGGGATAAAGAATGCTGAAGACTCAGGTAACACCCATATTTGATCTTTCAACTTACGATAATACTACTAATCTCACTGAATCCCATAGTTCTATGGATTCTCTGGGCTTTTCTACATGTGGCATGGGTTCTGAAATATTGTCACTATTATGTTCTGTCTAAAAATTTTAATTATGTATGCATGTATTCATATATTTAAGTGTATTCAGACAGACAGACACACACACACATCAAAGAAAAATGTACCTGGCCTTGAACTCATGATCCTCTTATATCATCCTCCAAATGATGGAACAACAAATTTCGCATCTTAATCTCTTAATTGATTGCATTTTGTTAAGGACATACGTATCTACTTTGTGTGACAATTAATATAAAGTTTTGATGTTTTGGTATATTTTTGTACCACAGTAGTTGTGAATTCATAGTTTGAATTTTTCATTTTAAGAGCTTTACAGAAAAGACAATAAAACTACATTTAATTTTATAATAAAATTACTCACCTAATATTTCTTTGCCTGAGGCATTTTGTTGCATCATTGTTTTTGAAAAAGACCAGGTTTAAATGTGATCTATTTAGAGGATTGAATTTTGTGGATTATATCTGTTAAGTTTGGGAGATGAATCTTTCAAGAAAATTGTGTAATTCATCACTTATTGACAAAGTTGTTCCTAATTCAGCCACCTTTTATAATGCATAAAGCATATGTATTGACTATATTTCCTTCTGTGAAAAAGTGGTAGCTTGCTTCTTTGCTTTTGAATTACTTCATCTAGAGTTGCATAAAATGCATATTATGTACATGATCATGTATATATACACACATATATATACATATATATTTCCAAACAGCCTGCTATTTCTTTTATGAGTTTTTATAATATTTTAAAATAAATTTTAAAAGTTTAAATTTTTCTAATGTACTGAATTCTTGGCATGCCATACATAATGGCATGTTATTGAATATTCACTAAAATAGAATGCAATTGTATTGTGATTTATTTTTAATCCATAATTGTGTTATTTCTACTTGTCCCCAAATATTTGGAGATAATACAAGTTCATATATACTATGAATTTAGATTGATTCTCCTTTTCCAGTGAATACACATTATTTATATTATCCATAAGGTGTTTTAAAAAACACATAGTGTCAGGCAGCGGTAGTGCATGCCTCTATTCCCAACTCTCTTGAGGGAGACAGGCAAATCTCAGTGAGTTTGAGTTCAGCCGTCTGCAGAGTAAGTTCCAGGAGAGCCAGAGAAATCCAATATAAAATATCTATAAAAAAGAAGAACATATAGTTTTAATAGTTACACACACACAGAGATATATATACATATATATATATTTGGATATACATAATCTTTGTATACTCTTCATGTAGAAAGACACAATGGCTCAGAAAGTGCTC
Source organism: Mesocricetus auratus (assembly GCF_017639785.1). Lineage (NCBI taxonomy): Eukaryota > Metazoa > Chordata > Mammalia > Rodentia > Cricetidae > Mesocricetus > Mesocricetus auratus. The sequence goes on along the minus strand of NW_024429184.1, from coordinate 46,345,675 downwards.
CATAGGAATAAATGTTTCAAATTGTAGAAAAGTTCATATACTTTTTAGTGATGTCATGCTCTGAATATTGTTGGTAGGCTTTTTTTAATTTTCTTTAGTCCAGTACAATGAAATAAGTGTTGTAGTTCTTCTACTTTAATTGTTATTTGCACTTTTATCCATTTACCCGAAACATCAATATTTCTTTTCTCTAATATGAAATATAAAAAGACTCCATAAATATTTAGGTATGTTTTCAGAGAATCATTCTCTTTATTATTATATCTTTCCTTATCTCTATCAACATTTCTTATCACGAAGTTTATTTTCTTGGCTAAGAGCCAAATAAGCCTTTATTGAATAAGTATTTTCCAGATACACAATTTTCCATTCTCTTACTTTTTACTTATTTATATCTTAATATTTAATGTTTATAGTACACAGTGTATAACTTTTGAGTATTTCTTTCTTATCCCATTTGAGTATGACATTGATTATGCTATTACTTAGACATTTTAAATCTTATATATCTAATACAATGAAGTCACTACTAAAATTTGTTTGTTTCCTAGTTATTCAATGTGTTGTATGACCATATTCTTTTTTTATTCCCTCTTTTTAGTGTTATTTTAATGAATCTTATCTTTCCTTTTTGAAGATTTTAGTGGTTTATCTATGGTTTAGAATTAATACAATAAACAGACTACATTTCAGTAGACACAACCTCTGCATCATTTGTATGTATAGGTTACTTATATTTTCATGGCTGTGGCAAATTCCTCAGAAAACTGATTTATAGGAGGAAGGACAGATTTGGCCTGATGGTCTCTTAAGTTTCAGTTCAAGTATGGCTAATTTAGTGTTATTAAGTATGTTTGCAAAGTAGAGCATCATGGCAAATGTGTGTGTTACAGGAAGCTACTCATTATGGCAACCAAAGGCCAGAGAAAAAGCAAGAGTTGACTGGGTCAAAAATACCTTTTGATATACTACCCTAATTTCTGCACCTATCTATGTCTCATCTTCCATTGCTGTACAACCTCTGGATCATCTGTCCAATTTTGGTTTTATTAATGGATAATATTCTATTATATTAGGACAAACTAGAAATGCCCTCTACAATAGTTTAGTTATTAACACTACAGAATCTAAAATTGCTTAGGAGTTGGGATTCTAAGCACATCTCTTAAATTGTATCTTGCTTGCACTGAGTGAGATAGACAGACTTTCTAACTAGGGGTTAACCCCTTGGTGGGGCTCTGGCCTGTCTACATGGAAAAAGGGAACCAAGCAGCAAGATAATTATTTGCTCTCTGTTCTTAACTGCCCATTTGACCTGCTTTATTCAAGTCTTCTGCTCTTTGATTTCCTTAGTATTATGGGTTACAACCTCAAACTGCAAATCAAAACACAGTTGATTTTCTGGAGAATTCTATCTTAGCAATAGGAAAACAAGAGCTTCCTCATTGATACAACCATACCTGTGCTTTTAGCAAAAGTTTAGGGCCTCTCAATTCACTCTAGTTGGCAAGACTGCCCCTCAAAATACTACTTTATATCTGTTGTGGATTGAAGGAAATATGTCCTACAAAAGGTTCATATGTTTGAGTAATTGCTATGTTGCTGGTGGTATAGTTTTTGGAAGGATGTAGAAACTATAGGAGGTACTTTGTTCTTTTATAAAAATATGAGATAGACAGTGATGGTGCATGCCTTTAAATCCAGTACTTAGGAGGCAAGGCAGGTCAATCTCAGAGTTCATGGCCAGCTTCTTATACAGTGTGAGTACCATGACAGCTGTGTACACACATAGAAATGCTAGAAATGCTGTCTCCAAAAACCAGAGAGAAGGCTGGAGAATCACTAGGTACAAGTCATTTCTTCCAGGTAGTAGACCTACCAGAAAAATATATCATTGTATCATTGTAAGTGCTGTATATCATAAGTTCCTTTTTGTTTTAGAGTCAAGTATTTTATAAATCAATTCAAAATGAGAAAAGTAACTTTCATGTACAACTAAGTTTTACCATCATCTAGCTTATTTTTTAATTTATTTATTAATAAATGATAGATGATAATAAATATATGACAAATTATAGTTATATTTCTGCTTCTGTAAAGTATATATTCTACTTAAATCAGTGATTTCTCTTGTCATATTCTTTATGGAAGCATTTTTATCGGTTTAAAATTCTCAGGCATTTAATAGATTGATATTTTAAACTGGAATATTTAGATTTAAAAATCAAGTATTTGAAAGTATAAAAATTGAGGAAAATTTCTGGGTGGTGGTGGCACATGCCTTTAATCCCAGCCACTTGTGCAGCAGAGAAAGGTGGATCTCTGTGAGTTTGAGGCCAGCCTGGTCTACAAGACAACACATAGAATCCCTGTCTTGAGAATAAAAAGAAATTTGATCCTTCATGTTCCAAGATTGAGTTATGATATATCAGTCATGATGGGCTGTTAGGATCTGTTGATATCCAGTTGTGATTAACTTTGATGTCTTCATTTGTTTTGAAGGGAGGCTTCTTTGATGAGTACTGGTCATACTTACATGTTGGTCTAAGGATAAGTTTTAGAACATAGTGAGAATTATTCTAATATAATATAATGGCAGCAGCAGATGTTTTTCTAAAATCCATGACCTCACTAGCTTCAGTAAGCTAGCTCAGGTTCTAGTAGAAGGGATGAGTTCCCTCCAATTGAAAGGTTCTTATGTCTAATTTAAACAGCTGTAAGTTGCCACTGGCATGCAAATGTCACTCATTGCACCTTCATGTGTATTTTGACCTATTGGTAAATGACATGGCTCTTAAGAGTTGCAACTGGGATGTACTATTTAATTGTTTCCTTTCCTTTGCAAGTTTCATAATATTTTCTGGAACAGGAAGATAGACTTAAGTCAAGAGGTTTTTAGGTTGTGTCCATCTCAAATCATCTGATTTCTGTGTCCTAAGTGTGTGTTGTCTTCAGCAATGGGATCCACTCAGAATTTCTGAGAGGTAGCAAGGGTTATAATTTTAATATGTATTTTTTGGAAGTTACTTGGACTATCCTTACAAACTTTTCAAACTGGTGCCTGGTACTATGGATTTTGTTAGTTTGTGGTTCTTGTAGGGAACATTGTCAGTCCAAGTGACTAAACATTTTTTAAGTTTCCTTTTTAGGTCTCTTCTTTAGGTCTCTCTCTCTCTCTCAAGAGAGAGATGTATGTATGCACATGTTGTGTCTAACTTTAGATACATATGAAACAATGTGATTCTCCAAGAGTTTAATCAATGTTGATGTTATTTTGTCTTTACTCCCTCCTTCTGTATTGACTTCCTTCCCTGCTCGCCAGTTGGAGTCTTCTCCCCATTATTCCATTTCACATTTTGTACCACCTATATTCTGAAATTCTCTTCTCAAGATTTTCCCCAGGCATGTTCACTTATTTTCTTATTGCTGTTGTTATTCCATGTTGTGTACTCAACTCTAATGATATGGAGATAATAATTAGAGACTAGCAAGAACATGTGACATTCTGTGTCTGGCCTGCCTTTCCCAATACAATCTTTTCCAGAACAAGCCCACAAAAATATTATAAAACCCTGAACAAAATATATGCTAAAAAGAGAAGTCTAGTTTGTTGGGGCCTAGCCCCCACAGGGTCTCTGAATTGTTTGTCAGCTGATAGCCACAGGTGCATCCTGTTTTCTAGTCCTGGCTTACTGCCCCCACATTGTCCCACTGACATCAACATCTAGCAGGAGGAAAACATGCTCTCTTCCACCTGGGGTTTTTCTACTGTTGTAAGACTATATATAAGACTGTTCCTTCCTACAAAAGGGATAACTCTTAACAACTTACAAAATAAGGAGACCTCTTAGCACTTACAAAATAAAGACACCTCTTAGTACAAACAGCTGGACACCTGGTCTTTCTTTTCCTGATACCTTGGAGTTGCTTGTGGCATGGGCACTTCAATTGGAGGTCCCACCGAGATCTGAGAGACTTGGAAAGACTGGGAAAAATCAGCCAGAAAAAAGACTCAGGAGAGACTCGAGAAAGAAAAGAATTAAAAACAGGTGCCTCAACTTCTAATGGTAAAATTGAATGGTCAATTCTAGGCTTTTGCTTGAGAGATCACCTTCTAAGGAGAAGGTGTATTAAATTAATCTCCAGCCTTTCACCTGATCCACAGAGGTCAGGAAAGTAAAGGGGAACTGAGAGATCACCCTCAAAGGCTTGCCAGCAAGTAAGGCTATAGGGGTGTATTGGAAAGGGGTACCCAGTTAGGGGTACCAGGTTAAATCTCCAGGCCTTTGCCTGCAAGGTTGGGAAAGAAAGGAGAACGTGATAGATCACCCTCCGTTGGAGGGTGGATTGAATAAGTCTTAAGATGAGGGATCATCCTCGGTTGGAGGATGGATTAAAAATAGGTGAATTGAAAATTGGTAACTGTTAGTAAACGAGGCACTGATATTAAGTGAAAGAAAAGAAAAAGTTAAAAGTATATGGAATGAAAAATACATGGAAAGTCTGATACTGTGTGCTCTTGTGTTGTCTTTAAACTGTTTAATTGCTAAGAAGGAAACAAAAAGTACTAAAAGATATTTGATTATCAATGCTGCTGAAATAATACAAGTTACATATTTTGAAAATTCTTTGACTTCTAAATTTAAATATAAGGACAGGTTACTTGGGAAATAAATTCTGCTTTTTTTCCACAGAAAATAAAAAGCTGTGGGTTCCTTCCAGACTAGTATGGTTTGATGAAGCAAGATGTCTAGAAGCAGTGGCCCAAGTGATTCAACATCTAAAACAGCTAAGATGATGCATCCTTACAGACCTCCAAAATAACGACTTATACAGGTTTCTGAGTTTTGTCATGATCCCTATGGTATGAACAGCACCCCTTAAGAGCAGGAAGTAGTTTGGAAAGAACGATGCCCACATTCCCAAATATTGTTAAGAAATGTTTGTTTGTATTTATACAGGGTTGGTTATTGCTACAAATTTAAGGTCAATTTTGTGAGTCATCTCTAAAAGCTTTTTACAAGGAGTGGGTATGCCTGTAGCCCCTGAGAAAAATAGCAAAAGCCTATAAGGGCCTGAAAGCTAAAGAAATCTGTATGAAAGATTCTATAGAGTAGAAAATACTTCAAACAAAATTTCAAAAAGTAAAAAAGGGGAGGATGTTGAGGCCTAGCCCCACAGAGTCTCTGAGTTTTTTGTCAGCTGATAGCCACAGGTGCATCCTGTTTTGTAGTCCTGGCTTACTGCCCTCATATTGCCCCACTGACATCAACTTCTAGCAGGAGGAAAACACGTTCTCTTCCACCTGGGGTTTTTCTACTGTGTTGTAAGACTATATATATGTAAGACTGTTCCCTCCTACAAGAGAGAGACCTCTTAACACTTACAAAATAAGGAGACCTCTTAGAACTTGCAAAATAAAGACACTTAGTACAAACAGATGGACATCTGGTTTTTCTTTTCCTGATACCTCGGAGTTGCTTGTGGCACGGGTGCTGCACTAGTTCCCTTTATTATGGAAATTGATGGTGAAAGATGAATCATCGCATAGATAAATAACTGTGCTGATGTAATTAGGAATGGTGAACAACTTAATTAGGATTAGTCCAATCATACAAAAGAGAAGAATATCTCAGGATCTGTGAACACACATCACAAATTACATATGATGTAGCAATCCTGTAATTAAACAATAGTTGTTAGTACAATATTAATTTGAACTGGCTGTGAGTACTTTCTCAGGATGACCTTTTTCTGCAGGTTTCTTCATATCAAAGTGAGATGCTGGGCTTGCAATGCACATCACACAGCTTTCCAAGGTCCTTATGGATCATGTTATAACAATCTACTACTTCAGGGGAAATTCTAAGTCATCTCACAACCATAACCTGCCAGAATTTCAGCTCAGAGATTCAGAGTCTGGACAGAACCTATCAAACTGTAGAAAGTGGAGAATACTTTTAGATTTGCCCTATTAAATTTTAAGAGACTGCAGAAGTATATAGAGAATAATGAGGATTATGGGTAAAGGAGAGATCAAGGATATATTAAACTACTATTAATGAGTATATACTCAATAATTATAAAACAACATAAATGGCTCAGAAATGAGAGAAAGGAATGAAACTTGCTTTCAGTAAATGCATGGCTCATGTGATCATAACAACAAATAAGAAAAATGTTTAAATGATAATTTTAATAATAAAGCTATCAGTTAATCTTTGAATGGACATGGTAAGTTAAATTCATAAGGCATCATATTATTTTAATTGTGTGTTATGTGTCTGTGTTCAGATATATATATGTATATATATATGAAAGATTCAGATTTGAAAAATCTATTATTTTAAAGTATGATACTTAAAGGAGTTTGGTTTTCCCAATTTAAACATTAGTTAACATGCATCTGTTGGGCCAGACTCCCAAAGATCTGTTGGTTTCTAGTCTATAGATCATTGTAAGAGTCAAGTAGTATCTAACAAAACTCACAGTACCAGACATGAGAAGCATCATTTGAGTTGTTTATAAAAAGACCCCAAAAGACTCACAAAATAATATGAGCTATTCCTGTTGCTCTTGTTTGCTTCTCACAAGTATAAGAAAGTCTATATTGCTAAAGATACCACTTGTTTTCAACATATGACTTGGGGGACCTGAGATGAATATAACCATAGAACCTACTCCCTGAGGACAAGAAGTTACCATGAAAGCTTTCAAGGTAGTAAATCATCAATACATCTATCCAGCTGTAATACATAGGAATTTCAACAAGATATTCTTCGAAGTGCAATAGAGGCACTCATATCTGTTAGGTAACCAATGTCTCTCTAATTAGACTTAATGTCTACACATCAAGAAGAAAAATGTACCTGCTACTGAAAACCTAGTCAGACAGCTGGGACTAGTGAGTTCATACATCATAGAGAAAAACATACTTCCACCACTTCACTTTACCAGCGAAATTCCTAACAGCCTTCTGAATATTTATCCTTATACCCACAAATAAGTATAATGTTCACCCTGACCAAAGAAGCCTCTCTTTGCATCACATGAAGACCATTACAGAAAACCACTATTGATCAAAATTCAGCAAACAATTGATCATGAATGAAACTCTCCAGTGGACATAACTACAGCTTTGCTCTTGCACATGACGTTCAAGGAATATGATGGGAAAAGGGTAGAAAAACTATGAGACAGAGGATCAGGAAATCTGCTGTGAGATAGTGTATCATAGAAATGAAAGGGAGCCTATACCTACGATACTTCTTCACTATGATTGCCTAGACAAGGCCTGAACAAAGACAACAGCAATGGACATGCTATCAAGAAAGGGGGAAATGCTGGATTTCCATCACTCAACAAAGAACTGCAAGGAACTAAGGACTTTTGAGAGAGTGAGAATTAGTCATCCTGAGTTAAGAGTTCCCTAGTTGGTTATCCAATACCAATTCAGTAGACCTGAAATCTATAATCATGTACACACAAGAATCACTAATCACTAAAAGGACTCATACACTTTCATTTGCATGCCTACCTGTGTGTGTGTGTGTATGTGTGTGTGTTTGTGTGTGTGTGTAACAGGAGCTATTCAAGAAAAAGAGACCATGCATTTGAGGGACAGCAAGGGGTAAAGGATGTAGGAGAGATTGGAGGAAGGAAAATAATGAAATTTTATTTTATTTTTTTATTTTATTTTCCAGTTTAAATTTAGATAAGAAACAAGGTTGCTTCACAAGTCAGTTCCAGGTCCCTCTCCCTTTCCCTCCCCTCCTCCCGTGCCCTCCCCCCAACCCCCCCCCCGTTATCCCCTCATTCCCCCAGGGAGGGTGAGGCCCTCCATGGGGGTGTCCATAGTCTGTCATTTCATATAGGGCAGGGCCTAGACCCTTCCCCAAGAGTTCAGCGTGAGAGTGCACCTCACATTGTTCTATGGGAGTCCAAAGTCCGCTTTAATTGAACTTAAAAACAAACAATTGAGTATGCTTTCTTTTCTATTACAAGGTTATTATTATTACAGTGACAGAAACTGAAATCATTCTCAAAAGAGAATTTTCAATGTCACAATTAAAGATGCAAAATAAAACATCGAGAATAATGCAGATAATGTCCAGTTTTGTCTTCTGTGATAAACCTGCATTACATAGCATTTTTCCTTTCCTTGTATTGTTCTGTACATTCCCCATTTAATTATATAAAAATATCTTTAGGAATAGAATCTGCAATGTATTCAAACATTTTCTGTCTTATGTGTCTTTGGATTATATATTACAGTTTTCTATTTTGTATTTCTTCTTTGTATGTGTGTGTGTCTGCATGCATTTCTTTTGTTTCCTATGTTTCTATTTATCTTTATATTTTCTAAAAAGAGAGAATCTTTGTGAAGTTGGGTTGTCAGAGATACCGTGGGAGAAATTGGGAGAGAGGAAACTGTAATCAGAATACTTAGTATGAAAAAACATTTCAATTATGAGAGGAAATAACAATATTAACTAGGTCTAGTTATCACAATGCATATTATTATATTCATGCTTTCATCTTGTCCCTATAAGCCCCAAAATTGCTCTCCTACCTTATTCTTCTGTCTATGTCTTGAAGAATTTAAATTTACATAAATCACAAAAAATTCAAATCAAATCAACTCTGGCATAATTTAACCAGTTTCTCTTGTTTACCTAAGACCTCATTATTCAAGAGACGATCTGGAATTTCACTTGCTATTTCTTCAGAATGGCCCCAGTCTGTGTAATATAATGCAAAATTAAATGTATGAAGGCATACTATCTACCTTCGAGATTCTGAAGATGAATATACAAATATTGAAGTACCCTTAACATTTTACTTTTATTATATCAACCCATAAGTTGAAGCAGAAAATGTTTTTAAGTGGCCCAAATCTTTCTCTATATTTAATGGCATTTTGATGTAGTTTTAAATGTAGGAGGATATACTTTATCCCATAAACTGTCAACAGAATCTTTAAAAACAGTTTTTCCCTCTTAAGGCTCTCTTTAGAAGTCATTACAACTGCAGCTCAGAGAACAGCTTTATTGTTTTCTAAAAGGGTTATGACTCGAACATGGAATTTTTATTTATTTTGAATGATATTAATGCATGAAGAAAACCATGTTTTTTGACAAAGACATAATCTCTGAGGCCTAACACAGGTACATTGTCAGTCAACATGATTATCACTCAAGCACAACCAATTTGCAATTCAGAAGGAGACACTCTACTAAATATAAAATTTGTTTTCAAAGAGATAATCAGTCCCCTATAGATGCTAGATTGGACAGTCATAAGGATGTGTTTTACTGCAAACTTAAGAAATCTCTGCCTTGACTTCTCCACTTAGTGTTGAATTAGGCAACCATAACAGTGGTTGACATGTGTCACATTTAAATAACCTTTAATTGTATCTTACTATTTATTTGTTCTTGGTTGTCATCTTTTTTCCTCTATTAAAAAGAACTGGAAAGTCAAACTGAGAGTATTAAAGACCATTTGCTTAGAGGTTATACTTTCTTTGGCATGGTTTTCCCTCTTTTTGCAGGCTCAACAAAATGTGTAGTATCAGGAAAACAGGAAATTTTTCAGGTCCAGTTATTCTAAAATATAAACCCTTGCCCCTTGGGGAACTAATGTCTTCTAAGCTTCTGAGTAAAGTCACATAATCACAAGAAAATTGTTTTCCTGATAACAACACATTGTCAACATTTGATTAGTTTAAGAAATTTGCAACTTAAGTATATCTGGGATACTCTAAGTAACAAAATGTCAACATGGGTATTTGTCACAGTTTCCTAAAACTACCAATCAACCCTGAAAACTATTTATTTGGGAACATATATTAGAAAATATAATTCTTTCACACTGTAGATGAGGCTAGCAGATGGAATCACTTGACGTCCACCTAAAATAAGATGTGTAAGATTATTAATGAGATAGTATCATCATGTTCTGAGGCCAACAGGAGATCACAGAGCAAGAAGTAGCATAATCATTAGCTGTACCAAGTCCTGAGATTTGAGTTAGGATCTGTTGCCCTTAATAAAGATTCACAGTACCTGCCTGTCTCAGTTAGGGCTTCTGTTACTGTGAAGAGACCACAGCAGCTTTTACAAAGGAAAACATGTCATTTCTATGACTTAAAATTTCAGAGTTTTAGTCCATTACTGTCATGTAATAAAGCATGGCGACATGCACGGAGATATGGTAGTGGAAAAGAACTGAGAACTCTACATTTTAACCCGAAGGCAACAGGAAGTAAACTGTATCCCACTTGGGGATAGTTTGAACTTCTGAGATCTCAAAGACAACCTCCACAGTTGTATACTTTATCCAGCAAGGCCAAACCTATTCAAACAAGGCCAGTCCTCCTAGTAGTTCAACTCCCCATGGCTCAAGCATTCAAACACACATATCTGTAAGGGTCATATCTATTGAAATCACCACACTGACCATTGCTTGAACTTTCTTGTATTCATATGAAGACTCAGATAAACATCACAGAAGTTTCTCCAACATGAGAATTAATCATAACATGCTGTAAATAGGATTTCCTCTGACATCTTCTCCTCCTAAGTGTATATGAAATGATCATGCATTGCAAAACTTGTTTCATTTCTTACTATAATTGAGTGTCATCTGCTTTAATGGAAGAACACTTTACAAGTGTTCTATATATGACAGGGATTATGTGGCAGCCAAAGCTATCTAAAAGTCAATGCTGAATTCTCAGTAGGCTTGGAGAACTGGCCTAATTTTTCTGGTAAAATTTCCAAGGAAAGCTGCAAAGTGAGAACTGCTCACAATCACATACATTCTGTGGAATATGAATGCCAATACTCCTAGAGCAAAGTGAAGTCTTCTAAGTGCTTTTGGGTGGGGAAGAACTGGGTGGCAGGTGTTGGAAAATTAAGTCATGGAAAGTGGAAAATTCATGGAATATATCCACATAAATTTAAAGGAAATATCTGCATATAAACAGCTGTCTTAGAAACAGAATTTAGTAACATTCAAAATCAGGTCCTTATACCTGAACACGTCTCAAAAACTTTACCTGTTTTTTCATGAAACTGTATAGTTTCAGAAGGTACAGTCCTCTATTACAATCCTTTTAATGAGAATAAAACGTGAAAGTCAAAACATCACCTCTTCAGTCCCTCCACACACTTATGGACATGCAGTGTGATGTGGCTTCTATAGAATTCAGATAGCAATTATCATTTCCTCCTCTGAGTAGCAAGAAAACTCATGGGACTTGAGACCGCAAAGAAAGAATGATAGACAGAAACAGAGAGACAGAGACAGAGACAGAGAGAGACATATAGAAATCAAACCTCTATTAATTGGGAGCAGGCCAATCACCAATCACTCTATCGTACAGATCTTCGAGTTCCTGGGTCAACAAATAGGCAGTATGATTTCAAGTAGTGCACTTAGTAGTGGGCATTAAATTATACATATGGTCACACCCCTGCAATATCAGTAACCCATATATAATAAGGCTGGTAGTAGCTGCTACTACTTACAGTGTAGCCCTCTTCAGAAAAGAGTGTTCCATAAATTATTTTTATCAAGGAAAACCAAATATATGAGTGTTCTCCCATATTCTGTAGTTTTATCAATGAGTTATGAGAAACTATACTCATTCAGAAAATATTCAGTGTGATATGAATGCAGTAAAATTTCATTTGTTCCTAGGTTAAACTAAAAATCATGAGGCTTCTACATGTTTCTCTCAGATTGGGAATATATTCTCTCATTTCATGTTTTCCATACAATGACACCCACGTCTATTTCTGTTGCTTACTCCCTAAACTGCAGAGATGTGCCTGTATTTGAGGAAGGGCAGTGTTCAACTTTGGTGAGTAGGAATGGGAAACCATTGGAGAACAACTGCCTCCCACAGTTACTTCTTTCTGGTGAGCCAATAAATGATAGATTATTCATGGGGTGAAATGAAATGTGAAAGCACATCTGAATCCTTGAAACACTGCCACAGATAACAGAAAAACAATAATGCCAATAAGATCTAGAGATATATTGAATTAAGCCACCTTGACCCACTCTATAGGAAAATAGAATGAAATTGTACAGCTAAATGCCATTTATTAAACTGTTACCATGTAGCAAGCTTTGTGTTAAACTTTCGAGATTGAAAACAAATAGAATTCCAATTTCTTCCTTCAGGAGTTCAATTTCTGGTAGTCTGTAATTTTAAATTTAATAGAAACATGTAAAAATAATATCATCCCATTCTGTCAAAAGTTGTTAATAAAGTTTCAGGTCAGAAATTCTCAAAGGAGGAAGAATGATAACAAGACTAACAAAGTTTGAGTATAACATCATGAGCATCAATCATATGGGCAACAAGCACAGAGAAGAAATAGTCACGATAGAGGTCAGGAGAAGGCTCTGCAGCATCAGGAACTACACTCATATTCCCAGGTCCTGTGTAAAAAGCTGGGTATGGTAGTATTTACTTCAAAGAAAGCACTAAGGAGAGAAAGATGGGAGGATCTATGGAACTTGATGGTCAGTATCTCTAGCCATATCAATGATATTTATGTTCACATAGAGTCTCTTAATCAAAATAAAAATAAGTTGAAGAATAATGGAAATGTACCAGATAGGGTTAACCAGCTTCCACATAAACACACTGACACATACACACATGCACACATACACACACACACACACACACACACACACACACACACTAAAAGAAAAATAAAATACAAAGAACTTATCTAACAAATCTTGCCTGGTTTTGTCTGCATTCACCTGGCCTCTGGCTTTACACTATAACATCTTTGTTCTGAGCCGTGTCCTTCTATTCATGACATCATTGCCAAATAAAATTTATCTTACTATATTATTTATTAGTCCACATGAACACATTTCAAGACCCAATAATTTCACTGCTACTTGTCCTCTATATTTTTATCCTTATAGCCTGTGTCTAGTCATGCTGGACTGAGATGTACATGGTGATAAATATCCCTACAATTCACTTTCTGAGCACTCCCAATATTACTGCTTCTGACTCTTCAAATTGGTTACGATTTTAAACTTTTTCAAGAGACATAGCCCTTGAACACGGAAGGAAGTTGAATATTAGAGTATGTTAGCATTCCTTGTTTCATATTTTAATCTTCCTGAAGGGAGGAAAGAGTAAGGACAGAAAAGGTAAGCGATGCATGCCACATTTCTGTCTTATAAGTTAATGCCACAAAAGGAGATATAAGCCCTAAAAGTTTTATAATTAGCATTTATGCCTATGCTCAATCATGTTCCCATTTAATTATGAGGAAAAACTTTCTTTTTGTTTTGTTTTTACGAGACAGGGTTTCTCTGTATTGTTTTTTGGAGGCTATCAGTCCAGCCCGGCCTCGAACTCACAGAGATCCACCTGCCTCTGCCTCCCGAGTGCTGGGATTAAATGTGTGAGCCACCACCGCCCGGCTATGAGGAAAAACTTTTCAACTCCATAGATTTCCATCATTTTAAAGCCTGTCCTCTAGTGTATAACTGGAGATCAATGGGAAATAGCTGCAACAAATGAATTTGAGAAATTTCATGTCTGAAAGCCTCAAACAGAATTTCAGCCAAGAAAAGACAATGTGTTTAGAAACTGGATCTCTGAGGGATGTAGATTCCTTGACTGTTCTTGAAATTATTTAATCCAGCTTTTAGAATTACTATTAATTTCAATAGGAAAACTGCAAGATGGTTACTTTGTTATTAATTGCTTAATAATTACCATGTAAAAATATTCTTAATTTACTAAAACAAGACAGTTTATGATTCTCTCTTCCTAAAACAACACTTCTATACAGGGTTCTGTCCCAGTTAATCTGATGAATAATATAGATAATGAAAGAAGAGCAAACTGGAAGGCAAATTTTTTTCAAGATTCTCAACAACTGCTGGATAAGGGTCTGAAATTCCAGTGGGAAATGCTACCAAACACAACTAAGCTAGGTAATACAAATATTACTTCATACATATCATCTGCCACATATGTTAGTACAGTACCATGCTATGAAAAGTCCCATTACCCTGTTATTTCTCCCACAGAGGAGAGTGAGAATATATTCAGCATCAGGATCTATGCTCTGCCCTTGTTAAATACCTCTCATGAGTACCTCATCTTTGTTCTACCCCCTCAAAACAGCAAGGAAATCAAAACCAAATGGCTAATTAATCCACCATTTTGTGTGGATAAAGACAGGTGTACACTTTTCTGTTCATCACAAAGGCCAAGAAATCGGCTAATCATATTTATGTGCTAATAAAAGGATAAAGAACATTCTACTTAATGTTATAATAAAGAAAAACCTATCATTAGTGACAATACAAATGAAGCTGGAAAATAATATTCTAAGGGAAATTGTTCAGATACAGAGAGGAAAAAATCAATTATAAATGATGTCATCTACATAAAGAATTTAAAAGCTTAAATTCATAAAGGTAAAATAAAGTAGACATATTCAAGGATTGAGTGATAGAAAAAAATCAGTCAAACAATCCAAAGTTAATTTATGCAAGAGAAATAAGTTCTGAGTATCTAACATACAATGTGATCACAGTTAAATGCATTGTTAAATGCATTGGAGATTTGGTAACATAGAACTTAATTGTTCACTGTAAGTTACAAATGATATTATCTGGATAAGAACACAGGTATTTTAATCTGTTTTGTGCTAAATATTTCCTCCTATGTAGATACATAAGCATGACATAAACTAAATATATACATTTTCCAAGTGTTTTAATATAATATAAAAATAATACTTTCAGTTATTGAGCACTTAATTATGATTATTGTAGATACTATACAACATTTTCTAGTACATAATTTGGTACTTCGTTTCTAATTTTTAGGTTCAATTCTGATCTTTGAATGAATTAATTCCTAAACAGGAATAACAAGGAAAGTAAGTGGAGTCTGGATTTGAATTTTACAACCAATAACAACATGTGCTATGTGAGCTCTTACAGTTCTGACTTTTGTAACTTAAGTTTCTATCTGTAAATTACATGAAACAGTATTATTAATGCAAATGTAAAATGGTTCAATAAAGGAGAAAGCCAAGGATCTAGTGGTAGTATTCTTCTAGTACTTGCCTTTATGTTTATTCATTCATTCATCCATCTCTCAAGTTACTAAAATTTAGCCAGCATGAACTATACCTAGCATTACAACAGTTGCTGTAGCTGACTGAAGGAAGAAAGGAAATAAAAATTCTAATTTGCAACCAACATGAATGAGAGCAGAAAGTAAAGACAGTAAATGAGGTAGAGTTTTGCAGAAACCCACAAGAGCAACAAACTGAAATTAAAAATAGACAGTTATGGTTATAAGTAACATACAAAACTTTAGACTCAAAAAGATAGAATAGATGATAAGATATTTAATTTAAATTTTGCAGAATGTTAATGGACTAAATATTGTTAGCTATTGATGAGGGAAGTCCTATGTATATGTCAATAAAGCACTGTTGGGCCAATAGGAATCTAGATAGGTGGGACTAGTAATCCAGGAGGACTCTGGGAAGGAGAAACACAGAAGTCAAGAAGTAATGCCATGGAGTAGGAAGCCGGGAACTATTCTCTGGTAAGAGAAATAATTAAGATTGACAATTATGGGATAAATATTTAAGTCAGAGCTAGCCAGTAAGAAACAAGCAAGGCCAACAGCTTCATAATTAATATAGCCTCCTGTGTGTTTATTTGGGACTGATGCGGCTTCCCTTTACAAGCTATAGTTCTTACTTGGTAACTGTTTTGTTATGTAAAATATTACTATGTTAAAGTTAAAGCCCTTCTTTTTTATTTTTAAATATTTTTTTTATTTTAGAATCACTCTTATTTTTATATTAAACCTCCCATTCCCTCACCCTCTCATGCTCCCAACCAATCCCCCAACCCACCCCCGACTTACTCCCCAGGGATAGTGAGACCCTCCATGGGGGGCATTAATGCCCATCATATCATTTGGGGAAGGACTCAGACCCTCCTTTCTGTATCTGGGCTTCATTAGTATCCCTCTACATAGAATGGGCTCCCAAAGTCCTTTGAACTCTAGTGATAAACACAGGATACACTCTTATAAAAGTCCCATAGATTGCCCTGGCCTCCTAGCTGGCACCTACATTCAGAGGGCTTGGTTCAGTCCAATTCTGGTTCCCAAGCTTTATGATTAGCGTCTCTGTGCTCTCATTAGGTCAGGTCAACTGTTTCTGTATGTTTCTCCAGCATGCTCTTGGATCCTTTACTCATCCCTTCTCCTCTCCACAGGTGGATTCCCTTAGCATGGCTCAATGTTTAGCTGTGGGTGCCTGTTTCTGCTTCTATCAGCTACTGGATGATGGATCTAGGAATGAATACATACATCATCATCAATGTCATTATAGGCAAAGAGGATCTTTGACAGCCTCTCCACCACTGCCTAGGTTCTTAGTTGGAGTCATTTATATGGATCCCTTAACATTTCCATATGAGCCAGACTTCTCTCCAAACCTATCCTGGCTTCCTCTATGAAGGCATCTCCTTTATTGTCCTCCTCTATTCCTCCCCTGTCTCAGTCCTCCAGTTCTCTCCTGTTCTCCTTCTCTCTCTGCTTTTCCCCCACCTCCTTCCCATCTTCCTCCATTCTCCCCCTATGCCCTCAATTTGCTCAGCGGTTCTTGTCTTGCTCTGCTTCTTCAGGGAACAATACACTCTTCTCTTGTGGTCATATTTTTTATAGTTTTTCTGATGGTGTATATTGAAGACTGGTAGTCTTTTGCTCTATGGATAACATCTATATAAGAGTGAGTACAAGCACTGTTTTTCTTTCTGTGACTGAGTTACCTCACTCAGAATGTATTCTTCCAGTTCCTTCCATTTGCCTATGAATTTCAAGGTTTCATTTTTTTTCAGATGAGTAATACTCCATTGTGTAAATGTACCACATTTTCTGCATCCATTCTTATGGGTATCAAGGTTTATGGGCATCAAGGTTGCTTCCAGGTTCTGGCTATTACAAACAGTGATGCTATAAGCATAGTTGAACATATGTCCTTGCTGTATGAATGTGCATTCTTTGGGTAAATGCCCAAGAGACCCGAATTGCTAGATCTTGAGGTAAACTGATTCCCATTTTCCTGAGAAACTGCCATACTTATTTCCAAAGCGATTGTACAAGTTTGCACTCCCACCAACAATAGAGGAGTGTTCCTCTTTCTCCACATCCTCTCCAGTATAGACTGTCATTGGTATTTTTGATTTTAGCTATTCTGGCTGGAGTGAAATTGTTTTTCATATTTGTTTTGATTTGCATTTCCCTGAAGGGTAAGAATGTTGAGCACTTTCTTAATTGGCTTTCAGCCATTTTAGATTCCTCTATTGAGAGTTCTCTATTTAGTTCTGCTCCCGACTATTTAATTGGATTGTTTGGTGTTTTGGTGGCTGGCTACTTGAGTTCATTGTGTATTTTGAAAATCAGTCCTCTGTCAGATATGGGATTGGAGAACATCTTTTGTCATGCTGTAGCCTGCTGTTTTGCTTGCCTTACAGAAGCTTCTCAGTTTCAAGAGGTCCCATTTATTAATTGTCAATCTCAATGTCTATGCTACTGGTGTTATGTTCAGGAAGTGGTCTTCTGTACCAATTCTTTCAAGGGAACCTCCCACTTTCTCTTCTAACAGGTTCAGTGTGACTGAATTTATGTTGAGATCTTTGATTCATTTGGACTTAAGTTTTGTACTTATTTGTATGGATCTATCTGTGATCTTCTAGATGTCCACATCCAATTATGCCAGAACCATTTGTTGAAGATATTTTTTCTTACATTGTGTAGTTTTAGCTTCTTTGTGAAAAATCAGGTGTTCATAGGTGTGTGGGTTAATATGGTGTCTTCAATTTAATTGCATTGGTCTACCTGTATATGTTTGTGTCAATACCAAGCTATTTTTAGGATTATGGTTCTATAATAGAGGTTGAAGTTAGAAAACCCTTCTTTTTATTTAGACAGACAAAAGGAGATTATGGGATTCTCCTTTGTATATATGTTTCTCTTATTGATTGATGAATAAAATACTGATTGGTCAGTAGTAAGACAGAAAGCATAGGCAAGGGTATAGAACAGGAGAAGACTGGGGGAGGAAGGAGAGGGAGGTGGAAGAGATGCCAATCTGCCAAAGGAGTATTATGATGGATTACAGGTAAGCCACAGCTTTGCGGTAATATATAGATAATAAAAATCAGTTAGTAATTAAGACAGAGCTAGCCAATAAAAAGCCTGAGCCATATCCATACATTTTATACTAAGTATATGTTTTTTGTTTGTTTATTTGGGGCAAAGCAGGTGTGGAACCTGGCAGGATAAAATACTGCATCTTGAAGAAAGGGATGAGGAGGTAAATCAAAAGCAAATAAACAAAAGCCCCAGAATTTCAGAGGCTAAGGAAGGTCTCACACAGTGATGACTTATGAGAAACCAGAGTATACAATATACATATGTAGGAAAGAATATTCAGCCAGAGGAGTGGGCACCAATGCTTTGAAGTAAAAGAATCCTTCATACATGTGAAGAAGGGAGTGACAAAGGAAGATGTAGAAGGAGAAAAGCAAGAGGTACATCAAAGAGGTCCAGAGGGCGACAAGTCCTGAAGTCTTCTAGAAACCACCTTGTATCTTAACCTGATGAATATTCAGTTTCATAAAATGCATTGAGCATGTAAAAGAGTGACAATAGCTATATACCTCAATGTTCAAGTGGTGACAGACCAGGAAGAATACAACTGTAAACAACAGAAGGAGAGCACATAGAATTTATGACATTGCATACATACAACCTAGAAAAAGGATTTTGATCAAGGCCAATACTATGCACCTTCCAAACCATTCTGGAAAGTGCCATCCTCAGAACAGTGTACATGTTTATTGTAAAGCAAGGTATTTAATATAAGGTCAATCCAAAATTACAAATACATAATTAAAAAACGAATTATAAATGGAAGTTACTAAGGTTTATCCTGGAAATGTCATAAATGTAGAACTTTAAACTAGAGGTATTATAATATTTAATATAAAAGCATTTATAAGGCGTCATATTGTAAAATCTGAGAGAAAGAGAGGAGGGAAAAGGAAGACATGGGGGAGCAAAGTAGTTGAGTAGGGGGAAGAATAAAAGAGAGAAGGATGAGAGATACCATAATAAAAGGAGCCATTATAGGTTTGAAGAAAGTTCTGGTACTAGTGATATATCGAGGCCTACAAGGATGACGCCAGCTGGCAATCTAACCAATAATGCAGAGAGAGGCTACCTCAAATGCCCTTCCCTGATAACATGATTGATGACTTCCTTGTATGCCCCCCTAGAACCTTCATCCAGTGGCTCAAGGAAATAAATGCAGACACCCACAGAAAACACTGAACTGAACTCCTGGAACCCAGCTGCAGAGAGGGAGGAGTGATGAGAAAAGGGGCTATGACTTGGAGGGTGAAACCCATAGAAACAGCTGGCAATAACAAGGGGGAGCTCATAGACTACAGACTGATAACTGATAGGACAACAAGGTACTGATCCAGACCTCCTGAACATGGGTGTCATGGAGGAGGCCTCAGCATTCACTGGGGCCTCAGCCAATATATCATCATTTAGTGCTGTCATCCAGATGGACTTTGGGAGCCCCTTCCACATGGAGGGATGCTCTCTCTGGCTGGACACATGGGGGAGTGCCTAGGCCCTGCCCCAGATCATATGACAGACTTTCAAGATCCCCCATGAAGGACCTCACCCTCCTTGGAGAGTAGAGTGGGGATTGGAAGAGGAGTTGTAGGAGTGTTGAAGAGGGATGCAAGAGGAGGGGAGGGAGAGGGACCTGGGTTTGACATGTGAAACAAACTTGTTTCTAATTTAAATTATATATATTTTTTAAAAAAGCATTTATAAGACAAAAATAAAACATCCTGGAAATGTCATAAATAGAAAAATCAGAAGCCAGCTTAATTACCTTGAAGAAGCAGAGAACAATTAGGCTGCAGAAAGATGCTCAGTCTCCAACATGTTGAGCTTCCTACAAGTTATGCAGTGCACAGCAGGTGCACAGCTTTCATGAGTTTCCACATACACCAAAATGGGTTGGTGAAATAGCTGTATTTGAGTAACGTCTGGTCCTCTAAGTAACACCTCATGCATATTGCTTTAAGCTACCACAATAAAACTGTTTGAATATTGATGATACCTTTCCATCTGTCTAGTGTTGGTTCTCTGAGATAAAGTCCGCATTTTTTTCATTCACATTTCCCCAGGAATAGCATCACACAACAATAAGCCATGAAAATAATTTGATGAATAGATGTCTTTTAAGTTTCAAAGAAGGTGAAGCTATGTTGAGATTTCAGCAACTTTTCTAGCTAATTCTTTGTGAACCAATTATTTAGAGTGAATTGAATCAAATAAATATTACTAATAGATTTCACAATAGAAAACTAGCTTACAGAAAAGTAAGTTTATTCAAGTCTGTCTGCCAAAAACTTATGAACTATCACATGAACAAAATGATAATCCTGGAATGGAGTTAAGTGCAGTGACACTCTCCATGCTTACAATATGCATATAACAAGGTTAAATTTCCAAGACCAGGAATTAAATGAATCAAGTCCTGATCTGGCTATATTTAATGCAATTTATATTCCTGTGCTGTTAAAAGCTACAAAAAATTACCCTATACCCAATAAGATTTATTGAATTTCTTTCTAATATCCCTAAAAATGTCATGAAGGCAAAATTATTACAGAAATGGAAATTTGAAAGATCCAAGACAGAAGCTTAGGAATGAAAACTTAAGTAAACAATTTGACACTGAAGTACAAGAAGAATATCTCCAAGGAAAATTATCTGATCAACAAATTTCATCCAGCAAAGACACACTAACAAAAATAGCAAATGAGCAAGATAATATCAGAGTTCAAACTTGGAAGAGAAAATGGCATCATTAATCAACAGACAAATAACTAAAGTGAAATGCAAATGCCATGATAATTACTGGAATGCCTGACACAACAATGTCACAAGGAGCAAGGCACATCCTAATATTCTTGGGTGATTTGACACAGGACAATTCATTAACATCAGCCTGTATTAAATATTAGCATTCTAGTGAATCCTAAGTTTACAAGAGAAAGTTAAACCTAAGATAATATTAAAGCTCTCTGAATTTGAAAACCTATGTTAGGAGCTCATTTATCTATTGGTTTCTGATTATAATTCAGGAATAGAGCTTCATAAAGTCAGGTTCATGGTGAAGTAGCTATGAAACTGCAAAATATATTTTCGAATTTAAAAATAGAGAAATATGGTGATTATGTTACAGGCTTTTAACAGATGAAGAAAGGCGATGCCAGTCACAATATTACACTACAAAGGATATATACTCTGTGGAGTTAGGTAATCAAAAACTCCTGATTTAATTTAGATCAAACTAGTCATTGATAGTTAGACATCACATAATGATGCATTAATGCCACTTCAATGGCTCCATATATTTATCACCCTTAACAAGCTCCCCAAAGTACTAACTTTAAACATAGAAAATGGTCAAGAGATCTGTGGCTTGATTTCATGATGTGTATAGTTCTTCTTCAATGAGCATATATGCCGAATGTCATATATAATGTGCATGAGACTGTTTAATGTCAAAGCCTTAGAAAGCAAAAGTAAGATGTTACTTTCAAATTCATGATCTTTGTTCTCATCTATTTTTGTGCCAATACCAACCTCTTTTCAGGACTATAGCTCTATAGTAGAGCAAGTCAAGGATGCTGATACCTCCAGAAGTTCCTTAGTTGTACAGGGTTGTTTTGGCGATCCTTGGCCATTTGTTTTTCCATATAAAGTTGAGAATTGTTCTTTCAAGTTCTGTGAGGGATTGTGTTGGGATTTTGATGGGGATTGCATTGAATCTGTAGATTGCTTTTGGCAAGATTGCCAGTTATTTTATGTTGATCATAACTATCCAAGAACATAGGAGAACTTTTTATTTTCTCTTATCTTCTTTAATATATTTCTTTAAATACTCAATGTTATTGCAATACAGGTCTTTCACTTGTTTGGTTAGCATCACCCCAAGATATTTTATGTTATTTGTGGCAAATATAAATGGTGATGTTTCTCTGATTTCTTTCTCAGCATATTTATCATCTATATATAGGAGGGCTACTGATTTGTGAGTTAATTTTCCACTTTGCTGAAGATATTTATCAGCTGTCAGAGTTTTCTGCTAGTTTTTCAGATCACTTCTGTAAACTATCATTTGTAAATAGTGAAAGTTTACTTCTTACTTTTGAATTTGTATCCTCTTGATCTCCTTTTGTTGTCTTATTTTCCTAGCTAGAACTTCAAGTACAATATAGAAGAAGTATGTAGAGAGTAGACAGCCTTGTCTTGTTCCATGATTTTAGAGGAATCATGTTGAGTTCTCTCCATTTTGTTTTATGTTGATGGCTGATTTGCTGCAGATTGCTTTCAATATGTTTAGGCATGTTCCTGTTATCCCTGATCTTTCCAGTACCTTTATCATGAAGGGGTGTTGGATTAGGTTAAAGCCTTTTCAGCATCTAGTAAGAGGATAATGTGATTCTTCTTTATCAGTTTATTTTAATGGTGGATTACATTGATGGATTTTCATATGTTGAACCATCCCTGAATCCCTGGAATGAAGCCTACTTGATCTTGGTGGATGATTTATCTGATGTGTTCTTCAATTCAATTTGACAGTATTTTATTGAGTATTTTTGCCTCAATGTTCATGAGGAATATTGGTCTTTACTTCTCTGTAACATGTTGTCTTCCTATCTCAGCCCCCAAATAACACATGAAATATTATATTAATTATGAAGCCATTGACCATTTGCTTGGTTTATTTTCTGCTAGCTCTGATTTAATTATTAACCAATAATTACTAACATATATTTTTATAAGGCCTTATCTTACCAAGGATGCAGCCTAATGCCTCCTCTACCCATGAACACATGGTGACAACTCTCTTCACTGCCATTGCCAGAATACTCCTAGTTTCCTAGTCCTACATATTTTGCTTCCCTATTGGCCAAAGTACTTTATTCATCAACATATACACAGAATGACTTCCCCCATCAATTTTCTTTATTAGTTGTGTGTTTGTGTTATTTGATAGACAAGTAAACCAATGGGATCAAATTGAAAACCCTGATATGGACCCACACACCTACAGACATCTGATATTTGACAAAGAATTTGAAAATAAAAAATTGGAAAAAATAAAGCATCTTCAACAAATGGAGCTGGAATAACTGGATGCTGTTGTGTAGAAGACTACAGGTAGATCTGTATCTATCACCATGGATGAAACTTAAGTCCAAATAGGTCAAAGACTTCATCACAAATCCAGCCACATTGAACCTCTTAAAAGAGAAAGTAGGTGGTTCCTTTGAACAAACTGATTCAGGAGACTGCTTCCTGAACATAAAACTAGTAGTATAGACACTGAGATCAACAATAAATGGGACTTCCAGAAACTGAGAATCTGCTGCAAGGTAAACACAGTCAACCAGACAAAACAGAAGCCAATAGAATGGGAAACATTGTCTCTGACCTCACATCCAACAGAGGGCTTATTTCCAAAATATTCAAAACAGTCAATAAGTGAGTGACCAAAACACAAATAATCCAATTTAAAATGGGGTACAGAACTAAATAGAGGATTCTCAATAGAGGATTCTAACATGCCTGGGAGACACATAAGACAGATAAGAAAGTATTCAACATCCTTACCCTTCAGGGAAATGCAAATCAAAACAACTCTGAGATACCACATTGCTCCTTTCATAATGGCCAAAATCAAAAACACCAATGACAGATTATGCTGGAGAATATGTGGAGAAAGGGCAGAACTCCTCCATTGCTGGTGGGAAGGCAGACTCGTACAACCATTTTGGAAATCAGTATGGCAGTTTCTCAGGAAAATGGGAATCAGCCTACCACATGATGCAGCAATTCCACTCTTAGGCACATACCCCAAAATGCACATTCATACACAAGGACATATGTGCAACCTTGTTCATAACAACACTATTTGTAATCACTGAAACCTGGAAGTAACCTAGACATCCCTCAACTGAAGATTGGATAGAGGGAACATGGCACATTTACAAAATGGAGTACTACTCAGGGGGAAAATGGAATCTTGAAATTCACAGGAAAATGAATGGAACTAGAAGAAACCATCCTGAATGAGGTAACCCAGTCACAAAAAGACAAGCATGGTATGTACTCAGACATTTATGGATTTTAGACATAGAGCAAAGGATTAGCAACCTACAATCCACACCACTATAGAATCTAGGAAACAAGGAGAACCTAAGAGTGACATACATGGCTCCCCAGATATGGGAATAGGGAAAGATCTCTGGAGAGTCTTCATCCATTAGCTGATGGAAGCAGATGTAGATACCCATAGCTAAACCCTAAACCCTGGGCTCAACCCCTGGAATTCAGTTGCAGAGAGGAAGGAGTGATGAGGAAAGGGGTCAAGAGCAGACTGGAGAAACCCACAGAAACAAGTGTGAGCTCATGGATCCCAGACTGATAGCTGGGAAACCAGCATAGGACTGTTCCTGAGCCCTTGAATGTGGGTGTCAGTTTGGATGTCTGGTTAATCTATGGGGCTTGTGGTAGTGGATCACTATTTATCCATACTACACGGATGGAGTTTGGGAGTCAATCCACATAGAAGAATATTCTCTCAGCCTAGACACATGAGGGAGGGTCTAGGTCCTGCTTCAAATGATATGACTGACTTTGAAGATGGAAGGCCTCACCCTCCCTGTTGAACAGAAGGGATGGGATAGGGGGATGGTGAGAAAAAGGGGACCAGAGGAGGGAGAGAGAACTTGGATTGACATGTAAAACAAACTTCTTTCTAATTTAAATTAAAAACAGGAAAAAACTGATGCATAGATGATGTAGATACTTCTAAAGTTAATCAGTGGAGTCTTTGAGTCATTATAAATTATTAATTAGTCTTGGTAAAGCACTGGCTGCAATTATAATCATAGGCTCAA
This sequence comes from Mesocricetus auratus, assembly GCF_017639785.1. NCBI lineage: Eukaryota > Metazoa > Chordata > Mammalia > Rodentia > Cricetidae > Mesocricetus > Mesocricetus auratus. The sequence continues at coordinate 46,320,577 of NW_024429184.1, read as the reverse complement.
AAGTTTAAATTTCTTTTGGTTGCTTTCTAAATATAGAAAATTAAAGGTGCTTCCCATTGTGGTGAAAACCAAAAAAAAACTGTGTTCTCTGTGAACTTCTTAGAGAACAAACATTCAAGGAAAAGTGTAAAGCAAGTAATACTAAAATAAAATGGTTATTGATGTATATATTTCTCAAAGTAAACAGTAGAGCCACTGGAACTATCACACTGTCATTAATAGATTCGGTAGTAAGTATTTCCATAACAAATTTCACAAAAGGTTATTCCATATTTTATGAATTAAATAATTCTCACTGATTGTTACTCAATTTTACCATGTGCAAGTATTTAATCTGTGAGTCTGACATCTCAACTTCCATTGTCTTTTTTGTTTTAAGAGAGACTACCTCTATACTCAATGCAAACAATATTATAAATTCTTATACCAGTTATAGTGGGAAAAAATGATGTACCAAACAGGCCAGGCTTGTGTGTGGGGAGATGCATGTATGTGCAGGTGTCTATATTTTTGAGTGCACCTCTAGAGTCTAGGTCAACACTGGGTAACTTTCTTTTTCATTTTGCATTTTATTTTATGAGGCAAATCTTTCATTAGATGACATTGAACTCATTGATTTTCCAGAATGTCTGGCCAATGAGCCCCAAGAGTTATTTCATCTCCATCTTCAGGTGATGGGATTTTAGGCAGAAAGGCCCATAAAAGATGTTTAAATGAATGCCATTAATCTGAGCTCAGATCTCCATGCTGTACAATAAGCACTTTATCTTTAAAAAATCCCCCTTGTTCATTTAAAGAGATAATTTAAATAAATTCTAAATTCAATAGAATTTAGGTGATGAAAATAATTGGAAAAATCTATGTTTGCTACATACAGACACACATACACACAGATTTGCACAGACACTGACCCAGGTGTTTATTCCTCCATATAAGTATGGTAAGAAACCACCTGTAAGATAAAATATCGTATGATATCTAAGGGAAAATCAAGCACAATACCTAGGCAGATGTGAATTGCCTAAAATGTTGTGGGAGACAAAATGTGTCACAAAGATTCATGAACATAGTTCCTATTTTTCAGGGAAAGAGTCTGAAGTGTGTATCAGATATTCAAAGATAGTAAGACCTCAAAAACATTAACATCTTCTTTTTATTCTAAGAGGCCGCTCAAAGTTTATATTACCCATTTTATCGGCGAAAAGAAGGTGATGAAAAGGCAAAGCAGTAGGAGAAGTAATGTGACTGATTTTTGCCATAACCCAAAGTTGTTTACTTTAAAAATATGGGTCATTATCCAATAAATATTTCATTTGTAAAGACATTTTGCATTAATTTTGAGAAATAAAGAAAACATAGGCTCGAGAATGGACTCAATTTGTGGGAAAGAGTGATGTTGAGCCAACATAGATAATCACATCTTGGTTACTTGCATATAAGCTACATTGAAGAGAGTTGCCTACTCAGGTTATTAACCATATATGGACATTGTGCCATAATCCTCCTTAAGAAATAATAGATACAATGAAGTATCTTTATGTTTTATGGAGAGTGGTTAGTTAACTCTGTACCCATTTAATTTGGTTGCATGAGGTTGATGTAACTTTGCCAAAGTGCCCATGTCACATATAAATAGAATTAAATTTCTGATATGTATAGGTTACATATTATAATGCAGAAAGTCATTCAGAAGCAGAAAGGATGAAACTACATAATCTTCTGCTAGTGAATGTGAGTCGCTGCATTATGGAATACTGTACCAACATACACCTCTGCTTTAACAACCAATAGGAACAACATTCTGCTGAAGAAATTCACCATTAGGAAAAGACAAATTCCGAGAGTCAAATTTCAGCTGCTAGAGAATTGGAGGAGAAAAGGATAAGAGGAATCAATCAGTTAAAAAGTAGTCAATATTGAAACCTCAACCCAAATCCTATCAGTCACAAACAACTGAAACCACTGTGCCCTGTTCATTTACAAATAATCTGCACTGTTATTTCTAACCCACCTAAAAGCAAGCTGAATTACCTTACAGACCAGACTTTTGTTACCAGTATTTCTCCTAACTGAGTCACATGAATCCAGTGTACTTTAGTGTTTTCCTTCCATGGATCTTGTGAAAACCATTCTTATCTAGATATTCGTACCTTTTACCTAAAAGTTGTGGGAAATGTCCCAGCATACATTTTAGTGACTGCTTGTTTAAATACAATTTAGTAAACCAAAACAAAGAAAGAAAAAACTTCAATTCAATAATTCATTCTGTAGACGTGTCTGCAGTTTGTGTTTTTTCTAGCCAGCTATCTTGAAGCTGCCTTTGTGATTGTTCTCTAACACTTTGTGCTATAATACATCTGCTTTTCTGGTGACCTGCTTGTCCCTTTCGCCTGGCCCCTCAACTGTGTTAGTACAAGATTTATACAGTGAGCAAATATGTAGCAATGTTAGTTCAGAGAGAAAATATGATTCCAAAGACAGCAAACAGAAAATTCAATTACGCAAGAAGAGTTCATCTGAAGAAAAACTAACCTCCTGTGTTTTTCTTTAAGAAAAACCAACACATACAAAACAAATAATGAGATAGGGTAAAAGGTTTAAAACAATCTTTAAAGATGAAATTGAGGTAAAGTATTAAATGGAACTATAAAACTTGAAAAAATAACCTGCCTTTTCTAAAGAAAGCAGGGTAATGTTTGATGATGTTATCAACTTGCCCTGAAGGAAAGTACTTCAAAATTGAAAAGAAAGGAGAGACCCGAGGCCTCACATTGGATTCCACTAACCCATAGCCAGAGGAGAAGACACACGTGGAAAATAAGCTGAGATTCTGAGTAAAGAGGCTTTCAACTCCCTTTTAAATTACTGCAGAACAAGGTGGTGGTGTGGTGCCTTCCAGTATAGGAAGCAGTTAGAGACCATAGCTGATCTCTACAGCAAAAGGCCATTCAGAAAAAGGCCAGAAACACAAGCAATGAAGAGGGTGTAGTAGGGCACATCCAGAAGCAGCTCATTTCTCAGCTTTTCTACAGATGCTACAAGTGGTCACCTAAATTCATCAATAGAAGAATAGAAAAATATAGCCCTTTACCTTAAGCTAAGAATTATGTGAAAATTCAATATTACAACTTGTTCTGAATGTTCCTTTGGGAGATGTGAACAAATGTGTACTCACCCCAGAGAGGACACTAATGACAGACCAACATAAAGATGTCAGCAATGTTCAACTTGCTTACAAGATAAGTTTATAGGTCTTACTTGTATCAGAGGTCACTTATAGGACTGTGGAAGACTTTGAAGAATTGTCACAAGTAAAAGTCTCACACCAGTATATGTTACAACTTCCCCATAGCTCCATAGACAAAATCCCTCTTTCCAGTGAAATTTCTACACTAATATGCTACTCTATAACTTTCTGACACCAGAAGAAGACATGCAGCCGGGGTAGAATTACATAAAGTTAGAATTTAGATATATGTAGGACTGTCCGAAGCTCCTATGAGACGTTAAGGAGCCAATTCTCATTTCTTTTGAAGGAACACCAACAGGCCAGACCACAGAATCTCCTCAGAAGATGATAATGGGCTGTTATGCTTAGGGGGCAACACATATGAGGAATCGAAATTACATGATGTTTAAAACAACAGATGAATACATATTTACAAGTCATACATTATAACTTCAAAAATAATAAATTACTTCAAGAAATAGAGCAACAAAGGTGCATGAGAGGGTTTGGAGGGGAAAATTGAACAGGAAATGACATAATCATACTATAATCTCAAAAGTAAAAAATGTAATTGTTAAAAAGGGAAATGAAGCCGGGCATTGGTGGTGCATGTCTTTAATCCCAGCACTCAGGAAGCCAAAGCAGGCAAATCTCTATGAGTTCGAGGCTGGCCTGGTATTCAAAGGGAGTTCCAGGACAGCCTCCAAAACTATACAGAGAAACCCTGTCTTGAATAATAAAATAAAATAAAACATAAAAAGAGGATATCTCTTTTTTTGTGTTAGGGGCCTTAAAGATATAACTTATTTGCTAGCACATGTAGACGATATGCCTCAAATTTCAATGTATTGCTCAATTAATGGGAAAAAACACTGTAATCACACAGGCAAACTGAACAAGAGCATCTAGAAGTACCTGCAATAGACAGAGTACTCATAACCCACAGACAGTAAATGGTCTTAAAGTTGAATATTTTATTAATAGGAAAAACTGAAAATAATTGCATTCCAGAAAATGGCATATCTTTAAGATCAGATTTCCACAAAAATCACTGAGCACACAGCAAGAAAACTTAACAAATGAATGACAAAACATTACTAAAAATGTTTCACTATGCAGCTATAAAAGTATTTCTTTGGGAAGTCACTAAAGTTACCAGACACAACAATAGATCCATCAGTTCAACTACTGTTCAAAACATAATGTGTCTTCAGCAGTATTAAGTAAAGTGGGTTCATTTGGGGATCTCCTTTTCCTTTTTGGCCTGTTGGCCACAAGTGCTTGAGGGCAAAGGGGTAAAAACTTGATGGAAAGCTTTGCTCCATGTGCCAGGGAGCAACAATGGAGACAGCCGTTGGGGAGGTTGCTTTTGGTGAAACAGGTCAGCTTTATTCAAGCGTTTTTGGAATATATAGGATTGGGGAGTCTGGGGAAAAGGCTTAATTCTCATTAATGGTGTTCTCCTATTATAAGGCTTAGTATGTGGCTGTAGGTTCCTCTAAAAGCACTCCTAGCACAAATCTTCTAGAAGAAATCTGTGCCAAGGGTCAAGCTAAAGATAAATCAGGCATCTGACTTACAGTTTTCAGATAAGGTCAGTGCCCCTGTCCCAAGGAAATTATCCAGATAAAGGCAGGTACAGAGCAGGAAATTTGTTAGGGAGGGATAGAGTTTCCATATTTTCCAGCTTTTAAGGAAAGCTAAAATAAAAAACACCGAAGACAATTTATGCAAGAAAAGATGTGGAGAGAGGGGAACAATCCTCCACTGCTGGTGGGAGTGCCAACTCATGCAGCCACTTTGGAAATCATTATGGAGATTCCTCAGGAAAATGGGAATCAATCTACCACAAGACCCACTTTTATCCAAAAGACGCAAATTCATACAACAAGGACATCTGATCCACTATGTTCATAGCAGCATTATTTGTAATAGCCATGACCTGGAAGCAACCTAGATGCCCCTCAACTGAACAGTGGATAGAGAAAATGTGGTACATTTACACAATGGAGTACTACTCAGCAGGAAAAAACAATGGAATCTTGAAATTCGCAGATAAATGGATGGCACTAGAAGAAACCATCTTAAGTGAGGTAACCCAGTCATGAAAAGACAAACATGGTATGTACTCACTCATATATGGATTTTAGACATGGATCAGGATACTGCCAGTCTGCACTTCCACTGGCAGAGGGTCTGGGAAACAGGAAAGAACCTAAGAGAGATATGCATGGTGCCCCAGAGAAGAGGAATGAGACAAGATCTTCTGAACAGATTGGGAACACAGCAAAGGGTCAGAGGAGTGGGATCTGGGAGGAAGAGAGGTAGAGAAGAAGAAGAGTTGGTCATGGGGAAACAGGAAGGTTGAGTGTGGAGTTAATAGGGGGAGAACAGGATGAGAAATACCATAAAAGAGGGAGTCATAGGTTAGAAGACAGATCTGGCACCAGTGAGACATCTAGTGATCTAAAGGGATGACACCAACTATCAAGCTAAGCAATAGTGGAGAGAATAACTTAAATGCCCATTCCTATTAATGAACTTGATGTCTACACTATATGTCATCCTAGAACTTTCATCCAGTGACTGATGGAAGCAGAGACAAACACCCATAGTTAAACACTGAACTGAACCCATGGAACCCAATGACAGAGAGATGAGGAGCAATGAGAAAATTGACAAAGTATGGGCTGGAAAAATCAGCAGAGACATCTAATCTGAACAAGGGGGAGCTCTTGGACCCCAGACCGACAGCTGATAGGCCAGCATGGGACTGATCCAGACTCTCTGAGTGTGAGAGTCAGTGAGGAGGACTGGGCAACCTATATGGCCCGGGGCTGTGGATCAGTGTTTATCCTTGGCATACAAATGGACTTCGTGTATCCATAACACAAAGACGGATGATCTCTCAGCCTGGACTCTTAGAGGAGTGCCTGGATCCTGCCCTGAGTGAAATGACAGACTCTGGATATCCCCTATGTAGAAGGAAGTGGGGATAGGGTGGGAGGCTAGTGGGAGGGTGGGTTGGGTACAGGAGGAGGTGAGGGAGAGGGAACTGGGATCGACATGTGAAGCTATTTAAAATTAAAGTAATAAAAAAGAAAAAAGAATGAAAAGCTGCTAGGCTATGAGACCACAACCTCAACCAGCCAGAAAAAAATCTTCCAAGAAGTCCTTAAGTAAATCTTTGCATTTAGGATCTATTGCATTTCCGCATAGATTATACCACAAGAATACATCACAGAGAAATGAACATATTTTCAAAAACACTGACTAGATATGTACCTACAAATCACTAAAACTGGATCCTTGTTAATTCAAACCAAACTTCACTGAAGATTTATACATTAAGACCTGACAATCTTCTTTAAGGAAAGTGACAGTCAATAAGACAGAATGGCAGCCTACAAAATGGAAAAAGATTTTCACCAACCTAACATCTGACAGAGGATTGATCTCCAAAATATATAAAGAACTCAAGAAACTAGACATCAAAATATGAAATAATCCAATTTTAAAAATGAGGTACAGATCTAAACAGAGAATTCTCACCAGAAGTATCATTGGCTGAAAGACTCTTAGTGAATTATTCAGCATCCTTAGCCATCAGGGAAATGCAAATCAAAACCATCCTGGGACAACATCTTACACCAGTCAAAATAGCTAAATTCAAATACATCAGTGATACCAACGATGTGGAGTAAAGAAATCACTCCTCAATTGCTGGTATGAGTCCAAACTTGTGCAGCCACTTAGGGGATAAGTATGGTGGTTTCCCTGAAAATCGGTAATCAATCTACTTCAAAACCTAGGAATATTGGTAACTCTTGAGCATATACCCAAAGGATGAACACTCATAACACAAGGATAATTTGCTCAACTAGGTTCATAGCCAGAACACAGAAGCACACTAGATGCCCCTCAACCAAAGAATGGATAATGAAAATGTGGTTCATTTATACAATGGAGTGCTACTCATCAGTAAAAAAACAATGACATCTTGATATTTGCAGACAAATGGATTGAACTAGAAAAATGACCCTGAGTGAGATAACCCAGTTCCAGAAAGACAAATATCCTATATGCTCACTCATACATGTATATAAGACAAAAAACAAAGGGTAATCAGCCTATAGACCATGACCACAGCAAATCTAGGAAAGAAGGAGAACCGTAAGGGACACATACATGCTTCGCCCTGGGAAGGGGAAATAGACAAGGTGAGCTGAGATAATTGGGAACATAATTGGGAAGGAAGAAGGGGAGGGGTGAGGAGTACTTGAAGGAACAGGATAGTTGAGATGGGGGAAACACAGAGAGGGAGAGCAAAGAATGAGGTGTCTAGATTGAGGGAAGCATTATGGGATTGATGAAAATTTTGGCAGTAGGCAATTCCCAGGAATCCATAAAGATGACTCCTAAGCATTAGTGGAGAGAGTGCCTGAATTGGCCTTCTCCTGTAATGAAATTGATGATAACCTTAATTGTCATCATTGATCCTTCATCCAGCGACTGATGGAAGCAAATGCAAAGACCAACAGCTAAGCACTGGTACAAACTCCCAGAGTCCAGTGGAAGTGGGAGAGGTAGTAGGAGCTCACTGATTCTGGACAAACAGCAAAGGAACCTGCATAGGCCCAAACTAGGCCCTCAGAATGTGGGTGACTGTTGTGTTGCTTGAGCAGTCAGTAGGGACACTGGCAATGTGTCTTTGATTTATCCCTAATACTTGAACTTGCTTTTTGGAGCCCATTCCCTTTGAAAGAATTCTTTGCTCAGCTTAGATATAGAGTGATGTGCCAGACTTTGTTGACTCCCCATGAAAAAGCTTACATTCTCTGAGGGGTAGCAGAGAAGTGGGGAAAAGGTGGGGCAAGCAGGAGGAAGGGAAGGAGTGGGAACTATGATTGGTATATAAAATGAGAAAAGATTGTTTTAAATTTTAAAAGTGATTAATTAAAAAGCAAAAATAAAGGTCAATACGAGGGAAAAAAGACCTGACCTGACAATCTAAAATTTATGAATAAATATAGAGGATAAACTTCTTCATACTGGGTGATCCAAAGTACAAGCGACAAAACCAATTGCAAGTGGGTAGGGCTACACAAAATGAAATATGTTCTACATAGCAGAGAGAGAAATTAAGGAATAAAAAGTAAATTATAATAAAAAATAAAAACTAATGCAATGGAAGAAAATATTTAAATGGCAAGCCTAATGCAATGTTGATAACTCAATATAAAGAGAACCGAAGTAATGTAATAACAGGAAGATAAATTTTACGCTGGCAAGTGATCAGAAGAAACAATGGTCTACAAGGTATGATTCAAGAGATCACTCACCATGCTTTTGAGCTGCTTTCCCCAAGTAATAAGTCACACTGAGCATTACTATGTTCAGAAGCATGGGGTGACATGTTCATGATTTACAGTGTGAAGTCTTAAAGTTACACTGACATTTTCATGTTAGTGGGGTTTCACACAAACTTACAAGGGAATTTGACTTCAGCATTACAAGTGAAGACAGGACTACCTAACCAGCTCATCAGATTTCAGAAATTATTTTAAATTATAGACATTATTACCTTTTTCTGTAAATTTGAAGTTACACTTTGGAACAATATGTAAATAATGGACTTTGTATTTTAAGTTAGAAAATTTTAGCTAACTCAATGATTTAAAGTTTTCAAAGTTTAGTGCTACTATTTTATAGAGAATGGGTAATCAGAAACAAATTGGTAGGACTATAAAGAGGCCACGTATCATAAATATGCCTTGTTTCTCTATAAACATTATTTTACCTTACTGGAGGAAGTAATCTTAAAAGCATGAGGCTGAGTTAGGTTATTTTTATTCTAAAGATTTGGTTTTTCGAGACAGGGTTTCTCTGTATTGTTCTGGAAGCTGTCCTGGAACTCACTCTGTAGACCAGGCTGCCCTCGAACTCACAGAGATCTGCCTGCCTCTGCCTTCAGAGTGCTGGGATTAAAAGAGTGCTGGGATTAAAAACACCCAGCTTTTATTCTAAAGTTTAAAACTTACTTTTGTAAATTTACTGGACCCTTGTTTATCACCTGAACAAATAGACTGATATTCTAAAATTAATGAATCAGTTAAGAAATATTCTATTTTCAACAAACACAGTGTATAAGAATGCTGAAAAATTGAAGTGTTGATTTTGAAGGTTAAGCATGTGTCATACTTGTTATTAAAATTAATGATCCTTTTCAAAATTATGGTCTTCAGCAACAGTACTAATTAATTTACTATTAATCACGATCTATAACAAAGCATCTGTCTTTTAAATTGTTCATAAAATAAGATATATAATACCGAGTGAAGACATTGCAAGAAAAGTTAAGAACAGAATAGAGTGTTCAATAATGTGTATGATGTAGCTGTAAAAATTAACAAATAAAATTCACTGATCTACAATCTAATGTTGCATTCCTGGGATAAATAAGCACATGGAATATGCTTGGTTGAGGCCACCATACAGCAGCAGATAGTTCCAAACTTGGGCTCACACAGATGCATTCAATGGGCACATAAAAAATCTTTAAAAAAACAAATAAATCTATTATAAATCTATTTGAATGTCTCATTTAGCATTAAAAATAGGAATCCAATGATAAATAAAACTGAATCAAATAGTTAAACAAATATTTACCCCAAAGAATATATGCACTTGGCAAATGAGGAAATAAAAAGATATTCAACATCCTAGTTATTAGAGAATAAAAATTAAAATAAAGTTATGTGTGAAACACATCTGTTCCAATACTGGCAAGACAAAATCATGGCAAAAATATGAAGCAGCTGGAATCCTTACTTAGAAAACCTAGGTAGCATTTTTTTATCCTTCCTTTCACTTGTCATATTGAGGGCTAAATCTAGGGAAAGGCTCTTGCCAGGAAAGCATATTACCACTCAGAAACATAGTTTTATATTTTTTTAATTGTAAGACAGGGCTAGACTAAGTTCCCCGGCTAATCCTGAACTAATCTTGCATATCTATAAGGATTTGAGTGTACTAACCTTCTGCCAAAGTCACTCCAGTTGGGGTTACCAGCTTTCTCCATGAGACCTAGTTAGGGTTTGCTTATAATAGTAAACAAATTTATCCTAAAACTGAGGAACCCATGGCCAAATACTAAAAATAAATGAAAATTTTAACAACAAAACTTGCACACAAATATATCAACTGTAGTCATAATTGTCAGAATTGGAAATGATCCATATGTTTAGCTATTCAACTAATAATCATCCATGTGTCCACACAATGGAGCAAAGAGTGATTACACAGGAAACAACGGACTGACTCACACAAAAACCTGAGTGGCTCTGAAATGCATTTCACCAAGTCAGACTGAAAAGACTACACAATTTACCATTCTGGTTTATGTTCCCTAAATTCCAAAACTATGGTACCATAAATTGATCAGTGCTTGTTTCCAGATAATGGGCCAGGTGAGGGCTACAGCAAAGGAGCGATTTCCTTACACAAGAATTGTGCGAGTGATAGGAACCATTCGTATTATTAATGTGCTGGCAAAACCACACATCTGTGTTTGTCAAAATCCCCTGATATATATATATATATACCAGGATGAGTAAACTGTATTTGCATATAACTTAAAAAACAAAAATGGGAATACAACGAAATTAACCAGTAATAAGATATATCAAACAAGAAATGATTTATCAAGGTGAAGAATTTCACATTGACATTTTCCAGCCAATCATTCAAGATGACATAGTATGTAATGAAATATAGCATGAAATTAGTATGTCATGTGAAACTCTACAAGAGTATAACTGCATCAAAATCATGACTTAGCTGACATCTAGAATGTCTACAAAACATATTATTTCATTTGTCAAGACAAATTTTGCATGTGAACTGTTGGCATTGCTTCGAGTAGCACATATAAATCTCTTGAGATTTGACTTCTTAAAAGTTTGAAAGGGAAAGTATCAAGTCTAGAAGAGATGCTAATAGGTTGAGTTTTAGACAGCTCTCTAGTCTCTAAGCATGTAAGCTGCTTTTGATTAATCCCTTACTATTCCACAGTATCTCACAATCTTAGTTAAATGTGCCAGTATGATGTTAATAGAACTGGATGATATGTGGAGATAAATTTGAGGGCATTGGCAGCTGCTGCATATTCAGGGAACTGCAAAATTTCCATTGACCATAGAGTGGTAACACAATGATCTTCCCTCATGGACATCAAGCCGAATTGGAAAATAAAATTGGCAAGGCAACACACCAGTACTTCAAAATAATATACCTAGCCTTTATTATAGCTAAAATATTGCTGGGTCTTGTGAAAGAGCAAAAAGTCTGTTTTGAAAAGTAAATTGAGTTGAATGTGGTCTTTTCTTTGGCATGCCAAATAGTTGGTGAATCTATTTTCATCTAAAAAGCTACCTGTGACAAAGCAATAGGATTGATCTTTAATGGCATACATGAGTTCTAGAAAACTGCTTATAAAAAGCTTATTTAATCTAAATTTCTTTCCTATAAAAGTTTTTATTCACTTTATGAATGACTTTATAGACTTGCCCTTTTAAATACATGCCATTTGAGAACAGAAAATGCATTTTTTATCTTTAAAATAGAGTGCGACAATAAGGATGGTTTTCTGTTAACAAACAAGGACATCAGATTTTGTTTGCATGTCTGTTCATATATTCCATATATGAGCAGAAAACATTAGCTTTAAGTTTACAAGCTATAAAATGTTATTATGATTTAAGTTACCCCAAAGTTTTCAATTTCTTAGTAGAAGTATCACAAAGTCATTTGTGAATGAGCAAAACCATAACCTGAATACTCTAACCATACATTTGCATTAATTGTCATGTTAGATATTAAGTGTCTATGCTTTGTCTAAACACACTGCAGAGAAACTAGGATGTTTTCAATCCCATCACAATAGAGATATTTGTTTTTGCCTTTGATGGCCCTCAGAATTTGAAGATAAGGTACTATAACTAAAGATAGCACATTCTTTGAACACAGGACTTGGAGGAATAGAGCTGGACCAGATCTAGAAGCCTTAGGACTAGCTCTCATAGTATCTGAAGGCACCACACAAGCTACCAATGGAGAAAACAATAAATAGTCTTAACCAACCTATAAACATGTGTAAAGCATGTAAACAACATCACTAGCCATTATAGTGAGATGTTCCTAAACATGTAATGGTGTCATTACTATTGCCAGTGTAACCAACAACTATCTAATTGGATTTACAGCCCACTCAATAGGACAGAATTCATGCCTGGTACTGAAAACCTAGTCAACTACCTGTGGGTGGTGAGACAATGGAATTTAGGGGGCACCTAATAATTCCACTTCCTAAAAGCATTATAATCCCCGATTCACTATATATCTCATCCTTATGCCCACAGATATGTGAAGCTCCCACCCCTCATTAAAGATGCTTTTCTCCAGCATTCAGCAGCAACTGCAGAGATTCACAAGTTGTCTAAGTGCAGAGAATAAGTGACTGCTTGGTGTCCAGTCCCAACTGATACATAGATAATAGTGCAGCTGGGGTAGGAAAGACTGTAGAAGCCAAAAGACAAAGATGTCTACTGCAAGATAGTGTCTTCTAGATATGACAGCTAAACTGTCCTCAAGACCAGTATAAGGAGAACAGGAGCTGAAAAGTGGAGAAGTCACCATAGAAATAATGTAAATAGAGTGCTCATATATGAAACTCTCACAAATATTAAAATAAATGTTTATAAAAGAATGAAAGATTCACACTGTGAGTACATTGAAAAGACCCACATGTCTCAAATGCTTTTAAGCTATATCTATGTAATCAGGAACTATACAGCTCCAATAAACAGATTTTCACAGAACATGAAAGTCCCTTGTTTTAATGTATGGTATTAAGTTCCTTTTGTGTTTAGTTTATGACAGCAATGTTAATTTGTCAGATCCAATCCTTCATATATTATCATACAAATTTAGAAAATTGAACAACTTTTCTCAGTAGTTCTTTGACTAGTTATTTTAGTGCCTAATATTATGTGCATATATATTTGTGATCATGTGTAGACATGAGAGAACAACTTAGAAGGAGTTCTTTCTCCTTCTACAATGTGGGTTCCAGATACCAAACTCAGGTTGTCAGTTTTGGTAGCAAACATTTTAACACATTAAGCTATCTAGCCAGCCCTTGCTACTATGTATAAATTATGTGTTTACCCTAAACTGAGAACAATTAGTATTTTCATGCTATATTACTGAATGCTAGCACAATAAAGAATCAAATTGAACTAAAAAGAAAATACCAGGTAAAACTTAGTATATTCTCTGTAGACTGTAAAATTATATCTTTTTTTATTTAAATTTAAATTAGAAACAAGGCTGCTTCACATGTCAATTCCAGGTCCCTCTCCATTTCCCTCCTCTGCTCCCGTGCCCTCCCACCAACCCACCCAATATCCCCTCATTTCACCAGGGAGGGTGAGGCCCTCCATGGGGGTGTCCATAGTCTGTCATTTCATCCAGGGCAGGTCCTAGACCCTCCCCCAAGAGTTCAGGGTGAGAGTACATCTCTTATTGTTGGATGGGAGTCCAAAGTCCATTTGTATACCCTGGATAAATACAGATCTACTACCCAAGGCTCAATAGATTACCTGGGCCTCCTCACTGACACCCACATTCAGGGGGTCTTGATCAGTCCCATGCTGTATTCCCAGGCTTCAGTCTGGGATTCAAGAGCTAACCCTTGTCAGGTCAGCTGTGTCTGGGGGTTAAACCAGCCCAGTCATAGTCCCTTTGGTCATCAGTCCTCCCTCTCTGTCACTGGATTTCTTGAGTTCAGCTCAGTGCTTAGCCGTGGGAGTCTGCCTCTGCTTCTATCAGCCACTGAATGAAGGTTCTGTTTCCCAGACTCTCTGGCCATGAGATTGTAGGCTGGCACTCCCAGATCTATGTCTAAAATCTATATATAAGAGAATACATGCCATGCTTCTCTTTTTGTGACTGGGTTACCTTGCTGAGGATGGTTTTTTCTATTGCCATTCATTTGCCTGCAAATGTCAGGATTCCATTGTTTTTTTCTGCTGAATAGTACTCCATTGTGTAAATGGACCACATTTTCTCTATCCACGTTTCGATTGAGGGGCATCTAGGTTGCTTCCAATTTCTGGCTATTACAAATAATGCTGTTATGAACATAGTGGAACAGACATCCTTGTCATTTGAATGAACAACTTTTGGATATATGCCTAAGAGTGGATTTGCTGGATCTTGTAGTAGGTTTATTCCCATTTTTCTGCAGAATCTCCATACTGATTTCCAAAGTGGCTGTACAAGTTGGCACTCCCACAAGCAATGGAGGAGTGTTCCCCTTTCACCACATTCTCTTCAGCATAAATTGTCCTTGATGCTTTTAATTTTAGCCATTCTGACAGGAGTGAAATGGTATCTCAGAGTTGTTTTGATTTGCATTTCCCCGATGGCTAAGGATGTTGAGCACTTTCTCAAGTGCTTCTCAGCCATTTTAGACTCCTCTATTGAAAATTCTCTATTTAATTCTGTAGCCCATTTTTTAATTGGATACTTTCGTGTTTTGGAGACTTGCTTCTTGAGTTCTTTGTAAATATTGGAGATTAGCCCTCTGTCAGTTGTGGGGTTAGTGAATATTTTTCCCATTCTGTGGGCTGCCTTTTTGTCTTCCTGACTGTGTCCTTTTGCCTTACAGAAGCTTCTCAGTTTCACAAGGTCCCATTTATTAATTGTTGATCTCACTGTCTGTGCTACTGGTGTTATGTTCAGGAAGCTGTCACCTGTACCAATTCATTCAAGGGTACCACCCACTTTCTCTTCTAAGAGGTTCTGTGTGGCTGGATTTATGTTGAGGTCTTTGATCCATTTGGACTTAAGTTTTGTGCATGGCAATATACATGGATCGATCCACATTCTTCTACATGCCAGCATCCATTTATGCCAGCACCATTTGTTGAAGATGCTTTCTTTATTCCATCGTATATTTTTAGCTTCTTTGTTATTCCAAGGTCTGTGAAGCATTGTGCTGGTATTTTAATGCATTGAATCTGTAGATTGCTTTTGGCAGGATTGCCATTTTTACTACATTGTTCCTACCTATCCAAGAGCATAGGGGATCTTTCCATTTTCTGAGGGATTCTTTAATTTCTTTCTTTAAAGTCTCAAAGTTCTTGCAATACAGGTCTTTCACTTGTTTGCTTAGCATTACCCCAAGGTTTTTTATGTTGTTTGTGGCAATTGTAAAGGGTGATGTTTCTCTGGATTTCTTTCTCAGCCCTTTTATCATCTGTATATAGTAGGGCTACTGCTTTTCTTGAGTTCATCTTGTAGCCTGCCACGTTGCTGAAGTTGTTAGTCAGCTGTAAGAGTTCCCTGGTAGAGTTCTTTGGGTCATTTATGTAAACATTCATATCATCAGCAAATAGTGAAAGTTTGACATCTTCCTTTCCAATTTGTATCCCCTTGATCTCCTTTTGTTTTCATATGGGTCTAGCTAGAACTTCAAGTACAATATTGAAAAGGCTTGTACAGAGTGGACAGCCTTGTCTTGTTCCTGATTTTAGCAAAATTGTGTTGAGTTTCTGTCCATTTATTTTGATGTTGGCTGTTGGTTTGCTGTATACAGCTTTTATTATGCTTAGGTATGTCCCTGTTATCCCAGATCTATCCAAGACCTTTATCATGAAGGGGTGTTGGATTTTGTCAAAGGCTTTTTCAGCATCCAGTGAGATGATCATGTGATTTTTTTTTGTTTTTCAGCTTGTTTATATGGTGGATTACATTAATGAATGTTCGTATGTTGAACCATCCCTGCATCCCTGGGATAAAAACCTAATTGATCATGGTGAAGGATTGTTTTGTTGTGTACTTGGATCTGATTTGCCAGTATTTTGTTGAGTATTTTTGCTTCAATGTTTATGAGTGATATTGGTCTTAAGTTCTCTTTCTTAGTTGTGTCTTTGTGTGTCTTGGAGATCAAGGTTATTGACGCCTTGTAGAAAGAGTTTGGCAAAGACCCTTCTTCTTCTATTGCATGGAATATTTTGAGAAGAATTGGTATAAGCTGTCCTTTGAATTTCTGGTAGAATTCTGCACTGAGGCCATCTGGACTTGGCCTTTTTTTTGTTGGAAGACTTTTGATTACTGCTTCTATTTCCATAGGGTTTATATGTCTATTTAAATTGCTTATCTGTTCTTGATTTAATTTTGGCAAGTGATAACTTTACAGGAAGTCATCCATTTCCTTTAAATTTTTGAATTTTGTGGAGTACAGGTTTTCTTTTTTTTTTTTTTGGTTTTTACGAGACAGGGTGTCTCTGTATTGTTTTGGAGGCTGTCGGTCCAGCCTGGCCTCGAACTCACAGAGATCTGCCTGCCTCTGCCTCCCAAGTCCTGGCATTAAAGGCGTGTGCCACCACTGCCCGGCATGGAGTACAGGTTTTCAAAGTATGACCTGATGATTCTCTGAATTTCCTCCAAGTCCATTGTTATGTCCCCCTTTTCATTTCTGATTTTGTTAATTTGCATGTTCAAACTCTGCTGTTTGGTAAGTTTGGAAAACGTTTTGTCTATCTTGTTGATTTTCTCAAAGAACCAACTATTCGTTGCATTGATTCTTTGCATTGTTTTACTTGTTTCTATTTTATTGATTTCAGCATTCAATTTTATTATTTCCTGGCAACTACTCCTCCTGGGGAAGTTTGCTTCTTTGTGTTCTAGAGATGTCACGTGTGCTGTTAATTTTCTAGTATAAATATTCAACAGTTTCTTCATGTGGGCACTTAGTGCTATGAACTTCCCCCATAGCGCTGTTTTCAAAGTGTCCCATAGGTTTGGGCATGTTGTGTCTTCATTCTCATTGAATTCTAGGAAGTCTTTAATTTCTTTTTTTATTTCTTCTTTGACCCAGGAATCATGCAGTTGTGCATTATTCAATTTCCATGAGTTTGTAGGGTTTCTGCAATTTGTGTTGTTGTTGAGTTCTAATTTTAATGCATGGTGGTCTGATAAATTAAATGGAGTTATTACAATTTTTTGTAGCTGCTGAGGTTTGATATGTTGCCAAGTATGTGGTCGATTTTTGAGAAGGTTCCATGTGGTGGTGAGAAGAAGGTATATTCTTTTTTATGTGGATGAAATGTTCTATAGATATCTGTTAATCCCAGTTGGGTCATTACTTTTATTAGACCCTTTGCTTCTTTGTTGAGTTTCTGTCTTGTATTCCTGTCTAGTGGTGAGACTGGGGTGTTGAAATCTCCCACTATAAGTGTGTGGGGCTTTATATGTTAATGTTATTTAAGTTTTAGTAATGTTTATTTTACAAATGTGGATGCCTTTGTATTTGGTGCATATATGTTCAGAATAGAAACTTCATCTTGGTGGATATCACCTGTGATGAGTATGTAATGACCTCCTTCATCTCTTTTGATTGATTTTATTTTAAAGTCTAATTTGTTAGATATTAGGATTACTACCCTTGCTTTTTTTGGGTCCATAGATTGGAAAATCTTTTCCCATCTTTAAATCTCAGGTAATAGCTGTCTTTGACACTGAGGTGTGTTTCTTGTATGCAGCAGAAAGATGGGAATGATGGGTTCTGTCTTCGAATCCATTCTGTTAGCCTGTGTCTTTTTATAGGTGAGATAAGGCCATTAATATTGAGGGATATTAATGTCCATTGATTGCTAATTCTTCTTTGATTTGGAATGGTTGTTGTTCATGGAATTATGTGTGAAATTCCACCCCTTTGTTCTTTTGGCTGTTGGTTAAGTGGGATTATCTAATGCCTATGGTTTTCTGGTTGTAGTTAACTTCCTTGGGTTGTATTTTCCTTCCTTCCTTCCAGAACTTTCTGTAGGGATGGGTTAGTGGATACATATTTCTTGAATCTAGTTTTGTGAAGGGATATCTTGTTTTCTCCATCTATAGTGATTGAGAGCTTTGCCGGGTATAGTAGTCTGGGCTGTTGGTAGAATATCTATCCAGGACCTTCTGGCTTTCAGAGTTTCCATGGAGATGTCAGGTGTAATTCTTATAGGTCTGCCTTTATATGTTACTTGGCCTTTTTCCTTAGCTGCTCTTAATATTCTTTCTTTATTCTGCATATTTGGGGTCTTGATTATTATGTGGAGAGGGAACTTTTTTGTGATCCACTCTATTTGGTGTTCTGTAAGCTTCTTGTACCTTCATTGGCATATCTTTCTTTAGTTTTGGAAAGTTTTCTTTTATGATTTTGTTGAATATGTTTTCTGCCCCTTTGAGGTGGTTTTCTTTACCTTCTTCTATACCTATTATTCTTAGGTTTGGTCTTTTCATGGTGTCCCATATTTCCTGGATGTTTTTTATTAAGGATTTGCTGGATTAAGATTTTCTTTGGTTGATGAATCCATTTCTCCTAGTGTATCTTCAACACCTGAGATTCTCTCTTTCATATCTTGTATTCTGTTGGTAATGCTTGTTTCAGTAGTACCTGACCATTTGCCCAGCTTTTCTCTTTCCAGCCTTTCTCCAGATTGTGTTTTTTTAATTGTCTCTGTTTCATT
Source organism: Mesocricetus auratus (assembly GCF_017639785.1). Taxonomy (NCBI): domain Eukaryota; kingdom Metazoa; phylum Chordata; class Mammalia; order Rodentia; family Cricetidae; genus Mesocricetus; species Mesocricetus auratus. The sequence goes on along the minus strand of NW_024429184.1, from coordinate 46,301,770 downwards.
TTTCAACCCTTGCACTGTTTGATTCGTTTCTAGCAATTTTCGGTTTATCTTTTCGTCAATTTGTTGCATTTTATGAATTTTTTGGTTTGTTCTTTCTTCCATTTTTTGCAGTTTTTGGTTTGCTTTTTCTTCCATTTCTTGCAGGTTTTGGTTTGCTTTTTCTTCTATTTCTTGTATTTTTTGGTTTGTTTTTTCTTCCATTTCTTGCATTCTTTGTTTTTTCTTGCATTTTTTGTTTTTTTTTCATCCATTTCTTTGAGGGATTTTCCTATATCCTCTTTTGGAGCCTCTATCATTTTCATGAAGTTGTTTTTAATTTTATTCTCTTCTGCTTCATTTGCATTGGAATGTTGGAGACTTGCTGGTGTGGAGTCTCTAGAATCTGGTGGTGTCATATTTGTTTGGCTGTTGCTGAGTGTGTTTTTGTATTGTCTCTTTCCCATCTCTTCTACTAGTGGGTGCAGAAAGATCCCCTTACTGGTCAGGTGGTTAGGGGATCTGAGTTCCCTTTTGGTGAGTGCTAGCAAGTTCAATACTCTAGAAGTTCTTATGTTCCTCCTCCTAGTTCAGGTCCTGTGGTTAGAGCAGAAGACCAGGATTCTGGGGTGCTTAGCCACCCACCTGGTTCCCTGAACTCTTTGGTGGAAGAAAGACTTGGGATTTAAGATACTCCTGCTGGGATGGGAAGCTCTGTGGCTGTCCCCAGTCACTGGAAGGCAGAGCCAGGATGCAGGGCCTTCTTTACAGGGATCTGCTGGCTTCATGGTCTCCTTGGTGAATAGAAGAGCTGGAATCTGGGGTGCTTGGCTCCAGCCAGGATGGGAAGCTCTGTGCAGTTCCCAGGCAATCCCTAGGCACTGGAATGCAGACCCAGATGAAGGGCCTGATTTACCTGTTCCTGTGGGACCAGCTGATCCCCTGGTCTCCTTGGTGGAAGAAAAGACCTGGAATCTGGGGTGCTTGGCCCCCACCAGGATAGGTAGCTCTGTGGAAGTTCCCAGGCAATCCCCAGGCACTGGAACACAGGCCTGGATGCAGGGCCTGTTTTACCTGTTTCCACCAGACCAGCTGGTCCCCTGGTCTCCTTGGTGGAAGAGAAGACTTGGGATCTCTTAACATTAAATCTTATGTCCAAGAACTAAGCCATAAAATTAGAAAAAAATATTGGAATATTGAAAATTCAACCACAAATGTGATTCAGATGTTTCACATTTAAAATGGTTAAAATTATATGAAATGATAGACTCTGGAGATCCACTATGGAGAGCCTCACCCTCCCTTGGAATCAGAGTGGAGATTGGGTAGGGGACTGGGGAGCCTTGTGGGGAGGGTGGAGGAGGAGGGATGGGAGTATAAGCTGGGATTGACAAGTGAAACAAGCTTGTTTCTAACCTAAATTTTGAAAAAGGAAGAGGAAAATATTCTGGAAATGCAGTTACAGAAATGTAAGACAAATACCTCAATAATTCTGAAGATAGATACTCAGATTTATAGATGTAACTTGCAGGAGACTTTAACACATGACACAAACAAAATGACCAATTAACATGACCAGGTATAATAATTATTTGTTATTTCACTTTGACTCACTCACAGAGTGGCCAGATATTTGGTTAAGTGCTCTTCTAAGTCTCTGTATAAAGAATTTTAAAATAATATAACCATATTAATCAGCAGGCTGAGTAGAGAATATTACCCTCCTCACTATGGGTGAGCCTTACCCAATGTATCTGATACATGACAAGAAGAAAAGTCAGGTTAAGAGTTTGTGTGTTCTGCCTATTTTCTAAATAGAGAATCCATCTATCTCCTCTTTCACCTGGAAGGAATTTAGAACATTAGCTTATGTTGAATCCAGCCTTGAGACTTAGATTAAAATGATGCCATTGGAACTTCTGGGTCTCTAGTTTACAATATACTTCTAAGTTTCCATAACTGGGCAAACCACAAAACCAATTTTATTATGTACATACACAGAGACACCTGCACATGGTGATGTACCAGTTAATGACAGGATACATCCCGAGAGCTGAGCTAGTAGATTTTTATGTGGTTAGACAAAGGGTATAACTCTGCAGAGTAAGAATGACTCAACATTACTAAATGTTGCAATCTTATGGGACGAGCAACATAATATTGCTGAAAACATGCATGCTGCCTGGCTCTATACATTATAATAGGTGTTTAAACAAATATGATTTTGTTTAGTTTCTCTGAGAATACGAGTGTTTGTCTAGCACTTTTCTTGTTGTATAATTGACTATTATATAATTGATACCTTTCTAATACACATGTGCCTTCTGTTTATTTACTCATTAGCAGAATAGATATTAATAACTACATATTTTATTAAAGGCTGGATCTCTAAAAAATAATAACATTAAACAATTTATTTGAGGGATGTGTAATAGGAATATGAACTGTCTCTGGCAAACCCATGTATGTAAACACATAGCTCCCCTACTCCTTGTTGGCTCTATTTCAGCATTTGTAGAACCTTCAGAATATGGGGCCTACCAGCAGGAGGCAGGCTATTGGAGGTTTGTTGGTTTATATTGCAACTATACTTCCTGTCCCATCTTTCCTTCTTTGTCTATGAAGATGTGAGCCTATGCCATGATAGTCTTTCTCTGCAATGATGGAATATACCCTTAAACTATGAGAAAAAAGAAATCTTCCTATTTCAAATTGTTTGTCAGAGTTCTATCACAGCTGAAATATTAAGAACTAATATGCAGGGTGACTGCTATGGTAAAACTGACAATGTGTGGCTTACAGGCTTTTGGAACTAATTTGTAAAAGGAATTTGGAGAAGTTTGAAGGAGAGCTAATGCTAAAAACACATCTTAATGTGTTACTCTGATGTTTGTTTTGAAAATCACTGCTGGAAGTGGAAAGAAAGTATTTATTCTTAGTTCATGAGCTGGGTTTTTGTAGCCTATTACCAATGGAGGGATACTCTCTCAGCCTAAATACACTGGGGAAGGTCTCAGTCCTGCCCCAAATAATGTAACAGATTTTAATGGTACTCCATGGGTAACCTCACCCTCTCTGAGGAATGGATGGGGGGGGGTGTAGGATTGGGAGATGGTACAGGGAGTGGGAGGACAGGAAAGAGAGGTAACTGTGACTGGTATGTAAAATAAAATTGTTTTTAATTTAATTTAAAAATTAATTAAAAAGAAAAAGGAACAGGATTCCATAAGGAATTGAGGAAAATCAATTTATATTATACCTGAAAAAATCTTTATACTTTGAGTGAGGCAGAGCTGCAAAATAAAGGACTACAATGTTGAAAGAAAATGTAAGGCAATATAACATCCAGGTTATGTCGTGGTTATTTCTAGCGCTGCTTAGTGAATTTTGTAATGAAAATTGAAAGTCAGAAGATATTAAAGTGAGTAGTTCTATGAGAAAAGGTACACTAACAAAGATTGGAGGCAGAAAAAATGGTCGTAACTGTTAAACAAACTTGTGTCTTCAAAAAGAAACCATGCATTCAGCATTGGAGCCGTAATAGTGATTCTATTTATTTATACAACCATGACTTAAGCACAAAGGGATACCCATGGCATTAGAGATGCAAGATGTATAGGCTATTCACTGAGGGAAGCTTAGGGTACTGAGTGGAGCTGACAGTTATCTCACAAACAGAGCTTGAGGAGCAGGGCTACCTAAGACAACTAATACAGAGATGATGCCATTCCAAGCCACAAATGGTAGACATACATCTAGAGGGTGTGGCATTTGCCATAGTCAATTTGCTTGCTTAGATTAAATATCTTCTTACACTTATACTCCCTTTTTAGAATGGGAATATTTGCTCTGTGACATTTTATGTTGAAAATATATGTGTTGGTTGTCTCTCTTACTCTTCTCCCGCTCTCTTTTTCCCTGTCTTTTTCTCACTACATATGTATATGTGTGTAAGTGTGTTTGTCTTTGTGCCAGTGTGTCTCTGTGTGTGTTGAATGCTATAGTACCCATGTATAATCCTGCCCAAATATTTAGTAGTGTCATTTTACAAGACTGTAGAACTTTGGAAAGGAAGAGCTTATGGTGTTTGTAGCTAACTCTTACTTGATCATTTGGCTTAACTTTCTGATTTATGGAAATATGACCATGCAGCCACAAAGTTTAGCACCACAGCTTCAAGTAAACATATGCCATTATATTTCCATTGTTATGATATTCTCTAACTTCAGATCATGCTCCAAAATGAATATTTCCTTCCTTAATTTGTCTATTATCAGTTATTTAGTTACATGAAGGAGAAATTAACTAGTAGAGTAGAGAAGTTACTGTGAATAACAGGTTCATTTCAAACAATTCAAGTGATGTAAGAATTAGGACATAAAACATAGTAAAAATGGCAATCTAACCAAAAGCAATCTACAAATTCAATGCAATCCCTATAAAAGTACCAGCACAATTTTTCACCGACCTTGAAAGGACAATCCTCAACTTTATATGGAAAACAAAAGACCCAGGATAGCCAAAACAACCCTGTACAATAAAGGAACTTCAGGAGGCATCACCATCACTGACTTCAAGCTCTATAATAGAGATATGGTCCTGCAAACAGCTTGGTATTGGCACAAAAACAGACAGGTAGATCAATGGAATCAAATCGAAGACCCTGATATCAACCCACACACCTTTGAACATCTGATCTTTCACAAAGAAGCTAAAACTATACAATGGAAAAAAGAAAACATCTTCAACAAATGGTACTGAAGTAACTGGATAATGGCATGTAAAAGACAGCAGATAGATCCATATCTATCAACATGCACAAAACTTAAGGCCAAATGGATGGAAGACCACAACATCAATCCAACCACACTGAACCTCCTGGAAGAGAAGGTGGGAAGTACCCTTGAATGAATTGGTACAGGATACCACTTCCTGAACATAACACCAGTAGAACAGACACTGAAATCAATAATTAATAAATGGGACCTCTTGAAACTGAGAAGCTTCTGCAAGGCAAAGGACATAGTCAACAAGGCAAAATGACAGCCCACAGAATGGGAAAAGATATTCACAAACCCGACATATGACAGAGGGCTGATCCCCAAAATTTACAAAGAACTCAAGAAGCAAGTCTCCAGAACAACGAAGGATCCAACTAAAAGGTGGGGTACAAACTAAATAGAGAATTCTCAATATAGGAGTCCAAAATTGCCAACAGACACTTGAGAAAGTACACAACATCCTTATCCTTCAAGGACACTCAAATCAAAACAACTTTGAGATACCCATCTCATTCCCATCAGAATGGCTAAAATCAAAAACACTAATGACAGTTTATGCTGAAGAGGATGAGGAGAAAGGGGAACACTCCTCCACTGCTTGTTGGAATGTCAACTTGTGTAGCCACTTTGGTCATTGGTATGGAAATTCCTCATGAAAATGGAAATCAGTCTACCACAAGATCCAGCAATTTCACTCTTAGGCATATACCCAAAAGATGTATACTCATACAATAAGGACATCTATTCAACTATGTTCATAGCAGAATTATTTGTAATAGTCAGAACCTGGAAGCAACCTAGATTCACCTCTATCTAGAAAAAAATGTGGTACATTTATACAATGGAGTACTACTCAGCAGAAAAAAATGGAATCTTGAAATTTGCAGACAAATAGATAGTACCAGAAGAACCCATTCTGAGTGAGGTAACCCAGTCGCAAAAAAATACAAAAATGGTATGTATTCACTTATATATGGATTTTAGACATGGATCAGGGCATTGTAAGCCTAAAATCCCACTGCCAGAGAGTATGGGATGCAGGAAGGACCCTAAGAGACTTTTATGCATGGTAACCTGGAGAAGGGATATGGGAATAGATCTCCTAATTGGATTGGGATGGGGGGAAGAATGGGAGGGCAGAAGGAGATGGGAGAAAGAGATGGGTAAAAGAGGAAGGGAGAGGAGGACATGGGAGAGCAGGAAGGTTGAGCCAGGGTAAGAATAGAGGAGAGAAGGATGAGAGATACCATAATAAAGGGAGCCATTATAAGTTGCAGGAGAGATCTGGCACTAGTGAGATTTTCAAAGACCTACAAGAATGACACTAACTGGCATTATGGCTACCTTAAATGCCCTCCCATAATATTGAGATTGATGACTACCTTATATGCCATCCTAGAACTTTCATACACTGCCTGACAGAAGCAGAGGCAGAATTGAACTCCTTGAACCCAGTTGCCAAGAGGAATGATGAGCAAAGGAATCATGATCAGGCTGGCGAAACCCACAGAGCCAGCTGACATAAACAAGGGGGAATACATGGACCCCCGACTGATGACTGAGAGGCCAGTATGGGACTAAGCCAGCCACCCCCCCTCACCGAACCTGGGTGTCAGAGAAGAGGCCTTGGCACTCTGTGGGACATTGGAGAGTAGAGCATTATTTATTCCTGTCATACAAATGGACTCTGGGAACCCATTCTTCATGGAAAGATGCTCTTTCAGCCTGGACACATGGGGGAGGACCTAGGCCCTGCCAGGGATGATATGACAGACTCTGAAAATCCCTCATGGAAGCCCTTGCACTCCCTGGGGAGTAGAGGGCGATAAAATGGGGTGGGAAGTTGGGAGGATTGGGGGATTTGAGGATTTGGGGAGGAAGAGGGAGCTGAGAGTGACATGTATAAAAAGTTAAATACAAATGCATGTTTACTACAGTTAAACAAAAAAATAAAAGTAGGGCAAGAGGAGAGGTAAATATAGTATACAACACAATTACGTATTAAAATTAAATAGTAATTTTAAAGTATCACAGGATAATGACATAAAAAGGGAAATATAAGGACAGCAATCAATATTTGTTTGATCATCTATGCCAGGATCAGTAATAAACACCCTTAAAACATGTATTCCTTCCTTATGAGAACTCTGCAATGAACTGATTCATCATTATGTACAAAGAGACTAAATTGAAGAATAAGTTGCTTGCCTGATAGTCATTCCCAGTGTATAAATTCCAAACAAGAGCTTTCTTCACAGCAAATATTACTCATTTTTTAAAAGTTCATCAAACCCCATATACATACTTTGCTGACCAAGTGGTTGTATTGAAATCATCTTGATTTTCCATGCTTTGTGACATTATTTATTCTTCTTCTAGTAAGCAGCTCTCAGTTCTAACTGAGCCATGGATTTTAAGATCATTGTTCGTTTTTATCAAGCTGAGTATTGACATGAATACCTACTAGAAATAAAGAAGTCTGGCAGGTTTAAAAGGAATTATTGCAAGTGTGAGTCAAATGAAGACAGCAAATGACATACTCTAAACTAATAATAAAAGCCAAGTGTATTGAGCATGTCCCCTTGAAAACTCTTATTGAAACATAGCACATCTTCTCATGGCATTATAAAAGTGAGGCCTTTGTGAAGTATTCTCCTTTAGAATGAATTGGTGCCTTATAAACGAGATCAGGGGAGCTATCTTAGGTTTCTTGCTCTCCTTGTCTCAATCACCTGAGTTCAGTGTTTGTATCCTAGTCCCCATTCTCCATCCCTCTAGCCCCATTGCTTTCCTTCATTCTGTCATCAAAGAACACAATAGAAAGGCCATCAGCAAACACCAATATCTGGATCATAATACCAATTTCTGAATCTTGGACATTAGCATCTCTAGAACTGAAATAAATTTGATCTCATGTGTTTCCTTGTAACAACAAAAGGAGACCAAAACAATTATACTAGTTTCATTTTGTCACTTGATAAAATTATACTAACAAAAAGTTACTTGGGGAAGAAAGGGAGTTTGTTTTGTCTCATGTCCAGGTGCTTAAAGAGCACTCTGTTGTGTCGATATATCAGAGGGTAAGGACTGCCTAAAGACTCTGTTCTCATATGCAAGCTTTCCCTTTTAAGGGAGTATCTATCACCTCTTCCCCCTTCCTCCTTCTTCTCTGTTCCCAGTTGTCCAACACCTATGCCTCCCTTTTCTCCCTTTCCCCAATAAACTTCACATGAATATTGGTTGAGTTTTGTGGTTCCTGTTTTATCATCCACAGCTACAGCATAAAGCAATACATGCTGTAAACAAACTAAATTCTTAGACATAGGAATGCAGAAGCTGTCACTAATGGTCTGAAGTTTTCAGAGTGAGATGATGAGGATACACTCTTGAAAGATATACCTGGAAACTTTGAACAGCAATTGGAATAGATTAGAGAAAATAAAGCAGTAAGTTATATTATCATTGAGGATGATAAACAGAGCTGAGAAAGCTATAAAACTTGCAGTTGACTGAGAATAGAGCTTAGTGACAGAACACTTGCCTAGCATTAGCAGGGTCTGAATTCCATGAACAATAAAACAAATTTTTAAAAGTTTAAACAAGCCTGGTGAATGGATATTGGTAAATGAATATTTGTAGCCACTAAATTTGAAATTTAAATATATAAAGGTAATATGCTTGTATTGTTTGAAGCTTGAGCAAATGTGATAATTCATCAGTTTTTAATAATAGCAAATATGCTATAATTTGCCTAATGAGTTGTTTCTCGGGATTGAAGTTGAGAGCCTCAGACAATGAATATTTCAGTTGGAAGTTGAGCAAAGGGATAACACTGAATTGAAATTTTAGAGTTTAACATCATGAAGACAACTAAAGAGTTGAATATGAACAAAACCCACAGAAAGAAAGTTCATAGAGACTTCGGGTTTATTTGTAACAACTCAGGAAAGACAAGCACATAGGGACAAAACTATACTTGAGTCATTTTCATGAGTTAATAGAACTTAATAAAAGGCTGTGAAATATAAACGAAGCAATGAGTCATAAAATTTGACTGAGTACTAACCACACAGACAGCAAAGGAAATAACGTTTAGGTACTAATACTGTATTCAGACACACAAAAGTAAAACAGTCAGCATAGAAAATACTCAGTTTTTAATAAATCTAATATGCATACACATTTGCTTTTAGACTTTCAGTATTCCTGTATATGAAGAAACTCATTAAGCCCATATTAAAAGAGACTTACATGCACAGTAGCAAGTGAGCAATTGTTCTCATGGATGATGCTCTGCAGTTGCTCAGCATGAGCAGCATTATGACTGATGTGTTTTTAACAATGGCTGTGTGTTACAGCAATGCCGTGAAAACTGTAGGGCATAGCTCCTGTCAACCAGTCCAACTTCCCTACTGCCAGAATAGGACTTTGTGAATCTGTTTTAATTGGCTTGAAAGTCTTTAACTGCTTGGGATGAAGGTTGATTTTGCTAATTAATGATCTTGTGGGTTCTTTCTTGATCTTTCCCTAGAAATGAAAATGACTCACTCTTGGATAATTTAAAAAGTTAAAGGAAACATGACTAGAAATGGCTTCACAAACATTACAAAAGTGAATTCAGAATTCACAAATACTTTTGTGTAGAGGGATGCTGAATTTGTAGGTAAACATTGGTATAAGAAAAAAAAACAACAATGGAATCCTGATTATTTTTTTTGTTTTTTTGAGACAGGGTTTTTCTGTATTGTTTTGGAAGCTGTCCTGGAACTCACCTGTAAACCAGGCTGGCCTCAAACTCACAGAGATTCACCTGCCTCTGCCTACTGAATGCTGGGATTAAAGGAGTGTGCTACCAACACCTGGCTGGAATCCTGAAATTTACAGGCAAATGGATGGCACTAGAAGAAACCATCCTGAGTGTGACTGGGTAGTCACAAAAAGACAAACATGGTATGTACTCTCTCATATATGAATTTTAGACATAGATCTGGGGCGTGTCAGACGATAATCCCACTGCCAGAGAGTCTGGGAAACAGAACCTTCATCCAATGGCGATGGAAACAGAGGTAGACTCCCACAGCTAAAGACTGTGCTGAACTCGAGGAACCCAGTGACAGAAAGGGAGGACTGATGAGCAAAGGGGTTAAGAATGGGCTGGTTTAACCCTCAGAAACAGCTGACCTGACAAGGGTTAGCTCTTGAGTCCCAGACTGATGGATGGGAATAGAGCATGGGACTGATCAAGACCCCCTGAATGTGGGTGTCAGTGAGGAGGACTAGGCAATCTATTGGGCCTTAGGTAGTAGATCAGTATTTATCCCTGGCATAGAAATGGACTTTGGGTGCCCATCCAACAATGAAAGATGCACTCTCACCCTGGACTCTTGGGGGAGGGTCGAGGCCCTGCCCTGGATGAAATGACAGACTATGGACACCCCCATGGAGGGCCTCATGGGAAATGAGGGTGTATTGGGAGGATTGGTAGGAGGGTATGGAAGGAGGGGAGGAAAATGGAGAGGGACCTGGGATTGACATGTGAAGAAACCTTGTTTCTAATTCAAATTTAAAAATAAGAAGAATAAAAACAAAGAAAGCTGCAAAACATGTTTTATAGCACATGTTATACAGACTGATTTGATATAAAATTTGAAGAGTGCCAACTTTGGCAATAACTATCTCATCAAGTTCACAATCACATCAATCAGCATAAAGAAAATATTTAAATGTCGTGTGCATTGACAATAAACCATTAAGGGTTAGATTGTGGAAGTCTTTGGTTTTAAACTTTATACTTATTAAATTCCTATAAAGTAGAATTTCCATCAATAAGACCTCACGCTAAGACTTCTATGACAGTCATTCTTTGTTCCCTACTTAGTCTCAACTGCCACCTGGAAATAGTTCAGAATCACAATATTTTCTTCTGATAGTTCAGATCTGTCCTACATAATATTTACAAAGAGCCTTCTAAAATGCAGAGAGCATGCTACTGTTCTAATATGCAATATTAAAATCAAAGCATTGCAAGACAATAAAATCCACTCTCTATGGAGTGCATACAAAGTATCCATGTTTTGCTTGATGGTCACCTCACTTTTGACATTTCCCAGACCAACAACAGATATGTATAGAAGTAGAAAGGCTTTAAGAAATCGCCTTGTCTCCCTTTCACTTTGATTCGATTAGTGCTCTTTCTCCTACATAATAAATCCTCTGACACATCTGGTGAAATATTGTTATGATGTTGAAATGCAGTCTGGAGTTTCATTGTATTCCAGACAGAGATGCAGAATATATTCATCATTTATATAGTGCTGTACTAGTGAAGTTTAACAAGCATCTCCCAAGATTTAAGGAAAGGAAAAAAAGATTTAATGAAAGGAACAAATTTATAGCATTTGTGAATGTAAACAATCCCAAATTTATTGATTTCGTGACACCAAATTGGTATCATTGAAGGGACAAAGTGAAAAGGAGTACTTCAATGACTCTTCTAAAACAATATTGACTAATTCTTGTGAAGCATTGTTTATAATTTGACAAAGTTACTCTGACTTGTAAATTTGCAAGAACTTTGTGACTAAGGTAACAAATTCCTCCATTATATTTACAAAATACTAAATGCAGTTCTAGAGTAATTAGCTCCTCTCTGTGAAATAACCCCCTGGAATTAGAATACACTTTATAATTTTCTAGAATCATCTTTGCATCTTTCTTCTATTTCTTAGAAGAAAACCTATTTCCATTCTACAGACTGTCATGTTGTCCTATTGACAGTGTTTTTTGCCTCATAGATACTCTTCAGTTTCAATAATTAACAATTTGCTGTTTATTGATCTTAGTGTCAGTGCTAACAGTGGCTAAACTCATGCTATATAAAGCCTTCCTCACTAATCATAAATTGGAAATTTCTAAAAAGTAATTTAAAGCCTCTCTCAACATTTTGTGTTTCCTTTACTGAGAATTTTATGTTTAGATCTGTACTCCATTTCTACTTGGGTTATTTGCAGGGTTTTTTCATCTCTTAGTAGATTTATTAAGAACAAAAAAAAACAAAATATTGTAGAAAAATTTTTGATTCTGAAATTCTATGTGTATATAAGTATGCATATTTATAAAAACTCATTCCTATTGAGAGAAAATAGACACAATTTAAGTGAATTAATTGGGAATTGCTTAAGTAAAATATTAATATAAGCCATTTGTTAAATGAGATTAAAATATCTGTGAAAACATATAGTAACTAAGGAAATCATAAACAGCAATAAGAAAACTATAACCATAATGATGGGTTGGGAGGATTCGGGGTGTAGGGGAGGAGGGGCAAGAAAGAGAACTGAAACTTCCATACGTAAAATGTTAAATAAAAAATATACAGAAAAAATTCTATCACCATTAAACAATACTTTAAACATGCAGGTTTGTTTTTTAAATGCCATTTCTTGAGTTCTTTATATATTTGGGATATTAGTCTATCAGATGTGGACTGGGTGAAAACCTATTTCCATTCTACAGACTGTCATGTTGTCCTATTGACAGTGTTTTTTGCCTCATAGATACTCTTCAGTTTCAATAATTAACAATTTGCTGTTTATTGATCTTAGTGTCAGTGCTAACAGTGGTCGGTTCAGAAACCCTTTTCCTTTTCCAATGTGTTCAAGGATATTCCCTACTTCTCTTCTTCCAAGTTCAGTATACCTGGTTTTATGTTGAGGCCTTTGATTCAGTTGGAGTTGAATTCAGGATTGTAAGTATGGATTGGATTACACTATTTTAATAAATTTATTATTTGTTTGTTTGTTTTATATCCTGGACACTGTTACTCCTTCCCCCTCTCCTCCAAACCCCTATCCCCTCTGTTCCCACCCTTCCACCTGTTTTCTATTTAGGAGTGGGCAAAGTCACCCATGATGTATTAACACTAGGCAAGATGACCCCTTATGAGGAGTAGGGTCCCTAAGTCCTGTAACATAATCAGACAAACCCTGTTTCCACTCTTAGGAGTCCACAAGAGAATCAAGCCACCCCAACTCTCACATGTATGCAGAGTGCCTGGGTCAAGCCCATGCAGGCTTCCTAGTTGTCAGTTAATTCTCTGTGAGCCTCTATGAGTCCAGGTTAGTTGATTCTGTGAGTTTTCCTGTGGTGTCCTTGACCCTTCTGGCTATTACTATCCTTTCTATGACTTTCTGTAGAATTTCCCTGAACTCTGTCTAATATTTGACTGTGGGTCTGCATCTGTTTCCATCAGTTGCTGGATGATGACTCTGTGATGACAATTGGCCTAGACACCAGTCTTGTCACAAGAGAGGGCAACATCAAGCTACATACCTGTTGTTGCTAGGAGTCTGAGCTAGGGTTCTCCCTTGAAGATTCTTTAGAGATTTGCTTGTACCATGTTTTGACCTGAACCCAAAATGCTCCCCTTTCCAGTAGTTTCTTTCAGTATGCCCCCTCCATCCCCAACCTGATCAGTCATGTTTCAGCCCGACCATCCTTCATTCCAATCATGAGAACTCTTCCCTTTCCCAATTCTATATTGATCAATATTAAAACTATGAATGAAGAAATAGAGGGGGAGGAAGAAGTCTGAAACATTTTTCATAACCTTTGATTATTTTCTTATAGTGTTATAACTTGCATTTACATACCATAAAAACCTAGCTTTTACATCTATAGACACTTTCTTAAGCCTTCATAATTTACTTAAGCTTTCACCTTTTCCATCTGACTATTTAACAAAGACTTGAGTAATTATTACTGAGAGCAGTTATTTTGAAGTAAATTCCTTGAAATCCTTTTATCTCTTTTCCTCTCTTTCCTGTTACAGTCAGGCGTCCATCTAGGCACAGGACAGAGATTTTTGGAGGAAATCTTTAAGCAAAAATTCTTAGGTCTAGAGGAGGGAGAACCATAAACCAACTGGAGAGCCAGTTTTCCAATAAACAGAATCACAAAAAACAATTTTATTTCAAAAGACATTTGAATCCCTGCTAAACAGAACCCAATACCAGAAAGCCCAAAGATAAATTCTAAGTCCTGGGTAACAAAGCAGCCATGGAAAGTAGCATTACCAGTGATATCTGCCAGCAGCAGTGGCAGAGAAAACTTGAACAGAGCCAATAAACACAATATAGAAAGCTCACACACTCACTGATCAATCAGAAGCAAAACATGTTATGGCTACCATTATTCATACATTTGCCTGAGTCTTACTCTTTTTTGTCACAGCTCTCATCTTTGCCACAGGAATTGGGAACACACCAGAAGACACAGGCCCATCCACACACAGAAAACAGAAAAAAATCCAAACAACCAAAACCAAGCAGGTGGGTTAAGTCTCCTTTTTGCCATGGACAGGAGCAAAGGGCTTTTGTAGTTAGACGGTAAGAGGATGATAATGTTTGGCTACAGAGCATATTTGGGTGCTCCATACTCAGGGACGTACCTCAGAGACAAGCAAGAAAAAGGATGCCAGATTGTGTGAATTGGAGAATAAGGTGATTACTCCATGTCAAACAGGTGGGGGAAACAAAAGAAAATGAGTCTCTTTCTTTGGCTAGGACTTCCTGGGCAGAAACAGAACAGGACAGATTTTCACCACTAAGAATGACTGGGTAAAGGGGATACCCCTAAAGATACAACTGAATGGTAGGGCTTGGTGAGGCTGGAAAGACTATCCCCTACCCTGACAATAGGGTAATAAGAAGGGGAGGTAAGATTCATCAGGCCCCAGTATGTGACCCTGATATCCAGAAGGAACGAAATTGTTCTCTCTAATAACATGGTGACTACACATGGCTCCCTGATGGAGACGGTGGTGATCAGGAATTGGGAGTTTTCCATGGCTATGTCCTAGAGGTCAGCTAAAGTGTGATCTGGACCTGAGGTTCCCATACTCTGAAGGACATCCCTTTTGGTGACAGTGTGGATATTGTTGAGGTGGTTTATGAGAGCTCAATCAGGTCCAGGCTCAGTGACCCTGCTTATAAAATTGGAAGCAGGACTCCAATGTTTCTTTGGCTTTAGGAGATGAGGGAACCTGAAAAATTGCTGTAGGCAGCTGAAACACTCCAGCCAAGATCAGGTGCTTTGTTTTCAGGCTTCTTAATCTCTGCCATGGTTTACCTTAAAGGTCAAGACTTTTTTCTGTGGTGTCAGGGGTGCTCTCTGTAGACATAAGTGTTTGAACCTAATGTCAGAGAAACTCTAAGAGAAAAGTAGGTGATAAGGAGGTGTTTACCATCTGGAGTTTTGGGATCCAGATTGGAATATTGTAGAAGGATGTCTTAAAAATTGAAATGAGTTCTCAGATTTGTTCTGGACAATCTCTTGAATGTTTTCATAATTTACTGTTTAAGGGCATCTTTTGGAGATCGGCCAGAAGGCAATTTATACATTTATTCTTACCTAGAATGCCCCCAGTCCAGTGTACTTCTATTAAAGGTCCCAGCCAGTGACTCCCTCGATACCAACTGGGAAAATATCATCAGATGGTAAATTTCTTCTTTATGTGTCCTAGCCTGGTCCCAGAATTGTCTGTGCTACACAAGAAGAAGGGTGTTAGTGAGAATCACATAAATGTCATTGAAGGTGAGATTGTAAGTTTGGGTGATATATTGAAACTCTTTAATGGAGGTGGAGGTATTAGGGATATAAGATCCCAACCCCTTTTCTGTCTGAGAGATATCACTTAATGAGAAAAGGACAGGCACCCTGAACCAGCCATTCACCCCAGCAATCTCCTACAAAGGGAAACACATGGCCCCGGCTAGGTAGTGGGGAGTAGAGGAGGAGTGACCTCAGAAGAGCAGGAGCCAGTAGCAGGAGGCTTCAGGTTCAAATGTGGGTTTAAAGTGGGTGGTGGGTGCCAGCGAGGGATGATTAGGGCAGCCTGTCAGTAGAGAGGGAGAAGCAGAGACTGGAGTGGCCAGAGGAGGAGAAGGAGTTGAGTGCTGAGGCCAGTGAGTGGGAGGCTCATTAACTGAATTGGAAGTCGTTTGGACTTCACAGCTAGGAGTTAGGTAGGGGAACAGGAAGAACAGGCTTAGAGCAAAGTTAATAGAAAGCTAAAATGTAGGTATGGGGAGTATCTTTCCATTTCCCAAATCACTTGTAGTGTTTTTAGAAATCACAAATAATATTGGTATCTGGGTTGCCACTAGGTAGCCATTGGATTGGTTATCTAAAAGATATTGAGGTCAAATTTGATTCCAAAATTTAGTAAGTTTGGGTTACTTCAGCTTGGGTACCAAGTAGCGAAGCTGGAGGTATACTAAGAGGCATTCCTATGGATTGATAGGGTATAGATGACTCCATTCCCTGGATGAGAAGGGGCAAGAACATAAAAGGGCACAGCTGCCTGTAGTTGAGGTGTTCCCAGGACTCAGAGAGGACTGAGTATGTACCAAAACATTTAATGAGTTATATCACAGTCCACAGGGATCAACGATAACAGCCTGAGGAGAAATGGTGCCTGGTATCAGGGCTTGTGAGGAAACCAAAGACTTTCCTGAAGAAGATGAAAATCTGAGCTCAGAAGAAAGGTTTCATCCATGGAAGGAACAGAAACAGGGTTGCCTACTGTCATAAAAGACATGAGAGCACAGAGAAGCTTTGGGATTACAGGCAGCTCTAAAGGGGAGGTGGAACAGGTAGAGGGGATAAAAGGGCTACAATAGGCTTAAGGAAGCCTCATGATTTTGGTTCTGGGGGGTGGCAGTTAATAAAGAGGACCAGCCAGTAGTCATAAAGACGGACTGGGGGTACCTCTGCCAACAAGAGTACATGAGACCTGTCAGAGCCTCAATAATCACTTCCTCTGATTCAGTGAAGCATTATCATCCACCTAAAGAGAAACATACCAAATTACCTCTGATGGATGCAGTGCCAAGTAACCCACAACCTGGAAGGTAAATCTGTTATCAGTAGACTGGAGATAAAGGA
Source organism: Mesocricetus auratus (assembly GCF_017639785.1). Lineage (NCBI taxonomy): Eukaryota > Metazoa > Chordata > Mammalia > Rodentia > Cricetidae > Mesocricetus > Mesocricetus auratus. The sequence continues at coordinate 46,285,067 of NW_024429184.1, read as the reverse complement.
TGAGATCCTACTGTGGCTTAGAGTCAGGGAGGGAGCACCAGCACCATGAAAGCCTACCTGAGGCCCAAAACTGATGAAAAGTTTCCCTATACAAGGGCATCTTGGCTGTTAGGAGCCAGGAGCCTGGGAACACCACAAAATCACCCCATGATAGCCACCTCTGAATGGAAATAAAAAACAAATCCTAAGTGAGGTATCCAAGACTCAAAAAATGTTATATATTCACTTCTGTGTGGATATTAGCTATTAAGTGATAACCATGCTACAATCCATAGCCCCACAAAAGGTAATAGTAGAGAAAGGGACTAGGATATCCCTAGAAGGAAGAAACAGAATAGATTTTAGGGATGAGTCGTAGAAGGGAGGACTTTAACTGGAAGATCAGTTTGGGAGGAGGAGAGGAGACGATCTTGAGTGAGGGAATGTTGGGAGAGACAGCTAGAAATGAGAATCATTTGAGTTGTGGTTATGAAAACCAAGTACGGTGGAAACTCTTAAAGCACTCAAAGGCAATCCTAATGAAGTCTCCAAATAATAGGGAGTTAAATAGAGTCCTAACAGGCTATCTATTGTTAGCAAACCATGCTTCAAGTATTAGGGATAGGTTATATCCTATTGAGTTCTTCAAAGAGACCCCATGGAAATCCCCAAACAAGACAATAGGTTTCTCACCACAAACTGGCATCAAGACTACATTGACAAAGACAACACCCACGCCACTCATTAACTATGAAATTTAGAGTTTGTCTCTACATAAGACCTGCACCTATATGTTCTAGTGTCTTTGGTATGGGAAAACACTTTGTAGGCTACTAAAGGAGAAATATATATACAACCTGCCACACATCTTTTGATTTACAGTCCTGTCCTTCCTGCAAAATATGCTATGGCAGTAGTGGAACAAAGCTTGTGGGAGTAACCAACCAATATCTGATTTGAATAAAGGCACACTCCACTAAAATTATAGCAATGAAATGACTCCCAGTAATATTCTGATATACTGATAAATTGGTGCCTTACTCACCCAGATTAGAGAAGCCTCCTCCTACAGTAGATGGGAGCAAATATAGAGATCTACATCCAAACAGTAGGAACAGAGAGAGAGAGAGAGAGAGAGAGAGAGAGACAGAGAGAGAGAGACAGAGACAGAGAGAGAGAGACAGAGAGACAGAGACAGAGACAGAGACAGACACAGAGACAGAGACAGAGAGAAGACTGACTTTGGAAAACTCAATTCTAAATAGGATGGTGACATGAAATCCCTCCTCTAGAGCTCAAAGAACCCCACTGAAGAGGAAGTGGAAAGAGTATAGGAGCCAGAGGGGGTGGAATACACCAGGAAAATGGACCATATAAATAAACCAAGCAAAGCTCATATGAACTCACAGAGACTGAAGCTACAAGCATACAGTCTACAAGGATCTGTAGCAGGGCATCTGTATATATATTATAGCTTTCAGTTAACATTTTTATGAGTCTCCTAAGTGTGAGAATGAGTGGTCTCTGATTCTTGTGCCTACTCTTGGGCTCTTATCCTTTTGTTGGTTTGACTTTCCCAACATGGATGTAATGGTTTTTTATTATATATTTTATTCTGTTCTCTTTTGATCATATCTGTTAGAATTCTACACTTTTCTTATGAAAGATAGAAAATGAGTGGATCTGTATGGGAGAGTGTGAAGGTGCTGGGAAGAATAGAGGGAGGGGAAATTATAATTGCTATGTACTCTACAAGAAAAGGGTCTATTTTCAATAAAAGGAAAATATTTATAAATTGAAATTAATAGCTTTCCAACATTTTTTTACAGTTGGTGATTTCTGTACAAGGGAGTCAAACTATCTGGCATCAGTAACCAGGAATTTTCTAAGAAAACTACTGAAGTTTATAAATGTAACAGCAAATTAATTTGTTCTGTTTTTCTATGTGCATCTCTGGGAAGTAAATCAGTCTGAGCAGGCAGAGATCAATTTTCTTCTGAAATACAGAACTGATTGTCTTTAATATTTATTGTTGTGTTAGTATATTTTAATCAATAATTTTAGTACTAAAGATGACTACAGAAAAATACAATAATACCTACCTAGTTTCACATGAAACTCTTTTAAGAAGATACCTTAAATTTTTTAAATATTCCATAGTCAAAACTTGTACATCATGAATAAGTTAATTGGCTACTACATGGTACATTTTAAGACCTGTTTGTTTCTATAAATCTACCCATAGTTATGAGAGTAAAAATAAAATATGTAAAAAATTTGGAAAGCTAGATTAGACCTCACATAGTATTAATAGAAAGAATGAAAATAAAATTAAGTAATCACTAAAGATATTCAAATTCTGAATAAAGAAGTAAAATGTATGATCTGGGTGTTCCTCAACATCAAGCACTTTACTAATACTTTAAACCCCAGAAAGCTCTAATTCTTTAGTCAACATTTAAAAAAGAAAACAAGAATGAATCAAGACAACAGAGAGGAAAGGAGTAAAAAGAAAAATGGACTTAAATACTAGACCTATACTTCTGCTTAAAAATAAATAAAATTTAGATAGAATTACTATAAAACATGTAGAAAACAGTGAACAACATAAGAACGATAGAGTGAGGAATGGGCAAACAATTGAAGCCTGTAGAGAAGAGAGAAAGTACACAAAGGATAGAGGAAGGAAAGTTAGAGAAAGGGGAAGATAGAGTGAGTTAGGAAGAAATCCAGGTAAGAGAAGGAAAAAAGAAAGAAGGGAAGGAGTGCAGAAGGGAGGGAGTGAGGAAGGGATGACAGGAAGAGCATATGCCCTAAAACCCATACGAATTATGAAGTATTGTCCTAGATAATCAGAGAGAAAGGAAAAATAAATTTAAACAACATTCAGATAAGAGAGTATATCATCTGTGTTCAACACAAGGAAAGGTAATATGCAAATGTTATGATAATTAAGATGAAATTAAAATATCCCAAACAAAACCAAGTTACTTTCTTCACTCAGAAAGAAAAAAATATATGGATAACTTAAATGCCCTTTTATTTCTAAGGTGATTATATAGTTAAACAGCTAACAAAGTAGCCCAAGTTTCTTTAAAACATTTAAAGTATGATTTCAATTCTATGTAAATCTAACAAATAATTGAAAAGAAGATATTGATGAATTTAATCTAAGAGAACTGTATCACGAAGTACCCACGAACAAAGAGATTTATTAACAAATTAAATGTAATTATTTCTCAAGGACATATTGCAGAATTTTTTTTTCTTTGCTTGAGACAGGATCTCACTAGTTAGACTTAGCTGTTACTGAACTTTCTGTACAGACCAGACTGACTTCAGATTAACAGAGATTCACCTGCCTATGCCTCCGGAGTGCTAGAATTTAAAATGTATGCTGCCTTACCTAGCAATGTGCAAAAACTCTTAGCAAAATTATACTAAAAGCCTACAGGTACTTCTCGTTTGCAAACACCCCCGCACGCACACACATACAAAATATAGTATATGATAATTGAAGCAGACAAATGATTAATATATTTCTCAATAGACATGCATACATACAAATTTAACTTGAAATCAGGCATAGAAGTAAACTTTAAAAAATCCAAATGCACAAATGCCTGAGTATTATTTTACAAAATCTTTGTAAATCTGGATTTATAATACCAAAGCATTATATAAAAGATTATATAAAATATAAAAGATCAAAAAGCACATGAACTATACTCACAAAGGCATTATTTAAAAAATTAAAAAATAAGTCAAAATGGGGAAATATTCACAATTAATATATAGCTAAACACTTGTATCTAAAATGTATGAGGAAGGCTTGACTTGATAGTCAAAATTAGCAACCATCCAAATAAACTAAGAAGTCTGACATATGGTTTCATAACAGTATTTTTGCCCATATTCACTCTTCAACAAGCCAGCCAGATCACAGTGAACAAGGGATTACTTCTAAAAGTAGTACTTAAAGTTTGTTAAGTACCAGTGCCGTTGATCCCAGAGGCCATAGTAAGAGTACAGATGGGCTTACCAATACATAGTCTGAAGAGAGGTTGACTGCTAGAGGGAAATATACCACATGGCCTGAAGGATTCCGAGCCACCCCAGGAGATGACAAAGTAGCCAGAAACAAAACAAATGAAAAGAACCAAGAAGCTCTTGATAAGCATCTGAAAGTGGTCCTTAAGGATCTTCGTCTGATCTTAGCAGGAAACAGAAAACATTAATTCCAAGTACCTATACATTTTAAGAAGCACTAGCAGAGTTACAAATAGATTTTTAATAAACGTTGATGAAGAAATGACCAAAACAAAGAAATATTCATAGATAGTTCAATTGTAACTTAAATTAGAAGTGGTGAGATAAAGCACTTTTATTGAAATAATATAGACAAGTGCTTGCAAAGTATTTTTAACTAGAAACCAGAATGGTAAGAGGGCTCTGGAAACTTGCCATATTGAAAGGAAATAAAATGGGGACAAAAAAATTAGAAAAAAATCATCTGTAGACCTGGAGCTCAGCCACTTTGGGAAAAAACAGTGTATATTGCACTCATATTTGGCAGCTATCTGATCATGGAGGAGAGAAAAGCAAGTTCTGTCTTGCTGTTGAAATTGTACTCTAATTCTTAGTATAACCAGCAAGGTTTACAAGAGTGAAGCATAATGATTCAAACTCACAGCACCTGGACTCAATACCAGTGATTCATGATAACTCACCTTATTTCTGTTATAGTTTTCAGCACTGTCTTATTTTAAATCTGTAGCTCTTTATTTTTCTCCATAATCCTTTGATACAATGCCTAATTTAATGGAAAAAATCATTAGCCTAGTCATTAGAAAAATTAGATTTCAATTGCTTTTTCCCTAATTCATTTCTATAGCTTCAAAAAGATCACTTCACTTGGGGTTCAATCTCTATCTTTCACATATTAACTGCCAGCATAAAGACAAGGGTGCTTTCTAGTTCATGAACAAAATCTTTTTCCAATCTCTTTCAGATTAGGTAGCATTTCCAGATGCTAAAAATCCAATGTTCTCCCTTAAAGAGTCATCATCATCATTACTGATCATTTCCCCAAATATCTCCAGATCTTTCTGGAACATTTACAAGGTTGGTTACAACTTTCTTCTAGTTTTTGCTTCAGTGTTTTCATGTAAATTACTGCCTGACCAAGTTTGCTAGACTACTCATTTCAAGGAAAAGAAAAGAAGGCAAGAAGGCACATGTGAAAGAATTTGAAAATAAAAAGTACTTAAAGTTATTAATTATTAATCCTTCTAAATTAAAGTAGTTAAAGGAAAAACATCATCCAGTCACTCCACAAATTGGATGTTCCAGATCACATAATTTCAGGTGAGTTTTTGTAAACCTCACTAGGTTCCAAGACTGGTTCAGAGACAGAAGATGAAGTTCTATATGGAAGGTCTCAAGAACCACATAGTAGTTTTAGGAGTGGTCTATCTTGATAAAATTTTATGTATCACCCAGAGAATTTGACTGAAAATTAATCATATTTCTTCAAAATCTAATATTAATTATAAAGTCTATGATGAACCCTTTCAACATAAAACTGATCATATTCGGTTTTCAGTCTAAAGAAATTTTATTACAGGTAGAAAACATTACTCTTAACTTCATAAAGAAATGCAGAGCACCCAGCCAAAATGTTTCCTATAAAACTGCAGACAAAGCATCTCTCCCTTCCTCCTGTCCTTCTTCCCTTCCTACCCTCCCCTTTCACTCTCACATCCCTGGAGAAAGCCCTTTCATTGTCTCTCAGTATTCTTCTCCTTTTTCCTTTCTTTCTTTCTTCCTTCCTTCCTTTCTTTTTCTTCTTTCTTTCTTTCTTTCTTTCTTTCTTTCTTTCTTACTCATTTACTTTTTTTGAGATAGAGTTTCTTTGTGTAGCTTTGTAGATCAGACTGGCCTCAAACTCACAGCATACAGCACCCAGCCCTCTCAGTATTCTTCTGAATTGTATGTCTGTAGGCACACTTTTCTTTCATATCAGCTACTTTCCAAATAACTATATGGATACTTCTTATGAATTTTGAATGCTCAGTAGATAGCTCAGGCATGTATAATATTATCTCTTGCATTTTAAATTAACTCATATTTCTTATTTACCCTCTGCCACATGGTGGTACCTCCTTTCAACACAGTGTGTTCATCTTCCTTCACTCTCTGCATCTGATATTGACCCATCAGATTCCACCCTTCTGCTTCCCAGTGTCCTTGTAGACTGTCTTTCACACCCAATCTCTTTTTACCCAGATATATGCCAGTTAGTTCTTTATTAAGCAATGAGAATAATACATGTTTATTGTGTACAAACATTGTTCCACAGCACATGACTCCCTAATCATTTAGTTGTCTGATTTATCTAGCGTCAACTTCCATTTTGTACCTCTAAAATCCCCTCCACAATGGCTTACTCCACAGCCAGTGATAACAATCTTTATTATATATATAATATATTCCATCCCTTTAGCCAAACAATTTGAAAGAATATCATTATTCATTCACTCTCAAACCAAATTACTGAATTTCTGGTCCTATTTTTCCCAAATATACCTTTAACTATTATTAAGAATATGCCTTAATTGGTCAATTATATGGTAAACACTCAATAACTTATATAAACTCTTATAAATTATCGATGTTTTTGATAGTGGTTACCATTCCAGCTCCTCTCTACTTGATGGTTAAGACCAAATCTTTCCCTGGTTGCATGGCCCTTTCTTTGTTTATTTCTCATCTCCCTTTTTCCTAATGGGTTCTATTTTCTCTGTTCATGACTTGAATATCAGTTCCATAATTGACCTTCTGCCTTTGTTTTTGATTCATCTATCATCTGTGTGCCACATTCAAGGTCTAGTTTACAGAGCCTTCCTCATCCCAATTATTAAGATATTCCAATCTGTTCAAACCTATGATACTTACTTTAAATAACATGTAATATAGGTACCACACTTGGTCTTGTCTTTGTTCTTCTTACCAATGATAGTTTTATTAAACTTCACTGTCATAAACATAGACTTTCAACAGTTCAACCACAGGCATAAAAGAGTGTAGTCTACAGAGCTTACTGCTCCATAAGCTGCTTTGCTCTTTATCAGTAACTTGGAAGACATGTGTAAGAGATACATCTGCCTTGCTATAATTCAGACACATATAATCTTTAACATTGAACTATGACACTACTATGCATTGAAGTGTTGGCAATCATTCAAAGCTATCATATTTGCATGTGGCCCATGGAGCATAGGTTGGGCATATCAAAGTTATGATATGCAAGAGTTGATGTTTCAGAAACCTCTTTCTAGAAATTCACCAGAGGCTGTTTACTCGCGGAAATTTTTTCTACCTTCTATTTTGCTTATCACACATATTGCCTTACTACTTGCCACTGGTAATACTTCCTAAATTAAGCATACACCTTTCTTACTTAAAATATACTAAGTAAATGAAGGCACTCTATCATAAAAATCATTTACCCTCTTTTTTTATAGATTTGGTAAATGATAGTATGAACAATTATTTTCTACAAGCCGTAAACTTAAGAGTCCCAATCAGGAATCTGAAACCAAGCACTAAAAACACTTTAATTTGTTCCTGCTATATTCTTCATTGGTTCTCGAGTAATATGAAATTACTTGATATTTCCAGGACATGTCAAGTTCTCTCATACATTTTATAGAGCAAGAATTGCTTCAGACTATAATCACAAAGGTTAAACTCCTTCCCAAGATTTTATGAAAAAGTTTTAGATTTATAAACAGTATCAACATCTTGAGGTCTGAGATATAAAGATAGAGAACTTATTTGACTAGAAGAGAAAATCTAATTGTAACTGTGGGTGTATTGTAGAGAAAATCACTGTTTCAGGTTAGAAGAGGGGAAGAAGGAGGTATTCTTCTGGAATGGAGGTTGAAGAAATGCTAAAGAAAATATTGGCAAATTATGTGAGGTAACTGAACTAAGTAATAGTCTGGCATATTATAGCTAAATATCCATCATGGCACTCATTCTTTTTCTGAACAAACTAGGATGAGCTATTTTAAATACATTGCCTTTAAGTTTTGTGGTTTTCCATCTCCCTCAGTGTTTTACTCTTCCCACAGTACAGAAAACCTGAGAGAACATATTGGAAGACAAGTATGCACAAATCTCCTCATCTGTACTACATACTTATTTGAAAATGTGAATGAACTCTAACTATATGTCATGCATGTTGCTAGATTCTTGATGCAATGGTGAACAAACATCCCTGCTTCTTTTGTGATAGTCTCTGAGGTAAGTAAGTACAAAATAGGTTATTATTGTAACTATTTACAAATCTCAAATTCTTCAAATATCAGTGACAGTGCTGTATTTGTAAAGTTAGTGAGTAGATTATCATATAATTTTTCTGCATTACATAGCAATATATTTTATGTTTCATTTAGCATATCCAGTACTTTTCATTCAATTCCTAAGAAAATGTAAGGGCACTAGACTTTCCAAAATTGTGTTACTACTATGAAAACTGCACCTATTTATTAAAGTGGCAGACAAAATGACTGATTATTATGAAAGAAATTATATATTATGCTACCAGTTATTATCCATACCTACAAATACATACTTCCCTTTTCATCTTTATTATCTTGGGGTTTATTCACAAACAACTGTCAGTAAAAGAAATTGTCACTGACCTTGTTTTGGTCCTCCCTTCAAAAGTGACATACCTAATACAACAATTATACATAATTACTAAATAATTAAATACAATTTAAAAATCCATTGAATCCTGGCTCAACAGAGTCTATTACAAAAATGTAAATATGCTTTTATTGGCTGCTACGGATTATAATGTACTTAATTCAAATCTCAAGTGAATACCCACATGGCTGAAATTTAACCACCTTACAATCATTCTCTATACGATTCCAACATGTTTATTTCTATATCATGAAGTTTGGGAGATACTTACTAACACAAAATTTGTTGAGTTTAATAATTACATTAACTAGATAAACAAATATTTGTTTCATTTATTTTTATAAGCAAATTATACAGAATGAAATTAGTCATTTAGTTATTTGATTTGCCTCAGAAGCAAGAGAACATGGTTCTAAGATAAGGCACTAAAGACCTAAGTGTCACCACAACAACATAAACAGAACTTTGCATAAAGCATAGCTATCATATTGAAATATCCACGAGTAATAGTGGCTTTGGCAGAAATAAAATTGTAGCATTATCCACATAACTCACATTATAGACTACTCACTTTCATTGTCTGAATTAATTTTGGGCAGAAATATAAAGAAAAGCACCTCATTCTTGTACATCCTTTGTAAATGAGTGTCTGTGTTGTTATGATTCTAAAACGATTCAGAATGAAAAGTAGCCAAACTCATCAAGTTTAGTTTTAAGAAAAAAGAAAGATAATTCAAATACTTGTGCAAGTAACTACTAAGAATAATATATCACCCCCAAATTCCAATTCTTTTTCTAAATACATCAACCTAAACCAAAGGCAAAGCATATAGTTCTGCCTGTTAAATACAGCACACTCTGCTGACTTGGTAAGATAATCTACAATGAAAATAATGCTTTTCATATTAAGGTTCTGAATATTAAAAATAAAGGGGCTCATTTCTTTTTTGTGTATAAAATAAGATAAATATACAACAATGGATACATGTATAAAAGAAAAGTTGAGTGCAACCACTCCAAAAGAAGTAGCCTATTTTTGACTCTGGACTTTTTATTTGTTAGCCTATGATGTCTACTGGGGACATTCTAACCCTTTTCGTATATCATATAGAGCACATAGCCATTCATAATTCAATTCCTTGGTGTCTACACCAATATGTTCTACCTACCAGAGAATGAAGCACTGAATAATTATTATTGATTTACTTGCTAGGAGTTATTAATTAATATCTCCATACACTTTTTCCCTTTTCCTGCAGTTTATCTCATCTAAGCTAGTTCCTTGGTTATGTTTTCAATTCAGCTGGTATACCATTGTTTAAATTCAGAATGTCCAATCATAGAATAAATGTCCTAAATGTCCTTAGCTAATAGGGCTGTCTGGTAAGCATTCAGAAAGAAATATGAAGCTGTAACTTAAATATGCCTGTTCTGATAAAAATAGATTGACCTCTCACAAAGTTGCCATGTGAGTGATTGACATCCTTGGAGGATGACACTGTTTCTGTAGGCTGGCTTTGATTTTTGGTTCATGGTTTGATTGTCATGTAACACAGCAACTGCAGTGGCAGTAGTATGCCCATCCTTAGTGAATAGAATCCATGGTTTTGCTTCTGTGTTCTCTGCTACTGTGGATTTGCTGATCATAAACTCTTTGTATTAGCAATGGGACTAGCTAAATACAGAGTCTGACTGACATTGGTCTATGAAGTAGAAAACTTATAAATTGGATTTTGTTCCCATTCTATGTTGAGTGGCTACTTAGGATATGAATGTTTGCTATGTGCTCATAGCCAATCTGCAGGGATCTTCCCAGATTAACAATACAGTATTACAAACAATAATAATAATAATAATAATATATAATAGGACCTTAGAACTTACTATTTTTGTAACTCTTTAACCAATATTTCACCCACTTCTTATTTTGTTGAAAATAGATACTATTCATAGAGTATATTGTGATTATTGCTTCTCCTTACTCAGATCCTTCCATGTCTTCCCCACTTCTCCACACAGCAAAAGCCATACTCTTTCTTACTCTTTTTCATTAGAATGCAAATACCATCTATTGGTAATAATGGGGCAAAATGAAAAATATATTAACAAGAATTGGATAAAACCATAGTAAAAGAGGCAAAGAAAAGCACAAGAAACAAATAAGAAAGCAAACACAAACATTTGTAAACAAACAAAACTCCCCCAAATTAAATCAAAAACCAAAATATATATGCACAAATTTGTAAGGTTAAAAATTACAAACAAAGCCAGGAGTTGGTGGTTCATGTCTTTAATCCCAGCACTCAGGAAGAGAGGCAGGGGGATCTCTGTGAGTTTGAGGCCAGTCTGGTCTACAGAGCAAGTTCCAGGACAGCCACTAAAACAATACAGAGAAACATTGTCTCCAAAAAATACAAACAAAACATTATGAGACAAAAAGCTTCCAAAAATAGCATTGAGTATGTGTTGTGTTGGCCATCTAGTACTAGTCCTGGGGCTTGCACTTCGTGTGGTTTACAAACTCATTGAGACTCCATAGGATAAACCCAAATTTCTATCTCCCTATTTTGTATGCATCTTGTCTACTGTAACTCTATCAATCAACCAAATCTTTTCCTAGTGTCCATGTTCATACATATGCTGAATTGGAACTGTTTCTCTTCCCACAAAACATCAGGGCTTGGTAGACATCCTGAAACTCTGCTCTTTGGGTGGTTTATCATCATCTTCATTAGGTTTTGTGTCCAAATAGAACAGGAATACAGCCATGTAGCAATGATCCACATTCACCTCACATCCACAAATCATGATATATATCTTCATCAGGATTTTTCTTAGATGCTTTCTTGATTGATTTATATTCATTTTGTTTGTTTTCCTTGGTATAATGCTGAGATTAAAGCCAGGGTTTTGGGCATGTAAAACAAAAGCCACTCTATCACATCTCCAGTCTTATTGAAAAATTTTCAATGGAAAGAATAAATAATTCATCACTAGTGAATGATATGAGTTCAAAACCCATATTAATGCTCATTTTTACCATATCTGTGTCCCCTTCATGTGCATCCTACATATACTACTTCCACCTTATTAGTTACAGTTCCATACTTACATCCACCAGTGTCTTTTATAAGTCTGAAGTTACTTGTTCATGATAAAAAACTTCTGGCAATGATTCCATTTGGTGTCCCATAGACAAACGTTATTACCCAGTTACAATATAATGCCAGTCACTCTGTGAATTACTGGTTGCAGTAAAGACAGTGGCTGTGTTCTGGAAATCTAGGCATTTATGTTTTAGTTCTCCAGCACCTTCTCATGACCTAAAGTTTAATAGTCAAGGTCTACCAAGGTACAGCATAATGCCAGGGAGGTTTGCATCATAACCTACACTTATTTTTAAATGTTCCATCTGTTAGCCTCATTGAATTCTCCAGCTTTCTCAGTCACTTCGTAATATTGTCAAAGCAGTTTGGTAACAGAAATTAAGAGATGTAATCATTTATATTTTACATTGGAAATGATGTCTCAGCATGTAGCAAATGAATAGGACCCTGAAAGTTCATGAACTTCCACAAGATTTTACTCACAGCAGATGCAGCATAAAGGCTCAAATGTATCTGTTGCTTCTTCCACCTGGTTGCAACATAGTATTCTTAGGATTTTCTCAGTGTCCCAAGTGCTTTATTATATAACAGCAAGCACTGGGAATAATATTATGTTTATCCAAAGTCATCAATACATATACTGAAGTTTGAGGAAAAATCATTCTCCAAATAAATGAGCAAGAAATTTTGTTAGACACAATTAATATGTAGTTGTTTTCCTGTTGGAAAAAAATCACATCTCAAATTACTCTAAATGTTTTAAAACAATTTAAATATTTTCATGGTGCTGACACTGAATTCTTGGAAGATCATTGATATTTTCAACAGCATCAGCCATAGTAAATGAGGGCTGATCTTATGTATAAAGCTGACTAAGCTAAGAGATCGCACATAACTCGTCACAATAGTATTTCTCTACATACCTCTGTTAGTAGTTCTGAGAACGATTCATATTAAAGCCAAAGATAATCTATTATCACCAGTGTGGACTCACAGTCCCATCTACCAAGGGCCTGAATAGAATGAAGATGCAGAGGAAAAGTGAGTCATTTTATCTGCTTGAACTGTGGCCATTCATCCTTTCTCCTGTATTTGACACTGGAACTCATATTTCTCAGACTTCAAATTCAAAGTAAGATTTTCAATATCATCCATGCCTCCATGCTATATTCAAACCCTCAGAATCTAACTCAATTACATTGCTTACTTTATTATTTCTCCAAATTGCAGGTTGCAGATTGCAATATGCTTTGGCCTTTGGAATTGTACATACAACGCCCTATCAGTTTCATTTTCCAGTAGAACTTTAAACAACACAAACATCAAAAGTCAAAACCTTTAATCATTTAATCATTTTTATACAAATATTCATTGAGTATTCATCTCATTCCTTCCTGGTGGTATTCTATGTGCCTTTGTCATATTTAATAGTCTTTGTGAGCTGAATTTCCTGTAACATTATTGCCCCATGCTCTGGCCCATAATGGTGAAATTCTCCAAGCCTAAGCCTACAGCAGCTAGTAACTTTCTAAGGACATACAAAAATCTACTTAACCAATACCTTCATTCATAATATGATCTAAAATTGGATAACTAACTTCCTATAGACTGTGTAGTCACATGTTACATGGTACATTCAACTGAACATTTCCACAGTTGATTATCGAATCACCCTATCTGATTCACACCCCCTTTCAAAGTATCCTCATTTAGAATCCCTTTTCAAAGTAGCTATCGTTACTTTTCAAAAGCTGTCAAAAACTAAACCTTATTCCCAAATGAAACCATGCTTTGAGGAGTCCATCCTTATAAAATGTGTGCAACTACTGAGACTAATGCACCAATAAAAATGCCTTAGTTTTAAAACGCACCAATATTACTCTGAATCATAAAAATTTGACCTATTCTTCAGCACACTCTCTCATCTAATATAATCTACAAACTGTCCCTGCAAATATATATCTATGTATTTAAGTGGGAAGAGCAAGCATTTTGGTAGATATAAAAGCACTTCATGATCAATTAAGTGATATCCTTGATGGTTCCTCTGTATGTTTTCTTGGCTCTAGACTAACTAAAATTCTACAGTTTCCTAAAATGAGTCTTGCAGGTTTTGGTGTTGGCACTTTCATAATATACTGTAACTGACACTATCTGAATTGCCTATTTCACCTCCAAAACTCATCCAAAGTAGCATGTTTTGCATTAAGGTTTTGATAACATATACATAGAACTTGCTGCTCATGACTATGTATTTAATCAGATATCCATATAAGACTATTTCCTTCGTCCTTCATTACAAATCGGTACTTAGTAGAAGGGCATAAATTAATCACTTTCATTGATTGTTTTCGTATGGAAGTTTGAAAACTGGCATCTTTTTAAATATAAATTAGAAACAATCACAGCTCCCTCTTCCTTCCCTCCTCCCTTGCCTTTCCCACCAAATCCTCCAGTCCCCCACCTAATCTCCACTCTGATCCCTATGAAGGGCGAGGCCCTCCATGGTGGATCTCCAGTGACTGTCATTTTATCCAGGGCAGGGCCTAGGTCCTCCCACAGAGTACCGGCTGGGAGAGCATCACATATTGTGGCACGGGAACTCAAAGTCTATTTGTACGCCAGGGATAAATATTACCCAAGGTCCCATAGATTACATAGGCCTCCAAACTGACACTCACCTTCAGGGGGTCTGGGTCAGTCCCATGATTTCCACATAGTCATCAATCTGGAGTCCAAGAGCTCCACATTGCTAAGGTCAACTGTATCTGTGGGTTAAACCAACCCAGTCTTAAATCCTTTGCCCATTAGTGGGTGTCTGCCTCTGCTTTCATTAGTCACTGGATGAAGGTTATGTTTCCCAGACTCTCTGGAAAAGGGAATTTACTGACATTCCCCTGATTAATGTCTAAAATCGACAAATGAGTGAGTACATATCATGTTTCTCTTTTTGTGACTGGGTTACCTCACTCAGGATAGTTTCTTCTGGTGCCATCTATTTGCCTGCAAATTTCAAGATTCCATTGTTTTTTTCTGCTGAATAGTACTCCATTGTGTAAAAGTACCCATTTTCAGTTGAGGGGCATCTAGGTTGCATCCAGGTTCCGGCTATTACAAATAATGCTGCTATGAACATAGTGGAACAGATGTACTTGTTGTAAGAATGTGCATATTGGGGGTATATGCCTACGAGTGAAATTGTTGGGTTTTGTGGGACACAGATTCCAATTTTCCTGAGGAATCTCCATACTGATTTCCAAAGTCGCTGTACAAGTCAGCACTCCCACCAGCAGTGGAGGAGTGTTCCCTTTTCTCCACATCCTCTCCAGCATATACTGTCATTAGTGTTTTTGATTTTAGCCAATTTGACAGGAGTGACAGATGGTATCTCAGAGTTGTTTTGATTTCCTGGATGGCTAGGGATGTTGAGCACTTTCTTAAGTGTCTGTCAGCCATTTTAGACTCCTTTACTGAGAATTCTCTATTTAGTTCTGTACCACAATTTTTGATTTGATCCTTTGGTATTTTGGAGACTTGCTTCTTGAGTTATTTGTAAATTTGGAGATCAGCCCTCTGTCAGATGTGGGGTTAGTGAATATCTTTTCCCAATCTGTGGGCTGACTTCTTGTCCTGCTGACTGTTTCCTTTGCCTTACAGAAGCTTCTCAGTTTCAGGAGGTCCCATTCATTAATTGTCTATCTCAGTGTCTGTGCTACTGGAGTTATGTTCAGGAAGCTGTCTCCTGTTCCGATTTCTTCAAGGGTGCCTATCTTCTAACAGGTTCAGTGTGGCTGGATTTACGTTGAGGTCTTTGATCCATTTGGATTTAAGTTTTGTGCATGGCAATAGACATGGATCTATCTGTGGTCTTCTACATGCCAATATCCAGTTATGCCAGAACCATTTGTTAAATATGCTTTCTTTTTTCCATTGTAAATTTTTAGCTTCTTTGTCAAAGATCAGATGTTCATACATGTGTGGGTTAATATCAGGGTTTTCAATTTGATTCCATTGGTCTATCTGTCTATTTCTGTGCCGATACCAAGCTGTTTTCAAGACTATAGCTCTGTAATACAGCTTGAAGTCAGGGATGGTGATGCCTCCAGATATTACCTTGTTGAACAGGGTTGTTTTGGCTATGTTTTTCCATATGAAGTTGATTATTGTTCTTTCAAGGTCTGTGAAGAATTGCACTGTGATTTTAATTGGGATTGCAGTAAATCTGTATATTGCTTTAGGTAAGATTGCCATTTTTACTATGTTGATATGTTGATCCTACCTATCCAAGAGCATGAGAGATGTTTCCATCTTCTCGTGTCTTCTTTAATTTCTTTAGAAGCCCCCTTTTAAAGCTTTTTTAGGCCTTATGGAAATTTGAGAGCTCCACATTGGTGCCAAATGTAGCTGGAAAGCCCATTTGTGTTCTACCAGGTCCCAGCCACTTATAAAATAATCACTCAAAAGTTTAACATTAATTATAAATGCTTACAAGATGACTCAGGCTTATTAGTATCTCTCTCTTACATTTAAATTAACCCATATTTCTTTGATCCAATTGGACTTAAGTTTTGTGCATAATGATAGGCATGGATCTATCTGCAGTCTTCTACATGCCAGCATCCAGTTTTGCCAGCACCATTTGTTGAAGATGCTTTCTCTTTGCAATTTTATATTTTTAGCTTCTTTGTCAAAAATCAGGTGTTCCTAGGTGTGTGGGTCAATATCAGGGTTTTCAATTTAATTCCATTGGCCTACCTATCTATTTTTGTGCCAATATCAAGTTAAGGATGATGGTGCTTCTGAAAGTTCCTTTATTGTACAGGGTTGTTTTGGCTTTCCTGGGTCTTTTGTTTTTTCGATATAATGTTGATTATTGTTATTCAAGGTCTGTGAAGAATTGTGCCAGTATTTTGATGGGGATTTCATTTAATCTGTAGATTGCTTTTGGGAAGATTGTCATTTTTACTACGTTGATCCTGCCTATCCAAGAGCATGGGAGAACTTTCCATTTCATTCTTTTAATAAAAACTGTTATATGTCTCAGGACTCAGATTTTATGGACCTCTACTAAAGTTAACTAATCTGAAAAATTATTGCTTGTGCTGGATTATATATTCAATGCTGGGTTATATATTCAACTTCCATAATTATCTGTATGATTATAGAAATGGTGAACTGATGTTGATGTTGTATTGATTAAAGTGTATGAACAGTTAAAAGCAGAGCTGCATAGTCAGTAACTAATACCTTCTATATTAATTTATGTTTAAAAATATTTACACACCAGAATTTTAACATGCTCCTCTCTTTTTAAATTTTTCATACTATGTTTTGATCACATTGTTTCCTCCACACGTTCCTGGGGAGTGGAGGGAAGATGGGTTGGAGGGCTGGTGGGGAGCAAAGGAGGAGAGGAGGGAGAGGGAGCTGGTATTGACATATGAAGCAGGCTTGTTTCTAATGCAAATAAACAAAGAAAGAAAGATAAAGAGCACGACGTTGTGGAATAGAAATTTGGAAAAAATCTTGTGGCTCAAAGTGTAAGATTCTTGCCTCACAAGTAGGAGAATCTCTATTTGATAACTAACGAGTGTCTGTAATCTCAGGCCTTGGGATGCTGAGGCAGTTGGATCCGTGGGACTTACTTGCCGGTAAGGCTAGCTGGCTCATCAAACTCCAAAATCAGTGAATTATTCTGTCCAAAAGATAAGGCTAAGAACTACTGAAGATCAAACCTGACATTTATCTCTGGCCTACACATGCCCCCTTCCACCTCCCCACCATCAAGAAGAAAGAAACAGTAACATGACCACAATGGTATGATATTTGGATAGAAGGAGATTATCACAATGATGGGAAAGGTGGCAATGCAGAGTTTGGTAGGTGCAAATATGAGCAAAAGCAATATACATGTTTCATAAAATCATTGTTTTGGGCACTTACTATAAAATCATTACCTAGGTTTGCAAAATACATTTGCCTCCTATCTGGATAGCATGTGTTTGAACCTTGTGACTTCTGAATAACATGATAATTTTAAAGACATAATATTCTTTAACAAATTATACATAATGCTTGGTGTGAATTAATTTCACCTTGAATTTAAGGATGCCAAATTCTTTATCACAGTATTTCAATAGCATGATTCTGGGGAAATTCATTGAAATTATACAACAAAAATAATGTGAACCACTTAACTGATTACCCAATACCAAATAATCAAGCCCCAAAATCATATACATATGAGCAACACTAAATGGACTCATCAGGTTTTATTTCTGTATTTATCCATACGTGTGTGTAAGTGTATAACAACAAAGAAACACAGAATTTGAGAAAGGAGAACTCAGCAGAGGCTAGAAGAGAGGCATAGTATATATACAGTACATGTATATGAAAAATTTAAAATTCAGAATAAAATTATAAATGAATCACATACTACTTTTGTTTCTTCATACACCTCATGATTTCCTATATCTGAATGAGCAGAGAATTATGCACACAGAAGAAATCCCTGTAATAGTGCCATACGATGCAAAGTGTCATAGATATTAGCTCATACTCTAGCAACAACCATGTAAGTGAAGATTAAAAGAAATTGCTTTGCAATTGGATAAGCTAAGGCATTCATGTACCTCCTAATGACATAAATCACATCACCCAGTACAATCACTGACTACTAACTATTAACAGCTATTGCTTCTGCCAGAAGAGAAAAATAAACCGAGGACAAGATACAAAAATGAAGAATTTCTGCTGACTTGTACATTACTCATGGAATCAAAAAATATTTTCATGTCAGTGGAAATGATTACTATGATAGCATGAGGCATTTTTCAGAAGCTAAGAAAAATAGTAATTTGTTATATGCAGGTTTTTCCTGTTTTTTTCTCTGTAGTTTGGTACACTTATAGTTTATGACTAACAATATAGGAATACCAGAATATACACCAAGAAATTTTATATAGTGTCACTGATCTATAAAATTATATATGTAAACATATGTAATATACTCAAAGTTTAAGATCAACAACAGAATTCTCAATAACTAGGGAATACATAACAGGTAGAAATTATAAACTAAAAGCTTACAATATATTTTAATTTACTCTCACTATAGTTCCCTTTCTAATTTCACTTAACACTAAGTTCTTTGCTATATCTAAAAACATTGATGATATACCAATAAACATAGAAAATAAATTATAATATTATAAGGAATGCTGGGAGGTTGTTATAAAGAATTATGTGTATTAGCCATATTCTAGTTAAATTATTTGCAGTAATTTTGAGCATCTTGTGAGTTACAGACCTCAGCCATGTCTTATCTCCAAATTCTAAGTAAGGTTAAGACAAAAGTAAAAATGTCATGTCAATATGATTCCTCTGTCTAATACTAAAATAGAATTTCCATTGTGTGTGGGAACATTAGGAATATCTAGTCCTATGACTATCCCATAGCTCTGTCGTCAGATTACTTGTATTGGAACTGAGATAGCACCAATGATCAATTGGATAATCTTGATTAATTTAAATCATTTTCATTTCTCTTTCCTCATCTATAAAATGGTTCAAGTTATAAAAACCATCTTCATAGAGATGACCTGGTTTCTCTCATCAAAGAGATGGTACAAACTAACCAACTGTAGGAACATTTCCACATCAAAACACCAACAATCTCTTTCTTAAGTGGATTATGTCAGTAAATTTCACCAAATGAGACACAGAGGAAGTGACTCACAACATTGTCAGGGAGTATCATCTTACTAAAAGAACAATACCTTAAACAATCTTTGTGCTACTTTCATGTCTGGAATGAAGACTTTATGGGTTTGACTAGCAGATACATCTTGTTCCATGAAGTATGCTTGGAAAGAAAAGTCATAGCCACTTAAGTAAAGAGGAATATAGAAACTGGGTCCTTGATACTGTGAATTATAATTCCAACTCAGTAAGGAGAAGATAAATGGCTTAAAGCAAGAAAAAATGTTCATTTTCTGTTATGGCAATGCAAGAGATTATGCTCCACATTGACTTGAATCATGAGCTATATGACATAAAAGGCTGTTTTCAGGGACCAGTGCAAACACAGTCCTTACTAGGTTAGAGCTCAATTTCTATCAGAAACAAAGGAAAAAGAACAAACTTCAACTCATACAGATTTCTTTTCATAACTGTCACAGCATCTCATCATCTTTAACTAGTTAAAGTAAATCTTATGGCCATGATAGACATGAAGAGTATAAGTAATATAATCCCATCCTTTACCTCAAAAATATCAAGAAGTAACAGCAAGCACTATTGATGACCATAACCTTTTACAACGAGATACTTAAGAGCACAATATAATTGATGATAAGCCTTCAGTTAGTTAGTAACTAGGATTTAATGAGATGGGTTGCACAAAGCACCTGATGTATAGATTGCCACAGGAAAAGCACTGGGTGGAAAGTTATCACCATTTTAATCCATTAGAGCACTGTGTACCTCAGAGGAGAATATTTAAGCTGAGACTAGTAGATCCCATATATACGATATCTCTGAAATCCAAAACTCATTGTCTAAAAATTAAATGTGAGAAAAGTAGACTCTGGAAGCAGTGCTTGGCAGAGTAAGTGTTGGCAAGAATGTGGAGTGTAAGGAAGCCCTCCTGCCGGTGCTGTCATCGCTTCTCAGTAGCTGTGTCTTAGAAGCCTATTTGAGAAGAACTTGATGAAGTTCTTTTTTATGCCAGCTCAGTACCTCAAAGAACTTCTCAATCCACTTCCCAATAAAGATTCCTTTCTTATTGCACTTTGTCAAATGTTCACAAAGCAAATTGACCGCTGCAAAATGGCCTCACACTGTCACTGTCTGCAGAAACACAGAGATTTTTTTTATTAAATCCTAAAATCATGAAGGAAATTTTAAATGCATGCACTTTGAAGAAATGCTTGATGCCCCCAACTTTAAACCCATGCTTCAGTTTATGTTTCTCATATCCTGAAGTGACATGGGAAAGAAATTACCATTTACTTTTTCAACAGTGAAAAATGGTGAGTCTTACCTAAGAGACTAAAATACAGTAATTTATATTCTTTCCAGGAAATAATTTAATCTGCTCACATCTTATTGTGCATATTACATTGCATACAATGCCCAAAGCTTATTCTAAACATTTCCAATGTAACTGTATTTAGGAATATTTCATCTATCTGTAATACAATTTCCAAATTTAATTCAAGGTGATGCTTATGAGGAAATCTGATCATAATTTGTTTTTATTTGAACATTGAAATAGAATAACAACAAAAATAAATCAATTTTCCAGTCCCTTGACTTTGTTGGCCTATAATTCATGTTACTGGTTAACAGACTGAAGAGATCACTTCTCTACCTACTATCAAATATAGCATCTGTTCTTACTAGTTCAACAGTATTAAAATTCTAATATTGGGCTGTGTAGTGTCTAACAGTGCATCCTTCGCTTGAAGGCATGAGTCCCAGGAGTTCTTGCCTCAGAATTGCATCAGTGAACATGGTAGAAAAGTGAGTCACTTCCCCTAGGAAGATGGATCTAAGCCTGTCCACCTCATAGACTTTCTGAGTGACAAAGCTAATATGACTCACATCTTACAGGATCCAAGGTGAAGAAGAAGGAAGCTGTGGAGGCTTGATCATTGCACAAGCCTACAACTGTTGTAGCATTGTAGGCTATTTAGAAACATGGCCTCTGGACACCCAGGATATTATTTGCTGAGTATATCATTAGAAGCATAAAGACACTTCTATAGGAAGTGAAACCTAATAAGGCAAGAAATATCAGGATGGAATGGACAAAATGTCTTTTCAAAGACAGGGTTTTCCTTTTTTAGTTCACATAATGTAATTCTATAAAATGTAGAAAACTTTGCTCAATTGACTAACCCCTGAAAAGATCCAATGTTAAAACCTAAATAACATGTCAAGCACTACCTGAAAAGTTTACTGAGTTATGATCAAATGAAATTTCTTCAGGCTATTCATGATTGATGCAATTCAATATATTTGACCTTTTTAGTACATGGTAGTGCCTCATCAATACTACTTAGATAGCTTCACCACTTTCGTGACATTTACTCCAAAGAATCAACACATTTGCATGTCACATTGATCCCCATGCAGTAACTCTGAATTGTCTCCCTTGCCAACTTAGCTTTTCCTTCAGTAATATCCATATGCATTTATTGAGCTTGCGTACTGCCTGAATAACCAGTACCATTTGCAAACTGATGGGGCAGTACCTTTAGATTTCTAGCCAAATATTTTAAAAAGGGAAATATGATTATATTCATTTAGCCTTTTCCTCTGACAGTAATAATGTAAAAACAATAGTAATAATGATAATCTATTAGAGAATTTCTACATTTCTATACTCTACAATTGACAGAGTTATCGCTTAAGAAGGCTCAATGACTTTCCAAGTGTCAAAAATCCAAAAGTCACTTCAGTAAAAATAAACTAAAGTCTGTCTTTAAGATGAATGTTTGTTCCATTTAAACACATGATTGCCTTAAAATTATAGATCTATTAGTTTAAGTAAGTTAACAAAATAATGTTACTTTCTGAAAATTAAAACAGTTCATTAGAAAGCTATATCGATTTATCTACTGTGACTACCTTCTGCGTCCATCAAAAGTTTCAAGGTGGAAGGGCAGTACCAGACCAGCATTGTGAATTCGAAAATGCAAATAAATTTAAATTCCTGGCCTTGTAACCAATGAGAACACATCCTTCACTTCATTAATATATCACATATTTTAAAAAGAAATAAAGTTGAATTATTTACTTAAATCCATTTTTTAAATGTTCCTCTGTGATTAAATGATAGATGTTATTACAAAATATTCATAAAATTCAATAAAGAATCATTTGTGTCATGGAAGGAAATGTACTAAGATACATACTTACTCTGTGCACCTCTCAGCTAGCACAGTATCCTTAATGAAATTTTATATATATATAAAATATATATATACATATATATATATATGAAATTTTATATATATATATATGTATATATATATGGGACATTGTAAAGTTTCTACCATGTTGCATAAATACATTGGTGTCAGTAAGAAAACATTCTGAAGTTCTAAAGTATCTTTTGGCATCCATCTTTTGACATGCAGCTGTCTTATTTCCCAAGAATAGAGGAAATGGGTGTGCTTACCTCATCTCTGGACCTTATTTCATTGGTCTGTTAGGAAATGAAATTTTAACTTCTTGAAGGAAGATCAAAGATAAGTTTGTAAACATGAAAATCATTTTAGTCAAATGTGGTGCTAAAGTCCCCCACAGCAGCTACTAGACAAAACCTTTCAGATGACCTGTCAGCTGGTTCCTTCACTATAGCTGCTCTTTATCAGGAGGAAGCATCTTGCACATGGCTGTGCTTCTCTACAGAAGCTGCCTGTGACTAGGCTATGAGACAGAAATCTTGGAAAGGCTATGTTACCTCCAGAAGACTGAATAAGTTCGACAAAGCCCACACTCGATAGCATGGTAAAGACTCAAAGTTCTTGTGATACAGGTCTTTCACTTGTTTGGTTAGCATTACCCCAAGGAATTTTATGTTGTTTGTGGCAATTATAAAGGGTAATGTTTTTATGATTTCTTTCTCAGGCATTTTATCGTCTATGTATGTTAGGGCTACTGATTTTCTTGAGTTGATCTTGTATCCTGCCACTTTGCTGAAGGTGTTTATCAGCTGTAAGAGTTCCCTGATAGAGTTTTGGGGGTTACTTATGTAAACTATCATATCATCTGCAAATAGTCAAAGTTTGACCTCTTCCTTTCTAATTTGTATCCCCTTAATCTATTTTTGTTGTCTTATATGGCTATAACTAGAACTTCGATACAATATTGAAGAGGTATGAGGAGAGGGGACAGACTTGTCTAGTTCCCGATTTTAGAGAAATTTCCTTGAGTCTCTCTCCATTCAGTTTGATGTTAGCAGTTGGTTTGTTGTATATAGCTTTTATCATATTTAGTTATGTTCCTGTTATGCCAGATCTCTCCAAGACCTTAATCATGAATGGATGTTGGATTTTGTCAAAGGATTTTTTGGCATCTAGTGAGATAATCATGATTTTTTCTTTCTCAGCTTGTTTATATGGTGGATTACATTTATGGATTTTCATTTGTTGAACTATCCCTGCATCCCAGGGATGAAGCCTAGTTGATAATGATGGATGATTTTTTATGACACATCTTGGATTCTTTTTGCCAGTATTTTATTGAGTGTTCCTGCAACATTGTTCATGAGGGATATTGGCCTGAAGTTCTCTTTCTTAGTTGTGCCTTTGTGTGACTTGGGTATCAATGTTATTGAAGCCTTGTAAAAAGAGTTTGTCAAAGACCCTCATGCTTCTATTGCATGGAATACTTTGAGAAGAATTGGTATAAACTGTTCTTTGAATTTCTGGTAAAGTTCTGCACTGAGGCTCTCTGGCCCTGAGCTTTTTTGGTTAGGAGACTTTGGATGACTGCTTCTGTTTCCTTAGGTGTTATAGTTCTTCTGCACATTATAGGTCTGAGGAGAGAGCTGACACTTGTGAGATTTCCATAGATCTTCAAGGATGACACCAACTAGCAAGATAGTAGAGAGAATATTTTAATTGCCCCTCCCTGATATGGAGATTGAGAGCTACTTTATATGCCATCCTAGAACCTTCATCCAGTGACTGATGGAAGCAGGGGCAGATATCCACAGCTAAACACTGAACTGAACTCAGGGAACCCAGTGACAGAGAGAGAGGAATGTTGAGCAAAGTGATCAAGACCGAGCTGGTGAAAGTCACAAAGACAGCTGACCTGACAATGGGGAGCTCTTGGATCCCAGACTGATGGCTGAGAGGCCATCTTGGGACTGATCTAGACCCCGTGAATGTAATGTCAGTGAGGAGGCCTTAGAAATCTCTGGGGCCTTGGGTAGTAGATCAGTGTTTACCATGGCATACAAATTTAACTTTGGGAGCCTATTCCACATGGAGGGATGCTCTCTCAGCCTGGACACATGGAGGAGAGCCTAGGTACTGCCCTGGATGAAATGACACACTCTGGAGATCCCCTATGGAGGGCCTCACCCTTCCTGGAGAATCGTGTGGGGATTGGGTGGGGGCTGTGGGGGCTGGTGGAGGGGCAAGGGATGAAGGATGGGAGAGGGAGCTAGGAATGACATATGAAGCAAGCATGTTTCTAATTTAAATAAAAATATATAGAAAAAACCTTGGTGTCACATGCATTTCCAAGAATCCACAGTTCAATAAATGATTGGTATAGCCACAGTCTGTCATATTTTGGAAAACTACATGTTCCTAAGTAAAGGTCTATGAAAATTCAGAACATGACATTAAGGAAAAATCATCATCCCAAAACCTAAGTGCTTAATGTAATTAGATAAATTTACTCAGATTCTCAGTGGTCAGTGTGCCTCAGTATGGTCTCTGTGGACCCATCATGATTAAGAACAACCTCAGCAGTCATTCCTTGTCAAGGATTCTCTATTCCTCTTTCATCTGCTGCTTCTGCTTTTCCTCTCTGGAATCCTGTATTCTCCAAAGCAGTGCTGCGGAGTCAGCTGCTGAAACTCCCTCTGCCCTATAGTTCCTGCCTGCATCTGTCAGTTGACACCAGGCAGAATTCAAGATGAACCTGCCTGGCTGTCTTGTCCAAGGTCTGTTTTTCTTCAGCTCCTTCTTCTATTACCTCCTAGCTACATCCTCTCTGGTTCACTGCAGCTGTGTCTCCAGAAATGCCTTTTACTTTAGGAACAGGAAGTGTGCATCGGGTCCTTGGCAGCTGTCTCAGCTTGGATTTCTTTCTCCTTATGCAACACTTGGCAGTTTAATCTTCTGCTACTCTTTGCTAATGAAATGTGCCTCACTACCCGGGACTTCAAACACAAGTCAAAAAGGAGCTTTCCATTTACAAAAACTGAGGCCCTGCAGTCTAGGTGGCCTATCTGTCTCATTCCATTTATCCTGTCTTCCCACTCTCTTGTAGATGGTGTTTCCACAGTTCTTTGTGATTCTTTCTGTTTGCTTTCCAGAAAGGGTTTTCATCAATGTGTAGCTTTTCTTCCTGTAGTTGCTTGGAATCTTACTATTCTTGCTGGATTTAAGATGATTCTATATGCTCACTCAACTTTGTCAATGCTCTCACTGAATTTCCTTTTACTTTGTTCTCCAAAGCATCTCATTAGCATCTTTGTTCCATTTAGAACACTAAAAATATAGTAAATTGAAGTGCCAAATGACTGTATTCCAGTACTAGAGGTGAGGGCAATGGAATCATGGCTTAAAGTTCAACCATAGCCACATGTGTTTGAAACTAGCCTGGGCTATAGGAGAGCCTATCTCAAAAACAAAATGTCAAAAATAAAAGACCACTGGCTCTCTCAACAAACCTGAAGAAAAACAAATTTCTTTACCAGTTCTCTAAAAAAATCTGAAATTCATTAAAATAAACTACCTAAACAATTTTTATTTAATCCCACAAAAATATTTTGCATGATTGCTGTTCAAATGTACTAAACAAGACATGGGGAATCATCAACAGTGGAACATATGCTATAAAGCATGTTCTTACCATGTTCCTTCTAGTGTCATCTAAATTTTAAACAAGAGAAAACAAAAACTGAAAGTTACAGTGTTGAAGTAACTTGCTCAGGATGCTACCTTTGGCAATATGCCATCAACTCCAGTTCCTTCCTCCAGGATGCTTCAGACCCCAGCCTGAATCAACTCAGGCTGACTTCTGCAATTCTCAGTGCTTGCTTAGTATAACTAATCATATTATTCTGAAAGTTTTCTGTTAATAAAATTGCCAACATTTATAAGGCAGGAGCTCTGTAACTCAATGCAATATGGCACAAGTTTCCAAAAAGAGCTGACAATAATTTCTTTTCTACAAATTCTGTGTTCTAAGTACTGGGGATTCAATACAAATTAAGTTAACAAGATGCTTGCTACCATGGATATAATATTTAGTGAACATAGAGAAGAAAATTCTCTGAAAATATATGCAAAGGCAGTAGTAGCAGTTAATAGTGAGAGGGGAGTTCACTAGTTCAGTGATTTCCTGGCTTTTTTCCTAGCTATAACAAGTGTCTGACCTGTATACCACACAAGCAGGAGGCACCCGATTGGTCCTCAGCTTCAGCTGTTTCAGCACATCACCACAGAGAGGGTGAGATGAAAGATAATCTGTTGTGGAATATTTGTTTACACTGTTAAGATATGTCTCTGCCTAAGCAGGAGAGAGCAGGTGGAGCTTCTGGGTAGAGAGAGAGAACCTGGGAGGAGGAATTTACATGTGCAACTATGGCATTTAGGATGTTTCAGGACTAGGAAGAGGTAACCCAGCCATATGACAGAACAAAAAGGGTCAACTAAGCTATAAGAGCTAGTTAGGGAAAGGCGAAAGTTAAGGCCAACTTTTCCCCATGTCATTATTTCTTAGCTGGTAGTCCAAGTGGAAGGCTTGTTACAGTATTCACACCATGAAGAGAAAATTGACTGATTTCTCCTTTTCTTCCCTTCATGCCATCTAGGGACAAGATTAGGAAGCAATTCATCCCCCTTTCAAGGAACCCATGTATTTCTCTTAAACAGTCATTGGCTCAAATTTTCTATGCAGGGATGAAGAAACTAGGCACAAACGAAATAAAAAACAAACAAACAAGAACAATAAAGGAGAAGAGGTATTTCCTTAGCCTGACAGCATTCTGCACAGGATTAAACTCAAGCTGACTGACAAATACAGACCGTTTTGAATCCCTGTATGATGTCAATATTGATTTAAATTGTATTGTATGGCTTTTTGAAGTATTATCTATAATGAATTTTCTTTGCTATTATCCTTTGAAAATTCTTAATGATTCTTAGAATTTCATTATTTCTATGAATTTTTAGGTTCAGACGGCTAAATGATACAAAAAGTATTTTGGGTTCAGTTGTACTTTCTAGGATTTTTTTGTTTTTGAGGATTTCATACATGAGAACACTGCATTTCTGTCATCTGAGTCCTCAGGCTCTTAAAATATCTTGCCTCCTTTTCCACCATCTTTCCTGATCCTTTAATATTCAAGTTGTGTGTAAATATCCCATTAGCTGCTGAGCACCCCACAGTTACTTATTCTTGTCATTTGAGCTTTTGGGGATCTCTGTACTAGTCTCTATATTTTTTTGCAAAAAGAATCTTTTTTAATGAAACGTAGGAGGTGGTTTATCTACAGGTATATGTAAAAGTGTTTGGAAGACAGTTGATAATTTTATATATTGGTAATGTGGTAGTTACAGATTTTTCTATAACTCCTAGAAGCTCTCCAGCCATGGGTTCTTTTCTAGGTCTAACGTACCTGCATGAGTTCCAACTATTTGCATGGCTTTTGGGTTCAATTATGTAGCTATTAGTTGCACCTGAGCTTTGTTGAGACTTTTACTGGTTTCATCCTTATTATAGTTCTCTTATGCTTCCTTCTACAATGATTCTTTTTCTAAATTTATGGTTTCTAGCTTATTTACTCCAGTCTAAAGATTAAGATTTATAACCCACAAATAAAAGAGAACATGTGGCATTGTTTTCTGGATTGGGGTTCTTTCACACTGTCTACTATATTCCAATTCCTTCTATTTACTTGGAAATTCCATTTTTCTTTTTACATGATTAGAATTGTACATAGATACTACATTCTCATTATCCATCCATCAGTTGCCAGAACTCTAGACTAGTTTCATTTCCTAGCTATTGTGAACAGAGGGACAAGGAACATGACAGAGCTGGCATATCTTCCATGTGATCTCAAGTCTTTTGGCAATATACAAGGGAGTGGTATAACTGAGTCATATGGTATATGTTTTTTCAGACTTTTGAGGACTCCCCCCATTACATCCACAGTGACTACACAAGGATTCAATTTTACCAAATAAAGATAATCATTGCCCCCTTCCCCCAAATACTTGGAAGAATCTGTGTGTATTGTTTTCTGAATCTTAGCTATTTAGATAAGGGTAATATAAAATCTCAAAATACGTTTATCTGTAATTAACTGATTGCTAAAGATGTTGAGCACTTTTTGATTTCTTGCCCATTTTTATTTCTTTTGTAACCTCACAGTTCAAATCTATAGTTTCATTTGATTAAAATAATATGAATAGTATTTTTCTGTTTCAAATGTACTTTCTGAATAACTTTTAAAAATTGAAAAATCTACATTTTAAACATTAAACATTCCTAAATATGAATATATACCAAGAATCAAGTTGTATTCTTTCAATGTCTTTGTTTCAAAGCATTAATTGAATCATATGGCAATGTGCCAATAGAGCAAATGTCATTTGGGACGTGTTTGAATATGAATGATATGTTAATGAAGATTATCTTATATTCCTATATGATTACAAATGCATTTAAATTTTAAACGTGTAAATCAGTAAAATATAGATACAATCATAATGAATAAGATGCACATGGTAAAATGCAAGCAGAATAAGATATATTAAGTATAAGTAAAACAGATGTCCAAGGAAAAATTCAAAATGCAATGAGAGTGTTACTTAAGAAGACAAAAAGGAAGAAAGGCTCATGTAGACCAGACTCAACAAATATATGCTAATTCCAGTAGAGTAAAATATAAAGAAAAATGAAGGAAAAATAAAGATCCATAAGATACAGAAGCCATAAAGAAATTCAATGAAGGGAATAAAATGTCCAAATTAGCATAATATCTTCTGGGAATGTAAATAATGAGGCAGAAGCAGAAAGTCAGGATGAGCAATGCAGCAGCTACTGACGTGCTTCAGAACCTACTCTCCTGTTTCCAGTGTCAGGTATGGAAGAATGAATGCCACTGTCATACTTAAATGAGATGTTTACATATGCGAACTAAACACAGAAATGTTGGTAAGAAAGATGGAATAAAATAGAAATTTAAAGGAAGGTATTGGAACAGGTATATCTTGTTTCTAATGAGATAAGGGAGAGATCTGTGTGATATCAGGCTGAAGACCCTGCTGAATGTCAACTTGATAGACAGTGAAAGGGTAATTCCCCAAGCTGATTCAAAAACCTCTTCAATATCTATTGTATTATCCTCCCCAGAAAACATTAACAAAATCAGTTGCTTCTAACTCTTTGTATCTCTTTGTATTTTTTATGTAAATATGCATAGATGTGTGAACACACAGAGAAAGATTCAGAAAACAACACACACAGATTCTGCCAAGTATTTGGGGAAGGGGGCAATGATTATCTTTATTTGGTAAAATTGAATCCTTGTGTAGTCACTGTGGATGTAATGGGGGGAGTCCTCAAAAGTCTGAAAAAACATATACCATATGACTCAGTTATACCACTCCCTTGTATATTGCCAAAAGACTTGAGATCACATGGAAGATATGCCAGCTCTGTCATGTTCCTTGTCCCTCTGTTCACAATAGCTAGGAAATGAAAATAGTCTAGAGTTCTGGCAACTGATGAATGGATAATGAGAATGTAGTACCTATGTACAATTCTAATCATGTAAAAAGAAAAATGGAATTTCCAAGTAAATAGAAGGAATTGGAATATAGTAGACAGTGTGAAAGAACCCCAATCCAGAAAACAATGCCACATGTTCTCTTTTATTTGTGGGTTATAAATCTTAATCTTTAGACTGGAGTAAATAAGCTAGAAACCATAAGTTTAGAAAAAGAATCATTGTAGAAGGAAGCATAAGAGAACTATAATAAGGAAACTATGTATTATCCCAACAATTAATAAGCCACACCAAAATTACATGTCATATATTTTGTAATATTTCACTTTAGGAGGTAGCATGCTCTTTAAAAAGCTTCATCTTCCTTCCTGAAGACAATTAATAGCCTAAATTGATGCCATGTGAAAAAAATTAATAGAACACAACAATAGGCCATCAAATTAGATTGGTCTAAAACACCCTTGGCCTAAAGCATTGTCTAAAATGGGATGTGATCACCATTTTGCCATAGCCTTTAAATACAACTCCCTTATCCAAAATGATAGCTCATTATCAGTAACAAAGAGCAGAGAAACAAATACACTGAACAAAAGAAGTCTAACGCTCTTGTGTAGAATTATAGCATATGATATGTGAAACTGTTAATCTCTAGGAGAAAAATAGCCATGGGCTATGTAGAATCATCAGTGTTCAGAGGCTAAGTAAGATTGTGTGAAGTTCTTGTGGGTTTAACGCCAGTTGAGACATTTACTTGAAGTTAGTTTTTTTTCCAAATTTGCTTTCTTATTTATACACAGGTAATAAGAACACTGGTAAATTTTGTTTGCTTCTTCAAATCTAACTAAAATTTTAACACTATTCATATACACTGGAATATAAAATATTATTCTGTAAAAATAACACATATCTGGGGTCAGGAAAAGACTACATGTGTATAAATTCACAAGCATACTTGTGAGTGTCTACAGAGGCTAGAAGATTGCCCAAGTCTCATTCATCACACACTATCCATATTTTAGTTTTGAGACCAGATCTGTTCTTGGTCTGGAGTTCACCAATTAGACTAAGTTGGTCAGCCACTGAAGTTCTGATATCTGCCTGTCTTCTCCTTCTTAGAACTATAGCTATTTAAGCACAGTCTTTCAGCTGAACACAAACTTAAGCTCTTAACTGCCTGGGCAATCTCTTTAATTTTATAAACTAATCTGTGCTTAACATTACAACATCACAACAGTTCCAATAAGAACTTAGCCTCTCTGAAGTTTTCCTTTAAGAAATCATTGAATTCGACAATTTCTAATAACTTTTCACATATTGGAAATCGATTAGACTTCATGAACTACTCCTATGTATATTCTTGAAATTTGACTAGCTTTATAATGTAAATACATATATTGCAGTTTTACTCATAGCTACTGCTACTGTGAGTTTATGTGTTCAACAGTCCTTTCATGTCCAGCAAGAATCTCAATACAAATATCAACTACTTCTGCATATTAGTCTTGTCACCCTCTCTTCTTAGATGGTTGGTGAGCCTCAGTCTGCTGAAGCCATCCTTGTGAGAGAGGTCACATGTGCTTTCCAAATGGAGTGGAGTGGAGGTACTTAATAGACTGGTGACCTCTGCATTATTTGTATGGTCAGGTCACAGTAGGCTCCCCAAGACTCTTATGTTTATCTCAGTTGTTCTCTCTAGATAGACCCTTGTCTTGTCAATAAAACCCATCTTTATGGAAGAGATCACAAATATTTTTAAAAGAGTTTCAATGTAATCATGTCGTAAGCATCATTGTATAAATAGAATTGAGTTAAATTATCATCAGGAAACTTTTTTCCCATATTATGTTGTGCTTGCATATACCTAAAATAAACTTCCTCATGTCAGACACTAGCTACTGACACATGTTGAACCAGAATTCCTTCTGACTAACATGGATTGCTACTCTGCTGGTCATGGTATTGCAGAGACACATACCAATGAACCGGATGTGTAAAACTAGCTCATTCCTATGTTTACTTGTCTTTTCCCAGTAGCTGGGGAAGTTGATGATGTGCTTTCATGATTTAAGAATTTCAACAATTTACTATATAATCTACTGTTACAACTTTTGCACACTGTCCTATTGTATTCTCTTTTACTCTGAAGCTATTTATATTAAGTAAATTTTGTGCTTCTAAGCAGGTCAAATAACTTCTCAGAGATAGTGTTTAGATTGAGTTTTAATTTGTCTATAACACAGAAAACATTACTGAGAAAATTGCGTTTTACAAAGAAATAAATTTAGATGTCTGTCTGATAATCTATGCTTAAGAAAATACATGAGAAATGGAGAAGGGGGACAGGCCTTAAATTACTAGAAAGAAAATGGGAGGGGATTTTACGATATTAAATTAAAAGAATAAATAAAACAAAACTAAAATAATAGTTAACTAACTGGGAACACAGAAGCTCAGTATCCCCAAAAGACAAGAATACTGAGATGCTCAAAAATGTTGTACAGTCTATATTAAGCTTGAAAGGGAAAATTCTCTGGTCATAGAAAGGAATGGGGAGATTTGATTTAAAAACTGTCAACAAAACAGATAGCAAGATGTACAGGTGTTAGAATTGCGCTGGAAAGAAGACACAAATAACCTCATCTAAATAACTCCAATAAATTTAAGAAATAAATGAGATGACTGAGTAGGCAGATGATCAATACACATACACACACACACACACACACACACACATAGAACCTCCAAAAAGCTCTACATAAAAACCTTACATATGATAATTACATCATTAATAGTCAGTATCAGCAAAATTTACTTAGGTAGCCTTTACAAAATAATATAAGTATATTAAATTTAGGTTCAATGGAGAAGGAGGAAAGGTCTTAATTTTTTTAGACAAAAATGTGGGAAATTTTTGAGAAGTTAATTGCAAATATATAAATGAAGAAAATTACTTTCCATCTATTGTCATTACCATGCTTTCTAGAGCATACTAGTGACAATAGATGACTCATTTGATTATTGGTGGGCAAATATTAATAATCTAAATTTCATAACATGGTTTGAGAAATACTCAAACAGGCCAATGAGAAAACCCAAGAAACATGTGTCTGTTTGAGGAATTCCAAGAGTTTGGATGAGTCAGCATTAGTTTATTTACTTGTCCCAATGCCTGACTAGAGGGAGGTGAGCTTGTATCCTTTGTCAGAACATCCTGAAAACATGCTCCACTACCAAAATAATATGCACAAGGGATTCTGTTGCACACAAACTCACAAAGACTATGATTAATGTACAACAAAACCCAGCATGTTTGGGGATGGGCTCATGAAGTCCTATAGTTGGGAAGCTATTGGAAATTGATGGCTGCCAGGAGAGTAAGGGTCAGTTTTCTTTCAATGCCAACCCTAATAGGCTGTTCATGTTATGATAGATGACCCTACGTTATGCATATACTCAACAGTAAATAGAATAAGTGGATCCAAGAAGATATGAACTTTTGATCATGACATAATGCAAAAGAACTCTGCAAGATCTTCCCAGATAAAATATCATCATAGAGATGTGTAAGTTGGCAGAAAATTCCACCACGAGGCTAAGAATTTATTGTTATCTGATAGCCAGCTGTTTTTATTGATGTGACTCCTGGTAAACTGACCACATACCAGGACAGGCCTCAGTCTAAAGACTATTTGGCAACAAATTGAACTCATTAGTAGAAAAATAAAATACAGAAGAAGCCTTAAAATTGCATGGGAGGGTATGGGAGGCAAGGAGGGTAACTGTGGAAGTAGTTAGGGGTAAATATATTCAAAAAGCACTGTGTGAAATTCTCAACAATTTAATAAAATATTGTTAGGAAAGAAAATAAAAAGAAATTAAACAAAAACTCTAACTTACAAATATCAGAAGAAAATACAGTTCAATTACTCAGATATTTCTATTGCCAAACACTTTGGGCTCGGAATCCTACTGCTGACTCCATTGCTCTGGTTGTTGTGTGTAAAGTTGTGCATGCTGTTCTTTGCTGAACCCTTCCTTACTTCAGGGTGCATGTTCTTCAAGTCACCACAGTGGCTACATGTGCTACACCAAAAAGTATTTAAAACACCTGCTTTCTCTAAATTTCACTTGTTCTGGAAGAATTCCCCTCCAGTAGCAGCTGAGAGTAATTGCTGTCAAATCACCCAAGATATTTCTTGTGTAATTTGTTGTTAATGAATTTTGGAACCCAGCAACTCTAAACATAAGACATCATTAGAAGTATTTGGTTTGTTTTATTATTCCTTGGAAAATAATTCATTTTGATGTGACTGTGCTTTCTTTGTTGTTTGAATTGTGCACAGTCTTACCAGTTACTTGAGATTAAAAATGTATTGTTGTTTAAACAAACAAAAACCAAGAGTACATGAATTAGAGAGGGAAAATTCTAGTGATAATGTAAAGGAGCAATTTCAGATGAAGAATAGGGGTGGATTTGAACAAGACATATTATATTTATGTATGTAATTATCAAAAAGTAAGAAATGGATTCAGTTGAGAATCCATTTCAAAATGTATTTTCTTACACCTAATACAATTTCAGTTTGGAATTATTTTCAATTACACTTACTGCACTAGAATATGGACATAGCTACCTGAATACTATTTTTTAACCTGCTACTTTTATCACCATCAGAACAATAATAGTTATGTTACTTGATTGACAGACAGTTGAGTTCTAATTAAAAGCTGAAGTATAATTAGTTATGATTCTACTGAATTTTACAATTCATATATTGTGCATCATTATACAGCTTTTTACTGTAATACTTTCTACATCAGTCCTATGTGTTTGTTCCTACATTTCCTTATTTTAGCTTATAAAGCAAATATACCACAGCTTGTTTTTTCATACCATGCTTCATTGATTTTTGCAAAGTACCAGGATTTCTATCATTGCCAACATTTTACCTAACAGGATTTTGGACTTTCTGCTTGCTCCAAGCTATCAGGAATATAGCCAAATAGTTAAAACTCTAATATAATTAGGTTTGTTAGAGAAAATTAAACAGAAACCCTTAAACTTTATTAATTCATATTTTATTGTCTTGGAATTTTCAAGATAGCCTCCACATACTGTTGTGGAAAGCTAAACTTACATTATATAATAGTTACAGGGAAAATGCTTTTTAAAACCATTTCATAATGAACATGCTTATCATTTACATGAGAAAAGTCTATGTAAAAATACCACTCAATTCACTTTGAATTGATGTATCTAGCCATTACTTTTATTTATAATTTTTGTCTTTTAAGTGTGTAATGTAATGATAAACCCAAGAAGTCATAAGTAGTTGTGTATAAACAGCTGCAAAATTATCATATAGACAGTATTGTTTCCATGTGCTAGATTCAGAGGCACATTGTAAGTTGCTCTAGTAAAAAAATTCAAAGAAAGCTATAACTAACCAAGTTTTTTTTTCTTTTTTTTTTAATTTTAAATAGCTTGTTTTACATGTCAATCCCAGTTCCCTCTCCCTCCCCTCCTCCCGCACTCCCCTTCCACCCTCCCTCCCACCCTATTGCCAAATCCTTCCACATAGGGGATGTCTAGAGTCTATCATTTTACTCTTGGTAGGGTCAAGGCACTCCCCTAAGAGTCCAGGCTGAGAGAGCATCTCTCTTTGTGCTATAGGCACATGAAGACAGATTGTATACCAGATATAGACACTGATCCACAGCTCAGAGCCCCATAGGTTGTCCAGGCCTTCTCACTGACACTCACATTTGGGGGGTCCAGATCAGTCCCATTCTGGCCTCCCCCCCTGTCGGTCAGGGGTCCAAGAGCACTCCTCTGTTCAGATCAGCTGTCTCTGCTGGTTTTGCCAGCCCATTCTTTGCCAATTTGCTCATCATTCCTCTCTCTCTGTCACTGGGTTCCTTGGGTTCAGTTCAGTGCTTAGTTGTGTGTTTGCCTCTGCTTCCATCAGTCCCAGGATGAAGGCTCCCGGATACTTATAGACATCAAGTTCATTATCAGGAATGGGCATTCGAGGTGGTCCTTCCACTATTGCTTAGCTTGCCAATTGATGTTATACCTTTAGATCACTCGAGGTCACTCTGGTGCCTGATCTGTCTTCGATCCTATGATTCCCTCTTCCCCCTATTCTACCCCCACCCCCTCAACTTCCTGTTCCCCCATGACCAACTCCCTTCCTCTTTACCCCCTCTATTCTTCCCAGGTCCCACTACCCCCCCCTCACCCTGTTCCCCATCCATTCAGAGGATCTTGTCTCCATCCTCTTCTCTTGGGTACTATGCATATATGCATATCTTTTAGGTTCTTTCCTGTTTCCCAGACTCTCTATCTGTGGAAGTGCAGACTGGCACTATCCTGATCCATATCTAAAATCCATATATGAGTGAGTACATACCATGTTTGTCTTTTTGCGACTGGGTTACCTCACTCATGATGGTTTCTTCCAGTGCTATCCATTTCCCTGCGAATTTCAAGATTCCATTGTTTTTTTCTGCTGAGTAATACTCCATTGTGTAAATGTACCACATTTTCTCTATCCACTCTTCAGTTGAGGGGCATCTAGGTTGCTTCCAGGTTCTGGCTATTACAAACAATGCTGCTATGAACATAGTGGAGCAGATGCCCTTGTTGTATGAACCTGCCTCATTTGGATAAATGCCTAAGAGTGGAATTGCTGGGTCTAGTGGTAGATTAATTCCCATTTTCCTGAGGAATCTCCATACTGATTTCCAAAGAGGCTGTATGAGTTGGCATTCCCACCAGCAGTGGAGGAGTGTTCCTCTCTCTCCACATCCCCTCCAGCATAAATTGTCTTTGGTGTTTTTGATTCTAGCCATTCTGACAGGAGTAAGATGGTATCTCAGAGTTGTTTTGATTTGCATTTCCCTGATGGCTAAGGATGTTGAGCACTTTCTTAAGTGTCTCTTGGCCATTTTAGCCTCCTCTACTGAGAATTCTCTATTTAGCTCTGTACCCCACCTTTCAAGTGGATCCTTTGGTGTTTTGGAGACTTGTTTCTTGAGTTCTTTGTAAATTTTGGAGATTAGCCCTCTGTCAGATGTAGGGTTAGTGAATATCTTTTCCCATTCTGTGGCCTGCCTTTTTGTCTTTTTGATTGTGTCCTTTGCCTTACAGAAGCTTTTTAGTTTCAGAAGGTCCCATTTGTTAATTGTTGATCTCAGTGCCTGTGCCACTGGTGTTATGTTTAGGAAGTGGTCTCCTGTACCAACTCGTTGAAGAGTATCTCCCACTTTCTCTTCTAAAAGTTTCAATGTGGCTGGATGTATGTTGAGATCTTTGATCCATTTGGACTTAAGTTTTGTACAAGGCGATAAACATGGATCTATCTGCAGTCTTCTGCATACCACTACCCAGTTATGCCAGCACCATTTGTTGAAGATGCTTTCTTTTTTCCACTGTACAGTTTTAGCTTCTTTGTCAAAAATCAGGTGTTCATAGGTGTGTGGGTTAAAATTAGGGCTTTCGATTCGGTTCCATTGGTCTACCTGCCTATTTTTGTGCCAATACCATGCTGTTTTCAGGACTATAGCTCTATAATAGAGCTTGAAGTCAGGTATGGTGATGCCTCCTGAAGTTCCTTTATTGTATAGGGATGTTTTGGCTATCCTGGGCCTTTTGTTTTTCCATATAAAGTTGATTAATGTTCTTTCCAGGTCCTTGAAGAATAGTGATGGAATTTTGATAGGGATTGCATTGAATCTATAGACTGCTTTTGGCAAGATTGCCATTTTTATTATGTTGATCCGACCAATCCAAGAGCATGGGAGATCTTTCCATTTTCTGGTATCTTCTTTGATTTCTTTCTTCAAAGACACAAAGTTCTTGATATACAGGTCTTTCACTTCCTTGCTAACCAAGTTTTATAGAATATATTATATATTTGAATAGAATATATTTCATTGTATGCATGATCTACATAACAAGGTCAGTAACCTTGATGTCTCTTATTCTCATTTTGTTTTTGAGATTCACTGTGTGATCACTCTGGTCTTGTACAACAGACAAATGACAATATGGAAAAACTTGCATCCAAAGAGGCATTCTTCCCTGGAAAGAAGGTGTAGTTCACTTCACTTTAATAACCTGACTAATTTCAGTTAAGAATGATTCTTCAAGCTGAGAGATGGTGGCTCACACCTTTATTCCCAGCACTTGGGAGGCAGAAGCAATCAGATCTCTGTGAGATTGAGGCCATCCTGGTCTACAGAGCAAGTTCTAGGACAGGTGCCAAAGCTACATGGAAAAACATTGTCTTTAAAAAAAGAGCTAGAAAAGAATAATTTTTCTCTGTGTGGTTGTGATGTAAATGTGACTTACTAGATATTAGTATTTTAAATCCTGTGTAGTAGTGTCCTCATGAAAGGGAGACCGGATCCTAATTGGAAATTATATGTTATTATATACATGTGTAACACACACATATTCACAATTAAAGCATATCTTCAATTACATGCACTTTTACAATGGAATTGGTTGGTGGTAAGAAAATATGTTTGATTTTGGACACTGTCATTCTTTATCTGAGTTTATAGCTGATGGAATGTCCAGTAACTGATAATCAGGGGCTAATTGATGTGATTATCAGTGAGAGATAAATCAAACAGGCATATACAGTAGCCAGAATATCTCAAATCTAATCCACAGAGTGTAGATTGTTTAACAATAAATAGAATCACCTGTCATTCCTAATTACATATTAGGGACTTTAAGATGATGGAATGTCAAAGTATCTACTTTCACTTGTTCAAGTGATTTTCTCAATTTACTTGTAAGACCCCTCACACTAAGCTAGTCTGGAAACAGTATTTTTAAAAGAAGCAGCAAAGAATCCCTTAGTTAACACTGATAACAACAGTTGATTTCTTGTGCTGAATTATACTGTGAACTGATTGTTAGTTAGTGATACAGAAATGTTGCCATATTATGTATGGAAGAGTAATGTCTGCAGATCTTTACTCTATGTGTGTCCACCAGAGCATAGGCTTGGACACAAAGATGTCTAAGACCATTGCAAATATCATCACTTATGGTTTTATATTGTCTAGCAAGCAATAAAATTCTGTGATAAGAAATTCCAATATATATATTCATCAAACAAAATAATTTGAGTATTAATTTTCTAATTTAAAGTATTTACTTAGTAGAGTTATTGCTCTTATTCGTTGATTATAATTCCATAAATTAATTGTCTCAGTCTGAGGAAAAAAATGTATTATTTGTTCTTACTTCATTATTCTTTATTAACATTGTCTTATTAATATAAAATTCACTCTTGAAATTTAAATTACCATATGAGTCTATGTCCCTGACCCTGTGTGTCAATTGTCTGTGCATATAGAAAGGCAGTGTTGTATCATATACCTACTATGTTGCTCTTTCTTCATGGGTATGTTGGTAATTTCTTTACGTAGTTAAAATCCACCTCTTTCTCTTGGATTCTCTTGGGTAATGTTAAGGTATGCTGCCCTTTACATTTAAAGTAAATAAATCACATTTGCATCTAGAAGGAAATTCACACATACTTAGAAATTCTCAATGAGCTGAGAGGATGCACTTATTCAGACACTGTTACTATTATAAAGTGACATGTGACCTAGCTGGTGATTACAGCCTCGCTGCCTAATGGGTACATCTAACTCTAGTTCTTTAGGATGAGATTTTTCCAAGATGTTTTCTTCACGTTCTTGGTAGCAGTTGCTACATTTTTCATTCTTAGAGCTCTTCCTGAAATTGTTATCAATTATTTGGAAGCTGAGGCCTACAAAGGGTCTTACAAGTAAGACCCAATACTTGCCAATGGCTTGTGTTTTTTCCCACTTTCATAAACTTTGTATTTGTGACTTTTTCCCTCAAAGTGCTAAACCTTGTATCACTTGCACTCTGCTTCTTCAGACACATTTTATTATGTTCAACCTATGCTTTTTCGTTGTAAATTGAGACTAGTAACAAGAGAGTGCTGAGTGATCACACTACCCAATACTACCCTGTGAGTAAATGGTCTTAACAATTCTCAGCCTAGGGAAAAAACTGTGTAGCTAAATAGGGATATTGACTAAATAAAAATGCTCAGGAGATATAATTCTGCAGTGTTTTCTGCTGTTTAATGATGCTGCTTTAAGCAAGGTATAACTTTCCGCATAAAAGGCAATAACAAAAAGTGAGGAGATATTATCCCATATTAATCCATAATGAGATACTTTAACATTCTGGAAAAATTATGCTGTAAATTGAATAGAGGATTTATTCCAAAATTAGTAATTGATCCAAAAACATGCAAATTTCTAATAATCTAATTTCATATAAAGGGATGAATAGCTCATTTCTAAACACTTGGATATATAATTAGGGAATGTGAACAGCCTGAATATGAAACACAAACATCTGGCATGAAGTCAAATTCATCTAGTTAAGTCGTAGATATTGGGCTGGGGGAGGTTGCACTAAGTATATGATACTTCAGATCAATCATTTATTCTTAAACCATTAATCAGGAATATTTGTGAAAATCTCATGTAAGTCTTCTGGGTAAATTAATTTCCAGGAAACTCAGAATTTTTTTGAGTATGAGAGAAACTGAAAGATACAAACTTGGAGATGCCATCTACCCTTGAAACATTTCTGAGTAGAAAAGGCCAAGGAGTCTCTCCCAAGGTTTGTTTATATTCCAGATTACAACAGTATACTACCACTTCTGTACATGGTATGAATTGTGACACCTCATCATCTGATTTCTCACAGCACTAATTTGTAACATGTTGTTTTCCTGCCAGCCACCTGGGCCCTGCCAAGCTGTTTGAGCACCCAAATCACACACAAAACACTATATTAATTATGAAGCTGTTGGCTGTTTATTCGGTTTCTTATCAGCTAGCTTTGATTTGATTAACCCATAATTACTAATAAATGTTTTGATAAGGAATTATCTTTCCAAGGACGCAACTTCATGCATCCTTTCCCTGTGATCACATGGCAACAACCCACTTCACTACATTTCCCAGAATCCTCCTAGACTCCTAGTCCCACCTATCTTGCTTCCCTATTGGCCAATCAATAAGACACATATTTACAGAAGGATTTCCCAACAGTAATTTATTCAAGTGTTGACTATTAGAATCTCTTGATGTTCTATAATGTATTTATACTTTCTGTTGTTGGTAGACATCTGGCATGATTTCTCTGTTTGGGACAACAATACTTGAGCTTCATTATAGATTTAAATGTCTGGAGTAAATACAGGTAAATGAAATGCTCAGTTTCTTGCTAAGTGGATAATTAACATTATACAAGACTATCTGTTTTCCAAATTGCTTTTATCATTTAACATTAGTAAACACTATGTGTGAATTGCCTGTGTCATAGCCTTTGATAACTTGTTTTGTCTGTACACTTAATTTATGCATTTTATGGATGCCACAGGGGTGTTTAACATGCTAGTTACTATCAGTTTGTACATGGCATATATAGTTACAGTATTTTGTTGACTCTATCCCTAAATATTATAGGAATTAGAGCATCAAAGCTATTTCATCAAACTCATTTTTATGTATCTTGTCAATGTAATCTCTGCTCTTTCCATGATATTAATGCTTACCAAACATGGAAAATGTCAAGGAAGTGGGGGGCTCTTCTAAAATAGTGTAATTGTGAAGTGCCTAGACTCCAGCATGTGTCTGTATTTCAGTGTTTAGGGATGTATGTAACCTATTGGTGGTCCTGATTTCGGCCCTTCTTTCTTAACAACATAGTTATAGTCACATATGTCTTGAAATCAGCAGCATGGTGACCCAAACTCCTGTTTCTTAAGACACTGGATATCTTAAGTTTCTTACAACTTAATGAAGACTCTTAGGCCTCAGCTTCCCATAGTATATGTGTGCCATGAATCTTGAATGATACAACAGGAATTATCTTGGAAAGGAAAAACTAATGCAAAACAGAAAGTGCATAAGAAATAAATAGGGAAAGCATTTAAAACTCTTCTACTTTATCTGGATCAGGAAAGCTTTAAAACATTACAATTTAGCACTGTAACAATTCATTAAGACACACATGTTGAGAATAGATTAATGCTCTTACCACCCTTTGGGAACTTACTATGACTTAATTCCAAGTCAGTATAAATCTAAGTGACTAAAAGCACAGTCATTATTATGTGTACTTAAATCTATTTCAGTCATTTTTCTACACAAAAACAAAAACATGATTTAAACTCAGGCCTGTCTAAATTAAATTTTATACAATTTCACTACCACTGTGTTGATTTTCTGACAAAATTTGTCATGAGTTACTTTCTTCATTGGAAAAATAAATTCAAATATCCCAAATGTTTAATACTTGTGTGGTAATTTATCTACTTCTAAGTTTCTTACTCCTTTGGGAGTTAGAATTTATACAACCATATTCATCTTTTATATAAAAAAATCTTGATTGTTTTTATTCATGGCATGACTTCTCTTTGTGGTGTTTTTGTTTTTATTTATTTTTTACATTCCAATCCCAGTTCCCCCTCCCTCCTCTCTTCCATTTCCCCCTATTCACCCCTCACCTCTCATCTGCTCCTCAGAGGTGGTAAGGTCTCCCCTAGGAAGTCT
The DNA here is from genome assembly GCF_017639785.1 of Mesocricetus auratus. Classification (NCBI taxonomy): domain Eukaryota; kingdom Metazoa; phylum Chordata; class Mammalia; order Rodentia; family Cricetidae; genus Mesocricetus; species Mesocricetus auratus. The sequence continues at coordinate 46,242,134 of NW_024429184.1, read as the reverse complement.
ACTAAGTCTGTCCCATGATCTCACTTAGGCAGGAAAAAGGTACCTGTCTACCTCCCACACCCCTGTGTCTAGGCTAAGCAAGGTGTCTCTCTTTATGGAAAGAGCTCCACTAAATCAGTTTGTGCATTAGTGTTAGATTTTTGGACACACTGCCAGAGCCCTCATATAGTGTCTCAGTCACATCATTGCCACCTATAGAGTGCATAGTGTAGTTCGGTCTTATACAGGTTTCCCATTTGTCAGACTAGAGTCAGTGATTTCTCACTAGCTCAGGCCAGTTGATTCTGTGTGTTCCCCATCAAGGTCTTGACTCCTTTATTCATATTATCGATCCACCCTCACTTCGATTGTACTGCAGGAGTTTGGCCCATTGATTAGTTGTGGACTTCTGCATCTGCTTCCATCTGTTTCTGGAAGAGGGTTCTAGCTTCTCTGAAGTTGTGGATTGTAGACTGAGTATGAGTATCTTTGTGTTATGTCTGGTATTCACTTATGAGTAAGAATATACTATTTTTTTCTTTCTGGTTTTGGGTTACCTCACTCAGGATGGGTTTTTCTAGTTGTGTCCATTTGCCCGTGAATTTCAAGATGTCATTGCTTCTTATAGCTAAATATCACTTCATTGTGTAAATGTACCACATTTTCTTTATCCATTCTTCCCAGAGGAGGCACATTGACAACATAAGGACATTTGCTCATCTATGTTAATAGTAACATTATTTGTAATAACTAAATCTTGGAAACAGCCTAGATGACTCTCAACTGAAGAATGGATAAAGAGAAATCATGATTATTTGTAGAATATTAAAGTAGGATATTAGAAAACCAATGCTCAAAGTAATAACAAAATAAACATGAATGTATTTTCATTTTTAATACAGGTAAATTTTGTATGTACTTACATTAGACAAAACATGGATTGATTTCTATTTGAACTGTAGGATAACAAAATCAAGAAAGTTATCATAGCATAGCATCCACTACCTGGAATATTTATCACCTTATTGTGGTGAGAACATTTAAAGTCTAAGTTCAAGTATATGGTTCATTGCTGTCAACCATAGTACCAATATGTATACAATACAAACAAAACAAAACAGAGTTCTTGAACTTTCTCTTCCTACTTGATAGTTTATCATACTGAATTAACTTCTCTCCAATCCCATTTATTTCTAGGCTTTCAGGAACAATACTTTATCCTGCATTCATGAAATGTCACTGTTTTAAAATATGTAAAGTGAAGCAATAGGGCTGGAGGAATGGCTCATTGGATAAGAGCATTGTGGCTTTGGAACAAGACTTATATTTGTTTTGCAGAACCCACACGGTACCTAGCATCTGTCTGTGACTTCAGATCCAGGAAATCTGATCATCCCTTCTAATCCTTAGGCATGACACAAATGTGGTACACAGAAATATATGTATCTGCCCAGCAATGGAAGCACACGCCTTTAATTCCAGCACATGGGAGGCATAGGCAGACAGATCTCTGCAAGTTTCAGGCCAGACTGGTCTACAGATCAAGTTCCAGAACAGGCTCCAAAGCAATACAGAGAAACCCTGTCTTGAAAAATCAGAAAGAAAGAAAGAAAGAAAGAAAGGAAAGAAAGAAAGGAAAGAAAGAAAGGAAAGAAAGAAAGGAAAGAAAGAAAGAAAGACATGCATACAAAATACTCTGTGCACATACAACAAATTGAATAAATCTTAAAAGTGAGACAACGGAGAATTTGTTTTTCTATGCTAGAGTTATTTCATTTACTTTAATGTATTCCAGATTGATGCGATTTGGTCACTTTTTAAAAAGAAGGTTTACTTTTCTTTTAAGGATGAATTGTATTTCATTGTGAATATAGGTCACCACTTAAAAATTTGAACCTTTGAAATACAGTGAGGTTGATGACATAAGTTAGTTATTGTGAATCATGCTTCAGAAACAATCAGAGTATGCATATGTCTTCCTTTCACATATTGATTCCATTCCCTTTGGTTATATGTCCAATTAGTGAATTACTAGGTCATATAATTAATCTACTTTAATATATTTTAAGAACTTTATACTGGTGTTTATTTTTTGCATAATTGGGTTAAAAAATCCCGGAGTGAGTGTTCTATTCAGCTGTAAAGACAAAATTACAGAATTTGCAGGTAAAAGCAAGGAATAGGAAAATATTATAAATAGGCCCAGAATGGCAAATACCTCATATTCTCTTTTGTTTGTGAACCCAAACTTGAACTCTTTAGACTTGATCATATAACCTAAAATAACCACAGAACAAGGAAATTTGAGATGGCACTTGATAAACAAAGGGAAGATGGAGATGGAGAGAAAATGGACAGTAGTTATAACATGGGCTATTTAGTGAGAATGAAAAAATGGGGGAGAAAATGGCAATATGAAAGTAAAGATAGATATTGTTAAGAACATTTGAAAAGGTTACAAGAAACACTATCTTATAAGCTTAATATACTTAGTGTATGTGTGTGCATGTGTGTGTGTACAAGTATACCTAGTTTACATAAAGTTATGTCACACATGAAGATAGCTCCCACAAGAGCCAAAGACTATCTAATAAAAAAGTCCCTCCCTTCCAGCTGTCATCTTGCAGCAAGATGTCAGAAAAGAGACTTTCAAAACTATATAAATTATTGACATACACCTTGGTTGCCACCTGAAGTTTAAAGGTAAAACCCTTTTGCTAAAGAAAACATTATTTCAGACACATAACTTGGAGAAATCCAGTGGAACTGATCTGAAAACAATGCCTTCTTAATGTCTAGCTCTTGCAGGAGAGCAAAGTGTTATACAAGCTGTCAAAAGAGAAAAGTAATTACTATTCTTATTCAGCTGTAGAGATCACAACAATAACCAGCAAGATATTTTTAACGATGCAATAGGGATACTATTATGAGAGCAGCAGCCAACTGCTGTTTAATTAGACTTAAACCACACTCAATAGAAAGTGATACATGCCTGCTATCATAAACCAACCCAGCTACCTGTGATTAGACAGGTCACAGACCTAGAGGAAAACCTACACTGCAAAGGAAGAAATAAAAAAAGAAATTAAAGACTTCCAGGAATTCATTGAGAGTGAAGATACAATACACCCAAACTTATGGGACACTCTGAAAGCAGTGCTTAGAGGAAACTTCATAGGACTAAGTGTCCACAAGAAGAAACTGGAGAACAGTCACACTAGAGAACTAATAGCACTGCTGAATTCTCTATAACAAAAAGAAGCAAACTCATCTAGGAGGAACAGACGCCAGGAAACAATCCAATTGAGGGCTGAAATTAATCAAGTAGAAACCAGGAAAACGGGGCAAACAATCAATGAAACAAAGAGTTGGTTCTTTGAGAAAATCAACAAGATAGACAAACTTCTGTCTAAACAAACCAAAAGACAGAGACAGAGAGCATACTAATTAACAAAATCAGAAATGAATAGGGGGACATAATAATGGACACTGAGGAAATCCAGAGAATCATCAGGGCATATTTTAAAAATCAGAACTCCACAAAATTCAAAAATTTAAAGGAAATAGACAATTTCCTGCATAGATATCACTTCCCAAAATTAAATCAAGAACAGATAAACAGTCTAAACAGACCTATAGCCCTTAATGACATAGAAGCAGTCATCAAAAGTCTCAGAACCAAAAAAAGCCCAGGCCCAGATGGCTTCAGTGCAGAATTCTACCAGAAATTCAAAGAGTTAATTCCAACACTGCTCAAAGTATTTCACACAATAGAAGTAGGAGGCTCACTGCCAAACTCTCTTTACAAGGCTACAACTACCTTGATACCCAAGCCACACAAAGACACAACTAAGAAAGAGAACAATAGACCAATTTCCCTCATGAGCATCAATGCAAAAATACTCAGTAAAATACTAGCAAACCGGATTCAAGAACACATCAGAAAAATCATCCAACATGATCAAGTAAGCTTCATCCCAGGAATGCAGGGATGGTTCAACATTAGAAAATCTATCAATGTAATCCACCATATAAACAAGCTGTGAAAGCAAAACGACATGATCATCTCACTAGACGCTGAAAAAACCTTTGACAAAATCCAGCACCCCTTCATGATAAAGGTCCTAGAGAGATCAGGGATAACAGGAACTTACCTGAACATAATAAAAGCAATATACAGTAAAACAACAGCTAACATCAAACTAAATGGAGAGAAACTCAACACAATTCCTCTAAAATCAGGAACAAGACAATGCTGTCCACTCTCTTCATATCTCTTCAATATTGTAATTGAAGTTCTAGCTAGAGCAATAAGACAGCAAAAGGAGATCAAGGGGATACAAATAGGGAAAGAAGAAGTCAAGCTTTCACTATTTGCAAATGATATGATAGTTTACATAAGTGACCCGAAAAACTCTGCAAGGGAACTCCTAGAGCTGATAGACACCTTCAGGAAAGTGGCAGGATACAAGCTTAACTCAAAAAAAAATCAGTGGCCCTATTATATACAAATGATGAAGTGACTGAGAAAGACATGAGAGAAACATCACCTTTTACAATAGCCATAAACAGCATCAAATATCTGGGGATAATGTTAACCAAAGAAGTGAAAGAAATTTGAGACTTTAAGGAAAGAAATCAAAGAGGATACCAGAAAATGGAAAGAACTCCCATGCTCTTGGATTGGTAGGATCAACATAATAAAAATGGAAATCTTGCCAAATGCAGTCTACAGATTCAATGTAATCCCTATCAAAATTCTAGGCACAATTCTTCACAGACCTTGAAAGAACAATAATAAACTTTATATGGAAAAACAAAAGGCCCAGGATAGCCAAAACAACCCTATACAATAAAGGAACTTCAGGAGCCATCACCATACCTGACTTCAAGCTCTATTATAGAGCTATAGTGCTGAAAACAGCTTGGTATTGGTACAAAAATAGACAGGTAGACCAATGGAACCAAAATAAAAACCCTGATTTTAACCCGCACACCTATGAACACTTGAGTTTTGATAAAGAAGCTAAAACTATGCAATGGAAAAAAGAAAGCATCTTCAACAAATGGTGCTGGAATAACTGGGTTTTGGCATTAAGAAGACTGCAGATAGATCCATGTCTATCACATTGCACAAAACGTAAATCCAAATGGATCAAAGATCTCACAATAAATACAACCACATTGAAACTCTTAGAATAGAAAGTGGGAGATACTCTTCAACGAGTTGGTACAGAAGACTGCCTCCTGAACATAACACCAGTAGCACAGCTCCCACTTCCCCCCACCCCTTGCCATGTTCCCAATCTGATCAGAAGATCTTGCCTCATTCCTCTTCTCTGGGGTACCATGCATATCTCTATGATTTATTAATTCTTGACTGAGGGTTCAGAAAGCATAGTCAGTCACATCTATAGAAGCCAGGCATTGGTGGTACACAGCTTTAATCCCATTACTTGGAAAGTAGAGGTAGATGGATCTCTGTTAGGTCAAGGCAACACTGAGCTACAGGAAATATATCCAGTACTAAAGAGAATTAGCTGACATAAGGGTGATATCAGCACTCGGGATCACATATCTTTGATGCCAGAATTTATAAGAGGTACTGAAGATAGGAACAGGGTCTCAGAGCTGATACTCATTTTCCATCCACACTGAGGGTATGAAGACATTTAAGTCACAAGATTCTCCAGCCACATTGAGCACATCATGGAAGTCTGGGATTAGTCAAGGTTTGGTGGAGCCAGAATAGCCTTTAGTATGAGATACAAATGAGCTAGTGGCTGACTGTTTTGCTTTTCTCATCATCAGTTTGAAGCTTGAAAACAAGTTATATTGTTCAGTTTATTGGTGCTATTATAGTCCTGAAGTAATTGTCACTGTGTGGCTTGATCATCATTTTGGAAACTTGGAAGGTTGCTGTTAGGAGTGGTCATGCTTCACTGTAGAAAAATGGTAGAGAATCAAACCAAAATCATGTACATGAAGGTACATGAAAACTTTTTCTAGAATTAGTTATTACTCTATATGACCATTAATAAAATGACAAAAACTTTAAAATGAGTATATATATTAATCTTATAAAATTTTACAAAAATATATTATTTATGTTTTAAGAAAAGCTATTAAAAGTCAATATAAAACCAAAGGATTAAGAGATTAGTGAAAATACTACAACTCTTAAATATTTGTTTTTCTTCTGTATATCAGGTGGCTCATCTAACATGAAAAGGGTTTTTTATGTTTCTTTAATAAGCATACTTGGGTTTAGAGAAGGAGAGACTCAGTACCCAACTCCAAAGAGGACTACAAAAGAACCATTTGCATTATATCTGTAGAGAAACAAACATTTGAGGTGATTTATGAAATTTTATCCTTTTTGGAAATATGATATATCAATAGGTCAATTTATTCCTTCCTGTGTTTTTTCTTAGGGGGGTTGACTTCATCTTCTTTTTTGTTTGTTTGTTTTGTTTTGTTTTGCTTTTCGAGACAGGTTTTCTATGTTTTAGCACTCCTAGCTGTCCTGAAACTCACTTTGTAGATCAGGCAAGCCTCAAACTCAATGAGATCTGCCTGCCTCTTCCTCACACATGGGGGGCTGAGGTGTGTGCCATCATTGCCTGGCTTCTAATAGCTTGTGGCTGACATCACTTTCTATACCTGCAAGCAAGCTTTAATAAGTCATAAATAATATATCAATATTATCAATAACAATAACCTGCTAATGAATCAAGTCAATATGTAGTTTTGTAAACAAAACAAAATATGAAAATTATTCAGCAAATTACTGTGTTAACATAACATTTTAATTATTTATCACTGGAATTTGAAATACGTCTAATGAAGAGGAAGAAAGGAAGTATGCTCAGTGATTAAAGTTCTGAGTTCATTGAAAGCTCATTCCTCAGTGAGTGAGGTAGAAATAGTAGAATGAGGGATGATGACACCTAACATTATCTTCATGCATACACATAGAAATGCACACACACACACAGACAAACACACACACACCAAAATGGAAAATTGATAAAGAAAGACCATTACTGAAAACAATGATCAAAGTGCAGAGTTGTGGAGCGCAGCCCCAATGGATACATCTACAAAACACACCAGCATCTAAGGTTCCAGGAATATTGCAGGAAATGATGCAGAAGAAATCTCTGCAACACTCAAATCTCTAAGACTTCATCTTAAACTTGATAGAGAAGTGCAGAATAATTGAAATAGAGAGAGCTATATTACATGTAAGCAATAGTAACAATGACTATGATAATGGCAGTACCCTAATACTAAACATTATTTATATGCAAGACAGGGGTTGGGGGAGAAAGGGACGAACACGACGACTCTGAGTATTTATAATTTCAATTACCAACAAGGAAATTGCAGCTTAAATTTCCATAGGTTTTAGCTAGTAGAAGTTGAAACTGCATAAACATCCAAGACTATATCATTCAATAACACATGTGTCTTAGCCACAGATCTAGATTAGTGTTGTTGAAATATCACTTTGGCAGTATTGCAGAGAATTGATTGAAAGACATGCCAAAGTGGATGCACTTAAGATTAACCATTTGAAGTCAAAGATTTTATAAAGTATCATTTTATTTTCTTTCTGAAATTAAAATATAATTGCATCATTTCCCCTTTCCCTTTATGCACTTCAACCCTTTAGGGATGACCACTTGTTAATGAATAATCAAGTCAGGGGGTCCTCCATAGATAAGTCTATTTCTCTTACTTTTAGAATTCTTCAGTTGTCTATATTTCTTTGTCTAGAGTTGGTACCCCATGAGATGTTCCCCTTCTAAGTTGCCATGTCACTTAGCATCATCCTTAATCAGTTTTTGTGTAGACAGTCATGTTAATGGGACTTTATGATAAAATCTTCTATGAAATTTATGAGATACAAAATGTTATAGAAAACTTCCTGTTCATCTGGTTCTTATAATTTTTCATGCCTCTCTTTCACTATGATCTCTGAGCCTTAAGTGCAGGAGTTGTCTTATAGATGCATCATTTGGGCATGGGTACCATATAATCTTTTGTTCTCTGCATTTTGATCAGTATTGTTTTCTGTGGTCTCTGTCTTTTCAAAAAAATTCTTCAATGGGGGATGAGACCTATATTTAATTGTGAGTATATCTTAGGATTTTATTGATGTGAAAAAGCATCATTACCATGGCAAATCTTAAAAAATAAAACATTTAAATAGAGGGGGTTACTTACAGTTTCAGAGGATCAGTCCACTATCATCATAACAGGGAGCATAGTAGAGTATAGGCAGACATGCTTCTGGAAGCTGAGAGTCCTATATCTTACAGGCAAAATGAAATCAACTGAAACATTGGGTGGTATCTTAAGCATAGGAATCCTCAAATCCCACCCCATCAGTGACACACTTTCTCCAAAGAAACCACTTTAACAAAGCAAAAACTCTCAAGAGTGCCAGTCCCTATGAAATTATGAGGGCCAAATTATATTCCAACTACCACATTCTACTCTCTGTCTCTCATAAACTCGTAACAATATCATAATGTAAAGTGCATGTAATCCAACTTCAAAAGTATCCATAGTCTTTCGCAGTCTCAACAATGTTTAAAAGCCCAAAGTTCAAAGTCTCTTCTGAGATTCACATAATCTCTTAACTCTAATCCCCTGTAAAATCAAAATAAAATGAACAGAAAACAGACCACTGATGGTCTGTATATGTTTGACTTATTGGTTGATGAATAAAAGACTGATTGGCCAGGAAGGATGATAGGTAGCATTAGAAGACAAGGAGGATTCTGGGAAGTGTAGGCAGAGAGGATTAGTCATGTGATCCCAGGAAGTAACATTGCTGAGCAGAAACTGCCAATAGCTAACCATAGAGGTCTGAAGGTCTATAAAGACAGTCAGTGACATAGATGGGACAAACAGGAAATTGCTGTCTTTTCTGCGGAGATGATGAACAGTCACAATGTAGTAGGCAAGGGAGTTGTAGGTCCAGCATTCCCAGTAAACAAAGGCTACATGAAAATACATAGTTTGGTAGTTATTGGTTAATAATTAAGATAGAGCTATCCAATAAGAAACACTAGTCACAGGCCAGCAGTTTCATAATTAATATAGTATCCATGTTCTTCTTTGTGGCAGAAAAGAGAGGCAGGACCCAACTGGGACAAGAAGACTCACGTTACAAATCACATACTTGCAACATATAATGTCAGGATATACATTACTGTTACAAAACATAGGAAATGTAGAAGAAGGAGAAAATATTGGACCAGATCAAGACTTTAAACCAGCTAGACAAACTCCAAGCTCTACATCTTAATGTTTGATGATGAATAACTCTTCAGATTTCCAACACCATTCATCTTTGTTGACTGCAACATATTTCTTTCTCTTGGGCTGGTTACACTACCTGTTAGCAGCTCCCTTCAGCAAGTATCCCATTTCTCTGACATCTTGAGTTTTCCAAGGCAATTCAGGGTTCAATTTCACAGCTTCATACAATGACTTTTCTATTAGGACTCTAGTTTATGGACACCCCTGACACATGCCTAGCTTCAATAGCTTTCTTTAGGTGGGAAGGCTAATTCCATAACCCATTTCTTCCATCCTTAATTCTAAATTCAGAACCACATGACCGACACTGCCAAGTTCTGCTACTTATTGGGGCTGGAGCATGCCCCCCCTCATTCATTTACAACTTTACTAGCTTTTTGTCCTTAACTGCCTAAGCTTTGTTTTCCTGAAACTTGCTCTGTAGACCATGTTGACATCAAACTCAGAGATCTGCCAGTCTCTGCCTTCCTAGTACTGAGATTAAAGATGTGCATTTCCACATATTAGTTCTAAACTAATCTTTAATTCATAAGATGGAAATTTAGCTGGGCAGGATCTTTCCCTGAGGTCACCACTCCCTTTATTCCATTTCTTAATCTGTTTATCTTCTTGAACACGGAATTTAGTTCCATTCCATTTTTGGAGGTCCCTTTTCTTCTTAAATTTTACATTTTATAATTTTTCCTGCTCTTTTCATTATATATCTCCACTAGAGTTGCCACTAATAAACACAAAACAGAGTCCATTCTAGGCTGTTGTGAGATTTCTTCTGCCAGCCGAATTAATCCAAAACTCTTCACTTTAGTCCTAGGCTGTCTACTCAGACAAGACTGAAGTACAGTCTCTTTCTTCACCAAAATATTGAAAGACCAATCTCCTGACCACATACTTACATTATTCTTCTTTGAAAACTCTTCATTTCCACAGTTCGTATAACTTTTAACATATCAGTCTTTCATACTACTAGTAGTATGGTTCCTTAAGCAGTGCTTAAAGAATTTCACTGCTTTCCTAACCCAAGGTACAAAACCAAATTCCTCCAAACAAAGCATGATCAAGTCTATCATAGCAATACCCCAGTCACTGGTACCAACTTCTGTCTTAAGGTTTTTATTGCTGTAAAGTGCCCCATGACCATTGCACCTCTTATAATGAAAATATTTAATTGATGTGGATAATATCCTATGCATAGAAAAAACCTCAAAGCCCAGACCCAAAGTGACATACCTCCTCCAACAAGGCCATATCTACTCCAACAGAGCCATACCTTCTAAGTGTACCATTGACTCAGGGTGAGACTTTTTGGTAAGAACTACTTCTAAGTCCTGTGTGTATCTTCAGCTCTAATGACTTGCATTCAGTCTCTGTGAGGCAATAAAAACAACAATGGACTATGATTTTGTTGTCTCTAATAAAATCCTGACCAACAGTTCAAACAGGGGTTTCTCATATCTGATGTTGGAGATTTTATAAGGTAGTCTATTTCTCTTCAGAATAACATTGGCAACCCCATATTTAAACTGTATGTATAAGGATACACAGCCTCTGTTTTCAATTTGGAGTGGATACGTAATAATAAGATTCCTGATTGCTTTTGCAGACATCCTTACTATTACTTTATCCACTTCATTCCTTCTTCTATATTAATCATCTATCCTCCTCCTTAATTAAAGCCCCTACATATTTTACCCATTCCCCAATTCAAATCACGTGTACCCTGCTGTGCTCTATTTCTCCCCTCCTTTCCCATAGGACTCTCTTATTATTTGCTTGTTTCTGCAACTATTCAAGGTTATATGCTCACAATATTAGGAGCTAGGAACCAAAGATGAGAGAAAATAGGTCTTTCTGGGCATGGGTTATCTCATTTAATATGGTCTTTTCTAGTCTTATCCATTTACCTAAAAATTTCAATTTTAACTTTTTCTTTTTTATCATTTATTTTTGTTTTGATGATGGCAGACTCTATTTTCTTCTTTTAAGGGTCCCAGCTGCATGTGAAAGGGTTAGAGAGACCTCACTCCCACTGTTAGGAGTACAACAAAAACACCCAGCTAAAAACCATATTTGTAGAGGACCTATCTCAGTAATATGCAGGATTCATGATAGCTGCTTCAGTCTCTGAGCTCATATGAACCCTGCTTAGTTTTGTTGTGGGCCATGCTCCTAAAATTCTTCTTCCTCCTCTTCTGTGAGGTTCTCCAAGTTCCAAGGGGAGGGATCTAATGGAGAACTTCAATTTGGGCTCCTCCAGCTTTGGCTGTTTTTCTGACTAATGTTTGTCAGTGTATCACTGCATATATTTCCATAAGCTGCCAGAGGAAGTCTCCCTGGTGATGATTTGCCCATGCACAAATTTATTAGTATAACAAAATATCCTTAGGAATTATTTTCTTGTTTTTTTCTAGTCTAATTCTCTGGGCTATCAAACCCCCAGATCCTGGTCATCCAGGCAATGTCAGGCATGGGCTCACTTTCCTTGCATGGTTCAAATTAGACAAGTCAGTCTTTGGCCACACCACAAGTTCTGGGTCTCCATTACTCCAGAATTATAGGTAGGATGGGATGAATATCAAGATTTTGTGGCTAGGTGATATGTTACCTCTGTAAGTTACCTGGTTACAGAAGGTTGCTGTTTTATTTACAGCTGGATAGTATTCCAAAGTGTATATGCATTACATTTTCAATATTCACTAGTCAGTTAAAGGGCTTTCATGTTGTTTTCATTTCCTTGCTCTTCTGGATATAGCAGCAATGATATGGCTGAAAAAGTATCTGTGAAGACATATGCTGAGTCTTTTGGGTATATGCCAAGGAAAGGTAAATCTGGGTTATGCGATAGATTTACTTTTAGCTTTGTGAGACTCTTCACACTGATTTCCACAATGTCTGCATTGATTTTCCATCCCTCCAACAGCAGATGATGGCTCTGTTTTGCCAACATTTTCTTCAGTATGTGTTGTCAGTTGTTCTGTTGATCTATTCACCTAACTTGAGAAGATGAAATCTCAGAAGACATTTGAATTTCAATTTCCCTAATTTCTAGAAATGAAGACTATTTTCAAGATATTTCATAGCCATTTTTATTTTTTCTTTGGAAAGATCTCTAAATTCTAAGCTCATTTTTGAATGCATTGCCTAGTGTTTTATTTGTTTGTTGTTGATTTGGCTCTTTGTTTACAAGAGAAAATTATCCTCACAAAAGCATGTTTTCATAAATGAGATAAAATCATTGCAAAAACATGTCATAAAAACTTTTAAATAAGCAAAAAGAAGACAGTCTATGTTCATAGAGAATGAGAACCTAATTAGAAAAACAAATAACATCATCAATATGCTGATGATTATATACAATTAGCCATAATGTTGTTTCCAAAATCTAGTAATTTTCTGGAACAAGGAGTACACATAATACATTGAAAGGAAATTTTTGAAATTTCAGCTAAGAAGCTGTTGATTGATAATTGATCCAAGGACAAGCTTATTAGAAATGTTTCTGCTCACTTAGGGGTAGAATAAATGAAAGAAGATTCAACATAGTCAATTAAACACATAAATGTTAGTATCAGAGGCAAGTCATATTTGCCTGATGATATTGTAAAAGGAAAACTAGTATGTGAGATCCAGGATTTAATACTAATAAATTAAAAGCAGAGAAGACTTGGAGAGGATTTTCTTCATGATAGATTTACTATACATGAAACAATGGAAAATTGAATTTGCATCATAAATTTAGTAAGTAAAATGAACATAGCAGAATAACAGGAACTTGACTTGAGGAAAGGGACTATTAAAAGTTCTATAGGGAGGACTCTTAAACATATTACACTAAAATTCAAGAAGATCCCCTTCTTACACAAAGTCAACTGTCAGACCAAAGGTAGACCAGAAATGTAGATAAGAACCTATTTATATGTGTGTAGGAGGTAAGCTAAGTAGATTCTGAAAACAAATCTTTCACTGATTTTTTTTCTCACCCATCTTCCCCACAGTTCCTGTGTCACACATTAAGAGAAATGCTCCTGAATATAAAGAAGATAACACAGTACAGCACAGTGCTAGGCATGGTAGTTCATACTCTGTTTCCCAGCAGAGGCAGAGAAAGGCCCATCTGATTTCCAGGTCAACCTGGTCTACATAGTGAGTTCCATGCCAGCCAGGGCTACACATCAAGACCCTGACATAAATAAATAAATAGATAAATAAATAAGCATGTTTGATACACATGAGATTTTTATCTTCCTCTCCAAACTAAGTAACTCTTAGATTTTGTACCATGTTTTATTGTTGATTGTTAATAATCTTTGCAGTATTGAAAGTATAAAGAATAAATACATGAAGATGAACACCAGTTAACATCAGTGACTATTGTTGGTCAACATACCACTTTCATTAGAATGTTAAAATATTTATAGAGAAAGTATTTTTAATACAATGGGGAAAATGTAGATGGTAAAAGTAATACTTTCCAGCAGGGCAGTGGTGGCGCACGCCTTTAATCCCAGCACTCAGGAGGCAGAGGCAGGCGGATCTTTGTGCGTTCGAGGCCAGGCTGGACCAATAGCCTCCGAAACAATACAGAGAAACCCTGTCTCGTAAAAACCAAAAAAAAAAAAAAAAAACTAATACTTTCCACATAAAAAATTGCTTTCTCAGAATTATTTCCAGATGTACCCATTTTCTTCCTATTACAGTTTTTGCAATATATAGAACTTGATTTTTAACCATTATAAAAGTTTCATTTTATTAATTTTTAACAACATACAAGCGACACAGGAAAGAGATCAGCTCCTCCAAGACCCCAACCCAGCGAGCCCAGCTTCAGGTGAGATTGGGTCTCTGGCTGGGACCACCCGCCCATCACCCATCCCCCTCCATCTTCGGGGCCGCTCCCGGCTTCCAGAAGAGCCACCCACACAGGAAAGAGATCAGCTCCTCCAAGACCCCAACCCAGCAAGCCCAGCTTCAGGTGAGATTGGGTCCCCGGCTGGGTCCACCCGCCCATCACCCATCCCCCTCCATCTTCGGGGCCGCTCCGGGCTTCCAGAAGAGCCGCCCACACAGGAAAGAGATCAGCTCCCCAAGACCCCAACCCAGCGAGTCCAGCTTCAGGTGAGATTGGGTCTCTGGCTGGGACCACCCGCCCATCACCCATCCCCCTCCATCTTCGGGGCCGCTCCCGGCTTCCAGAAGAGCCGCCCACACAGGAAAGAGATCAGCTCCCCAAGACCCCAACCCAGCGAGCCCAGCTTCAGGTGAGATTGGGTCCCCGGCTGGGACCACCCGCCCATCACCCATCCCCCTCCATCTTCGGGGCCGCTCCCGGCTTCCAGAAGAGCCGCCCACACAGGAAAGAGATCAGCTCCCCAAGACCCCAACCCAGCGAGTCCAGCTTCAGGTGAGATTGGGTCTCTGGCTGGGACCACCCGCCCACCACCCATCCCCCTCCATCTTCGGGGCCGCTCCCGGCTTCCAGAAGAGCCGCCCACACAGGAAAGAGATCAGCTCCTCCAAGACCCCAACCCAGCGAGCCCAGCTTCAGAAGAGCCACCCACACAGGAAAGAGATCAGCCCCTCCAAGACCCCAACCCCAGCGAGGCCAGCTTCAGCTTCAGCTGCAGTAAAGAAGGAGACCAGTGGAGACAGAAAGCCCCCACCAGCACCCACTGGAAGAAGAGATGGGAAGAAGACAGAATAAGAGATCACTCAGCAATAGAAACACCAACACGACCCCACCAGAATCCAGGGATCCAACACCAGCAAGACCTGAAAAGCACTACATAGATGAAGAAGAGGAGACAGACCTTAAAAATTATTTCATGAAGATGATGGAGAGCCTCAAGGAAGAAACGAGGAAATCCCTTAAAGAAATAGAAGAAAAAACAAACAAAAAAATCCATGAAATGGGGGAAAAATTCAAGAAATAAACAAATCTCTCAAAGAATCTAAAGAGCACCAAGAAAAAACAACCAAGAAAATTAAGGAAACAGCTCAAACAGTTGAAGGATTGAAAGCTGAAATAGAAACGATAAAGAAAACACAGAATGAAGGGATGCTGGAAATAGAAAAGCTCGGTAAACGGTCTGGAATCACAGATGCAAGCATCACCAATAGAATACAAGAGATAGAAGAGAGAATCTCAGGTGTTGAAGACTCATTAGAGGACATAGCATCGTCAACCAAAGAAAATCTCAAAACCAACAAATCCTTAACACAAAATATCCAGGAAATATGGGACACCGTGAAGAAGCCAAACCTGAGAATAATAGGTATAGAAGAAGGTGAAGAACTTCAACTTAAAGGTACAGAAAACATATTCAACAAAATCATAGAAGAAAACTTCCCTAACCTAAAGAAAGATATGCCTATGAAAGTACAAGAATCTTACAGAACACCAAATAGGCTTGACCAGAAGAAGAAGTCACCTCGCCATATAATAATCAAAACATCAAACCTACAGAGCAAAGAGAAAATATTAAGAGCAGCTAAAGAAAAAGGCCAAGTAACATACAAAGGCAGACCTATCCGAATTACACCTGACTTCTCAATGGAAACGATGAAAGCCAGAAGATCCTGGTCAGATGTCCTACAAACGCTAAGGGAACAAGGATGCCAGCCCAGACTACTATATCCAGCAAAGCTCTCAATTACCATAGATGGAGAAAACAAAATATTCCATGACAAAGCCAGATTTAAACAATACGTATCCATGAATCCAGCTCTACAGAAAATGCTAGAAGGAAAACCTAGAGCCAAGGAAGATAACTACATTCACAAAGACACAGGCAATATAGAATCATACTTTACAAAACACTAAAAGAAAAAGGGAGGAGAAACTACACAAAATAACTTCACTAATAATAAATCAAGCGCAAACAAGGATCACCAATCAATGGTCATTAATATCCCTCAATGTCAATGGCCTCAACTTACCTATAAAAAGACACAGACTAGCAGAATGGATACGAAGACAGAACCCTTCCTTCTGCTGCATACAAGAAACACATCTCAACACCAAAGACAGACGTTATCTCAGAGTAAAGGGCTGGGAAAAGATCTTCCAATCAAACGGCCCCAAGAAACAAGCGGGCGTAGCAATCCTAATATCTAACAAATTAGACTTCAAATTAAAATCAATCAAAAGAGATGAAGAAGGGCACTTCATATTCATCAAAGGAAAAATACATCAAGACGAAGTCTCGATTTTAAATATCTACGCCCCAAATACAAAGGCACCTACATTCGTGAAAGAAACATTACTAAAGCTCAAAATGCACATAAAATCTCACACACTAATAGTAGGAGACTTCAACACTCCGCTCTCACCGCTAGATAGGACCTCCAGACAGAAACTTAACAAAGAAACAAAAGAATTAATAGAAGTTATGACCCAACTGGGTTTAACAGACATCTATAGAACATTCCACCCAAATACAAAGGGATATACCTTCTTCTCGGCACCACATGGAACCTTCTCTAAAATTGACCACATAATAGGAAACATAGCAAATCTCCACAGATACAAAAAAATTGGAATAACCCCCTGCATCTTATCAGACCACCATGCATTAACATTAGAATTCAACAATAACACAAATCGCAGAAACCCTACAAACTCATGGAGATTGAACAATGCACAATTGCACCATCCCTGGGTAAAGGAACAAATAAAAAAAGAAATTAAAGACTTCCTCGATTTCAATGAGAATGAAGACACAACATACACAAACTTATGGGACACTTTGAAAGCAGTGCTGAGAGGAAAGTTTATAGCACTAAGTGCCCACATGAAAAAACTGGAGAACAGTCATACTAGAGAATTAATAGCACAGCTGAATGTTCTAGAACAAAAAGAAGCAAACTCCCCAGGAGGAGCAGACGCCAGGAAATAATCAAATTGAGGGCTGAAATCAATCAAGTAGAAACCAGGAAAACATTGAGAAGAATCAATGAAACAAAGAGTTGGTTCTTTGAGAAAATCAACAAAATAGACAAACCTCTGTCCAAACTAACCAAAAGACAGAGAGAGAACATGCTAATTAACAAAATCAGGGATGAGAAAGGGGACATAACAACGGACTCTGAGGAAATCAAGAGAATCATCAGGGCATACTTTGAAAATCTGTACTCCACAAAATTTGAAAATTTAAAGGAAATGGACAATTTCCTGGATAGATATCACTTGCCAAAACTAAATCAAGAACAGATAAATAATCTAAACAGACCTATAACCCCTAATGAAATAGAAGCAGTCATCAAAAGTCTCCCAAACAAAAAAAGCCCAGGCCCAGATGGCTTCAGTGCAGAATTCTACCAGAAATTCAAAGAAGAGCTCATTCCAATACTCGTCAAAGTATTCCACACTATAGAAGCAGGAGGCTCACTGCCAAACTCTTTCTACGAGGCTACAATTACCTTGATACCCAAGCCACACAAAGACACAACTAAGAAAGAGAACTATAGACCAATTTCCCTCATGAACATTGATGCAAAAATACTCAATAAAATACTTGCAAACCGGATTCAAGAACACATCAGAAAAATCATCCACCATGATCAAGTAGGCTTCATTCCAGGAATGCAGGGATGGTTCAACATTAGAAAATCTATCAATGTAATCCACCATATTAACAATCTGCGAAAGAAAAACCACATGATCATCTCACTAGATGCTGAAAAAGCCTTTGACAAAATCCAGCACCCCTTCATGATAAAGGTCCTAGAGAGATCAGGGATAACAGGAACGTACCTGAACATAATAAAAGCAATATACAGTAAACCAACAGCTAACATCAAACTAAATGGAGAGAAACTCAAAGCAATTCCTCTAAAATCAGGAACAAGACAAGGCTGTCCACTCTCTCCATATCTCTTCAATATTGTACTTGAAGTTCTAGCTACAGCAATAAGACAACAAAAGGAGATAAAGGGGATACAAATAGGAAAAGAAGAAGTCAAGCTTTCATTATTTGCAGATGATATGATAGTTTACATATGTGACCCAAAAAACTCCGCAAGGTTACTCCTAGAGCTGATAAACAGCTTCAGCAAAGTGGCAGGATACAAGGTAAACTCAAAAAAATCAGTGGCCCTATTATATACAGATGATGAAGTGACTGAGAAAGAAATCAGAGAAACATCACCTTTTACAATAGCCAAAAACAGCATCAAATATCTGGGGATAATGTTAACCAAGGAAGTGAAAGACCTGTATATCAAAAACTTTGTGTCTTTGAAGAAAGAAATCAAAGAAGATACCAGAAAATGGAAAGATCTCCCATGCTCTTGGATTGGTAGGATCAACATAATAAAAATGGCAATCTTGCCAAAAGCAGTCTATAGATTCAATGCAATCCCTATCAAAATTCCATCACAATTCTTCAAGGACCTGGAAAGATCATTAATCAACTTTATATGGAAAAACAAAAGGCCCAGGATAGCCAAAACATCCCTATACAATAAAGGAACTTCAGGAGGCATCACCATACCTGATTTCAAGCTCTATTATAGAGCTATAGTCCTGAAAACAGCTTGGTATTGGCACAAAAATAGGCAGGTAGACCAATGGAACCGAATCGAAAGCCCTAATTTTAACCCACACACCTATGAACACCTGATTTTTGACAAAGAAGCTAAAACTGTACAGTGGAAAAAAGAAAGCATCTTCAACAAATGGTGCTGGCATAACTGGGTAATGGTATGCAGAAGACTGCAGATAGATCCATGTTTATCGCCTTGTACAAAACTTAAGTCCAAATGGATCAAAGATCTCAACATACATCCAGCCACACTGAAACTTTTAGAAGAGAAAGTGGGAGATACTCTTCAACGAGTTGGTACAGGAGACCACTTCCTAAACATAACACCAGTGGCACAGGCACTGAGATCAACAATTAACAAATGGGACCTTCTGAAACTAAAAAGCTTTTGTAAGGCAAAGGACACAATCAAAAAGACAAAAAGGCAGGCCACAGAATGGGAAAAGATATTCACTAACCCTACATCTGACAGAGGGCTAATCTCCAAAATTTACAAAGAACTCAAGAAACAAGTCTCCAAAACACCAAAGGATCCACTTGAAAGGTGGGGTACAGAGCTAAATAGAGAATTCTCAGTAGAGGAGGCTAAAATGGCCAAGAGACACTTAAGAAAGTGCTCAACATCCTTAGCCATCAGGGAAATGCAAATCAAAACAACTCTGAGATACCATCTTACTCCTGTCAGAATGGCTAGAATCAAAAACACCGAAGACAATTTATGCTGGAGAGGATGTGGAGAGAGAGGATCACTCCTCCATTGCTGGTGGGAATGCCGACTCATACAGCCTCTTTGGAAATCAGTATGGAGATTCCTCAGGAAAATGGGAATTAATCTACCACTAGACCCAGCAATTCCACTCTTAGGCATTTATCCAAATGAGGCAGGTTCATACAACAAGGGCATCTGCTCCACTATGTTCATAGCAGCATTGTTTGTAATAGCCAGAACCTGGAAGCAACCTAGATGCCCCTCAACTGAAGAGTGGATAGAGAAAATGTGGTACATTTACACAATGGAGTATTACTCAGCAGAAAAAAACAATGGAATCTTGAAATTCGCAGGGAAATGGATAGCACTGGAAGAAACCATCCTGAGTGAGGTAACCCAGTCGCAAAAAGACAAACATGGTATGTACTCACTCATATATGGATTTTAAATATGGATCAGGATAGTGCCAGTCTGCACTTCCACAGATAGAGAGTCTGGGAAACAGGAAAGAACCTAAAAGATATGCATATATGCATAGTACCCAAGAGAAGAGGATGGAGACAAGATCCTCTGAATGGATGGGGAACAGGGCGAGGGGGGTAGTGGGACCTGGGAAGAGTAGAGGGGTAAAGAGGAAGGGAGTTGGTCATGGGGGAACAGGAAGTTGAGGGGGTGGGGGTAAAATAGGGGGAAGAGGGAATCATAGGATCGAAGACAGATCAGGCACCAGAGTGACCTCGAGTGATCTAAAGGTATAACATCAATTGGCAAGCTAAGCAATAGTGGAAGGACCACCTCGAATGCCCATTCCTGATAATGAACTTGATGTCTATAACTATCCGGGAGCCTTCATCCTGGGACTGATGGAAGCAGAGGCAAACACACAACTAAGCACTGAACTGAACCCAAGGAACCCAGTGACAGAGAGAGAGGAGTGATGAGCAAATTGGCAAGGAATGGGCTGGCAAAACCAGCAGAGACGGCTGATCTGAACAGGGGAGTGCTCTTGGACCCCAGACCGACAGTGGGGAGGCCAGAATGGGACTGATCTGGACCCCCCAAATGTGAGTGTCAGTGAGAAGGCCTGGGCAACCTATGGGGCTCTGAGCTGTGGATCAGTGTCTATCCCTGGTATACAATCTGTCTTCATGTGCCTATGGCACAAAGAGAGATGCTCTCTCAGCCTGGACTCTTAGGGGAGTGCCTTGACCCTACCAAGAGTGAAATGATAGACTCTAGACATCCCCTATGTGGAGGGATTTGGCAATAGGGTGGGAGGGTGGGTGGAAGGGGAGTGCGGGAGGAGGGGAGGGAGAGGGAACTGGGATTGACATGTGAAACAAGCTATTTAAAATTAAAATAAAAAATGATTAAAAAAAAAAAAAAAAACAACATACAAGCATACAAACTAATTTATTCATCACGGAAACTTCATATGTATGAGTCATATAACTGGCTTTCACTTTGTCTTTCTCCACCACCCTCCTCCACGTCTCTCCCTTCTCCAACTGGTGCTCTTCATTTCACCAGCCATTTAGTAATCACCCTCAGGTTCCTATCACATGAATTCCATTATTTTCCTTATTACTTTTTGTCTTCTATGTTCTCTTCCTTCTTTTATATGGCTTCCTTTCAAG
This sequence comes from Mesocricetus auratus, assembly GCF_017639785.1. Taxonomy (NCBI): domain Eukaryota; kingdom Metazoa; phylum Chordata; class Mammalia; order Rodentia; family Cricetidae; genus Mesocricetus; species Mesocricetus auratus. The sequence goes on along the minus strand of NW_024429184.1, from coordinate 46,220,934 downwards.
TTTAATAAACATATTTAAACACACACACACACATTTTAAATATGAACAAAAGACATGAGGTATTTAAGTTTATGAGTCAGACAATGTTAATGGCTTCCAGTCACATCCATTTTTCGGCAAATATCATGATTTTTTTACTTAATTTTTATTAAGTAAATTAAGTAATGCCGGAGGGATACACAAAGCATTAAACCTGGAATATGTCAATGTAATTTTATTTTTACTAAAAATTTTGTCATACTTTACAACATATGTCTGAAGATTTTAATGTATTAAAATTGTTGATTTTAAGTATTATGTGTTAAAAAGTTACACATAATTAACTTGTTTCTTTCAACTGTTCTGCTAAAATCAAATACATTTTCATGCTGCCTTCCTGTTGAATATTGTGCCTCTATGCTACTTTGGAATCAGTGTCATACACTTAACAATGAATTAATATCAAGATGGGTTTTCATCTTTGAAAAATGAGCTGAGATTTTTTTAATAAAAAATAAATCAGCTGTTATTTATTATCCTTGACAAACTACTGAGCTTGGCAACATTTAGTGATGTCCAAGATAGAGAAGATGTAGTTAGCATTTTAAATCTATGAGTCGCTAGTGAATTCCTGGGATTTGGCTCCTGTTTTGCTTGCTTATTTTCTTTGCCTCTAAATGATAATGACAATAATACTAAACTAGTGTATTAAGGAATTGTGGATTAATAATATTAATTAAACAAATATTCCTTTATTCAATAGTTAATTATATACATTGAATATGCTATAAAAATAAAATAATTAGCTTAGTATATTTTAAATTCAACTGGAAAAATTTTATGAAACATAAAGTACATTAAGTTATTAATATATTGTAATGAATAGTTTCTAAAAAGAACAGAACAAACATTCAATCATTTGCTGTGCCCTTCATACTAACCCATATCATTTTTAAGAGATATGGAATAAAATGTAAGTTTCTATTTTTTATTTATAGTCATAAAAAAGCAACACCATTATATAAATTTTCTAGACATAAATATGTCAGTTTGAAATATAACACAAAATAGGTTATTTTGTATTATGCAATATTTTGCAAGTATATGCTTTCAAAAATGATCTGCCAAAATATCTTGTATAAGAAAAATTTAATTAAAAAATGATACACAAGTGAGAATCATCATACGCCCTTATATTTTCAGAAATGAAAACAGAAATTTCATTGTTAAATTTAAAAATATCTGAGGGATTTTTTCATGTGTATGTATTAATATATTACTTAAAATATGTTGAGAGCAATGAGGACAGATGAAGAGATAGCAATGACACATGACCATATTGCTCCAGAGGCTAGATCTATGAAGCACAATTTTAAAGAATAACGAGGTAATAAATGGAACAAAAATCAGGGTCAGAGAACTATGTATTTATCAGAAAAGAGTGGGCCCTGTGAGCCTCATGTATGCTTCATCAGCTTCTACATGCCTGTAGCCTTTGGCTCTTATATGCAGCCGCTACAAAACTATCTCATAACCTTGAAATTTTTGGTTTCTTTTGATGAGTATGATGAGAAAAAAGCTTTGCTATTACCCTCACCACATAAGAGAGGCAAAAAACAGCAGAGTGTATTGCTTCTCCTGCTAAAGCAAGACAGCTTTAAAGGGATTTCTAACCTGCAAGAAAACCTAAAAGAAACAACTTGATATGAAAAAAAATCAATACTTACTTTACAAGGCCAAGGTTTTAATGCACCAAGTAAATAAATAAATAAACATAAAGGGAGAACGAATGCTAGCCCAGAGAGAAAACAGCCATCTCATCTGTATGTAGCAATTAGATTTGATTGGTTAAATGCTTTGAATTTGAAAAGTGGTACATATTTTATGGTGCCATGTTACTGATCATTGCAACTAGAGGCAAATTAACTTTCCTGGAAATTTCTTTCTTAACATTCAAATTAAATCTGTAATAGTGGATGGAGATAGTGCACAGCATATCCAAAGGCTCTCTTCTCCATGAAGACAGTAAATTGAAAGAGCTGGGCAAGCTTACCTAGACTGTTGCAGGAAAAAAAAGTTCCATATTTATCAGAAAAATCTTTCCTGGGAGTATGCAGGTAATAGAAATACTCCCAATTTCATTACGTTCCAACAGTCAAAGACAACCCAGACCTACTTTTCAAAGAAGGTCATCAGACTACCTACAATATGATTCAAGGATTCACTTTCAAGTCACATCTTTCAAGCCTTTGGGATTGCACAAGTCCACATTCTCATAAAAGTCAGGGAGAGATGAGACCCATATGGAGAAACCATAACTCAAATAAGTAAATAAATAAATAAATAAATGTAGGTTCATAGATGTACTTATTGTCCAGAGTCTTGATGTCAAAGTCAATAGTCTATATTATCTCCTGTTTTATTATAACATGATTCTAATATCAATAGTCCTCTAGGCAAATACTCTCCAATCAAATTGGAGAGAGGGTAAATTTGATCATTTGATCATAGAATATGAAGCAGCTATAAGATATCACCAAGAAAGAACATACGCAGTACAGGATCATGAAAGTCTTAGTGGAAAAATTAGAGCAGGAGTGAGATTATAAAATTAATAAGATTTGGGTAAGGTAGAAAGAAATGAGAGTATTCCATGTGAGGTAAAAATTCCTCCAAAAGTTGAAGATCCACATAGTCATTGTCCCTTCTGCTTCTGACATTAGCATTATGGAAATTAAATGTTTCCTCTACCTGAATCCTCTAAGTACAAACTAACCTCTCCCTCTGATATCTACTTCTATAGAGTTTCAATGTTTTCCAAATTGTGTTTTGCTATGAAAACTCTTTCCCACCATCATGTCCTACAGGCACATCAGTCCCAAAGGAAAACAAAATGCTATATTAGTTATAAATCTTTTGACTGATGACCAGGATTTCTTATTTGGCCAGCTCTATATTAATTACATATAACTACTAATCTGTATATTTCTACATGGTCTTATCTTACTAGAGAACACCTGACCCACATCCACTCTTGCTAGGTTTACATGATGACTACTCTTGGCCTACACCTCCCAGAATTTCCTCTCTATCATTCTGCCCAATTGGCCAACAGTGCTTTATTCATCAACCAATAAGATTAACATATACAGAAGGACAATCCCATTAGTGTTTTAGACAAGCATTTAGTTTAACTACAGTACTCAGTGATGCTTCCAGCCAATCTTTAATTTACAAAAAAGGACAGGTCAGGAGATAAGGTGACTCTCCATCATGTAGGAGTGAACAGAAACTCTCAATCCTAGATGTTTTGAGATCCAAAAGAATGAACTTGCATAATAAATATGTCTTCATTACATTTCTACAGCTGTGACAAATTCCCATGACCATGGTAATTTATAAAGCATTTAATGTGAATTATAGTTTAATAATAGCAAAGCAAATACATAGCTACAGAAATAGCTGTAATATCATATCTTGCTCTGTAAGCAAAGAAGAGAAAAGGAGCACACAAGGAATTGCATAATTATTTTAAAACTTCAATGCCTACCCTTAGTCAAAAACATCCAATGAGGCCTTCCTAATCCTAATCTTTCTCAACAAACAGTCAGGACAACTGGGGAACAATTACTCAAATGCATTAGCTTGTGCGGACTGTTCTTTTTCAAACCACCACAAAAGGAAGCTACATATCTTGAAACTTCTGCTTCCCATACTAATTATCATTGCTGGTATTATATTCACATACAGCTACCCATTATCATAATGCTACCAAGTCCTTACAGACATTTCTTTTCACCTAACTTCAAGACCAAATCATACAAATACACAAAGGATTTATGTTTTTCAATTCTGGTATGTTTTCATTTGGCCCATAATTTCTCTAAATCATTCCTACAGACTGATATTTTGGATTTATACTCACTTGACATTAGATGTTAATTCTAGAGAAAATAATTATGTTACTTAATTAAGTCCATTTACTCTGGCTATTCAAGCTACTACCAAAGAAATTTTGTGATTTACTCTCTTTGCTTTTCACTATAATTCTTAATATGCAATTTATTGACTAACTTTTACACATTTTTCAGTTTATCCCTTGGCTTTGCTTATCCTATTAATTTGTATACTCCTTTCTTAGCTTTGAAATACCCCCCACTCTCTGCTGTGCCTGAATTGAATTACCGAGTTAATTTAAACAGAAAATGAAATGTTTGTATATGAAGCTTCAAGTGAAAAGTTTTCAGTGTTACTCATATTTACAAAGATATGCCAAAGTAATTGTGATAGTGATTAGAGGCATTTCCATCCATAGCTTCATGGCTATGAAGAAGCTTGTCATTGTTCAATAATAACTAAACCTTCCATCCCTGTTCCAAGAATCTGGGGAAAAACAACCATCATAGTAAACAATCATAGAAACAAGATATCCACCTAAACCTAACCCCAATCACACATCATTTTTCCACTTTTTAATATTTAGGACAATGATTTGCAAATGTTCAGTTTCCCATGTTTTCAAAGGCTAGGGAAAAGGAAATAGATTTTGTACAAGAAGGAAAATGAGTTTTTCAGGTGATTTCTCAGAAAAGCATGATAATAGTCATTGACAGTATTCCAAAATAATCAATTCTGTGTTCATTCAGTATTTAGAGTTAATATTTTATGAATGGCCCACTGACACTTGCAGACTCTCCTCTGGCTTACCTCTTTGCTTCCACATTAAGTCTACCAATCATGTTTGCTATTGTGATATCAAACTCTCACCAGAATGGAGGAAAGAACTGGAGTCAACACATGAGCAATCTAAATTCATTAAATCAAATTCACGTCGATGTGAAATTTCTGATAAAACTTATTTCTATTTCCAATGTGATATTTTACAAAATTTCTTGCAAAGAGACTTTTACTTTGATTCTCAAATGCCAACCTTCCTTGCTGCTGGCTTGACATAGTAGACACCATACGCATGGTATTACCTTTCTGAAGTTCAAAAGCATTTTAATTTTAACACACATTTGGTCATGAGATATTTGGGCATATGCTTATATTGTCATATTAATATATGTAAAAATATAGCTTCAAGTTACTTTCACTTTTATATGTCTCTAAAGTCTCCTAGTATTCAAAGAATTGAATATTGTAATACAATTTGGAGGACTTACAAGTACATGAAAGACTGGCTTAGAACTTATGATTGAATAACACCATAATCATTTGAAAAAACTCTTACTGAATGCCCAGTATTGAATTATTGACTACCTACTATGTCTGGAGTTTCTTCTGTTTCTGTTTCTTATCAGAAACTGTCTGTTTAAAATTTGAGGAACAAAGCTCGTCATTAGGTTTAAGGAAAAAAAATCTAGTTTTGCTAAATATGAGAGAATATTACATAAAACTGGTCTGATTATTATTCGATAACAATGTTGTCACCCCTTACACATTCTGTCCTCAAACCTCCTATCTGCCTGTTGAAATCCTCCCTGACAAATACCGTTGCATATTTTTAATTAATAAAAATTGAAAGTCAGGTTTAAAACTCGATGGTTTTAATTATGGGGTCCTCCATCCGGTAGGGCTATGGGAGAGCCAGTCCTGGGGCTGAGTGGGATGGTGAGTGTCAGCAACCCCCCTCCTAGTTACCAGAAAAAACCACAAGGAATGAGCAGAATTGTCAAAGCAGGATCTGTCTTTATTACATCAGGCAGGTTCTTATAAAGCATTGAAGAAGTGGGTGGGTAAGGTATAAGGGCCAATAATATCTTACCATGTTGGCAGTAGCTAGGCAGAGGCAGTTCTGCTGAGTCACTCCCATGAGGAAGTAATAGGCCAAAGACAGGTCACCAAACACTAGCCAGCCTCAGGAAGTTACACTAGGCCATGACTGCATGATTAATTTAGGAATATTTTGTGTAAATGGAACCTGTATTGTAAAATTCTACCATGTTTCTACATAAGGTGGTCACTGTGTTTCAAATCATGGAAGTTTTCTGTTCTCAGAGACTAAAAAGGTCATTTTGGTTTTGGGGAGTTGTTTTAATTTTTATTTTTTAAGAAAATTAAGTGGCTAAGCACTGAGCTAAACTCAAGAAAGCCAGTAACAGAGAGGGAGGACTGATGACCAAATGATTAAGATTGGGCTGGTTTAACCCCCAGAAACAGCTGACCTGACAAGGGTTAACTCTTGAATCCCAGGCTGATGCCTGGGAATCCAGCATGGGACTGATCAAGACCCCCTGGATGGGTGTGTCAGTGAGGAGGCCTAGGTACTCTATTGAGCCTTGGGCAGTAGATCAGTATTCATCCCGAGTATACACATGGACTTTGGACTCTCATCCAACAATGTGAGATGCACTCTCACCCTGAACTCTTGGGGGGAGGTTCTGGGCCCTGCCCTGGATGAAATGACACACTGTGGACATCCTGGGGAAATGAGGGGATATTGGGGGGGTTGGGGGGAGGGCATAGGAGGAGGGGGAGGGAAACAGAGAGGGACTTGGAACTGACTTGTGAAGCAACCTTGTTTCTAATCTAAATTTAAACTTAAAAATAAATAATAAAGAAAGAAAATTAAATCATCTAGTCTAAGCAATATTTGTATAAATGCTAGAAAAGGAAACATTCCATTTTAAATAGCAAGTTAGTCAATACTCAAAAATAAATAATAATATCTCCAAATCAATGCACCACAAACATCTGTGTGGTTATTCCCACTATCCTGCTCTGCAAGTGTGGAGCACTGCTGACTGACCCTAGCTAGCCTCTCTGTCATAGGACACCTGATATAGATGTCCACAGAAGTCAATGTGTACAAGTGACTTTACAATATAGATGTAGATAACAGGTAAGCTTCATGATGGAAGACTTAAAAAACTAACAAGTTAAAACTTCTGAATGATCCTCAAATGCCACTCAAGAAAGTTTTCAAGTAAATGTATTGTATTCTAAGCTCACACTAATTGTGGGAAGATATGCCAATGAGATACATTAAGAAAAAGTAGCTTTCCTCAACTAGCCCATCTAAATGTGGGTGACTGTTGTGTTGGGTGCCTTGGGCAGTCTGTGAGGCCACTGGCAGTGCTTGAACTGGCTGTTTAGAGCCTATTCTCTTTGGAGGTGTATTTGCTCAGTCTAGATATGGGGAGAGGGCCATGATCCTACCTTAAAGTAAAGTGTCAGAGTTCCTTGACTCCCCATGGGAAGCATTATCTTTCCTGAGGAGTAGATGGAGGTGAGGTAGCAGGAGGTGGAGGGAGGAAGAGGAAGGCAGGAAGTGGGGACAGGGTTTGGTATGTAAAATGAGAAAAGACTTTTTAAAAAAAATTTAAAATAGATATAAGAGTTATTAAAGATCCTCAAGAACTAAACAAAAATATTCTCACCTCTTTGCATGCTTCTTTCTTTAGTATATGAGTCCCTTCCCTGGTGGTTTCATAAAGTACCTGAATATGGGTAAACAAAGTAAAGGAGTGTACTTAGTCCCCAATTTGGAAAGATCAAAGATAAAGATCAGAAAACTCTGAAGATCAGCAAAGCATTTTTCTACAATCAGGATGGCCTGCATCTGACCTTCAGGATCCAGATTAAATTGCCAGACACACATGGTGTCTCAAATTTTGTATTCTCAGTATCAGTAAAGTGTAGAGAGAAGTTGACCTAAGTCCTAATGTCCAATTTAGTCTACTTTGTGATCTCTGAGTCACTGAGGTATGCTGTCTCAAGGGGAGTAGATAATGTTCCTGAGGGTGGGAACTGAGACTATTCTGTGGCTTTCACTATATATAACTCCCAAAATTTGCTTTATTTATTCATTTACATTACATATAAATGAATGTAAAATTAAATTTTTAACATAAAGTAATGCTTCATTAAAATTCAATGAGGTAAGGACTTCAGATGGCATGATAAGAGTATGTGAGAGAGGATGAGATTGGATGGAAACAGAAAGCCAAAGGAATCAGCAACTAGACTTGTTTCTTCATGACATCATTCTCTATGTCAGCATGTAACTAACTAGGAATTCATGAGAATTACATCCATCTCTCTGTTGGCAATGTCCCCACTAACTGAGATATATTCCACTATGTTCCAGTAGATTCAACGTCCCACTGGATCAACATCCTTAGAGTAGAGATCAAGGTTCTGGACATTAGATTTTGATGACACACTCAAATAATATCTAAGTCATAGAAGTAAGAGACACCAGTGGTGTATAAAGCACAGCAGAGAGATGCAAGAATTTTAATTTTCTAGTCATCTCAGCCAGCTTATTTTATATGGATAAATGAAGCTAAAATACAGATTAGGTTTAGAATATACCAACCAAGGACATTGGGTACAAAAGACAAATTGATAGGTCATTTCTAAATATACCATAAATACATTTTTTAAAACTGGTAATGCAATTCACAAATTTTCATCTAAATGTGTCAGAGAGTCAAATTCTTCTCAAATTTCTAAATCTTATCATTTGGATTCATCTGATGATTGTGTATCTATTTAATATATATTAAATAATGTATATATATTAGTATACATAGGCTTGGCCCAACAAATGTTTATTATCCTTTATAAAGCATTCTTAGTACTTACAAAGAGTTTTCAACATGAGACATTGATTGAAATACTATTCCAATGGTTATTAAAGCCACATATGGTCTATGATTAAAAGAACAGCATTGAAAACATGAAATTACATTATAATAATGAAAATGGTCATGAGGGTGATACAAGAGAAAGGAAATAGAGACTAACGTGGTAAAGAGTGTCCTAAAATGAGTCCAGAAGATCCCAGCATATACATAAACAAAAAGGTTCTCTGACTATGCCTCAGAAATATCTTTCTTCTCAGTATTCCCTTGTCAGAATTTTTAGGAAAAATATTTTGTCTTTTTCTTCCATTCTACCAGATAATGACACTGTAGACCATCAAATCCTTCTTCACTTCTGTGTTTGTCCTGGCAGTACACTCTCTGGAAAAGATTTCACCTCTTTGGTAGAATCTTGTTGAGAATTAGAAAATATTTTGAAGTAAAAGATAATTGCAGATGTGCAGGTAAACTGTGGTCTAGATAATGACTCTTAAGTGTACATGTTTGAAAATGATAAGTATCAAATTTTAAATTGGTAACAATTTAGAAAACAATGAACACAGGTTACCTAATAATGAAGAAAATTAAGATCTTAAATACCCAACGATATTTTACTAAGCTCATTAAATTGAGAATTATTACATCAGCGTGATTACTGTAGTTATTATAAATTTACAACATATACACCTCTTGAAATACATAATTCCAGATTATGCACTTTGAGGTGTTAGTCTAGTTATAATTATTGTGATTCTGCTATCTTAAATTTCATCAGCTCTTCAACTTTGAGCTTTATGCAGTTTTCCTCTTCTTGCTTTTCTCTGGAATTTGCATTCTACTCCCGTTTCTGTGTTTCTTAAGCTACATACTCTGATCCTATGCTCTTAAATTTGATCAAGAAACTTGAATATGTCTGTTCAATTTAACAAAGTGCAAATTTACTCACAAATTTCATTTTTTACCCAGAAAGCAGAGAGGATTTTAAATATCTCAAATTCACTCACAATCATCTAAGATGTGTAACTCTGATTAATGTAAGTAAACTCTTAGTCCCACATATAATGAAATGGTCATATATTTAGTTACAATTCTTATGTCAGTCCAATTTGTTGCTTGTGGTTAATCCTGTGTATGCACTGAATATTTACACTCAATCACATACTCTAAGTACAAATTTATACATAAAGACAAACATTATAGCTTCTAATTTATAATGGATGTTAGAAAGGCATGAGTAGCAGCTGTCTACTGGAAATGACCTGGCTGAGGTCAGCAGAAACCTCTTCAATGTGTTCTCTTCACTGTGCTTCAAGTGATATCATGAGATGTAAAGAATGGGAGCTTATGCCATAAAGAAAAGTGAAATCATGACCTTCATAGGAAAGAAGGTGAACTAGAAAATATTATGCTAAGCAAAATAAGTCAGATATTATCTCTCATGTATAGAAACTGTATTCAAAACTATCTGTGTACATATGTGTGTGCATGTATTTGTGTGTATGTGTATCTGTCACGCATTTATGTGTGGATAGACTTCTCACCTGACTCTATTTCCTTGTTATTTTTAAAAGAGCAACAATAAATCTGGATTTGTATACATGCAAAAAAAAGAATGAGAGCTTTTGAAATGACTAAATAGTAGTAGCTAAAACAGATGAAACTACCAACAGTTTGAGCAACAAAATGAAACTAAAGCAATTATAAAGCAAAGAGTTCATCCAAAAACAGTTTACAAGGATAGGCAACAATCTTGTCGTAAGCTGGCTTAATCAGTTACTATAGAAGGGAAGAAAGGACAAAGCTATTTCTGAACAAAGTAATACAGTATAATTGTCTAGAAAATCATACAGCTCAGTGTTCCTGAATTATCCCTTCAGTGAATTTCTTCTTTCCAGAAGGCCATGGAAAAAGGGTTGTTTATCTCCAAGGCTTTGAGCTTTGCTTCTCAGTGGGTCCACCTATGTGTGACGACTCTGTTTTCAATGTCCACCTCAATAAAGAGGGTATGTAATTCTGAATGTTCAGAAATTCATGTTTATTGGACAGTCTGAATGACTATAGACAGAAATGCTCAGCCATCTCACCCTTGTCTAGTACTGGCTTATTACTGCAATGCAGATGAGCTCCTGGGAAAACAAGTTAAGAACTGCTAAGTTCCAATAGTATGCGTGTTCATTAGTGTGTGACTTCTAATTGCATGTTTAAATAGAGAAGTACTTCATGTAGTGGCTCCATACAAAATGACTAAGAAAAGAGCCAAAATGATAATGCACTCAGTTAAATGAAAAATTCACAAAACTCTACCTCCTTCAGTTAATGGGCTGAGTCAGGATTTTTCCATCTATAGAAGAACATGAACTCTTATTAACATGATGACAATAATGATGCCAAACACTATATGTCTGATATGTCTATGTGTGTGTGTGTGTGTGTGTGTGTGTGTGTGTATGATCCTGTGTATGTGGCCTTTTGTGATTATATCAAATAAATTCTAAAAATGATTGAATAGGAAAAAATATATTCTACTGAGTAACCTGGCCTAGGGATATTGTAAAGTATGACAGAGGAAATAAAACATTCTAATGCAGCAAATGAAAGGAATTGAAACAATAAATTATGGTCATTTTTATGAATAATACTAGAGTTAAAATGTCCCCAAATACATAAAACTGTATTGTAAAAGAAACCACTGAATATGTAGTCTGAGACCACAAAGCCATAGTCCTACATCTATCAACTACATAAAGGATGAATATCTGTCTATCATCTATCATCTATATCAGTCTCTCTCACTACCTAGCTATTTTCTTTTGTTTTCTTTAACAAAGTATAACTATTTGGCCTTGAATGTCCTCAAATCTGCTTTGTTGACCAGGCTAGCCTCATAGTCACAGAGATTCACCTGCTATCCCTCTTGAGTGCTAGAATTTAAAGATGTGCACGACAAGAGGCTATCCAGAGCCTTTTTATAAAGGTGATTATATACCACCACCATTGTTTATCTTAGCCTCTGCAATAAATCCCTTCTTAACACTACTGCTCCTCTGATTGGACTTTTAGCATCTACTGTTCCACTGTGGAGAGCTTACATATTGGCAATTTTCTTGGCATTTCATTTCCTGGTCACTTTCCTTGCTGAGCTAAGCCCTCTCACTGAAACTTCCAATCACACCCTTGATTTCAAGCCCAGCTATATGTGAAGAGCCTCCACGTCAGCATCCCATATTATTCTTGAAACACAGCTTTAGAACACTCAGAATCACACCACACTACCTGCATTTTATGGCTCTCATTATGGTCTTCATTCCTATTTTAATATATATTAGTATAATCTAAATTATTAATAATTATCCCTTGTAAAAAAATCACATCTTCCCACGTAGACATCCATGAGTGGCATATTTTTTTCAAACTAAAACACATTCTTCTCAATTGCTGCTACAATTGTAGACAGAGGACTAGCCTCTCAGTGTACCCTATGCATACAGTTCCTTCTCTCCCTTAAACCTGTCTGTAATCTCTGAAAAACCTTGGTCCAGAAAAATCATTCATGTTTTGCTGGTCTTAGTTTCCTTTGTCAACAGAAGAATTTGGGCTAGTATCTTCTTAGATTTCCTTAGCACTTTTGTTCTGAAGCATATAATTGTGACTGAAAACAAAGTTTATGTCAAAATATTTTTAAGTTTTATAACAATATTGTATTCAATTATGGAAGATTTGCTAACATAAATATTATTGCCAGAATAATCCATGCATTTAGTAAATCACATGATAATGTTATATATTTCAGAAAATTCATTATAAGGTTATGTAGAATGCAAGAATTACATGAAATTTAACATATAAGACTATCTAGAGAGGAGGCTGGGAGTACAGGGAAGTAGCTGTCCCTCTGGCATCATCAGGTAAACAGGCCGGCTTCCTGGCCTGTGTTCCAGAGCCTGCAGATCGCCTGGGAACTGCACAGAGCTCCCAATCCCGGCGGGAGCCAAGCACCCCAGACTCCAGATCTTCTCTCCCACCAACGAGTCCAGGAAACTAGAGAAGGCTGGGAGCACAGGGAAGTAGCTGTCCCTCTGGCATCATCAGGTAAACAGGCCAGCTTCCCGGCCTGTGTTCCAGAGCCTGCAGATCGCCTGGGAACTGCACAGAGCTCCCAGTCCCGGCGGGAGCCAAGCACCCCAGACTCCAGATCTTCTCTCCCACCGAGACTAGGAAACAAGAGGAGGCTGGGAGTACAGGGAAGTACCTGTCCCTCTGGCAGCATCAGGTAAACAGGCCAGCTTCCCAGCCTGTGTTCCAGAGCCTGCAGATCGCCTGGGAACTGCACAGAGCTCCCAGTCCCGGTGGGAGCCAAGCATCCCAGACTCCAGATCTTCTCTCCCACCAAAGAGACCAGGAAACTACAGGAGCCAGGGAGACCAGGGGACTAGCTGTTCCGGATCAGGTACAACAGGACCCAGCATAGGGTCCAGGGGACCAGGTAGGAGGCTAAGCGCCCCAGATTCCTGTTCTTCTTCTCTACCCACGGACCAGCATTTGGACAAGGTATAGAAGAACCACCAGATTACTGGACTTACTAGCACCCACCAAAAGGGAACTCTGGTCCCCAGACCAGGAAGGGGCTCTTTCTGCACCCACTAGAAGAAGAGATGGGAAAGAGACAATACAAAAACACAGTCAGCAACATAAAAACAAATATGACACCGCCAGATTCTAGAGACTCCACACCAGCAAGACCCCAATATTCCAACGCGAAGGAAGCAGAAGAGAACGACCTTAAAAGCACTTTCATGAAAATGATAGAGGCCCGAAAAGAGGATATTGGAAAATCCCTCAAAGAAATGGAAGAAAAAACAAACCAAAAAATGCAAGAAATGGAAGAAAAAACAAACCAAAAAATGCAAGAATTGGAAGAAAAAACAAACCAAAAAAGGCACGAAATGGAAGAAGAAATGAAGCAAAAAATGCAAGAAATGGAAGAAAAAGCAAAGCAAAAAATGCAAGAATTAGAAAAAGAAACATAACAACAAAGGCAGGAAATGGAAGAAGAAACAAAGCAAAAAAAGCAAGAAATGGTAGAAAAAACAAAGCAACTACAACCAGAAAAACATAAGCATTAGAGAATCCCTCTCTACCAACAGCCAAAAGAACAAAGGGGTGAAATTCCACCCATAATTCCACCAACAACAACCATCGCAAATCGAAGAAGGATGAGCAATCAATGGTCATTAATATCCCTCAATATTAACGGCCTTAACTCACCCATAAAAAGACACAGACTAGCAGAATGGATTCGAAGACAGAACCCTTCCTTCTGCTGCATACAAGAAACACACCTCACCCTCAAAGACAGACATTACTTGAGAGTTAAAGGTTGGGAAAAAAATTTTCAATCAAATGGACCCAAGAAACGAGCAGGGGTAGCAATCCTAATATCTAACAAACTAGACTTTAAAATAAAATCAATCAAAAGAGATGAAGGAGGTCATTACATACTCATCACAGGTGAAACCCACCAAGATGAAGTGTCTATCCTGAACATCTATGCCCCCAATACAAAGGCATCCACATTCGTTAAAGAAACATTATTAGAAATTAAATCTCATCTAAAGCCCCACACAGATATAGTGGGAGATTTCAACACACCACTCTCACCACTAGACAAGAATACCAGACAGAAACTCAACAAAGAAGCAAAGGGTCTAATAGAAGTAATGACCCAACTGGGATTAACAGATATCTATAGAACATTTCATCCACATAAAAAAGAATATACCTTCTTCTCACCACCACATGGAACCTTCTCAAAAATCGACCACATACTTGGCAACATATCAAACCTCAGCAGCTACAAAAAATTGGAATAACTCCATGCATCTTATCAGACCACCATGCCTTAAAATTAGAATTCAACAACAACACAAATTGCAGAAAGCCTACAAACTCATGGAAATTGAATAATGCTCAACTGCACCATCCCTGGGTCAAAGAGGAAATAAAAAAAGAAATTAAAGACTTCCTCGAATTCAATGAGAATGAAGACACAACATACCCAAACCTATGGGACACTTTGAAAGCAGTGCTACGGGGAAGTTCATAGCACTAAGTGCTCACATGAAGAAACAGGAAAACAGTTATACCAGAGAATTAACATCACAGCTAAAAGCTCTAGAACACAAAGAAGCAAACTTCCCCAGGAGGAGTAGACTCCAGGAAATAATCAAATTGAGGGCTGAAATCAACAAAGTAGAAACCAGGAAAACAATACAAAGAATCAATGCAACGAAGAGTTGGTTCTTTGAGAAAATCAACAAGATAGACAAACCTTTGTCCAAACTTACCAAACAGCAGAGAGTGAACACGCAAATTAACAAAATCAGAAATGAAAAGGGGGACATAACAACAGACTCTGAGGAAATCCAGAGAATCATTAGGTCATACTTTGAAAACCTGTACTCCACAAAATTCGAAAATTTAAAGGAAATGGATGACTTCCTGAACAGCTATCATTTGCCAAAACTAAATCAAGAACAGATAAGCAATTTAAATAGACCTATAACCCCTATGGAAATAGAAGCTGTCATCAAAAGTCTCCCAACCAAAAAAAGTCCAGGTCCAGATGGCCTCAGTGCAGAATTCAACCACAAATTCAAAGAACAGCTTATACCAATTCTTCTCAAAGTGTTCCACACAATAGAAGCAGAAGGGTCTTTGCCAAACTCTTTCTATGAGGCTTCAATAACCTTGATCCCCAAGCCACACAAAGATACAACCAAGAAAGAGAACTTCAGACCAATATCCCTCATGAACATTGATGCAAAAATACTCAATAAAATACTGACAAATCGGATCCAAGAACACATCAAAACAATCATTCACCACGATCAAGTAGGTTTCATCACAGGGATGCAAGGATGGTTCAACATACGAAAATCCATCAACGTAATCCACCATATAAACAAGCTGAAAAACAAAAATCACATGATCATCTCACTAGATGCTGAAAAAGCGTTTGACAAAATCCAACACCCCTTCATGACAAAGGTCTTGGAGAGATCTGGGATAACAGGGACATACTTAAACATAATAAAAGCCATATACAGTAAACCAACAGCCAACATCAAACTAAATGGACAGAAACTCAACGCAATTCCTCTAAAATCAGGAACAAAACAAGGCTGTCCACTCTCTCCATACCTTTTCAACATGGTACTTGAAGTTCTAGCTATTGCCATACGACAACAAAGGGGGATCAAGGGGATACAAATTGGGAAGGAAGAAGTCAAACTTTCACTGTTTGCAGACGATATGATAGTTTGCATCAATGACCCAAAGAACTCTACCAGGGAACTCTTACAGCTGATTAACACCTTCAGCAAAGTGGCAGGTTACAAGATCAACTCAAGAAAGTCAGTAGCCCTACTATATACAGATGATAAAAGGGCTGAAAGAGAAATCAGAGAAACATCACCCTTTACAATTGCCACAAACAACATAAAATACCTTGGGGTAACGCTAACCAAACAAGTGAAAGACCTGTATCGTAAGAACTTTGAATCTTTAAAGAAAGAAATTAAAGAAGCCCTCAGAAAATGGAAAGATCTCCCATGCTCTTGGATAGGTAGGATCAATGTAGTAAAAATGGCAATCCTGCCAAAAGCAATCTACAGATTCAATGCTATCCCCATTAAAATCCCAGCACAATTCTTCACAGACCTTGAAAGAACAATAATCAATTTTGTATGGAAAAACAAAAGACCCAGGATAGCCAAAACAACCCTGTTCAACAAGGCAACGTCCGGAGGCATCACTATCCCTGACCTCAAGCTCTATTATAGAGCTATAGTCCTGAAAACAGCTTGGTATTGGCACAAAAATAGACAGGTAGACCAATGGAATCGAATTGAAAATCCGGGTATTAACCCACACACGTACGAACATCTGATCTTTGACAAAGAAGCTAAAAATATACAATGGAATAAAGAAAGCATCTTCAACAAATGGTGCTGGCATAATTGGAGACTGGCATGTAGAAGAATGCGGATCGATCCATGTTTATCGCCATGCACAAAACTTAAGTCCAAATGGATCAAAGACCTCAACATAAATCCAGCCACACTGAACCTCTTAGAAGAGAAAGTGGGTGGTACCCTTGAACGAATTGGTACAGGAGACAGCTTCCTGAACATAACACCAGTAGCACAGACAGTGAGATCAACAATTAATAAATGGGACCTACTGAAACTGAGAAGCTTCTGTAAGGCAAAGGACACAGTCAGCAAGACAAAAAGGCAGCCCACAGAATGGGAAAAAATATTCACTAATCCCACATCTGACAGAGGGTCGATCTCCAAAATTTACAAAGAACTCAAGAAACAAGTCTCCAAAACAGCAAAGGACCCAATTAAGAAGTGGGCTGCAGAACTAAATAGAGAGTTTTCAATAGAGGAGTCTAAAATGGCTGAGAGGCACTTGAGAAAGTGCTCAACATCCTTAGCCATCCGGGAAATGCAAATCAAAGTAACTCTGAGATACCATCTCACTCCTGTCAGAATGGCTAAAATCAAAAACACCAATGACAATTTATGCTGGAGAGGATGCGGTGAAAGGGGGACACTCCTCCATTGCTGGTGGGAGTGCCAACTGGTTCAGCCACTTTGGAAAGCAGTATGGAGATTCCTCAGAAAAATGGGAATAAACCTACCACAAGACCCAGCAACTGCACTCTTAGGCATATATCCAAAAGATGCCCATTCATATAACAAAGATGTCTGTTCCACTATGTTCATAGCAGCTTTATTTGTAATAGCCAGAACTTGGAAGCAACCTAGATGTCCCTCACCCGAAGAGTGGATAGAGAAAATGTGGTACATCTACACAATGGAGTACTATTCAGCAGAAAAAAATAATGGAATCATGAGATTCGCAGGCAAATGGATGACACTAGAAGAAACCATCCTGAGTGAGGTAACCCATTCACAAAAAGAGAAACATGGCATGTACTCTCTCATATATGGATTTTAGTCATAGATCTGGGGAGTGCCAGCCTACAATCCTATGGCCAGAGAGTCTGGGAAACAGTAACTTCATTTACTGGCTGGTTAAGTACTGAGCTGAACTCAAGAAAGCCAGTATCAGAGAGGGAGGACTGATGATCAAAGGGATTAAGACTGGGCTGGTTGAACCCCCAGAAACAGCTGACCAGACAAAGGTTAACTCTTGAATCCCAGGCATCAGCCTGGGAATCCAGCATGGGACTGATCAAGACCCCCCCTAATCTGGGTGTCAGTGAGGAGGCCTAGGTAATCTATTGAGCCTTGGACAGCAGATCAGTACCCATCCCAAGTATACACACGGTCTCTGGACTCCCATAGAACAATGTGAGGTGCACTCTCACCCTGAACTCTTGGGGAAGGGTCTAGGCCCTGCCCTATATGAAATGACAGACTATGGACACCCCCATGGAGGGCCTCACCCTCCCTGGGGGAATGAGGGGATAACGGGGGGATGGGGGGAGGGCACGGGAGGAGGGGAGGGAAAGGTAGAGGGACCTCGTACTGACTTGTGAAGCAACCTTGTTTCTTATCTAAATTTAAAATGGAAAAAAAAATATTAATAAAAAGAAAAAGAAAAGGAAAAAAAAAGAAGAAAAAGACTATCTAAGTGAAACTCTGTGATCTCCTAGCCCGAGAACTGCAGGCAGTTTGACTAGCCCACGGGATAACAAACAACCTCGAGTCTGCTGACACCACTGTCCTAATCTTTCTTCCACCCACTGGGAGAGGGAGTGCCTCAGACCCACATGAGTATTGGACCTACTTGTAACCACTAGAAGAAAACCTTGTACCCATACCCACTAGGAGAGGAAGAGACTCCACCTATACCCACTGGAAGAAGGGATGGGAAGAAGACAATATAAGAATACATTCTATAACATAAAAACCAATATGAAACCACCAAAGTCTAGATACTCTATACCAATAAGACCTAAACATGCCAACACAGATGAAGCAGAAGAGAATGCCCTTAAAAGCAATTTAATGAAGATGATACAGGTCTGAAAGGAGGAAATGGGAAAAATCCTTTAAAGAAATGGATGAAAAGACAACTCACAATTTGCAAGAAACAATTCAAACAGTACAAGGATTGAAAGCTGAAATAGATACAGTTTAAAAAACACAGTCTGAAGGAATGCTGGAATTAGAAAAGGTGGGTAAATGATCAAGAACCACAGATGCAAGCATAACCAACAGAATACAGGAAATGGAAGAGAGAATCTCAGGCATTGAAAATACATTAGGAAAAATAGATGCATCGACCAAAGAAAATCTTAAGTGCAACAAATCAGAACCACAAAGTATCCAGAAAATATGGGACACGTGAAAAGGCCAAACCTAAGAATAATAGAAATAGAAGAAGGTGAAGAAACCCACCTCAAATGTGCAGAAAACAAATCCAAGAAAATCATAGAAGAAAACTTTCCAAACCTAAAGAAAGACATGCCAATGAAAGTACAAGAAGCATTCAGAACACCAAATAGAGAGGACCACAAAAGGTCCCCTCAACATGTAATAATTAAAACACCAAACATGCAGAATACAGAAAGAATATTAAATTCAGCAAAGGAAAAAGGACCAGTAACATATAAAGGCGAATTATGGGAACCACACCTGACTCCTCCATGGAAACTCTGAAAGCCAGAAACTCCTGGATAGATATTCCACCAGCACTAAGAGACCACTAATGCCAGTCCAGACTACTATACACAGCAAAGGTTCAGTCACTATAGATGTAGAAAACAAGATATTCCATGACAAAACCATATTTAAAAATACATATCCACTAATCCATCCCTACATAAAGTACTTGAAGGAAAACTTCAACCTAAGGAAGGTAACTATGCTCTCAAAAACATAGACACTAGATAATCCAACTTTCCCAAAAGCCAAAAGAAAAAGTGAGGTAAATCCACAAAAATTATACCACCAACAATAAATCAAGAGGAAACAAGAATTAACACCAAATGGTCCTTAATTTCCCTCAATATTAATGGTCTTAATTTACCTATAAGAACAGAATGGATATGAAGAAAGAGTCCATCCTTCTACTTCATACAAGAAATACATCTTATCTTCAAAGACAGATATTACCTCAGATGATTAAAGGGTTGGGATAAGATTTTACAATCAAATGAACCCAAGAAACAAGAGGTCATAGCTTTCCTAGAATCTAACATATTAGGCTTCAAACTAAAATCAGTCAAAAGAGATTAAGAAGGTAATTTCTTATTCATCACAGGAAAAATCCATCAGGAAGAAGTATCAATTCTGAACATAACCCTAATACAATGGCACCAACATTTGTAAAAGAAACTTTACTAATACTCAAATTGCACATAAGACTTCACATAGTTATAGTGGGAGACTTCAACACACCACTCTCACAACTAGACAGGACCACCAAACAGAAACATATCAAACAAACAAAGGAACTAAACAGAAGTCATGGCGCAAGTAGGTTTAACAGACATCTATAGAACATTCCATCAAAACACAAAAGAATATGCCTCCTTCTCAGCACCACATGGGACCTTCTCTAAAATTGGCCACATACTTGGGAACATAGCAAAATTCAACAGACAAAAAAATTGGAATAACCCCCTGTATCCTATCAGATCACTATGTTTTAAAATTAGAATTCAAAACAAAAATTGGGGAAACCCCACAAACTCATGGAAATTGAACAATGTGCAATTGTACCACTCCTGTGTCAAGAAAGAAATAAAGAAATTAAAAACTTCCTAGAATTCATTAGAAATGTATACACAACATACTCAAACTTATGGAACACTTTGTTTTTTGTTTTTCTTTCATATATTTTATTTAAATTTTTACACATCACTCTCAGCTCCCTTTCCCTCACTTCCACAACCATCCCCCAATCCTCCCAAGCCCTCACTCCACTCCATCCGGCCTAAGCTCCCCAGTGAGGGCAAGGACTTCCATGATGGATTTTCAGAGTCAGTCACATCATCCCGGGAAGGGCCTAGGTTTGTCCCCATGTGTCCAGTCTGAGAGAGCATCCCTCCATGTGGTATGGTTTCCCAGAGTCCCTCTGTATGCCAGGAATAAATACTGCTCTACTCTCCAAGGTTCCACAGATTGCCAAGGCCTCCTCTCTGTCACCCAGGTTCAGCAGGAGTGATGTCAGGATCAGTCCCATGCTGATCTCTCAGTCATCAGTCTGGGGTCCTTGTGTTCCCCCTTGTTTAGGTCAGCTGCCTCTGTGGGTTTTGCCAGCCTAATCTTGATTCCTTTGGTTATCATTCCTCTTTGCAACTGGGCTCCAGGAGTTCAATTCAGTTCAAAGCTGTGGGTGACTGCCTCTGCATCCATCAGCCACTGGATGAGAGTTCTAGGATGGTATGTGAGGTAGTCATCATTCACATTATCATAGGAGGGAATTTAAGGTAGCCTTAATGCCAGTTGTTGTCATTCTTGTAGATATGTGAAGATCTCACTAGTGCCAGATCTCTCCTCCAACTTATAATGGCTCCCTATTTTATGGTATTTTGTATCCTTTTCTCCTCTATTCTTACACTGGCTCAACCTTCCTGCTCTCGATGTCCTCCTCTCCCCACTCTTTTCTCGCTCTCTTTCTCCCATCTCCTTATGCCCTCCCCTTCACCCCCCCAATCCAATTAGGATATCTCATCCCATAACCCTTCTCTGGCTTACCATGCATGTCTCTCTTAGGGTCCTCCCTACACCCAGACTCTCTGGAGGTGGGATTACGAGCTGACAATGCCCTGCTCCATGTCTGAAATCCATATATGAGTGAGTACATACCATGCTTGTCTGTTTGTGACTGGGTTACCTCACTCAGGATGTTTTCTTCAAGTGCTATCCATTTGCTGGCAAATTTCAAGATTCCATTTTTTTCTCTGAGTAGTACTCAATTCTGTAAATGTACCACATTTTCTCTATCCACTCTTCAGTTGAGTAGCATCTAGGTTCTTTCCAGGTTCTGGCTATTACAAATAATGCTGCTATGAACATAGTGGAACAGATGTCCTTATTGCATGAAGGTACATCATTTATGTATATGCCTGAGAGTGGAATTGCAGGAACTTGTGGTAGACTGATTTCCATGTTTGTGAGGAATCTCCATACCTATCTCCAAAGTGAGTGCACAAGATGTCATTCCCACCAGCAGTGGAGGAGTGTACCACTTTCTCCATATCCTCTCCAGCATAAAATGTAATTAGTGTTTCTTATTTTAGCCATTCTGAAGGGAGTGAGATGGTGTTTGAGAGTTGTTTTGATTTGCATTTCCCTACTGACTAAGGATGTTGAGCACTTTCTCAAGTGTCTCTTGGCCACTTTAGACTCCTTTATTGAAAATTTTCAATTTAGTTCTGTACCCCATTTTTAGTTGGGATGTCCTTTGGTGTTCTGGAGACTTGTTTCTTGAGTTCTTTGTAAATTTTGGAGATTAATTGTTGGTCTCGGTGTCTGTGCTACTGGTGTTATGTTCAGGAACTGGTCTCCTGTACCAGTTCATTCAAAGGCACTTCCCACTTTCTCCTCTAAGAGATTCTCTGTGGCTAGATTTATGTTGACGTCTTTGATCCATTTGGACTTAGGTTTTGTGCATGGTGATAGATATGCTTCTATCTGTTGTCTTTTACATGCCAGAATCCAGTTACTCCAGCACCATTTGTTGAAGCTGCTTTCTTTTGTCCATTGTATAGTTTTAGCTTCTTTGTCAAAGATCAGGTGTTCAAAGGTGTGTGGGTTAATATCAGGGTCTTTGATTCAATTCCATTGGTCTACCTGTCTATTTTTGTGCCAATACCAAGTTGTTTTCAGGACTCTAGCTCTATAATAGAGCTTGCAGTCAGGGATGGTAATGCCTTTGGATGTTTCTTTATTTACAGGGTGCTTTGGATATCCTGGGTCTTTTGTTTTTCCACATAAAGTTAAGGATTGTCCTTTCAAGGTCAGTGAAAAATTGTGCTGGTATTTTGATTGGGAATGCATTGAATCTGTAGATTGATTTTTGTAAGATTTCAATTTTTACTACATTGATCCTACCTATGCAAGAGCATGGGAGATGTTTCCATTTTCTGGTATCTTCTTAATTTCTTTCTTTAAAGACACAAAGTTCATGTTATACAGGTCATTCATTTGTTTGGTTAGAGTTACCTCAAGATATTTTATGGCATTTGTGGCTATTATAAAGGGTGATGTTTCTCTGATTTCTTCCTCATCCCCTTTATTGTCTATATATAGTAGGGCTACTGACATTTTTTTAGTTAGTTTTGCATCCTGCCACTTTGCTGAAGGTGTTTATCAGCTTTAGGAGTTTCCTGGTAGAGTTCTTTGGGTCACATACGTAGACTATCATATCATCTGCAAATAGTGAAAGTTTGACTTCTTCCTTTCCAATTTGCATCCCCATTGATATCCGTTTGTTGTCTTATTGCTCTCAGTTGACTACCTGTGTAAGTTTTACATTTATCACTTATAGTAATGAAGTTAATAAACACTATTTTAGACTTATTTTTGCATATAGGATTGTTGTGAAGAAACACTGTTTTGTTTTACCACTATGCCCTCAATGTCTAGAACAGCACCATGCTTGCTATCTTATATGCTTTCTAGGTAATCAATAAATATTTATTGAAAGGATAAATGAAAAACCAAACATTATCACCTATACTAGTATTTATAATCTAAAACCAAAAGTTTAATATACAGTTGTAGTAGGATTACTTTTTCATTCACTAATTCCTGAAATGTATTAAATAATGATTTATTTTCAAATAACACTATATATTCTTAGTGAGTCATTAACTATTTGTGTAGATTAAGAGCCTTCCCAGCTCTGTTTTACGGTTTTAACATCACTGTTGTCTCTTTCTCTGAGACATGGGTGAGAACTTATGATCACCCCAAAATTTCTTATGCTCAGTGTTCATGTACAGGTAAACTACTATTAACACTGAAATAGAACACCATGGAAGATATTTGGTAACTTTAGAATATGAGAATGAGTGCATATATCCTGTCAATTAATGTAGATGATCTGATTGTAAATAGTTACATACTTTCATTTGTTCAAGCAATAATGTGCTACAGATCACAGAATCATGCAGTGGGAATTCAGAGCATACCTCAGAGTTCGATTCATTGGTGAAGCATATCTCGTGGAGATAAAGACCATTATATATAGAATATATACTGGGACAAATGGATCTATTTGTTTCCCAAGGTCTGTGAACTCTTAGCAGTCTGCCTTGTTCTCTTGCTTGGAGAACTACACACAATTAGTTCACTTTTACATCAGATAAATTTCAAGCTGAAGGACTTTTATAGACCATAAGTTTGAAACCTTGTAGCTATGTACCAAGTCAGAGTCACAGATGTCCAACCAATGTTACTAAGAAAAGCATGCCAGTGTACTAACAAATAGATCTGTCTTAAAGTGGTCAGCCACTGTGCCCTCCCTGTCTGGTCACAGTTTTGTTTCTATGGCCTTGGGACGTTATGTTGCCATGGAAATGGCACTGCCTTTATTGCTTAGTCTAGGAATGTGTTCCTGACCAACGAAAAAAGTTAACTCTGTAGACAAGAGAGTTAGATGCTAGAGGGAGAATCTGGAAGAAGTTAGTTAAAATGTAAAAGGGTAAGAATGTAGGAAAAAATAAGTATGTAATAATAAGAATAGAAAGATGTAATACAAAAGTTAGAATTGGGACTGGAATTGAGACATAGAAATTATAGAAAATTAGAAACAATAGACAGCACATGTATAGAAAAAATGTGTGAGAAGATTTTTTCCTATAGCCCTCATACTTAGATCCTACACTAATTGTAGAGTATTTTATTGAACCCTGAGCAAAAGCTTTTGAGATTGGCCGTTTAAAATTTTTTATAATAAAGGAGAAATTACCTATCAACATGTCTGCGTAGTTTTGGGTAGATCGTAGTTGGTTAAAAGCAAGTTCTGACATAGGATGAACAGAGTTTATCCAACAAAGAAAAAAATGACATTGAAAACCAAGGCTCAAAGAAATTGATTGCCCAAATAATCATTCAGCATTCATATCTGTTCCAACTACATTCCACAGAATTAAATCCAAATCACAAGTTATAACTTTTAATGGTATTCCTCACTATTACTAGTATAGAATACTAGGTAAGGAAAAGAGTTGAATTTTCTAAAATTATTCTGGGTTTGGGGGAAACCATGGATAAGAGAAATGGCATCTATCCAGTCATATTAAATAATTAGGCAGACCAAAAGTGCACATTTTATGTGTGTCACTTGTGTCTGGTTATTCTATCATTATTAGAAATGTCCAAATTCAAATTGTAATATGATACACTACAATTTAATTTTATTAGTGAGATCATACTTATAGAATTAAACTATTCAGGAAAAAGCATATAGAGTGAAAAAAGAGTGACTGATTTTCCTAACTACATTCTGCCTTTGAGAGACACATTTTAACTTTACCAATACACATATAATAAAAGGACAGGATTAGAAAGAGATATTCCACACAAATTGAAACCTAAAGAAAGAAGTAGTGGCTATACTTACATTGTGAAAAACAGACTTTAACTCTTTTACTGTCAAATCATAATGCAGGCTCTTCTCCAATACACATGATTATAAAATAAGTGAACTACAAAATGAGATTTAATAAATTAGAAAATACTTATGGTGTCTTTATACAGGAAGTAGTTGTGTTCAGTGACATAGCCACTGGTCTGCTTGCTCCACCATGATGGACTCTAATTTAACTCAAGGAGTCCACAAAGCAAAAATGGAAGAAAAACAAAACACATGAAAATGAGATAGGGACTTTGTGGGATAGTTTGGGTGAGGCTGGGAGACAGGTAACAGAGGATATGAAGAATGAATGTGACCAGAATATTTTATATAATATATGAAATTGTCACATGATGAGTTAATAAGAAAAACACTATGCAGACATCATATGAAGCAACTTTTCCTACTACAAGATATTAAGCAAAAAAGTGAAAAATAATGAATGTAAGAAATTTCATGAATATTTGAAAATTGAGCAAAGTATTGCTATTTGGGTTTGCTTTCTGATACTCTAATGAACAGTTATGAAAAAAATCAAATTGGGAAGAAACAGCTTACTTTAGTCTATAGTTCACAGCCTACCAGTAAAGAAAGCCAAGACAGGAAATCAAGGGAGAAACTTGTAACATAAAACCATGAAGAAATATATGAATTTTTGCTTACTGGCTTGCTCAATTATCTTTGTAATGCAGCCTCATCCAAACTGACCAGAGATGGTGCCAGCTGACTGTTCACCCATTGATTAGAAAGAAGAAAAATGCCCCTATGACATGTCAGCACACCAAGAGAATGGAAGAAATTCCTAGGGTTCCCAGGTATGTCTAGATTTGTGTCACACTGACAAAAACACATCATAACAATTATTTATTAATAAATAAGAAAGTGAAAATTTAAAAATACCTTCAGAATATAAAAACAGAAGAATACATGTCAAAATATATATATTCTTCAAAATCACATCCAAGCATCAGGGGAAATAAGGTTTAGAAATGAAGGTCAATAAAGAATGGATGTAATGTAATGAAACAAAACCTACCAAATTAAACAAAACACTAAAGACAAGAACATGAGTAAATGGTATTCAGACTAGAAAAATACAAGAATATCCAATGAGTTTCATTTGTAAAAGTTGACAAATAAAGCTAATAAAACAGAGGAAAAGATCCAAAGTAAAAAACCATGAAATGGAACAGAAACTGATACCACAGAAATACAAAGAATTGCACATGGCAACAATACAAAGTTATATGTCAACAACTTAGAAAATAGAGAAGTAACACAAACTTCTAAACTCTTAGGACATACAGGAAAAAATACAGAGAAATTGCAGTGCAATAATAATAAGAAGGGAAGTGAAATGATTAAAAGCAATCCCTTATCCAAGAATTACTCTGTGCTTGATAACTTCACTACTCGATTTAACCAAACATATAAATCTTTCTCAATGTTTTACCAAAAATATCAGAGAGAGGCATTGGTAGTAGATCAGTGGTAAGAATCTAAAAAGTTTATACCTGTAGTCAAAAGAAGTCCTAAAACGTTGTAATCACAAATTACTCAGACATATTGATAGAATAAGGATGATCATAATGCTGGGAGAAAGATGGATAAGGAAGGCAAGGCTCCTCATGAGTCATAGAAGAACAAGGATTCTGTCAGTTCCAGACCTGAGTTCCAGACCATTCATGTTACTTTCTAGCCAAGCATCTAACTACATTCTGCCCATGTCCTGAAAATTTGAATGAGGAAGAATTTAATAGAAATGTACTAATCTGTTTCACGGAGAATAATTCAAGACAACAAAGCTATCTGACCAAAGTATGTATATTTCTCATTGTTCCCATCCAAATTTATAGGGGAATCCATGTTAGAACAGAAACATATAAAACTATTTGTTGAGGAAAGAAGTATGAACTCTGTTAAAGTAGAGTATAAGGAAAATGTGAACAAAGTGGATACAACTGCTAAACAGAATAGTGCTGTCATACAGGAACCATGGAATTTGCCCTAGACTGCAGGCAAGCTATCCTGAGGAACCTCAAGGCCATCAATGGCTCTAAGATGTAAAACTCAAAAACATTAATTTGAAATAAAAGTTTGTGCATAGTATGGTGGTCACTGCTTGCAACTCCATCTCTTGGGAGACAGAGGCATGTAAATCAAAAGATCAAAGTCATAGCTAAACAGTGAGTTCAAGAAGACCTGGGACTCCATGATGTGCTATATGAACAAACAAATAAATACAGAATACCTGAAAAGATATATCTTCTCGACTATTCTGATGGGGAATGGAAGCCTGGGAAAATGTTCCTCAAGAATTAACTTTGAATTCCTGCAACTGAATTCCAAAGAATATATCTCGAGTGAGTAGTACTCTCACTACCCAACTAGTACTAAGTTTTCTTCTTCTCCAGATACAGCAGTTATGGGGCAATGTTGTCTTATCCTACAATTCCAGAAGACCCATGAAGGAAAGGCAATATGTAGCAGGGTTTGAACTCTTTTATGAAGCTCATGAATGAGTTGTATAAGAAACTATCCAGCTGAAGCTTAATTTAAAACAGAAAACTCAGGGTGTTTGGAATGCCAGGAAAAATGTACTGTTAAGGAAAACTGAAGTTGATAAGTGAAACCAACCAAGAAAGAACCCTGCATGTTGCATGCATCAGAGCTGCAAGAGATGTCCATGCCTGTTTGAGCCCAAATGGCACTATCACAAGATGCTGGATGTGAGCTAGAGGATTTAATGTTGTCCTGTATTTCAGAATTGCCTTACACTTTTCAGTCCTTGTTATGCTACTGTTCCTTTTTTTTGAAATGGGAATGTTTTCTTTATGACATTGTATACTAAAATTATGTGATTTATTTTAAAACTTTTTGTCAGGAGAGACTTCAAACTGTAGATTTAAATACAGCATGGGAACTGTAAGATTATGGGGACTTTTGAAGTTGGAGTACATAGATTTTACATTATGAGACAGCAGAAAGTCTATGGTGACAAAGGGTAGAATGCAATTGTTTGGATGTAAACAGTCCCCCACAGTTCCATGTAACTACACTCAATTCCTAGCTGATGGTGCTTTTTGGGAAGTAACAGGACCTTTAGAAGGTGGAGTTTATTGGAGAAATGAATCACTGGGCCAGATCTAACAGGATTTGCTTTACTACCTGTTTGACTACACAATATTACCAGTTGCCTCATGATTTCACCTACATCCACTAATTCTTCCTGTCACTAAGTTTTCCTCATTATAGTGAAAAATATTCCCTTGAACCCTGAACTGTCAGCAATGAACCCCTTACTTCCAGCAATCAGAAGGCAGAAGTAAATTTGAGGCCCATCTGGTCTACACAGTGGGTTCCAGGACAGACAGAGCTATAGAGTAAAACCCTGGCTCATAAAAAGAACCCCAAAAGCAAGTTATATAAATGGATATAAATGGGAATGCATGAAATTTAAATTTTTTAAAGTAGATAAGATTAATTTACTGTACACAATTTGAACTTAGCACCTTTGATGAATACTTTCCCCAACCTTTGATGACTATCTTTTCTTCCAACTTCTGTATACTCTACATTGCTTCTATGGCCTTGACTGTTTCTATTCATCATATGAATATCATCATGTATCATTGTCCTTCAGCACATGGTTTATTTAACTCTGCACAAAATCATCCAGGTTCCACCATACTTCAAATATTCAAGATTTCATTATTAGTTGTACTGTTGTTGTCATTATAATTACTGTGAGATATAGCCTTGTTGTGTTTTTGTGTATGTCAGATATTCCGGGACATGTTTTGCATATAGATAACCAGTTTTTACAGCACTGTCTATGAGAAAAATTATTACCTTCAATTGTGTAGTCAAAGATCAGTTGGTTGTACATGGGTTTATTCCTGGGCATTCTATCTGGGGAATACATCAAATCTAAAAGGATTTCCCCTGATAAGAAATAAATAATATGACTAGATAACATATGAGATGGAATATTTGTCAATAGGTCAAGACACAAGAGTATGTAAGGAATGCAATTTCATAGCAAATAAAATCAATTTTGTTATAAGGCAAAAGGAGTAGATACTTCTCAAAAGAAGATAATTCCAATGGGTTTATGAAATGGTGATCAGCATCTTGTATCATGAAAAAATTAAACTAAAAGGATAATTATTACAAAAAGATGAAAAGGTTAGGATTGACAAGGGTGTGAAGAAAAAAATCCTTCGTACTATTGGTAGAAAATAAATTAACCCAGACATTATAGAAAACAAACAGTATGGAGGTTTCTCCAAAAATTATGAGCTACCACATGATGCAGAAATACTACTACTGGGTTTATATCTGAAAGAAATGAATGAATATTTTGAAGAGATATATACCTTCAGCATAGGCTTGATCTTTCATTTTTTTCTGTTTTGAAAGTAAAACTGAGACACAACTTACTGAAACAATCTTAGTATTTATCAAATCTCATTATATATGCATTTAAAGCTTTTGATAAAAGGATATGACATCACTTACATTTTCAATAGATTGTACCTTTAAATTATATCACTAAAGCTAGTGTAAAGCTCAAACTCAAAGTCCCATTTTGATATGATACATGCAAAACTGTTTTGATATTTTCAGAATGTGCGTCCATATAGCTAATGACAATAAAAAATCAGAAAATACATTTTAATCTGTAGTTCCTATTATCCTCAATAAGGCTTAAACAGTTTTTAGATATTTTAATATAAATGAGAATATTTATGATCTTATATAGAGCATAAAAAGCACCAACCTTCACCATTCATTATTCTCTAATTTTGCCAGCAACTATATATCTTATTATAAATTTACAGTATTCAACTCCTGAAAAATTCCAGGTGAGAGTGACTTCATCCACATTAAACATATAATTAGTTTTGACAATATCTAAATATGTGTCATCCATAACCTGATTATATGATCATATCCATTCTTCCTCTCTGGGTGGAACATTTCCAAGCTGCATATTAAAGTTCATCATATACTAAGTAAAACCAGACCTCAGCAGCCATAGGAACACCTTTGCAAGGACCTAGGTTTTGTCCAGTGCTTTATGTTTCAGAAATCTGACCCTAGTAGTCTCCCAGTGGATTGTTGTATTATTTATTATGATATACTCAAACTACTATGTATGATAACTGGAATATTCCATCCAAACTCCAAGCACTAGTTTCTTCTCTGAGTGCTTACATACTGCCACTCAGTTTTTCAGATGGAACAAACCTAAGAATTAGATCCTTGTAATTAGAGGGTCCAAGGATCACCTGTGATCTGAGTCTGTGACTAACATCCCAATATGTAAATATTATTTCCTTTACTGCTAAAGAGAAATAATGAAAATAACTTTTCACTGTCACACTGAGCATATCACCTGGTCTTTGATTGACATAGGAAAAACCAGAATTGATAGTTAATGGCACAGAAGAAGTAACACAGACTCTTGAAAAATCCTGTGGAAATCTATGCACCAGCCAACAGCACCTATATTAACTTCTTCATTCAAATTGAAATGAATTTGTCTGATTACAGGTAATCACAATTCAGAATTTTAAATATGTGAATAAAAATAGCTTCCATTTATGTTTAAACATTTCCCTGACATTTATTCCTTGTGCATTGATTAGTTGTGAGAGTATTAAGTTAATAGTTGTTCACTGCAGGGAGACACTTCACTGATGAGACCTAAGAGATGCACTATTCTATGGGTAGGGAGTTCTGAACATATATATTTATACTATGTTCATTTATAAAAATAATAGTAACAGGGTTCCCTTATGGGTCTATGAGCCCCAACCATGTATTCTTGGTCAGATTTGTGATAATAGGTACCTATATTCATCTTGTGGAGCTGACCTGTACTTTCCTTTACACACCAGACTCAGGTACCACCACAGAAGAGGAGGTGGGAATATTGTAAGATGTAGAACTTGGAAAGGATCTAAGTGAAGGAGCACCATCTGAACATAACAGGGGCCCTGCACTCAATAACACATTGTGGTCATGTGGCCTACATAAGACCTATATAATATCAAGCCAGTCAACACTTATTTGAGGGTGTAGCCCCTGGCAGGACAACCATGTAATGGGAAATGTGCTTCTGCATATATGTTTCTCTTATTGGTTGATGAATAAAACACTGTTTAGCCGATAGAGGCAGGAAGATAGGGAGGCTGAGGAAACAAGGGGAAATCTGAGAAGAAGAGAAGAACCTGAATGGATGTCATGTAGATGTTATAAGTATCTCAGGTTACAGTGAATGATCTTTGATGGCTGAACTCCTTGGTTGGCAAGAAATTCTTGGTTATTTTGACTTCATGTGATATCTGTCACCATTCAATGGCACCTGCTTTAAGGCAGCCATCATGCTTGCAGTGCAAAATACTCAACCTGAAGTTATTACAGAACCCTCACAATTATTCACTCTCTCCTCAACTGTCATCAACAATAAATATAAATATAAATGGCACCAATAAAATAAAATCAAAACTTTCTTCAGTTTTCTAGCCCAATGTCTAATCTATAAACTAATATAATTTATAATATCTTGTATATAATCACTAAAAAATAATTTTATTAATAATATTTGTAATGATTCCACTTTTCTTAATCTCCAATAGAGACTGGGATATGGAATATCAATCATCCCCACTATTTTCCCTGGGCAATGAAAAGGGCTGTCATAGGATCCCCTGATTTTCTTAACAACTCCATGTATTCTTTGCATACAAATCATGATACATCATTCCCATAATTTACCTAGTTTTTTTATTAAGATAGAAGTAAGGTGACTTGTTCCAGTAGAGTATGTACAGTACAATTTTTTGATAGACAGAAATAAATATTTTTAAGGAATGGATATCATTTTCTCATCAAGGTTAAACCATTATGGCAATTTTATTTCCACCTTGCTTGTCTTCACTATACACAGTAACCCAAAACAATCCTTTAAAAAAAAGACCTAGTACTTTATTAGTCTGCATAAAACCCTCTGTGGTTTCCTATTCCTTGTGAATATATTTCTAATTGCCTGCCATTGCTTCTCAGAACTTGTAGAACCTGACTCTGAACTATTTAGACAATCTCATTTCAAACCTGCCCTGCAAATCATCACTGTCCAGCCAGGATGGCTACTCTTCATTTCCTAGAACGTGAAGCTCCTTTCTTCTTCAAGGTTTATGCCCTTCCTGCTGCTGCTGCCTAGAAAATTATTTCCTCTTATCTTCACATGACTGCAGCTTTCATTTATTTTATCTTCTCTCAAATATTACCTCCTGAGAGAGACTACGAAGTTTTAAGTTATTTTAAAGTGTATGCCTTTCCTTTCCCAGTTAATCACTGTACTTATTTACTTCACAGAACTTGTTTTCAGCCACAAACATTTCTGTCTATTTATTTATTTTATTCCTAGTTCTTCCTGCAAATGAAATATTAACCTAATATAACTAGGGGTGCCCTACTCTTATCTCTAAATACCAAAGTGATGCTTGGCACAGAGTAATTACATGCTTACATATTTCATATATTTATTCATTTCATTTAGTCTTTGGGTGACTGATGTCCATGAAACTGAATTCTTTAAAAATTTCTATGTGAATATGGTCATTCATTATAACTGTATTTTAAACAATGCCTTCAGAACATAGTTAAGAATAACAATGCTCTGGGCAGTGCCCTGATCTGATAGAACAGGTGTTCCTGTAACAATGGTAAGACTTGTCCCTCCTTACACTCTCATCTCTGACAGAAGATGTCAGTAAACAAATCCAACTAAGTTCTTGAACTTGGAATTTTCATCCTCCAAACTTTCCACAAAACAAATTTGTTGTTATAGTCACAGAGTATGAAGTATATTTTGCTATAGGAGACTGGGTTAGTTTTCTTTCTGTTGCTGTGATGAAGACCAGGACCAGGAGAAACTTGGGGAGGAAAATGTTCATTTTAAATTATGTGTCTCAGTCACAGTCCACCATGAAAATAAGTCAGAGCAGGAACTCAAAGCAGGAACCTGGAGGAGGTGGGTACTGAAGCAGAGATCATAGAGGAATGTTACTTACAGGATTGGTCCTCCAGAATTACTAAATTTGCTTCTGTATACAACCCCAGGACCACCTAATAAGACAAAGTGCTGCCCACATTGGAGTAGAGAATCCCCCATCAATCAGTAAAGAAAGTAATGAGGGATGTTTCTCTGTATATATGTTTCTCCTATTGGTTGATGAGTAAAACACTGATTGTCCAGTAGCCAGGCAAGATACAGAGGCAGGGCTGCAAGATGAGAATTTGCGGGAGATGTCACAGAGAGGAGCCACAAAGAGACACCATGTACCTACAGGGAAAATATGACATGTCAGTCATTCTCTGGTAAGATAAGGCCATGTAGAAATACATAGATTAATAGTTGTGGATTAATAATTAAGAGAGGGCTATCCAGTACGAAGCCTGAGCCATCAACCAAACAATTTCTAATTAATATAAGATTCAGTGTGTTTACTTGGGACTAAAAAGCTGTGGGACTGGTAAAACAGAAACTCTGTCCTAAAGAAAGTGTGTCTCCTGTTTGCCTACAGGCTAATCTGATGTGGGAATTTTCTCAATTGAGATTTCCTCCTCTTAGGCAATTCTAGTTTGTATCAAGATGACAAAAACAAACACAGAGGCTGAGCACAAGTAATCATAGTTCCATATATCATGAGTACAGAGACATAAGGCTAACCTTTTCCATTCAGTGAGAAGTATGGTATTAGACCCCAACAAGACATGAAAAAGTAAAAGGCGGTTTTGTCATATTTTACTTTGTATTTGTACATATTAAGTTATTCAGAATTATAGCAATGATATTATTTTTAAAGACGGGAAAGAAATTGAACAAACTGCGAAACTATAATGAAATAATAAAATTTAAATGGCTCTTCTTTCTGTTTCCTAATCTTTGAAATGCTTTACATTAAGAGATGCCAGCTTAAGTGTTGTGTTCTCCTTCTCTCTTTCCAAGTACAATTAATCACTCCTCTAATACTCTGATAGCCCCTCATATATACTTTTATGTGGTATTGATTCAATTCTCCCCTGCTGCTAAGGCTATTTGTTAACATCTGACTCTCTCGCAGTACAGATTAAAATGTGTTGGCATGGAGCTCTACCTTGGTTTCAGTATCTTAGTATCTTACTCATGTTAGCACAAAAGTGATGCTGAATGAAGTTTCTTTGAGAGGATGGGCAAAGAAAAACTGAAAATAAATATTTAAGTAAATGGATAGTGGGATTTAAGCAACACACACACTCATGCAAAAAATACATCATAAAAACACAAAACTGTAAAAACAATATATGCAAAGGACCTGTAAGATTAAAAAAAAGCAAAAACAACAACAAAAGAAAAAATTACTTTTGTGTTGAAATATCTTCCTGCTGGGCATACTGACAACTCTTAGAAGTAGTTTGTATACCCAGGAAGACTCCATTGGAGACAATAAATTTTTCATTCATGAGTGGTTCTCAGTTGGAAATGTCTTCTGAGCTAGGAATGGGGCTTGTGTCCACTTCCCTTCTCAGCACTGAGACCCCATCTGGAGAAGACTGTGCAGGCACGGTACATGCTAATACAGTGTCTGTGGATTCATATGTGTATCAGTCCTGCTTAAGTTCTGCTGTGTTTAAAAGGTTTTTTGTTTGTTTGTTGTTGTATGTATTTTAGGGTTCCTTTTTTGGTTGGTTGGCTTTTGGTTTGGGGGGGCTTTTTGTTTTTGTTTTTGTTTTGATGTCCTCTTGTCCTGTCTCCCTTCTGACTCTTAAAATCTTTGTGCTTCCTCTTATACAGGATTCCTTGTGCCCTCAGAATAGGAGTTTGATGAAGACATCCCATTTAGAACTGAACATTGTCCAGTTGCTGGTCTTTGTATTTGTTCCTATTCTCTATGGGAAAAAAAGCTTATCTGATGATGACTGACCAAGAAACAGAAGAATGTATTACAAGTCATTTTTATATTTCTTTAACAGAATAATACTATTTGATTTTCTTCTATGTCATTGGACCATTTATTCTTAGATTCTTAAGCACCCAGGCAATGTTGAGGATGGGTCCATCTCACGGAGTAGGCCTTAAATAAAAGCATATATTAGTTGGTTATTCTCCCAAGCTTTATGCCATTATTACACTAATCCATCTTCAAAGCAAGGAGCCATTTTAAATGATAAGGTTTTTAACTGTCTTGGAATTGACCATTATCCATTTGTAGTAAGTATAGTATTTTCTCTTATAATGAAAACTAATCAGTAAGGGTGAAATCTCTATGTAGGCACCAGCTCAACTTCAACTTGGTTTTTGAATTGTGTATGTGTCCTCTTTAGCCATAGGTCTTTACCATCAGTTTATGTGCACAGCCAATAGCCTAAAAATTGCCTCGGTTATTTGGAGGTTCCCACAGGGCACCTCCTGGCCAACAAAGTGATTAGATGCAACAAATTCCCTGAACTGGAGGTTTCACTGTATGAATGATTTTTTTTCTAGCTCCATATATTTACCTGTGAATTTCATTATTTTCTTTTGTAAGAAATGAGTAATAATCTACTGTGTAAATTTACCATATATTTTTTACTCAATAAATCAATCTCATCTTCCTGAGAAACCACAACACTATTCCCATAGTTGTGGTACAAGTTATACTTTCACCAGTAATGAAATATTTCCTTCTCCAACATGAACTGTCATTTGTTTTATTGATCTTAGCCTTTCTGACTGGCATCAGATGAAATTTCAAACTAGTTTGATTTGCATTTGCCTGATGACTAAGAATACTGAACATTTCTTTGACTGTTCCTTGGTTATTTGTGTTTCCTCTTTGAGAATTCTATGGATCTATAATCCATTTTTAAATTGGCTAATTTATTTCCTTGATGATTACTTTTTAATGCTTTACAAATTTCCAATATTTATTCTCTGTTGGTTGTGTATGTGGTTAAAATCTGTTCCCTGATGTGTTGCTGATATTATGGTATTCTTTGCCATATGAAAGCTATTCGATTTCATGGGGTCTCTTTTAATAATTATTGTTCTTGGTGTCTGTGCTATAAGTATTCTGTTCAGAGAGTCTTCCTGATCAGAGTTCAAGACTATTCAAGACTTTTTTGTCTATCAGATTCAGTGTATCTGTCCTTATGTGGAGGTTTTTGATACATTTAGGATTAAGTTTTTTACAGGGAGATAGGTATGGATCTATTCAGATTCTTTTAAATCCAGTCATTCACTTTGAACAGCACCATTTATAGAAAATTCTTTCTTCAGAGCATGTTTCTGCCTTCTTGTAAAATCAAAAATCAGATGTGGATTTTCAATTCAATTCCATTGATCAACATATCTGTCTTAATGCAAATATCATGCTGTTTTTACTGCAATAACTCTGTAGTACAATTTGAGATTGGGTAAGGTAATACATCCAGCAATTCTTTTATTGTTTTGGAGTGTTTTCACTATCCTAGGTTTCTGTTGGTTTTCAATATGAAGTAGAGGTTTGCCCTTTTAAGATTTATGAAAACATATATAGGAAATTTGATGGCAGTTGCAATGCATCTGTAGATTGTTTTTGTTAGAATGGCCATTCTTACTATATTAATCCTAATGATCCATAAGAATGAAGATCATTCCATCTTCTGATACCATCTGCAATTACTTTCAATATCTTAAAATTTTATGAAACAAGTCTTTTTTTAGTTAGAGTTACCCTGAGATATTTTATTGAGGCTATTGTAAAAGATAGTGCCTTCATGATATCTTTCTCAGTCCATTTGTCATTTGTATATGGAAACTCTTGGTTAGAGATTTTATAGTCCATTCACAATAACAAGATTTCATCCATTAAAAACTGCATATAGACGACAAAAATATTTCTGACAGTACTGAAAGCTAGGAAGCCTGAAAATCAGGCACTGTCAAGGTTGGTATCCCTCAGTCTACTTCTATTTCAGTGAAGAAAGTAGAGCAGGAAACATCAAGTTAGCTGATGCCCAATCTTTATAAGATCACTTGTCAATAAAGACAGAACTTCCCTAGCCCCACTCATATCCCAATGTCTACCCACCTCTTAATAACTCATTAACGATTGAATATTAACATGATTTTTAGAAAAGATATGAATACTGAAACCATACCATATTACCTAAAAAATACAGAAAGTAAATACCCTACAATGTTCCTACCTACATAACTGCCCATACTCACCAAAATAGCCATGTATAGAAACTATCCTGTCTTTTTACCATTCCAAATCAACAAAAAGAATAATGAAATAAAATTTAATTGAATAATCATAATAATTCGTTTAATATTTTCTCTACAAAGACTAAGCTTTTTTGATAGGCATACTTAACAAATCTGTATTAGCAATATGAAAGCACAGACAGGGCACAGGAACAAAAACAGGTGATGGAGGACCCCTACCCCCAGAGTTCTTAGGTTCCCTGTACACAAGTAGAAAGGTAAAATAGTTTGGTCACTGTTTGAATCTTGAATATACTTGCTGAAACTCATCTGTTTGCCATATGCCAGCTTGGGTGAAAAGAAGTTATTCTAAATCCTCACAGTACTTGTGAAAATCTGTATTCACACTTGGACTATCTTCTTGTTCTTTGAATGTGTGTTTAACGTCCAGTTTCAGAGGTCTGAGGTTGAAGCCTGACATATTCTTTGGGGTTTTATATGCACAACCACCACACAGACAGTCAAACAGCATTGGTAGGGCCAGCAAATGCTGCTGGTGTTGTCTAAGCCTGTAATATAACACTAAGGGGCTTGTGAAGCCTGAATACAAACTCAGGTCAGGAGAGGGTAAATAGTTAAGTTCCTGATGACTTGCCTCATTGGCATGAACCAACACATTTTTCCTCCAAAAATCTCATTAATGGCTTGCACTTGACTGCAACTAGTAAAATAAAATAGGCCTTTATAACAAAATCACATTTGCCCAGATGTACACACAGAATTCAGGTTCACTGGTGGCTCTTCCTTTTTCTTGATCTTTTTTTTCCCCAGAGAGTACAGGAGTTGGAATATTTTGATCCTCTTCTTTCACGTGGACACTGGCTGTTTGAAAATGATTTTATCACCTTTACTGTCATTGATTTCGGTCACTTCTGATTTTCATCTCTTCAAAAATGTTGGTGTACAAACTGGTGAGGGACCCTGGCTGTCTACAGAGTTCTTCTACTGCTTACTTTGCCTATTTTTCCTGTTATGAATGCTTTTGACAATTCACTTCAACATCTTCTCCTTTTTCTTAGGTATACCTGAAATCCTTTCTCCTGGGGCAGGCAAAACCTGGGTACCCTCAGACTCCTTAGGATCCTCAGGGGTGCTAAGAGTGCCCTGTGAATTCTCTCTTCAGATTAGGTAAAACCAGAAAAGGGAAACTATAACCAATACCCTTCTTGGCTAGCTTCTTCCAGGGTAATTTTTCCTTCCTCTTGAACTGATATTCTATTTTCAACATTTAAAAATGCCCCTGTTTCTGATTTTAGTGTTTCACTGATGGAAATGATGGTTGTTGAAATGGAACATTCCATTCTTTAAAAAGTACTTTGTGAACATTTTCTGATGTTATACACTCACATGATAAAAGCCTTTCACCAAAAAGGTAGTCGTCAATTGTTTCTGCAACTGTCTTGGCAACATCCTCAAACTCAAATTCCTCGATGGCAAATCCTCTGCTGTTTCCAGTCGATTTACTTCTCGACTATTTGTACTTGAGGATAGCATAAAATGGGTGAAGTCGTCATAGATGTGGGTTTCAGGTAGTGTTGACGGCAGATGGCCCAGAAAGATCACACCAGGGATAAGATTTCTTTCCTTCTTTTGCCTTTTCACCTGCTGTTGGAATTGTGTCATCTCTTTCTGAAACAGAGAGTCTTCCTGCAGGTTCACCTCCAGATTAGGCTTTGCAAGACAGGCTAACACCGCCATGCTGGAGGACCCCTAGCAGATCCATGTGGAGCTGCCAGAAGTGACCTAGTTAAGTATTTTCATGAAAATATATTCCTAACCATGCAAAAATTGTCAAAATCATAGCATTGAAAAGACATTGGTAGACATAGATCTGTGTTTTAAAATTCCTCGTGTTATGGTTCCAATGTTTGGTCATCTCCTGAACAACACTGGCTTCTACCTGTGAGCATCCTGCTGCCAAAAAAAAATGCAATCTTTGTTTCAAAATGAAGCAAACTAAACAGAATGGCAAAGTCAACTTTTTCATTCAAAACTGGATAGTGTGTGATGTGAAAATATTAACATGATTTTTCTGCTTCTAGGGACTTTGCTTAGAAGGAGGCTGTTTATTTAAAAAGGAAATCCAATAAGTTAGAAAACTGAAAGGAAAGCATTCTTTTAAAAATAAATATACAATATGGGTATTGGCTGCAGGGTCTGGTGACAAGAAAAGATGTCCCTCACCTGAAGAGTGGATAGAGAAAATGTGGTACATCTACACAATGGAGTACTATTCAGCAGAAAAAAATAATGGAATCATGAGATTCGCAGGCAAATGGATGACACTAGAAGAAACCATCCTGAGTGAGGTAACCCAGTCACAAAAAAGAGAAACATGGCATGTACTCTCTCATATATGGATTTTAGACATAGATCTGGGGAATGCCAGCCTTCAATCCTATGGCCAGAGAGTCTGGGAAACAGAAACTTTATTTAGTGGCTGATCGAAGAAGAGGCAGACTCCCTTGGTTAAGTACTGAGCTGAACTCAAGAAAGCCAGTAACAGAGAGGGAGGACTGATGATCAAAGGGATTAAGACTGGGCTGGTTTAACCTCCAGAAACAGCTGACCAGACAAAGGTTAACTCTTGAATCCCAGGCATCAGCCTGGGAAGCCAGCATGGGACTGATCAAGACCCCCTGAATGTGGGTGTCAGTGAGGAGGCCTAGGGAATCTATTGAGCCTTGGGCAGCAGATCAGTACCCATCCCAAGTATACACACGGACTTTGGACTCCCATAGAACAATGTGAGGTGCACTCTCACCCCGAACTCTTGGGGAAGGGTCTAGGCCCTGCCCTATATGAAATGACAGACTATGCACACCCCCATGGAGGGCCTCACCCTCCCTGGGGAAATGAGGGGATAACGGGGGGGGGGGGAGGGCTCGGGAGGGAGGGAGGGAATGGGAGAGGGACCTGGAACTGACTTGTGAAGCAACCTTGTTTCTTATCTAAATTTAAACTGGAAAATAAAATTTAAAAAAAAAAGAGTAAATGAGCCCCTCCTCTTCCTAAAAACAAAAAAGAAAAGGTGCCAAAACTTTTTCCTAACAATTATGACTGAAAACACTAAATCAGCTCTCCAAGAATTTCTTCCTAGGCTCCCTATACATCTGAGAATTCTCTCAGAAAATTCCAATAAAATTTTAATTTATTGTCTATATTTTGTCTATATTTAAATGTAAACAATGAAGAGCTCTTTATGTTCTTTGCGGGGACTGGAAATGTGTTCCCAGCACCTGCATGTCAGCTGGCATTTCCAACTCCATGTTTTCTGCCATAATGGAAAACAGAAAAAAGACAGATGAGAAAAAATAGCAAGAGATTTAAATTGCACTTATAAATCCAATCATAGTAATATCTATATGTAATGAAAATGGCTTAAGTATAATTTAAAACCAGAGATTGTCAGATAGGCTATACATTGTCTGAAAAAAATATAACAATAAATGAATTTTAAGAACAATACAATAGCATGGCAAAAACAAAATAGTAAGAGCAAACTTCAAAATGTCTAATGCAGCTTTATTGATACCTGCAATAAAGAGATCTAGAATAAAAGACATTACAAAAAGAAAAGGTGTTATTGCCTGATAGCTACAAATCAGTTTACTAGGAAGAGAAAATATCCTAATTTGTATTATACAACAAAGCTCCTAAAAGCAGCAATACAATACATTTTAGCTTGTTTTATGTTGCTGTGATAAACACCATGAACAAAACAACATGGGAAGGTTGGGATTTGTTTCATGTACGGATAACAACATTAAAGGAAACCAAAGCAAGAACTAGAAATCATAACCTTGAGGCAAAAACTGAAGGAGAGCCATAATGGAATACTGTTTCCTGGCTTAGTCACGTTTTTGCCTCACTTTTCTTCTTCAACCCAGCTCCACCTAACAAGGGTGGGCACTGTTCACAATAAGGGAGTATCCCATGTCACTCACTGGTCAAAAATTATTCTGTCTATAGACCATTGTGAGGGAGATATTGTCTCAGTTGAGGTTGCCTCGTCCCTCATGACCATAGCTTGTGTCAAGTAGACAAAATCTAACAATCACATGATAAAACTGTGTAAAGATAGATGCATACCCTAAAATTTCAGCATTCCCTTGTAAATCACTGATAGAAAAATAAATAAATAAATAAATAAATAAATAAAGATATTAGAAGTCCCAACATTCAGATTTATACATTTGAGAGTCACAGATCATTCTCCTCAACAACAGCAGGCTATATCTTCTTCAAATATATGTGAAACATTAATTATATTTTTGAGAAAAAATTAGCATTTCCAAGTTTCAAATGGCAGAAATAAAATACAAACAAGATCTTTAAACGAGAAATCAACAATGGAAAAATCCCCAAGTATTTTATGATAAAATATTACAAATATTTTGATAAAATATTACAAATCTAAATAATTCAAATTATAAAGATAATTTCAGGAAACATGAAAATATTTTACACTAAATAAAACATTAAAATGTCAAAATTTCAGAAGATAAAGCTGTCATAGGAAACATTTTATAGAATTAAAATATTTAAACTAGTGGAAAAGATCTCTGCATAAGCTCTTTGTGAGAGACATTAGCCCACTCTTGGAGTCAAGATGTACTACAAAGGTATAGAGAAAGAGATTGGTATGACAATAAACATGTACCTGGTATAAAAGAGAAAGTCAGAGTTAGGCACACATGTGGATCATAGCCAAATTCTGACAAGGATATACAGGCAAATTGGTGAACAAATGAAAGGCTTTTCAATATGTAGTGTTGATGGTTTTTTAATTTCTTTCATATCGACAAATAAAGTATATCTATCTCACAGTTGACAAAAAGTAAGCCAAAGATGATTTTTCTCTTAAATATAAAAGCCAAAATTATAAAATTCCTGAAAGGAAAGAGGACAAAGCTTCTGTGACCTGGAGTTAGGTTACAAGTCATGAGACATATCACCAACGATGGTAATTGTTTTCTAGCACTCCTCACAGTGTTCTTAGTGAGCAAAAGAAAAAGTACTTTTTTATTATCTCTATTGAAAATAGATTTTTCTTTCATACAAACCTTTTAAAATTAGTAAAGTGGATTGAAGGAAAGATTAAAAAGAAAAGAATATGTGTCTGACAAAAATAATCAGATCCCAAACATGCAAAATCTCAGGAATATGGAGGGGAGCTTATGGTGTTTTAAATGGGCTAAATATTGAAAATTCCTTTAAAAGAGGATCAAATTTTCTATTCAAATTAAAGCCACAATGAACAACACCAAAAGCTCAATAAAACAGCCAAAATGTTTTAAAACACAATAATAAAATAAAGCAGGTAACAGCACTCACTTGTGATGGCCTACCACAAATGAAACATTCAACACTGGCAGGTATAGAAAACTCAAGAACACTCCACTCCAAGATATGTATCCAAGATAAGTGAATTTGAACACAATAGCAAAGTCATGTAGGCCTTCCTATAGGAACTTCATTCACGATTTCCAATCCATGAAGGTAATCCTTGTATTAACAAATAAACACATGAATAAATTGTGTTATTGTAGTGTAAGAAAATAATTGTCCACAAAAACAAGAAAACACACTTTGAAGAATGTGATAGATTACTGATTAATATGAATACCCTACTTGAAGTGAGCAAGCCACACTTAAAAATCATGTGATGTGTGACCCCATGATATACTGTAAAGATGAATCATTAAAAGGAAAACAGATCTGCAATTGCTAAAGGGTTCCTGTAGAAGGGGCTGTCTACACAGGAGGATCAGGCAGGGATCACCTGGGTATGCAAAATGTTTTCCTTAGAATCATGAAAATGGACATAGAATAACACATAATACTATGACATTTCCAAAATTTATAGGAAAATGTGTTTAATTTTTCATTGCTTTGTAACATTTCCACTGAAGGAAAAAAGCCTGTATGGCTTAAATGAGGATGGTCTCCATAGGCTCATCATATATGAAGACTCTCTCCCCTGTTGACGTAACTGTTGGGAAAAGTTCAATAGAGGTTTTGAAAGCCTCATGCTACTATCACTCTCCTCTCTCCCCCTGCCTCATATTTACAGATATGGATCTAAGTTCTCACCTACTGCTCCAGAGACTTGCCTTCCATGCTCCCTACCATGATTGGCACAAATTAATCCCCAAAACTGTAAGCTCCCAATAAATTCTTCTTAAGTTGTATTAGTATTAGTCACACTATCTTCTTAACAATAGAAAAGTACCTAAAACAATACCTTAAGCCAATCCATACACACAGTGGCAAAAATGAGTCCATCCTTGACTTTCCCAGGTTCTGATTAATGAAATAACTTGTAGGAAATTTTATCAATACTCTGGATAGCAGTACTCATGCTGCATCATCAGTAATTGTATCACTTATGAGGATATACAGTTACAGGTGGAAAAATTAATTTGAAGTCATCTGCCATTTACCTTCACACTGACAAATCATAAGGCAACTTTTACCTTCTTGTTTCAACACACAAACTATAAGCAAGTGCCATTTTTATACTGAATCTAGTATCCTG
The DNA here is from genome assembly GCF_017639785.1 of Mesocricetus auratus. Lineage (NCBI taxonomy): Eukaryota > Metazoa > Chordata > Mammalia > Rodentia > Cricetidae > Mesocricetus > Mesocricetus auratus. The sequence continues at coordinate 46,176,914 of NW_024429184.1, read as the reverse complement.
TTCTTCAAATTTATAGGTCTGTTTGGCAATTTCACTCATTAAATTTTGCTCCAAAAACCTCACAACAATGTGTTGCCTAGTTTCCTAAATACATGAAAAGCATGGAGTCCCTTATAAATTAAATTTGTATGTTGGAGAAATTGGTTTAAATAAGTGTGTATGGACCCCAATCTGATGACTGACAGGCCAGCAGGGAACTGATCCAGACACCCCTACCCTCAAACCTGGGTGTCAAAGAAGAGGCCTCAGCAATCTATGGGACCTTGGAGAGTAGAGCAGTATTTATTCCTAGCATACAAATAGAGTCTGGGAGCCCACTCCACATGGAGGAATGCTCTCTCAATCTGAACACATGGGGGAGGACCTAGGCCCTACGCAGGATGATATAACAGACTCTGAAAATCCCTCATGGATTGAAGTCCTACCCTCCCTGAGGAGTGGAGGGGAGGTGGAGTGGAGTGGGGACTTGGGAGGATTAGGGGGCTGGGAGATGACGGGAGGGAGAGGAAACTGAGAGTAGCATGTGTAAAAATATAAGTTTTAAAAATGGGGAAAAATGAATAAGTACCATGAATTCAGTGATATTTTTTTTAAAAATCTATGTTTAGTATGGTATCTGAACAGAGCCACATATACAACTAAGTGGTTTTACTAAGTGAAGAAACTATGAGGAGAAATATGCTATGAGATTCAAGACACAAGTGGTTCCAGATTTAATACTTTAAGTTCTATATGGAAGTCACTGACACTAACTGTCATGGCTAATGATAATTCAGGAGATAGACATATACCAATTGAATATATTTAAAGTACTAATATTTTAACGTACAAATATTAAAAATATACAATAAATCCCTTAAAACTCTTAACTGGATATATTATTTCATATGTTAAAATTGACTTTCTGCTAGTTACTTCCCCTCTCCCACAAGCTCCTAATTTACTCAGAAGATTTTGTCCCTTTCCCTTTCTCAAGGGTCCATGTACTTTTCTCTTAGGGTCCTCCTTGCTTCCTAGCTTCTCTGAGGTTGTGGGTTGTAGGATAGGTAATCCTTTGCTCTATGTCTGAAATCCATTTATGAGTGAGTTCATACCATGTTTTCTTTCTCTGTCTGGGCTATCTCCCTCAGGACGGTTTCTTCTAGTTCCATCAATTTGCCTTTGAATTTCAAAAAGAGAAAAAAGAGGGAGGGAGGACTAGAACATGAGGGATCAGGAAGGGCAAGTTGGGGAAAGAACAGAGAAAGACAGCAAGGAAACAGACACCTTAATAGAGAGAGCCTTTATGGGCTTAAAAAGAATCTAGTACTAGGGAAAGCTGCAGGGATCCACAAGGATGACACCAACTAAGATTCTAAGCAATAGTGGAGGTGGCAACTAAATGCTCTTCCCTTATAATGAGATTGATGACTACCTTAAATGCCATCATAGAGCCTTCACCTAGAGATGGAAGCAGAAACAGAGATTCATAGCTAAGTACTAAGCCAAACTCTTGGAATCCAGTTATAGAGAGAGAGAAATAATGAGCAAAGGGGTGAAGATCATGCTGGCCAAACCCACAGAAACAGCTGATCTGAGCAAGTGGGAGCTCATAGAACCTAGTCTGACAGCTGAGGAAGCAGCATAGGACCAAACCAGGCCCCCTGAACATGGATGTCAGTTGGGAGACCGGGGAAGTCTATGGGGCCTCTGGCAGTGGAAACAGTGTTTATCCCTTGTATGTGAATGAACTTTGGTTACCCCTTCCCTATGGATGTATATTCTCTTAGGCTAGATACATAGGGGGAGAGTCTAGGTCTTATATGACAGATTTTGATGATCCCCCATGAGAGGCCTCACCCTCCCTGAAGAATGGATGGTGTATGGGATGGGGGTAAGTAGGGTTAATGGGAGGACAGGAGAGAGAGGGAACTGGAATTGGTATTGTGTTTAATTTACATAAAATTAATTTTAAAATGCTTTCTGTAGTTAATATCCCCTTTGGTGTTTATTCCTACTTCAAAGATTTTATGTGTGTTCACTGCTCCATGTTGTCCTTGTGGTCTTCATCATTTTTTAAGTGGCTCAGCAGTAAAAGTTTACATTAAGGGTTCAGCTTCACTACCTATTAATAGTTGTACTAATAACAGTAATGAAACAGATGGGGTAATTAATTTATAAAAGCAAAGGGGTTATTTTGCCTCACAAATTTGATGTTGCAGTTCATAGTCTCTTAGTTCCATTGTTTGGAGCCTGTGGTAAGATAGAATGTGGTAGCTGTGATCCATGGCAGAACCAAATCAGTGACTTTATGGGCAGAAAACAAAGGAAGCTAGAGTCCCAAGGTCCCCTTCCAGGGATAGCCATTGATGAACTAAAAACCCCACTAGGCTACACATGAAAGATCCAACATCCCCACAATAGCACCATCATGGGAACAAATGTACATATTGGCCTCTAGGAGACATTCAAAAGGTTGGACGACTATAGTAAAGTTTTTACCCAGCATTCATTTCAGCAGAATTCTGAATCAGGTTGTCCCCATAACTATCATAAAAAAATTATATTTAGTTCAGCCCCCACTTTTTAATTGGAACCTTTGGTATTTTGAAATATAGCATCTTGAGTTATTTGTACATTTTGGAGATCAGCCTTCTGTCAGACATGTGGTTTAGTGAATATCTTTTTCCAATATGTGTGTTGCCTTTTAGTCTTGTTGACTGTGAAATTCTCAATATGGGAGTCTAAAATGGATGAGAGACACTTAAGAAAGTGCTAAATATCATTAACCATTAGGGAAATGCAAATCATAACAACCCTGAGATATCTATCATCTTACTCTTGTCAGAATGGCTAAAATCAAAAATGCCAATGACAGCTTATGCTGGAGAGGATGTGGAGAAAGGGGAACACTCCTTCACTGCTGGTGGGAGTGCAAACTTGTACAGCCACTTCAAGAAATCAGTATGGATATTCCTCAGAAAAATGGGAATCAGTCTACCACAAGACCCAGCAATCCCACTGTTAGGCATACACCCAAAAGATGCCCATTCACACAACAAGGATGTCTGTTCCACTATGTTCATAGCAGCATTATTTGTAATAGCTAGATCCTAGAAGCAACCTAGATGCCCAAAAACGGAAGAGTGGATATACAAAATGTGGTACATTTACACAAAGTGTACTACTCATCAGAAAAAAAAAACAATGGAATCTTGAAATTTGCAGGAACTAGAAGGAACCATCCTGAGTGAGGTAAACCAGTCACAAAACGACAAACATGGTATGTACTTACTCATATATGGATTTTAAACATGGATCAAGGTAGTGTCTGACTACAATCCCAGGGCCACTGAGTCTGGGAAACAGGGAGTTTCCCAAGAGATATGCATTATACCCCAGAAAAGTGGTTTGAGGCAAGATCTCCTGAATAGTTTTGGAACATGGGGGGAGGGGAGAGGGAACCAGGAAAAAGAGAGGAGGATAAGAGGAGGGGAGATGAAGATATGGGGGAGCAGGAAGGTTGAGTTAAGTTGGGGTAAGAATAACGGAGAAAAGGATGAAAGATACCATAATAGATGGAGTCATTATAGCTTTGAGGAGAGACCTGACACGAAGCAATAGGAGAGAGACTACATTAATAGCCTATAACTGATGATGAGGTTGACGACTATCTTATATGTCATCCTAGAACCTTCATCCAGTGACTGTGGAAGCAGAGACAGATACTCACAGCTAAACACTGAACTGAATCCCTGGAATCCAGTGACGGTGATGGAGGAGTGATGAGCAAAGCGGTCAAAAATGTGCTGGTGAAACCCACAAAGACAGCTGACTGGATAAGGGGGAGCTCTTGAACCCTAGACTGATGGCTCAGAGGCCAACAGGGGACTGATCCAGACTCCATGAATGTAGTGCCAGTGAGAAGGCCTCAGAAATCTGTGAGGCCTTAGGTAGTAGATTAGCATATATCATGGTGTACAAATGAACTTTGGGAGCCCATTCCACATGGAGGGATGCTCTCTCAGCCTGGACACAAGGAGAAGGGCCTAGATCCTGCCCGGGATGAAATGACAGACTCTGGAGATCACCGCAAGGAGGGCCTTACTCTCCCTGGTAATGTTCAAGAATGTTCCCAAGAAAAGAAAGGTAAGATTACACAGTTGCCCAGGGTACCAGTTGGACCAGCAGGCCCAGTGCCAGGGGACTGCCACAGAGCCTCCAATCCTGGCAGGAGCCACGCATCCCAGATTCCAGGTCTTCTCTTTCACCAAAGGGACCAGGGAACCAGGTAGGAGACTACACTGGGCTTTTTCTCCACCCATGGGACCAGGACTAGAACCAGGAAGAGAAGAACTACCAGAGTATTGGACTTGCTTGCTCCCACTGAAATGGAACTCTGGTCCCCTAACCACCAGAACAGTAAGGGGTTCTTCCTGCACACACTAGAAGAAGAGATGGGAAAGAGACAATACAAAAACACACTGATTAACAGAAAAACAAATATGGCACTGCCAGATTCTGGAGACTCCACTCCAGCAAGACTCCAACATTGCAATGCAAATGAAGAGAATAACCTTAAATACAACTTCATGAAAATGATAGAGGCCCTAAAAGAGGATATAGGAAAATCCCTCAAAGAAATGGAAGGAAAAGCACCCAAAACGTGCAAGAAATGGAAGAAAAAGCAAACCAAAAAATTCATAAAATGCAACAAGTGGACGAAAAGATAAACTGAAAAATGCAAGAAACAATTCAAACAGTGCAAGGGTTGAAAACTGAAATAGAGACAACAAAAAAAAAACACAATCTGAAGGAAGGCTGGAAATAGATAAGCTAGGCAAATGGTCAGGTACTACAGATACAAGCATTACCAACAGAATACAAGACATGGAAGAGAGAACCTCAGGTGTTGAAGATACACTAGGAGAAATTGATACATCGACCAAAGAAAACCTTAAGTCCAACAAATCCCTAACATAAAACATCCATGAAATATGGGACACCATAAAAAGACCAAAAATAAGAATAACTGGTATAGAAGGCGAAGAAAACCCACTCAAAGGGGCAGAAAACATATTCAACAAAATCATAGAAGAAAACTTTCCCAACCTAAAGAAAGACATGCCAATGAAGGTACAAGAAGCTTACAGAACACCAAATATAGTGAACCACAAAAAAGTCTACTCGCCACATAATAATCAAAACCCCAAATATACAGAGTAAAGAAAAATATTAAGAGCAGCTAAGGAAAAAGGCCAAGTAACATATAAAGGCAAACCTATCAGAATTACACCTGACTTCTACATGGAAACTCTGAAAGCCAGAAAGAAAGTCCTGGATAGATATTCCACCAACACTAAGAGACCATGGATGCCAGCCCAGACTACTATACCCAGCAAAACTCTCAATCACTACAGATGCAGAATACAAGACATTCCATGACAAAACTAGATGCAAGCAATTCATATCCACTAACCCATCCCTACAGAAAGTTCTGGAAGGAAAACTACAACCCAAGAAGTTAACTACAACCAGAAAAACATAGGCATTAAATAATCCCACTTTATTAACTGCCAAAAGAAAAAGGGGGTGGAATTCCACACATAATTCCAACAACAACAACCATTACAAATCAAAGAAGAATTAGCAATCAATGGCCATTAATATCTCTAAATATTATTGGCCTTAACACACCCATAAAAAGACACTGGATAACAGAATGGATTCAAAGACAGAAACCATCCTTCTGCTGCATACAAGAAACAAACCTCAGCCGGGCGGTGGTGGCGCACGCCTTTAATCCCAGCACTTGGGAGGCAGAGGCAGGCGGATCTTTGTGCGTTCGAGGCCAGGCTGGACCAATAGCCTCCGAAACAATACAGAGAAACCCTGTCTCGTAAAAACAAAACAAAACAAAACAAAAAAAAAGAAACAAACCTCGCACTCAAAGACAGACATTACTTCATAGTTAAAGGTTGGGAAAAGATTTTCCAATCAAGTGGATCCAAGAAACAAATGGAGCGACAATCCTAATATCTAACAAATTAGACTTTAATATAAAATCAATCAAAAGAGATGAAGCAGGTCATTACATACTCCACAAAGATGAAGTTTCAATTCTGAACATCTATGCTCCAAATACAAAAGCATCCATGTTCGTAAAGGAAACATTACTGAAACTTAAATCACATATAAAGCCCCACACACTTAAATTGTGAGACTTCAACACCCTACTCTAACCACTAGACAGGAATACCAGACAGAAACTTAACAAAGAAGCAAAGTGTCTAATAGAAGTTATGACCCAATTGGGTTTAACAGACATCTATAGAACATTCCATCCAGAACTTGGAAGCAACCTTGATGCCCCTCAACTGAAGAGTGGATAGAGAAAATGTGGTACATTTACACAGTGGAGTACTATTCATCAGAAAAAAAAATCAATGGAATCCTGAAATTTGCAGGCAAATTGTTGGCACTAGAAGAAACCATCCTGAATGAGGTAACCCAATCACAAAAAGTGAAACATGGCATGTACTCTCTCATATATGGATTTTAGACATAGATCTGGGGAGTGCCAGGCTACAATCGCATGGCCAGAGAGTATGGGAAACAGAACCTTCATTCAATGGCTGATGGAAGCAGAGGCAGACTCCCACATCTAAACACTGAACTGAACTCAAAGAATCCAGTGAAAGAGAGGGTGGACTGATGAGCAAAGGGTTTAAGACTCAGCTGGTTTAACCCCCAGAAAAAGCTGACGTGACAAGGGTTAGTTCTTGAATCCCAGACTGATGGCTAGGAATCCAGTATGGGACTGATCAAGACACCCTGAATGTGGGTGTCAGTGAGGAGGCCTAGGTAATCTATTGAGCCTTGGGCAGTAGATCAGTATTTATCCCAGGTATACAAATGGACTTTGGGCACCCATCCCACAAGAGAGATGCACTCTCACCCTGAATTCTTGGGGGAGGGTCTAGGCCATGCCCTGGATGTAATGACAGACGATGGACACCCCCATGGAGGGCCTTGCCCTCTCTGGTGAAATGAGGGATATTGGAGGGGTTAGTGGGAGTGTGTGGGAGGAGGGGAGGGAAAGAGAGAGGAACACGAAATTGACATGTGAAGCAACCTTGTTTCTAATTTAAAATTAAATTTTAAAAAATTACACAGTTTCATTTTAATATCTTTATGTGCACACATGCAAAGTTGTGAAGGGATATGGGTTACAAGTATGAGTCCAGGTGCATGCTTGCTGCAGCACACTTGTAGTAGCCAGAGCAGAGCCTTGGGTTCCAGTCTTCTTCTACTTTAAGATCTCCTTTAGCACTGTGTATTCAAGGCTAGCTGCCTCCAGGGTCTCTCCTGTCCTTGCTTCTGATCTTCGCAGAGGAACACTGGGATTAGCACATTAAGCTTTGTGCAGGTTGCAGGAATCCAAATTCAGAACTTCAGCTTGCATGGCCAATACACACTTTCCAGCCCCACATTTGCATTTTTCATTGGCTTTGCCTTCCTTTAAGGGTTTATTGAGTGTTCATTGTGCATTTTACCCTTTTTAAGTCCACATACCATTCAATCAGTTGGTTAACTTTTGTTTTTAATAGGAAGATTGGTTAGAATAGGCCCTGAGCCAAAATGGAAAGTGTCTTCTCTACTTCTGTCATTAGGTATCTCTTGCACACTATTCACACTTTCTCTTGACCACAGAGAAGAGTACTTAACGTGTATTCAAGTTAGAAGGATACATTCAGACTGAATATGACCTTATTTTCCCTCTGTTTTTATGACAACATGAGTAAACATTTAAAATATTATGAAATGCATTATATATTAAACTTAACATGTAGTTTATATAAGTCTATAGTTTTGGAACATTACGTTTTCTGGGAATATTTTAAAGCACAGAGAACAAAAATCTTTCTAAAACGAGAAAGGAGTTATTTGGAAATATTACTAGAGTGTTATAGATTTCTCACTTAAGAATTGGAAAGATTTATGAAACTCCATGGGGATAGAATTGTTTCTGACTAAGAACTTTATATAAGAGATTTGCACATTTTCTACTTCTTTATTGCAAGTAATGGAATGAATGCACACCCCATGAAGAATGAACATGTGGGACTGAAAAGCTTTATGTTCATATCTGGGTGGTACTGGAACTCTAACAGAATATGAATATGAACTGGTGAAGAATACTAAACATTATACCTGCTCTTTAAATTATGGGTCACAGCACTATTTAGCACCCGCTAGGGAAATGTAGCTGACCAGATCTGGCTGAGGTAAACTACTAAAGGAGGTGGTCATCAACTCAGCATTTTATTTCCTATGACTAAAGATAAAGCATACAATTTAAGGGCTCTTTGTAGGCTAAGACATTCATAGCCCCCTCTTGGCTACATACTAAATTAATTACTCATGCAAAATTTAAAGAGGAAAAAGAGGGAGCTCGAGCAATGGCTTGGTGGTCAATGATATTTGCTTCTCTTGCAAAAGGGTGAGGTTTCGTTCCCAGCAGCTACATGGTGGCTCCAAACTGTCTATAACTCCAGTTCCAGTAGATCCAATGCTCTGTTCTGAACTTAAGCATCAGATCCACACAGGGCACATAGTATATATGCAGGCAAAATATTCACACGCATTTTAAAATATAGGAGGCAAAGGAGACAAAAAAGCCTTTTCCACTGTGGCTAACAGTTTTGTTATCTCTTTTTGGGGTGTGTGTGTTTAATTGAATGGTATCCATGGTAGTATGAATATTGCATATAAGTAAGATTTAGTAGAAAGAAACACTATTTCTCAGAAAGTTTAATAATCTGAAGGCAATGAATCCCCTGTCCTTAAATCCATTGATAATAAATAGCACAGTAGTCAGGGATCCGGACTTCTAAGACCTTACTCCATCCATGCCTTACTGATGATTGCCATATTCTTGTGAAAATCTAGAGTAGGCATCATCACTTGCTGTGACTTCATAATTGCAATGACTGTCTCACTCATTAGATGACATGTCACAATCCTTTTCTTTATTTTCCAGTATTACATCATTTCCCTCTCTCCCAAAATGCTCATAGAGCCTTAAATGGGATGGTAAAAATAACTTTTTTAGGTCTGAGCCATCATTCATGAATTATTCTTATAAGCTTGTACAGGTATTGTATCTATACTCATCACTGCTCACTGAAAAAAGACATTTCTAATTAACCATCCACCTCCTCCTAAGAGTATTTTAATTTGTATGAAAATTTCACTTGTTGTAGAATTTTAATTAAGCAACATTAAGTAAATGAATCTGATAGACAAACATACTTTAAAGTCTTAAATATGCAGACGCAAACTTTAAGGCCAACTATAAAAATCCATTAAATCTCTCCCCTCAGATTTGAGGGAATCCTGAAGAAGAGGAGCTGGAAAGAATGTAAGAACTCCTGGACTCAGATGGGTTTTAACTCAGTCTCTTGTATGCCTAGAGTCTTTCAGGGTCTCGGCCATCAAAAACTACGCTGGTCTCATCATTGTCCATAATGAGTCACTTATCAGCATTTGATTATATTTGTGACTGCTGCACACTGCAATAAAGAAAAGTTTCTATGACCAAGGTTGAAAGTGTATATGGGTATAAAGTAAATATTTGGAAGGCAAATTTATAGCATGGCCTTTCATCAGAATACTAAGAGTATGTTCTACCCTAGAGTCTACAACCACCATGGTCATGGGCTTTTGACTGAGATTGCAATACCTGGTGTGCACTTCCCTTCTTTGTAACAAATCTCAAATTCAATCAGAAAGTGGTGAGTTATCTCCTTATGTTTGTGCCACTGCTGTACCAGTGTGCACATTACGTCTATCATGTCAGCAGTGTAGCATATGGGGGCCTGTTTCCCATAAGACCCCTGATATCTTTCTCCTTGGTAGCCTGCATGGCAGAATCCAGCACCAGGAAAGTTGGTGCACAAATGTGATTTGGAAAGACATGACTATCCATTATCATTCCAACTAATTTATAGTATCTATAAAAAGCTGATTTTAAATTTGGATGTTTAAGAAAAGACATGTCTGAACATTTATGTGCCAAAGCTACCAGTATCGTAAGTAGAAACAGAGAAATTATGACATTTTAATATTTCCTTTTCAAAATGATGACTATTTCTGCAGCTTTTAAGAGAGATCATAATGAATCAAGTCCTATGCTATATATCACAACTATTGAAGAATTTAATGACATTCTGAAACAGGGTGTTTTCATATTGCTTATAAATTTTGAAAATTGGTTCTCACTAATCAATAGTGAAACTCAGAAGACCCCAATTTTTTGGTTCTGAACATCTTGGGTTCTGACAATGGTAGTTAATGTAGAGATTTGAATTGTATTTGCACTTATATGTGAGGCAGAAGCTGTGGAAGAAAAAAAGGTAAGTAAAGCTTCAACTGGCATATTTTTATCTACAAGCAAAGTCATCCTGTTAGAGATGACTCTGTGCTCTCCATGTATCTTCTCTCTACTCTCTCTTTCTATATCTATCTTTCTCTCTATCCATTTCCCTCTAGTGCACACACCTTTATCTGCTTAGCTACCACAAAAAATGTCTTCACACAATCAGTGCAGAACCACATTTTAAAAGGCATTAGCAATGCATTCCGTGATTTTTTCTTCTTTTTTAATGCAAACTTTCAAGCAGTTTATACATGTCAGATGGCATCAGACACACTTTTTAACAAATTTATCACACAGAAAACTTGTCTGCCCCAGTGAGTCTTCTACCAAACCACAGAGGACAGAGCTAATCATATTCTGGAGATTGTACTTGGTTTTAATAGGTGTCCTTATTTTCCTAAAGCAGTGCTACAAAAATTCACAATCTGCTTTCCTTCTGTTTCCTGTTATTTAAGTGTTAGCCAGCTATGTTTCAGCACTGCTAACTTTGAACAGAATTTATTTAATGTAATAGACATAATAAGCAACCTTGGGAAGATAGTGCTTTTGTTATCACTGTGGTGAATAGCAGTAGGCACATTTAAATTTTGGTCTCAAGTCAATTATACTACTTAGGTAGTAAGGCAAATAATTAGTTTCCATAAAGTATATGATGATGCAGTTTTAGAATAAAAGGAATAATGTAGTATAAATTTGTGAATTTGGGTTGAATATAGGGATACATAAACTGGTTTTAGGGAAAAGAAGGTACTTGACAGAGAGTTTCTGAGTACAGATGGGTAAACAGGATTTACTTTGCCAATGAAGGTAAAGATACAGTAGGTAAAGTGTGTGCAAATGAGCTCCTAGGCTTGGATAGAATTTGAAATACCGGCCTGAGTTCATGAAATGCCAGTCCATTTGAGCATGTGTGAGAGAGACTACACATGAGCTTCTGTTTACTGTCAAGTGTGTGGAGGTCCCCAACACAGTGCCTTCATGATTCTGAATAGCAGATTGGGGAGGAAGAGCAGAAAGGCAAGGTGAATCTCTGTGGAAAAATAAGAGGACAAAAATGTATTTGACGCTTAAAATTGTTCCTGTTACTTTTTTCTATGCTTACTCCATGATAGCAAAGCATTTAGAGTTATGCGGAGCTGTTCCAGACTGTGTGTTTTTGCTTTCCAGACCTGATTAGTGGATCCAAGTAGAGATAACATATTTTGCTATCTCCATATGCCCTGGTATGTCCTAGTTTTCTCTTGTCTCTTACTTTTCTGAAGGGTAGGCCTGGAACCACTGCCTGGCCAGCACATGATGTGTCTGTAATCCTTGCTTCCTTAGTAGTTTCACAAAGTCCAAGTCTTTTTCAGGTTCCTTGAGTTGATTGCCACACTACATTGTTTAGTCTGTCTCTACAGATTACCTCTGATACAAACAACGTGATTGCCAGTCAGTGACACGGGACTCAGAATCATACTTCCTTTTTTATAGCTAGGAAATGAAACTATGCAGTTGAGTTGAATTTTGAAAGAAATGCTTTAAAAAAGGATTGATTTTTACCCACTAATTTACCTACTAAATTTTAGGAAAAATTGAAATAATAATCTATTATTTATTACTTTTTTCTTCTTGTAAAATTCCTTGCAAAGAACATGAGAAAGCCGACCAGAAATTGCACTTTATTATAACTGCTCATAATTGCAGAAGGGATTGGACTGATATTTTGATTAATGATCTGTCGGCATTCTAGTGTCAGGAGTGAGCAGTATTGGCTCTTGAAAGCCATGCTGCTATAAACTAGATTGCACCTGTAATTCTAATGCTTGGAAGGCTGAGTTGAAGTTTCTGTAAGTTAAGGCCAGCCTGGGTTACATAGTGAGTCCCAGGTCATTCTGAACTATACAGTGAGATACTGTCTCATAAAAGAAGAAAGAAAGGAAAAAAGAAACCAACTCAAACCAACAGCAATAAGGCTTAAGACCATAAGAACTTTCATAGAAAAAATAGACTACTTTGTTCTTTTATTCAGTTTAAACTAAATGATTTTTTGTGAATTTACAAGTGATGACTGTGATAGGATTATTGAGCACAGCCTTTAGTATCTTTTTTTATTTTTCAAGGTCTACTGAGAGTTTCGTTTTCTCAGTTGACTTTTTTCCTGTGTATCGGACTTAATGTTCTTCATGAAAATATTCTGTGACTGAGCATTTGTTCTTTGTGTCATTAATAAGCTTTGAAAGCTTGTTATGAAATACATCTGTGTTTCCTTGAAGATAGAGTTGATTTTTTTTTATTTTCACTAAAAAGGACTTAGAGATATGTGAAGGATAAATGATGATGATTTCATTTATTAAAATACCTTCGATAAAGGCCGCAAGCATGATAATTTTGCTTTGCATGTATTCATGTATATATATTCATCACTCAAAAGGCATTTTGGTGCATATTATCAATGTTTTGTATTGGTCATTTTGTCTTGTAAAGTCCAGGCAGCTGAATTAATCCAAGGCTGTGGATAGTCTAGGTCACTTATTCTACCGTTTACCTAAAAACCCAGCCTACCTTTGATGATTTATTTATTTGGATCAGTTTTTACTTAGTCTCTTCTTATTTGGCTTTTACTGCTTCATGGGAATCCAGTAATGTCTCAAAGACAGCAAGACTGACGAGATGACATTAGTATGACAGTTCTTGAAGCAGTTTTGTGGATACAGCTGCCGGACTCATATGGGTTTTAACTCAGTCTCTTGTATGCCTAGAATCTTTCATGGTCTCGGCCTTCAAAAACAATGCTGGACATAATGGGAGAATGCAAGGGGAGAACAAATCTCAAGCCAAAGGGGAGAAGTACCTGGCAAATGCATGTGACTCTAAGGAGTTGCACTCTGAGTGTTGTTTGCATACCCCTGTTCCAATGAGTGATTTGCTGACTCCATTTTATCTCCTCCATTTCTATTTCCAACAATACTATCAATTTTCAGAGAAGGACTTCAGAAATGGCTTGACAATTGTCAGGTTGGAGTCTACCAAATTTATATTACCAATATTGTCTCCTCTACTTTATTATTGCAGCTATTTTTGTGCAAAGCTTCAACCCACCTCTCTCATTCCTCTCTCTTGTTTTTTATTAGTTTCAGTAGAAAGTCCTTATGTCTTTTTAATGGATACTTAGTTTAGTTTCATTGACACACCTACTTCCTCTCCTCCATATCTCTGAACATATTCACTCTTAAAACTTGCCTCCTTTTCCTCTCATGGCCCTTTGTCTAGTATCCTGGCCTCCATGCACATTCACTAAAACATACACACACACACAAGTCAATACATATATGCATATAGGAGTCTAGACTATGACTATGAAGAGAACACGCAATGCTTATTTTTTCTGAGCCTGGTTTACCTCATTTAATGTAATATTTTATAGTTCCATCCATTCTTTGGTGGATTTAATTTTTTTAGAAAGATTAAATGTCAATATATACATATCTATCCATTCTGTAGTTGATTAATATCTAGTGTGTTTTTATCGAATTATTGTTGTGAATGGGGTAGTAGGGAACATAAGTGTTCAATTATCTCTGTGGTAAGATACAATGTGTTGCTTTATGTAGCAGTCCTAGTTTTAATTTTCATGTATACATGCATTTTTCCAGTGTCACTCTGTTGAAGAAAACTAACTTTTCCTCTCACAACAGGTATAAGTGACAGTTCAGTTGTTAACTTTGATCCAGGTAGCTAAGTTTTCATTCATTTGTTCATTCATCCATTTTTTTAAAAAATATAATAAAATGAAATATAACAGAATAAAACAATAACAGTCACCTCAGAATTGGATAAGACAAATTAACAGAAGGAAAAGAGCTCAAGGGAAGGGACAAGAATCAGAACCAATTTGTTTACTCACTCAGGAGTCCCATACAATATTAAACTGAAAAATATAGCAAAAATGCAGAGGACCTGGTTCAGACACATTCAGGGTATGTGCTTGCTGCTTCAGTCTCTGCGAGTTCATATGAGCTTTGCTCATGCTGATTTATAAAGCCTTGTTTTTTGTTGTTGTTGTTGTTGTTGTTGTTTTTATTTATTTATTTTGCTGTCCATAGTCCCTTCTGGTTCTTTTTTTTTTCATTGCTTACTCAGTAATCATATCATTCTCTTTTTTAATTTAAGTTAGAAACAAGCAAGTTTCACATGTCAATACCAGCTCCCTCTCCCTCTACTCCTCCCCCGACCTCCCTACCCGGTCCCAGAAGTCCCACACCCAGTCTCTACTCTGATCCCCAAGAGGCCCTCCAAGGCGTATTTCCAGAGTGTATCCAGGTCACGGCCTAGGCCCTCCCCCAAGAGTCCCGCCTGAGAAAGCCTCCCATATTGTGGCATGGGTACCCAAAGTCTATTTGTACGCCAGGGATAAATACTACCCAAGGCCCCATAGATTACCTAGGCCTCCTCACTGACATCCACATTCAAGAGGTCTAGGTCAGTCCCATCCTTTCCACACGGCCATCAATGTGGGAACCAAGAGCTCCCCCTTGTTCAGGTCAACTGTTTCTGTGAGTTAAACTAGCCCAGTCTTAACTCCTTTTCCCATCAGTTCTCCCTTTATGACACTGGATTCCTGGAGTTCAGTTCAGTGTTTGACTGTGGGTATCTGCCTCTACTTTCATCGGTTTCTGGATGAAATTCTGTTTCCCAGACTCTCTGGCAGTGGGATTATATGCTGGCACTCCCTGATTTATGTCTAAAACCCATAAATGAGTGAGTACATACCATGTTTCTCTTTTTGTGACTGGGTTACCTAACTGGAACAAGGGCATGCAAACAACTCAGAGAGCAACTCCTTAGAGTCACATGCATTTGTCACTGGGGAAAAGGAGGTAAAAAGGATGTCAAAGTCTGTGATGGAGAGGTGTGCTATGGAATGCTGTCTTTTGAACATGACATCACTATACTACTGCTGAACAAGATCTGCCCAGGGTCAAGTCACACAAAATCCCAGGATGAACATGTGAGTTATTCTCTGGGTCCCATCCATAACTGGGTAGCCATCCGCAGTTGATATATGGTGGAGAAAGGATTATTCTTTTGGATGGTAGGCCACTGATAAGCTCCCCATGCTAATGGGAATGGCCCCACAGCCATGCACACACAGATGGCACTAATTAGACTTAGTTACTTATGAGAAGGAAGCAGAGATGGAGAGAAGAGAAAGAAAAAAAATGTCGAGGAATAAGAGGGAGAAAAGAAGAAAAGGAAGATAAGGAGGAAGAAAAAAGCAGTACCAACAAAAGAATCATGAAGTTGGGATAGAGATATAGTCAAGGGAATATGGATGGGATTGGAGGAGGAAATGTGGAGTATATAAAGGTTTAGTGTGCTTATATGCCATTGTGTACATATATGGAATTTGTCCAAATAAAGAAAAATTAACTAAAAATAATTATCCTAGCAAAAATATAAGATCATTTTTAGCATGTCTGTATTCAGCACCTCTGTAGGCCATGTTCATGCTCCCAATTATGATGCCTATTCTGCTACTCTTCAAGTTATCACAAGAGATCATTGCTTTGATTTTCAGCCATGTTCAATGAGGATTTATCTCACCCCCTCTCCTGTCCTATCATCAAGCTTTATGCTCTTCCCTCAAAAGTCCTGTGTTGAAACCTAGCCCGCAAGGTGACACTGGTAATAGGGAAGACTTTAGGAAGGTGATTAGTAAATGAAGCCTCTCATCTGTGAACAAAACATGAATGAAAATGTCAGCACAAATCCCTGGTACCTCCTACCACACTTAAAGGAGTAGCCTAGTCTTTCATAGTGTACATAGCAGAAGGCTGATCACTAAGGTGCAGAAGTGGCCCTCAAACAACACTGAATCTTCTGGCACCATGATCTTAAACACCCCAAATCTTGAAACTGTGAGACACAATTGATATCATTTATGAATTATTAAGTATCATATTATAATGGTTCAAAAGACACCTCTACATGACTTTATTTAGTCCTAACTTTTTAGTATCAATATTAATTGCATATAATAATTGACATTTCCAGTTTAATTTCTTCTTCCACTAACAATGGATAATGCAATTTGGGTCATCATTCATGTAAGGTAAAATGATCATGTCTTGAGGTATGAAGGGTACGATGACCATGTCACCAGTGTTAATAAAGGAAAGACAGGAGCCCTTCTCTCAAGCTGCTGCTGAGAAGATTCAATAGAATCAGGTAGTACTGATACATACATAAAGTCTGTCTTCTACTGAAAGAGACTTTCGTGTATTATAATACTTGATGTTCTAATACTTTATGTTAACTTGGCAAACAACTAAGGAAAGTTTGAAAAAAAATCAACTTTTTTTCTTTTGGTTTTTTGAGACAAGGTTTCTCTGTGGCTTTGGAGGCTGTCCTGGAACCTGCTCTTGTAGACCAGGCTTGCCTCGAACTCACAGAGATCCACCTGCCTCTGCCTCCCAAGTGCTGGGATTAAAGGCATGCGCCACCAATGCCCGGCAAAAAATCAACTTTTTAATAAGAATTGTTATTTCTAGCTAGGCTAGGCTACCTGATTTGCCAGATAAATACATAACTTTATACATATCATTGAGTGTTCTTTTAAAGTAGGACAGTTCTGTTACTGACACTATAAGAATATTGAAAATTCAAACAGTGAGATTTCAACTTATATAGAAAAATACGTGATGTCATACTTGAAAATTTTTCCTTGAATAGTTAGAATGAATCTTTGGCTCTAAGTATATGTTTATGTTATAGTAAAACTATTATGACAAATCATCCCAAATGTACATCCTCCACAAAATTCAAATACAAAGTATGGAGATTTATACTACTTCCTGCAAGATTCTCGATCTCAAAAAGCTAAACCTTAATATTAGCAAATTTACACACTATAAAAATTTAAAATAGAGAAATATTTATTCTTCAATGTAAATAATATTACTATAATGATTCTGAAATGATTTATATGCAGATTTCTGTAAAAGTATTAGATAAATTTCATAATTATAATTTTGTGACTGTATAATAGTATATATATTATACATATAAAATAGGAACATATAGGAAATATAATAGTTTTATACTCGAAATACATAAAACCAAACCTTACAAAAATTACTTTGTATGGTAATTATTATTTGTGGTTCTTATAAACTAAATATCATATATTAATGTCTTAAATTATCCTTAATGGGACAACTTCTATACTAGATATGGATTACTTTTTAAATACAAGATCAATTATCACAAACAAAACAGTTAAATAGTTCAAAGGTATCTATTAGATTTTAAGAAATAAAAACAAATTTCTGAATTATACCCAATCCAAATTATATAAAAGAAACTAACATCTAATAGAAGTGACTTAAAAAAGCCAAGGATTGTTGCAGTAAAATGTGTGTGACAAGAAAAAATATATAATTTCAATTTCTCAAGCTCCTGGGTAAGACACTTAAAATACCATTCTGATCAGTAGGATCTCAGGAGAGGAACAGACATTGAGGGTGCCTCAAAACTCCTTGTGAACCCCATCTGGTGAGGGCTGGAAGGAGTGGACCCATGGCCCCATTCCTAACTCAGAAACTGTCTCCAGTGATGACGACTTGCAAATGAAAAATTGGTTTTCTCCAAGGGAGTCTCACTGGGGAAGAATAGACCCAATGTGCAGCAGTAGCTGTACAAAAGAAAAGAGATCCCCCCCAAGGAGGGCCTCACCCTCCCTGGGGAATGATGTATGGATTAGGTGGGGGTCTGGGTGGAGGGACAAGGGAGGAGGGGTGGGAGAGGGATTTGGGATTGACATGTGAAGCATTCATGCTTCTAAATTAAATAAAAACATTACAAAAAAAGATAAGATTAGAGGTTAGGGAGACACCTCAGTCAATAAAGTGATTACTGTATAAGCAAAAAAAAAGGAAGAAAAAGAAAAAAGAAAAGCAACTCAATGGTATCTTTGGAGGTTATTTGTCTCATATTGTTATGCCAGGACTTTTTTATCTTAACCTGATAGGTGTGTGTGTGTGTGTGTGTGTGTGTGTGTGTACATACATGCATATATACATACAGCCATAAATACATACATTCAGGCTTCTGGTTTAATATTTCATGGGATTCTGTGTGTGGGAAAGTGTGTGTCTGTATGTTTATCATACTTTTACTTTGTCTCATTTTCCTTGGTTAGCTTGTGTAATCCTATTCCAGTTTTATTGTTTTTGTCTTTTTCTTATTATATCATTTTGTTGTTACTCCTTTTTGGTTTCTAACAAGAATCAGAAAGGGTATGGATCTGAAATGGAGGTGGGTAGGAACTGACAGAGTTGGGGGAGGGGATACCCTAATATATTGTGTGAAAACTATCTATTTTCAATAAAAGGAAAAAGGAAGAAGAAAAGTACTTAACCTATTAGTACTGAATATATCCCTATACACAACTCCCCTGACCCAAACTGGGAAGTAGGGTATTCCAACCACAAACTCAACACTTGACTGAAAATGATTGTTCTAAGATGTTATGTTTAGCTGCTAATTGTAAGCCTTATATCATCTTTAAATATTATGTGTGAGTATATAAAAAGTAAAATATCTTACTACAATATATCAATGTAGATATATGTAGAAGTTATATATTATAAGCTGAGTTAGTCACTTAAAGCCTAAATAACTAAGCAAACACAGGTACCTAAATGAATTTATTCATGTGGAATTGATCCAAGAGCCTTGTGGAAGACAATAAGCCCTAAGCACAGAGAGAATAAAACTTGTCGTTCTAGAAAAGTAAATGTATAACATATAGATATTGTTGATGACTTGGAAGCTAAAATAATGAACCATAATACAGAAAAGTACACATCACAGGCTGGATGTCTTAAGTCAATTCTTGGGGCTCTTGGAATACTGCTAGAAGATTACTGCCATAAATTATATCAAAAGAAAATAAGGCTTTCATTTCTTAATTCATGGACAATTTCTAACCCTAAAAGTCATCTACAAGAAACAAGTATTCAGACTATTGTTCAGAATAGCCAATCTTACCAGGCAATGTTTCAATTCACTTGCCAAATATATTACTAAGTATCCAGTACAAAGAATTCTAGACCATCCTGGAAGCAAAGGACGTAGGAAGAAGAGAACTTGACCAATGTCATTTGGTATGGAACAATTGAAATGACAACTTGAAGGAATCATGCCCTGGATTGTTGATGGGTGACAAAAACATACATCACAATACCTTCAGACACAACACTGGATATCTAAATAAGTAAGCAAGGCTTAAAGCTACAGATATTTGCATATCTGTTAACCTTTGCTCATATTCTTGGAGTGATGTGGCTTATGCCATTCAATATACATATATACTTTTTTGTGTTCTGTGAATTATACTTGTTAGTGCAGTCTGTCCTCTTTGTTAGAACTCTACTGGCAACATCTACATTAAACTTAACCTTCTTAACATAGACTCACATAAAAGTCATCTCTATCTCCATACATCCTTTACATAGTCATAATGCTTTCATTACTCAAACCCTATTTAGGGTTTCCCATCTTTCTGATAAAAAAGGTAAAATCTTTTGTTGCTACATCATTTAGGCTCTTTCTTCTACATTAGTACTGAGGAACACTTACAGGCCAGATGTGTGGATAAATCTCATTACTTCAAACTCTAACAATCAACTTGTAGTTCTCCTTTGTAACCACAACAAACTAATAATTAGTCATTTATACATAGTGATTATTTTTCATTTCTTCATCAACATCTGTCTCTTTACTAAATTGTAGACTGCTCATAATCCCAACATCTGTGGGCATTTAACAGCAAATGGATCCAGTTGATATGGCAATGCTTACACTTTTGAGACATAAGAAATGATGTTTAATGTACAAATAAAAGAGAAATTTTATGAACATTGGCGAATACTCCTAAGAAGTTATTACAATGGTGATTTGCTCCTACATGATGCATTGGTACTTTGTAGCAAGAAAAAAAGTATTAGAATTTAGATTAGTTTAGATTTTAAATCCTTTCTAGGAAAGTTCATTTGAATATTCACACCTTATCCTGCCAACATGTTTCAAATCACACACTAAGAAAATTCTGTGAACAGCTGGCTAGCATATTTCTTTTTTCTCTGTTGCATATAAAATTGGTAGAGATAAAGTCTTGAAAATCAGGCCTGTACATTGCCTCCTTAAAAAGAAAAGAAAAACAATAAATTCTTAATCACTTGAGTTGTCTGGAAATAAACCAGTAGATAATTCTAGAAAATCACCTTATAAAGAATAGATGTGGCTGGGTAAGTAGCCCCATGCTTGCCTAGCATTCATCCTGCCTTGAATTCAATGTCCAACACCACACACACACACACACACACACACACACACACACACACACACACACGCACACACACACAAACACACGGTAGACATTGTTATAAAGTCTCAGGTACTTTTAATTTGATTACTAAGCAAGACAAAATGAAAGCTGCATACTAGAGTGAATAAAGGGTCATCATATTTTTCAAATGCTCTCAGTCTAGCACTAATCATGCCAAGTTAAAAGAGAAGAAAATAAGCAAAACCATGGCACCATTTGAGTAGATTATTCAAGCTCACAGCAAAATCTAATCTCTATACCCAATTACAAAAAATAGAGAATCAAAACAAGATATTATTTCCAGCATATTAAAAAGAATATAAGGCAGTTAGCAGTTAAACAAAGGGATGTCATTTTAATGACACTATTTGAAAAGATACAAACAAATGAAATATCTGAGTAGACAAAAGTAATGATTCAGATGCTGTATATTATGTAGCATAAAATATATGCTGCTTTATATAACCAGGCATATGAGAAATCATCATGAACTACTAAAATTATGCTAACATGTGTATGAGATTTCTAGGACTTCCATAGTCAATTATGACAAATTCGGAAGAATATGCAACAGAAAATTACTTCTAGAGTCATTTTGAACTAGAAATCCAGTGCCAACAAGAAAGTTTACTTCCACCGTCTCTCTTAGCTTACAGATTGAAGTAATCTTTTACTGTCTAATTATGGCTAGCTTTCTGTGTTATGGTAAACTCACTTTGTGAAGGCATCATCCATATTGATTTAGAGTCCATTAAACTGATACATTAATCCATTCTCGTCCATAGTTTTCTCTCTGTATCATTTTTATATCTATGGTCAGCTATGCTCCAAAAATATTCTGTTTTGTATTGTTTTTGTTTTTTCAAGACAGGATTTCTCTGTATTGTTTTGGAGGCTGTGCTGGAACTTGCTCTGTAGACCAGGTTGGTCTCAAACTCACAGAGATCTGCTTGCCTCACAAGTGCTGGGATTAAAGGGGTGTGCCACCAACGCCAGACCAAGAATGTTATTATAAATAGAAAAATTATAAAAATAGATAATTCTTAGGGTTTTTAATCCTTTTATTTATTTATTTTTTGGTTTTTCAAGACAGGGTTTCTCTGGCTGTCCTGGAATTAGCTCTGTAGGCCAGACTGGCCTTGAACTCTCAGGGATCCACCTGCCTCTGCTTCCCAAGTGCTAGGATTAAAGGCATGAGCCCACCACTACTCCCTGGCCATTTCTTAGGTTTTAAACTGCAAGTCTATCTGAATAGCACAAGGAAATCTCACGTCCACACCAAGTTAATTCATCTGAGCAGGATATAAATGTTCTCTTTGTCCAGTGTATCCATGGAGTATATATTATTTGCCTGTTAGTATCTCAGTAACCATGTTAGTTTGGAAATTAGTTGATAAGATATCACTGTGTTTAAGTAAAAATGAAAATTATACAGCATCCTAACATTGCATTATTTGTCTCGTTCACTTTGCTTCTTTCCATCACTTAGGTATTCTAGAAACTTACACCATTACAGAAAAATAAAAGTAGTTATAATAAGATTTTTGAGAGACAGAGAGACGGAAACCACATTCACATTTTCTAGTACAGCATATTTATTTATGTCTCTTATTTTTACCATTATTGTTACTACTCTTTTAACACACCAAATTTAAAAATTAACCACTCTCTTAAGTATATACATATAGGAAAAAAACATTACATACAGGGATCCTGGAGCTTCCTTGAATGAATGACTTGTGGATAACTGTCAGCTCTTCTGCCTTTTGAAAATGATTCTGTGTCAGATACGCACAGTGGTAGATATCTGTAATCCCAGCATCAGGAGTTGGCACAAGAATATCACCAATAGTTCAAGGCCAGACTGGGCTAGAGAGAAAGAACATATCTCAAAACAGCAAAAAAATTAATAAACTAAAAACTAGATAGATAGATAGATAGATAGATAGATAGATAGATAGATAGGTAGGTAGGTAGGTAGGTAGATAGAACTTTTCTCTGAAAGTGATTATATTCTAAGCTCTTAAGCATTTGGATTTCCATGTGAATTTTGTAGAGACAACTCAGGCAAGACAATGTCTGATGATAAGAGAGGGGCAAACATCCTACGTTTTCCTTGTACTTCCTATGTTTAAAATCAAGTTATATTCAAATAATATAAAAATCCAATCATAAACTGCACAAACTTTATATACATATATATAAATTGTATTTAAATTAGAAACAATCTTATTTTATATATCAATCCCAGTTCTCTCTCCCTTCCATCCTCCCATCCTCCCATCCTCCCATCCCCCAACGACCCTACCATCCCATGCCCCATCCACTGCCCAGGGAGGGTGAGTCGTTCCAGGAGGGATCATTAAAATCTGTCAAGTCATTTGGGGCAGGGCACTCCCTGTGTAACTGTTTTATTGTTAATTCTTCTGAAATTTATCTTTAAATTAATTTTAATTAAATTAAAAATAATCTTCTTTACATAACAATCCGAGTTCCATCTCCCTCGAGCCCTCCCATTCCCCCCACCCACCAACCCCATCCCATGCCCCCATCCACTGATCAGGGAGGGTGAGGCCTCCCATGGGGGATCAACAAAGTCTGTCACATCATTTTTTAATTGGATGATTTAGTGTTTTGATGACTAGCTCCCAAGTTCTGTGTGTATTTAGGAAACCATCTCTCTATCAGACGTGGGGTAGGTGAAGATCTTTTCCCATTGTGTAGGCTGTTGTTTTGTCATGAAACTGCACAAATTTATTTCATGAAACTGTTTAAGGTGTAATCTGGAAATATTGTTTTTTAAAAATAGTCTTGTTTCTTTTTCACTTTTCATTTTATTTCAGTCATTTTCAGTACTACTTAATTTCACCCACATAATTGCAATGATTGTTTGAAATTAATAACAAAATGTTAACAATAACGAAGATAGTTGATGTCTTGATTTTAATTCTCGAGTAGACTTTGAGGTATCTCAAAGAGCTTCCGTTGTGAAGAACCTGTGCCTGATTGCAGTATACTCTAAGGTGCTCCCAGGCTAACATCAGATATAGGATAAGCTGTAACCTAAGACTTCAACATTAATGAGGTTGTCACAAGGTAGCAAAGAGAATTATCATCCCAACATCTGAGCTATTTGAAACTCACAGTATAAAGTCACTTGAAATGAACAGATAAAACTGCTTACCTTTTTTGATATATCTAGCAGGAAATGACTGTGACCTCAAATGTAGAGAAAAATTTTAATATTGATATATGGAACTAAGCAGACCAGAAAATGATAAAGAAATTTAACCAAGATACTGGGGAAAGCGAGATGGTGATGTGTCTATTTAGATACTGACTATAAAGTTAAGTAAGGTTGGTTTTATTCATTTCACAGATAAATATAGTATTATTGTTTTATTTTAGGCTTTATTGAATTCTTTTTTAATTTAAATTAGAAACAAGCTTGTTTTAGATGTCAACCCCAGTTCCCTCTCCCTCACATCCTCCCCTGCCCACCACAAAAACCCTAACCCATCTCTTTCACCTTTCTGCTCCCCAGGGAAGGCCTCACCCTCCCTGGGGGAATATCAAAGACTATCACATCATTTGGAACAGGGCCTAGGTCTTCCCATGTGTCTAGGCTGAGAGAGTATGCCACATGTGGAATGGGCTCCCAAAGTCCATTTCTATACTAGGTATAAATTCTGATCCACTAACAGGGATCCCATAGACTTCCCAGGCCTCCTAACTGACAGCCACTTTCGGGAGCCTGAGTCTGTCCTATTCTGGTTTCCCAGCTATCAGTCTGGGGTCCATGAGCTCCTCCTTGTTCAGGTCAGCTATTTCTGGGGGTTTCTCCAGCCTGGTCTTGACTCATTTGCTCATAACTTCTCCCTCTCTGCAACTGAATTCCAGGAGTTCATCTCAGTGTTTAGCTGTGGGTGTCTGCTTCTGCTTCCATCAGCTACTGGATGAAGGCTCTAAGATGGCATATAAGTCAGTCATCAGTTTTCTTAAGTGTCTTTCAACCATTTTAGATTCCTCTATTGTGAATTCTGTATTTAGTTCTATATCTCACTTTTTAATGGGATTGTTTGTTGTTTTGGCGACTAGCTTCTTGAGTTCTTTGTAAATTTTGGAAATCAGCCCTCTGTCAGATGTGGGTTTGGTGAAGATGTTTTCACATTCTGTGGGCTGCCATTTGGTCTTGTTGAGTGTGTCCTTAGGCTTACAGAAGCGTCTAGGTTTCAGGAGGTCGCATTTATTTTTTATCAGAAGTGCTTGTTTTATTAGATGAAATGAAACTCATTATACAGGATGACCTCAGCCTCTGTTTGCTATTTGCCTAAAATGGTTTTCTTACCTTCCCATAGAAAAAAATCCACATTTCATGTTAACTGAGGAAAGACTAAGTTATTTTAAATTTCTTTAGCTTAGTCTCCCAAATCTTCTTTTATGTAGACCTGCTTTTTATTGATATACATATTTAGATGTTTAAAGATCCTTTAAGAAAATTAGTTTTCCACCCTCTCTTTCCCCTCCCTCCTTTTCTTCCTATCCTCCTTCCTCCCCTCTGTCCTCTCCCTCTCCTTTTCTTTTCCTTTCCTTTCTCTTTTTCCTTCCTTCATCTTTTTTATTTAGTTTTCACTGGCTTCAAACTCACCATGTGGGTGATGATAACTGCAAATTTTCATGCTCCTAACTCCAACCTCCTGAGTGGTGGAGTTTATAAGCATGAAATACCATGCATGGCATCTTTTATTATAACCATCCTCATGGTATCTCAGGGTGTTTTTTATTTTTGTTTTCATGTCTACAGACTTCTGTATATATTCTTTTGAGAAATGTCTATTAAGATTATTGTGAATTTTCATTAGAGTGTTTGTATTTCTGTTAATGAGTTCTAGGCACCCATTTTATTTTTTGGTTACTAGAACTTTAACAGATACATAATTTAAAAATATCTCCTATAATGTGTGCTTTTTCTATTTTTAGCTCCCTGATATAACAGGAGTCTATGAATTTGAGAAAGTTTAGCTTATATACTTCTCTCTATTGCATAAATTTATACTTTTAGCTCATAAATTTAAGACTATAGAGCTGCCATTTATTTAATTGTCAATCTCAGTGTCCAGGCTACCATTGTTATGTTCAGGAAGCAGTCACCTATAACAAATCCTCCTAGGGTACTTTCCACTTTCTCTTCTAAGAGGTTCAGTGTGGCTCTATTTACATTGAGGTCTTTGATACATTTGCACTTAAGTTCTGTGCATGGCAGTAGATACAGATCTATCTGCAGTCTCCTACACACTAGCATCCAGTTATACCAGTACCATTTTTTAAAGATGCTTTCTTTTTTCCATTATAAAATTTTAGCTTTGTCAAAAATCAGGGGTTCCACAGGTGTGTGGGTTAAAATCGGGGTTTTTATTTTGATAGAATTGGTCTATCTGTCTGTTTCTGTACCAATGCAAACTGTTCTCAGGTCTATAACTCTATAATAGAGCTTAAAGTCAGGGATGGTGATGCTTCCAGACATTCCTTTGTTGAACAGTGTTGTTTTAGATATCCTGGGTCTTTTGTTTTCCACATAAAGTTGAGAATTGTCCTTTCAAGGTATGTGAAGAATTGTGCTGTGATTTTGATGGGAATCTGTAGATTGCTTTTGGCAAGATTGCCATTTTTACTACTTTTATCCTACCTATCCAAGAACATAGGAGATCTTTGTCATTTTCTGGGATCTTCATTAATTTCTTTCTTTAAGGACTCAAAGTTCTTGTTATAGAGATCTTTAACGTGTTTGGTTAGCATTGCCCCAAGGTATTTTATGTTGTTTGTGGCAATTGTTAAGTGTGATGTTTCTCTGATTTCTTTCTCAACCTATTTATCATCTGTATATAGTAGGGCTACTGATTTTTTTTAGTTATCTTTTATCCCACCACTTTATTAAAGGTGTTTATCAACTCTAGGATTTCTCTGGTAGAATTTTTCGGGTCACTGATATAAACTATCATATCCTCTGCAAATAATGAATGTTTGACATCTTCTTTTCCAATCTGTCGCCCGGCGACTTGCAGTGATAATACTCTCTCTACAGGAAGACTATCTAACATAACCTTGAGCCCCAAGCAAGGGAAAACTCCCTTTGTTAGAGCAATCTAAGAGATTCCCCATCCAATGTAGCTATGGCCATTGTCCTTTGTTGCTTCCCATAACCTGAAGGACCCATCTCTGGAGACATCACACACTTCAGACACAGAACTTGGAAAGGTGAACTGAAACTGACATGAAAACTTCCTCCCAGAGGAATAGCTCTCATAATATCTGAAGGTGCTTCACCAGCTGTCAAGAGAGAAAGACAACCAAAGGTCATGGGATTTTTACATGCTTATCAAGTTTCAAAATGATGAATCTCATTGTTTGCCTTTATAGACTAGCCTTAGTCACAAGATGACTATTCTTTTAACATCTGCTGATTCTTTGGATTTCACATGATGCATCCTGATCCTACTTATCTCCCCATCCCCTCACATCCACCCTCTGTCCATGAAAACTCTTCCCCTATAAAACACAAAACAAAATAAAAAAGAAAGACCAAAACACAAACAAAACAAAATAAAGTGTAAAGGAAAAGAATTGGTCCTGCAAGTTGTAGTTATAGCCCATTGAGTCACACAGTTTAGCCTTTAATCTGTTCATCTTTACTTGTAAGTGTTCATTTCTATGAGTCATTGGTCTGGTTTGAGGCCTCTGGCTTCTGTTACACCATCAGTAATAGACTCTCTCAGGGTTTCCTCTTGGGTATCCTCTTGTAGTCTTGTGTCCTGGAGATGCTGCTGCATTCAGTCAGTAGGTTCATCCCCTACAAATGCTCCAACAGTTAGTTCATAGATGTAGCAGACGTCGGGGTGGCTATGGTACTGGATGATACATGGGTTGATCAGCCTGCCAGCTTTACCTCATCATCACCAGCACCAGGACAAACTCAGCACTACTTTGGTTAGGTTATCCAATGCAGCCTGCAGCAAGGGGTGGGGTCAGTTCTTCTGTTATCAGGTCCTCAGGTCCTGCTCACCCTAATTCATACCACCAGGGCCAGCTCTAAGCAAGATGCAGGGCCTTCTCTCCTAATTGCTGTAGGGGGCGTATAAGAGTGTAGAACGCAAAGCCAGCTCTCCTGCTCCCATTTCCTCAGGGTGGGTTTACCTGTACCACCAATAAGATGTTCATTTCTCTAGTGTGCAGTCCAGGCAGGGTGCAAGGCCCACTCTTCTGTGTGTTGCAGCTTGTAAGAGGCTGGGCTAGTTCTGTCTTGTTACCCAGGCCAACTCTCTCACCTGTCAAAAGCAATAAGGGGCAGAGGGGGGAGGACATTTTTTCTGTCACCCATGCTACTACCTGGCAGAAGATGTGGGGCAGGATCAGCTCTCCTGCTTTGGCCCCTGAATGGAGCCATCTTTTCATAATGTGGGTGTGGGTGTAGGTGTGGTGGTGGGAAGTGGGAGTGGGTGGGTGGGGAGTACAATGCTTTCCTGAGGACCAGGAACAACTTTCCTGTTGCAACATCAGGTGTGGGCAGGACCAGCTGTCCCAGGGCCAGGGAAGGACAGGATCACACTGCTCAGCCCTGGATTTCCACACATGGTTCCTATGATGTCCTGTGCTAATACCAACCATGGACATCATCACAGACCCCCAGATGCAGCAGGACCACAAACCTAGACATGGCCCCCAGCAGCAGCTCAGGCCCAGACAACACCATGGCCCTGGTGGCAGTGCAGACCACACAACCCAGATCAATATGGCCCTGGTCACAGCATGGTCCTTGAATTTCAACACAGTCCCACATGCTGACCAGACCCTGAGCACCTTCAGAGCCCTCTCACCAGATGACTTAATAAGCTTTAGAATTAAAATATGTGTGAGTTTGGCTATCAGTTCAGCTACAAGACATTTAAATGAAGGAAGATGGAAAAAGTAGAGATTTAATGAAGGGACTTTTCTGAGGAGGCTTGATGACCATGAGTGAAAGGGGATTCTAACTCAAATGCTGTGGGGTATACAATGGTTTCTTGCCTTTCCAATTAGAACATCATCTTTTTAAAATATCACTTCCCTTTTTGATTATTGCTTTGTCTGTTCTCCTTAATGACAGGCTTTGGTTTCTTTGTAATAAAGGACATGACATGTACAATCTTCAACAGAAAGTCACAGAGTTTATACATATCTATAAGAAAAGAAAAATTCCTACATATATAGAAGATAACGATTCAAACTATGTGAGTATAATCTGTTACCACAAAATTAAGAAATGGGTGTTTATATGAACATTTATAAATGTTGTCTAGTTTTACAAATAAAAGATAACCTTCATTACTTTTTTATGACTACATCATTTATATGTATTATAGTTTCCAAAACAAATTTCCCACAAAGATGTGTTATTGCTCTTACTAGGAAAGAAGTAATCCAATTTATAACTATTTGGAAGTAAAATATATTTCTGTGATCAAATAAAATTGCTTTTTTTCTAACCCTAGAAGCAAGCTATTACATGGCAGTGTGCCAATTATAATTTCTTTGTGTTTATCTACAGGCTGGTGGTGCGCATGCAAGAGGAAAGAAGCATATTAAATCACTGCTATCTTCGACTCCATAGAAGACATTTAGATTAACTCCACAGGAAAGTGTCAAGGAGGAAAGCAAAGAGGGAAGAAAAGAGGGAGGAAGGGATTAATGGGGTGGAAAGGACAAAGAAGGGTGGAAGAAAGGAGGAAATGAGGGAAGGAAGGAAGGAAGGGAGAGGGGGAGGGAGGGAGGAAGGAAAGAAGGAAGGAAGGAGTGAGGGAAAGAAAAAAATAAGAAAGAAATGTCAGCTGGTACACATACCCTAGCTATTTCTAAACTACCTGGCCTAGTTTACTTTAAAATACATCAGTTTACACTAACCTCTAAAGCAGATTTTGTAAATCATAAGTAATGTTTATATTAGTGGTATAATATGTCAGAGAAGACTGCTGATGGATAACCAAGTTTATTCCACTTTTTGAATATTAACTTCTTTGGCTTTCCGTCAAATAGTTTCCTTTAAAATACCAATGCAATAACTCCCCAGTACCCCTGTCTAGAATGTCACAGTAAAACATTCCTGAAGCCTTGTGTCCCTGACTTTCAAATTGTGTCTGACTTCTCCAGGGTACTGCCTTCATTTCCAGGGTAGGAACCCGAGTAGATCAACAGGCATGTCTTCTGATGTTACAAGCCATGACTACGGTAAGCAAGAACACTGATCAAAGAGGAGGTCAGAGTGTTCCCCCCAGAGACTAGAGTCTGGGTCTTTAAATATTTTTCTGATGCTGTCATCTCACCAAAAACAAAACTAAACAAAGTAATGCACAGAAGCCCATTTTGAAAAGCCTCTCACATGTACAACTGAACTTTAGAATTAGATGATTCCCATGATTTCCTTCTTTGGGAGATTCTTGTCCTCTGTCTGCTTCATTGTCTCCACCTGAAAAGAACCTCTAATCCTTGTTCAGAGAATTAAATCCATTGGGACTAGGGGTGTCGTTGGTACATGAGAACTCTACAAAGATAAGAAATGGTTTTCTCTCAATGAAGTCGCTATTGTGTCTTTTTTGTATAAGAGAATAGATATAATCACCTGCCACAGTAATATTTGTTTTGTAGACAATCCTGAGAGTATGATGAGCAGATATTTAGTAAAACTGTCTAAACTTTCCAAATTTTCATTCTGTAGAAAATACTTAAATTTAGAGGGATGAGCCTGAAGATAAGTAAAAGAAGATTTACCAGTTTCTATTAGCCCAGTGCAATATCACACACTCCTGGTTCCCACAGTCTCAACTGTACAGATACACCTATGTTGGAATAATTAGTACCTGAGTACTTCCTTGCTGCTTCTGCTGGGCCTACCTGGAGTGTTTAACCTGAGTAATCAAAAAACAGCAAATATCCTGTGTTAATCTTGTCAATCTCTGCAACTGGGAGAGACAGTTACTTAGAACCCCTTCCCTATCAGTTAGCCTATCTTTATGTCTGTCTACAAAACCAGACCCTATCATATGCCACATTGGAACATCTAATCTTGGCAACTGTGATTTGTCTTCCCCAAGGATGCAACTTCATTGCAGCTTAAGTAAATTCTTTATTCTCACACTACATGTGTTTGAATTGTCTTTTAGGTGGGTAAGACAATGGGAGCACTGTAGGTAAAAAGGAAGAACAAAAAAAATTGATAGAAATGACACCAGGACTTGAGGGTGAACCAGTATTCTTGGTGTGATTTGCCTTGTCAAAGGGAAAAAGTGTTTTCCATTTAAAAAAATAAAAAACTTGCACTTATACTGCTCATGCTCATTTGTCAAATTGTTCATTTCATTTTTGTGGTCTATTTATAAACTAGCATTTCCTTTTCTTTCTTTCTTTATGTCTACTTCAAAAAATTAGTCTGCTTTTGTTATACAGGAGATATTACATAAAGCATAGGACAACAATTCTTACTGAATCATAAGGACTCTTAGAGATGACCTTAAAACATAGGCCTAATTTATTTTTTAAGTTTATTCTTCTTTAAATTTCATTTTGTATTCCAACCACAGTTCTCCTTCCTTACCACCCCCTATTGACCCTTACCTACCCACAGCCCATCACCCGCATCTACTCCACTCACAGAGTAGTGCTCCCATGGGAGATAGACAAAGCCCGGCCCCTCCTCCCTGCACCAAGGCCAAGCATTGCATCTCACCATATAGAATAAACTAAATTTATTAGGAACTTTGGGCATTCTGTCTTTCATTTTGTCTGTATTCTAATTTATAATTTGATTTGCTACTAAAATCTTTTTAGAAAATCAAATATTAAACTTTGTTTAAATAGAAAATAGATGCTGACTTATTTTATCCATTCACCTAAAGGTTTCCATCTTCTGTTAAGAGATGACAATTGTCTGAACCTTTCAGGACAACAACTCTAGACTTATGTAACAACACACAACAATTGGGTTTCCTCCATAGATAAATCCTAAGCATCCCTTTCAATTCTTATAAGTTGTTACTTGTCTCGTAACATTTCTATGGGTTGGTAAGTAAAAAAGCTTAGAAACAGGTGCTATTGAATCCTGCTATCTACTGCTTTTGAGTCTTGCCATTGTTCTATTTTTTAGATATTGGAGTTAACCATTAAGTTATTTACTTGAGATCTCTTTTACTGTTAATTTTTCCCTTTTGTTAACCATTGAGCCTTTTCTCTTACAAGATAATCTGAATATCTACACCTCCAAACGCTTCCTCATATCCTCTCCCATCTATATCCACTCCCTTTCTCTCTGGGATTAGAAAAAAAGCCAGGCTAGTTGGTTCTGTGGGTTTTCTTATGGTGCCCTCTTCCCCATCTCCTGCAGGATTCCCAGCTCCACATAATGTTTGGCTGTGAACTTCTGCACCCTTTTCTATCAGCTGCTAGATGAAGTCTCTCAGATGACAAGTAGGCAAGGGACCAATCTATGAGTATAGCAGAATATCATTAAGAATAATTTCATTGACTTTTTTGTTGTTACTTGTGCTTGTATCCTAGCTCTCTGAGTCCTGGCCCTCAGGGGTGAGTTCCCACTCAGGGGGTGGGTCTCTAATTGTGCCAGTCATCAGTAGGGTACTCTCACAATCTCTGTGCCACCTTTTACCCCAGCAAATCTTGTAGGCAGGAAGAATTGTAGGCCACAGGGTTTGTGGCTGTGTTGGTATCCTAATTACTCTACTGAAAGTCTTGCCTGGTTACAGTAATTTGCCTGTTGAAGTTTTATGTGCCCTACTGCTAGGAGTCTAAAGTAGGATCACCCTCATATATTCCTGAGAATTTCTATTGCTCTAAGTTTCTGCCTTAATCCATAGATGTCCCATATCCCCCATCTTACCTCCACCTAATTCCTCCTGTTCCTATCCAATTCTCCCTTCCAGATCCCTCCCCCATCCACTAGCAATGTATTTCCCCTTCACCATGACCTTCTTACACCACTCCCACACTCTTCTTTATTACTTAGCTTCTCTGGGTCTGGAGTTGTATAATGGTCCTCTTTTACTTTATGACTAATATCATCTTATGATTAAGTAAATACCATGTTTGTCTTTCTGTGTCTGAGTTATATTACTCAGGATGATCTTTTCTAGTCCCATCCATTGGTCAGAAAATTTCCTGATGTCATCATTTTTAACAGCTTAGTAATACTCCATTGTGTAAATATACCACATTTTCTTTATCCAATCTTTGGTTAAGGGATATATTAGTTGTTTCCAAGTTCTGGTTATTACCAATAAAGCTTCTATGAATATAATTGTGCAAGCATCCTTGTGGTGTGGTGAAATATCCTTGGGTATATGACTAGGAGTGATATAGCTGGATCTTGAGGTAGACTAACTCCAATTTTTAAGAAACTGCCATATTGACTTACAAAGTGGCTGCATCAATTTGCACTCCCACCAGCAGTCGAGGAGTCTTCCTCTTGTTAAAAATCCTCACCAGCATGAGCTGTCACTTGTGTTTCTGATTTTAGCCAGATGAACAGGTGTAATATAGAACCTCAATGTCATTTTGATTTGCATCTATTTGATGGCTAAGGATGTTGAATATTTAAGTGTTTCTTGGCCATTTGAGATCCCTATATTGAAAATTCTCTATTTAGATCTGTATGCCATTTTCTAATTTTTTGTTTTGATTATTACTGTCTAGTTTCTTTAATTCTTTGAATACGTTGGATATTAGCCCACTGTGAGATATGCGATTGGTGAAGATATTTTCTCATATTGTAGGCTGTCATTATATCCTGTTGATGGTATTCTTTGCCTTCAGAAGTTTTTCAGTGCCATGAGGTACCATTTGTTAATTGTAGATCTTAGTGTCTGTGCAGGGGGCTCACAGAGTCTGAAGCAACAACAAGGGAGCCTGAATGGTACCTACCTTGGTCCTTCTGCACATATGTTACAGTTGTGTACCTTGGTCTTTGTGGGGGAGTCCTAGCAGTGAGAGTGGTGGATGTCTCTGACGGTGCTACCTGATTTTGGGATTTATTATTCATGCTGAATTTCCTGGACTCACTGCAACTTGATAAACCATAGCTGGCTGATATCTGTGGGATGCCTGCCTGTATCTGAAGACAAACAGTGGAGGAGAAGTGGATGGGTCTGTGAAGGGGGAGGGAGGAGAAGCTGTAGTAAGGATATAAAAACAAGAAAATAAAATTAAAAAACAAACAATAGTTTCCTAAGAAACAACAAAACCTATCAAAATAAAATGCAGCAAGATAAAATGAAAGCCATCGTATCAAAGTGGAACAAAACAACTTTTTTTGGTGGACAAGGCCACCGAAAACATTAAAGAGTCCCCAGGAGACGGCACAAGAATCAGAGATGGACTCACTTACACATAAAAGTCGTAACTGAAAACTATAGTGTATACGCAGAGGACCTGTAGGCCCTGTGGATGTGGCTTCAGTCTCTATGGTTTCATGTGAGCTTTGCTCAGATGATTTAGAAGGCCTTATTCTCCTGCAATCCTCTGACCCCTTTATCTACCACAAATCCTTCTGTCTCCTCTCCTGTGAGGTTCCTTGAGCTCTGACAAGAGAGATTTAACGAGAGATATAATGGATATACCTCATTTAGAGATTGTGTTCCAAAATATCTTACTATCTCTGCATAATGTCTGGTTGTGTGTCTCTGCATTTACTTCCATCAGCTATAGGAGGAAGCTTCTCTGATTATGGCTCAGGTGTCAATCTATGAGTATAATAGAATCTATGAGTATCATTAGAAGCCATCTAATTGTTACTTTTTTTCTTTATCGTAAGTATCTGAGCTATTTATACTGGTTATTGGTCACCCAAGCAGTGTTAATGGGTTTGGATCTCCCTGGAAGGGGCAAATAGAATAGCTTTTATGGGTTGACTGGAGAGGGGGGAAATCAGGTGAGAAGTGGGAGGAGAGATGGGATTGAGGGAGGGGATGAGAGGAGAAATGGCTAAAAATAAATGGCATTTGAGGCTATATGGATGCACAGTACAGTAGAAAGATCCTATATATATCAAGGTGATCTAATGTAGTATCCAAATAATGGAAGAGAAAGATCTCCTACTGGCCATCTCTTGTCATCAAATGAATTCTCCAGTGTGGGTACTGGATTCCATCCAATTAAATTGTTAGCCCAAAGGGTCCCATGGAATCCCCAAACAAACCTAAATGTTTCAAAGATAATAAGTAGCTCCCCACAAACTGATCTCCAGGCCCAATTGTAGAAGACAGCACCCATACAACTCATTGAATATGGAAACATTGAGCTGTTGTCAACATAGAACCTTCACCCTCATGTTCTAGTGTCTCTAACACAGTAAGATACTCTACAGACTACCAAAAGAGAAAAGCAAACACCAGCCTAACCATAAAACCTCTGATCCACAATCTGCCCTACCTTCAAAATATGCTAGGGCAATGATGGCACAAACCTTGTGGTAATAACCAACCTATGTCTGATTTGAAATCCTTTTTTTAACATAAGCAAACTGCAGGCATAAACTTCCTTTTTAGAAGCTCCCTAGTGTATTACAAAATCTCTAATAACTTGTTCATTATTTTAATTTAATTCTATAAATTTTTAAATTTTGTAATTTTTTATTGGTTTTTGATTGCATTAAATTGCATTGTTTCACCTCCAAATGCTATGAAACTCCATATTTTCCCTTGATACTTGCTTTCAGTTTTGTTTCATTATGACCTGATAAAATTATGAGAAATTATTTCAGTTTCCTTTGTATTTTAGAGTTGATCTTTGACACAGAATATGGTCTTTTCTAGAGTCATGAATAACATAGGTAATCCCAGATCAAATGAATTCTCTAAGGGCTAGCAATGAGACTAATTCTCAATTGTCAATGCTAATATACTCATGAATGCAACCTTTATTTGTTTTTCTATTACTGTAGTATGGATAAGGCATTATCCAAAGGGTATTATATGCTTAAGGCTTGGTTTCCAGTGCAGCAGTGTTTAGAAATGGAGTTTTCAGAACACGATCTGTACTGTGTTAGTTCCTTTTCTTGTTACTTTGACCAAATGTATGACAAGAAACAGTTCAAGAGCGCCAGGGTTTATTTCTGCATACATTTGAAGGATATCATTTCATCATGATTACAAAGATGTGGTAGGAGATAGATAGGGCTCAAAAGCCAAGCTGGTCACATTCTATGCTTAGTAACCTCAATTAACATAATCTAGAAAGTCTCTCAAATACACTGTCAGAAATCAATCACCAAGGTGATTCTAGATCCTGTAAAATTAGCAGACAAACCATCATAGATGATGAGGGCTCTTATTTTATTAGTGGATTAAGCCATTGATGGATTTATGACTGAAAGACATTGTTAGAAGACAATGGAAATATTAGAATCTGTGGTCTAATTAGAGGAAGTTATTGGAGATGTGCTTTTGAAAGATGCATTTTGTCCTGAACTTCTTCCCATTGTTCTCTTTGCTTCTTGAATGCCAAGAAATGAGTAGCACTTTTCTTCTAATACATCATTTGCTTATGATGTTCTGAGTTAACATAGCCCTAAAAGCAGTGAGACAATGTAGTATGTTGTGACAAAAAGTGAAACCTTCCTTCCTTAATTGTTACTCGCATATATCTGTCACAGAGGCAAGAAGTCTGACTAGTGATTCTTGTCACGTTTGCATTCCTATATGTAAGCTTCCTGTCACTAAGTTCCAGAAAGATTACTTGAATCCAGATCTGATTCTGGACTTGTTTTTGAAGGAATACAAACTTAAAAATCATACCCATTTCATTGAATATGTTTTTCTTTGAAGGTTTAATTTGAATGTCACTTTTTTGGAAAGCTTTCTCTGGCCTCCTCTCATCCCAAATTCCATGTGTAATGCCCACTTACTGTAATAATTTACATGTTGTATATGTTAGTTTGAATAACTTGAGTTCCTTGGGCAGTATTTTCTTTCCATGTCTTCACTACCCCAAAACAAAGAGCCACTCCATTACTTTTGATGAAGGCACAAGTGAGAAGTATTTATCATATAGCAAATAATCCAAAAACCAGAATGTCAGAGTGACTCATTGTATCAAATAACCAGTGTAACAGATAGGTACTGTGACTGATGACCATGCAAAGTTGAAATTATGATAGGAAAATTTACTTTTTGTTATTTTCTTTTAATTAAAATTAGAAACAATCTTATTTTATATGTCAATCCCAGTTCTGTCTCCCTCCATCCTCCAATGCCCCCCACTGTCCCCCATCCTATCCCTCTTCTGCTCCATATAAAGGGTGAGGCCTTTCATGGGGATAATCAAAGTCTATCACATCATTTGAAACAGGGCCTAGGTCCTCCCCTATGTGTCTAGACTGAGAGAGTATCCCTCTATGAGGAATGGGTTCCCAGTGCCCATTCATACACTAAGGAAAAAATACTGTTCCTCTACCAGAGAACCAATAGACTTACCAGATCACCTAACTGACACCCACATTCAGGGGGCCTGGTTCTGTCCTATGTTTGTTCCCCAGCTGTCAGTCTGGGGTCCATGAGCTCCAACTTGTTCAGGTTCGCTGCTTTTGTGGGTTTCCCCAGCCTGGTCTTGACCCTTTTGCTCATCACTCCTCCCTCTCTACAACTGGATTCCAGGAATTCAGCTCAATGCTTAGCTGTGACTCTCTGCTTTTTCTTCTATCAGCTACTGGATGAAGGCTCTAGAATGGCATACTTTTTGTCATCTTTATTCCTCCTCTTCATCTCCCTTTAATTTGGCTCCACTCTTCATATGAATGCAAAGTGACTTAATTCTCTAAAGCTTGCAAGCAATAGAAAAAATAAGGGGCTTTTATCACAACACAGTGAAAAATTCATTAATTGTACCTTATTGGTTCGTTAGAAGCCATGTGACTACATGTAAAACAATCACAAATGTCATGTTAATGCCAATTAACTGACATCTGGACCATTTGTTTTATTCTACACTTGGCTGAAAGGCCATGCACAGCAAAGGCTTGGGAGAGGACTATTTCCTTTAAATGTCATGAGGCAACAAGATAAAATTGTGCTACAGGCAAGCAATAACAGTTTTATAACAATGAATAAACAATAATTAATAGTAAATTACTTTGAAACTACAGTACTTTGTTAGTTTTACAAGCAAATTTCAATCACACACACACATACACACATTTTCACCCTCCATTTTAATTACTTCTTTGATAGTTTCATACACCGTATTGTTATTCACTGCCTCCCTCAACTTCTCTCAGATCTCCTCCCTTTTCTACACATACAATTTAGTGTCTATTTTTTACACCAATCAAGTGCTACCATGGAATGTGGACAATCACTCATAAAGAAAACCCACTCTCCCTATCCCAGAAGATATCAAGTATCAATAGCTCTTTAACTAGGTGTGTAATTTCATGCCCACCTTTCTCTCTGTGCTGGAATTTGGTCTGGCTTGAGCTTGCACAGTACTTGTGCATGCTGTCAAAACTACTGTGTGTTCATATATACAACTATTAAGCTGTATCCAGAAGGTAACTTTTCTTTGTAGTCTTTGAATACCTCTTAGTCCTAAGCTTAATTCTATCTGCCCCGTCTTCCACAATGATCCCTGAGCCTTGGAAGAAGGATTGAAGTAAATGTTCCATTTAGGGCTGAGCATTCAACATTCTTTTATTGTCTTCACTTTGTACTTTGTGCAGCTGTAGGTCTCTGTGTAATCCTTAAGCTTATCCAGCTGTGAACCATACGAGCTAGAATAATGATAGAACTAGAAAGACATGCCCACTGGTACACTACCAACAATAACATCATGGGAGTAACCAACTGCTATATGATGGGCTTTAAGTCCCACTATACAAAATGAAACCCCTATCTGAAAACTAGCTAGACAGTCACAGGTCTTATGGGAAAGCCTACTATAATTACTCTGTTAAATGGCTATAGTATAAAACTGATCCCCAATAAACAGCCTGTTGTTAACCCTATAGATCCACACATCTCTCACCATTCATCAGAGAAGCTTGTATTTGCAATAGATAGCAAATAACACAGAGACCAACAATTTCCCTTATCTTGATTGAGTAAAGTTTTGTTTCTTAACTCAAACTCAGTGCTTTTGTTTGCCTGAATGAATATGAACATTTATTTTGACAAAACTGGTTTAATATTTAGAGTGATGGTAACACATTAAAATTTATTTCTAGGAAAATACAAGGTGTAGCCTCCAGGGAATAGATCTGCACCATTAACTAGAATGCTCATTGACTTCAAATACAGAGAGAGTTGATGTTCTGAGCATGAGTGTTAATGGGTCCTGCAAGAACTAAGAACACATTGATGCCTATGACAAATATAAGAGAATGAAATGTGCAAGTATCTTGAGAGAAATCTAAAACTTCCTCTGTGGCATATATTTCAATGTGCTAGAAATAAATCATTAAGTTATTAACATTGTATTTAAGTGGGAAATAGAATTTCATTTAATTTGTAATGCCCTTAGTTTTCCAAATTAGATGAAAAATTCCCACTGAACTAAATAGCATTCAACTGCATTCTAGTTCATCAAAGTCTTGTGATTACAGAAAGGAAAATGTCAATTAGAAATTTGAGTATGTGTACTTGATTGTTAAAATATGCTTATGAAAGTATCTCCCCAAACAAAAAAAACTGTCCTTTTAAATCGAGGTCTTATCTATTTTAAGCAATATATACAATATTTTTTCAGAAATATATCCAAAATACCCAGAAGCAAGGGCAATCAAATAAAACTTACATAGCTCTATGAGTTTTACTTGTGTCTTCATTTTTCACCCTGTAAGTGCTTGTAAGCCTTCCCACACAATCCTGGAGTGCAAAGCTGGGTCTGGCACTTTCAGATTCCATATGTATCTATGTAATAAAATTCATCAAGGATGAGACTTTATCATCTTCTGAACAAATTGGGAGTGGGACTTGCCAATAAGACTGGGCAATTGTCCAGGTCTCTTTAAAAGTTTTTTTTTTCCTTAAGTGGAGGAGATTTGGAGGTATTTTGTTTTTTTTTAAATCTCAGTGTGGAAAGGATGATTTGAATACAAACTAATTGACATTACTTAGCAACTTAAATTCAATACTGAAATATATGGAAGGAAAAACCTGACCTTTCATTTAGAAGACAAAAATTTACAAATATCATAACCACAGAATGGCCTGCATATATTTTATGAAGCACAGGTCACCTGCTTTCCAGAACAGCTGTGAATGTGGTCTAACACAGATTATATTAACTTAGCTAAAACATGATGGGATTTTTATGTATTTTGTTCTTTTATGACTCTTGTGTGACTATGTTGTGAACATTGTAGATGTCAATGTTGTGAAACAATGTCAAAAGTTTGAGTCATCTGTAGACTCCTCTGGTTCCTCTAACATATCTCTCTCCCTACTTCATGTCCTCTTAAAAAGTAATATAATTCAATAATAACCCACTGAATCCAATAGTGCTGCTGGTATGCACATGTGTGTGGATCATCCATGACATAATAAGCTCATGTTCTTGAATGCTGTGTGAAGTAAAAGTAAGGATGTGAATAGACAAGTCTTTAAAAAGAAATAGCATTATTCCTACACTTTCTTTATTTCACCATAACTTGTCCAGATAAAATTCACATAACTATCAAATACAATATTATGGAAGAAGAGCTGGGCCTGGAGCAAGAGATAATTCTACACAAGACAAAGTCAAGCTTACAGTGACAAAGGCAAATATTTTACTACTGGACTAGTACAATAGTGAGAAAATAATTCCAATTTTTATCCTGTTATTCATGAATCAGGGACTCCTAATTTTAGGGAAAATAGAATTATACATTTGTTATTGATTCAGAGCATTAACTATACCCCAAATAATACTATTCAGTTAACCCACAAAATATATATCACACAGCTGATAAGCTAAAGTTTGATTCTAGATACTATTTAACCCGCATATCAGGCTCACCTCTTGGGGTATTGATGGGGAAGTCCTGTGTATATGTAAATAAAGCACTGTTGGCCAAAAAGGAAAAAAGATAGGTGGGACTAGGAGTCTAGGAGGATTCTAGGAAATGTAGTGAAGGGAGTCGTCGCCACTTGATTCCCAGGAAAAGGGGACATAAGTCTGTGTTCTCGGTAAGATAAGAACATATGTATATACATATATGTATATGTATATATATATGTGCGTATGTGTATATATATGTAAATGTATATGTATACATATATTAGTAATTATTGGTCAATAATCAAATCAGAGCTAGCCAATAAGAAACTAAGCAAACAACCAACAGCTTCATAAGTAATATAGCCTCCTGCATGTACATTTGGGATTGATGCGGCTCTAGAATCAGGCCAGGGGGAAGACGACAGGTTACATATGGTAAGTGTGAACATGAATTTCCACACAGAATGAGAAAATCTTAAAAGGGATTTTAGAATAAAAAGACAGGGAGAAGCATGACTTCTTGATAGCAGCATCTTTCTCGGGTGGGCTCTGTTTTGCTAGAGACAAGCAGAGACTTGCTTGCCAGCACTGGCAGTAAACGTATGTCCACCATCTTGCAAAAACAGCAGTTAAAACATCCACAGTTTTTATTAGCAATGTTGTTTAGCAGATAAGACATGTGGCCAAAAAACATGAAGATTTACAGTAAAGTCAGATTCAGATACAGAAAGACCTCTAAAGGTTTACAGTTGTTTAAAAATATTTTGGGTAGTAGATCAGTATTTATCCCTGGCACACAAATGGACTTTGGGGACTCATCCCACAATGAGGGATGCTTTCTCAATCTGGACACTTTGAGGAAGGCCTGGGCCCTCCCAGGAATGAAATGACAGACTCTAGATATTCCCCATAGAGGGACTTACCCTCCCTGGGGAATTGGGTGGGGGCCTAGGGGAGCTGGGGGGAGGGAGTGGTCATGGAGGGTAGGGTGAGGGAGCTGGGACTGATATGGGAAGCAAGCTTGTTTCTTATTTAAATATATAATAAAAAGTGTAAAAGATATATGTAGGCTTGAGTGAGAAAGAAATAGGATAGTGGTAAAAGAAATAGAGAAGCCAGTTGTGGTGGTGCATGCCAGTAGGATTTGCTCCAGAGACAGAGATAGACAGATTTGCACAGAGAAACCTTGCCTCAGAGAAAAAATAAACAAGTAAAAGTAAAAGAAGTAGAGTAATAAAAAAGCCATGTAAAGATGAAAAATACACAGAGTCTAGATACTGTATGCTATTGTGATTTTCAGTTGTTCAATGGCTAAAGAAGGAACAACTGCTGAAATATACTTGACTATAAATGCTGCTACATTAGTCCAATTTATATATTTTAAAAATGCCTTGACTTCTAAATTTAAATATAAAGGAAGGTTACTTGGGAAAGGAATTTCTGCTTTTGTTTCTACAGAAAATGGAAAGCTGTGAATTCCTTCCAAGCTTCTGTGGTTTGATGAACCAAGACGCCCAGAGGCAGTGGCCCAAATGATCCAACATCTAAAACAGCTGAGAAGATGCAGCCTTACAGATTACAAAAACAAGGACTTGGCCAGGTTTCTGAGTTTTGTCATGATCCCGAAGGTATAGAAAGTACCCCCCCCCATCAGCAGGAAGCAGTTTGGCATGAATAACGTCCAAATTCCCAAATATTGTTTATAAATCTTTGTTTTCATTTAAATGGGGTTGTTTATAATTGGTTAATGGTCACAACCAATCTCTTTTAAAGGTAAAAGGGATTATGGTATGGAAATGAATAATTTGTATTGGTATGGTTTTTCATTTATTAATACAAATTTAAGATCAATTTTGAGATATGTATATTTCTCATGATTAAGTGTTGTGTTTATTCTGATATTTTAAAATACAATACATAATATAATACAGACTATAAATAGTTGCTTATAATAGTCAGAACTTACATTACATTAGTTAGGTTTTCTAGATATAGAGATATATTTGAGATAGATAGTTAATCTTCAAACCTTTCAAATACCTTCAAAAATGGCATTTAAAATGGTCTAGGGTTTTTCCTGACAATGAGAAATTTCTGCTCCTGGCACACCAATTATGTCTGAGAGGAAGATGGGCATTGAAGAAACTCATTATGGAATTTGCTTTCAACATGGCAAGATTAGCCATTTGGAAAATAAACTGCTCTTGCCTGGACTGTTTGACATTGCTGTACAAACAGGACATGCAGGACACATAGGAAAGTGACTGCTACATTTGAATAGTCCTTCAGGGTTCCTGCTTCATGGAAGAGTCTGCCAGACATTCCACAGGACACAGAAAAATGAATGACAGACTAATAATACAGATGGACAGTTTAAAATTTTCTGCTTTGCTGAGAAGTCTGCCAGGTGCACTGTGACCTATGGGCTGAAGATGGATGCCCCAATGTTACAGAGGAACATCGTGTGACTGTCCAGATAGCGAAATGTCTCTGTCAATTCTAGTGTTCCTTTAACTCTCCGTTAAAGGAATCCCTTTCATCCAACATGTCTTAGAAGTATAAACTGGAACACAAAGGAAATTGATTCTCTATTTTGATGATCATAGTCAAATTTGTGTTCACCAGATTGAGAATTTTTCCATTTCTGAAAACAAAATATATTTTATAAGCTGTCCATATGTGTCAGCCCCTGGGCATTATGATCAACTAACTAGTAACAAAATGTGAAGGAAAAAATTCTGATGACTGCTTCAGACATGCTACCACTCCACAAACTTTACCTAGATTATCTGTTATGTTTAAATATTATCATCTTGTCTCCCCCATTTGGGATTCTAGCATCTCTATTTAATTCAGTAACCTAGTTTTTAATATACATTTGTTTATTCTTTGAAAATTTCAGACATGTATACAATATGTGTTTATCATATTTAGCTACCACTACCTCCCTCCAACTTCCCCAGATCCCCCAAGCCTGTTTTTCCATGATTTCACGACTTGATCATGTGAAGGCAGCAGTAGCTGCAGGGAGCTCATACATTAACTCTATTTTGACAGAAGGATATCCCTGACAAGCAGAAGAATTCCTTGTGAGTGATAACAATCCTTGTATGTTACATATCCTTTAAATTTTTTATGGGACAAATATGTTAGTTAAAAAGGTTTACAACCTAAATCTATTTTCTTTTCATACTTCTTCTATCATATGACAAGAAGTTTGGTAGCTTAATGTCAGCCATCCCTCCAAGATAACAGTGAGAGCTATTTATCAGCCACTGTGTACAACTGTAAATAGTATCTCTGCTTGGTGAACCAATTTCAATACAATCAACCTAACAAAACATATTTTCTTCCACTCTGACAAGCATTCAATACATTTTTATGCATATCCCACATGTTTCCATGAATATAAATGTAAATTATGTGAATATAATTACTTGGGTATGAACTATATATAATTCATTCACTTCATAAATTTTATCTGATATCTAGGACTTTGACTTAACCTGAGTCAGTTACCATTAACAAAGCAAAAGGAGATGGTGGGTATATAGAAGGTCTCAGAATCCCACCATATGTCAAGTTCTCAGACGAAGAGATTTAACTTATTCAGGAATGAGTAGACTAACATTCTCATGCATAGGAG
Organism: Mesocricetus auratus; assembly: GCF_017639785.1. Taxonomy (NCBI): domain Eukaryota; kingdom Metazoa; phylum Chordata; class Mammalia; order Rodentia; family Cricetidae; genus Mesocricetus; species Mesocricetus auratus. The sequence goes on along the minus strand of NW_024429184.1, from coordinate 46,132,469 downwards.
GAAAGGCTGATCTCTCTGGTAAATAAGACTCAACAAAATAAAAGCTGTCACATTTCTCTGATCAGTATCAGCCATATGTCTCCATTCCAACTTCCATAGCCTTGTGCCTGTCAATCAATGTCTCATTCCTAACCTAGCAAGCACTAAAAGGTTGGTTTAAATTATACTTATTATACTATATAGACTTTGGGTTTGGTTTTGAGAAAATTTCTAAGAATTAACAGCACAAATGAAATCTCTAGAATAAATAGAAGAAAACTCACTCCGGAGGAGTAGATGCCAGGAAGCAATCAAATTGAGGGCTGAAATCAATAAATAAAACTAGGAAAACAATACAAATAATCAATGTAATGAATAGTTGTTTCTTGGGAAAATCAGCAAAATAGACAAACATTTATCTAAACTTCTGAAACAACAAATTGTGGATATACAAACTAACAAAATCAAAAAGGAAAAGAGAGACATAACAGTAGACACTGAGGAAGTCCAGAGAATCAACAGGTCATACTTTGAAAACCTGCACTCCACAAAATTCGAAAATTTATAGGAAATGCATAACTTTCTGGATAGATATCACCTGCAAAAATTAAATCAAGAACAGATAAGCAATTTAAATAGACCTATAACCCCTAAGTAAATAGAAGCACTCATCAAAAGTCTCCCAACCAAAAGAAGTTCAAGTCCAGATGATCTCAGTGCAGAATTCTGCAAGAAATTCAAAGCTTTTATCAATTCTCCTCAAAATATTCCGTGAAAGAAAAGCAGAAGGGGCTTTACCAAACTCTTTTTATGAGTTTCAATAACCTTGATACCCAAGCCACAAAAAGACACAACTAAGAAAGATAATGTCAGACCAAAATCCCTCGTGAACACTGATATAAATATACTCAATAAAATATTGGCAAATCAGATCCAAGAAAACAACAGAAAAATCATCCACAATTATCAAGTAGGTTTCATTCCAGGGATGCAGGGATGGTTCAATATACAAAACTCTATCAATGTTATCCACCATATAAATAAGCTGAGAAAGAAAAATAACATGATCATCACACCAGATGCTGAAAAACCTTTGATAAAATTGAATACCCTTTCATAATAAAGGTCTTGGAGAAATCCAGGATAACAGGAACATACCTAAACATAATAAAAGCTGTATTCAGCAAACCAAAAGACAACATCAAACTAAATGGATAGAAAGTCAATGTGACTCCTCTAAAATCAGGAACAAGAGAAGGCTGTCCACTCTCTCCATACCTCTTCAATATTGTACTTAAAGTTCTAGTTAGAGCAATAAGACAACAAAAGGAGATCAAGGAGATGAAAATTGAAAAGGAAGAAGTCAAACTTTCACTATTTGCAGATGATATGATAATTTACATAAGTGACCCAAAAAACTCTACCAGGGAACTCCTACAGCTAATTAAATACCTTCAGCAAAGGGACTGGATACTAGACCACCTCAGGAAAATCAGTAGCCCTACTATATACAAATGATAATAGGCCCAAGAAAGAAATCAGAGAAACCTCATCCTTTACAATTGCCACAAACAGCACAAAATACCTTGGGGTACCACTAACCAAACAAGTGAAAGACCTGTGTCACAAGAACTTTGAGTCTTTAAAGAAAGAATTTAAAGAAGACATCAGAAAATGGAAAGATCTCCCAAGCTCATGGATTAGTCAGATCAACATAGTGAAAAATGGTAATCTTGCCAAAAGCAATCTACATATTCAATGCAATCCCAATTAAAATCCCAGCACAATTCTTCACAGACCTTGAAAGAACAATTCTCAACTTTATATGGAAAAGCAAAAGACCCATGATAGTCAAAACAACCCTGTTCAACAAAGCTATATCCTGAGGCATCACCGACCCTGACCTGAAGCTCTATTATAGAGCTATAGTCCTGAAAAAAGCTTGGTATAGGCAAAAAAAATAGATTGGTAGACTAATGGAATCGAATTGAACACACCTATATTAACCCATACACGTTTGAGCACCTGATCTTTGACAAAGAAGCTACAATTATACAATGGAAAAAAAAGCATCTTCATCAAATGGTTCTGGCATAACTGGATGCATGTATAAGATTGCAGATAGATCTATGTCTATCACCATCCAAGTCCAAATGGATCAAAGATCTCAACTTAAATCCAGTCACACAGAACCTCTTAGAAGAGAAAGTGAAGGGCACCCTTGAACAAATTGGTATGGGTGAATACTTCCTGAACATAACACCAATAGCACAGACACTGAGATTGACAATTAATAAATGGGCCTCCTGAAACTGAAAAGCTTCTGTAAGACAAAGGACACAGTCAAGAAGACAAAAGGGCAACCCATAGAATGGGTGTCAGTGAGGAGGCCTAGGTAATCTATTGAGCCTTGGGCAGTAGATCAGTATGTATCCCAGGTATACAAATGGACTTCAGACTCCCATCCAACAATGAGAGATGCACTCTCACCCTGAACTCTTGGGGGAGGGTCTAGGCACTGCCCTAGATGAAATGACAGACTATGGACACCCCCATAGAGGGCCTCACCCTCCCTGGGGAATATTGTGGGTGTTGGTGGGATGGCACGGGAGGAAGGGAGGGAAACGGAGAGAGACCTGGAATTGACATGTGAAGCAACCTTGTTTCTAATTTAAATTTAAATTTAAATTTAAAAAATATATATAAAAAAAGAAAGATGAGGGTTACCACCAAAAAACAACAACAAAAAAAATTGGGAAAAGATATTCACTAATCCCATATCTGACAGAGGGCTGATCCCCAAAATTTACAAAGAACCCAAGAAGCAAGTCTCCAAAACACCAAAGGATCTAATTAAAAACTGGGCTACAGAACTAAATAGTGAATTTCTAAGAGAGGAGTCTAAAATGAGAAAACAACCCTTACGAATGTTCTCAACATGGATAGTCACCAGGGAAATGCAAATCAAAACAATTCTGAGATACCATCTCACTCCTGTCAGAATGGCTAAAATCAAAATCACCAATGACAGTTTGTGCTGGAGAGGATGTAGAGAAATGGGAAAACTCCTGTACTGCTGGTGGGAATGTTGACTTGTACTAACACTTTGCAAATCAGTATGGAAATTCCTCAGGAAAATAGGAATCAGTCTACCACAAGACCCAGCAATTCTACTTTTATGCATATACCTAAAAGATGCACATTCATACAAAAAAGACATTTTCCACTATATTCATAACACCATTATTTGTAATAGCCAGAACCTGGAAGCAACCTAGATGTCACTTAACTGAAGAGTGGACAGGAAAAATGTGGTACATTTACACAATGGAGTACTATTCAGTGGAAAAAAAACCCAATGGAATCTTGAAATTTGCTGGCAAATGAGATAACCCAGTGACAAAAAGACAAACATGGTGTGTACTCCTATATGGATTTTATACATGGAGCAGGGGATTTCCAGTCTTCAACCCCACCATCAGAGAGTCTGGGAAGCAGGGAGGACCCTAACAGAGACTTACATGGTAAGAGTTCTCCTATGGGAGCAGCGGGGGGAAGGGGGGAGGAAATGGGAGAAGGAGAGGGAAAAGAGGAGGGGATAGGAGAACACTAGGGAACAGAAAGGTTGAGCCAGGGTAAGAATACAGGAGAGAAGAATGAGCGATACCATACTGGAGGGGGCCATTATAAGTTGGAAGAGAGATTTGGCACTAGTGAGATCTTCACAGATCTACAAGAATGACACCAACTGGCATTAAGGCTACCTGAAATGTCCTCCCATGATAATAAGATTAATGATTACCTTATATGCCATCCTAGAACCCTCCTCCTGTGGCTAATGGAAGCAGAGGCAGACACCCACAGCTAAAAACCAAACTGAACTCCTGGAACCCAGTTGCAAAAAGGATTGATGAGCAAATGAATCAAGTCCTGGCTGGAAAACCCCACACAGGCAGCAGACCTAAACAAGGGGGAATTCATGGACCCCAGACTGATGCCTGAGAGGCCAGCATGGGTGTCAGAGAAGAGGCCTCAGCAATCTATGGGACCTTGGCGAGTAGAGCAGTATTTATTCCTGGCATACAAATAGGATCTGGGAGCCCATTCCATAGGGAGGGATGCTCTCTCAGCCTGGACACATGGAGGAGGGCCTAAGCCCTTTTATGCCCTGCCCTACCAGGGATTATGTGATAGACTCTGAAAATCCCTCATCAAAGCCCTTACCTGCCCTGGGGAGTAGAGGGGGGATGGAGAGGGGTGGGAGATAGGAGGATTGGGGGGCCGAGGGAGGAAATGTGGGACAGGGAACTGAGAGTAATTTGTGTAAATTGTTAAATAAAAAAAGGAAAATACTAAGCTGGAACTGAACTTTGAAAAAGTGTAATGAAAGTAGTCAGACAAGAACTTTAAAAAATTCAAGAAATATTGAATAAGTTTTTTAAAAAGATGATAAATAGAGAAAAGAAGGTCTGAAGTTAAATCTGTAAATCATTCATTAAGTGGGAATTATTCCTAGAACAATAGTAACAAATGAAATTAGAGAAACCAATGAGGTAAAAAAAGCCTTCAGCAAAATCATAAGCTAAGATTTTGTCTTAAATCTGACTAATTCAAATAGGAAAAAGTATATTCAGTTTCAACAACAACAATAACCCTGATAATGGCAGTCACCACACACACTGAACACTTATATACAAGACACTCTGGCAAATATATTATATTATTCATTCAGAGCTCAGAATGAAGTTCCAAGTAACTATAATCTCAATTACCAATGAGGGAATTGAGGCTTCAAATTCCTGAGGATAGAGGATTTAGCTGGTAAGAGTTGAAACTGGTTGTAAATTCAAGATATTATATCACTCAAGAACCCACATATATTAACCACATGTACAGATTTATGTTTTTGAAAAGTCACTTTGGCAACAGTATGGAGAATTCATTGAGAGGGCAAAGAAAAGACTGTATTTATACTATTATTGCACAAATCAGTGTCAAAAGCCTGAGAACCAATATCTAGGCAAAGAGAAAGGGGGAGATCTAAGAAATGAGAAGGAATTCTAACCACCAAGACTTGGTAACTGGCTGGATGTCCATGATGGGCAGGAGAAAGGATGGGTTTCTAGTGGTATCATCAACATAGTGTGTTTGAGATGGGAAACAGGGGGCATAATGAAATACATTTGGAGGAATTGTGGTTCTAATAGAAATACCATCTGAAACTTGTTATGGACAGAGATTTGGCAGGTCTCAGAATGAGGTTATAGATATATCTAATGTACTAGGAAACATTAACAAATAATTCAACCAGAGAGAATTTATGGAGCAAATGAGACCATGAGATTAAGATGGAAAGCTGGAAACATCAGCAGTGGGTGTGCTTTGAATATTAACTGAGTGTTTAACATTATAAAAAGAGAAGGACACTCCACATAATCACGAATTTAACCAGTATATTCCTAAAGATAAATGTGGAAATGTAACTAATTAGTACAATCTTGGAAAATAACAAAACTCACAGAGTAACCACATAGTAGCTGCCTAGAAAAATCATAGTTGATTTTATATTATTCTTTGTACATTGCTATGATTTATTTTAAGGGATAATCCTAGTTTTATTTAAATCTAAAAATTAAATTTCCCATAAAATTTAGTTAGGATATGATCATTAGAGGTACCATAAATCTACATGTACTTGAAAGTATTGATGAATGAAAAACAAACACTGTGGGTCACTGAGAGCATGAAGAGAGAAAGGGTCCTCCTGTTTTTAACCGGAATAAACAGAAAAAATGGAGAGGGATGAGAAGAGAAATAGGAGAGGTTAGAAAGAATAGGGTTTGTGTTGAAATTGGAAAATACATTAATACATTTATATTGTTGAAGAATAAAATGACTTGAGGTATGAAGCAAAGCTATAACCATTTGTCACTAAAGGAAAAACAATACCACTCATAAGAAAGAGTCTCCATAAGAGTACTGTGGTTGAAAATAAGATTATAGGCAAGGGTTAAAATGCATTAATTATGAATTAGGAGGAAATTATATGAGAGCATTATAAAAACCTTTCTTAAACTATATCATCCTCTTTTACATAATACAAAAAGTTGGGCCTACAGAAAAGACTCTATATCACATAAGACAGTTTCCTGTTAGCATGCTCATACTTGGACCCTTGAAAAAATACTATAGACAGATAAAAAAGACTGCCTGTGTACAAAGAGGCAGGTAATATGGCAGATAGAGCTTGTAGGTTGATGATAGGAGAATAAGGAAGGTCTTCCTGGTAGCCTCCACTTTTACTGTGAAGTATGAGCTTAAACCTTTTTATTAAGCATAAGAAAATACAGTCATGTTATTAGGCTTGAATGACCACGCATCCCAGTTTTCTCTGCATCTGTCCCTCTTTAGTACTGAAATCCCTTGAGCTGAAAACCCTCAATGTAAGCAAACCTGTATGACATGGGTTGTTATAAGTTGCCTAGAAAAAGGAAGGAAGAAAGAGAACCAAGTCAGAAGACTAAAAACTCATGATTTCAAACAATATAATCCTATAATTTAACACAACTCTATGCTAGGTATATTTCAGTTTCTCAACATAATGAAATGGCAGAAAAGAAGAATACCTTTAGGCATTTCAATCACTGGATACCTCTATTGCCTTTAATTTCTCTACTTTCTGAAAAAAAATACACAGGATATTTTGGACCAATAAGAAGGAAAGAAAATAGTCATAAAACTTTGGGTGTTCAATAGCTAAGAAGTATGTGGGGAAAATGCCCATGACAATTCATTATAGAAATGAAGATTAAAACCACAGTGAGGTATCACCTCACATTTGTTAGAATTGCCTTTATGAAAAAGATAAGAGAGAGCTATTGGCAAAGACTTTGAGACAAGAAAACTTGGACACTATTGCTGGGAATATCTGTTAGTATATGATCTCACTTCTGGGTGTACATCCAAAGAAACTAAAATCCACATGCCAAGAAGACATCTGCACTTACATGTTCAATGAAACATATTTCACAATGTCCAAGACACAGAATCAACCTAAGTACGCGAAATGGATAACTGGATAAAGAAAATGTGGCAAGTACAAAGGTATGCTATCATTTGTGACCACATAGATTAATCTGGAGATCACATTGCTTAAGTTAAAAAAACAAACATGCAAAGGCAAACAGTGCAAGTTCTCACTCACACATGTAATCTAAAATATACAAGCTCCTAAAAATACATAATAAAATAGCAGTTACAGAGGCTGGATAGTTATTGAAGATTATCAGTTGTACTGCATTAAGAAACACTAAGGAACTTAGTAAACATGTATGTGTCAGTAATAGTTCTCCCAGAGATGACAATATCAGGAAGGCTGTGACCTAATGAACTTTTGAGTCTTTCATTAGACTCACAATATGATTGCATTACTGGGAAGCAATGAAATCTAGAAGGTAGGATACAGTTATACAACAGGGGTAGGTCACTCAGGGACATATCTTTTGAGGTTATACCTTGTATTCGCCGGTTCTTGTATCCTATTTTCTCTGCATTGTCCTCAATTAAGTGAAGAAAGCAAAAGGTTCCATTTGTGTGTTTTACCCCAAAGCATAGGGCAAGCAGTCATGGAGTCAGCCTATTGAAACTAAGGAGCAAAATAAATCCTTTTCCTCTTAACTTACTAGTTAGCCATGTTGGTCATAGCAACAAAAGGTACCTAACATGGGAAAGTAAAAAGAGTCAGGGAGATTTCTGATTAAAAAGTATAAACTTGTTCTAGATGTAATTTTCCACTCTGGTTTCTTTTCCTTCTCCAAGTTTAAGATTCCTGGTGAAATTCCTGTTACCTTAGGTTTCATTGTTTAATGTTCTGATCATCAGACTGGGATATAAAAAAGTCTCCTTAGAGTATCCTCATTTCTTCTAAGCTTGTTACATTCTCCCACTTTCTATTTACACACCTCAATATTAATACTAATTATGTCTATGTCTGAAACAAAAGTAATACACATAGTGTAAGTAGGGAGCAAATTCAGACCACAGTCAGTGCCAGGTAGCCAAGCACAAGAATCATTTTTATAACCTCTTGGCTTCTTGGAGATCTGGTACAAGCCTCCTGTCTCATTGGTTGGAGGCAGTCGCATCATGAAGCCAATGATGGTTGCCAGCTTAGGATGCCCCTGTTTCCGATTACCAAGTGCTGTCTATCAAAAAGAGACTTCAACAAATTTTAACACCTTGTCAGATCATCTTCCAAAATATTATAGCCCAGACAATGATGGATAAATGTACCCCCAAGAAATTGGAACTTCCTCAGGATGTTCTGTTTACACAGGGGTAAAGCCGATTTCTGATGACAGCCAAGCAGGTAACTTGACTCTGCAAAAGAGATTATTTCCTCAAGTTCTAGCAACTTGTGATATCACCATAGCCGCAGAAAGAGTGTAGTTAGACAGTGATGGGTTGATAAGGACCATGTGTTTACCAGGATTACTTTGTTCTGCAGACTAATTAGCTTCTGTTTAAACCTAAATCTCATATAAGAACCTGAAAGATGAACTGGAAAATGGAGTAAATATTGCCACTGGACCTCTTCCAAATGTACTCACACTAAAAAAGTTTTCTTTCTTCGCACTACTATTTGTCTGTTTAGTTGGTCTATGAAGAATAATTGACCAAGCCTTGCTTGTTATGGTTGCCAAGTCGCAGGCTCTGACCTCAATACCCAATAACACAACCTCAACTCATAGAGCCTGGATAAACTTATGTGATGTTATTAATTTGGAAAACAAGAATTTATCATTCTATTAAAATACACTGGAATACATCTAACACTGAATACTTTTGTTTCACCTGCTAATAACTAGAAGAAACTATCCTGAGTGAGGTATCCTGAGTGAGAAACATGGAATGTACATGGATTTTAGACATAGATCTGGGGAGTGCCATCCCACAATCCCATGGCCAGAGAGTCTGGGAAACAGAAACTTCATTCAGTGGCTGATGGAAGAAGAGGCAGACTCCCACAGCTAAGCACTGAGCTGAACTCAAGAAATCCAGTGACAGAGAGGGAGGACTGATGACCAATGGCATTCAAGGGTTAACTCTTGAATCCCAGGTTGATGCCTGGGAATCCAGCATGGGACTGATCAAAGCCCCCTGAATGTGGATGTCAGTGAGGAGGCCTAGGTAATCTATTGAGCCTTGGGCAGTAGATCAGTATATACACATGGACTTTGGACTCCCATCCAACAATGTGAGATGCATTCTCACCCTGAACTCTTGGGGGAGGGTCTAGGCCCTGCCCTGGATGAAATGACAGACTATGGACACCCCCATGGAGGGCCTCACCCTCCCTCAGGAAATGAGGGGATATTGGGAGGGGTTGGGAGGAGGGCATGGGAGTAGGGGAGGGAAACGGAGAGGGACCTGGAACTGACTTGTGAAGCAACCTTGTTTCTAATCTAAATTTAAACTTAAAAATAAATTTAAAAAGTTAATAACAAAAAATCATTATAAGCCCAAATAGTTTAACAACTTTTCAAGTGATATTGTTTGAACCTCTTTTTTTTGCAAATTCTTTTTTAACATTCTTAACAAGCTAAGTAACTTTATCAAGTTCAGTTCTAATCCAGTCTCTCAACAAATTACTATAAGTCTATCAGCAGAATCTGACAGTGATAAATCTGGACTTCCCTTTCAAGGCACCCACTGTCAGGGTAACAATTGCATTACAACTTAAAAGGTATGATGTTACTCACCCCTTATATTGGATCATTACATATGTGAACATAATCTTCAAAAGATAAATGTCCTGGTTAGTTTTTATTGTCGAACTGACACAATCTTCAAAGAGAACCTGTGCTGAAGAACTGTAGATGTGTCTTCACAGAATTTTCTTGAGGGTTAATTGATGGTACCATATAGGCAGATGATCCTAAACTATATAAGAAAACTAGTTGAGGGCTAGATATATGGCTCTGTGGTTAAGAGCACTTGTTGTTATTACAGAGGACCTGAGTTTAGTTTCTGGCATCCATATAGTGGATAACAACTATCTGTAACTTCAGTTCCAGAGGATCTGACAAAATCATCTGCCTCTTTGACATTGAACAGACATACACAAAGGCAAAGCATCTAAATACATAGAATAAAAGTAAATAAGCATGTTTAGGGAGTCATTATAGGTTTAAAGAGAAATCTGGCACTAGGTAAATGTACAGAGATATGCAAGAATGACCCCCAACTAAGAATCTAAACAAAAATGGAGAGGCTATATTAAATGCCCTTCCCCAATAATGAAATTGATGACTATCTTATATGCCATCCTAGAGCCTTCATCCAGTAACTGATGGGAGCAGAAGCAGAGACCCACAGCTAAGCACTGAGCTGAATTCTTGGAATACAGTTGTAGAGAGGAAGGAGTGATGAGCAAAGGGGTCAAGACAAGGCTGGGAACCCCACAGAAACTGCTGATCTGAACAAGAGGGAAGCTCATGGATACTAGACTGACAGTTGGGGAACCAGCATAGGATGAAACCAGGCCCCCTGAACGTGGCTGTCAGCTAGGAGGCCTGGGCAGCCTATGGGGCCTCTGGTTGTGGATCATTATTTATCCCTAGTGTACAAATAGACATTTTGAGTTTATTCTCCATAGAGGAATACTCTCTGAGCCCAGACACACAGGGAAGGGATGTCCTAAGCCTTGCCCCAAATGATGTGACAGACTTTGATGATCCCCCATGGAAGGCCTTACTCTTTCTGTGGAGCAGAAGAGGAATAGAATGGGGAAGGTGGGCGGGCATAGGAAGATAGAAGGGAGAGGGAACTGGGATTGATGTATAACATAGGAATGCTTCTAATTTAAATAAAAACAGCATTAATTTTTTTAAAACGAAAGCAGGCTGAGCAAGTCAAGAGTTCAAGCCAGTCTGCAATGTTTCCTCAGAGCCTCTGCCTCAGTTCTGGCTTTCAGTGCCTATCCTGAAAGTGCTTCAATGACAGACTGTAGGTCTAAGATGATATGAAACTGGTTATTCCCAGTTTGCTGATGGTCTTGTGTTTTATTACAGAAGAAGAATGCAAACTAAACCCCACTCAAATAAAAAAATGGAGTATCAGTAAAAATAAATAAATAATGGGGTTTTTTTTCGAGACAGGGTTTCTCTGTATTGTTTTGGAGGCTGTCCGTTCGGTCCGGCCTTGAACTCACAGAGATCCGCCTGCCTCTGCCTCCCAAGTGCTGGGATTAAAGGCGTGCGCCACCACGGGCGCAACCTTGGGTTTCTATGACCATGGCAACTCTTCATAAATATATCTTAACTCTATAAGCTTCTATTACAATTGTAGGAACCACACTCAAAACCACTATTTTCTTCTGAGGCATCCAGAAAGATGAAGCAAATCATGGCTTATCTCTGCTTCCTTTGTGACTTCATTCCAATTCAAGAAGCAACCAAAGCTCTTCCTGAAGCTGAGACTCCTGTGTGACCAGAGTCCCAGTCTACTTCTCTGCTCCAGGCTCATGCTATGTTCTTCCCTCACTATCCTCAAGTATCTGATAAAAGAAATGACTTCTAGGCTTGTAAGCCTTAATTTTACACTCTTCCTGAGTTTTTGCATACTTTCTATTATTCTCTGTTTAGACCACTCTACCTTCCAGGTTCTGGCTATTGCAAATACTGTTGCTATGAACGTAATGGAACAGACATCCTTATTGTATGAATGTTCATCCATTGTGTATATGCCTAAGAGTGGAATTGCTGGGTCTTGTGGTAGACTGATTCCCATTTTCCTGAGGAATCTGCATACTGATTTCCAAATTGGCTGTACAAGTCGGCACTCCCACCAGCAGTGGAGGAGTGTTCCCCTTTCTCCACATCCTCTCCAGCATAAACTGTCATTAGTGATTTTGATTTTAGCCATTCACCTTCACTAATATTTTCACAACTCTTTTCTTTCCCTCCTCTCATCTCTCAAGAACCTCTGCATGGCCACTAAGTCTGGCTGTGTTTGAGGTCATATAACGATTCTTTCTCTTCGTGAATTCTTCCTGATTTTAAACATAAAGTATCATTCCTTCTTATTAATGAACACAATGAGGTTTTATTTTTGCCTGAGTTCTAATACATATATTGTGTGTGTTTCTTATGTACATCCTTATTTTTATTACTCTGCTGAGTCCCTTAAAGTCAGGAACCATGCCTCATCACCCCATATCTTCCATAACTGAATCTTGCTAAGGTGAACAGCAGCAAGTTGGGTGCTGATGACAAGCCTTACACCACTGTAAGGTGGGCTCCACTGTCTGCTGCCGGGCTCCACTGTCGTTGATGAGAACTGATAAATTAAGGTGACTGATGGCTCAATTAACAACAACAAATTATAATTTAAAAATTTGGATAGTGTAATTTGACTACACAGTTTCCAGAACACTTTATTATATTTCTTAGGTAAGCTGTTGGTTTTTGTTTGGCTGGTTAGTTGATTTGAGGTTGGGGGCAGGGTGTTTTGTTTAATTTACTCTTAAGGTTGTTATCCCTGTCACACTATGTTCTTTTTCAATGACATTATCAAAGGCCAACTGTGCTAGTCAGCAAGATGATGCTGCTACTGTCAACAGTGACACTCTGTGTACATGCCTTTAAAATGTTAGGGTGTTATGAAAAAAGAGAACAGTATGAAACATTTATTCATAAAAGGAATTTATCTAATATTAGAAAATTAGCCAAGATAGATACATTGTTTGGATTTCTCTAAAAAATTCCACGTGGTTTTCTTTTCTATTATCATTTTTAAAAATTTACCAATCCAAAACAAATTAAAATAAACCAGGTAGTGGTGGCAAACAAAAATAAAATGTACACAAAATACATAGAGTTCATTTTGTATTGGCCAACTACTCCATGGTACCAGGCCTATGGTGGAATATGTTTATATATCCAGTGATACCCCATTGGAGAAAATTGATTTTCCTTTTCTCAGAAGGTATCAGTTGCAAATTTATACTTTGTCTTGTGCTTTAGCTAAATTGCTTTTCTTGGGGTCTATTACTATAAATTTTGCTAATGGAGGAGGCATATTATCTTGGTTATTCATATTTATATTTTTTGTGCTAGACCCTATGTTATGTGAGCTTTCTGGCCCAGCAGGTCCCATGGCCCTTGAGCCCCAAATGAACACACAGATGCTATACTAATTATAAATCTGTTGACCACTATCTTGAGCTTCTTATTGCTAGCTCTGTCTTAATTATTGACTCATAAATACTACCCTATGTGTTTCAACATGGTCTTCTCTTACCAGAAGAAGCTGGCCCTGCAACTCCTTTACTACATGATGACTGCTTTGCATCTCTGCAGAAAAAAAAATGCAATTTCCTTTATGTCCCTGCTTATATCCTGGTTTTGTCCAGCTATGTTACTTCCTGTCTTGCCAATCAGCCAATAAGTGTTTTATTCATTAACATTCACTAATAAGAGAAACATATACACATAAGAATATTCCCCATCAGACCTAGTCATTGGGATTTTATGGATTTTGTGGTGTTTCTTGGTGTAGTCTTGCCTTTGCTGAGTAACTGCTCTGTTCTTTGGTTGCTCTTGCCACAATCTGCATCCCAGAAAAGTGGGGCAGCTAAGAATCAATGCTAGGAAAGCTGTAGGGGGAACCTATGGAACAGAGGTTTCTGTGAAGTGGGGTTCAAACCTATGGGAAACAACATGTCTAAAAGTAGTCTGGACAGACTATGCAGAGAATGGTATGGGGGCATAGGTATCCTACCTGTGTTGGGGAAGTCCTGTTATTTGCCTGTTATTTGTCAATAAAGTACTGTTGAGCCTATAGGAATCTAAATAGGTGGGGCTAGGAGTCCAGGAGGATTCTGGGAAGGAGAAACACAAGAGAGTTCAAGATGTAACGCCATTGGGGTAGTAAGCCCGGAAACCTCTCCGGTAAGAGAAATACTTAGATTAACAATTATGGGGTAATTACTTAAGTCAGAGCAAGCCAGTAAGAAACAAGCAAAGGCCAACAGCTTCATAATTAATATAGCCTCCTGTGTGTTTATTTGGGGACTACAATGTGGCAGAGCCCATGCGACTGGCGGGTGATAAACCAAAGCGGCTAGCAAAGAAAAAGCTTCTCTTAACATACCTGGGTGCCTACAAAGGGGAACTGCTATGAAGTCCCTAGTGGAGATTGGTTTTGTGAATAGGTGGGGGAAGGTGTGTCACAGAGAAATCTACATGCTTTTCTTATCCCACAAACACTAAACTCAAATCCTTATTCCAATAACTAGAGCCTCTAAGAAATATTAGATATAGCAAAAGAAAAGAAAAGAAACCTAAAATTTAAAAAAGATTGTAATTAATGAGACCTGGAGCAAAAAGTTATGTACACATGTTTTTCAATTACATTCACCTGGCACATACTTTACATCTTAAAAGCCAATTTATATAGCTTAGGTTCTCATGAAATGAAAACAATAGTCATGGTTATTTATAGCAAGAAAAAAGGTGTTAAAAGTCTAAAACATGACAATGACCTTTACATTACCCTGTATTACTACTCAGAAAGTGCATTTCCTTCAGAGCCTACTGAATATAGAAGCCATTTCCAGTTACATGTAGTTTAAGTGGTAAAATTGCAGAAAATTACACAAAGAGATGATAGTTTTCTTATTATTATTCCTTCTCTAAGAAACCCACCTAAGCACTTTCAAATTGGGTAAAAATCAATTCTTAGTTAGAATTAATGGTTTCCTAAATTATTGTAAGTTGTCAAATTTTGTGGATATTTGTGATTATTTTATGTTTAGCACAGAAAGTGAGGATAACTAAACTTAGCATAAAGCCTAAACGTTATAACACTGAACCTAAAAGGAGTCCATATAATTCCCATGGTCATTCTTCTGCAAGGAAAAGGAAGTGATAGAGAAAATTGCTCATGGAGCCATCATTAATGAAAGTCTGGTTCTTATGGGTCATTCATTTTTAGATGTGCTTTCTTTTGTAATTTTATAAATTATGCTTTGCTACACCTTTTCCCTAATAATTCTTTAAAACTGTGTTTTATGAATTGGGGAAGTATGACATAATTCTAATACAGTTCTGAAATATCCTTGCTAATCACTGATATTTTATATTATTGTGTGAACTTTAGTCTTTCCAATTAGCATCTGAATCATCCATAAGAGTTCATTTCTATTTCATCAGCTTATGGAACTCAACAGTCTCAACGTCTTTTATCACTCAAATTGTACCTCATTCAAAATATCTTAGCTTTCTAGCCATGGCGGGTTTTGATGCCAGGAAATCCAGGTTATTTCTATATTTGGGTTATCAGACAGTAATATTTAAATATTTATGTATTTTCACACAGACACAGAAATAATAGTAAACCACATCAGATCTTAGAAATTATAAATTATAAACAAGAATCACACCATGACTATGCTTGCTGCTAATTTCTGTGCCAGTCAAGTCTCATATCAAAATACTCAAAACTCAAAACTGTTCACCTAAAAATATATTTTCTACTTGCCAATACTATATTTGAAATTCCCACTGATAGGCTTACTCCTTGAAATACAACCATTTCTTCTAGGTGAGAAATCCTTACAATACATCCTGGTCTGATTAAAATACAATGCACCTGTCGCCCTGGGGCAATAGATGGGCCAAACAGGAAGATTCTGATGAGACCTGCATGTCAAGAAATGTATAAGTATAAAGAAATGGATTCAAAACCTAGTCTTGGTAGTGTTATTATGAAAATAATGCATAATGAGATGTAAGTACCGTTTATAAAGGCCAGGAAGGTAGGTAGATAAAAATTGGACGAAAGAAACATAGCAGTAGAACTTACTAATTTAGTTTCCATCTTTGGTGGTTTGAATGAGAATTTCTCCTAAGTTGATAGGTCTGATTACTTGAATACTAGTCGGTGGGACATATTGGAAGTTATTATAAGTTGTGGTCTTGTTAGAAAAGGGGAGAAACTTAGGATGGGCTTTGAAGCTCCAAAATCCCTCACTATTCCCAGTTAGCTTTCTCTGCTTCATCTTTGTGTTTTAAGATGTAAGCCCCCAGCTACTGCTCCAGTGTCATAGCAGTCTGCTTCCAAACTGCCTACCATAACTGCATGGACTCTGAAACTGTGAGACCCAAATAAACTCATTCTTCTGTAAGTTTCCCTGATCATGGTATCTTATCACAGCAACAGAAAAGTAACTCAGACACTATCAGTTAAAATTTTGCTCTTAACTCAAATGGCATAGTTCTATTACAGACAATTTATGCTTGATAACATAAGGCATTAATTACAAGAAGTTGCATAAATACAAATATTTGTACATCTTTACTCAGCTCTCACAAAGTAATAATATTAAAATACAAAGATATCTTTAAGAGACAAATGGGTTTGTAAGAAAAGAATATTTGTTGAAAACCTCACACATATTACTAAACAAATACATACAAATTAGCACAGAAAAGAGCGTTCCTGGTTAGGTTTTTGGTTTTTTTTTTTTGGTCATCTTGAAGAAATCTACAGTTATCTTGAAGAAATCTACAGTTATCTGAGAAGAGAGACCTCAATTTAGAAAAAAAACTCATGCATCAAATTTCCTGTAGGCAAGTCTGTAAGGCATTTTCTTCATTAGTCATTGATGAAGGAGTGTCTAACCTACTAGGAGTGATGTAACCTTTGGACAGATGCTCTTGGTGCTATAAGAATATTTATCTTAGTAAACCACAAGAAGCAAGACAATAAGGAACACTCCTCCATGGTCTCTGCTCAATTCTTACCCTTGGGTTTCAGTCCTCAGAGAAGGAACTACATCTGTAAATTGAAATAAACCCTTTAGTCCTTAAATTTCTTTTGGCTATGGTGTTTATTACAGTGACAGATGACCAAAACAGATGGTACATTTACCCATCAAAGCAACAGGTTGTTTTTTTAATTAGTATTCCAAATGCTGTAGCTATACAGATAGTAGAATCCACAAGGATACAAGCATCCTGGGAAATCCTTTGTGACATTCATGTACCACTGTCCTGGGTGGTATTATATCCTCTGAAGTGAAAATAAAGATTTACTGAGAACATTACTTAGAGAATATAGCATTGTAAAAAGTATAAGAAAACTAATATATTCAAATCATTAGATGAGGTACATTTGAAATATATTCCATAACTGTTAGGAGTCATTTCTATAAACTAGTGAGTTGGGAAAATAGCTACATTACTTACAGATAAATAGAGGCAAATACTAAATCTGAGCTGGTCATGGTAGTGCATTCCTGTAATGGTGGCATTCAGGAGGCTGATGGAGGTTTATCAGGAGTTCTAGGCTAGCCTGGGCTACAAAGTGAGACACTATTTTAAAAATATATAAATCAATGATATTTTAGCAAGTATCTGCCCTAACCCTCAGGAGACAGAATTGTATTTTGTTTTTATTTACTTTTCTGTATTTTCCACAAAATGGTATTTTCTTTACATATTTTGAGAATATAACATACTTTTAAAACAAATAATATTATAGTGAGGGAAGATATAGTTCAACACCATATATTTCATCCCCAGCACTGAAAATTAAGTTGAATGGGTGAGAAGGAAAACTATCCAAGGATCACTCCAGACTGCCCTGGGGTGAGCAAGGGAAGGAAACACCATAGAGCAAGAATACTACATCTAGCCATTCTAAGCAGCCCTTAGTTTCTGTGGCTCAGCTCAGTCTTCCCTCTGCCCTTGATGGTTTACTGTACTCCTGCTTTCCTGTCTGAAAAGTAAGTCTTGACTGCTTACTCGTCCTACCTATTCTCCATCTCAAAGTGGGACAAGTGAATGAGATTATAAAAGTGCAGGAGAGTAAAGAAGCAAAAGACAACATCCACATAATCTGACAATTCTCAAACATGTGGCAACAGCACCCCTAACAGTTTCCAAGCAAGGCATGGGATTCAACCTGGAACCACCATGCTGTTACCCCTGATACTCTGAAGCCAGCATCATGATGATTGTAGGATTTTAAAGTGGGAATTAAACACATAAACTTGTCCTACTAATCACAGTTTATCATGAGTCTCTGTTATAAAATATGAAGATTAGAATTGACCTAGTAAGCTTCTCTTAACTTTTACCCATGACAGTTGTCTTAAATTTTTTAACAAGCCAGCAATTGATCTGCTATCATAATTCTCAGAAAAACAATT
This sequence comes from Mesocricetus auratus, assembly GCF_017639785.1. Lineage (NCBI taxonomy): Eukaryota > Metazoa > Chordata > Mammalia > Rodentia > Cricetidae > Mesocricetus > Mesocricetus auratus. The sequence continues at coordinate 46,114,273 of NW_024429184.1, read as the reverse complement.
TCATTCTAATTTCAGAATCAGTATGAATCAGATTTCAATCTCAGATTATAGTCCAAATTTTGTAGAAAATTTTATGCCACGCACAAACAGATCAGCACCAGAACAAAAGACATTATTTTAAACTATTTCCCTGTCCTTGCTTATCTACTCTATCAGTGTTATTTTACAAATATCAAACAAAAATATTTTCAGAATAAGCAGCAGAGGGAGAATATACATTATTTTTTAAGTGGTTTCTTTATGTACTCATCTCAATTCTTACAAAAAAAGGTTCCTTCACAGTTTGACACATATGTGATTTATTATATTTGTTATAGATCGCTAACTAAATGAATTTAATACTATCTTAGAAAACTCAAAATGTGGTACCTACACAACAGTTTTCATTCACTCTGGGTTAAGTGTGTACCTTAACACTCAGCTTTACCTAGGACACTTCTTGAACAGGAAGGCAGGTTTGAGTTGGTGTAAGAAGAAAATGTGACGATTGGTTTAGCCATTTATATGAGCCAACTTTAAGGATTCCATTTATAACATTGCTACGACCTCACCCAAACCTTGGTGACATTGAAAGGAAGTTCCACAGTCTAGCACTTTTGTTATGGTAGTGTGCATCTCTGTGGCAATTATCTAGTATGTATACTTCTTTCCTTGAAGTGCATTTTTTGTTGTTGATATGCTCTTTATTATACTTTAGAAAATAATGAATTCAGTTTTCCCCCCAAAATAAAATTTCTTGATTAGCAGAAATGCACCCTTTTTAACAATATCCAAATGATAGGTAAAAAACATTCAAATAAGTAGTCAACTGAAAGCTGGAGTAGCCCACCATTGATACATCAATTGCTCAAATATAAGAGCATGATTGGAGTGTTTCCTTCCACTATGCTGGAAAGTGTCTCACACTGTAACACATTCTTTGAAGTCTTGCCCAGAAATTGGTTAGTGTCTCAAAGCATCAGGGACAGAAATGTTTCTTTAGTAATCATGCTACATTTGTAGAGATTACACTCCCTATGGAAACTTTTTTTCCTTGCACTAGAACATGTGGCTCATTTTATAAAAGTAATATAAGGAATAATGCACACTTTTTGACCTTGGGGGCACTTGTGACAGAAATATGAGCATGCTTGAATATAATGACTAAATACATCCAGATTGCTTGTAGTTAATAAAAATGGTATGGAATAAAATTGTCTAGCCTCCCATGCATAGGAAACAAAATAGTATATGTATTCTCTTATATCTAAAAACCTAGACTTAAACTTATGAATGTTTGCACATGAGAAGGGAAATGATAATGAGGAAATGGAGACAAATGGTGGGATAAGAGAATAGCAAGAAGGGGGTGGAGAAAAGATGAATGAGTAAGAGCTAAGAACATTGGCACATTTTTATGAAAATAATAATGAAGGCCATTACAACGTATAACTTTTAATTTTCTATTTGAAAATGAAGGCAAGAAGATAAAGTGAAAAAAAGAGAGAAAAGGGAAAAAAGGCAAAGGCCTGATGTTTTGGTCTAGTACTTGTCATCGAGCAAGAGTTCAATTCCCAGCTCACAACTATCTAGAACTCCAATCCTACCTCCACCGACATCATATACACATCCATACGTACATGCAGGCAACCACAAAATAATAGAATAAATGTTTTTAAAGTGCAGTAGTGCTGGGCTGTAATGACACACATGTTTAATCCCAGTGCTCAGGAGGCAGAGACAGTAAGATCTCTGAGTTCCAGGCCAGCCTGATCAACAGAGTGATTTCCAGGACAGACATGGCTATAAAGAGAAACCTTGTTTTGAAATAAACCAAACCAGAATAAAAAAAGAACAAAAAGGTGGCAGAGGGGGGTTTGTCCAATGAGGATGACCCCCATAAACTGATCACTTGCCTTAGTGGCCAGTGATGAACTGCTTGGCAAAATTAGACTGTGTGGCATTGTTGGAATTGGTTTGTGGCTGCCAATGGGCTTTGAGGTTTCAAATGCCCAAGTTTTGTTCTCTGTGGATCAGAATACAGTCCTCAGCTACTGCTCCAACCTCACCCCTGCTGCAATGCTCTTTGCCATGTCACCTCTGAAACTGTAAGCAAGCCCCCAATTAAATGTGTCCTATTATGAATTGCCTTAGATATGGTGGCTCTTCACAGCAATATATAACGTTTTTTTATAACTGAACAACTAACCTTGCAAACTTTACCCTGATGAAGAGTTAGTGAACAGACATGACCTTGAAGAATTAGATAAACTTCCCATAGGTGTATGAGATATCTTATAGTAGAACAATTATCCTGTTACCTATTTTCAAGTATTAGGCATTTTGTTCTTATTGCTCATAATCACACCATCATGGAAAAAATCTTATGAAGATTTATGCACACCACAATAATCCTGAGCACAATGTAAGCTTACATTATGGAAAAAGGTGTAGAAGATTTTGTTACTGTACATAATATTACCAGTGGAATGTTCCACAAAACTAGAGCTATGTGGTGAGAAGCAGCTACCAAGCACAGAAAAGCATCCTTCCTTAGGAAATAGCATGAGGGGTCTAAGATAAAGGATTAGTCAGAAAAAGATACCTTTTGGAGATTATATTATAAAGCCCTATGAAAATAATCTGTGATCGTGAGGATTAGACACAGATTGAGATTAAAGAACTTTCTCATACTCCCATTAGAAAATAGAAATAATGCAACATTTCCCAAAACAAAAACTAACTATAAGAGTCATATTCTATTCAGTTCTAGTGATTACCTTCATTTCCCTGGATCTTGGGTCTTCTGTACACTCTATGGATACACAAGGGGATATTAAGACAATGTAGGGAACAATTTCACGTCCATAACCTTTACAAAGTAGAACTTCATAAAGTATATTTTTCCTACATGCGAAGGACCAAAAAACTGAATGGGAAAGATAAAACACGAGAAGATTCAAGATATAATGTAACACTTAGCCATGAATGGATCATCTGGGGTATTCTATTAACTATTTACTAAAAAAATCATACCACCACAACAGAAACTTCTACCAGAAGTAGAGGATCAATGACTACTACCCAGTAAATTCTAGAGACTAGTATCACATTGATTATTTTTTAATCAGGTAAGTATATTTCCAAAAGAGAAATTTATACATTTATCTTCCTTATGAGGCATCTGTCATCTTCAATAGATCTATAAACTTTCAAGAAATTTCCTTATTTAGAAAAATTGACAAATTGTTCTCTACCTCAGGAAATAGCTGTACACAATTTACAATTTTTAAATTTTTGCTTGTAAAATAAACCTTTAAAAGTTAAAGGATATAAATCATTTAGTTCCAAGACACGCTTCAATAATTAACTCTGAGCTGTATTGATATAGAAACGAGAGCAGAGATCCAGAAAAGACTGTCTGCTTTCTCTCTATCATGTCTCATATTTATATATAATATATACATGTATATTTTACTCATATACTTATTATACATGTATACTGCATATGAAGTTTTAAGTGCATAATACATACTTATATAAATAAAATTTTATGAACTTCTTAAATTCATTTCCTTTCATTAATTAATATGATATATGATTTTTGTGTTCTTTATACTGCATAGTAGAATTCTTTACAGAGTAACAGATATGATAAATTTCAGTTTAAGAGCACCAAGATTTTGATGATGTTAAATTAAGTTTTTCTGAAAATTGCTAAGAAAATGCAACTGTGAATTATTTTAACAACTAGTGCTATAGGAACTGCATTTGCATGTGGAAGAAACATGGCTCTGAACACTACCTCTTACCCCATACAAAAGTATAAGCAAAATATATCATAAAGCATGTATAATATATACATATTATTACTATTACTATTGCTGCTGCTACTACTACTACTATTACTATTAGCCAGGCATAGTGGTACATACCTTTAATCCCAGCACTGGGGAGGTAGAAACAGGTGGATCTCTGTGAATTTGGAGCCATCCTGATCTACAGAGTGAATTACAGGAAAGCCAGAGAACCCCTGTGTAGTAGCATCTCACCTTGCCAGTGAAGTTGTGTTAGTGGCCACACCCCTTTGGGTGTGACTTCAGGTGTGGACATGATCAGAAGGTAGAGAAGCCAGATGGGGGAGGCACTCTCTCTTGGGTTGCAGAGAGCATTAAAGGGCAGAGGCTGCATCTTCTGGAGCAGGTGGTTCTTTACTATTATCTGTTTAGGTTGTTCCCCAATAAAACACCCATTCATCATTTATCTTGTATCTACGGAACTCATTAATACCCTACCTTCAACCCTGTCTTGAAAACAAAATAAATAAACAATAAATAAATACTGTATTTAAAAAAAAACTAGATCCAAGATGATGCTTTACATCTGTAATCCCAGCACAAAAGATTACTTAGTGAGTTTTAGGTCAGTCTGGGATGCAGAGTAAAACCCTATCTCGGAAAGAAATCAAAACAAAAAGAGGGGGAGAAGAACAAGGAACAGGCATAGAAAATAGGAAAGGAAAAGAAGAAGGAAGGAAAGGGAGATGGAGAGCAGGAAGAAAAGGTAAGAAAAGGGGAGAATGTAGGAAGAAGAAGGAAAGGAATGGAAGAGGGAAGTAGTACGAGGGGGGGAGCAAGAGGAGAAATGAAAAGGAGGAAAGAAACGGAAAGAATAGTTAGAGGAGGGAGATGGAGAGGAGAAGGGCAAGAGGGAAGAAGAAGTAAAAGGGAACAAAGATGTGAAAGAAGACAGGGAGGGGGTGGAATAACAGGAAAGGGAAGGGAGGAAGTGGAGGGAGAAATGGAAGATATTCTTCATGACTTTAGTGTAAGCAAAGATTTCTTAGATACTGCTAAAAACATCACAAGCCTTAACAAAGCCAGTAAATAAACTTGAGCCAGGAACAACTTAAATAAATATAATTGATACACCAAAATTCAGTAAAATTAGTAACTTCTTTAGAGTAAAATAAAATAAAGAATCTAAGAAAACCTGGCTAATATCAGCAAGGAGCCCCTCATTATAAATGAGCTAATCATAAGCACTTATCAAGCAATCATAGTCAGAAGATGAACTGATGTTCTAATAATTGCATTGTTATGACACACAGGTTTTATCCTTGCTTATCTTTCACATGACATTCATATTGTGGAAAAAATATTATACAAAATATTAACTAATATCCAAAGGATGGTGAGAAGTTTTCATAATTGAAGAGCATACGAAACAAATCATGTGGCATCATGATGGATCCAGGAAATGAATCCATGTGTAATATACCTAAAGATATCTCAACATGTTTTAAATTATTTGATTAACAAAAATTTAATGATGGTAATATAAGACATACAGGATTCCAAAAATAATTACACAATAAAATTGCCCTGCGGCTTTTACTTCAGAATCTTGTGAAAGTTTATTTTACTTTTCCACTACTGACTACTGTCTCAAAGCTACTGTTAAAAAAATTTTAAAAATAGATAAATACCACAGCAAACTACCATATGTGGATTCTGGAAACTGGGCTGTAAGGCTGCAAGCAAGAAAACACTCATTCTAAAAGGGGTCAAGACCATGCTGGTGAAACCCACAAAGACAGCTGACCTGACAAGGGGGAGCTCTTGGACCCCAGACTGAAGGCTGAGAGACCAACACGGGCCTGATGGAGAACCCCTGAATGTAGCATCAGTGAGGAGGCCTCAGCAATCTCTGGGACCTTGGGTAGTAGATCAGTGTTTACCATGGCGTACGAATGAACTTTGGGAGCCCATTCCAAATGGAGGGATACTCTCTCAGCCTGGACATATGAGGGAAGGCCTAGGTCCTGCCCTGGATGAAATGACAGATTCTGGAAATCCCCCTTGGAGGGCCTCACCCTCCCTAGAGAATAGTGTGGGAATTGGGTGGGGGACTGAGGGAGCTGGTGGAGGGGCAAGGGAAGATGGTTGGGAGAGGGGGCTGGGATTGACATGTGAAACAAGTATGTTTCTAATTTAAATAATAATATAATGAAAACAAAAAAGAAACTGCTAATTCTAATATCAGAGAAGAGTGTCCCTCTGTACCCTTGTCAGGTTCTGTAGTATCCCAGCAACCCCGGGGACTAACAGCACTTCCATCTGTACCCTCATCACTGCTCCCCTGTAGCTCTTCTCATTTTATTAGGACCCCAATCACATTAAAGTAAACCTGACACTAAGTTAATATTAACCAACCTCTCCTTAACTTGCATATACTTGTAAGGACTCTTTTCCAACTAAATTTATTGACACACATTGTGGGCAACACTTCAACCTATATGTTGGAAAGAAATGTTTCAACTCATAAAAAAATATGCTTCTAAAGTTCACAGAAACAATCCATGCATGGCTCATTGCTTGGCAAAAGCACATGTGCTACTTCAATGCGCACAAAAATCAGTATAATAATGTAACTATAAGATACATTTACTCAAGATTAGCATAGTTTATTATTAGGTAATGTATGATTGTTTCTATTCATCAACAGATCAAATCACATTCTTCTGTGGGTACAAGATAGAAATTATGCTGGTTTAGGAAAATGGCAGTAGCATTTATCCCTTCATCAAAAAATTTTTTCAAGCTGGCAGAGACCATTACAGAAAACCTAAAACTGGAGAAAACATCTAAATGTGGGAAGTCTAACCCCAACTGATATTTATACAACACAACATCTAACCTGAGGATCAGATTTTAAAAAGTCAAGGAAGATGGGGAAGAAAGATTGCAAAAGGCAGAAGACAAGGAAAGCCGCTGCACAAAATGTCTCCTACATATCATGAGGAAGTAGTACCCAGGATCTCCACAGTATGGCTGTCTAAACAAAATCATAAAATGACAGCACTAGATGACATGTCAGCATGGACAGTGGAGAAACCATGCTTCAAGCATAGAAAAAACCTATAGGCAATTAATGGTTTCTAAGACAAGAATATTCAGACTTCTCCAGGAATAATACTCGTGGTAGGTTTTCTGATCTCAAGAGGTCAATCTGGCACATATATAAGCAACATAAATGAATTCAGCAGGTTGTATGTATAAATGTATATGTATATATGCTTATAAATATATGTGTGTGACAACAGCAATAAAAAAATAAGAGGCCATGAATTTGGGAAGGGGGAATAGAAGTAATGGGAGGGAAGAAAATATTGGGGATGATATAAACCCAGTAAACACATAGCAAATTCTCAGAAACAATAACCAAAACACAATTTTTAAAAGAAAAATAGGTATATAGCAACATGGTTCCTTATATAAAAAACTTTTAGACATTCTTATTGTTTAAATTTTACCCTCCTCCCGTGCCTCTCTCCCCGACTAAGCGCCTCTAGAGACTTGCCTGTTTTCCATTTCCCTTATCAGATTGCCTGTTCCCTACTATTTGCCTCTCTATCCCTTCTCCACAACCCCTGCCCTGGCAATGGTGTCTTTTGTGTTTCTGGTTTCTGTAGTTACTCTAGAATATGTACTCATGCATGAAGATTTAGAGCTAGGTCTCTCAGATGAGAAAGAATGTAGCATTTGTCTTTCTGGGTCTGCATTACCTCACTCAATATAATCTTTCTAGTTCCATCCATTTCACTGCAAAGCTTATGATTTCATTTTTCTTTATAATGGAACAGTATCCCATAGTGTATACATGCTGCACTTTCATTATCCATTCATCAGTTGAAGGATTCTTGGTTCCATTTCCTAGCTAGTGTGAATAGAGTATCAATGAACATGTATGAGTAAGTATCTGTAAAGTTTAATGTGGGATTCTTTGAACATATTCCAAGGAGTGTATAGCCAGGTCATATGGAATAAAATCTATAATACATGCAAGTCTGTGTATAAATATAGTTTTAATGAAATTTCCTCATCTGGGCCAGCAATGCCTCATCCAAGAGTTAAAGACTACCTAACAAAAGCCCAACATCAGTCATGAGAAATTTTCATTTGAGTTATTGGTCTGGTCTGGTCTGGACTGTCTGCCTGTCCAAGGGACTCCCCACTAATTGGTTGCACACACACACACACAAACACACACACACACACACACACACACACACACGCACGCACGCACGCACCAAAGGTGGAGGGTACTTCCCTATTGCTGAATACATCATTCACTTTAAGACATGGGGCACAGAGATATATGAGATAGAGATGACTTGAATGCACCACACTAAAAAAATCGCTTCATAATAACAGCAAATTAGATGTAAGCTTCCAAAGAAGGGAAACGATCTAAAGTCCTACCCAGCTATTATGCCTATGAACCACAGCAATGATGCACATGGCACAATAACCCTTAGGGTGAAATAATGGCACACATACCTTGGCAGTAACCAACAGCTCTCGAATTAAACTGAATACACACTCAACATGATTGATACTAGAAATCTAGCCAACTACCCAAGGGGAGTGAAGTCAAAGAAACCTTCTATTTGCAGCAAATGAAGATAATTACAGAAAATTCTTTGAGCCAGAATGCAGAGATGAGGAGCCCAGTCCCAAGGGACAAAAGCACAAAACAGTCTCACACCTATGGCTCTAGGAAGGTTGCAAAAGAGGGGTGGAGGTGGGGGGATTATAAGAACCATGGAAGCAGGAAGTTTTCTGTAACACTGTGTCTCCTATTAATATCAAAAGCTGCATCCATATGGTCTTACAAGCATGAATACCTAAACATGAGCTGACTAAGGACAATACCAATTGACATGCAAATGGGGCAAAGCTCACAAGGCCACAACCCTACACAAATAGCTACAAGCAACTAAGGAATGTTAAGAGTAGAAGAAATACTCTTCCCCAGGGAAGAGCACACCAATCAGTTATCCAATATCAAATTTTCAGCCCTGAAAATATGTACACAAGTAACAAGTAACATTAGACAGACTTGGGAATATATCTATATTACATAGATATATTCCCAAGTCTGTCTAATATATAATCAATGAATGAACAAAGAGTCCATAATTTAAAATGAGACACAGGGATAAATGGTACAATTAATTTAGTGGGAGGAAAACAAAGGAAGAAGTGATATAATTTATTGTAATCTCAAAAATAAAAGATAATTCAAATGAAAATATATTATATATTCTTATGATTAGGGTTGAAAATGCATGAGATATAGTAACTTCCAATCTATGGGTAGATTGTCAGCATAGCTTGTGAGTAAAAATATAGTTCTTTACATTGATAGATTATGAAAAATAATGCTCCTGAACTGAGTTTTGAGAAGACACATTTTAGAACTGAAAATTCATTTTTCTGTTTATTATATTCTTATAAATTTGTGCCCACAATTTGCAGGCTGTAAGGTAAGTTTAGTACAGTGTCTAGCAGAAATTGTGCTTTGTAAGGAGTTCAAAAGATATACTAAGTAACTTTTTTCTCTTCCTTTCACTTATTTTTTTTCCAAAAAACATAAAAGTTCATGTTGTCACAGAAATGCAGTTTTAAATTGAATTATGATGAAAGTGATTCAATCCATTTTGTTCATAATCTTCCATGTGGTCTTTTATCACTGCCTATATTCAAAATATATAGCCTTTTAAGTTTCTCCCCTTTCTAAAAAAATAACTTCATATAGACAATGCAAAGTTCACAATCTAGCTAATGATCAGGCACTTGGAGTTATATGAAAACAACTCTTAAATTCTTTGAAGTAAAAAAGCACATGAAATTCAAAGGCATACATTGTATAAGATTGATGTTTACTGCTGCATGTTGGTTTGACAGGCACCAACATCAAGGGCTTTGAAGATACTTCCTAATGTGCCCCATAATGCCAAAGCTTCATTGTAATATGATACTATTAAAATGCAGAGGTTTGCAGGAAATAAAGCTGAGCATTTCTCCAAAGCCAATTTCCATTAGACAGCTATTCCAGAAACATATTACGGGCTGTCACTAAGAGCTCTGTTCTGGGGGAAAAGTGCAAACGAACAACACAAACAAATCTGCAAAGACTGCAGACCTCACTACCTCTCTGTGATTTTTCCAGCTGAAGAGGATGACTTCAAAACGAAATATTTCACTAATAAATGATGTTTTAAGTATCTATACCATGGGGCAGGGGCAGACTAGAAGACATTGTTATTTCTTTAACACTAGTTTACTGTTGCTCATGCTCTCTAAATAAACAACAAACCATTAAGCAGAATTGTAAAGGAAAAGATCTTTAGGCACAATGTCATCTTATTATCCACTAAATGACTGCAGCTTTTTGAGTAGGAAACAGTAAAAATGAACAATGAACGCAATGGCTTGTGGGTCGAGTCAGGTCAAAGACCTCTTACTTTCCTGAAGCATACAAAGTGATGCTGAATGTGAGGCTTCCCAGGCACTGTCCAGTGTCCCAGTTTTTAACAGCACAGTTTTCCTATTAGAATGCATTATACAAAAGTTTACATTATATAAAATAGTTCTGTGGATAATTTCAAAGACATCTATGCACGTATAATTCACGTGAATAATTATTCATAGTTGTTATTGAGGAAGCAGAATATCCTTGAGAATCTTATACAAGAAAACAAGGTAACAATCTGTAAAACAGTTTCCCAGCCAATAATCCATGATACATTTCAGTGGGATTTATCAAATGTTTACCATCTATGGTTTTAAACAATGAGTGCATATTGAGCACATAAGATGAACCACTCATTTATATTCAGTGCAGCACTGCAGGTAAAATATTGAGCAGAAACCTAGGCACAGTTCACACCCTTCAGAGTCTGACAGTCATATCTATAAAATAATGTCAGAAAATGTAAACTGAAATTCTGAGAAAGGTTGTGAAGCAGTTACACAGAACATGCATAGGAATGGACACTGGCTTCATTCAAGAAGACAAGAGACGTTTTATTGGTGTGAACAAAAGACAACAGTGAAAACGATACTCACTAAAGCAAGTGAGAAAATAACTTTCACTCAGATAAAAACAATTTATGAGGACATAAGAAACAGGTGTGAATAGTAAAAACAAAACTAGGTGGTCTCAAGGGTGGATCAGACTCATGGTGGTGTTAGTCAACTTATATCTAACAACTAATATAAATAGGAAATTATGAATGCATTCATATCAGCTACATATGAAAGGACTGACTAAATTTTAGTTCACATTCCCACACAATTTCTACAATTTTTTCACATGTACAAAATCTATAATAATTAATGTGGAAGATCTGTATAATGTGCTGAGTAAGAAAAATGAAATCCCAAAATGTTTATATAATCTAATTCACTTATAGTAGATAAAAAGGACTGTCTACAAGGCATTGATCCTTACCTCTTTATGACAGCATTTCAATGACACTCAATTGCTTTCATATTAAAAAGATAAAATATTGAAAGATATTTCAAGTAAAATTTAATATAAACATTATAAGGACTATTAATAATAAGCCTTAATTTATCAAATCTTACATATTAGGTCACACAATATTATCAAATACATACTTGTTCTTATACTTTATTTTTATCTCTTTAATTTGAATAATAAAATTTCCCATATTTTTATTGTTTAAGAATTTCATATCATGAACCCACAGCACCCTCATTTCCCAGTCCTCTCAGATCTGTATCCCAACCCTGGGGACCTCTGCCACAAAAACAGAAAAATAAGAGCAACAAAAAAAGTCCAAATTGCTGCCCATATACTTACAGGAGCATGGTCAAACTCCTGGTGACCTGAAAGAAAACTCAGTCCTTCCCTATCTGTACCCCAATCAGAAAACATCAGTTGTGGAGAGACTTATACTTCAGTATGTTTATTATAACTTTTAGTAGTTCTCTTCAATGGCTTTCTGTCTAGGCTGTTACTTTGTTGAGTGATTAGGGTAAAGGTAGGGGCTGTCACAGAAGCCTTCTATTTCCTTCTTTGTCAACTGTAAGTCTGCAGTCATCAATGCCATAGCAAAGGCAGCTTCCTTGTCCTTAACAGTCATTGAAGACACAGATCTTAAATTTACTTGCATTTGCTTTCAGGCAACAGCATGGACCATGATCATCCACATGGTCTCCAGCATCAGCACATGTCAAGAACCTCAGCATGGTCTCCAGTGGCAGTACTGAACAGGTATGGCCCCCATGGACTCATGTGTTTAAGCCCAGAAGAAGTGGCACTATTTTGAGGTATGGTCTTACTGGAACAGGTCCGTCATTGTTGGAAAAAGAGTGTTACTGTGGGGGAAGGCTTTGAGGTATCATATGCTCAAGCAAGCGCAGTATGGTACACAGTCTCCTTCTGTTGCCTGTGGTTCAAGATTAGAATTCTCAGCTCCTTCTACAGCAGCAATTATGTCTGTCTGCATACCACCATGCCCTGCCATGATGATAACTAAACTTCTGAAACTGTAAGCCAGTTAAATGTTTTCCGTTATAAGAGTTGCTATGGACACATATCTCTTCGCAGCAATGGAAACCCTAACTAAGACAGGTACAGACCATGGACATCAGAGCACTCTTCTGCTACATAGGCCACAGACACCATCTCAGCCATCAGTGACACCATGGATACAGAAATTACCATGGCCTTATGTGGCAGCTCAGGCTACTCACATCAATATTGCATTCTGCATCACAGACCATGGACATCTGAATGGCCAGGCCACAGACATAACACAGACTCCTGCTACAGTAAGACCACAAATACCATATGAACCTCTATGGCCTGGGTCAGTGAACCACAGATATCAAAGTGGGCTCCACTGGCAGAATGGTCCAAACAGATTTTTAGAGGAGGTTCAATTGAGAAAATGAACCATTCTTCATCTTGTACATCCTGTCATTGCTCAGAACCAGGGCAACCATGCAATCATTTTGGGAACAGGATTGGAGTGCAAATTCCAGGTTGCTGCACACCACACTATTGGTCCTACTTAGCAACTACATGTTCCCTTATCCTCTGCAACCTTCTCTCACACCTATTCCCACCATCACATTGCCATTTCCACCTCTTTCCACCACTCACTCACTGTTTGTTCCTCCATCTTTCCCACCTCTCCATCTCATGTTCATTCATTATAGCGTCACTGGAAACTGCAGTGTGTCTCACATATATTTTTTTGTCCAAACAGCTTTACATGCCAACATTCCTTGCAAGGAGTTGTTGGTCTGGTTCAATATTTCTGGTCTCTGACACCCATAAATTCTGGACCATTACTGAAATTAGTCCCAGATATCCTGCTATTGCCAAGAATCAGGGTGATCTTGTGGCTAGACAGAGCATCTGAAGGCAAGTTCCATGTGAGCTTCAAGTTGCCGCACACCTCCCTGCCCCCAGTGTAGGCTGTCCTGTGGCTCACCAGTCTCAACTGTTGTACTTGATCTGCCAGCAGCACCACTGCCCTGTGTTCTTTGTCTCCCAGCAGGGCAAGACACAAGAGTAGCAATTGCACTGACTCCATACTGGGGGTCAGCCAACAGGCCTAGAAACCTAGGACAAGCCTGTTCAGTAATGACATCCAGTTCTGCTGGACCAGCTCCTCCACTCACTCCAGCAGCTTGTAGATGGAGTAGATGTTGTGATAAACTGACTCAAAGCACTAGATCTGGACTGTGAAGGTAACTGAGTTGGTGAGCATGCACTCCAGGAGCCATGTGTAGTCCTACCTGATCCTACAAATTATAGTGTATCTTTTATTATGTAAATTTTTCTTTTAAATTTAAAAAATAAACAGCTGAAAAAAAAGAGGATAAACATTTCCCTCATATCAAAGATAGAAAAGTAGACTAAAGGTACAGCAAGGACAAATAAACTTGTAGGGCAGGTAAACAAGAACATTGGATTCCTAAATTAAAATTTTCACTTGAGTCTTACACAGAAAATTAATGTTACTAGCACAACTTAGAAAAAGTAGCAATGGATAGTCATCTCAAGTCTGGCTCTGTTTTCTTTAACTGTTAAAAATAGATTCTTCTCTCATACAATACATTCCCCATAGCATCCCCTCTCCATTTCTCATAGTTCACCCCCAGATCTACCTCACCTCCATTTCTTCTTCAGAAAAGAGCAGGCCTCCAACAGACACTCAAATAGGATAAAACATACCTTGGCTGAATGGCAATGCAAATAAACATGATCAGTCTTTGCCTTAAAAACAAACAAAAAACAGCAGGGCGGTGGCACACGCCTTTAATCCTAGTACTGGGGAGGTAGAGGCAGGTGGATCTCTATGAGTTTGAGACCAGCCTGGTCTATAAGAGCTAGTTCCAGGACAGCCTCCAAAGCCACAGAGAAACCCTGCCTCAGAAAAAAAAATGTACAAATAGAGTTAGAACCCAATTGCTGGTACTATCATCTGGAAGAGCTTCCCAATATAGAAATCCTGACTGATCCTTGAACTTCATTCTATAAACCATGAGAAAGGAAGAATTTTAAGAAAAATTAGTTAGTTTCAAACACTTCTGGGTTCTCCCTTTGACTATTCATTTGTGAAGAAGTGCATTGGTTAGGGTTATTGTTGTTCTGATAAAACACCATGAGCAAAGCAACTTGGGGAGAAAAGAGTTTATTTGACTTACTTTCCACATAATTTTTTATCTTCAAAGGAAGTTGAGAGAGAGATGCAAGCAAGACATGAACCTAGAGGCAGGGGATGATACAGAGGTCATGGAGGGTTCTGCTTACTGACTTGCTCCTCATTGCTTGCTCAGCCCGCTTTCATATAGAATCCAGGATCACCAACCCACAGGTGGTATCACTCAAAATGGACTGAGCCCTCATACACCAATCAGGAATCAAGAAAATGCTTTACAGGATTGCTTATAGCCTGATCTTACGATGGCATTTTCCCAACTGAGGCTCACTCCTCTCTAATGGCTCTAGCTGTGTCAAGTTGACATAAAATTAGCCAGTAAAAGAAAGTAACTAATTTGTCTTCTTGGTCGTCCAAGCAAAATTTGATAGTATGCTATCTCTCTAAATCAGTTGTGAAGTATTAGAAACTGAAAGAATAAATCAAGCCATCTATCCTAGTCCTTTTTAATAAAAAAGTCAATGTACTCATATCTTCATATCTCCCATCTTTAGAACTTTATTAGTTTTTGGAGAATTTCATACAATGCATTTTGATCATATTCATTCCTTCCCCCAACTTCTCCCAGATCCACCCTGCTTCTTTACCCTCCCAACTTTGTGTCCACATTTTTAACACATCTTTTATAAATATATTTTATTGTGGTAAAAATATATTAAATAGACAAGTAATTTGATTTTTTAAATGCATAATTCAGTGACATTTATTATGCTCATAATATTATACATCCATCATCTCAATGTATTTCTAGAAACAAAGCTGGGTCCCAAGCTATCTCTGCCCCCAAATAACACATGAAGCAGCTTGTTAATAATGAAGCTGTTAGCCATTTTCTTGGTTTCTTATTAGTTAGCTTAATTATTAACCCATAACAGCTAATCTGAGTATTTCCACATTGTCTTCTCTTACTGGAGAAAAGGGTCTGGACCTTATTCTCCTGCTTCCTATATGACTCACTGTGCCTCTCTCTCCCAGAATCCTCCTCAACTCCTATCTTGCTTCCCTATTTCCAACAGTGCTCTATTTAATCAACCAATAAGACAACATATACACAGAAGGACTTTCCTCATCACAAAACAATAAATAAATAAATAAATAAATAAATAAATAAATAAATGAACAAACAACAACAAAAAACCATTTCAATCCTCCATCTTTCCATCTCTCAAATCACCTCTTCATTCATCTTAGTGGCATTTGGGAGGTGCTGTGTATCATTCAGTATACCTTTCTCTCCACACAGCTTTACTTGCAAATGTTCATTGTGTTCTTGGTCAGGTTCAAGCCTCTGACTTCTAGCACACCATTAGTACCACCTACTCTCACCATAACTCCTCTCATATCCTGAAGTTGCCCAAATCATGGAAATACTGTGGCTATGGATCCATAGAACCAGTCCCTTCCATTGTTCAATCAGATCATAGATGGGGTGGATGATGGAGAGTATCAACTCGAAGACATGAATGTGTATCTGGGTTGTAGCTAGGTTATTCTGAAGAGGCCATTGGATCCATGCTCCTCAAGTGAGGGGAGGAGCCAGTTCTTCCATTCTTGTAGAAGGATGGGGTCTGCTTTCCCAAGTGTATATGGAGGGGGAGGAGTCAGCTCTCTTGTTAGGAGCAAGGCCAGCTTTCCCATGCCTGGGTAATCAGGGTCCATTATCCCAGGTCCCAAGAGAGGCAGAGTCAGCTCGCCAGTGTAGAGCAGCTTCTCTGGATCAGTGAGGTGTGGGACCAGCTCAGTATGACCCTCATACTTCAGTATATGGGTCAATACACAGTACAACACATGGTTCGCATGTGCCCCTGTGTTAACATAGACATCAATGGACATCAACACAAACTTCAACTGCAGCAGGAATGCAGACTGAAGAATATCCAGCAGCCATAGCTTGAACCCGGATGTCACCACGGACCTGGGTAGCAGTGAAGGTCCGTTAGATCATCATGGGCACAACAGCAGAATAGGCTCTAGACTGGAATCCAACACGGCTCCAGGTAGTGACCCATACTCCCAGGACTGGCCTACAGTAGTATCAGGAGCCACAGACTTCAACAGAGAACCTGATTGTGGAGGATCCACGGACCCAGACATATGCCTAGGCAGAAGCTTGAACCGGGTTGACACCATGGTCATGGGTGGCAGTGCAGGTCACTCAAATTCAGATGTCCTACATGGTAGCATGGCTCTCTGGCACCAAGGTGGCCACATATGGTGGCCCAGATCCTGGGCATTCCCTGGGATTTTGGTGGTAACAGGAGTCAACGCAGATCAATGGCTACAGAAGGGCCGCAGACACAAACATGGCCCTTGGCAGCATTCTGGACCCTATATCACCATGGCCTTCAGTGGCAAACAGGCCTCCGACCTCAGCCTCACCTCTTCTTCTCTGCCTCTTTCCACAGAACAGGAAGCATTTTGCCTTTCTTTCTCACCCATACCCTACCATATATTTGCTCACCATAATGGCTCCTGCAAAGTCATCTTGTGTGTCCATAACTGTCTTCCTGTTCCTTGTGGCTTCTTCTCCCTGCCTAGAACTAACCGCTCTGGTCTGTGGGTTGTGTCTCCATCTCCACCCTTTCAACCCTAATCTACTTTCTTAATATTTAATGAAAATCTAGCAAAATTCCTCTGCTTTAAAAATCTATAAACTAAGAGGTTTCTGTATTTTTATTAGCCATTATAGTACAAGATTTTAAGTTTTATTTTACTTCTAAGCTTTTTATGTAATTCTGATGGTCATATTTTAAGTTTCATAAGGAAAATAATTCTGCGTGAATTACAAACACAGAAGTAAGATTCTAATGTAAACTGTAATGGTAGCTGGGTTTATAAGCTATGCACTGTTCTTATCACCATGTATTTACATGGACATTTGGTGAAAACACTGAAAGAACAAATCCTACTTGGTTGTTCACTATTTCTTTGGTGCTGACCATTGGAAGCATCATTTTTTTAATGAGAAGGTACTGCTTTATTACAATGAGAATTAAAATCCCTTGCCTTCTAGGGACATTTTCTGTAAGACAACATGGATCATTCTTTTCTTTTATCTTCTTCAGAGAAAATTCAGTCACTATAACTCAGAGAGCCTTTGACTATTGCCTGCATCTTTCACCCAGTCCCTATCATATACTCATTTGTAGTGATATATTATTTATGATATATTAAAGCTTGTCTGAGGATTCAGAAAGCAGAGTCAGCCACAAGCCATAAAAGCCAGGTACACATCTTTAATCCCAGTAGCCAGAAGCTAGGAGGTGGTGGTACATTCCTTTAATCCTAGGACTCAAAATTAAGAGATAGAGGGATCTCTGGAAGTCCTAGGGCACCCAGATCTACATAAGAGTGAATCAGTCTAAAGAGAATTATAGCTCACACCCTTATTCCCAACATTAGGGAAGTATATAAGACAGAAGTAAGGTCTCAGAGAGGCATTCATTCTCCAGTCTCGCTGAGGAAAGGTTATAGTCGGAGGCTTGGTGGAGAGCACATGGAGACAGGACCAACCCACTTAGTCTGAGATAGACATGAGAGATAGCAGTCTGGTGCTTTGCCTTTCTGATATTCATTTTGAATCTTGAACCCCAACATCAGTTTCTGGGTATTTATTAATTCATGTTACACTCATCTGACCCTCTCCTGTGCCTTAGTGTAAGCTATAAACCCTTTTTTTGTGTGTTTTCTTATCTGTAAACTTCAAATCTTCATTTCAGGCCTTGACTAACAGCTGAGCCCAATTACATGTAGATATTTATGTCACCTCTCTCCAAGATGTGCCAGTGATCAAATGTTTCTTCTGAAGTTTAGTTCCACTAAAAAGAGAATCCTTTATTAATATCCTTCAGTAAGCATTATTCTAGCAGCCACATCCATTTTCCCCTTGTATTAGAAATTTTAGCAGATGTACCAGGCCTGAGTTTTCCTTGCCTCCCCGTTATCTGTTTGTGAGAGATAACAATCAATCAGTACTTGACAACTGAGAGAGTAGTGACAAAGGACAGAACCATAAACTCTGAATATAGTCACACCCAAGCTCAAATGCACTATGATAAAATATGATGGCTTATTATTGCCCTACAGAACTGTTTGTATCCAATGATATACTTTTCAGTTAATCCTGGATTCTGAGAAGATGATAAACTCCTCTGAAGTTAGAGGGCTATTTCTTCTGCAGAAGACATGATCTTGTTGCATCATCTGCAGCAGAGTCCACTCAATCTGAGTTCCTCTTAAAGTTTTCAAGATTCAAAATCATTTGATAAATGAACTGAATAAGTATGCCTCACAATATAAATAATATAATAGAAAATTTCTATTTATTACTAGATCTATTGCTATTAAAGAACTTTCCTAGCATGTCCTGGAGTATTGGATCCCTACAATCTTCGTTAATTTTTATCTATTCTGAAATATCTGAGGGAATACAAACCATGCCTTAGTGCAATAGGTTTTACTGTTGAGAAAGGAACTGAAAGTTTCAAATCAGATTTTTAAGTTGTCTCTTTGTATGTTCCCATAGTGATCTCCTGACTATTGTAGCTGGTAATAGACTAGCAACACATCAATCTGATAATATCAATCTGATAATAATTCTCTCATTTAATATTTTATAAAAGTTTAGAAAAGACCCTCCAATTGTATAATCTGTAAAGGGGCATGACTTCTCCATAACCCTGTATTAGAGACATCACCTGGGCCAGTGTTCCAGCTTTCTTATGAATGACATTCCAATCTGTTAAGAATAAGGAAAACCTCAATAACTGTAGTGTTTGTTAAAGCCAGGTAACAGCAATCACTCCCAGCTGTCACTGAAGAGGCACTTTCTCCATTGCCAAGATTGCTTTTTTTTCATTTTTTATTTAAATTATAAACAAGCTTTCTTCACATGTCAATCCCAGCTCCCTCTCCCTCCCCTCCATCCCTGACCTCCCAACCAGGCTCCCCAGCCCCTCTACCAATCCCCTATCCTATCCCCAGGGAGGGTGAGGCCCTCCATGGAGGTTTTCCAGAGTCTGTCATTTCATACAGGGCAGGGCCTAGGCCCTCCACCAAGAGTCCAGGCTGAGAAACCATCCCTCATTGGGGGATGGGCACCCGAGGATTGCATTCTAAGGGTGCTCTCTAGAATAAGGGCCAGTCCAAATGTCAAGCTGACAATCAATATTAACATCATGATGACCAAGCTCTGTGCATGAGAACAGCTATATTTTAATTTTCTTTTTTGAAAATCTAATGTTTTTTTCTTTAGGTAAAATGTCATGGAATCATTAGAAAACAATTAAGTTGTTTGCCTGTTGTGTTGGTTTTGTAAAGATGGAGAAACAAGATGTGGGTGGATTTGGGTGGGTGGGAAAATGGGAACAATCTGAAAGGAAGGGGACCACGATCCAAATATATTGTAAGAAAAAACACTTTCAATTAAAAATATGTTCTAATAAGTGATGAAAGAGAAATAGGTGTTTTCTCATGGCTTATAAATGAATATCATTGTACAGACTTTTGATTTTACCAGGAGTTCCTTTGAAACGATGTGGCTTCCCTTCCTTTGTTTTCCTCTGGTGTCTCTCTAATCCTGTTTGCCCAAGTAAAGCCTCCCTCAAACTCTGATTAACAAGGTGACAGGAGAGCTGCCCAGCGTGGGATTCACACCCTTTGTCTCTTTACTATGCTCCCATGAAGGCACTTTGTACCTGGATGACCTGAGACAGGTATGAGGAACTTCTTCTGCCAGGCACATTTGAACCAGCTTCTTCCCTTCCACCATCTTATGCCTAAAGTTGTCCCTTGAGCTTCACTAACACTTGGAACCCACCTTCTGATGAGAACACAGAGTCACTGTATCAGTAAAGAACACTTTTGGAATATAACATTTTCTAGAAACTGCTTATACACCTGGGAAAGGAGGAAGAGCATGAGGAAAGACCACAGCTACAGAGCAGGGGATGAGACTAGTAGGTTGGATTTGGCAAGGCAGGAGAGTGAAGGTCTGGAGCCTGTGTGCCTGCTTGCAGTCCTACTTGCTTCTTCTGCAGTCTTGGATGAGTTCTCCCAGGGATTGACTGGGGAGTTAGGAGCATGTAGTGATCCAGTGGACATAGAGGAAGGGAAGGCCAAAGCCTCCTTGTTATCTAAAGAGAGCTGTAAAGCCGGTGAATCCAGATGACAGAGGAGGTAGGGAGGAACTGAGAGGAGTAGGAGTGGAAACTGTAATCAAGATATAATGTATAAAAAAGTTGTCTTCAATACAAGAAAAAAAAGATCACATTAAGGTTAATAAACATCTGATAAATACTATGAAGTTTTCCATAGAGGTAGGCATTTAATTTACTAAAACATTTCTGGGAAAGTATTCTTTTCACTCTTCCCTTTTATGTATGTGTGGGTAAACAAAATTTTCAAATTTTCCTTACATTGTTCTATATAAGCAGTCTTTTATGAACTTTTATTTCTAGTTTTGTATATTTAAAGAGGATGAATAGTGTTTACTTGGTTTGTTGTTGATTCATTTTACCCTTTCAGAAACCAGTTCTTTTCTTGTTTTTTTCTAATTCATTTATTTTTTAATTATCTATTTTGAAATCATAAAATAATTATATCATTTCCCCTTTTCCTTTCCACCCTCTAAACCCTATCATATATGCCTTGACATGTTTCAAATTCATGACCTCCTTTTCATTAATTGTTGTGACATGTATATATACTGTGTTTAATCTGTGTAATGTTACCTATTTGTATGCTTTCAGGGCCAATCAACTGATCAACTTGTATATGCTTCCCTGGAGAAGACTGTTTTTCCCACTCTTAGCATGTAGCTCTTTGTGTAGTACTGAGGCCTCCACTTCAATTATTCTTTCAGTTTCTTCTGGTTGGTTATGTCTTCCTTTCTAACTTTCTAAACTGAATAGCAATTAGTTCTTTCCTTACTTTGCTAGTGGATCATATAGTACAGACCTTAGTATTTCTATTACCCTTGCTTTCTTGATTTGCTTGCTTTTATTTTCCACTTAGACAAAAGTTCAACAAAAGAGAGGTGCTTTTCTCTTCTTATTTTTACCATCCTATTTTATATATATGTATAATGCACTATTACTACCAGAATTTGTTGACATTATCTTGTGATCTATCATCTACTCATTTTTTTTTCAAATGTGAACTATGTTACCTTGCCCTCTGGATCAGAGGTGTAAATTATGTTCTGTTCATGAGAGAAGCTTTACTCAGTACCCTGCTTAGAGTCGATGGCCATGTTTCCTTTCATATTGCATCATTCATAATGCTATACTTCTTTAAAATATTTTGCAACTTTGGCTTCATGGATATTTGCTAGACTTTGGTACATAAGACTGATGACAAAGGTCCTCTGTAGCCTCTCTTTAACTTTCTGAATTTTTCAACATTACTTATTTGTATTTGTGTGTGTTTGGTGTCTTCTAGACTTTCTTGTGCTTAGAATACTTTTCATTTTTTTCACTACCATACTGCATTATCTGACACTGTTGAACAGTAACTTCAAATAAATTGGGTATGCTACCTGTTTTCATCATTGTATGACTTAACAGTACTTGTTGCTTAGTTTTCCTGTTAAAGACTGTGAATGTCCTTTACTTAAAAAGAGATCTTTGTAGTGCATATATATGAAATACTTTAATTCAAGTCTTAGAATAACTTTCTAGTAATGAAACATTCTGTCTTGTTATTAATATAATATATATTAGACCTGTTTACTACTTAATTGTGATATTTATTCCTGTTTCAGAACCCTTTGTTTTCTATCATTTACTCAATAGTCACTGTTTTATTTGGTTATATTAGAGTGAATTTATCTTCAGTATATATGTAGTTATTTCTATAAAAAGCAGTTTTTCTATTATTTAGTAACTTTAATATTCTTCCCTTGATGGAACATAATGAAATCACACGTTGTATTTCTTGCCTACTTCCTTCCTGGTTTTTGTAACACATAAATGTACTCTACAACATACTATAAAACTTTCATATATTTTAATACTATTGTATTTGCAGTTATTTGGTTGTGTGTTTAAATTAACTCATAGACTGATATTCATTTTTCCTATTACTACTTCTACTCTCTTAAACTCTTTATATGATCTAAATGAAATCATCAAATAATGGGGAGACAGAGTCTCAACTGGCTGTTACTTATCACCAAATGAAGCTTCTAGTACTAGGATTAAACTACATCTGATGGAGTCATTGTTCAAAGGGGTCCCATGGAAACACTCAAATAGCCCAAGCTGTTACCAAGACTATAGATTGCTCTCCACAAACTGACAGGAAGACCCAATTGCTAAGACAAGACCTATACTACTCATTGCACATAGAAAAGTCAAGCTGGTGCCTACATAGAGCCCTCACACCTATGTGCTATTGTCTTTGGTACAGGGAAGCACTCAATAGGCTACAAAAGAGAAACATAAACATAAATTCATCCAGAACTGCTTATTCTACAATGATGTCCTGCTTGCAAGCTATGCTAGTGCAATGACAGCACAAAACGTGTACGAATAACCACTCAGGCTGAAACAGGACTATGCCATCAAATCCCTCCCCACTAGGGGCTCAGAGAACCCTATGGAAGACTATCAGAAAGTGTGAGCCAGAGGGGATAGAGGACATCAAGGAAACAAGCCCCTAAATGAAAAGAATCAAAGACACAAACTCAGGGCAGCAGGTGAAGGGCCTGCACAGGCCTGAAGGAGATAGGGTTCTACACCTGAAAGAAGCAGGCACATAACTATATTCCTACCCCATTAGCATCCTACCCCATTAACAATCTCCAACTGATAACATCTTACAAACGAAAAGTTAGTTTTACTCAAGAGAGTCTTACTATATAAACAAACTACTCTTTTATGTAATTTTATTTAAATAACATTTTTCATTTATTTTACATACCAACCAGTTTCCCCTCCCTCCTCTTCTCTCAGCCCCTCCCCTTCCACATATACTCCCTCTGCATGCACTCCATCTCCATCTCTAATCAGAAAGGCACAGACCTCCCATGGAGTTGTATGAAGCATGGCATATCAAATTGAGGCAAGACCAAGCTCCTCCTCTTGCATTCAGGTGGGGCCTTGTAAGGCAGTATGGGGAACAAATTACCAAAAGCCAACAAAGCACCAGGTAGAGGTACTGCTCTCACTGTTAGAAGCCTTGCTAAGAGACCAAGCTACAGGATTGTCACAGTCATGCAGTGGGCTTAGGTGGGTTCCATTCAGGCTCCCTGATTGTCAGTCTAGCTTCCATGAGCTCCAGAGAGTTCAGATCAATGGTCTCTGTGGGTTATTTAGTTATGATCCCCTGACTGGTACAATCCCTCCTTCTGTTCTTCCACAAGACTCAGTGAAATGCTTGTCTGTGGATATCTGCATCTGTTTGCATCAGTTTCTGGATAGAGTATCTCTAACCGAAATTAGTGAAGTCACCAATCTGCTTACATCAGATGGCCAGTTCAGGCACCCTGCCCACCATTGCTAGGGGTCTTAGTTGGGATCATCCTTGTGGGTTCCCAAAGGTTTCCCTGGCACCAAGTTTCTTGCTAACACTAAAATGCCCTCCATCAAGACATCTCTTTTGTTAGGCTCCCCCTCCATCCTGCCTCCAACCAGCCTCCAGAACCCAGCCTGCCCAACCAACTCCCTCAAGTTCCCATCCCTCCATCCCTCCAACTCCCACCCCCAGTTTACCCAGGAGATATTTTCACTTCCCAGGGAAATTCATGCATCCATCTTTGGGCACTCTTGTTATCTAGCCTCTCTGGGTTTGTGGATTGTAGGGTGGTTATGCTAATAACAACCTATGCGTGAGTATATACAATGAAACAAACTCAAGGACAGCTAGTTCCTTATTTCATTTCATATCAAAACATTTTTATTTTGTATTTTTATTTTTATTTTAGCTTTCTTTATTCTATTCTCATATAAAACATCCTGACCAGTTTCTCCTCCCTCCTCCCTTCTCATTCCCTCTTCCCCGTCTCCCCACTCTACCTCATATACTTCTCCTCCATTTCCCTTTAGAAAAGGGCAGACTTCCCAGGGATATCAAACAAATATGACATATCTAGTTACAATAACACTAGGCACATTCCCACATATCAAGGCTGGAAGAGGCAACACAGTAGGACAGAAAGGGTCCCAAAAGCAGGATAAAGAGTCTGTGATAGCCTCGTCCCACTGTTAGGAGTGCCACAAGAAGACCAAGCCATATGACCATAACATATATGCAACGGGCAGGGTCAGAGCCATGTAGACTCCTTGACTGTCTCTATTTCTGTAAAGCCCTATGAGATGTAGGTAGTTGATTTTGTGGGCTGTGCTCTTGTGATGTCCTTAATCCCTCTCATTCCTATGGTCCTTCCTTGTATTCTTCCACAGGATTCCCTGGGGTCTGCCTTTTGGCTGTGGGTCTCTATATCTGCTCTCAGCAGTTGCTTGATGAAGCCTCCTTGATGACAATTATGCTATGCTCTGACATAGATGTATAACAGAGTATCATTAGGAATCAGTTCATTGACCTTTTTTCTGGAGGTGTTTGGTTCTATCTTAGGTCTGTGGGCTATCTAGCCTTCAGTTCCTGGCCTTCCAGACAGTGGCAAGTAGGGAATCCGTCTCTTGGCATGGGTCTCAAGTTGAACCAGTAATTGGTTTTCCATTCCTGCAAGTTCTGAACCAACTTTACCCCAGAATATTTGAAGGCACGACAAACTGTAGGCCAATGGTTGGATGGCTGGGTTAGTGTCTCAATCCCTTCATTGGAAGTCCTGCCTGGTTACAAAAGATGACTTGCTTAGCTCCTTATCCCCAATTACTAGGAGTCTTCCCTAGGGACACCCTCATAGATTCCTTGGAGTTTACATTACACTGTCTTCCTACATCATCTGCAAATGCCTCCCAATTCCAGTTGTCTCTCCCAGGACTCTTTCCAATTAGAAAGTGGATGTAATTCTAATATGTCTTCCTGTATATTTTACTTGTCCCTTTTCCCTTCCAGTTTTTAATATTCTTTATTCTGTGTTTAGTGTTTTGATTATTATGTGGCAGGGGGCCTTTTTTCCTGGTCCAATCTATTTGGTGTTCTGTAAGCTTCTTTTATTTTTGCAAGCAAGTATTTCTTTTTTTTTCTTTTTTCCTTTTTTTGTTCAAATCATGTTCTTTATTCTCCTCTCTTGCTGTAAGGTTTCCAGCTTATAAACACACACAAACAAAGGCAATTCTCTGAGCTTGAATTTCTCAGGTACAAAAGCAGATAAGAGCTTGTCCAGAACGACACTAATAGCATTTTGTATCCCTGGGAGGCGTGGGTAGAAAGACTCCAGTGCCACTAAGAGGTAAAGAGGCTGACATAGGAGGCTTTAAATTCTAAGTGACAAAGGGAGTTGTTTAATGACACTACATTCGTAGGTTAAAATCCTGTATCAATAAACTGAGGTAGGGGGTCTGGATAACACTCTTTCTGGCCTCTCAGCCATCAGTCTGGGGTCCATGAGCTCAATTGGTGGGGTCAGCTGTTGCTGTGGGTTTCACCAGCCTGGACTTGACCCCTTTGCTCATATCTCCTTCCTCTCTGCAACTGGGTTTCAGGAATTCAGTCCACTCTTTAGTTGTGTGTGTGTGTGTGTGTGTGTGTGTGTGTGTGTGTGTAAGCTCTGCTTCCATCAGTCACTGGATGAAGGCTCTAGGATTGCAGGCAAGGTAGTCATCAAACTCAATATTGGGGAAGGGCTTTTAAGGTACCTTCTCCACTATTTGTCAGTTGGTGTCATCCTTGTGGATCTCTAGAAATCACACTAGTGCCAGGTCTCTCCTCAAACCTATAATGACTCCCTCTATTAGGGTATCTCTCATCTTGTTCTCCTCTTTTCTTCCCCAGTTTCAACCTTCCTGCTTCCCCATGTCCCCATCTCCCCTCCTCTTCTCACCCTCTTTTGTTCCCTGCAGCCTCTCCCTTTCCCCCATGCTCCCAATCTACTCAGGAGAATCTGTTCCACCCCTTCTCTGGGGTAACATGCATATCTCTCTTAGGGTCCTCCCTGTTTCCCAGATGCTCTGGCTGTGGGATTATAGGTTGGCACTCCCCTGATCCATATCTAAAATCCATATATGTCTTTTTGTGACTGTGTTACCACACTCAATATGGTTTCCTCTAGTGCCATACCTTTACCTGCAAATTTCAAGATTCCATTGATTTTTCCACTAAGTAGTACTCCATTGTGCTACATTTTCTCTAATCACTCTTCAGTTGAGGGGCATCTAGGTTGCTTCCCAGTTCTGGCTATTACAAATAATGCTGCTATGAACATAGTGGAACAGAAGTCCTTGTTGTATGAACGTGTATCCTTTGGGTATATGATTAAGAGTGGAATTGCTGGATCTTGTGGTAGACTGCCATTTTCCTGAGGAATCTCCATACTGATTTCCAAAGTGGTTGTATGAGTTGGCATTCCCACCAGCAGTGGAGGAGTGTTCCCCTTTACCCACAACCTCTCTAGCATGAAATGTTGTTGGTGTTTTTGATTTTAGTCATTTAGACATGAGTGAGATGGTATATCAGAGTTGATTTTATTTGAATTTCCCTAATGGCTAAGGATGTTGAGCACTTTCTTAAGTGTCTCTCAGCCATTATAGATTCCTTTATTGAGAATTCTCTATTTAGTTCTTTGCCCTACTTTTTAATTGGATCCTTTGGTTTTTTTGGAGACTTTCTTCTTGAGTTCTTCATAAATTTTGGAGATCAACTTTCTGTCAGATGTGGGCTTAGTGAATAATATTTCCCATTCTGTGGGCTACCTTTTTGTCTTGATGGCAGTGTCCTTTGCCTTACAGAAACTTCTCAGTTTCAGGAGGTCCAATTTATTAATTGTGGATTTTAGTTTCTGTGCTACTGGTGTAATGTTCAGGAAGCTGTCTTCTGTACCAATTTATTTAAGTATACCTCCCACTTTCTCTTCTACGAGGTTCAAGCATGTACTTCTTATGGTTAAGCAATTATTTTCTATGATTTTGTTAAAATATATTTTCTGGGCCTTTGAGCAGGGTTTCTTCTTCTTCTTCTATTCCTATTATTCTTAGGATTGTTCTTTTCATTGTGACCTAGACTTGCTAGATTGCTTGCATCAAGAACTGTTTAGATTTAATTTTTGTGGGGTTTTGTTGTTGTTGTTGTTGTTTACCAATGTATCAGTTTCTTCTGTTGTACCTTCAATGCCCGAAATTATCTCTTCCATCTTTCATTCTGTTGGTGATGCTTACATCTATAGTTTCTGTTCACTTATCTATATTTTCCTTATTCCAGGATTCTCTAAGTTTGTTTTCTTTACTACTTGTATTTACATTTTCATATCTTTTACAATTTTTATTCATTTCTTTCACCTGTTTTTTGTTTGTTTGTTTGTTTTGTTTTTGCTTGGCTTTCTTAATGGGAATTACTGATTTCCTCTCATTGTGTTTTCCTGGATTTCCTTAAGGGATTTATTAATTTCCTCTCTAAAGACCCTTATCATCTTCATAAATTTGGTTTTAAAGTGTTTTTCTTGTGATACAGCTGCATTGGAATATTCAGGGATGCCTGCAGGACAATGACAGGGCTGTAGTGGTGCCACATCACCCTGGCTGTTCTTACACTACTGTCTAGGACTCTGGTTTGGGATAAACATAGGAGTTGGTATTGACTTCTGGGGGTTTGTTTCGGTTTGGTTTTGGAGGGATGTGTTGTTCCTTGGTTTCTATTTCCTCTTTGGTCTTCTGGTCTTTGTGTCTCTGTACTTCTGGAGTCCATGTGACCTCTGGTCCATCAGGGAGTGTCCATTGGAGTTGGAGGCTAGAATACTGGCAGCTAGACTGGTCTTCAGTCCAGCAGAGGATCTCTGTTCTTCTAGCTAGTGTGGTCACAACTGAGCAGCAGCTGTCTACCTGCACAGAGAAAGATATCTGCTTCTTTTTGCCATGCAGGTAATTTGTGTGTATATTATGGCTTTAAGTTTAGTGCTTTTATGTAGTTCCTGAGTGTGCAAACAAGTGGGTCTCTGTGCCTCTGTTTCTTGTGCCTTTTCTTGGGATCTTTTCCTTTGGTTTATTTGCTTGATTCTTTTCTACTATATTATTTTTATTTTACAACATGTAAAACTAAAACAATGTGACTCCTTCAAAAATTACTTATCCCACACTAACAACTTCCATTGAAAGTGGATTGGATGAAATCCAAGGAGACTAAAAGAATTTTTGTAACTGTGATCAAATAAATTAGAGGACAAAAGAAAAACTCGAATGGATCTTAAGAGAACATAAACACCAAACTATAATCAAGAGGTCAATACAGGATATAAAGTAGAATTCAATAACATGGTGGAAGAAAAACACTGAAATATTGTGAGTAAGAAAATCAATAATTAAAAAACTCAATAAAAAAACCTTACTAATAAAAATAATCAAGGTTAAGGTAGACTATCTGGACTCATGGATAAAGCAGAAGAATTGAAGCATTCACACACAACAACAGCACTTTAATATTTTTAAAGTATAGCAAACAATGTCAACGAAACACTGAAAAAATATGCAACTTACAATAGAAGAACTTTGAGTAAAAATTATTTTCATAAAAATATTTTCAATAGCCAGGCATAGGTGGCGCACGCCTTTAATCCCAGCTCTTGGGAGGCAGAGGCAGGCGGATCTCTGTGAGTTTGAGGCCAGCCTGGTCTGCAAAGTGAGTTCCAAGACATCCTCCAAAGCCACAGAGAAACCCTGTCTCGAAAAACCAAAAAAAATTTTTTTCAATAAAATTATAGTAGAAATGTTTTCAAATCCAGGGAAAAGGTGTCTCTTCAGCTACAAGAGGCATTAGAACACTAAATGGACAAGACTACAGAAAAACCTGTCATATTATGGTTAAACCACTAAACAGTCATAACAACCAAAGTATATGTAAAGCTGCAAGAGAGAAACACCACATCATATTTGAGGTCCATCACAATAACAGAAGATTTCTCATCAGAAACTGAAGTAGTCAGATCTTGGCAAGATGTATTCAACCATTTACAGGCAAAACCATCACCCTTTAATTGAAGGAAAAGGGAAAGCTTTCAATGATATAAACAAGCTAAAGGGACCTAAGACAATTAGCCTAACACTAAAAGATACTTGAAAGAATAATTTGGACAGAAGAAGAAAATAAATATAACCATGAAAATCTAGGGAAAAATCAATAATTCTAGAAAAAGAGCTAAGCACGTAAGAAATGAGAAACACCAACATTACTAAATCAACAAAATGGCAAGAATTAAAACACATGTTTCAGAAGTAAATCTGAATATTAATCAAATGACAAGATGGTTCAGAGTGCTGTTAACAATCTTAGTTCAATCCCTAGAAGGTGTATGTTAAAAGAGAATGTACTGTGGCACTCATATGCCAACATTCTTTCTCTCTCTCTCTCTCTCTCTCTCTCTCTCTCTCTCTCTCTCTCTCTCTCTCTCTCTCTCTTTCTCTCTTCTCTCTCTCTCTCTCTCTCTCTCTCTGTCACACACACACACACACGCACACACACACACAAACACAAACACAAACACAAACACATAGACATACACAAATAATGCAAGTATGTAAAGAAAGTAAAAATTTCTAGCAGGTTGAATTAAAAATAGAATCTATCCAATTGATTGATGTCTCCAAAAACTGCAACTCACTATCAAATAAAGATAAAATATAGGTGTTGATGTTCTAATAGTTAGCAAAATATACTTTTTAAAGCAAAATTGTAAAAAGAGATGTAGTTTATTTCACACTGAATAAGTGACCTACTTTTGAAATACACACCAAATACAATGCAATCAATTTCACAAACAAATACTACTAGTATGAAAACACAGACTAAACCAACACAATACTAGTATATTACTTTAGTACCCCCATTTTACCAATACATAGGTCAGGGAAAAAGTAATATCTGAGTTAAATATCATCATACATGAAAAAAACCTTCTAGACATCTACTGAACATTCAGTTTAATGAATGCAGAATACACATTCTTTTCAAAAGCTCATAGATTTTTTCTAAAATCGGTCATGTAAAACGAAGTAAAGAAACCTTTAGTAAATATAGGAAAATTAAAATAATTATTTGTGTTATCACTGACAAAATGAAATAAAACTAGAAATAAATAGCAAGTGAAACTGTAGAACATATACAAACCCTGAACATTGAAAAGTACAGTAGTAAATGATAATTCAGTTATCAAGTTATCAAAACATCAAAGAGAAAAAAGAAACTCTATAATCAAACATGAAAACACAACCTACCCAAATATATGAGATACAATGAAAGTAGTTTAAACACAATAGTTTATATCTACAAGGGCATATATGAAAACATCAGATGTTTCAAATGAATAAATTAATGATGTACCTTAGAGACATATAAAAGCAAAATTAATTGAAACACAAGATTAGCAGGTAGAAAGAAATGGATAATATCAAGGTAGAAATTAATAAAGTGGAGACAACAAAAAGTACAATTAGAGAAACAGAGGTTTTTTAAGATAAACAACACTGAAAAACCAGCCAAAATAAATAAAAATTAATAAAATTAGTGACTTTAAAAGGAAGAGATAGCAATGAAAAGAGAAAGTCATTAGAATGTACCTACAAAACTTGCATTCTGTGAAGTTTGAAAAATATCTAGGGCTAGAGAGATGGCTCAGCCATTAAAGGGTAGGCTCACAACCAAAAATATAAGAAAAATATCTAAAAATAACAGATGACACAGAATATGTACTAAAATAAACCAAGATGAAAAATTATTTGAACAGTTATAAAGAATAAATAAAATTATAGCATTATTTTTAAATCTAAAAAATAAAAAACATGCAAACCCAGATCAAGTCCTTGTTGAATTATATCAGACTTTTAAAGACCACAACTTCTTCTTAAACTATTCAATAGAAATGAGAAAGAGAATACTACCAAACTCATCCTATGTAATTAGTATCACCCTGTTACCAGATTTATGTAAATATGGAACATAAGATAAAGTTACATGTGAATCTCCCTGATAAATTTAGATGCCAAATTCTAAAGCAAAGCAAAACAACAGGAACAACAACAACAACAGCAAAACAAGCCTGTTACATTCCCACCAGAATCAGATTATGAAATTCTATTGAAGACACCATCCACTTGGATTGCAGAACAACAACATCAAAAAAAAATCTGGAACTGGCTGAGAGTTTCCTCCTTGCTGACTAGCTTTCATAGTGCCAGAAGTTTGCTGAGGAAAGTCATCAAAAATCCTATTTCTAGAGTAAAACTACAATAATTTTATGCCTGGAAACATGTGTCCACTGTTGCAAATAGTAGCATGACTATTATGGAGATAACCATATGTTTTTTGTTTGTTCATTTATTGGTTGTTTGGTTGGGTGGTTTGTTGTATTTGAGGCTCACTCAACAAGAAGGAGCTCATGATGGTACTGCAAAATTGATGAAGAGCCTATGACTGAGAGGATCAAAGGTATAATGGCCATGGTTTAAAAACTTCATTCTAGTTAATGAATACTTGTTTGTAACCATAAGTTAATGAAAAGATTTTGGGCTTTTCCCATGTCTCTTTCTGCATCTCCTCATCAGAGAAATTTCTTTCTAAGTGGGTAGTAGCAAAAGCAAAGAATCACCACTCATCTACATGAAGACAATAAATGACTTTGAAGAGATGTTACTAAATAGAATATTGATAATACCCTCTCCATGGCCCGGAAAAATTCACAGAAGGGAGAACAGGAAGAATATAAGAGCCAGAAGATGAGGAGAATTGTTAAGAAATAGTACTTTTGTATAGGGCATAGCCATTGAACTTCTAAAGTCACTGTAGCTGAGGTTACCTACACAAGACCTATTACCATCACACATAATTGAGAGGTTTATGAGACTCCATCCCTCAATGAATGTCTGTAGACCATTAACAGCTACTAAGGGAGGGACTATTATTTTCATCATCAGTGTAGCCACTAGTAAGTTGCCCGAAATCTATTAAATAACCACCACAACTCATGCTCATTCAATGAACCATAATTAAAATCAGTAGCCATAAAACAAGACATTTAAATAGGAGGGGAATCGCATTGAGAAGAAGAGAGTGCAAGGGAGAAAGAAAGATAATGAGGTGTAAAATGGCCAAAAGTTATTGTAGTCATGTATAAAACTGTCAGACTTAAAAAGAAGCTACTACAAAAAATATGCTCTTCATTAAAAAATACTGGAAATGCTGGGTGTTGGTGGCAAATGCCTTTAATCCCAGCATTTGAAAGGCAGAGACAGGCAGATCTCTGTGAGTTTGAGGACAACCTGGTCTACAGAGCAATTTCCAGGAGAGACTCCAAAACAATACAGAGAAACCCTGTATTGAACCCTCCCCAAAAAATACTGGCAAACAAAATCAACAATAAATATAAAGGCTGCTTGCCATAATCAAGCTGGCTTAACCTCAAGAATGCTAGGATAATTAAATTTATTCCTATTCATAAACATAACACAATGATGAATAGACAGGACAGAAATGATGTAATGATTTTAATAGATGTAGAAGAGTATACAAACAAAGCTCATTATCTCTTTATGAGAAAACCTTGAAAAAAATTAAGAATAGTAGGAATATCTCAACATTATAAAATGTACATATGACAAATTCATACCAAACATTATATTTAATGATGAAATACTTAAAAGTATTAAAATCAGCATTGAAATGGGGATGCTGATTGAAGTCTTAGATCCATAATAAATAATAATAGAAACATAAAAAAGAAGTAATTTTATTAATTGAAAACAATATAATCCTGTAGCCAAAAGGCAATATAAATCAAATTAGAAAAATCTTAGAGTGCATTATAACTTTCAGTTAATTTTTTAAAATGCAAAATCAACTTACAAAATCAGTAGACTTCTTATAAAATCACTAGCAACTGTGGTGAGAAAGAAATCAGTAAAAAGCAATCTCATTTATAACACCTTTATTACTCATTACATAAACTAAAATAGGAAGGATACAGAGAAGATGAACATATCCCTACCTGCGGATGACCTGAAAATTAATGGTGTTCCAAATTGAAAAGACTATCTAAAAGAATAAAACACCTTGAACTTAACTGAACAATGAAAATGAGAGATCTCTTCTATGAAAACTTAAATGATGAAGAAAGAATTTGAGGAAAATTATAGAAGATAGTAAGCCCTTCTATGTTCATCGTTCAGCAGAACTAATTCTATGAAAGTTACAATGTTACCAAATTTGATCTATAGATTCAATTCCATACTGATCAAAATTCTAGTGGTATTCTTCACAGGAACATAAAAAATCTTAAAAGTCACCCAAATGACCCTGGATAGCTAAAGCAGTCAAGTACAAGATGAACAATGCTAGATGATCACAATACCTGGTTGCAAATAACACTATAAAACCAAGATAATAAAAGACATAGTCTTACTAGGAAAAAAGCAGACATGTAGATGAATGGAATAAAAAGATTTTCAAAATTAAACATACATAACTACCTGATTTTTAACAAAGATGACAAAAACGAATTCTATAGAAAAGTTTAACTTTCTATAGCACTGGCTATTTGCACGTAGAAAATGAAACTGAGTCTATATTCCTCATTTGTATAAATATGTTTGAAATGATCCAAAATCTTTAAGACCTGAAACTCTTAAAAAGAAATGTAAGGAAAGTGTTCAAATTAGAGGAGAGCAAGAACTGAGCTTCCATAATAGAGGGAGGCATTATAGGTTTAAAGAGAAATCTGCACTAGGAAAATGTCCAGAGGTCTACAAGGATGACCCCATATAACAATCTGAGCAATAGTGGAGAGGCTACCTTTAATGCCCTTATGTGATAATGAAATTGATGATTACCTTTCATGCCATTCTAGAGCCTTTATCCAGTAGCTGATGGAAGCAGAAGCAGATACACACAGCTAAACATAGAACTGAACCCCTGGAATCCAGTTTCAGAGAGGGATGAGTGATGAGCAAAAGGGTCAAGACCAAGCTAGAGAAACCCACAGAAACAGCTGACCTGAACAAGTGGTAACTCATGGACACTAAACTGATATCTGGGAAATCAGCATAGGATAGACCCAGACCCCCTGAAAGTGAGTGTCAGTTAGGAGGCCTGGACAGTCTATGGGGTCTTTGGTAGTGGATCAGTATTTATCTCTAGTGTACAAATGGATTTTGGGAGCCCATTCCAGATACAGTGATAATCTCTCAGCCTAGACACATGAGGAAGAGCCTAGGCCCTGCTCCAAATGATGTCACAGACTTTGAAGATCCCCCATGGAAGGCCTCATCCTCCTGGGGAGAAGAAAGGGGATGGAATAGAGGGTTGGGGGGGTCAGGGGAAGAGAGGAGGTAGAGGGAACTGGCACTGACATATAAAACAAGATTGCGTCTAATTTAAATCTTAAAAATGAAAAAAGATACACAGATAAGCAAAGATGTCTGAAATTGTTTTAAACAGCTCAGGGGAAAAGAACTGAAAATTGACTAATGGGATTACATCAAAATAACAAAGTAAACAAGCTGAAGAGACAGCCTTGAAATTTGGAGTCAAGTTTTTCCAGTTAATATACCAGACAAAGCATTAATATTTAAAATGCATTTTTAAGAAATCTTAAAATCTAAGCATATAAACCAACTAACAATCCATTGAAGAGTAACCTAATAAAATAGGACTTGCAAAAGATAGAAATGTAAACAAATGAAAAAAACTGCTCAGCATCACTAACCATTGGAGGAATGCAAAGAAAAACAGCATTGGGGTTCTGTCTTATTACATCCTGATGAAAGCAGTGAAGATACCAGGGAAAATGGACCCTGATACACTGCTGGAGGAAAGAAAAACAGATGTTGACATGATGGAAACAAATATGGAGGTTCCTCAGAATATAAAATAAAATTACCATAGGACCTAGCTCTTCCGGATAGACTATCAATCAATATATGATAGACTTACTTACACATTTATGTTTACTATTCACAATAGTCAAGTTAGTAAATGGTTATGAGACACATGCCTCTGTGTCCATAAATATATGAGTACATAATAAAATATAGTGTGTATACACAATGGAGTTTTGTCTACCTATAAATAATTAATTTGCA
Organism: Mesocricetus auratus; assembly: GCF_017639785.1. NCBI lineage: Eukaryota > Metazoa > Chordata > Mammalia > Rodentia > Cricetidae > Mesocricetus > Mesocricetus auratus. The sequence continues at coordinate 46,078,564 of NW_024429184.1, read as the reverse complement.
TAATTTCCCCAAAACTGAATGCAACTAGAAGCTACCACACTAATGACATAAGTCATAAATTAAAGAAATACATTGCATGTTTGCTCTCATTTGGTTTTAGAAGCAAGACTAAAGGAAGAGTAAGAATTGAGAGAAGAGAAAAGGAGAGGGGAGAGGAAGGGAGTGGGAAGGAAGGGAAAAGAAGAGACGAGACATACAGAGAAGCAGAGGTAAAGACAGTAGACAGATGATATATTGATAGATTATGACATATAGATAATAGACAGACAGAGACAGACAGATAGACAGGTATAGATAGATAGATAGATAGATAGATAGATAGATAGATAGATAGATAGATAGAGAAATAGATATAACATATTGTGGCGCCTGTGCCACAAGCAACTCCGAGGTATCAGGAAATGAAAGACCAGATGTCCAGCTGTTTGTACCAAGAAGTGCCTTTATTTTGCAAGTGCTAAGAGGTCTCTCTCTTGTAGGAGGGAGCAGTCTTATACATAGTCTTACAAACAGTAGAAAAACCCGAGGTGGAAGAGAGCGTGTTTTCCTTGTGCTAGATGTTGATGTCAGTGGGGCAATGTGGGGGCATTAAGCCAGGACTAGAAAACAGGATACACCTGTGGCTATCAGCCGACAAACAACTCAGAGACCCTGTGGGGGCTAGGCCCCAACAACATATATTATAGCAATAACAAGATGGCCCTATCCAAATACTTGTTGCCAACTGAAGTACCATTGCAACTTGAAAATCATTTCTTAGCAATGTAAATGTAAAGCCATAAGCAAAATAAATGACTTAGCAGGAATCACAGGTGAGACATTCAGTCTTCAACACTCTGCTTTGATTATTTTGAAAGGCAGGGAAAAAAGGCATAACAAGATTTTACTTGAACAGAGTGTATTTATTCAGCTTGATGCAAGTCAGGAAATAGCCCTAATCATTTCGAATTGCAGTAAAAGGTTGTATGCACTTGTCAAATTTAAGCGTTTTTGTCATAAAAGCAAAAATGTCTTACAGAGACATTTTCTTAATTAAACAACTCAGCTATAAATTCAGAATAGAATAGCAATGTAACTTTTACTACAGTACAGTATGTACCTCAAATGACCCTTATCTTACTTTTCCTATGTTCTAGTTTTATTTTGTGTTGCTATGATGAACACCATAACAGGAAAAGGGGCTTGAAGAAGAACATTCAAGCCAAGAACCTGGAGATAAGGACAGAAGCAGTTAGAAGAACACTACCTATTGCCTTGCTCTCCTCTGACTTGTTCATCTACTTTTCTTATATATCCCAGGCTACCTAACTAGGGATGGCACCACCCACAATGTGTTAGACCCAATCAAATTGCAATTAACAAATTCCCCATAGATTTTCCCATCAGCCAATCTGATGCAGGAAGTTCCTGAGTTGAGGTTGTTTCTTCTCAGTTGACTCTTGTTTGTGTCAAGTTGACAAAAACTTGTTATCACAGCACCCAAAAAAATTCCCTTTTAGCTCTCAACACTATCCCTACATTCCATTCTCAAGGCAACTGTCTCCTGCCTTTTGTTCTAATCTCTTAGCAATATATAACTTCCAACAATTTGTGCATAGCTCTTTTGTGATATTTAGTTTAATAATTATTGATTTATATCTTGCCTTATTCCAAGAAAAATTTTGTACTATCTTTGTCTCCACCTATATAAATTTTCACAGAAAAGATCTGTCTCTGTTCACAATCAAAATAAAAAGATGGTCTTCATGTTTGTGTTTAATTTTGAGTAGCTTCCTGGGAACTAAAAAGAGACCATGGTTGGGAAAGCAAGAAAGTATTTAACAAAGGAAGGATAATAGGCAATATGAAGAGATAATGAAGAATAATGGGAAAAGGTTTAAGTGGGGAAGAGATTGAGATATTAAGGCAGTATAGTAGGCTGGAGGAAGGATAAGTAAGACAAAACATTTGTGAAACTGTTTGGAAGCCTACCAAGTATGTGTGTGTGTGTGTGTGTGTGTGTGTGTGTATGTGTGTGTGTATGTGTGTGTGTGTGTGTGCATGTGTGTGTGTGTTGAAGTAAGATAGTTTAATTTGAGTTACCCTGTATGTGGAATTATGTTCATCCATAAAAACACAAGTTATTAAATAAAAAGGCTGGTGTCACATGTGGTATGCCTCCCTTTAAATTAATTGGTCACAGAAATCACACAAGTTTATCGCAAAATGTGGAGAGACCAAGCCTGTACTCAGAAGGAAGCTTCCTGTCAGTTGGTCTGATTTCATAGTACTTAAAAGGTGTTAGGAAAGCTGCTCAGGGTGGGCATCAAAAATGTTACCCTGCTGTCAACTCTGTTAAGCTATAATAATTAACTGGTACAATAAGATATGTCCATGAGCTTAATTGTGGCACAAATGCTATGAGGAAACCAAGCATTTTCAGAATGAATTTATGACCCACTCAACAGGAGGAAGCATATGCTTGGTACTGTTAATCAAGCAAAAAGCCTGTGTTTAGGAAGCTCACAGGCCCCAGGAATGAATTTAGTATTATTATTCTGCTAAATTGACATACCTCTTAAATTGCATCTTTCTACTCATAGCTTTCCAGTTCTCAGACTTCAATAGAGAATTTCACTGTGAAGTGGATGGTGCTTAATACAGAAGCTTACAGCTAATCAAAGTACAAAGAATAAATTTCAGTAGAATGTTCAGCACTAATGTGATATCTGCAATTACCTCTTTTCCAAGACTTGGGGACTCTCTTAGAAAGGAGCTGCAAAGATTACAATAGCCAGAGGTCAGTGAGGACTGGAACAAACAATATCTTCTGGAAATGACAGAACTATTAACACATTAATTCACAGCTTCTACAGTTGCTTGTATAGAAACGGCACAAGATCATTCCTATAAATACTATGGCATGGAGAATGAAGGGGGTCATGAACTTCACCTGCTACCTAAGGAGTAGAGACAGTTGATGACTTGTAAACAAGAAACAGTAAGTTTTCGTTAAAGGTTTGGTTCCTGGTAAGTTGACAAGACTCTAGTGGATAGCTCCACATCTAGGAGTATACTGACAGCACAAACTGGAATTGATTAATTAGTTTTTTTTAAGACATAGACTTAGTACTCTCACCCTCTATCCCTCCAGCAACCTGATAGATCATGTCCAAATTCCCACCTGCCTGTATTCCACTCACAAAACCTCTTATATTTTCCTTTCCCTAGAGATTTGGTCATCTTCTTTGAAACATCTTTGTCACCTAGTCTCTCTGGGTCTGTGAATTGTAGCAGAGTTATCCTTTATTTTACAGCTAATATCCACTTATGAGTGATCTGAGGGAGGAAGGGATCTGAGAAGGAGGAGTTGGGGGTAAATGTGATCAAGATATACTGCATGAACTTTTTTAAAAGTAATGAAAATATTTTAAAAGAAACAGATAATTCCTAATTAACGTTTGTTGAATATCAACCAAGCTCATGGGATTTCTTAAAAACCAAAAATACAACAATTAAGAGTATGTTAAAGGACAATTGAACAAAAAGTAAAGTCATAGCTCTCATAGAGGTAGTTTAGTGATAGTATTTCACAGATATTAGAACTAGTTCAAAAGAGAAGTCCAGGAAATACAAATGTGTGTTTGTGTGTGTATGTATGTATGATGTATGTATATATGTATGTATGTACATATGCATGCACGTATTCATATGTCTATGTATGCCTTCATATGGGGTACATTTACTTGAGTGTGTGTGCATGTACATGTGTATATTTGTACTTATCTATCATGCACACGTGGAAGCCAGAGATTGAAGTCAGGTGCTTTCCTCTATTGTTTTCTAATTGATTTTAGACAGAGAGGCTCTCATTGAAGTTTGAGATCACTGAATCACCAAGACTATCTGGCCACCAAACACTGAGGATCCTCCTGTCTTTACTTCCCCAGTGCTGCAATTAAGACACCTATCACCATGCCTAGATGTTTATCTGTGTCCTGAGAATCTGAAAGCAGATCGTCATGTTTGCTCAGTAAGAACTTTTTCTGCTTGCCTCAACTAAACTCAAATTTATATAGAGTAAACTTTTCTTAATAAATAAACATTGAAATTAATTTCTGTGTGGTAAAAAGGTAAAAAGAATGTAAAAGATAACTAAACTTTTACAAGACAGAATTATTTGCATATATGTGAGCAAGAATTAATTACTATCACTATCATTTATATACAAATTGCAATTATTGAAGTCATTCAGAGGTAGTGAAAAGCTAGACTCAACCTGGAAGGATACTTCAATACTGAATATGTGTGTCCCTACAAAATTCATATGGTAAAACTTAATCCCACTATGATAATATCTGTAACTTGGGACTGTAGGTGATAAGGCCATAGCACTGAAGTCTTTGTGCATTGGATTAATATTCTCACAATAAAAATCAAGTAGAGTTCTCTACTACAAAACCTACTTTTTCTGGTTCCATGTTGTCAGACTTTAAGATGCTAGAACTGTGAAAAGCAAATTTCTGTTTTCCAAAAGACATCCACTTGATGGCATTTTCCTGTAACAATCTAGTAAAGGTAAGACAAGTGTTCCCTAATCTAAACAATGCAATTTTGTGAGAGACATCTAATAACCTTTCCATTTATCATAAATTTCCTTACAAGTATCAGCTTGAAAGTAGAATGTGGGCTGGCATGATCTTTGACTGAAGGATTTATTTAGAATCAAAAATTGGATTTCTCTCACAGTAGTGCAGGGTGCTATACAAGCTACCAAATCATGAAACATAATATTATTCACTCGTAAGTGGATATTAGCTGTAAAATAAAGGATAACTCTGCTACAATACACAGACCCAGAGAGACTAGGTGCAAAGATGTCTCAAGGAAGATGACCAAATCTCTAGGGAAAGGAAAATATAAGAGATTTTGTGAGTGGAGTGCAGGCAGGTGGGAGTGGGGACATGATCAATCACGTTGCTGGAGGGATAGAGGGTGAGAGTACTGAAAGAGACTACTGGAAATAGGGTCCATTTTATGGTCAGATAGAAACCTGGCAAAAGAGAATCTCACAGGAGTCTACAAAGATGACCCCACCTAATACTCCTCTGACCAGACAACACTTCAAGAGTTGGGCATGGGAAATCAACCCAGTCACGTAACTTTTGACTTACAATCTGTCCTGCATATAGGATGTGCTAGGGTAAGGATGGAGCACAGACAGAGGGAGTGGCCAACCAATGACTGGCCTAGCCTAAAATCCATTCCAGGATTGTAAGCCCTACACTGACATCAGCTGGAGGACCAGGATCCACAGGCTGGATGACTCAGAGATACAATAGAACCAAACACAACTGGAGGAAAAAATGTTAATGTCTCAAAGATATTTACCCTAAGTTTTCTAGCGCATTTCTGATCCATTTTCATTAACTTTCTGTGTGTTTTGTTAAAGAAAGAAATTTGGCAGTCATTTGAAAAGGTAAAAAAATAGTAAATGTGAATATTAGGAGAATCTTGCCCTGGCCTCCCCTTGTCTTCCTGGTCCTTATATTCTTTTTTTATTATTATTATTTATTTTTAAGTTTAAATTTATATTAGAAACAAGGTTGCTTCACAAGTCAGTTCCAGATCCCTCTCAGTTTCCCTCCCCTCCTCCCGTGCCCTCCCCCAACCCCCCCAATATCCCCTCATTTTCCCAGGGAGGGTGAGGCCCTCCATGGGGGTGTCCACAGTCTGTCATTTCATCCAGGGCAGGGCCTAGACCCTCCCCCAAGAGTTCAGGATGAGAGTGCATCTCACATTGTTGGATGGGAGTCCAAAGTCCATATGTATACTCAGGATGCATACTGATCTACTGTCCAAGGCTCAAAAGATTACCTAGGCCTCCTCACTGACATCCCCAGTCAGGGGGTCTTAATCAATAAAGTAGAAACTAGGAAAACAATACAAAGAATCAATGCAACAAAGAGTTGGTTCTTTGAGAAAATCAACAAGATAAACAAACCTTTATCCAAACTTACCAAACAGCAGAGAGTAAACATGAAAATTAACAAAATCAGAAATGAAAAGGGGGACATAACAATGGACTCTGAGGAAATTCAGAGAATCATCAGTCATACTTTGAAAACCTGTACTCCACAAAATTCGAAAATTTAAAGGAAATGGACGACTTCCTGGATAGCTATTACTGGTCCTTATATTCTTAACCAAAAGGATTAAAATTAAGCACTCAAAAAATAGTGTAAAATATGTAATAAATTACATAATGAGTAAGGTATTCTTAAAGATGGGAGGATAGTTGACAATAGCCAAACATAACACTGTGTCAACTTACACAGTCTCATTATATACATACATATATTTAGTTTCTGAAATAAACAATTACCCTAAAGGCTTATTTCAAATTAAATCACTGAAAGTCCCAATTGGATTAACTCTGTGTGTGTATGTGTGTGTGTGTGTGTGTGTGTGTGTGTGTGTGTGTGTGTGTGTTTATGTATTTCCAGGTGCATGGAGAATATGTGCATATGTGCATGTAGAGGTGAACTTTTGATGTTATTTCTCAAATAGTGGCCATGTTATTTATTTGAGATAAGGTCTTTTATTGGTCTGAGACAAAGCCCTAAAAATCTGCCTACTCCACCCCCATCCCCAGTGCTGGGATTCTTAAGATGCTCCACCATGCCAGACATTTTCACAAGCGCTCTGAGCGTTGAACTCTGGCCCTCCCTCATGACTGAAATCAATTACTTTATTGACAGAGCTCTCATTCCTGCATCAGGATTAATTTTTAAATTAGACAAAAGATAGTAATCTCCTAGTTCTTTATCAGAAAGTCTCTGCTAATGCCAATATTATTATCTTTTAGGCAATTTATAACAACATGTCTCCACAAAGGACTAGAGTTATGCTGCAGAATATTTGTTTATACTCTGTAAAGATGTGTCACTGTGTGGTGATATGTTATTTATGATCTAATAAGATTTCCTGAAGTATCAGAATGCCACACTAGTTAGCTTTAAAAGCTAGGTGGTGATGGTATACACCTTTAATGCCAGGGAGAAAGACGCAAAAGTATCTCTGCTAGCTCAAGACCATACTGAGCTACATGACATTGATTCAGTCTAAAAGAGAAACAGCTCACACAAAGGAGATCTCCACATGTGGGGATCCCATTCCTTTAATTCCAGGATTTGACAGGTATAAAAGGAAGAAGAAAATGATCTCATGAGGGAATTAGTGTCCAGCAATGTTGAGGAGAGCATAGCAGTCTAGAGATACAATCTGAAGTTCAGTTGGTTGCCATTTTGTCTAAGGTAGAAATAAGAGCTATTATTTCTGCTTATTATTAAATTATTAGAAATGGTTTGAATTAAGTTATAAGAACTTGTTAGGAACAATCCTAAGCTATAGGCTAAGGTTACATAGTTAGAAGTCTCCATGTCATTATTTGGTTGGGATCTGGCTGGCAAGACAGGGAAAGACTCTCTATATATGGCATCCAATGTGAGAGGGGTAGAGGCACATATTTCCACATAGAAACTAAGAAAGTTTAAAAAAAACTTCCAAACATGGAAACACAGAGCTAGACCCAGTTTCCTAGTCCCACAGTCTCTTTGACAGGCTGCTGCAACATACAGAAATGCAGCTCCCAGCTGCATTTGAGCCACCCAGAGCCATGTGCACTGGGTTTAAATATTGGTTTGTGTGGTCAGAGAAGGCTTTAGGTGCACAGTAAAGCATTCCAGACTAAGAAAGTATTTAAATAGATACAAATAAAAATGGATCTAGACAGTCATCAGAAATAGTTTAAAAATAATATGGTCTTTAAAGAAGGAGTAAGTAATACAAAAGGATAAGTCATGTGATCTAGACAGTCATCAGAAATAGTTTAAAAATAATATGGTCTTTAAAGAAGGAGTAAGTAATACAAAAAGGATAAGTCATGTGAGGATGCGAAATACACAGGATTTCTGGATCCTGCATGGTGCTATGCTGACCTTGAATTGTTTGAAAGCAGATGAGCAAATGGCAACTGCTGAAAGACATTGGATTATAGAAGGGACTGCTGATTAAACCATCCCAGACACTTTAATAGTGTCTTAACTTTAAAATGAATTCAGAAAATGCATTGTGTTGGGGGAGAGGTTATGCATTTGTTTACACAGGAAAGGAAAAGTGATTCCTTCAAAATTAATAGATAACAGATTTGACCATGAGAAACCTGCTGAGGATCTTGTTTGAAGACATGAGGGAAAAAGTCAAGAAAAACTACAAGACAGGTAATGTATATGCTGATCTCTTGATATAAGAACAGCTCTGAGACGGGATAATACATGGTAAATCTTGGTACCTAGAGTCCTCATGACTTAAAATTACATGCCATCCTTTTTATATGGATGGATAGAGATTTATATTACAGTTTGGTTATGCAGTCCAAACAGACTTATAAAGTGGATCTTTTACCTGCTCAAACATAAAATAAAACCTCATCTTTAGCTGCTTTGGGCACACTGCATATTCTATACTTGTGTTGATGCAGCTATGAAAGGGATCTTTAAAAGTTTGTGTGTTTTCAGTAAAAAGGACCAGACACCAATGAAGACAAGTAGCCAGGGTGATCCAGTTTCTCAGAATGCCTGTTACAGTTTCCTTAAAAATCTATAACCAGAACATCTTCAAAGCTGCTAGATGGCATGGTCCAGCAACCCACACTACTCAAGCCAGGTCTTCAGATAAGCTTTGCATTTTCTGATTATATAGACACTAGACAACAAATGATACAGCTAGTTCTCCAAGGACTTGACCATTATCTCAATTTTCTTGGGTCTCTTAGAGGTGTTGTTGGCCCACAACAACAGCTAGCAGTCTAGAGGAAATAATAACCACATTCCCAAAAAGTAGGTTGTGTGGTTTTTGGTTGTTCAACGAATTGTGTATTTTTTTCATTTGGGGGGGTTGCTTGCAAATTGTTACTGGAAGGAAGGTGGGATTAAGGATCTCTTTCTGAAAATGGGGATATAGAAATAATAGTAAAAAGGAGTAGACTGTTGAATCTACCTTTAAACTGAAAAGCAATTATTTATCTCAGCTATTTTACACAGGTATGGAATTTTGTATATTGATACAAATTTAAGGTTATTTTTGTTTACATATATATATATACTATATATATACTATATATATGTATGTATGTTGTTACTATTGTTTAAGGTTTAGTACATATGCAGCTCACTTAAAATGTAATATAAATGTCTAGTTTAAGCTATAGAACAAGCTTTCATAATTAATAAGAAGTCTCCCTGTCATTATTTGGGAGCTGGCTTGCAGAACAGAGAAAGACTTGTTACAAAGTTATGTCTGCCTACACACAAAGCCCAGGCTTCTGAATCTAATAATAAGATGTATTTTCTAGGTATTGCATATTGGGCTCAGAGACAAATCTAATTATGACATTTACTGACTTTTGTTTCTTTTCTATAAAATTGAAATATTATAGAAGCAGAGATAAATGAGAATTTCTTCCTTCTCAGTGTTTTCTAAAATTATAAATAAAAGCCTTGATCCATAGATTATAAGACATTTTTCTTATTGTGATTAAATGCTATTCATTTCACAGAGCCAGCAACAAGCCTCATGGAAATATCACATTCTTCCACACGATACTGAATATCTGTTCTCAACTCAGTGAGTATCAGAATCACCTTCTGGGTGCAGAGCATAATATGAAGGCATGGCTGAGAATCTCCATCTCACATGTCTCTGGAAATGCTGCTGTTGGTTTGGAGAACACACCAGGAAAGCCCACTGGGCAAAGGGCCACATGACTACTAACATCAAGACAAAGAGAAATTAACCCCCATTTAAACGTGACTTGGAAGTTTGGGATTTTAAAAACATTTTTATTGAGAATGATTTAAATTTTGAATTGTCATACAGGAGGAGGAAAATTTAAATCAATAATGATGTTAATGTGTTTTCCTGATGGCAGTTTGCCTTTCTTTTAAAATTTTTCCATTCTAAAAGAAGTAAATTGTTGACTTCTTTCAGTATAAAAAATATCAGTGTTAAACATGGGTGGTGAGCAAAGGTTACACTGAGAATTAGTTCAAGGCAAAAACACTCAGTTCTCTATTTCTACTACTGCTCTCATACTGAGTGTTTTATTTTTCAAAGGAAGGTCAGAGATAAAAAGCAGAGCATGTCATCTTTATTTGCCACTACAAAGTGTACTTTCTGCTTTTTCATGTAAAATCAGCTTGTTCTAATTACATTTATGAGACTTTAAAGCTTCCACTATTTACCTGTACCAAAATTTTCTATTGATTTGCATCTGGATACCTTTAGTATGTAATATACAAGTTCATGGCTCTACAAGATCACAATTGTCCAGGCAGATACATTTCAAAGCTGTGAAGATTTGAATTGCCTTTTCCAGATTATGGTGACAAGAGTATTGCACACATAAGACTATAATATATTTTTATTATAATAATAATGGCAAATGAATCAACATAGTGGAAAATAATACAAAGACAGCTTTAATTCTATCCTTTGCACTTATTTGTTTTCATCAGTTATTCTAGATACTTGGATAAGCACTGTGGTCAATAAATTATGTGTCATCTGTCTAAAGTTCTTTTTTAAAAAAGAAATTGAAGCATTTCAACAGAATGTATTAAAATATTGTGATTCACAGTTACGTCTTCCAGTTAAGCATCATCACTGTGAAAGGTGAAATTAGCATACATTCACATGATTTCCTTGCAGAGGGAAACATTTACAAAGTCAGGCTCTTGGCATTCTTTAACCAAGTCTGATTTGGATTTGTCAGGGAAATTACAAAGTCAGTTGCCCTGGTGTGAGCCAAACAATCAAGGAAAAATTGTCTTTCTATACTTTTGAGGTATTTGGTTTATATGGAGAATACCTTCTGTCATGATTGAAGTTATCACCACTTTAATGCTTAGTTTAAGCATGAAAGCTTTCATGATTATTGTATATTAATGGTGGCAAGTTGTACTTCCTTCCTCAAATAACTAGAACTATTTTACCATGTCATCAGCATAAATGGGGGCTAGCACTATTAACATTAGACAAAGATGGCAAAGTATCTGTGGTAATTATGGAACCAATCTGAAACTTCAAAACTAGAATATTTCCCAAGGCCCTGTTATATTCATTTCTGGCACAAGCTCACTTAGGTTTTATTTTGGTTTTTTCCTTTTTTATTTAAATTAGAAACAATTGTTTTACATGCCAATTCCAGTTAGTTCCTTCTCCCTCTGCCTACCCCCCACCGACGCCCTATCTTCTTTCTGCTCCCCAGGGAGGGTGAGACCTTCCATGGAGGATCTTCAAAGTCTGCCATAACATTTGCAGCAGGGCCAAAACCCTTCCCTGGCTCACATTGATTTAATTAAATTCATAAATATTTAGTAAGGTACTATTTTTAAATCCGAAATGAACAAAAGCAAAGAAAAAATAAACTTTAACTTATGATGTTATACCCTCCTATTGCTAATCAATGCTCTAGTAAAAGTATTTTATTAATCAAGACACAATTCTACACATTTTGTCTTTGGAAGAGTCTTCTTAGGGTAACCTATTTCTTTTTTTTCCCTCAATATATGTTTTTATTTAAATTAGAAACATGAATGCTTCACAAGTCAATCCCAGCTCCTTCTCCCACCCCTCCTCCCAAGACCCTCCACCAGCTCCCTGAGCCCCCCAACCAATCCCCATATCATTCCCCAGGTAGAGTGAGGCCCTCCTTGGGAGGAATCTCCAGAGTCTGTCATTTCATCTAGGGCAGGACCTAGGTGCTTTCCCATTTGTCCAGGCTGAGAGAGCATCCACCTATGTGGAATGGGCTCCCAAAGTTCATTCGTATGCGATGGTAAACAATGATCTACTACCCAAGGTCCCAGAGATTTCTGATGCCTCCTGACTGACACTACATTCATGGAGTCTGAATCAGTCCCCTGTTGGCCTCTCAGCCATCAGTCTGGGGCTCAAGAGCTCCCCTCTGTCCAGTTAGCTGTGTTTGTGGGTTTCACCAGCACGGTCTTGACCCCTTTGCTCATAAGTCTGCCAACTCTGTCACTGGATTCCAGTTCAGTTCAGTGTTTAGCTGTGGGTATCTGTCTCTGCTTCTATCATTCAGTGGATGAAAGTTCTAAGATGGCATATAAGGTAGTCATCAACCTTACCATCAAGGAGGGGCTGTTAATGCAGTCTCTCCACTATTTCTTAGTTTGCCAGTTGGTGTTATCCTTGTAGATCTCTGGAAATCTCACTAGTGTCAGATCTCTCCTCAAACCTATGACTCCATCTATTATGATATCTCTCATCCTGCTCTCTTCTACTCTTTTCTTGACTCAACCTTCCTGCTCCCCCATGCCTCCTTCTCCCCTCCTCTTACCACCCTTTCTTTTTCATGGTTCCTCTCCCCTCCCCCGGTGTTCCCAATCTACTCAGGAGATCTTGCCTCAATCCACTTCTCTGGGGTATCATGCATCTCTCTTAGGAAGCTCCCTGTTTCCCAGACTCAATGGCACTGGGACTGTAGGCTGACACTCCTCTGATCAATATCTAAAATCCATATATGAGTGAGTACATACCATGTTTGTCTTTTTGTGACTGGGTTACCTTCCACAAGATGGTTTCTTCTAGTCCCATACATTTGCCTGCAAATTTCAAGATTCCATTGTTTTTTCCCGCTGAGTAGTACTCCATTGTGTAAATGTACCACATTTTCTCTATTCACTCTTCTGTTGTGGGGCATCTAGGTTATTTCCAGGATCTAGCTATTGCATATAATGCTTCTATAAACATAGTGGAACAGACATCCTTATTGTGTGAATGAGCATCTTTTGTGTATATGCCTGAGTGGAGTTGCTGGTAACCTATTTCTTAATCACTTGAATTCACTAGCAGCTATATTTCCATGCCACAGTTAGTAATGATGATTTTTGCTTTGTAATTTGTGTTTTTGTCTTTTTATTTTGTAATTAAACATAATGACTAAAGTACAGGAAAACTAAATGTCTCTAATCTCTCATCAAAGTTATAATTTCACAATTATGCATCAAGGAACAGAATACTGGGCTTTTTATCAAATCTGATATGTTCAAACTGTGCCTGCATGAAACCTTTACTCCTACTTTCTAGTCTCTGGTACATAAAGTTACTCTGTAAGTTTTGATCAACAATGAGTCCTACATGCAATGTGTTCTGGGGCAATGGTGGTGCAGAACTTTTGGGAGCAGTCAACCAATGTTTGATTTAAGTTCAGAGGAATCTATTTTCAATTTAAAAATTGAAGGATTATTACATTTATGGTAATAACAAAAGTAAGAGCACACAGATTTGATAACTTGTGTTCCTATGGATAATACAGTGTAACATGGCATTCTTTTTGAGTGACAAGACAAATGGTTGAACATCTTCCTAACTTGTTCCCTCTGACCCCTATCCTCACCAATATGAGCTGTCACTTCTGTTATTAATCTTAGTCATTCTGACAGATGCACACCAACCTAGCCAGAAGATCCTCCACCTACAATCTATCCTGCCTGCAAATTATTCTGGGAAAATGGTGAAGCAGAACTTGTGTGAGTGGCCAATTAATGTTTGATTTATCTTGAGGCCCACCATGAGTGAGAGGCCATGCCCTACAATGAATGGATGGCCAGGAACCAAAGATGGGATAGATTAAAGACCAAGGGTAGAACTGAACAATACTGGACAGAAAATAAAATCAATGAAATGATTCATATTAACATTCTCCTATCCACATGGATCAGTTCCTTGCTTGGTCATCATCAGAAAGGCCTCCTCCAGAAATAGATGTGAACAGAACCACAGCGTACATTATGCGGAGAGGGAGGTTAAATAAGAGGTGTATATAGGGTCTTTCCCCTATAAAATGAGGAAAAACAAAGAAGAAGGGAAGGAAAGATTGTAGGAGGAAGAGAGGATGGAGGACATCATAAGAACACATCGAATCAACTAAGCAGGGTACCTATGGGCTCACAGAGACTGAATGAAGTGGCAAGACTGGATTGGGCAGTTGCAGATCCTCTTCATATGTGTAATGTCTGTTAGATTGATGGTTTTGTGAGTCTGCTAACCATGAGAATGAATGTTTCTTTGATGCTTTCGTCTGATCTTGAGACTCTTTCCCTCCTGTCGGGTTGCATTGCCCAGTCTCGATATTGCCTTGTCTTAACTTTATCTTCTTTTGCCCTATTCAGCTGTCATATCCTAGAGGCCTGCTTTTTTCTGAGGCAATGGAAGGGTGGATCTGGGGAAGAGATGAGGTGGTAGAGAGCTGGAAAGAGTGGAGGAAAAACTGTGACGGGGATGTATTGTATAGGAAGAATCTTTTTTAATAAAAACTAAATAAAATGGAGAAAAGAAATATGGATTATCAAAGTAGTGTTGATTGGCATTTCTAAGATGGCTAAGGATGCAGAACATTTATTTTAGTGTTTCTTAGCCATTTGAAATTCATCTACTGTGAATGCTTTGTTTAGAGCTGTACCCAATTTAAAATGGATTTGGTTTTTAATATATATATTGGCTTTATATATATGATATATATATGTATATATGAATGATATTAGACCTCTGTAAGCTGACACTTTGATTAGATTGCAGTGTCTTTTGCTTTACATAAGCTTTTTATTTCCATGAGGTCTCATTTATTAATTCTTGATCTTAGTGCCTGCACTATAGGTGCTCTATTCAGGAAGCTGGCTCCTATGCCATTGCATTCAAGGCTATTTGCCACTTTTTGTTCTATCAGGTTCATTTTATTTGGTTTTGTTTTGAGGTCCTTGATCTACTGGGACTTGAGTTTTTGTGTAGGGTGATAAATATGAACCTATTTATATTTTTCTACAATCTGACATCCAATTTGATCATTGCCATTGGTTTAAGATACTGTCTTTTTACCAGTGTTATTTCTGGTTTCTTTATGAAAAATCAGGAGTACATAGGTATGTAGATTAATACCTTAGTCTTAAAATCAATTCCAGTGATTAATATGTCTATATTTATGCCAATGTCATGCACTAATTTTTACTTTATCACTATAGTACAACTTGAAATCATAGATGGTGATGCCTCTATATGTTCTTTTATTATTCATGACTGTTTTAGTTATTCTAGGTTTTCCATTGGAAGTTGAGAATTACC
This sequence comes from Mesocricetus auratus, assembly GCF_017639785.1. NCBI lineage: Eukaryota > Metazoa > Chordata > Mammalia > Rodentia > Cricetidae > Mesocricetus > Mesocricetus auratus. The sequence goes on along the minus strand of NW_024429184.1, from coordinate 46,063,381 downwards.
TTTTCAGGGTCTCTAAAGTATTGTGTTAGAATTTTGAAGGGGATTGAATTGAATCTACAGATTGCTTTTGGTATGATGGACATTTTTTATTGTGTTAATCCTACTGATATTGGGAGATCTTTCCATTTTATGATATCTTCTTCAAAGTTTTTCTTCAAAGATTTGAAATTTTTATTGTGTAAGGCCTTCTTGATTAAAGTTACCCCATATTTTATGTTATTTGAGGGTATTATGGAAGGAATTATTTCCCTGGCTTCTTTCCAAGATCATTCATTCTTGGTATATAGAAGGGCTACTGATTTTTTTCTTTAGTTAATCTTGTATCCAACTACTTCCTTGAAAGTGTTTATCAGATGTAGACATTCCAAGGTGGAATTTTTAGGATCACTTATGTACATACTCATATTCTCCAAATAACCACACTTTGACTCTTTGCTTTTTAATTGTTTCCCCTGATCTACTGCAGGTATCTTATTGTTCAAGCTAAAACTTCAAGTATTATACCAAATAGATATGAAAATAATATAAGTAAAATGATAAAAACAACCTTGTTTTATATCTGATTTTAGTGGAATTTCTTTGAGTTTCTTTCCATTTATTTTTATATTGACTATAAGATTCCTGCAAGTTGCTTTTATTGTGATTAGGCATGCCCTTGCATCCTTAATCTTTCTAAGACTTTATCATGAGGAGGTTTTGGATGCTATTAAGGAATTTTCTGCATCTAAGTAGATTATCATGTGCTTTATTTCTTTCAATTTGTTTATGTAGTGGATTACATTTACTAATTTTCATATATTAAAACATCCCCATATCTTTGGGATGAAGCCTGCTTAATCATGGTGGATGGTGTTTGATGTGTTCTTGGATTTGGTTTGCAAGTATTTCATTGAGTATTTTTGCATCTATGTTTATACCAGAAATTGATCTGTAATTCTATTTCTGGTGAGGCTTTCAGTGGTTTTGGCATCAGGGTTCCTGTGAACTCATAAAATGAATTGGACAATATTCCTTCTATTTGTGTTTGTGGAATAATTTAAGGAGTATTGGCTTTAAATCTTCTTTGAAAGTCTGGTAGAATCCTGTGCTAAAACTGTCTAGCCCTGGGCTTTTTTTTCTTTTTCTTTCTTATTTGGGGGTAGGATTGGGTGAGAGACTTTTAATCTTTTGATTAGTGTCTCTATTTCACTAGGGCTTATAGGTCTACTTATATTGTTTATCTGATCTTGATTTAAGTTTGATTAGTTATACCTATTGAGAAAATTATCCATTTATCTTGGATTTATCAAATTGGTAGAGTACACATTTTTAAAGTACATTATTATGATTCTCTGGATTTCTCCTGTGTGTGTTGTTATGTCCCTTTTTGTTTCTGATTTTATTAATTTGAATGTTCTCTCTCTGTCTTTTAGTTAGTTTGGATAAGAGTTTCTCCATCACATTGGTTTTCTCAAAGAAACAACTCTCTCATTGATTCTTTGTATTGTTCTCCTTCTTTCTGTTTTATTGATTTCAGCCCTCAATTTTATTGCAAGTGCTTTGAGCTTTCTTATAACAACACTTTCATTTTGTCCTATATGTTTGGGTATTCTGTATATTTATTTTCTTTGAATTCTCAAAAATCTTTAATTTTTTCTTCATTTCTGTCTTGACCCACTTTTGAATGAGTAGAGAGTTGTTCAATTTCCATGAATTTGTAAGATATATTTTTTGTTGTTGTTATTGAAATACACCTTTAATCTGTGGTGTTTTGATAGGATGTGGGGAGTTATTTCAGTTTTCTTATATCTGATGAGACATGTTTTGTGTTCAACTATATGATGAATTTTGAGAAAAAATTCCATGAGGAGCTGTTTAGAAGGCATATGCTTTTATGTTTGGGCAAAATGTTCTGTAATATCTGTTAGGTCAATTTGGTTTATAAAGTTTGTTAGGCCAGTATATATTTGTTTAGTTTTTGTCTGGATGACCTGTCCATTGGTAAGAATGGGGTACTGGAGTCTCCCACTATCAATGTATAAGGGTCAATATGTGACTTAAGCAGTAGTATTGTTTCTTTTACTAACTTTCATGCTCTTGTGTTTGTAAAATAGATGTTACAAAGGGAATTAAAATATTTTCTTTGTGAATTTTGTTTTAATAAGTATGCAATGTCCTTCCACATCTCTTTTGATTAGTTTTGATTTGAAGACTATTTTGTTAGATACTAAATGGCTACACCATCTAGCTTCTTATGTCAATTTGCTTATTATTTCTTTTTTCAGTCCTTTACTCTGAGGTAATGTTTATCTCTGTGTTTCTTAGATACAGCAAAGGATAGATCCTGGTTTGAATTTATTCTGTTAGTCTGTATCTTTTTATTTGATAATGAGCCCATTGATATTGAGAGATATCAATGACCAGGGATTGTTGATTCTTGTTATTTTTGTGGTGGTGTTAGTATTTGTATGTATGTGTGTGACAGTGAGTGAATATGAGAGAGAGAGAGAGAGAGAGAGAGAGAGAGAGAGAGAGAGAGAGAGAGAGAGAGAATTTACTTGGTATGAGATTATATTATTTATTTCCAGTGTTTTCATAAATGTAGTTAAACTTGTTAAGCTTGAGTTTGCCTTCTAAGTACTTTTTGTAGCCCTGAATTTGTAGATGGATATTTATTTTCTTGTATTTATCATGTAATATCTTATTTTCTCTGTCTATAGTGATTGAAAGTTTTGCTGGGTATAGTAGCATGTTATCTCTTAGAGTCAGCAGCACATTTGTCCAGGTTGTTGTGACTTTTACAGTCTCCATTTAGACATCAAGTGCAATTCTCATAGGTCTGCCTTTACAAATTACATGCTATTTTTCCCTTGCAGTGTTTATATTCTTTCTTAGATCTATATGTTTACTACCTTGATTGTTATATGGCCAGGGGACTTTCTTTTCTAGTCCAGTATATTTTGGTATCCTACAAGTTTCTCTTTTCTCTTTTTCTCTCCTTTTTTAACATTTAAATTAGAAACTAATCTTTTTTTACATATCAATCCCAGTTCCCTTTCCCTCCCAACTTCCAGTGCTCCCCACCAACCCACCATCACATTTCCATTCTACTCCCCAGGGAGGGTGAGGCCTTCCATGAGGGATCATCAAAATCTGTCACATCAATTGAAACAGGGCCTAGGCTCTTCCTGTTGTGTCTAGGCTGAGGGAGGATCCCTTTATGTGAAATATGCTTCCAGTGAATCAAGAATGTCTCTTTGGGTCCTCTTTATTTCCAAACTTCTCTGGCAATGTGTACTATAGGCTGATAATCCTTTGCTCTATATCTAATATCCATATATGAGTGAATACATACCATGTTTATCTTTTTGTGACTGGGTTACATCACTAGGGATAGTTTCTTCTAGTTCCATCCATTTGCCTGCAAATTTCAAGATTCTATTGTTTTTTCCTGCTGAATAGTACTTCCAGGATCTGGCTATTACAAATATTGCTGCTATGAACATAGTTGAACAGACACCCCTGTTGTATGAATGAGCATCCTTTGGGAATATGCCTAAGAGTAGACTTGCTGGATCTTGAGATAGCCTGATTCCCATTTTCCTTAGGAACAACAATGCTGATTTCCCAAGTGACTGTACAAGTTTGCACTCGCATCAGCAGTGGAGGAATGTTCCCCTTCTCCACATCCTTTCCAGCATAAACTGTTCTTGGTGCTTTTGATTTTAGCCATTCTGACAAGAGCAAGATGCTATCTCAGAGTTGTTTTATTTTGGATTTTCCTGATGGCTAAGCATGTTGAGCACTTTCTTAAGTGCCTTTTATTTTATATTGCTCTATCTATGTACTCCATTTTTAATTAGATTGTTCAGTGTTTTGGTGACTAGGTTCTTGAGTTCTTTGTATATTTTAGAAATCAGCCCTCTGTCAGATGTGGGGTTGGTGAAGATACTTCCCATTCCATTGGCTGCTGATCTGCCTTTTTGACTATGTCCTTTGCCTTACAGAGGTTTCTCAATTTTAGGATGTCCCATTTATTGATTGTCAATGTTAGTGTCTGTGCTACTTATGCTCAGGAATCTGTCTCCTGTGCCAATTTGTTCAAGGGTAGCTCCTACTCTCTTTTCTAACAGGCACAGTATGACTGGGTTTATGTTGGGGTCTTTGATCCATTTGGAAGTAAGCTTTGTGCATGGGGCTACAGATATGGGTTTATCTGCAATATTCTACATGTCAGCATCCAGTTATGCTAGCACGATTTGTTAAAGATGCTTTCTTATTCCATTGTATAATTTTAGATTCTTTGTCAAAATCAGGTGTTTGTAGGTGTGTGGGTTAAAATCAGAGTTTTTAGTTCAATTCCATCGGTCAATCTGTCATTTTTTGTGCTAGCACCAACTTGTTTTGTGGAGAGCTTGAAGTCAGGGATAGTATTGCCTCCAGAAGTTACTTTACTATACAGGATTGTTTTGGCTATCCTGGATTTTTTTATTTTTCCATATAAAGTTGAAAATTGTTCTTTCAAGGTCTGTGAAGAATTGTGGTGGTGTTTTGATGGGAACTGCATTGAATCTGTAGATTACTTTTGACAAGATTGCCATTTTTACTATGTTGATCCTACTTATCCAAGAGTATAGGAGATCTTTCTATTTTCTGGTATCTTCTATAATTTCTGTCTTTAAAGACTCAAAGTTCTTCTGATACAGGTCTTTCACTTGTTTGTTTAGAATTATCCCAAGATATTTCATGTTGTTTGTGGCTATTGTAAAGGGTAATGCTTCTCTGATTTTATTCTCAACTCATTATTCATCTATATATAGTAGAGATACTGTTTTTTTAGTTGATCTTTTATCCTACCAATTTGCTGAAGGTACTTATCAGCTGTAGGAGTTCCATGGTAGAATTTTTTAGGTCACTCATGTAAACTATCATATCAACTGCAAATAGTGAAAGTTTGACATCTTCCTTTCCAATTTATTTCTCCTTTTACCTTATTGCTCTAGCTAGATCTCAAGTACAATATTGAAGAGGTATGGAGATAGTGGATAGCCTTGTTTTGTTCCTGATTTTTAAAAAAATTGCATTGAATTTCTCTCCATTTAGCTTGATGGTGGCTGATGGTTTGCTGTATATTGCTTTAATTATATTTAGATAAGTTTCTGTTATCCCTGATCTCTCCAAGACCTTTATCATGAAGGTGTGGTGGATTTTGTCAAAGGCATTTTTAGCATCTAGAGTGATAATCCCTAAGACGAAGCCTACTTGATCATGGTGGATGATTTTTTGATGTGTTCTTGGTTTTGATTTGTGAGAATTTTATTGATTATATTTGCATCAATGTTCATAAGGGACAGTGGTTTATGGTTCTTTTGTTATTGTTGTTGTTGTGTCTTTGTGTGGTTTGTGTACCAAGGTAACTGTAGCCTCATAAAAAGAGTTTGTCAATGATCCTTTTGTTTCTATTGTGTGGAGTAGTTTGAGGAGCATTGGTAATAGCGCTTCTTTGAATATCTAGTAGAATTCTTCACTGAAATCATTTGGCCCTTGACTTTATTTGGTTGGGAGACTTTTGATGACTGCGTCTATTTCATTAGGGGTTATAGGCCTATTTAAATTTCTTATCTGTTCTTGATTTACTTTTAGTAAGTAATATCTATCTAGAAAATTGTCATTTCATTTAGATTTTGAATTTGGTGGATTACAGGTTTTCAAAGCATGACCTGATAATTCTCTGGCATGTCTCTGTGTCCATTGTTAAGAGCCCCTTTTCATTCCTGATTTTGTTAATTTGCATGTTCTCTCTCTGCCTTTTGATTAGTTTGGATAAAGGTTTGCCTATCTTGTTGATTTTCTGGAAGAATCAAATCTTTGTTACATTGATTCTTTGTATTGTTTACTTTGTTTCAATTTTATTGATTTTAGCCCTCAATTTGATTGTTTCCTTGCATCCACTTCTTTGGGGTGAGTTTGCCTCTTTTTATCCTAGAGACTTCAGGTGTGCTGTTAATTCTCTAGTGTGACTATTCTCCAGTTTCTTCCTGTGGGCACTTAGTGCCATGAACTTTCCTCTTAGCACTGCTTTCTTTCTTTCTTTTTCTTGGCTTTTCAAGACAGGGTTTCTCTATATTGTTTTGGAGCCTGTCCTGGAACTCACTCTGTAGACCAGGCTGGCCTCAAACTCACAGAGATCTCCTGCCTCTGCCGCCCTAGTGCTGGGATTAAAGGCATGTGCCACCAACACCCAGCCACTGCTGTCAAAGTGTCCCATAAATCTGGGTATGTTGTGCCTTCATTTTCATTGAATTCAAGGAAGTCTTTAATTTCTTTTTTATTTCTTCCTTGACCCAGAAATGGTGCAATTGTGCGTTGTTCAATTTCCATGAGTTCGTAGGTCTTCCTCAATTTTTGTTGTTATTGAATTCTACCTTTAAACCATGGTGATCTGATAAGATACAAAGGGATTATTCCATTTATTTTTTGTATCTGTTAAGGTTTGCTATGTTGCCTACAATTTTAGAGAAGGTTTCATGTGTCTCTGAAAAGAAGGTATATTCTTTTGTTTTTGGATGAAATGTCCTATAGATGTCTGTTAAACAAATTGGGTAATAACTTCTGTGAGTTCCTTTGTTTCTTTGTTAAGTTTCTGTCTGGTGGTCTTGTCTACTGGTGACAGTGGGGTGTTGAAGTCTCTCACTTAAATCTGCAAAGGTTTATGTGTTTTTGAGCTTTAGTAATATTTCCTTTATTAATGTGGATGTCTTTGTATTTGGGGCATAGATGTTCAGAGTTAACACTATGGGCTGTTCCTGTGATGAATATGAAATGAACTCCTTCATCTCTTTTGATTGATTTTAATTTGAAGACTAATTTGTTACATATTAGGATAGCTATACCAGCTTGTTTCTTGAGTCCATTTGATTGGAAAACTTTTTCCCAACCCTTTACTCTGAAGTAACTTCTATCTTTGAAGTCGAAGTATGTTTCTTGTATGCAACAGGGATGGATTCTGTCTTTGTATCCATTCTGTTAGCCTGTGTCTTTTTATAGACAAGTTAAAACCATTGATATTGAGGGAAATTAATGACCATTGATTGTTAATTCGTGTTTGCTTTGCATTTGTTGGTGGTGGTAGTATTGTATGTGGATTTACCCCCTTTTTCTTTGGCTTTTGGTAAAATGTGATTATCTATTGCCTGTGTTTTTGTGTGTGTACTTAACTTCCTTGGGTTGAGGTTTTCCTTCCAGAACATTGTGTATGGCAGGATTAGTGGATATGTGTTGTTTAAATCTGGTTTTTCATGCAATATCTTTCTTTTTCATCTATCAGGATTGAAAGCCTGCTGGGTATAGTAGTCTGGGGTGGCATTCATGGTCTCCTAGTGTTTTTAAAATATCTATCCAGGACCTTCTGGCTTCCAGAGTTTCCTTTGAGATTTCAGGTGTAATTCTGATAAGTCTGTTTTTATATGTTATTTGGCTTTTTCCTTTGCTGCTCTTAATATTCTTTCTTTATTCTTTATGCTTGTTGTTTTGATTATCATGTGTTGAAGGTTCTTTTTTTGTGGTCCACTGTATTTGGTGTCTGCAAGCTTCTTGTGCTTCCATTGGTGTAATGTGTATGTTTCTTAGCCTAGCTGGGTCCCTCCAATGCTTCAGCCCCCAAATAACACAAGAGACAATACATCAATAACAAAACTGTTATTTTTTGTGGTCCACTCTATTTGGTGTTCTGTAAGCTTCTTGTACTTTCATTGGCATGCCTTTCTTTAGGTTAGGAAAGTTTTCTTCTATGATTTTGTTTAATATGTTTTCTGCACTTCTGAAGTGGGTTTCTTCACCTTATGTTGGCTAATCTTGCATCTGTAGTTTCTGACCATTTACCCAGCTTTTCTATTTCCAGCATTCCCTCATACTGAATTTTCTTTAGTCTCTGTTTCAGCTTTCAAGCTTTTAACAGTTTGTATTGTTTCCTTCACTTGTTTGGTTGCTTTTTCTTGGCTTTCCTTGTATTCTTGAAGGGACTTGCCTGTTTCTTGCCATTTTTTAGTTGTCTTTTCCTCCATGTCTTGAATTTTTTGTTTTCTTTTCTTTAATTTCTTTAGCGATATTCTCATTTCCTCTTTGAGGGTATCTATCATCTCCATAAAATTGTTTTTATGGCCATTCTCTTCTACGTCATCTGTGTTGAGATGCTCATGTCTTGTTGGTGTAGAGTCCCTGAACTCTGGTGATGTCATATTAGTTTTTCTGTTGTTGAATGTGTTCTGATATTGTCATCTTCCACTCCCTTCTTCCAGTGGGTGTAGGTGGGGTCTCTTCCTCTCCTGGTGGGTACAGTTTCAAGCTTCTCTTCCAGTTGGTGCAAGCAGGTCCAATACTTCAGTAGCTCTCCTCTTCCTGTGGATGGAGGCAGGACTAGCACCGCAATATAGGCAGACATGGATAACTTGGTCTGCTGGCATGAGATGAAGTGCCTGCAGTTCCCAGGGCAGGAGATCCCCCCAAAAAAACTCTACAAGTTTCTTTTACCTTTATAGGCCCATCCTTCTTTAGATTAAGAAGATTTTCTTCTCTGATTTTGTTGAGAATATATTTGGGCCCTTGAGCTGGGAGTCTTCTTTCTCTATTCCTATTAATCTTAACTTTTATTTTTTTTTAGTATCTCAGATTTCCTGGGTATTTTCAGCCATAAATGTTTAGATTCAACATTTTTGACAAGTGTATCTATTTCTTTTATTATATCTTCAGTGCCTGAGATGCTGTCTCCTATCTCTTGTATTATGTTGGTAAAGCTTGCTTCAATACTTCATGTTTAAATTCCCAAATTTTCCTTTCCATAATTCCCACAGTTTGTGTTTTTTATTGCTTTTATTTCTATTTTCAGGTGTTGAATAGTTTTATTTATTTCCTTCACCTGTTTGGGTTTTTTTATTTGTTTGGTTTTTTTTCAGTTTTTTTGTTTTTGTCTTTGCTGACTTTCTTTAAGGTATCTATTCATTTCTCCCCATTTTTTATTTGTGTTTTCCTAGATTTATTTATTCATTGTTTTCTTTATTCGTTTCTATTTGTTTGCTTTTCTTTATCCATTTCCTCTTTTAAAACCTCTACCATCTTCACATAGTTGGTTTTATGGTCTTTTTCTTGTGCTTCAGCTATTTTTAATGATCAGGGCCTTCTACAGTAGGACAGCTAGTCTTTAGTGGAGTCATACTGTCCTGGATGTTATTGATTGTGGTTTTTTTTCCAAATTGAATACCCTGATATTAATCCACACATCTAAGAACACTGGAGTTTTCACAATGAAGCTAAGATTATACAATGGAAAAAAGAAAGCATCTTCAATAAATGGCGCTGGTATAACTGGATGCTGACATGTAGAAGAGTGCAGATAGATTCATATCTATCACCATGTACATTTGACTTAAATCCAAATGGATCAAAGACCTTAACATAAATTCAGCCTCAGTGAACCTCTTAAATAGAAAGTAGGGTGTTACCTTGTAGGAGGAAAACAGAACTCTGCCATTAGCCATGTGACTTACTAGAGGTACATACAGATGAGTAATAAAAGGGCAGTTTACCTCACCACTAACCACACCCACTTTAGGCATGACTAAAGACGTCTATGGACCACACCCAATTTTGGGCATGGCTAGAGGCATTATGGAGGAAGGTATAAAAGACTGAACAGTAGAAGTCTAGCTCTCTTTTTCCGGCTTTCCGGCTTCCAGTTTGGTGGCAGAAAACTACTCGGCTCATCTGGGTTACTTGTTTGTCTCTTGTGAGTAATTTTTTGGGATTCTTTATTATTATTATTATTACTATTATTACTATTATTTATTTTTAAGTTAAATTTAGATTAGAAACAAGGTTGCTTCACAAGTCAGTTCCTCCCCTTCTCCTGTGCCCTCCCCCCAATATCCCCTCATTTCCCCAGGGAGGGTGAGGCCCTCCATGGGGGTGTCCACAGTCTGTCATTTCATCCAGGGCAGGGCCCAGACCCTCCCCTCAAGAGTTCAGGGTGAGAGTGCATCTCACATTGTTGGATGGGAGTCCAAAGTCCATGTGTATACTCAGGATGCATACTGATCTACTGCCCAAGGCTCAATAGAATACCGAGGCCTCCTCACTGACACCCTCAGTCAGGGGATCTTGATCAGTCCCATGCTGGATTCCCAGGCATCAGATTGGGTTTCAAGAGCTAACCCTTGTCAGGTCAGCTGCTTCTGGGGGTCAAACCAGCCCAGTCTTATTCCCTTGGGTCATCAGTCCTCCTTCTCTGTTACTGGCTTTCTTGAGTTTAGCTCAGTGCTTAGCTGTGGGAGTCTGCCTCTTCTTCCATCAGCCACTGAATGAAGGTTCTGTTTCCCAGACTCTCTGGCCATGGGATTGTAGGCTGGCACTCCCCAGATCTATGTCTAAAATCCATATATGAGAGAGTACATGCCATGTTTCTCTTTTTGTGACTGTGTTACCTCGCTCAGAATGGTTTCTTCTAGTGTCATCCATTTGCCTATGAGTCTCAGGATTCCATTGTTTTTTCTGCTGAATAGTACCCTGTTGTATAAATGTACCCCATTTTCTGTATCCACTCTTCAAGTGAGGGACATCTAGGTTGCTTCCAAGTTCTGGCTATTACAAATAATGCTGCTATGAACATAGTGGAACAGACATCCTGGTTGTATGAATGGACATCTTTTGGATATATGCCTAAGAGTGGAGTTGCTGTGTCTTGTGGTAGGTTTATTCCCATTTTTCTGAGGAATCTCCATACTGACTTCCAAAGTGGCTGAACAAGTTGGCACTCCCACCAGCAATAGAGGAGTGTCCCCCTTTTACCACATCCTCTCCAGCATAAATTGTAGATGGTGTTTTTGATTTTAGCCATTCTGACAGGAGTGAGATGGTATCTCAGAGTTGTTTTGATTTGCATTTCCCAGATGGCTAAGGACATTGAGCACTTTCTCAAGTGCCTCTCAGCCATTTTAGACCCCTCTATTGAAAATTCTCTATTTAGTTCTGTAGCCCACTTTTTAATTGGATCCTTTGGTGTTTTGAGACTTGCTTCTTGAGTTCTTTGTAAATTTTGGAGATCAACCCTCTGTCAGATGTGGGGTTAGTGAATATTCTTCCCATTCTGTGGAATACCTTTTGGTCTTGCTGACTGTGTCCTTTGCCTTACAGAAGCTTCTCAATTTCAGAAGGTCCCATTTATAAATTGTTGATCTCACTGTGCTACTGGTGTTATGTTCAGGAAGCTGTCTACTGTACCATTTCATTCAAGGGTACCACCCAGTTTCTCTTCTAAAAGGTTCAGTGTAGTTGGATTTATGTTGAGGTCTTTGACCCATTTGGACTTAAGTTTTGTGCAGGGCGATAAACATGGATCGATCCGCATTCTTCTACATGGCAGTCTCCAGTTATGCCAGCACCATTTGTTGAAGATGCTTTCTTTATTCCATTGTATATTTTTAGCTTCTTTGTCAAAGATCGGATGTTCATATGTGTGTGGGTTAATATCAGTGTTTTCAAATCGATTCCATTGGTCTACCTGTCTATTTTTGTGCCAATACCAAGCTGTTTTCAGGACTATAGTTCTATAATAGAGCTTGAAGTCAGGTATGGTGATGCCTCTGGATGTTGCCTTGTTGAACAGGGTTGCTTTGGCTATCCTGGATCTTTTTTTTCATACAAATTTGATTATTGTTCTTTCAAGGTCTGTGAAGAATTGTGCTGGGATTTTAATGGGGATTGCATTGAATCTGTAGATTGCTTTTGGCAGGATTGCCATTTTTATTACATTGATCCTACCTATCCAAGAGCATGGGAGAGTTTTACATTTTCTGAGGGTTTCTTTAATTTCTTTCTTTAAAGTTTCAAAGTTCTTGCGATACAGGTCTTTCACTTGTTTAGTTAGCGTTACCCCAATTTATTTTATGTTGTTGGTGGCAATTGTAAAGGGTAATGTTTCTCTGATTTTTTTCTCAGCTCTTTTATCATCTGTATATAGTAGGGCTACTGATTTTCTTGAATTGATCTTGTAGCCTGCCACTTTGCTGAAGGTGTTAATCAGCTGTAAGAGTTCCCTGGTAGAGTTGATTGTGTTTTTAAACAAGCACCTAAGCATCTCAGTTCTAGGTGCTGATTTCTTTGTTTGTCTGTGTTGGTGGGTGTTTTATTCCTTGGCTTCTGAGTTTTCAGAGAGTGTGATAGCTGTGTGTTACCTGTTTTCCTGGTTTTCTAGGATTGTTTATTTTTAAGGTATACCTGCTGGCATTGGAGGCTGGGGTGCAAGGACTTGTGGTGAAAGGGAGGTTAGCAGGAGGTGGTCAGTAGGATCCACTGAAAGCATGGGTAGAGGGGGAAGGAAGTCTGCAGTTTGTGTCCTAGTGCAGTTCTATGGAAGAGACTGAGAGACTGGATCTGGAGGAACAAAGATGGTGGAAAAGGTCTGCCAGGACCCCACATAGTTGTCTGGCAGGAGTGGCCTGTGGCACAGCAGGGGTTGTCTGCCTGAGTTGGGGGCTGTGACACACATGTGAGTAGGGGGAGGGACATCAAAAAGAGTGGGGGAGGAAGGTCTGGAGGATTATGGAGAGAGGTTAGGAATGGACAAGGGAAAGAGAGGCTACAGCTGGTGTTCTGGTGCAGCACTAGTGACAAGCCTGAGGGATTGGTTCTTGGGGGACTGAGAGAGCAAGTAACGTCTGGCCATTATTCTCTTTAGTAGACATCATATGTCTTTAGGTGTATACAAGTCGAAAGTCCAGCTTTCATTTGAAGTCAGGTTCTATATGCTTAAACAAGATCTAGAGAAAATAATTTAGAATAGTTCAGCAGATAATTTTGAGAGCTTCTGAAAAACAGCACCGAGGCTGGTGATTTGAATGGCAGTCTTTTATTACTCAACGAAATGCTCCTAACTTCCATGATTATTTTCTACAGTTCTGATTTAATAGGTCTAGAATGTAGCCAAGGAACTCATAACATTGAAATCTCAAAAGGTGATTGCACTGTGCCATTAATTTAGGAACCATTTTTTATTCACATAGCTAGAAAATGGAAACAGCCTTGGTGTATATCAGTTGTTGGAATAGTTTAAGAAAATTTGGTACACACAATGGAATTTTATTCATCTATAGAGGAAAAGGAAATTATTATGAAATTGCATGCAAAGAATGTAACTGAAAATATTCACACTGAACGAGGTACAGAACAGAAAGGCAAACACTATCTGTTCACTTTCAGACTTGGTTCCTACATTTGAATCTTCAGATTTTTGTGCTTAGGTTGCAGTAATTGCAGAAACAAGAAAACTAGGAAGGAGCCATGGGAAGTTTCAAAGGGAGACAGCGTATGGTATAAAGATGAAAGTTGATAAAAACAGGCAAGCAGTTTAAGTTGATAAGGGGTTAGAAAACAGGGCAAACAGATGACATCTGGGGGGATAAATAATATAACTATCTTTCAAAAAACATAAAAACCTGCTAAGTTTTTTAAAATTATTGTTAAATGTGTTTATTCTATGTGTATGAGTGTTTATCTGCATGCATGTATGTGTACTACATGAGTGTCCAGTGCGCATATAGACCAGAAGAGGGCTTGCTGACCTCCTGGAACTGCCATGTGGAATTTGTGAACCTGGGTCCTCTTCAACAGCAACACTCGTAACCACTGAGCCAACTCTAAATCCCCAGAAGTTTTTAAAAATATTATTTCAAATAGTCATCCCTGAAAACATATATACAAGTAACATTATAAAGATTGTGTAGGTTATACTTATATGTTTTAAATGTATATAATGATATATTATAACATATAAATATATATTAAATAAATACTTTTATTAAAGTTTTACACACACACACACCCTTTGGGATTCTTTAAATCATAAACATGAAAATATTTAATCATGAAAAAGTTAAGGGAATTTTCCTGTTCAGGTTTCTAAATTTTCACCATGGAAATTTACTTCCTCAGAATTTTCCTCACTTCAATATTGAAATGGAAAAATTTTCAAGAAAGTCAGCAACTGATACAAAGCAGTAAGATTCAGGGTAACTAGAGAGATTTGAGACACTTAGGAGACTGAGAATAATAATAGGATTGAATTCATTTTCATTTCAATAAATATATTGGAAAATGTTAAAACCCAGAAGGTAGGTAGAGAAGGGAGTCTTATTATGGGTAACTATAAGCACACTAGAACTGTGTGACTAAAACTTCTTTTTAATTACAGAACTTTGTGAAAAAAATAAAGCCTTAATCTCATCATGAAATCAAATCTTTTTACATTGAGTGGTCCAATATTATCTAATTTTCTATTTTCCATAGACTGACATCTGTAGTAGAGGTATATGCATATGCCAAGTTCAAAAGATGTTTAAATGAGTCAACAAATACCTTGTATATATCTTGTACAAATATATTAATTTAAATAATTGATCATGGATAGTCAAAAAATTCCTATTAATGTCACTATCCCAGTTACTTTTATGTGTTTAATTACCTTACTATTGCAGAATATTACACTATGTGAGAATGTGTTATATTTATGTTATGGAATATTACTTTATGTAAAGATGTACTGCATTTGTTTTGTGATAACTGATTGGTCCAATGAAAAGCTGAATGGCCAATAGTAAGGCAGTGAGGGATAGGCAGGGCTGGTGGGATAGAGAATAAGTAGAAGGAGGGATCTAGCCTTGAGAGAGAGTAAGGGAGACCCCAGGAGCCAGCCAGCCAGGCAGCCACCAAGCATCCAGACATCAAAGAAACAGGCAAGTGCGACATAAGGACGGAAAGAAAGGTAAAAAGCCCCAAGGAAAAATGTAGAAGAATAGAAACAGGCTAAATTAAGTTTAAAAAAGCTAGTGGGGCAAGCCTAAACTAAGTCTGAACATTGAGAACTAATAATAATCTCCCTGTCATGATTTGGGGGATGGTGGTCCAAGAAAGCCTGATACACCTTGCCTACAATTAGTTTTACTTTAAAATTATTACTTTTCATGTATATCTCTCTTAGGGTCCTCCCTGTTTCCCAGACTCTCTGGTTGTGGGATTGTAGGCTGACACTTTCCTGTTTCATGCCTAAAATCCATATATGAGTAAGTACATACCATGCTTGTCTTTTTGTGATTGGGTTATCTCACTCAGGATGGTTTCTTCTAGTGCTATCCATTTGCTTGCAAATTTCAGGATTCCATTATTTTTTTCTGCTAAATAGTACTCCATTGTGTAAATGTACCACATTTTCTCTATCCACTCTTCAATTGATGGGCATCTAGTTTACTTCCAGTTTCAGGCTATTACAAATAATAGCTGCTATGAATATAGTGGAACAGATGTCCTTGTTGTATGAAAATTCATCTTTTGGGTATATGTTTAAGAGTGGAATTGCTGGATCTTGTAGTAGACTAATACCCATTTTTTTCTGGCCAATCAGAAGCAAAATATGTTATGGACACCATCATCCATACATTCACCTGAGTCTTACTCATTTCTGTCTCAGCTCTCATTTTTGCCACAGGAATTTTTAAATGAGTTAAGCTGCATAGGTACAATACCTTATATAGGAGTAGTAACTAGACAGATAGATAGATAGATAGATAGATAGATAGATAGATAATGTGTGTATGTGTATATGTATATATCCTTACATTTGTATAAATATATAAAAACCCATACCAACATAAAATATTTGAGATGAGTGTAGGAGGAAGTCTGATGCCGCCATTAAACATGTGACTTATTAGAGGCACATACAGATGAGGTAAAAAAAGGGCAGTTTACCACACCGCTAACCACACCCACTTTAGGCAGGACTAAAGACGTATACGGCTAGACGTAAAGGCGGAACTATGTCACTAGCCATGCCCACAGTGGGCGTTACGGGGGAAGGCATAAAAGACAGCACACAGGAAGTCTCGGTCTTTTTTTCCTGGAGTTCGGCTTCCGGTCCGACAGCTGAAAACTGCTTGGCTCCTCTGGGTTTGGTATCTTGTGAGTAATTTCTACATTAAATACTTAGCTTTACTTTCAGTAATTGTGTGTCGTGTATCGTTACAGCATCCATTGAAGCTTACAGATGAGTAGCTATATTTTTATCCTATATTCATATATTCCACTGAATGATGATAATCTACCAAATTACTTAAAACCAGGTACTCCAACTCTTGGGAATATGGGCATTGTGTTCTCTAGACTGCTTCTTGATGTCTGGGGGCAACAGATCCACCCTGAAAAAAATGAGATAATGGTGAAGTCCTGAGAAAACTGTAACATTTGCTGTCCAGTCTCTGTGTAATGGGAAAGTGCAAAGATTATCTGAAGTACTGTCTAGACTAGTTTGTGAGGCTCGATCATAACAGCCTTGAAGTTGTTCTGAAGCCAGAACTCTGAAGAAACTGCAACAGAGGCATTCTGAAAGGCTGGATCACTTTGGCTACTCATTTTCACTGATGTCCCATCCCCTTGTTGTGATAAGACAAAAACTTCCAAAGGTAACATATGTATCTGCATTAACACAAATATGGACTGGGCAGTATACACAAGCCTGGTAAAGATGACTCTTTGTTTTATGTTTCAGCAGGTAAAAGATGTCTGTTAACTTATAAGTTTGTTTGGACTGTAGAATCAAATCTCAATCCATACCATAAGAAAGGATGGCATGCAATAATAGGTCATGAGATCTCTATATCAAGATTTATCATGTCTCATCTAGTCTCAAAGCTGCCCTGATGTCAAGGGATCAACATATGCATCACTTGTCTTGTAGTTTTTCTTGATTTATTCTTTATGTCTGTGGCCAAGATTTTTAGAGAATGTCCACCAAGTAAATCTTGTCTCTATTAATATTGAAGGAATATACAGCCTTTCATTTCCTGTGGAAACAAAAACGTAACCTCTCCCCCAACACAATACATTTTGTGAATTCCATTTTAAAGACAAGATATCCCTAAAGTATCTGTGCTTGTTTAATTTAGGAATTCCTGTTACAATCTCATATATCTCTACAGCTGCCATTTACTCATCTGCATTCAAAATATTTAGTCAACAAAGCACCATATAAGATTCAGACTTCCTCTGTATTTCCCATCTTAAATGGCTCATTCTTTTTATATTACTGTGCTTTCTTCAAAGAAGTAACTATATTTAAACTGTTTTTTCCTATGAGTATCTATATCCATTTTCTTTTCTTTATTAAACACATATGCACACCATAACCTGTTTAAATGCCCCTTTGGTCTGGACCTGCTTTACTGTGTAGCTGTGACACGTGCCAACTGCATAAGCCAAGCCTTAAGCTGTTAAGCAAAAGCCAGGCCTTCGGCCAAGTAGCTCTGGCAATTTGCTCTGCCACTTCTTCTGGCTCATGACATTCAAGCCTTAAACCCAGGGCTTCCTAAGAGCTATGTTTAACTGGGAATTGCGTTTAACCAAGAGCTGCATTCAACCACCCAGCTCTAGGCAGTTGTTGTCTGCACTGAGGCAGGCATTTTTACTTAGCTTGTTGCTTCTATTTAGCACACCAGCTGCTGTTGAGCAGTGTCTCTTAAATAAGCCATGTCCATTTTTGTCTGTTTGGTTGTGTGTTTGTTTGTTTGTTTTATCTTTCTTGGGCCCTATATGTAAATTAGGGTCCCATATTGAGTGCCATTGGGTATTTGGAATTTTCCCAAATAAAGACATGAAGACTTATTATTAATTATGAATGCTTGGTTTTTGCTTAATCTTGTCCCACTACCACTTTTAACTTAATTTACCCTGTTTCTATTCATCTATGTTTTGTGTCAGTGCTTTTTATGTTTTTTCATTCTGTATGTCCTACTTTCCTGCTTCCTCCATGTCTGGTTAGCTAGATCCTGGTGTCTCCCTGGCATCTCTATTTCTTTCTTCCTAGTTACTCCCCTTACCCAGAAGTCTTTCCCATACCTCATCTCTTACTATTGGATTCAGTTTTTATCAGAACAATCAGGTGCCTTAGTCAGGAAACGGTAAAATACCAACACATATTTACAAAATTAAACGAATGCAACACATCTTTATATAATTAAACAAATATTCAATAGCACAAACAAACGTAGTACATCTTTTCATGTTAAACAAATGTTCTTCAACATGTTTGAGATGGAAATTTTCACTCTAACTGTAGTTCTACTGGGATATTGTCTACATAGAGACATGTTACCAAGTAGTCAACAACTACTTGGCTATATTACTGAATGCACTGTTACATAATGGATCAAGTTCCTTTTGATTTAAGATTTGATTTGAACTGTTATATTATTGACACATTGGCACAAACACCATTTTCAATGCTCACAAATGTAATTTCAAAAATGCCTACATTTTGTGGATGTTCTTATTCTTGTGTGTATTACTGGAAACCAAATCCAGAACTTCACTCATGCAAAGTAAGTGCTCATCCTTTAAGCCACACCCTAGCCCATACGTGTACCATTTCTGGTCTACTTCTGATGTGATTGCTTGAAGTTCACAGTAAGTATCTACTAATTGTTAAACACTATAAAGAAAATCTAATCCCACTGTTCCATGGTATATTTTCAGCGAGTATTTACCAGTTCCTTCCCCTATCCTTACACGCTAAATTTAGCTCTTAAAAATGAGATGGTTCAATCACATATGATGTGGGATGTCCTTCTGTATGTGGCAAATATGTGTTGCTTTTCTTGGTTGATGAACAAAGCTGTTTTGACGAATAGAGTCAATCAGGAAATCCAAACAAAAATGTGAAGAGAAAGAAGGCAGAGTCAGAGAGGCTACAGGTAGCCGCCAAAAGGGTAAATACAACAACGTCAACAGTAAGCCACAGCCACACGATACACAGACTAATAGAAATGGGTTAATTGAATTGTGAGAGCTAGTCAGTAAAAAGCCTGAGCCATCAGCCCAAACAATTATAATTAACATTAGGTCTTAGAGTGGTTATTTGGGAACTGGTGGGCAGGATGAGAAACCTCCAACTGCATTTGCAAATACTTGTGAACATATATCTGTGGGGGAGGGTGTGGGGGGGTGTGGGTGTGTGTAGAAACTAATTCTCTGTTTGCAATGTTTTATGAATTCTTTCAGAAATCCTGCCTGTTATTGCTGTTGTGTAGCACATGAATTTCTGTCTTAAGAACCATTGTAATACAATGATTATCCTTTCTTATAGTCTTATCTCATTTAAATGTGGAAAACTAGTATATTCATTTTGTTTGTATAAAGCACTTGTTGAAAGCAACTTAAGAAAAAAGGGTTTGTTTGGCTTCATAATTTGAAAACACAGTCCTGCACAATATGAAAATCATGGTGTTAGGAGCACAAGGCAACTAGTCACATTTTTTCCACAGTCTGGAAACAGAGATGAAAGCAGGTGCTCAGCTCCTTCTTGTATTCAGGCTGAGAGCTCTGGACCATTAAGTGATACTGCCCACATTTAGGGTGAGTGCAAAGAAAATTCAACTTCCTATTTTCCCTCCAAAGAGTATTTTAAATTCTGTAAATGAAAGTAATGCCTCATTTGCAATCTCATGATACAAACTGCTGACATTATGGTATCTTTTCTCATAAAACATGAACGAGGATTTTTTTCCCTCATAGCATTCATTAGTGAATACGGAAGTCAAATGGCAATGGGATATTATAACACAGTGTTGTACTCTCAGGAAGCACTTATTAGATTGACAAAGATCAAATAGTTTCTTTAAAGGCTCATTTTTGAGAGGTAACATTATCACATAAAATGCTTCAGTGAACTAGTGAACTACAATTCAATGACTTACATAGATGCACGAACACTTGTTAAAAATTAGACACAAACAAGAAGCAATTGCAAAAAGGGAAAAAGGCAATTGCTGAATTAAATTGTTACTCAAATGGGAAGAGAAACTTCAGTCAATTATACCTTCTTTTTTGTAAATTCTTTTAAACTTCAGCAATAAAGAAATTTTTGTCTCTATATTTGGAGAAATTGGCATGTTCTGAGACTGGAGGACAAACTACACAAAGAAAAGTGAAATGTAAAAGTAGCACATGATCTTCACCTGACATTACAGCAGTCTTCTCCACAATAAACTGCATGAAAAAGAGTATGAATTCAAAACTAACTGATATGGCTCAGCATTTCAGAGTGCTTGCAGCTCTTAAAGATGATCACAGTTCAGTGAGCAGAATTTTGTGTGGTTTATAAGTTTCTAATTCACTCTCCAAGGGTTCTGATGTAACCTTCTGGCCTGCTTGGGAACTTGAACTGATGCATACATAACCTCCCTCCTACAAGCACATGTGTGTGCACACACACATACACACACACTTAGTAAAGCCTTAAAAAGCGAGGGGGGGGGTAGTGGGACCTGGGAAGAATAGAGGGGGTAAAGAGGAAGGGAGTTGGTCATGGGGGAACAGGAAGTTGAGGGGGTGGGGGTAGAATAGGGGGAAGAGGGAATCATAGGATCGAAGACAGATCAGGCACCAGAGTGACCTCGAGTGATCTAAAGGTATAACATCAATTGGCAAGCTAAGCAATAGTGGAAGGACCACCTCGAATGCCCATTCCTGATAATGAACTTGATGTCTATAACTATCCGGGAGCCTTCATCCTGGGACTGATGGAAGCAGAGGCAAACACACAACTAAGCACTGAACTGAACCCAAGGAACCCAGTGACAGAGAGAGAGGAATGATGAGCAAATTGGCAAAGAATGGGCTGGCAAAACCAGCAGAGACAGCTGATCTGAACAGGGGAGTGCTCTTGGACCCCAGACCGACAGTGGGGAGGCCAGAATGGGACTGATCTGGACCCCCCCCAAATGTGAGTGTCAGTGAGAAGGCCTGGACAACCTATGGGGCTCTGAGCTGTGGATCAGTGTCTATCCCTGGTATACAATCTGTCTTCATGTGCCTATAGCACAAAGAGAGATGCTCTCTCAGCCTGGACTCTTAGGGGAGTGCCTTGACCCTACCAAGAGTAAAATGATAGACTCTAGACATCCCCTATGTGGAAGGATTTGGCAATAGGGTGGGAGGGAGGGTGGAAGGGGAGTGCGGGAGGAGGGGAGGGAGAGGGAACTGGGATTGACATGTAAAACAAGCTATTTAAAATTAAAATAAAAAAAAATTCAGAAAAAAGACAGCTTTTAACTAACAGCCACGTATATGAATGTCTCACAGAAATGATCACCGAAAATACATCATAAGGTGGTGTAACAAAGAAAGTAATTAACTGTTAAATGTTAATGGTTATTTGGAAATGTAAACAATGAAATAGCTCTCCTTGAGATTACAATTTCTAGAAGAAGCTGTAAATAGGAGCTCAGTGACTTGGGAATCCATGACTCACCACTCTGTGTCCTCTGAATGTACTCAGAAATAATGACCTTGACATTGTGCAAACTAATCATCTTAAAAACCTTGTGCTGTTTGATTCCCTTTACAAACATGTATGAGAACTCAGAAAAATATGTTGATGTCCATTCAGCTAGCAATGATGCAATCCAGATGGTTACTAAGTGATAAAATTATCTTCCCAAGAGAGCTGCACAGATTGTCTTATCTGTGTCTGCAGTGTGGGTTAGCTGTTCTCAAAAATAGAGAGGAAAGTTGCCAACTTTTAAGGGAAAATTTGATGGACCAGTTCATGGAAAATAGTTTTTTGAGGGCATTCATTCACTTAACATAATGAAGAAACTGAATGTTTTCAAGAAATGTGGTTAAAAGTGAGATGTCTGGGAACTGCTCAGCTATCACCTATAATAAATGACATTGCTGTCCCTTGGCGAATGTCTCTGATGGTGTTCAGTGTGAGATGCAGTTTCTATTTTTCCATGATCAATTAATTTGATCATAAGGACAGATTGTGGTGCCCATGCAGATAAAACCTGGAATCGTAATTTTATTCCTGGCACAGAATCAGACTGCCAGAATGGAGAGCATTCTGACAAGATTTTGGAAGGATCTAAGCTTGTCTTTATATGACAGACATAGACTTAAATACGCTTTCTTTTAAATCACTCATGGGACCTTTTCATCTAGATTTTGAAAAAAAATAAGAAAGCCACATGCTCGATATTCAGTTATGCTAAGTTGAGAAACAAATAGCTAAAGGTATGGTTCCGCATACAGAAAGCAAGCACAAGTTTTGGAGATAAATTGCTTGGGGTCCTACTGTCTCTGGCACTTCCCACACATGTCACACTAGGCAGTTATTTCATCTGCGTTTATCTGTCTGTCTGTCTGTCTGTCTATCTATATATCTATCTATCTATCCATCTATCTCGCTCACTCCAAATACATACATTCCTCAATAATTCCTCATTCTTCCCTCCTCCATTACTTTTCTTATAACTGTGGCCAAATACCTATCAAGAGGCATCTTAGGGAAGGAAGGATTCCTCCAGCAAGGATCTACCTTGTGAAGATTCTACAACCTTCCCAGACAGTGGGGACCAAGTGTTCAACGCGAAGAATATATAGGGACTATTTCATTTTCATTCTCACTCTCTTTGCTGATTTGGTTTGGTTTTGGGGAGACATGGTTTCACACTGTAGCCCAGGCTCTCAGTGAGCTCACTATGTAGCTCAAATAGGCTTCAGATCCAGAATATTCCCCTTACCCCAGCCTCTACAAGTTAGAATTACCAACATGTGCCACTACTTCTGTCTTTGGAATCACATGTCTCCATGTGTGTATAGACACATGTGTGCCTGTGCCTGTGTGTGTGTTTGTGTGTGTGTGTGTGTCTGTGTGTGTGTGTGTGTGTGTGTGGTGCATTCACTTTAATATATATTTACAAGACCCCATGTACATGCACATGGAGGTCAGAGCAGAAAAGTGATGTCTTCACCTATTTTCTACACTTAATTGCCTTGAAACAAGGTCTCTTACTGAATTATAAACTCATATTGCTTGATAAACTGGTTGGGATCAATCTCCAATGTCAGGGTTAAAGATAAGTACATTCGTGTTTCACTTTTATTTTGAATCCTGGGCTATATAAACTCATACTCTTGAGATTGCAAAGCAAGTGTTGCTACCCAATAACCTTTCTCTCCATCCCCTTAAACTTGTTTCTTTGCAGAACAGTGTTCATAATAATTATATACATTTTACAGACCTGTTGTGGCTGATCATAGATGAATACTATGCACAGTACTTAACTTCTCAGCTACATTTATATTTTAAAAATGAATATGAACAGTTTCTATATTGATAACAGAGATATTATCTACCCAGTGTTAATACAGTCAAATATGAAATGAAATATTGTGTATTAGGATTTTATTTGTAATGCTTGCCTAGTTATGATGTTAAATTTGCTCTTTCACATAAACTACATTTAATGGATTTTCAGCCATTAACCAACTCAGGGTCAGAGAGCATTATAAATGGATCCCTTGATTCTAGTCTTCCCTCATCCAGAATCACCAATATATGAAAGAAACAGAACCAAAGCCTGATGTGTACAAAATGCTAAAGTCTTCCTTTAATTTACTATGTATCCAGTTCATAGTGAGACAAATGAAGTTCAGCAGAGGCCAAGAAGAGAACTAGATTGTCCTTTCTAAGTTGTAACATTAGATTTTAGAACCACACCATGTGAACAGTATTAAAAATTCGAATGCTACTAGAATGAGTTAAATGAGATGATAACTCATAATTACAATCTTATAATAATACCAAATTAAAATGAAAGAATATCTAAAAAGGAAGTTCCAAATGCCATGTAAGACATCTTCATAGAAATAAGGTTTTGTATGTGTGAATCAGTTTTAACATGTGCTTGAAGAAAAAAAAAAGGATCATATTAAACTAGCCTTTGATCAGGTACAAATATTCAATTGTGTCTTTTACAAATAAGATCATCAGAAAAAATGAAAAATATGTCTGTCATAAATATAATAGTTAACATTTCAACAAAAATTCTTCTGGGTTTCTGAAAGATTTGGCATTCAATTCTATTGCCAGGAAAGATATAAGATTTCAAAATAAGCATATGAAAAAATATAGTTCTTTCATGTAATGAAAATAAGAGCCATTTGTATATAATCAAGATGGGTAATGATGCAAAAACAATTGCTCTGTAAATCAGTCAGCCCTTTCTACTTGTTTCATTAAATGATAATGTACAGAGATATCATTTCAGCAGCTTTGCCAGAACTTCTCAGATCTGATACCAGTCCAAAATCTACAGCAGAACTCAGCACTTTAAAAACAAAGATAAAAGGAAAATCCAATCCAGATGTGCATTCCTCTGATATTTAATGTATAGCAGCAGAATTGCACTGTTAGCAGAGCAACCAATACTCAATAAACACTGAAGATCCCTGAAGACAGACGGGGTATTTCTTTTCAAATATCATATAACAGAAACTACATAGGCTTTACTTCTGAGTTATATATTAACTATGTTTATTTATGATATATAATGGTAAATTTTATTTTTTTTGAAACACTGTAGAATCATATGGGAATGGAATTTCAGTGAGAGGTCTACTAGACCACAGTGCCGTGATCCAATGTTTATCAAATATTGACATCATTATCCTAATTGAATCAAAAGAGCCAGCCTGAAAGTGGACAGCACCATTCCCTGGTTTGGGGTACCAGACTACATAAGAGTGGAGGAAGTTAGGTGAGTTCTAAACATGCCTGCATTCATTTCTCTCTGCTCTTTTTTATTTTTTTATTACTTTCATTTTAAATAGCTTGCCTCACATGTCAATCCCAGTTCCCTCTCTTTCCCCTCCTCCCACAACCACCACCATTCCCCCCCAGCCTCCCACCTTATCCCCACTTCATTCCACATAGGGGATATCTAGAGTCTATCATTTCACTCAGGGCAGGGTCCAGGCACTCCACTAAGACTCCAGGCTGAGAGAGTATCCCTCTTTGTGTTATGGACACAAAAAGTCCATTTGTATGCCAGGGATGAACACTGAACTACTGCCCAGGACCCCATAGGTTGCCCAGGCTTCCTCACTGACTCTCACATTTAGGGTCAGGATCAGTCCCATGCTGGACTCCCAGCTGTCGGTCTGAGGTCCAAGAGCTCCCCTTTGTTCAGATCAGCTCTCTCTGCTGGTTTTGCCGGCCCATTCTTTGCCAATTTGCTCATCGCTCCTCTCTCTCTGTCACTGGGTTCCATGGTTTCAGTTCAGTGCTTAATTGTGGGTGTTTGCCTCTGCTTCAATCAGTCACTGGATGAAGGTTGTAGGATGGCTATAGACATCAAGTTCATTATCAGGAATGGGCATTTAAGGTGGTATCTCCACTATTGCTTACCTTGCCAGTTGGTGTCATCCCTTTAGATCACTAGACGTCTCACTGATGCCAGATCTGTCTTCTAACCTATGACTCCCTCTTCCCCCTAATCTACCTCCGCTCAACCTTCCTGTTCCCCCATGACCAACTCTTTCTTCCTCTTCTCCCCCTCTCTTCTTCCCAGCTCCCACTCACTCCCCACCCCTCACTGTGTTCCCAATCTGTTCAGAAGATCTTGCCTCATTCCTCTTCTCTGGGGTACCATGCATATCTCTCTTAGGTTCTTTCCTGTTTCCTAGACTCTCTGTTAGTGAAGTGCAGACTTGCACAATCCTGACCCATGTCTAAAATCCATATATGAGTGAGTACATACCATGTTTGTCTTTTTGTGACTGGGTTTCCTCACTCAGGATGTTTTCTTCTAGTGCCATCCATTCTCTCTGCTCTTGACTGTGGATATGGTGTAACTAGCTGCTTCAATTCCCTACTATCTTGGATTCCCCATAATAATGAACTAAGACCTAGACTTGTGAGCTAAAATAAATCCTTTCTCCTCATGTTGACATTTTTAGGGTATTAGTAACAGCAATGAAACTAGAGCCTAGTGTTATAATGGAATAGTTCATCTTAAAATCTTGAATATCTGTCAGACTATCAAACCAAAACTGTAAGAAGTGATATATTAATAAATTACTAAATATTTATCAATATACTAACAAAACAATAAGCACCTTGAATGAAATGAAATATGAGAATAGTAAGATTAATCTGAAATACAAACATACATTTTTGTGCATTAATCTTTTTTTGTTTTTTTGTAAGGTTAAATTAGAAACAAGCTTGTTTTACATGGCAATCCCAGCTCCCTCCTCTCATCTCCTTTCCTGACCCCCACCGGCCCCCAATCCCATCCCTTTTCTGCTCCCCAGGGAAGGTGAGGCCTTCCATGGGGCAATCTTCAAAGTCTGTCATATAATTTGTAGCAGAACATAGGTCCTCCTCCACGTGTCTAGGCTGAAAGAGTATCCCTCTATGTAGCATGGGCTCCCAAAGTGCATTCATATATTACGGATGAATACTGATCCACTACCAGAGTCCCCATAGATTCCCCAGCCCTCCTAACTGACATCCATTTTCAGGGGCTCTGGATTGGTCCTATACTGGCTTGCTGACTGTCAGTCTGGGGTCCATGAGCTCCCCCATGTTCAGCTCAGCTGTTTGTGTGGTTTCTCCAGCCTGGTCTTGAGCCCTTTGCTCGTCATTCCTTCCACACCATAGCTTTTATCTGTGCTGCTTCTATTTACTTATCAAAACTCATTGACTAACCTATATGATTTTGCTTGCCTTTCCAGAAATATATATCAATATATTGCCCCTAACATAAAAATCATATAGAACTTAGGTTCTCTACCAATGAAAATTTTAATAGAATAAAGTCCAAACAGAACATAAACTAATAACTGATTACTCTGATACTTAGCAATCAAAACCTTTCACGCACTAGACATAAATAAACTTAATCTAGTGCATATAGGCTTGCAAGATAGCTCAGTGGTTAAAAGCATTGGCTGCTGTACCAGAGGACTTGGGGTATGACTCCTGACACCAACAGTAAAGCTCATAGGCATTTCTAACTCCAGTTCCAAAAGATCTAATGACAGCTTCTTGCCTGCATGTGCAGACCTACATAAGGCAATGTACATCAAATAAATAAATGGATGAATAATTTTAAGTCTATTGTTTATTTCCTTTTCATCTAAAAATGAGAGATTAACACTAGAATATCAGTGTGTCAGTTACAATTCAAGATAAATGATGAAAGTATTTACAGATAATGATAGCCTAGTAAGTGTAGCATAAAATTAAATACCTTTTGAGTATAAGAGACTGATGAAAAATAGCCTCAGTAATTCCTGAAACATGAAAAGAAAAGCTTTATAAACTGTAGAGACCCTTTTACTTCATGAAAAAAGAAGTTGCTCCTTCCCATAATTAATTTACATATCCAAGCACCCAAATCAAAATGTAACAAGGCCCTTGCACATCATGAGGAGATGATTTTAATGTTCATATTGGGGATATGGGCAGAAGGTGTCAGAGCAGCACAGTCTTAAGTTATTCTCAGCATGACTAAAGTTCCATAAATTTCTTCATGATCGTGTGCCTTTGACATGCCTTAGAAAATTTACTGTTTGTAGTGGTATCTTGCTTGTACAAAAAAAAGCTTGCCTGAAGATCAGAGGATAGAGCTTGCCACCAGGCAAGCAGCAAACCATAGATGTCTGCTCATCATCAAGACATCATCAAGAAGCATTCCATCTCCTAATATTGTGTAATGAAGAGATCTTAACTTTGGTGGACACCAAGTGAGAATCACAGAAACCCTAAGCATTTTAAACAATCTCTGTCTTCTGGTGGGTCTCAACTGGCAAGTCTTTAAAAGCTTATAGAGTGGGAGATACTATTCAACAAGTTAGTACAGGAGACCACTTCCTGAACATAACACCAGTGTCCGAGACACTGAGATCGACAATTAACAAATGAGAAATCCTGAAACTAAGAAGCTTCTGTAAGGCAAAGGACACAGTCAATAAGACAAAAAGGCAGTCCACAGAATGGGAAAAGATATTCACTAACCCCACATCTGACTAATCTCCAAAATTTACAAAGAACTCAAGAAGCAGGTCTCCAAAACACCAAAGGATCCAATTAAAAGGTAGGGTACAAAACTAGAGAATTCTCAATAGAGGAGGCTAACAAGGCCAAGAGACACATAAGAAAGTGTTCAACATCCTTAGCCATCAGGGAAATGCAAATCAAAACAACTTTGAGATACCATCTTACTCCTGTCAGAATAGCTAAAATCAAAAACACTGAAGACAATTTATGCTGGAGAGAATATGGAGAGAGGAGAACATTCTTCCACTGCTGGTGGGAATGCCAACTAGTACAGACACTTTGGAAATCAGTATGGAGATTCCTCAGGAAAATGGAAATCAATCTACCACAAGATCTAGCAATTCAACTCTTAGACATATATACAAAAGATGCAAATTCATACAACAAGGACATCTGCTCCACTATGTTCATAGCAGCATTATTTGTAATAGCCAGAACCTGGAAGCAACCTAGATGCCCTCTACTGAAGAGTGGATAGAGAAAATGTGGTACATTTACACAATGGAGTATTACTCCGCAGAAAAAAACAATGGAATCTTGAAATTCACAGGTAAATGGATGGCACTAGAAGAAACCATCCTGAGTGAGGTAACCCAGTCACAAAAAGACAAACATGGTATGTACTCACTCATATATGGATTTTAGACATGGATCAGAATAGTCAATTTTGCCTGAAAACATTTTGCTCTAGAATATCATTGATTGTAAAAAGTAAAACTTAGAATTTGGTTATATTTAAATGGGTGCCTGCCCTACTACAGTCACCAAAGCCTGTCACTTGTACCTGGATTCTTTCCAGGCAGTTAATTCTTGACTCTTTAATGATTCCTAAGGTCCTTGGGGGTAAAGATTTGATCCCCAGCTCAGCCTTACAGGTTGGTGGTAGAAACTTCAAGAGATGGAATCCAGTGATAGGTTGTCACTATACTGGGGCTATGTCCTTGAAGGACAGAGTACCCCTTGACCCCTTCTTCTTTCCCACTTATGACATTTGATGTGCATCTGTTACTTCTGCAAAGATGTGCCACAACAGACCCACAATATCAGGACCAACCATCAATGGACTGACCCTTCCAAATTAGCAAACCAAATAAATAAAAACAAATCTTTTTCTCTTCATTAGTTAATTGCCTCATCTATCTGCTATAGTAATGAAAGTGGCTGGTATAAGCAGTCGAGCAATATATGGGTAATAGTCTGATATTCAAGTGTAGTCAAGGAAACATAGGGAAAACATTGTATAGTAGATAGCAATTTAGCAATAAACCTGGAATGATAATAAGCAAACTGTCAACAGTGATTTTCCTTACAAAATGAGAATCAAGATTAAATTCAAAAGATGCTTTGGTGGAGGGCTTTAATGTTGTTCTAATACACTTACCTTTTAGAATGTTCCTTCACACCTGTGTTCAGGTTTGTCCTCTTAAAGTTTATTGTAATAGACATATTTGGGACATTATTACCTACATGTAATTGTTATAGTAAGGATTAAAGTAGATAGTGAGTGTGGATATTAGTGAAGTGTCTGACATGATAAATACTCCATAGTATAAATACATTTTATTTATAAATAACAAAAGGGTAGCCACTGATCTAAGATCGTTTTTACTGTTCACATTCTCTCTATTTTTGTAATAATAAATATGATATATTTCACTTATTTGCAATGATAAATCACACATTATAAACATTTAATTCAAGCTATTATAACTAATAACTAATGAAAACAGAGTTAAAAATATTGCCATGCACAGAGTCAGGTGTGGTGGTTTATACCTGTAATGCAACCTCTTGGACGGAGTGCTAAGATGGAAGGATCTTAGGACTGAGACAAGCCAGAACTACCCAGTGTGACCCTGTCTCATTAAAATAAAATACTGCCATGTGTATGTGATATGAAGGATTGGGCCCTCAAATTGACACCAGCATCTGTATGAAGAATGGGCTGTGGAGATATGTATGAAATAACAAAATAGAGTTAATGAAATTGAAGAGAGCAAGAAGGGGCCTATTGAAGAGTTTGGAGGGAAATAATGGATAAAGAAACATTTTTTCTTAAATTATAATATCAAAAATAAACCATTTTTAAAAGACAATAATAGAAAATATAGTAAAAGCCTCTGGGAGCAAAAGTTCTTTTTCCACGGTAGAGTGTTACTAGAATGAAATTCTTAGCTGTAACAGAAAATCCATCGAACTTGAAATGTAAAAAGTTAGATGCAAATCCAACGCCTAAAATAGTGTTTTTCTCAGAACAGAATCTGTCTTAGGGTTACTATTGCTATGGTGAAAGGCCATTATCAAAAGAAACTTGGGAAAAAAGGTTTTATTTAGCTTATGCTTCCACAATGCTGTTCATCATCAAAGTCAGGACAGGAACTCAAACAGGGTCAGAAACTGGAGACAGGATCTGATGCAAATGAGCACAGTGCAGGCCATGGAGGGTGTGCTACATACTGGCTTGCCTTCCATAGCTTGCTCAACCTGTTTACTTATTGAAGTCAGGACTACCACTGCAGGGATAGCACCATTCACAATGGGCCAAGCCCTCCCTCAGGAACCCTACCTTACCAATTACCAATTTAAAAGAAGCCCTACAGTTATGTCCACAGCCCAAACTTTTTTTTAACCTTAAAATAATCTTCTTTATTCTTTCTATATATTATATACATTTTATCTCAATATATGTTTTTATTTAAATTAGAAACATGAATGCTTCATATGTCAATCCCAGCTCCCTCTCCCACCCCTCTGCCCATGTTCCTCCACCAGCCCCCCCAGTCTCCCACCCAGTCCCCACATCATTCCCGAGGGAGGGTGAGGCCCTCCTTGGGGGGATCTCCAAGGTCTGTCTTTTCACCCAGGGAAGGACTTAGGCCCTTCCCCATGTGTTCAGGCTGAGAGAGCATCCCTCTATTTGGAATGGGCTCCCAAAGATCATTTATACACCATGGTAAACAAGGCCCCAGTGATTGCTGTGGCCTCCTCACCGACACTACATTCATGGAGTCCCCTGTTGGCCTCTCATCCATCAGGTATTTAAGAGCTCCCCCTTATCCAGTCAGCTGTCTTTGTGGGTTTCACCATCATGGTCTTGACCCCTTTGCGTGTCATTCCTCCATCTCTGTCATTAGGTTCCAGGAGTTCATTTCAGTGTTTAGCTGTGGGTATCTGTCTCTTCTTCTGTCAGTCACTGGATGAAGGTTCTAGGATGGCATATAAGGTAGTTATCAACCTTATCATCATGGAGGGGCTATTAATGAAATCTCTCCAGTATTGCTTAGTTTGCCAGTTGGTATTATCCTTGTAAATCTCTGGAGATCTCACTAGTGTCAGCTCTCTCCTCAAGCCTATAATTAGTTGAACAATTATGTTATCTCTCATTCTGCTCTCCTCTACTCTTACCTTGACTCAACCTTCCTGCTCCCCCATGCCTTCTTATCCCCTTCTTTGTCCTGGTTCCCAATTTCCTCCCCCCATGTTCCCAATCTGCTCAGGAGATCTTGGCTCATTCCACTTCCCTGGGGTATCATGCATCTCTCTTGGGAAGCTCCTTGTTTCACAGACTCACTGGTGCTGGGATTGTAGGCTGACACTCCCGGGATCCATATCTAAAATCCATATGAGTGAGTACATACCATGTTTCTTTTTTTGTGACTGGGTTACCTCACTCAACATGGTTTTCTCTAGTGCCTTCCATTTGCCTGCAAACTTCAAGATTCCATTGTTTATTTTCAGTGAGTAATACTCCATTGTGTAAATGTACCACATTTTCTCTATCCACTCTTCAGTTGTGGGGCATCTAGGTTGCTTCCAGCATCTAGCTATTACATGTATTACTACTATGAACATGCTGGCACAGACAACCTTGTTGTGTGAATGGGCATCTTTGGGTATTTGCCTAAGAGTGGAATTACTGGGTCTTGTGGTAGACTGAGTCCTATTTTTCTGAGGACTCTCCCTACTGATTGCCATAGTGGCTGTCCACAGCCCAATCTTTTTTTTTTTTCTTTCGAATTTTTATTGTTAAATTTAAATTTAAAAGAGAAACAAGGTTGCTTCACATGTCAATTCCAGCAGGTCCCTCTCCCTTTCCCAGTCGTAACCCCTTTGCTCATCAGTCCTCCCTCTCTGTCACTGAATTCCTTGAGTTCAGCTCAGTGTTTAGGTGTGGGAGTCTGCCTCTGCTTCCATCAACCAATGAATGATGGTCTTGTTTTCCAGATACTCTGGCCATGGGACTGTAGGCTGGCACTCCCCAGATCTATGTCTAAAATCCATATATGAGAGAGTACATGCCGTGTTTGTCTTTTTGTCACTGGGTTATCTCACTCAGGATGGTTTCTTCTAGTGCCATCCATTTGCCTGCAAATTTCAGGATTCCATTGTTTTTTTTCTGCTGAATAGCACTCCATTGTTTAAATGTACCACATTTTCTCTATCCACTCTTCGGTTGAGGGGCATCTAGGTTGCTTCCAGGATCTAGCTATTACATGTAATACTGCTATGAACATAGTGGAACAGACATCCTTGTTGTGTGAATATGCATCTTTTGGGTATTTTCCTAAGAGTAGAATTGCTGGGTCTTGTAGTAGACTGAGTCCCATATTCCTGAGGAATCTCCATACTGATTTTCATAGTGGCTGCCCACAGCTCAATCTTATGGAGGTATTTTATCATTTGAAGTTCCCTCCCCTCGAATTATTTTAGTTTGTATCAAGTTGGAATAAAATTATTATCCAGCATAGAAACCACTACAACTGTTGGTGTATACCTGTTTGTATATCCATGAAACAGGCATTACTCCAAGTCTCAGGGCACAAGAAAATGAATCAAAGTAATTGTCTCAAATCTTATGAGGAGAACAAAAAAGAACAAGACATGATCCTTGCTTTTCTAGTATTCAACAGGACAAAGAAAAGAAAACTAGAGCAACCAAAAAGACAGAAAGCAGGGAAGTGTGAGGAAATTAATCATTTACAAGCTTCCTGGTATCATGAGGAAAATATGTCATTTTCTAAGGAGGCCTTGGACTCCTCTAAGGATCTTTCAAACCATAGCCTGCTAGACCCTATTTTTGCCTTGTAATTCACTAGGTTTAATAGGAGTACAGAATTTATCTAATCACTTGCCAAATTCCAGGAATATGGTTGCTGTGAGGATTACACTGAGAAACAACAATCTCAGCCTTCCTAATGATATGACCCCTTAATACAATTCCTCATGTTGTGATGACTCCAGCCATAAAATAAATTCATAACTGTAATTTTGCAAATGTGATGAATTGTAACTATAATCTGTGATTTCTGATGATCTTAGAAGATCCCTATAGAAGTGCAGTTAGACTCAAAGGGGATGTGACCCACAGGTTGAAAACCATTTTATATTCTGAAATATGTCATTAATATCTATGGGCTTGGACAATGAATCCTGTTGTCTGAGTGTTGAATCTACTTTACAAATCACTGCAATTACAGGAAGCAATGAGCCTTCTCTGTTATTGATGCATACATTGGTAAACTTCAGCTTACATTCCAAAAAACATCACAATTTGAGATTACTTTATTTTCTGATTTATACTACAGTGTTTCCATACCAAATTACAACAAACAACAGAATTTGTTTTCTTAGATGGTCCATGCACCATCATATAATCCCAATTACGTGAAAGGCTAAGACAGGAAGCACACAACTCAAAACCGTACGCAGGCTACAGAGTGAGTAAAAGGCTAATCTAGGTAATATGGAGAGACCCTATCTCAAAACAAAAAAGTAAAAAGAAGGTTTACAATTTAGTGGTAAAGTGTTTTTATTTTCTGTCCTTGGCCCAAAATTCAATCATGGATATTTTAAAACAAAGACAGACAGACACACACACACACACACACACACACACACAGAGAGAGAGAGAGAGAGAGAGAGAGAGAGAGAAAATAGATTGATAGATAGTTGATAAATGATGACAAATAGATGATTGATAGATAGTTAAGTAGATAGAGACAGATATAGACAGATGATAGATTAAATAGATAGATAGATTATGATGAGGAAGAGAGAGATAGATAGACAGACGGACAGACAGACATAAAGGAAAAGTAAGGAATTTCTTTTCTCATAGTATTGAAAATTAGAACAGTAAAAGCAATGTGTCAGAGGGTTAATTCCCACTGAGTCTCTGAACACTAGTCCTTATTTTCATTCTGACTTCTGGACAATGGCAATTATCAATACTCTTTAGATTATACATGAGCCACTTACATCTCTGTCTCCAACAACATGTAGCCTTTCTCTGTTCTTTCTTCTTCCTGTAAAGAAAATAATGGTGGGATTTGGGGTCCACCATCATCCAGAGTGAACTAAACTTTGCTTTATTAAGTCACCAAAAATGTACTTTTACTTGGAGACAGATTCTGAAATTCTGTGTGTATATGAATTTACTGCACATTCATCAACTCTGTGCATTCTCTATTCAAATTTCCCAATGGCTTGGTCATAATTGGTTATAAATAGAAAATTTTAGTTCTTCCTCAGGCCTCGGTAAGACCAGCAAAAGCAAATAGCACATAGTTGAAGTGAGTATATTCAGTGTCACCCATGTAACTCCAACCATATACAAAACACTGTTGCTTTGCTTCATTAAAACCATGATGGGAAAACCCTGTAAACAACCAAACTAGACAACCATGAGTAGATCAAGGGAGTCATTTTACTTTCCTCTTCAGCATAGTTAAGTCATGCTATCCTAAGGAAACAAAAAGTCCTATGAACGTGAATTTAGTCCTTGTGAACCTCTTTCCTGAAAAAATTAAATTTTCAAACCCAAGAAAATTAGGATTTATATATCTCAGCATTAGGATTTATAAGTCTCAGCAACTTCAAAGCTCCAAGGATTATATCTCAACTAACAAAAATATTCGAAGAAATCCTCATTTGATGGCCCCTGTCGATCAGCAAAAGATAGAACAAAACCAAATAGAACACACTTTTTCCTTTAGGATCCTGGAATCCAGGGGAGTGAAGAATACAAGAAGAACAATTGCAAAGCATCGTGTTGAACATAAACACAAATGTGTGGAAGAGAGCTTAGAGTTACTGGGGAAAATGAACTAAGATGTTGAAACATCAGTTAAAACAGTGAGTAATCAGGTGTTACCTTCTTGATTTAGTAGCAACTTTTTGAACTCTCTCTCTCTGTGGGAGTGGAAGGTGTGGGGTGCAGTATGTGTATGTGTGTGTATGTCCCTATTTTTATGCCTTCCTCTTAGTTTCTATCCTCACTTTCTTTTGCCTCCCACTCAGTGCAAATTTAGTTTACCGTTTCATTCATCAACTTCTAGAATATGTTATGTGTTAGTCTCCAAAGCACAGTTTTTGTTTATTATTAATTTTTAAATTTAAATTTAAATTAGAAACAAGATTGGTTCACAAGTCAATTCCAGGTCCCTCTCTGTTTCCCTCCCCTCCTCCCGTGTCCTCCCCTAACCCCCCCAATATCCCCTCATTTCCCCAAAGAGGGTGAGGCCCTCCATGGGGGTGTCCATAGTCTGTCATGTCATCCAGGGAAGGGCCTAGACCCTCCCCTAAGAGTTCAGGGTGAGAGTGCATCTCACATTGTTGGATGGGAGTCCAATGTCCATTTGTATACCCCAGATAAATACCGATCTACTGCCCAAGGCTCAATAGATTACCTAGTCCTCCTCACTGACACCCACATTCAGGGGGTCTTGATCAGTCCCATGCTGGATTCCCAGGCTGATGCCTGGGATTCAAGAGCTAACCCTTGTCAGGTCAGTTGTTTCTGGGGGTTAAACCAGCCAAGACTTAACCATGTATAATAAGTTACTCACAGGAACATGAACAATCCAAAGGCACCTGCATCTCTGAAAGGGCCACTCCAGCCTGCATAATAACTCACAAAATCATCTCTAGAGCTCCCTGAATGACTTAATGCCAGCTCTATGGGTCAGAGTCCTCCCCAGCAGTCATCATTGCTTTTGTAATCACAGGGAATGGCCTTCTGAATCTTCTTAGTTTCAGGAACTCCGTAAGACTTTTGAATTGCTTTTTTACTTCCTGAACCTTAAGGAGCCTCCCTTCAGGATTGCTACACAACCTGATTAGCATACCAAAATCTCTTATTTTTAAATTCATATATATATATGGTATTTGTAGGTGAGGTATTTTGGAGAGTGTAATGATTGTAGTAAGCCAAAAAGGTGACACCTATAATAGCATGTGTGATGGTATAAACAGTAAAAAAGATCCAAGATAGCATTCTTGCTTCATCTCACCCAATGAAGTCTTTGATCATGTTTTGACACAGAGAAAAAAATCAAAGTAAAACAAAAGCCAGTCCTCATCAAATGCTACTGACATTCTCTTAGACTTCCCAATCTTTAGAACCACAGCCAAATTATAACATAAATACTGTATAAATTACAACATTTTCAGTCATTTGGTTATATATAGCAAAAATTAATGGATGAAGACATGTCTTGTTATTTTCCATGGTCTTTTGTTTGCTTCAATATCAAAACACCAATATTTCAGGGATTGGCAAGCATGTCTTCCATGGTTTGGGAGTACCAGATACAAGTCCATGTTCTCCATCAAGACTTATTATAGAAGAATGAGTTCCAGTTTTCTGTCTTTTCAGTAGGAGTGGTTAAGGTAGGACATTCAGAAATAAACAGAAGACAAAAATGTCATAAGACTGAACATTTTAAATTCTTTGCCTCAAAATTGATTTCAGTTTTCCAGATTTAGCTTCCTAATTTTTTCTAACAAATTTTCCAACTATACACTGATACAGAAGAAACTTTTTCTGTTGTTTTTACATACACTTCTTAATGGAAGTATCAACTCTTTCCTTACAAGTGTGAGCAATGGCTACATCCCTAGCAGCCTTCTGTTCAGTTTCTAAGGAGCAAATGAGCATTTCTATGACACTCCTAGTTTCTAGCTATACAAAGGAAGTATAATGTGTGTGTGTGTGTGTGTTTGTGTGTGTGTGTGTCTGTCTTTCTGTCTGTGTAATTTCCTAAAGTAAAATTTTCAGAGATACTATAGTAAGAAGCAAAACTAAAGAAGACTATTTATTTGATGATAATAACATTATCTTTCACTATTTAAGGACAATATTACAAGATTATATTATTGCAATAAAATAGCTATCTCCAGAAATAAATACAAAAGGCCTTGCTTTTCTTATTCTCAACAAGTTCTTCATTCCCAGCCACCCATGGCTCACAGCATTTGCTCTATTCCTATTATGTATATTTGCATATGTGTTCTTACACATATATATCTTTGGGGGATTTATGCCATAAATAAATCATATTTACAACTTACTCTGCACTTGTGTTTTTTAATTTAGCATCTTGAAAATCCAACTTTGTGGATGCACACAGGGCAACATCATTCTTTGTAAGGACTGTTCATTATTCCAAAGCATAAATAACCATACTGTGTTTGCTTTCTGAGACTTCATACTACCACTGTAATTTCTCACTGAAAACCTGCTTTCTCCAGTGGATTTCAGTCTTGCCTTCTCTTATTACTGGTTTTAAAATACACTAAACACTAGGGTTGATATTATAAAGGCTTTTTCTTTGTGTATTTATTTTTACTTTATTACACATCTATCCATGTACATATAGATGAAGCCTGTGACACCTGAAGCATATGATCAATAGGAAAATCCATGTGTTTGAATACAATTCATTCTTAGGATGAAGAGTTACACATAAAAACACCAATATGATGATCATATTCTTTAACATTTCATTTATAATTTACTATTGATAGAAAAAGTTTTGTTGCTGTACAGTTTATAGAGTCATAATTTTAACCATTATGAACAATGAATTTTGTTTAGTGTTTAAGTTTTCCAACTTTATAAAGTTCTGAAGTATCATTTCATAGTCAAAGCAGACTAATCTTTCATTTTGTAGCTTTGATTTTGGATATCTGTCCTTAGAAAGAGCCATAGAAAATTATCATACTTCAAAGTTAATGAGTGAAGCACAAGAAACACAGGAAAATTAATGATTCATAACAAAACACTGCATTCTCTTCTCAGTCCACAATTTCCTTTATAACTAAAGTTGGATAAAAAAGATAGTGAGGTTCTGCACACAAATGCATCTTCATATTACAATCAGTAAGACAGAGTTGTGCACTCATGTGGGAGTGGAGCTGTGGGCGATATACTAATCTTATAGAATCTTACAGAATAAGATCAGATGAGTCACCAGCCAAGAGTTAATGACCTTAATGGCATAATTCCACAGGAAACAAAAGAAAGACATTAGAGGCAGACAATTTCAGTGTCCAAACTCTAATTTGCTAAGAATATACTGATACAACAAACACATTTTTAGAATCTTATCATATTCCTTAGTAATATGAATTATATTTTGTTGCCTTATTTCCCAGAAACTTCTGACCAGTACTAAAAACATGGCTTTACTTCTTTTATCATAGCCATTTCTACCTTCCTTTTGTCTGTTCCTCTTTCTGTATTCTGTCTGCTAATATATGCTTTCTCAATTTCGACATTGTTAGCATTTGCAACTGAGTAGGTCTCTCTCATGGAGCTGTCACACATCATAAAAGGTGAGCAGCACCTCCCTCTGTCTATGAGAAGACAGTAGCCTCTGCCCAACACTAGCTATAGAGAGTTCTCCAGATACTGTCAATTTTTCTAATAGAAAATTTCCACAAGTTTATAAATACTAATGTATCTATTAAATGTGACATCTCGCAGAGTAAATTATTGTTGCAATCACCCACATCCACCTGACAGATTGTGAATGCAGGTTCCTTCCTAATTACATCTAGTTAGTCCTCCTCTGACACACTGTTCAGCATCATGCTTTCTTCAAGAAATAAGAGGTAATGGAGCTATTAATAATAAATGAATAACCGGGCTCTATTCTCAGAGAATCCTTTAACATAAACTCCTTTGGTTCACCTTCTCAACATACAAAAAGGTGATAACTTCCTCATGAGATTATTTTCCGACTGAATTGATAGAAAGCATTTACATAGGTATGGCTCTTAGCACTGTGTTAAGTAGAAATTATTTTAGCCTTAAAAATATGGCCTTCCTTCTCATTTCAGATTCACAATGGTAGAGTTGAAATGAGGGCTCACATGAAAGGGCTGCCTAATACTGGAGTCTGTGCTCATACCTATTAACACATTGAAAAGGGAAGCAATAAATGTGGCACCCGTGCCACAAACAACTCCGAGGTATCAAGAAAAGAAAGACCAGATGTCCAGCTGTTTGTACTAAGAAGTGTCTTTATTTTACAAATGCTAACAGGTCTCTCTCTTATAGGAGGGAGTAGTCTTATATATAGTTTTACAACACAGTAGAAAAAAACCCAGGTGGAAGAGAGTGTGTTTTTGTTGTGCTAGATGTTGATGTCAGTGGGGCAATGCGGGAGCAGTGAGCCAGGACTAGAAAACAGGATGCACCTGTGGCTATCAGCTGACAAACAACTCAGAGACCCTGTGGGGCCTAGGCTCCAACAACGAAAGTGATTTATTAAGTATAACATCTATAATTTCATATTTTTGATTCCCAGATTTTAATAAGTAAATAGGGAAAAAGAATTTTATCTCAACCAAACTTTTCATGAACATAATTTCAATAAAGACTTAAAACATTTCACTTTTTCCATCTTTTTAAAATATTAATTTATCCGTTGACATTTTCATACATGTAATGTCACGTTCCTCCCTCCAACTTCTCTTATCCTTTTTCACCTCTGTCAAACCCCTCTTCTTCCCAGCAAGTTCATATCCTGCTTTCACATCTTCTTGTTTTCTTTTGTGATTCACTGAGTTTAACGAGGACTATTGAAGTGGGTATGGAGCTATATACTCATCAATGTCTTTATCACTGCAAACAGTGATGTCTTCTCCTCCAGCATCCCTGGACTGCCATTAGCTATCTTGAGTAGTATTAGGTCCCATGACACCCTTCCCAATGTGTGATGCAATGTTTTCTGTTTCTATTTTACACAGGTCCTACATACTTGAGAGTTCATGAGTGCCATGGCCATGCTGTGCCCATAAGACATCATTCGTATCTCTCCTACCCCTTTTTTATCTTATATTTTTTCTCGCCCTACTTCTGCAATATGTCTGCTCAAGAGGTGTTTACAATGCTTTTAAACCAAATGTTCAATGTGGTTGCTTATACATATTTCAGTCTGAACTAGACATACTTTAAATAGGCAACAACTACTTGTAAACTCTGTAGTACAAGAAAGAACAGGGTGCTTCTCTGAGCAAAGGAAATACAAAACCACTATCTACATAAAAAGACCCACATACAATCATATGTAAGTGTGTTTGGAAATCTTGCCATCCTCATAACTTTAGACCCTCTTTAGAATAAAGCATGTACAACACACACAGCCAGAAGTGGTTATATTTATCAAACAAAAACACAAACTTAAGAATTAACAAATGCATGAAGGATTGACTGAAATAATATGAAAACTAAAGGCAGATTGTATTTTTTTAATGAGAGAAGCAGATAAGCTTGAAAATCTAAAACCTCTACAGTGAGATCTTCTGGCTCTTGACAGAGTATCAGAACTATAACATAAGCACAGCTTGACTATTATATCCTTCTATTAATCATATAAATTACTTATTATTATTATGCAAAATAAATGTATACCACAATTGTTAATGTATTAATGTTTCCCAATACAGTTACCTGAATATACTTTTTCAATTTCACTGATGATAACAGGTAGATATTATTTTAGACAACTTCACTTAAAAGATTTCAAAGGATGAATAATTATATGAACTTTGAAGTATGAACTGTGTGAATCTGAGTTAACATTCAGTTTGTGGATGACTAAATAATCCCAACAACTTGTGCTGTTTTGAGAACTACTCAAATATTCTGTTTCTTCTTATAAAAGTGAAGCCCACACAGAGCACCATATTCTAAGAAGTCTAACAAGCATAGGATAGTATGAAATTATTAATTCACTGTGCACCCTTTGCCATTACAAACCTATGCATTAGACTAAATTTTAAAGGTTCACACTATCAATTTACTTCTGGAGGTCATTGGCAAAAGAAGGTCTATTAGACAATCATTAGTGCACTTCTTTTCCTAAGAATTTATGTACATTGGCCTACCTGTATAATTAAACCTTAACATGAGAAAATGCAAGTTCCTACTGAGTCTTACTAAGTTCACTGTAGACTGCATTTCCAGATTGGGGGCAGGGTCAAATTTCATTTACAGTGTGATATCTGCCACATTAGCTAATACTGACAGTCCTTGTTTTTGTTTTGGTTTGTTTTTTCTTATTTTAGTCTATTTATACTACTTTTTAAATTTAATTTTTATTTAAATTAAAAACAATTGTATTTTACATACCAATCACAGTTCCTATTGCCTTTACCATCTCCCCATCCCACCCCTTGTCCATTCCTTAGGGATGGTGAGACCTCCAATGGGGGATCATAAAAGTCTGTCACATTATTTGCAGCAAGACCTAGGCCCTCCCCAATGTATCTAGGCTGAGAGTATCCCTCCATAAGGAATGGGCAACCAAAGCCCATTCGTGCACTAGGGGTAAATACTAGTTCCACTGCCAAAGGTCCCATAGATATACCAAGGCCCTAACTGACACCCAAATTCAGGGGGCCTGGTTCAGTCTTATGCAGGTTCCCCAGCTATCAATCTGGAGTCCATGAGGCCCCAGCTATTCAGGTAAACTGTTTGTGGGTTTGCCCACCATGGTCTTAATCCCTTTGCTCATCACTCCTCCTTCTTTATAATTGGATTCCAGGAGTTCAGCTGGTGTTTAGCTGTGAATCTCTGCTTCTTCTTCAATCAGCTATGTGATGAAGGCTGTATGATGGCAATCAAGGTAGTCAACATTTTAATTATAGGGGAAGGACATTTAAGGCAGCCTCTCCACTATTGCTTAGATTCTTAGTTGGGGTTATCATTGTAGATTCCTGGAAATTTCCCTAGCTCTTGGTTTATCCTTAGGTCCATAATGGTGCCCTCTATTAAGGTATCTCTTTACTTGTGCTCATTCTCTTTTCTTCCCCCAGCTGAAACTTCCTGATCCAGGATGTTCTCCCCCCCCCCTTCCCCTTCTCCTCTTCCTCTTTCTCCTACCTCCCTTGAGTTACCACTGTACTAAGAATTTATTCAGGAAATCTTGACCCTTTCCCCTTCTGGGGTGTCCATATATGCCCCTCTTAGAGTCGTCCTTGTTTCCTACCATCTCTGAGGTTTTGGATCGTAGGCTGATTTTCCTTTGCTCTGTATCTAATATCCACTTGTGAATGAGTACATATCATGATTGTCTTTCTGTGTCTTGGTTACCTCACACAAAATGATTTCTTCTAGTTCCATCTATTTGCCTGCAAATCTCAAGATTCTATT
Organism: Mesocricetus auratus; assembly: GCF_017639785.1. Classification (NCBI taxonomy): domain Eukaryota; kingdom Metazoa; phylum Chordata; class Mammalia; order Rodentia; family Cricetidae; genus Mesocricetus; species Mesocricetus auratus. The sequence goes on along the minus strand of NW_024429184.1, from coordinate 46,021,013 downwards.
TTTTCCCTGCTGAGTAGTACTCCATTGTGTAATGTATAACATTTTCTTTATCCATTCTTCAGTTTAAGGGCATCTACGTTGATTCTAGTTTCTGTGCTGTGAATATATTTGAACAGATGTCCTTGTGGTATATTCATGCATCCTTTAGATATATGAATAAAACTGGAATTACTGCATCATGAAGTAGACTGATTCCCATTTCCCAAGAAACCACCACACTGATTTCCAAAGTGGCTGCACAAGTTTGCATTCCCACTGACAATAGAGCAGTGTTTTCCTTTTTCCACATGCTCTCCAGCATAAACGTCATTGGTTTTTTTTTTATTTTAGCCATTTTGACAGGAGTGAGATGGTATCTCAGAGTTGTTTCGATTTGCACTTCCCTGATGGCTAATGATGTAGAGCAATTTCTGAAGTGCCTTTCCACCATTTGAGATTCCTCCATTGAGAATATTCCATTTAGATCTGTACCCTATTTTTTAACTGGATTATTTGGTCTTTTGGTGACCAGGTTCTTGAGCTCTTTGTATATTTTTTTCGATCAGCCCTCTGTTATATGTGTTGTTGGTGAAGATCTTTTCCCATTTTGTGGGCTGCATTTTTGTCTTGTTGACTCTGTGCTTTGCCTTGCAGAAGTGTCTCAGTTTCAGGAGGTCCTATTTATTAATTGTTGACCCCAGTGTCATAGCTTCTGGTGTTATGTTCAGGAAGCAATCTCCTGTGCCAATTCATTCAAAGGTACTTCCCACTTTCTCTTCTAAGAGATTGAGTGTGGCTGAATTTATGTTGAGGTCTTTGATCCATTTGAACTTAGGTTTTGTGCATGGTAATAAATATGAATGTATCTGCAATCTTCTACATGCAGCATCCAGTTATGCCAGTACCATTTGTTAAAGACTCTTTCTTTTTTCTATTGTGTAATTTTAGATTCATTTTCCATAATCAGGTGTTCGCAAATGTGTGAATTAATATCAGGGTTGATTCCATTGATCTACCTGTCTGTTTTTATGCCAATATCAAGCTATTTTCATTACTATATCTATATAGTAGAGCTTGGGCAGTCCTATTTTTATAACACTCACCGACCTCCTGTGAAACTTTATCCAAGGGCTTATTGGAATATCAAGTTTATAAGAACTCAGGAAGAATGTTCAGTGTTATATTATACAATGCAGCAGTCATCAAATTTCATGTACACAAAAATCACTCTAGGAGAATGATATTAAATTCATACCTCTGGGCCGTTACTTCAGAAATTCTGATTATTTGAGTCTGAATTAGTGCCTAGGAAACATATTGTTTTAAAAACAGCTATGGAAATAAGAGAAGAGAAAAATGAAAAAGAGCACTAGCTATTTACTCAAAGCCATCTATGGAAAGGGAGTCAACCACTATTGTTTGGACTTGGCAAAAGTTAAAAGGAAGGCAAAAGAGAAAAATAGTCATGGTGACGATCAGGAATGATGACTTCAAATATGCCCTGATAGATGGCTCCTGGGATCAGGGAGCCAGAATATCTAGCAAAAACATCCTATGCTATTGGAAAGGGCTTTAGGGTTGACTTCCTGCAGCTGGTATACACTTGGAAGCAGGGACAAAAATTACACTGGTTGCTAGTTATGAATGGAGCTCTGGACATTTGGGGACAGTTTTCAAGATGTGATTGCTTGACTCCCTAGACTTTTTGACTAGATAATGGTCGAGTTCCCTTGGCTGACCACTTTAGGTAGGAGTTTGTCTGCTGGACTTCTGTTAATTATGAATCAGAGCTTTATTTTATATAGAAACACACCATCATCTATTTATAATGCAATTAGTGTATGATTATGCTCATATGACATTTTTTGAAATACAAGACCATGAAGATAGACAGCTGATTAAAGCTGTTGTCAGGAGTTTGAGTAATGGAACAGAAAGAGAATTTTAAAGAATTGGGTTTGTGAATGCGGATTTCACATATTTTCCAAATTCATAGATCTCTATATCCCAAAGGAAATTTGTACTATTTGCAAATATTTAGAGCAACTTAGAAAGAGAACTCAAGATAGAATTCAGTGTGTGACAAATAAATCTAAGTGCATTGTAAATGCATGAACAAACACACTGGAAGGAGTGGTGAAAAACAGTTGACCTATGTAACTTTAGGAAGTAGTAACAGAACTGGATGATTTAAGGCTAAATGGACTTTGCACAGTACTCTGGTAAGTTTGTCTTTCACTAGAGTAAGGGTCCATAAATTTTATAGACAATTGGCTTAAATAAATATACAGTGAACTACAGATAATAATAAAATAACTAGAGGACCTACTTGCAAATAACAAAAGGAAAATTTGAAAATCATATACAAAGGGTTATACAAGTATATCTCTAGTAGGTAAAATGGCTGCAGCTTGCATTTGGTTCCCTGAGAATAGCTAAGTAGTGAAGAAACTGGCTATGTCCACAGATGATAGTAATAACACAATCTGCCACTACCCATCTTTCTGCTTTTGATTTAGAATCTATATATATCAACTGAGGTCAATAAGATTAAAGAACAACTACTATAATTATTTGCAATAATTGCAATGAGTCAACCCACCAATCACAAGAGTTAGGGCATAAACCTCCATGTATCCAGAATCTATTATAGTCCACCATTGAGTACGCACACTGAGCCCAACAACAAACAGGACAATAAGTGTCCCATGATGATTAGTGATCACGTCTGTTTCAGTTTGGTTGTTGTAAAAAGAGGAGTTGAGCCAGATTGCAGGTTTTCTTTTAATACTTTTTACAAAGACAAAATGAAGAAATTTGCATCATAAGGTTATTTTCAACTTGTCATAGATGAGGAAGCTCCCTCTTCTCTTCTTCCTCCTCCTCACCACCCACTTATGTTTGTGGTGTAGGATCTGCTCTGCTACAGTTCTATGGAATAATCCTTGTATTCATTGTGAATATGTATTAGTCTTATCAGTTAATTAAGAGCTTACTAGCTGATGGCTAGATAAATTGCTGAAAAGAAGGGTAAAGTCTGAGGAGTCATGAGGAAACACCATGAACCACATGGAAAACAGGATGGAAAGTATGTAGGTGAGGTAAATGAGCCTTGGGGCAGCTGACAGATTAGTATAAATGACATTTAAGTTATAAGAGTTAGCTAAAAACAAGCTTAAGCTATCGACCAAGCACTTAAATTAATATTAAATCTCTGCGAGGTTATTTGGGGAGCAGCTGGCAGGAAAGAAAAGTCTGCCTATACTACAGTTCTCATAATTACTTGTGATCTAAACTGTGAAACACAGAAAATCTCCACTATAGTTTCATAGCCCTGTATTCTCTATTTAGTATAACATCAATGACTGTTTTAGAATGCTGTGACAGATTTGATGTACAAAGTCTATGATTTGCAACAAACATTTATGGAAGTCAGCATGCAATCCTCAACATTTTCAAGTGTATGAATGTGGTATGCACATGTGTATTTGTCTATATTTTGTGTGACCTGTGCTACCTGTGGGTGAAAGCCAGAAGTTGCAATCAAAAGAATTCTTCAGTTGCTTCCCACTTCATTAACTTAGGCAAGTTTTCTCACTTGAATTGAGTGTCATTAGTGAATTAGTCTAACTAGCCAGATTGCCTAGTGGATCCAGTGTCCCCCTGCCCCCCTAAGCATTAAGATAATGGGTAAACTGGCCATGTGCACATGGTATTTATGTGGGTTTTGAAAATTCAAACTTTGATTTTCTTGCTTGTTGGGCAAACCCTTTCTCCACCTACTTATCTACCCTATCCTCATATATAGTACTATAAGGATTGCTACCTTGATGTCTGAAATTTGAAAAGAGGTCTTCCCAATACCTTGTGTAAAAGTAATTTGCCTTCTTCAAGCCTGTATACTTAGCTTACAAATAATGACAGTCATCTCCAGTTCACAACTTAGAAAGACACTCAGTGGGTACATGTGCTTTCCATGTTAGAATCAGGACTGAGGTGAAGTTCTCAGAATCCATACAGAAAGTTGGGTATGGTTACATACCACCTCCCCATAACCTGAATTTAGAGGGAGGAGTCAGGAGGATCACTGGAGCTTGCTGTTCACTGCTTAACTGTAAGTTCAATAACAAACCTTGTCTCAACAGAATGAAATGGAGATTGACAAAGTGGGTCATATAACGCCCTCTTCTGGCCTATGTGTGTAGATGGGCATATACTCCATCCCAAACACCATTCACATACACACATAAAAATAATATTCATAATAATCCTCTGCTCATTTTCACAGGGTGAGAATGAAATGAAATTGTGATGGTAACTGATGGCTAGCAATCTATTATATAAAAACTATGCACATACTAGTTACTATGAAAACTCTGTTAACAAGAAAAATCTTGACAAGATGGAAAATGAAAGACAAACATTTGCAGTGGGAGAGCTAAAGACTGGCTTACTGCACTGATGAGTGAGATGACTCCAACAGCAGAAGAAGCACTAAACTAGTGTCTTCTTATCACAGTCAATGAGTACTTGAAATGCATTACAGTATTCCATGGTACCTCCAACACTTCACTGGTACCTAAAGTTCTAGGTTTATGGAAAACTGAGCCAGAATACCCCTACTGTTTCCTTTATTTACTTAAAAATGAGTAAAATATTCACAATGTTTGTTATGTTTTTAAGTCTCAGAATTATACTGCTAGCCCATCAGAAAGATATTAAAACTAGATGGGAAGAGTACAAGTTATTAGTGGGCAGAGTCTGTCATGGGGAAAGTTCTACTGGGAAACATGGTAAGGTGGTATTAAATTATGCATACAGTTATCACCCCTGCCTTGCCTTATCTATCCAAACCAGAAGATATACTTAAGATTATTTATAAAGGTTCAGCATACATTCTGGTTACAAAAAATTGTCAAGAGACCAGAAAATACCTATAGGCTTGTAATAACAAGCAAAAAACAAAGTTCAAATGGAAAACTGTATGCTTGAACAAGCCAAATACATATTGTGAGCAATTGAAAATATGATAGACAAAAAAATGAAGAACTTTCCTTCTCCTAGTTTTAAACACCTGAGAAGCCTGAGTATAAGCATATAAGTAGGCTATTCTATCCCATTTTTTGAAAATAAGAAAAATTTGGTAATATTTACAAGTTGTGGCTGTATAACTATCATTGGACTGAACTTCTAGTTTTAATAGGTTAAAAAAACACATCCTCTGAGATTTCAGTTTACATACTTAATATGAAGATTTTCTTACAGAGTTCTTATTTGCCAGTATGCTCAGGGAACAACATAAAGTAGCCACAAATGGACAGAAAGAGAAGTTGACCTTCAGTGAGTTGCAGCTGAACCTTAAGTCAGTTTCATAGAGTGCTTTGTAACTGAGATAAGCCTTCTTTATTGTCCTTAAACAATATAAAATCTTGTTTTAATGGCCATGTGGAACAAGGCTGTCTATGGCTCAGACCCTGAGGAAGGCTATATAATCCCAAGAGTTCACTTTAATCAAGGACAAAGCCCTGGGAAACTAGGCTGTAGCCAGTCATGTGAATGTCATTTTCCTAAATACCATGTGAAAGAGAATGGTGCAGACAAGAGGAGAGCAGTAAAGGCCACTACACCCTAAGTTCTGTCTGTTAGCCCCAGAGGTGAGCGTTGTGCATGATGGGAGGCAGTCAGAGAAGGAACATTTTTCTGAGCCCTCTCCCATTTGACTCTGTTCTGAACAGAGGTTGCACAGCCATTAGAATTCCTTGTTAAAACTCTAGGGTACCCTTTACAAAGTGTGACATACTGTTCTGAAGGCACCAGTGGCCACTTCTGAGAACAGAATCCAGATATGCTTAGGTAGCATGTGCAGGGAGTGAGTGTTCTCATTAGCAAATTACTATCGAGGGCTTGTGCTACACCATAGGCTAGCAGGAATGACCTAAAAGAAGATGACAAAAGTCACCTCAGGGAGTGACAGAGCATGTAAGTCAAACTTCCTATTTCTGCCTATTTTATGAGGACAACCATGCTGTGTATGCCATGTTCTGAATATTCTGTTTCTATTTAACTACATTCAGCAATTCCATCCCCCAATGGCAGATGCTCCACACTTGGCAAACTCTGTGGGCAATTGAAGGATTTGTTTACCTTTGCTCTGAAGCTCTGTGACACTTATTCCTACATTCCTCTATTGAGAACAGAAGGCGAATAAATGCATAATACAGAGAAGCAGCAACCATTACCTCAAAAATAGGCTGGCTTGATTTGTGTTTTCCCTTAACTGCAATTAAATATTTTTTGTATTAGTGAATGCCAGTAAGTGCAATGGTCCAAGAGAAAATAGAGAAAACAAATGCTAAAAGCCACCATGTGGCAGTCCCAGTTGTATGTGGATGTATTCATTAACTTTGTTCTCTAGACTTTGCAGGGAAAATAGTGTTATTCCCTAGCATTATTCAGAAACCTTGAAAATTAAGTTGCTGTCAAGTGACTTCAGCTCAAGATATGCATTTGAAAAATGTGGGCAAGGAATGGGAATTTAAAGCAGAATTGAGGCATTTCCTCTATTTTTCAAAACATATTCAGCTTCATTTTCTGAGAAAAACTGTTGCTAACGTGGGACAGAAACCTCTCAGTCAATAATATATGGCTTTATAAAGATGTTGTTTCCTTGGAGGCCACGATTGCAGCAATGCCATTTTTAATTCATGTAGGCCAGCTGAATTTTTATATCAATTTTCAGTTTCCAGGCACTGCATGTCATTTTTTAGAGTACTAAAACATCCTCCTCACTGTCACTATGATACCTTTTGACTTCTGCAAACTCAACTAAACCCACAAAGGTCCCGAGCTCAAACCCATCTATAACTTTCCTCCCAACACAGTAATATAAAAGATCACTATGACTTTATAGTGTATGAGATGAGGATTATTCTCTGTAATTTTTAGATTTTATTGATGGATACACACACACACACACACACACATATATATATATATATATTCATATTGTATAAGTTATACATGATATATGCATATACATATATATAATGTTTGTTCAATTTATTTTAGTGGTGGTAAACATTCCCTTACAGGATATTGTGTGTGTGTGTGTGTGTGTGTGTGTGTGTGTGTGTGTGTTTACATGCTACATGTGAGCATATACCCTCAGAGTTCAGAGTTCAGAGTCCAAAACAAGAGACTAGATCCCCTGGATCCCAACTTAGAGGTGGTTGTGAGCCACCTGATGTGAATACTGGGAACAAAACTGAGGTTCTCTGAGAAGCTGGACCTTCTCAACTTCTGAGCCATCTTCCTAGACCCAAGAAATACCTTTTAAATGGACAAGATGTTATCTTATCCATATGACATCAAATTACATGATTTAGTTCATCGTAGAAGATCATTCAGTTCACATTTCAATTAATCTGCTTGGTTTTGTTATTTTAGCAGAGGAAAATTATCTCAGTGGGATTTCAGGAAAGATTGCATGCCCAGGGCACAGATACTTTAAATGTATATTGTTATGTAACTTTAAATGTTGACTATAATTTCTACATTGGGGTTTGCAAATTGTTTTATATGTGCAGTATGTCTTTGCACTAAAATTGAGCTTTTTAGCTATTCCTGATGTTTTATAGGTAGAAACAAATAATTTGGAATTGTAATTAAATTTTACATTCACAAGAAAAGAATCAAGGCTCAAAGAGTTTCCAACAGATGTGGCAGATAACACTATAGCACTATATAACTTGTTAAAGTTTTAACCATCTGTGTTAAATGTTTATTGAAGTAGTATCAATATTTTTAAAAGTATATGCTTCCTCATTTGAATAACAAAGTTGAGACAACACTATAAAACCAGGAACAGATGAACATCTTATACTGTATATTAATCCTTTTCATTATGTTATTATTATAATATATACATATATATATTAAATATATAGTATTATGCTAACACTAATACTGCTCACAAGGAATTAAAGTTTTAATTTTTCATAAGACCTAAAAGAAACTCTTATTGCTACAATAATTCATTCACGGTAAGCACAAAGAATATTGTATTTTAGAAGACTACAAGAACAATTAAAATATGTGTGCTTATAGTCTTAATAGTTATTTTCTGTTACTGTGAACAACATTGTAACCAAAAGTTACTTGGGGTAGAAATGCTTTAATACACTTACAGGTTGGAGTCCATTATGGAGGAAAGCCAGGATAGGAGTTCAGGGCATGAACCTCAAGACAGTAACTGAAACAGAACCACAGAGGAGTGACTGCTTCTTACTGGCTTGTTTTGGGGGCTTGCCATGTTTGCTTTTTGTACAACCCAAACCACCTGCCCAAGAGTGGCACCACTTACAGTGGTCTGAGTCCTTCCACATCAATCTGAATCAAGAAAATGTTCCACAGACTTGCCCAAAGGCCAATCTGATGTCATAAATTCATCAACTGATGTTCCTCTTCCCAGATTATTCTAATTTGTGCCAAGTTAATGAGCAATGCTTGTATCTGAGTTCCTTCCTTCCATGAACTACAGTGCATGAAAAGAATATAACTGTCATAATATCCATAACTGTAAAGGGAAGGTTTGAAATACCCAGAATAAATGAACTGCTCCTGAAAGTTAATTCATTCCACTTATTTCTTCTAACACCTGACGAAACTTGGGTATGCTCTGGTGGTTAAATGGACTGGCTTCTCAACACAATTTACCTGACTTGCCCACAGAATGCTTCATTCATGAATGCACTAAAAAAAAAGGAAATGCAGCCCACCTGCACCTATCCATTCTACCATGCAAATGGTTCTTGCTATATTAGTCAAAGCAGGCTGTATTCAGTGTGATGACAAACTAACACAAAAACTTCAGCATAAAGATTTTCACATGTATGACTCCTGATCAAAATTAGTGATTCTCCAGTCGACAAGGTTGCCATATGGTGACTCATCCAAATCACCTGTCCTTTGACAAACACGGTGAAAAAACTTGTCTAGAAATCACATTGTTTCCTTTGCTTTGATCTAAAAATAAGACATATTCATGCACTTTTTATCTACTATGCAAAAAGCTAGCTGTTTTGTTAGGGATACGGAAGTGACCCCAGATATTCTTGATACATATCTTCTTATACACATAGTTGGAAATTACAAGGTCAATCCATTTTTGACACCATAAGCGAATATAGGGCAAGAAATACATATCTTCCCTGCTTCACCTCTAATTTTGTTAATTTGTGTCTTGTCTTTTGGCTATTAGGCTAAGAGTTAATAGATCTTGTTTATCTTTTCAGTGAGACATTCCTTTAGTTATGTTCTATGAATTTCAACCCTGACACTCCTTTTTTCATCCACAGCTTTTGAGTTGTGCTTGATCTCTTCCAAAAACCTTGAGGTCCATCAAGTTAATCTGGAAATCTCTTAATTTTTTTCTAATAAGCACTTACAGGATGGACACTGAAGTAAGAACCAGGACAAAGAGTTCAGATGTATCAAACAATTGATTTTTATTGAAAAGTTTTTCAGAACTTCATATGAATACACTCTTTTACATCATTTTCCACCCCTTTCTCCTCATCTCTTTGTTATCCCAACTCCCTATCATGTTCATGCATTATTATTACTTCCTAGTAGTACTAGTAGTAGTAGCAGTAGTAGTAGTTGCAAGATATTTGATTGCACTAAAAAATCCCAAAACTGTTAATGAAATCAACCTTGGGTCAGGGTCAGAGTCAGTAACTAGCTGACAAGAATTAACCACAGAGAGTAGGGAGGTCCCAGGATTATGGATAGAAAGATGTGCAAGTATAGGGAGGGACTTAGAGGTCCAAGGACTTTGGGTTTGGGATAAAGAGAGAGATGTTCTCCTGATGAATCTCTGTTGAAAAGGAAGGTATAATAATAATAACACTATTATTATTATTATTGGTATATTTCGGTATAATATATATTACTTGACATAATAATAAATATTATTATTGTTACACATATGTGTGTGTAATATTACAGCCTACTGATTCCATTTAGTGTTGCTTCTATGTTTATGTCTTTAAGGCTGACCACTTGGAATAGAGTAATCTACCAATGGGGTCATTCTTTGAAAAGACTCATACTTCCTCCCTTGGCTCCCTTGATTGTATATGGCTTGTCACCTATGGTGGGTCTTTGGAAAATCTCCCCATCTGCATCCTCATGTTGACAATGAATCCCTTTCTATAGAGTAGGCCTTTAATCCAATTAGACAGTTGTTGTTCAGATAAAAGATAAAAGTACATCTGTTTCACTACTTGGCATGTCTTGCCAGGCCAGTCATTTTTGTGGTTCACAGACTGTATAGCTGAGTAGGACTATTGATTGCTTTTTTCCCTCAGCAACTTACATAGTACCTTGAGGTTCTGTAACAGTTGGTCCTTTGTGAGGAGGTTTCTGGGTCAGTTCAAGTTGAATTAAACTATCGAACAAAATTGAAGTGCCAGGCACAGGAAGCCTCCATTTAAGTTGTTGTACAGAAAAATCTAATAAATTCCCCAAACAATATAGGCTATGGCCATTGCCCTTGACTGCCTCCCAGAAATTAAGACCCTATTTATGAAGACACTTCACACAGAGAAACTGAGAAATTCATGACTTGATTTTTATATTCTTAAGGAAGGAAAACTTGAGGCTTACTCATCAATAATCTTCATTTGAGTTTAGGAATATATGAGAGGTAATATGTGTTATTATGCCTAGTTTTCTCTCCTAGATATATACCTTTCTAGTGGACTTCAATGAAACCTAAATCTACATTCAGGGATTCCTGTTTCTGTAGTTGACTTGCATTAATGCCGTATCGAACAGAGCCTCAGACCTCTATCCTTCATGCCTGCAGTGAGGCAGGACGACACCTTCCACTTCACTGTGATGACTCAGTACAGTACCTCTGTAAAGTGCCCTATACCAAAAAGCTACTTTTGTACCAGCTACTGCAATTCAAATTTCCTGACTCCAAATAATTTTATACATTCAGAAACTACCCTTGTTGAACTGACCATTGTGTAGACTAGAGTAGATTTAGGGTGTATAATAGCTATGATTCACATCAGAGTACAGATCCATTGTATCTATATGATGAGCTCTAGCATGCCACTGTTTGCCAGGTGCATGAAAAGATTTTAGGATAAAATAACATGGTAGTAGAAATTTCATAATATATACACCAGAGCATTTACACCAGGGCCTGAGACAGTAGAGTTACTCTGCATGCTAGAACATACAACCAAATGACTGTGCACAGTTTACCTATAATTATTAAACTGATCTAGAAATTATTTTAATATATTCAATATCTATATCACCTTATTTTTTGCCTGCTTTACTGAATTACCTAGAATGTTTCTTAAAAAAATACCTGTTACCCATTGTGGTGAATCAAAATTGTAATCCCCATACTCAGATGGCTGAAGCATGACGAAAATATTGGTTACACGGTGAGGCCCTGAATAAAAATTTTAAAACAAATGAAATAAATAAATAAAATTTGCCCATTTCTCAGTTTTATTGCTAAATCTATTGATTTTTAAAATCAGGCTTATTTTCTTTTTCATATCCTTTCCTCAAAACAATTTATTTAAAAAGCAGCAAACATCGATTAAATGTCTTCTATATACTAGGCCTTCACATGGATGCTAGGTATCCAAAAAAGTAGCCTTACATCCTGTATCCAATATTTCAATTCTGAGGTTGGAAATCATTGAATTACTGGGAGAAATTCTGTGCTTCCCTTGATAAGCACTGGAGGTGGGGGGGCGCTCATCCACCCTGGGAAGACTGGTGGTGGTGCCTCTCCCTTTCATCACATCTCCATCCATTTCATCAGCAACCCTTTCCTCATTCACACAAAGATCAGCCTCCAATATTTGCCATATATTGTAGGCGATTCAAACCCAACCTGGCCAAAGATCATTTTAACATCATTTTATCTTTATAAACACTTCCAACACTGCTCTGTTATCCCCATGTTATGGCAAGATAATAAATGCCCAATGCTGTGTAGTCAATATCATCACCAAGACTGAAACAAAAACTAAAATACTTTCCACATTACTCAGAGTAATCACAAAGTTGACAAGGAATAATAATTAACTGTTGAATTAAAGGGTACTTCCCTGAATAAAAACATGACTCCCCAAAGAAAGGATCTGTGGATGTTCTAATTTCTAGAGATAGTTTGAAAGTGTGAGACCGAGTAACAGCCATACTGGTGAGGATGTGGAGCAAGGGGAATGGCTCCTGCATCGCTGGTGGGAGTGCAAACTTGTACAGTCACTTTGGAAATCAATACAGTGGTTTCTCAAAATATTGGAAATTTATCTACCTCAAGACCCAGCTACAGCACTCATAGGCATGTACACAAAGGACACTCCACATACCACAAAGACACTTGCTCAACCATATTTATAGCAGCTTTTTTCAGAAGAGCCAGAACCTGGAAACAACCTAGATGTCCCTCAGCTGAAGAATGGATAAGGAAAACGTGGTACATGTACACAGTGGATTATTACTCAGCTGTTAAAAACAAAGGCATCATAAAACTTGAAGGCAAATGAATGAAACTAGAAAAAAAATCATCCTTTGTTAGGTAACGCAGACCCAGAAAGACAAACAAGATTGGTGGAAAGCCCCAATAGTCATCAGAGACTTCATTCAGCAACTGGTAGAAACAAATGCAAACCCACACTCAAACATTAGGCAGAGCTTGGGGAATCCTGCAAAATAATGGAAGAAAGAATTATAGGAGCCAAAGGAGATAGGGATACCACAAAATTCATAAAATCAACTAACCTGGGCTCATAATAGCTCACAGAGACTAAACAGACAACAAGGAAGCTTTCATGGTACTGACCTAGGCCCCATGCATATATGTGACAGTTGTGTGGCTTGATATTTTTGTGGGATTCCTAACAGTGGATGTAGGGGCTTCTCTGACTCTTTTGCTGGCTTTTAGGATCCTTTTCCTTATACTGGGTCACCTTGCTCAGCCTTAGTATTATGGAGGTGCTGGTGTTTAGTCTTGCTGCAACTTGGTATGCCATATTTTGCTGATATCCATGGGAGGCCTGCCCTTTCCTAAATAGAAATGGAGGAGTCCCTTGGGGGATACAGAGGGGAGGTGGCGGGAGGAACTGGAAGGAGACAGAGACAGGATGCAGTTGGGATGTCAAATAAATAAATATTAAAATTTAGAAAGAAAGTGTGAGGCATGAGATTGTCTTGAGGGACAGGTCAGGTTAGATGATAGAGGAACACCGGCGTTGCTTAGGCGCATGAGGAACCCTCACTAGAGCAAAAGCACAAAGATAGGCCAGGACATGAAAGGGTTGCAAGCTAAATAGGAAATTTTATATCTGCGAAAAACAACTGTTTGGTGAATCTTTAACAGTTTCTTCACTCCCTTTTTAAGATGCTCATTTTCCTCCAATTCTTGGCAATTTTTATGTATCTCTCAAATGTTAGCTGGAATGTTTTTAGCCTCGGACACAGTTCTTACATACCACCAGTCTCTCCACAGGAGATGAAGCACATCCCACTCTCACAGTTCTTATTCAGGTGAGCATAACACTCCTCCCATTGATCTAAGAATTCTCATTTCAGAACTGAAGAAGCACTAGAAAGCAGGAGAATGGGTACTTGGTTGTGTGATTGGTTGGTTGGTTGGTTTCAGAACCCTGGCATCTGTGATTATCCTTAGCATACAGAGAGCTCTTTACTGATGTTCACTGCTTAAATTAATGAATAAATAAGTTATTAAGAAGAAGGTCAATGACAAGAAAAGTAAGCCTAATTTTTTAAAACTCACATACAAAGAATGGGGTGTAGCAGAAGACACTCAATGTAAGTCCAATTGCTTAGATCTAAAATGTATTAGGTATAATATGATTTGGAAACATAAAACACTTCTCCTATGTTACCTGATGTTTCCAAATCATTGTGATATAGTAAGGACAGCTCAATACTGTAACTTTTATTCATCTGTAAAAATTGATAATGTGAAGAAATTACTTTAGCTTAAATAAGCTTCATAACAGAGGCAAATATGATTTAGTGTGAGTCTAAAGTTATGAGGCAAAAATTCCCCAGCATTTATTTTAATAAGGCTCATTTTCATATGCTAGCAGAAGACTTAGAAAATGATTGTTAAAGGGGAGATATTCAAATCATCCTTATTCTTGGAAGATGTAGTTTGGAGGAATAATTGGAATTTATAATGTAAAACCCCACTGTCTTTAAAATATACAAATAAGTATCATACTCTTGTGAAACCATGGCATCCCAACTGCTTTTCTTTTAGTCTCTTTTGGTTACTTTAGCATGTCATGACAATATAGAATTCTTCGGGAAAGAGAAGTAAGAAGAAATTCTACTGGTCAAACTACTAACTCTCTCCTCAAGCAATGAAAGATGTTGGAGGTGCCAGATAATTAAGATTCTTCTTTGCATTAAATGAATTGACCTAAATAAAATTTTGTCAATCAGATCTAGTAGGATCACTCTCTCTCGACTGCTGAAGAATGAGCCAGTTATGAAGAACAGACTAAATGGAAATTCAAGTCAAGTTAAACATTAATATTTATATTTTCCTTTAAATTTTTTACATTCAAGAAATCATCCATTTTTATGCATGGAAAGGAGTCATTTAATTGATTTTCACCATTTCTAAATGAGTACCACCAGCTTCAGGCAAAAGTCATTAGAGTAACATCTCTACCAGAATGAAACACAAATCCAATGAACACTTATATTCAACATTTGGAAATTCAGGCTTCAGGCTGATGGAAGTGATTCAAATAACTGCCTCTCATTAAATGCTGAGAGCAAGGTAGAGTGGATGTGTCACTCTAAATGAGCAACTCTTTCAGCTGTTGTACACAGATTTTTAGTAATGAATGCAGATATGTAATCCATGGCATAAACCATCCATTATATTATGCAATGAATTCCAGTGTATTAAAAAAGATATAAAATAAAATGCAAATATAAATAAAAGAAGACCCATTACTAAAAACACAGCCAATGAATGTCATACTTATGCATATTATCATCCCCAAAAATTAAACAAGTATACACTTATTTGTATTCTTTTTTGACACTTAAGGGAAAGATTTTAAATTTGAGCACTTCATATTAGTAGAATTTATTCACTATATCTTAAATATTACTTTAATTCATTCTGTTTTCAATACTGAACCAAAGTTTTTCTTTTAATTTTTAGAACATTTCAATGATATTAAAAGCAATTTCTATAGAAAACAAAGTATTTAGGGCCAGGCGGTGGTAGCACATGCCTTTAATCCCAGCACTCGGGAAGCAGAGGCAGGCACATCTCTGTGTGTTCAAGACCAGCCTGGTCTACAAGAGCTAGTTCCAGGACAGCGTCCAAAGTCTCAAAAAAAACCCAAACAAACAAAAAATAAGTGTTTAAATTGTATGGTTTATATAGAGCTACAAAGCATAGCTCAGTGACAAAGGTAGAGTATGGCCTAAGTTTTTTGGTTAAATTTTCTTATCAATCAATACAGGAAAGTAGGGAAAAGAAACTTTCTGAATAAATCTCAAGAAGGTATAGTTTATCTAGGAGGGCTTACCTAGTGAATATAACAAATGAAAAGAGTGTCAAGGTGATACAAAATGAGTTTTAAAAATAACTATGCAAGAATGCATTCAAAAGAGAAGAAATATCCAACCAGGTACCCAGGCACTTTCTCTTAGTGACCCAGAAATCTATGTTCATATATTCAGACCAGAATCATGCCATCTAACATAATCAAAAGTTTTGAAACTCTCTCATTCCTTAAGATATTGGCTAGTCTAGATTTCATTAATATCTAGTAGATTACTTCAGTATCACGGGCTTTCCATTATTCCAATTATGAAGTATTTGTGTCCTTCACATGAATTTGAAAATATCTCAGAGCCCTTCATTCACTGTAGCTGTGATATTTTAGTTACTTTTCTCATCATGGTGATGAAATAGCTGGTGAGAAGCAGCTTTATTTATAATAGCCAAAACAAGAAAATAACTTAGATGTCCCTCAACTGAAGAATGCATTAAGAAAATGTGGTACATTTACACAATGGAATTATTACTCAGCTGCTAAAAGCAATATCGTGAAATGTGCAGGAAAATAGATGGAACTGGGAAATATTATCCTGAGTTAGGTAACCCAGACCCAGAAAGACAAATATGGTATATATTCACATATAAGTGGCTATTAGCCATAGACCAGAGAGGTTAGAGAATGAGGAAGATTCTAAGGAGGGATGCATAGATCTCCCTGGGAAGAGGAATAGAATAGACTTTGCAAGTGGACCAGGGGTAGATGGGAATGGGAACAGGAGGAACCAGGCATGTGGGGAGGAATGAAAGTAGAGAGTACTACAAGAGATGACTGGAATTTGGTGGCATCTTAGAGATTATGTAGACACCTAGTGCAGTGGAAACTCCCCAGAATATATAATAATGAAGTTTTCTAATAATGAAGAACATGGAATCCAAACTGCCCATTTTCTATAATTAAGCAAGGCTTCTAGAAGTAAGTGAGACTAACCTGCAATCTGTCCTGCCTACAAGATTTACTAGGTTAATGGTGGCACAGAATTTGTGGTAGTGACCAACCAATGACGAGTTCAATCTGAGACACATGCCATGACAAGGAGCCTATGCCTGACACTAACTGGATAGCCAGTAACCAGAGGCAGGACAGCACAGTGACCCAGGACAGAACCAAACATGACAAGCAAAAATAAATAAATAAATAAATAAATAAATAATAAATAAATAAATAAATAAATGTTTAACAGTTAATGAAATAATCCTTAATGATATTCTGCTATACTCAAAGATGAATGCTTACCCCAGTTGTCATCAGAAGGGCATCATCCTGCAAATGGGAGCAGATGCAGAGACCCGGAGCCAAACACTAGGTGGAGCCAGGGCAACCCCTGCAGAAGAGAGGGAATAAGGGATTGTAGGAGTGAGAGGGGTCCTGGACACTGCAAGAACACAGCCCACAGAATTAACTAAGCAAGGTTAATAGGGGCAAACACAGGCTGAAGTGACAAACACAGACTCTGTATGGGTCTGTGCTAAGTTCTCTACTTATACTTTATGATTGTATGACTTGGTATTCTTGTGGGACTCCCAAAAGTGAGTGGAGGTGGGGGTTCTCTGATTCTTTTGCCTGTGACTGGGATCCTTTTTCTGCTCCTGGGTTGCCTCATTCAGCCTTGATAACACAGAATGTTCCTAGTCTTATTGTAACTCGTTAGGCTGTGTTTGGTGAATATCCCTGGAAGCCCTGCTCTTTGTGGGGGTTGGGTGAGGGGATGGAGAAGAAGTGTATCTGCTGCAAAAGGTAGCAGGAGGAGGGCAGATGAGTAGAGGAAGGGGAAACTGTGATCAGGATGTATTATATGAGGGAAAAAAGAACTTTTTAAAAAGAATATGATAGACTATCAAACGAAAAAAAAAATAAGGACCAAGCATGAGAAACCTCCTTTCAAACTTTTGCTCGGGAGAGTTCAAGAAGTTCTAACATCCTTATTGATGAAGACATCATGCACTTTTGACCCAACAGTGGAACAATCAAGGTGTATCTGACTTGGAAACATCTCTGAGGACTAGTATTCATGTTATTGAATATGAGCAACACTAAATAGACTCATCAGGTTGTATTTATATAAAAATGAGTGTGTGTGTATGCATGTATGTGTGTGTGTTTGTGTATGGTGGGTGCATGTGTATGCATAATACAAAGACATAATAATGATTAGAGAAAAAAACCATGAATTTGAGAAGATGTGAGAGGATCAGGAAGGCATAGATAGAGGAGAAATTATGTAAATACAGTACACATATACAAAATACCGTAACTATTTTGATTGATATGGTATTGAATCTATACATTGCCTTTTGTAATACAGCTATTTATATAACATTAGTTTTTCCAGTCCATGAGAATGCAAGGTTTTCCTAGCTCCTTGTGTTTTGGTTTCCTTCATCAGGTTTTCAAAGTTTTCATAATAAAAATCTTTTACTTTATTCATTAAGTTTATTGCAAGGTATTTTTATGAGATTATTTATGGTTTTGTTTTCAGTAAGAATGTTGTAGCTGCCGGGCGGTGGGGGCGCACACCTTTAATCCCAGTACTCAGGCAGCAGAGGCAGGTAGATTTCTGTGAGTTTGCGACCAGCCTGCTATGCAAGAGCCAGTTACAGGACAGCCTCCAAAGCCACAGAGAAACCCTGTCTCAAAAAAAAAACAAATAAAAAAATGCTGTAGTTATATGACGTCTAATAATTTTGTATGTTAACTTTGTATTCTGTTAATTTGATGAAAGTGATGGTCAGTTCCAACAGCTTCCTAGTGAAGCTTTTATGTATAGAATCATATAACCTGTAAATATGTTTTGACTCCTTTTCCTGTTTGAAGCCCCTTTATTCTCTTCTCTGATCTTATTGCTCTAAGAATTCAAGTCCTATATAGAGAAAGAATGGATGAAGTGGACACCCATGCTGTGTTTCTGACATTAAGAAAATGCTTTGAATTTTTTTCATTTACTGTATGATTGACTAGTGTTGCATGGAAACCTATTCCTCCTTTCCTTCTCTCTTTGTGACTCATCATGAAAGGATGCTGGTTTTTCCCAAAGCCTTTCTGCACCTATTGAGATATTCATGTAATTTCTGTCCTTAAGTCCATTTATGTACTGTATTATATTCATTGATTCACGTATTTTGAGGCATCCTTGTATCTCTTCATGGCTTCTTGGATTCGGTTTGCAGTATTTTTCTGAGAGCTATTGCACCTCTGTTCATCATGCAGATAGGTCTACAGTTTTCTTTTTGTTTTATCTTTATCATGTTTTGGTATTAGAGAAATAACGACAACATGAAAAGAGCCTGGTATAAACCTTTCTTTTTTCTGTTATGGAGTAGTTCAAAAAGCTTTGGTATTAGATCTGTAAAGGTCAATATAATTCACCAGAAATATATTTAGACCTGAAACGGTTTTAGTTGGGAGACTTTACCTTTAGTTGCTTCAGCCTTTTTTTCCTGTTATATACTTTTATAATCTCATCATTGTTTAGTTCTGGTAGCTCATATATATGTAGTTCCTTCCACAGTAGACTCTAAGTCTATAAGGTATGTCCTAATGATTTCTTGAATTTCATTGCTGTCTGTTTTAATATTTCCTTTTAAATCTTTGATTTTATTAATTTGGGGCTCTTTCTATTTTGTAGCTTTTGGTATACTTGGTTCATTCTGTATATATAGTGTTGTGAGTATAATGATATGGGAAGGTTCTTTTCTGGTCTTGTATGTTCAGATTTCTAAATATCTCCTGTATCTCTCTGTAACAAGATTTAATATTTTCTGAGATGATTTTGTTGAAAATGGTTTCTTTTTTCTTATTTTTTATTTTTAAATTTAAATTTAAATTAGAAACAAGGATGCTGTCAATCCCTGGTCCCTTTCCCTTTCCCTCCCTCCTCCCATGACTTCCCACAAACCCCCCTATTACTCCCTCATTTCCTCAGGGAGGGTGAGGTCCTCCATGGGGTTGTCCATAGTCTGTCATTTCATGCAGGGAAGAGACTAGACCCTCCCCCAAGAGTCCAGGCTGAGAGTGTATCTCTCATTGTTGCATGGGCACCCAAAGTCCATATGTATGCCAGGAATAAATACTGATCTACTACTCAAGGCCTCCTCACTGACATACACATTCAGGGAATCTTGATCAGTCCCATGCTGGATTCCTAGACATCAGTCTGGGATTCAAGAGCTAACTCTTATCAGGTCAGCTGTTTCTGGGGGTTAAACCAGCCCAGTCTTAACCCCTTTGCTCATCAGTCCTTGCTCCCTGTCACTGGGTTCCTTGAGTTCAGCTCAGTGTTTAGCTGTGGGAGTCTGCCTCTGCTTCCATCAGCCATTAAATGAAGGTTCTGTTCTCCAGACTCTCTGGAATGGGAAAAGATATTCACAAGCCCCACATCTGACAGAGAACTGATCTCCAAAATTTACAAAGAACTCAAGAAACAAGTCTAAGAAACACCAAAGGATCCAATTAAAAGTGGGCTACATAACTAAATAGAGAATTCCCATTAGAGGAGTCAAAAATGGCTGAGGGGCACTTGAGAAAGTATTCAACATCCCTAGCCATCCGGGAAATGCAAATCAAAACAACTCCAATAACAGTTTATGCTGAAGAGGTTATGGAGATAAGGGAACACTCTTCCATTGCTGATGGGAGTGCCAACTGGTATAGGCACTTTGGAAATCAGTATGGAGATTCCTCAGAAAGATTGGAATAAGCCTACCACAAGGCCAAGGAATTTCACTCTTAGGCATATACCCATAGAATGCACATTCATACAACAAGGACATCTATTCCATTATGTTCATAGCGGCATTATTTGTAATAGCCAGAACTTGGAAGCAACCTAGATACCCCTCAACCGAAGAGTGGATAGAGAAAATGTGGTACATTTACACAATGGAGTACTATTCAGCAGAAAAAAACAATGGAATCCTGAAATTTCCAGGTAAATGGATAGCATTAGAAGAAACCATCCTGAGTGAGGTAATCCAGTCACAAAAAGACAAACATGGTATGTACTCTCTCAAATATGGATTTTAGACATAGATCTGGGGAGTGAAAATGGTTTCTATGTCTCTAGTTAGAAGTTCTTCTTTTCTGTCCATGCTACATTAATTTAATCTTTTTTTAAGGTCTCCCATATATCTCAAACAATCTGTTCATGTCATCATATTAATCTTTGCTATTGTTTTCAGGCCCTAATATGATATTCTGTCCTCCCCTCTATAAATGAAGGTGTTCCATAAAAAGGAAAAGCACAACAAATAGGGAAAATAAGACTATTCGACTCTTCAAAATATAACCAATCCCACATATCCCTTGATATTTATTTTGGAATTAGTACATTTGGATTAGTCAATGGTTGATCTTTTAAAGTAACGATGTTCTTTCAATTGAAGTATTTTCAATATAAAAGGGGAGCAGGTATGATTGGAATGCCATTTTTCTCTGCAGCTGTGATGTTTGGTGTACCTGTCTCAATGCACAGCATTTCTCTGAGTAGAAAACACCAGAAAAATAGTCATTATAAAAGATAAACCCAGTATGAGTTCACAGTAGTCATGAAACTTTAGCATTTTATAAAGTAATAGAGAACATATAGTAGAATAGGTAAAGTAAGATTAGTGATTAAGATTGAAAGTGGAGAATGAAAGCAAATAGCAAGGGGGAAATAGATTTAGGGTAGATTAGATGGTTCAGGTTAAATGTAGAATGGAATGATTAAGTAAAGAAATATAAGCATGGGTCTGGAATGGTCAGTGACTAAGAGCATGGGCTGCTTTTCCAATAAAACTGAGTTTGATTCCTAGCATCCACATGAGGTAGCTCATAATTGTCTGTAATTCCATTTCTGGCCTCTGTGGGCATCAGCATACACATGCACACATGTGCATCATTAAAATAATAAAATTAAACTTTAAAAATATAAAAAAGAAGTCCCATATCTCAGACGACAAAAATCAGATACCTTGCAAAGCAAGTACTAGCTTACTTTCTTTGGAAATCTTATTAAAAGAAAATTGTGTGGAACAAAAGAGAGCTGCTAAAATGACCCAGTGAAATTCCTGTCATGCAAGCATAAATACTGAAATTTAGATTATCAGCACTCATGTAAAAAGCCAGGTGTATTGGCACACATCTGCAGTCTCTGTGCTAGAAAGACAGAGATGGGACAATCCCTGGGACTTGATAGCTAGATAGTAGTTTATTCAATACTCAGCAAGAAGCTTATTTCAAAAAAGCAAGTTAGGATGACAAACTACACATACACACACACACACACATACACAAGAGAGAGAGAGAGAGAGAGAGAGAGAGAGAGAGAGAGAGAGAGAGAGAGAGAGAGACGGACAGAGACAGACAGAGACAGAGACAGAAGAAAAGAAAAAAATGGAAAAAGAGTGATGCCAAGAACAAAACATAGCAGAGCTGACTGTTAAAGTGACAATGGACTCTAAATTAAGGAAGAAGGATCGCAAAGGAGAGAGTACTGTGTGGATGTATCAAGTCTGTATGCAGTCTTATCGGAATGCGAGATGCAGTCACAACTCTTCTGATGTTCCTTTCTTGGTTCTCAGATATTTGACACATGATTGGGGAGTCAGTACACAGATAGTGATAGCATAATGGGAGTTGCAGATACCAAATATAACTTTTAGTTATGAGTACTCTTAGGGATTGAGTACTGAAATGCCATTCTTGCTCTGAAACATTTTTCACAGATGTTGGTCTGATTGGCACTTCTGGAGTCAGCTCTCACCTCTGGGCAGCTCTTCAGGAGTCTTACTGGGAATGTTGTTCTAGCCCTTTATCAGGAAGATGACTATGTTGACCCTGGCTCCGGGCAGTCTCTCCCGAACTGCTTGGAACTTGAATCTATATTCCACTGTAGGTTCTGGCTCCAACCAGTTTTCTATCTCACAAAGTACTAAAAGTATTCTTCATATAAAGTTCAAAGTATAGTCCCATGACATTTACTCTTAGTTAGCCATTAGTGTAGTTCCTGGGAGTCTGGAACTGTAGATGCATCAGAGGCCTTTCAAAACAGCATTTCACTGTTTCTCTGGTTGAGCAATGACATAAGAGTGTTTTCTCCAATGTCTCTCCTCTCTCTATAGCTGACAAAGGCAATTCCTCCATATTCTTTTTTCCTTCTTTAAAATGTCACTTAGAGAACACTACCACTTTCCCAAAGCTCATGGCTCTGCTCTCTCTGTCTTTGTCTCTGTTTCTCTCTCTCTCTCTCTCTCTCTCTCTCTCTCTCTCTCTCTCTCTCTCTCTCTCTCTCTCACTCTCTCTCTCTCTCTCTCTCTCTCTCTCTCTCTCTCTCTCTCTCTCTCCCTCATGATGAACAACTGCTTACACCAGGAAAATGGGAATCAGTCTACCATAAGACCCAGCAATTCTACTCTTAGGCATATACCCAAAGGAAGCACATTCATACAAGGATGTCTGTTCTACTATGTTCATAGCAGCATTATTTGTAATAGCCAGAACCTGGAAGCAATCTAGATGCCCCTCAACTGAAGAGTGGATAGAGAAAATGTGGTACATTTACACAATGGAGTACTGTTCCGAAGAAAAAAAATAATGGAATCTTGAAATTTGCAGGCAAATGGATGGCACCAGAAGAAACCATGCTGAGTGAGGTAACCCAGTCACAAAAGACAATCATGGTATATATTCACTCATTTATTGGATTTAGACATGAAGCAAGAGAGTGCCAGCTTACAATCCCACTTCCAGAGAGTCTGGGAAACAGGGAGGACCCTAAGAGAGATATGCATGGCACCCCAGAGAAGGAGAATGGGACAGGATCTCCTGAGTGGACTGGGAGCATGGGGGAGGGGACAGAGAACTGGGGTAAAGTGAGGGGGAGAAGAGAAGGGTAGAGGAAGACATGGGGGAGCAGGAAGGTAGAGTCAAGGGAAGAATAGAGGAGAGCAGGATGAGATATACCATAATAGAAGTCATTATAGGTTTGAAGAGAGATCTGGCACTAATGAGATTTCCAGAGATCTACAAGGATGACACCTACTGACAATCTAAACAATAGTGTAGAGACTACCTTAAATGCCCTTTCCCAATAATGAGATTGGCGACTACCTTGTATGCCATCCTAGAGTCTTCATCCAGTGACTGATGGGTACAGTTAAACACTGAACTGAACTTCTGGAAACCAGTGACAGACAGGGAGGAGTGATGAGCAAAGGGGTCATGACTGGGCTGGTGAAACCAAAATAAACAGCTGACTTGAAGAAGGAGTAGCTCATGAACTCCAGACTGATGGCTGAGGGTCCACCATGGACTGATTCAGACCGCCTGAAGTGGGTGGCAGTGAGGAGGCCTTGACAATCTTTGGGGCCTCAGGTACTAGTATTTATCCCTGGCATTAAAATGGACTTTGGGAGCCCATTCCACATGGAGGGATGTTTTCTCAGCCTGGACACATAGGGAGGGCCTAGGGCAAGGATATGATAGACTTTGGAGAGCCCACATGAATGGCCTCACCCTCCCTGGAGAGTCAAGTGGTTCAGTTAAGGGACTACAACACTTCTCAATGATCTGGGCAAAGGGTTAAGGATTTAAATGAAGACAAAGACAGTGACTCATTATTGCAAGGAGAATGGCATTTATTGTAACAAGAGCAGAGCATTAACTACCAATAGCAAGCATTTGAATTTAGACAATAAGAATGGGCAGAAAACAGGAACTTGCATTCAGGCTATACTGGGAGGGGACTAGTAGCTCCTAGTCACAAGCTGGTCAGCAGACCCCCATGGAGGAAGGGTGCAATAGGAATTGTATGGGGATAGAGGGGCTTGGCAAAGGAGGGATTGGTGGGGGCTGCGGGGGAGGAGGAGAGTAAGAGTGATCTGGGACTGACATATGAGAGAAAAAAAAAACACTTCTTCAAGTTAAAAAAACTCATATTTTTATTAAACCAATCACAGTGCCATATCGGTTCAGAGTGTAACAAAATATATCACAACACAAAGAAATATACACATAAATAAAAATATTTTTAAGTAAAATGAACATCCTACAAATGTCATTCCATTTTCTTCCTTTGATCAGAATTCCACAACATAGGAAATGTCAACAAATGATTGAAAATAACCCAAATTATGAGATAGATGCCATTATAAAAAGAAACTGCTAGTGTAGAGACCACCTCGAATGCCCATTCCTGATAATGAACTTGATGTCTATAACCATCCTGGAGCCTTCATCCAGTGACTGATGGAAGCAGAGGCAAACACCCACAGTTAGACACTGAACTGAGCCCAAGGAACCCAGCGACAGAGAGAAAGGAGCCATGAGCAAATTGGCAAAGAATGGGCTGGCAAAACCAGCAGAGACAGCTGATCTGAACAGGGGAGAGCTCTTGGACCCCAGACCGACAGCTGGGAGGCCAGCATGGGACTGATCCAGACCCTCTGAATGTGAGAGTCAGTAAGGAGGCCTGGGCAACCTATGGGGTCCTGAGCAGTGGATCAGTGTTTATCCCTGGAATACTAACAGACATTGTGTGTCCATAACACAAAGAGGGATGCTCTCTCAGCCTGGACTCTTAGGGGAGTGCCTGAACCCTACCCTGAGTGAAATGACAGACTCTAGATATCCCCTATGTGGAAGGAATTGGCAATAGGGTGGGAGGATGGGAGGCATGGTGGGGGAGTGAGGTAGGAGGGGAGGAAGAAGGAACTGGGATTGACATGTAAAACAAGCTATTTAAAATTAAAATAATAATAAAAATATATAAAAAAAGAAACTGCTACTTGTAACCACACAATGTTATTATTTGTTTTATCTAAACTAACATAGATATCACCCACAATTTCAAGCCCATCCTCACCAAAAACATTATACAATGATTCCTATGTGATCATTCTATAAGTTTTCCATTATTTTCTTGCAACATTACAAGCCATTGTATGTATAGACTTTTTCCTTTTGAGTCATTAGTTTCTTGTTAATACCTGTCTTCCATGCTTCACAGAAGCCATATATATGCCTTATTTTCATAATATATCTCCAATTTCCAAGCATTGTACCTTGCAGAAAGAAATCACTCATCAAAGAATAGTGGCAAAATAAATAATAAAAATAGATCATTTCAATTACCTATTATTCAAAAAACACTGTAATAGCTCTTCTGTGTATATGACTGGGGAGGGATTAAAATAGCAAACAATCCTCATAGAGTGTGATAAATGCATTATAGTAGGTAATAAACCAAGAACTTTACCTCTTCTTATAGAACATTATCTCTACCAGCCAATGAGTTATTAATTGTTATTCTTATTTACAGGTGTGTAAATATTTTCAGAGACTCACCAAATTTCAAATAACTAGTAAAGCATAAATAACCTGAGTTTATTTATCTTGTATTTCCCTGTCCTGTTTTATAGAGTCCCTGAGTATTGATAATTTAATCAATGTTGATATGTTCACACTATCCTATGAACTTGGTATATTGGTAAACAAAAGATGAAAACATCCCTTTCTTTACAGAGTGAGCATTCAAATTTACAATGATAAGAAATAGAAGCTATTATTATGCATAGTATGTAAAAGTCATTATTTCCAAGTTAATTCAGAGGAAAAAGATGTAAATAAGGGATTGACTGCTTTCCACTGGATAGAGGAGAGTACTCTCAGAGTTAACTAGGTATTTTTCTGCCTACTTAAAACCTTTGAGTATGTCAGAAAGAGGAACACCTTTCCATCAGGCACATGCAGTCCTCCTTGGGAATCTCTTATACCTCCTGTGACTCTCTGTTTCCATGACAACTACCATCATTCAGGTTCCTGTTTTCTCACATTTTAACTGCAAATTTTTTCTTATATATCTGTCTACCTTCAGTCCTTCCTTCTCTTAAGCTCTCCTGTTCTTAATTAGTCTGTTCTGGCAAGGCAAACAGACGTTGGATCTCAGCATCCATTCTAATCCCACAGTTGTAGTTTTGTATATGGCTCAAATGAATGTAATTCTCTCTTAGTAAAGAGGGTGTTTGATTAATGACCTTTATAAAATGAGGAAATCTGATAATAAGGGCAATATTATAATTCCTAAACTAGAGCATGTTCAACATGACTTTTGTTGTTGTTATTGTTGTTGTGTTTGATTGGTTGGTTGGTTTTAGTTTTGCTATTGTCTTGTTTTGTTTGATAGTAATTGGGAATTGAGCGAAGGGTCTCATGTAGGCAAGGCAAGCCCTCTGCCACTGAGCTACAGTGGCAGCAAATGTTTAGCACATTCATGCACATCAAAGAGACCATAATGGTGCTTTAAAAATGAAGCATGAAAATGCGTTATAAAAGTAGCACTCAGAAACCATGTTAGGAGTTATAGTATATGCTGTGTATAAGAAGACTATTACATTGGGTGGTGGGATGCACACCCTTAATTCCAGAACTTGGGAGGCAGAGACAGATGGATCTCTAAGTTCAAGGCCAGCCTGGTCTATATAGTGAGTTCCAAGACTACACACAGAGAAACCCTGTCTTGAAAAAAAAAAGACTATCAGGATCAAATACCTCCAAAAGAAGGTCAGATGTGATGAGAAGATGTGAAAATAAGTTGAAATGATGTTATGAATTGAGATTTTATATAGAAAGAATAATATGACCAGCATTGCTGTATTCTATAGAACAGGCTCACAAAGTTCCCAGAAACAGAAACAGACATAGTAGCTAGCCTTTGTAGGACAAGCAGCATCAGCCTCGCCAGAAGTACAGGTAATATCCCAGATTCACTATCTCTCCTCCAGATATGTCACATACTACCCTAATAGTTGTCGTGTTGGTGCCAAAAGATGAAAATGCCTCCTCCTTTACTTGCTGAGCAATCTTTATGAGAAACTGAACTAACAATCAATTTGAAATACAAGAAGGCTTGATGGATGAAAGGAAATGATGGGTAGCCCCATACTGTTGGATCCCAGAGATCAGTGAGACTAGGAAGCATAATTAAAAGGGAGGAGTACCCTATCTAAAGAGTACCCTATCACTCCTTGTTCACCATGAAAGAACTGCACTCATGGGAGAGCACCTCCATTTGAAAGTCCGTTGAAAGATACACAGAAACTTCAAAGGCTGATAGAGGATCAGGAGAAAAGACTCAGTGTTTAAGAGTTCCTACTCTTCCTGAGGACCTACATTTGGATCCCAGCACCCATGTCAGATGATCCACAACCAGCTACAACTTCAGGCTTCAAGGCACTTCACCTTCTTGGACGCATGCACTCATTTACATATCCACACACCATATTTTATGCATTTTCATTAAAATATAATTATAGCACTTTGATGTTCCCTTTCCTCCCTCCAACCCCTCCAAAGTCACATTAATAGCCCCTTTTACTTTGATTATTATTGTTGCATATGTATACATATGCATAAATATGCAAATATAATATTTTGAGCTTATATCATTTCAAGGCTGGCTCCTTTGAACTAGATATCCAATTAGGAGGCTCATCCCAGGTAGAGGATAATTCTGCCCCTCTACACTCATTAGTTGCCTATAGTTCTTTGTCTAGGGGTGGAACCACATGAGATCCCCCCATTAGCATGGTTATTGATATTACCATTATTTAGGTCTCCTATATGTAGCTATTTCTGTAAGAGACTGTTTCTCAGCAGGCATCCTGGTATTCTCTTGCAATCAGCCTGCCTCCTCTTCTATGATGTTCTCTGAGCCATAGATGCAGAAGATATGATATAGTCAATTTCCCAGGGTTAATGATGTCTTGGACCTTAAAAGAGAATCTACTACTACCACTTTCCTAGGCCAAATATATCCTAACTATATTCTAACTCCTATCTCTATACCCACAGAGAATATGGATGTATTCAATATACATAATATAGACAGAGAGAAGTGTAACCTGGTGATAGTTATACCCCTCATCAAAGAATCTCCTTTTACGGCAAAAGGAGACTATTGCCCAAAGACACAACTGAACACAATGCAGGAATCAATGGTCCTAGGGAACCCAGCTACAATGGATTCATCTAAAAATATTTTCAATACATATAGAAACATGGTTTTTAAATATGTGACCATATTGTGGTCTATTTAAAATATTTTGAAGCTATTATCTGATCAGATATAAATACATACATTAAGTATGTTTCTATCAATGCCTGTAAAGTCCTAAAGATGCTGAAAAAATTAAGCCCCAAATACCTCTCATAGAAGTTCATAAGTGAGTTATTTATTTCTTCACTTCTCATGTTCTGGAGGCCAGACTAAATTGCAAATGTGCTCTTTCTAGGAATGTAAAAGTGATCAATTACACAGCATCCTTCATCTTTGTTTTGGCAGAGACGTTGTTCTAGCTTCCCCAGCTTCTTCTTGAAAGTAATAAATGAGAGTACTTAGAATTCATCATAAGGAGAAGAGGGCAGAACAACAGAAAAATTGACAAATCCAAAAAAATGACTTGAATATCAATTATTACTGGAATAATATTTCACATGGTGACTTTTATTTTTTTGTTTATCCCTTTAATCCTAGTGCTTTTTGTGTGTTATTTCACCAGGCCAGGCCCTTTTGAGAAGGAATAATACAGACAATAGGGAAAGTAGGTATCAAGGGACCTGAAAGATGCACATAGTGGGACATTGAAATGGAGGATAGCATATGTGATATAAAACAGACACACACACACACACACACAACACAACACAGAGAGAGAGAGAGAGAGAGAGAGAGAGAGAGAGAGAGAGAGAGAGAGAGAGAGAGATAGAGAGACAGCAGTACAGAATGTGGTTCACTCCAGATGCCTGAGAGTAGAATATAGACCCAGGCCAGGAACAACGTTAGAAACCATTATGAGAAATTATACTTCCCTTGGCCTTTGAGAGACATTCATGTCCACAGTTTTTCCTGCTCCTCTTTTCAGGCCATTCAGCTCTCATCTGTAAGTGTTTGATAAGTGACTGTATCACTTGCATTCTTGCCTTACCTCAACCACTAACTAACTCTACCCATCAAAGGGTAGAGCAGTGTATATCACACCACTCCCCACTATTAATCCTCTGGTTTCCAATCAACAACTAATTACATCCTCATCCCCTACCGTTGGCAAAAACTCCTACATGCTCACTACCCACTTTTCTCTTTCCTATTCAGTAACATGCTCTTTTTCATATGTGTCAAGGTGTTTATTTTCCTCTAATCTTGAGAATTTCATACATGTATATAATGATACATGATTACATCTACCCCAATTTGCCTCCTCCAATTTCTTGCATAGTCTCCCCAACCTGCCTCCCCTTGAAATTTTGTGTCTTTTTATTTTTATAGCCGATTAAATTTCAGTTAGTGCAGTCATTTGTGTACACTGTGTGGGGAAACCCATTGAATCATGGCAATCTTATGACTGGCCACATTACAACCTCAAAAAAGAATATGATTCTTCAATCCCAGAAGCTGGGAAGCAAATAGCTCCCCAGTAAGGCTTGAGGCCTGGTGACCTTCTGTGCTAGATTTTGTCTAGCTTTATCTTGTATAAGTAATGATAACTACTGTGAGTTAATTAATGCACATGTTACCCTATGTCACGCTCACACAACATTTCACAGCACATCTCCCCATCAGTTCTTTCATGCCCATCAACTGCATAGAAGTATTTTCCTTTCCCCATAGTCTCACCAGCATTTGTTGTTATCTGTATTGCTGATGTAAGAAACAAACTGTAACAGTGCATTTTCAGTGTGAAGAGCACACGAAGCTCATCACAGTTTCAAAGCACAGGAGACACTAAGCCTGCTTCTTCCATAGCTGGCAGCCTACTTGTCCAATGAGGACATCAGAAAGTTATAGGCAGTCTGCTAAGTAACTAGGTCCAAGGAGTAGAAAGAGGTACTGTCTTAAGCCCTTCCCCCCTGAAACTACCCATTAGATGAGCTATGTCCTAAACCAATAAGATGGGGGATATTAAAACCACTGGCTTGTGTCCAATCAGCATGTCAGCCATCATTGTCTTTTCTCTATGCAGTGTCTCTTCCTGCAAAATTTTACATTAAAAACTGCTTCATTATCACCAGATTCTTAGAGTCATTATTATTTTATTTCCCAAACTGATGATGGCCACTATAACTGGGATCAAATGGAATATCTAAGTAATTTCAATCTGTAACTATTTCCTAGTTGTATTTCTTCTTTTGAAATTTTTCTGTTAAATTCCATAGCTTATTTTTAATTGGGTTGTTCATTTCCTTAATTTTTAGTTCAGGTTTTTGAGCTTTTTATGCTTCTATATACTAATCCTGTGTCCAATGAGTAACTGGCAAGCGGCTTTCCCATTCTTCATTCTAAGTTTCAACTCAGGGTTCCTACATTGGTCTGAAGCTTTCCCTGAGATGTGTGGAATTCATGTTTGTACACAGTAGGCATTACCAAATACTCGGTGGTATCTTCATACATCAGTAGTGCTTTCCACAGTCGAGGTCTAGTCCAAAAACAGCATCTAGAGCTTTCTCTGAGCTACTGGAAGATGTAGGAATTCAGAAGTTCCAAAGTTCCAGGTGACCCCCCCCCCCCGCCGCTGCCGTGGGTGCTTTCCTCACCTTGAGTCCACAGCTTGCCCTCTAGGACTGTCTTATGTTGGGGAATTTGCATTAAATATTTTCTCTGCCAAACCACCTTTCTACCCCTTATTCTGCTTCACAGTTGCTAGCTTACTTTCATTCTTAGCCTTTTAATAAACTTACCACTCTCTAGACACACATACCTTGATTGTTTCATTAAAAATAGCCACATTCTCTACCACAATATTTCCCTATTTGACTTTATCATACATTTTAGCACAGTCCAAAGACATGCTTCCCTACCTGCCTATTCACTTATCTTCTGCTCCTTGAATTGTTTATTATCATCTATTGTGGTTTGGAAGTAAAGGGGTCCAAAGAGAATGACACTATTTGGAGGTGTGGAATTGTTGTACTAGATATGGCCTTGTTGGAGGAAGTATATCACTCTAGGGGTGGACTTTGGGGTCTCAGAAGCTCAAGCTATACTTAGTGTAGCCCACAATTCACTTCAGGTTGCCTGAAGATCAAGATGTAGAAGTTTCAGCTCCTTCTCCAACACCATATCTGCCTGCATGCCACCATGTCCCACCATGATGACAATGGACTAAATCTCTGAAATAGCAAGCTACCCTGATTAAATGTTTTCCTTTATAAGAGTTGTCATGGCCATGGTTTCACTTCACTACAATAAAAACCCTAACTAAGACATCATCTAACAAATTCCACAGTGCAAAACAGCAAGCATTCATTTTATTACACTATATTATAGTGGGCCAAAACCTGAAGCAGCCTTAACTGTCTCTTCTGTTGAACTCTAAATTAGCACTCATCCAGGACTGAGGTAACATGTGGAGGATTGAATGGACAAGTGTTCATGGATAAGCTCACCTGAGTTGTTGGAAATTGCCTAAGCAATCTAAATGAAATAACTAGACCTCCTTATTCTCCTTCTCTCCATCCTGCACAGTGACGTCAGTAATCTTTCCAACCTCAAAACCACATTATGTCTCAGAATCTGGTCCACAGAAACTCATACTGGGAGCAGAAAGAACAGTGAAGTATACTGGTACTGAAATAAAAGTAGGAAGAATTAAGAGCCAACGTGAACTATTAGGAGTACTTTAGTATAAATATTTTACCATTATTTTATGTTTTTAAGTAATGGTGATTAACAACTGAGCAAAATGTAAATAAAAATATTTTTGCTACTTTTAAAGAGGAAGAAATATCTTAAACTATCCAGATTGTTTAATAGCAATAAGATTTGAGGCAACATTTTACAATTTGATAGTGATGTAGGGAATGAAATAAGATGCAGAGATTGGGGTATTGGGATGATCACCTCTACATTCAGACTGCCATCAACTCTAAGTGCCACCAAAATGCCCACCAGAAGTACACACACGCGCGCGCGCACACACACACACACACACACACACACACACACACACACCACACCACACCACAAAACCCAATTGGAAAGTTTTTCTGATTTTGTGCCTTCCACTGGAGGATTCTTCCAAAGAGGGGCCTTTGAGAGATTCTCAAGCTCGATGCTGTTGGCTGGGAAGAAGAATGGCCTCTGATCCTGCTTTTCCACAACCCTGCACCTGATCTCCCCAAGCTGCCACAGTCCCTGCTCTATGTGTTTCTCCAGAAAGCTTCCCTGTGAAAACTAGGCATTGCTGCAATGCTTCTGAACAATCCTCAAGCTCACCACACCTGTTTCTCAGAACTGCCTTAAAGGCTTTAATCACAAGAGGTGTCTCTTTTCTGTTACCTTGTTACTTACCACCTGGGTACCAACATGCTGATCTAACTTAAGCTCAATTGCTATCCTCCTTTACTTTCTTTCCTAACTGAATCAGCAGCCCTCAAACTGTAAAACTCATCCGTGACATCACAGGATAGAAATTGAAGCTCTGCTGCTAGCTTTTGAAAAATTTGCCCACTATTCCTGTGCCTTCCTGCTGTGCCTCGTAGACATGAGAGAGAAGCATCATTTGTGATTGTGGAAAACTTCTCCTCATCCATGAATGAAGTCTTATTTCCTTTTTTTTCTTTTCTTAATACCATAACATTTTTTTCTTCATTTTTTCCTCTTAGTTTTCATTGTTGTTGTTGCTGGGCTGCTGCTATTGTTGTTCCCTTGACTGATGTAACAGGCAGCCCATTCAACTTCTTTTTTATTCTCACCTATGTTTCTAGAGTCATACGACCATCACACACACACACACACACACACACACACACACAATTGCTCACTCCTGGCGACAGTTTTACTGTAGTCATGGGCAGGTCAGTTTACTGTAACATGAGAGAAGTGAATAATGGCTTGTGATATTTGTTATACTCTACCTTTGGTCATTCTCTTTTTAACATCTGTCATAAAAAACGACATTTTGATATCTTTGCAAGTCAGTATTTCCTTTTAAATATAGCAGTTCATTCTGTCTAATACTCTGAATGCTGAAACTATTATTGTTTTTAGACCATTAGTCTAGCAAGTGATTTACTAAAGAAGCAAGGGCTTAATGTGAGTAATATGTTATTGCACCATTGAGTATTTTCTGGTGACATATATATATATATATATATATATATTAGCCAATATGCACAGTTGAAGAATTGCTAAGGACTCTGAGCTAATCATAAGGCATGTGTTCCTACTACTTTTTTTGGTTTTTACGAGACAGGGTTTCTCTGTATTGTTTCGGAGGCTATTGGTCCAGCCCGGCCTCGAACTCACAACGATCCGCCTGCCTCTGCCTCCCTAGTGCTGGGATTAAAGGCATGTGCCACCACCGCCCGATCCATGTGTTCCTATTATATGTCTAACACAATTCCTAGAATTTGTGTAGATGAGAAATTCAGGAAAAGTAGCTAAATCTGGATACATTAAGTCTTGACACCGCCCTGGGCACCCCTGTACATCTGTGTGCTACAGTTCAGTTCTAACAGCTCTTTCACATGATGTAACAGGATATGAACATTCCGTCTTCCTCATAATAGAAACAGCTGTTGTACTCATCTTCCCTTACAGTTTTGCATTAGACTACTAGAAGCTTGAGATTTCCTTGACCTCAAAGAAATGACAGAATTCTGTTTAACACTAATTCTAACTCTGAGTTTCAAAGACCAACGAAGCAAGTGAAAATGGAGGGTGTTACACATGAGGAGGATTCACATGGTTAACAGAGTAGCAATGAAGCCATAATAGAGAAGCAAGTTTCTTTAGTCATCCATCGAAGGCCAAAGAATCTGAGGAAGAAGGGCTTTGGCACTAGGAAAAGCAAGTATTAATCTAGCCCAGGATCACATTAGTCGTATTTAAGTTTGGAAGTTTTCAGTTAGGGGCTCTCTACCATGCCTTGTAAGACATCTCCAAACCTAGTATACCATATTATCTAAGATCTCGGGACATTTATAAGTGTGGGAATGAAAAACTTATTACTAATACGTGTGTGTTACCATAAATACTGTCTACAGTTTATGGGAAGACAGACTGCTATACTTGAGATACTATATATATCCTCACCAAGCCTCCCCAGAAACTTGGTAGGTGTGTTGTGCACACATCTCATTCTTTAAAGGTAAAGATGAAGGCACATGACAATCTGATTAGAAGCATGGGCTTGTGTTCATGGAGGCTTGCACTCAGATTTCAAGTCTTCCCCACAAAGGCTATGTATTTATAAAACTATGTTTCATTTTTCTAAGCTTCTCTTTTCTGACACAGCTTTTTTAAAAAGGAAAATATATTACAAATTATATTACATTTTGAATTATTTCTTTATGTTCATGCAAGTGATCTCACACAAGAAAATGGCATGTGAGAGGCTAGATCATTGTAAATGCTTGGTCAATGTGAGCTGCCATTACTGTCAGAAAAAGCAGAGACAAAAGACTGGTCCAAGGTGATGTGACTGTATTAAGATAATCAGAATCTCTCCAATAGTCCATATTCCCTCTGAAACACAACAGAGAATCCTTTGTGGGAGTTTTCTGCATAAAGTGAGAGACACCCTCAGCTTCTATCAACTTTAACTTTAGGTCAGATCAGCAGTGAACACCTAATTTGTTCATACTTTTCCTCACCAAGCCCATTCAAAAATCCAGGGCTTGCTGTTGTTGCCCCAATCTCCAATTTTTTCTTCACTGCACAAAAAACATGCTTTCTTTTAAAAGGGGGGCTTCTCCTGGCAGTCAAAGGTCCATACCATGTGATGCTACTCTACCCTTGTATAAAACATATACATGTCCTTCTACAATCCATAGTGAGGAAACATTAAATTATAATGATAAGGGCTTGTGGCATTTGGTGCCATCTCAGTTACAAGTAAAATAAAAATAATCAAATTTACTTATGGGTGAAAAATATATATTGGCTTATACAACTGAAAATCCTATGGAGTACAATTTCTTTAAGTACAGTTTGACCATATCTCAATGACACTGTGGTGACTTGATGACTATTTTGTCCATTATTTGGCTGTACTTGGAACTTGGAGTCCATATTAAGCCAATCAATTCATATTTTCTCAAAAACAAAATTTGTCCTTTTATGATAGTGATAGCAAATTATTATGCCCCACAGGAGTTTTGTATTTCCATTGAACCAATTACTATTGGAATACAAAATATTGTTTTGTTTTGTTTCCATGTCTTGAAACATTTACCCAGTTCTAGAACTTGGGGATAGTTTCAACAACTTCAGAAGTAAATAGATACATAGTAGGGACAAGTTTGGTTCTCTGAAATAAAACTAGAGGACTTGCCTTAAAAGATAAAATCAGCAGATATCTCTTCACTGACAGAAGCTATGATTTTTCTCAACACTAATTTTTGGATTTGTCAGCATTCTCAAGAAAATAAAACTAAGGATTTGGGACTACAGTTACTAAAAGAACGGTTATGTTTCTAAAGGTACAAATAAGTGTGGGAAGTTGTTGGTAGTCACAAGATCTTCATGATTTTGATCTTGGAGGAAGTAGCAGAAGGAACAAGAACATCTGGTGAATCTGAAAACAGGAAAACCCAAAAATAGACAATAATTCTGGACAGCAACAAGAATAGCCCAAAAACATTAACAAAAACTGGAATAAAACTCTGTTCTCCAATAGTGACTGAGTACAACTAAAACTCAAGCAGCTGAAGAAGTCTAGCACATTGTACTGTCAAAACAGATTTTCCAGCACTTTCTCCCAGCAAAGGTCTCTACACTATAAACAAGCTGCTAGAATGGAATAAAATTTGAGCTGAAACAGGGTAGGGTAATTTCAATCTTATACAATATATTTTAAATGATTTCCAACACTATTGCTATATTCTATCTCTTGAAAACTAGTCACTAGTTCAAGATCAAGGGGGAAGGCTTAATATAATGTATGAATATCAGGAGCTAGGCACCACTCTGTACCCTTTTGTCAGCTGGCTACGTAAGAGACGATTATAAAATGTTGCAAGGAATAGTTTGAGAATAGTTTATCCTATAGACCCTGAGAAACAGGTAAGTTTTCATCAAGCAAATCAAAATATAAAGATTACTGCAAACAGACATACAATATAAGTGATAGCAAACACTTGCAAGAGTGTTTCTTGTCATATAGGAAAACCATGGACAGAGAATAGAAACCATGAGTACGGTGTTCCTGAAAGGCAATGGTAGAGATGTAATGGAAAACCCAATCACTTTATGCCACATGCTTAGTAGGGCCAGGCTATTTTAACAACAGATCATAGACTAGGGACTAAAACAAGGGAAATTTCTTTCTCACTAGTCTGAAATCTGAGAAATCAAAAACCAGGGAACCATCAGTGTGGGATGAAGGTTATTTCCTTGATTAGCATAAGTCTGTGAAAAACAATGAAGAATGAAAGCAGAGAGGGAGGAGGGAATGATGGAGTAGGAAGGACAGATTGAGGAAGGAATGTCTCTCCTTTCTCTTTATAAAGACACTCATCTTTACCTTTGTGGATTAGGGTATTAATATATGAAGTTGAGGGTTGTCTTAGTTTTCTCTGTACTTTTGCCATAAAACACCATAACCAAAAGCAGCTTGGGGAGGAAAAGATTTCAACTAGCAGCTTACAGTCCATCATGGAGTGAAATCAGAGGAAAAACTCAAGTAGAAAAGGAACCCGGAGGCAGGAACCAAAGCAATGACAATGGAGGAGTTCTGTTTTCTTGTCTGTTCACTCATGGCTTGCTTAGTCTGCTTTCTTATACTACCCAGGACCACTTTTTCAGGGTTACACCACCCACAGTGGGCTTGGCCTTCTCTCATCAAACACCAATCAAGTAGATGCCCCACAGAATTGCCTACAGGCCAGTCTTATGGAGGCATTTCCTTATTTGAGGTTTTTTCTTAGATGACTCTACCTATGTCACACTGACAAAAGAAAACAAAAGAAAATCTAATCAGTTTAGGGTCTGCACATATGTTTAGTATTAAATAGCCTGAGAAGAGAGCTTCTCAGAGTTTAGTTTATAGCCAACAGTGAATTGTCGTTATTTTTCAGAGTTTATTGATATTGATGACTATATTCAGGACAGCCAAAGTCATTAGGTTTTTCCAAATTTGTTGATTTTCCTGATTACACAAGCCACAACAAAAATAAGCACTGTATATTTAGACCTCCCATCCTGTTCTCAACTTCAGTATGTTCTATCTTAAGCCAATATCTTATAAATAAAATCCAATATCTTTAATTATGCTAGCAGAATCAAACAAGCCAGTAATTGAGCAATAAGGAAATAATCGACACCAGGTGGGGGGATGCTAATCTTTGATCGCAGCATTTAGGGAACAGAGACAGGTGGATCTCTGTGAGTTCTAGGTCAGCCTAGTCTACATAGTGAGTTCCAAGACAGCCAATGCTACACAAAGAAGCCCTACCTCAAAAAAATCACACCTTCAAAATTTGATTGACAGTGTTTTTCTCAGTATTAAATGCTGATTTCCTATAATATGTGTAGGTGGAAAATGATACTTATAAAACATAATTTCGAATAAATATCTACCCACCCAAGTTTTTTAAGTACCTGACAATAAATTGAAAGGTAAACAATTTCTAGGACCATATACTGACTAAGTACCACAGGCTGCTGAACTATGGTGTGGGATTGAATGGATCTGCTACCCTTGCAAAAGAAAGAAACCCACAAAATGACTTCAAAAGTTCCACTCATATTCACACTGTATTAAGAATATAAGTCTATGTTAAGAGTTGAATGTCTGACATTATTTTCCTCCCCTTTCCTGCCATGATATTTGATTTGTAACCATGTGAAAGCACTTATTACAGTCAGAGAGATGTTCATTAATATGCCAGCCTCTCCCACTAGATAATGAGCCCTGGAGTGAAGAGATCTTGTCTTATTTGACTTTATATCTATTTCTAAGCATCATGCTAAACACAGAGAATACTTTCAGTGAATGTTAATGGCTTGAAGTGAATTTAAATAAAGACTTTTAAAATAGAGATTACAAGAGGGTGACGTAGGAAGTACTGTTCTTGCTAACAGTATTGAATCACACAGTGAAAGAGCAGTTTTCAAACATTAGTCACACAAATCACCAGAAAATACAAGTATAGAAGTACTCAGCGAGTATGCATTTTAACTGTAAGGAAATTACCTTCACCAAATTCACTAATTTTTCATTAATGTATATAAATTTATAAACTTAAATTCTTTGTATGTGGAAGTATATGGGTTTCCATTCTGATCACACTGATATTTCATTGAAATGACAATAATCATCAGGATAATGCCTGTTATTGAATGCACACTGAATAGGTGATTTAAATGATGTCTCATAGGCACCAGATGCCCACTGTTGAGCCAAATCTGAAGGGTGAATGGCATAGCATTACACCAACAACATCTCTGTTTCAGATACAGTACAAGATCATAAACCTCTAATCCATCCTAACATATGAAAAGTGTTTACTAATTTAGAGGTTCTCACTACTCTCTAAGTTTCAATAATTTGCTAGAACAGCTTATATAACTTCTACTTAAAATTAAAAATAATTATTATTTTATTACATTTTTTTTAGAAAAAGCTTGCTTCTCATGTCAATCCCAGCTCCCTCTCCCTCCCCTCATCCTGCACCCCCCCCCACCATCCCCTCCAGCCTGCCACCCTATCCCAACTTCCTTCCGCATAGGGGATATCCAGAGTCTTTCATTTCGCTCAGGGCAGGGTCCAGGCCCTCCCCCCAAGAGTCCAAGCTGAGAGAGCATCCCTCTTTGTGTTATGGACACACAAATTCCATTTGTAAGCCAGGGATAAATACTGATCTACTGCCCAGGGCCCCATAGGTTGCCCAGTGTTCCTCACTGACTCTCACATTCAGGGGATCTGAATCAGTCCCATGCTGGCCTCCCATCTGTTGGTCTGGGGTCCAAGAGCTCCCCCTTGTTCAAGAAAAGACTATATAAAATTTATCTCCCATCCAGCTATACCATGGCTTGTCAACATCTCAACAATCTACTGTATAGATACTTGCCCAGCAATGTCCATTGATGCATCATTCACAATAGTTAAGAAATAGAAACAACCTAAATGTCCTGATGAATGAGTAATATAGTACATACTCACAGTAGAATGTTGTTCAGATATAAAGAAAAATATCATAAAAATTTTCTATTAAAGGATGGACTAGAAAACATTATGCAGCAGTCCTGACTCAGCACCACATGTGTGGTTCCTAGCTCAAAATCTTCATATGCAGTCTATAACCAGAAGTACTTACAGAAACAGTATAAAAGAACCATAGAGGGAAGAAGAGAAGGTCCAGAATGACTAAGAGAAGGATACAGATGCTATGAAGGCAGAAAAAGAAAAAAATGTGTCAGGGGAGAGGTGCTTAACTTGGAATTGGGAAAGGAAGTACATACAGAGGGAGAGGGGGGAGGAGGAATAAATAGCACTAAGGATGATTTAAAAAGTCATAAAGAATCAGACTGTGTTGTGTTACACACAATTACATATTATTTATAATTCCGTGTGGCTTATGATGTTGCCATTCCCTTCGGTTACCTTCTAGAATTTGAAGATGAGTCCCTACTGCTGAAAACACAATGCACTTGAGACACAGGACTAGGAGGAATCAAACTGGATTTGACCCAGAACTCTCCACCCTGAGGACTATCTTTCATGGTACTGAAAGTTTCCTTGCAAGCTACCAAGGAAGAAAAGTAATAAATAATCCTACTCAGCTAGGAAATCAACAATTATCAGACAAGCAGAATATCTCCTAAAATGAGATAGGGAGACTTTTATCTTGGGGTTAACCAACAGCTATCTAACTGGACCAAAGGCTCACTAAATAGAAGAGAATGTATGTCCAGTACTGTAAACCTAGCCAATACCCATAACTGGTTACAACATGGATCCTAGAAGACACCCAACTATGGCCAATTTTCCAAACTCAAATATTATATTTTTAATACTTATTTTTCATTGAGACTGCAGTTTTGCTTCCTTCCCCTCCTATCAATCTCCCCCCAGATTCCCTTTACCCTTACATTACTTTCTCCTTGGTTTCTATTCAGAAAAGGGCAAGCCTACCATGGATATAGACAAAACATGGATTATCAAGGTTCAGTAAGATTAAGCACTTGCCCTTGTATTAAAGTTGGGCAAGGCAACCCAGTATGAGGAATAAGGTCCCAAAAGCCAGTATAAGACTCAGAGAAAGCCCATGTTCTTACTGTTAGGAGTTCCAGAAGAGTACCCACCTATAAAACTGTAAAACATGCAAAGGGCCTAGGTAAGTCCAATGCAGGGTCTCTGGTTACTGGTTCAGTCTCTGTGAACTTCTATGATCCCAGGTTACTCAATACTGTGAGTTTTCTTGTGATACCATTAATGCCTCTGGATCCTACAATCCTTCCCCCAAATCTTCATCAGGATTTCACAAACTGGGCCTATTGTTGACTGTACAACAAGAGTAAGCCCACCTGTGACACTGCTTAGAGTGCCAGGACCCAGAGGCTGGATGATCTGGCTATCTAGGATAGAACCAAACATGATTGGAGAAAGAAAAATGTTGTTGTAATAATGTCTAACATTATTCTGCTATACTCATAGACCATTGCCTAGGCCAATAGTCATTATAAAGGCTTCTTCCAGCAACTGATGGAAACAGATACAGAGATCCTAAATATTTTCTAACTACATTCTTAATACTTATCCTTGTAGCTCTCATATGTCATAAAAGAAGCATCATTTTGTAGTAAACAGAGGCCATTACAGAAAGCCACAAGTGGGTCAAACTTCAGAGAATCACACTGACTTATGGGTGCCCAGGCCCCAAATGATACATGTGTAACATGACTTCTATATATGAGGCTCAGGAAAAAAGAGGCAGGAGTCTAAGAGCCAAGAATATCGGCACATCTACTACAAGATTATGTAATCTGTATGTGATGATTATAAATTAGACCCATAAACTCTCAACAATATGGTTGCCTAAATAAGATCTCAATACTGACACTAGATTACAAGCCAACTTGAAAGTGGAGACCTCATAGATCCCAACATCTAGGTGAAGAACTATAGGCTATTAATGACTGCTGAGAGAGGGAGAACCAGTCATGTCCTGGGATTATGCCCATAATTCGTTATCCAGTACCAAGTG
The DNA here is from genome assembly GCF_017639785.1 of Mesocricetus auratus. Classification (NCBI taxonomy): domain Eukaryota; kingdom Metazoa; phylum Chordata; class Mammalia; order Rodentia; family Cricetidae; genus Mesocricetus; species Mesocricetus auratus. The sequence goes on along the minus strand of NW_024429184.1, from coordinate 45,979,194 downwards.
GTTAACACTAAAAGTAAACATAACAGCAACATTAGATGTATTCAGCTGCTTGTGTTTATATGTTTATCCTTTACTACCTAGGTGTTACTTTTGTGTTTTCTCTAATACAATTCCTATCATTTACCTATATGGAAGAAGGTGGGGTTACTCCTGAGCTAAACGAGACTGGAGAGTTGATGTAACATTTTTAATGGTGATTTAGCTAGGTGGTAAAGCCAGAATGGAAGGTATGGCTTCCTTTCTCCATTTTTTTTATAATTACAGATGCGCAGAGTTGGATGGCAGGGATTTTCCAGTTATCTGCTTTAACCTCTTACCTTGTATAAGGCATCCTGCACATCGAGTGATAGAACTATTGGAAGGCATTTGATTCTATTTTCAAGACTAAGTATCACTTGCTGTGAGGTTCTATGCTCTCAGTTTTCTGTTTTCTCTCGCATTTTCAGTTATGTGTCCATGACCAGTAGGCCCAATATCCTCCTTTCTTTGGCTTTCATTATGTTAGACTATGGATGAGAAAGGTCACTGAAACTTTTAGAATACTTTTCTTTCTGTCCTGTGATGTTTCCCATGATGTCCCTTATTTAAATACTGGCAAAGGAAAGGAGGCTTTCCCTGCCTGACCTGGGTTTGCACTGTTCTGTGTTAGCCAGAGTCAGGACATGGTGCCAGTACCAATCCTCACTGGTCCAGAGATGCCTCCTCCTCATATTCTATAGGGCTAATCCACACTTCTCATCAAATATTGCATTAGGAGCTGTGTAACACAAATTCTGGGGGTTGGGTGATTTGTTCGGTGCTAGGGAAACACTAAATACTTACAGCTTGTGAGATGAAAATGAGTAGAATGAGTTATTCTGCTCACCCAAGTATCTCATTTTCCTTGTTTGCTCTGAGCCTGTCTGCTTAGTGAGAAACTTATTCTTTTTCATTTAAATTAGAAACAAGCTTGCTTCACATGTCAATCCCAGCTCCCTTTCCCTCCCCTCAACCCCAAATACCCCAACTTCCAACCCCCCACAAGATCCAGCAATTCCACTCTAAGGCATATAACCAAAAGATGCACATTAATACAACAAGGACATCTGTTCCACTATGTTCATAGCAGCATTATTTGCAATAGTCAGAACCTGGAAGCAACCTAGATGCACCTCAACTGAAGAGTGGATAGATGGATAGAGAAAATGTGGTACATTTACAAAATGGAGTACCACTCAGCGGAAAAGAAAAAAAAAAACTAAAAACAATGGAATCTTGAAATTTGCAGACAAATGGATGGCACCATCCTGAGTGAGGTAACCCAGTCACAAAAAGACAAACATGGTATATACTCACTCATATATGGGTTTTAGACATGGATCAGGGGAGTGCCACCTTACAATCCCACTTCCAGAGAGTCTGGGAAACAGGGAGGACCCTAAGATAAATATGCATGTTACCCCAGAGAAGGGGAATGGGACAGGATCTCCTGAGCAGATTGGGAGCATGGGGGGAGGGGGGAGAGAGCTGGGAAAAAGAGAGCAGGAGAAGAGGACTAGAGAGGAGGACATGGAGGAGCAGGAAGTTTGAGTTGGGGAAAGAATAGAGGAGAGCAAGATAAAAGATACTATAATAGAGGGAGTCATTATAGGTTTGAGGAGAGATCTGGCACTAGTGAGATATCCAGAGATCTATAACGATGACACCAACTAACAATCTAAGCAATAGTGGTGTTTGCCATCCTAGATCCTTCATCCAGTGGCTGATGGAAGCAGAAGCAGACACTGACAGCTAAACACTGAACTGAACTCCTGGAACCCAGTTGCAGAGAGGGAGGAGTGATGAGCCAAGGGGTCAAGATTGAACTGGTGAAACTCACAGAAACAGCTGACTTGAACAAGGGGGTGCTCTTGGACCCCAGACTGATGGTTGAGAGGCCAGCATGGGACTGATCCAGATCTCCTAAATTTGGGTGACAAGAAGGTGGTCTCTGCCATCTATGGGGCCTTGGATAGTAGATCAGTATTTATCCCTGGCATATAAATGGACTTTGGGAACTCACTGCACATCAAGGGATGCTCTCTCAGCTTAGATACATGGGGGAGGGCCTAGGCCCTGCCCCAGATGAAGTGACAGACTCTGGAGATTCCTTCATTCTTTTTTTCTTATTTTAAAGAATCCTTCATCTTAACTTACATCAAGTTTACTACACCTTAATAAAACTAATAGTTATTTTTCATACCCTATATTACAAATAAATTATCAGAGATTTTAATGAATTATAGGAGCATTTTACATGTCAGATGTTTACCAGCCACAGTAATTAGCTTCAAAGCTAGGGGAAGTAATGAAATGTTAGGTATAAAAATATACTTATGTCCTAACTCTTGCCAGTTCCTAATTATCCACTAAATCTATGGCTACAGCAAAAACCTCTACAATCCCTAAGCCTTATTTTCTGTGAATAGTTTATTATATTCTGAAATTGGTATGAAATCAAATGATAGCTAGATATGTTCCCCAATCCCTTTTTTGTCCTCTACTGTTATACTGCTCATTATACTTAATACTTTGTGACATTTCCTATGAGTATTTCATATCAAATATGATATAATTAATTATATAAACAATTTGTAAACTTTACAATGACAAAAAATTGTACACCTAGTCCACCTAGTGCTTAGAGTAGATTTGGATAACAGAAATTTATGTTTCTAGACATATAAGATGAATGAGATAAGCCAAATGTAAAAACAGAAATTTTATCTAAGCCAATTAAACCACCAAGGAAAACAGAAACAAAGGGACAACACGGTTTATAATGTGCATTGGTGAAAGCTAAGATAAGACAATGCTGAAACCTTTGTGAAATAAGAAGTAAAGAGAAGGCAAATGAACACACAGTAGCGTTCTAGGTATTTCATTTTTATGGTCACCACAGTTATTTGATGATTGTAAAAGGTACTGCTGAATAGCAGGCAGAGTATACAGTATTGTTTACAGACATCCTCAACTAGTGGAGCAGGTATTGGAGTTCATTCTTCCCTAGGTGAGTAGAAAAGACATGGTGGATCTCCATAATTTAGATTATATTTCCCAAGGATATATTCTTCAGCCACAGGAAATCTACAACTCTTTATTATGCCAATTTAGACATGGTTCTGCTCAGCTATGATTGCCAGCACCCCAAGGCATCTATTTGCTACAAACACAAATTCTCTGTAAATAAAACCATCTAAGGGCTGAAGAGATGGCTCAGCGGGTAAGAGCACTGGTTTAATTCCCAGAATGGAAGCTCACAACCATCTGTAACTCTAGTTCCAGAGCATTCAACACCCTCTGCTGGCATGGGTAGGTATATAAATGGTACACAGACATAAATGTAGACAAAATACTTTTACACATAAAATAAAAAACATGCAAGTAATATTTAAAAAACTCAGTTTTATTTAGGAATATACATGTATATCCACATATCATAAGGATGTATCTGCAAATAATAATAATTAATGAAAACAGAGTCCATGAATTGGAATAAAATCAAAGAGGGATATATGGGAAGGTTGGGAGGGAAGAAAAGGAAGGGGAAATGATGTTATTATATTATAACATGAAAACTTTAGATAAAAATCTAAAAGTAACCTTGAACTTTGATATCTAATAGATATTTCAAAATAACCAGGCTCTTAGTAAATAAACTTGTGTGACTGAAAACCAACACAGCAGGAGTTACAATAGACCAACAGGCACTATAGATGATGGCTAGATGGTAGCATAATCAAGCATAGAGAAAATGGCAAGGAAAATGGAGAACAGAAAGAAGTCTTCTGAAGAAATGTGTTTAAATCATGGACAAATTGCCTTTTCCCTAAAATGGGCAATATCATTTTACTCTACACATTTCTAAAGGTTTTAATTATTGGGAAATTATGATTTTTAAAAGATCCTTTTATTTGCCATTACTATAATTTATAAACCAAAGATTGTTTATTAGCTTCAGTTTCTTCTGAGGAACATGGCCAATGTAAAGTGAACTTAGAATAAATAGTAACTCATTAGTTGGGTAATTTGTAATTTATGTTGACTGTCTTTCATTTGAGAGACAAAGCATTCTAACGTTAACTCTTGTCTTCACAACATGAATGGCCTTGCTCAATGACTATGCCACAAACACACTGTGGCCTCTGTTCTGGTTGCTTCTCCTACACTGGCCATGGCTAGTGCTTATCATATGCCAGGCCTCAGCTGGAAAGGCTTTCCTTTGGAAAGAGATTCTGTAACTGTGGTATCCACTGTTCTTCAACAATAACTATATAAACTACATTTTCATTTTCTCCACTTGTAAACATGCTTGGCAACAGGAGATGTTTAACTATTAACAATTTGTTTGAATAATGGCTTCGTTGAGTCATAACTTTACTATGCATTCATTTTATTATTATCACATATGTATGTAATTAAGGAACAGAAATGAACTTGGGAACCTTGCCAGAGTTAATGGAACTCAGCAACACAATTCAGGTGGCAAGCTACCAATTGTTTCTATAGGATAAAAAAATTATTACCCAGATTTCAGATACATTTTAAAAGAAAACTTTTAAAATTTCATTTCTAAACCCAGATGGGAAAGCATTTAAAGACAGAGCCATTTTGTGCCTAGATGGTGCTTTCTTTGTAGCCACCAAGGTAATGCTATCTCTCACAGCCAGATTCCAAGCAACACCAAGGAAAAAAGAAACTTAAATGGCCAGACATAAAGCATTCGTCCTGTATAAGTGCAGAATTCACAGGATTAAAACAAATCAGTTTGGATTATCAACACTGATGGGAATGTTGAAAAAATATTTTTTTAAAAATATCTCAGTTTTTTATAATTTAAAGTTGTTCTATAGTACTTGTAAATTCTGCATGCTGGAATTGTACTACTCAGAATAAGGATATGAACCTGCTTCAACTTCTCAGAAAACTCTAAGTGAACTCAGTAATTTAAAAAAAAGCATCCAGAAAGAAAGGAAATGTCACTTCACATTTGGCAAATTATAAGGATTATATTTCATTAAATTTCACTCCTAAGAGAACATGGAAATGTTTGTTTTAAATAAAGAACATACTCTGCCAATTACAGCACTGTGATAAAAATGGAGTTAATTGCATGTTAATGACTAAACTAAATTAAAAATGTCTACCAGCACTTGTCCAAAGGAAAATTTATCTCACTTAAATCATATAATAAACTTAAAACAACCACAAAATTATAAAACATTTATCAAATAATAAGAGTTTGTAATCTTTTAGAATATTGGCTTAAACTCCAAAAAATGGCTAAAAACAGAAAGAAAACATAATCATGAAGAAATGTATATCAAAATATGTGACAAAAATAATTTGAATGAAATAAACACTATTTTATAAAGTGATTCTATGAATAACAATCATCTGTGGAATTTTGCTAATGTACTTTTAAAAATAAGCCCTGTTTGGCTTTCCTTTTATGTTTGTTCTTTAAATTGCTTCGTTCTTGTGTGGTTCTTTAAAAATCTTGTTATCTCATTTTTTTAATAACATATAGTTCCTGTTGCCTCATTCTGAAACACAAAGCTGAGTACATAGAACTCACTATATACTCCAGGCTGGCCTCAAACTCACAGCAATCTTATTGTTTCAGTCTTGTCAGTGTCAGAGCTACAAGCATGAGGCACAATGCCTAGCCTTAGAATTATTTATTTTCACAGAATACATGGAGGGCCTACCAAAGAAAACACTCAGTGCCAGGGGTGTGATACCTCCCCAAAGTTGTTGATCAAAGGAATTCTGGAGATCCCCAAAACAATATGGGTTACTGCCTTTTCTCTCAGTTATCACCAGGACTTGATAGTAAGACCCTATACCTGAAGATAACATAAACATTGGTTACAGGACACAGAGAAATCTGACCAGGAAGCATCCTTCCTATTGGCTAGTTTTCCTAGTTTCGGGAGGAGCCATGCTGGGAGAAATAATAATCAACTATTTTACCCAGAAATTACAGCAATAACTAGAATTACAAGATATGCCCAAGAAGACAACAGTGGCAAAAAAACACTCTCTGATTAAATTTAAAACTATTTCATAGATGAAATGCTTGTCTGATGCTATAAATCTTGCCAGGAATCCATGGTTGAGGAGTTCACAAACCACAGAAATTAACTTATTCTTATTATTCTACTAAATTAACATGGCATCAAACTGCCTTCTAAATTTGTGTCTCTACAGACATCATTTGGTATATCCCTCAGACAATATCAGAGAATCTTTTTTGTACAGCAGATAATGATTAGCACAGAAATTCACAATTAGTCATGATGCAAATAACAAGCATCTTCTGTATCAGTTATCCTCTGACCTACATATGCAGGCCAAGGCAAGAGCACATACACACACAGATAGATAGATTATAGAGAAAGATAGATAGATGATAGGTAGATACATACAAACACAGATGATTGATAACAGATAGATAGATAGATAGATAATAGATACAGATAGGTAGGTCAATAAATAAATACACAGATAGATAGATGACAGATAGATAGATAGATACATACATACATACATACATACATGCATACATAGTTGATAGATAGACAGATGATAGAAAAATAAACATATACAAAGAGAGAAAGAAACAAGAGGGTACATACCTGGCCTTTATTATGAAGAACAGGATCTCCCCAAGCATGGTATGCACTCACTCATATATGGATTATAGACATAGAGCAAAGGATTAACAACCTACAATCCACACTGCCAGCGAAGCTAGGAAACAAAGAGGACCCTAAGAGAAACATACATGGTTCCCCAGATAAGGGGAAACAGACAAGATCTCCTGAGAAAATTAGGAGCATGTGGGGAGGAGAGAGGTAGTTAGGAGAAAGAGAATGGGAGAAGAAGAAGGGAGAGGAGGACAGAAGGGAGCAGGAAGATTGGGTCAGGGGAAGAATACAGGAGAGCAAGACAAGAGATACTATACTAGAGGGAACCATTATAGGTTTAAAGAGAAATCTGGCAATAGGGAAATGTCCAAAGATCTATAAGGAAGACACCAACTAACAATGTAAGAACTAGTGGAGAGGGTACCTTAAATGCCCTTCCCCTATAATGAGACTGATGACTAACTTATATGTCATCCTAGAGCCTTCATTCAATAGCTGATGGAAGCAGAGGACACCCATAGCTAAACACTGAGATGAACTCCTAGAATCCAGTTGCAGAAAGGGAGGAATGTTGAGCAAAGTGGTCAAGACCAGGCTGGAGAAACCCACACAAACAGCTGACCTGAACAAGGGGGAGCTCATGGTCCCCAGACTGATAGCTTAGAAACCAGCATAAGACTGACCCAGACCCCCTGAACGTGGATGTCAGTTAGAAAGTCTGGGCAATCTATGGGGCCTCTAGGAGTGGATCAGTATTCATCTCTAGTATGAGAATGGATTTTGGGACCCCATTCCACTCTTTCAGTCTAGACACACGGGGGAGGATCTAGGCCAAGCTCCAAATGATATGACACACTTTGAAGATTCCCCCATGAAAGGCCTCACCCTCCCTGGGGAACACAAAAGGGATGGGATAGGGAGATAGTGGGGGTTAGGGGAGGAGGGGAGAAAGAGGAAACTGGGATTGACATGTAAAACAAGCTTGTATCTAATTTACATTTTTAAAAAAGGAATAGGGTCTCTTTCAACCACTCTAACATACACACACAGCCCCATGTCTTAAGAATTGGGAAGTTGAAATTTTTCTGGCTTAAATCAGATTTGTGGCTCAGAAACAGAGTTTCTATTATATCTCCTCCTGTTCATATTTCAGAGATCATCATAGGAGACAGTGTGGGAAGACTGTAAGAGCAAGAAGTAGGAAACAACGAGAGTAAAAAGTGTCTTCTGGAAGTGACAGGACTGTTGCATGCATGAACAGCTACTATGGTTGTCTGCCAAAGACCTGCAAAAGATAAACCCAGTCAACATTCTAGCATGGACTGGGAAGGAGTTAATAAGTCCTTCACTTGTAACTGAAGAGTTAGGGATAGTTGATGTCTTCTGGGAGAGGCATAGTTACTTTTCTTTAAGGTAGTTTGACCATTTTTCTGTGAATGACTCCCCCCGCAGGAGTATATGTGTGACATATACCGAAGTGAGAGGTTAATTGTGTTTTTATTATTATTGTTATTTTATTATTGTCACTATTTTAAAAGACAATTTGAAGTTGGGGAGGTGATATTGAAAGGGTAAGTCTGGAGTGAGTTAGGTGAAGAAGTTAGGAGTGAATATGATCAAAAGATAGAGAAAACTAATATTTTAATAGAAGTGTGTTTTCTTGGAACAAGCAACCACTATCCTACTGATTGGTGTGCTCACTCCTGGGGAAGATTATTTCTCCCAATCTCATCATCCTTTACTTACCTGTAGTTCCTTATTTTATAACAAGAATTGGCAGTTAATTATTTTGGTTTTTACTCATTGGCCAGAAGTTATATGATCATAGATAAGTTAAAGGCAGTGATGAAATTCAACTTCCTAAAAATTGTAAGGAAAGATGAGACTATTTGTAAATATTCCTAATGTATGATAGATATTTATTTCTTTTTTGGATGGTGGCAAGTTATGCAAAATACAATATGAAGTGATAGCCTATGGAAACTTTTTATTTCTCAAGAATTCTCAAGTTATAAAGGACAGCTTTACAGTTTTATCATTTGTTGTGTTAATACATTTTATGATAAATACATTTCAAAGATTTGCTTTATTTTCAAATCTGTATGCAGGGAGGGTATGTGTGCATGAGTATAGGAGCCTATGGAAGATATAAGAGAGTATTAGAAGCCTTAGAACAGGAATTACAAGTCACTGTGGATTGTCTAACATGAGTACTGGAAAAAGAAAGTTTTAATCTGTAGGCTATTCTGTCTATAATTTTTAAAATAACATGCTTTACCATTCATCTTTAAAACAAAACAAAATGAAACTCTTTCTGGGTTTCCAGATAAACTTTTGCTTGCTATCATAGATCTGTGGTGATATATTGTTTATGATCTAGTAAAGCTTGCCTGGAGATCAGAATACAAAGCTAGCCACAGCCATAGAGGCTGAGCAGTGGTGACACACACCTTTAATCCCAGGACTCAGGAGACAAAGGCAGATGGATATCTATGAGTTCAAAGCCACCTTGAGCTACACGAGAGTCAGTCTAAAAGAAAAACAGAGCTCACAGCTTTAATCCTAGCACTAGAGAGAATATAAGAAGCTCAGTGCAGTCTCAGGAGCAGTCTGAGATTTGGTGAAGAGCAGCTCAGTCTAGATATGTAATCTGAGGTTCAGTGGATCACTCCTTAGGTCTGAGCATTGGTAGAAGTGAGAACTGTCATGTGGCTGGCTGCTTTGCTTTTCTGATTTTCATCTTGAACCACAATATCTGCATCTGGGTTTTTATTATTTGTGCTACATATATCTTTCTACACTTCCTCATCCACGCTTTCCTGAATGCTGTCTAGACATCTCCCCCAATTTCTTGCCATTCCACTTAATCTTAAACCCAAATTTTATTCATCCAACTTCACCAAGCTACCATAAGTTCAATGGTTACCATACTTGTTGTCCTCCCTTCCATAACATTTGGCATTTCTGAAAGCTCGAATCACTACTGCAAACTGCTTCACACTGTAGATAATTATTTGTGCTTCTGTCTTCTTGTTTGTGATGTTCAGCACTTGCTTTCTCTTCCAATTACTATTGACTATTGTTATTTCCCATGACTGTACCTTAAATGTATTCCCTCCAGTATGATAGCATCCCTCCCTCAACAGTATCTATTACATCCATATTCTAATCAACTTCAAATTTGGATTACTAGGCTGCACCTCAATTCTGAGAATTGGATCCATTTATATATCTAAGTTTCATAGCTTAACCTCTACTTTTATGCAAAAATTCCTTCTGTTTTGTATAATTATAGGGGACTCAAACTCTTTCCCTAAGGCAACCACACCCTTCACTGCTCCTCCATTCTATCCAAATTCTATCTAACCAAATTATCTGTGAAATTAATGCCTTTCCCCACATTTCTATTTCACCTCAGTTCAAACCTCCATAACCTTATTTCTGGAATCCATCAGTAACTCTCAGCTAGTTTCCACACTACAAACTTTTCAATGAATTCATCCTCCTGCAAGCACAGCAATCATCCTTAGAGTAGTCCATCTGTGCCACTTTTATGTTGAAACCCTTCAGTGACTCCCTCGCTACAGAGTTATGAAGAGATTTATAGTTACTTCTGAAGTACAATACACACAACATGACACATAAAGTACACAGGAAAGAAGAAGCTATGATGCTTCAAGGATACACTTGAAATATGAGGGGAATATTTTAAAAGATCAACTTCGTAAAGGCAATAAGGGAGGACAGTTCTTAGAGCATGAGAAGTACTGGAATAGATGCGCTGAAGGTGAAAGCTGGAAACAGACTCAGATGCTGACACCATGGACATGAATGAAATTCCCAGGAAATATCTTTTGAACAAGAGGCAAAGAACAGTGGAAATTGAAGGAGTAACAACATGTAAGAGGACAGGTGACAAAATTAGAAGGTAATTAAGGCAACTGTGAACAAGGCAAAAGAGAGAAAACCGGGTAAGTCAGTTGAATGTGACATAGACTTAAAGTGCACTGCCTGCTACTGAACAAAAAACTCAGTTCTAAGCGACATTTTTTGAAAAACAAAATGAATGTGAAGCAACACATTGAGTGGTTTTATGATTATTTTTATGAATTGAACTTCTTGTTTATTATATATTAAATAATGAAGTTCTGTTAACCCTGCTTCTTTTTATTATTGGTTTCTTGTATAGTGTAGTTAGATTGCTGAACAGATATATTTTTGTAGTTGGTTGTTTGGCTATTTTTTTCTTTATGCTCTTTCCAGAGTGTTGTGGAACATTTGTGTGTGCTGTAATGATGGTTTAATAATGATGTCTAAGGTTTAATAAAGTGCTGAATTCCCAGTAGCTTGGCTGGAGACGATAGGCAGGATTTCTAGAGAGAGAGAGGAAGAACAGGAGGAACCTAGGGCACACAGTACAGAACAGATATACAAGCCATGTGGCAGGATGTAGATTAATAGTGAGAGGTTGACTTAAGTTGTAAGAACTAGTTGGGGAAAAAGCCTAAGCTAAAGTCAAACTTTCATAATTAATATTAAGTATCTGTGCCATTTGGGGGGGCTGGTGGCAGAAAAGAAAGTCCAATGACACTAAAGAATTAGAAACATGGAAAATTTATATGACAAACTACAGCGTTAAGCCAGGAATGAAAAATAAAAAAGGGCCAGAGGCTGGGAAAGGAAATTAAAAGTGAACTCTGGATCTGGAATGGTCCACAGGTCATGTATAGGTCCTGACCTGTCACTTTGGCAAGCACTGGTAAACATATATTCTAATTAAATAAGTGATACAATGTATTTAATCATATCTCTTTCTTATTCGTGAATATATGTTTTCAGATCCTCTGTTATTTATGTCTAGTTCATTGTTCCTAATTACCATACGATAATTAGGTAAATGCCCACAATTTATCTATTGTCCTAGTCAAACTATGCAGCAATAACAAGGAACCAGTAAACAGTAAACATTTATTTTTAAAAGTTCTGAAGGCTGGCAGAGCAAGATCAGGATACTGTCAATGGGATGCTAGTAAGATTCCTCCTGTAGTTAAGACTCTGGACTTCTCCCTGTCCCTTCACATGCCAAAAAGTCAGTGAAAGAGCTCTCCCAGTCTCTTATAAAGTCACTAGTCCCATACATGAATGCTCTACACTAGTGACCTAATTACTTTCTAATTATTTCACCTCCTTATATCATCATATTACATGTTATGATTTCAGCACATGGGAGAAATGAAAGCACACATTTATTCTCTCCATAGATACCTATGTAATTTCTAACTCCCAACAACAACACCAACATTGCAGTTATATTTATACCTACCTTACAGACATATATAAGAATGTTCTGGGTGCTACATCTAGAAGCAGAGCATACACATGTGTAGTATTTAGTTTGAGAGATTATTGGCACATTGTTCCCTGAATGACTTCCATAGCCTACACCCTGTCAAGAAAGACAAGAGTCTTATATCTTTACATACTGAAAAAAGTAAGTAAATTTGTTTTTTTCTAATTATTTCCAAGCCGAGAACTTAAAAGCTTTATCACAATTTAATTTATATCTCTGATTATAAAATATTATAACATTTATTTGTATTATATGCATTAGTTGCCTTATCTATATGTTGTTGATATCTTTTCCCCATTTATTTTCTGCTGCTTAGGACTGCCTCCTATTGACTTGGAAAGCCATGGACATTCTGAATATTAATGCTTTCTCATGTTTGAACTTCAGATATATTCTCTCCCTGTGTTATCTCATATATGTCTACATATATGACTCATATATGTTTACAGTGTCTCTGTTAATTTTATACAGATGTCATAAGACACTACAAACTGCATAACTTAAAACAAAGGAAATTTTTTCTTCATAGCCACTGAAGATTAAACCCACAAAGGCAAAGTATTAGTAGGGCATATTCCCTCAAAATTGTCTGGGAAGAATACATTTTTAAAATTCTTGTGGCTTCTGAAATTCCTTGTCTTATGGCAGCATAATTACAGTGATTGACCTGATTGGCACTAGCTCATCTTCCTTTGCATCAATGTCTGTGTGTCACAATGATTTCTTATAAGAACCCAATTCTAATGCAGTATAACTTCCTTGTAACTAATTACATTTTCCAAGATCCTTTTTCAAAATTATATCATATTCTGAGGTGCTGGGTGGACTGAATACTCTTGCATACCTCAATTGCTATTGTTCTACACTGTATGTCAGTCAACTCTCTTTACTAAACACAGTTTTTATGCTATACAGCTATATGACCTCATGAGCTATTTCTGTTACAGTTCTCTTTGTTGTATGCTCATCTTAAGAACATTTCCTGTACAGGTGGCTCTAGTTTTATAAGCAAAATAACTGAAGATTGTTCTTTTTCCATAGAGATCATTACATTTATTATATAAATTAATTTTAATCTCTAAGTTTAGGGGTTCCCTACCATGTATCACATCCTATATGTAAGCTTTTATATATGGTAACTTCTATGATTTAGATCATGGCTCAGATGCAAAAATCTTTGTCTCAAACATAATATTATTAAAAGGAGGTAAGGCCTGTAGAATTTGAGACCTAATGTGAAGTGACAGCATCACCACTTTCACTGGGAAGGTATTAATCATGGTTTCTAGAAGTAGATTGGTTTTCACATGGGTTTTATAATGAAGTAACATGACATAAACACTGTCTGTTATCCTGTTATCTCTCTTTCCACTTGTTCTCATCCACACATTTATCAACATACTCTTGCTAAGTGATGTTGTTTGCCACAGTGTAAAATATTCAGAAGGCCTTCATCAGAAGCTAAACTTCTGAATAAGAGGACAGTCACCCAAACTCTTTCTGTATAAATTATCTAACCTAGGGGACTTTGTTATGGCAACACAAAACAGGTTGAGGGAGTTGCCATCATCTTTGGGCATCCTGAAAGATACAATGTGTGAGTATATCCCACAAGCACACATACACACACGCACACATACACACATTATTGACTACATAGAAGTCATCAGGGGATGGCAGTAGTCAACTCAGTGTTGTAGATTATTCCAAGATGATATTTTACATAATTTATTTAAAGTAAAAGAGGTCAGCATGGGACTGATCCAGACCCCCGAATGTGAGAGTCAGTGAAGAGTCCTGGGCAATCTATGGGGCCCTGGGCACTAGATCAGTATTTCTCTCTCCCTGACATACAAATGGACTTGTGTGTCCAGAAGACAAAGAGGGATGCTCTCTCTGCCTGAACTCTTGGGGGAGGGCCTGGACCCTGCTCTGAACAAAATGACAGGATCTGGATATCCCCTATATGGAAGGAAGTGGGGATAGGGTGGGAGGCTGGGGGGATAGTAGTGGGGTGCAGAAGGAGAGGAGGGAGAGGGAGCTGGGATTGACATGTGAAGTAAGCTCTTTTCTAAAAAAAAATAATAAAAAATGAAAAAAAGCAATTTTTGCATAACAATCCCAGTTCCCCCTACCTCCTGTATTCCCATACCCCCCACCAACCCCCCATCCCACAAAGGCAATAGTTATTAAAATGAAACTGCAAGTTACACTTCCATAACAGTCAAGTTTTTCACAGACTCTCTATATAACCATAGTAGTGTTATGATAAAATTACCTAAGAAAAATATTTCATTTGTTAGAGAGTGTACCTTGATTTACTCAGTTAAAAGCACCAATGAATTGATCAGAAACTTAAGAATCCTTATTTTAAGTTGCTTGAGTTTGACATGTCAGTTGGAAAAAATTAGAAAGTTAAACTTGATCTAAAGCACTGATGGTTAAACTCAAGTTACCAGATGGCTTTGTAGTTGAACTCCAATTCCCAGATGACCATGTTAAAGTTCCCAACACAACTGTTAACATCACTGCTATTTATTTAGAAATCACACATGCTCCTTTTGTGCAATGAACTAGGCTAAGCACAGAGATCACAGCTGTGATGACAAGAGGTTTGGGGACAAAAATGGTCTAGGGCACCACCCATTCTTAACAAGTATCTAAGCATTTTTTTTACTACAAGACGAAGTAACTTGAGTTTTCTTTATTTGGAAACCATTGTTATAAAGCAATTATTTTGGAAGGCATAAGAATAAAAGAAACAAGAAAAGAATAGTTATGGAAATTCTAACAATTCAAAGCGACTGTGCTTTGAGGAGATAATGAAGGATGCCTAGAACAAAAGGGGTCATGTGGCAGGGCAAAGACACTGCCCTTTCCAAGAGGGTTCACTGCACTCCTATTTCAATAATAGTTCTCTTATGATTATGATTCTCCTGTTGCATGAGCCCTCTGTAACCTTAACTTATTAATATTCCGCTAACATGGAGCAAGCCAGCATACCTAAAATGAAGCTGTCAAAAATAAGCCACATTTGTTCCTTACTAACTTTAGCAAATGAGGTAAATGCCAGTAGAATTTTTAAAATTTATTATATTTTATGTTTGAACAATATGGTTCTTTTTATATCTAAAGTTCCCACACAACCAGTATAAGTATTTTATCAAAAAGAATAAATATGTGAATTAAAATGTTAAAGAAAAAGGATACTCAAAAATTTTTTGTGTGGGGAAGAGGGGTAGTAAGACAGAAACTGAAATATTATTCATGAGAGACGTTTCCAGAAATGGAACAGGGAATAGCCAACAAAGGAAGAAAATAGAATAAACTAGATATCCTGAGGAGCACGAGACAGATGATCTATGTGACCAATAAATAACCATGTTGCCAGGGAACCTATAGCAGTCTCCAGAGGGTGATTTGGCAAGTGGCAGCAAAGAAGGCTAAGACTCAATCATACTCATAACTGAAGAAAAACACAGAAGACAGGAAGCACATACTTAGTGCTTCTGTGAAATGTTTACGATTTTCATTTACAAGTTTGTGTTCTTCCAGCAGATTTTGATTTGAGGGACTGCTAGAGAGCTAATTCTCAGAGTGACTAGAACATTCCTCCAGATCTTTCTCTGAGTTCCACTCAACTGCCTTCATTCTATGTCTAACTCCCAGTTTCCCTTGGCTGGCTCAGTCTGTCCTACTACACTGAAACCTGTACTACCCATGTAAAGAATAGAATTCCTGCACCTGCAGGGAATCAAGGATAGGATTTGTGTCTTTTACCAGAGCCCGCACAAGGTCCACCTCACTGCCTACAGAGGACACACTTTGTTCGCCAGTCCACATGATGCTGAGTTTTATGCAACAGCTGGACTTCAGAGTCTGTGATCTGGGTACCTACTATATCAATAAGTGATTTTTGAGACCTTGCTGTGTTACATCAACATTTTTGTGGCATTAAATATGTGTCAAGTATAATCCAACCTCTAGAAATTCTACAATAAAGTACATAACTAAGACAAATCATGAAGCAATGAATCAGGCCATACCATACACAAAGATAATGTAAAGAAATAAAATTGGGATTGGACACTCATGCTTTGTGCAAGTTACAAAACATAGAGAGGTTTTCCCAAAAGAGAGTGATATGCTGCCTTTTTAATTAATTATTTTATCCTATAGAGGAAGATATTGAACATTATCTCTCATGATAAGCCCTTGTGCAAATGTGGGGTCTATTAAAATGACTTTGATACATAGATACAGCCTGGAAATAGCTCATCTATAGCCAATATATCTACCATAATTATGACAAAATAAAACATGTTCTGCAAATAAAGGGCATATTTAAATTCTTAGCCAAAAGTTTAATCATTTGAAAATGTTTATTGAAACACACAACGCTGGAATTGGTATGGACACTTCTTAGGCTAAAAAGACCTTGATAATTAACACATTGGGGAATTTGGATGTAGCACAATAACCACAAGCTGTCTTACAGTTGGAGATGAATGGTTCTAGGTTACTACCATCATGTCAGTTATTCAAAAACACCACTTCAGCCAGCAGCAACTAACTAATTGGAAGAGAGTTGTAAAGAATTACAAGATTAAAGTACCCCAAGAATAAAATTGGTACGTCATAAATTAAGAATTTTTAGCATCCTACCCAAAGCCGGATCTAAAGTCCAAAGTTAAATCCCAAAGAGAAAAGAAAAAGGAAGCATACTTTTGAATCAATCTATTGGGGAAAATATAAGAAAAATGAAGATGAAATGGAATGCTGCAATTTAAGAGGTACAGAGGTCCAAAGTGCAGTTAGGAAAAATATTCAGAAACACTCTCCCCAAGCAAAATTTGTAACATATTGTAACTTGGGAAATCACTTTATCAAATATACTGTTAATTATATACTTATTATGTAGATAGTCTTCTTAATTCCAAAGCTGACCAATTTTTAGCATTAGCAACCACAGTACAACAGGTATTGATTGATCCCAACTTAAGCAATTCAATAACTAAAAATTGGACTGAATTGCTATAATTTTGTAAACATAAAATAGCCCCCCAGGTCAGGCACTGAAGTTCAGGGCCTGTTCTGCAACTGGCTGGGGGCAGTAAGTCACTACAGACAGTTCTTCCAGCTAGTTTATCTCTGGCTAATTTGTAATCCCCTCTCCCCCACCCCTAGTGTCTGCCAAGGTAGGAGAGTCTCACCTGTGCTTCCCATGTGCCATGAACTGAACAGCTTTTCTTCTACCAACCTCAGCCTCACATAGGTCCAGAATCCGCAGAAACAATGTTTATAAACTTACATCAATTAAAGCATAAACTAAAATAAATGTTCCTCCACTGATGTATTTTTGTCATGTATGTGAATATGGCAGTAATAAACTATCACAATAGAATACCCTAGGTCTGTCACTCTTTGAAGATGAAACAAATATAATGTTAGCTCTATGTACTAAGGCAAATAAGTGGGCTGCGCAAAAGAAGACAATGCCATCTCTGCATTGATGAAGAAAGATATCAGGGATTCGGTACTGCTACAACGGTAAAAAACTAGTGGGGGTAGGATACAGAAATAAAGAAATATGCACAGAAGGCTGTCAAGACATCTGCACAGATGTTCCTTTAGATCTAGCTCAATTGTGACTTGCACAGCTATGGGGCACTATTGCATGAGTCATGTTGGAGAACAGCAAGTAGGTGCTGTAGTTCAATGGGAGACCATACACTGTGGAGACATGTGGAATTCCAATGGTCCATAGTGAATTCTTCCTTGAGTTCCACAAACATTCAGTTGAGATGCCAGAACCATGACAATGGTACATATACCCAATCACAAGCATCATCAGAAGAAAACATATGAGTTACTAAATTAAGTGGATACCCAAATAAAGTCAAATATTGCTTAATATAATATAAATGCCTAACTTCCTTATGTTTTTTCTAAAAATCTAGTATTTATATTGCATTAAGTAGGTCATAAGGAGTTGTTTTCCATGTGGAGTCTCAGGATCCAGATTGCTATATTGTAAGAGGACATTCGTAAAGTGGTGTAAGAATTGAGATGGGTTTTTGTGCTTTTCCTGGATGACCTCTTGAACTTTTTCATAATTTACTGCCTTAAGGGCAACATTTTGTAAACCAGCCAGGAAGCAAGATAAAATCTATCCCCAGGTAAGATGCTCCCTGAGGTACTGTAATCCAGTTCAGGGCTCTGGGCAGGAACTGCCATAGTCCCCATTGGGTTAGTGTCATCAGTTTGGTGAATTTCGTCTGTATGGGCCCTGGCCTGGTCTCAGACTAGCCTGTGCTCCTGTGGGTGCAAGTAGCTGGCAAGAATCACATAAACATCATGGAAGGAAAGATTGAGTAATACACTTGAATTCTTTAATAAAAGTGGAAGAATTGGCAGTATAGAACCCCAATATTTTTTCCTTTTAGTAGAGTGCAGTTAATGAGAAGAGGAAATGTACCTTGACTAAGCCCTCTAACCAGGCAATCTCCCACAAGGGGAGAACTGTAGCTGGTTTAGGCTGGGAAGGAGAAGGTAAAGGGGGTCCCATAGTGAGGTGGGAGTGAATAGTGGGAGAACTAGGGGCTGCTGGTGTGCAGAAAGTGGGTGTTAGTGAAAGTTGACTTGAGTGACCTGTCACTGAGGAGGGACAGAGAGAGAAATTGGAGGGGCTGGAAGAAGAAAGGAAGCTGTGAGTTTTGTTTCAGAAGGGGAAGGCTCATTAGCTGTATCAAAAGTAGTGGAAGAATCATCTTGTTCACACTTCATAGCTAGGGGGAGTTGAGTGGGAGAACATGAAGTACAGCGAGAAGGTTTGGAGTAGAACAAAGAGAAAGCCTGGATATAGAAAATCTCTTTCCATTTCCCTGATTGCTCACAGTAGTTATGAAGGTCCCAAACAATATTTGGATCTAGAGTGTCATTATGTGAAGATTTGGATTGAATATCTAAGGATATTGAGTCCAAATGTAATTGTAAAAGTTAAAAAGTTTCAGGGCCCTTCAGTTCGGGTGACAGGTGTACAGGGTGAAGGTTTTCAAAGAGGCAATCTAAAGGGGAATCAGAGACTATGAATGATAATGTTCCCATGGATGAGAGGGGAGAAGGAAAAGGCCATTGCATCCTGTACTCAGAAGCATCCCCAGAACTCAGAGAAGGCCAAACAAGCACCAAACTATTCAGAGGGTTGTCATCTAACTCAACAGGGGCCGTGCTTATCCTAGCTAAGCCGGAGGAGACTTGGCAACTGGTACCAGGGCTTTCACAGAGGTGAAAAGTGTAAATGAAAATTGAGCTCTAAAAAGGATTTTATTATGCGAAATGGTCAGGAACAGGGTTGTAAAAGCCACAAGGGCCTAGAGGAGCTGAGGGATTATGGGCATCTCTGGGGCAAAGACAGGAAAAGGGCAGTCAGGAGGGGGCGCTGTAACCCAGTTGGGCCTAATGAAAATGCATGGTGGCCCCTCCAAGGGTGGTGGGATGGAGTCAGGCAAAGAGAGCCAGCCATAACCTTTAGGTTCATGGCTGGGGAGTACCTCTACCTCTAAGAGTATCAGAGTAGCTTCTTCAGACTCAGGGAGATGGCTACACTGACTGACAGTGAATCTTACCCAATTGTTGATGGTGGATGGGATGCTGAGGAATTGGTGAGCCAGAAGGTGAGTCTGTTGTGGGTGGAATGGAGATAAAGGATAGGATCGCAATGTGGTTCAGACCACTATGGGGGACACAGGCACCAGGAGAGCCTATCCAAGTCACAGCACCAAATGTAAGCATTATAGCTCAGATGGGAAAGTATTCTGGAAACCAGGATGCAAGGAATACCACAGGTCACAGTGAACACAGCAGCTTACAGCCCTACTCAGGGGAAAGGCTGCCCCAGTATAATAGCTCTCAGG
Source organism: Mesocricetus auratus (assembly GCF_017639785.1). Lineage (NCBI taxonomy): Eukaryota > Metazoa > Chordata > Mammalia > Rodentia > Cricetidae > Mesocricetus > Mesocricetus auratus. The sequence goes on along the minus strand of NW_024429184.1, from coordinate 45,959,257 downwards.
TAAGGAAGGGCTTCCCCAGGGAAATTGTTACAGTTCAGCTCTGGTCCACAGAGTATAACATCACTGCTCTGCTAAGAAAGTTTCCCCAGTGAAAGTGTTGCAGCCCTGCTGCATTCTGCTCTGCTCAAGCTCCATCTCTGCTACAGTGAAAGAATGTCATCACCCAATCCTCGGTCAAGAGATTTATTGGAAGGTAAGAATATAGAAGCATGGCTACCTCTACCAAGGTACAAGAAGACAATTGCAAACAGAACACACCCAGGATTCATGTAAGGCTTCTTAGGGGTGGAATTTTTCCAAAGAGAAGATTTCCAGGGTGGGGATTGGTCAGAATTCCTTTCCTTAAACTCAGATTGGCTTGATCTCATGTTCAGGGTTTGGTTGTTTTTCTGTCCAGGCATGGGTTGGTTTTCTGCTTAGTTTGTCAGGAGCAGTTTGGCTCTGGTTTCAGGGCCAACTTGTTTCTTTCATTAGACCTTTTTAGCCTTTTGGCTCTAGTTTCAGGGCCAGGGCATATTTCTTTTACTGACTCTGAATCTAGGACCAATGTGTGTTTCTTTGATTCTGATTTCAGTGTTTCTGTGGCTCTGGTTGCAGGTCCAAAGTGTGTTTGTTTCTTAGGCTCTGCTCAGGGTGTGCTTCTTGGGTTGGCCCTTTTTCCCTACACTTAATACAATATAAACACAGTGTCCCAGCATTGTAACCCCACAAAGTGCAGAATACATTCAAAATTACTACATATGCTAAGAAGCAGGAAAGTGAAACACATTATCAAGTATATTGTGATCTAACCAAAGATACCATGAATATTGTAATTAACAAACAAAATTCTTAGAAATATGTTCAAATATTCAAAAATGTAAACATGATGAATAAATAGGAAACCAAAGTAGAGGAACAAAGATTGACAGGGGAAAATGGCAATTGTATGTCTCAAAATTCTTTAAAAGAAATTGACTAGCTCACTTTAGCAGCAAATTGGGAACCACAACAAAAGAAAAGACAACAACAGAAGTTATTCATCAGCAATGGGGTAGAAAGAGAGAGAAGGAACGTGGGAGAAGAGTGGATTAAAAAAAAAACAGAAATAGATTCCTAGTTACATGTGAGATAATGGCAAGAGACCTAGAATGTATGTAATACAAACTGAGATTAAAGAGCTGTAACTCACAGAAACGACTTCTGCAATGACATAAAATTCATGGAAATTTTTGAAAAAGAAAAAACAGCAAAACAAAGTATACCTAATAAAGTATACTTTACAAAGGTCTTTTATTAGAGTTGAAATAACACACTCTATAGAGGTAATAAATAATACCATTCATGATAGATATATGCCTAGGAAGTCCTACAGCAGTAACACACACACAAGCATGCATGCATGCACACACGCACACACACAATCTAGTGTGTAATTCAACATCCTTAATAAATCTAAAAGTATTCTTTTTTAGTCTTCTCAGAAAGGAGACAGCACTTTTACACTATATGACTAGTTTTAAGACAAAGAATAGTAGCTAACATGGAATAAATCCACAAATGAACAGTCAAGTACATGAGCTAAACAACACGCTGCTGATTCTGAAAGCAAAATACTTACATGAGGATGTATATTGGACAATAAGCAAGATAATCAAAAAGGAAATAACTGCTTAAGAAAAAAACAAACAAAAATTTAGGGTTTTGTTACTGATACTCAACCTGTTTTCAGATGAATAACAGAAAGTCAGCTTCAATAGTCCACCTTATGATTGCTCAGAATGAAGGTGGAAATCAAGTGTGCTATATATAAAATGTAAAAAGAATTATCATAAGTAAAAAGAAATGACAAGCAGACACGTCTTGGTTTTTGTAAGCAAAAAGATAAATTTTGCAACCAGCCGTTTTTATTTTTTTTTCCTCGTGTTCCACACAGTGGGAAGAATGCATGCATATCTGCACAAGTTGCAAATCTAATTATAATATACAAAGTCAAATAGCAGAAGCACAGAAATAGAAACTCATATTTGGAGAAAGTGCTTATATTTTCAACCAGGGCATAGACCATGGGATGAGACAGTAGATTCAGCAGAATCAGCAGGAGTTTTATAAACCCCACATTGTTCATATTTGGCCACATGTAAAATAAGCTTTCAGTACACCACAGTTTCTAATAAAGAGTATGCTGAGAGGAAGGAAAATGAGAAATGTAAAGGAAATTCTTGTGTTGAATAAAAACCAATGTCATTAGAGCCTGGAATGAAGGAGGTATATCCGTTAACTTTAGGGTGCTGTTTATTTAATGTAAATTAATGGCAGCACTGTTCTGGCTTATCTCAGATGCTATTGCATGAAACATTTTAATTATTTATGCTATTTTGCAAATCCCTAATATGATCTATGACAACTGCTGTGACAAGTCACATGTCCATATCTCAGAAAAGACTACAGACACACTACTTCATCCATGCCAATTGCCACTCTATTCACAATAGCTAGGTATAGAAATGGACTAAATGTCCTTCATCCAATGACTTGATACTGAAAATGTGGTTCATTTGCACAGTAGACTATTATTCAATTACAAAGAAAAGGGAAATTATGAAATTTAAAGGTAAATGGATAGAACTGGAAATAATCGTGCTGAGTAAGGTTACCCAGATCTAGGATGTCAAAGGTCACATATGCAATCTCATATGTGAATGCCCGATTTGAACCTTTATATATGTGCTTTAGTTGGAATACTTTAGATGGCAGGAAATGAATAAGGGACCATGGGTCAGGGAGATATATATATATATATGGAAGGAGGAATAGTATATAGGTGGTATGAAAGGGGTAAGGGTAATACTGGAACAGGAAGGATTAAATGAATGAAGGTTGGAGGCAGAGTACAGGAAGGAATAAGGAGAGGGACAACTGAAGTTAAAGACTTTTGAAAATACCATATGCCAATCTACTACAGTAGAAGTATTTATGTCTATATAGTTACCCTATAATGGAGACAAGGAACAATGTTTCTTCCCTTCTCCAAGATTCAGAGAAAATTGCAGAAAAGAAGATGTAAAGACTCTAGGATCCAGAGGTAGTGGGAGTCTATGGTGACACAGTATTTATCAGAAATGACATCACCATTGACTGCACACATACATTTTCAGCACCTGTAACTGCTTGCACAAGCCCTGGGTGATGATCAAATCAACCAAACTCTTAGCATCAGTGAGTAATAAACGCACTAAGTTTCACTCTAAGAAATTATTGGTAATTTAAGACTGCTAGGAGAGGGTCAATATTCTTCGGGGATATGGTCCCAAAAAGTCTGGCTATACACAGCCCAGTATGTGACCGTATATATACTAAGGCACATACAAGCAGCACTAAGTGGACTCATCAGATTAAAACAAAAAAATGAGCATGTGAACTTTAGAAGGAAAGGTGGTTGGGAGTACGGGGGGGGGTTGGGAGGAGAGAAAATGTGGTGAGTTTACCAAAGGGTATTATGTGCATGTATAAAATTCTCAAAAAATAAAAACCCCAAATATTTCTTGGGAAACAAGAAACTTGTATGCTTCAAGTTAACATCGTTTTATGAGTACATATGCATGTTCATGCACAAATGTGCCTGCATGTGTGTGCACATATAATGTAAAGGCAAGAGAACAACTTCAGGTGTCGTTTCTCAGAAGCCATCTGATTGGTGGTGGTGATCGTAGTTGTGGCCACTGAGACAGTGTTTCTCATTAGCCTAGAACACACTGATTAGGCTTAGCATGTTGGCCAGTGAGTCCCAGAGATTTTCCTGTCTCTGCCTCCCCATGGCTGGGATTACAAGCATTGGCCACCATGCCCTACCTTTCCTACATGTGTGCTAGAGATTAAACTCAGGTCCATATGTTTATGTGGCAAACATTATCTATTGCATTGTATCTCTAGACCCTGGAGTCAACTCTGTTAAAACCTGAAGTCTTCACTGTCATCATTTCACATATCCTTCCTATTATATAGACCAAATGGAAGGCACTTATAACATTCTGGGTTTATTTGCACTTGGGGCCCTTATGACTAAGTGCAACTAGATTCCTAATTAACAACCAGACCCTGGAATTTTACAAGAAAAATAAATAAAAAGAAGACAGATGAGGAGGAGAAGGATGTGGGGAAGAGAGAAGCACGAAGAAGACAATGGCGACAATGAAGACAATGAAGAGACTTTATTACATATAAACGGCAAACCAAATATAATAAAAGTACAGCCCTGTTAAGTTAGTCATTATAAAGCAAAGACCATAACCACTCTGTACATAATTCACACTAGTTAAACACATGACTTATGGATTTGAACCCATGACTTTAAGTTTAAAAGTTACATTAGCTTTTCCTGGTAACTAAAAAAAATCTGACACATCGAAAGCAACCTGAATCTGTGGTCACTTTAAATATTTAGCTGATATCTTGTCTTTTTAAGAGGCTATTTACATGACATACAAAGGAAAAGTGAATTCAGAGTCAACACCACCAGGCCTGATTTGGCTTGAAACACTAATACACATCACAGTATAGTGCATATGCCAACTATGTACCACCAAAATTTGTGTGACATGCTAGGGATATAGAGATGAATGAATAAGGGATTCTTCTCATAGTTACTTCTAGGGAAAAGAGGGAGGAATGCCCTGGGTCAGCAAGTTCAGGGATTTTGCCAGATACCCCAAAGGAGGGTAGTAGAAAATGACTTCATAATACACAAGCTGAGGTCTGAAATATAGTTATACCTCTGCAAAAAAAAGAAAATTCATTGACAAAGGCAGCATAACATGAAAGGGGGAAGGCAGCATGGAGAAGTGTGGAGTTGAATTGGTGAGTAGAATACTAAAGACAGTCCTTCGATGAGTGTCAGTCACTGAGTAGATGAGGTCAGAACACAGACAGCTGCTTGAAGGACTTGGAACTTTTCTTATATACAAACTAGAAATTATGGAAGGATTTTGAACAAAGTTGATATTGATTTAGAGAGTATTCTCACAACAGCAAGGAAAGACTCTTGAATGAGACCATAGGACAGAAGGTCTAATTAGACTGAGAGCAGTGGCATACTGTAATCACCCAGGTAAGAACTGATACAAGCCTGAACAAGTACAGCAGCATTGACAGTAAAAGAAAAGGGAGGGCATCTAACTTTGTTCTGTGAGTAACATTTCTAAGAGTTTTCATTAATTATAGATCCGTTCTTATAAACTCCTAAAAGTATAGAAACAAGTTAAAGATCTCTTACAAGATCATTAAAAATGGTGCTGGAAAGATGGCTCCTTGGACTAGAGCACTGGCTATTCTTCTAGAGGCTCTAGATTCAATTCGCAGAACCCAGATGGCAGTTCAAAGCTGTCTGTAGATTCAGATCCAGGGGATCTGATACCCTCACGCAGACAAACATGCAGGAAAAACATCAATGCCCCCAAACAAAAAACTGGCAAAGAATATGTAGTAAACTTACATAATAGAGTACTACTCAGCTATTAAAAACAATAACATCAGGAAACTTGAAAGCAAGTGGATGGAACTAGAAAAAAATCATTCTGAGTGAGGTAACCCAGAGAAACACAAACATGGTATGTACACACTCATGAGTGGGCATTAGTTATGAAGTAAAGGATAACCATGCTATAATCCACAGCCCCAGAGAATCTAAGTAACATGAGGGCCCAAGGATCTTCCTGAAAAAGGAAAATAGAAGAGATCTCTTGGGTGGACAGGGTCAGAGATTGGTGGGCATGGAAAGTTGAGGGATTGGGTTAGGGGTTGGAAGGAAGGGAAGAGTACTGAAAGGGAAAACTAGAAAGTGGGGGCATTTCAGAGTCAGTTAAAAGCCTGAAGCAAGAGAAACACCCAGGAATCTACTAGTATAGCCTCGGCTAAGACTTCTATCTATAGTGGATACACAGTCTGAACTGTGATCAGATTGGTGACTACCCCAATCGTCATCAGAGAGCCTTCATACAGTAACTGATAGATGTAGAGACCAGTAGCCAAATATTAGCCTGAGCTTGGGGAATCATGCTGAAGAGAAGAACGAAGTTCACATTGTCACAACATCCCTCAAGAGCAAACAAAATCTGGATTTAAAAATTAGCCATATGCCGGGCGGTGGTGGCACACCACAGCCTCCAAAACGATACAGAGAAACCCTGTCTCGTAAAACCAAAAAAAAAATTAGCCATGTAGGGGGAGGGCCAAGGCCCTGCCCTGGATGAAATGACAGACTCTGGAGAGCCCCATGGAGGGCTTCACCCTCCCTGGGGAATGGAATGGGGATAGGGTGGGGCACTTGGGTGGGTAGGGGAGTGCAAGGAAGGAGGGGAGGGAGACAGAGCTGGTTTCTAATTTAAATTTTTAAAATAGCATATTATTATATTCTTATAGAAAACTTAGCTATGTTCCCATTTATTATTTCAAATCTAGACAATACGTCAACCCTTTACCCTGTCCATGATAAAGGTTGTAGGTGGAGGAGCAAAATGACTGCCCAAGAACAGAGACCAAGGTTGGGGTTGGGAGGAAGAGTCTATACCAACTGTAGGGGAAATGCTGGCATGTGTACTCTATCCTTAGATTTTTTGGAAGCATGCTTTCTCTTTTTTATGCAACAATATGTAGAATGTTAGCTTTAACTCTTCCTAGCTCTTGATGAATATTGAGCAAATATATGAGGACCTGGAAAAAAATTAGCCATGATGAGAAATTATAAAACTTTCTCAATGTAACATGATAAAAAATGATAAGATTCAACACCAGGTCAGCTGTTGTGGAGAGACAATTCCCACTTAGTCGGCTCTTGGTATCAGACAATGTCATAAGTGCTTATCTACAGAAAGCATGTAAAATAAGTTCATCCCCATTTTATGTTGATCCCAAGGAGGTAGCAAGTAACTATATTTTCTGGTTATATAGACAGCAACAGATTAGGCCAAATTTCAGACATAGATCATTGGACTACAATTAATCTGGCATAAACATGTAAGTTATCCTAAATCAGAAGTTGACCTCAAAGTCAGATAAATGTAGAAATAATGTTGGACTGGCCTATAAAGTGAATTCCTGTCATTTGGGTATATGCCTAAGAGTGGAATTGCTGGGTCTTTAGATTCCCATTTTCCTGAGAAACAACCATACTGATTTTCCCACCCCAGATCCACTCTCCTGGGAGGGTGAGGCCTCCCTTGGGGAATCATCATGGGCTATCACTTTTTAATTGGACTATTTGTTGTTTGGGTGACTAGCTTCTTGAGTTCTTTGTATATTTTGGAGATCAGATTTCTGTCAGATGTGGGGTTGGGGAAGATATTTTCCCATTCTGCGGGCTGCCATTTTGTCTTGCTGACTGTATCCTTTGCCTTATAGAAGCTTCTCAGTTTCAGGAGGTCCCATTAATTATCAATCTCAGTGTCTGTTCTACAGGTGCTTTATTTAGGAAATGGTCTCCTGTGCCAATGTATTCAAAGGTATTTCTCACATTCTCTTCTAAGAGGTTCAGTGTGGCTGGGTACATGATAAGGTCTTTGATACATTTAGACTTAAATTTTGTGCATGGTGATAGATATGGATCTATCTGCAATCTTCTATATGTCAGCATCAGGTTATGCCAGCACCATTTGTTGGAGATGCTTTCTTTTTTCCATGGTGTAATTTTAACTTCTTTGTCAGAAATCTGGTGTTCACAGGTGTGTGGATTAATACCAGGGTCTTCGATTTGATTTCACTGGTCCACCTGTCTGTTTTTGTGCCAATACCATCTGTTTCATTATGATCATAGCACCATCTTTTGTAATAGCCAGAACCTGGAAGCAACACAGATGCCCCTAAACTGAAGAGTGAATAAAGAAAATGTGGTATATTTACATAATGAAGTAAAAAACAATGGCATCTTGAAATTCATAGAACTAGAATAAACCATCATGAGTAAGGTAAACCAGACACAGAAAGACAAACATGGTATGTACTCACTCATAAGTGGATATTAGACACAGAGCAAAGGATAACCCGCCTACAATCTACAACCCCAGAGAAGCTGGGAAACAAGGAGGACCCTAAGAGAAACATACATGGACCCCCCAAGAAAGGAAAAGGGACAAAATCTCCTGAGGAGAAGAAAGAGAAGGAGAGAAGGGGAGAAGGAAGAGAGCATGAGAAGAAAGAACAGAGAAGGAGAGCAAGGAAAGAGAAACCTTGATAGAGGGAGACATTATGGACTTAATGGAAAACCTGGCACTAGGGAAATCTCCAGGGATCCACAGGGATGACCCCCACTAACAATGTAAGCAATAGAGGAGAGGCTATCTTAAATGCACTTCCTATAATGAGATTTATGACTACCTTAAATGCTATCATGGAGCCTTCACCTAGTAGCTGATGGAAACAGAAGCAGAGATTCACAACTAAGCACTGAGCTGAACTCGTGGAATGCATTTGTGGAGAGGGAGGAGTGATGAGCAAAGGGATCAAGACCATGCTGGGTAAACACACAAAAACAGTTGATCTGAGCAAGTGGGAGCTCATAGAGTCTAGACTGACAACTGAGGAATCTACTTAAGACTAAACTAGGCCCCCTGAAAGTGGGTGTCAGTTGGGGGTGCATGTTTGGCAGTGGAACCAATATTTATCCCTAGTGCAAGGATGAAGTTTTTGGAGCCCATTCCCTATGGAGGGATACTCTCCCAGCCTAGATACAGGGAGGAGAGCCTTAGTCCTGCCCAGTGATGTGACAGACTTTGACAATGCCCGATGAGAGACCTCACCCTCTCTGAAGAGTGATGGAGGGTGGGATGGGATGGTTGGGAGAATTGGAGGGTGGGAGGGAGAGGGAACTGGGATTGGTGTGTAAAATAAGATTTTTTAAAATTTAAATAAAAATAATAATCAAGTAATAATACATGTGATTAAAAATAACAGAAAGGGGGATTATCTAGAGAAATGAAAGGAACAAGCCAACTAGGGCAGTGAGCACAAGGAGGGAGTGGATGAAAAGGAAGTGTAATAGCATACAAATATGTTTGGAAACTGCTCCTGAGATGCAGCTCAGCTGGAGGAGTGCTTGCCAGACATGCTCACATGAAGCTTTAGCATCTGTCCCCTGCACCACATAAACAGGGTATTGGAGCCCCCACTTGCAACTCCAGCACTCAGGAACTAGAAGCTAGAGGATCAGAAAGTCAAGATCATCTGCTACACAGAGGGAAGCTGGAGCCATCCTGGGAAATGTGAAATCATGTCAAAGAAAAAAAGGAAGAAGAAAGAGGATTGGAGGGGGTGGGGGTGATAAAGTGTCCAGTCCTGTTAAAACACATTACTTTCTGTGATACCCTAAAATACTAATTTTAAAAAGAAAGTTATTTTTCCTAACAGTAATTTCCATGGACTGTGTTAAGCCTTATGTGTTTCTTTCTAAACAGTAAGTAAAATAACCAGTTTTTGGTCTACACGCAATAGTTTCCACAAACATTTTATACAGTGTCGCATCATTGTGATATTCTACAAACTGCATTTTAACAAAAGACTAAAATTTCAGGATAGAGCCTTAGGAAATCCAAACATTTAAAAATGCATTAAAAATTTATTTATGTAGTTTATAGAAAGACTTTAAATTATAGATATTACTGGGTTTTACTGCAAGAATTTTTAAATTACCAAAAGCACATATCCTAAAACCTTAGCAACATTCTCCTCTCAGTGATAAGATGACATAGCAACGTGTAATGAGAAGTGCATCTCACTTACAGCCCCCATCCCTCTAGCATTTCTCTTTGCCTTGGGTAGCACTGATAAGCTGCTTCACATTCAGTATTGTCTCAGCTATACATTTATTTTAAGGAAGGTCTGCAAATTCCAGAGAGCTCAGTACTAGACATAGGGAATGAATGTATTAAGAATTACAGAGCCAGAGGAATTATAAATAACTCTGCATGTTGCCCCCTGCCCCCCCAAATGGAGCCACTCCTGGATGAATGTCAACCTCTGTGGTGTTCCTAAGATATGTATCCCCTGATTCTCCTCCTTTTGTTTCTTTCACAGGAAGCTCTGGGGAATGTGGACAGAGGAGGCCTGGGTCACAGCATCCTGAGAAGTGAAGAAAAAATAAAATAAGAAAACCCCTGAGGAAAGAGGACAGGTGAGGAAGAATGTGGCAAGCAAGACCAAGTGAGAGTCAAATTCACTTCAAGGTCCACAGCCACCCGATTACACAGACCCTGAGCCTGCAGAGTTCATTGTAGCTCATGTATACAGCAAGTAGGTACCCTTCTTGATAAGAGCAATTCACTTGGAAAGGCTGCTAGAGGCACTTAAAACAGATCTCCATTTTGATTTCCTTTCATTGCAAATTATTTTCAACCTTAAATATGAACTTGGGGTGTGGGAGAACATGCTCTTACACAGATAAACATATAGACAGCTAGCACTGTATGCCGCCAGGGCATACCCACACCCTTCACCACCACCTCCATCTCTGAAAATACTTGTGGGTTCAAAACTACAAACATTTTCCCCACATATGTGTCTGATAGGCAAAGATGGACTACAACACACAAGGCATAAACCTATAGTAAGTTATGGAAAGGAAGTAGAAGACCAAGGAAAATTAATTGTTGTCCTTATACATTCTAGATAACATGTGGGGAGGATTTTTGGACACCCAATTTTGACTGAGAATACTAGTCGGAAACATAATGCTTTCTACATTTAAAATCTGTAGGATTAAAGAATAGTACATTTGTAAGCTAGAGAAACAATGAAAGAACACACTGACATAAAGAAAGTTTCAAAGTTTATTAATTTGTACATATTTGTTATGATAAAGGTCAAACTCAAGGTCATTGAGTTTTCTCTGAACTACATATCCAGCGCTGGATATGTTAAAAACTAGTTAAAAACTAAAAAGTTTTTAATATTCATTATCTAATTTAAAAAATTAAAAAGAAACCATGAAGTTGGGTGGGTGTGTAGGTAGGGGTGGGTCTGGGAAGAGTTGAAGAAGCAGGGTATGAACAAAATACATTGTGTGGAATTCTCAAAGAATTAATAAAAATATTATTTTCAGTCAACTGGCCCCATCCAGGCCTGAATCAGCAAAAGGCACAGGTATTGGTCCCCCAGACATTTTGGTCAAGTTAGGGGCACCAGGGGGGATCACAACCATCATGTCCAGGGTCTCTAGAACCAGGAATGGGGCAGGCAGTGCTCAATCAAGTGCTACCTGTGACCCCACCAAGAGCCCTGGTGCTGGGCTGTTGGACACTATTGTGGTTAGAGTATAGAGAGGGCAGGTAGAAGAGAGGGAAAAGTAGAATGGTTTATGGGCTGGGAATAGGTGCAGATTTGGAGAGGTGAGGTGGTGTGGAATGGGCTGACATGAAAGACCAGCTGGCCACCTGAGTCTAGAGAGATGTCTGGGCCTGTGCTATGACAAAGGGCCAGGTCTTGGTCCTGGGCCATGGAACATCTGAGAAGGCCTGTGTTGATGTCTGTAGTTTCTGTGGTCACTGGGGGCCATGTAGGGGCTCATGGTGGGACCGCCATCTGAGGCCATGGTAGTGTCTGAAGAATGTGCTGCTGTAGGGTGCCATGCCAATCTGGGTAGCCTGCACAGCCACTTAAAGCAGTGGTGACAACCTGGCCCAGGCTGCTATTGAGAACCATGTCTGGGTCCATGGTCCTGTGGCAGCTAGGGTATTGTGGGATTCCCATCTGGGTCCTGTCACCACTTCAGAGCCCCCAAATAATACACAGAGACTCTATTAATTACAATGCTGTCAGCCAATGTCTAGGGCTTCTTATTGGCTAACTCTGTCTTAAGTATTAGCCCATACCTACCAATATATATTTCTATAAGGTCTTACCTTACCAAAAACACAGGCTCATGTGTCCTCTCATCCTGGGATCACATGGTGACTCTCGACTACATTTCCCAGAATTCTCCTTCTCTCCTAGTCCCACATATCTTGTTTCCCTATTGGCCAAAAGTGTTTTATTCATTCCTGCAGCAGCATCAGGTAAACAGGCCGTCTTCCGGGCCTGTGTTCCAGTGCCTGCAGATCGCCTGGGAACTGCACAGAGCTCCTAATCCCGGCAGGAGCCAAGGACCCCAGACTCCAGGTCTTCTCTCCCACCAAGGAGACCAGGAAACCAGAGGAGGCTGAAAGTCCAGGGAAGCAGCTGTTCCTCCTGCAGCATCAGGTAAACAGGCCGACTTCCTGGCCTGTGTTCCAGTGCCTGCAGATTGCCTGGGAACTGCACAGAGCTCCCAATCCCGGCAGGAGCCAAGCACCCCAGACTCCAGATCTTCTCTCCCACCAACGGGACCAGGAAATCAGAGGAGGCTGGGAGTCCAGGGAAGCAGCTGTTCCTGCAGCACCATCAGGTAAACAGGCCGGCTTCCTGGCCTGTGTTCCAGTACCTGCAGATCACCTGGGAACTGCACAGAGCTCCCAATCCTGGCGGGAGCCAAGCACCCCAGACTCCAGGTCTTCTCTCCCACCAACGAGACCAGGAAACCAGAGGAGCCAGGGAGACCAGGGGAGTAGCTGTTCCGGATCAGGTACAACAGGACCCAGCATAGGGTCCAGGGGACGAGGTAGGAGGCTAAGCGCCCCTGATTCCTGTTCTTCTTCTCCACCCACGGGACCAGCACTTGGACGAGGAATAGAAGAACCACCAGATTATTAGACTTGCTAGCACCCACCAAAAGGGAACTCTGGTTCCCAGACCAGTAAGGGGCTCTTTCTGCACCCACTAGAAGAAGAGATGGGAAAGAGACAATACAAAAACACAGTCAGCAACAGAAAAACAAATATGACACCGCCAGATTCTAGAGACTCCACACCAGCAAGACCCCAACATTCCAATGCGAACGAAGCAGAAGAGAATGACCTTAAAAGCACTTTCATGAAAATGATAGAGGCCCTAAAAGAGGATATAGGAAAATCCTTCAAAGAAATGGAAGAAAAAACAAACCAAAAAATGCAAGAAATGGAAGAAAAAACAAACCAAAAAATGCAAGAATTGGAAGAAAAAACAAACCAAAAAATGCAAGAACTGGAAGAAAAAACAAACCAAAAAAGGCAGGAAATGGAAGAAGAAACAAAGCAAAAAATGCAAGAAATGGAAGGAAAAACAAAGCAAAAAATGAAAAAAATTGAAGAAGAAACTTTGAATATTTAAAGAAAGAAATTAAAGAAGCCCTCAGAAAATGGAAAGATCTCCCATGCTCTTGGATAGGTAGGATCAATGTAGTAAAAATGGCAATCCTGCCAAAAGCAATCTACAGATTCAATGCAATCCCCATTAAAATCCCAGCACAATCCTTCACAGACCTTGAAAGAACAATAATCAATTTTGTATGAAAAAACAAAAGACCCAGGATAGCCAAAACAACCCTGTTCAACAAGGCAACGTCCGGAGGCATCACCATCCCTGACCTCAAGCTCTATTATAGAGCTATACTCCTGAAAACAGCTTGGTATTGGCACAAAAATAGACAGGTAGACCAATGGAATCGAATTGAAAACCCAGGTATTAACCAACACACGTACGAACATCTGATCTTTGACAAAGAAGCTAAAAATATACAATGGAATAAAGAAAGGATCTTCAACAAATGGTGCTGGCATAACTGGAGACTGGTATGTAGAAGAATGCGGATCGATCCATGTTTATCGCCATGCACAAAACTTAAGTCCAAATGGATCAAAGACCTCAACAAAAATCCAGCCACACTGAACCTCTTAGAAGAGAAAGTGGGTGGTACCCTTGAACGAATTGGTACGGGAGACAGCTTCCTGAACATAACACCAGTAGCACAGACAGTGAGATCAACAATTAATAAATGGGACCTACTGAACCTGAGAAGCTTCTGTAAGGCAAAGGACACAGTCAGCAAGACAAAAAGGCAGCCCACAGAATGGGAAAAAATATTCACTAATCCCACATCTGACAGAGGGTTGATCTCCAAAATTTACAAAGAACTCAAGAAGCAAGTCTCGAAAACACCAAAGGACCCAATTAAAAAGTGGGCTGCAGAACTAAATAGAGAGTTTTCAATAGAGGAGTCTAAAATGGCTGAGAGGCACTTGAGAAAGTGCTCAACATCCTTAGATACCATCTCACTCCTGTCAGAATGGCTAAAGTCAAAAACACCAATGACAATTTATGCTGGAGAGGATGTGGTGAAAGGGGGACACTCCTTCATTGCTGGTGGGAGTGCCAACTGGTTCAGCCACTTTGGAAATCAGTATGGAGATGCCTCAGAAAAATGGGAATAAACCTACCAGAAGACCCAGCAACTCCACTCTTAGGCATATATCCAAAAGATGCCCATTCATACAACAAAGATGTCTGTTCCACTATGTTCATAGCAGCTTTATTTGTAATAGCCAGAACTTGGAAGCAACCTAGATGCCCCTCACCCAAAGAGTGGATAGAGAAAATGTGGTACATTTACACAATGGTGTACTATTCAGCAGAAAAAAAAACAATGGAATCATGAGGTTCGCAGGCAAATGGATGACACTAGAAGAAACCATCCTGAGTGAGGTAACCCAGTCACAAAAAGAGAAACATGGCATGTACTCTCTCATATATGGATTTTAGACATAGATCTGGGGAGTGCCAGCCTACAATCCCATGGCCAGAGAGTCTGGGAAACAGAAACTTCATTTAGTGGCTGATCGAAGAAGAGGCAGACTCCCTCGGTTAAGTACTGAGCTGAACTCAAGAAAGCCAGTAACAGAGAGGGAGGACTGATGATCAAATGGATTAAGACTGGGCTGGTTTAACCCCCAGAAACAGCTGACCAGACAAAGGTTAACTCTTGAATCCCAGGCATCAGCCTGGGAAGCCAGCATGGGACTGATCAAGACCCCCTGAATCTGGGTGTCAGTGAGGAGGCCTAGGTAATCTATTGAGCCTTGGGCAGCAGATCAGTACCCATCCCAAGTATACACACGGACTTTGGACTCCCATAGAACAATTGAGGTGCACTCTCACCCTGAACTCTTGGGGAAGGGTCTAGGCCCTGCCCTATATGAAATGACAGACTATGGACACCCCCATGGAGGGCCTCACCCTCCCTGGGGGAATGAGGGGATATCGGGGGGAGGGTGTTGGGGGGAGGGCACGGGAGGAGGGGAGGGAAAGGGAGAGGGACCTGGAACTGACTTGTGAAGCAACCTTGTTTCTTATCTAAATTTAAACTGGAAAATAAAAAAATAATAATAAATAAATAAATAAATTAGTGTTTTATTCATCAGTCAATAAAGAGACATTTACAGAATGACATCTTCCATCATCTCCTCTTTTCTGTCTAAATAAAAAGAAAGATTTTAACTTTAACTTAGTCAAATCATATATAACAAAACAGTGATCAAGTAAGGACTATAGTTACAACATTTAATCCACTAAATTTAGCAAGATTTAAAGATAATATTCTATCATCTATCCTATCTTTGTGAGTCTAAAGTCTTGTATGTAATTTATCTTTTGTCATAACTAAGGAAAACCATAACCATGACTATCTGTCTTCAACTCCATCAAAAGCCACAGAAGGATAACAATACTAGAGTAGGCAGGAAGTGCAGGCAAGCAACTTCCAAAAGGTGCAGCAAAGACAGAAACAGCAGGCTACATGGACAGTCACCAAAGTTCTGCTGTAATGCTCCATCTTCAGCCCGTGGGCCATAGTGTGTCTGGCAGACTCCTCAACAAAGAAGGAAACTTTAAACTTCCACCTGTATAGGCAATTTGTCAGCCAATTTTCTCTGTGTTCTGTAGGATGTCTGGCAGATTCTTCCATGAAGCAGGAACTCTGTAGCAATGTCCATCTTGTTCCAGCAGTCACTTTTCAGAGGGTCCTACATGTCCATTTTATACAGAATAAAGTCAAACAGTCCAGACAAGAGCAACTTCTTGCCCAAATTATTAGTCTTGCTTATATGAAGCAAACTCCACAATGAGTTTCTTCGATGTCCACCTTCCTTTCTGTTGTCAGGAGCAGCTGTGACTCATAGTCAAGAAAAACCTTAAACCATTTTAAATGCCATATTCTGTAGGTCTTTGAAAGATTTGAAGAATGCCTATCCAATTGAAATATATCTCTATATATCTAGAAAACCAAAGTAACCTAACTATACATTTTGACAATTATAGGTAACAATCTATAATCTGAATTTAATTATACATTACATATTTAAATGAGTTATACAAACACCATACCTAAAAAAACAAGAGGACATATATATATATATATATATAAAATTTGTATCAATAAATGAAAATCCATTTCAATACAAAATATTCATTTATATACCATAATTTCCCTTTTACCTTTAAAAAGAGATTGGTTGTGATCATTAACCATTTAACCAACCTCATTTAAGCGAAAACAAAAATTCATAAACAGTATTTGAGAATCTGGTCATTGTTCATTCCAAACTGCTTCCTGCTGGTTGAGGGTGTTGTCCATACCATGGGGATCATGACAAAACACTCAGAAACCTGGCCAGGTCCTTATTTTTGTAATCTGCAAGCCTGTATTGTCTCAGCTGTTTTAGATGCTGGATAACCTTGGACCCTGATTCAGGGGGTCTTGCTTTATCAAACCGTATTAGTCTGGAAGGAATCCATAGCTTTAAATTTTCTGTAGAAACACAAGCAAGAACTCTTTTCCCAAGTACCCTATTCTTATATTTAAATTTAGAAGTCAAAGCATTTTTAAAATACATAAGTTGTATTGATTTAGTAGCACCTATAATCAAATGTATTTTAGCAGCTGCAGCTCTTTTCTCAGCAATCAATTTAAACACAACACTATAGAATAGAGTATTCAGACTCTCTGAGTATTTTTCATCTTTACCTGGCTTTTTACTATTTCTCTTACATTCTTAGTTTTGGAGGGGGCATAGGAGGTTGGGTTCTGTTTTTCTGTTTTGTTTTGTTTTGTTTGTTTATTGATACAGGATTTCTCTGTGGAAATCTGCCTCTGCCTCTGGAGTATTGGAATTAAAGGCATGTGTCAGTACACCCAGCTACTCATTTTTCTCCCAAACCCATGTATATTTTTGTTTACTGTAAATCTGTATCTTTTTCTAATCTCATAAGTCTTATATCCTCACTAACAGTCACAGTTTTGGCCGCTTATGAAAATCAGGAAGCTGCTTTTAAAAGGAGTCGCCTAATGTTTCTCAATGCCTGGGAAACAGAGCTCACACAACAAAATTCTGCTACCAACAAGCTGTGTTTGTCTCTGTTCTTTTTGTTTCTAAAGTCCCTTTTTAAGTTTTTGTGAAGCTTTTATATGGAAGTTCTTAGTACCCACATTGCCAGCATCATAATGTTGCGGTATTCCTGCCTGGGTCCTGTAACCACTTCAGAGCTCCCAAATTACACACAGAGACTCTGTTGGTTACAATGCTGTTGGCCGATGTCTAGGGCTTCTTATTGGCTAGCTCTGTCTTAAGTATTAACCCATAACTACTAATATATATCTACAAGATCTTATCTTACTGAGAACCCCAAACAAATGAGTCCTCTCCTCCCAGGATCACATGATGACTGTCTACTACAAATCCTCCTTCGCTCCTAGTCCTGCCTATCTTGCTTCCTTATTGGCCAACAGTGTTTTATTCATCAACCAATAAGAGAGCATATTTATAAAATGACATCTCCCATCACCAGAGTTTGTGTTGATCTCCTTGGCCCATGTTGGCACCAGGGGACACATGGATTCCCAGGGTTTATGGTTCAACCTGTGACCATGTTGGTGTCTGAGGGCTGTAGCACTACCAGATTCAGGCTGATTTGGGTGTACAGGACTGTCATCTGGGGCCATGGTATCATCCAGACCAGGCCTGCAGCTGAGGGCCATTTCTGGGTCTGTGGCCCTGCAGTAGCCAGGCTCTATGCTGGTATCTATGGCTCCTGAGACAATTGAAGGCTGCTGATTCCAGGGGTCTGGGACACCTGCTGGGACCATATTGATGTGTCAGGGCCATGATGTCACGGGAGCATGCTGGTCTGAGTGCCTCGTGCTACCATCTGGGATCACACTGACATCTGAGTCCAGGCTGCTGCCTATGACCACATCTAGGTCCTCATCCTACCAGACAGCCAAGGTCTAGTTTAATGTCTGTGACCCATGTTGCAACCAAAAACTACATAGATGTATTGGGGTTTGGAATGCAACTTGTGGCTATAAGGGTATCTGAGGGCCATGCTGCCACAAAGGACACGCCAGATATGACTGGCCTGCACTGTCACCCAGGCTATGGTGTCATCCAGGTCAGGGCTGCTAAGAGGGTCATATCTGGGTCTGTCAATCTGCAGCAGCCAGGGTATGAGTTGATATCCAGGTCTCCTGTTGTCACTGAGGGCCAGGCAGATGACTGGGATCTGGTCAGCCACCTTGAATCATGTCAGGTGTCAGAGGAATGTGTGCACCCAGGGCCTTGCTGATCTGGGTGGCTGGTGCCACCTGAATCCATGGAGACATCAAAGCATGTATCACGTGGGGCCATATGTGAGTCCATGACCCTGCAGAGGCCAAGATCTGTTGTGATGACCATGGCTCCAGTTGCCACTGAGGACTCTGTGTATGCCTAGGGTCTGGTTTGCCACCTGGGACCATGTTGGTACCAAGGGTCTATGCTCATCTGGGTAGCTGGTACTACCACCTGGGTTTCAGTGGCTTCCAGGTCTGAGCTTCTACCAATGGCTATGGCTGTGCCCATGGTCCTGCTGCAGCTCGGGTCTGTGGCGATATCCATTGCCTATGTTAGCACAGGGATCATTGGGGCAGTGATATACTGAGCTGGCCCAGCCCTTCACTAGCCCTGGGATGGCTGGCCCTGCTCCTCTCTGGATATTGCAGCAGAAAAGTTTGTCCTAACCCTCAGGAGAGAGCTTGCCTTCGTACTGGGGAAAGATGGCCCCACCTACACCATAGGGAAGTGCACTAAAGATGACCTATGGTTAGGGATGCATATGAACCAACCCTGAGAGCATGAGAGCTGATCCTGCCCCCCTCCCACTTGATATACCATGTGATGGCATGGATGAATGAAAGATGCCCTCCTCCCTCCATCCCTTGTTACCTGTGACAGTTGAAAACTCATCCCCTTGGTCAAGAGAATGAGTTACTAGCCCTGTCCCATACCAGCTACAGCACACAGGAGAATGGGCCTTGCATTCCACCTGAGCATCCCACTAGAGCAGACCCTGTGGCCAATGCAGAGAGCCAGCCCTGAGGGCCTGAGAGCATGAGAGTTGACACCCCCATATGTCCCGTACAACAATCAGGAGAGAGGGCCCTGCACCTTACCTGAACAACACATTAGAGCTGGCCCTGGCAATGTGAGTAACAGGACCCCATATCTGAGGGCCCCAGAGCAGGAGAACTTGCCCTGCTCCTTGTTTTAGGATGTATTGGGTGAACTAGCCAAGGCAGTGCTGGAGAACTCTCCCAGGTAATAACAATGAGAGAAAGCTAGGGAGCTGAACAACTCAACTACCACAGGGCTAGAACCAGGGCTATGAGTTGTGCCACCCCAACATTCATCAAATCTATGAACTATTGGGAGCATGTAAAGGGGACAGACTTACAGATCCAAAACAGCGGGATCTCCATGACACAGGACAAGAACAAGATATCCACGAGGAGACCCAGCAAAACCTGCGGCCTCAAGCCAGACTAAGGACTCGAGGTAACGAACATTTGCAGACAAAGATGAAAGAACTAAAGGGTAAACTGAGTGACTCAATGGGTCACACTAGAGTTTCCAAAGCAAGGTCCCTTTTTTCGTTATTGTTGTTATTGCTTTTGTTTTATTTTTTTGTTTGGTTTGGTTTTTTTGGTTTTTCTTTTAAAACTTGGTTTGGATTTGGTAGGAGAGGTGGCAAGGGCAGAGGGCATATTCGAAGATATAGGAGATAAGTGGGATCAGAATGTGTGATGTCAAATCCACAACACATCAATAAAATTAATGTACATATATACATATATATGCATGTATATGAACATATGTTGTAAAAAGAACAAAGAATTTTAAAACTTAAATACAAAAGAGAAATCCAGACTTTTAAAATAAGTGAAATTTTTACATTTAAACCTGAGCAGTGAAAAGACAAACAGAAGACACACAAGAAAAAGGACATTTTATCAGTCAGTAAGCAGTTCTTGGTGGTTTGCCCCAAAATCCAAGGTTACAGGAAGAAAAGTAAACACATCAAGGAAAATTAATCTGAAAAGCAACCGTGAGTGTGTTCAATGATGAGTGTTCAAAAGATGTTTTACCTGGAAATGTTTCCCCTTGAAGTCCGGTATCCTGACTCACTAACCATGCTTTTTAACAAAGTCTTAGAGGAAGGATAAATGAGTCACTGGGAGTCAGCAGTTATTAATGGGTATTTTTAAGAAAGGTGATACCAGATTTTGAAATATTAATGACCTTTCCCATTTTATAATGCCTGCTATTCCAAATTCTCAAAATTTTACCAAGGCTTACAGAAAAGTTGGCTGCTTCATTCCCAGGATGTGCTGTTAGAAACAAAGAATTGGCAAAAAAAAAGAAAGAAAAGGTTTGGCTATCTTAGGTGCAACGGCAAGGAATTTAAGAGTCTAGAGCTGTGTGAGTTTTATTTTTGTAAGCCTGGGTCATAAATTAAATTTCTCCAGAAAAGAAGTTGCTTCTTAAAACTGCCGCAGACAAAGTGCAGTCTACAGCCATCTTCCTCTAAAACTGGGCAGGAGCCTTCCTTTACATGAATTCCAAATTTTGCCTCCTAAGAGCTTTGACAATTGTAACAAATGCAGGCCATCAGCCGTGACTCTGATCTAGCCTGACTCCAAGTTTCTTTTCGCTAATAGCTAGTACTGCTTATGGAAGGGTTTCTGACCTCTAAGCAATTACTATCTACTGACCAAGGCATTCAGTGAGTGTTTGAAGCTTGCAATCACTGCCCAGTCCAATGCACTAAACTCAGAACCATGCAATGTAGATGGCAATGGTTGTCGCTGATAGGAAATTATAAGCCAACCTGGTCAAAGGAAGGCCAATTACCCAGTAGTAAATAACTAATGACAATCAATAAGAAAACTGAAATCATTTCCAATGACCATCTTTTGTTTACGATTCTTAGAACAGGACTTTAAAAGGAGGAACACGATCTATATTTTTCTGTCTTCATGCAGAAAAACCCAAATATTTCTACATAGAATACATTCACTTGCAAAGGAGCTTATTTATTTGAACAATAAACATACTAGGAAGCGATCAAGATCAGAAAAACTGTCTGTATTTGGTGTATTAGCTACCTTTCTGCTACTGTCATAAAATACCATAACTAAGACAACTTACAAAAGAGTTATTTGACATACAGTTCCAGAGGACCAGAGTACATAATACTGGGAACAGGATGGCAGGGGCAGAAGGCTTGGAGCATAGACTAGGAAGCTGACAGCTCCTACTTTGGGCATCAAGCATGAAGGGGAGATAGCAAACTAGAAGTAGGCAGGGCTTTACTCTCAAAACCCACCACCAGGGACATACTTAGTTCAGCGAGACAACACCGGAATACTATTCCCCAGGCAGGACCACCAAGTGTTCACATGCCTGAAACTGTAGGGAACATTTCTTCTTCAAACTACCACAGTTGTACATCAAATCAGATCTTTAACAGAACCTCAGTTTGAAAGTAAAACTGAATGAAATACAAAGAAAATTAATAAGAATTTCATCATATTTTTATTTTCATCAAACTTAAATGTAAATATCTGTAAACTCAATAAAAGTATGTAGAATTTTTAATTGCTTAAAATTCATTGTATTTCAAACAAAGGAAAATTAATTTTATTATTTTTCTATCATGAATCTTTTCTTACATCACTTTGTAATTCTATTTTTTTTCTATTTTCACATAGTGTTTCATTATGCAGTCCTGGCTTGTTGAAGATATATATGATGTAACAGACTTTGATGATCCCCCCATGGAAGGTTCACCCTCCCTGGGGAGTAGATGGAGGATAGGATGCAGGGGTCGGTGAGGGGCATGAGAGAATGGGAGGAAGAGGGAACTGGGATTGATATGCAAAAAAGATTGTTTCTAAATAGAAAAAAATCACACATGTATGCATATGTATGGTTATATATATGCATATTGCAAATATGCATATATTATAATTAAACTGGAAGCCATAATATATATGTAGACGATATTGTTTCCACCTTCTCTTCTGTAGGGTTTCCTGAGCCCCGATGGAAGGGATTTGATGGAGATATCCCATTTACGGCTAAATGTTCCAAACATCTCTCAGTCTCTAGATAATGTCGGACTGTGGTTCTCTGTATTTGTTTCCCATCTGCTGCAGGAAAAAGCAAATTGATGATAGCTGTGTAAGGCAACGATCTATGAGTATAGCAGAATGCCATTAGGAGTCATTTTATTGCTATCTTCTTTTACTAGAACAGTCTTTAACTGAGTCTTTTAAAAGTAGTTAATAAAGCAAAGCAGTAGTATAGATCATCTGCCACTTATTCCTAGTGTACATCATAAAAATATTTCAGACTATGGACACCCCCATGGAGGGCCTCACCCACCCTGGGGAATTGAGGGGATATTGGGGGGTTGGAAGGAGGGCACGGGAGGAGGGGAGGGAAACAGAGAGGGACCTGGAACTGACTTCTGAAGCAACCTTGTTTCTAATCTAAATTTAAGCTTAAAAATAAATAAATAAATAAATAAAATGTTTCTTACACTCTTACAACACTTTGAGGTTGAGCCAGCCAGTGATATAGCTCAAGAAGTGAAAGGACTTGCTATACCATATACTCAAGGGTGGGAGGCCTTAAATTGGAAACTGGTTGCCCAAGCAGGGAAAAGACTGTCAAAGAAAAGTGACTATTCTTCCCGCCGAAACCATCAATGGTCAATGTCAATAGCTCCTCAGCTAGGGATGGTAGTTCATAGGCACCTCCCCTCTACATGACTGAATGTTTGCTGGCTCAGTCTGATGCTGTTGCTATGCAGGTAACTGCAGCTGCTGTGAGTTTATAGGTGCAGTGGTCCTGTCATATCCAGAAAATATGATTTCATTTCTGTCCTCACAGATGTCTGACTCTTACAATCTCCTCTTTTAAAATAGTCCCTGAGGCTTGGAGAAAAGCTGTGATACAGGTGTCTCATTGTGGCAGAAAATTCCAGAGATTTATTCTCTGAACTTAGACCAGTTGTGAGCTTCAGTGTTGACTGACCTCCACTGCACCGATGAGGTCTAAAAGCTGCACTAATCTCTAGGTATGGAGACTTGAACTTAGAGGTCATATCATACCCATTTATCAAAATAATATTTGTAGGAAGCTAGGAAACGAGGAAGACCCTAAGAGAGACATACATGATTCCCCGAGAATGGGAAAGAGAAAAGATTTCCTGAGCAAATTGGGAGCATGGGGGAGGGGAGAGGGAGTTAAGAGAAGGAAGAAGATTAGGGGAGAGGAGGTCATGAGGGAGCAAGAAGATTGAGTCAGGGGAAGAATAGAGGAGAGCAAGAAAACAGATTTTAAAAAATGAAAGTTTAAAGAAAAATCTGGCACTAAGGAAATGTTCAGAGATATACCAGAATGACCCCAACTAACAATCTAAGTAATAGTGGAGAGGCTACCTCAAATGCCCTTTTCTGTTAATGAGATTGGTGACTACCTCAAATGTCATCCTAGAGGCTTCATCCAGTAGCTGATGGATGCAGAGGCAGACACCCACAGCTAAACACTGAGCTGAACTCCTGGAATCCAGTTTTAGAGTGGGAGGAATGATGAGCAAAGGGGTCGAGTTCAGACGGGAGAAACCCACACAAACAGCTGACCTAAGCAAAAGGGAGTTCATGGACCCCAGACTTATAGCTGGGAAACAAGCATAGGACTGATCCAGACTCCCTGAAAGTTGATGTCAGTTTGGAGGTCTGGACAATCTATGGAGCCTCTGGTAGTGGATCAGTATTTATCCCTAGTACATGTTTGGATTTTGGAATCCCACTCAACATAGAGGGGTACTCTCTCAGCCTAGACACATGAGGGAGAGCCTAGGTCCTGCTCCAAATGATATGACAGACTTTGAAGATGCCCCATAGAAGGCCTCACTTTCCCTGGGAAGCAGAAATGGGATGGGATAGGGAGTCAGTGAGGAACAGGGAAAGAGGGGTGAGAGGAAACTAAGATTGACATGTAAAACAAGCTTGTTTCTAATTTAAATTAAAATTTAAAAAAGAAAATAATAGGATAATACACTAAATGATATGAAAGAGAGTAAAGAACATTCACTTCAATAAATGATGATAGGATATATGAATGTCTATGTGAAAAAAACATATTAGACACCTATCCCACACCACACAGAAAATATAACACCAAAACACCTCTAATTTTGAAGAATATTTAGCCAACATATTCTATGACTTGGATATGAGCAACAATTTTTTCATACGAATTCTAAGGCACAGGCAAAAAGTAAAATAAAGGTAGATGAATAATGGATATGTGTTAGACAATAAAGGAAACAACCATGAAGAAGCTGCATACAGAATGGAGAAGTTACTAGGGAAGTAGATATTAAGTCGGTGGTTAGTGTTGACAGTATAGGAATACCTAACAGTAAGACTAAAAGCCAAAAGCCAAAAATGGCAAATATACAAACATTTTATAAAAACACATGCAAATGGTCAACAAGTTTATAAAAAGCATTAAATCTAAATATAAAATAGGAAACTATTAGTCCAAATCATAATGAGATTACTTGCCACAATTAGAATGTCAACTCTGAGGAAGGCAAATATATCAAATTGTGGATGTGAGAAAATTATCATGTGTAATTGGTAGATGAATAAACTAATACAGCACTTATGGAAAACAATGTGGAAGTCATTCAAAAGATAAAATAAGTAGTATAATCAAAGGACTCTACATCTTCCTACAGAGATACTCATTTATCCATGTTTATCGATGCTCAATTCACATAGACAGATTTTGGAAAGAGCCTAGATGTCCATACACAAATAAATGGACAGAGACATGGTATAATATTGGTCTTTCTGTGTGTAGGGTCCCCTGCTAGAGCATGAGCCTCATTTTGAAACTACAAGAGGTAAACTAATACAAGAGTAAAAAATTTATTCCAAGCAGCAGAGAAGCAGGGTGGCATGAAGTTCCGGAGAGAGATTTGTCAATAGGTACAAAATTATGGTTACATAAGAATAAATAGTGATGTTCTGCTTAAAAGTAAGATAATTATGCTTATCAACACTATGTGTGCATTTCAATGTAACTACAAGGGACTGTGTTATTTTGAATACAGTGGAATAATATATATTTAAAAGAATTCATATGCTAAATCATGATACATTGCATGTTGTATACATACATAAAAGCAACATAATGTGCCACATAAACATGTAGGATTATTCTTCATGGATTAAGAACAAAACCTTGGGACTGGAGAGTTCACTTCCCAGCATCCACTTCAGGTGGCTCACAACCACCTATAACTACACTTCTAGGAAATATGATGTACTCTTCTGGCCACCACAAGCACTTGCCCACAAGCACATGCACACACACGCAAACACACACACAGCTAATTCATTTGATGACAATTTTGTAAAAAGATTCGCATGAACTCTATCTCATCCAGCAGAAATACAAGGCCTCTGATTCCAAATGAAATCACTACACTGTATAGCATGCCGATTCAGAAATCAGGATCCATTATGCTTGTCATATAATCTCATTCACCATTTAGAAGATATTATCCATTAAATCATTCATTCCCTGGACACAAATCTCTTCTTGAGGTATTTATTTCAGAATTTTAAATTGGAGAAAACATCTCATAATGAACTGAATACTTCTTCTGATTCAATAATAAGGCTCATTTCTTTTTTTGCACCAGTTGCCAGAAATTTCAGAGCTTAACCTGAAATACAATCACAAAAACTATTATGCAAACCTCATGACAACATTATCTGTAGTTTCCATTGCTCATAGATTTGATGTTCCTTATCAATCTAGATTTTATTGGTGGAGAGAGAATAAAACATAAATTCATTTGGTAAATTAGCATACCAAGAATAATATGCTCTACATGCTGCACAAGTGATAAAGTTTCAAATACCTTCATATGTAATACCTCACCAGTTTTGAAATAAATTATTAATATATGAAATTACCTGTAATGCCATGCCCTATGGGCATAAACACTTCATTTCATTTATATGACTGCTTAAGTAGAATGTGAGGATTATTAAAAGGTCTCATTTGGTCATGATTTAACTGTTAATGAGTTTCCAATTTTTTTTTTAGATTTTAGAAAGCATCAAATGCTCTACCCTAAAAAAGTGAAACTCAGTATCATTATTCTAAGTCACTAGTGAAACTGATTAACAACAGATTTAAAAGTTTACAGAGAAAAAAAGGGTAATTCCTACAAGAAAAAAACCAATTGATTTATTTGCATCAAAGTGAGACAACCTACAAATGGTTGTTTCTAAAATAATTAATTGAAAGAACTGGTCAACAAAAATAATGAAGAATGAGGTAATTCCTTTGAAAAAGAACAAGGAGAAAGAGGAAAAATTGGAGGGATTGAAAGGAGGATGTGATGTAATATTATAATCTCAGAAATAGAAAAGATAATTTTAAAAGACAAAAAGTAAAATAACAATAAAAAGCCTAGTGCTTATTCCTATACAGAGCTTTCCTAAAGATCAAATAGTAAGCATGAAAGTAAACTGAAAAGTACATTCTTAGTTTTTTGCCCTACTGCATTTTTGTGAATAATAACTATATAGTGATATTATTATAAGTAATGAATTCAAACAATGTGAGTCAGCTATTCTAACACTGTATGTGCCTATAAGAGAAAATACTCATGTTTGCAGTTTTGTGACTAAAATATGAACCAGATAGCTATAAACTAAACAAATAGTTCCATACATAGCTTAGGTTCCCCCTGCCCTGCTTCTGAAAAAGAAAGAAATTCCATGAAAAAATGTGAATATAAACTGACAATTTAATCCTCATCTTTTCCTCTTGGTATCATTTAGCTATAACCATCTTATGTGGGATAACTTGCAGTAAAGATATATGGAAACATCATATGGAAATCTGCTATTAAAGCATCCTAAAATACATACAAATACACATATGAAAAGAGTTTAAATGGAGTCATGCTTGAATAAAGCAGCAATGTCCTTACTGAACACCATAAGCCATTAAAAATATGTCCAGTGACAGATCAGCGTAGAAATGGGTTGCCTGTTTTAGAGTTATTGACAAGTGAGGTCCCATAGAACCCCCAAACATTGGAAACTTTTGCCAATTCTTGGCCCCCTACAGAAATGACATGGATATATAAATGTTAGATAGATAGATATATGGATGATAGATGATAGATAGATAGATAGACAGACAGATAGATAGATAGATAGGTAGATGATAGATACCAACTGAACTTACTATACTAAGAATCAGACATGTACTTTACAGAGTAAGGAATGTATAAATATAAGCAAGTATAGCCTACAAAATAAAGGAACAGTTTTTAAGAGTGTATCAGGGAATTTCTACCAGCTTTTAAAAAGCTTAATAAGTTTATCGAAGAAAGTAGTGGTCAGACTGAAAAAGAAAATGTAGAGAGAATGAATGAAGTGCACTCCAGAGAGATCAAACAACATATTCAGAGAAACTAGAACCATGGGGTCAAGCGACATCAGATGGGAAAAACTACATGAACCTCTTGATAATCTACTGAAGGCAGAGGTGTCAAGAGGACAGAGAGCAAGGTTGGATAGTACATTTAGAGACATTTGCAGAACTATGCAGTTAGATGGATTAGACCTTTGTTTTCATTTTAGTAGGTGGTATTTTCTATGTGCTGAGTTTGCTGAGTTCTATGGCCTCAGTGATACTTCCTTCTCAGAGTCAGTTGTGCTAAGATCTGGGGGCTTGCTTCACTTTGACTTTTTCTATTGTCTGACAATCTTCCAGCCTTGCCTCATGGATACACTTCACTTCATTCCTCACATCTCACTTCAAATATCACCCCCTACAATAGGCCTTTTTGGACTTTTACTTTGGATAAACCTGTGTAGTGTTTCAACAATTTGTATCTGGAAATTTGGTAGGATAAAAAGACATGAATGTTTAAGTGGAAATGCCATTTAGTTCATATTTCCTGCTGTCTACGAGTCGAGGAACTTCAACATAGCCTTTGAAGTCAAGACAGCCCACAGATTCCAATGGTCTTCCTGTCTATTTTTGTGCCAATATGAAGCTGTTTTCAGAACTATAGCTCTGTAATGGAGCTTGAAGTCAAATACGGTGATGCCTCCTGAAGTTCCTGTATTGTATAGGGTTGTTTTGGCTATCCTGGGTCTTTTGTTTTTCCATATAAAGTTGACTATTGTTCTTTCAATGTCTGTGAAGAATTGTGCCAAAAATTTGATAGCAATTGCATTGAAATTGTAGATTGCTTTTGACAAGGTTGACATTTTTATTATGTTGATCCTACCAATCCAAGAGTGTGGGAATCTTTCCATTGTCTGGGATCCTCTTTGATTTCGTTCTTTATAGACTTAAAATTCTTGATCTACAGATCTTTCACTTCTTTGGATAATGTTATCCCCAGATACTTGATGCTGTTTATGGCTAATGTAAAGGGTGATATTTCTCTGATTTCTTTCTCAGCCACTTTATCATGTGTATATAATGGGGCTACTGATTTTTTTTGAGTTAACCTTGTATCCAGCCACTTTGCTGAAGGCATTTATCAGCTCTAGGAGTTCCCTTGCAGAGTTTCTCGGGTCACTTATTATCTGTAAATAGTGAAAGCTTGACTTATTTTCCTGTTTCTATCCACTTGATCTCCTTTTGTTGTCTTATTGTTCTAGCTAGAATTTCAAGTACAATACTGAAGAGATATGGAGAGAGTGGATAGCCTTGTCTTGTTCCTGATTTTAGAGGAATTGCATTGAGTTTCTCTCCATTGAGTTTGATGTTAGCTGGTCGTTTACTATGTATTGCTTTTATTATGTTCAGGTATGTTCCTGTTATCCCTGATCTCTCTAGGGCCTTTATCATGAAGTGGTGCTGGATTTTGTCAAAAGCCATTTCACCATCTAGTGAGATGATCATGTGGTTTTTCTTTTGTAGCTTGTTTATATGGTGAATTAACTCACACACCTATGAACACTTGATTTTTGACAAAGAAGCTAAAATAATACAATGGAAAAAAGAAAGCATCTTCAACAAATGGTGCTGGCATAACAGGATATTGACATGCAGAAGACTGCACATAGATCCATGTCTATTGCCTTGCACAAAACTTAAGTCCAAATGGATCAAAGATCTCAAAATAAATCCAGCCACACTGAAACACTTAGAAGAGAAAGTGGGAGATACTCTTCAAGGAATTGGTAGAGGAGACAGCTTCCTCAACATAACACCAGTAGCACAGACACTGAGATTGACAGTTAACAAATGGGGCCTCCTGAAACTAAGAAGCTTCTATAAGGCAAAGGACACAGTCAACAAGACAAAAAAGCAGCCCACAGAATGGGAAAAGATATTCAATACCCCACATCTGACAGAGGGCTGATCTCCAAAATTTACAAAGAACTCAAGAAGCAAGTCTCCAAAACACCAAAGGATACAATTAAAAAGTGGGCTACAGAACTAAATAGAGAATTCTCAATAGGGGAATATAAAGTGGCTGAAAGACACTTAAGAAAGTGCTCAACATCCTTAATCATCAGGGAAACGTAACTCAAAACAACTCTGAGATATCATCTTTAGAACAGCTAAAATCAAAAATACTAAAGACAATTTGTGCTGGAGAGGATGTGGAGAGATGGGAAGACTCCTCCACTGCTGGTGGGAGTGCCAGAGTGCCAACTAGTACAGCCACTTTGGAAATCTGTATGAAGATTCCTCAGAAAAACGGGAATCAGTCTGCCACAAGACCCAGCAACTCCACTTTTAGGCATATATCCAAAAGATGCAAATTCATACAACCAGGACATCTGTTACACTATGTTCATAGCAGCATTATTTGTAATAGCCAGAACCTGGAAGCAACCTTGATGCCCCTCAACTAAAGAGTGGATAGAAAAAATGTGGTACACTTACACAATGGAGTATTACTCAGCGAAAAAAAACAATGGAATCTTGAAATTCACAGGCAAATGGATGGCACTGGAAGAAACCATCCTGAGTGAGGTAACCCAGTCACACAGGGCAAACATGGTATGTCCTCACTCATATATGGACTTTAGACATGAATCAGGATAGTGCCAGTCTACACTTCCACTGACAGAGAGTCTGGGAAACAGAAAAGAACCTAAGAGAGATATACATGGTACCCCAGAGAAGAGGAATGAGGCAAGATCTCCTGATCTGATTGGGAACACGGTGGGACGTGTGGGGGGGGGGTGTGGGAGCTGGGAAGAAGAGAGGGGGAGAAGAGGAGGAGATAGTAGGTTATGGGGGAACAGGAAAGTTGAATGGGGGTATAATAGGGGGGAGAACAGGATGAGAAATTATAATAGAGGGAGCCATTTGTTTGAAGAGACATCTGGCACCAGTGAGGCCTCTAACAATCTAAAAGGATGACACCAACTGGCAAGCTAAACAATAGTGGAGAGACTACCTTAAATGCCCATTCCTGATGAACTTGACAGCTACTTTATATGCCATCCTAGAACCTTCATCCAGTGACTGATGGAAGCAGAGGCAAACACCCACAATTAAACACTGAACTGAACCCACAGAATACAGTGACAGAGAGAGAAGAGCGATGAGCAAAATGGCAAAGGATGGGCTGGCAAAACCAGCAGACACAGCTGACCTGAACAAGGGGGAGCTCTTGGACACCAGACCAACAGCTGGGAGGCTCCCATGGGACTGATTCAGAAACTTGAGTGTGAGAGTCAGTGAGGAGGCCTGAGCAACCTATGGGGACCTGAGCAGTGGATCAGTGTTTAATCCCTGGAATACAAACAGATATCGTGTGTCCATAACACAAAGAGGGATGCTCTCTCAGTCTGGACTCTTAGGGGAGTGCCTGGACCCTGCCCTGAGTGAAATGAGAGACTCTGGATATCCCCTATGTGGAAGGAAGTAGGTATAGGATGGGATGCTGGGCGGGGGCTGATGAGGGGGTTGGGAGGAGAGGAAGGAGAGGTAACTGGGATTGGCATGTGAAGCAAGCTATTTAAAATTAAAGTAATTAAAAAAGACTGCCCACAGAGATCATATTCATTTTCCTAAAGAGACATCAAACAGGGATATGAGAAGCAAGAAACCTCCTTTTTAGGATCAGAATATCTGTAACCTTGTACTCTGACAATAAAACCACTCCTGTCTCATTTCTAATCTGAACAAAATATCACCAAACTACCTGACAATCTCACTTAGAAAAAGAAATACTTTAGGAAAAATAAGGAAAACTAGATCATCTATTTTCACTTTAAGTTTAAACTTTAAGTTTTTGCTTAATTTTTAAACCTTGTAAATGATATCCTTTATATAATGAAGTTAGAAAGGTATAGAAACACACATGCTTGGATCTAATGCTTACATTATTGTTATGGCTAATACTGGTTGTCAATTTGACTACATCTAGAATAAACCAAAACCCAAGCAGCTGAACACACCAGAGTGGAAATTTTCTTTATTGAGTCCTTTGAAGTGGGAGGACCCACACTACATCTGACCCGCACCTTCTAGTTGGAAACCTATAATGAAGGTCATGGAAGAAGGAAGCTTTTGCTTTTTGCCTGTTTGCTCTCACTCTCACTGGCAAGTTCATTTATCCTGCTGCTGAAGCAATCCTTCACTGGCATTAGAGACTACTTATTCACAATTCTGACATATACTAAAGACCAGCTAAAACTGAACAACTATCATAATGTTGTCCTTGTCCACCTTCAGGCGACAGATCACTGTTTAATTAGCTGGACTACAGCCTAGAGCCATTCTAACAAAACCCACTTCAGGGTATTTATATTCAATTGAATCTAGAGAACCCTGATTAGCCCAATTCTTTTACCTCTACCTAATAAAGTTTATAATTCTGTTTCACTCTGTTTATCTTGGAACTCTTCTCTTGGCTTTACTTGAGTGGAAGTTCCAAAGGGGGTGGGTAGAAGCTCCTATGGTTATTTGTGGCATTATCAGGCTGTCTTTCTCTGGTGACTAGACTTGCCTGGAGGCCTTGCTTAAAGACTTATATGGACATCTCAAAGATTCTGATTATGCAGTTGGGAAAGAGCCCATTACATGAGTTAGACCTAACAAACTTATACATTGAGAATCACAATACTAAATTATTTTTCTTACCATATATTATATACTATAATTTAGATTTTTTTCATATTTTGTTGGAATTAAACATTTAATCTCATGTGTTCCCAAAGGGAGGATGATTCTACTATGCACCTGAAATTTTTTTCAAGTTTATAACTGATATTTTTAACAAATATCAATTATAAAATTCAAGAGTGCAAGGACTAAGCACTTTAAGTAATTCTCCCAGATTCACAAAACAACCAATCATAGAGGCAGGAAAAAAAATAGAGGGGGATGTAAAAAGAGAAAAAACAAAATCTACTGCATTCTAAAACCCTGAAATGTAAATTTTTATGAGTGAACATTATGTAATACTTTCCTAGATAAGGTACCTAAAGAGAAATAGGGCACTTTATGAGTAGAAACTCTAACATGAATGGTTGCAAATTGCTTTGATCATGGTGTTTCATCACAGCAATAAAAATCCTAACTAGAATAGGAAGCAAACCAATAAACAATGATTGTCTACTGTCTTCCTACTTTAAGCTCCTGCCTTGGCTTTCCTTGATGATGGACTGTAACATGTGAGATGAAATAAAAATTTTCTCAAAACAAAATTACAAAAAGCTGAAATTCAATGAAAATACGATGATTTTAGAAGTAAAAAAATGTTGCTCCCGCAGTTCAATATTTGGTTCTTACTTAAGATTGTGATTGGCCATGTATATGTCTCAAATAATGAAAACAAGCACTCCTTTAAGTCAAATGTATTACATGCATTATTTATTTTAATCTTGTCAATTTTGCTCTTCAAAGAAAACTGGTTTCCATTTCTGCAGAATGCTTCCCTGTATGCATTGGGGTTTGGTGAGGAAAATTAAAAACACTGCAGGTATAAGAAGTAATTGCAGAGTATTGGGAAGTGGGTGGGTCAAATAGCAGGAAATATTTTTAGGACACTCAATGTTACCAGGTCAGAAACAAAGAGAAGTTTTCACCAATGGCCTAAGTCGCTATGATGTGACAGATTCTCACACACCTGATATTGGAAGACTTCAATACCTAACTCTCATCAATGGATAGGTCATCCAGGCAAAAACTAAAGAGAGAAACTGTACAGCTATCTGATGTTTTAAATCAAAGAGTCTAACAGATATCTATAGAACATTTTACCCAAAGACAAAAGAATATGCCTTCTACTCTGCACCTCATAGAACTTTCTCCAAAACTGACCAAACACATGGACACAAAGCAAGTGTCAATAGATACAAGAAAAGTGAAATAACTCCCTGCATTCTATCAGCCCACCACCGATTAAAGCTGGATATCAAGAACAAAAACAGCAGAAAGCTTACAAACTCATAGAAACTGGTCAACTCCCTAATGAATGTAATGTGCCATGTTTTGTTGACTCCCAAGGTAGGACTGACACTTTCTAAATGGTGATGGAAGAGGAGTGGATGGGGGAGTAGACAGAGGTGGGAGGAGGGAGCAGTAGGAGGGGAAACTTTGGTCAGTATGTAGAATAAATGAAAAAAATTAGAGAGAGAGAGAGAGAGAGAGAGAGAGAGAGAGAGAGAGAGAGAGAGAAAGATAGGAAGAAAGAAAGAAAGAAAAATTTTCATGCTCAAAATCCTTGATATTAGAAGAAACTCTTCTCATTTATCATCAGCTGTCTCTCCATAAAACACCAGGCAAATTTCCCCAGGTAATTGAAAAGTTGAAGAGTCCAAAACCATATTCTTAATTAGAAGAGAAAAAAATGTAGATACATTTTAAAATGACTTTACTCAATAAAATGTGTTCATTTCCAAGTTCAGATAACCAGAGTCTTATGCTTTTGAATAAACCTGAGATATTTCTCCCTAGCACTGGATATTTTAAGCATTTCTCATAGGCAGAGACTTTATTCTGTAAATTAAGCTCTAGGGAAAAGGATCCCTTATGTAAATCAAAGACTAATTTCTGTGCCATAACAGAGTAAATAAAATTGAACTAAAGATGGATATACTGAAAGACTCAAAAATATTCTCTGTGGAACATCATCAGAATCTGTTTACGAAACAACAAAAGTTGAGGGAGCTATTGAACAACAATGGAAATAAACTTAATATAAGATGTAAGTGAAAATACATCATGTGCACCAAACTTTAACATTATGAAGATTAAATAATAGTTTTTAACAAGAGATTTCAATTCTCAGGTATATATCCAAAAGATGCAAATTCATACAACAAGGGCGTCTGTTCCACTATGTTCATGGCAACATTATTTGTAATAGCCAAAACCTGGAAGCAATCTAGATGCCCCTCAAATGAACAGTGGATAGAGAAAAAGTGGTACATTTATACAATGGAGTACTATTTAGTGGAAAAAAATGGAATCTTTAAATTTGCAGGCAAATGGATGGCACTAGAAGAAACCATCCGGAGTGAGGTAACCCAGTCACAAAAAGACAAACATGGTCTATGCTCACTCATATATAGATTTCAGACACGGATTAGGGGAGTGCCAGCCTACAATTCCACTGACAGAGAGTCTGGGAAACAGGAAAGAACATAAGAGAGATAACACCTAAGAGAGATATGCATGGTACCCTAGAAAATAGAAATGATGCAAGATCTCCTGAACAGATTGGGAGGGGGAATGGAAGCTGTGAAAAAGAGAGGGGGAGAAGAGGTGGAGAAAGTAGGTCATGGGAGAACAGGAAGGTTGAGTTGGCAGAAGAATAGGGGAGAACAGGATGAGAAATACGATGGTAGAGGGAGTTATTGTAGGTTTAAAGAAAGATCTGGCACCAATAAGACCTCAAGTGAACTACAAGGATGACACCAACTGGCAAACTAAGCAGTAGTGGAGAGACTACCTTAAATGCCCATCCCTGATAATGAGCTTGACTACTACCTTGTATGCCATCCTAGAGCCTTCATCCAGTGACTGATGGAGGCAGAGGCAAACACCCACGGCTAATCACTGAACTGAACCCCTGGAATCCGGTGACAGAGAGGGAGGATTGATCAACAAATGGGTAAAGAATGGGCTGGTGAAACCAGCATAGACAGCTGACCTGAACAAGGCGGAGCTCTTGGAACCCAGAGCAGCAGCTGGGGTGTCAGCATGGGACTTATCCAGACCCCCTGAATGTTGGGGTCAGTGCAGAGGCCTGAGCTACCTATGGGGCACTGGGCAGTATTTATCCCTGGCATACAAATGAACTTTGTGTGTCTGTAACACAGAGAGGGATGTTCTCTCAGCCTGGACTCTTGGGGGAGGGCCTGGACCCTGCCCTGAACGAAATGACAGACTCTGGATATCGCCTATGTGGAAGGAAGTGTGGATAGGGTAGGAGGCTGGGGGGGGTGATGAGGAGGTATAGGAGGAGGGGAGGGAGAGGGACCTGGGATTGACATGTGAAGCAAGCTTTTTCTAAGAAATGTAATAAAAATGGAAAAATTAGTTTAAAAATGAAATACACCTTTCAAAATGTGAAAAGAAGAATATAACAAAAAAAGAGATTTCAAACAAAGGAATAAAAAATTTTAAAATGACATC
Source organism: Mesocricetus auratus (assembly GCF_017639785.1). NCBI lineage: Eukaryota > Metazoa > Chordata > Mammalia > Rodentia > Cricetidae > Mesocricetus > Mesocricetus auratus. The sequence goes on along the minus strand of NW_024429184.1, from coordinate 45,923,360 downwards.
ATGAAACTTGCAGACAAATGGATGCAACTAGAAAAAAATCATCCTGAGCAAGGTAATCAAGTCACAGAAATACAAATATGGTATGTACTCACTTATAAGTATATACTAGCCATTAAATAAATGATAACCAAGCTACAGCCCATAGACCCAGAGAGATTAGGTAAAGAGGATGAGGAACAGGGAGCTTCTTAGGAGGAGGAAATCGAATAGATTTTATGGCAGAATGGGGAGAGATGTGAATGGGTTCAATAGTAGCATATTGGGGTGAGATGAAATAGAGGAAGAGAGTGAAGGGAGATATGGATGGAATTGGGCAGTACTTTATAGGGTATTGCCGGATATTTCTTGTCCTGCAAGGTCCAACCACCCTTCAGCCCCCAAATAAACACACAGAAACTTTTATTAATTATTAAACTGTTGGTCAATGGCTAGGGATTCTTATTTTCCAGCTCTGTCTTAATTATTAAACCATTTCATTTTTACTATTATTTATTACATTTTTAAAATTAGAAACAAGCTTGTTTCACATGTCAATCCCAGCTTCCTCTCCCTCCCCTCCTGCCAGACCCCGCCCCAACAACCCTGCCAATCTCCCACCCTATCCATAGGGGATATACAGAGCTTGTCATTTCCTTCAGAACTGGGCCTAGACCCTCCCCCAAGAGTCCAGGCTGAGAGAACTTCCCTCTTTGTTGTATGGACACACAAAATTCATTTGTATGCCAGGAATAAATACTGATCTACTGTCTGGGTCTCTTCACTGACACCCACATTCAGGAGATCTGGATCAGTACCATGCTGGCCTCCCAGCTGTTGGTCTGGGATCCAAGAGCTCCCCTTTAATCACGTCAGCAGTTTCTGTTGGCTTTACCAGCCCATTCTTTACCCCTTTGCTCATCACTACTCCCCCTGTGTCACTGGGTTCAGTTCAGGGTTAGTGGTAGGTGTTTGCCTCTGCTTCAATCAGTCACTGGATGAAGGCTTTAGTATAGCATATAAGGTAGTTGTCAAACTCATTATGAGGGATGAGCATTTAAGGTAGTCTCTCCACTACCTTTGTTTGCCAGTTGGTGTCATCTATGTTGATCACTAAAGGTCTCACTGGTGCCAGATCTCGCCTCAAACCTACAATGACTCCATCTATTATGGTATTTCTCAGCCTGTTCTATACTATTCTTCCCCAAAATTATCCTTCTTGCTCCCCATGAACTCCTCTCTCCTCCTCGTCTCTCCATCTCTTTTTCTCAGCTCCCACTCCCCTCCCCCCACCCTGCTTACAATATGATCAGGACATCTAGCCTCATTCCCTTTCACTGGGGTCCCACTCATACCATTCTTTTTTTTTCTTTTTTTTAATTTTATTTTCCAGTTTAAATTTAGATAAGAAACAAGGTTGCTTCACAAGTCAGTTCCAGGTCCCTCTCCCATTCCCTCCCTACCTCCCGAGCCCTCCCCCGCCCCCCATTATCCCCTCATTTCCCCAGGGAGGGCGAGGCCCTCCATGGGGGTGTGCATAGTCTGTCATTTCATATAGGGCAGGGCCTAGACCCTTCCCCAAGAGTTCGGGGTGAGAGTGCACCTCACATTGTTCTATGGGAGTCCAAAGTCCGTGTGTATACTTGGGATGGGTACTGATCTGCTGCCCAAGGCTCAATAGATTCCCTAGGCCTCCTCACTGACACCCAGATTCAGGGGGTCTTGATCAGTCCCATGCTGGCTTCCCAGGCTGATGCCTGGGATTCAAGAGTTAACCTTTGTTTCTGGGGGTTAAACCAGCCCAGTCTTAATCCCTTTGATCATCAGTCCTCCCTCTCTGTTACTGGCTTTCTTGAGTTCAGCTCAGTACTTAACCAAGGGAGTCTGCCTCTTCTTCGATCAGCCACTAAATAAAGTTTCTGTCTCCCAGACTCTCTGGCCATAGGATTGTAAGCTGGCACTCCCCAGATCTATGTCTAAAATCCATATATGAGAGAGTACATGCCATGTTTCTCTTTTTGTGACTGGGTTACCTCACTCAGGATGGTTTCTTCTAGTGTCATCCATTTGCCTGCGAATCTCATGATTCCATTATTTTTTTCTGCTGAATAGTACTCCATTGTGTAGATGTACCACATTTTCTCTATCCACTCTTCGGGTGAGGGTCATCTAGGTTGCTTCCAAGTTCTGGCTATTACAAATAAAGCTGCTATGAACATAGTGGAACAGACATCTTTGTTGTATGAATGGGCATCTTTTGGATATATGCCTAAGAGTGGAGTTGCTGGGTCTTCTGGTAGGTTTATTCCCATTTTTCTGAGGAATCTCCATACTGATTTCCAAAGTGGCTGAACCAGTTGGCACTCCCATCAGCAATGGAGGAGTGTCCCCCTTTCACCAGATCCTCTACAGCATAAATTGCCATTGGTGTTTTTGATTTTAGCCATTCTGACAGGAGTGAGATGGTATCTGAGAGTTGTTTTGATTTGCATTTCCCGGATGGCTAAGGATGTTGAGCACTTTCTCAAGTGCCTCTCAGCCATTTTAGACTCCTCTATTGAAAACTCTCTATTTAGTTCTGCAGCCCACTTTTTAATAGGGTCCTTTGGTGTTTTGGAGACTTGCTTCTTGAGTTCTTTGTAAATTTTGGAGATCAACCCTCTGTCAGATGTGGGATTAGTGAATATTTTTCCCATTCTGTGGGCTGCCTTTTTGTCTTGCTGACTGTGTCCTTTGCTTTACAGAAGCTTCTCAGTTTCAGTAGGTCCCATTTATTAATTGTTGATCTCACTGTCTGTGCTACTGGTGTTATGTTCAGGAAGCTGTCTCCTGTACCAATTCGTTCAAGGGTACCACCCACTTTCTCTTCTAAGAGGTTCAGTGTGGCTGGATTTATGTTGAGGTCTTTGGTCCATTTGGACTTAAGTTTTGTGCATGGCGATAAACATGGATCTATCTGCATTCTTCTACATGCCAGTCTCCAATTATGCCAGCAACATTTGTTGAAGATGCTTTCTTTATTCCATTGTATATTTTTAGCTTCTTTGTCAAAGATCAGATGTTCGTACGTGTGTGGGTTAATACCCGGATTTTCAATTCGATTCCATTGGTCTACCTGTCTATTTTTGTGCCAATACCAAGCTGTTTTCAGGAGTATAGCTCTATAATAGAGCTTGAAGTCAGGGATGGTGATGCCTCCGGACGTTGCCTTGTTGAACAGGGTTGTTTTGGCTATCCTGGGTCTTTTGTTTTTCCATGCAAAATTGATTATTGTTCTTTCAAGGTCTGTGAAGAATTGTGCTGGGATTTTAATGGGGATTGCATTGAATCTGTAGATTGCTTTTGGCAGGATTGACATTTTTACTACATTGATCCTACCTATCCAAGAGCATGGGAGATCTTTATATTTTCTGAGGGATTCTTTAATTTCTTTCTTTAAAGATTCAAAGTTCTTACGATACAGGTCTTTCACTTGTTTGGTTAGCGTTACCCCAAGGTATTTTATGTTGTTTGTGGCAATTGTAAAGGGTGATGTTTCTCTGATTTCTCTTTCAGCCCTTTTATCATCTGTATATAGTAGGGCTACTGATTTTCTTGAGTTGATCTTGTAGCCTGCCACTTTGCTGAAGGTGTTAATCAGCTGTAAGAGTTCCCTGGTAGAGTTCTTTGGGTCATTGATGTAAACTATCATATTGTCTGCAAACAGTGAAAGTTTGACCTCTTCCTTCCCAATTTGTATCCCCTTGATCCCCCTTTGTTGTCGTATGGCAATAGCTAGAACTTCAAGTACCATGTTGAAAAGGTATGGAGAGAGTGGACAGCCTTGTTTTGTTCCTGATTTTAGAGGAATTGCGTTGAGTTTCTGTCCATTTAGTTTGATGTTGGCTGTTGGTTTACTGTATATAGCTTTTATTATGTTTAAGTATGTCCCTGTTATCCCAGATCTCTCCAAGACCTTTATCATGAAGGGGTGTTGGATTTTGTCAAAGGCTTTTTCAGCATCTAGTGAGATGATCATGTGATTTTTGTTTTTCAGCTTGTTTATATGGTGGATTACGTTGATGGATTTTCGTATGTTGAACCATCCCTGCATCCCTGGGATGAAATCTACTTGATCGTGGTGAATGATTGTTTTGATGTGTTCTTGGATCCGATTTGCCAGTATTTTATTGAGTATTTTTGCATCAATGTTCATGAGGGATATTGGTCTGAAGTTCTCTTTCTTAGTTGTATCTTTGTGTGGGTTGGGGATCAAGGTTATTGAAGCCTCATAGAAAGAGTTTGGCAAAGACCCTTCTGCTTCTATTGTGTGGAACACTTTGAGAAGAATTGGTATGAGCTGTTCTTTGAATTTCTGGTAGAATTCTGCAGTGAGGCCATCTGGACCTGGGCTTTTTTTGGTTGGGAGACTTTTGATGACAGCTTCTATTTCCATAGGGGTTATAGGTCTATTTAAATTGCTTATCTGTTCTTGATTTAGTTTTGGCAATTGATAGCTGTCCAGGAAGTCATCCATTTCCTTTAAGTTTTCGAATTTTGTGGAGTACAGGTTTTCAAAGTATGACCTAATGATTCTCTGGATTTCCTCAGAGTCTGTTGTTATGTCCCCCTTTTAATTTCTAATTTTGTTAATTTGCGTGTTCACTCTCTGCTGTTTGGTAAGTTTGGACAAAGGTTTGTCTATCTTGTTGATTTTCTCAAAGAACCAACTCTTCGTTGCATTGATTCTTTGTATTGTTTTCCTGGTTTCTACTTTATTGATTTCAGCCCTCAATTTGATTATTTCCTGGCCTCTACTCCTCCTGGGGGAGTGTGCTTCTTTGTGTTCTAGAGCTTTCAGCTGTGATGTTAATTCTCTGGCATAACTGTTCTCCTGTTTCTTCATGTGAGCACTTAGCGCTATGAACTTCCCCCGTAGCACTGCTTTCAAAGTGTCCCATAGGTTTGGGTATGTTGTGTCTTCATTCTCATTGAATTCGAGGAAGTCTTTAATTTCCTTTTTATTTCCTCTTTGACCCAGGGATGGTGCAGTTGAGCATTATTCAATTTCCATGAGTTTGTAGGTTTTCTGCAATTTGTGTTGTTGTTGAATTCTAATTTTAAAGAATGGTGGTCTGATAAGGTGCATGGAGTTATTCCAATTTTTTTGTAGCTGCTGAGGTTTGATATGTTGCCAAGTATGTGATCGATTTTTGAGAAGGTTCCATGTGGTGGTGAGAAGAAGGTATATTCTTTTTTATGTGGATGAAATGTTCTATAGATATCTGTTAATCCCAGTTGGGTCATCACTTCTATTAGACCTTTTGCTTCTTTGTTGAGTTTCTGTTTGGTATTCCTGTCTAGTGGTGAGAGTGGTGTGTTGAAATCTCCCACTATAACTGTGTGGGGCTTTAGATGAGATGTAAGTTCTAATAATGTTTCTTTAACGAATGTGGATGCCTTTGTATTTGGGGCATAGATGTTCAGGATAGACACTTCATCTTGGTGGGTTTCACCTGTGATGAGTATGTAATGACCTCCTTCATCTCTTTTGATTGATTTTATTTTAAAGTCTAGTTTGTTAGATATTAGGATTGCTACCCCGGCTTGTTTCTTGGGTCCATTTGATTGAAAAACTTTTTCCCAACCTTTAACTCTCAGGTAATGTCTGTCTTTAAGGGTGAGGTGTGTTTCTTGTATGCAGCAGAAGGAAGGGTTCTGTCTTCGATTCCAATATGCCAGTCTGTGTCTTTTTATGGGTGAGTTAAGGCCATTAACATTGAGGGATATTAATGACCAATGATTGCTCATCCTTCTTCGATTTGCGATGGTTATTGGTGGTGGAATTATGTGTGGAATTTCACCCCTTTGTTCTTTTGGCTGTTGGTAGAGAGGGATTCTCTAATGCTTATGTTTTTCTGGTTGTAGTTAGCTTCCTTGGGTTGGAGTTTTCCTTCCAAAATTTTCTGTAGGGCTGGGTTAATGGACACATATTGCTTGAATCTAGTTTTGTCATGGAATATCTTGTTTTCTCCGTCTATAGTGATTGAGAGCTTTGCCGGGTATAGTAGTCTGGGCTGGCATCCATGGTCTCTTAGTGTAGGTAGGATATCTATCCAGGACCTTCTGGCTTTCAGCGTTTCCATGGAGAAATCAGGTGTAATTCTGATAGGTCTGCCTTTATATGTTACTTGACCTTTTTCCTTAGCTGCTCTTAATATTCTTTCTTTATTCTGTATATTTGGGGTCTTGATTATTATGTGGCGAGGGGATTTTTTTTTGTGGTCCACTCTATTTGGTGTTCTGTAGGCTTCTTGTACCTTCATTGGCATGTCTTTCTTAAGGTTGGGGAAGTTTTCTTCTATGATTTTGTTGAATATGCCTTCTGCCCCTTTGAGGTGGCAGATTTCTTCTCCTTCTTCTATACCTATTATTCTTAGGTTTGGTCTTTTCATGGTGTCCCATATTTCCTGGATGTTTTGTGTTAAGGATTTGTTGGATTTAAGGTTTTCTTTGGTTGATAAATCCATTTCTCCTAGCGTATCTTCAACACTTGAGATTCTCTCTTCCATCTCTTCTATTCTGTTGGTAATGCTTGTATTGGTAGTGCCTGACTGTTTGTCCAGCTTTTCTATTTTCTGCCTTTCTTCAGATTGTGTTTTTTTAATGACTCTATTTCAGTTTTCAACCCTTGCAGTGTTTGCATTGCTTCTTGCAATTTTCTGTTTATCTGTTCGTCCATTTGTTGCCTTTTATGAATTTTTTGGTTTGTTCTTTCTTCCATTTCTTGCATTTTTTGGTTTGCTTTTTGTTCCATTTCTCCCATTTTATGCTTTGTTTCTCCTTCCATTTCCTGCCTTTTTTGGTTTGTTTCTTCTTCCATTTTTTTCATTTTTTGCTTTTTTTTTCAACCATTTCTTGCATTTTTTGCTTTGTTTCTTCTTCCATTTCCTGCCTTTTTTGGTATGATTCTTCTTCCAATTCTTGCGTTTTTTGCTTTGTTTTTTCTTCCATTTCTTGCATTTTTTGCTTCATTTCTTCTTCCATTTCCTGCCTTTTTTGGTTTGTTTTTTCTTCCAATTCTTGCATTTTTTGGTTTGTTTTTTCTTCCATTTCTTGCATTTTTTGGTTTGTTTTTTCTTCCATTTCTTTGAGGGATTTTCCAATATCCTCTTTTAGGGCCTCTATCATTTTCATGAAAGTGCTTTTAAGGTCGTTCTCTTCTGCTTCGTCCGCATTGGAATCTTGGGGTCTTGCTGGTGTGGAGTCTCTAGAATCTGGTGGTGTCATATTTGTTTTTCAGTTGCTGACTGTGTTTTTGTATTGTCTCTTTCCCATCTCTTCTTCTAGTGGGTGCAGAAAGAGCCCCTTACTGGTCTGGAGACCAGAGTTCCCTTTTGGTGGGTGCTAGCAAGTCCAATAATCTGGTGGTTCTTCTATTTCTTGTCCGATTGCTGGTCCCGTGGGTGGAGAAGAAGAACAGGAATCTGGGGTGCTTATCCTCTTACCTGGTCCCCTGGACCCTATGCTGGGTCCTGTTGTACTTGATCCAGAACAGCTACTCCCCTGGTCTCCCTGGGTCCTCTGGTTTCCTGGTCTCGTTGGTGGGAGAGAAGATCTGGAGTCTGGGGTGCTTGGCTCCCGCCGGGATTGGGAGCTCTGTGCAGGTCCCAGGTGATCTACAGGCACTGGAGCACAGGCCGGGAAGCCGGCCTGTTTACCTGATGCTGCCCGAGGAACAGCTGCTTCCCTGGACTCCCAGCCTCCTCTCCTTTCCTGGTCTCATTGGTGGGAGAGAAGATCTGGAGTCTGGGGTGCTTGGCTCCCGCCGGGATTGGGAGCTCTGTGCAGGTCCCAGGTGATCTGCAGGCACTGGAGCACAGGCCGGGAAGCCGGCCTGTTTACCTGATGCTTCCCGAGGAATAGCTGCTTCCCTGGACTCCCAGCCTCCTCTCCTTTCCTGGTCTCGTTGGTGGGAGAGATTTCTGGAGTCTGGGGTGCTTGGCTCCCGCTGGGATTGGGAGCTCTGTGCAGGTCCCAGGCGATCTGCAGGCACTGGAGCACAGGCCGGGAAGCCGGCCTGTTTACCTGATGCTGCCCGAGGAACAGCTGCTTCCCACTCATACCATTCTTATGTTCTTTCCTATTTCACAGAGTCTGGCAGTGGGATAATAGTCTAGCACTCCCGTGATTCATGTCTCAAATCCATATATGAGTGAGTACATACTATGTTTGTATTTGTGACTGGGTTACCTTACTAAAGGTGGTTTCTTCTAGTGCCGTCCATTTGCCTGCAAATATCAAGGTTCCATTTTTCCCACAGAATAGTACTCCATTGTGTAAATGTACCACATTTTCTCTATCCACTCTTCAGTTGAGGGCCATCTAGGTTGCTTCCAGGTTCTGGCTATTACAAATAATGATGCTATAATCATAGTGGAGCAGATGTCCTTGTTGTATGAATGTGCATCTCTTGGGTATGTGCCTAAGAGTGGAATTGCTGGGTCTTGTGGTAGACTGAAGAATCTCCATACTTATTTCCAAAGTGGCTGTACAAGTTGGCACTCCCACCAGCAGTTTAGGAGTGTTCCCCTTTCTCCACATCCTCTCCAGCATAAACTGTCATTGGTGTTTTTGATTTTAGCCATTCTGACAGGAGTTAGATGGTATCTTGGAATTGTTTTGATATGTATTTCCCTGGTGGCTAGGGATGTTCAGTACTTAAGTATCTCTAAGCCATTTTATACTCCTCTATTGAGAATTCTCTATGTAGTGCTTTACCCCATTTTTTAATTGGATCCTTTGGTGTTTGGGGGACTTGCTTCTTGAGTTCTTAGTAAATTGTGGAGATCAGCCCTCTGTCAGATGTGGGGTTAATGAATATCTTTACTGTCGATCTCAGTGTCTGTGCTACTGGTGTTATGTACAGGAAGCAGTCTCCTGTACCAATTCATTCAAGAGTATCTCCCACTTTATCTTCTAGGAGGTTCAGTGTGGCTGACTTTATGCTGAGGACTTTGATCCACTTGGATTTCAGTTTTGTGCATGGCAATAGATTTGGATCTATCTGTAGTCTTCTACATGCAAATACCCAGTTATGTCAGAACCATTTGTTTAAGATGCTTTCATTTTCAATTGTATAATTTTAGTTTATTTGTCAAAAATCAAGTGTTCATAGGTGTTTGGATTAAAATCAGTGTTTTCAATTCGAATTCATTGGTCTAACTGTCTATTTTTGTGCCAATACCAAGCTGTTTTCAGGAATGTAGCTCTATAATAGAGCTTGAAGTCAGGGATGGTGATGCCTCCAGAAGTTCCTTTACTGTAGAGGGTTGTTTTGGCTATCCTGGGTCTTTTGTTTTTCCATATAAAGTAGATTATTGTTCTTTCAAGGTCTATGAAGAATTGTGCCAGTATTTTGATGGGCATTGCGTTGAATCTATAGATTGCTTTTGGCAAGATTGCAACTAATACTATGTTGATCCTACCAATCCAAGACCATGGGAGAACTTTCCATTTTCTGGTATCTTCTTTAATTTCTTTCTTTAAAGCCTCAAAGTTCTTGATATACAGATATTTCACGTGTTTGGTTAGCATTGTCTCTCAATATTTAATGTTGTTTGTGGCTATTTTAAAGGGTGATGCTTCTTTGATTTCTTTCTCAGCCCTTTTATCATTTGTATATAGAAAGGCTACTGATTTTCTTGAGTTGATCTTGTATCCTGCCACTTTGCTGAAGGTGTTTATCAGCTGTAAGAATTCCCTGGTAGAGTTTTTTGGGTCACTCATTAAACTATCATATCATCTGCAAATAGTGAAAGTTGTAACTCTTCCTTTCCAATTTGTATCCTCTTGATCTCCTTTTGTTGTCCTATTGCTCTAGCTAGAACTTTGAGTACAATATTGAAGAGGTATGGGGAAAGGGGACAGGCTTGTCTTTTTCCTCATTTTAGAGTAATTGCCTGGAGAGTTTCTCCATTCATTTTGATGTTGTTTGTTGGTTTGCTGTATATTGCTTTTATTATGCTTAGGTATGTTCCTGTTATCCCAGATCTCTCCAAGACATTTATCATGAATGGGTGTTGGATTTTGTCAAAGGCTTTTTCAGCATCTAGTAAGATGATAATGTGATTTTTGTTTTTCAGCTTGTTTATGTGGTGGATTACATTGATGAATTTTCATTTGTTGAAACATCCCAGCATCTCTGGAATGAAGCCTACTTGATCATGGTGCATGAGTTTTCAGATGTGTTCTTGGATCCGATTTGCCAGTATTTTATTGAGTATTCTTGCATCAAACTTCATGAGAGATATTGGTCTAAAGTTCTCTCTCTTAGTTGTATCTTTGTGTGGCTTGGGTACTAATGTTATTGAAGCCTCGTAAAAAAAGTTTGGCAAAGACCCTTCTGCTTCTGTTGCATGGAATACTTTGAGGAGAATTGGTATAAGCTGTCCTTTGAATTTCTGGTAAAATTCTGCACTGAAGCCATGTGGCCCTGAGCTGTTTTTGGTTGGGAGACTTTTGATGACTGCTTCTATTTCCTTAGGTGTTATAGGTCTATTTAAATTATTTATCTGTTCCTGATTTAATTTTGGCAAGTGATATCTATCCATATAAATGTCCATTTCCTTTAAATTTTCAAATTTTATGGAGCATAGCTTTTCACAATATGACCTGATGATTCTCTGGATTTCCTCACTGTCCTTTGTTATGTCTCCCTTTTCATTTATGATTTTGTTAATTTGCATGTTTATATTCTTCAATTTGGTAATTTTGGATAAAGGTTTGTCTATCTTGTCGATTTTCTAAAAGAACCAGCTCCTTGTTACATTGAATCTTTGTATTGTTTTCCTAGTTTCTACTTTATTGATTTCAGTCCTCAATTTGATTATTTCCTAGCATCTACTCCTCCTGAGTTAGTTTGCTTCTTTGTGTTCTAGAGCTTTCAGTTGTGCTATTAATTCTCTAGTGTGACTATTCTCCAGATTCTTCATGTGGCCACTTAGTTCTATGAACTTTTCTCTCAGCACTGTTTCTAAAGTATCCCGTAAGTTTGTGTGTGTTGTCTGTTCATTCTCATTGAATTTCAGGAATTCTTTAATTTCTTTTCTATTTCTTCCTTGTCCCAGTGATGGTGCAATTGTGCATTGTTCAGTTTCCATGAGTTTGTAGTGTTACTGTTGAATTCTTATTTTAAAGCAGGAGGTCTGATAACATACAGGGGTTATTCCAATTTTTTTTTGTTTCTGTGAAGGTTTGCTATGTATCTGATTATGTGGTCTATTTTTTGTGTTTTTTATCATTTTTTATTTTAATTTTAAATAGCTTGTTTTGCATGTCAATCCCAGTTCCCTCTCCCTCCCCTCTTCCCGCACTCCCTTCCCCCCCACACCCTCCCACCCTATTGCCAAATCCTTCCACATAGGGGATATCTAGAGTCTGTCATTTTACTCTGGGTAGGGTCCAGGCACTCCCCTAAGAGTCCAGGCTGAGAGAGCATCCCTCTTTGTGCTATAGGCACACAAAGACTGTTTGTATACTTTAAAGAAGGTTCCATGTGGCACTGAGAAGAAGTTATATTCTTTAGTGTTTGGATGAAATGTTCTATAGATGTCTGTTAAACTCAATTGGGTCATAACTTCTGTTAGTTCTTTTTTTTTCTTTTTTAAGTTTCTTCTGGATGTCCTGTCTAGTGGTGAGAGTGAAGTGTTGAAATCTACTACTACTACTCTGTGAGATTTTATGTGTGATTTGTGCTTTACTAATGTTTCTTTCATTGCCATGGATGCCTTTGTATTTGGGGCATGTTCAGAACTGAGACTTCATCTTGATGGACTTTTCCTGTGATGTATATGAAATGTCCTTTTGCATCTGTTTTGACTGATTTCAGCTTGAAGTGTAATTTGTTAGATACTAGGATTGCCACACCAACTTGTTTCTTGGGTCCGTTTGGTTAGAAAACCCATTCTCAACCATTTACTCTGAGGTAACATCTGTATTTGATGTTGAGATGTGTTTCATATATGCAGCAGAAGGATGGGTTCTGTCTTCATTTCCATTCTGTTAGTCTGTGTCTTTTTATAGGCAAGTTGAGACCGTGGACATTGAGGGATATTAATGATTGATTGTTTTTTCCCATATTTTTACTTAACTTTTTACACATGTCACTCTCAGTTCCCTCTCCCTCCCCTCCTCCCCCATCACCCAATCCTCCCAACCCCTCACCCCCAATCCATCTCCCTTCACTCGCCAGGGAGTGCAAGGGCCTCAATGAGGGATTTCCAGATTCTGTAATCTCATCCCAGGAATGGCCTAGGCTGAGAGAGCAACCCTCCACATGGCATGGGCTCTCAGAGTCCCTCTTTATGCCAGGAATGAATACTGGTGCACTCTCCAAGGTCCCACAGATTGCCAAGGCCTCCTCCTCTCTGTCACCCAGTTCGGTGGGAGGATGTCTGGATCAGTTCCATGCTGACCCCCCAATCATCAGTCTGGGATCCATGTGATGCCCATTATTTGGGGCATCACCTCACCAGTCGGATCCCGATCCCTTGGTCATCACTCTTCTTTGCAAGTGGATTCCAGGAGTTCAATTCGGTTCACAGCTGTGGGTTTCTGCCTCTGTCTCCATCAGCCACTGGATGCGAGTTCTAGGATGGCATATAAGGCAGTCATCATTTTCACCATCATGGAAGGGCATTTAAGGTAGCCTTAATGCCAGTTGGTGTCATTCCTGTAGATCTGTGAAGATCTCACTAGTGACAGATCTTTCTTATTTGTTTTGGATTTATTGGGGGTGGTGTTATTGTGTGTGGGTTTCCCTCCCTTTTTCTTTTGGTGTTTGGTAAAGTGGGATTATCTATTGCCTATGTCTTTGTGAGTGTAGTTATCTTCATTGTGTTGAAGTTTTCCTCCCAGTACTTTCTGTAGGGCTGGATTTGTGGATATATATTGCTTAAATCTGGTTTTGTCGTGGAATACAGTTTCAGAGATTTAGTCCATTACCATCATGGTGCAACATGGTGGCATAAAGGCAGACATGGTGCAGGAAACAGAGCTGAGATTCCTACAGCATAACTTGCAGGCAACAGGAAGTAGTCTGACTCACTGGGAGTAGTTTGAGCATATGAGAGCATAAAGCCCACCCCCACAGTGAAACACTTCCTCCAAAAATTCCACATCTATTCCAACAGAGTCATACCTCCAAATACCACCATTTTCTTTAGACTTTTTCTTTCAAACAACCACAACAACCAAGGCTGATTTGACTTAAGGTGCACTCAACAAAACATACCATTACATGAAACTGTTTTGGTAACCACATACCAGAGATTAGATAACCCAAAGACCTGGGGGTAAAACTAAACCCTGAGGTAAACTAAACTGGTCTTTAAAAAAATCAACAAAATTATTCTTAATGGTGTTCTGCTCTATTGAAAGACCAGAGCATTATACAGTCATTATTAGAAAGTTGTCCACCCACAGCAGATTGGAACAGACACAGAGACCCATAGCCACACATTATGTGGAGAGAGTCTAAATTGGAGGTCTCCATCAAATCTCCCCCCTCAGAACTCAGGAAATCGAGAGGAAGAGGAAGCAGAAATCCTGTAAGAGCCAAAGAGGATGAAGGACACCAGGAGAACAAGGTCCTCTGAATCAGCTAAACAGGGTGCATATGAACTCACAAAGATGGAAGAAGCAAGAGCAGGGCCTACACAGGTCTGCACCAGGTTCTCCTATTAGCAATTAGCTTACTATTTTTATGAGACTCATGAATATGAGAATGAGTGGGTCTCTGAATCTTGTGCCTGCTCTTAGGACATCTTTCCACCTATTTGGTTGCCATGTCCAACTTCTATATGACACGTTTTTCTTTATCTTATTGTATTTCATTTTGTCATGTTTGGTTTTTTATCTCTTAGAGCCTATTATTTTCTAATGAGAGACAGAAAGAAAGTAGATCCACAGGAAAGGAAGGTGAGGAGAAATGGGTGAGTACAAAGAGGGAAACTATAATTATGTTATATTGCATGAAAAAGTAATCTATTTTCAATAAAAGAAACAAATGAAAAAGTAGTCTTCTATGTATATGTTTTCTGAGCTGACCATTAGGTGTATAATAATGACTGGTGTGCTCTCTCCCTGGGGGAGATAATTTCTTCTACTATCAGCATTTCTTAGTTGACTGTAATTCTTTGTGTTCTTTGTGAAGGGATGACATATCATTTGCTTTACCCTGTACTGTTACTATGTTTATCATTGCTATTTTTGTTCAGCTCCTGGTTAGGAAGTCATCTTGGTGAGATTTTATAAGTATAGCTTCTGACATTCCTAGGAGACACAATATCACAGCACAGGTCCTATTCCTCTGCTTCATAAACCTATCAGCCCCTCTTCCAAAATGATCACTGAGCCTTAGGTTCAGGAGTTGTGTTATAGATATCAGTTGGGACAGAAAAACACATGATGTCTTGTTTTATGAATTTTGATCAGTGGTGGTTTTCTTCTGTAATGGTCTCTGTTTGGGAAGGTTCCTTGATGCAGGGAGATGACTATAGAAGGACAATTATTCTGAGTATGATGAAAAGAATGTGCTAGTTTGGTAAAGTGGAAGTTGTAGATTGCTTTCCAAGATCCATGACCTCAGGGGCCCTGGGTAGTTGGCTAGGTTTTGGTAGCAGGCATGATTTTCCACTTGTTGAGTGGATATTAAGTCCAATTAGAGAGCAGCTGGTTATCTTTAAAGTATTGTGCCACTGCTGTACTTTGAGGGTTCTCGTGCCACACTAGCTGTTGTTGGGTTTCATGGGCATCATATCTGGGTAGAACTGTTGGCTGGCTCCCTCATCTGAAGATCATGTTTCCTTCTGAGACCATAAAAACTATGCCTTAGGGAGGAGGAACTGAGGTCAATTCAGTGCTGTCTAGCTCCTGTGTCTGAAGTGCATGGTGTGTTCATTAGAATAAAAAGAAGAGGTCACTCTATATATCCCTTGATTTTTTAAATTGATAATTGTGCAAATTAGAATATCTTCTACTAAATTCTATACATTTTGCCTCAACCCAATGTCTACATTGGTCATTTTCAGAATTTTACTGTCTGTAACTTTCTCACTTTTCCACAGTCTTTTAAACAAATGCTTGTTCAGAGCTGTCTTTTTAATAAATCTTCCATAGTGGTATAATTAAAGAAGATACTGTGTGCTGTCAGTGAAAGTGGTGTGTTTATTAACTTCCTGGTTTAATAAAGACAGCATCTTTCAGTTGAATAAAGGTCAGGGAGGCTTACAGCCTGTTATAAAGCATTACTGTTCTCTAAGTTGAGCTTATTTCTCCCATAACATAACCTGTGTATGCACAAGTCACCCAGCCATTTTCACTAGTGTATGGAGTTTGCTGGCGAAAGCCAATAGAAACACTGAGATCCTGTCTGATATTGTTATGCTAAGCCATAAAAATCCTTTATCCTAAACAAGTCTCACATGTTTTTGCAGCATTTATGCTTGCTGACAAACCTGTGGGTTTGTAGCAAACTATCAACTTCTGTAAACTCTTTGCTGGGTGAACTGCCTTTCATTCTTAAAGGACCTAGTCTATGTATGATCCTACTCCTCTGGGTTGATGCAGTTAGTCTTCCACTAACTTTTATTACAGGTCGTGCAAGCATTAATACTAAAATATTTTAGATTCTAATTCTATCCTCTCTGTCTGTTAAGAAATACCACTCACTTTCCTTTATGATGTAAGATAAAAATATAGTAATGGCTTTATTGAAATCTTTGTTTCTTGGTTCAAGGAGGGCAAGGAGTCAGTTATAAACTCCATTTCTAGTTCACTGGGGCTGTTACTAAGTTCCTTTGTTAGAGCATCATTTTACTGGGCTTCAGGGTGGTAGGAGGATGGGAGAACAAGAGGAGTTCTACAGATAAGGTTAGTAGAACACAGGTGGTACAAAGGAGGAAAGGAAAAAAACCAGAGAGGGTGCTTAACTGGAGAGGAAGAAGGAACAATAATGGAGAAGGAAATGGAGGAAGTATAAATAACATTAAGGAAATTCAAGAAATATTGAAACATATTATTTTATAAGATTACTTCATTACAAATAATGAATATAACTGGTATGACCCAACACAGGACAATGGTTCTCCCCCAGTAGACACAGACTATCTAACAAATACTCCAGTGACAGGCAAAGGACACCTCTCTTCAAGTTGTTGGTCAGGAGGGTCCAAGAGAACCCTAAAAACAATAGAGTTTGTTTCCATTGTTCATGGTTCCCTGCTAGAACTTGTAGGTAAAATCCTGAAGACACCACACTGCAGTCACAGGACTTGAATAATTCTGGCTGCTACTGATCTGGAAGCCTTCTGTTTGAGACCCAACTCTCACAGTATCCAAAGGTACTACATACTGCCAAGGAAGAAAGACAATAAATAGTCTTACCTAATGTAAAGCCTACAAACCACAAAAAATGATTATCCTGGCAAAATATCTCCAGTAGTAGATGAGCTGCACTTATATTTTGGCAGTAACCTATAGCTGTCTAATTAGACTTAAGTACCACTCAATAGGAGGGAATTTATGCCTCACATGAACCCAGGCAACTACTGTTTGATTGCTTATCCCAGATGAGAACCTACTAGTACCAATTTCCTAAGCCCTTATACTTTCTGACTATATTGTAATTATTTATCCTTAAAGCCACAGATAAATGTAACTCTCAACTCTTATCAGAGAAACTGCTTTTTGCAGGGGTCAGAAGCTATTGCAGAGTCACATCAATGGTTAAAGCAGTGACCACAAGGTACCCAGTTGCCAAAGCGACATCTACAATACAACCCAACAAAGGAGAAGAAGAGGAGAAACATTTTAGTGGTCAGAAGACTAAAATGACTGCTGCTATATAGTATCTTATGAACATGACAAGAATGCTCAACAATATGGCTGCTCTCACAAAACAACATGAGTGAAAATGCAGACATAGATGTAGGGGAAATTTCACAAGACCCTACCCCACAGATGAAGAGCTACCAGCCATTGATGGGTGCTGAGGGAAGAAGAACTACCTTTTGTTAGGAACAAGCCTCCTGGTAGGCTGTTCAATTCTAATTGGTCACTTTTGTAATTTTTTTTTACATTTCAATCCCAGTTCCCCCTTCCCTCTTCTTCTCCTGCTCCCCCATCTCTCCCCATCTCCTATCTGCTCCACAGAGAGGGTAACACCTCCCCTAGGAAGTTGACTAAATCTGTCCCATAATTTCATTGAGGCAGGACCAAGGCACCTCTCCACTCCACACACCACTGTGTCTAGGCTGAGCAAGGTATCTGTCCATATGAAATGGGCTCCACTAAGTCAGTTTGTGCATTAGTGTTAAATCTTGGACCCACTACCAATGGCCTCATATATTGTCCCAGTCACACCATTGTCACCTATATTAAAGGAATCTAGTTTGGTCTTCTGCAGGTTCCCCATTTGTCAGACCTGAGCCAGTGATGTCTCACTAGCTTGAGCCAGCTGATTTTCCCCATCACGGTCTTGACTCCTTTATTCATGTTATCACTCCTTCGTCACTTCAATTGTACTCCAGGAGTTTGGATCACTGGCTAGTTTTGGATTTCTGCATCTGCTTCCATCGGTTTCTGGAAGAGGGCTCTACCTTCTCTGGAGTTGTCGATTGTAGGCTGGGTATCCTTTTCTTTATGCCGGGTATCCACTTATAAGTGAGTACATACTATATTTGTCTTTCTGATTTTAGGTTACCTCAGTCAGGATGGTTTCTTGTTGTTCTGTCCATTTGCCTACGAATTTTAGGATGTCATTGTCTCTTACTGCTGAGTAGTACTCCATTTTGTAAATACACTGCATTTTCTTTATTCATTCTTCAGTTGAGGGGCATCTAGTTTGTTTCCAAGATCTGGCTATTACAAATAATGTTGCTATGAACATAGTTAACTAAATGTTCTTGCAGTTTGAATGTGCCTCCTTTGGGTATATGCCCAACTTTAGTATTGCAAGGTCTTGAGGTAGGTTGATCCCTAATTTTCTGAGAAATCACCATAATAATTTCCACAGTGGCTGTACAAATTTGTACTCCCACCAGCAATGAAGGAGTCTTCCCCTTTCTCAACATCCTCTCCAGCATAAGCTGTCATCGGTGTTTTTGATCTTAGACATTCTGATCAGTGTTAGATGGAATCTCAGAGAGGTTTTTGTTTGTGTTTCCCTGATGACTAAGGATGTTGAGCATTTCCTTACATGTCTTCCCACCATTTGAGATTGTTCCATTGAGAATTCTCTGATTAGATCTGTACCCCATTTTTAATTGGGTTATTTGATAGTTTGATTTCTACTTTCTTGAGTCCTTTGTATATTTTGGAGATCAGTCCTCTATCAGATTTGGGGTTGGTGATGATCTTTTCCTATTCTTTAGGGAGTCATTTTGTCTTGTTGACTGTGCTCTTTGCCTTACAGAAGCTTCTCAGCTTCAGAAGGTCCAATTTATTAATTGTTGCTCTCAGTGTCTGTGCTACTGGTGGTCTGTTTAGGAAGTGGTTTCCTGTGCCTACGCATTCAAATGTCTAATTGATCACTTTTAGATACATATATTTAGGAGCAACACTAAAAGGGCTCGACATAGTATACATTCATATATACATACATATATGTATATCTCGCATATATAGCTTCATACAATACATTACCTCAGATGTTTATACATAACATTACATATTCAGCAAACAGAATTGAGCTTATGTGTGTGTGTGTGTGTGTGTGTGTGTGTGTGTGTGTGTCTTCAGCTGATCATCCCATTGTCTTATTAGGCAAGTTGTTCATGGGTAAATGAATATGTGAAAACACTAGTGAACATCCTGAGTATAAGCCTATTTATTACATATTTCCTATTGTTTAGCAAAATGGCCATTAGCAAAGTGGAAAGTAAAATATGAGATAGGTTTTAGAGAGTTGGCTCAGTGAGTAGTTGTGCTTGCTGGAAAAGAATGAGGACTTTATTCCAGAAGTCAAAATTCACATAAAAAGCCAGATGTAATAATACATGTCTTTAACCTGAATGCCACAGGGAACACAAACAGAATCAGAGTCTTTTTGGCCACCATCAGAGCTTCAGCATCTGTGAGTGATGCTGGCTCAAGGGTATCAGGCAGAAAGTGATAGAGGATACAAGACATCTTCCTGTATGTATAGTGCATGCTTTGTGCATAGATATGTGTATATACTAAACATAAACACCACACTGACACATATACATACACATAAAAATGTTTGAAATGAGGTAATAATGATGAAAATGACAAAGGTATTGTGTTTTAAAAATAAATCCAAATACAAAGCAAATTTCAGGGATGAAAATGAGTAATAAATTGGTACCACTTTATAGTGGTATAGTGTCATAATGGTAGCTCAATATTGGTAATTTTTTCTATTCGAAACAAATCATTCACCAGTGGAAGCAGCAAGTCTTTCTATTCCTGACTCCCGGAACAGTGGGTTTTTTGTTGTTGTTCTTGTTGTTGGTTTTACATACAATTTCTATGTAAGCTTGAGGTACAGAGCAAAGCTATAGAATGAAGTCTATAAACTGGCTGTTGGTATCAATCATGTATCTTACAATCTTCTGTGCAGTGGATCTTTATGATCTTAAGCTATAAAACCTATATTAAGTGTTTATTCTGAACAGTTAGCCACACATACCACTTCCTGAGAACTTCTAACCAGCAGTTCTCTTTTTTTCCAAGTCCCTGACCATTTGGTCAAAACGTAAACTACTGACAATGACAAAATCCAGACATAGATTTGGCCTTCTCCTTCCTAGAAGGAATTTTCCTTATACTTTATTCTTTACAGCCATCTCTAAGTAGGTTAGAATGGTATACTACATTTAGTGTGTTATCCACTTCTTGTGGTGTCATAGGCTTGAAGGAAAGGCTACAATAATGAAAAATATGAATAAAAGGTTGTCTTTTAGATCAGAGGTAAATGGCCAATTATACCATCAACTGTTAAGCTTGAGTTCATATTTCAAGAGTAAATAGTTGCACTTGCTCCAGAATCTGGTTTGTATTCATTATAAGTCTTCTAAAGACCTCAGAACTCCTGCTATCCATCGCTTTCTTTCATAGCTATCTCACACATTTTATTGGATTTTCTGAGTCATAAGGTAAAGTGGTAGTTGAGTTGCCTATTCTAGCTGAAAACCTACTTTAGTTTTGAGGACTAATCGAAACTGGAACCCTTACTGTTTTTTTGGGAAAATATGAGAGCAATGCATTCCAATGTTCAACAAAATGTTGCCTCTGGATCAGAGGTTCTGTAAGTCACACAGCAGTCAAATGGATATATAAATGCTTCTAAATATTTTATACCTCTAGTATGCCAGAAATACCATCTACTCTTTCCACAGCAAACCAAAAGAATCTCTGGCTTCAGGAAGCACTGGTGCTTCATCTCCTGTGAAAACACTAAAAGCTTGAAATGCCATAGCTTTGTTATTTTTTTAAGAAATGAAAACTCTGCTAACATTTCAAGCAGACATATAGAATTAACTGATATAGTTTATTTACAACCTCACTACCCTTGGGCCTTATAATGAAAAACTAGGTTGTATCACCTTTCAGCTAGAATCTCTGCTTCCTGACCTTAAGCTAAAGTGACAATAATGGAAATCTTAATACAAACTGTTAGGATGATCATGTCTTGATTATAAGTACTGTGTTTTCATATGCATTTAAACATCATTGGATTCTAGTGATCACCTCTATGCCTCCAATCTATTACAGCAGATGTAAGATGATTCTAAGATAACTGACTTAAGAGATAAGCACTAATGAACCAATTAAATAATACAGTGGATCCATATTTTTCTTTCATTGTGCATATTCATTGAAATTTTTCTAAGGGATATGCTTGTACTTAATGGCTTTCCTTAGGGAAACTAGAAACTTTCAGCTTCCATAGACTGGCATACACAAATAAATCACTATACCCATTCCGTAGTGCTTACTTTTTGATGCAAAGCACAGAATGGGTCATCTTCGATTATCATTAGGAAAAAATCTCCCAAAGAAATTCATCCTGCAAATTGCATCAGCTGTGTGACTTGAGGCATTGGTGTTGCTCAAGCACTTTTTAGAAAAGTGAGCTGGGCATGCCAGAAGCGAGAAAACTGTCAATAACAATAACCTTTCTTAGAGGTAACTCTGAAATACGACCAGTTCCTTTGGATATTACAGACCTGAAGTCTTTCCTTCTTGGACAACTGCTGACAGAGGATATCTTCATTCTACCATATTACCTTAGTGATTACATAGTAATAAATACTGATTAGACTAGTAAGCAGAGAAGGAATTTGATAAATTAGATCACTCTAGCCAAATGAATTCATATTTTGGGTGGAACATCAATCGCAATTTGATCTGTAACTACACTGTTTCTAGACTATATTCACTTTCAAGTATGAATAAAAAGTAACTCATCCTCTTTCCATATAGGTAAAGTATGATCAATGTGTTTATACAGACGGGGTACATTTTTAAAGAAGTCATGATGGATTCTTGAGTTATATTATCTATCATTACAAATGAAAAAGATTGCTCATGAATGGGTTAACAATAAAGATAAACACTATAATAGCTCATTTCATATAGATTATTGAATCTACTTCATTTTTTAAAGTTTGTTTCAATGAATACATTCCCATTTAGAGATTAAAAAACAACAAAATAAACAATGACTGCTATGCACAAAGATACTAATGAAATAAACATTCAAAACAAAAAGACTCCAAAGACACTTTTAATTTTCCTGTGACTAAAACTGTGATGAATTAAACAATAGTCAATGAGGTCAGATATTTGAGGATGGTATGATTGCCACTGAAACACTGAAAACAATAAAATTAAATGTTTAAAATTACATAGCAAAATGTAGTTTTCCAAGGTTGATTTAAAACAGATTAACTATCCCAAAAGGTTTCAGCAACTGTATTAACAAAAGTTGAGGAAGGGATTCCTAAAAAGCTTTCTCAGATAACATGATAACACATGGAGATTTGACCAAGAAAGTCTGAATTCTTTATCTTAGCCTTTTAAATAGTTATTACTTGATAAACATGAATTCAAAAGAAATTATTTCCAAAACCAAACTCCAGTTTTCGTGTCATGATTGCCTACTTCCTAAGCAAAACAGTTTCCTCATCTTTACCTAAGCTTTGAAGATGAAACCATAGCTCTTGAAAAGCTATTCTAAGATTGAAAGCAATTATTTTGGATATAATACCAACATATCTCAAAACATCCTTACAAAAGCTCTTTATTTTAGATTATAATTTAATTTTCACATTTCTCCCTTAGAGTACATACTATGTTTGTTTTTTCTGGATATGGGTAATCTCATTCATGATGATTTTTTATAGTTCTATCTATTTGTCTGCAAATTCCATGATGACATTTTTAATAGTTGAGTAATACTTCAATATATTCAATGTATACATACAATATGCATGTATATATATATCATATTTTCATTATCCAGTCTTCAGTCTTCAGTTGAGGGACATCTAGGTTATTTCTAGGTTCTGGCTAATATGAATAAACTGCTATGAACATAGTTGAACAAGTGTCCTTGTCATAGAATGGAGCATCTTGTAGATACATGCCCAATTTTCTAAGAAACCACCATATTGATTTTTTTAAAATGGCTGTACAAGTTTGCACTCCCACCAGCAATGGGGGAGTATTCCTCTTGCTTTACATCATCTTCAGCATAAGCTCTCACTTGTTTTGATTTCTTTTATCTTAGCCAGTCTGACAGGTATAAGGTGAACTCTCAGAGTCATTTGATTTGCATTTCCCTGAAGGCTAAGGATGTTTTCAGCCATTTGAGATTCCTCTATTAAGAATTCTCTGTTTAGATCTGTACCCCAATTTTAATTGGATTATTTAGTTTGTAGACATCTTGTTTCTTGAGTTCTTTATATATTTTGGATATTAACCCTCTGTCAGATATGTAGTTAATGAAAATCTTGCCCTATTGTCTGAAGGTACACTGTGGGTAGGTGGGGTGGAAACATAATGCAATGGAAACTCCATGGAATCTAGGAAATTCTCCTGAATGGCATCTGGAAGGCAAAGGACATTTTCACTGGAGCAAAGCGGTGACAGCCTACAGAATGGGGGAAGTTTTTGTCAGCTCCACATCTGAAAAAGAACTAATATCCAAAATATATAAAGAATTCAAGAAACTTGTTATCAAAAAATACAATTAAAGAACACGGTTCAAGAGTCTCATGCTCTGCTGACTAAGCTGCAGAGAGGGAGGGGTGATGAGCAAAGGGGTCGAGACCAGGCTGGAGAAACTGACAGAAACAGCTGACCTGTACAAGGGGCAGCTCATGGACCCTGGACTGATAGCTGGGAAACCAGTATAGAACCGACCCACACCCCTGAATGTGGGTGTCAGTTAGGTGACCTGGACAATCTATGTGGATCAGTATTTATCTCTAGTGTGTAATTGGACTTTGGGGGCCCATTCCACATAGAAGAATACTCTCTCAGCCTAAAAACATTTAGAGCCTAGGCCCTGCTCTAAATGATATGACAGACTTTGAAGAACCCCCATGGAAAGCCTCACCTTCCCTGGGGAGCAGAAAAAGGATGAGATAGGGAGTCGTTGGGGAGCAGAGGAAGAGGAGAGGGACAGGGAACTGGGACTGACATGTAAAGCAAGATTGTTTAAATTTAAATTTAAATTTAAATTTAAAAAGAGGAGAAAAAAGAATGTGGTACAGATATAAACAAAGAATTCTCAATAGAATGATGAAGTATTACTCAACTGTTAAAAAATGACATCATGAAACTTTCAGGCAAATGAATGGAAATTAAAAGAAAAGGTTGAGTGAGGAAATTCAGGGAAAGACAGCTTAAATTGAGTCATTTGAGGGGTGATATGAAAACCTAGTGTAGTGGAAACTTCCTCAAATATATAAAGGCAATTCTAATGAAGTAACCAAATAATGAGAGATAATGAGTCCCAACTGGTCATCTCGTCACCATATGAAGCTTTCAGTACCAGGACTGGGTTACATTCAGTTGAGTTGTTGATCAAAGATGTTCCATCGGAAATCCCCAAACATCTAAGGCAGTTGTGAAGACAATAGGTTGCTCTTGGAAAATGGACATCAAGGCCCCAATGATGAAGACAGAACTGACACAACTCATTGAACAAGGAGAAAGAGAGCTGGTGCCTACATAGAACTTTTACTCCCTCCTCTAATGTCTGATTTGACTTAAGACCCACTCCACAAGATGAAACTCATACCCAACACTTCTTGTGTATTAGTCTTAGTTAGGGTTTCTATTGCTGCAATGAAACACTATGACCAAAATATAAATTGAGGAGGAAGGTGTTTATTTAGTTTACACTTCTATATTGATGTTCATCATTGAAGGAAGAAAGTCGGTACAGGGACTCAGGCAGGGCAGGAGCCATGGAGGAGTGCTGCTTACTGGCTTCCTTCCCATGACTTGCTCAGCCTGCTCTCTTATAGAGCCCAGGACCACAAGTACAGGGATGGAACCACTCACGATAGGCTCAGCCCTCTCCCATCAATAATTATCTAAGGAGTTGCCTTATAGCCAGATTTTATGGAGTTTTCTCAATTAAGGTTCCCTCTCTTCAGATAACTCTAGTTTGTATGACAAATTGGCATAAGACTAGCCAGCACAATAACCAAGAACAAGAAATTAGCTAGCCCATATACCCAGGGCAAATCCAAATGATATTGGTTTAAAAAATAAAACAAAAAAGTAACAACAAAATGACTCATAAAGATATTCTGCTATTCTCATGTATCAGTGTCTTATAGATCAGATCCTCTGTGTATATATTATAGCTTTCAGTTTAATATGTTTAAAGTATTCCTGAGCCTGTGAACGAGCAAGCACCTGATTCCAGTTCCTTCTCTTCAGGTTCTTTTCCTTGTTTTGGTTTGCCTTGTCCAACTTCGATATGATAGTTTTTTCTATATCTTGCTCTATTTAATTTTTTGTGTATTATTGTTATCTCACAGAAACATGTTCTATCCTAATGAAAGTCAGAAAAGGGGTGAATCTGAAGGCAAGGGGATGTGGGGAAACACTTGGAGGAGTGGAGGAAGGGGATACTATAATCAGTATACATTATATGATTAAAGAGTCTATTTTTATTAAAAGGGGAAATTTTAAAAAGAAAATCAGTGTATGTAATATTTAAAATAGCCCAATTTTAAACCCCAAAACAAATGTTCAGCCTTAAAAAATAATTTCTTTAGTCTGAATTTTTTAGCTACTATCTAATTTAAAATTATTCTGCTCACATAATAGATTCATATGGGGATCTGACAAGTAAACCTATCTCTAATTGAATAATTGCTCTTTGATAGCCACTGAATATGTGCTGAGTCATTACTTTTAATCGTAACCAAAAGCTTAGTGTTGGAAATCATAAATCCATTGTTACAAAATCAGAGAGACTAAGGAAGTTAACTTAACCTGCCTATGTCTACTGCAAAAACATGATAGAAGCATTTGTCTTTTTCCAAAATGTGTTACTCTTAGTATATCTTGTTTTATAACCCAGTTAGCTAGACTGTAGCTTCTAGGATGGCCTTGGCATTATAAAAATGTTATTGCAATTGAAGTGTTATGATTTCTTTTCATAAGGGTATTAATTTTATTAAGTGGCACCTATTGTTTGTTTCAGCAACTGTGTACAAGGAAAACAATACTCATGAAACACAACTTAGAGAAAAAAGAAAATTTGAAAGACAACTAGAAGCGATAAGTACTGGGGATTCAAATTGATAGCATGAAATAACCATGGAAGATTTGCATTTGAAAAGGTGATGAGCCATTAAGAAAGGGGTCCCAACAAAGCCAGAATGTCAGCAACATTGGATATTGGGGAAACTGAAAGTGTTAGAGCATAGCAGAGATGCTACAAAACCTGGAGAGACAACTCATTCGAAAGCTATACCATTGAAAAGGTAAGTTTAAATAGAGATTTCTCAATAGAGGAGTCTAAAATGGCTGAGAGGCACTTGAGAAAGTGCTCAACATCCTTAGCCATCTGGGAAATGCAAATCAAAACAACTCTGAGATACCATCTCACTCCTGTCCCAATGGCTAAAATCAAAATCACCAACGACAATTTATGCTGGAGAGGATGTGGTAAAAGGGGAACACTGCTCCATTGCTGGTGAGAGTTCCAACTTGTGCAGCCACTTTGGAAATCAGTATGGAGATTTCTCAGAAAAAATGGGAATAAACCTACCACAAGACCCAGCAGCAACTTCACTCTTAGGCATATATCCAAAAGATGCACATTCATACAACAAGGATGTCTGTTCCACTATGTTAAAAGCAACATTATTCGTAATAGCCAGAACTTGGAAGCAACCTAGATGCCCCTCAACTGAAGAGTGGATAGAGAAAATGTGGTACATTGATAAAATAGAGTACTATTCAGCAGAAAAAAAAAACAATGGAATCCTGAGATTCCATTGCAGGCAAATGGATGGCAATAGAAGAAACCATCCTGAGCGAGGTAACCCATTCACAAAAAGAGAAACATGGCATGTACTCTCTCATATATGGATTTTAGACATAGATCTGGGGAGTGCCAGCCTACAATCCCATGGCTGGAGAGTCAGGGAAACAGAACCTTCATTCAGTGGCTGATGGAGGCAGAGGCAGACTCCTACGGCTAAGCACTGAGCTGAACTCAAGAAAGCCAGTAATTGAGAGGGAGGACTGATGACCAAAGGGATTAAGACTGGGCTGGTTTAACCCCCAGAAACAACTGACCTGAAAAGGGTTAACTCTTGAATCCCAGGCTGATGTCTGAGAATCCATCATGGGACTGATCAAGACTGCCCAAATGTGGGTGTCAGTGAGGAGGCCTAGGTAATGTATTGAGCCTTGGGCAGTAGATCAGTATTTATTCCGGATATATAAATGGACTTTGGACTCCCATCCAACAATGAGAGATGTACTCTCACCCTGAACTCTTAGGGGAGGGTCTAGGCCCCGCCCTGGATGAAATGACAGACTATGGACACCCCCATGGCGGGCCTCACCCTCCCCGGGGAAATGAGGGGATATTGGGGGGAGGTTGGGGGGAGGGCACTGGAGGAGGGGAGGGAAACGGAGAGGGACCTGGAACTGACTTGTGAAGCAACCTTGTTTCTAATTTAAATTTAAATTTAAAAATAAACAATAAAAATAAAAAAAGAAAAGGTAAATCTAGATGGCACACTGTACTTGGAATAAGGAAAAGAAAATCCATCTGGACAAAAAGTGAAAAGAACTACAATTTTGAAAACCCCAAGAAGAAACATATCAGGGAGGCAGCAGGACCACAGGCATGTGCTGCTGTCAAGAAAAATATAAATTGTGATTTAGGTGAGCCAAACATGAAGAAACTACATGATGGTTCCTATGTAGGAAGTCATAGGAGGATGGGGCACACAATGTGAAAGGAAAAAGAGTCAAGGGGGAAAAAGTCTAGGACAGGTTGTCAATTCAGCAATCTTGTAAGGAGAATATCACAGAACTCTAATTATCACCAGCATGTTAGTCTTCATTCTGTTACTAAGACAAAATACCCGGGGGATTATAATTTCAAATAATGGAAACTTACTTTACTCTGGCTTCTGGCGAGGAGGGTATGGTAACAGAATCCTCTCACCAAATGACAAAGGGCTTCATGTTACAGAGGGCATCATCTGGTGAGACAGAGCAAGTGTGTTATCTAGTTGCACTTCCTCTTCTTGAACATCATGAATTCACCAGTGCCATCATGGAGACTCTACCTCACTTATCTAATCCTCATTACCCCCGAAAACCTATAAATACTATCGATACATGAATTGAATTTTAAGTGGACTAGCAATGTGACCTCATATAGGAAGAGCTAATGTCACTAACATGACTAGGCTTCAAAAGTTTCAATTATCACATAAATCTAGATAATAAGTTCATTTCATTTAAATGCTATTGTTTAGTATGATACCATAAAACTAATATAATGAACAAGTCAAATGTGGCTCTTTATACATTAACAGTAATCTGCTGTTCTTTAAATGTTTATCATTTTGTAGAAGGATAAAATAAAATGTTAAGCCTGTAATCTATTTTATCATAGAAACTTTTATATTACTTAAAGCAATAGAAAAAACTTTCAAGTATTATTTGTTATGTATTCCAGTATGTCATTTCTGAAATTGACCCAAGATTGAAGTCACACATGGTGGACTGTAAAAACATTGTCATTTAACTGCTGCTACAGGTTTCCTTGAAGGTAGAAACTTTTATTTCTTTACAACAAACAAGTTTTCATCCTGGAAAAAAAACTGATTATCAAGATTCTAAGTAACCCAAAATAGAAGTAAACACCTGCTCTTTCATTCCCTTGGTAAATATTAAATCAACTCAAAATATGAAAACAGGTATTTCAGGAAGTGAAAGTAAAATGCCCATTTAGTAATATAAATTGCACTGGATCAAAGCTCTAAGACCGGAGTCTGTAGGTTTTGCTGCTTTGAGTAGAGAGGATTGAATGTGGGGGGAGGCGGATCTACATTTCTGAATAAGTTTGGGCAAAGGAAATAATTCCTTGTTTTTCTAGACCTTGGAAGAGGAGGTAAATGTGAATTAAACAAAGGGAAGTTTTCTGTTTTGTTCACTGAGACCAGAGAACTACTGGGGAATGAGAAAGAGTTCCTGCCTACCCTGGAGCAGTCATAGAGGTGGATCAGAGCAGTTGATGATGAGGAAGTCAAACAGGAGAAACCCTACCTTTGTGTGGAATTTAGAGAATCTCAGAAATAACAGACAGGAAGGAGAGCCAAACTCCTGGTGTTTGTGATTCCTGGGCTCAGTCTTGGAGAAGAGCCAGGTAGTCTTCCACTGTGACCAGTTCCAGTGTAGTCAGCATTGGGACCTCATTCTACTGGCAATTAAATGCTGGTGTTTCTGGTGCTCTGTGATATATCCGATAATCTCCTGAGTACTTGCTTAAAAGGTAGGCCTGGACTCTAGATAATCCAGTGAGCCTATCTGTGTCCTGTTTAGTTCAGCTAATACATGAAGTGGAGCAAATATATTACAGAATATTACTGCAATGCTGGGAGATGAGAAAAGTGCTTGGTGTATAAGCTTGAGGAACTGAGTTTGGATCACTAGCACACATACAAAAGTGGCACACACACGCAGACACAGTAGCACATGTTCTTTATGTTAGCACAGAGGGGAGGAATATGGAGACAAGTGGATTCTAGGAGCTTGCTACCCATGTGACAGCAATAGAAGAAGATATCCGACATTAATCTCTGGCATCCTCAGCTGCATATACAACTGTATACCACCCATACACACACACAACAAACACCCAATGACACACAGAAATATTGCCTAAAATCTGAAAAAACTTTTGTCAGATTATAAACGTAACACCTGTTGAAAATAAACAAAGCCCGTTCTTATATAAAACAATGCATTTTATCTCTTCTGATAGGATTATTGCTTGCCAGTTTAGTGTATTTGTCTAAGGAAATTTGTTTGTTTCCGTGCATAATTTCTCTCTTTCATTCCTGCTTCAATCCTTCTCTCTCTCACTGGAAGACTTCTTTTATGTATGATCCATTGCCTGAGCATAAACAGTAGGTTACTTAATGAAGTGAGAACAACATATTAGTCATTACTCTGAAAAAAATGATACTTCCTCCCTCTACAACCATCAATTATCAATAGTCGACCAGAAAGGAATGGGGCTAAATGGGTTCCTCTTACATCCATGACAACATGTTTATGGGTAGAGTCTCACATAGGTCTTGTGCAGGTATCTACTGCTGCACTAAGGTCATGAGTGAATGGCTACATCATGTCTAGATGGTATATTTTTTTGCTGAATACATTCCTATCCTCTAGCTCTTATATCCTTTCTGTGTCCTCTTCTATGATGTTTCCTGAGCCTTGTAAGGAATGATTCAATTGCTCTATTTAGGGTCAAGCATTCTGGTATGACTCAAGGCCAGGTATGGTTTTCTGCATTAATCAAGTATCCACTGCAGTAAAAACTTTCCTGGCTAATGCTGGAGATAGGTTTATCACATGGGTACAAACATGAGTGTATACAAAGTAGTTTGGCAGAAATATTTAGCTAAAAGTAATAGTAGGCTTCCCTCAAGGGGCTATGATTCCTCAGTCATATGCTCATGAACTGGTTCTCACAGAACTAGACATGAGTTTCTTCTGTGAAGTGAGTTTCAAATGCACTCAAAAATCAGATGAATAAACCCATAACAGTCATGCCACTATTGCACTAGAGGGAAAACTTTGCTTAGTCATTATTGTAACACTTAGGATTCACACTATAACTCTGGGGATCCATAGTGGAGGGCCTCACCCTCCCTGGGGATTAGATTCAAGATTGGGGGGGGGCCTGGGGGTCCTGATGGGGAGGAATGAGGAGGAGGAGAGGGAGAAGGACCTGGTATTGACATGTGAAACAAACTTGTTTCTAACTTAAATAAAACAAGGAAGAGAAAACAAAGGATTCACACTGCATAAAATTGTTAATGACATTACTTCCCACAAAACATAGCAACTTCTGGTCATGCATTAATATCTTTGGCTACAAGCCATCAAAGTGTAATACCTATTGGTCTTACTACCTTAGATTTTAAGCATTATTAGCCATTATCTTAACAAATTTTTCTTCTTTTTTTCCTTCTATTCTATTTTCTTTTACTGAAAATAGATTTTCTTAAACATCAGTGTAATACATTCTTAATTTATATATTTTT
Organism: Mesocricetus auratus; assembly: GCF_017639785.1. Lineage (NCBI taxonomy): Eukaryota > Metazoa > Chordata > Mammalia > Rodentia > Cricetidae > Mesocricetus > Mesocricetus auratus. The sequence continues at coordinate 45,892,542 of NW_024429184.1, read as the reverse complement.
ATTTAAATTAGAAACAACCACATATATATAAAACTCTTTTGCTCCATAAAGATGGTAAACCTTCCATGGGAGACCATTAAAGTCTGTCACAACAATTGGGGCAGGGCCTAGGCCCTTCCCTGTGTATCTAGGCTAAGAGAGTATCCCTGTATGGGGAATGAACTCCCAATGTCCATTTGTACACTAGGGATAAATACTGATCTACAACAAGAGGCCCCACGAACAGCCCAGATCTCTAAACTGACAACCACATTCAGGGTAAAGGGCTCTGTTATACTCTATTTTCAGAGCTTTTAGGCTGGGGTCTATGAGCTCCCTCTTGTTCAATTCAGCTGTTTCTGTGGGTTTCCCTAGGCAGCTATTGACCCCTTTGCTCATCACTCCTCCCTCTCTACAACTAGATTCCAGGAATTTTCTGCAGTGCTTACACGTGAGTCTCCGCTTCTGCTATGATCAGCCACTTTGAAGGGTCTAAGATAGCATATAAGGTAGTCATCAGTCTCATTATGGGTGAAGAGCATTTAGAATAGACTATTAAGTATTGATTAGAGTCATACTTGGAGTCATCCTTGTATTACTCTGAATATTTCCCTAGTGCCAGATTTCTCTTTAAACCTAAAATGGCTCCCTCTATTAAGGTGTCTCTTTTCCTTTTCTCCTCTACTCTTCCCCTGACTCAAACTTTCTGGTCCCTCATGTCTTCCTCCACCCTTATCTTCTCCCCTTTCCTTTCTCATAACTCCCTCTCCCTACCCCACATGGCCCCAATTTGTTCAGGATATCTTGTCCCTTTTCCCTTTCCAGGGACCACATATGAATGACTTATGGTACCCCTTGTTTCCTAGCTACTTGGGAGGTGTGGGTTGTAGACTGGTAATTTTTTGCTCTATGTCTAATATTCATAGATGAGTGAGTAGATACCATGTTTGTCTTTTTGTGATTGGATTACCTCACTCAGGATGGTTTCTTCTAGTTCCATCCATTTCCCTGCAAATTTCATTTTTTTTTCTGCTGAGTAGTACTTCATTGTGTACATGTACCACATTTTCTTTATTCATTTTTTAAGTTGAGGGGAATGTAGCTTGTGTCCAGCTTCTGGCTATTGCACATAATGCTACTACGAATATAGTTGAACAGATCTCCTTATTGTATGAAAGTGCATTCCTTGTGTATATTCCTAAGAGTGGAATTGCTAGGTCTTGATGTAGAGTGATTCCCAGTTTCCTGAGGAGCAGACATATTAATTTCCAAAGTGGCTGTACAAGTTTGCACTCCCACCAGCAGTGGGGGAGTGTTCCCTTTTCTCCACATGCTCTTCACTAAACTGTCGTTGGCATTTTTTTATTTTAGTCATTCTGAAAGGAGCAGGATGGTATCTCAGAGTTGTTTTGATTTGCATTTTCGTGATGGCTAAAGTTACTGAGCACTTTCTCAAGTGTCTCTCAGCCATTTTAGATTCCTCTATTGAGAATTCTCTATTTAGTTCTCTATCCCACTTTTTAACTGGACTGTTTGGTGTTTTAATGACTAGCTTCTTGATTTCTTTGTATATTTTGAAATTAGCAGTCTGTCAGATAAGGGTTTGGTGAATGTCTTTCCCCTTCCTGTTGGCTGCCTTTTTGTCTTGTTGACTATGTCCTTTGGCTTACAGAAGCTTCTCAGTTTCAGGAGGTCCCACTGATTAATTGTCAATCTCACTGTCTTTGCTATTGATGTTATATTCAGAAATCCATCTCCTGTATTAATTTATTCAAGGGCACCTCCCAATTTCTCTTCTAAGAGGTTCAGTGTGACTGGATTCATATTGAGGTCTTTGATCAATTTGTACTTAAGTTTTGTTCACAGAGATAGATATGGATTTATCTGCAATCTTCTACATGCCAGCATCCAGTTATACCAGCACTATTTGTTGAAGATGTTTTCTTTTTCCGTTGTACAATGCCAGTTTCTTTGTCAAAAATTAAGTGTTTGTAGGTGTGTGGGTTAATATAAGGGTTTTCAATTCAATTCCATTGGTCTGCCTGTCTTTTTTTAGCCAATACCAAGCTATTTTCAGGACTATATCTCTATAACAGAGCTTAAAGTCAGAGATGGTAATGCCTCTAAAAGTTCCTTAGCTGTACAATGTTGTTTTGGCTAGCCTGGGTTTTTCATTTTTCCACATAAAGATGAGCATTGTTCTTTCAGGTATGTGAAGAATTGTGCTGGTATTCTGATGGGGATTGCATTGAATTTGTAGATAGCTTTTGGCAAAATTGCCGTTTTACTATGTTAATCCTATCTATCCAAGATCAAAGGAGATCTTTGCATTCTCTGCTATCTTCTTTAGTTTCATTCATTAAAGACTCATAGTTCTTGTTATACAGGTCTTGCACATATTTGGTTGGAATTATTCCAAGATATTTTATGTTGTTTGTGGCTATTGTAAGGGTGATGCTTCTCTGGTTTCTTTTTCAGCCCACTTATTTTCTGTATATAGTTAGGACTACTGATTTTTTCTTGAGTTAATATTGTATCCTGCCACATTGTGAAGATGTTTATCAGGTGTAGGAGTTCCCTGCTAGAATTTTTGAGGTCACTTATGTAAACTATTATATCATGTTCAAATAGTGAAAATTTGACTTCTATCTTTCTACTTTGTATTGTCTTGTTGTTTTATTGCTCTAGCTCACACTTCAAGTACAATGTTGAAGAGATATGGAGAGAGTGGGCAGACATGTCTTATTTCTGATTTTAGTGAAATTTCATTGAGTTTCTCTCCATGGTTTGATATTTGCTGTTGGTTTGCTGTATATTGCTTTTATTATGTTTAGGTATGTTGTTGTTATCCCTGACCTCTCCAAGACCTTTATCATGAAGGGGTGTTGGATTTTGTCAAAGGCTTTTTCAGCATCTAGTGAGATGATCATATGGCTTTTCTTCTTCAGTTTGTTTATATAGTGGGTTATACAGATGAATTTTCATATATTGAACTATCTCTGAATCCATGGGATGAATCTTACTTGATCATGGTGGATGATTTTTCTGATATGTTCTTGGATTCGATTTGCAAATATGTTATTGAGTATTTTTGCATCAATGTTCATGAGACAGAATGGTCTGTACTTCTCTTTCTTAGTTGTGTCATTTTGTGGATTGGATATCAATATAACTGTAGTCTTGTAGAAAGAGTTTGGCAATGACCCTTCTGCTACTATTGTATGGAACACTTTGAGGAGTATCAGGAATAACTCTTCTTTGAATTTCTGGTAGAATTATGCACTGAAACCATCTATCCCTGGACTTTTGTTGGATGGGAGACTTTGATGACTGATTCTATGTCACTAGGGGTTTTATGTCTATTTAAATTGTTTATCTGTTCTTGATTTAAATTTGGCAATTGATCATCCTTTAGATTTTCGTATTTTGTGGAGTACAGGTTTTCAAAGTATGGCCTGATGATTCTCTGGATTTCGCAGTGTCCTTGTTATGCCCCCCTTTTCATTTCTGATTTTGTTAATTTGCATGTTCTCTTTTAGCCTTTTAGTTAGTTTGGATAAAAGTTTGTCTATCATATTGATATTCTCCATCTCTACTGGTCTCCTTCCTTCCTGAAACTGAAGCTGGGGATGCTGACACTGAAGCTTAAGCTGATGCTGGAGTTGCCGGAGGTTGGGGCCTGGAAGGGCTGATGTCTTTCCTGAAGCTGGGCTCGCCGGAGTTTGGGGCCTGAAGCTGGGTTCCCCGGAGTTTGGGGCCTGGTAGGGCTGATGTCTTTCCTGCATGAGTGGGTCTTCTGGATGCCAAGAGTGGCCCCCAGAAGCTCAAGGGGATGGGTGTTGGGCAGGGGATGGGGAGTGTCCCTGCTGGAGACCCAATCTCACCTGAAGCTGGGCTCCCTGGAGTTTGGAGCCTGGAAGGGCTGATGTCTTTCCTGTGTGGGCCAGTCTTTTGGATGCCAGGAACAGCCCTGAAGATCGAGGGGATGGGTGTTGGGCAGGGGATGGGTGTTGGGCAGGGGATGGGGAGTGTCCCTGCTGGAAACCCAAGGTCTCCAAAAGCTGGGCTCGCCGGAGTTTGGGACCTGGAGAACTAATTCTCTATTTCATTGATTCTTTGTATTGTTTTCTTTGTTTCAACTTTATTAATTTCAGCCCTTGATTTGATTATTTCCTGGCATATACTCCTACAAGGTGTGTTTACTTCTTTTCATTCTAGAGTTTTCAGGTGTGCTCTTAATTCTCTAGTCTGCCTATTCTCCAGTTTTTTTCATGTGGGCACTTAGTGCTATGAAATTTCCTCTTAGTATTACTTTCAAAGTGTTCCATAAGTTTGGGCATGTTGTATCTTCATTCTCATTGAATTCTAGGAAGTCTTTAATTTGTTTCTTTATTTCTTCTTTGGCCCAGGATTAGTGCAACTATGCATTGTTTGATTTTCATGAGTTTCTAGATTTTCTGCAATTTGTGTTGTTGGTGAACTTTAGCTTTAAAGCATGGTGATTCAATAAGATACAGGGGTTTTTTTCAATTTTTTGTATCTGTTGAGGTTAGCTATGCTGCCAAGTATGTAGTAGATTTTAGAGAAGGTTCCATGTGGTGCTGAGAAGATATATTCTTTTATGTTTGGATAGAATGTTCCATATATTTCTTTATTTTTTAATTTCTTAATTTTATTTTATTACTTTAATTTTACATAGCATGCTTCACATGTGAATCCCAGTTCCCTCTCTCTCCCCTCTTCCGTACCCCCCCACCATCCCCTCCAGCCTCCCACCCTATCGACACTTCCTTCCACATAGGGGATATCTAGAGTCTGTCTTTTCACTCAGGGCAGGGTCCAGGCACTCCCCCTAAGAGTCCAGGATGAGAGAGCATCCATATTTGTGTTATGGACACACAATGTCTGTTTGTATGCCAGGGATAGACACTGATCCACTGCCCCAGGGCCCCACAGGTTGCCCAGGCCTCCTCACTGACTCTTACACTCATGCTGGCCTCCCAGCTGTCGGTCTGGGGTCCAAGAGCTCTCCCCTGTTTTGATTTGCATTTCCCAGATGGCTAAGGATGTTGAGCACTTTCTCAAGTGCCTCTCAGCCTTTTTAGACTCCTCTATTGAAAATTCTCTATTTAGTTCTGCAGCCCACTTTTTAACTGGACCCTTTGGTGTTTTGGAGACTTGCTTCTTGAGTTCTTTGTAAATTTTGGAGATCAGCCCTCTGTCAGATGTCGGGTTAGTGAATATCTTTTCCCATTCTGTGGACTGCCTTTTTGTCTTGTTGACTGTGTCCTTTGCCTTACAGAAGCTTTTTAGTTTCAGGAGGTCCCATTTGTTAGTTGTTGATCTCAGTGTCTGTGCTACTGGTGTTATGTTCAGGAAGTGGCCTCCTGTACCAACTTGTTGAAGAGTATCTCCCACTTTCTCTTCTAAGAGTTTCAGTGTGGTTGGATTTATGTTGAGGTCTTTGATCCATTTGGATGTAAGTTTTGTGCAAGGCAATAGACATGGATCTATCTGCAGTCTTCTGCATGCCAAAACCCCGTCTATCTGTCTATTTTTGTACCAATACGAAGCTGTTTTCAGGACTAAAGCCCTATAATAGAGCTTGAAGTCAAGTATAGTGATGCCTCCTGAAGTTCCTTTATTGTATAGGGTTGTTTTGGCTATCCTGGGCCTTTTGTTTTTCCATATAAAGTTGATTATTGTTCTTTCAATGTCTGTGAAGAATGGTGCTGGAATTTTGATGTATATTTCTCTTAAACCCAATTGGGTCATAACTTCTGCTAGTTCCTTTGTTTCTTTGTTAAGCATATTTTGGTGGTCTTGTCTAGTGATGAGAGTGGAATGTTGAAGTCTCCCACTATAAATGTGTGATATTTTATATGTGATTTGAGATTTAGTAATATTGCTTTTATGAATGTGGGTGTATTTTTATTTGGGGTATAGATGTTCAGAATTGAGACTTCAAAATAATGAATTTTTCCTGTGATGCATATGAAATGTCCTTCTTCATCTTTTGATTGATTTTATTTTGAAGTCTAATTTGTTTGATATTAACTTTGCTATACCAGCTTGTTTCTTGGGTCCATTTAATTGGAAAATCTTATTCTTAGCCCTTTACTCTGAAGTAACATCTGTCTTTGAAGTTGAGGTGTGTTTCTTGTATACAGAAGGATGAATTCTGTCTTTGTATCAATTTTGTTAGCCAATTTTTTATAGGTGAGGTAAGACTATTGATATTGAGCGAAATTAATCATCATTGTTACTTCTTTTTTGTTTTGGATTTGTTGCTGGTGGTGGTATTGTGTGTGGATTCCCACCACCACCCCCCTTCTACTTTTGGCTCTTGATTAAGTGGGATTTGTGAGTGTAGTTAACTTCCTGGGTTGGAGTTTTCCTTCCAGAACTTTCTGTAAGGCTTGATTAGTGGATATGTATTGCTTAAATCTGGTTTTGTCATGGAATATCTTGTTTTCTTCATCTATAGTGATTGAAAGCTTTGCTGGATATAGTAGTCTAAGCTGGCATCTGTGGTCTCTTAGTGTTAGTAGACTATCTATCCAGGACCTTTGGCTTTCAGAATTTCCATGGAGAAGTCAAGTGTAATTCAAATAGCTCTGCCTTTATATGTTACTCAGCCTTTTTCTTTTGCTGCACTTAATATACTTTCTTTATTCTGTGTATTTATGGTTTCGATTATTATGTGGTGAGGGGACTTTTTTGTGATCTACTCTATTTGGTGTTCTGTAGGCTTCTTGTACTTTCATTGGCATGTCTTTCTTTAGGTTGGGAAAGTTTTATTCTGTCATTTTGTTGAATATGTTTTCTGCACCTTTGAGGTGGGTTTCTTCACCTTCTTCTATACCTATTATTCTTGGGTTTGGCCTTTTCATGGTGTCCCATATTTCCTAGATATTTTGTGTTAGGGATTTGTTGGACTTAAGATTTTCATTGGTGGATGAATCTATTTCTCCTAGTATATCTTCACCCCCTGAGATTCTCTCTTCCATCTCTTGTATTCTGTTGGTTATCATTGCATCTTTAGTTCCTGATATTTATTCAGCTTTTACATTTCCAGAATTCCCTCAGACTTTGTTTTTTTATTGTCTCTTTTTCATCTTTTAAGCCTTCGACTGCTTGAATTATTTCCTTCAATGGGTTGGTTTTTTTTTCTTTACTTTCCTTGTTTTCTTTAAGAGATTTGTTTATTTCTTGCATTTTTTATTTGTCTTTTCCTCCATTTCTTGAATTTTTTTGTTTTTTCTTCCATTTCTTTTGAGGGATTTTCTCATTTCCTTTTTGAGGGTCTCTATCATCTCCATAAAGTTGTTTTTAAGGTTGTTCTCTTCTGCTTCATCTGTGTTGTGATCCTTAGGTCTGTTAGTGTAGAGTCCAAGACTCTGGTGGTATCATACTGGTCTTTTTGTTGTTAAATGTGCTTATACTGTTGTCTTCCCATCCCTTCTTCCAGTGGGTACCAGTAGGGTCTCTCCCTCTCCTGGGGTCCAGTAGGTGCTAGCAGGTCCTATACTCTTATGGCTTTCCTCTTCCTGTGGCTGGAAGTAGGACTAGCACTACAATGTAGGCAGACTCCTGATGGCTTGGTCCACTGGGATGGGCCCACCTATGTGCAGTCCCCAGGTCAGGAGTGTCTGAGCTTGATATATTTTTAAGTCAACAATTTCAATGTGATCCTTCATCTAAGGAATATTGGGTGCCAATGAAACATAAGAGTTTATGAGTAACATAAAAACATAAAAGTAGCTTGCACAAATGAATTTATTTCAAATATTTCAAATTAATGAGCATTAGGATGCGCGAACAAATTATATCTATTAATTATTTTGATGACTCAACAACACCTGATTCCATAGCATTCAGAAAAAATATTTCCTTTTTTGTTTGTTTGTTTTTAATTAAAAATAAATTCTTTTCTTACACAATACAACCCAACCACAGTTTTCTAAAAAATTATGATGCATCTAATTGTTTCCCCTGTCTGCTGCAATTAATGTTAAGCCCTTCATATATACATTTCTATCGCATGTTATGGTTTTCTTTTTTTTTTGCTCTCCATAATTATTTTCAAATTTTCTATTTTATAGATATTTTGAATTTTTATTAGGTTATGCTGATAATATTAAACCGATTAGAGAATTCTTCATCCAGGGATAGGATCCTATGAAATTTTTCTCGATCCATGTGTCCATTGGTATTGCCATTGCTATGGTCTTATTTATGCAGAAAAAACATAGACTCAGCATGTTTTAGTTAAATATTATATACACTCATACATATACATATGTGTTTGTAACAGTAATAATCAAAGAAAAGAGGATATCAACTTCAAAGTAGGTCAACATGAGAGGAGTTGGAGGGAAATAAGGGAAGGAGGAAGTGTCATAAATTCATTTCAATCAAAATTTTAAAAATTAAAATTTTTTATTTACTTACAAGAGCTGTCCTTTATTTTATCAGTTCTTAAATTTTTTATTGTTATTGTTTGTGTGTGTGACGACATGATATGCATGTGTAACCTTGGGCATATGCCATGGCATACATGTATCAGTCAGATGAAAACTTTTAGTAGCCAGCTATCTTTTTCTACCATGGGCTGTGGGATTGAACTCAGGTCCTCATTCTTGAGCAAGAATCTTTACACTGAGCATCTCTCCAGTGCTAACTCATCATATTTAAGGGAGAAAAAGAGGAATCTTTAGTTAGCTGAATGTACACCTCATTATTCTTGTTAAATGAATATATTTAATTCTCTGCTGGAATACATGAATGTTCAAAGTAGTAAGAGCTATATTTTTTAAAAGATAATTTTTTAAATGTCAACACAATAGGACTATTTGAGATAGCTTTGAGTCTATTTCTGATTACAGCTGTGTAAGTATTTCAAGGAACAATTAGCTTCTCAACTCTGAGTTCACAGTTATAATCAATATTACAAAAATATTTCTGAAATATGCTTCTTTGTTTTGACTTCAGGTAATATATTCATTCATAAGCTTTTACAGGATCTGGTGAATTCTGAACTAAGATTTTTTAGAAGAATATTCAGCAACACTTTTTAAATAAGTGAATCACAATTTCTGAGTACATATTCTAAGAATTTCTTCCCACTTTCATTAATTATACTAGATTGCCAAATTCAGCCACTGGCATAATAATTAATGTTAACCATGTCATAGCCATCATGTTGAGGTAGAGAAAAGGGGGTCAGATTAAAGATCTATTTGTTATCAGTCTGATATAGAAAAGAAAATAAGGTAGAACATTTAATCCAATGTCCAATGGTTGTTAGAAATGAAAAGGGTATGTTTAGAACTGAAGGAAGATGTGACTAGTAAAAATTAGAGCCTGGGAATTGGGAATTAACCCACCAATTTTTTTATGCTGAAGACAGTTTTGCAGAATCTCTTCAATGAAACATTTACTTTTCCAAATATCTTCACCTTCAATATGTTACATTACAAATAATATATTTAGAAATTATTTTCTTAGTCTTTTCTTTGTTAGTTCTCCAATGTTTGTGTTTGGTGTGGCTTAACCAATTGAAAAATATGACAATATAAGAAAAACTGGTAGACGTTATTTATAAGTACAGATTTCATTATAATTTAATCTAAGTTATGTTAAAGAGTTGAATTCTAACCCGTCTGTGGACTTCCTAAAACTTCTGGGGAGAAACACCAACTGCCATGTGCTCAAGTCAGTGTAAACAGTTTCTTTTATGTAGAATAAATGTAATGGACAATATAAACAGAAAATATAAACAGACAATATAAACAGGAAATATCTTTCCTTGAATGAACCACATAGAATATTTACACCAGAATTTCTTTATCATCTGTCAATAAAGATTTTAGAAATAAAAAATAAATGAACAGTCAAAATTTGTAATGTTTATAAATTGTTCAAGGGTTAGTTGTCATATTGCTTGCTATGTTTTGCCTGTTTCCTTGCTTGCTGTGTGGGACTGTTTTGTAACTGGCTAAGCAACTATTTACGTACTATATAGCATAAAAATATCACTTAGTATTACTTTCTCTCTCTCTCTCCCTCTTTCTTTCTTTTGCAACCTGACCTTAGTTTCCCTTCCCTCCACTCCTCCCAGCCTCTCCCCCCAAGCCCTCTCTGTGCCCACCCACCCCAATCAACTCCACCTCTTTTTCTGTTTAGGAAAGGGCAGGTCTCCCATGGGAATCAACAAAACATGACAAGTCAAATTACAGTTATACTGAGCACCTCCCTAGGTATTAAGGCTGGGCAAGGTGATTCAGTATGAGGAAGGGGGTCCCAAAGCCAGTAAAAGAGTCAGAGACAGCCCATGCTCCTACTGAGATGGTCCTAAACGAGGACTAAGCTACGCAACTATAACATAAATGCAACTGTAACATAAATGCACAGCGCCTAGATAATGCCCATCAAGGCATCCTAGCTGTCAGTTAAGTCTCTGTGAGCACTGTGAGCACAGATTGATTCTGTCAGTTTTCTTGTAGTGTCCTTGATTCCTCTGACTCCTAGAACTCTTTGTTCCCCTCTTCTTTAGGATTACCCAACCTCCACCTAATGTTTGGCTGTGGGTCTGCATCTGTTTCCATGAGTTGCTGGATGAAGCCTCTCTGATGACAATTTGTGCTAGGCACCAATATATGAATATAGAAGACTGTCATTTAGCCATTGTTACATTAACATTTTTTTCCTCCTATCCTGTTTGATTCTATCCTAAATATCTTGGTCATCAGCCTGTGGTTCCTCGTTTTGCAGGCAGTGTCAAGGGTGGGCTTACTATCCTGGCATAGGTTTTAGACCAGTCATTGGTTGGCCACTCAATCTCTAAGCCACCCTAATGCCAGCACACCCCATAGGCAGGATAGATTGTAGCTCAAAAATTAGGTGACTGGGTTGGTTCCCACTCCCTCCACTGGAAGTCACACCTGGTTATAGGTGATGACAAGTTCTAGCTATGTATCCACTATTACTGGGAGGCTTAGGTGTGGGCATCCTTGTAGACTCCTGGGAGATTCCACTGCACCAGGTTTTTACCTGGTCCTTTCCAGCAGTCTCTTTCAGTACTCCCCACCCAACCTGATTGCCCATGTTCCTAACCCCACCTGTCTGCAGTTCACTCATGAAATTTCTTCTATTTCCCTTTCCCAGGAAGATCAAGGCATCTCTCCTTGGGTCCTTCTTGTTACCTAATCTTTGTCTGTAGATTGTAGCATAATTATCCTTTATTTTGCATCTAATATCCACTTATGAGTGAGTACATACGTGTTTCATTTGGCATTTCTTAATAAATAGTTGTTAACTCAGGTTATAGTCTCTGTCCCTTCCTTTTTGGATCTAAGAAGCCTGTGACATCAGCAAAGGTGACTGTAATCTCCAAAGCTATACCCAGTGAACTTAATGCTGCCTTGCATGTCGGGGCATTTAGGTCAGCATTCTGAATTGCTCAATTGGAAATTCAACTATTCTGTAGCAGCCACCCTGCTATTATGCCACATGGAAAGCACTCTCTAAGTGCTCAGATTCTTCAAGTCTCTGAATCAAATATAGAAGGAAACAAGACTACAGTTCTCCATGACTGAGTTCCTACCAAACTTTGCTCCCTTGTAACAGAGGCCATTCAGCACGGATTAGAGATAAGCTGCTCCTATGTGGCCTATTGCAATTCCTGTTCTACAGAATTTGTTAGAAAAAAGGTTGTTTTATGTTGTTAAAGATACACAGGGGGAGGGCCTAGGTTCTGCCCCCAATGATGTGTCAGACTTAGTGATCCCTCATGGGAGGGCTCACCCATGCTGGGGAGTGGATGGGGATGAGATGGGAGTGGGTTGGGAGGTTGGTGGGGGGCATGGGAGGACAGGAAGAAGAAGGAACTGGGAAACTGGGATTGGTATGCAAAATAAGGTTGTTTTTAATTTAAATTTAAATTTATTTAAAAAAATTGGAGAGTAATCTGAAAAATAGAACACTAGAGAAAGCTATTCCCCTACATTGGAAATATATGAAACAAAAAGGAAGTTTCTCAAAACAACAAAAAAAGACAAAAGTGGTACCCAAAAGGTAACAATCATGCAAACAATACTTTACTTTCATGCTTGAGTTATGACATTCAGAACCCAATCTAAGCTTAACTACCAAACAACATAGCACATAGAAACTCTATCACATAGTTTAATATACTGAAATTCACAAAAAAAGAAAGAGTTTACATAATCAAAGAAGGTACTCTAAAGTCACCAGTGATGCTGAATTTTCAAAGTACATTCAGAATTAGTTTAATTAATACTATGTGTTCCCAAGACCAGTAACCCTCACCTTTCTTTCATTATAAAAGCAACAGCATTCTTACTGTCATGATCATTTATTTTTCACTCTTCCACTCAAATGCTGGGAAGGATAGATAAAGAGTGGCCTACATGTTTTGTGTCAAGTCATGTATAACCTTTATTTTATATATTTAATAATCTTTTATTTTGTCTATTCTCTTTTGAGATTACAAATACTGTGGGGAAGATTCAGTGCCAATACTATAAAAACTAAATCTGTCCTTGGATTCTTAAAGAAAGAGAAAGTCTAATGACCCACATTGAAGACATAATTTCATTCTTGAACCATTTTCATTCTTTCTATTAAAGAGTTAAGGTACACTTTCAAAATAGCTTATTTTCTGAAATATCTCTATGCTTTTACTTTCACAACCGCAGCAGTATTTTACAATGTGCTTGCAAACAACTTTGTGTACTTTGGTCTATAATTATTTTCCTCTCCTATATGGTTTGTCCAAAGAGGCATGCAGATATAATAGGTGTTGAAAACAAAATGTTCTGGAAGCATGACTCACTGACAGCCAGCCAAGTGCCCCCTCTTAGATCTTTCTTTTGAAACAAAGTTGAAAATTATGAACTTTTTCCCAAGTCTTGACGTTGCCCATCTCAAATCAGAACGCTTTTGTCATTCCAACGGTTTTGTTTGCAATTATATGTTAACATCCCAGATCTTCTCTGAGACCTGAATTACTCAGGTGGTTGTCAAATTACTTCATGCAGTATTTAATTTGAATATATCTATCCTAAATCTATGAAGGTATCCCATACAAGCTTTGTATTGAAAAACAAAATGGAGTGCTCTTTTTTAATTAGCTCTTTATTGAGATTATAATTGCATCATTTCCCCTTCATTTTTATTCCTTTAAACCCGCCCATATAACTCTCCTTGTTTTCTTTCAAATTCATGACCTCTTTTTAAAATGTAATTGTTCTATACATGTAATATATATGTGCATGTAACAGTATATTCCCAAATGTATATATACATATATGCATATATGCATTATGCATTTGTATATATATGCAAACATACCCACACACACACACACACACACACACACACATATCCTGCTCAGCCTGTATAATGTTGCTTATATGTATGCTTTCACGGTTGACTATTTGGGTTTGAGTAATCAGTAAGTGTGCTCATTTTATGGAAGGCTGTCTTCTGCTCCCAACATTCTTTAGTTGTCAATAGTTCTTTGTGCAGGGTTAAAACCTCTCATAAACTTTCCCCTGTCCACATTAATATGTCTATTGGTGTCATCCATGTTCAGCTCATGTGGAGGCAGTCATGTTATCCTCTTTTTTGTAGTATCCATAAAAGGACATATTTTTAGATGTCATGTATATTTTCTAAAATATACAAAATGATCTGGTCATTTTACTTATGTCAGTTACATGGCATTTCCCTCCTTGGGGAAAAGTAGTATCTATTCACCCATGATGGGGCACTAACATACTAAAGGAAAAAACTATCCAAGTCAGTTTGGTGGACTACTGGGTTTTGTTGAGATGGATCAGAGGAGCAAGGGTGAAGCATCCCTAACAAGAATGCAGATGACTCAGAAACAGCTGACTCATTGAAAAGCCCAACCCCACCATGGGTGATGACTCTCAAAGCCACATCACAGGAGTCCTCAGTACCAAGCAACCTTGCACTCTATATATAGTCTAGCATAAGGTTTAAACTTGTTCCATCCTAGTCTCTTTATCTAAGACATTTTCCATGATGTTGAATATATAGCTATATAAAATAGGTATGCAAAACAAGTATTTACTGATAGTAAAGCTTTAGAAGCTTTATTTCAAAATAATTCTATGGCATTCATACAATTTTGTTGTTTAAAAAAGACAAAAGAAATTTACATACTAATGAGATGAATGTTGTTTGTTTCTGTATAAAAAACTTAAGTCTTGGCTAAATATCTGACACTGTAAGACACAGAACACCTTCAAAACATTTTGGAGTTCATTGGCATTTTGATTTTATTATATAATAACCAATGTTGAGAATATCACTTCTGATAAATATATAATACAAAATGGTAGAAGTCTGTTTAAGGTCATCTGAAAAAATTATTAGGAAAGTCATTAATTTTTTATGAAACTCAAGTCAAAAATCTCAAATAACAGTTTTGAAATTAAACATTCTAATATAACACAATCCAAAGGAATATTACACTATTTGATGTGTGCATAGTGAGATATATAGTAGGAGAATATTAATGCTTTGTTTTCTGTAATTAAGCTTTTATGCTTGTATAAGATAAGAACACTGTGTGCCAACAGTAAAAACACTGAAATTGATAACAGTGATCTTGACTTCTACTTAAGGTGATGCAGGTAGCATTTGTTGACATTGCATGGCATGGTAGCGTGGGCATTCTAGTGGGTTCAGAACTGAGATTGCCATTAAATACCACAAAATAAAAATCTTGAATTCACTTGTTTGATTTTTGGAATTAATTTTTGATTGTTATGAATATAAAACTGTTAATATTTACCAAATTTCCATGACCCTCCACATTAGATTATGTGACACCATAATGGTTGTGACCTTCTATAAGGCCAAGGACACAGTCAGCAAGACAAAAAGGCAGCCCACAGATTGAGAAAAGATACTCACTAACCCCACATCTGACAGACAGCTAATCTCCAAAATTTATAAAGAACTCAAGGAGCAAGTCTACAAAACACAAATGGATCCAGTCAAAAAGTGGGGGACTGAACTAAATAGAGAATTCTCAGTAGAGGAGACTAAAATGGCTGAGAGACACTTGAGAAAGTGCTCAACATCACTAGCCATCTGGGAAATGCAAATCAAAACAACTCTGAGATACCATCTCACTCCTGTCAGAATGGCTAAAATCAAAAACTCCAACAACACATTATGCAGGAGAGGATGTGGAGAAAGGGGAACACTCCTACACTGCTCGTGGGAGTGCCAACTTGTACAGCCACTTTGTAAATCAGTAAGGAGATTCATCAGGAAAATGGGAATCAGTCTACCACAAGAACCAGCAATTCTACTCTTAGGCATATATCCAAAAGATGCACATTCATACAACAAGGATGTCTGCTCCATTGTGTTCATAGCTGCATTATTTGTAATAGCCAGAACATGGAAGCAACCTAGATGCCCCTCAACTGAACAGTGGATACAGAAAATGTAGTATATTTACACAATGGAGTACTATTCAGCAGAAAAAAAAACAATGGAATCTTGAAATTTGCAAGGAAATGGATGACACTAGAAGAAACAATCCTGAGTGAGGCAACCCAGTCACAAAAAGAGAAACATGGTATGTATTCACTCATTTATGGATTTTAGACATGAATTAGGGGAGTGTCAGCATATAACCCCACTGCCAGAGAGTCTAGGAAATAGAACCTTCGTGCAGCGACTGATGAAAGCAGAGGCAGATACCCACAGACAAACACTGAACTGAACTCCTGGAATCCAGTGTCAGAAAGAGAGAACTGATGGGCAAAGGAGTTAAGACTGAGCTGGTTTAACCCATAGAAACAGTTGAACTGAAAAGGGGGAGCTCTTGAACCCCAGATTGATGGCTGTATGGCAAGCATGGGACTGACCCAGACCCCCTGAATGTGGGTATCAGTGAGGAAGCCTAGGTAATCTATGGGGCCATGGGGAGTACTGATGCCTGGCATACAAATGTACTTTGAGTGCCCATGCCATAATATGGGAGGCTCTCTCAGCCTGAACTCTTGGGGGAGGGCCTAGGGCCTGCCCTGGATGAAGTGACAGTCACTGGAGATCCACCATGGAGGGCCACACCCTCCCTGGAGATCGGAGTGAAGATTGGGTAGGGATCTGGGGAACTTGGTGGGGAGGGCAGGCAAGAAGGGGAGGGAGAGGGAGCTGGGATTGACATGTAAAACAAGATTGTTTCCAACCTAAATAAAAAAATAATTATTATTTTTAAAAAAGCTAAACTCTCTCACACCCACACACCCTGCACAACTGGTTAGAATGAAGGAGTGACTGATACTCCCTCCCCTTCCTTCTATGAGGGACTATTAATGCTACCATTGTTATTACCATTATCATGTACCTAGCTATATTGTTCTACTTATGTTATGCCTTGATGGCAGGGCCAAGTATTATGCAGTTCTGCTCTGTTTCATGATAGCAATGGTCCTGTCAGATCTGGAGGACACAGCTTCTCAACAGCTGTGTCTTTTTAGTTTTAACAATAACCTTTTATAAGATGGCAAAAGCACACAAAATTTTTCCAAGTTGAAGATTTTATTAGAAAGTTTTAGGATTCATGTCATTAGTAGTTTTGCATAATAATAAACTTATTTCTTACTTTGTTGTAATTATCAATCATTATTTAGTTTCATTTTCTTATATACTTTAAATTTTCCCAGTGTCTTTAAAAAGTTTTCCATCTCTATAAAGAAGAAAGAATTTTTCAAATATTTCCTCAGAGGAAAAAAACACTTCTTGGTGAACATAATTTAGGTGGAATTGAATTAATCTGAGCTAAATGGTATTTGTATGCCATAGTTTAAAACTAGACAAAGTTCCAACATATCAATTTCCTATGATTTGTGGTATTGTTTGGATATCCATCAAGCTCATCTTATGGGCATGACACCATTTGAAAAACACAGTATATTGTTATATTTCATGAATTGGTAGTTTCAGAAAATAAAGGACTGGGTGAATTAGGGAACATAGGAGCTTTTGGAAAGCGTTCTAATGGATTTCTTACAATGGTTATTGTAACAGGGCATCTGAGTGAGTTGAGCATCCTTCAGTGGCTCATAACAAAGGGCAAGCTGCTTTAATGGAAATAGTGCCTAAAACAATGCAATACTGTATTCTCATGACAAAGGCCCTGACTGCCAAAGATCATTTTTAAATCCCTCAGTTTTGCCAAAACAAACCTAATTAGAGGCCTAACATTAACAAATTCTTGCACATTAAGACAATTAAGATGATCACTGATAATAAATCCTGAATTTGTTACATCTTCAGACAGCCTTCTCAAGTCCTTGATACTCCTATCCCCACTTAGTAGGTCCTCAATATACCAATAAACTGAAGCTCAAAGGCATGAAGGAGTTGGTATAAATCCAGCCAGTCAATTACAGAATTGGAATTCAAATCATCTGAAGTCAGTATTTTCTGTAGCTTTTCTGCTAACTCACCACTTACAGTAAGAGCCAATCCAAGTGGGAAATGAAGACTCAGCACAGATTGCTTGAGGAGAAACTGGTCTGCATCATGGGAACTGTATCAAAGGAAAGTCTTCACTGCCATAACTGTCTTCACACTGCCATGGCATTCTCTAAGAAGGAAGTCAGCCTGTACACAGAGGAAAAACACAGGACTCGGCCTCTGCTTTAAGGAAGTGACTGCCATCACTTGTTTGTTTCTGGTGTTGCTGTGCTGACCCAGCCACTTTGCTCCTCTACCTCGGTAGATCATCCCTATGATTTACAACTCAACCTGAGCATCTTTTCATTCAGGGTTATTCTAGACCCCATCCCAGGCTGAATGAGAGGTCTAACCTAACTTCCTGTGACAGTTTTTGCAAATGTGTATCAGAGGGATTACAGGTACCAGACCCAGGAAGTGAATAAGATACACAATTATATTCCTAGCATCTAGGTAAATACCTGGCATTTTAAAAAAGTGGTGTTAGTAAATATTCATAGGATGAATGACTAGTGTCTTTTACTAGCAGTGTCTTTGAGGGTTTTATGCCTAAAAAACCAGTGCAGCCATTGCCCAGGAACTTCTCCCATATCTGTGGACAGAATCTCAGGTGTACATTCTGTCATATAAACTGATCTTATATATGTTCACTAAATAAGGCATACCATTCATAATCCACTAAGTCCATCATAGATGTTAATTCACAGATTCCTCATAGTATGAGGATGTACATGTTATTACCTTGATCATTTTGTAGATGAGGAAACTCAAGACACATCAAGCAATTTGTACAGAGTCACACAGCCTAAAATTGACAAGGTCAGGGCTACAACTCCAGCAGCTTGCATATTCCAATGTCTGAATTATTCTACTCCAGTGAATAAATGCACAATGATCAGAACAGAAAATGAAGAAAACAGCACCACAATAAGTGCAGTAACACTGGAGTTTTGTACCACTATTGATGCCAATGAGGTGATGGTCAGGTGTATGTGGAGATAGTGAAAACTTTAACACAGCAGGAATTATCTGGGCTAAGAAATAAAGGGGGAGTCATCACCAGCAAATATAAGGCTTTTGTGTCACTGTACCATGCCATTCACTGGGGAGAAACTACCTATTCGAAATCTAAAATTTGAAGTTTTCATTTAGCATAATTTATCTTTTTGCCACTTTCTTGATAAAGGCAATATTTATAGGAAGGCAAGCTTTTATCTTTGTGAAGTAGATGTTTTCTTTCCGATATTCACATAATGAACTAAAAGTGAACTGTAAAATGGGCAGTTATTTTTCTTCTCTGTTTCATAAGGTTTGTTTTGGCTCTGAATGCAGAGCAGCCTAAAGCTGTAAAGTGATCACTTGAGGGACCACCCATACATCTTACAAGATTCACATCTGGTATTAACAAACCTCCTTCTGAGACTGTGCTGGTCCTCAAAGAAGTCATGAGGAGATGGTCAGGAGTAAGAAGAAACTTGGGCTGTTGGGTGCAGTGTCTTCAGAAACTAGGAGTCACCAGAAAGATACCACCTGATCAGCAAAACTATCCAATTCTCCACCTTTATTCCATCCAGACACTAGAGATAATTCTACTTAGGCCATCCTTTAAGTAAATTTGAGACATGGGCTTAGTTTGCAAATATGTTGTTGAGCTTGCAAAGGAGTGAAGAAAAGTGGTGAAAACATCTGCAAGCATGTCACTCAACAAAGACTGCAATATCAGTTAACACTTATGAGTGAAAATCAGGACTCAGTGGGCACATAAATTTGATATGCCTCTGCTCCTTTCCAAATGATGTAAGGAGGAAACAGTACAATCAACATTAAACCACTGCAATACTTAGACTCTTTCCACTCAAGAAATCACTGTGTCGAACATTTCTGACATCAGAATTTAAACCAAAGCCGACCAGAACAAAGCAACTGGGTCTCAGAAAATATACCATAAAAAAACACATCCTGAAAGAAGTCTTTTGTTCCCTTTTGTACCATATAATGTCAGTCTGTAGTCTCTTGGAGAGGAGTAAGATTACACGTTTATCCTCTAACTGCCTAAGGAAGACAGCGAATAAAATGTGCACATGTCAGGCTGACCCGCAATTCTGCAAAGCTCTATGAGGAAGCAATCCCAGCAGGACTGCCGCCAACATCATGCTCTGCGTAAAGTCATAGCACAGTTTTCTGTCAAGGAAATGGCTGTGGAAGAACTGAGATATGAACCTAGTTGAAAAGACACAATGTATTGCCAAAACATTAAGCAAATTTCAACACCTTCTCATCATGATTTTGGACATTATTGTATTTGGCAAAGTACAATAAAAGTTTTAAAAAAACTGACATGACCAGAGAAGACTGCTCTCCTGTCCATCTTTCAGGACTGTTGAAACAAATCCTGGTTACAGCACTCATAGAATTCCTTTTGAGCCAAGTAGACATTATCCAACATTGTGGTTTTCATCTTTACATTGTTCCAAGAGACTTCAGGTAAGTTGTTTCATTTCAGTCTGTTTGGTTTGGCCAGGCTGACCTTGAACTCAAAATTCTTGCCTTAGTCTCCTAGATGCTAGCATTACAGGTGTGTGGTATCACAATCAGTTTATAATTTGCTTTCTGAAAGGTGATGCACATGTAAACTTGCAATTTAACTCTACCAATATATAAGACCTTAAATAAACCTATACACATCAGTAGAAAATGTCAGTTAGTGAGACCCCAGTGGGAAATAAAGTCAGCCAAACTCCTGCCCCTCAGAGGAACATAAAGTGTTCTAATTTTAAAAACAGGTGTGATGTCAAGACTCTGGCGTTTCCTGCTTTAAATTTTTGATTTTATTGGTCCGGATTAGTTACTGCTTTAGGTAATGTCTCTTATCATGTATAGTTTATACGGTATAGCTATCTAGAAAGAAAAGTATAAACCAGGAAGAAATTGTAAAATAACTGAGTTCAGAAATGGCTATTTTACAATGCCCAGGGAAAGTAATAAGACAAATGCAAAAATGATCTCATTGATATTCATCTAGTAAAAATCTTAAGTTTTCAAGACCATAAGTCTCCAAGCAGACATCAACCTATTATATCTTTGACTGTGGAGATAGCATTACAGTATTGTTTAAATATGTTTTCATTCTCACAGGCTTACAAGCCAAAAATAGTCTGTATTATAGCTTAGAAAGTGATCTACTTAAATAAGTCATTCATTCTTTCATTCAACAAATGTTGACAACATATCTAACCTACTGTGTTCCTGGTATATGGCATAAGCAACACGAGAGTGTGCCTTACAAAGGGGGGAGACAAACAATAAGACAAATACAGGGGCAACATCAAAGTTCCAGGACAAAGGAAAACAGGGTGATGTGAAGAAGTACTTGGCTGAAAGAAGGACCCTATGGGTTAGAGGTACATGTCAGGAAGGGTGTCTTTGAAGACACAATACCTGAGCAGAGACCTGCATCACAAACATGAAAAGAAACCATGGATGTAAAGTCCTGGATAAGAGGATTCTATGGAGAAGAAATAGCAAATTCATATAATCAGAAAATAGTGGGATGGAAAATAAAACTCAAATCATCAGTATTTTCCACATAAAACACCCCCTGCTTACTAGACAAATGCCAACCTGAACATGAAAAGGGACACAAGGCCTCAACCCTACAGGAAGAACTTCAGGTAACTGCGGAAACAGTTGTGAAGCTTGGATTATCTTAGGAGTCCCTGGCAGTAGTACCACAATACAACCTGATATATGAGCCAGCTTGTTGGAGCCTATTCCCTATGGTGAGATGCCATGCTCAGACTTGATACATGGGAGAGGGTCTTGGTCCTGCCCAGCCTATTGTGCCAGACTTTATTGACTCCTCATGAGGGGGAGTGGACTGGGGATGGGCTGTATGGGAAGGTGAGAGGAAACAGAAGGAGGGGTGGGAAGGAAAACTGTGGTTGGAAGGTAAAATGAAATTTAAAGGAGTAAATAAATTATAAAAATAATTACTGCATAAACACTAAATAAAAGACAATATATTTATCATCAACCTAGAACTCTGAAAAGTAAAGCATATTAAAATGTATAACTAATATACATATTTTTATCAATAAAATATCCAAAGCCCAAATAAAGCTAACCTTTGAGTTAAGAGCATCTCAGATTCTATCATCCAAAAGCCCTCATCCCAAACAGCTGAAATTGAAATTAAATGGTTCCACAAACTCATAGAAAAATGTCTCACAAGTGAATAAGCTTTTCTCTCTTTTTCTGTTGTGAGTTTGAAAACATTAAAAATGACAAAATGGGGTGTGTATTTCAGAAAGGGTGACATGGTTCTTCCTCCTCAGTCTAAATTAGGTTTGGGTGAGAAGTTGTTGTCTAAGGGACAAAGAGTCGACATATGATAGTCTATACAAGGACACAGTGAAAGCTGAGCATGGCTGCCCACATCCCGGACACTAGCTCTAGGGAGAACTAGAGGGATCTCTTGGGATTGTTGACCAGCAAATCTAGCTAAGATAGAGATTTGCCTTGAAGTACAGGGCATGTGGATTAAGGATCCCTTTGACTTTGTAGATAGCCAAACTCAACCTCATAAAAAATTAATTCACCCCCTAAAAAAAAGAAAAATGTGGGGTGGTGGTGGCACATGTCTTTAACCCCAGCACTGGGGGGCAGAAGCAGATAGATCTCTGTGAGTTTGAGGCCAGCCTGGTTTAGAGAGCGAGTGCTAGGAGAGACTGCAAAGCTACACAGAGAAACCCTGTCTCAAAAAAATAGCAATTCACCTCCTTAAAACTTACTTACCATATTTTTTCATTTAAGACAAGGTTTCACCTCTGTCTTCGAGATATGCCATTTCTATTACAACAATGAACACACAGCAGCTATGGACACCTACTCAACATCTACAAAAGAGTGGGTCCTTTGCCATTCCATCATGGTTATGAGAAGTGATTAGCAGGCTCCAGACCTTCTGAGTAGACATCTGTATTTCTTGGTTGCAAAGGGAAGAGGGGGTGTTTTCTGCAGTGATTTAGCCACTAATAAGTTGTCCATGCCCCAGTGAATACCCCTACCCTTTCTCAAATAAGCAACCATAATTAGATGCAGTGGGTCAAAATAACCTGAATACAGGAGAGGAAAAGAAGGGGTTAGGCCTGGCTGGTCTTTTTCAGCTTCACACAAGCTGAGATATCTGGGAAAAGGAAATCTCCATTGAGAAAAATGTTTCATCAAGTTGGTATATAGGCAAGCCTATATGGTATTTTCTATCAATTATTAATGTGAGATGACCCAGCCACTGAGATTGGTGCCAACCCTGGTAAGTGGTCATGTGTGGTATAAGAAACAGGCTGAGCAGCCCAGGGGTGGTGGCCCACAGCTTTAATCCAGTACTCAGGGAGGCAGAGGCAAGCAGATCTCTGAGTTCAAAGTGAGACTGGTGTACAGAGTGAGTTCCAAGACATCCAGAGCCACACAGAGAAATCCTGTCTTGGACATAAAAGGAAGAAAGGAAGGAACAAAGGGAGGTAAGAGAGAAAGAAAAGGGAATAGGCTGGCCAAGTCATGGGGAGCAAGCCAGTAAGTAGTATTCCTCCATGGTCCCTGATTCATTTCCTTGCCCCAGGTTCCTGTCTTGAGTACCTGTCCTATCTTCCCCCCATGATGAACTATAAATTATAAGCAGAAATAAACCCTTTCCTCAAGTTGCTTTTGGTCATGATATTTTATCACAGGAACAGAAACCCTAACTCAGCATACATAGAAATGGAATTAGGATAACAAAAGGAAAAATGGGTAATATCAATTGAGTTACAGTAATATACAAAAAAAACGTAGACAAAACAAAAATGCATGTTTTCTCCTACTTCAAATGTTATCTTTGAATCTTCAGAATCTCACAGATGTCAGTAAATTGGTAACATGCTGTGGATTATGCTAATTGTTAATTTTACAAAACTGATAGACCCATAGCAGGGCAAGAAGAAATTGGATGAGACAGACTGACACAGAAAGAAGGATGGGAGGAAGAAGGGAAGAGTCAGCTGAGTTGAGAGAGATATTGGCCAGCTGCTAAGCAAGCAGGAAGCATAAAAAATGAGGTAGTAAGTCATGAGTCACATGGCAAAGTATTAATAGGCATATGGGTTGATTTAAGTGTAAGAGTTAGCTAGTAACAAGCCTGAGCTATCAGCCAAGTATTTATAATACATTTTCAGTCCCTGAGTGGTTATTTAGGACTGGGAAGTTGGGACAGGAAAACATCCATTTAGAATAAGAGGCCATAGGAGGGTGCTTTCAAGATAGGAAAAAGTAACACATAGGTGTAATGGAAAACAGAACGGGCTAAATTAGCATGGGGAATGAGAGGAATAAAATAATACCAATACCTTTTAAATTTTATATGGAAACTGTAGAAGCTTTCTAATACACACATACACACACACACACACACACACACACACGTAAAAAGAGTTTAAAGTTAGTTATATCAAAGTAGGTTAAGGTAACAATGCCTCTAAGCACCATGGGCTAACAAATAAAAAGCCTAGTGCCAGAAATGGGCTATCTCTTTTGAAATTGTTGGCTAGTTAGTTCTATAGATAACCAAAACATTACTGATTGTTACCAATGCCATTGGTTGCCCTCCAGAAACTGATGGAAAAACTCTGCTGCTGAAGGCAACATATACTTGATTCATAGAACATGGAGAAATCAAGATGGTACTGACCTGGAAAGTACATGCATTCTGACTAGCTTCCATCATACTGGAAGGTGATATGCATGTTACCAGAGAGAAAAAGCAATTATCAATCTAACCCAGCTCAGAACGCTGCAAACTACAATAACAACCAACCTGCCAAGATATGTAAAATAGTGATATAACTTTCTGATAGTTGTAGCCAACCACTTTCTGATTGAACTTAAAGCCAGCTCAACAAGATGAAACTCATACCTGACACTGTTATCAGGATCAAGAACCTGTGACTAAGTAGAGCATAGTCCATAGAGGAGAACCTGCTACTGTTATTCTGTTAAATGGACATATTATTAAGTTGACTCTTAGTAAATTATTTTATGCCCATTTAATATATCTCTCAGCACTCATCATAGAAACATATTTTGCAAAATATTTGATCACAGTGCACAGACTAAGAGACCATACAATGCCTACCCTAAGTAGGACATTGACATCACAGATACACACCCCCAGTGTTCAGTAACCATTGCAAAAGAGGAAGCAGGAACATTGTGAGAGCCAAAGGCAGTGGATAGCTACAAACAAATACTGTTTTCTAAACAAGAAGGCCAAATGCACACATGAACTCACGAATGAACCTGGAAGATCTGTGCAGGCTCAAGCCAGATAAAATTCCAGTGTGGAGAAGAGAGGTAGGCATAAAGTACAATTCCTACCTGAGTACTCTTGGAATCAATAATTACTGGGAGAGGGGAAGTCAGTCTTCTCTAAGGAGGCAGTCTCTGTTAAGTCAACCATGTCCAATGGAATATCACATATACACAAACATATGGGCAGCACAAATACATGTAATACCACATAGACACAAATATATAGGCAGCACAAATTGGACTTGATGGTTTCTTTTTATTTGGGGTGTGAGATTTTTTTAAAAAGACATAAATTTGGTTGACTAGGGAAATGGAGGTAGATCTGAGAGGAGTTGGGGGAGGGAGTGAATATTATCAAAATACACTTCATGAAATTTAAAAGGTAAAGTAATAGAGATAATTAAACTTTAAAAGCAAATGAATTCTTGCCTGGCAGGGGAGATACCATGATCACGAAGGTAGTTTTCCCAGGGCAAGGCTTAATTCATTGCACTCTAGTTATGCTGACCCCTGTGATTTCCCCAAAGCCAGGAAACAGGACTGTATAATTTGTGGTAGCAGGAGATTACATTTGCACTCTCCTTGGGAAAAAAAAGAAAATGAATTGTAATTTTTTTCAATGAAAATGGCCCCCATAGGCTCATAGATTTGAATACCTGGTCACCAGAGAGTGTCGTGTCCTTGTGGGAGGAAGTGTGTCAATTGGGGGTGGGTTCTGAAAGTTTCCCAAGGCCATTCCAAGTCCAGGGTCTCCCTCTTCCTGCTGCCTGAGAGTGTGGGTATAGAACCCTCAGATCCTTCTCCAGCACTGTGTCTGCCTGTGTGCTGCCATGCTTCCCACCATGATGATAATGGGACGAACCTCTAAGTGTGAGTCATCCCCAGTTGAATGTTTTCTGTTATAAGAGTGGCCATGGTCATGGCGTCCCTTCACAGCAATAGAACACTGGTCAAGACAAGAATAAAGAACAGAGTTTCACATAACTCAGGTTGGCCTTCAACTTGCTGGGATTACCTTGTTCTTTCTGTCTTCATGCAGGTATATGTTACCAACCACACCCACTTTATACCACGTAGGGAGTCAAAGTTAAATTCATGCAAGCCAAGTGTTCCATTATCTTCCCAGGCCAAATTTCAGTTTTTCAATTTATACAATAGATGTAAAAATATTTTGTGTGTGTGTCAAGTGAAACAATGTAGATCAGAGAGTTATTTAAAAGTAGTATTATCACATTAGACTAATTTCTTCCTGCCCTCATAAAACTCACCCTAAAGGAGTTCAACAGGAAAATGCATAGGATTTCTTAAGTCCACCTACAAAAGCAAGGAGTTTCATATTAAATTATACAAATTATGCATTTCTATTTCATGAAACATGTTAAAAGTTGTTCATTAATTACAGCAGAATGATTAGAGAATTAGATTCACTTATACTTCTAGGCTTTTGGGTTTTTTACAGGGTGTTGACATAAAAAATTTTCAAGTCTCCATATCAGTTGTTTTTAGTAAAGTTTTGCTTATTTGTTATAAGCAAATGTTACTTAGGTGAAACTGCTTGTTTTATTATTTTATTCTCTTCCACATTCTGTGTGCTTATCACTCGTTCTCACACCTCATTACCTGAAAAGATGTGCCCTGGAATGCGCAATAAAGCATCTCACAGAGTTGCACTATTTTAGCAAGCAGCAAGCCACTGTTTTCTCTATTTCAAATGGAAATCAGCATTACATTAAGAACAGTGACCGGGCGGTGGTGGCACACGCCTTTAATCCCAGCACTCGGGAGGCAGAGGCAAGCGGATCTCTGTGAGTTCGAGGCTGGGCTGGACCGACAGCCTCCAAAACAATACAGAGAAACCCTGTCTCGTAAAAACCAAAAAAAAAAAAAAAAAAAAAGAACAGTGGACAATATTGTCAGTTGTCATCGGTCTTCCCTACACAACATCAGGACCAAATTAGAATTTGCTCTTACCTAGCTAGCTTTTATCTTATTTTATAGGAATTATTTAAGGAAACAATACTGAGTTAATACTTGCTTTTCACTGATGCTTTTTCTAAACAATGAGCAACTGTTTTCTAGGAATGACTGAAAAGTAGACCAGTTGTCATTGACTTTAATAGCAGAAGAATTTTCAAATTCTTAAATCTAAGACTTATATCAATAACACAGCTTATTCAACTTTATATCTCTAACATCTATGCTGCACATGTAATATCAATAGGCATCTTCCAGTACTTCCTTACATAACCAGGGATTTTTAGAAAGTCCTTGACACTGATAACTAAGGACAACCTACTCCTAAGCCATCTGATTTTCTTAAATATGCTTCTTTTCATATTTGAACCAAAGGATTTCAAGAATCGGATTTTCCACTATCATACAATCTCTCCAGATTACCACAATCTGTAATTATGGAGGAAGCACAGACAAAGCCAATCAGAAACTCCAGGGACTAAACTGTGGAAGGCTGTGTACCAACTACCAGAAGTTGTGGACAATGCCCGAACACCTCTAATCTCAATAGCAAAGGAAAACAGGGAAATTTACAAAGCAGGAGACAAAGTACAGGGACCCAGCCAGAGATAGTGGCTCAGTTTGGGTGAGAGGGAACCTTTCAGACGGCAGGAGGCAAGGGCAGAAACCATAGCTAAAGACACAGGGGCTCAAAAATACACACTGAACATTAAATAGCAAGCATTCAAGGTGCAGTAAACAAATGCAAAGCCAGACAAATGGCACATGGCAGTGACACTAGAGGAGAGAGGAGAGATACCAAGAAAATGTTCCCTTCTGAAGAGTAATCTTGAAGGACAATCTAAAAAGACTCCAACTGAATGAGAGACTTGGAGACTGAGACCCTGTGTGAACTGCACTAAAGAGAAACTCTAGTATCACGAGAGTAGGGAGGAAACACTGATATCTGGCCAGCCTAACACCATTACGATGGGATGGGGCAGAACCTCACAGTATTCAGTGATGTGGGAAACAAGGCAGAGTCAGAGTCTTCAAGGTAAAAATACATTAAGTGTCACATAGGGGACTGAGTATTGCACTGTACTGCACAGGAGCAGGGCCAGTTTGTAGCACAGACAGTAAAATATGACAAGCATCTATGCACTGACCTTGCAAAGGATGACCCAAGGGACAGCTCTTAAGGACCACTGAGAGGTATGAACACCATCTGCAAACCAATCCTTGAGGAATTTTATTTAACTTCACTAAAAATGCCTGGTAGTGTTACAGACACTTGGGAGCCCCGGAAAGAATGCCAAGATTCTAGAATCAGCAAGCAAGTGAGGCTGCATTCAGACACTATACCCATTCATCTCTCCCCTTAACATGCTAGCTCTTCACTTTATATGCAATGTTAGTTTATCAAAGCGACTCTACCCTATTTTGTTCCTGTCATCTCTTACTCTCTTTTTACCTTCCTTTTTCTCTATTCTTTCCCTTTTCATTTTCTTTCTTGTTGGTGTTTTTAAAGAACACAATCTTGCTTTGTTGTTGGGGTCTCCATTTCCAAGTCTCTTGACAGATGAAACTGGTTTTGGTTATACGCCGTCACCAAAACTTCATCTACTCCCTATTGTTCACTCCCTTTGTTTAATTTTTATCAGCCTTTTCTCTATTAGCCCAATTTTAATTTTAACTTCTTCTTTTCCTTTGCACTCATACACACAGTAAACAATACAACAATGCACACAACACTATCAGTGTTTATTTCTTCCTAAAATGGTGTTTAGAGAATAACTTGTTTTCATTTGATGACTACCTTTATATTTTAGAGGACCTAACCTTTATAATTATTTATTTTATAAACAATAGTCTGCTCTCAAGGAAGTACTGTAACTGAAGTTGGTGCGCAAAACACCAACCTGGCAGAGGAAAATGGCACCTCAAACCTAGAACAAATAGTCCCATTTGAACAATGAAAACATAATCACTGAAAGAAAATTGGTGGTAACTGGTGATGTTGCTCAATGGGTAAGGGTGTTTGTCATGAAGACTGGCAAAATAAATTGGACTCGCAGGATCCACATGGTAGATAGAACAGAACTGACTCAGAAAAGTTGTCCTTCAGCCTTCTCGTGTATGCTACAGCGTACATGTACACACAATAAGTAAATGAACATATATAATATATATATGTATGTACATAGATATATGTGTGTATGTGTATATATGTATATATATATACATATATATATAATCAAAGTGACTTTTTAAAAAATCCAAGCAATGATCTAACCCCCAAAGTGGAAATTTCAATAATAAAGTCCCATGGCAACACTACTCTTTCAAAAGTTACAGACTGCACAACAACAGCAATAAAACAGTGTCCCAACCTGCAGGACATTCAACGTGGGTCTGGTGGACACCTAGGAGAAAGGTGAAATATAGGAATGGACGCCATGACAGGGTTCTGATCAAGGCGACAACTTTATTTCATCACAAAGGGATTTATATAGGAGAACTGAGGAGGGAAAGGGGGGAAGTGTACTTGCAGCTGCAGGGGCAAGAGGTTAGTGGGAGAGGTGGTCTGCTGTGTTGCCTGGCTACCTAATCTACAGGGCAAGAGGTCAGGGGTAGGAATTCCTATATTGCTTGCTAACCTGACAGCGGGGGCCGGTCCTATCTATTACAATTTACTACTGCTCAGGCCTATTTCCTGAAGACCTTGTAGTTTTTCCAATTAAGCTAATCTTTAACTGACTGGTAAACCCCAGGCTTGTTACTTGGAATTTGTTTATGTCAGAAGGGGTGGCAGGGTGGTGTTAGTGTCATGTATTCTCTATGAGTACGTGATACAGCCTAGCTGACTGATGGCTGGAGGTCCCTGACAAAACAGATAGCATCCTAGACAAATAATTCAAAAGAATGATTATAGTATATTCATATTAACACAATGAACTCCTAAATGAATTCCTGGAGAACAAAAACAGTTGAAATAAAGAAGTCAACAAAGGATATCAAAGTGGAACTTAAAAAGAGAGGCATATTGAAAAATACTGCAAAACTAAAAATGAAAAGTAAAGTAAGTAGATTATCAAAAGTTTGATAGGTTTTCCAATACAATGGACTGACAGGGGAACAGAATATCAAGGATTCAAGATAAGGTAGGAGAATTAGAGCATTGAAATGTAAGATCACTTTTTAATATTTGACATGAGAACAGAAGCAAAACCATCTACATGAACAAAAGGACTAATGAGACTTACAAGAGATAAGAAAGAATACAGTGGGGGAGGGAATATTTTCAATGAACAGCATATGCTTCTCTGAAAACATGCCTTTGTAACACAGCATCGTGTATAATGAATATGCAAAATAAAAAATAATAATAGAGGAGACCAGGATGAGAGCTACCATAATAGTAGGAGTCATTATAGCTTTGAGGAGAGAGCTGACACTAGTGAGATTTCCAGAGATCTACAAAGATAACACAAACTGGAAAACTAAGTATTAGCTGAGAGACTACATTAACAGCCACCACCTGATGATAAGGTTGATGACTACCTTATATGACATCCTAGAACCTTAATCCAGTGACTGATGGAAGCAGAGACAGATACTCACAGCTAAGCACTGAACTGACCCCTGGATCCCAGTGACATAGATGGAGGAGTGATGAGTAAAGGGGTCAAGACTGTGCTGGTGAAAACCACAAAGACAGCTGACTGGACAAAGGGGAGCTCTTGAACCCCAGACTGATGGCTAAGAGGCCAACAGGGGGCTGATCCAGACTCCACGAATGTAGTGTAAGTGAGGAGGCCTCAGAAATCTCTGGGGCCTTGGATAGTAGATTAGTGTTCACCATGGCATACGAATGAACTTTGGGAGCCCATTCCACATGGAGGGATGCTCTCTCAGCATTGACACATGGGGAAGGGTCTAGGTTCTGCCCTGCATGAAATGACAGACTCTGGAGATCCCCTCAAGGAAGACCTCATGCTCCCTGGGGAATGATATGGGGATTGGCCTGGGGGTAGGGGGTAGGGATGGGACTGGTGGAGGGAGAAGTGGGGGAGCTGGGATTGACATTTGAAGCATGCATGTTTCTAATTTAAATTAAGAAATAGAAAACTAAAAAAATAGTGATAAATCTTAATCAAAAAATAATGATTACATACACAATTTAAGTGCCAATTCTCCTTTCTATGGGAAAACTCTCAAATTTATATGATGACTTATTGATTTATGACTTCTTTCACTTTATTGTATCTGTGTATATTTAAATACTTTATTATTGTCATCTTTATTTAAAGGTGTAATATTTAAAAATTATGGTTTTATTTATAGAAAATCGTTGTAAGTGAAACATGGCTCTCTGTTGGCCTGTATAGCATGGCATAAAGCAAATCTATAACCATACATAGTTTATGGCATTTTGACTTTTAACTCAGTGTTACTCTATCCCTATAAAGATCACTCCAGTCCCTTTTCTGCATGGTTCAGGATAACGCTATAATATAGAGTCTAAGCAGAGTTTTGACATTTGACAGTGAATAGTTTTCAAGTCCAACCACTTCCATTTTCCCTGCTGCCTACACATTGGAAAGCTAAAAATGCCTGGACAACCCTTTCTTTGATATCAGTGAAATTTGTGGCACTTCAAGCGTTGATCTAAATGTAAAGAAATCTTGACATGCCTATATCCTAAACTCAGTAAAAACCAGGTTCTATTCCATGATCTTTCCAATTTCCATACCTGCTCAAGAAGCTGTCCTGATCTCCCAAGATATCCCCATTACATCATTAAACCATTTTATGCCTTAGTTATATGGGCAAAGGCATCATCAGTCCTGCTATTAAAACCAAATTTTGGGCAAGGGAGCCATCTCAGTTTTACATAATAATTGCAATAACTGTGCTAAGGTCTTAACTTACAGAGGCAGCATATAACATATGAGATGGCACACCTGAGAGCGACAGAGGCTTCAGAGAAAGCCTTGCAAATTTCTCACTTCAATGCTGCCCATGGGAACAGTGGTGGGAGCTTCTTAGGGAAACTTATGCGTGCAGTGACTTCCAGATGAGCCCCTTCTTTGAGTAATTAAGTGATAACTTCCTGTTCTTCAATTCCCAGCCATTCCAAATATTGGATAGATCCCAAATTCTCTACTAGCACCTCAATTCTTGGAATACATGGGGAACTTTTATCTGCTGGATTAAACACCAAATGATCTATTCCCTTGATAGTAGGAATAATTGCATCTTATATTTTCCCTATAAATTAGCACATAATAGACATTCATTGTATAATGGCAGATCTCTCACTTATCCATTAGAGTCTGAGCAGCAAAATACAGTAGCTTAGAGAAACTTGGTGTCAAATTAAAAGGAAATATATCCCAGGATATTTTTATAATTTATTTTAATTTTAAATAGCTTGTTTTACATGTCAATCCCAGTTCCCTCTCCCTCCCCTCCTCCTACACCCCCCCCCCACCATTCCCACCAGCCTCCCACCCTATTGCCATTTTCTTCCACATAGGGGATATGTAGAGTCTGTCATTTCACTCAGGGCAGGGTCCAGGAACTCCCCTAAGAGTCCAGGCTGAGAGAGCATCCCTCTTTGTGTTATGGACACACGAAGTCCATTTGTATGCCAGGGATAAACACTGATCCACTACCCAGGGCCCCATAGGTTGCCCAGGCCTCCTCACTGACTTTCACATTCAGGGGGGTCTGGATCAGTCCTAGCTGTCTCTGTTGGTTTTGCCAGCCCATTCTTTACCAATTTGCTCATCGCTCCTCTCTCTCTGTCACTGGGTTCCTTGGGTTCGGTTCAGTGTTTAACTGTGGGTGTTTGCTTCTGCTTCCATCAGTCACTGGATGAAGGCTCCAGGATGGTTATAGACATCAAGTTAATTATCAGGAATGGGCATTCGAGGTGGTCTCTCCACTATTGCTTAGCTTGCCAGTTGGTGTCATCCCTTTAGATAACTAGAGGTCACACTGGTGCTGGATCTGTCTTCTAACCTATGATTCCCTCTCCCCCCTATTCTACCCCCCCCCCACTCAACCTTCCTGTTTCCCCATAACCTACTCTCTCTTCCTCTTTTCCCCCTCTCTTCTTCCCAGCTCCCACTCCCCCCCCACCCCTAGTTAGACATGGATCAGGATAGTGCCAGTCTGCATTTCCACTGACAGAGAGTCTGGAAAACAGGAAAGAACCTAAGAGATATGCATGGTATGCCAGAGAAGAGGAATGAGGCAAGATATCCCAGGATATTAAGGGGGAACAGATGAAATTTCACAGGTAAGACTAAACTTAGATTGCCCATTAAGCAGAAAGGATGTGAGCTGTCACAATGATACTATTTTCATGAGAGAAAGATATATTTTTCAACTATAGAGCATCTTTGATACATCTATGAAGCAATAATCGATTTTTCAATTAGGTGAGCTTTCTATGCTTCAATTTTGTATTTTTCTTCCATGTGTCTGCAAGTATTTACATGACTGTCTGTTTCACCCACAACTATCATCTGGAATGGAGTCCACGTGTACATCCAAAAGAAAAGCCAGTCTAAAGTTGCTCAAGTATACAAGGTCAAATCCAATGTCAAACAGTAAAATATTTTTCATTAAAAATTACAAGAACTGATTGCCAGAAGACAAAACTAAATACGAAATCAAAGAATTCACAATTTTTTCATGAAATAGCCTTGTTTTAGACACTATTGTTGATCAGATGAACTTTTTTGTTATTAAATCTCACAGGGGAAAACTATGTCTCAAACATTATTCCCTAAGATTTGCAACATTTTTGCTTATAGTCTGCTAAAATTAGCACAATCCACATCCCTCAATCTATGGAGACATTTGCTGCAGCTATGGTCAGTTGTAGCTGGGGATATACTAGTATTATAAAATAAAGAGTCATAGGGTAGGCTAGCAGAAGCAGGTCTGACTTTTCCAGTACCCATTCCCACCAGACAAAGTCACTGCAAGGTTTCTCTGCAAATTATAAAAGAAGAAAAAGATGAACTTATTTACATGTAAGAATCTCAGGCTTGTAGCATAGCATGCACCTCAGCATGTGACCCCTAGCATAACATGCTCCAGAATGTGTGTTTTCTGTTCACCAACACTGAGAGGAACCAAGTCCCCATATGCTACCAACACCAAATGCTCACCAATAGACAGGGCATCCAGACAGAAACTAAACTGAGAAATCTAACATATATCTTCAGAACATTTCATCCAAACACAAAAGAATATACCTTTTACTTAGCATTGCATAGAACCTTCTCCAAAACTGACCATATACTCAGCCACAAAGCAAGTCTCAGCAAATAAAAAAAAAATGAAATAACCCCTGTGTCTTATCAGATCACCATGAATTACCACTAGATTTCACAAACAGAAACAATAGAAAGCCCAAAAACTCATGAAAAATGAATATATATCTACTGAGTTACCATCCGGGAGCCTTCTTCCTGTGACTGATGGAAGCAGAGGCAAACACACAATTAATCACTGAACTGAACCCAAGGAACCCAGTGACAGAGAGAGAGGAGTGATGAGCAAATTGGCAAAGAATGGGCTGGCAAAACCAGCAGAGACAGCTGATCTGAACAGGGGAGTGCTCTTGGACCCCAGACCGACAGTGGGGAGGCCAGCATGGGACTGATCTGGACCCCCCAAATGTGAGTGTCAGTGAGAAGGCCTGGGCAACCTATGGGGCCCTGAGCTGTGGATCAGTGTCTATCCCTGGTATACAAACTGTCTTCGTGTGCCTATAGCACAAAGAGAGATGCTCTCTCAGCCTGGACTCTTAGGGGAGTGCCTGGACCCTACCAAGAGTAAAATGACAGACTCTAGATATCCCCTATGTGGAAGGATTTGGCAATAGGGTGGGAGGGAGGGGGAAGGGGAGTGCAGGAGGATGGGAGGGAGAGGGAACTGGGATTGACATGTAAAACAAGCTATTTAAAATTAAAATAAAAAATGATTAAAAAAATCCAACAACACCTCATGGTAAAAGTCTTGGACAGATCAATGATACAGGGACATATCTAAACATAATAAAACCAATATACTGCAAGCCAATTGCCAGCATCAAATTTAATGGAGAGAAACTCAAATCAACTCCACTAAAATCAGGAACAGGACAAGGTTTCTCACTCTTTCTATACATAGTCAATATAGTATTTTAAGTTCTAACTAGAGCAATCAATAAGACAACCAAAGAAAATCAAGGAGATACAAATTTGAAAGGAAGAAATCAAATTATTATTATTTGCAGATTATATGATAGTATACATACAAAACCCCAAAAACTCTACCAAGGAACTGCTACAGCTGATAGGACTCCTTCCTACACCTTTAATAAAATGGGTGGATACAAGATTAGCTAAAAAAAGAAAAAATCAGTAGCCCTTGTAGGCAGACGTTTCTGTCCCAACATCCAGTTTCCAAATAACTACAGAGAGACTTATTATTAATTATAAATGCTTGACTGATAGTTGAGGCTTGTTACTAACTACCTCTTACACTTTAAAGTAATCCAGATTTCTTACCTATGCTATGGCACGTGGCAGTACCTTTTTTCAACACAGCAAGTTCATCTTGCCTCTCTCTGCATCTCCTCATGACTCCTGAAACTCTTCCCTTCTTCTTCACATTTCCCTTTTGTGTGTAAGTCCCACCTAACTTCTAACTGTTCAGTTATTGACCAGCCAGCTCTTTTATTGGCCCATGAGAGCAATAAATATTCATAATGTACAAAGATTGTTTCACAGCATTAACCCCCTTTTGTTTAATTAAAAATTATGGCTTTAACTTTAACATGCTAAAATTACATACAACAAAAGAGTTATCAATTAAGAATCACAACCACAATATGCAGCCCATTTGTACTTGGCAAATTTAGAGAAAATACTATTTACCTTATCTCTCTGAGTCTACAGTTTAATACCTAATTTACTGTTTACTATAACTAAGGAAAACTTTAAGTTTAATTATTTAGTCTTTACCTCCATCAAAGGACTCCAGAAGGGTGTAATGTTACCTAACAGCAGGGACATCTAACTGTCAGTGCCATCACGCAAAGTTTTTCCTTTGGCAATGTTGGGGTCCATTTTTGGCCAATAGGCCTAGTGTATCTCACAGAAAATTTTGAGAAGCAGAGAATTTTGAAGGGCTGTACTACCTTGTCTTGGCAAATTGACAGTGACCTAGAGAAATTAGGTAACAAGGGTAGATGGATCTCCCTGGAAATGAGTAATTGAGGAGATTTCTTGAGTGGACTGAGGACAGATGGGGATAGAAATATGAGAAATAGTTTGGGGGGGTGGAGAGGAAGAGTTCTGAAAAACACTGCTGGAGGGAGGGCCACTTCAGGGTCAGGTTAAAAACCTGGCACAAGGGAATCTCCCAGGAATGTATAAAAATGACGCCAGCTAAGACTCCTAGTAATAGTAGATACGCAGTTTAAACTGGACATCTCCTGTGACCAGATTGGTGCCTAGACCAATTTTCATCAGAGGTTTCATCTACCAACTGATGGAAACAGATGAAGATTCACAGTGAAACATTGGGCAGAGTTTAGGGAATCATGTGTAGAAGAGGAGGGAGAAAGAATTGTAGGAGCTAGAAGGATCAAGGATACCACAAGAAAATCCAATAGAATCAACTAACTAATCTCGGCTCATAGGGGCTCACAGAGATTGAGACAACAACCAAAGAGCCTCAATGGGACTGTCGAAGGCACTCTGCATATCTATTACAATTGTGTAGCTTGGTCCTCTTGTGGGACTCCTAACAGTGGGAGCAGAGGGTTGTACTGATTTTTGGTACCCAATTCCTCATAATGGGTTGCCTTGCCCAACTTTATTTTTAATTTTTTTCTATAATTTAATTTTTTATTTAGAAGCAATCTTATTTTACATATCAATCCCTCATTTCCTCACCCTCCCATCCTCACATGCCCTCTACCAACCCCCCAACCCATCTCCCACCCACTCCCAAAGGATAGTGAGGCCTTCCATGGGGGTCATCAAAGTTTGTCACATCATTTGGGGAAGGCCTACATCCTCCTCCTTGTATCTGAACTAAAATAGTATCCCTTCATAGGGAATGGGCTCCCAAAATCTGTTTTTGCACTAGGGATAAATACTGGTTTCACTGTTAGAGGTCCCATTCACTGTCCAGGCCTTCTAACTGGCACCCACAATCAGAGGGTTTGGTTTGGTACAATGCTGGTTCCCCAACTTTACAATTGGGGTCTGTGTGCTCTCATCAGGTCAGGTCAGATGTTTCTGTGGGTTTCTCCAGCATGGTCTTGACTGCTTTGCTCATCTCCCCTTCCTCTCTACAACTAGATTCCAAGAGTATGGCTCAGTGTTTAGTTGTGGGTATCTGCTTCTTCTTCCATCAGCTACTAGATGAAGACTCTAGGATGGAAATTAAGGTAGTCATCAGTCTCACTATAAGGGAAGGGCATCAAAGGTGGCTTCTCTACTTATCCAACTTTGATACAAAGGGAGTTTCTTACTCTTACCGCAATGTGATGTGCCATGTTTTATTGATATCCATGGGAGGTTTGCCCTTTTCTGAATAGAAATGGAGTACAAGTGGATGGAGGCAAAAGGGAAGTTGAGTAGGAGGGACTGGAATGATAGGAGGGAAGGGAATTTTGGGCAGGTGTTGTGGAATAATCTTTTTGTACACTGTGTAGCTATGTCATTCTGATTGGTTTTTAATAAAAATCTGGACACCAGGCAGTTAAACAGGATTTTCAGGCACAGATGATGCTGGGAAAAAGCAGGGTAGAGATGGGCACTACAGAGATCAAGCAGGATGGGCACTATGGAGATAAGGTAATAAAGCCACAAGGCAAAAAGTAAATTAATAGAAATGGGTAAATCTAAGTTATAATGGCTACTCAGAAACAACCCTAAGATTTCAGCTGAGCTTTCATAATCAGTAATAAGTCTCTGTGTCATTTTTGAGCTGGTGGCCCAAGATACACGCAACTACAGCCAGGATGTAAAATAAATAAATTTATTTTAGAAAATGATGTATAACAGACCCCATTGGTAACAGCGTTTTCAGGGCCACCCCTATATTTGATGTGGTGCCATGGCACCAGGCTGAAAGAAAACTCCATGTGCTTCCACACTTCACTCATTTCCTCAAGAAGCCCCAGGTTTTGCAACATCCATCCCATTTGCAAATTCCTCAAGAAGGATGGGGTATATCTGTTTCTTTTCATTGGAACTAGAAGGAAGATCACATCATTGATACCCTTCCTGGAGCAGAGGAGGGATGCTGAGATGGTACTCCTGTACTAGTCACCACTGTCACCACTCACCACACTGAATTTTCTTCTGTAACTAAATTGGGTGGATGCATTCAGATTGGAGCCACAGCTGTACAGCCAGCACTTCAGTATTAGTGATTTACCCTCTAGTGAGCTCTCCATTGAGAAGCATATAGTCTTAATGTAGAGTTACAATGAGTTGTTATTTTATAATCTTTTCAATATAAGCTAGATTGAAAAAAGTAACCAATTAATTAGTAGAAGTTTCATTTTGTGTACTCATGGAAAGTATCCAAGATTGTCTGCTTGCCATGTTTTCCTGATTCCCCTTCTAACCTTTAAATATGCCTGCTTCATAGTCTAGTTAGTTCAATGTCAGTGACTCCATTTCTTTCGTAGTATTCAATTCACTCTGACTTTCTTAAAAGTCTTCCCCAGGAAAGAAAGAAAAGACTGTAAATTGGAAGATATTCCATTAAGTCTTAAATTACTGAAACAGTGGGTGTGGGAGAACTGCACAGAGAAGTATTTTCTCTATTATAGACTAAATTCAACTGTACACACTGGATAAAACAATAAAATAAAAGCTAGAGGTATCTCGCTACATAGCTTCAAATGATGCAATAAAAATATAGGAAACATCTGACAATAGGCTGATGTCCAACATATACAAATAACTCAAGAAACTAGTCACCAAAACACCAAATAATCAAACTTAAAAATGGGGTACAAGGTGCCTCATTAGCGCAGTAGGCAGCGCTTCAGTCTCATATAAATGGACTACAGACCTAAATAGAGAATTCTCAATAGAGCAATCTCAAATGGCTGAAAAGCACTTAATAAATTGCTCAACATCCATAGCAATCAGGGAAATGCAAATCAAAACAACTCTGAAATGCCATCTTATACCTGTCAGGATGGCTAAAATAAAAAACACCAATGACAGTTTATTCTGGAGAGGATGGGGAGAAAGGGGAACAGTCCTCCACTGCTGATGGGAATACAAATTCATACAACCACTTTGGAAATCAGTATGGTGGTTCCTCAGGAAATTGGGAGTCTACCACAAGATCCAGCAATTGCACTCTTAAGCATATACCCAAAAAATGCACATTCATACCAGAAGGACATCTGCCCCACTATGTTCACAGCAGCATTATTTGCAATAGCCAGAACATGGAAACAACTTAGATGCCCCTCAGCTGAAGAGTGGATAAAGAAAACATGACACATTTACACAATGAAGTACTATTCAGCAGAAACAAAAACCAATGGAATCTTGAAATTTGCAGGCAAATGATTGGCACTAGAAGAAACCATGCTGAGTGAGGTAACCCAGTCACAAAAGACAAACATGGTATGTAGTCACTCATATATGGATTTTAGGCATGAAGCATGGGAGTGCCAGCCTAGAAT
Source organism: Mesocricetus auratus (assembly GCF_017639785.1). Taxonomy (NCBI): domain Eukaryota; kingdom Metazoa; phylum Chordata; class Mammalia; order Rodentia; family Cricetidae; genus Mesocricetus; species Mesocricetus auratus. The sequence goes on along the minus strand of NW_024429184.1, from coordinate 45,852,995 downwards.
CCAACTGCCAGAGAGTCTGGGAAACAGGGAGGACACTAAGAGAGATATGCATGGTAACCCAGAGAAGGGGAATGGGACAGAATCTCCTGAGTGGACAGGGAGCATGGATGGAGGGGAGAGTGAGCTGGGAAAAAGTGAGGAGAAGAAAAGAGGAGAGGAGGACATGGGGGAGCAGGAAGGTTGAATCAGGGGAAGAATAGAGATCAGAATGAAAGACACCATAATAGAGTGAGTCATTATAGGTTTGAGGAGAGATCTGGCACTAGTGAGATTTCCAGAGATCTACAAAGATGACACAAACTGGCAATCTAACCAGCCTACAATGCACAACCCCAGAGAAGCTAGGAAACACAGGGGACCACCTCTGCCATGAAGGGGAAAGAAATAAGATCTCCTGAGTAAATTGGGAGCACGAGGGGAGGGGAAGGAAAATAGGATAAAGAGGAGGGAAGAAAGGGAGGGGGAGGAGAACATGAATGATCAGGAAGGTCTAGTTGGGGTAAGAACAGAGGAGAGCAAGGAAAGAGATACCTTAATAGAGGGAGCCATTACGGGCTTACCGAGAAATCTGGCACTAGGGAGATCTCCAGAGATCCACCAGGATGACCCCAACTAAGAATATAAATAATAGTGCAGAGGCTAACTTAAATGACCTTCCCCTGTAATGAGATTGATGACTACCTTAAATGCCATCATAGAGCCTTCATCCAGTAGCTAATAGAAGCCAAAGCAGAGATTCACAGGTAAGCACTGAGCTGAACTCCTGGGATCCAGTTGTAGAGAGGGAGGAGTGATGAGCAAAGAGGTCAAGACTATGCTGGAGAAACTCACAGAAACAACTGACCTGAGCAAGTGGGAGCTAACAGACCCCAGTGTGATAGCTGGGGAACCTGCATAAGACAGAACCAGTCTTCCTGAACATAGGTAGCAGTTGGGGGATCTGGGCAGTCTATGGGGCCTCTGGCAATGGAACCAGTAGTTATTCCTATTGCACAAATGGGGCCACTGACACAGCAACACTAACATTAGGAATTTTCCTACTTAGCCAAGGCAAGCAGCCCAAGTTGGGGGAAACTGTTTGGCAGTTCATTTTGGCAATTAAATGTTTTGTGAGTCATAAAACAAACAAGAACAGCTCAACCAAATGTGACCACACTCACCCATCTGCTCTTTGAGATAGAGGTGAAAGCAAAGTCATCTTTTGATAATGGACATTTACAGACAGCATGACAAACCAAGATAGAGTCAGAAACACAGTTCTCCTAACTGCACTAAATACAGTTTCCACAAACTACACTGATCAACACTGACAGATTCATGGAGAGAGGGTAAATCCATTCAGACACACAGTACACCAGCACCCATACCAAATATACCATAACCAGCCCACTGACAGCACTCAAAACCCCTCCACCACATAAAAAGACCACTCTTCTATAGGCACTTATCTGGAATTGTATTGTGTAATGTGATCATCTTTTCCTTAAGTATTTTTCTCTTGTCACTGATTAACATTAAAGTTCCCATAGAAATTTTATTTTGACAATCATATCGAGAAAAAATTCACAAGAAAATTAAAATAAAAACTGAAGTACACTTCAGACTGTGGAGTACAAAATATTGAATCATCTTTTACTGCCATGCAATTCACAAGTAACTGTTCAGTCCTTTTCTAGTACTCTTTTGAAAGTTGAATTTTCTTAAGTACTTTCACAATACAGCGTCCATTTGAATAGCAGTATTTTCCCTTGGCTCTAGATTATGATCTACATGAAAGTGCTTTGAAAACTAAGAAATATTCCAATTCTAATTAAAGCACATAAACACTTCAGGCCAAGTGAGGCATATGAAATTCCTATTTGATTCTAAGAACTGACTGCCTTTGAAGAGAAATAACTTATGCCACTGACGATGGAGAGGTTGAGAATAAGAAATAAAAGGTGAACATAGAATAAGGTATATTTTGAGGATTGAAAAACATTCAGTTTTGCTGAAATAAAGATCTTTGACTATAACAACAAAGACTGGGAATGGAGAAACGGCCTGGCAGTAATGAAAACCAGATGATCTCCTAGAGGACCCAGCTTCAAGTCCCAACACCCACATGGCACCTAACAGTTCTCTGTGGCTCCAGCATCTGACACCCTCTTCTGGCCTCTGAATGACAAGCATGTGGTGCATAGACATACACATGAAGGCAAAATACCTACACACAAAAATTAATTTATTCATTTATTCAGAAACTAATAATAATAACAAAAAGGATCATTGACATTGTGAGCTATGACACAACAGATTATTTACTCAAAGGTCCTTTGTGAGGTTCAATTTTAGGTGTTGCTTTGCATTAAAAAATGGAATTTCAGCTGGGCATTGGTCGTGCACATCTTTAATCCCAGCACTCTGGAGGCAGAGGCAGGTGCATCTCTGTGAGTTCAAGGCCAGCCTGATCTACAGGGTAAGTTCCAGGACAGCCTCCAAAACAATACTGAGAAACGATGTCTCGAAAAACAATAAATAAATAAATAAAATGGAATTTCATGGCGGGGCTCAAGCCTTTAATCCCAGCACTCGGGAGGCAGAGGCAGGTGGATCTCTGTAAGTTAGAAACCAGCCTGTTCTACAGAGAAAGTTCCAAGACAACCTCTAAAGCAATACAGAGAAACCCTGTCTTGACAAACCAAAAAAAAGGAATTTCATATGTATTAATATTAATTATACTACGTCTCTGCTGGTTTTGGTGCCACTAAAAATTCATAAGACTAGGAGTCCCTTTAAAAGAGTTGCAATTTGCGATTTCAACCTTCAGTTCTCCTACTGAAGTCACCATGTCTTTTGAAGGAGAACGACATTAACCTCGAAATCCAAGGCCAACAATTAATTTTATAGGCTGTTCAACACTTACATGAAAGTTAGTCTGATTATAAATTATATTCACAAGCCTCCCTCTTGCATATTTTCAGATTAAATTCCATTATAAACATGTCAAAGTTCATCATTGGTAAAGTACTATATTTCAATACTGCCGGTGGACCATAAAACCACTGTTAGATGTGAATTGCTTTGTGCATTGACAAAAAGCAGAAACTGTAAAAAACAAAGGTCCTACTCTGTCAGGAAAGGTCTGCATGTATCAGGCAGAAAAAATGTAAAAAAAAAAATCAGATAATCATCAATGTTATCTTTCCACTTTGTCTTCCACTAAATTAGAAGATCCAGATTCCAGATTATAATTACATTTATTAAAAATTCCTTTTTTATGTGTCTGGGTGTCTTGACTACTACCTATTCTACTGCTGTTACTGCTGCTGCTGCCATAAAAGTTTTAGGCTTTTCTACAGAAAGTTTTTATTATTCGTTTTTCAGCTTCCTGTCCATCCGGAAGCAATCCCAGCAGCAGCTGATTCCTAATTTAACTTCCCAGGAAAGCAGTTTCACTTGTCCATCCTCCAGATGCTTCAGATAGCTCAGGAAGCAGTGAAAACAGTTCTTTCTCTGGCACAGCTATAGTGAGAGTCCAATTGTAACACTTGTTCATATGTCTGGATGCTTCCAGAACATGTCTAAGATAATCCCTAAATGTTTAGAACACCTGTACTGGTTTCTGTATAAAGGGATGAGCCCTTACTGATGCCTTTCCTTTTTGGTGCTGTATATTGTTTACAAAGCAGTCTGTATGTGATACATAAAAAGGGAAAAAAGTGTGGTCTCAGAATAGCAAGAACTTGCTGGTCTCACTATCATATGCTGGTCACCAGTGCTGGTTTCATTATCTGTTAACTGTGAAGTTAGTCAACTTTTCCTAGAGGTAATTTCATCATTTATAGAACAAAGACAATAATAATTGGAGATTTAAAGAATACAGACAATATACAACCCCACTGTAAAGCTAGATTTCATTTCATAATGTTTGTTTCCTACTCTTTTTTCCCATATCAGGCAATTTATATCCAGGTCATTCCATGAATGTTAGACACCGAGGAAATCTTAGCTTCCCGTTTTCTGTTCTCACAGGTATTTCAGATAGGTTATAGTTTATTACAAAATAAATCATAGTTCTCTTATGAATATATGAATCTTAATACCTACCCAGACTCACATTAGGTTGCCAGTATAGGAAGTGGATTGGCCCTCCCCCAAATTACATGACAGACTTTGATGGTCCACAATGGAAGGTCTCACCCTCCCTGGGGAGTGGATGGGGGGTGGGATGTGGGTTGGTGACAGGTATGGGAGGATGAGAGGGAGAGGGAACTGGGATTGATACGTAAAATAAGACTGTTTCTAAATTTTAAAAAAATTGATGCCAAAATCTATCATAACAAAATTATCAGTTTATAAATCCTGAATCAGGTCTCATCCATACAAAATCAAAGAAAAGGCAAGAGAAAACTATTGTAAAAATTGAATTTTTATAAGTCAGATATCAATAAGCATCCAAGTGGATCTGCCTAACCACTGGACTGGATGAGGAAGAACTGAATGAGGGTGTTCATTGCCTTTCCTCCAGCACTTTCAACAGTCTTTGAGGTGGGTACTAAGAAGGAGCACTGGTGTAGTCCAACCACTTGTGATGGCGTGATGGTGGGTGACTTTGGTGAAGTTTGGTCTTAGCATCTATACTGCAGGATAACAAGAATGTCTTGACAGAGCTGCTCTAAGAATCAGTTAGACAATTTCCATGCCATCATTCTCTAGATGGGCTAAGCTCTGCAGTCTCTGGTTGCCAGTCCTAAGAAATGATATTCTGTGGCAAAAAGCAGCTTCCTAAATGCTATTGTTTCTTGAAATTTCACTGCAATCAAATCCTTCCAACTCTTGCTGGAAAAAAATCAGTACATTGCTTGTGTGATTTCTCCTATGGTACTCCCTCCCTTCTCATGTGGAACTCAGTCTTGTGATTGTCTCTATCAGAATATCCAGCTGCCCTTAGATCTTCCACCATCCACCAAACAGAGCAAGATAGGCATCTGTCCTTATTGGTTTCTCTTGCTTTCACATTAGAAATTGGACACAGGGAATGCAGGTCAAAAGTCTGTGAAAGCCAGGCCATATGAGCAGTTTGCCTTGGTAATCAACTTTACCCATGCTCTGCTTCCAGTAGACACAATTGTTATTAGGCTTCCACACCTGCAATTGGTTTATAAGTGCCACCTCTGAACAGAACTGCACTCAAAGTATAAAAAGGTGAATAAAAAACCATGTATGTTGTTGACACATGCCTTTATTCTCAGCACTCCAAAGGCAGAGGCAGGGAGAACTCTGTGAATACAAGGTCAGCTGATCTACATAGCAAATTCCAAGCCAGCCAGGAGGCATAATGAGACCATGTCTCAAAAAGAAGAAGGTAGGAACAGTAAGAGTCTGGGCTGCTGGTCAGAAATGGAATGGCTTGCTTAGCACACAGAGGCCTTGGGTACAGTATCAAGCTATGAAGAATAGGAGACAGAGTAATGAGATATTTCCCTGGTCTCAAAAAGGCTTTCTCTAATATGGTTAGTCATCTTTAGAGTTCTACCATGATATCTCTTCTCTACAGAGACACTACAACTACATGTCTCTTGCATTGGCCTCATCAATGTATAAACAAATGGACCAGAGCACATTCCTTTTATTCTGCTCTTTGTCATGACCAAGACTTTCCTAGAAAATTTTTTCCTGCAGATACTATTGTTATGAAAATCTGGATCTCTTTTCTGAGTTTGTTCTTGTGTTCAGGCATTTGTTTACATGACATTTACCAAAGGTAAAGGAATATTCTTACTCTGAGGTAGAGCTTCTCCCGCTTATTCTAGAAGGCCAGCCTTTCCCTACCACTGACGAACAGATGACACTTGCTGGATCTCACAATTTCGTTTTCATTAGGGAAAACATTACAAAATAAAAGCTCTAGAGATCGATAGAGAGTGATGTGGGAAAATTATTAAAAATGAAAAAAAGAATCTCTTTATCTATTCCAGATGTTACAGTAACTGACATTTCGCCACTACAACTGGAGATCCGTGCTCTTGGATTAACTTCCTTACCAAGTGCTTTGAGGGCCAGTAACACCATACTCACCCACACAGAGTCTAAGGCTGAACTCCACCAAGGACTTGTTTCTGTGGCTGCTTTAACTAAGATTTTTTTTGTTCACTAGTTTTAGTAACACCATCAACCCCTTATTGATTGCCTAACATGCAGTAAGGTACTATTCACTTCATGGTTCTATTTTTTGATCTGTACAACCACCCTGAAGACACGTGTTATTACATCCATATTTTACAAACAAGAGGTTTAAGGAGAAGCTTAAGAAACAGTGACTCTGAGGAGAGAGATCAGTGCAGTTCAGAACACTGGCTCATTACTTATCAGCACTGTGTCCTTGGAAAGCTGACAGTTCCTAAGCTGCAAAGCAGGGCCAGCAGTATTGTCCTTTTGAGCTTTGCTCGAGTAAATAAGTGCCTGACACAGTGAGTCTGGAATACAAAGGTCATAGAAAGATGGGAAAGAAAACACCAGAGGTCAAGCACTTAAGGCACTAGTGCATAAGAACTCCCCAGGCTGAACCCCTCCACTACAATGGGGTGATTTCACAAAGGATATGAATGCCTCTGTACCCCCAAGTGCTCCGGAAACAAATTGGACAAGTACACATAAATCAGGAAGATAATAATCACTGTAATAATAACAATGAAAACTGCAAAATGAACAGATCTTTTAGACCGTCTTTCCCTGACTGCACCAAGGTCAGCTAGGAATTTGGCAATAGGAGCCTCATTTCTCTTCCCTGGTTTCATGTGGCACAATCTGCCAGTCAGTATGTGTCACCAGTTCCTATCTATGAGGAGCTCCATGAGTCAGTGCCTGGGCCCAGGCTGAGTCACACTGGATAGGCAGTGACACAGCCTGAGATACAAGAGATAGCAATTAAAAATGACCTTTGTTGGTGAATTAAGTATCAGAAACCCCTAGCTCTATACCTCCAAATTAGTATTAGAAAAGAAGAAATGATCTGTTTCCAGATGAAAAATGGTAACTTAAGATTGGCTATATAATTGGTAGGGGGAAGGCATGAAAGAGGTTCCTACTCATTTATGGATTGGTACTGAATAAAAATCCCCTTTACTTTTCAATTTTCCAGCTTGCTACAAAAGAGAGCAGTTTATTTCAAATGGAAAGTTTTAAATGGTTATAGCCTCACTGCCCCTTTTATTAGTATCCTTTCTGTTTTCTTATCTAGCCATTTATATCACCCCCAGGCCTATTCTTTGGAATCTGCTATTTTGTAAAGCCTATCAAAATGGTCAAAAAAATTTAACAAAAATTTTTGCATCCTCCCACTCTCTTCTATTACCTCCTACAGGGACACAAGGGCCTGTCTATCTTCTCATTATCAGTGATGGGTTAGTTTAACAAGATCATTTTCTTGCAAAGAAATTACGGTGGTGTTACAATATTCTCTGATGTTATTCCTCAGCTCTGAGTGAGTCTAACAACTCAGCTTCCAAAACAAGAAAAGGAAGTAGAAGTAAGTCATCAACTAGCTTTCTCTTTTACTGAACGTTCTGTTTCTGGAAGTGGAAAACCTTTCTTTTGGTGGAAAATGCCAGTTGGTTCTGGCAAACACTTGTGAAACTTCTGTCTTCTTGAAAATAGCAAATATCTAAAAATTCACAAAATTTTCACAGATTATAAGAAATTAGTTGGAATAGGTGTGCTCTTAAAGGCCACACTTCCTGAGCTAACCATGTCTTCTTTCCCAGTAGGCTCTCAGAAGCAACGCATGGGAGTCCTGCCAATTCTTCACACACCAACTCAGAGTCACAGCTTCCACCAGCCAACCTTCCTTCCATAGCAAAGGGCATCTGTCCATCTGAACTTGGCTTGCAGGAGTCTCCAAATTCCTCTTCCTCTTATCGCTTACAGCCAGTTTGTGCTGGAAGCTGCCAGCTCTTCATGTCAATAACTCTTATCTATGTCTCTTTCTCTTTCAATATGTGACTCTCAGACATGGCTCTACTGACCTACCACAGGACTGAAGTTCAATGGTCTTCCTACTGTCTCTGACATTCTTCATATGGTCCCAGAATCGTCTTCCTAAAACAGAACATTTCCATCTGCCTACAGAACTGTATCCAGATAGCCTGGTACCCTGCTTCCTCCCTGACTTCCTCTCATAGCATCCTCCCAGGATCAAATACTGCTGTGATACAGGAAAATATCCTTTTGCCCAACATACTTCATGATCTCTAAGATCTCATCCTTAGATGATGACATCCCACTGTCTTCACATACCTGACCCAAGGCCTTCATGACATGAGCACCCCCTCCTCCCAAGCCTCTCTAACTTTACAAAGAACTAGTACTTCTTGTCTGCTTACAACTTCAGATAACCATTGTATGTAGATAGTGTTTCCCCTGTTGAATCTTTAGGGTCTCCTAATAACCTCAAACTACTGAACTAAACTCGTTTCACTGTGGAGCACAAGGCTCTGTGTATCTCAGCTCCCACCTACCATCTGTAGAAACAGATGAATGTTCTTCTCCCTGTTCTCTCTCAAACAGGCTTACTTTCACTCTTTAAACCCCCCGTGAGTGCCCTCCTGGTCCTTGCACCACATATCTCCTCTCTTTGGAGTACATGCCACATACACCTGAGCACATCTGACCTCTTAGACCCAGAGAAGCACCCTCATCGAAAGCAGCCTCTACCAACTTCCCATCACAAAGCTCTGCCTTTTCTCTTGAGGACTCCTCCATAACTACAATTTCTTTACATGTGCATTGATGTTTATTGTCTGTCTCTACACTGTAACATATAAGCACCCTGAGGACAGCTGCTTATTGTTTTATGAATCACTGAACCTCAGAGCCCAGCACCTTTCACTAATGCTTATTAAAAGAACTACCTAAAAACATGGTGTGCATTGCTTTATCTGGAATTTCAGTTAAGTTCTGTATGTGTAAAGTCTATAATGCCCATGCTTCTCCCTAGATTGCAATCTTCTTAAAACCAGAGAAGCATTAATTATATTTATATTCTTCCCTAGGTATTAGTAAAACTCTATGATTGTAATTGAACTAGGTAACTATCCTTCACTGTTCAATATCTATCACCCCAATTTAATAGGCAGTGAATCAAGGAAAAGCTGTCCCAAGCCACAGGTCTGCAACTTAGAGGTTGTGTGACCCATACCAACTTCTCAAAACCCCAGATATAACTTTTTTTTAAATCTCTTCTTAATTCCAAGATTGCTGTGAGGACTAAATTACTTCAAACTTTTCCTTATCCAACCACGACTACTCAAATACAAAGAAAATAATGGCTGCTGCATAGCGTTCACATAGACCAACCAATAATTGGGATCATTTACTGAGTACCTACTATGTGACAGATGCTATAATAGTCAATTTTCCATATGCTATCCAATTTAAATTTAATCATTAAAACCATCATGTAAGACTATGAATTGTATTACTTTCTTTTCTATTGCTGTGATAAAATACCATGATCCAGGCAACTTATAGAAGGAAAAATAGATTTGGGGCTTCCAGGTCAGGACTGATAAGAGTTCTTTACCATCACAGTAAGAAAGCCAGGCAATAGGCAGGCAGGCATTGCTACTGGAGCTGGAAGCTGAGAGCTAAGGGCTTACATCTTGAACCACACAAACAAGAAGAGAGAACAAACTAGGCATGGAGCATGGCTTTAGAAGCCTCAAAGATGACCCCCAAATTTCTCCAGCAAGGCCACACCTCCTAAGTTCCCCCCAGATACCCACCAACAGAGGACCAAGAATTCAAATGCCCAAGAAGACAGAGGGACATCTATCATTTAAGCCACAACATTTGGTAAACCCATTGCTTAAATTACATAAAACTGATCACAAGAAGCAATAAGGAATTTGAAAAGGTCCAGTCACCTTCAGTGTTAAGATTGACGAAGCAAGTATCTGTGAACGGAGGTCTGTTATGGTATTTACTAGTTAGTTACTATAATTATCCAAGAACCATTTCTTTCTGGAGAGATGCTGTTTTCTAAAAGATAGAGGAATCTCTGGAGGGTTTTGGCTTCTGTTCCTACCACTCATGAATCTACAACAAAGAAGCAAGTCCATGGCCTGACTTTGGTCAGATTCTCTTGGGTGCTGATGAAAGTGATAGTGGAAAAAGAGAAGAAACCATTGCTCTTTCCCAGTGTTGGTCCAGTGTAACCCCATGCTGCAGTATACTGTTTCAGAGGATTTCTGAAGCTACCTTCTGATCCAAGTCTGGCTCTCTGGGTGGAGAGCTTCCCCTCAGCTGTCTGTGTCATTAAACCACCCTGTTCTGGTTGCTAGCCTAAACACAATCCCAGCTAATACAATATACAAAAAGAAAAATTATTTGACTGAATAATAAATTCTCAAAAGGTTAAAAATAAAAATTCTCAATAAGTAAGCAGTACATTCATGATTACGTAGTCTTTATTCACAAAGAAGGATATAAAGTTGTAAATAGTAGTTTAAGAAATTCACAAAGAAGAAATGCCACAAGATAGTATATCATCCTTAGATAAATTAATAGTCCAATCAGTAAATGATGGGAGAGTATAGAGAAGAAAACAGCACAAGCTTGAGTCATCTCAAAGCCTACATAGATCAATAAATATTACTGGGTGAGTTCCTGATATCATTACCTAAGTTAAACCTGAACAAAATAATGAACGCAGTTCTCCCTCTCTGATACACCAAGAATAGGGTGTGCAAATGATTCTGCACCTAGTCTGTAAAGCACTCTACTACCAGAGTATGAAAATCATCACTAGGCTGTTACAGAGAGACAGATTTCCCCGACACTAGTCCTAAATAATTTGTATCAGGTGACCAGTCAACTTACTATGAAAACATTGGGAAGTTAGATGCACATTTTAAGTGGAGAAGAGTCATCATTAAAGAATTATGAAAAATGTATAAAGTCAACCAAAACACTGCCCAGAGGTTGCAGAAGCATTCTAAAGAATTACCTTACCCAAGAGAGAAGCAAGAAAGCTTTGCAAAAGAAAGCTAATTAGCTAGGTCTTTAAAAATAGATGAGTTTACAGAGGAAGAGATAAAAGAGGGGCATTCTAGGAAGACTGGTCAATATAAGTAAATTTTGAAAGTCAATAATATAAGCAAAACCAAAGTGTGTGCAGGTATGGTGTGTGAAGCAGGGAAAAGAAAGTCAGGATTAGATCCACAGGGAAGCAGGAAATGGGGTGTGGAGTGTGTGATTTGTTGTAACACTAGAAATAATGGAGTATAAAATCCTCCTTGACCAGAACTATATCATGTGCTTACCCTTACAGACTGGGGGACACCTGTTCCTCTCAAAACACGTGAGTTGAAAATAAAGCAGGGACATAGTATGAAGGAATATTAAGCAGGTTAAAAAAAAGGAGAGTTAGATAGGCTCATAACATTCTATCCACAAAAGAATTCAATAATGATGGCATGCCTTATACTCTTGAAGAATAATCTAAAATGCAAAATGTATAGAATCCTGTATACATCTGCTAAATTTAAAATACCATAAGAGTGGACACATGCACACATCTGTCTGGTAACTACCATAACCAATATATTGTTAGTGATCAACAAAATTCATTCAATACATAAGTTAACACATTCAGTCCATACTTACCTTTATTTTATAGAGTAGGTGTTTTCTATTTCTTTGTTATACAGAGATATTATTTAGTTAATGAAACTTTTTGTAAGGAAATATTTGTAATCACATTATTTTTCTGAACGTTTACTAGGAATGACTCAGGGATGTAGGTAGCAATTGCTCGATGATTAAGAGCAATGCTCTTGCAAAGGACCCAAGCTTGGCTCCCAGCACCTGTGTCAGGTGACTCACAACCACTTGTAACTCCAACTCCAAAGGACACAACACCTTCTATGGGCACCTTAGCTAATTAGTGGACATGTACCCACACACAGACACATATACATGAAGATTAATAAATGTCTAAAAATAAATGTTACGAAATAAAAAAAACAAGTTTTAAGAGCACTCATAAAACTTGGTTTATAAAAATTAGAATTACCTTCCCAGAAAGGATATAAATTTCCTTTATCAAAGATGTTTGGTGCTATTACATATTATTTTAAATGCAACCTGTTTTCTTAAATGTAGGAAGATGGACTTAATGAGCTTCAACAAATTAGACTACAATTTCTTAGGTTTTTTAAACAAATTCATCTATTTACTTACTTATTTCACATCCTAACCACAGTCTCTCATCCCTCTTCTCCTCCAAGTTACTCCACCCACCCACCCCCTCTGTTCCCACTCCCAATCTACTCTTCTTCATTTTCTATTTATGAACAAGCAAGTTGCCTGTGACAATTTTTAAAAATGACATATCATGTTGCAGCAAGATTCAGCACATCCCCATGTATTAAGGCTGGGCAAGGTGATCCAGTTTAAGGAGTATGGTCCCAAAAACCAGTTAATGAGACTGAGACATCCCCTGTCCCTATTGTTAGGTGTCCCACAATAGGACCAAGCTATGTAACTGTCACGTAAACTGAGTGCCTAGGTCAGTTCCATGCAGGTTCCCTGGTTGTTGATTTGTGAATCCCTATGAGCCCAGGTTGATTCTATGAGCTTTCTCATGGTGAGCTTGACCCCTCTGGCTCCTATAATCTTTTCTCCCCTTCTTCTGAAGGATTCCCTGAGCTCCGCCTAATGTTTAGCTGTGGGTCTGCATCTGTTTCCATGAGTTAGTGGATGAAGCCTCTCTGATGACAATTGGGCTACGCATGAATCTGGTCACAGGAGATGGCCAGTTAAGGTGATGTGTCTGCTATTGCTAGCACTTTTAGCTAGGGGCAGCATCCTTATAGATTCCTGGGAGACTCCCTTGCTCTAAGTTTTTACCTGACCCCAAAATGTGCCCCTTCCAGTGGTCTCTTTCAGTACTCTCCCCCTCCACCACTGCCTGATGGTTCATGTTCCCATCCCCACCAACAAAATCTTCTATTTACTCTTCCCATGGAGATCTGGGAGTCTCCCCTTGGACCCTCCTTGTTACCTAGTTACTCTGGGTCTGTGGAATGCAGCATAGTTATCATTTATTTTACATGTTTGCCTTTCTGGGTCTGGATTACCTCACTTGAGATGGTTTCTTCTAGTTCCATCCATTTGCCTTCAAATTTCCTGGCACTCTTGTGTTTTTACAGGTGAATAATACTTGATTGTGTAAATGTACTACATTTTCTTTATCCATACCTCAATTGAGGGACCTCTAGGTTATTACCAGGTTCTGGCTATTACAAATAAAGCTGCTATGAACACATTTGAGCAAGTGCCATTGTGGTATGATTGAGCATCCTTTGGGTATATGCCCAAAAGGGGCATAGCTATGTCTTGAGGTTGATTGATTCCCAGTTTTCTGAGAAAATGCAACACTGATTTCCAAAGTAGCTGTAGAAGTTTGTAATGCCACCAGCAATGAAGAGTTCCCCTTGCTCCACATACTCTCCAGAATGAGCTGTCACTAGTGTTTTTGATCTTAGCCATTCCAAGAAGTGAAAGATAGACTCTCAGAGTTATTTTGATTCCCATTTCCATAATGGCTAAAGGTGAAGAGCATATCTTTTTTTCAGATTTTGTTATTAAATTAAAAACAAGCTTGTTTTACATGTCAATCCTAGTTCCCTCTCCCTCCCCTTCTCCCCTGCCTGGCACTAGTCCCCTATCTCATCCCCTTTCTGCTACCCAGGGAGGTAGAGGCCTTCAATGGAGGATTTTCAAAGTCTGTCATATCATTTGGAATAGGACTTAGGTCCTCCCCCTTGTGTCTAGACTGAGAGAGTATTCCTTATGTGGAATGGGCTCCCAAAGTCCATTTGTATAGTAGGGATATATACTGATCTACTAACAGAGGCCCCATAGATCTACTAACACTGATACCCACATTCAGGGGGTCTAGGTCAGTCCTATGCTGGTTTGCCAGCTATTGGTCTGGGGTCCAAGTTGTTCAAGTCAGTTATTTGTGTGGGTTTCTCCAGCCTAGCCTTGACTCCTTTGTTCATCACTCTTCCCTCTCTGCAACTGGATTCCAGGAGTTCAGTTCAGTGTTTAGCTGTGGATGCCTGCCTCTGCTTCCATCAGCTACTGGATGAAAGCTCTAGGATGGCATATAAGGTAGTCATCAATCTCATTATTGGGGAAGGGCATTTAAGGTAACCTCTCCACTATTGCTTAGATTATTAGTTGGTGTCATACTTGTAGATCTCTGGACATTTCCCTAGTGCCAGATTTCTCTTTAAACCTTTAATGGCTCCCTCTATTATGGTATCTCTTTTCATGATCTCCTCAATTCTTCCCTCCAACTCAATCTTCTTGCTCCCTCATGTCCTCCTCTCCCCTCCCCTTCTCCCTTTCTCTTTCTCCTAACTCCATCTACCCTGCCCCCATTGCTCCCAATTTTTTCAGGAGATCTTGTCCCTTTTCCCTTCTCCGGGGGACCATGTATGTCTCTCCTAGGGTCCTCCTAGATTCTCTGACAGTGTGGATTGTAGGCTAGTAATCCTTTGCTCTATGTCTAAAATCCATATATGAGTTAGTACATACCATGTTTCTATTTTTGTGACTGGATTACCTCACTCAGGATGCTTTCTTCTAGTTACATCCATTTGCCTGCAACTTTCAAGGTTCCATTATTTGTTTGTTAGTTTGTTTTACTACAGAGTAGTACTCCATTGTGTAAATGTGCCACATTTTCTTTATCCATTCTTCAGTTGAGGGGCATCTAGGTTGCTTTCAGGTTCTGGCTATTACAAATAATGTTGCTATGAACACAGTTGAAAAGATGTCCTTGTGGTATGAATGTGCATCTTTTGCCTAAGAGTGGAATTGCTGGGTCTTGTGGTAGACTGATGCCTATTTTTCTGCAGAATCTCCATACTGATTTCCAAAATGGCTGTATGAGCTGGCACTCCAACCAGCAGTGGAGGATTGTTCTCCTTTCTCCACATCCTCTCCAGCATAAACTGTCATTAGTGTTTTGATTTTAGCCAGAAGAATAATTATTTAAGTGTTTCTCTGGCATTGTGATTCTTCTGCTGAGAATTCTCTGCTTGGGTCTCTACCCCATTTTTAAATTGGATTATTTGGTTTTTGATGTCTAGTTTCTTGAGTTCTTTGTTTACATCAGAAATCAGCCCTTTCTGTGACAGATGTGAAGATGGTGAAGATCTTTCCCCATTCTGTAGGCTGCTCTTATAAAATGTGATGTTTCCTAGAAAAGAAAAGAAAGTTCATCCTTAATGCCTGGCTTCCTTAGCTATAGCGACACCTACTGTTATTGACAATACTTTGTTTATAAGAAAGAAAACTAAGTTATAGCTATTACATTTATTTTTTAATTTATTCTTCTCTCATATACTACAATTTTCCCTCTCTCCACTCTTCCCAGTCCCTCACCACATCTCCTTTCCCAAAATCCACTACTGCTCCTTTTCCAGTCAGAAAAGAGCAGGCCTCTCAGGAATAGCAACTGAATATAGCATAGCAAGTTACAATAATACTAGGCATATATCCTCATTTCAAGGTTGGAATAGACAACCCAAGAGTCCCACAAAACTCCAAGCTAAACAACTGCAACATATAGTTGACCTAGCCAAACCCATACATGTTCCCTGGTTGTCACTCTAGTCTTTGAGTCCCTATGAGCCCTGCTTAGTTGATTCTGTGAGCCATGTTCTTCTGGGGTCCCAGACCCCTCTGACTCCTACAATCTTTGCTCCCTGCTTCCCCAAGGTTCCGCAAGCTCTACCTAATGTTTGGCTATGGGTCTCTGTACCTGCTCTCATCAGTTGCTGGATGAAGCCTCTCTAATAGCAACTGGGTTAGGCTCTGGTCTTTGAGTATAGTAGAATATAATTAAGGATCACTTCATTGTCTTTTTGTTTTTTGATCAGTCATGTTTGGTTCTATCCTAGGCCTGCCTTTGGTTCTTGATTATCCAGGCAATGTCAGGCATGGGCTCCCTCTTGTAGTGTGAGCCTCAAACTGGAGCAGATATTGGTTGGCCACCACCACAAGTTCTGTACCACCATTACCCCCATACAATACTTACAAGCAGAACAAGTTGTAGGTCAAAGGTTTTGTGGCTGGGTTAGTGGCCCAGCCCACCACTGGAAACCTTGCCTGGTTACAGATGATGGCCAGCTCAGCTCAGGCTCCATATTTCCTATTACTAGGAGTCTTCACTGTAGTCACTCTCACAGATTTCAGGGAGTTTCCATTGCACTGGTGCCACTCCTTTAGGGGACCATGTTCTTTCAAATCACTGCATTCAATTCCTTTGTTCCCATAAACTTGTAGCAACATAATGCAAAATGCATTTAGTCCAACTTCAAAAGTTCTCACAGTCTATCACAGTCTCAATAATATGCAAAAATCCAAAGCCCCAAGTCTCTTCTAATAGTCAAGCAATTTCTTAACTGTAATTCCCTGTGAAATCAAATCAAAAGGCAGATCACATACTTCAAACACATAATGGCACATGATATACATTATCATTCCACACAGTAAGGAAATACTGAACCAAAGCAAGACTAAAAACCAACTGAGCAAACTCCATACTCTGCACCTCCATGTCTGATGTCAAAGTACTCTTTAAATTTCTGATTCCTTTCAGCATTGTCTACTACAACATAGTTTTTTCTCTTTGTCTGTTTCCACTTCCTGTTAGCATCTCTCCTCAGCAGGCTCTGGCATCTCCAACATCTTGGGGGTATCCAAGGCAATCCAGGCTTCAACTTCACTGCTTCATGTATTGGTCTCTCTAAGCCTCCATTCAGGGACACCTCTGACACATGCCTGGCCTCAGCAGCTTCCCTTAGTCTTGGAAGCAAACCCCATAGTCCCTTTTTTCTATCCTTAACCCTAGAACTGTTGGCTTTACGGACGCTGTAACGATACGCGACACACAGTTACTGAAAGGGAAGCTAAGTATTTAATTTAGAAAATTACTCACACGATACCAAACCCCGAGAAGCCCAGCAGATCTCAGCTAGCGACTGGACCGGAAGCCGAACTCCAGGAAAAGAGAGCGAGACTTCCTGTGCGCTGTCTTTTATGCCTTCCCCAGTAACGCCCCTAGCCATGCCCAAAAGTGGGCTTGGCTAGTGACGTAGTTCTGCCTACATACGTATACGTCTTTATGTCCAGCCGTATACGTCTTTAGTCCTGCCTAAAGTGGGTGTGGTTAGCGGTGTGGTAAACCGCCCTTTTATTACCTCATCTGTATGCGCCTCTAGTAAGTCACCTGTTTAATGGCGACATAGACTTCCTCCTACAATTCCCCTTTTAGTCTAAAAAAGGACAACTAACTTGTGTCCATGAACAAAATGTATCAAACATCTATTCTATCTAAACCTAAACTTATCTTAAAGAAACACCCAAATATGAACACCTCCTTCCAATCCCAACTCTAAAATAATTGAAAACTAACACTAACAGGTGTAATCTTATAATATCAATAGTAGGGAGAGGGGGCGTGGAATTCTCAAAACTACTTCCTGCTGAGATGGGACGATGATAATCTCATGGGGACCTGTGAAAAGAAAATGTTAGTATAACAAAATCTGAGTAGATCAGACAGTCTCAGTATGGCAGGAGATGCTTGATTGAAGTTCCTGACTGGGGTTCTAGTGTTGATTGAAGCTCTTATCTTGAAGCTCTGGTCAGATTGTAGAAGATGTGCTGTTTCAGTTTCTTGATCCGGAGTTGTGTGTAGAGTGATGTAGTTTCAAGCCAGTTTCAGGATAGTGCTTGTCAGGTGGAGTCAATGATGTGGGGCAATTCAGATGCCTCCAGTCGAATCAGGTGAAGTCAAGGAAGTGGATCCTCATTCTCTTTCGGAAGCAGTTGAAGATTGCTGTCAGGAAATCCCTTGTTCTCTGGAAAACTCGAACATTACTGTTAACAAAGAAATATTTTAACTTTCATATGTAAGCATACAGAAGAGGTGACAATAGGGAAGATGGAAAACCTGGAGGAAATTAGACTGTTCAGAAAAAGAAATCCATAGATAACAGTCCCTCATTTTATTTCTTCTGTCTTATATCAATGGCTCTTTGATATAATACAGAAATTCTGAATTGTATTTAAATAACATGCTTGGGTTTAGAGTAGGAGAGCCAATCCAACTCCAAAGCCAGTTTCAGTTAAATGAATGGGAACTGAGGTATGTGAAGAAATAAAGATAAAGGTGTACTATGAAAAAGCAATATAGAGAGATTTAGACTTTGATACCACACAGTGTGTGTTTGATGGTCCTCAGGGTAGCTATTCATTCTTCTACAGGAATCCATGTGTCCAGTATTCTTTGCTGAGTTTACCTGTGAGGACAAAAACAAAGCACTTCTCTTTCCTTTTAGGAGGTCACTTTACCCATTGTGGACTATGAATTTGTAGATGGGCTGTTATCTTCCTCCTCCTGAGATGTTTTCTGTTCTGATCGAATTTTAATTAATTTTGATGGAACCCAAACCTTTTCTTCTCCTGTGGAAACAAAAGCATAACCCCTTCCCCAACGTAACACATATCCTGGTTTCCAGACTGAGGTCATAACATCCTTAAAATACACCGGTTGGTTCAGTTCAGAAGTCTTCTCTGTAGTCCAGTGTCTTTCTGCTGCAGTTTGTCCTTTTTCATCAGCATTAAGAAAATTCAACGTTAGTAAAGCATTGTGTAACCTGTGTCTAGGTGTCTTTGTTTTCCCTGGCTGTTTATGAAGCATCTCCTTTAAGGTTCGGTTAGACCTTTCAATTATTGCTTGTCCTGTGGGATTGTAAGGTATACCAGTTACATGTTTTATATTATAATATTTGAAGAATTGTTCCAATTTACTGGAGACATATGCTGGACCATTGTCAGTTTTTATTGTTTTAGGTATACCCATAACAGCCATCACCTCTAAGAGGTGTGTAATAACAGAATCAGCTTTTTCAGAGCTGAGGGCAGTAGCCCATTGGAAGCCTGAGAATGTGTCTATAGTATGGTGTACATATTTCAAACTGCCAAATTCTGGGAAGTGAAATACATCCATTTGCAAGAGTTCATTTCTGTGAATACCTTTAGGATTACAACCTGCTGGTAATGGAGTTTGATTGTACAATGAGCAACTGGGACAATTTCTTACTATTTCTTTGGCTTGTTGCCAGGTGATAGAAAAATCCTTCTTTAAACCTTTGCTGTTAACATGGTGTTTCTTATGAAATTCTGAAGCTTCCAACACATTACCTACTAATAAACGATCAATTTCATCATTGCCTTGTGCCAGAGGACCTGGCAGACCTGTATGGGATCTGATGTGTGTTATATATATAGGATGAGTCCTGTTTCTGATGATTTCCTGCAATTGTAAAAACAATGAGGTTAATTCTGTATTATCAGGAACAAATTCTGCAGTCTCAATGTGCAGGACAACTCTTTCTGCATACTGAGAATCCGTGACTATATTGAGAGGCTCTGTAAAGTCTTTAAGTACCATGAGAATGGCATATAACTCTGCCTTTTGTACGGAGTTGTAAGGGCTTTGAACTACTTTACTTATATTTCCTGATTTATACCCTGCCTTACCTGATTTGTTTGCATCCGTGTAGAAGGTAAGAACTCCAGAAATAGGTGTTTGCCTCACGATACGTGGAAGAATCCAAATTGTTTTCTTTATGAATTTGATTCTCTCTGTTTTGGGATAGTTATTACTAATACTTCCCAAAAAGTCACTGCAAGCTATTTGCCAATACTCATTATCCTTCCATAAGGAGGAAATTTCCTCATTCGTTAATGGTACAATAATTTCAGCTGGGTCTTTCCCAGTCAGTTGACGAAGCCTTAATTTACCTTTTAATATCAAATCAGATATCTTTTCTATATATGTTTTCAATTTTTTATTTTGTTTATGTGGCAGAAATACCCATTCTAGAATGATGTCGTCCCTCTGCATTAATATTCCTGAGGGGTATTCTCTAGATGGTAAAATAACCAGAATACAGTCCAGATTTGGATCCACACGGTCCACATGTGCTTCTAATATTCTCTTTTCTACCCATTCTAATTCTTTTTCAGCCTCAGCTGATAGTACTCGTGGGCTGTTTAGGTCTTTATCTCCTTTTAAAGCCATTTTCAGGTGTTTTAAATCATGCCCTTCTACACCAATAATCGTCTGTAATTGAGAGATTTCTCCTAATAGTTTTTGAAGATCATTAAGAGTCCGGTAACGATCTCTTCTGATCTGTACTTTCTGTGGTCTAATTTTCTGAGCATCTATTTTATAACCTAAATAGTTAATAGAATCTCCTCTTTGTATTTTTTCTGGGGCAATTTGTAATCCCCAGCGAGGCAAAATTTCCTTTACTGCCTCAAACATCTTTTCCAAAGTATCCTTATTTGAATCAGACAATAATATGTCATCCATATAATGATATATTAACGAATGTGGAAATTTTTTACGAATTATTTCTAGAGGTTTATTCACAAAATATTGACACAAAGTTGGACTGTTTAACATACCTTGAGGTAGTACCTTCCACTGGAATCTCTGTACCGGACGGGAATTATTATAGGTAGGTACTGTGAAGGCAAACTTTTCTCTGTCGTTTTCTTGTAACGGTATGGTGAAGAAACAATCTTTTAAGTCTATAACTATAATTGGCCAATCCTTAGGAATTAGAGAAGGTAACGGCATCCCAGGTTGTAGAGATCCCATAGGCTGAATTACCTTGTTGATGGCTCTAAGATCAGTAACCATTCTCCACTTACCAGACTTCTTCTTGACAACAAAAACAGGTGAATTCCATGCACTAGTTGATTCCTCAATATGTCCAGCATCTAGCTGTTCCTGAACTAACTTCTCCAAAGCCTCTAACTTCTCAGATGTCATAGGCCATTGACCCACCCAGACGGGTTCATCTGTCAGCCATTTTAATGGTAGAGCTTTTGGTTGCTCTGTAGGTTTGGCACTAGCATCTTGCTTCTGCACAGCCTGTACATTTGGCATCTGTTTTCTGTACTGTCTTACTATATTCTTACTACCACTAAAAGCTTGTCTATAATTCCTAGCTGATACAGGAGGAATTTTAATCTGCGTATTCCATTGCTGGAGTAGATCACGACCCCAGAGGTTTATAGCAATATCTGCAACGTATGGCTTTAACCTTCCTCTCTGTCCTTCTGGCCCAATAAAGTCAATCCATCTAACGCTCTGTTTAACTTCAGATAGGGTTCCGATCCCTAAGAATTGAACATTAACCTCTTTTAAAGCCCAGTTTTGTGGCCAGGACTGCTGATTAAGGATAGTGACGTCACTTCCGGTGTCCAGTAATCCGTAAATCACCCTATTATTTACCTTAACCGGAAGTTTGGGTCTATGATATTGTATAGAAGTTTGCCAAAATATATGTTTTGTATCTCCTCCTGATGTAATTGATTCATCCTCTGGAGCTAATGTATTATCCAGTGCCGTATTATTTACAATGGGCAGTGGATCTTCTAATTGTCCTGGGAGAGGCTGTCCTCCACTGTCACTGGGAATGACCGGATAATCTTCTTCTTCGGGGCTCCATGGAGCCCCGGAAGCCCGTTTCCCTGCTGTAAAGATCTACCTTGTCTGTCTATTGTGGAAAAGCATTCATCAGTCCAATGGCGCCCCTTCCCACACCTCCTGCATAGACCAGGAGGCTTAGGCCTCCTGTTTGATACATTCCTGGAAAAAGCATTATTTCTAGGAATGCGTTGTCTACAGTTCCTACTAAGATGTCCTATTCTACCACAGTTAAAGCATTTTGCATCTTTACGCCTATTTAAATTCTTTGAGATTGCCTTCCCTACCCATGCCTCTATATCATCACAGGTAGGGTATTTGGCATCCTGGTGCCTCCTCAAACCTGTAGAAATAGCTTCACCTACCCAAGCTCCTGTATCCTGACTTTTACATTCCAGGTTCGCTGTATGCAGAACCCATTCCTCCAATGGCGCTGATCTTATTTTTAATGGCCAAATTACCTGCCTGCATTGAGGATTCGCGTTCTCATACGCCAAAGATTCTATAAGAAGACGCCTGGATTCTGGGTTCGCTACCTGTACCTCTACTGCTCTGGATAATCTCTCTAAAAATTCAGTGAACCTTTCCCTTGGGCCCTGTAATACCTTGGTGTAGGGTTGCATTATCTCTCCTGTTTCACAAACCTTATCCAAGGCATTTAAAGCAGCTGTACGGCACAAAGACAACATGTGCTCATCATATGCAGATTGAACCTGCGTGTCAGCGTAAGGACCCTCCCCAAGAATCTTGTCTTGGGGTACTTCATGACCGTTCTGCAATTCCTGAATCTCAATTGCTTTTGCTTCTTGCCTCCACAAAGCTCTCCATTGAATTTGGCAAGAATTTTCGAGCACTGCAGAGGCTAATTGGGCCCAGTCTTTTGGGGTTACTTTATTTACAGTAGCCCATGAGGTTAGGAGCTCTCTGACAAAGGGAGAATGAAGACCATACATGACAATGGCCTCCTTAATATTTTTTAGATCCTTCATCTGTATAGGCTCCCAGTGATAAGCAATGGGACCATTTGATTGTTTTTTCGTTGCTGGTTTTTCTGATACAGATACTGGAAAAACCATAGGGGAACGCATAGCAACCTTAGGGAAATCATTCCGGCATTTGAGAAGCTTTGGGAAACTCCTGTCCTGACCTGTTGCCTGTATTTCTGATTCTGAAGTATCAGATTGAGCGTCTTCTAAATCCTGCAGTCTATTCATCATTGTTTCTCTGAGCTCTTGAAGTTCTTGGGATAAATGATTTTCTAAGGATGTCATGGAATCTTTCATTTTCTTACATTCATCATTTACATGTGATTCCAAATTTCTAATATTCTCATCCTTAGCAAGTACCTCAATAGCATGTAGACTGCCTTCTACAAATGATATTCTATCAGTTAGTTTACCATTGCTCTCAGACATGGAACAATTCTTTTCTGCCAGCATTTCAATTTTGTGTTCCAGTCTTTGTAATTTGCTAGTGAAATCATCAAACATGGAACCGTGTTTGTCGTTAAATGTTTCCACATTATGTTCCAATTTTTCAATTCTATCTATGGAACACATTTTTCCTGAAAATAATTCAATTTTGTGTTCCGTCTCTTTAAACCTGTTCGTCAGACCTACATTATCATTTTTAATATCCTGAATATTTTCTACCAACCCTTTCTTACTCTCCTGCAATGAATTTTGCATTTCCTGAATCCTTTGTATTAAGATTTCAAAACTATCCTGTGATGACTGCATGACCTGTATAAGTTTATTCCTATTTTTGAACCATTTCATTAACAAAATTATATTGATTATGAAGCTAATAATCACCATCATGGGTAGGAAGCACCTTTCAGGTAGGTCCTCAACCCTTTCTAAAATCCCATCCATACAAAAACCAAGAAAATTCTTAACATCCTGCATCATAGTGTTAGCTGTTGACATTGTATAAAGCAGTTACGTTTGTTATCAGTGGAGTAATTCAGGCCGAAATCAACAGGCTGCCAGTGAGAGAGCACGTGGCCGGAGTCAGCTGGCCGCCAGTAAAACAGCACGTGGCCGTGAGAGAAACCTTGGAATACCTAACCTTACCGGCAGGTAGACGGTGCTGGTTCCTGGCGGCAGGAATCGTGCCTTGCCGAGCGAAGTGGTGAGGAACTTAGCGAAAGGAGAGTCCACGTGCGCCTGGTCGGGCCGAGAGAAGCCGTTTTTTCTGGGTCCCGATTCCAATCCCGCTCCGACACCAAACTGTTGGCTTTACGGACGCTGTAACGATACGCGACACACAGTTACTGAAAGGGAAGCTAAGTATTTAATTTAGAAAATTACTCACACGATACCAAACCCCGAGAAGCCCAGCAGATCTCAGCTAGCGACTGGACCGGAAGCCGAACTCCAGGAAAAGAGAGCGAGACTTCCTGTGCGCTGTCTTTTATGCCTTCCCCAGTAACGCCCCTAGCCATGCCCAAAAGTGGGCTTGGCTAGTGACGTAGTTCTGCCTACATACGTATACGTCTTTATGTCCAGCCGTATACGTCTTTAGTCCTGCCTAAAGTGGGTGTGGTTAGCGGTGTGGTAAACCGCCCTTTTATTACCTCATCTGTATGCGCCTCTAGTAAGTCACCTGTTTAATGGCGACATAGACTTCCTCCTACATAGAACCACATTGCCAAAGTTTCCAAGTTACGCTGCTTACTGACCCTGGAACAGGGACACTTTGTTCATTACATCTTCACCAGCTTTTTTATTTTGATGGCTATCTTCACTTCCCTATGCTTGGCTGGCCTCAAACTCAGAGATTCACCAATCTGCCTTCTGGGTGTTGGGATTAAAGGTGGGTACCACCTTTTTTTGTTTGATTGGTTTTGGTTTTTTGTTTGTTTGTTTGTTTGTTTGTTTTTCAAGACAGAGTTTCTCTGTATTGTTTTGGAGGCTGTCCTATAACTCGCTCTGTAGACAAGGCTGGCCTCAAACTCACAGAGATCCGCCTGCCCCTGCCTCCTGAGTGCTGGGATTAAAGGTGTGTGCCACCAACACCCAGAGGTGTGCACCAACTTTGATGAGCATGCTTGGATAGGCCTCTCCACCTCTTTATGTTTCACATCTGCAGAAAATGACAGACAGGAACACCTCTGAGAAAACATAACATGGCAAGTATAAAAGATGCAGAATTCTAGGTCATCTTGCTAAGAAGTCATCTACAGCCAGACCTGCAGTCATTAAAGAGACCACAACTTTTTCAAGTGTTTTGCTCTGAGTGGGAATGGTCTACACCATTTATTGTATTTTAGAATATTTCTTATTTTGCTAATATCATATATGCATATAATATACCATATCTACCCCACCAAAACTCCTTCCAATCTCCAACCATCTTCCCAAATTATTCACCTCTTATCTTCAAGTCCTCTTCTTTGTTCTTGTTTTCCTTTTATAACCCACTGAGTCTGCTTAGTATTATTTCATGAACAAGAGTGTAATGCCATCCACCATCCAGAGCATGCACAATCCACAAAGAGCCACACCGCAAAAGAAAATGACTCCCTTTCCCCCCAAGAACCATCAACTCCAACCGTTCCTCAAATGAGGGTGAGACCTCATTCTCGACATCACTTCATTCATTCTCTGTACAACATCATCTTCCTTACCTTAATATTATATTTTTGAATATTTTTACTTATTTTTGCCAATTTCATACACTTTATAAAGCTTGAAGCTCCATGACAAAAAAAGCCTTTATTTTTTAATACTTCATTGAATTGGCCTAGAATTTAAGCTCCATGTAGTAGACATATATTTCTTTCTGCTTGTTGTTACATCTGAGCATTTATTGAGTAAATGGTTGTATTTTCACATTTACAGTCTAAAATTTCACAGAACTAGATTGAAAGCCTGATTCAACAATCTATAGGCTAATAGTAGGGTTATGTTTTTCTTTTCTGAATAGTTTAGAAAATGCCCCACATCTGATCTCAGTCTAATTGGCCAAGGAGTCTGACCCCACTTTTCAGCTCCAAGGATAGCATATAAGTCAGGATGGGTTACCTCGGGGAATTCAACCACCCTGACCACAGCAGTTGATCCCTTATATAAAGGGATCCCCCACACCCCTCCCAAGTGTTCTGAACTGTCTCTGATCACATTGGATAAGTTAATATAAGAAAAACCAAACTGCAATTGGTTAAAACATACTTTTCATACATATAAAGGACACACCAGGTAATGAGTAGTCCTCAGAGGTGGTTAAATTCCCAGCTGGACAGCAACTTTAATAAATAACAGTAGATTCTAAAAAGGAAACAAGCTGATGAAAAAGGACTATAAGCCTCTAGAAATGGCTATTTGAACTGTGGAGTTGGTTGGGGTGAAGAGGGTGAGTGGGTCTCATAAATCTCAGGCTAGCTCTGAACTTTCTATGTAGCTCAAGGGTGACTTTGAACTCCTGACCCTCATGCCTCCACTCCCTAAATGCTCAGGTTACAGGAATATACCACTATACACCATGTGTTTCTATGGTGCTGGGACCTGAATCAGGATTTCACCCATGCTAAACAAGCACTCTATGGTTACATCCACAGTCCCAAATGTGGCAATATGGAGCTGAAGCAAGTAAGTGGGACAGACAACACAACTGTTGAAGTTTGTCGATGTCAGCTCCTCTATCACTAAATCTAGATAATAAGGATCCAAAGTCATCTTTAGTGAACCATTGTTTTCTTGGGGTAGAGAGATTATCTTTTATCTTTGTAAATATATGATCCAGTTTTAGGCAAATATAAGGCAGAAAGAGAGATCCTTTATTTCTGTTCCTTTTTAATTCCCTTCAACTCAACCATCCACCATAGCTGGGAGTAGCATAAAAGCCAAATTATGTCCACTTAGACTAATTCCCAAGACCTTGACTAGAATTCTATAATCAATGCATTCCTTGGGATCTGAATAAGCAGAATATAACTTCAAAGGAACAAGACATCATTTTGTTATTCATTAGAAATGGCTGCCAGAAAATAATCCAACAAGGAAGGAAAACTAGAGGTACAAATACACATCTGATGACCATTTAATACCTGATTCCAAAGAATGCTAAATACACAATTCTGTCAACTTTCCAGGAAGAAAATACAGTGAAAAACTTACTTAAGCTAGATGGATTGGACATCCCTCCCTGTCAATGCACAGTCATGAATATGGGGAAGCATGGTGGGAGTCTTCCTCTACGTATCTACAATACTGCGGGCCAGTTCCTGACTGGATGGAAGAAATCAGTTGCTGCAGAAGTCAGAAAAACAAATAACAATGGAAACAGTGTGTTTCAGATATGCTAGGTATTCCAGTGACCACAGCGACTCATGAAATTACCTATACAGAAGGCACATTATGTAATCCACCATATAAACAAGCTGAGAAACAAAAATCACATGATCATCTCACTAGATGCTGAAAAAGCCTTTGACAAAATCCAACACCCCTTCATGATAAAGGTCTTGGAGAGATCTGGGATAACAGGGACATACTTAAACATAATAAAAGCTATATACAGTAAATCAACAGCCAACATCAAACTAAATGGACAGAAACTCAATGCAATTCCTCTAAAATCAGGAACAAAACAAGGCTGTCCACTCTCTCCATACCTTTTCAACATGGTACTTGAAGTCCTAGCTATTGCCATACAACAACAAAGGGGGATCAAGGGGATACAAATTGGGAAGGAAGAGGTCAAACTTTCACTGTTTGCAGACGATATGATAGTTTACATCAATGACCGAAAGAACTCTACCAGGGAACTCTTACAGCTGATTAACACCTTCAGCAAAGTGGCAGGCTACAAGATCAACTCAAGAAAATCAGTAGCCCTACTATATACAGATGATAAAAGGGCTGAAAGAGAAATCAGAGAAACATCACCCTTTACAATTGCCACAAACAACATAAAATACCTTGGGGTAACACTAACCAAACAAGTGAAAGACCTGTATCGTAAGAACTTTGAATCTTTAAAGAAAGAAATTAAAGAAGCCCTCAGAAAATGGAAAGATCTCCCATGCTCTTGGATAGGTAGGATCAATGTAGTACAAATGGCAATCCTGCCAAAAGCAATCTACAGATTCAATGCAATCCCCATTAAAATCCCAGCACAGTTCTTCACAGACCTTGAAAGAACAATAATCAATTTTGTATGGAAAAACAAAAGACCCAGGATAGCCAAAACAACCCTGTTCAACAAGGCAACGTCCGGAGGCATCACCATCCCTGACCTCAAGCTCTATTATAGAGCTATAGTCCTGAAAACAGCTTGGTATTGGCACAAAAATAGACAGGTAGACCAATGGAATCGAATTGAAAACCCGGGTATTAACCCACACACGTACGAACATCTGATCTTTGACAAAGAAGCTAAAAATATACAATGGAATAAAGAAAGCATCTTCAACAAATGGTGCTGGCATAATTGGAGACTGGCATGTAGAAGAATGCAGATCGATCCATGTCTATCGCCATGCAAAAAACTTAAGTCCAAATGGATCAAAGACCTCAACATAAATCCAGCCACACTGAACCTCTTAGAAGAGAAAGTGGGTGGTACCCTTGAACGAATTGGTACAGGAGACAGCTTCCTGAACATAACACCAGTAGCACAGGCAGTAAGATCAACAATTAATAAATGGGACCTACTGAAACTGAGAAGCTTCTGTAAGGCAAAGGACACAGTCAGCAAGACAAAAAGGCAGCCCACAGAATGGGAAAAAATATTCACTAATCCCACATCTGACAGAGGGTTGATCTCCAAAATTTACAAAGAACTCAAGAAGCAAGTCTCCAAAACACCAAAGGACCCTATTAAAAAGTGGGCTGCAGAACTAAATAGAGAGTTTTCAATAGAGGAGTCTAAAATGGCTGAGAGGCACTTGAGAAAGTGCTCAACATCCTTAGCCATCCAGGAAATGCAAATCAAAACAACTCTCAGATACCATCTCACCCCTGTCAGAATGGCTAAAATCAAAAACACCAATGACAATTTATGCTGGAGAGGATGTGATGAAAGGGGAACACTCCTCCATTGCTGGTGGGAGTGCCAACTGGTTCAGCCACTTTGGAAATCAGTGTGGAGATTCCTCAGAAAAATGGGAATAAACCTACCACAAGACCCAGCAACTCCACTCTTAGGCATATATCCAAAAGATGCCCATTCATACAACAAAGAGGTCTGTTACACTATGTTCATAGCAGCTTTATTTGTAATTGCCAGAACGTGGAAGCAACCTAGATGTCCCTCACCCGAAGAGTGGATAGAGAAAATGTGGTACATCTACACAATGGAGTACTATTCAGCAGAAAAAAATAATGGAATCATGAGATTCGCAGGCAAATGGATGACACTAGAAGAAACCATCCTGAGTGAGGTAACCCAGTCACAAAAAGAGAAACATGGCATGTACTCTCTCATATATGGATTTTAGACATAGATCTGGGGAGTGCCAGCCTACAATCCTATGGCCAGAGAGTCTGGGAAACAGAAACTTTATTTAGTGGCTGATCGAAGAAGAGGCAGACTCCCTTGGTTAAGTACTGAGCTGAACTCAAGAAAGCCAGTAACAGAGAGGGAGGACTGATGATCAAAGGGATTAAGACTGGGCTGGTTTAACCCCCAGAAACAGCTGACCAGACAAAGGTTAACTCTTGAATCCCAGGCATTAGCCTGGGAAGCCAGCATGGGACTGATCAAGACCCCCTGAATCTGGGTGTCAGTGAAGAGGCCTAGGGAATCTATTGAGCCTTGGGCAGCAGATCAGTACCCATCCCAAGTATACACACGGACTTTGGACTCCAATAGAACAATGTGAGGAGCACTCTCACCCAGAACTCTTGGGAAAGGGTCTAGGCCTTGCCCTATATGAAATGACACACTATGGACACCCCCATGGAGGGCCTCACCCTCCCTGGAGAAATGAGAGGATAACGGGGGGGGGGGGAGGGGAGGGCACGGGAGGAAGGGAGGGAATGGGAGAGGGACCTGGAACTGACTTGTGAAGCAACCTTGATTCTTATCTAAATTTAAACTGGAAAATAAAATTAAAAAAAAAAAAAGATGAGCAGGAACGACAGAGCTAACAACCCACAATGAAAGCAGTGGGGAAACAGTCTGATGTCAGGTCTGCCCACAAGGGGGGCAGTCACCACATGAGAAATCTAAAGTGTTGCACCAGAAGGGAGAAGTCATAGAGATATAGACTGGATGAAAGAGAATGGTATCAATAGAATTCATCACAGTAAACAGAACACTGAGTAGAAGGGAAGTTAAGAGACAAGCCAATCCACACTAGTATGACATCAAATGATAATATGCCCATGTGGCTACCAGGGTAGACTATAAAAATCAGAAACTTATTTCCTATATATATTGAAAAGTCCAAATTCAAAGGAGATTTCCTGTCAGATTGAGGTGTGCTTCATGGATCACCAATATCCCCTCCTGCCACGACCTCAGCCTGCTACATCCTCAGCGAGGCATAAAAAGCAAGCAAGCTCCTTAGAGCCCCTTTTGTGGAGACACTAGTCCCACTCAGGAAAACTCCACCATCATGACTACGGCTCCTAAATGCCAGCAACACTCACCCTCACATTCAGACCAAAATTAGGATTTCAAGACGGATATGGGGAAGGAGACACAACTCCTCTAACCACAGCAGCCTTGAACACTGATGCTCTACTAGAGGCTCTAGCCTGACTCGCTCAACCTGCAGCATATCTCTGAAATATCAGGAACTCTACCTGACATATTGCACCCAGAACTAATTTACACAGCTCGTAAATCAAAGTAGGTTCAGACACCTTCTTAAAATATATAGTCCTACTGCTACTCGGGAAAAATAAAGCTTCAAACACTTACACACACTACAAAAGAAAAAAATCACTGTGTACATCACTTGAAAAGAAGTAGCCCAGGAAATAGCTGGCATGTCAGCACAGTGTTCAGTTCTTTATATTATTCAACACATAAAGGGTCATGGTATTGTTCTCTGTAAACACCCAGCTCGGATGAGCATTACACACAAAGCAACCATGTGAGTGGTGGAGAGATGTGTACACTCCTCTGTCTTGTGTGCAAAGCTAACTGACATCCACACAAATATGCACATGAACATGGTCATCTGTGGACAAGTAAAAGGAGCTGGATATGCCAAAATAGGCACACCAGAGCAACAGAAACAAAAAACAGAAAATTTTGCAGACAACTGGAGTTTTCCAGTGAACACAGATGGAACTCATTGGCTCACTGAGTCTCTGAAACTTACCCTGGCCTCCAGAGAGCCTTGTTAGCACCTTCTCCGAAGAGTCTATCTACTTCCCATTGTGTGTTAGTCCAGCATAGCATTCTTTATTGTAAAATAATTCGGTTTTAGGATGGGCTGGACCGACAGCCTCCAAAACAATACAGAGAAACCCTGTCTCGTAAAAACCAATATATATATATATATATATATATATATATATATATATATAATTCTGTTTTACTTTCTTGGCTACCTCCATTCTTATCCCAATAGCCAAAATACAGCCTAAAAAAAGGAAAAGAAAAGAAAAACCTACCTCTGTAAACCTAACCCAAAATGTGCAGCTAGACAGGTGAGCAATGAGAAAATATAAAATGATGAATATGCTCTTCCCTGTACAACTTCAACTCCCCCCCATCCCCATACATCTGTTTTGGTGAACTTTAACATTATTCTAACAGTTGACTGTGAATCTAGCTCACTTAGCTCCTAAATACAGAAAGTAAATTGGTTGCTCTAAAATTTATCAACATTAAAATTTCTTACAATCTAGAAAATACCATCATCTTGGAAATTCCAAATATATTTTCTCTATGTTCCTTAAAGAGTGAGTGCTAATCCGTGGATGAATGAGAAACACTTTTGGGCTCTCATCGTCTTTTCATATGTTTAGTGAAAGTTAATTTCCGAACTACATGCTTAACTGGAGACGGCAAAGCTATTCTACCGCTACAGTGTTGAAGAGCTCACCCTGAGGAAGCAGCATACTGTCTGGTAATATTTTTATCATTTTCCTCTCCCTATTATTACCTCATTGACTCAACTAATGGACCAAAATGTTTTCAAATTATGAAATGTTATTTAGCAGAGTTCTGCAGAAAGTTGATTCATATGAAGGAATAACATACGAATTCACAACTCACTACAAAATCAAAGGTGCAATTTCTGTAATACTGTTTATATCTAGAATTTTGTTCATTGTGCAAAGAAGATAGAAAACTTAAAGGCAAGTATAAGCTGGGAGTGGGTTTGCAGAACTGCTGATACAGAACCGTGAGTGCAGAGGACCACAGGCCTTGTAGCTGCTGAGCCTGAACTTGGCTTCATCACTAGCAGGTGTACTTTGAGCCTTTTAACTCTTAAAAGAGCTTCAAAAAGGGGAATAAGGATTGTTGACATCAACAAGCAGTTAGATTAGATAGTAAATGTTAAGTAGCCCACGTTTTAATCTAATACTATTAGCATATGGCCCGTGAATATGAAGAAACCTTAGATTTGAGATGGGAGTATCCCTAGAGCACCCTGACATGTAGGTTGAAGTGTTAAAGGCTAAACCCTCATGCACCCCATCAGCAAACTAAAGACACATGGTCCTTGTGACTGTCAAGAATTAATTTATAACTGAGAATCTTAAGAGAAGAAGCAGCACTAGCACTGGGATGTATACTAATCAGCTTGCAGAAATAAGAACTACAGAACACAGTGGTGAGTTCAAGACTAACTTGACTATGCAGAAAAGGAGAGGAAATATTGTAAGAGCCAGTGGGGATGGAGGACACCAGATAGAGCTGGACAGATGTGCATATGAACTCACAGAGACTGTGGCTGTAGTCACAGGGTCTGCACAGGTCCAAGCCAGATGGGAGCCCAGCGCTGAGGGGAAAAGTGGACACAAGTCCCCACTCATAACCCAGAAGCCATCTCCAGTGCCAACTACTTGCAAAGGAAAAATTAGTTTTCTCTGATAGTCTCACTGGGTATAAAAACCACACTAAGAACAGGCCTATACCCAGCAGTAGACAGCCAGCACAAAACAAACTCAATGGCATTTTGGAGATTTTTCTTGTCTTATAATACATTGTTTGTCCCCCCTTTTAATCCTATTTGTTTGAATATTATGTTTCTGATTTGTGTCTCTCTATGTGTGTGTGTGCGTGTGCATGTGTGTGTGTGTGTGTGTGTGTGTGTGTCTGCATGTGTACATGTGTTTGTTTTATTTTATGCTGGTGTGCTTGTTTTTTATTTGCTGTTTTACAAAAAGAAAATAGTGGAGGTGGGTGGGTGGGGAGGTGGATGGGCATGGGAGGCGATAAGGGATGGACAATTGTGACTGGAACATATCATGTGGAAAATTATTTTTAATTTTAAAAAACACTAACTCAAAATATGTCCTTGGAATTTTATTTCTTAAATTATTGAAAGAGAAACATGCATACATGCCTAGGTGCATATGTTGCATGTTGTTCCAAGTTTTCTTCTGTTACAGGTTTCATCTTTGATTTCACTCAAGAAATGCGGATCCTGTCACCGCAAATAACTCAAACAAGAATGTCAAATTTATCAAAATATTTTATGGAAAAATGATATGACTTATTTGCAAAAAGGAAAAAATATGAACAAGTAAAAATGTGGTCTGAAATTGCAGAACTTTTTATATCATTACCCAAGCACAGTGGATCAGGACCAGCCTCTCTGCATACTTTTTTAATACTAAATATTAATACTGAATTTTTGTCCATTTTGTGAGGATGCAGTGCAATAATTATAATGCATATGAGCATACATACAGTATACATAATACATATATACAATGTTAATGTTAGTATATGTCATATAAAATAATATATATACAAATATACAATAATATATACAATGTATGATAATTAGATCAGAAGAACCAGCCCTTCTGTCTCCTTGCATGCTTCATCTCTGTGTATTTGGAACATTTTCTTCTTGTTGTCTGGTTATTTTTATACACATCAAAGACTTTTGTAGCCAAAAGTTCCCCTACTGTGACACAAAAGGCCAGAACTAATTTCTCCTCTTGCTATCTCTTATCTAGCTCTTTCCTCACCATATGTCCCTTCCCTTCTCAAGCTCTGATGATAACTGTTCCACTCTGTTCCTCAAACAGAACCACAGGAGCTGCACTTAAATTTACGTTTCAGATACACATTAGGGTTTTCTTTTTCAGATGAATTCACCATATGCATAGACCTCAGCATGACTATCTTGGAAGGCAAGGGTGCTCAACATCAAATTAAGAGGATAAGCATTGCCTCAGAACCAGTGGTAGAAGGAAGATGACATCTGTGAAAACATACAGCTTATTAAAGACCTCCCAATAAGAGGTTAAGAGTCAGGGCATACCACGGCAACATTCTTGGCTAAAGGAGCTTTCAGAGGCAAGGCTCAGAAACATCGCATCTAGCTTTATAAAACCACAAGACATCCAAGTTCTTATTTACTGGTATAGAGCAGTTCTCAATAAGTGAACATCATTTATTAATTAACAAAAGTATGATTACATCTCCAGATTCATTCTTTTCTCAAAGTAAATGCCAGGATCATTGGTTTAGGGCATTCTGAAAAGCTGCCACATGTTAAGAAAAGACCCTTAAATTCACTGCCTGCTCTCAGATCCTTAAAGATTTTAAAAATAATTTTCCTATCTGGATCTAAGCTGCTTTGTGTCCCTGCTGTTGTAGGACTGGAATCTTTCAAAATCATTTTCTCCAGTCCTTTAATAATCTAAGTGTCTGTGCAGACGTCAAGCTTAAGCATTTGGAATTGAGATTAAATTCCCTGAATGTTTTTGGCATTGCAGAATGCTGTCATTCCCATCAGTGTTCAGCATGAATGCCATTGGATAAATGCCATTGCATTAGAAAAAAATAAATGAAAGTATTGGAGCCACTGACTGGTGTGTGAGATGTGGGGCTGTAATAGTGACAGAGCTTGACGTGCAGTCTCACTTGCTACAACAGAGTGTGCTATGCACCTGAAATTGGACCCCATGTAGTGACTAAGAATTCCAATTTTCTCAGTTTTATAGAGTTCTGTATTATGTTTGACAGCTCTTTTTCACACCAATGGCTTGTTTCATAATGCTAACAAAGTACAAAGATGAGAAAATGTCACGAGAAGAAAAGAAAGAAAGAATGGAAAAGTGCATGTAAGCTTCAAGCATATAAAACATGATTTCCTGGGGGAAATTACCATTTTTCATATTGTTATGACACTTTTAGTGTATTGAATCTGCAAATTTTGGCTCTTGCCCATTCACATATGAAAAAGTTCATTTGAGGATATGCCTTTGGAGCTGTGAGTGAGTAGAGCAGGGTGCTGCTGACAAGCCTGTCTTGGGACCCATATGTGTTGCTACATCTTGCCCTACTCCACACTTCCAACATTTAATATTTAAAGCCAAGATTGTCATATTCACAGAAAGGACATTTTCTCAAGTCAGGTAAGAGGACTGAGACATATGGCCAAGCTCACTGGTCAGTTCCTCCACCTGCTTTCTGATAGCACCCATCCAAAGTGAGGTATGAGTTGTCTATTCTGTATCAAAAAATGAGACTCTAGCTCACTGTCTTTAATTTTGTTATTGTCCCTCTCAATCAAGGTAATGTTTCCAGCCTCATTGTGTCCCCTGCTTCTAATAAGTTATTCCTGGTGACACCTATAGTGCAGAGGCCCCATCCCTGAGCATTTCACACTCCCACACATCATAAACAGCAATATTCTCAAAGATTTGTTCAAAGGTAACAAGGATGTCCATTCTACCATTCTTCTGCCTTCTCTTGCCTCTCCAGCTTTCTTCCTCCTTTGGCTAAATCAACACTGGCTTTGTAAATTTTCCTGTTTTTCTGAACTTTCCATTCATGACTGGACTGTTTTGTCATGTGCAGACATTTGTCAAACTGATTAATTACTGGTAGCTATTCCTCTGACTTGGACTCAGAATTCTATCTTGTGAGATGTTCCCAGAAGCAACATTGAGAATTGTCTGTGATTACCTGGTGATACCCTCTTAGTGTCATCTTTCTGTTCCCCAAATATTGAAATGAGCACTTGTTCTGAAAAATTTAACAACAGCTTATAAGTAACAGGACTCAAATGCTCTACTCAATTCTAATGTAGAAACAACTATAGTTTAAAGTCAATAAAGGGTTTGAAATCCTGACTTAGACCTTTATTTTATGCGAAACATCTTATGTTATGCCAAATTTTCTGAACCTTCCCAGTCTTCATGTGAAAGATGGGGTTACTGATACTATAACCATAACAGGAGTAGCAATGATGCAGGGCATATGTTTTGCAGCTCAATCTATAAAACTGGGTTTTCTAATTTCAAAACATATTTCATTTTATACTTTACTACCTTGCCATCTTTACTAGAAGAATCTGGGTATGGAAGTTGCTATTATCTATATCAAAAGTATACTGCTATTTTGTTCTCAGGTAAGTAGTTTTGACAAGATTACTGAGGTTCTAAGTTGTAATAGATAGGGAAACTAATACTGTATAGCCTATCATTGGTCCAATGAAATACTCTGGATTTATGAAATTCATTGGTTGCTTGAATATCCTGCTTTTATACTATGAATATCATCAAAATAAACCTACAAATAAAAAACTACTCATTGTTAAACAATGAAGATATTTTATTTAAAAAGAAGCCTATTGTTGTTGCCTAGGTGTGTGTTGCTGTGATCTTCTGAAAGTACCAAATTCAGATGCAGGTACCAACTCAGTATCTCACACAGCTTTTGTAGCCCCATCTGTACCACACAGAGGCACAAAGGTAAAGTCATGCTTCCACAGAAACTCAGGCCAAAAAGTACATCAACCTTAGCATGTAATAATGATACAGTGATTGGTTACACTGTTCTGCTGCCAAAAAATTGCCTTCCTGTAGTCCTTTCGAATGCTTAAGGGAATCCTGGGTGTCTGGGTTCTAGGCACTTGTCACCGATGACAGATGATGCCTTCAGGACTTGGGCATGAGCCAGAAACTATGCACCATGTTCCTTACTAAGGAGTTGTTCCCAGAAACGCTTTTTAAGAAGTAGGCATTGCTTAAAGTGGCAATGATCCAAAATACATTGTGATCGTTACTTATTTATGTTAATAACTGCAGCAACCATATACATCATGTCATAAATGTTTATGTTTTTTAAAGTGACTTCCATTAGCCCTCGATCCCATCATGGCTATTTTAAGGCTTACTTGATAGGACTGTAAAAATTAGGCGAACAATAATAACAACTTCCATTATTGAACACATACTAAGACATCCCTTAACATAATCTTTGAAATATCCCCATGGTTAAGAGCTATTGTTATTTCTACTTTACAAATAAGGAAAACAAGACTTACAGAAGGTAACTAGTCTTCAGAGATAGAAACAAAATTAATTTTCAGATTTTACTTGTATTGTACAATTACTAATCAAAACATAAGTGTCCTTTTGATTATTTAATGTGGCCAATTTACCCTCAATATTCAAACAGCAATTAAGCCTGAAATGGGCTCAGAGACCAGGCAGGTGTATAAATTAGGGTCTTTTGTTAAAGAAATAGGAAAGAGATGGCTTATGGCTGAGCTGAATAGCATAGATCTCTCTACTATACAGACACTCACATCCTATATTTGTTAGCATGGTAACAATCAGAGCAAATATATTCTGTGGTCAGATTTAATCCATATATACTGTAGTTGGCATCAAGAATAGCTCCCAAAAGCCCACCTATTAAAGTTTGGGTCTTCAGCCAGCCAGCGGTGGTGCACACCTTTAATCCTAGCACTTGGGAGGCAGAGGCAGGTGGATCTCTGAGTTCAAGGCCACCTTGTTCTACAGAGTGAGTTCCAGGACAGTCATGGCTACACAGAGAAACCCTGTCTCAAAACAACAAAAGACTTGATCCTCAGTAGGACAATCCCTTTAGGAGTGGGCTTAATGGAGAGAATTAGGTCCTTAATGTCTATGTAGGAGAGGTAGGTTCATTTCTTTTTCTTTCTTGCTTGCTTCCTGGCCATCTGAAGTGAACTGGCAATTTCTAGCACCTGCTCTTGCCATGGGGTCTAGTGATGTCCCAACCCTGATGCTAAAGAGCCAACTGGTCATGAACTGAAGTCTCCAAAACTATGATACAAGAGAAATGTTTTCTCCATGAGCTGATAGTAAGGTATGTATTACTGAAACTGAAAACTTATGCAACAGGAGGCAATGTGTTTAAAATTTTTAATCATAGATTGATCAGAAGGAACATCACCCATGGAATAATTTTCAAACATTCTTTATTGTGAATAAATACACTGTGCAGAAGAAATAAAGGAAACATGAAATTAAAATAGCAAAATCCATTTAAGAAAGAAACAATTTAAAAAGAGTCTCATAACACACCTCAGTCTTCAGTGCCTTCCAGTCCTTGCCCTGGGCTTAAGGTGAGTAGGGGCCGTACTCTGAGCCTCAACTCCCTATACCACCCTGCTCCATCTCCCTGGGCATTTTCTGTGCCTAGAGAAGACCTGCCCATCCCGGAAGGATCACCCAGAGTCTGCCCACACCTCAGTCTTCAGTGCCTTCCAGTCCTTGCCCTGGGCTTAAGGTGAGTGGGGGCCCTGCTCTGAGCCCCAACTCTCTACATCCCCTGACTCCATCTCCCTGGGCATTTTCTGTCCCTAGGGAGGACCTGCCACACCCTGAAGTATCACCCACAGTCTGCCCACACCTCAGTCTTCAGTGCCTTCCAGTCCTTGCCCTGTGCCTAAGGTGATTGGGGGCCCTGCTCTAAGCCCCAGCTCTCTACATCCCCCAGGTCCGTCTCCCTGGGTGTTTTCAGTAACTAGAGAAGACCTGCCCCACCCTGAAGGATCACCCTGGGTCTGCACACACCTCAGTCTTCAGTGCCTTCTGGTCCTTGCCTGGTGCTTAAGGAGAGGAAGAGACACCATAAGCTCCCACTGAAAGAAGGGATGGGAAGAAGGCAATATAAAAACACAACCAATAGCAGAGGAACCAGTATGATACCACCAGAGTCTAGAAACTCTATACCAGCAAGACCAGAACATGTCAACACAGATGGAACAGGAAAGAATGACCTTCAAAACAACCTCCTGAAAGTGATAGAGGCCCTCAAAAGGATATGAGAAAATCCCTTAAAGAAATGGAAGAAAACACTAACCAAAAAATACAAGAAATCTCTTAAAGAAATCAAGGAAAGCCAAGAAAAAACAAATAGATGAAGGAAACAATTCAAACAGTCCAACCCAAAAACTGAAATAGAGCCTAGCCTGGGGGTAGAATAGGGGGAAGAGGGAATCATAGGTTAGAAGACAGATCAGGCACCAGAGTGACCTCTAGTGATCTAAAGGGATGACACCAATTGGCAAGCTAAGCAATAGTGGAGAGACCACCTCGAATGCCCATTCCTGATAATGAACTTGATGTCTATAATCATCCGGGAGCCTTCATCCAGTGACTGATGGAAGCAGAGGCAAACACACACAATTAAGCAAGGTTAAGGGTTGGGAAAAGACTTTCCAATCAAATGGACGTAAGAAGCAAGCAGGTGTAGCTATTCTAATATCTAACAAAATAGACTTCAAACTAAAATTAATCAAAAGAGATGAAGAAGGTCATTTCATATTCAACATAGGAAAATCCATCAGGAAGAAGTCTCAATTCTGAACATATATGCCCCAAATATAAAGGCACCCACGTTCATAAAAGAAACACTGCTACAACTCAAATACCACATTAAATCTCACACACTTATAGTAGGAGACTTCAACACGCCACTCTCACCACTGGACAGGTCCACTAGACAGAAACTTAACAAAGAAACAATGGAATTAACAGAATTTATCACCCAATTGGGTTTAACAGAAATCTATAGAACATTCCACCCAAAAGAAAAAGAATATACCTTTTTCTCAGCACCACACAGAACCTTATCTAAAAATCTACCACATACTTAGCAGTAAAGCAAACCTCAACAAATATAAAAAATGGAATAAAAAATTGGAATTATCCCCCTGTATCCTTTCTGACCACAACAGCTTAAAATTAGATTCAACATCAACACAAATTGCAGAAACCTCACAAACTCATGGAAATTGAACAATGCTCAATTGCATCACCCCTGTGTAAAGGAAGAAAGAAAGAAAGAAAGAAAGAAAGAAAGAAAGAAAGAAAGAAAGAAAGAAAAGACTTCCTAGATTTCAATGAAAATGAAGGCATGACATACGCAAAACTTTGGGATACTTTGAAAGCAGTTCTAAGAGGAAAATTCATAGCACTAAGTGCCCACTTGAACAACTGGAGAATTGGCACACTAGAGAATTAACAGAACACTTGAAAGCTCTAGAACAAAAAGAAGCAAACTCACACAGGAGGAGCAGATGCCAGGAAATTATCAAATTGAGAGCTGAAATGAATAAAGTAGAAACAAAGAAAACAATACAAAGAATCAATGAAACAAAGAGTTTGTTCTTTTAGAAAATCAACAAAATAGACAAACCTTTGTCCAACCTAACCAAAAGACAGAGAGATAACATGCTAATTAACAAAATCAGAAATCAAAAAGGGGATATAAAAACAGACACTGGGGAAATCCAAAGAATCATCAGATCATACTTTGAAAATCTATACTCCACTAAACTGGTAAATCTAAAGGCAATGGATGATTTTCTGGATAGATATCACTTACCAAAATTAAGTCAAGAAGAGACAATTTAAACAGATATATAAACCCTAATGAAATAGAAACAGCCATAAAAATTCTTTCAACAAAAAAAGTCCAGGGCCAGATGGTTTCACTGCAGAATTCTACCAAAAATTCAAGGAAGAGCTAATACCAATACTCTTCAAATTGTTCCACACAATAGAAGCAGAAGAATCACTGCCAAATTCTTTTTATGAGGTTACAATTACATTAGTAGCCAAACCACACAAAGACACAACCAAGATAGAGAATTATAGACCAATCTCCCTCATGAACATTGATGCAAATATACTCAATAAAATAGTGGCAAATCAAATCCAAGAACACATCAGAAAAAATCATACACCATGATCAAGTAGGCTTCATCTCAGGGATGCAGGGATGGTTCAACATACAAAAATCCATCAATGTAATCCACCACATAAACAATCTGGAAAAGAGAAAACACATTATCATCTCAATAGATGCTGAAAAAGCCTTTGACACAATCCAGCACCCCTTCATGATAAAGGTCTTGGAAAGATCTGGGATAACAGGAACATGCCTAAACATAATAAAAGCTATATATAGCAAACCAACAGCCACAAAAGTGGCAACACTGGCCACTAAGCAACTCTGCCCTTCACCTCAACCACTTCAAAGGACTCTTCAGGCCTCTTCAAGAGGACACTGGAATCGAGTTTTTCCATGTTGCTCAGGTCAACGGTAGGAAAGCCTTCCTAAAAAGTCACCAATCCACAGGTCTCACTATCAGCAAAAGGCAGGTGTTCTTGGAGCCTCTGATTTCAACAACTATGGAGGACCTTGGGGGTTACTGTCCATGCAGTCAGCTACCAATCTCAGGTAAAACTGTATTCTTCTCAAGAACTCTGATGCTTTTGATGGCTGGTAGCTTTGCCAGCTTAAAGTAACAGACAAGTCAAAGCTCTGTCATAAAACAGATTTCAGGAACAGGTATTCTAAGGTTTATCTATATAAGATGGTAATATAATAAAATAAGTTGAGACATTTAAAAAGAGTAGGTTCCAGGTTTCTCTTTCATTATACTACTTTTCATAGTCTTAACATTAATCAATAAAGTTCTGATAAGCCAATAATCTAACTCTAACAGAGTGCTAAAGAACTATACCACTACATGATAATAACTACAAGCTCAAAATTAAGGTGCTTTTCATGTGCTAAAAATACCTGTCAATTTTTAAAATGTTAATACTTTCAACCAAGTTGTTTCTAACACAAATATGCTGCTGATATGTCTAATACTTATGTTTTCACAAACTCAAAGGATTCTTGTCAGTTCCAGAAAGCCAAATTGGACCCATCCAAACAGGTCAGATTCACTCCAGATATTATTCAACCTCTCCCTGGTGCTGAGACTCCCTTTCCTCATCTTAGGACCCCTGGGGAACCCCTCCCTCATCTTACAATCTTTCCCTCAAATACCAGGACTTACAAAAGAAAATTTTAAACCTACCTTTGTCTTCTACTCTGCTAACATCTTGCCACATCTACAGAGATTCCAGAGTATCAGACAGCCAGGACTACAATGGAATAACCAGCTACTCCAGATGTGGCAACACCCCAGCTTTCTCAGGTCCCCTCAAAGATGGTTGACACCCCCAGGTCAGCAGGAAGCAGTCTTAAAAAGTCAACGTCCTTAATCCCTAACCTGCCACATCTAACACCCCCAACTCTATTATTATGAATAAAGATGGGAATGAAAGTTTCAGGCATTATGCTGGCCTGTCCTGTTACCTGGCAAGATGCACTCAGGCAGCACTCTAGCCAGCCCAGAGCAGAACCACTCTTTTACTTTCTCTCTTACTCTCTTACTCTCTTCATCTCATTCTCTCTCTCTCTCTCTCTCTCTCTCTCTCTCTCTCTCTCTCTCTCTCTCTCTCTCTCTCTCTCTCTCTCTCTCTCTCTCTCTCTCTCTCTCTCTCTCTCTCTCTCTCTCTCTCTCTCTCTCTCTCTCTCTCTCTCTCTCTCTCTCTCTCTCTCTCTCCCTCCCTCATATCTTATCTCTCTCTTTCTCTCAACTCTGCATGGGTTGGTTACCTCTCACCCCCCTTTTGTTTCCTGTCCACCAATAAAACTCCACATGGGATCATTGTAAAAAAAAAAACAGAACTTACTTGTGTCGTATTTTTATTTGATTACATATTCTAAATCAATTCTTTGTACATGATGGCTCATTTTCTTAAAACATTGAAAATATATGCCAATGACTAAGATGATTTTTAAAAGTAAATGAGTGAGTCCTGAGTATGATTTCAGAGCAGTGGTTCTCAACTTTTCTAATGCTGTGACCCCTTAATGCAGTTTGTCATATTGTGGTGAGGCCCCAACCATAAAATTATTTTCATTCCTACTTCATAACTGTAATTTGGTAATGTTAAGATCTGATATTTCTGGTGGTCTTAGATAATCTCTGGGAAAGGTTCATTCATCTCCAAAGTGTTCACAAACTACAGGTTGAGAATGACTGTGCTAAAGTGTTGTTGAGCTGAAAGTAAAGGAGAAAAGGAAGACACAGCAAAGCTCTAAGCTCCCTCTCCCAGCTTAACTGAAAACAGAACATGAATTCATAAAGACAAAGGTGTCCTGCACTCCAA
The DNA here is from genome assembly GCF_017639785.1 of Mesocricetus auratus. Classification (NCBI taxonomy): domain Eukaryota; kingdom Metazoa; phylum Chordata; class Mammalia; order Rodentia; family Cricetidae; genus Mesocricetus; species Mesocricetus auratus. The sequence goes on along the minus strand of NW_024429184.1, from coordinate 45,810,035 downwards.
GGAGAAGTAACATTAGCTTGTGATGCAACCTAGACCTTTATCAAATGGCACTAGTGGGCTTTGCCCTAACAAGCTTCACTAGTTAGTCTTAATCTGCCATTTCCCTACCTTCCCCAAGTTGTTATTCATAGAAACTCAATGTCTCTTTCATTTGTCTTACATTCTCTAGACAAATCTACTGTTCCTCATTTGAAAACTACATGTAAACTAAAACATATTTATCTTGAGAATTAGCCATTCTCTGGGTGTCGTTCATGGATTTAAGAAACATATTAATGAACCTCATATTTTCTCTTATTATTCTGTCTTGGTTCATAAGCGATCCATTTAAACTAAGAACCTAAGAGTGCTAATTTTTAATAATTATATTATTCTACAGAAAGCCAAGCCCTTCTTCCTTCAGTTTCCTAAACAGAAACACTATAACTTATCTTGATATAAACAAATAAGTCCACACAAACCTAGTCTTAAATTCCAGTTCCTGGTTTCCAGGTCCCAAATGGTTGTGGCTGTCTTATACATTCATCTGGAATAGAAGAAAATGCAAAACTACTTGTATTTCCTGACTCGGACTCATCAGAATACATTTAATGTGTGTGTTCATCCATGCAGTAAGTGTTTCTTCAGACCTCCTAGGGGTCAGGCATTATTCTCAGGGCCAAGGATACAACAGTGAACAATGCAGAAAAGATGTTTTCTTTATAAAATTTATATACTGAAAATAAGTAAGTAAATGCAAGTTACAACTTAAAATAATGGTTCTTTAAAATGAGGCAACACAATAGAGAAAGGATTCAGAAAGTGGCAGGAAGCATGGAAATCAGAATTCTTTGGGGGTGGAATGTTGATGAGGGTCTTCTCTGAAGAAACAGATAATCCTGGAGCTGAAACCAGAATTATGTGAAGAGGAGAGCAAAAGCTAGGTAGAAGCACTTGGGCAGTGTAGCTGAAGAGTCTTTCCAGCCTGGTCCCAAAGTCACTTTGCCCCAAATAAACACACAGGTATTATATTAATTATAATACTGTTGACCGATGGCTAGGACTTCTTATTGGCTAGCTTTGTCTTAATTATTAACCCATAACAGTAGTCTATGTATTCCTACATGGCCTTATCTTACCATGGAATGCCTGGCCCATCACATCTTCCTGGTCTCTACATGTTATCTCCTCGAGGCCTCTCTCCCTAATATTCTCCTCATCTCCTAGCCCTGCCTATCTTCCTGCTTCTACTGATCAATCAGTGTTTTATTAATCATCCAGCAAGAGAAACATATACACAGGAGGACATCCCCCATTAGGGCAGAGTTGAATTCATTTATCCAGGCATATATTAGGTAAATAAGTAAAGAAGGCATGTGTAGCATGTAAAGAGAACAAAAAAGGAGAAAAATGAGATGAGACTGGTACAACCTGTGATCAAGTTATTAAAGTCCACATTAAGGTATTTGTGATGAGTCTAATAATAATGTGAAGGCCATAACATGGTTGTAAACAGAGAAGTGACAAAATCTGGTGTGCTGATCACCAAATTGCAACTTGAAAAAAGGTAAACTGAAACAGGTCCTATAATACAGCTTAGGTTTCCCCAAAATTACCACCTCCTGAAGTCAATTCGCCCCAGAGAGACCACGGAAGCCAGCCCAGACTACTATACCCAGCAAAGCTTTCAATCACTATAGATGGAGAAAACAAGATATTACTCGACAAAACAAGATTTAAACAATATATATCCACTAATCCAGCCCTACAGAAAGTACTGGAAGGAAAACAACAACCTAAGGAAGGTAACTACACTCACAAAAACACAGGTAGTAGATAATCCCACTTTACCAAAAGCCAAAAGAAAAGGCAGGATAAATCCACAAATAATAACTCCACCAACAGAAAATCAAAAATAAACAAAAATTAACACTCAATAGTCCTTAATTTCCCACAATATTAATGTTCTCAATTTGCCTATAAAAAGACAGAGGCTAACAGAATGGATACAAGAAACACACCTCAACTTCAAAGGCAGACATTACCTCAGAATAAAGGTCTGGGATAAGATTTTCCAATCAAATGGACCGAAGAATCAAACTGGTGTAGCTATCCTAGTAGCTAACAAATTAGACTTCAAATTAAAATCAATCAAAAGAGATAAAGAAGGACATTTCATATTCATTGTCATTGTTTTTTAAGATTTTTTATTTATGTATTACATATATACTATTCTGCCTACATGCCAGAAGAGGGCACCAAATTGAATTGTAGATGTTTGTGAGCCACCATGTGGTTGCTGGGAATCAAACTCAGGGCCCCTGGAAAAGCAGTCAGTGCTCTCAACCACTGAGCCATCCCTCCAGCCCCTGATATTTCATATTCATCACAGGAAAAATCCATCAAGAAGAAGTTTCATTTCTGAACATCTATGCCCCAAATACAAAGGCACCCACTCTTGTAAAAGAAACATTACTAAAACTCAAATCACACATAGGACCTCACACAATTATAGTGGGAGAAATCAACACCCCACTCTCACCATTAGACAGAACTACTAAACAGAAAATTAACAAAGAAACAAAAGAACTAAGAGAAGTTATGACACAATTGGGTTTAACAGACATCTATAGAACATTCCATCCAAACACAAAATAATATACCTTCTTCTCAATCCTGGTCTCCTACCCCACCCTCGGACTAGGCTGGCTGCCTGTGCTTGGGGTCTGCCACTGAGGCTTCCATCCCAGCGGTGGGAGCCAAGGCACCCTAGTCTCCTGTTCCACCCACGAGACTAAGACTTTCAGGGCCTGTCTCCAGGCCACACTCCTGTGCCTGAGGTCCACCACTCGGGCTCCCATACATCCCAATGGGATCCAAAGTAGCTCAGTATCCTAGTCCATTATCCCCTATCGACACCAGGAAGTGAACAGCTACCAGAGCATTGGACTTGCCTCTACCAACAAGAAGGGAAACCTGGTCTCACACTCACCAAGAGAGGAAGAGGCACGTTCTGGAACCCACTGCAAGAATGGATGGGAAGGAGACAATATAAAAACACAGGGAGCAACAGAAAAACGAATATGACACTCCCAGAGTCCAGAGACCCTACACCAGCAAGACTGGAACACCCCAACACAAATGAACATAAGAGAATGACATAAAAAACAACTTCATGAAAATGATAGAGGCCCTCAAAGAGGATATGAGAAAATCCCTTAAAGAGATGGAAGAAAAAACAATCCAAAAAATGCAAAAAATGGAAGAAAAGACAAAGCAAAATTTGCAAGAAACAATTCAAACAGTGCAAGGGCTGAAATCTGAAATAGAAAAAAAATTATTGAAGGAAAACTCCAACCCAAGGAAGTTAAGTGCAACCAGAAAACCATAGGCAATAGATAATCCCACTTTACCAACCAGCAACAGGAAAAGTGGTGGAAATCCACATACAATTCCACCAACAACAACCATGCCAAACAAACAAGAAGGAGCTATCAATAGTCATTAATTTCCCTCAATATTAATAGTCTTAACTCACCCATAAAAAGACACAGGCTAACAGAATGGATTCAAAGACAGAATCTATGCTTCTGCTACATACAAGAAACACAGCTCAGCTTCAAAGACTGATGTTACTTCAGAGTTAAGTGTTAGGGGTAGCAACCCTAATATCTAAAAATTAGACTTTAAACTAAAATCAATCAACAGAGAAAGTGGGTGGTACCGTTGAACGAATCGGTACAGGAGACCACTTCCGGAACATAACACCAGTAGCATAAACACTGAGATTGACAATTAATAAGTGGGACCTCCTGAAACTGAGTAGCTTCTGTAAGGCAAAGGACACAGTCGGCAAGATATTCACTAAGCCCATATCTGCCAGAGGGCTGATCTCCAAAATTTACAAAGAACTCAAGAAGCAAGTCTCCAAAACACCAAAGCATCCAGTTAAAAAGTGGGCAACAGAACTAAATAGAGAATTCTCAATAGAGGAGTCTAAAATGGCTGAGAGACACTTAAGAAAGTGCTCAACATCCTTAGCCATTAGAGAAATGCAAATCAAAACAACTCTGAGATACCATCTCACTCTTGTCAGAAAGGCTAAAATCAAAAACACCAATGACAGTTTACGCTGGAGAATATGTTGAGAAAGAGGAACACTCGCCCATTGCTGGTAGGAGTGCAAATTTGTACAGCCACTTCGGAAATCAGTTTGGAGATTCCTCAGAAAAATGGGAATCAGTCTACCACAAGAGCCAGCAATTCCACTCTTAGGCATATAACCAAAAGATGCCCATCCACACAACAAGGACATCTGTTCCTCTATGTTCATAGCAGCATTATTTGTAAAAGTCAGAACCTGGAAACAACCTAGATGCCCATCAACTGAATAATGGATAGAGAAAATGTGGTACATTTACACAATGGAGTAATACTCAGTGGAAATAAAAAACAATGGAATCTTGAAATTCACAGGTAAATGGATGGCACTAGAAGAAACCATCTTGAGTGAGTGAGGTAAACCAGTCACAAAAAGACAGATATGGTATGTACTCACTCATACTATGGATTTTAGACATTGATCAAGGGAGTGCCAGCCTACAATCCCACTGCCAGAGACTCTGGGAAACAGGAAGGACCCTAAGAGAGATATGCATGGTACCCCAGAGAAGGGGAATGAGGCAAGATCTCCTGAGTAGATTGGGAGCATGGGGAGGAGGGAAGAGGGGGAGGAGGGAAGAGGGAGCTGGGGAAAAGACAGAGGAAGAAGAGGAGGGTAGGAGAAGACATGGGGGAGCAGGAAGTTTGAGTCAAGATATGAATATAGTAGAACAGGACGAGATATACCACAAAAGATGGACTCATTATAGGTTTGAGGAGAGATCTGGCACTAGTAAGATTTCCAGAGATCTACAAGGATGTCACCAACTGGAAAACTAATCAATAGTGGAGAGACTACCTTAAATGCTCCTCCCAGATAATGAGTTCAACTACTTACTTATATGCCATCCCATAACCTTTAACCAATTACTGATGGAAGCAGAGGCAGACACCCACAGCTAAACACTGAACTGAACTCCTGGAACCCAGTGACAGAGAGGGAGGACTGATGAGCAAAGGGGTCAAGACTGGGCTTGTTTAGCCCACTAAAACAGCTGACCTGAACAAGGGGGAACTTTTGGAACCCAGGCTGACGGCTAGGAGGCCAGCATGGGGCTGTTCCAGACCACCTGGATGCGGGTGTCAGTGAGATGGCCTAGGCAATCTATGGGACCTTGGGTAGTAGATCAGTATTAATCCCTGACATACAAATGGACTTTGGGTACCCATCCCACAATGAGGGATGCTGTCTCAGCATGGACTCTTGGGGGAGGGCCTACGCCCTTCCCTGAACGAAATGACAGACCCTGAATATCCCCCCATGGAGGGCCTCACCCTCCCTGGGAAACGGAGTGGGAATTGGGTGGGGAGTGTGGGGAGTTAGTGGGGGGGCATGGGAGGATGGGAGGAAGAGGGAGATGGGATTGAAATGTGAATCAACCTTGTTTCTAATTTAAATTTTAAAAAATCTAAAAAAAACCTTCCTAGAATTCAATGAAAATGAAGACATAACATACCCAAACTTATGGGACACTTTGAAAGCAGCACTAAGAGGAAAGATCTTAGCACTAAGTGCTCACATGAACATACTGAAAAATAGTCACACTAGACAATTAACAGCAAAACTGAAAGCTCTAGAAAAAAAGATGCAAACTCACCCCAGAGGAGTAGACACCAGGAAATAATCAAACTGAGGACTGAAATCATTAAAGTAGAAACTAGGAAAACAATACAAAGAATCAGCCTACCACAAGGTCCAGCAATTTCACTCTTAGGCATATACCCAAAAGATGCATATTCATATAAGGAAGTCTGTTTTACTATGTTCATAGCAGCATTATTTGTAATAGCCAGAACCTGGAAGCAACCTAGATGCCCAACAACTGAAGAGTGGATAGAGAAAATGGAGTACTATTAAGTGGAAAAAAACAATGGAATCTTGAAATTTACAAGCAAATGGATGGATGGCACAAGAAGAAACCATCTTGAGTGAGTGAGGTAACCCAGTCACAAAAAGAGAAACATGGTATGTACTCACTCATATATGGATTTTAGACATGGATCAGGGGAGTGCCAGCCTACAATCCCCCTGCCAGAGAGTCTGGGAAACCGAGAGGATCCTAAGAGATATATGCATGATACCCTGGAGAAGGGTAATGGTACAGTATCTCCTGAGCAAATTGGGAGCATGGAGACAGGAAGAGGGAGATGGGAGAAAGAAGGGGGGAAAGAAAGCAAGAGGAGGACATGGGGTAACAGGAAAGTTGAATGGGGGTAAGAATAGAGTAGAGCAGAATGAGAGATACCACAATAGAGGGAGGCATTATAAGTTTGAGGAAAGAACTGACACTAGTGAGATTCCCAGAGATCTGCAAGGATGACACCAACTGGCAAACTAAGTAATAGTGGAGAGGCTACTGTAAATGCCCTTCCCCGATAATGAGATTCACATCTACCTTATATGCCATCCTAGAGCCTTCATCCAGTGGCTGATGGAAGCAGAGACAGACACTCACAGCTAAACACTGAACAAAATTCCTAGAACCCAGCTGCAGAGAAGGAGGAGTGATGAGCAAAGGGGTCAAGACCAGGCTGTTGAAACTCACAGAGACAGCTGACCTGAACAAGGGGGAGCTAATGAACCCCAGACAGATGGCTAGGAGGCCAGCATAGGACTGATCCAGACTACCCTGAACATGAGTGTCAGTGAGGAGGCCTCAGTAATCTATAGGGTCTTGGGTGGTAGATCAATATTTATCCCTGGCATACGATTGTACTTTCGGAGCCCAGTCCACATGGAGGGATGCTCTTTCAGCCTGGACACATGAGGGAGGGCTTAGGCCCTACCCAGGATGATATGACAGACTTTGGACATCCCCCACTGAGCCCATTGAGGATCTCATTCTCCTTGGGGAGCAAAATGGAGATTGGGAGGGGGGCTTGGGGGAGTGGGGGGGATAAGTGAGGAGTGGAGGGAGAGGATGCTGGGATTGACATGTGGAGCAAGCTTGTTACTAATTTAAATTTAAAAAAATTACCATTTCCCTTTTCATGCTCCTAAATGCTGGGATCACAGTTGTGCACATCACACCCAACTCAAATTTTGTTTTGTTTATTTTTGAGATCTTGATTTAATTGTAACATTCCATTTCCCTTCCCTCCACACCATTCCATATCCCCCTCCCTGCTGTCCTTCAAATTCATGACCTATTTTTTCATCAGTTGTTATTGAATGTATATAGGTATTCCTGCATACATACATATTCCTAGGTATAAAATGTCAAGTCTATATAATGCTACTTGTATGTATGTGTTCAGGGCTGACTGTTTGGCATGGGACAACCAATTTATGTTCTCTTCTCTGGGGAGAACCACCTCCCTACTCCTAGCTTTCCTAAGTTTCCTGTAATTATTGAGTATCGTTGAGACCCCATGAGTTTTTTCCTGTCCAGTTTGACATGTTATAATCTCCATAGTCATTAACCACATCTTATTGTTTGTGGTCCTGAAATCTGGAAGAGATGACCAAAATTTGGAAGTAGCATCCACCTATTTACACTGTTTTTCAACACATCAGGTATTTCTGTACTATACTTGTATATACTTGTGATAGTTGGTTTATTCAGTCGAGCATTCATAATCACATAAATTATGCATACTGCTTACACTGTATACAAACAATAATTTCCCAAAAGCCGAATCAAAGCATTCCTAAAGAAATTTCTTTAATTTATAAAGAAGTAGAGATGTTCCTTCATCTGTTTTCTACCTATTGAGAATCTACTATATTGCTGATTTGAAAGAATTCAAAAAAATTACAAAAACACTAAATAAACACATGTGCAATAGATGTCCCTAGCTTTTTAAAAATGTGTTTATCCCTCAAAAAATCATCAGTACCTGAGGAGAAGAAAAAAGAAATGAACATGTCATGGTGCATAATATTGAATTCCTAAAAGTTTAACTGAAAATTTATAAATCTTGATACACTTCATTTCTTTAAGTAAAGAAAGAAATACATAAGGCCTTAATAACATGCACCAATGAGTAGGAAACCAACAGCAAATTACCTAATTTGCTGGATTTGAAAGTACAAAAATAAGGGCAGTTTGAAGTCAAAACTATTACATTAACGAAAAATCATCGCACAATAAAAATGTAAAAGTACTGCTCCCATTCCCATTGCAGAAAGCACCACAAACAGTTCCCTAAAGCAGCACAGAACTTGGAGTCGCTGCTAGCATGTGGTGTTCTGACCACTGCTAGCATGTGTTCTGACCACTGCTGGTTGTCAGGAAACTCTTGGATGTCTAGATAGATGACCACAAGTGCTACAGCAACTGGACAATGGTAGCAGTGAGGGCTGGGAAGAAGGTAGACTAGATCTGTGATGGCAAATTCACAAGAAGAGCTGCGCTCTTGGCACTGGCAACACTAACACTCACAGTTCTGTATACATCCCTCAGGGTTTTATGTGAGCCCACTCTCCACAATACAACACAGGCTCTGAAATAAACGGGCTCCAGCCCTGATCTAAATGCAGATAATATTGGAGGGATTGCATTCTTCAAAACTAGTAGAAAACTGCAAACAAACTTCCAAAACGGAAGAGTGAAAACCCTTTTATCTGAGAAACTGAAAGTCCACGGTGGCTTCCTCAGGTATACAGGGAGATCAAATCTCTCCAAGGTTTTTTAGGTAGTAACTTAGAGCTACTGATTACCCAATTTGAGGGTAAAAACAATGGGTAATATTTGGAGAAAAGTCGATTTCAAACTGTTCAAAATATTTTACCTCTACCATCTCATTTTGCTATGAAAATGCCTCTCTAGACTATCTTTACAAAAAAGTGCATAGAGGAAGTAAAGCACTAAAAAATATATCATCCAGACATTGTGTCCAACTCCTAAGGACATATTAAAGGTAATCTCAGCATGGCTTGGAACTAGTGGAAACATTGATTAGTAAGATATATACTTTGATAAATACATTTGTTATTTATCCACCCCTCTTTAGAATTTAATTTTTAAACCACCATGTTTATATCATTAACATGAGGAATTTCATGCATGGCCCACCAATACTCTTTTGTATTTTGTTCTTAACTGCCAGTGATATATATTGAGATATTTATAAACAATCCTTTAAGAATGCCTTTTAACTTATTTATAGATACTGATTCTGTTAATGATGCTGCATGAGACTTGACTAAAAGCATTCAATACCATATCCTGGAACCAGCAGTTGTAAGACCTAGTTTGTAGGAGATACTGATAGTTGCCCTACATGATATCAGCTTCAAAGGGTCCATTTCTTGTTTTAGTTTGAACAATTCCTATAACAATCCACTACAAAGAATAGCACTTAGTACTACTTTGTCCTAAAGCAATCATATTCAAAGTTAAAGATTTGAAAACATAAATAATCTAAGGTTGTATGTTCTCTTTTGGTGAGAATGCCATGTATTTATGTGCCAGTTTGTGATTAATTTTGAGTGCTCAAAAAGAATACAGACTGCAATCATATTTCCTTCCAGTCATCATCGCTGTAATCGGGCCACAAACCTTGATTAACTTTGTTCTCCCTTTTGCGTTTTTTCTTTTGTTATTAATTTTTTAAATTATGACACAAATCAATGTACATCATTGTGGAATATTGATACAAATGTCTTTATACTTTGTTATAGTTCATTCCTGGCCCACTGACCTATGCCATGTCACCCGCACCTCACTAATTTCTTCCCTCCATATTGTCACCTTTCTATTTCCATGTCATATGAAAACATTATCCTAAGTTTTCCCCCCTCCTTTAAGATATCTTTTTTTCTTTTCTCATGACCCCCTTTCTATATCATTACATACAAACACACACACATATATACATATATATAATTTTATGTCTGTATGATAGAAAGATGTCTGGCATATTTACTTGCCATAATAATCCACAGTTATACCCTGCCATGAAAATGGCAGGATTTCACTTTTCATTCATTAAGTAGTATATATATATATATATATATATATTGTTTTCTTTTTCTATTTATTCTTCTCTCAAACAACACATGTCGCCCCTCCATTCCTCTCAGCCCCCCAACTCTTCTCACCTCAAGATCCACTGCTCCTCGTGCTCCCTTCAGAAAAGAGCAGTTCTCCCAGGGATATCAGTCAAACCCAGAATACTTTTTCTATGCTGAATACAATTCCACTGTGTATATGTACCATTTTTGTTTGTCTGTTTATCTGTTGATGAGCACCAAGGCTGATTCTACTTGTTAACAACTGTCAACAATGCAGCAATAAATATGGATATACAAGTCCCTCTGAGCATGTTAACTTAGAGTACTTCAGCTGTATAATCAAGCACCTTATCTGGGAATTTCTTGTACAAATATGCCTTATTAAGATGGCAGCTACCCTACACAAGAACTTCCAAACACATGTAACATTGATTTCTGCTTAAGCTAGAGTTAGAGTTATGATCAAAGAACTTTAAAAAGGACATATAGCAGAGATTAAATGAATACCTGAGATTATGTATGACCATGGTAGTAAGTGTTCACATCATCTGATAGCATGCTATCCCCATTATATTATAAAGTCCTGAAAAGAAACCACACATTTTGCTTTCAAAACATAGTGCAGAATTTTAATATGTTTCTATAAACTTAAGTTAATATCACTTGCATTATTTTCAGGTAATCATATCTCCTGGAACATATGTGGGTTGTTCTCTGACCTCCACATACAGGTGGAGCACACTTGCACACATATATGATCATTCTCTCTCTCTTTCTCTCTCTCTCCATATATATATAGAGAGAGTGTAGTCTTCCTTGCCAGCTACCTGGGTCCTGCTATAGTTTCAGCCCCCAAATAACACACAAGACACTATATTAATTATGAAGCTTTTGGCCGTTTGCTTGTTTCTTACTGACTTAAGTATTTAACCTGTAATTGTTAATGTAAGCATTTCTCTTACCGGAGAAAAGGGTCCGGACTTCTTATTCCTCTGGCCGCCTACGTGGTGTCTGCCTGTGTCTCTCTTTCCCAGAGTCCTCCTCGACCCTAGTCCCACCTATCATGCTTCCTTATTGGCTAACAGTGCTTTATTCAAACCAATCAGACACATATTTACACAATGACATCTGCCAGCATATATATATATATATTTCCCTACACTAACAACTTATGCCTATCCTTAGTTATCTATGCTATTGTCTACTTATATCCCATAAGAAGACAGTGAGCAAAACATAACTCAATAGAACTGACCTTTCACAAATACACTACAAAGTGAAACACATATTTATTTGATAAAATTATTACTAAAACCCTAATGGAATTTCATATTTAAATGCAACCCCTGAGATTCTAAAAGTAACACTGGATTATTGGAAACTTCTATAGCTTTTACTCAAAATAAGTCTGCACTTCATAGAAGCTATTAAAAGAGCTCACAAAATATAGATTTCATGGCTAATATCACAGAAGGCAAGTGTGAGGAATTTACAGGGTAGTAATAAAAATTTCTAATAAGCAGCTGCAGTTGGAAAAGCAAAAAGACAATCAATGGGGTTAATCACTGGCCTGTAAAGTATGGCATATTTGCTAGAGTAGAAGCTAATTAATCTCATAAAGCTTTGGTGAGGGTGATTCTGATAAGGATTAATGAAGTATAGGGATTTGTGCAGAATCTAAGTTCTCAGGCTAATGTCTTTTGAAAGGAGGCCACAGATACCAGGGTACTAAAGAAAATAGAGACTTAGTCATTCTGCCAGGGAGCCTCTCTTGATAAACGTGACACACATGTGCCCCTATCCCTTTTACACAGTAAGATGGGGGAAGCAGACAATCGCATTTTGGCTTATCCAAAATGCATCTCTGATACTCAACAATATATGCTTCATACAAATCATACAAATTACAGAATCTGGCTCAGCACCTCAATTGTTAGACTAGCGGACAAGATAAATTTGTAAGGAATAGCCTTCTCCTAAGTTCATCATGGCTAAGAAAAATTATTTACCCAAATTGTAAAATCAGGTGGAAAGTCTTTCATGTTGCCCCTGGTGTTTCTTACCTTGACTGAGGGTGAAGTCTAAAACAGAGTGAGACTAATGCAGAAAAGAACCAACTTCAGAAGATGTGGGTCCTGTGGGATCCTTCCTAGATGTGGCAAAAGCCCTCACACATTCATTTCCTCTAGTGGTTAGGCCAGAGTCATGCCTAGTAGCTACAAAGAAAAACATGACAGAGAAGCTGTTCTTTAGGCCCAGAAACTCAGAATTTCCAGGAGATTATAAATTAGCTAATGATTAAACGGAAAGAAAGCTACTACAGTTAAGCAAAACATGCTTTTAAAATGTACTATTATTGTATTAGAGGACAATATCTGTTCATTGTAGAAAGCAGAGTTTAGCAGAAGCAAAGGATGCAAGACATTATCCTCACACTCATGAGACGAGTACTATATAGTGACCTAGCATATCTTAAAATCTAATAGTTTCTAAGTTATTTTTAATTGTGTTTGCGCACGTGCGCGCACACACACTCACGCACACATACACCCACACATACACACATAAGGGCAGGTGCCCTGGGAGGCTAGAGAAGTCCAACACCCTTGGTGTTAAAGTTACAGATGGTTGTGAACTGCTTGATGTGGGTTCTAAGAGTCAAACTCATGTCATCTGGAGGAGCAGTTCACTCTCTTAACTACTGAGCCATCTTTCTAGTCCAAACTTGAAGCCACCAAATCATGTATATTTTTTTTCTTTTTCTTTCTTTATTTTTTAATTTATTTTTGTAATTTCACACATGAGTGTTCTATTAATGTCATGTCTACCTCTTCCTCTCCCTCCTCCAACTTTTCCCATTCCCACACTGATGGGGGAAGTCCTGTACATTTGTCAATAAAGTACTGTTGAGCCAATAGGAATCTAGATGGGTGGGACTAGGAGTCCAGGAGGATTCTGGGAAGGAGAAACACCGGAGTTCGAGATGTAACGCCATGGGGTAGGAGCCCGGAACTATTCTCCGGTAAGAGACATACTTAGATTAACAATTATGGGGTAATTACTTAAGTCAGAGCTAGCCAGTAAGAAACAAGCAAGGCCGACAGCTTCATAATTAATATAGCCTCCTGTGTGTTTATTTGGGGACTACAATGCGGCAGTGCCCAGGCGGCTGGCGGGGGATAAACCAAAGCGGCTAGCAAAGAAAAAGCTTCCTTTAACACCACACCCACTCCCTTTCAAATTACTGTCTTCTTCTTTAATTATCATTGTTAAATGTACATTACATATATGTAACCTATTAAGTCCATTTAGTGTTCCATGTATGTGCATATGTAAAAGGCTGACCAGTTGAAATCGGATAATTTATCACGGAATGAGTGCCTGGATAAGACTGATTCTCCTCCACCCTCTCAGCAGCTATTAACTGCCTGTAGCTATTCTTCTAGGTGTTGGGCCTTGTGAAATTTCCTGAATCCACACTGGCTTGCAAAGTGGTGTTGTTACTGTGCAGGTCTTGTTTGAGCAGCAATATTATTGAGATTTTATGAGTACAGCACCCCTGTAATATACAGAAGACACTATCTAGCAGCAGGTGTCCTGGAGTGCTAACGCTTACACCCTTTATGCTCCCTTTTCCATGATGCTATCTGAGTCTTAGGTATAGGGATGTGCTGTAGATGTATAGTTAGCATTGGACACCTCCATACAGACCATGTTTTTTATCTTACAACCTTTATCTGTCTACACACACACAAATCATGTCAAGAAAAATGGAAGTGGGGATGAAGAGATGGCTCGGTGGTTAAGAGCACTGGCTGGTCTTCCAAAGAACCTACGTTTGATTCCCAGAACACACAAAATAGCTAAAGATATCTGTAACTCCAGTTCCAAGGAACTGGTGCCCTCTTTTTGGACTTCACTACAATATACCATGCAGTACACAGATCTATCATGCAGGTAAAACATCCATACACATACAAATAAATCTCAAAAAAAAACTTGTTCTTACTGAGGAGGTAATTCATTTTTAATTAATTTTTATTTAAATTAAAAACAATCTTATTTTACATAACAATCCCAGTTCCCTCTCCTTCCCATTCCCCCAGTCTCCCACCATCTCCCCATCCCATACCCCATTTACTCCTCAGAGAGGCTGAGGTCTCCCATGGGGAATCATCAAACTCTGCAACCTCATTTGGGACAGGACTGAGGCCCTTCACCCAGTATAGGCTGAGAGAGTATCCCTCCATTGGGAATGGTTTCCAAAATGTCAGTTCATGCACTAGGGATAAATACTGATTCCATTGCCAGTGGCTCCATAGACCTCCCAAGTCCCCCAACTAATCCCCATGTCCAGGGGCCTAGTTTGATCCTATATTGGTTCCCCAGCTGACATACTGGGGTCCATGAGCTCCCCCACTTGCTCAGATCAGCTGTTTCTGTTGGTCACTGAGGGCTGAAATCAATAGAGTAGAAACTAAGAAAACAATACAAATAATCAATGAAACAAAGAGTTGGTTCTTCAAGAAAATCAACAAGCTAGACAAACCTCTATCCAAACTAACCAAAAGGCAGGAGAGCATGAAAATTAACAAAATCAGAAATGAAAAGGGGAACATAACAATGGATACTGAGGAAATCCAGAGAATCATCAGTTCATACTTTGAAAACCTGTACTCAATGGCTGGGTAGACAGCATGGGACTGATCCAGACCCCCTGAATGTGGGTGTCAGTGAGGAGGCCTAGGTAATCTATGGGGCTTTGGGTAGCATTTATCCCTGGCATACAAATGGACTTAGGCTGCCCATCCCAAAATGAGGAATGCTCTCTCAGCCTTGACTCTTCTTGGAGGCCTAGGCCCTGCCCTGGATGAAATGACAGATTCTGGAGATCCTCTATGGAGGACCTCACCATCCCTGGGGATTGGAGTGGAGATTGAGTGGGGACTGGGGGACCTGGTGGGGGGAGAGAGAGGAAGCTGGGATTGACATATGAAGCAAGCTTATTTCTAACTTAAATTTTAAAAAAAGAAATGAAAAAATAGAAAACCTGTACCCTACAAAATTGGAAAATTTAAAAGAAATGAAATTTTTTCTGGATAGATATTACATACCAAAATTAACTCAAGAGCAGATAAGCAATTTAAATGGACCAATAATCCCTAGTGAAGTAGAAGCAGTCATCAAAAGTCTCCCAGAAAAAAAAAACCCAGGGCTAAATGGTTTCAGTGCAGAATTCTACCAGAAATTCAAAGAAGAGCTAATACCAATACTCCTCAAATTGTTCCACACAGCAGAAACAGAAGGGTCACTGCCAAACTCTTTTTAGGAGGCTAAAATTACCTTGGTACCCAAACTACATAAAGACACAACTAAGAAAGAGAATTACAGACCAAGCACCCTCATGAACATTGATGCAAAAATACTCAATAAAATACTAGCATATTGAATCCAAGAACACATCAGGAAATTCTTACACCATGATCAAGTAGCCTTCATCCCAGAGATGCAAGGATGGTTCAACATACAAAAATCTGTCAGTGTAATCCACCATATAAACAAACTGGAAAAAAAACACATAATCATCTCATTAGACGCTGAAAAAACCTTTGACAGAGGTAATTCACTTTTAGGAGACTACCTACTTGCTGGCATAACTGGGTGCTGGCATGTAGAAGAATGCGGATCTATCCATGTCTAACGCCATGCACAATACTTAAGTCCAAATGCATCAAAGACCTCAACATAAATCCAGCCACACTGAACCTCTTAGAAGAGAAAGTGGGTGGTACTCTTGAACGAATTGGTACAGGAGACAGCTTCCTGAACATAACACCAGTAGCACAGACAGTGAGATCAGCAATTAATAAGTAGGATCTCCTGAAACTAAGAAGCTTCTGTAAGGCAAACGACATAGTCAACAAGACAAAAAGGCAGTCCATAAAATGGGAAAAAATATTCACTAAGCCCACATCTGACAGAGGGCTGATCTCCAAAATTTACAAAGAACTCAAGAAGCAAGTCTCCAAAACACCAAAGGATCCAGTTAAAAAGTGGGCTAAAGAACTAAATAGAGAATTTTCAATAGAGGAGTCTAAAATGGCTGAGAGGCACGTGAGAAAGTGCTCAACATCCTTAGCCATCCGGGAAATGCAAATCAAAACAACTCTGAGATACCATCTCACTCCTGTCAGAATGGCTAAAATCAAAAACACCAATGACAATTTACACTGGAGAGGTTTGTGGTGAAAGGGGAACACTCCTGCATTGCTGGTGGGAGTGCCAACTTGTACAGCCTCTTTGGAAATCAGTATGGAAATTCCTCAGAAAAATGGGGATAAACCTACCATAAGACCCAGCAACTCTACTCTTAGGCATATATCCAAAAGATTCCCATTCATACAACAAGGATGTCTGTTCCACTATGTTCATAGCAGCATTATTTGTAGTAGCCAGAACTTGGAAGCAACCTAGATGCCCCTCAACCGAAGAGTGGATACAGAAAATGTGGTACATTTACACAATGGAGTGCTATTCAGCAAGAAAAAAAACAATGGAATCCTGAAATTTGCAGACAAATGGATGGCACTAGAAGAAACCATCCTGAGTGAGGTAACCCAGTCACAAGAAGAGAAATATGGCATGTCCTCTCTCATATATGGATTTTAGACATAGATCTGGGGAGTGCCAGCCTACAATCTCATGACCAGAGAGTCTGGGAAACAGAACCTTCATTCAATGGCTGATGGAAGAAGAGGCAGACTCCCACAGCTAAGTACTGAGCTGAACTCAAGAAATCCAGTGACAGAGAGGGAGGACTGATGACCAAAGGGATTAAGACTGGGCTGGTTTAACCCCCAGAAACAGCTGACCTGACAAGGGTTAGCTCTTGAATCCCAGACTGATGCCTGGGAATCCAGCATGGGACTGAGCAAAACCCCCTGAATGTGGGTGTCAGTGAGGAGGCCTAGGTAATCTATTGAGCCTTGGGTAGTAGATCAGTATTTATCCCGTGTATACAAATGGACTTTGGACTCCCATCCAACAATGAGAGATGCACTCTTACCCTGAACTGTTGGGGGAGTGTCTAGGCCCTGCCCTGGATGAAATGACAGACTATTGACACCCCCATGGAGGGTCTCACCCTCCCTGGGGAAATGAGGGGATATGGGGGGGGAAGGGCACGGGAGGAGGGGAGGGAAATGGAGAGGGACCTGGAATTGACATGTGAAGCAACCTTGTTTCTAATTTAAATTTAAATTTAAAAATAATATATATGTGCTGATTTAAGTGTATGTCTTCATTTGCTTATTTCAGCACTCCTTGAAGTGACTTACATGAAGACTTACTTTATTGGATGTGGTACAATTGTATGAAGACATCCATAGCTTGCTACCTGGCTTGTAACAAAATACATGAGGTAAGCAATTTAAAAGGACAGGTTTATTTTGGCTACAAGTTTCAGAGGTCTTAGTCTGTGATCACTCAGTACCATTGACTGTTACAAGGCAGAACTTCCTGCCTGGGAGGTAGTAATGGAGCAAAGTTGCTTGCTTCAGGATATCAAGGAAGCAAGGGGGCTCCAGGCCTCTGTCATTTATTTAGAGGAGAACAATGAAGAGGATTTGAGGCCTCACTGTTTCACAGGGATCGTTGTGTGTGGACATCTGCAGGCATAATTCTGTGTTAACTGGGGAAAATAAGGCTCTCCCTAAGCCCGTTCCAGGTCACAGTGCCACACTGACAGAACAGTTTCTGATTCAGACATTCAGAAACCCAGCTGTTCTTCCCCTCTTTAAAGAAGCCTGACATCGTCTAGGAAAGCGGTACATAGTTAGAATGTGAGCTGGGAAATGTCAGGCTCATGATGAGATCCTCAAACAGAAACTGCACTTCCTGTGAGCAAAATCCAAAATGTCAAGCAGAGCTTCTAAACTGGAGAAGGTTCAATCTCTGCCTGTCGTGGGC
The DNA here is from genome assembly GCF_017639785.1 of Mesocricetus auratus. NCBI lineage: Eukaryota > Metazoa > Chordata > Mammalia > Rodentia > Cricetidae > Mesocricetus > Mesocricetus auratus. The sequence continues at coordinate 45,791,968 of NW_024429184.1, read as the reverse complement.
ATGTAGAATTGAAAAGAAAGATCTTTTCTGAAACTCAGAGTCGATTTACAGAGAACCTGAAGTTAAAGTGAACACACGTGGAGCAAGCAAAAATGCATCTATCATGAATTAACGGCTGAGACACAGAAGGCTGGCTGTGGGGCAGTAAGAGTCTGATGTGAAGCATTTGAGTGAGCTCAGGCATTTCTCAAATGTCAAGGTTTCTTACCCTAGTGACCCTTTTGTTTTCTATTTATTTATTCACTGATGCAGTCATGTCTGAGAATTTCGGGAAAAGGGGATCTTTCAAAAATGTGCTGGCAAAAGATACTGACATCACCAGGCAGTGGTGGCCCACGCCTTTAATCTCAGTAATCGGGAGGCAGAGGCAGGCAGAACTTTGTGAACTTCCAGCCTGGTCTACAGAGCAAGTTCCAGGACATACTCCAAAGCTACACAGAGAAACCCTGTCACAAGAAAACAAACAAAAAAAGATACTGACATCAAAGTAGCATGGGTCACTAAAGATCTGTGGAGTTTGTAAGAGGAAAGATTTTAGGGCAGTATCTACAGCAGAAAACATTTCCATGAGCCTTTGGCCAGCATCTACCACAAAACAAGAAGCAATCCTGAGATCTTCAAATAACTTGAAAAGTACAGACCAAAATGCAAGGCCAAGTGTAGCCATCCGAACAAAAAGTTACAAAATTTAAAAAGTCTTTGTCCACCAATTATTTCTACACATACAATCATGAAGCTTAACATGTACATAATGTTTACTGTATTTTAGCTGTTGTTTGAATTGCTTTACCACTGAGAGCTATTTTTGTTCCTATTTACAAGTGAAGAAAAAGGGTATAGTGTGATGAAGCAATTGCCCTCCACTACACAGCCAAAGTACACCTAGGCTTGACTTGTCTCAGAAATTAGGATGGGATTAAAGAAGTAAACTAATCTTGGAAAAGGACTTCCTTTGTGATCCATTTCTACAAACAGACTAGGATATCAAACCTACCCATTCTAATGGGCTCACACAGAAACTCAAATTTGCTCAGTGGGGACATGAACTTCTGGTATCTCATGATTTCAAGCATCTAAGAACCAGGCAGGCTATGTCAAAACTCTTTCCACAGTCCATAAGGAATGAACTACATAAATCTTTTCCAGATAATTAAAGTAAAAGTCTCACAGCTATGCCTATAAACCTGCCATCCAGCATGCACTAGGAAGAATATTTTTCTATAACAAATGAAAAGAGGATCTAGGGCACTATTGTTATTGGTTAACAGGGTATCCAAATAAATCATCTTCAAGAAAGAGATATCAAAACCCACTGTAAAATGCTGTTGGCCAAATGTTGTGAAACATGGGAAATAATACTATGCTTATATTAAGAATTTAGAAGCCTTTGGAAGCAATAATTCTGTGAATAAACAAAGTGTCACTGAATTTAGTTTAAAGGATAAAATTGATAAGTATGTAACTGTAAATATATGAAAGCATTTTTTATTATTAATACCAAGAGGTAATGGCCTTATTGCTAAAGACATCACAAATTTTAGTCACAGAACATAGAAAAACCAAGTTGTTGCTGACCAGGAAGCTTCTTCTCTGATGGATAGTTTTAATAATTCCAGAAGCTGTTATATAGGCTGCTGGGACGGGGAGTCACCAATAGTCTTTCACAGCTAAGAACTCTGTGAACTACAACAATGACAGTGTAGCAAGATATTCTCATGAGTGCAATAGTGGCACACATTTTATAGCAGTAACCAACTACTTTCAAATTGGATATTAAATATGCACTGTAGGAAGAAATGAATGACTGGTACTGTAAATCTGGCTAAGAATCCATGGTTGAGAGAAGTCAGCACAGACCTTAGGGATGAACTACTACTCCTATTGGACACAGGATTAAATGATCCTCTACCCATAGATTCATTCATCTTTCAAACCTCATCAGAGGAGTTTCTTTGTGCAATGGACAATATTGAAGGCAGTAACTCACAACCAATCAATGTACAGACCACAGTCTTCAGTGAACTGCTCAGACACAAATGTGGCATCTATGCCACAGGCTCCTCCAACCACCATAAGACTCGGGGACCTTCATGGATGATGGGGTAGAAAATTGTAAGAGATAAAAGTCAGAAAAGAATGGAGCAAGATAGTGTCTTCTGGGCACAGTACCACTGCATGCAGGAACTCACAACAGCTTTGGATGCCTGCACAAGGTGAAGCCAGTCAGAGTTCCTGGAGGGGCTTATACTAATGACAGTTGATGTCTTCTGGGAGAGGGAGTATCAGTTTCTTTAAGGGTGTGACCCACCCTAGTCATTTTTCAAAGACAAATAGCTGAAAGTGAAGAAGAAGGCGGAGTTGTATTACTGTAATAAAATATTATGTGATAAAATATTATGTTCAAAAGCAGTTTATGAAAGAAAGAGCTTATTTCACCTTAGGGTTCCAGAAAGAGAATCCATAATGGCAGGGAAGGCGTGGCAACAGGCAGCCAGAGTGGAAGTTGAGAGACTACATTTTCAAACACATTCAGAAAGCATAGAGAATCAACAAGAACTAGAAGAAGTTATGAACTCTATGCAGACACACACACACACACACACACACACACACACACACACTTCCTTTAGCAAGATTTTGATGTCTTTGTGGTGAGGTCTAAGGTTAGAGGAATGAGTCTTTTCCTGACAACAGAAAAGCACACAACAATGCATACATACAAAGAGACAATTTTTCCCAGTGGAGAGAGGATCTGGACCAGAAATTTCAAGTATGTCTGGAAATCAGAACTTTTATTTATGTTTGGGGTAGGATTAATTCCTCTTTACCTTGGAATGTTCTGGTTGATGTATTGTAGGGGATTGGATAGTCCCGATAAAGAAAGGAAAGCTGATTGGTTCTTGCCACAGGAGCCCAAACCCACCACAACCACCATCCAGGAGACCGGAAGTGCCTGCAGCAGGGAAAACTCACAAAGGCTCTGTGTAAAGGGAAGCTTTTCCTTGCTAGCCGCTTTGGTTTATCACCCGCCAGTCGCCTGGGCTCTGCTGCGTTGTAGTCCCCAAATAAACACACAAGACGCTGTATTAATTAAGAAGCTGTTGGCCTTGCTTGTTTCTTACTGGCTAGCTCAGACTTAAGTAATTACCCCATAATTGTTAATCTAAGTATGTTTCTTACCGGAGAATAGTTCCAGGCTTCCTACCCCATGGCGGTTACATGTCGACTCTCCTGTGTTTCTCTTACCCAGAGTCCTTCTGGACTCCTAGTCCCTCCTATCTAGATTCCCTATTGGCCAGACAGTGCTTTATTGACAAATACACAGGACTTCCCCAACAGCTCTTTTTTGGGGAGGTCATCTTACATGTCTGTGGAAAGTATATTTCTCCCCTTAAAGCCCCTTCCCCACCTGTCTGCCTACTGCTGAGGCTCCTGGCTCCTGGTCTTCCACTGCTTACAGTTCCATAACCTCTCCCAAATCCAAATGGGTACCAAGTGTCCAAATATGTCAGCCAAGGATAACATTTCTCATTTAAATAACCACAAGGCATTGAATATGATAAAAAAAATACAATCTACAGCATTCTCAAAGAATTAATAAAAATATTTTTAAAAGATGCAACGAGATGTGAACCCTAAACATGAACAAACTAATCAAAATTCAATGACTATATCAAAACAAAGATTTCAAAGAAGGAAAGAAAAATGGTAAACTGTGTGTTATTTTATTGAATTACAAAACAAATAACCAAAGAATCTGAAGAAAAACTAAAGAGTAGAAATAACAAAGGTAAAAGCTACAATGAATTCATTAGAAAAAGGTGAGTCTAGCTTCTCTGCCTGTAGGCCATTTCCTTTCTGACTATAATATACATACAAAAATAAATCTATTTTTAACAAATGCTCATAGATATGTGTCTGAGATGTCTGACTTAAAATTCAGGCTGTGCTGCATGGTGAAAATTTGTTTCATGAGGGAGCAGGGTCAAGGACACCACTGCAGATGTTCTTAGCAGTGGTAGAAGTGTGATACGATAGCAAGACTATGTGCTGCTGTTCAAGTTAAGATATAACACACTCTAAAAAAAATCAATGATCCAAAATTACAAAGCCAAGAAGATGAGCACAGGCTCTCCAAACAAGAGACAGAAATTTGCTTCCCATGACAGTAATTCTACATAGCAGACTGCAGAGACTGGGTTTTATTTGCCTGTATACCACACATAAACACCAAAAGCGTGGCACAGAAAAACCTTTGCTTCAAATATAGGGGTTTTACAGATCTGGATTAATTACTATAATTATAGAAAATTATTGCAACACTCATTGTTTTTTAATTAAGCTTTATTTAATGCTGGCATTAATGTTCCTTATGTGTAGCACAAGGTAATAAAGTCAGCTGATAAATAAACCCAAGAGCTGACTTTTTGAAAAGCAAGTGAAAATAAGTAGTTCAAACTTAATAATCTAGCCATCGGAGACTCCAACATAAGAATCAAAGAGAGGATTCAACTAAGTATGTAAGGGTTTACATTTTTTATTATTTTTTAATGAAAATGTAATTCCATCATTTCCCCCTTCCCCTTTCCTCCATCTATACCCTTCCATGTACCACCCCCTTTCCACTCTCCCACAGCTTCATGGCCTCAGGTTGGGTTTTTTACATATAAATTTCTACATATATATTTTTTTACATGTCCATACATTTATATATGTACTACTAAATATACACTCCTCATTTTTAAAGCAAATAAGGTTAAGTTATAAAAATTAGAAGGTCACAGTCACCTACAGCATCTATTGAAATACGAGTTTCTGACATAATATGTCTACAGCTATGCAGACAGAAAAATCCCAGGTGCATCTACTGCTGACGGTCCGGAAACTGCTTTAACAACCACCAATTTAAATAAAATGGAGCTATTTCCAGGAAAATATGAAAACTTAAATGATTCAAAAAGCAAAAACTCTAAAAATATATCCCAAAAAAGATATTTTAAAATGTTTCCTAAGCTAGAGAATTTGTTGGTTGAATTATTTAAAATTACTAAGAAACATATGATCCCTGTGCCAAGACAACAATTTCCAAGTATGAAAAAATAGAAAGTACAATGCAAGCAGGATGACTCAGTGAGTAGAAGTGCCTACTGCTAAGCCTAATCAACTGAGTTGATTCCAAAGAACCCAAAATGTAGAAGGAGAGAACCAATTCCTTCTTTCTGTCCTCAGATGTCCACACATGTGCTGTCACACACACACACACACACACACACACACACACAGAGAGAGAGAGAGATAAGTACATTAGATAGATAGATAGATAGATAGATAGATAGATAGATAGATAGATATGGATAGACAAATAAAATAATTTTAACCAGGTGTTGGTGGTGCACGCATTTGATCCCAGCACTCTGGAGGCAGAGGCAGGCAGATCTCTGTAAGTTCAAAGCCAGCCTGGTCTGTAGAGCAAGTTCCAGGACAGTCTCTAAAACAATACAGAGAAACCCTGTCTCAAATAACCAAAAAAAAAGTATGCTGGATGATGTTTAACCGTTTGATTATTTTTATTTACCAGTTTATCAGTATTTTCTGAGGAACTTTGATGCCCACATTCCTACCTGAGTTAGCCCTGCAGTATTGACTGACCATAACATTGTCACTCTCTTCAGGCTCAGAAGTCACCCTGCTGAGAGAATACTAGGTTTTAGCTAATCTATGACGTGGCCTCCAAGATAACTTCAGGCTCATGCCACCCACTCCCAAAAGTTGTGCATTTGGGTTTTACTAGCTTCTAAACAACAACAACAACAACAAAATACTATTTCCTTAAAGCTCCTCCTATTCTACTAAGGGCAAAACACTCAAGATTACTCTAGCTGGGAGCAGCCTCTTGACTGTTCCAAATTAAAAGTCTCCATTTCTATGGATCGGAACTCTTAGTTGGAGTTGGGGAAGTCTGGAGGACCTCACACCGCCTGGAATCAAATGTTCTTCACTGTCTTCCCTATGCATTACAAATGCTATGCAGCACGTCTCACTCTTGAACAGCCACCTAAAGTATTCCTTCTGAGAAACGACTTGTGGAAATGTTTTGATGGAGAATTTCTCTTACAAGTTTTCCAAGGAACTCACAGGGGTTTGATTTATAATTTTGTAGCCAGTGGCATTATTTTTTTTAAAAATGTGATGTACACATTATTTTGTCTTAGCAGGCTGAGAGGCTACGCTCCAATTTGTTTTAGGTGTAGTGTGGAAGTGTTGAAAAACTGTATGTACTAAGAACTACTTCTAAGTAATGATGACGATTATTAGCGTGTGGTTGTCCATCTTTACTTTGAAACTGTTAGAAACATCATGTTTCTAATTCCTCCCTAAAGCATAGAAGCACGCAATTAAAATCACTTCCCATATGCTCTGCCCATCCTCATGACACTTAGAAAGAAGCGCTGACAAGTCAGCGTGTCTACCCAGGGTGCTCTGTAGAATCTGTGAACTCCTTTTCTAATTTACACATATTGCCTCCTTCATCACCCCTCCTGATGGTCTATTCCCTCTTCTAATTACTCTCAGAGAAAAGAAATGCCTTCTTATTAATTTTAAGTTTCTCCTTTGGCAAAATCAGAATGCAGCAAATAATTGGTAATCCCATTTTGGCATCTAGCCAGACGTTTTACAGTGTACAGCTGACCCTTTATATATATTGATATTGCAGTCTAATCTCCTCCTATCAAGGTTGTGTGGGAACAAATTAACCAGACAGCAAACTTCATAAAAGGAAGGAGAATACTAAAGGAAGACATGGTCATTCTTAATGCCTAATACAATAATTAATGTTTCAATAAATAGTACATTTTCCTCTAAAATGTTTAGTTCACTGTTAAGCATTTTCTCCCAAGAAGTATGTAAACCTGTGGGGAAGTTTATTTTCTTTATGTGTTAAATTTTTCTCTGCAATGGCTAATAAAGGAAAGTCTTTTTAGGGCTTTCGTCTGCTTCTGTTTCAGAATACTTATTCCAAGAAAATCAATACTATTTATCATTTCCAAAATACAACGATGAAAAAAATCAATCATTCTTGATACCTTAGAATAAAAACTATGACACACGAAAGGAAACTGCTAACAGGGTGTGTAATACCAGGCTGAAGGACAAGGAGGATGCAAGCATGCAGGCCTCTCTAGCTTATTCCGAGATGCCTGGCACTGCTGCATAAGAGAAGAGCAAGCAGACCACAGAATCCGCACCCAAACTGAACAGCAAGCCAAAGCCAGGTGTGGCCCACTTCTTGGTGTGTAAGAAAGGTGGGAAATTTGTCATTCATTCTTGTTTACTGTGTAGTTAATACAACATCTCTTGGGGCTGGAGAGATGGCTCAGTGGGTGAGAATACTTCTTGCTCAGATACAATGACCAGAGCTCAAATCCTCAGCACCCACATAAAAAAGATGGGTATGGCCCCACTCTTGGCTCCCCATCCACCAGCTGTGCTCTGCTTCAGGTGAGTGTGGGTTCTGCTGGGTCCCAACTCCTGCCCATCATCCCCTCCTTAGGTCTTCCTGGGCCTGCTACTCACACTGAGTGGACATGCCAACATAGGAAAGACATGAGGCCTGCCACACCCCACTCTTGGCTTCCCCTCCACCAATCCCACTCTGCTTGAGTGAGGAGAATACCAGGAGAAGCAGACGATCTAGAATTGCAGGCACTAAAGTCTTGGCCCACGTATGCCACCAGGAGACCAGTGGAGACTGAGACCCCATCTACACCCACTTGAAGAAGGGATAGGAAGAAGACAGTATAAGAACACACTCAGCAATAGAAAGATCAATATGACACCACCAGAATCTAGAGATTCCTCACTAGAAAGGCCTGAAAAGCCCAACATATGAAGCAAAACAGACAGTCCTTAAAAATTATTTTATGAAGATAATAGAGACCCACAAAGGGGAAATGAGAAAATGCCTTAAAGAAATGGTAGAAAAACACAAGCAAAAAAATACATGAAATGAAAGAAAAGACAAACCAAAAAATTCAAGAAATAAACAAATCTCTTAAAGAATCTAAAGAGAGCCAAGAAAAAAAAACAACCAAAAAGTAAAGGAAACAACTCAAACAGTTCAAGGCTTGAAAGTTGAAATAGAAACAACAAAGAAAGCACAGGATGAGTGAATGCTGGAAATAGAAAAGCTGGGTAAAGGATCAGGAACTACAAATGTAAGTATAACCAATAGAATACAAGATAGATAAGAGAGAATCTCAGGTATTAAAGACTCACTAGAGGATATAGAGTCATTGACCAAAGAAAATCTCAAGTTCAGCAAAAGCCTAACACAAAATATCCAGGAAATATGGGACACTGTGAAGAGCCAAACCTAAGAATAATAGGGGGGTCGGTGGGAAGCATGGGAAGAGGGGAGGGCAAGGGAATGGGGGGATGGATATGTAAATAATAGTGTTTCTAAAATAAAAAAAAAAGATGTGCACGGTCACACAAGGCTTCAGGACTACTAATTGGTAGAGACACTGAGATTTCTGGGGCTTGCTGACCACCAGTATACCTACAGATTCAGTGAGAGACCCTATCTCAAAAGAAGAGTGGAGAGTGATGGAGCAAGACACCCAATGTAATCTGGACTCTGTAAACATGCACACAGGCATTTAAAACCTCACACACATGTGATTATAACTAACACACACACACACACACACACACAAAGGGGGCAGCTCCTTGAAATCTGATGCATTTCTAACTGATATGGATCCTCTATTTGTGAAATTAAATTGAACATTTGGTAAAGAATTTCATTTTTCAGCAAGCATGAGGCAGAGTATTTTGGAGCTTTGGGCATTTGCTCCAGGTTCCTGATGTCCACATTACATAAGGAGTTGTCTTTTTTTATGACTTGGCTATGTTACTATGTTACTAATGTATATGCCTGTTCTTATTATGTATTCCCTGAGCCTAAGATTCAAATAGACCAGGATAAATGGAGCCCCTCAAACATTGGCAGCTCTTTGCAAACAAAAAGATTCTAAAAAACAAAGTAATCAAGGAGGCAAACGGCAAGAGTGACCACATGAGGAAGACTGACGGAGCTGAACAGTCAGGGTGGGAAGACACTCTGTGCATCTCCCTCAACTGAAGTGACTAGTCACCACTAATGCACTCTTCCCAAGAATAAAGAGCTCAGCTAAGTGTCATCCAAATATGTGCTTTAAAACAAAAAGGATGCATCATGAAAACTTACTAAGTTAGATTTTAACCAAGGGATCACACAACTCTGGTAAGAGTTCAATTCCAGCTTGCTAGCGTTTTGAATAAAAATTTTAATGTGAACAGATATGTCACAGAAAAGGCTATAAAGCTGCAATAAATCATTCTGAAGGCACAATTCATAAAAATCTGCTTACATGCGCATTATTTCAGTAATTTAGCTGTGGCTCAACTCCTTGACAGGTACATACTATTGAGTGCATGAGTCTAAGACACAAAAATAAAGACTTACTCTGGTACTAATCAAGTCTGCTCAGCATTAAATAGGACAGCATCACTAGAAGTCAAATACAGTGATGCTGATTAATATAAATTGTTTAAATCATGAGCCATGAGAACATCATTTCCCAATGAATAGATTCTTATGTCTTAGGAAAGTTAGGCAAAAAAATAATTGCTAGATGTCATGCATATTTTATTTATGCAAAACACTTAAATCATAAGATTTTTAAGATGAACTCAAGGCTTTGAAGTAAAATGGTAGATGGCAATAAAGTAAAATTGCATCTTAGGAAAGGAATGAATATAATCATGAGGGGTACTAGTACCATATCACTGAGTCACACTGCTCCTAGATACTGAACTAGCCAATAATCTGAAATTCTCAGGTTAACAGACAGGCTGCCAGCACTGCTTCAGTCAGTGAACTGCCCAAGGAAGAACACTAGTGTATCAGAAAGGACAGCCAGCGATGGTTAAAAACAAATATGGGGAACCTGCCAGAGTAGTGTATGCACAAACTTCAAGTGCTTAGCAGAAGTATGGCAGGAACATGAACACAGAACATTCAGCAAGAGGAAAACAATCCTCCTACCTGATCATTGCGTGGGCAAGCAAAACAAAATCTCTAGAAGTGAACTATGAAGGTCAACAGAGGACTTCAGGAGAGTAGGCCATCAGAGCCTGAAACATGGAACTCTTGATTGGGACAAGTCCCATTTCACTGGAGATTATAATCCTATAAGAGAGGAGGGGATAGGAAAGATTCTGGCAGCATTACCTTGATATCAAAACCAGATAAAGACATAACAAAAAAAGAAAACTAAAAACCAATTTCCATGAATAACATATATGCAAAAATTCTCAACAAAATACTTACAAAACAAATTCAAGACCACAGTAAGAGAATTATACAACCAAGTTGGCTTTGTCCAAGAAGTGCAAATCCAGCTTAAAATATGCAAATCGTGTAATACAAGTAATATAAGTAAACACAAGAACAGAAATCACACATTATTGTCTCAATATATGCAGAAAAGGCATTTTAATTCAATACACAGAAATTTTCTAATGGTATTCTTCAAAAACCTAGAAAAATCTGAAAATGTACATAGAAACACAAAAGACCACGAATAATCAAAGCAATCCCAAGCACATACAGCATTCTTAAAGATGTTACAGTGCCTGACCTCAAATTGTACTGCAGTCAGAGTTACAAAGATAGAATAGCAGTGACACAACACAGGTGCTTTAGCCACCTAAGCCAGGGAGCCACCTTTAAAATGTGTAGCCCAGGCTGCCCCCACCTCCTTCAGTAAATTCAACCAGCGTGGGCCACCACAAACAGCAAAGATTTATTTACTTATTATGAATACAGTGTTCTGCGTGCAGGTGAGAAGAGGGCATCAGATTCCATTACAGAAGGTTGTAAGCCACCATGTGGTTGCTGGGAATTGAAATCTGGACCTCTGGAAGAACAGGCAATGATCTTAACCCCTGAGCCGTCTCTCCAGAGAAACATCACCATTTACAGTAGCCACAAACAATGTAAAATATTTTGGGGTAATGCTAACCAAACAAGTGAAAGACCTGTATAGCAAGAACTTTGAGTCTTTAAAGAAAGAAATTAAAGAAGATACCAGAAAATGGAACGATCTCCCATGCTCTTGGATAAGTAGGATCAACAAAGTAAAAATGGCAGTCTTGCCAAAAAGCAATCTACAGATTCAATGCAATTCCCATCAAAATCCTAACACAATTGACAGACATTGAAAGAATAATACTGAACTTTATATGGAAAAGCAAAAGACCCAGGATAGCCAAAACAACCCTGTACAATAAAGGAATTTCCAGAAGCATCACCATCCCTGACTTCAAGCTCTACCATAGAGCTATAGCCCAGAAACAGCTTGGTATTGGCACAAAAACAGACAGGTAGACCAATGGAATCGAATTGAAAACCCTGATACTGACCCACACACCTACGAACACCTGATTTTTGACAAAGACACTAAAATTGTACAAAGGAAAAAAGAAAGTATCTTCAACAAATGGTGATAGCATAACTAGAAGATGGCATGCAGAAGACTGCAGACAGGTCCATATCTATTCCATGCACAAAATTTAAATCCAAATGCATCAAAACCCTCAACATAAATCCAGCCAGGTGGCATATTCATTGCTACTACTATTGGCTCTGAAGCCCTAGATAGTCTCAAATTAGGCACAGTATTCAATGAGTATATAATTGAGTAATATTTTAGTGGATTAATCTTGGCTTGGCACTAACTTGTTGGTCACCATTTTGTAAGAGCATTTAAGCCAATGGTCTTTTCTGTTTCATATGCCCAATCCCAGTCTTATCAGAGGGTCTTATGTTCTAATGCTTCATAATGTGGTTACAGGTAAATTTTGCTCTTCACAGAGAGCTCAAGCAGTCCATCATACTGGTTGCCTTCTCAGGACTTCATGAGGATAGGCAGTCTGTCCCCCTAGTATTTTCTGAACTTTACCAAGAAAATTTTAAAGCAGGAGGTGACTGTAGGGTAAAGAGTTCAAAACCCAGGGCCATAGCTATAGAGAACTTTTTTGTAATTTTTTATCATTTTAATTTTAAATAGCTTGTTTTACATGTCAATCCCAGTTCCCTCTCCCTCCCCTCCTCCGGCACCCCCCCACCATGCCCCCCCCAGCCTCCTACCCTATCTCCATTTCCTTCCACACAGGGGATATCTAGAGTCTGTCATTTCACTCCGGACAGGGTCCAGGCACTCCCCTAGGAGTCCAGGATGAGAGAGCATCCCTCTTTGTGTTATGGACACACGATCACGATATCTGTTTGTAATCCAGGGATAGACACTGATCCACTGCCCAGGGCCCCATAGGTTTCCCAGGCCTCCTCACTGACTTTCACATTCAGGGGGTCTGGATCAGTCCCATGCTGGCCTCCCAGCTGTCGGTCTGGGGTCCAAGAGCTCTCCCCTGTTTAGATCTTTTTATTGTATCATTCCATAGGACTCCAGTGATTGATCCTTGGAGTTACCGAAACACCCATGTTTAGATTTTAAATGGTTTGTAGTTTTCCAAAGTAATTAATAAATTTGTTTAAATTAAAAAAAAAAAGAAAGTGCTCAACATCCTTAGCCATCAGGGAAATGTAAATCAAAACTACTCTGAGATACCATCTTACTCCTGTCAGAATGGCTAAAATCAAAAACACTGACAGTTTATGTTGGAGAGGATATAGAAAAAGGGGAGCATTCCTCCACAGATAATGGGAGTGCAAACTCATACAACCACTTTGGAAATCGGTATGGTGGTTACTCAGGAAAATGGGAATCAGTGTACCACAAAATCCAGCAATTCCACTCTTAGGCATATAACCAAAAGATGCACATTCACACAACAAAGACATCTGTTCCACTATATTCATAGCAGCATTATTTGTAATAGCCAGAACCTGGAAGCAACTTAGATGCCCCTCAACAGAAGAGTGGATAAAGAAAATGCAGCACATTTACACAATTGAATACTATTCAGTGGAAAAAACAATGGAATCTCGAAATTGCAGGCAAATGAATAAAACTAGAAGAAACCATCCTGAATGAGGTAACCAGTCACAAAAAGACAAGCATGGTATATACTCACTCATATATGGATTTTAGACATACAGCAAAGGATTACCAGCCTACAATCCATACTGCCAGAGAGGCTAGGAAACAAGGATGATCCCCTGGAGAAGGGGAAAGTGACATGATCTCCTGAGTAAATTGGGAGCAAGGAGGCATGGGAGATGGAGTTAGAAGAAAAAGAAGGGGAGAAGAGGAGGGAATAGGAGGACATGAGGGAGCAGGAAGATTGAGTAGGGGCTGAGTGGGGGGAGAATAGAGGAGAGCAAGAAAAAGAGATATCATAATAGAGGGAGCCATTAAAAGGGAAATCTGGCACTAGGGAAATGTCCAGAGATCTACAAGGATGACAACAACTAACAATCTAAGCAATAGTGGAGAGGCTACCTTAAATGCCTTCACCAATAATGAGATTGATGACAGCATTATATGCCATCCTAGAGCCTTAATCCAGTAGCTGATGGAAGCAGAAGCAGAGACCCACAGCTAAACACTGAGTTGAACTCCTGGAATCCAGTTGCAGAGAGGGAGGAGTGATTAGCAAAAGGGTCAAGACCAGGCTGGAGAAACCCACAGAAACAGCTGACCTGAACAAGGGAGAGTTCATGAACCCCAGAATGATAGCTGGGAAACCAGCATAGGACTGATCCAGACCCCCTGAAAGTGGATGTCAGTTAGGAGGCCTAGGCAATCTATGGGACCTCTGGTAGTAGATCAGGATTTACCCCTAATATATGAATAGACTTTGGGGCCCATTCCACATAGAGGGAAACTCTCTCAGCCTAGACACATGGGGGAGGGCCTAGGCCCTGCTCCAAATGATATGACAGACTTTCAAGATCCCCCATGGAATGCCTCACTGTCCCTAGGGAGCAGAAAGGGGATGTGATAAGGGGGTTGGTGGAGGGCAGGGGAGGCCAGGAGAGAGAGGGAACTGTGGTTGCATGTAAAACAATATTGTTTCTAATTTAAATTTTTTAAAAAAGGAAAACAAAAAGAAAACTTGACATACATCTGATTTAGTGTTATTTTTATGCCCAGACAAAGGTGCATTTATGTTACAAGAAAATGTGAATGGCCCTTGGGATAGGAGAGAATATCAAGAACTGTAGTGAACCCCTGTCCAGGGTGGCTGACTTCACTACCACTACCACCACCAATAACACACACACACACACACACACACACACGGCAGGAATTTAATAAAAGAAAATAGTAGTGACACAAAAAAAACATGGGAAGAAGAGAGTGGAGAAGAGGAAGAGAGAGTAGGTCATGGGGGAACAGGAAGTTTGAGTGGGTGGGGGTAGAATGGGGGAAGGGGGAATCATAGGTTAGAAGACAGATCAGGCACGAGAGTGACCTCTAGTGATCTAAAGGGATGAAACCAATTGGCAAGCTAAGCAATAGTGGAGAGGCCACCTCGAATGCCCATTCCTGATAATGAACTTGATGTCTATAACCATCCGGGAGCCTTCATCCAGTGACTGATGGAAGCAGAGGCAAACACACACAATTAAGCACTGAACTGAACCCAAGGAACCCAGTGACAGAGAGAGAGAAGTGATGAGCAAATTGGCAAAGAATGGGCTGGCAAAACCAGCAGAGACAGCTGATCTGAACAGGGGAGAGCTCTTGGACCCCAGACCAACAGCTGGGAGGCCAGCATGGGACTGATATGGACCCCCCAAATGTGAGTGTCAGTGAGAAGGCCTGGGCAACCTATGGGGCCCTGAGCAGTGGATCAGTGTCTATCCCTGGAATACAAACAGTCATTGTGTGCCCATAACACAAAGAGGGATGCTCTCTCAGACTGGACTCTTAGGGGAGTGCCTGGACCCTACCCTGAGTGAAATAACAGACTCTAGATATCCCCTATGTGGAAGGAATTGGCAATAGGGTGGGAGGCTGGGGGGGGGGATGGGGGTGCGGGAGGAGGGGAGGGAGAGGGAACTGAGGTTGACATGTAAAGCAAGCTATTTAAAATTAAAATAAAAAAAACAAACATGAAATATGTAGACCAAAAGGATTGAATATAGAATGTTTTTTAACACCTAGTATTCTACACAGGCTTTAAAAGCAATCATTAAATAACAAGACAACCTATTCAACCAAAGCACCTGTCAAAACTAACTACCTACCAGCAGAGCAAAAAAGATCCATAGCTCTCACCACATAAAAATCTTGTTCAAAATGGCCAGTAACCTTAATATCAAAGCAGAAATTGTTAGAGCAAGATTTAGGAAACAGTTAAAGATACAGATTGGGCAATAGTTACATCCTAAAGAGCACTCCAAAAACACAGGAAAGTGCCCTGAAAATTGGCAGACAGCTGTCAAGGAAAATGCAAATTAATACTACTTTGAAGTTCCCAGTCAAAAAGGCTATCCTTAAAAAATTCAAATGATAACCAATGTTAGCTAGGGTCTGCTTCAGGAGGAACCCTTATTCACATCTGTAACAGCACAAACTGGTACAACCACTATGGAAATCAGTATGCATGTTTCTCAAGAATTAAAAATAGAACTACCACATGACATGCTGTACCATGCCTAGGAAAATAGGTACTCTCCATACAACCTCTGAGGTAATTTCCCATCCATTATTCCATGAAGGAAAGGGAATCAACCTAGGCATCCATGAGCAGATGAATGGGTAACAAAAAACATGACATGAACTCACACTAGAAGTTTATTCAGCCTTAAAGGAAAATGAAATTTTCAGCAAACAGATGGATTTGGAAATTGCAATATTAACTAACATAACTGAAACTTGGAAAAGACCTTGCACTTTCCCGTATATGAATCCTAGCATTCAATGTGTATATGTCTGTTGTATACATATATTTGTGTGTATATAAAATGCATGGGTGGGCATAGGCCATGAAATGAGATAAAAAGGGGCCACAAGATGGGAGAAACAGGTTTAGATGAAGGGAGGGAGCTTCCATTTACTGCTCCCATTTATTTACCTTGCAACTTTCTATGGCATGTTGAAATCAGTTAACTTTTGGGATTTGAGCATCTCCCTAACATAGGATGTAAGTGGCACAGCAGGAAGGATGTGCCTGTGTCAGTTACCTACCACAGCACCCAGTCTATTGTAAAGACTCAATAAACACATTAAAAATGACTAAATCAGATAGTTTCATCATTAGCTGTTTCATAAGCTGTAAAGCAGTGCAAACAGTAATGTTGTCATTAGCCAATCCAATGTTACATACACATGAATAAAAAAACAAGACATAAAATGCTGTATGGCGCCCACATCCTGGCATGCCTTCCAGTGACTAGGGAAGGCCATAGAGCTTCTCATCCTGGTGGGAGCCAAACAAGCCAGATCCCAGGTCTTCTCTTTCGCCAAGGAGACCAGCTGGTCCGGCGGGACCAGGTAAAACAAGCCCTGCATCTGGGCCTGCATTCCAGTGCCTGGGGATTTCCTGGGAACTGCACAGAGCTTCCAATCCCAGCAGGAGCCAAGAACCCCAGATTCCAGGTCTTCTCTTCCACCAAGGAGACCAGGAAACCAGCAGATCCAGGTAAAGAAGGCCCTGCATGCCGGGCATGCCTTCCAGTGATCAGGGACAGCCACAGAGCTTCCCATCCCAGCTGGAGTACCCCAGATCCCAAGTCTTCTCTTCCAGCAAAGGGACCAGGGGACCAGGTGGGAGGCTAAGCATCCCAGATTCCTTGTCTTCTTCTCCACCCACGGGACCAGAACAAGGACAAGGAAGAGAAGAACTACCAGATTATTGGACTTGCTAGCACCCACCAAAGGGGAACCCTGGTCCCCTAATCACCATAGCAGTACGGGGCTCTTTCTGCACAAACCAGAGGAACAGATGGGAAAGAGACAATACAAAAACACACTCAGCAACAGAAAAACAATATGACACTACCAGATTCTAGAGACTCCACATCAGCAAGACTCCAACATTCCAATGCAAATGAAGCAGAAGAGAATGAGCTTAAAAACAACTTCATGAAAATGATAGAGGCCCTAAAAGAGGATACAGGAAAATCCCTCAAAAAAACAGATGAAAAAACAAACCAAAAAATGCAAGAAATGGAAGAAAAAACAAAGCAAAAAAGGCAGGAAACGGAAGAAAAAACAACCCAAAAAATGCAAGAAATGGAAGAAAAAAACAAACCAAACAATACAAGAAATGGAAGAAAAAGCAAACCAAAAAATGCAAGAAATGGAAGAAAAAGCAAACCAAAAGAATGCAAGAAATGGAAGAAAGAACAAACCAAAAAAATCATAAAATGCAACAAATGGACAAAAAGTTTAACTGAAAATTTCAAGAAACAATTCAAACAGTGCAAGGATGGAAAACTGAAGTAGAGACAATTAAAAAAAAAAAACACAATCTGAAGAATGGCTGGAAATAGAAAAGCGGTCAGGTACTACCAGTACAAGCATTACCAACAGAATACAAGAGATGGAAGAGAGAATCTCAGGTGTTGAAGATACACTAGAAGAAAGGGATTCATCAACCAAAGAAAATCTTAAGCCCAACAAATCCTTAACACAAAACAGCCAGGAAATATGGGACACCATGAAAAGACCAAACCAAAGAATAATAGGTATAGAAGATGGTTAAGAAAACCACTTCAAAGGGCCAGAAAACATATTCAACAAAATCATAGAAGAAAACTTTCCCAACCTAAAGAAAGACATGCCAATTAAGGCACAAAAAGCTTGCAGAATACCAAACAGAGATCAAGGGGGATACAAATTGGAAAGGAAGAGGTCAAACTTTCACTATTTGCAGATGATATGATAGTTTACATAAATGACCCAAAGAACTCTACCAGAGAACTCTTACAGCTGATTGACACCTTCAGCTAAGTGGCAGGCTACAAGATCAACTCAAGAAAATCAGTAGCCCTACTATAAGCAGATGATAAAAGGGCTGAGAAAGAAATCAGAGAAACATCACCCTTTATAATTGCCACAAACAACATAAAATACCTTAGAGTAACCCTAACCAAACAAGTGAAAGACCTGTATCGTAAGAACTTTGAATCTTTAAAGAAAGAAATTAAAGAAGCCCTCAGAAAATGGAAAGATCTCCCATGCTCTTGGATAGGTAGGATCAATGTAGTAAAAATGGCAATCCTACCAAAAGCAATCTATAGATTCAATGCAATCCCTATTAAAATCCCATCACAGTTCTTCACAGACCTTGAAAGAACAATAATCAATTCTGTATGGAAAAGCAAAGACCCAGGATAACCAAAATAACCCTGTTCAACAAGGCAACGTCCAGAGGCATCACCATCCCTAACTTCAAGCTCTATTATAGAGCTCTAGTCCTGAAAACAGCTTGGTATATGGAAAAACAAAAGACCCAGGATAGCCAAGCAACATCTGGAGGCATCATCATTCCAGACTTCAAGCTCTATTATAGAGCTGTAGTCCTGAAAACAGCTTGGTATTGGCACAAACATAGACAGGTAGACCAGTGGAACCGAAATGAACACTCTGAGATTAATCCACAAATCTATGAACAGCTGATTTTCGACAAAGAAGCTAAAATTATACAATGGAAAAAAAGATAGCATCTTCAACAAATGGTGCTGGCATAACTGGATATTGGCATGTAAAACACTGCAGATAGATCAATATCTATCACCATGCACAAAACTTAAGTCCAAATGGATCAAAGGCCTCAACATAAATCCAGCCACACTGAACGTGTTAGAAGAGAAGTGGGAGGTACCCTTGAACAATTAGTACAGGAGACTGCTTCCTGAACGTAACATCAGTAGCACAAACACTGAGATCGACAATTAATAAATGGGACCTTCTGAAACTGAGTAGCTTCTGTAAGGCAAAGGACACAGTCAGCAAGACAAAAAGGCAACCCACAGATTGGGAAATGATGTTCACTAACCCCACAACTGACAAAGGGTTGATCTCCAAAGTTTATAAAGAACTCAAGAAGCAAGTCTCCAAAACACCAAAGGACCCAATTAAAAAGTGGGGGACTGAACTAAATAGAGAATTATCAATAGAGGAGACTAAAATGGCTGAGAGACACTTGAGAAAATGCTCAACATCCTTAGCCATTAGGGACATGCAAATCAAAACAACCATGAGATATCATCTTACTCTTGTCAGAATGTCTAAATTCAAAAATACCAATGACAGCTTATGCTGGAGAGGATGTGGAAAAAGCTGAACACTCGTCCATTGCTGGTGGGAGTTCAAATTTGTACAGCCACTTTGGAAATCAGTATGGAGATTCATCAGAAAAATGGTAATCAGTCTACCACAAGACCCAGCAATTCCACTCTTAAGCATATACCCAAAAGATGCCCATTCTTACAACAAGGATGCCTGTACCACTATGTTCATAGCAGTCTTATTTGTAGTAGCTAGACCCTGGTAGCAACCTAGATGCCCCACAACTGAAAAGTGGATAGAGAAAATATGGTACATTTACACAATGGAGTACTACTCAGCGGAAAAACACAAAGGAATCTTGAAATTTGCAGGCAAATGGAAGGCATTAGAAGAAACCATCCTGAATGAGGTAACCCAGTCACAAAAATACAAACATGGTATGTACTCACTCATATTTGGATTTTAGACATGGATCAAGGGAGTGTCAGCCTACAATCCCAGGGCCAGTGAGTCTAGGAAACAGGGAGGTTCCCAAGAGATATGCATTATACCCCAGAGAAGTGGAAAGAGGCAAGATCTCCTAAGCAGATTGGAAACAACATGGGAGAAGAGAGGGAACCTGGAAAAAGAGAGGGGGATAAGAGGAGGGGAGAAGAAGACATGGGGGAGCAGGAAGGCTGAATTAAGGTAAAGAATAGAGGAGAGCAGGATGAAAAATACCATAATAGTTGGAGTCATTATAGCTTTGAGGAAAGAGCTGACACTAGTGAGATTCCCAGAGATGTACAAGGATAACACCAACTGGAAAACCAAGTACTAGTGGAGAGACTACATTAATAGCCCATAACTGATGATAAGGTTGGTGACTATGTTATGTGACATCTTAGAACCTTCATCCTGTGACTGAAGGAAGCAGAGACAGATACTCATAACTAAACACTGAACTGACCCCCTGGAACCTAGTAACAGAGTTGGAGGAGTGATAAGCAAGGCAGTCAAGACTGTGGTTGTGAAACCCGCAAACACAGTTGACTGGACAAGGGGAAGCTCTTGAACCCCAGACTGTTGACTAATAGGCCAACAAGGGACTGATCCAGACTCCATGAATGTAGTGTCAGTAAGGAGGCCTCAGAAATCTCTGGGGCTTTGGGTAGTAGAGTAGTGTTCACCATGGCATACGAATGAACTTTGGGAGCCCATTCCACATGGAGGAATGCTCTTTCAGCCTGGACACATGGGGAAGGGCCTAGATCCTGCCCTGGATGAAATGACAGACTCTGGAGATCCCCCAAGGAGGGCCTTACCCTCTCTGGGGAATAATGTGGGGATTGGGCTGGGGGTGGGGCTGGTGGAAGGAGAAATGGGGAGCCCGGAATGACATTTGAAGCATGCATGTTTCTAATTTAAATAAAATCATACATAAAATAAAATGAAAAAATAAATTAATAAAAAAATAAAAAAGAATGATTGTTATTTTCTTTTTGCTTTTGAGTCACTGTTTGTGATAATAGAAACAACAAGAAATGAATAGAGCATATCAACTTGGATTATCTGTGAAGCAGATAATAATAATGTATTAAAATTTCATGTCTAAAAAAATAATTATATTTAAAGGAACAGTGTACCAACAATTGACCTGTACATTTTTAATTAAATTAGGATGATGTCACTTCCCCTCTTCCTTTCCTCCCTTCAGCCTCTACCAGTTACCCTCCTTTGAATCTCCACCATCAAGGTCATGCTCTCTTTCATTTTATTATTATTGCTATATATGTGTATGCACAAAGATATATAAATAGAGTGATCTGCATCCATTTTGTTGTATATATATGATTTCAAGGTTGACCATTTTCCAATGGAAAGCCAATAAGGGGCTCACTCTTGGGAGAAGCTAACTCTTTTTCTTCAAGAAGCCATTACTTGCCTGTAGCTCTTTTCCTAGGGATGGAAGTCTATGAAGCTTTTCTTCTTCCACATTAACATGTCCATTGATATTGGCATTTTCCAGGTCTTATTTATGCAGTCATTTCTATGACAGTTTCACAGCAGACTTCCCACTGTTCTGACTTTTATCATCTTTCTTCCTCTCAAACTCCAAAAACAATATAGATTATAGATGAAGCCCTTGGTTGCCCCTCAGGAGTTGAGAGTGGTTGTCTATTGCTAAATACACTGCACATTGAGAACCTAGAATTCAGATTCAAGCTGGATCTAACTGCAAACCTCTTTTGCTATGGTCTAGCTTCCATTGTTCCAGGAAATACTATTCAAGATGCCAAGGAAGGAAGCAATTCAACAGTCCTGCTCAGCTACAGCATCTGTGAACCAAGCAAGTAAGTAGAGCATGACAAGTTGTGTATAAAGGTGCAATACGTGGCACTCACGTGTGGGTGATATTTTGCTTACGATCTAACAAAGAAAGCTTGCCTGAAGATGAGCGTGCAAAGCTAGTCACACTATTCAGCCATACAGGCCAGGCAGTGGTGATACACACCTTTAATCCCAGCAGTGACAGTAGTTAGCCACAGAAGTAATGTTGTGGTACACACTTTTAATACCAACACCAGAGAGGAATATAAGACAGGAGGAGGCAGGAGTCAGTCACTCTTCAGTCACGCTGAGGACAGGATCACCCTTTGTGGTCTGAGCCTTGCTAGAGGTTAAGAACTCTCCAGTGTTTGGCTGCTTTGCTTTTCTGATCTTCAGACAAGCTTTATTTGTCAGGTAATAAAATATCACCACACACATGTTGATGGCAACCAACAGCTATCTAACTGGACTAACTCAACAGGAGGCAAATCCTATATGGTACAGAAAACCTAGCCAGCTTCCCAAGACTAATGAGATCATGGACCTAAGAAAAAAATCTATTACCACTACTTTGCTAGACCAGCATAATTCATTACTACACTCTAAATCTTATCCTTATACCCACAGACAAGCTACCATGCCTCACCAGAGAATCCTGTCTTACTGCAAGTGGAGACCAACATAGAAAACCACACCTGGACACAATGCAGAGATCAGCAGATTAAAGGGAGCCCAGTCCGAATGGATAATATCTACATCACAGCTTGCGCATCTGAGACTTGGTGAACACCAATTTTTAAAACCCCTATTCTCAGGACTTTGATGTTGTTACATTACTCCAAGGACAAAGATATTTTGGAATGATAATAAAGGCTACTGTATGCCGGAGCCTTTTTTGGTACATTGTCTCATATCTCACATTGTGATATCCCTACGTGTTTAGTGTCATGGGCCCTATATTTTTGTATAAGAAAGCTGTTGTTTGGAGGAATTAGTTCCTTGCCCAAGGTAAAACACATGTTTAAGTGGCAGCACTGTAGTTGGAGACCAGTTTTTGGGGCAGCAGTTTGGCACGAAAATGAAAACTCCTGTAGATCAAGCTGAAAGCAATAAGGAAAAATGGCTTGTCCTACCTCCCTCTCTACAATTGGTTGCCTGGGGACTGACTTTGCATGTGTTCTATCTCTACAGTACCTACACAGAACAAGATGAAATTGGACTTCTGCCTAGCACTGCAGTTTCACTCCAAAGTGTCAAAGATTACAGATTTCTCCACCCGCATCAACTTGCCAGGCATTTAATTAGATGGAGAGTTCCATACTCTATTCCAAAGCTAAACTTTAAAGGAGGAACAAAATCTTACCAGAAAATGAATTCATTCTGCTTGAACTTTGCTGAGAACTGACTGGGTTGAGCAAATATTGATATATTTTACCCATTTTTTAAAAATCATTTGCCTTTCTTGTGTATGTTTAGAGGTAGGATGAACTTTCAGCTGGTTGTGACAGCTCAATACTCATTTCCAAAGACTTTTGGAGATATATATATATATATATATATATGTATATATATATATACATATATATATATATTTCACCCCGAATATATATATATATATATATTCGGGGTGAAAAACACTAGTTGATGACTTATTGTTTGCTATTTAAAATTCTAAACTCCAACTCTGAATTTAGTAACGTACGTATCTGTAATTCCTGCACCCCGAACCAGGAGATGGAAGGCTAAGGGCTGGGATCAGCTATCCTGGCTTATGCAAAAGCAAATGACCTGAAAGCCTCCACCCTGAAGGTAGCATGCAATCCTGTGAAACAAAAAGGAGCAACCAACAATCCTACCCAACTATGATGCTTATTAGCCACAATAGTGACCAACACGGATCAATAACACTAAGGATGCAGTGGGGACACGCATACCTTCGTAGTAACCAGGATCTCTCAAATCAGACATAAGGCCTGCTAAACAAGAAGGAAACAATGCCTGGTATGGTGGCCTAACCTAGTGAAGTGATGGATCTTGAAGGAGAAACAGCCATCACTTTGCTAAACTAGCCTAATCCCTAACTACAGTCTAAATATCTGTCATTATTATGATGAAGTGTTTGGGGAACCTTGGCAGATTCCATGGCAAGCAAGGGTGACCGAAGCAGGGGGCAAACATGCCAGGCAGAAAGAGCTAGGTGGGAAGTTTTATTAGAAAGGGAAAAGAAAAGAGGTAAAGAAACACAGAGACAGAAAGAGGATGGAAGAAAAGAGGGAGACAGGAAAAGTCCTGTCTGCCCCAGGGGAACAGCAGGAAAGAGAGAGTAAGTGGGTTGGGGGGGTCTTTCTTTTGGTTGTGAGCCTAGCCTTTAATGGCTGAGCCATCAATCCAGTCTGGGGCATCTTTCTGTTAAAGGGATCCTTTGTACCTACATGCAGACTAGTAGTCATAGCACCCTGGGCTGACCAGGGTACTGCCTGAGAGCGTTCTGCCAGGTGACAGGGGCAGACCAGCATGATGCCTGAATCCTTACACTTAGAATCCTTACACAGATAAATATAGTCCTCACCTCTCATCAATAGACAGAGACTGAAAATGCTCAGTCCCACCGGATGTATTACAAAGTAACTCCCAAACCTATGGCTCAGAGAACACTGCAGAAGACATGATGGGAAGATTGTAAGAGCCAGAGGATCGGGGAATTGCTGTCATACTGTGTCTCCTAGTAATATCAGATGAGTGTAACAAAGACAACAATGATACACATGCCAAAGTTGATGGAGAAAAGAATATATATATATATATATATATATATATATATATGGAATGCTGAGAGCTAGAGAATTACCCAAGGAAGGGAACATCAATAGGTTAAGCAATACCACCAAATGATCAGCCCTGAAAACAAACACACAAGAAACATTACAGACTGAGTAGGTTACATTTAAGAATGAATATGCATATACATATATGCATGCAGCAACAATAAACAAAGAAAGTGTCTATAGACTTGAAAGAGAGCAAGGAGGGGTGGGTACATGGAAGATCATAGAGAGGGAAAGGGTAGGGAAATAAATTGTAATTATATTAAATCTTGAAAAAAATAAACAAACAACATGTCTCAAACATTGTGGAAAGGTAATGATCAATACCCAAAGGTTGACCTCTGACCTGCACATGAGCACACTGGAATGCAGTACCTGCAGTACCTACACTCACACACAATAACACAGATACACACACACACACACACACACCACACACTCACATACACACCACACACTCACATACACACACACCACACACACACAATAACACAGACACACACACACTCACACACAATAACACAGATACACACACACACACACAATAACACAGACACACACACACATACACACACACACTTCCTTTTAAAAAGAAAAACACTAAAGTACAAGAGTCCCCTGGAGGCATTTTATATCAGTTAGTCTACAGTGCTTCTCAGTAATAAGCTGGAACTCACTACTTACACCTAACCAAATGAGTTTCATCAGTTCTGCAACATAATGTTTATGTCTTCTGATCTAATATCTTACTAAAGTAGGAAATTGCAATGTTTTATCTCTAGGTTTTGATTAAGCATTTTTCTATAAAAATACATCTCAACCACAAACATTATCTACGTGAGTTGTGCAGCTCCTTGTTAAGTACATTTGCTAATATAAACATGCAGAGAAAGGAAACTCATTGTTTATTTTTTCAGATTTTAACAGATCATTTTTTACATGAATGTTTGTACTGTAGCAGTATTTGGTGGCCTGTGGCTATGTGAAAGTCTTTTGTGAGTAATTTTTTCCACCGTTTCAACTGATTTTGTGAATAGTAGTTTAACCTATGAGTCACACCAAATATTCTGTATTGAGGAATAGAATTCACAGTATTGTATTATAAATGGTGCAATAGCAGCCACAAGAAGAATGCCTGAAGCTGTAACTGCCCATGCACAGTTCGTATCTCCAGATAAATCTGCTTGCTTTACACTCTGCCACAAGTGGCCTCAGTGATATATCCAGGAGGAGACCTGCAAAATGAGTTCAGTACAATGATGAGGTCCCATGGCACTCTTCAAAAGCTCAAAGCATATACCCTCATAGAGAATCTGAATTCAGATGCCTGCCATGACCATCAGGTGAAGCCAGAGAAGTAAAGCATCACTCGAGGCAAGCAAGCAGAGAAGGACAAAATTTCAGGCAATTAGAAAGAGGACATTGTCCTTCTCCAAGTGAGTTAGCCTGTTGGATGAGTGGACAGTGAAAATGTGCTACATATATGCAATGGAATCTCAATCATTTATGAAGAAAACGTGTCTGTAGGAAAATGGGTGGAACTTGAAAATATTATTTTAAATGAGGTAACCCAAACACAGAAGGACAAATACTGTACATTTTATTTCGGAATCAGATCCTTATTAGTCACTATTAAATATGTGTATCTAGGAAAGAGAAAAACAGAGGCATAAGCCAGGAAACCAGAAAGTGGCCCCTGTGACTGGGAAGGGGGAAGGTCTAAGGGAGGAGGTGGAGGAGACAGAGCAGAGTAGAAGATGGCAACACAGGGAACAAAGGGTACAGTTAGGGAAGGGGCAGGGAGATGAGAGGAAGATGTGTGTGAAAATACCATCCAAAAACCTGTTACTGCCTGAGCCAATCGTTAAAAGATTGCTGCTGTGCTTTATTTCTTATTGGTTTATTGGTTGGTTGGTTTGTTTGCTTGCTTGCTTGTTTTGAGACACTGTATCACTGTATCACTCCATCCATCCATACTGGCCTGAAATTTAGAGCACTCCTCCAGCCTCTGCCTCCCCAGTGCTGAGATTATAGGTCTGAGCCACCACACCTGACTCATAAGAGTTCACACACACACACACACACACACACACACACACACACACATACACACACACCTTTTTTTGAAAATAGCCTTAGTTATCCTTCATAACTCTGTTCATCTTTCTCTCCCCGCCTCTCTCTCTCCCTCCTCCTTCCCTCCCTCCCTCCCTCCCTCCCCCCTCCCTCCCTCTCTCCCCCCTCCCTCCCTCCCTCCCTCCCTCCCTCTCTCTCTCTCTCTCTCCCTCCCTCCCTCTCTCTGTCTCTGGGAAACCATATGTCCTGAACTAAACAGACATCTTATCGTGGTCACCTGATATCCTAAGAAGCATCACCCTGAGTCAGTCAGAAAACACCAAGGCTTGTACTCCCCTAGCTAGCAGAAATGGGGTCCCTTTATACGCCCACTTGGTTCGGGCCACACTTCTCACCCACTGCATTGGAGTGGTCATGTTTTCAGAGTCCCGGGTCCTAGGCATAACACATGTCCCTTCCAGGTCTCCCCTGGTCCACCTCTGTGACAACACTCAGCAGCATCTACTAGAGTAAATGTCTGTTTCTCTCACCTGCCTGTCTCTCCTATATTGCTATATCTTTAAGAGAGAACCCATGTCTTTTTTCATCTTTGTATATCTAGTTCATTGCATCTAGAATTTAAAAGGTGACTAAATATTTATTGAATGACATGACTTATTACACAGGAGTATCATAGTGACCCAAACCATCTCATTACATGTCTCTACTGAAAGGAACCTGCTCCTTCACACTCACAGTTTCAACAATCTATATTTATGACTCCAATTGTAAATGATGTTCATATCCGTATTATGGTCTTCATCTGAACTCTGTATGGGCATTTCCACTGTTGAAGAACACCGTTGCTGAGACTCTTCTACCACCACCATACACCTCCCTTTTAGTCCTTCTACTGTAGATGACAACACAGCCATCGGCTTGCGCTTCCTTCTAGGGATGTAAGTCTCCTCCCTGGAACCTTCTCACCCAGCACCATCCTTGCTCAATCAAATGTCCAATCCTGTCTACTTAACCTTCTGAGTCTTTATAATTTCCTTTATCTCAACTGCTATGGTCTATGGTCTCCCCAAAATTGATGTGCTGAAATCCTGTTTTTGTACATGCTTGTTTGTTCTTTGATAAATTCATACATTATGTAGCATGTCTTGATCTTCTTAACTGGCACCACCTTCTGTCATGTCATCGCACTCACTGGACCCCTTCCTCTTCCCAACAAGCGCCTCCTTTACTGCCATGCCTTTTTACACGCATTTGTTTACTTACTGGTGGGGAACATATGCGCCACGGTACAAATGAGGAGGCGGGAGGACACCTTGTGGCAGTCATTTCTCTGCTGCCACCATTATGTCCTAGAGATCAAACTCAGGTCACTAGGTTTGGTCGCAGTATTCTTAGCCACTGAGACATCTTGCCCACCTAAAGGCCATGTATGTTCATTCCCTGGGTGTTTTTTGGAGGGAAGTGGGAGTCTTTTATGATTCTTGTTTTCCCCTTGTGCTGGTGACTGAACCCAGAGTCTTGTACTGGTTCATCAAAAGCTCTACCACAGAGGTAAATCCTCAACCCCATGTAATTTTTTTACTTTGTAATGACCGGAGTTTGATTAGATGTTTCTATGACTGCAGGGTTAATTACTGAAATGCGAGCAACTTTACAGTGGCTACAACACTGAAGAAAAGCGACTTTGCATCCCCAACAAGCAATAGCTGCCAACAGCCCCATAGGCTAGGACTGAGCTCTCTGTTCAGGGAAAATCAATGAGAGCAAAATACCCAGAACTAAAATCAACACTCTTGAAGAAGATGCCTAAGGGATATTATCTTCCTTTTTCTGCCATGAGGAAGCTGCCACCAACACCTTGATCATGGGCTTTCCATATGGCAGAGCTATGAGAAATATACTTTTCATAAATAAGCCATTCCATCCACTTTCTTAGATTAACAAATCAACCATGAATATTCAAACCAGGCCCTCAATTCTTCACACAGGCTACTCTGAGAATGTCTTAGATATTTTTCTTGACTCTAATTAAAGAGCCGTGTAGGCCTGTTTTATCATAGTAATACATCCCTATTTAAGTAGCATTCTGATACTGTAGTTGGATAGTAAATGACACAGTCTTTGCTCTGTGTAGCTAAAGTAAGCACTAAGTTCTTTAGAGTTATACACACACTGATCTAACCCAGTCTCCCCTGGGGTGCAGTCTCTCCACCCCTCACTTTCCCCCTCCCTCTTCATGGTCCTTTTCTATTACACATCTGCTCATCCATCATTTACATCTTCTGTTCACACTCCTCTGCTCTCACATGCAAGTATTTTATTCTATCTAGAAAATGATGCCTTCGTAGATGAATTTTCTCTGCCTAAGAGTCTTACTTATTCCTATCCCTTTTCACCATCTGCTCTGCACATTCTCCAGACACAATTTCAATGTCATCTCCTATGAAGACTTCCTAGAAGGTAATCTTTCTTATTTCATGTTTTTGGAGGATTCTGGCCCTATTTCTACTGCAGAATTCACCATGCTGCATTAGACTGTAATTTAGAATATGTACATGTCTGTCTTAGCTGATTTGACAGCATATTTTTCCAGAAGGGACTTAATTTTCCTTGTGTATTCACAAGATGGAGAACACTGCTTCATTATAGTGTTAAAACTGAAAATTATGATGAATAAATGAATGAAAACAGCAAAAACAAAGTATTTGCTCCATCTTTCTTATACTGAACTCAGATACAGAAAGAAAAAAACATAAATGCTAGGTCCCTTGATTCTTCTTTTTCAATTTTTGGTTAGCATACAAAGAATTGTGTTTCAACATGACATTTTCACACATATTTACCATTATACTTCCTCATCCACCATTCCTTTCTCTATTCCCATCATCCCCTTCCCCTGTTATCCATCACCTTCCATGCCTCGAAAACTTCCCCGCTCTGCTTTCATGACATACACATCCATTACCCTCTAGTGTTCCTCCTCTCTTCAGACTCCCTCTCTCCTCTCACAGTGCCTTTTCATCTCACACACACACACACACACACACACACACACACACGCACACACTTAAATCCAGGTTCTACACATGAAAGAAAATGGACATTTGTCTGAGTCTGACTTATTTTAGTAACATAATAGTCTCTGGTTGCATTCATCTTCCTACAAATGTCTTAATTTCACTCTTTACAGCTGAGTAAAACCTAACTTTGTGTAGATATCATTATTTGCTTGTTCTACTTTTTGTTTAGAGACATCTAGGTTCCTTATCTTAGCTATTGTGAATAAGGCAGCAATAACAGATGTGCAAGAATCTCTGTAGCTTGCTCAGAATCCTTTGGGTATATGCCCAGAAGTGATATAACTGGGTCATATGGTAGTTCTTCATCTTACAATTTCTATCTGTTTGTGGCATATCCAAATGTCAAAAACTTACTTAGTACTATTTACAAGTTTATTTTCATTAATTATAATAATAATGGTGCATTTCTTTGCATTATCCAATGTAAGGCAATAAACTGAAAAGGAAAGGCATGTCTTGCAAGATGATAAAGATCAGTAGAATAGTGTCCCATTTAATTTTGTCAACTTGACACCAAGAAGGATCATCTCAGAAGAAAGGCTTGCATGAAGGATTTCCTAGATCATTCTGGCCTGTGGGTACATCTTGAAAGATTATCTTGACTTTAATTAATGCATAAGAATCCAGCCCACTGTGAGCAGCTCTGTCCCTAGGCATGTGGTCATGGGCTGTATAAGAAATCTAGCTAAGCATGACCTGCAAACAAGCCAGCAAGCAGCTTTCCTCCATGTTTTATTCCATACTCCTTCAGCCAATAGTGAGTTCCTGTCAAAAATAATACTGCCTTCAATAACAAGCAAGCCCTTCATTCACTTCCTGCCTTGAGTTCCTACGCTGACTTCCCTCAACAATGAAGAGTGACCCAGAAGTATAAGATGACATAAACTCTTTACTTTCCTAAGTTGCTTTTGGTCATTGTGTTTATCACAGCGATAGAAAGGAAACTAGAAATTACAGTGAAATATATGTTGGCCTTCCTTAGCCCTTCCCTGACCAAGCAAGTGGAAGTACTAAAGCAAAGATGCTGCTTTTCCCAAGTCTCAGGTGCATCATCTTCAAATTGAGAGGAATGGACCCAGGCCATTTCCACTCTGATACTCAATAGCACTACCATATTACCTGGAATTGGCAGAAATGCCACTAACACCTAAGAATGAATACAGAAATTAAACTTGAGAGAAACTCGCCCAGGGATGCCTTTGATGGAAGTAAACATAACTACACAGAGGCAAGATGATAAAGCAAAGGAAATCTGAATGATGCTAAGGGATGCTGGCTGAGAAATACAACCATCCCAAGTGAGCACAGGAGAAACACAGTGAGATGGCTGAAGCTTTAGGGTGTCACAAAAATGTGACCCTTCTGAGGCTCTATTAAATGGCATAGAAGGCAAAGCACTTAAAAGGCATGTTTAATCAACTGAAATAATAAATGTGTGTTGCTTCTTTGCATAATGCATCATAAAACAATGCATTGCATATAGAACAATAAGATGTTTTTCAATAAGATAAAGGCACTTACAGTAAGGGGTTCCAAAGGAGGCATTTATAATTATTCTCTATACATTTGTAATTGGCTTAATAGACAAGTGCAAAACACTTTGATCAAAGATCACCTCCATACCTTATGTTTATATATCTGTACATATACATAAATATGCTTACATAAATGTGTACATGCATGCACGTGTGTGTATGTGTGCATGCGTGTGTGTGTGCATGTATGTCTGTGCATGCATGTGTGTGTGAGTGTGTGTGTGTGCGTATGTGTGCACTCATGCACATGCATGCTGGGCCTGGGCTCTTTTTCTTCACTAATGCATAAGAATCTAAATGAAAGAAATAACATTAGAAGTGGATCTATCCAGCAGAGCCAAATAGATTTGTCAGTCTCAAGAATCTGTTACACACCTAACCATTTCTGGGTTGAATGTTCCAACCTGCAGAAACACCTCCTCAGGTTAGTTAGAGTCTCCCTCCTTCACCTCTTCAGTGCCATGCTCTGTTCTCCTGACAGCTGCTGTTTTGCCACTCTGTTGGTTTCTAAGCTGCGCTGCCTGTGATCTAAGAAAAGAGAGGATGGGTAGAAGATGAAGGCAGTGGAGCAGAGTAGAACAGCTGCCAGAGGAAGGCATGTGGCTGTAGGAAGTGAGAAGTAGATCCTCGAGATGGAGAAGCTTCTGCTGAGATGAAAACAGAACATATGAAAAGAGGAAAGCAGAGGAATTTGTTCCACAAAATAGTTCACTCTCATGATTCTGTTCTAGACAACCTTTCAACGGGCTATTTCCAGTCCAACTTAGTCAAAGGAAAATGAGTGCTTAAAGGCAGCAAAAGGAACAAAATGCTTTTCAATGAGACATAGTTAATGTCTTCATTAAAATTAATAAATTTAAATTAGGAACAGAAAAGTATTCTGTAAATAGGTGTTTTGCAATGGTTAAAGAGATTTTTTTCAAAGTATTTGGCTTCTGTTTCCATGGAGTCCACATGCAAACACCTCCTTGCCATTGAAAAGCATAATAATTTAGAGGAACATGAAAATAGCTGACAGGGTGAAGTTATTCATATTAGATATGTTTCAAGCAGATAATAAAATAATCTTTTAATAGTGTGATAAAAACTGAAAGAGACAATGATGAATACTTTTTTAAAAAACAGATATCAATAGCAGACTCTAAACATTAATTCCATCCACATTTTTGTTTTTGTTTTTTGAGATACACAACATTAATTTTTACAAAGATTTTCAGTGACTTACCTTCCTCCAAACAAAGGGCATCTTTTTATAACAAATTTAGAAGCAACAAGAGATCATAAATGCATGTCTTTAATCAGTTCTTTCCTGTTCTGAATAATACTGCTTTGTTAGAAAGTGATTTTCCATTGGTGCCTGGCCTAATTGTAGTCAGAGACTCCTCACTTCCTCCCGCAGCTTATGGGACCAGATGAAGAGGCTCACAGACAAACATTAGGTGGGGCTCAGGAACCCCGCAGAAGAGCAGGAGGAAGGATCAAAGGAGCAAGAAGAGTCGAGGACACTATATGAGAACAGGATCCATAGAATCAACTAAGCAGGGCTCATAGGGGCTCTCAGATACGAAGCCTGTGTGGGTCTGCAATAGGTCCTTGAGATATATATTGTGGTTGTTTAGCTTGGTGTTCTTGTGGGACCCCTAACAGTGGGAGTGGAGGGTGTCTCTGACTCTTTAGTCTATGCTTGGGAGCCTTTTCTTCCAACTGGATTGCACTGTCCAGCTTTGATATGAAGGTTTATGCCTAGTCTTATTGCATCTTGTTATGTCGTATTCAGTTGATAACCCTGGAAGGCCTGCTCTTTTCTGAAGGGAAATAGAGGAGGAGTGCATCTGGGCAAGAGGAGAGGTGGGGGGGGTTGGAACTTGGAGGAATAGAGGGAAAGGAAGATGTGGTAGGAATGTATTGTATGAGAAAAGAATAAATAAATATGCTATTTTCTAAATACACAGCATGCAATGTTCCCCAATGACCCAAGATGTCTATTATGCCCTGAGAGATAATTCTGCTTCCTCTCTTACCTTCAGTGTTACCCTTACATTGTGCTTCCATTCTTGGGAACCTTCATACTTTTATTTCCCTGTTGGCTAGTCCTGCTTCTTAACTAAAGATTGGAATATTACCCAAAGTTCTCTCTCATTTTGCTAAGTGCATGGTGTAGGCCATAAAGAACTCTACATGCTCCCACCAGAATTCACACCTCACGAGCAGTGGCACCAGCACCCAGAACCTCAGCCTGCCAAACTGTATCAAGCAAAGCCTCCCAGATGCACTGCCAGTTCGAGCTATGATGGCTTCTACTTTACTGTTTTCTACTTTTTAGTGGGGGGGGGAGTGTTATAGCTAGTAGGGGATCTAAATTCCAGGCACTTTAGAAGGAACCAGAGAAGTGACTCCATGGTGGTCTGCCTGCCTAACATGGACAAGGTCCCAGGTTCATCCGCAGCATTGCAAAACCAGTTCAGGGAAGGTAAGCCTTTCAAAACAGTATTATCACAGCTAATGGCATAGCTCAGGAGGATAGCCCTTCCTGAGTTCAATCCCTAAAACCAATACATGAATAAATTCCAGATGATTTCTCAATGCAAATGATTATTAACATGCATATTAGCTTCAAAAGTATAAAAGGTACAGTGGTGAGAAAACTTTCCAAATTCTCATATCACACATGATTTCTATCCTAAATTTAACTATTAATTTTAACCTATAGTATGTTCTAGTAAAGAAGATAAAGATAAATAAAGCATGACCTGGATAAGTGACCTATGCAATTTCTTAACTCACATTAGTTACCTTTAAAAAGAGCCAAATTCACTTTCATCTCCTAATTCATCACAGGAAATTCCATTGATTAATACCAAGAAGAACCGGGCTTTCCTTTCATGAGTTTACTGTGTGGCGAATGTATCTGCTTAGGTTTAATATAACCACCAAGCAGAAAATTGTAGCAGCACTATCAAAGCAGCAGAAGTAGGCTGATAAATTAGAAATGGAAGATGAGAAGAATTAATTGGTATTGAACATGAAAGGGAAATTTTAGTTCTTAAACTATGCTGTAATCTCTTCAATACTTTAATTAAACTCTCTCAAGTTTTAAAATCTTAAAATTTATTTTAAATGTTACCACTTGCCAACACAATTTACTCAAGCTGTCAGTTTCCTACTCTCAAGAATTTAATTTAGAAGTGATAGATTCAAGTCATCATCCCTCTGATGAGATTTTTTAAAGCTGACTCTTGGGAAGCTTCACTTTATAAAACAAATGGCCTTTCCCATGGCAGGTGTTCATAAACTGGTGAAGCTACCTCCACAAACAGCTTTGCATTCCTAGGAAAAAGTGAACAGAAACATGCCCCGAGGTCCAAGTTTTCCTCTCCCAAGAGGAAAAGAGAAACTCCTGATCATAAACAACTGTAAACACCAACGATCAGGGCACCGTTCTCATGGCAACAAGGGAATGTTAAAACCCAAAACCAGCCGGGCGTTGGTGGCACACGCCTTTAATCCCAGCACTCGGGAGGCAGAGGCAGGCGGGTCTCTGTGAGTTCGAGGCCAGCCTAGTCTACAAAGTGAGTTCCAGGACAGCCTCCAAAGCCACAGAGAAACCCTGTCTCGAAAAACCAAAAAAACAAAAAACAAAAAAAAACCAAACCAGGCATGATGGCACTATTACTGTGGACAAATATGTGGTGGAGAAGTGGGAATAAAGGAGAGGTGAGCAGCTTGTGTGCTGTGCAAAGAGGCAAAACTGCAGATGTGAAGGTGGTGAGGACAAGCTGATGTGAGTGGCCCACACAGCCACCTGAGGTCACCTGATGCCCAGGCCTACACTGCCACTGGGGGCCATGTCATTCTATATTAATGAGAATAAAAATTACAAAGGTAGATGACTTCAGCACATCTATGATAGGTCATAGGGTAGCCTCCACAATCCACAGCATTCATAAACTATGTAGTATCTTCCTGTTGAATGTGAACAGAACCTGTAACCCTCTGGCCAATAAGGTAGGAAAAGGTGTTGGAGTGAAAATGGTTATATTACAGATTATAGACATCTGTCTAGCAAGACAGTTCTCTCTGGCAACAAAGCAACTTGTTGTATGATGAGTTCCTATGGAAATAGCTGTGTCGCAAGGGACTTATAGCAGCCTCCATTTGACAGATGTCAAGAAACTGAGAGTGCCAATGCAACACTACAAACAAAGCTTAGTTCTGCCAACACCACATAAGGCCTCATGATTAGAACTACAGAACAGGAAAATTTCCTTTTGATAAGGATAAGGCAAGAAAATCTTATTATTTTGGTACTAATGCAAAATGTGAATCTTTTAGATTAAAAAAGAAAGGCATTTTCTAAAATGGGGAAAAAATGGTACACACTAATAAAACCCACAAACACTGACCCATTATCTGACAACTGCTACTACTGATTCCAAACTTTATACACAATCATTTAAAAACAAGGAAATTTCCTTGAATTCAACCTGGAATTATAATAAGTATTTCTTTAAAAGTTTCCTTTATGCTTAGACCCAGTTTTAAGGAACATTTTTTCTCATGAATAGACTAACTATGACAAGAGTAGAGGCTCCAAAGATGTTAATCAAGACAACAATGGCAGTCATTGACTTGTAACTTTTAGGTAATTACAAAATCTTTTAATACATTTTGAAATGTCCCCTTGTATATTCATAATATGACTCAAAACTAGTACCTTGATAAGCATGTATTAATTTGTGCTAAATTGAACATTGAACAATTGTTCTACCCAATACTAAGTATAAACTAAAGAAAATAAATAAACATATTTCTACATAAGAACTGTTTATGAATAAATTTAAACTTTATCAATACTACTAGAAATGCATGTTCACTGTAATTTATTTGTAATAATGAAAATTAGTATTGCTTAACCATTTATCAATAATGAAACACCCATGCAACAAAAATGCAGTAATGTGGTCATGGGAAAACAGAGATAAATGTCTGGTAGTATTTTTCATACCATGATCCAATGACTGACTGCACAGAATCAGCAGGGTTTTAAAGTCCTCAACTCTCTAATCAAAAGACACACAAGCTAGCTGAATGAATTACAAAACAAAATCCATCTATCTGTTATCTACAAGAAACTCAACCAGCTTTTAAGATTGGTGCCCCCCTCAAGAGAAAGGATGGAAAAAGTATTCCAAGCTAACACAATCAAGAAGCAAGCAGGAAGTGAGGACCCTTCTCTGAGCCCCAACTCCCTAAATCCCCCTACTTCCATCTCCCTGGGATTTTTCTGAGCCCAGAGAGGATCTGCCCTTCCTGGAAGGATCACCCTGAGTTTGGCCACACCTCAGTCTTCTGTGCCCTCCATTCTCTGCCCTGTGCTTGAGCCCCTGCCCTGGACTTGAGTCTTCAGTCCCCTCTGGCCTCCATCCTGTGCTTAAGAGTGTCTCAGACCCACCTGCACCTATCAGAGTATTAGACCAGCATGAACACACTAGAAGCGATTCTTAGACCCAAACCCACCAGGAGAGGAAGAGACCCCATGATCTCCCACTGGAAGAAGGGATGGGAAGAAGGCAATATAAAAACACAACCAACAACAGAAAAACCAGTAAACACCACCAGAGTCTAGAAACTCTACACCAGCAAGACCTGAACATATCAACACAGAAGAAACAGAAAAGAATGACCTTCAAAACAACCTCCTGAAAGTGATAGAGGCCCTCAAAGAGGATATGAGAAAATCCCTTAAAGAAATGGAAGAAAATACAAACCAAAAAATGCAAGAAATCAACAAATCTCTCAAGGAAAGCAAGGAAAGCCAAGAAAAAAACTATAGAACACATGAAGGAAACAATTCAAACAGTCCAAGACCTGAAAACCGAAATAGAGACAATTTTAAAAAACACAAACTGAGGTAATGCTGGAAATAGAAAGGCTGAATAAACAATGAGGAACTACAGATACAAGCATAACTAACAGAATACAAGAGATGGAAGACAGAATCTCATGCACTGAAGATAAACTAGAGGAAATAGATTCATCAACAAAAGAAAGTCTTAAATCCAACAAATCCTTAACACAAAATATCAGGAAATGTGGAACACTGTGAAAAGACCAAATCTAAGAATAATAGGTACAGAAGAAGGCAAAGAAGACTACCTCAATGGTGCAGAAAACATATTCAACAAAATCATAGAAGAAACCTTTCCCAGCCTGAAGAAGGATATGCCTATGAAAGTACAAGAAGCTTACCGAACATCAAATAGACTGGACCAAAAAAAAAAGTCCCCTCACCACATAATAATCAAAACACCAAAGATACAGAATAAAGAACAAATATTAAAAGCAGCAAAGGAAAAAGGCCAAGTAACATAAAAAGGCAAACCAATCATAATTACACCCAACTTCTCCATGGAAACTATGAAAGCCAGAAGGTCCAGGATAGATGTTCTACAAACACTAAGAGAACACAGATTCCAGCCCAGACTACTACTCCCAGCAAAACTCTCAATCACTATAGATGGAGAAAACAAAATATTCCATGACAAAACCATATTTATGCAAAATGTATCCACAAATGCAGCTCTAGAAGGAAAGCTCTAGAAGGAAAACTCCAACCCAAGGAAGTTAACTACACTCAAAATAACATGGACGATAGACAATCTAACTTTACTAGAACTCAGAAATAGGAGAAAAACTCACACACAAAACCACCACCACAAACGTATCCAAAGCAAACAAGAATCAGCAATCATTGGTCATTAATATCAATGGACTTAACTCACCTATTATAAAAAGACACAGGCTAACAGAATGAATATGAAGTCAGAATCAATCCTTCTGCTGCATACAAGAAACACACCTCAATTTCAAAGACAGATGCTACCTCAAGATTAAGGTTTGGGAAAAGTATTTCCAATCAAATAGATATAAGAAACAAGCAGGTATAGCTATCCTAATATCTAACAAAATAGACTTCAAACTAAAATAAATCAAAAGAGATGAAGAAGGCCATTTCAAATTCATCATAGGAAAAATCAATCAGGAAGAAGTTTCAATTCTGAACATATATGCCCCAAATATAAAGGCACCCATATTCATAAAAGAAACATTACTACAACTCAAATCACACATTAAACCCGATACACTTATAGTGGGAGACTTCAACATCCCACTCTCACAACTGGGCAGGTCCACCAGACAGAAACTTAACAAAGAAACAGTGGAACTAACAGAAGTTATCACCCAATTGGATTTAATAGACATCTACAGAACATTCCACCCAAACAGAAAAGAATACAACTTCTTCTCAGCAACACATGGAACCTTCTCTAAAATCTACCACATACTTGGCAATAAAGCAAACATCAACAGATACAAAAAATGGAATAACCCCCTGTATCCTGTCAGACCACCATGGCTTAATATTAGAATTAAACGTCAAGACTAATTGCAGAAACCTCCCAAACTCATGGAAATTCAACAATGCTCTATTGCATCACCCCTGGGTAAAGGAAGAAATAAAAGACTTCCTGGAATTCAATGAAAATGAAGGTATGACATACCCAAAACTTTGGGATACTTTGAAAGCAGTTCTAAGA
The DNA here is from genome assembly GCF_017639785.1 of Mesocricetus auratus. NCBI lineage: Eukaryota > Metazoa > Chordata > Mammalia > Rodentia > Cricetidae > Mesocricetus > Mesocricetus auratus. The sequence goes on along the minus strand of NW_024429184.1, from coordinate 45,753,288 downwards.
GGAAAAATCATAGCACTAAGTGCCCACATGAAGAAACTGGAGAATTGCCACACTAGAGAATTAACAGAACAGCTGAAAGCTCTAGAACAAAAAGAAGCAAATTCACACAGGAGGAGTAGACATCAGGAAATAATCAAATTGAGAGCTGAAAACAGTAAGTAGAAACAAAGAAAACAATACACAGAATCAATGAAACAAAGAGTTGGTTCTTGAGAAAATCAACAAGATAGACAAACCTTTATCAAACCTAACCAAAAGACAGAGAGAGACATACTAATTAATAAAATCATAAATGAAAAAGGGGACATAACAAAAGACACTGGGGAAATCCAAAGAATCATCAGGTCATACTTTGAAAATCTGTACTCCACTAAATTGGAAAATCTAAAGGAAATGGGTGATTTTCTAGACAGATAACACTTACTGAAATTAAATCAAGAACAGATAAACAATTTAAACAAATCTATAACCCCTAAAGAAATAGAAGCAGCCATGAAAATTTTTCCAACCAAAAAAAAAATCCAGGGCCAGATGGCTTCAGTGTGGAATTCACCAAATATTCAAGGAAGAGCTAATACCAATACTCTTCAAATTGTTCCACACAATAGAAGCAGAAGTACCACTGCCAAATTCTTTTTACAAGGCTACAATTACCTTAGTACCGAAATCACACAAAGGCACAACCAAGATGGGGAATTACAGACCAATCTCCCTCAGGAACATTGATGCAAAAATACTCAATAAAATACTAGCAAATCAAATCCAAGAACACATGAGAAAAATCATACACCATGATCAAGTAGGCTTCATCCCAGTGATGCAGGGATGGTTCAACATACAAAAATGCATCAATGTAATCTACTATATAAACAATCTGAAAAAGAAAAGCCACATTACCATTTCAGTAGATGCCGAAAAAGCCTTTGACAAAATCCAACACCCCTTCATGATAAAGGACTTGGAGAGATCAGGGATAACAGGAACAGCCTAAACATAATAACAGCTATATACAGCAAACCAACAGCCAACATCAAACTGAATGGAGAGAAACTAAAGGCCATTCCTCTAAAATCAGGAACAAGACAAGGCTGTCCACTCTCTCCATATCTCTTCAATATTGTACTTAAAATTCTAGCTAGAGCAATAAGACAACAAAAGGAGATCAAGAGGATACAAATTGGAAAAGAAGAAGTCAAACTTTTACTATTAGCAGATGATATGATAGTCTACATAAGCAACCCAAAGAATTCTATCAGGGAACTCCTACAGCTAATAAACACCTTCATCTCACTCATATATGGATTTTAGACATGGAGCAGAGCATTGCCAGCCTACAATCCCACTGCCAGAAAGTCTGAGGTGCAGGGAAGACCCTAAGAGACATATGCATGGTAACCCAGAGAAGGGTTATGGGACAAGGTCTCCTAATTGGATTGGGGGGTAAGAGGGGAAGGCAGAAGGAGGTGAGAAAGAGAGTGGGAAAAGAGAAGGGGAGAGGAGGACATGGGAGAGCAGGAAGGTTGATCCAGGGTAAGAATTGAGGAGAGAAGGATGGGAGATACCATAAAAGAGGGAGCTATTATAAGTTGGAGGAGAGATCAGGCACTAGTGGGATCTAGACAGATCTACAAGAATGATACAAACTGGCACTAAGCCTACCTTAAATGCCCTCCCACGAGAATGATAACTACCTTATATGCCATCCTAGAACTCTCATCCAGTGGCTGATGGAGACAGAGGCAGACACCCACAGCTGGGAACCAAATTGAATTCCTGGAACCGAGTTGCAAAGAGGAGTGATGACCAACGGAATCAAGAACAGGCTGGCAAACCCACAGAGGCAGCTGACCTAAACAAAGGGGAACACATGGACTCCAGACTGATGACTGAGGGGTCAGCATGAGACTGATCCAGACACCGCCCCCCACCAAACCTGGGTGTCAGAAAGGAGGCCTTCGCAATCTGTGAGACCTTGGAGAGTAGAGCAGTATTTATTCCTGGCATACTGAGGGACTCTTGGAACCCATACCACGTGAAGGGATGTTCTCTCTGCCTGGACACATGGGTTAGAACCTAGGCCCTGCTCAGGATGATGTGACAGACTCTGAAAATCCCTCATGGAAGCTCTTCCCCTCCCTGGGGAGTGGAGGGGAGATAGAGTGGGGGCAAGGGGTTGGGAGGTTTGGGTGGTGGGGGAGGAGGGGAGGGAGAGGGAACTGAGAGTAACATGTGTAAAAAGTTAAATAAAAATATGAACAAAAGAAGCAAGTAGGCATTGCTGGCAAAATAGACTTCAAACTAAAACTAATCAGAATGGACAAAGAAAGGTATACATGAAAGATTTTGTCCTACCTGGTCCCACAGCAGCTCCAGCCCCAAATAAACACATGGATGCTATATTAATTATAAAATTGTTGACTGATGGCAAGGGCTTCTCTATTAATTATAAAATTGTTGACTGATGGCAAGGGCTTCTCTTACTGGCTAGCTCTCTCTTAATTATTAACCCATAACTACTAATCTATGTATTTCCACATGGCCTTATCTTACCAGAGAACACCTGGTGTGCCCTATCTTCCTGCCTAGCCAATGGACAATCAGTGTTTTATGCATCAACCAATAAGAGACACATATATAAAGATACCCCCCATCAGAAAGGCAGTTCTTTCTAGTCAAGGGATTGATTAATCAGGAAAATATCACAATAGCAAACATTTATTCACCAAACTCTAGGGCACTCAATTTCATAAAAAGCATACTGACAGAATTAAAGACATGAATTAAAACAAACTCAATAACTGTAGGAGATATCAATATCCCAATATACCAATAGGCCATCTAGAAAAACAGAGAGAAAGAGAGAGAGAGAGAGAGAGAGAGAGAGAGAGAGAGAGAAACTCAGAAAGAAATGACTTTTAACTTTGAGTGAACCTAACAGATATCTACATAATATCCCACACAAATTCAAAAAAATATACATTCTAATCAGCAGCACATGGGATCAACTCTAAATAGACCACATGCTGAGACACAAGGCAAATCTTAATAAATGCAGAAATTATTTAAAAATCCCATGTATCCTATTCAACCATTATTCAATAAAACAAAATCAAGAGCAAATAAAATTCTGAGAAGCATATAAGCTCATAGAGATTAAATACATCATTACTGAATGAGGACTGGATCAAAAAAGAAGTCAGGAAAGAAATGAAAATATTCTAAAACTAAGTGAAAATAAAAACCCAACATAATAAAACCTCTGAAACATATCAATAGCAGTTCTAACAAGAAATTTATATCCCTAAGTACCAACAATAATTAAGTTAATCCATGTAATGATAGAGCTTGCAGATATAATAAGAACTCTAGAGAATTCTCTTGACGAAAATTGAATATGATAAAGTCAAAATCAAATAATACTAATAATTTTTAATAAATGAACTGTGGGTTCTAGTAGGCTTTAAACTGCCCCTGTCAGATCTCATGTGATTGTCACTTGTTAACAGATTACTGTGTTTTCATCTCCACTGTATCTGCAAGAAAGCCACACTACCAAGGAACTAGTCATAGCTAATAACTGTTTGAAGCCAATATAGTGAAGGGGCTCATTTCTGCAAGATCCAACATTGCTAGGCCACTGAAGCATGAGGATTGGCCATAAATGTTACCAGAACATTGTAAAAGTTGTATTATAATCTAAGAGTCTTTGTACCCAAAATCACTTCCTTCTCTCCTTTTATAAGAACCACACTTGATCTAACCTGTCTTCTAGCTGCACTGATTCTTTTCTCAATTTTGCACACTTGTTCTCCCACCCACCCCATTAGTCAACAAATCTCTTGCACCTCTAATTTCATCTTGTTCTCTGCTTCTTAGAGGATCCAAATTAACATCCTAACTGGTTCAAAGCATGAATTTTTAGCAAATACATTACCTAGTTTGCCACGAAAAAATATTAGAAAAAATATTAGAACATTTTTCTTACTTTTAGCATATATATAAACTAACCAGAAAATGCCTCTGCTGTCACTATCCATTATCTCTTTTCTGATGACTTATCTAAAAACCACCACTTGACCTCCTAGTTTTGGGAGAATATGTGGGCTGTCAAGAGACCAGCACACCCAACCACACTATCATTCCTTTCTTCTTTCATGATTTCATTCAAAATGCACCAAGCACCACCCTGTGGACATTAATTTTTGAGGTCCTAAGTATGCAATGTAGACAAGATTTCTGTTCTAATGTAGATTAATATCTGGAAGGTTAAAAAAGTATTTTAAAAATAAAGTATTTAAAAAGTAAACATGTAGCTAACACTTACCTCAAATGCCTTATGGAGGGAAAACATGGAACCACAAGAGAGCATGGCAAGAAAGAACAACTGACTGAAGAAACCTTCTAACAGGTTGATATTTAAGCAGAGACTAAAGAAAAAGAATACACCAATGGCTAATGTTTGGAAGAATGATTCAGGAACGGGGACAGATGGGCAGGTATGGACTGAGATAGGGCTTGGAGATGGAAGCATCATATGTGAGAAATGTCAGTTAGAAACTGTGCATGGAGAGACAGGAGAGGGCCAGATCATCTGGGGCCCTGGTGACATTTAGGTTGGTAAGATTTTAAGAAGTCATTGTAGAGGGCTGGAGGATAGCTCAGCAGTTAACAGCTCTGGCTGCTCTTCCAGAAGACCCAGATTCAATTCCCAGCACCCACATTGCAGCTCAGAACTGTCTATAACTCCAGTTCCAGGGGATCCAACACCCTCACACAGACAGATCTGCTGGCAAAACACCAATGTACACAAAAAATTAAATAATTTATAAAAAGAAGTCATTGTGGGTACTAAGCAGAGCCTAAGAAGGAGAAATGAGATGAGGGAGTCTAGAAAGAATGTGATCCAATTAGTCCTAAAAGGTGGTCATATGGAGACACTTAAAGGAGGCCACAACAGTAAGAGTTTGGCGGGCCATTGGCAAGAACATAAGTACATGCATCAGGTTTTTATCGCTGTGACAAAATACAGGAGAAAAACAACTTAAGGGGGGAAAGGCTCACTGAGCTCTTATTTTCAGTCCATGGTTGACTAACTCCATTGCTCTGGGCCTGAGGCAAGGAAAGATATAATGGAGAGAGCATATTGTAAGGGAGGCTGCTCGTGGCTCTTAGAAAGTGAGAAAGGAAAGACCAGGGACAAGGTATACCCTTCAAAATAATGCTCCCTATAGTCCATCTAGCTGTAAATGCATCCGTGGATCAATTTATTGATGATGTCAAGACATTCCTAATCAAATACTCCTCAAAGCCCATCAGATGACAATCAAGATGTTAACACAAGAACTTTGAGGGGGACATTTTAGGTTTAAACTTAATATTCTACCCGTTTGCCAAAATGTCACAGTGCACAATGCATTTAGTTCATCTCCACATCTGCAGTTTCAACAGTTGCAGCACATGCCAAAATCCAACTACAATGCCTTTGCTGAGCCACAAGTAAAACTTTGAACTGTGAGGCCCTATAAGACTCATTTAAAAAAAGAAAAAAACAATTCAATTGCCCCATTATAGAATTGCATAAAACAAACATTCATATTGTAATAGAAAAACAGAAAAGTGCAATGAGCCCAAAGCAAGACAAAAATCTAGCAGAGCAGACACAAATCATGCAACTCCATGTCCAGTTTCTGAGGAGCACGATACAACATGAGAATGGAAGCCTTGGGCAGTCTTGTCCCTAAGGCCTTTCTCACTGCAAACTACAAGCCTCCCCCTCTGAGAGGGTCATCTCTGATGGCTACTGGAGGTCTTTAATGACAGGAGTTTCACATTCCTGTCACTTTTATCTCCCTGTGTAACACAAAAATTAAAATACCCGGAGACAGATATTAGGGTTCAAGCTTCAAGCTGAAGATCAGAAAAGCAAAGCAGCCAGCTCTTTCCTCTACCTCAGACTGAAAGGCAATCCTGGCTCCACCAAACCTCATACTGCAAACTCAGACTGCTATGCTGTTCTCAAAGTGGCTCGAGACTCTAATCAACGCCTTCCTATCCTCAATGTGGCTGGAGAATGAATCCCAGCTCTGACACCCTGTTCCTGTCTTAAATACCTCTCATGAGTTCTAAGAATAAAGGCCTGTGATTCCAAGTGCTGAGATTATCTTTGCGTGAGCTGTTTCTCTTTATGACTGAATCAATTTCATGTAACTCAGTGTGGCCTTGAACTAACAGAGATCTTCTTAAGCCGGGGTCCTGAAATTAAAGTTGTGTAATACCACTGCCTGATCTCTATAGCTGGCTTTGCTTTCTGAATCCTCAGACAAGCTTTAATAAATCATAAATAATGTATCACCACATCCCTGTGGTCTACACTGCTTCTTTCACTTTATCCTCACAGATCTATGAACCACCCTCTTGAGGGCCACCTACAAGGAGCCTGACCCTGCAATTCATTGCCTGGCTTCCCAGATGTTCCTCTAAAATCTCGGTGGCAGCTTCTACTCATACATTGAATTCTTCCAGGTCGGCATCATAAATATAACACCAAAATCTTCCACCAACTAAAAACCAGTCCTTCCTACTTGGACCATAGCAGAAGAATGACCTCCTGTGTCTGAGTGGCTAAACCAGGGAAGCACTTCCCAAGGTAACCCTGGACAGCCTCCAATGCATGGACCTTTGGAAGATACAAATCACAACACAGGTAAATGGCAAAGAGGTCAAGTCAGAGTAGCACACCAAGAAATTATACAGTAAGAAAGTACATGTGCTTCAAAAAGCCACTATATGTGATATCCCAAGAGACTGTTACTGGACACTGGGATGCTGAGAGATACCAACAGTGGGTGATGATTTTAGAGTAAAGGAACATGAGGGAGACCCTTTCCTGGGCAGCACACAGCTAAGGAAAGCAAGCCTTTCTGCTTCCCTCGGCTCCTTCTAACATGTAGAGAGCTACAGTGTAAGAGCCTATAAGAAGCAGGAGAGACAATTCAAATAAGTGATGCAATAATAATAATAATGATGATGATCATGGTGATGATGACCATGATGATGATGAAGACACTCAGGACTTACCAGAAACAGAGGTTCACCAGCTCTTCCACAGCCCTAAATCAGAAATGTATGAAATAGAATCTGATAATTTTTAATAAACCCATTCTCCCATGTGATTTTGAAACTTGGGAAATTGTGATGATCCCCAGTGTACAATTTGGGAAATTTAAAACCATCTTAGGTGATTTTAATAGCTATAAGTAACTTAAAAACTAGAGGATCTGTCTGGGGTCATCAGTAAAGAACAGAGATAGGAAATCAGATTGTCATTTATATCATTGCTTTAGGAAAATAACTTTCATAATTCATCCAATGATTGATAAACAAGTACAATGACAATAATTTTAAGATTCTGCATTTGTAAATGTCCATTATTCTAACAAGTTAGAATAATACCTTAGTCTTTATATCCAATAGTAAATATGAGCACTAGCATTTTGTTGACAAACTATTCAAATACTTGCCCCTCAATAGCTTATACCCAAACAGTATAGTCTTCCAAGATATGGAAGTGGGAGTTACTTTTACAACTGAGCCACAAGCCACATATCAATGCAATGTCACAGCAGATTCCTCTGGAGTAATGCAAACAATTTTATTAAGAAGATCTACAGGTTGATTCAAAGAGTGTGCTGTCATTTGCTTATGCATAAGCCAGGCTATTTCTTTTCTTCTATGTTTATTGTTTTAATTTCAGAGACTGGCATTATTCAGTGTGGTTTTGGGTACTTCTAGGTAATACTTTTTGTAAATCTGTTACTAGAGTTGTTAACTAAGTGAATTTCTTTTACATTTGTCAAAAATCTTTCATCTACACTAGTTTATAACAGGTCATGCATGTGTCATAAAATGTATGCATTTTTGTAGGATATTAAGAATTGAACCTAAGTACTTACACATGTCAAGCAATTACTCAACAACTAGCTATGTATAGTGTTTTGAATATCAAACCTGTAATATTCTTAAAAGAAAAATGGGATTCTTAGGAATCATAAACATTACTGTAATACAAAAAAGACATTCTTTACAGTTGTTCCTGGTATACCTGCCCTGAATATTCTTTTAGCACATGGATTTGGGGAGGAGCCATCACTTTTTAATGAAATTTCAAGTTTGTTAAAATAAACTGCAGCCCAGGCAGTTTCCAGTAATATAATATTCTTATATTGATTAAAACATTCCTTGCTGAGCACATGTTCTGTCTTACACTCTCACAGATGAGATGACTAAGCCTTCTTACGAATGGAGGAAGAGAGGCCAACTTCTGCCCTAAATAAAGGATAGCACTGCTCTTCTCCCAGCTAAGCTCTCAGAGGATAGGATACTGCCCCAGACATCCCATGGAACAGGCTCTGTGAAGCACTGAAGAGTCAGAGGCCACATTATGCCTTTAGGACGGTGTACAAACAGGTGAAAACCTCAACTTGACTTAAGGAGAATCTGAGGGTGGGGCCAGTGGAGCAGCCACTAGAAAACAAGGAAATGGCTCAGTTCTTCCTTAACCATATCAGCTACAAAGACCAGTCCAATAGTGGTTTAGAACTGCCCAATGTGGAGAACATGAAGCTACCAAGGTTCCTATCGCTGCTTTAATTAGTTCTTACTGTGGAGATAAAGCTCTTAGAAATACAAGGCACATCCTGCTTTTGTGTGCTTTGTGAGACTCAGTAAAGTCACAGAGGCACAAGAAAGAGTAGTATGAGAGTATGTTAGTTCCTAAGGCTAAAAAATAGCTGTAATCATGCAGAAAGAAAACTTTTGGGTTTGAAAAACCTAAATTTTTAGGAAGATTGGAAGGGAGGGTTGGTAACATACTAAGATGTACCTGCGAAGCCCCGAATGGAAGCTGCTTGACCCCAAGCTCCTCCAGAGGTGGAAGCACAGCTGGATGCAGGGAAGAAGACTCTTCAACTTTTTTTTGCACAGATGCACTGCTCCTCAGGGAAGCTGCCTTCTTCAGTCCTCTTCAACAGGACTGACATTTGTTCCCACCTGCACAGTGCAACAGTGACATCCAGTGGTTCCTACATGCAAGTGCACTTTCAAGGGGGAAAACAAAGAAAGTACTTCCAAAAGTAATGTTTCCTGTCCCTAACATTCCCAAAGTTCACCTCTACCAGCACTTTCATAATTATATGACAAGAATAGAGTGGAAAAAACTTGTGCATCACAAACAATTCAAGTCTCACCCTGCTTCTTTATGATATATGCTTCTATGGAGTTTTTCTTTTTTTTTAATTTCAGCACATCAGCTTAACCTGGAAGTAAAACCACATGCAGCAGGATGTTATTGGATTCACCACTCAGTAGAAACGTTTAGATTTTCTAAATGTTTCTTTTTTGAAATACCTTTTATTTGTGTGTGTGTGTGTGTGTGTGTGTGTGTGTGTGTGTGTGTGTGTGGATGTATGCGTATGTGGGTATGGATGTGCACTCATGCGCGTCCCCGGGGGTGTCCTGGTAGCCAGAAGAAGGTGTTGGCTTTCCAGGAGCTGGAGATCTGTCAGGTGAGAGTGGTCAGGTGTTAGTACTGAAAACCAAATCCCAGCTCCTCTGCAAGTGCAGAAAGTGCTCTTAATTACTGACCCATCTCTCCAGCTCACATAAATCACTTCTTAATAATTCACTGTTATAAATTTAAACAACACACATATGATCCATTATTTATTGTTTTCTTTTTCAACTTAAGTATCCACTATACACGCATATGGTTCCAACCTTAGATCCCACACAGTAGTACCATATTTGTCTTTTAAACGTTTCAAATGAAGAAGGAAAAATACTTAGTGGAGATTCATTGGCAATAAAGAGTACAGTTTACTGGGGTTCACCGACACTGACCCAAGGCACAGCTGGCATTCTAGAAGCACCTTTCCGTTTCTTGACTGCATGGTGCTTCTTCCTATTCAACAAGCGAAAGCTCAAACCATAGGACACAAACTGTTTTATTGGCCCTCAGGAAAACCATGGTTGTGCATATATGATGCTGTGCAGGGCTGTATCTATGCGAGACGGAAGTGGAAGGAAATCAGAAGAGTGTGATTCCAGCCAAGTGTGTCTCATTTCAACCACGTGACCATGTAACACACTCGTGTGTGGTGTCTTCTAATGAAATCAAGATCTTACAGAATAACCAATATGGAGCCACTTGGCCTGGGTCGTGGGAGGAGTACACAAAGGGAAAGACTACAACAACACTATGGCCATCTTGAATTACTTCATTGTAGCCCAAGGTCAGCTGTGTCGGCTCCCTGCTCTTTGGAAATCACTTTTTCTTGGATAAAACTTGACCTTGCCCCAATCCCACATTCTAAGGACATGGACTGGTCTTCACATTCCCCGATTCCTCCCACAGATGACCTTGTGGGGCTGACATTTATTATCTAGTACCACCACAACCGACTTCTGCAGTCTCTCTCTGTTCTCTTCACTCTCCTTCTAGCGGCACTAAAAACAAGCTACATAAAGGCGGGGCTCTCTCCAATAGTCCTTCCCCTCGGTCAAAAGCAAGCACTTAGTGCATGGTAGTCACATGTTCTCACTGTCACTCAGAGGGGCTCAGCCACCTTCCTCTATTCTCCCTCCCATGTCACCTCCATGCTTTCTCACTTAAATGGCTCCTTAAAGTGATTTAATGACGCAAGGGACAATTCTCCAAATGGAGAATTCTATAAACAGAATGTTCTCACTGTTAATTACCTACGACGTAGGTAAAACACACCTAGAACGTACTTCAAGACATGTTGCTATGAAAAATATGTATAATTTACATTTCTCAACTAAAACACCACATTTACACAGAGTGGGCTACCTGTCGGGAATGAAACGTTACCTCTTCAGTGGCAGGAGACGCTCTGTATCATGAGAGTGAGTCTCTAGAGCAGTACTTTAAGTCTGAAACATCCCCGTCTATGCATGGTCACAGAGGTTGTAGCATATGTTGGAGTAGACAGCATGGGAGCCGAGGGCAGGAAGTCAGTGTGTGTGTGCACTAACCTGCTCTCTGAATTTAAATATAAATTTTTCTTAATTTTTTCATCTCAGTAAAAATAAGACAAAACTTTAAATAATATATAGATAAATGATAAAACTTCACTTGTCGAAGCTGCCAGCAACTCTTGCTAAATACGAATATTCTGAAACACAAAAATACTGTCTCCATTTTGTGAGCCATTCTTACCACAAAGATGACACACACAACACACTTTTAATTTGCTGGGCTTTACTAGCATTTTATCTGTCACTGAAGTTTAGACCAAGACTAAGAAGATTACACTTTTATTAATGTGCTTCACTATAGCCTGAGGTCATTGTAACTCACTCATAGTCACCCGTTACCTCCCCATCCTTCCTGCCCATGTCACTACCCAAAGGCAGTCCTGTATTTTCCTATGGTATAAGTATTATTTCATATGTCTGTTCCACTATGTTCATAGCAGCATTATTTGTAATAGCCAGAACTTGGAAGCAACCTAGATGTCCCTCAACCGAAGAGTGGATAGAGAAAATGTGGTACATTTACACCATGGAGTAGTATTCAGCAGAAAAAAACAATGGAATCCTGACATTCGCAGGCAAATGGATGACACTAGAAGAAACCATCCTGAGTGAGGTAACCCAGTCACAAAAAGAGAAACATGGCATATACTCTCTCATATATGGATTTTAGACATAGATCTGGGGAGTGCCAGCCTACAATCCCATGGCCAGAGAGTCTGGGAAACAGAAACTTCATTTAGTGGCTGATCGAAGAAGAGGCAGACTCCCTCGGTTAAGTACAGAGCTGAACTCAAGAAAGCCAGTAACAGAGGGAGGACTGATGACCAAAGGGATTAAGACTGGGCTGGTTTAACCCCCAGAAACAGCTGACCTGGCAAAGGTTAACTCTTGAATCCCAGGCATCAGCCTGGGAATCCAGCATGGGACTGATCAAGACCCCCTGAATCTGGGTGTCAGTGAGGAGGCCTAGGGAATCTATTGAGCCTTGGGCAGCAGATCAGTATTTATCCCAAGTATACACACGGACTTTGGACTCCCATCCAACAATGTGAGGTGCACTCTCACCCTGAACTCTTGGGGAAGGGTCTAGGCCCTGCCCTATATGAAATGACAGACTATGGACACCCCCACGGAGGGCCTCACCCTCCCTGGGGAAATGAGGGGATAATGGGGGGTCTGGGGGAGGGCACGGGAGGAAGGGAGGGAAAGGGAAAGGGACCTGGAACTGACTTGTGAAGCAACCTTGTTTCTTATCTAAATTTAAACTGAGAAAAAAATTTAAAAAAATAAAAAAGTATTATTTCATGTCATATATATGTATATATATGAATATTTATATAAATCCATGTATTTGTAAGCAGAAAACCCTAGAGGTATACCCACAGTTTTATGCTGATTACCTCAGGGTAGCAGATATTTCAAAGTTATGTTTGTTACCTGTATTTAAACTTTTCTATGACACATATTCTGAAAATACAACAGTACAATTATGACTAAGAACTTGAATATCTCACTCTTGCCACCACATGACAGATGGGGGTCTTGCCCCCCTGCTTGTTTGTACCCCCACCAACAGGATGAGCTTTATTGGGCCGCTCAGGTGAGGTGCAGGCCTGCTCTCCTTAGTGCTGCTGCTGCTGCTGCTGCTGGGGCAATGCCAATGCTCTCACTCTCATGACCTCGGGGCCAGCTCCCCCATCCCCAGGATCATCTGTGACTCACACAATGGGGTCAGCTCTACTATGCTGCCCTGGCTAGTTGCAGGGTCTATTCTGCCAATCAGTGCAGCTGGTAGGGGGGTAGGATCAGCTCTCCCATCCTCCTGACCCTGGAGCCAGCTTTTTCTGGATGTTTTATTAATTCTTTGATAATTTAATACACTGTATCTTGATTGCATTTACTCTTATCCCAACTCCTTCCAGATTCATCATTCCCATTCTCACCTCCCTTCCCATCCAACATAAGAGTTTTCTTCTTTTTTAAAACCTATGGAGTCCCCTGTGTTATCTAACTGCTCTTGGGGGTGGGGCCTGCTCTGAGTGTGGTCAACTTACATAGGATCACACCACTAAAAAAAACCTAACTCTCCTCTCCCAGCAGCTATTGCTAATAGCTCCTTGGCTACTTGTAGGATTAAGTGTATATATCCTCCCCACATTCTATGATGGATTTTGCCTGACTTGAGTTTATACAGGTCTTTTGCATGCTGTCACAGTTTCTATAAGTTCATTTGTGCAACTGCACTGCTGTGTCCAGAAAACACCTCTGGCTCTTACAACCTTATGCTCTCTTTTCTGTCAAGATCCTGGACCCATAGGGAAGGCTTATGATATAGATATACCATAGTTACTCCCAGAATATTCATGCAGGTAATGCACAAATGAGTATGTATTGTCAGACCAGTTCTTGTAGTAGACAAGGGTACATAGATGGGTAAGATTGACAATTACTTTTTATCCTCTGGTAACATGAACAGTATCTTCCATCACTCAGAAAGCTGTCATAGAGATGAAGCTTCCAGATGAGTACAATCTTGAGTTCTCTCTATTCTATGACTCAAGCTGTGAGATGTTTTCAGCAATAGTCTTACTGTAAAGTTTTAGAAGGTAACCAAGTGTAATAGTAATAGTATTGCCTCATTGACCACCAACTCAAAGGGGACTAAATCATTCCTGGTAATGAGGTTCTTATTTTCTAGCATATGATATCTACTTGGGTAATGAGGACCTCTGAGTCCCAGACTTGGTGTCCTCTCAGGGTCCAGGCTAGGCATTTACAGCAAGCAGTTAGGGTTGGCTAAAGGGATCTGAGGGTGAACGAAACAAATCAGCTCACACACATATTCTTCTCATGGTTCTTTATTCTTCAAAAAAAAGTTTCTCCCCTATCCCACAAAGTTTCCAGTTTATATACCCACACAGACACAATTAGCAATCACCCAGCAATAGCAAGGGTACCAGGCACGTGTATCTCAGGGCCAGGAAAGCAAATAAGATCTGACAAAATCAGGCACGTTAAGTTTCAAAGGGGATGCGACTTGTAAAACATCCAGGCATAGCTTAAGAGGGAGGGTTAATGGAGTAAGGAGCTGTGATTCCTAAGAAAGGAGAAAGGGAGCTAGTATGTAAAACTACATGTGTGTGGTTAGTTAAGCTGGAAGTTTCTAATTGATAAATGTAGAAAAAGAAGGGGAAGAGATGTTGTAGCTTTGTGCTTTCTGGCTTTTGCTTTCATGGGGGCTGGGAACACAGTGTCAAAGTAGTCATGGCAACCAGCTTAATCTGCAGAAGGAAAACTGGTGGCATTTGATCTGCATTAGCATTTTTCACCAAATGTTAGCTGATTAAATGGGATTTCTCAGTTCTATAGCAAAGAGGAAAGAGAAGGTTATATAGTGTAAGATCCCGAAGCTCCTGCTTGCAGCCTCAGGGTAAGCAGCAGGCTCTTTTACTGCTGACACCCCGGTGAGAAGGAATTTCCTTTCTCTGGGCCTATTGGAGAATTCAAGGCACCTAGTATATATTCTATGTATCAAGATTATACAGCCAAATAAGAAGTCATCCTCCTGACTTCCCACAGATGTATGTGCCTAATAGATGAAATACTTTCATGAGATAAACACACACAAGCAGTGGAAATCACCCAAAGCTATTCTTAGGGAAGAGATGAAGTGACTCATGAGAGAAATTACTGACAGGAGCAACTGATTTCCACAGCCAGTGACTCCATGGCCTTACCAGGTAGAACTCCCTTATCACTCATGATAGGTCTGCCTGTTGAATATTAGTTATCCTGATGTATTCCTCATGACCCTTGACACTTGGAGTATCAAAAATAAATAGAGCCAGCAAGACAGCTCAGCAGATGAAGACACTTGCTGCCAAGCCTGACAATTTGCATTCAGATTCTGGGACACAAATGTTAGGGAGCATCAACTACCATGTTATCTTCTAAGCTCCACCCATACACTTTGACATTCAAATACATATACATATAACAAACTAAGTAATTTAAAATCTAAAAATCACTCCATACGACTCTTTGGTGGACAGTCAGTCCATCATGGTTTTGATTTTTATTCCCTTAGTAACTAATGTTGAATATCTTTTCATATCCTTATTTGTTATTCACACAATGTATTTAATCAAATGTCTACATTTTTCAAAACTTATTTTTGCTACCAGATGTCTATCATTGATATTGAACAGTAATTTTTTTATATCCAGCAGGTCTATTGTCAGATGTATTTTGCCAATATATTCTCCTTTTTGTGGCTTTCCTTTTTGTAGTACTGTATTTTGAAAGACAAATATTATCTATACTAACTGTTCTTATCACAAACCCTAAGAAATATCAAGGTTACAGAATATTGTCTACCTTTAATTAGAGATGAGAAAATTCTGACTTCAAATTAATACAAAGATTCCCAAATGCTGTGGGTAAAAGAATTACCTAGTTCTTGTTACAAACCCCTACTCCCTTTCTACTTTCAGAGACCGTAGTTATGTCTGCATAGGCAGGGATCCAGGAATTGGGATTTTGAAAGCACCACAGGCAGTGCTAAGTGTATAATTAAAAAATCAAAATTCAGACAGCACTTTCAAGTTCCCGTTGTCCTCACTGATCTTTCTGATTCCCCAACTTGATTGTAGGCATCTTCTTAATAATGTCCAAAAGATGGCATATATAACAGCTAAGCCAAAGTATCTGGACACAACCAACCACTAATGAAAGTACCTGAAAAATGTCAGTTCGGAACATGTAAACTTTTTTTTCTTACCATGATCCTCTAAACAATAGAGCATGTATATTGTATTCAACACTGTAAGTAGTCTAGATGTGTTCTAACAGCAGTTTTTGAATAGATTAATGCAAATAATACATTTTATGTGAGAGGGCTTGACTGAGCATACATAGACTTCAGCAGAACCAATCTCAACAGATATCAAGAGATAATTGCATATTCATATGAACTAAATTGTATATATACTACCCAGCATATGTACTGTTAGTTCAAAATGAAGAGTGGCACAATTTTCTGGAAAAAAAAAAACCCTTGCGAAAATAAATAGGAAAGTACGACCCGCCCCACAACTACTTTAATGATGTGTGTGCCCTTTTCCGCTATAAAACGGAAATGGAAGCATGATAAAGCATGGCTTGCCAGGTGTTCCGGTCCTTTTCTCAGGAGCTTGCTGTTTGGTCTCTTCCGTTCTTGCTTGCTTCTTAAATGTCTACAAGCTACCAAGTTTTCCCTTTGTATATGTCAGCCATAGGACCTTGCAATTTGTTTCAGACGCTCACAAGACGCTCCTCTCTTGCGCTGCCCCTTTCCTCAGATAAGCTGGAAAGGAGTGATGGATCGGTCATTGTGGACTAACTTCTAGAGGACTGGAGAGAAGTGTGTAAAGACGGGGCAGAAGAAGCAGAAGCTGGGAAGACTAAAACACATCATCGCAAATGGCCCTCTTCCCAGTGCTCCTGTGAGCAGGCATTGTGCTGTACTATGAAAACCGACAACGTGGTGCTCTAATTTTGTTCTCCTTGTACCTGCGGTAAATTCTCATTAGTGGCTGCAGTCACTCTCAGTGGTTTTGGGGAGGCCTGAAGAAAGGCTGCACATCCTAATAGGACTGGAACTGACAACCAAGGTCTCTCATCTTGCCTGAGGCAGGAGTGGGGTGACAAGGGTGATTACTAAGAGCCTCCTGTGGCAGAGAACAGAAGTCATGACTGTGAGGTCCTGTGATCCCTCCCTTCACTGAACCTCACTCTATTCCCAGGATGCAGAATCATCTACCAGCGAAATATGAACATGTGTGGATGCCCTTGTTAGAGGCAGCAGCATTCTCATTTTCCATCGCCACACAAAATCCTAACTCTTTCTTTCCGTGAAATTATCTGAAAATAAATCCTGAATCTTATGAACCATGGCCTGAAATCTGTCCCTCACTCGTTAGTACAGACACACCAGAGAATCCTAAAAGACATTTTCATTAGGTTCCCTAATTATAGAGCAGCACATCCAAAAAAACTATATTTGATTTTTCTATGATTTGAGGATTTAAAATCTAAGCCAAAAATAACACAAAATAAAAGCCTAAAAACATGTTGTACTAGGAAAATTAATCCTAACAAAAGATGTCAACCTATAATTTAATGAGCTCAAAATTACCCTAATCTTTTTTATCTCTACATATCCTTCACTATTGAGGCTATGCAAGTACATCTATGAATCAGAAGTGACTCACACAGAGGCACCCAAAGAATGCTGACCTCCTACCAGCTTCCTTAATTCTGTAGCTTTATTCGTATCCTGGAAATGAAACTAAGAAGTCTATGAATGATTTTCTGAACTTTATTGTTGAAAGTGAACTGGTTATACATGTCTAGCCTCTCCAACTTGTCATTCAAATAATGACTGTGGAAATACATCATACATTTATATACATTATAACAATTATTATTTAAAAACAATTATTTGTTGTGGAAGAATACAAACCCACATGCATTAAAAATAGTCTCAAATACATAATGATTCTATTTTCTCCATGTCTTTGGCAACATGTTAGACTGCAATTAATACTACAAGACACTAACTTTGAAGCTACTAAACTCTGAGTTCTTTGGTCTATGACATTAAATTATGGACGGTTATAAAATTCTAGAGGTTGACCACCTTTGGCTGAAAAGCCATAGATTTCTACATCATGCTCTAATACAGAACTTTTTTAAATGTATTAATGTTTTGATTATTTGTCTAAGTACTATGACAGGATATCTAAAAACTTCAGCTTAAGAAAGGGGTTATTTTGACTCACACTTTAGAGTACAGTGTATCATGACAAGGAAGTTGCTGTAGCAGCAGGGTGAGCGGCTGGACATATTGAATCAATAAGGACAGGCACTGGATGTTTGTGTTCAATTTGCTTTCTCCTGTTTTATTGAGTCTAGCACCCCAGCCTATGGAATGGTGCCATCCACTTTGACTGTGCCTCTGTCCACATCCATTAATCTAATCTAGGAAATCCCTCACCAGTGCACCTAAAGACCACAGAGTAGCACTTATAATAGGCTGAGCCCTCATACATCAGCAATCAAGAAACGACCACCCACAGACTTGCCTGTAGTCATTTTCTCAATTGAGGTTTTCCCTTGCCAGAGGCCCTAACTTGTATCAAGTTGACAAAAACTAAGGAACACAACAATCAACGCTAAATGTCACAGTTGTGTATATGAAGTTCCTAGGACTCAGTTGAATAAGAATATGTAAAACGGTGGGTTGAAACTCCTTTTGGGGGTCAAACAACCCTCTCACAGATTTACGTTACAGTTTATAACAGGAGCAAAATTTGTTTTCTTGGTACTCAGACTAAACCTCTTGTGTAACTGGTAAAGATCTTTTTCCATATGTAGCCTGTTTTTCACAAACGATGCTGGCCTTTACCATACAAAACATTTTCAGCTTCATGAGGTACCATTTACTAATTGTTGGTCTTAGTGCCTGTGTTATAAGTTGTGGTAGTCTGAATGAAAATGGCCCCCATAGGCTCATAAACACAGGAACTATAGGAAATGTGTTCTTGTTGGAGTAGGTATGGACTTGGAGGATGTGTGCCACTGGGGTGGGGTTTGAGATTTCAAATGTTCAAGCCAGACAAAGTGTCTTTCTCTCTCCCTGCTGTCTGACAATCTGGATGTAGAACTCTGGGCTACCTCTCCGGCATCAAGTTTGCCTACATGCCACCATGCATCCTGCCATGATGACAACAGACTAAACCTCTCAACTGTATGCTAGCACTAATTAAATGCTTTCCTTTATAACAGCTGCAGTGGATGTGCTGTCCCTTCACAGCAAGAAAAACATTGTCTAAGACAGAAGTGCACTGTTAAAAATTTATCTGTGCCAAGCCAATGAGTACAAACCTATTTCCCCCTTCTTCTATAGGGTATCTGAACTTTACATCTTACTACAGAGATATTTGTTCATCAATCTTCATTCTGCTCTACTAATAATAGCCAAAAATTGGAAATAGCCAAGATGTTCATCAACTGATTAATGGATAAGGAAAATGTGGTACATTTATAAAATGAAATATTATTCATCTATTTTAAAAATTAAAATTTATATATTCATAGGCAAATGGATAGATCAAGACAAAAAAAAACATCCTGGGTGAGGTAACCCAGAGTCAAAAAGACAAATGTGGTATGTTTTCTCTTATATATGGATGCTATGAAGTCTTGGATGTGCATGCTATAATATGTATAACCACTGAGGCTAGTAACCTAGTAACAGACTACTGGAAAGGATCTTCATAGGAAGGTGAAATAAGACATATTGTTATGGACAGACAGAGGAGAGAGTGGAATGGGAGAATTAAATGGGTAGGGTAACAGAAGAGACAGAAAGGAGAGGGAAGAGGGGGAGGGAAAGTTAACACTGGGGAAATTTGAGAGCTACATGGAAACCTGCAATTACAGAAGCTTCCAAAAATATACACACATATGAAAGGAATCTAAATGTAGTCACCAAATAATTGTGGAAGAAAACCGGAAACACAGAGAGTCAAGAAGTAATGTCATGGAGTAGGAAGCCGGGAACTATTCTCCAGTAAGAGACATACTTAGATTAACAATTATGGGGTAATTACTTAAATCAGATCTAGCCAATAAGAAACAAGCAAGGCCAACAGCTTCATAATTAATATAGCCTCCTGTGTGTTTATTTGGGACTCATGCGGCTCTGGAACCAGGCTGGAGGGAAGGCTTCTCACAAGGAAAAGCTTCCTTTTACAAAATGGTTGTCAGAAGCGGGATTGAATTTCCATGCAAAACAACAAAAGCTTTAAAGGAATTTTAGAAACAGAAGAACAGAGAGAAGCACAGAATTTTGGTAGCAGCATTTTTCTCAGGTGGGCTCTGTTTTGCTAGGGACAAGCACCTCGCTTACGGAAGTCTTCCTGACTCGGCATATAAAGAAAAGAAAATAACCAGCAAGGTTCTTTTAAGAGACTCTGCTAACGATTAAAAAGTTGGACGTACAGCTGGAAGTGGCAGCGACCACATCTCCAAGCCAGCAGCTGGAGTCACGCTTACGCCCGCCATCTTGGAAACGCCAGTTTAAAACAGCCTCGGTTTTACAGATAAGACACATGGCCAGAAAAACATAAAGATTTACAGTAAAGTCAGACTTGGATGAACAAAACCTCTAAAGGTTTACAGTGTGTTTAAAAAAATACGTAAGATCGAGAGAGAAAAAAAAACAACAAAGTGGTAAATAAGTAGAGAAGCCGGCTGTGTTGGCGCACACCAGTAGAAATTGCTCCAGAGGCAGAGGCAGGCAGATTTCCAAAGAGAAATTCTGTCTCAGAGAAAAATAAATAAAAGTAAAGAAATAAAATAATAATAATAGATAAATAAATAAGCCAAGTAAAGATGGAAAATACACAGAGAGTCTGGATACTGTATGCTATTGTGTTTTTCAGTTTTTTGATTGCTCAGGAAGGAACAGCTGCTAAAGTACACTTGATTATAAATGCTGCTGAATTAATTCAACTTCTATCTTTTGAACATGCCTTGACTTAAAAATTTAAGTATAAGGATATGTTACTTGGAAAAGGAGATTTTGCTTATGTTTCTACAGAAAATGAAAAGCTGAGGATTCCTTCCAGGCTTCTGTGGTTTGACGAACCAAGACCCCCGGAAGCAGTGGACCAGGTGTTTCAACAACTGAAACAGCTAAGGTGATGCAGCTTTACAGACCCTGAAAATAAGGACTTATATAGGTTTCTGAGTTTTGTCATGATCCCCATGGTATGAACAGCGCCCCCTTCCAGCATGAAGCAGTTTGGAATGAGCGACGTCCTAATTCCCATCTTGTTTATAAACCTTTGTTTTCATTTAAATGGGATTGTTTATAATTGGTTAATGATCACAACCAATCTCCTTTTAATGGTAAAAAGGGGAATTATGGTATGGATATGGTTGTTCTTTTATTGATACAAATTCAAGGTCAATTTTGTGATGTGTATATTTCTCCTCTTGATTAAGTATTGTGCAAATACTGATCTTTTAAACTGTAATGCGTAATTAAATACAGACTATAGATAGTTACTTATAATAGTCACAACTTATAGTTAGGTTAGTTAGGTTTTCTAGATATACAGAAATATATTTGAGATAGATAGGCAGTCTTCAAACCTTTCAAAGACCTTCAGAAAATGGCATTTAAAATGGTTTAGGGTTTTTCTTGACAATGAGAAATGTCTGCTCCTGGCAGCACCAATTACGTCTGAGAGGAAGATGGGCATCGAAGAAACTCATTATGGAGTTTGCTTTCAACATGGCAAGATTAGCCATTTGGGCAAGAAACTGCTCTTGCCTGGACTGCTTGACTGTTGCTGTATAAACTGGACATGCAGGACCCACAGGAAAGTGACTGCTGAACTCAGTCTTACAGGGTTCCTGCTTCATGGAAGAGTCTACAAGACTTTCTGCAGGACACAGAAAAATGACTGACAGACTGCCAATGCAGATGGACAGTTTGAAATTTCCTGCTTTGCTGAGAAGTCTTCCAGACACATTGTAGCCTTATGGGCTGAAGATGGATGCCCCAACGTTACAGAGGAACTCCAGGTGACTGTCCAGGAAGCAAGATGTCTCTGTCAGTTCTAGTGTTTACATATTATCCTTCTGAGGTCTTTGATAGAGTTGAAGACAGATAGTTATAATTATAGTTTTCCTTAGTTATGAGAAAAGATAAGCTACATAGAACTTTAGACTCACAAGGATGGGATGGATGATATTGTCTTTAAATCTTGCTAAAATATTGTAACTATGTTCTTACTTGATAACTGTTCTGTTATATACAATTTGACTATGTTAAAGTTAAGACCTTTCTTTTTGTTTAGACAGAAAAGAGGAGATGATGGGGGAAGTCCTGTGCATTTGTCAATAAAGCACTGTTGAGCCAATAGGAATCTAGATAGGTGGGACTAGGAATCCAGGAGAACTCTGGGAAGGAGAAACACATGGAGAGTCAAGATGTAACGCCATGGGGTAGGAAGCCCGGAAACTTCTCCGGTAAGAGACATACTTAGATTAACAATTATGGGGTATTACTTAAGTCCGATCTAGCCAGTAAGAAACAAGCAAGGCCAACAGCTTCATAATTAATATAGCCTCCTGTGTGCTTATTTGGGACTGATGCGGCTCTGGAACCAGGCTGGAGGGAAGGCTTCTCACAAGGAAAAGCTTCCTTTTACAAACAACAACACAAATTGCAGAAACCCTACAAAATCATGGAAGTTAAATAATGCACAATTGCACCATTTTATGGTCAAAGAAAAAATAAAAAAAGAAATTAAAGACTTCCTTGAATTCAAAGAGAATGAGGATACAACATACCCACACTTATGGGACACTTTGAAAGCAGTGCTATGAGGAAAGTTCATAGCACTAAGTGTCCACATGAAGAAACTGGAGAATAGTTATACTAGAGAATTAACAACACAACTGAAAGCTCTAGAACACAAAGAAGCAAACTTACCCAGGAGGAGTAGACACCAGGAAATAATCAAATTGAGGGCTGAAACCAATAAAGCAGAAACTAGGAAAACAATACAAAAAATCAATGTAATGAAGAGTTGGTTCTTTGAGAAAATCAACAAGATAGACAAACCTTTGTCTAAACTTACCAAACGACAGACTGTGAACATGCAAATTAACAAAATCAGAAATGAAAAGGGTAACATAAGCATGGATACTGAGGAAATCCAAAGAATCATCAGGTCATACTTTGAAAACCTGTACTCCACAAAATTTAAAAATCTAAAGGAAATGAACATTTTTCTGGATAGACATCTCTTGCCAAAATTAAATCAGGAACAGATAAGTAATTTAAATAGGCCTATAACCCCTAAGGAAATAGAAGCAGTCATCAAAAGTCTCCCAAACAAAAAAGCCAAGGGCCAGATGGCCTCAGTGCTGAATTCTACCAGAAATTCCAAGAACAGCTTATACCAATTCTTCTCAAAGTATTCTAGGCAATAGAAGCAGAAGGGTCTTTGCCAAACAAGGCTTCAATAACCTTGATTCCCCCAAGCCACACAAACACACAACTAAGAAAGAGAACTTCAGACCAATATCCCTCATGAACATTGATGAAAAAATACAAAATAAAATACTGGCAAATTAGATCCAAGAACACATCAGAAAACTCATCCACCATGATCAAGTAGGCTTCATCCCAAGCATGCAGGGTTGATTCAACATATGAAAATCCATATATGTAATCCACCATATAAACAAGCTGAGAAACAAAAATCACATGATCATCTCACTAGATGCTGAAAAAGCCTTTGACAAAATCCAACACCCCTTCATGATAAAGGTCTTGGAGAGATCTGGGATAACAGGAACATACCTAAACATAATAAAATCTATATACAGCAAACCAACAGCCAACATCAAACTAAATGGACAGAAACGCAATGTGATTCCTCTAAGATCAGGAACAAGACAAGGCTGTCCACTCTCTCCATACCTCTTCAATATTGTACTTGAAGTTCTAGCTACAGAAATACAACAACAAAAGGAGATCAAGGGGATACAAATTGGAAAGGAAGAGGTAAAACTTCCACTATTTGCAGATGATATGATAGTTTATATAAATGACCCAAAAAACTCTACCAGGGAACTCCTGCAGATAATAAATACTTTCAGCAAAGTGACAGGATACAAGATCAACTCAAGAAAATGATTAGCCCTGCTATATACAGATGATAAAAGGTCTGAGAAAGACATCAAAGAAACATCAGCCTTTACAATTGCCACAAACAACCTAAGTGTTACCTTGGGGTAACACTAACCAAACAAGTGAAAGACCTGTATCACAAGAACTTTGAGTCTTTAAACAAAGAAATTAAGGAAGACACCAGAAGATGGAAATATCTTCCATGCTCTTGGATAGTAGGATCAACATAGTAAAAATAGCAATCTTACTGAAAGGAATATACAGTTTTAATGCAATCCCCATTAAAATCCCAGCACAATTCTTCATAGACCTTGAAAGAACAATAATCAACTTTATATGGAAAAGCAAAACACCCAGGATAGCCAAAACAACCATGTTCAACAAGGCAACATCTGGAGGCATCATTATCCCTGACTTCAAGCTCTATTACAGAGCTATAGTTCTGAAAACAGCTTGGTATTGGCACAAAAATAGACAGGTACACCAATAGAATAGAATTGAACACCCTGACATTAACCCATACACATATGAACACATGATCTTTGACAAAGAAGTTAAAATTATACAACGGAAAAAAAAGAAATAATCTTCAACAAATGGTGCTCACATAACTGGATATTGGCATATAGAAGACTGCAGATACATCCATGTCTATCGCCATGCAGAAAACTTAAATCCAAATGGATCAAAGACCTCAACGTAAATCTAGCCACACTCACCCTGTTTGAAGAGAAATGGGAGGCACCCTAGAACGAATTGGTACAGGAGACTGCTTCCTGAACATAACTCCAGTAGCATAGACACTAAGATTGACAATTAATACATGGGACCTCCTGAAACTAAGTAGCTTCTGTAAGGGAAAGGACACAGTCAACAAGACAAAAAGGCAGCCCACAGATTGGGAAAAGATATTCACTAACCCTACATCTGAAAGAGGGTTGAACTCCAAAATTTACAAAGAACTCAAAAAGCAAGTCTCCAAAACACCAAAAGATCCAATCAAAAAGTTGGGTACAGAACTAAATAGAGAATTCTCAGTAGAGGAGTGCAAAATGTCTGAGAGACACTTAAGAAAGTGCTCAACATCCCTAGCCAACCAGGAAATGCAAATCAAAACAACTTTGAGATACCATCTCACTCCTGTCAGAATGGCTAAAATTCAAAACTCCAATGACAGTTTATGCTGGAGAGGATGTGGAGAAAGGGAACACTCCTCCACTGCTGATGGGAGTGCCAACTTGTACAGCCACTTTGGAAATCAGTATGGGAATCAGTCTACCACAAGACCCAGCAATTCCACTCTTAGTCATACACCCAAAATATGCACATTCATACAACAAGGATGTCTGTTCCACCATGTTCATAGCAGCATTATTTGTAATAGCCAGAACCTGGAAGCAACCTATATGCCCATCAGCTGAAGAGTAGATAGAGAAAATGTGGTACATTTATACAATGGAGTACTATTCAGTGAAAAAAAACAATGGAATCTTGAAATTTGCAGGCAAATGGATGGCACTAGAAGAAACCATTCTGAGTGAGGTAACCCAGTAACAAAAAGAGAAACATGGTATGTACTCACTCATTTATAGATTTTAGACATTAATCAGGGGAATGCCAGCATACAATCCCACTGCCAGAGAGTCTGAGAAACAGAACCTTTATCCAGCAACTGATGAAACAGAGACAGATACCCACAGACAAACACTGAACTGAACTCCTGGAATCTAGTGTCAGAGAGAACTGATGGGCAAAGGAGTTAAGTCTGGGCTGGTTTAACACACAGAAACAGTTGACCTAACAAGGGGGAGCTCTTGGACCCCAGATTGATGGCTGTGTGAAAAGCATGGGACTGACCCAAACCCTCTGAATGTGGGTGTCAGTGAGTAGGCCTAGGTAATCTATGGGGCCTTGGATAGTATTTATCCCTCATGTACAAATAGACTTTGAGTGCCCATGCCACAATATGGGATGCTCTGTCAGCTGGGACTCCTGGGGGAGGGCCTGGGCCCTGCCCTGGATGAAATGACAGACTCTGGAGATTCATCTTGGAGGGCCTCACCCTCCCTGGGGATTGGAGTGGAGATTGGGTGAGGGAATGGGGGACTTGGTGGGGAGAGCAGGGTAGGAGGGGAGGGAGAGGGAGCTGGGATTGACATGTGAGACAAGCTTGTTTCTAACATAAATTAAAAAAGATGGAAATGAGGTAAAAAAACATGAAGATTAATATAAATGAGTTAATTTAAGCTATGGACAAACTTAAGCTATAAGGCAAGATTCCTAATAATAAGTCTCCATGTTATTTTTTGTGCTCTGGTGGTCCAAAGGAAAAATACATTTACAAAAGCCCTAAGACAACTAATATCCAAAATGTATAAAGAACACAAGAAACTAGACATAAAAAACCAAATAATACAATTATAAGTTGGGCTACAAGTTGAAACAGAGAATTCTCAATAGAGCAAATTCAAACAGCTGAGAAACACTTAAGTGTTTAGATCCTTAGTCATCAGGGAAACACAGAGCAAACCTATTTTTAGACTCCATCTTACACATGTCAGAATGACTAAGATCAATAACACAAGTGACAGCTCATGCTCGCAAGGATGTGTAGCAAGGGGAACACCCTCCTCTGCTGGTGGGAGTGAAGACTTGTATAATCATTATGGACATAAATATGGTGGTTCCTTAGAAAATAAAGAATCGATCTACCTCAATATCCACCTATATTACTCTTAAGCACATATCCTCCTTGGGCACTCCATCCTACCACAAGATCACTTGTTGAACCATGTTCTTAGTGGCTTTATTTGTTTCTGAAAACATCTAGGTTGTCTAGATGTCCCTCAACAGAAGGACGGATAAAGAAATGGTACATTACACAAGGTTGTAGTACTCAGCTGTTAAAAAACAATGTCATGAAATTTGCAGGCAAATGGATAGAACTAGGAAAAAAATCATCTTGAGTGAGGTAACCCAGACTCAGAAAGACAAATATAGTATGCAATATATAATGTATTTGCTTATAAGAAGATATTAGCAGCTATTTAAATGATAACCGAGGTATAATCCAGAGAGGTTAGGTAAAGAGGAGGGCACTAGGTGGGACACGTGCATCTTCCTGGGAAGAGAAAATAGAATAGATTTTACAGGTAAACTGGGGGTGAGTGGGAATGGGAGTGGGGAGATCAGGTGTAAGGGGAGATGGCTAGAGTGAGAAAGTTCGAGGAGTGCTGGCTGAAACTGAGGAGCATTAGAAGGATGACATGGAAATCTAGTGTAGTGGAAAATTCCTGAAATGTATGAAACTGATCCTAATGAGGCATCCTAGTAATTGGGATACAAGAGTCTCAATTGGCCATCTTTTGTCAACAGGCAAGGCTTCTTCCAGTGGCAGAACTCTGTTGCATTCTATTGAGTTCTTAGCCAAGGGGGATCCCCTGGGAATTCCCAAACAACCCAGGTTTATGCTAATACAGAGTTTCTCTCTGCAAACATATAGTGGGATGCAAGCCAATATAATCATTGAACATGGAGAAGTTGAGCTGGTGCCTACATGGAGCCTTCACCCCTATGTTCTAGTCTCTTTGATATGGGAAGGTACTCTACAAGCTACCAAAAGAGTTAGATGGGCACCAACCAAGTCACAAAATCTTTGACCTATAATCTGTCCTGACAGCAAAATATACCAAGGCAATTGGCGGCACAGAATTTGTGGACATAGGCAATCAGCATCTGATCTGACTTAATGCCCATTCCACAAGAAGGAACCCAGACTCAATACTACTTGGGTAACCAGGAATTAAAGACTAGAGACCTGGGGTAAAATAAAATACTAGTCTAAAAAAAGTATCAATAAAATGACTCCTAATAATATTCTGGGACACACGGGGGAGGACCTAGGCCCTGCCCCAGATGAAGTTACAGATTCTGGAGATCCCCAATGGACGGCCTCACCCTCCATGGGGAATGGTGTAGGGACGGGATGAGGGGCTGGGGAGCTGGTAGAAGGGCAAGGGAGGAGGAGTGGAAAGGGGAGCTGGGATCGACATGTGAAGCAAGCATGTTTCTAATTTAAATTAAATATATATGGAAATAATAATGACAATATTCTGCTATATTCATAAATCAATGCTTTATCCAGCTATCATCACAGAGGCTTCCTCTGGCAGCAGATAGTAACAGATGCAGAGACCTACAGTTAGATATTATTCAAAAAGAATGTCCTAATGGTTGATGTCTATTAAATCCCTCCCTCTCTGAGCTCAGGGAATCCCAAGGAAGAGCAGGCAGGAAGATTGAAAGCACCAGAGGTGATGGAGGACACTAAGGGAACATGGTGACCCTTTGAATCAACTAAGCAAGGTTCATGTGAGAACATAAAGGCTTATCAGCAAGTGGAGGGCAGACATAAATATGCACCAGGTCATCTGTATATATAAATATGTATATATATATATAATTGTTAAGTTATTATTTTTATGTGACTTGTGACTATGAGAACAAGTAGGTCCCTGACTCATGTGCCTGCTCTTGAGACTCTTTTCCTCCATTTGGGTTGCTGTGTCCAACTTAGATATGATAGTTTTTCTTCATCATATTATATTTTGTTTTGTCATATTTGGTTGTTATCATTTATAAGTTTGTTTTTATATAATGAGAGACAGAACAAAGTGGATCTTGAGGGGAGAGGAGGTGGGAAGGAACTGGAAGTATCAGAGGAATACGGAACTATAATCAGGATACATAGTATGAGAAAAGAATCCATTTTCAATAATTCAAATAAAAACTGTATTGAGAATAACAAAATGTAAATAATAGTCATCATGTGAGGAGTGCAGGATGATCCTGTAGGAGATTAGCTATATGTGCTGTATTCTTTTTTTGCATACATATGAGTTTGTTATAAATCAATCCACATTGTCCTAGGGCTTGAAGAATGTGTGCTATACTTTCATGAATATCTTTCCTTAAAGGGTCTTCTCAACAACTTATCTGCTATTTAAATTAAGACCAAAAAATTGACATTTTATAAACCATTTCTCAATATTTTCAGAGCCATTCTGTCAGGCTGCAGATCATCTCTCTTGTAATTAGCTCTGCAGCAGTCCTCTCAGCTGCCCCATCCTCAAATCTCACTAGCACATGACAGTGAAACCCCACACCTGGAGAGGATTATTCTCAATTGTGTACTGCTATGTCTCCAACATCTCCAGAATGTACAGTAAATGCACCATTAAAATACCTTTTGGGTGCATTAATAACTCCTTTTTGCTTTCTACTACAGAGTGAGGGGGTTGCAGTTGTCCAGCTGTGCTCATGGTTAAGCCAATTACTCTACCAGAGATGAAGTTCCATACATCCATGAGCCATGTGCTCCTGTCCAGTTTTCTCCAACACTAAAGCTGCTTTTGTTTTCTGTCTACTTTAAGTTTATCCCTCTCTTGTCTCTAAGTTTAAGAGAAGATATTATTTACTGAACACTCTATAATCCTGGCCTTTTTATCCTAAAAAAGAGTTAATTTTATCTGAGCATAGTGCCTTATCACTGTAGTCCCAAGCACTCAGAAGCCTGAACTGGAAGATTATCAGTTCAAGGTTAACCTGAGCTACAGGATGAGAACCTGTTCCAAACAAAACAAATTATTTTCAATTACTATTCTCTTGGAGAGATTTCTCTGTCTTTAAAGGCCAAATTGATTATCACATGCTTCCACTGCTCTACAGCAGCAGAGGTAAACAACATGTATGTTCACTAGGAAAATACAAGGGGAAAAGGGGAAGAGGCATGAGTTCTATGGCCTTCCTGCTAGTCTAAGTATTTGTGTCCCCCTAAAAGAATGTACATAGGGCAAGCCCAGCTTCAGGTGAGATTGGATCTCCGGCTGGGATCCCCCCCCACTCCCATCCCTTGATCTTCCAGGGCACTCCTGGCATCCAGAAGACCCGCCCACACAGGAAAGACATCAGCTCTTCCAAGCCCCAAACCCCAGCCAGTCCAGCTTCACGAAAGACATCAGCTCTTCCAAGCCTCAAACCCCAGCGAGTCCAGCTTCAGCGAGTCCAGCTTCAGGAAAGACATCAGCTCTTCCAAGCCCCAAGCCCCAAACCCCAGCGAATCCAGCTTCAGAAGACCCACCCACACAGGAAAGACATCAGCTCTTCCAAGCCCCAAACCCCAGCCAGTCCAGCTTCACGAAAGACATCAGCTCTTCCAAGCCCCAAACCCCAGCGAGTCCAGCTTCAGGAAAGACATCAGCTCTTCCAAGCCCCAAACCCCAGATAGTCCAGCTTCAGCTTCAGGAAGGAAGGAGACCAGTGGAGACAGAAAGACCCCACCAGCATCCACTGGAAGAAGAGATGGGAAGAAGACAGAATAAGAGCTCACTCAGCAATAGAAAGACCAACATGACCCCACCAGAATCTAGGGATCCAACACCAGCAAGACCCGAAAAGGACTACATAGACAAAGGAGAGGAGACAGACCTTAAAAATTATTTCATGAAGATGATGGAGACCCTCAAAGAAGAAACGAGGAAATCCCTTAAAGAAATTGAAGAAAAAACAAACAAAAAATCCATGAAATGGGGGAAAAATTCAAGAAATAAACAAATCTCTCAAAGAATCTAAAGAGCACCAAGAAAAAAACAACGAAAAAAATGAAGGAAACAACTCAAACAGTAGAAGGATTGAAAACTGAAATAGAAACGATAAAGAAAACACAGAATGAAGGTATGCTGGAAATAGAAAAGCTGGGTAAACGATCAGGAACTACAGATGCAAGTATCACCAATAGAATACAAGAGATAGAAGAGAGAATCTCAGGTGTTGAAGACTCATTAGAGGATATAGAGTCGTCAACCAAAGAAAATCTCAAAACCAACAAATCCTTAACACAAAATATCCAGGAAATATGGGACACCGTGAAGAAGCCAAACCTGAGAATAATAGGTATAGAAGAAGGCGAAGAAATACAACTCAAAGGTACAGAAAACATATTCAACAAAATCATAGAAGAAAACTTCCCTAACCTAAAGAAAGATATGCCTATGAAAGTACAAGAATCTTACAGAACACCAAATAGGCTGGACCAGAAAAAGAAGTCACCTCGCCATATAATAATCAAAACAGCAAACCTACAGAGTAAAGAAAAAATATTAAGAACAGCTAAAGAAAAGGGCCAAGTAACATACAAAGGCAGACCTATCCAAATTACACCTGACTTCTCAATCGAAATGATGAAATCCAGAAGATCATGGACAGATATCCTACAAACGCTAAGGGAACAAGGATGCCAGCCCAGACTACTATATCCAGCAAAGCTCTCAATTACCATAGATGGAGAAAACAAAATATTCCATGACAAAGCCAGATTTAAACAATATGTATCCGTGAATCCAGCTCTACAGAAAGTGCTAGAAGGAAAACCTAGATCCAAGGAAGATAACTACATTCACAAAGACACAGGCAATATATAATCCCACTCTACAAAACACGAAAAGAAAAAGGGAGAAGAAACTACACAAAATAACTTCACTAACAATAAATCAAGCACAAACAAGAATCATCAATCAATGGTCATTATTATCCCTCAATGTCAATGGCCTCAACTTGCCTATAAAAAGACACAGACTAGCAGAATGGATACGAAGACAGAACCCTTCCTTCTGCTGCATACAAGAAACATATCTCAACATCAAAGACAGACGTTACCTCAGAGTAAAAGGTTGGGAAAAGATCTTCCAATCAAATGGTCCCAAGAAACAAGCGGGTATAGCAATCCTAATATCTAACAAACTAGACTTCAAATTAAAATCAATCAAAAGAGATGAAGAAGGACACTTCATATTCATCAAAGGAAAAGTACATCAAGATGAAGTCTCAATTTTAAACATCTATGCCCCAAATACAAAGGCACCTACATTCGTGAAATAAACACTACTAAAGCTCAAAATGCACATAAAATCTCACACACTAATAGTAGGAGACTTCAACACTCCGCTCTCACCGCTAGACAGGACCTCCAGACAGAAACTTAACAAAGAAACAAAAGAACTAATAGAAGTTATGACCCAACTGGGTTTAACAGATATCTATAGAACATTCCACCCAAATACAAAGGGATATACCTTCTCCTCGGCACCACATGGAACCTTCTCTAAAATTGACCACATAATAGGAAACATTGCTAATCTCCACAGATACAAGAAACTTGGAATAACCCCCTGTATCTTATCAGACCACCATGCATTAACATTAGAATTCAGCAATAACACAAATCGCAGAAACCCTACAAACTCATGGAGATTGAACAATGCACAATTGCACCATCCCTGGGTAAAGGAAGAAATAAAAAAAGAAATTAAAGACTTCCTCGATTTCAATGAGAATGAAGACACAACATTCACAAACTTATGGGACACTTTGAAAGCAGTGCTGAGAGGAAAGTTTATAGCACTAAGTGCCCACATGAAAAAAATTGAGAACAGTCATACTAGAGAATTAATAGCACAGCTGAATGTCCTAGAACAAAAAGAAGCAAACTCACCCAGGAGGAGCAGGCACTAGGAAATAATCAAATTGAGGGAGGAAATCAATCAAGCAGAAACCAGGAAAACACTGAGAAGAATCAATGAAACAAAGAGTTGGTTCTTTGAGAAAATCAACAAAATAGACAAACCTCTGTCTAAACTAACCAAAAGACAGAGAGAGAGCATGCTGATTAACAAAATCAGGAATGAAAAAGGGGACATAACAACGGACTCTGAGAAAATCCAGAGAATCATCAGGGCATACTTTGAATTGGCACACGCCTTTAATCCCAGCACTCGGGAGGCAGAGGCAGGCGGGTCTCTGTGAGTTCGAGGCCAGCCTGGTCTACAAGAGCTAGTTCCAGGACAGCCTCCAAAGCCACAGAGAAACCCTGTCTCGAAAAACCAAAAAAAAAAAAAAAAAAGAAAAGAAAATCTGTACTCCACAAAATTTGAAAATACAAAGGAAATGGACAATTTCCTGGATAGATATCACTTGCCAAAACTAAATCAAGAACAGATAAACAATCTAAACAGACCTATAACCCCTGATGAAATAGAAGCAGTCATCAAAAGTCTCCCAAACAAAAAAAGCCCAGGCCCAGATGGCTTCAGGGCAGAATTCTACCAGAAATTCAAAGAAGAGCTAATTCCAATACTCCTCAAAGTATTCCACACAATAGAAGCAGGAGGCTCACTGCCAAACTCTTTTTTCGAAGCTACAATTACCTTGATATCCAAGCCACACAAAGACACAACTAAGAAAGAGAACTATAGACCAATTTCCCTCATGAACATCGATGCAAAAATAATAAAATACTCGCAAACCGGATTCAAGAACACATCAGAAAAATCATCCACCATGATCAAATAGGCTTCATCCCAGGAATGCAGGGATGGTTCAACATTAGAAAATCTATCAATGTAATCCACCATATAAACAAACTGCAAAAAAAAACCACATGATCATCTCACTAGATGCTGAAAAAGCCTTTGACAAAATCCAGCACCCCTTCATGATAAAGGTCCTAGAGAGATCAGGGATAACAGGAACATACCTGAATATAATAAAAGCAATATACAGTAAACCAACAGCTAACCTCAAACTAAATGGAGAGAAACTCAAAGCAATTCCTCTAAAATCAGGAACAAGACAAGGCTGTCCACTCTCTCCATATCTCTTCAATATTGTACTTGAAGTTCTAGCTACAGCAATAAGACAACAAAAGGAGATCAAGGGGATACAAATAGGAAAAGAAGAAGTCAAACTTTCATTATTTGCAGATGATATGATTGTTTACATAAGTGACCCAAAAAACTCCGCAAGGGAACTCCTAGAGCTGATAAACACCTTCAGCAAAGTGGCAGGATACAAGGTAAACTCAAAAAAATCAGTGGCCCTATTATATACAGAGGATGAAGTGACTGAGAAAGAAATCAGAGAAACATCACCCTTTACAATAGCCAAAAACAGCATCAAATATCTGGGGATAATGTTAACCAAGGAAGTGAAAGACCTGTATATCAAGAACTTTGTGACTTTAAAGAAAGAAATCAAAGAGGATACCAGAAAATGGAAATATCTCCCATGCTCTTGGATTGGTAGGATCAACATAATAAAAATGGCAATCTTGCCAAAAGCAGTCTACAGATTCAATGCAATCCCTATCAAAATTCCATCACAATTCTTCAAGGACCTGGAAAAAACATTAATCAACTTTATATGGAAAAACAAAAGGCCCAGGATAGCCAAAACAACCCTATACAATAAAGGAACTTCAGGAGGCATCACCATACCTGACTTCAAGCTCTATTATAGAGCTATAGTCCTGAAAACAGCTTGGTATTGGCACAAAAATAAGCAGGTAGACCAATGGAACCGAATTGAAAACCCTAATTTTAACCCACACACCTATGAACACTTTATTTTTGACAAAGAAGCTAAAACTGTACAATGGAAAAAAGAAAGCATCTTCAACAAATGGTGCTGGCATAACTGGGTACAGGTATGCAGAAGACTGCAGATAGATCCATGTTTATCGCCTTGTACAAAACTTAGGTCCAAATAGATCAAAGATCTCAACATAAATCCAGCCACACTGAAACTTTGAGAAGAGAAAGTGGGAGATACTCTCCAATGAGTTGGTACAGGAGACCACTTCCTAAACATAACACCAGTGGCGCAAACACTGAGATCGACAATTAACAAATGGGACCTCCTGAAACTAAAAAGCTTCTGTAAGGCAAAGGACACAGTCAACAAGACAAGAAGGCAGTCCACAGAATGGGAAAAGATATTCACTAACCCCACATCTGACAGAGGGCTAATCTCCAAAATTTACAAAGAACTCAAGAAACAAGTCTCTAAAACACCAAAGGATCCAACTAAAAGGTGGGGTACAGATCTAAATAGAGAATTCTCAACAGAGGAGGCTAAAATGGCCAAGAGACACTTAAGAAAGTGCTCAACATCCTTAGCCATCAGGGAAATGCAAATCAAAACAACTCTGAGATACCATCTTACTCCAGTCAGAATGGCTAAAATCAAAAACACCGAAGACAATTTATGCTGGAGAGGATGTGGAGAGAGGGGAACTCTACTCCACTGCTGGTGGGAGTGCCAACTCGTACAGCCTCCTTGGAAATCAGTGTGGAGATTCCTCAGGAAAATGGGAATTAATCTACCGCAAGACCCAGCAATTGCACTCTTGGGCATATATCCAAATGAGGCAAATTCATACAACAAGGGCATCTGCTCCACTATGTTCATAGCAGCATTATTTGTAATAGCCAGAACCTGGAAGCAACCTAGATGCCCCTCAACTGAAGAGTGGGTGGAGAAAATGTGGTACATTTACACAATGGAGTATTACTCGGCAGAAAAAAACAATGGAATCTCAAAATTCGCAGGTAAATGGATGGCACTGGAGGAAGCCATCCTGAGTGAGGTAACCCAGTCACAAAAAGACAAACATGGTATGTACTCCCTCATATATGGTTTCTAGAGAGTCTGGGAAACAGGAAAGAACCTAAAAGATATGCATATATGCATAGTACCCAAGAGAAGAGGATGGAGACAAGATCCTCTGAATGGATGGGGAACATGGTGAGGGGTAAGGGGGAGTGGGAGCTGGGAAGAAGAGAGGGGGAGAAGAGAAAGACAAAGTAGGTCATGGGGGAACAGGAAGTTGAGTGGGTGGGGGTAGAATAGGGGGAAGAGGGAATCATAGGTTAGAAGATGGATCAGGTACCAGAGTGACCTCCAGTGATCTAAAGGGATAACACCAATTGACAAGCTAAGTAATAGTGGAGAGACCACCTCGAATGCCCATTCCTGATAGTGAACTAGATGTCTATAACCATCTGGGAGCCTTCATCCAGTGGCTGATGGAAGCAGAGGCAAACACACAGTTAAACACTGAACTGAACCCAAGGAACTCAGTGGCAGA
The DNA here is from genome assembly GCF_017639785.1 of Mesocricetus auratus. Lineage (NCBI taxonomy): Eukaryota > Metazoa > Chordata > Mammalia > Rodentia > Cricetidae > Mesocricetus > Mesocricetus auratus. The sequence goes on along the minus strand of NW_024429184.1, from coordinate 45,717,496 downwards.
GAGAGAGGAGTGATGAGCAAATTGGCAAAGAATGGGCTGGCAAAACCAGCAGACACAGCTGATCTGAACAGGGGAGAGCTCTTGGACCCCAGACTGACAGCGGGGAGGCTAACATGGGACTGATCTGGACCCCCCAAATGTGAGTGTCAGTGAGAAGGCCTGGGCATCCTAAGGAGCCTTGAGCAGTGGATCAGTGTCTATCCCTGGAATACAAACAGTCATTGTGTGCCCATAGCACAAAGAGGGATGCTCTCTCAGCCTGGACTCTTAGGGAAGTGCCTAGACCCTACCTGGAGTGAAATGACAGACTCTAGATATCCCCTATGTGGAAGGAATTGGCAATAGGGTGGGAGGCTGGGGGGGAAGGGGAGTGCGGGAGGAGGGGAGGGAGAGGGAACTGGGATTGACATGCAAAATAAGCTATTTAAAATTAAAATAAAAAATGATAAATAAAAGAATGTACATAGTGAAACCCAACCCCCAGTAAGTATTATGAGCCAGAGCTTTTCAGATTTAATGAAGACTTTAGAGAGTGTTCTCATGGATGAGGTTATTGCCTTTATAATAGAGTACTGCTGAATCAAAGGCCTCAGCATATAATCAGATACACTGGCCCTTATAGAAGAGAAAGTGGGGAATAGCCATGGGCACAGAAAACAACTTCCTGTACAAAGTATTAACAGGACAGTTAATAGGACAAAATGGCAGCCTACAGAATGAGAAAATATCTTCATCAACCCATCTCGCAAAGAGCTAATTTCCAAAATACATAAAGAACCCAAGAAATTAGACATCAAAATAAAACAAATGTACAGATCTAAACAGAAAATCCTCACAGAGGAATCTCAAGTTGCTGAGAAACATTTAAAGAAATGTTTATCTTCCTTACCCAGGCAAATGCAAACCAAACTACTTTGAGTTTCTTAACCTGTCAAAATGGGATCACTAGCACAAGTGACAGCTCATACTGCAAGGATTTGTAGCAAGGAGAACACTTCTCCATTGCTGAGGGAGTGAAAACATGCACAGTCACTTTGAAAATCAATATAGCAGAATCTTAGAAAATTGAGAAACCTCAAGTTCCAGCTATACTATTCCTTCACATATACCCAAAGGACACTCCATCATACCACAAGGACACTTGCTCAACTGTGCTCATAGAAACTTTATTGATAATAACCAGAAACTGGAAACAACCTAGATATCCCTCAACCAAAGAGTGGATAAAGAAAATGTGGTACATTTATACAATTGATTGTTACTCAGCTTTTAAAAGAAATGACATCATGAAATTTGCAAACAAATGGATAGAACTAGAAAAATCATCCTGAGTGAGCTACCCAGACCAAGAAAGACAACCGTATTCACTTGTAATTGGTATTAGCTGTAAAATAAAAGATAACTATTCTACAATCCACAGATCCAGAGAAGCTAACTAACAAGGAGGGCTCAAAGGAGGGATGCACAAATCTCCCTGGGGGGGAAACAGGAGGTCTCAGATCAGGGGAGTACAGAGAGAGAGAAGTGGGAGAAAAAAGTGGAATAGGGGTGAGGAGCACGGGGAACAAGTTAGAAAGCTAGTGCAATGGAAATTCCCAGGAATCTACAAGGGTGACCTTAGTTCCTGACCATAGGAGGGATACAGAGCCTGAACTGGCCATCTCCTATAGCCATGCAAGACTTCCAGTGGAGGGACTGGAACACCAACCCAGTCACAGAATCTTTGATCTACAATTTGTCCTGCCTACAAGATATGCCGGATTGACCAGCCAATGACTGGTCCTGCTTGAGACCCATGCCATGAGAGACAGCCCACCCCTCACACTGCCTGGAGCACCAGGACCCAGAGCTGGATAGCCCAGAGACCTCAGATAGAACTAAACACAGCTGATAAAAATGAATAAATAAATTCAATTAAATGACTTCTAAGAATATTCTGCTATATTCATATCTTGGTTCCTAGCCCAATTGTCACCAGAGAGGCTTCAACCAGCAACTATTGGGAGCAGATACAGAAACCATGGCCAAACATTAAACAGAGCTAGAGTAACCCTGTAGGAAACAGAGAAGAGAGGTTATAAAAGTTGGAGGAGTTGAGAAAAGCATCAGAGTATGGCCCACAGAATCTACTAACCTAGGTTCATATAAGTTCACAGAGACTAAGCCAACAACCAGGGAGACTGCATGAGACTATCCTAGATCCTTTTCATATATGAGACATTTGTGTAGTTTGATCTTCTTGTGGGACTCCTAACAATGAGCACAGGGGCTGTCTCTGACACTTTTCTCATACTGGGTTGCTACTTCCAGCCTTACTATGAGGGGAGGTGCCTAGCCTTGGTTGGTTTATCAATAAATGAAGATCCATTCCAATACAAAATATTCATTTCTATACCATAATCTCCCTTTTACCTTTAAAAAGAGATTGGTTGTGATGATTAACCATTTGTAACCAACCCCATTTAATGAAAACGAAAATTGATAAACAATATTTGGGAATTTGGGCATTGTTCATACCAAACTGCTTCCTGCTGGTTGGGGGCGCTATCCACACAATGGGGATCATGACAAAACACAGAAACCTAGCTAAGTCCTTGTTTTTTGTAGTCTGCAAGGCTGCATCATCTCAGCTGTTTTAGGTGTTGGATCACCTGGGCCACTGCTTCCGGAGGTCTTGCTTCTATGAAACCATAGAAGTCTGGAAGGAATCCACAGCTTTTCGTTTTCTGTGGAAACACAAATAAAATAACATATCCTTATACTTAAATTTTGAAGTCAAGGCATTTTCAAAAGATATAAGTTGGATTAATTCAGCAGCATTTATACTCAAGTATATTTCAGCAATTATTCCTTCCTTAGCAAGTGAACAACTGAAAAACACAATAGCATACAGTATCCAGACTCTCTGTGTATTTTCCATCTTTACATGGCTTTTTTATTTAATCTATTAATATTACTCTATTTCTTTTACTTTTATTTTTTTCTCTGAGACAGGGTTTCTCTTTGTAAATCCACCTGCCTCTGCCTCTGGAGTGCTGGGATTAAAGGTGTGTGTCACCACAGTCCAGCTTCTGTATTTCTTTTACAACTATCTTGTTTCTTTTTCTCTCCCAAGTATATGTATATTTTTAAACATTTTAGAGGTTTTACTTTATCTGAATCTGACTTACTGTAAGTCTTTATGTTTTTCTGGCCATGTGTCTTTTATTTTTACAGAAACAATCATTCTCATTTATTTTTTTATATTTAGGTTAGAAACAATCTTGTTTCATATGTCAATCCCAGCTCCTTCTCACTCCCGTTCTCCCCCTTCCTCCCCACCAGGTACCCCAGTCCCCGACCCAATCTCCAGTCCAATTCCCAAGGAGGGTGAGGCACTCCATGGTGGATCTCCAATAACTGTCATTTCATCCAGGGCAGGACATAGGCCCTCCCCCAAGAGTCCTGGCTGAGAGAGCCTCCAATATTGTGGAATGGGCACTCAAAGTCTATTTGTGCACCAGGGATAAATACTACCCAAGGCCATGTGTCTTTTATCTGCTAAAAAAAACACGGCTGTTTTAACTGCTGTCTTTCCAAGATGGCGGGCATAAGTTTACTGCCAGCACTGGCCAGGCAACTATGCTGGTCTCTAGCAAAACAGAGCCCACCTGAGAAAAATGCTGCTACCAAGAATCTTGACCAAATGGATCATCTTGCCATGTCAACGGCAAACTCCATAGCAAGTTTCTTCAATGCCCATCTTCCTCTCAGATGTAATTGGTGTGCCAGGAGCAGTTGTGTCTGTCATGAAATCCCATAAACCATTTTAAATGCCATACCTGAAGAAGAGAGGATAACTATCAAAAGGACCATCAAACATACAAGAATCTAATGTTTGGTGTCAATGTCTAATTATCTTAACCTTGTACTTACAATATGTATTTCTCTTTATTTCCTAGTGCTCTTTTGGTCCCAATTCACTTAAACCGAAGCTGGCTTTGGAGTTGGATTTGGCTCTCTTCCTCTAAATACAACTGTGTTGGTTGGTAAAATAAAATTCAGAGTTTCTATATTATATCAAGGAGCCAATTGATGTAACACAGAAGAAAACAAAACCTAGGAACTGTCATCTGCTTATACTAGGTTCTTTCTCTGAAAGTCTGATTTGCCTCATACTTACCATCTTCCTTATTATTGCCTTTCCCATTAAGCATACATATAAAAGTTGAAAATTTCTCTGTTGACATTAACATTGGGTTTTCCACAAAGAACAAGGAATTTCCTAACAGCAATCTTCAAAAACGTCGGAAAGAAAATGGGGCCCGCACAGAACGGGAAAAGACATTCACTAACCTCACATCTGACAGAAGACAGATCTCCAAAATTTACAAAGAACTCAAGAAGCAAGTCTCCAAAACACCAAAGGACCGATTAAAAAGTGGACTACAGAACTAAAAAGAGAATTCTCACTAGAATAGTCTAAAATGGTTGAGAGACACTTAAGAAAGTGTTCAATATCCCTAGCCATCAGGGAAATGCAAACCAAAACAACTCTGAGACACCATCTTCCTCCTGTCAGAATAGCTAAAATCAAAAACTACAATGACAATTTATGTTGGAGAGGATGTGGAGAAAGAGGAACACTCTTCCACTGCTGGTGGGAGTGCCAATTCGTACAGTCACTTTGGAAATCAGTATGGAGATTCCTCAGGAAAATGGGAATCAGTCTACCACAAGACCCAGAAACTCTACTCTTAGTCATATACCCAGAAGATGCACATTCATACAAGGACTTCTGTTCCACTGTATTCATAGCAGCATTATTTGTAATAGCCAGAACCTGGAAGCAATCTAGATGCCCATCAACTGAAGAGTGGATACAGAAAATGTGGTACATATACACAATGGAGTACTATTCAGTGGAAAAAAAACAATGGAATCTTGAAATTTGCAGGCAAATAGAGGGCACTAGAAGAAACCATTCTGAGTGAGGTAACACAGTCACAAAAAGAGAAACATGGTATACACTCACTCATATATGGATTTTAGACATGAATCAGGGGAATGCCATCAAACAACCCCACTGCCAGAGAGACTAGGAAACAGAACCTTCATCCAGCAACTGATGGAAACCAAGGCAGACACCCACAGCTAAACACTGAATTGAACTCCTGGAATCAAGTGACAGAAAGGGATAACTGATGAGCAAAGGAGTTAATATTGGACTGGTTTAACTCACAGAAACAGTTGACCTGAACAAGGAGGAACTCATGGACCCCAGACTGATGGCTGGGTAGATAGCATGGGACTGATCCAGACCCCCTGAATGTGGGTGTCAGTGAGGAGGCCTAGGAAATCTATGGAGCCTTGGGTAGTATTTATCCCTGGCATACAAATGGATTTTGGCTTTCCATCCCACAATGAGGGATGCTCTCTCAGCCTGGACTCTTGGGGGAGGGCCTAGGCCCTGCCCTGGATGAAATGACAGACTCTGGAGATCCTCCATGGAGGTCCTCACCCACCCTGGGGATTGGAATGGAGATTGGGTGGGGAACTGGCAGGCCTGGTGTGGGGGGCTGGGGAAGAGGGGAGGAAAAGGGAGCTGGGATTGACATGTGAAGCAAGCTTGTTTCTAACTTAAATTTTAGAAAAGGGTAGAAAAAACAGAGAAAGTGTTCAACATCCTCAGCCATCAGAGAAATGCAACTAAAACAACTCTGAAATACCACCTTACAGGGGCCAGAATGGCTAAAATCAAAAACACCAAAGACAGTCTATCCTGGAGAGGATGTGGAGAAAGAGGAACACTCATCCATTGCTGGTGGGGATGCAAACTTGAATGACTATGTTGGAAATCAGTATGGCAGTTTCTCAGGAAAATGGAAATGAGTCAAGATCCAGCAATTCCTCTCCTGGGCATATACCCAAAGAATACACATTCATATAACAAGGACATATGTTCAACTATGTTCATAGCAGCATTGTTTGTAATAGCCAGAACCTGGAAGCAACCTAGATGCCCTTCAATTGAAGAATGGATTGAGAAAATGTGGTACATTTACACAATGGAGTACTATTCAGCAGAAACAAAAACAATGGAATCTTGAAATTTGCAGGCAAATGGATGACATTAGAAGAAACCATTCTGAGTGACATAACCCAGTCACAAAAAGACAAACACGGTATGTACTCACTCATATATGGATCAGGGGAGTGCCAGCCTACAATCTCACTGCCAGAGAGTCAGGGAAACAGGTAGGATCCCAAGAGAGATATGCATGGTACCCTAGAGAAGGGGAATGAGGCAAGATCTCCTGAGCAGATTGGGAGCATGGGGGGAGGGGAGAGGGAGCCAGGAAAAAGAAAGGGGGAGAAGAGGAGGGGAGAGGAAGGCATGGGAAAGCAGGAAGGTTGAGTAGGGGGAAGAATAGAGGAAAGCAGGATGAGAGATACCATAATAGAGGGAGTCATTATAAGTTTGAGGAGAGATCTGGCACTAGTGAGATTTCCAGAGATCTACAAAGATGACACCAACTGACAAACTAAGCAATAGTGGAGAGACTACCTTAAATGCACCTCTCTGATAATGAGTCTGACTACTTCCTTATATGCCATCCTAGAATCTTCAACCAATTATGGATGGAAGCAGAGGCAGACACCCACAGTGAAACACTGAACTGAGCTCCTGGAATCCAGTGACAGACAGGGAGGACTGATGAGCAAAGGGATCAAGATTGGATTTGTTTAACCCACAGAAACAGCTGACCTAAAGAAGAGGGAGCTCTTGGACACCAGACTGATGGCTAGGAGGCCAGTAAGGGACTGATGCAGACCCCCCTGAATGTGGTTGTCAGTGAGGAGGCCTAGGCAATCTATGGGGCCTTGGGTAGTAGATCACTATTTATCCCTGGCATAAAAATGGACTTTTGGTGCCCATCCCACAATGATGGATGGTCTCTCAGCCTGGACTCTTGGGGGAGAGCCTAGGCCCCTGCCCTGAATGAAATGACAGACTCTGGATATCCCTCATGGAGGTCTCACCCTCCCTGGGGTACAGAGTGGGGATTGGGTGGGTTGAGGAGAGAGTGTGGGAGGAGGGGAGGGGAAGGGAGCTAGGATTGACATGTGAAGCAATCTTGTTTCTAATTTAAATAGAAAAAAATCTAAAAAGAAAAAGAAAATGGTATCCCACATCATTGACTCCACCTGACAAGTACCATCCTGAAACCGTTTTGGGACTACATTGTTCTACACACCTCCGGATCAATGAACTAACATGGTGCACCTTCTACAATCTGGCCAGAGCCTTAGACAAGAGCTTCAATCAACACTAGAACTTCAGTCAAGAACTTCAATCAAGCATCTCCCACCAACAGAGACTGAGTACAAATGTTGTAGTTAGTACACTTGAGACTTTCACTACACTAACATTTTCTTCCTACAGGATCCCATGAGGTTGTCATCATCCCATCTCATCAGGAAGTAATTTCAAAAATACTATGCCCCCTTTCCCTACTGTTGATATTGCAGGACAGTTTATACCTGTTAGGGTTAGTTTTCAATTATTTAGGGTTATGATTGGAAGGAGGTGTTCAGACTTGGACATCCCTTTCAGATAAGTTTAGGGTTTAGATGGGATAGATATACTTAGGATAGGATATAAGCAGATTATAATTTGCTTATCACCTTCTATGTATATATGCTGTATATGTTTGAGTTTTGTTTCAAGTCTAAATCTTTTATTTAGACTAAAAGGGGAATTGTACGGGAGATCTCACATACCTGAGGTACTGACTATGCCCATTTGGGGTGTGGATAGAGGGATGTGGTAAAGGCAAGGGACATAAGGGGGAAAAGAAAGGGAAAGCTCTCTCTTGGATCCCAGCTGAGGTTCAGAGACCATAGAGCACTGACCCAATTCTCAGTTTTTCATGTAACTTACTTCTCTCTATCTTAATAAATATCCAACTACCTTTTCCCAGCATTCTTAGTGTGACTCATTTTCCCTTCAAATTAAATTAAGAAAATAGTGGATCTGTATAGCTAAGCTAATGATTTTGACAGAAATGCCAAATATATTAGATAAACATACATTGGAGGGAAAAATATTGCCTCTTCAACAAATGGTGTGGGAAAACTAGAATCCACCAGAAGAATGCCACTTAGTCCACATTTCACCCTGAACAAAAATCAACTCCAAATAGATAATCTGGGGACCTCAAGAACTCAGGAAATAATGCTGAAAACTGATGAACAGGATTTCAAGAGATTAAAGAGCTTCTGTGCAGTAAATAAAATTATCACCAGCGTGAAGGGACAGCCCACCAAACATCGGGGAAATCTTTGCTAGATATATACTTCTCTAACCATTAATCTTGGTTGTCAACTTGATTTCATCTTGTTCAGCTCAAAGACAGGCATCTGGGAATGTCTGTGATGTTATTTCCCAGGAGGATTTACTGGAAGATCCTCGCCCCAGAGTAGGCAGCACCTTCTGGTGGCAGCCAAGATATAGCAGGTCTAAGGGGAGAGCTGTAGAGTCTGCATTCACCTTCACTCATTGCTGGTATCAGCATCCACTCTGTTGCTGGGGCCATCCTTTGCTGATCCTGGAATCCAGCTTCCTCAGTCTTCCACCATGGAATGAAGACCGTGTGACTCTCCTGGGATCCTTCATGTAATCAGCTCCAGATTGAGAGCATCTGGGGCAATCAGAGCATCCAGCAGCATCCAGCCTCGAGGACAGAGCAGCTACCACATTTTCAACCTTTGCAGTATACAAACACCCATCACCGTGCTACCTAGTGAATCTCAGGAGACCCTCTTTATAATATGTACCCATCTATTCATTCTACTGGTTCTGTTCTTCTTGAGAACTATGGATAATACTTAAAAAGCAGAAGAGAAGGAAGAAGATTATAGGTGAGTAAAGGGGGTGGGGAGAGGAAAGTATAGGGGTTAAGATGGCCTATCATATACTTGGAAGAAATTGCCTTTTGAAACTCAACATATATGAAAAATAAACACCAATTAACAAAACTTTTGTGTGTATGTGGTTTTTAGAGACAGGGTTTCACTGTGTAGCTCTGGCTGACAGGGAACTCCCTCTGTAGACAAGCTAGGTTTTGAACTCACAGAGATCCCCCTGCCTCTACTTCCCAAGTGCTGAGATTAAAGGAATGAGTCACATCTCCTGGCTTCATTTTTTAAAACTATTTATTCATAAGCTACAAAACACTAAAACACCTCTCCAAGTTCTTAATGTGACAACAACATATCCCTAAAGACCATTCCGTGTAGGCTCTGACTTTTAACTCCTTTCTCCACAAACTATCTGAGATCTAATAAAATGTTCTTGCCCCAAAATAACTGCTGTGAGAAGATCCTGTGTATGGCAAAAAGGAATTCTGAGAGGCAAAAACACTGATATCTCCTCCTTGTTTTTCAGAAGAAATAAGGGGACCCCAGTATGTTTTCAGAGCCTCAGAAAGACCCGAATGCATCCTTGTGAGACCACTTCCCCAACCATGTTATTCCCACCTGCCACCCACGAAGACCAGTGAAACATGCTGTTTGGCCTCTTCTAGAACTTTCAGCAACACCCCTGGGATGAGGTTGAAAAGTCCCGGATCTTTTGCACAGAGGTTTTTGCACAGTTCTACGATGTGTCTTCTAAAATGACATGACATGACTACACATGAGCTGTTCATTTAGACTACCACTGACCTCAAGAGTAATTCACAACCTGCAAAAGATAAAGGGGCACCTTTCTGGGAGGGAACTGCTCCTTCTGTCTTCCCTTCCACTTATGGCCCTCAGGCAGAAGAACCACATGCCACTAACAACCTTCAGACCAAATAAATACTGGAAGGTTACCATTGTTACTACAAGGAACTGGAAGTGTTGACATGGGGTAAACAAGCTGAATTTACCTCCTCTCTTTCCCTAGCAGTTCAAAACACTACCTGCCTAATGGCTAGAGCTGTATCCTGTATATCCTGTTAGACAGGGGAGACTCAATTGCTTCCTGATCAGAAAGCCAAAAAAAATAAAAATTAAAAAAGCCACATAGTCACATTTCCCAGCAATACAGCGATGAGCAACAAAATTACACTAGTTTGAAGTGGTATGCAATTCACTTTAGATATGTTATTAGCTGAATATAAAGCCAGTGGTTTAAGAATTAACCCATAACTTGAAAGACATAAACTTCCTAATTTTTATATTATCAGAGTTTATAAAGCCAATATGGCCCTGCTATACATTTCAATGACCAGTTGGGCCAAAATATGTTTTAAACAATTAGCAACATGCCTGAGTTTCCCAATGGAAGGGAAAAAATGGGGCAGGAAGAAAAGCAACAAGCAACACAAAAAGAAAAAACAAGGACAAGCTGGCACTCTGGTAAACTAATGAGTTTTTAGCCAGCAGGAATCCCTCCAGGTACTTTCAAGATTCCTTCCCTGGTGTGATTCCCTTTGGATTTAATCTACATGGGACCCCATTGTCTAAGTATAAGTGTATCATCAAATTCTTCTATACAAGTGAAGCTACCTGCTGCTTCCCACATGTCCCTTTCTTGCTATCCAGAGCAGAACAAGTCACAAAGCCTGTATTTCCTAAGAGATAAGACTTAGCCAACTAGGCCAACTGCAAGAGATGAGAGGGACTAGTTTACAGTTGCTGGTAACTGTAAAGGGAGATTTACTCTTTGTTTGTTTTAAGGGAACATCTTAGCTTATATAAAGTTGGCCTGGATTTCAAACTCAAGCAATGACACATAGTACCTAAGAGAGTAAACTTTGTTAAGCAAAACTGGAATCTGGCTGGTTCTGCAACTTACCAACCCACAGGACACTGAGAAAATATCCAAGTGCTGAGTACTGTGGCATTGTCAAAGTGCTGAAGTGAGATTAACCCATTCACTGCTCCAAAAGGCCCTATAAATGAGGTGATGATATAGAAAGAATATGGCAAGATAAGTGGTAAGAGCTTGTAAATTAAATAATTGGAAACTAGTTATCCCTGATATTTAAGCTACACTGTTAATCATTTCATTGGTGGTTTTTAAATTTTTTAAATAATCCACTGTAAGAAATGTAACCAATGTCAAGAAGTGTGGTTTTAATACAACCCATTACACAAATACACATTAGCTTAGCTATTACATGCATACTATTTTGTGTATATTTGAAACTAAAATTTTATGAAGTATAACTACACTTATCTCATGCAGTGCACCAGTTACATCCCACAATACTATTTAAAACTGCTACTGAATCGAAAAATATCTAATGAGCTATGATCTAAAATTTGAAAAACACCTATTTCTTTTGACCATCATAGGAATTTTAGTAGGATTAACTAATACAATATTTTCACAGCACTCAACATGACCACCATACATTCCACATAATCAATGCATGTTTATCTTGAAAATTAGCCATAACTATGAGGAAATGGGGTAAACCCTGGCAGGGCTCTAAATAAACCTATTACCAGTGAAGGTCTGTCCTTGGCAAGAGAGTGGGAATTTCCCCAGTAGTTTGAACCTGTACTTCGGTGGAGTCCAGTTCAGAAAGAGAACTGTGTTATAGTTGATCTGGTTTCTGCTTCTCAATTGAAAAAGCCCAAATTACAAGCTACTACGCCTGTCTGCCAAAATCCTTAGTCGTTCCAACTTATTGCTAGGTCTGTGTTGACATCCTCCCTGATGCAGCAGACATTGACACATACAAAACTGATCAAAATGAGTCTTGCTAGGGAGAAATAATCATTTCCTATCAAAACGCCTTCAATTTGCCAAAACCTGCTGGTTTAAAACAATTTAATCTTATTAACTCATAATTAATTCAAGAAGTCTGGATAAGATCAATTCAGGCAAAATCAAGGTTCAACAAGGGAAGCCTTCATAAATGTCATAAGGGAGCATCATTGATTTGTCCCTCTCTTTTCTGGAGGATACCTACCCTTCATGTCTCAACACCTTTTTCCTTTTTCCGTGCTGAAAGCCAGCAACGGTGGGTTGATTTTTTTTCACATGGAATTACTCCATCTCTGACTCTGGCACTTTTCATACTCTCCATCCCTAAAGGACCTTCGTGATAACATGAAGTTCACCGGAAAAACACCAGATAATCCATCTAAAAGATTCTTGACATAATCACATCTCCTAAAACCCTTGCCCAGTAAAATAAGAGGTTTGAAGGATTCAGAAAGAAACATCTTTGGCTAATTTGGGAGAATATTTAAGTGACTATTTTGCAAAACTGATGATGAATCACACAAAATAGTGGAATGTATAGCAACAACAATAACATAGAACTTACCAAACATTTACTATGTGGCAGGTGATCTATTCAAGGCTGTGCTTGCCCTCACTCATTTCTCTGACAAGAAATCAAGACTAAACAATATGTGATTAAGTAAGTTGCTCAAAGTTACACAAACAGCAGATGACAAACCCAGGCCTTCCTGACAACAAAAGCCCTGCTGTCAACCTGCATGGGTCATTGCACACAGTTAGGTTCCAAATATGTGCTCATTTAATCATACAAAAGCTTTCTGAATCACAATTCTTTTATTATTTTTCAAAAACAGACCTTATCCTGAGCAAATTAACTTATTTAATTAAAATTATATGAATCAAAGACAAACTTCCAACTGAAAGATTTTGCTAACCTCTTTAAATTTGTTGGGAATTACATAGTTCCAGTCCCAAATGCAACTTAACATTTTGTTTCTTTAATTTTGCATGTATTTACTATGAGAGAAAGTAAGCAAAACTCTCTACTAAGAACCCCAAAGTACCACACTTCGCTGGAACTCAAGGTGAACTTTATCATCTTCTACTTCCTCCACTATATTCTCTTCAGACCTTAGATCGGCTCAGGCCACCTCGGTGTGTGAGGGGGTTAGAGAACAATCTGGGGAGCCAGTTATCTCTCCTTCTACCATGTGAGTCCCAGGTCTCATACTCAGGTTCCCAGGCTTGGTAGCAAGTACCTTCACTCAGATTCTTTAACATATTTTGCATCATTTAGGAATAATGAAGACAGAACTCAAATAGACATCAAGACGTCTGATAAGAGTTAGATGTCCCAGGTTGAAATAATGACCTAAAAGTTTGAGAATAAGGAAACAGAAAGCCGTGGAAAGAATTAGGGAAAGAAACGGAGTCTAACTTGACTCTCAAAGAAATGCAAAGGTCAAATAAGCTAGAGTTCTTAAGAAAAGTGGTGTCAAGAAAGAAGAACAGCATGGGCAGGGATGAGCCACAGGAAGCTTGTTATGTATAAACAAAAAGGAGATTAGAGAAGAATAAATAAAATATTGAGGCTTTGAAAAGGGATAAATAAGGTTCAATTTAAGAAGGCATGAGGAGACATAACCTGAAAAGTTCTGGGGCAGGAGGACCTAAGATTAGGGAAGACAGTCATAGAATGGAGTTAGAGAAGAAGGTAGGATTGGAAACCAGCAATCTCTGTCACCTTCTGGGAACAAAACTATGTCACTAGGACACCTGAAAGAAGTGGAGAATATGGTTTTACTCTTACACCCTTTGGTTCCACTAATCTTTATAAATGCACATGTGTGAGCTAGAAAAATGTTATTACAAACATGTATATAAAAAGATTTTTATGGACCCACAGTACTATGGAATAAAACCAGACATCTTCTGGTGCCAAGTTGAGGGGACCAGGATAAATTAAAGTTTAGTCATACTCCTGCTACACTCAACAGCCTGCAAAAGCAATTCAGCTGGCTTTCCCATTGGCATGAAAATTACCCCTTTAGCTTCTGCTTGCCTAGTTCAATCTAAGCATAGTTTCAAGATGAACTGGAGCCCAGTCATTTTATAGTCCCTTTATATGGTTGCTCAACTAGGAATGAGCATCTATTTCATAACTGACTTGGGCACGTCACAGGATCCAGTCATTTACCCCAAGGACTAAGGCTAGTGATAGAGTCACAAGACAAACAGAAGACAGCCCAGCCCAGTATTGTGGCTCAGATAATGTCTGTCATCTGGTTTCTAGTGCTCCCACTATAATGCTCCCACATCATCAATATTTATCATTATTTATTGGCATCAATATTTTTCTTTTCAAATAAATGTGAAACCCAAATGCAATTTTGCTACATAGAAGAACAAGTTATTATCGATCTCTGTTTTGTTTCTAAGAATTAACTAATGACCAGTTCTTCCCTGGCACTCCTTCCAGCCTTTCTTTCTAGCCCATCTCCATTTCTCTATGACTCTCAGTTGATTGGAAGAACAGCTCTCTACTAGGGACCCCACAGTGCCACACTTCGCTGGTACTCAAGAAGGTGAATTTATGCCCCTCTATTTTCTCCACTGCAATCTCTTCAGACCTTAGACCAGTTGCCATGTGAGCTCCTCCGCACAACCCATCTCCATCCCCTTAGGACTGGCCTTTCACTGTAAACCAGGGTCCAGGGTCTAGGTAGCTCTTTCCCATCACTTCTTTCAGTCATTCCTATTCACTTATCTCTATGCCCTTGTGAATCTTTATTGACCTGAAGAACTCCTCTCTACTTTTTCCACCAGGCTTAGCTGTAACTCAGGGGCCCAACAGCTGCACATTTGACTAGCAACAACAATGGGCAACAGCAACCAAAGAATGGAACACCCACTTGGAAGACCCAACAAGGGTGAGATTTGATAACTACACCAAGAAACACTTCAAATGTCCAAGCCCAGATGCTGAGAGTCCAGCTCAAAAACACAAACATGAACAATGAAGACAGTCAGATAAATAATCCCAGAACAATTAATCAAAAGAGGAAAAGAAAATATTACAACAAAATAACAAAAAAAAAAGATAAGCACTGCTCATTAATAACTGTCAATAACAGGATCCATCCTTCTGCTGTATCCAAGAAATGCACCTCATCCACAAGTACGGAAATTACCTTTTGGTAAATGAATGGAAAAAGGAATTACAAGAAAATGGGAACCAAGAAGCAAGTAAGCATAGCTATTTTAATAGCATACAAAATAGACTTCAAACCAAAATTATTCAAAAAAGAAATGAAACAATACTACATAGTCATAAAAGAAAAACACAAGAGGATCTTAGAATTCTAAATATTTAGGGAAAGAAACGGAGTCTAACTTGACTCTCAAAGAAGTGCAAAGGTCAAATAAGCTAGAGTTCTTAAGAAGAGTGGTGTCAAGAAAGAAGAACAGCACGGGCAGAGATGAGCCACAGGAAGCTTGTTATGTATAAACAAAAAGGAGATTAGAGAAGAATAAATAAAATATTGAGGCTTTGAAAAGGGATAAATAAACAAAAGAGCACTCAATTTCACAAAAGACATACTACTACAGCTAAAATCACATATTGACCCTAAAACAGTAATAGTAGATGACTTCAATACCCAACTCTTGCCAATGCATAGTGCATCCAGACAAAAATTAAACAGAGAAATAAGGAAGTTAAATAATATCATAAACCCAATGTACCTAATAGACATTGACAGAATATTCCACTAAAACAACAGTCTTTGGAACTTTCTCCAAAATTGACCCTATACCAGGACACAAAGAAAGTCTCAACAGAAATTTAAAAATTGAAATAACACCCTGAATCTTATCTGACCACCATGGATTAAAGAGATATCAGCAAAACAGAAACTACGGAAAGTTTAAAAATTCATGGAAGCTGAACAACTCGCTACTGAATGAAAACTGGGTTGAGACAAAAATCAAGAAGGATGCTAAAAATTGAATGAAAATGAAGACATAATATATCCATATCTATGGGACAAATTGAAGACAACTATCAGAGGCAAGTTCACAGCACTAAAAATGTTTGAAAGAGCTGGGAAGATTGCTCAAAAGCAAGGATCACAATCAAAATAATTGGAGAAATCTCAGATTAATAGCTTAAACATACTCAAAAGCTCCAGAAGATGAGAAGAAATAATAGCCTAGAGCATAGGCTGGAAGAAATAATCAAAGTCAGGGCTAAAACGAATAAGGTAGAAATAAATAAACCAACAAAATAACACATAGAATCAATGAAACAAATAATTGGTTCTTTGAGAAAAATCAACAAGATTGACAAATCTTTAGACAAGTTACCCAGAAGAGAAAAGATCCAAATTAATAAAATTAAATAGCAAAAGGGAGACATTACAACAGACACTGAGGAAATTCAGAGACTCATAAAGACATACTTTAAATTTTTTATTACACCAAACCGGAAAACCTAAAAAAAAAAGGATGGATTTTTTTATATATTTGACCTGCCAAAGTTAAATAATGATGAAATAAATAATTTAAACAGACTCATAACTCCCT
This sequence comes from Mesocricetus auratus, assembly GCF_017639785.1. Classification (NCBI taxonomy): domain Eukaryota; kingdom Metazoa; phylum Chordata; class Mammalia; order Rodentia; family Cricetidae; genus Mesocricetus; species Mesocricetus auratus. Next base: position 45,701,184 of record NW_024429184.1, on the reverse strand, counting down.
AATAAAAAATAAGCAATTATGAAAAAACTCCCAACAAAAATAACAATAATAATAGTAGTAGTAGTGATGATGATAATTCCCAGGCCTTGGTGGATTCAGTGCAGAACTCTACCAAAACTTCAAAGAAAACACTAATGCAAATTCTCCTCAATCTATTCCACAAACAGAAACAGAAGGGACATTTCCTATATCTTTTTTAAAGCCACTGTTATTCTGATACTAAAATCACACAAAGACCCAACAAAAGTGGGGGAGAGAGGGAGAAAACGATAAACTAATATTCCTTGTGAACACAGATGCAAAAATTTTTAAGAATTTAATATTTTATAAACCAAATTCAAGAATAAATCAAAAAGATTATCTACCCCAATCAAATGGGCTTCATTTCCAAAATACAAGATGATTTAACATAGGTGATCAATACAGAAAGTAAGAAGTCAATGTATCTTTATTTGCAGATGATATGGTTTTATATATGAAGATTTTACCAGGAAAATGCTACAACTAATAAAGATTTTCATCTAAGTAGTAGAATACAAAATAAACAGCCTTCATATATACAAATGACTAAGAAAGAAATCAGGAAAACAGTACCTGTTTCAGAATAGCCTTAAAAGATATCTTGGGATAATTCTAGTGAAGCAATGTTAAGACTTGTATAGCAAAAATATTAAGACACTGAAGAAAGAAGCTGGGCGGTGATGGCACATGCCTTTAATCCCAGCACTTGGGAGGCAGAGGCAGGTGATAGGGATCTCTGTAATTTTGGTCTACAGAGTGAGTTCCAGGACAGGCTCCACAGAAAAACCCTGTCTCAAAAATAAATAAATGAAGAAAGGAAGGAAGAGAGGGAGAGAAAGAAAGACACTAAAGAAAGAAATTCAAGACAACAGAAGATTCTTCACAGAAACTGAAAAAATCTTCAACTTCATATGGAAACACATCCATACTCACACAAATCAGGATAGCTAAAGTAATCCTACATAATAAAAGAACTGCTGGAGATATCAGACCCAGATTTAAAGTTGTATTACAAAACTGTAGTAATAAAAAGGATGATATTGGCATAATAACAGACACCTTGATCAATGGAATCAAATTAAAGACACAGCCATAACTTCACACATCTACAGATACCTTGGTTCAGAATATTTGTTTAATTATGCAACAATGTGCTGCGTGCTGCATTTAACTTTGTAAAGATGTGCTGAAGTTGTTCACATTGTGGAATATTTGTTTAACTATGGAAACATGAGTTGCATTTGTTTATGTTATGGAATATGACAGCCCAAGGTACCTGACTGGTCTAATAAAAAGCTGACCAGTCAATATAGCAAGAGAATGGTTGCATGTGAAACTTCCAGGCAGGAAGAGTAAGTAGAAGGAGGAATTTAGGCTCAGGGGAAGAAAAAAAGAGATGCCAAGGAGACTCCTGGGACCAGACAGACAGACAGACACAAAGGAAGCAGGAAAGTAGTACATACAGAATTAAAGAAAGGCAAAGAGTCCCAAGTAAAACATAGCTAAACAGATATAGGTTAAATTGGTTAAGAAAGGTAGTAGGATACGTCTAAGCTAAGGTTGAATATTTATGATTAATAATAAGTCTCCATGCCTTTATTTGGGAGCTGGTTGGCAGCCCAAAGGAAAAAAACTACAATAACTTCCTTTGACAAAGAAGCCAAAAATGTACATTGCAGAAAAGATAGCATCTTCAACAAATGGTGATGGTCAAATTGCATAGTTGCATGTAAAAGAATGAAAATAGATCCATATCCATCACCCTGTGTAAAAGTCAACTCCAAATGGGTTAGCAAACTCACCATAAGACTAGATACCCTGAATGTAATAGAAGCAAAAATAGGGAATATGCTTGAACTCATTGGCACAGGAAAGAACTTTGTAACAGGACTACCTACAGCACAGGCATTAAAACTGAAATTAAGAAGTGGGGCCTCATGAAACACAAAGGCCTTACAGCAAAAGAAACCAACTGACAATAGGAAAAAGTCATTAAATTTGATAGTTAGTATCCATTATATACAAAGAACTAAAGATAAAAATAAAACCTGAACATCACAGAAAAAATTAAAAATGGAATACAGAATTAAATAGACAATTTAAAATATAAACACAAATGACTGAAAACACTTTTAAAATGTTTCAGCATGCCTAGATAGCAAGGAAATTTGAATTAAAACTACTTTGAGATTTAATCTTCCCTAGACAAAGTGGTCAAGATCAAAAAAAAAAAAAAACAAATGACAACATATGCTATCAAGGATGAAGGGAGGAGGGGCACTTATTCATTACTGATAGAAGTACAAATTATTACCATGGAAATCAGTATGAAGGTTCCTCAAAAAGCCAAAGATCCATCTATCACAATATCCAGCTGTACCACTTTTCATCATATACTCAAAGAAGTCCACATCTTTCTCTATAGATACTTCTCATCCATGCTCATTACTGCTCTATTTCTAATAGCTAGAAAGTAGAAAAGGCCTAGATGTCCATCAACTGAAAAATGGATAATGAAAATACAGTACATATTATGTAGCTATTAAGAAAAACGAAATTAGCAGTCAAATGAGTGGAGCTAGAAATAATCATCCTGAATGAGGTAACCCATATCCAGAAAACAAATGCTGCATGTTTTCTCTTTATATGTATTAGCTTTTAAACTTTTGATATGTGTGTTTCAGTCAGAATAAAAACAGAGGTTAGGCAGGGGAGAGGAGGAGAACTTCCAGGAAACAGGAAAGAGAATAGTGTCATGAAGAGATAAAGGAAAAAGTAGAGTAAAAGATTAAATGGTAAAGGAGAGAAAGGGAATATGGAGAGTGACCACTAACACTAAAGCCACTTTGAAAAGTCATATGAAGACCAACTACTATATAAGCTTTCATATGTATACAGGTGAAAGAAATTTCAATGGAGTCACTATATAATGAGAAAGACAATGACGCAACTAAACATATGCCACCAAGTAAAACCTCTAGTGACAGGAATGAGTTACATCTTGCTGATTCCTTGGCCTAAGGGGTCCCATAGATCCCCCTCAAACATCACACTATTGCCAAGGCTATTGTTTACTTCCCACAACCTGAGAGTAATGCTCCATTGCTGAAAACACCACTGTGTTCTTGGAGAAATGGAGCTGGTACCCAATTAGAACCTTCACTGATATGGAAATACAGCCGTACACTGGATAAGGGTATAGCTGACTATTTATACTTACTAGAGAAACTGGTAACCCGTTAGTCTCTGCAGCTTTCTGAAACCCAGCCAGAACCCCAAAAAAGAGGGCAACCTTTATTGGACATGCATATTAATACCTGTAGCCATGCCCAAAACGGGCGTGGTCAGAGGCACAGATGCCTAAGTCTGTCCCTACTTGTCACAGTTGTTGACTAACATCCGTGGTGCTGGAAGGTACTTTGCAAGTGACTGGAGGAGAAAAGTGATCATCAACATCACCCAGCTCTGAGCCCTGCAACCTACAACAGTGGCCTGCCTATAAGATACACTGATGCAATAGTGAAACCAATGTTACGTAGTAACCAACCACACCTGCCATTGGTAAAGTGGCCAAGAACCTAAAACTAGATAAGTCATCGGACCTAGGAAAAACCTACTACTATTATCCTGCTAAATGAACATAGCAATAAAATTATTCCTAATGACATACTGCTGTACCCATAGTTCAATGCCTCACTTAACCCTCATCAAGAAGCAGCTTCTTGCAGGAGATACAATTAACACAGAAACCCACAACTATGTACTCAGACCTAAATGGGATCATTTTGTTTGTTTGCTTGCTTGTTCGTTTTTTTATCATGCCACTCCCTTAAGGCCCGGATATCTACGTGGAAGAAAGGGCAGAAAGATTTGCAGAGGCAGAGGTAGAGGATGGACAGCATCTTCCAGCCACAAGGCTGACATACATATGAACTCGTTCAGAGTGACGGCACATACAAGACCTGCACAAGTTCAAGTCAAACAAAATCCCAACATTGAGAAAGGGAAGTGGACACAAAGTTGTACCCTTAACCAAGAAGCTTGTTGCAACTGATGCCTGCTGGCAAAAGAAAAACCTCAGCTTTTCCCACTTAGTCACTGAGTGTGTCAACCACACTCCAGGTCAGGCCCCATGCTCAGGGGTAGCATGTGTGAGAATGCCTTTTGTTGTTACTTAGTTTGACTTGGTATTTTTTGTCTTTGGGCTTTTTGGTTTGTTTGCTTGTGAGCTTGCTTGTCTGTTTCGATTTTTGTTTTTTGAGAGTGGGAAGGGAAGGAAAGAGGAAAAATACCATGGAGTTGGGTGTGGGTAGGAAGGTGAGGAGAATCTGAGGGGAGTTGGAGGAGGGGAGAGAGTATGATCAAAATATATTATGTGAAAAAATTTAAATAGAAAAGAACGTTACCAACCAAAACAATAAAAATTAAAAGGAACTAATGAAATAGCTGAATTGTGTTTTCTTCGGGAAGATGTTGATGTTCTGCACTCCATGAATAATCTATTTTACTGCACACAGAGTACTGAAAAGCTCAACAGTCACTGCAAGCCCCACTCGAAGCCTGGGCAGCCAACTGTGTGTAGGATGCTAGGAACAGTAACTGCAGCAAACAAAGAGATAGACTTCCTTGAGGACTTTGAGGTTTAAGGGAAGAAGTGCCCTAGAGAATGATTCTCCTCGGGTTGTGATTTAACTACATTTAGAGACAAAGTATGAAGCTCTTGCTAGACTCAGATGTTCTACACCAGACTATACACACAAGTACAAGTCACAGCATGCAGGAAAAAGACAATAAATCAAAACCAATCTGGTAAACTAGACTTTAAAACCCAGTTTGATTACTCTGCATGTTTGCTAATTCCCATGTATAAGATCACCTGCTGTGTTGTATGAATGAAAGTGTTACATCCCATTACCTGATTGGCCTCTCATACATATGACAGTCAGCAGAGAGGTATTTATTGCCTCCCACAGACAAGTAATTTTAGAAGCTATATTAACTAGAAAAGATCCAAGGGTAGAATAATTACTAAGCTCCTAAAAAAAAAAAAAAAAACAAGTACTGTGTTTCTTATAAGAACCCAGCACAGAATTCACCCTCAAAACAACACTAAGCTAAAATAAAGGAAACTTGGTCTGAAGCAGTCAGGAAATAAAGGGTTCGTGACGCCTTATCTTGCACATGCCTTATCTCATCCACTCCTCCTCCAGCTCATAAATGATGAAAGCAAGTTTCAGCAAGAACAGGCTACATGGGTACTGAAGCAGAGACAGCCAAAACCAAGCACAGGACTGAGGAGAGGGTTTTACATGTACGACAAAGAGCGAGCACACAGTGAGATGTGCAGAGCTTTTGCCCACCTACTTACAAACTATGGATGGGGTCTTACACAGTCCCATTGTGATATTCAACTCTTAATACATGGTATTGCCCCCAGAGTGCCACAGGGAAAAGTCTGGCAAAGGAGGATTACTGTTTCCTTGAAACATGCAGGCTCACCAGGAGTTCTGAGTAACCCAGGCCTTCTTTTTGGAATTGTGATCCTCTTTAAAATGTGTCACATAGAGTCTGGCAAACCTTTCCACTTGTCTTTGTTATGAAAACTGGCCTCTCCCTTTAATTACAGTGACATCAGGAGATTCACAGGCAAATGGATGGAGCTAGGGAAAAAAATCATCCTGAGTGAGGTAACCCAGACCTACAAAAGACAAACATGGTATGTTCTTCCTCATAAGTAGAAATTAGCTGTAAAGTATAGGATAACCATGCAACAATCCGTAGACCCAGAGAGGCTAAGTAACAAGGAGCGCCCAAGGAGGGCCTAAGAAGGGAAAACAGAGATCTCCTGGGTGAACTGGGGGCATGGGTGGGCATGGGAACTTGAAGGATGGGGTTGAGGGTGGGTGGAGGGGGGAGTACAGAGAAAGATGACTGTAGAGAGGGAGCTTTACAGAGTCAGCCTGACACAAGGGAAACTTCCAGGAGTCTACAAGGATGAGCTGAGCTAAGATTCCTGGCAGCAGTGGATGCATAGCCTGAACTGGCCATTCCCTGGGGTCAGATTGGCATGTACCCCAAATGTCATCTGAAGTCTTCATTAGTAACTGATTGCAGCAGATTCAGAGACCCATGGCCAAACATTGTGCTGAGCTCAGGGAGTCCTGCTGAAGAGAAAGAGGAGGGAATGTAGGAGCGGGGCAGGAACATTGCAGGAAAACACACAGAAACCACTAATCTGGCTCATGGAAACTCAGAGTTTGAGCCCACAGCCAGCGAGCCTGCATGGGACCAACCTAGGCCCTCTGAATTATGTGACAGTTATGCAACTTGGTCTATTTCTGGAATTCCTAGCAGTGGGAGCAGGACTGTCCCTGGTACTTTGGCTGGCTCCTGGGAACCTTACTTCTCATGTTGAATTGCCTCGCCCGGCCTGAACACAGGGGAAGGTGCTTCGACTTTTAGCAGCTTACTATGCCATGCTTGGCTGATGCCAATGGGAGGACTGCCCCTTTCTGAGGGGTGGATTGAGAGGTAGAAGACAGAGGGGAGAAGGAGTGGAAGGAGAGGAGGGAGTGGAGGCTGTCGTAGGGATGTAAAATAAGTAATTGATTAATAAAAAATCTTCCATAATATGAAGCTGTAAGACCTTTTCTTAATTAGTTACTGATGTGGGAGGGCCCAGCCCATTGTGGTGATGTTGTATCTGGGCTGGTGATCCTGGGTTCTATAAAAAAGTAGGCTTAGCAAATCATGTTGAACAAGTCAGGAAGCAGTACCCCTCCATGGCCTCTATATCAGCTTCTGTCTCAGGTTCCAGCCCTGTTTGAGTTTCTGTCCTGAATTCCTTAAATGATGGACTATGATACAGAAGTAAAAGCCAAATAAACCCTTTCCTCCCCAAATTAAATCCTTTCCTCCCCTGACTACAGTCAGTGATGAAGTATAATTTGGAAGTGTAAGCCAAATAAACCCTTTCCTTCCCAACTTCCTTGTTGGTCATGGTTTTATCATAGCAATAGAAACCTCTACTAAGACAGCCAATATGAACTGTACAATCAGTTCTAGGCCAGCCTAAACTATATGGCATTACTGTCTCAAAAACAAGCAATACACAAAGGATTGCATTAAAAATATTGAATTTGGTAGCTCATGAAACACATTTTCTATATAAGCAATTCATATTTCAATTTTATCATTTCTTTCATGCATCTCCTTCAGAGTAAACTTCTATGACTTTTGTATTCAGATGATTGATTTTTTTTGTTTTTGATTTTTCGAGACAGGGTTTCACTGTATTGTTTTGGAGGCTGTGCTGGAATTCGCTCTGTAGACCAGGCTGGCCTCGAACTCACAGAGATCCGCCTGCCTCTGCCTCCGAGATGACTGATATTTGATTAAATATAACAACAATACATTTAAGTTTAATATTTAATTGAAGCAATATATTTTCCAACCAAAGTTTTCAGTTGTGCAGTACTTATTTTTAATGTTAATATGATTTAAGTTTCCCAAATTAGTATGAAGAAATGCCACATTTGAATGCACTCTGAAGTTCTAAGAATTACATAGATCTTGACTACAAAGATTTCTTTTTTTTTTTTTAGTCCTAGAGATCAGATCTTAGATATCATACATGCTAGGCAAGACTTCTACTACTAAGCCACATCCCTAGCTCAAAGAAATTTTTCATCTTTCTGAGAGAGACAGAGAGAGAGAGAGAGAGAGAGAGAGAGAGAGAGAGAGAGAGAGAGAGAGAGAGAGAGTGTGTGTACAAGTTCACAGCATGTATGGAGATGAGAGGATCACCTTGAGTGTTGTCTACCCTGATAAGATAGGGACTTTTGTTGTTCACTGGTACATATGCCAGACTAGCCAGTCCTCAAGATTCTGGGGTTTTTCCTGTCTCCACTGCTGATTGTGGATCTCAAGGAATTATATATGTGCAGCAGTATATCCAGTCTTAAGTGTGTTCTGTAGATCTGATCTGAGATCCTCAAACATGCACAATATGGCAAGCATTTTACCTAATGGGCCATCTCCCCGCTCAAAGGTTTTTAAACATGAACCCGGTAACCGAGAAACTAAAACTTGAAATATGTATGCCAGATAATCCTGCGTGTTTTTGATCCAGGAATTGTTCCTGGATTTAATCCCACAACGTTTAAGTTACTCCTGACAATAAACTGCTAAAGAGACACATTAACACTTCAGGGTTGCTAGACTTCACATCCTTAACAGGGATAGCCAGCTAAGGAAACCCACCAAGTAACAGTGTGCTAAGCAGTACCAAATTATTCACAGAACTAACCATACAGAATGCAAAACTATGATTTCCTGAGTTCAGACTGGACTCTCTTACTCAGCAGTAGGGGGACTATACACAAACACCAGCTCTGTACCTCAGTTCTCCATCTGTAAACTGTAACTGGGAATGTCAATAGCCCTTGCTAGAAAGTGTTGTTTTATATAAACTATTATGTGGAACATGCTTAGAACTATCTAGCACATATCTTACCATCTAGTGGCATAAACACGTTAACTATTATTTTTATTACTTTTAAGAAATGTAGTACCTTGGGTTCATGTTCCCACCATCCACAATGTGAATGATGATATTTTGTCTAGACATAATCATTTGTTCATAAGTCTGTTCTTTGAAGTAGCACCAATACCACGGACAAATCCTTAGAAAAATCCAAAGAGCCAGCTCTACCTGAGACACAATAAAGGCTGGTGGCTGGCTAATAATTCCATCAACATTTTCTAGTCAAAGACTGTAAGAGGCCCATCTAAGTGATACAAAACTGGATATATTAATCAATTGCAAACAGGAAAAACAAGCACCACGGGGTCCCAAATAAACCTAAATAAAACAGTTAGGAAAAATTTACTATAGGGTTGAGACTAGGGAACATACAAAGAAATGGGGATCCTCCTCAGATTGTATGCTGTCTAAAAGCAGAGATAATTCTGACTGAGCGGCTTAACCTTTTTATTCAGTCACTGAAAGACAAAAGCTGAAGTAATGCTATCATTAGAAAAGAGGAAACAGCCACTCATTAGCCAGAAATTAGAACTGTTTTCTTGGTTTACAACGTTCTTAATTTTACCAGTTCTGACATTCTTATGAAGAACCTATTTCTGTCTAGCTCCACTACTGGCTCTAAGGTTAGTGACCCATGAAAGTATTTACCTGAAGAAGGAAGCTCCTGCCCCTCCCGAAGCCAAAGAGAAGTCCTTGAAAGTCAAGAAGGCAGTGCTGGAAGGTGTCCACAGCCACAAAAGATTCACACTAATAGATTTTCCCGCCCCTCCCCGTCCCCTACCCCAAAAGTTTCTCCACCCGTGCAGTAAGCCAGATCAAGCTGTATTGGAAACGTCTAACAGGTACTTTGAAAGCAACTCCCAGGCAGGTTCTCCAGCCCCAGAGTCTGAGGCTAGGGGAGTCAAGGAGTCATGCCCCCAAATGAAAGCAGGGAGATTTTATGGGTTGCAGGTGAGGGGTGATGATGTGTCCTCTACAAGATGGGTTTGTCCACCCAAGTATGAAAAAAAAAAGAAAGAAAGAGAAAAGAAAAACACCTGAGCACTTAGACAGGGACTTGAGCAGCTGGCAACTTCAGCTGCAGAACTGGAGTTTTGGACACCTTTCCTTTGTTGGGAGACTCTCTGAGCAGGTGAGAGAGGGCAGAGAATGGAGAGGGAGAGGGGAGAGAGACAGAAATGGAGCTTTCTGGACCACGCAGGTGCAAGCTGGAGACTCCAACCAAACAAGTACACCACCCTCCGTCCTGTGCTCCAAGGCCCTGCAGCCCCCCAGGTAACCCAAGTACCCTTGAAAGAGAGCACCCAGGAGACAAGCTTGACAACTGTGCCATCATTAAGTTCCCTCTGACCACTGAGTCAAAAGAAGACAGAAGAAAACATACTGTGCTCATTGTGGATCTCAAGGCCAGCAAGCAGCAGACGGAACAGGCTGTAAAGGAACTCTATGATACTGCTGTGGACAAAGTCAACACCTTCATAAGGCCTGACGGAGAGGAGGCAGCTTGGGCTTGCCTGGCTCCTGATGATGATGCTCTGGACGTTGCCATTGGGATCATCTACACTGAGTCCAGCTGGCTAATTCTAAACTGACACCTCTTCCACCATTAAAAAAAAAAAAAAAGAGGAAGTGCTTACCTTACCACAAGAGAACTCCACACATTCAAGGTGAATTCTTGGAATGCTCCTGGCTAGCAGAGGTTTTTCTGCTTCTCAAACTAGTTAAGATGGTTTTAATCAAATGGCAGGGCTGGTGAGAAGATAGTAACTATCATTGTTATGACATACACTGTTGGGTTTAGTTTACAGTCCTTTTATACTTGTGTAACTTGAGCCTCAGAACAATCCCAGTAAGTAGGGCAGAGGGCCTTCGCTTACTCAACTCCAGAGCCTCCACAAATACTTCATGCGAAGGATACTTCCTGGGTTAAATGATGCCCTCTGGAGTCATGATCCAAGTCTTCCCTAAGAGGACACGTATTATTTTCCAGCTACCCTTCAAGTTCTGCCTAGAAATCTACCCATCCAACTGCTGGTGACTGATCTCTCACTAGGCATAGATTCCTACTCTACAAAGCTGTGCTAGATGTTAAAACTTAAACTCCAGAGGCTGCAACAATGAGGATGTTTTTGCCCTTTGTCCACAGGCATGTCTCTGTCCCAGACAGGATCTGTAAAGGGTGCTGAGCTCACATCCTCTTTCACATAGCAGCTTCCTAAAACAAAAATAACTGTGCTGCCTTAAAAACTAATACAGCTCAGCATGTTTTGCATACAACTTTGGAATGAATGGGAGGGAACATGATTTTTTGAGCTCTGAAAAAAAATGAAAGAACAGGACATTCTGGTAAATTCAGGCACTGAAATTCCAAGATTTAGACTAACCAACTAGTTAAAGGTCCTTGCACATTCTGGGAAACCTGCCAAATAAAATCCCAAAGGAAAATGGAAATTCCCAGGAAATTTTTTGTAATAATAAATCGTTATCCAGCACCATCCTTTTTGTAGCTGGGAATTTCCCTTATCACTCTATTTCTCTCCTTAGACATTGTACTAAAGTGAAACTGAAAACAGAACACACCACTGATTCTTCTCAAATGAACGCAGTTCCCAGAAAGAAGACAAATAGATGTGTTCCAGGTTCCTGACCAGCAACTCACAAACTGTCACTTCCGGAAAGTCGCATAACCCTGAGGACGCCACTCTCACTACATTTCCCAACAGTGTCTTCCTGATAATGATAGGAAAAGCCTAAACTTCCAGCAGAACACTTAGCACCTGTGAGCACATGATCTGGCATCCTGTCTTTCCCAGGGCGCTCAAAGCATTCCGAATGCAGAGACGTTTATTTTCTTGTCTTTGTACTTCCAGCACTTAGGATGGTGGTGGAGCAAATGTCAGTTACATGTGATTTAAGGAAAGAAGAGTTTACTTTAGGCTCAGAGTTGGAAGGTGTAGTTGATTCTGACAAGGAAGGCAAGGTGCCAAGAGCTGGAAACAGGTAGTCAGATCATGTCTACAGGAGGAAGATGGTGATGAATGCTTATGCTCATAATTGACGGCACAGGAACGAAACCACCAAAATGGCTGCTCCATGATCTAGGAGTAAGGTGTCTATTGTGGATAAGAAAGAGAGAACATCCAGAGCCAAGAGAAGGGGACGAAGACTAGACATGGCTAAGGTTATCTGTGAGAGCAGATAATAGCAAAAATAGCAACAGTGGCAGGCGGGAGATCCTTGCCATCATACAGAGGCAGGCGGGAGATGCTTGCCATCATACAGAGAACCCTTTAGGTATCTGGGAAGAGAGAACCCTGTGAACTCTAAGAGTCTGGGAGCTATGTCTGGAAGAGGAGTGGAGGAGGTAAGAAGGCCAAGGGGGCTATCTGGAACTCTGAAATGCACTCCTTACAAAGGCCTGGGAGCCTAGCATTGACTTTGGTATGCACTATAGGTACATGTCAAGAGGGAGCCAGCTGCCTCATCTGAGAGAAGGGTTTATGGAAAAGGCACTCTTTCTGGCAGACAGAAACCCTTTTTAAAAGGGTCGCCAAGGAATGGATTTTCTAACCTGCTTTCATGTAAGTGGATACTGATGAAATAAAATGTACATAGGATCACTGAGCCTGAAAAGCAAACTGAAGTCACTGAAGATACCAAAGAATAAAGATGACAGTTATCTTTAAATCCCCCAGACCATTTGCAAAAGTAATGTGAAAGGACAATTTTGAATGACCTGCAGCAGAATTAAAATTACTTGATATAACACAAGTAAATAATCTGAAGACCAGAAGATCATTTAGGAAGTTAGAGGAAAACATGGCAGCAATGACCAGAACAGGAAGTTGAAAGATCACATCTCCAACCATAAACATGAAGCGGAGAGAGGTTGACCTGGAAGTAGGAGGAGAATACAAGCCCATAAAACTCACCTCTAGTTACATACTTCCTCCTGCAAGGCTGTAACTCCTACATTTCCCCAAACAGTGCCACCAACTGGGGATTAAGTGTTCTAATTCCTGAGCCCATGGCAGATATTTCTAATTCCAGCCACCACATCTTCTTAACATTTTTTTAGAATGCTAAATGATAAAGATGTAACTTTCTATTGGCATAGGCTTGTGAAAATTGTGTTAGGAAATGTCATATTCAAAGGCTGGTTTTAGCATTTCTTTACTAATAACTGCTTACTGTTTCTATTGACACAGCAGTTTAATTTAGTTTATCTCGAATAACACTACATTTAATCATAGGATTGAATATAGAATATTTATAAAGAATAGCTACATGAGAAGCACTGTTTACTAACTGTAGATACTGAATAACTTTCCAACTCACTGTGTATGATTCCACATCACTAAGTTTAATGCAATTGTGGTTTTAGATTTGGGACAGGAGCATTCCAAATGCACCCCAGATGTTTTTTGGGTTTTTTGTTTGTTTGGTTTGGTTTCTTTGGGTTTTGTTTTTTTGTTTGTTTTTTGGTTCTTGGTTTTTTTTTTTTTTGGTTTTTTATTTTTTGTTTTTTGTTTTGTTTTGTTTTTTTCCAGACAGGGATTCTCTGTATTGCCTAAGCCTGTCCTAGGACTCACTCTGTAGACCAGACTGACTTCGAAATCACAAAGATCACCTACCTCTTCCTCCCCCGAGTGCTGGGATTAAAGACATACGACACCAATGTCCTCCCCCCATGTTTAAGCACTTGTGCAGCAGAACCAATTTCTCCAGGACTTGTGTTTGTATACCTTTCTAGATGCTTGGAATGTGAGACTCCTGAAATTGTTAGAATTCTGTCTTTTCTTGTTCTGTTCTGTAACAGTCTTTCTGTGTTCTCCCCCATTCAGCCTCCCAAATGGGGATTTTTAAGTGAAAGATTATGTGAGTCGGATAAGGGCCTGGTAGGCAGACAGGGAATCAGACCTTAAGTAAACGAGATAGCAGACTTCTGGCTTTCCCCAAAAGGAGACCTTTCTGACTGACTTACCTGAACATGCTCTAGGCAGGTCCTGGGTATATCTAAGCTTGCACAAGTAAAATTCTATGGACCTACTCTCCTGTTTTCAAACTCATCTATCAAAAAAGGGGAGGAGGAACCATCCTATGCTACCAACACACCTAAAAGTCCCAGTCCTCCAGGGCAAGCAGATCTCAGTTTCTGTCTCCTTCATACCTATGACCAACCAATCTGTTCTTTTGTGGTGTGTATTTGTGTGTGTGTTGTGTTTGGTGTATGGTATGTGCGTGTGTTGTGTCTGTATGCGGTGTGTGGTATGTGTGTGGTATGCCTGTGTGGTGAGTTTCTGTGGTGTGTGTGTGTGTGTGTGTGTGGTATGTGTGTGTGATGTGTGTGTGTGATGTGTGTGAAAGTGTTTTATGGATTTTTTTATTTATTATTTATTTATTTAACGTGCACTAGCTTTTTTTGTTTTTTGTTTTTCGCCAGTATATACTCTATGTGAGGGTGTCAGATCTCCTGGAACTGGAGCTACAGACAGTTGTCAGCTGCCATGTGGGTCCTGGGAATTGAACCTGGGCCCTCTAGAGGAGCATCCAGCACTTTTAACCTCTCAGCTATCTCGTCAGTCCCCCCAAAATGGCTTCTCTGCAAAATAGGTCTTACTTCTAAATGAGACATGAATGACTTAAAGTTGCTATACTATTTCCTAAACTAATGCAGAACAAGCACAAATAAACTTTATTCACAATAAATTTTGGCATAATTTTATGGAATTTTGAATAAATGAGTTCAACATATGGATGTGATGTCTATTTTTTAGGCTAATTTGTCCATTTCATCTAAGTTTTTGTTTCTTCCTTAATAGACCTTACTTTCATATTAAGCTTTATATTTAATTAGTTGATGATGGAAATTTAATGTATAAATGCCCAAAATATTTTCCATCCATATCATTTATTCTTAGTTGAGAATCTATACATATACAGCTCAATTTCATATGTAAATACATATTTTTAAAGTTTTACTTTTATTTGTGTATCTATTTGTTTAGGTTGTTTTGTTTGTTTCTTTGAGACAGGGTTTCTCTGTGCAGTCTTGGCTGTCCTGAAATTCACTCTGAAGACCAGGATGGCATCTAGCTCAAAGATGCCCCTGCCTGCCAGAGTGCAGGGTTAAAAGTGTGCACTCCCACCACCTGGCTTAAAGTTTTATTTTTATTTATGTGTCTATGAGTTAACTGCAAAAGCCAGAAGAGGGGGTCAGAGACCCTGGAGCTGGAGGTACAGGTCACTGTGGGTCACCAGATGTGAGGCCAATAACAAAACTCCATCCTCTGCAAGAACTGCAAAGCCTCTAAATGGCTGGGCCATGTCTCCAGCCCAAGAACACATACTTCTAAAGTACAGACTTGTAAAACTATGAAGAACTAAAGTTTAGGAAACGATGTGTTGAATACATACACATATATATATATGTATATATATATATATACACTATTCATATAAGGGACACAATTACAGAGTTTAGTATCTAGGTGGGTTTAGGATCACGGAACTAAACGGCACACAAATGTGATCATATTTGTGCCAAACATCCTACTGAACAGTCATCTAAGTAGAAAGGTGTTTAAAGTAAAAAGATGGAATGGTGATTGGGGTTTGGTAGTCTTTTTGCTTGTGTGAGTTTTTGTTGTTATTGTTTTGGAGTTTTTTGTTTTGTTTTGGATAGCAGCCTCCCCAAACAACAGAAATGGTTGTTTTCAATTTGCCAGTAGGGGAATAAAAACAGCAAGTTTCCTGGTAGAGGAGCACGTCGCAGGAGCTAAACACCTCGATTTGTCACACTATGACAGCTGACAGCGCTTACCTCTCGACCTCACTCCTGAAGTGGCAGTCACTGAGTAAAGACTGGAGTGGAGACCAGCTGATGGTTGCTTTCAGGAAGTGGGACGACATCAAAGTCACCTAGCTCCCCAGCAGGAGTCATCCCTGCCCCTTCACCCCCGGGTTTGGAAGCTAAGGCAGACACCTGGGCCAAAGGAAAATCCGGCGTGGACGCCACTGCAGGGACTTTCCCCAGAGGAAAAGTGCTCCAGGCCCGAGCGGAGCCACAGGGCTGGGGTGGGTGGGGGGGAGCTGAGCACCCCTCCTGCTGACGCTACCGGGAGCCTGGGGAGGGAGGAGCCTGGGGAGGGAGGAGCCTGGGGAGGGAGGAGCCTGCAGAGGGAGGAGCCTGCAGAGGGAGGAGTCTGCGGAGGGAGGAGGGAACAGAGGGAGGAGCCTGCGGAGAGAGGAGACTGCAGAGGGAGGAGTCTGCGGAGGGAGGAGGGAACAGAGGGAGGAGCCTGCGGAGAGAGGAGTCTGAAGAGGGAGGAGCCTGCAGAGTGGACCCTGCGGAGGGAGGAGCCTGCGGAGGGAGGAGTCTGCGGAGGGAGGAGCCTGCGGAGAGAGGAGACTGCAGAGGGAGGAGTCTGAAGAGGGAGGAGCCTGCAGAGTGGACCCTGCGGAGGGAGGAGCCTGCGGAGGGAGGAGTCTGCGGAGAGAGGAGACTGCAGAGGGAGGAGTCTGCGGGGGGAGGAATCCGCGGAGGGAGGAGCCTGCAGTGGGAGCGGCCAAGGGGTAGAAGAAGAAGGTTGAGGAGTTGGGTGGAGGGAGGAAACCGCAGAAAGAGAAGCGAGGGAGGAGCGCGGAGGGCGGAGGAAGGTCCTCCCTGGCGCGGCCGCAGACGGACGGACTCCCAGGGACAGCCGGCCCGGCCGGAACTGCAGCGGCCACGCGGGAATGGGCCGCCCCGCGACCTGACGCCGCACTGCCCCGACCGCGGCCAGCGTCGAGCGGAGCCGCCGCTCAGCCGGAGCCATGAACGGGGACGCCATCTGCAGCGCGCTGCCTCCCATCCCCTACCACAAGCTCGCCGATCTGCACTACCTCAGCCGCGGCGCCTCGGGCACCGTGTCGTCGGCACGCCACGCGGACTGGCGCGTGCGGGTGGCCGTGAAGCACCTGCACATCCACACGCCGCTGCTCGACAGGTAGGGTGCAGACGCGGGGACGCACGCCGACGCGGACCCGCACGGCCACAGTCAGGCCACCCTGACCCTGATGCTGACGCGCCCAGCTCCCCGCCGCTGCGAGTCCTTAGCCCTGGGGCTATCCTGGTCCAAGGGAGAAACTGCCCTGGACGTGCGTCAGAGTTTCCAACTCGCCTCTCCTCCCATCCGAGGTGTCCGCTCTCTCCTCCAAAAACCTGCAATCACAGCCACCTCTAAAAGCCTGTTTATTGAACCCGACGTGTGTTGATACAGTGCATGTGGGCTTAGCTCTATTTTTAGCTAGCTGTTAGCCACAAGAGCTGTGGAGCTCCTTAAACCGGGCTCTTGGAAATGAAATATGCAGGGAGTGCAAAATGCACACCTGATTTTGAATATTTTTAAAAAGTGTACCAGTGTCTTTATATTGAGTACATGTCAAAACATTTTTCTAGGGTTCTATATGTTTCACTCCATATTTTTATTCATCAGCGCTGCTCCAGAGCCTGCATATTTTGCTTTGGTTTGATCTGATTGGTTTTGTCTTGTTTGTGGCAAATGCAGAGTTTGATATCTGAACTTCACGACTGGTCATGCAGTTGTCAAGTTCAGATAGCAAACTCTGCTTTAGCCCTTGTTATTCAAGATCTTACTTTGGAAGTCCTCAAAGGAAGTGTGCGCTGTTTTTGTAACAGTAAATTGAATTCAAACATTGTTAAATGGTCAAAAATTGGGAATATAAAAAAAATTTGACTGCCTCACATTCTGATATTATTTGGGTCCAGTTTCCACATCAGGAAGAAAAAAAAATAGCCTTGGTTTCTGTTTCCAGGAAAGCATTACAACTAAATACCGTGGGTCTGTGGACTGTATTGTTAGTCAAAGAGTCTAGTCAGTACTCTTGTGTGTTTTCCTTTCTTCAGGAATTAAACAAGACCCTCATTCAGTTCTTAATGCATTCTCTTCTCCTGCATCTCCTGTGAAAACACAGGAATCATAGCCGCCCTATTGGCCACAGGCTGTCAATGTCTGGTGTAAGGTCATATTCAGCATCAGGGACCTCTTTTGGCTTCAGCCCTACTGAAATATTGGACTTTCATGGGCTAGATCATGTTGTAGTTTGGAACACTAAAACTTTCTGTGCACCATGATCCAGATTCAGTAATATATAAGATATAATGCCTGTTTATACTGGGCCTTTTAGTCAGTGGAGCCAGTGCTGGGTAAAGTGTGGTAGTCTGTGATCAACTTTAAAGGGAGATTTGGTTAGAAGCGAGGTAAACAAATATTCTATGGATATGTAGCACTAGTAGACCACTGAGTATACCAAAGTGATTTCTCTCTTTGGATTCTGCTTTCCAAGGTTTTTATTTACCTAAGTGTTGTGCTTTTTGTGGGCCAAGTGGTAAAGACGGAGTAGCTTTCTGGTATTCACCAACCACATCATCGTATAATTTCATTGACTTGGATAGAAAATTATCTTCCTAAGACCAACAAAACCCTGTAGCCGTACTGTATTGCACTCTTTTCTCTTATTGCCTAAGATCTTAACAAGTGCATAGGCCTAGGCTTGTGCAATTGACTTTGGGTGTCTTATTTCCTCACTTATAAAATATGAATAATAAACATACATATATTTGTTGTGCTCTATCTAGTATAGATAAAGTGTCCATTGTTCTTTAAGATGACCTGAAAGGAAAATAAATTTATGTGACGTTGCATATTATTTTAATGATTAATGAGTCATTCTCTGTAGCCAATGAGTGGGCCTAACATAGCAGTCTTCCTACCTGAATGGATAGATGACTCCTCTTGGTACCTTAGAGATGGGGTAACTGTTTCCTATTGAAATTTTGAGTTGGGTAATTTTGGTGATATGATTGATTGAAACTGTCTTTTACATTTTTAGCTTTCTTAATCTGTTAATATTATTTCCCCCCTCAGTCTTGTTGAAATCTAACCTTACAAACTGTCCAACTTGCTTTCCTGGTCAAACAATAAACTAGGAAAAACACAGAGCTTGGAGTACCAGGACTACAATTTGAGTCTGACTTTTATCCTGTGACTTTGTATGGTTGTGGTCACCAGAGGATCGTTCATTTCTCTGACTCTGGGTGCCCCTGTATGTAAAGTGGGGGTGATGGAACCAGCCTTAGGTGATTCAATGGTTGGAGTGTTTATAAAGTGGCTGACACGAAGGAAGAATACATCAGACTTTTTCATATGTGTGTACACGTGTGTTTCTGTTCATGTATACACATGTTGTATGTGCTGGTTTATGTGCATGATATGGAGGCCAGGGGTCAACTTCAGGTATTGTTCCTCAGAGCCACCATTTATCTCGACAGAAGGTTAATGTTTCCAGAGTGTTTTATTGTTGTCGGCTTTTTTATATGGATTCTGAGGAATCAAACTCAGATCCTCCTGTTTGTGTAACAACCACTTTATCAGCTGTGCTGTCTGCCAACCCCTTGTTTCATACTGTGAAGAGAAGGAGGAAAGAGGATCTTGTATGTGTGTGTCTCTGGAACTTCACAGTGCACCCTCTCTGTGGATGTTCCTCAGTATCCAGGAATCTTCAGGCTCATCCCATAAGGAAAACACAGCAACTGTCTTGTTGACCCATATCTCTTGGACAAATATAGAACTTGAGAAACTGAAATTTAATTAAATGGAACTCACAGGTTGATATAACTGGTTTCCTTACCATCAAGGTCATGGACAGAGAATAGAGAAACTTTTTGCTTTATGTTTTCTTGCCAACTCCTGAATTTAAAACATAAAATGTGTTGCCTACTCAAAGAATAAATAACTTCTAACCATGGTTGGGTGTGTGTCTGTCTGTGTGTGTGTGTGTGTGTGTGTGTGTGTGTGTGTGTGTGTGTGTGTTTGTGTGTTTTGAGCAGTCTGGTCAGGAATGTCTGTTGCTAGTCTCATTTCAACATTTCTTAAGAGCCAACTAATCATCTGCACTTACCCAATAGGCTTCTCCTGGAAGCGTTTCTATTTATGTCATTGCTACCAACACCCATGCATCTAGGGTGTTAAAAAATGAAGATGGCATCAATATAATTTCTCTTCCTTTGTATATTCTCTAAAGTCTTTCACAGCCAGTCAGTCTCAACATCTACCACGCTTTTCAGCCAGTGGTTTCTTTTTTCTTTCACTACTTACTACTGTATAGTTTCAGGCTCCCCCTGCTTTGTATCGAAGTTATTACAATCTTCAAAACTGTCCCTCTTTCTGTTAATTCCATATACTGTACCAACATAATTATCTTCCAACTGAATTTTACCCATTTCTCTTGCTTAGAACCTTCAGTCACAGCTGGTGGTCAACCTCCTTGGGAGTCTTGGGACCCTGGCATGTTTGATTGGCCATCACTTCTTTTACATGTGGCATATCCTAGTTCATATTAAGCAGCCAGTTTTACTTTCACTTCTGTAATTCATTTGACCATGTATGTTGAGCATCTGCTGTGTTACTGGATAGGAGGCATTGTTGTAAGTCTCGGGGATGGGTACACATGCGCAAAAGAGAAGCAAGGTCTGACCTTTCATGGAGGCCTCATTCACTTTATATGGCTTCTCTCTGGTGCTGAATTCTGGTCATACTTCAGGTTGCACTGAAAGCCTGTGTCTTTGAAGACTGTGGTGACTTGCTCAAAATTCTCTTTCCTCTGAATGCCCCATAGTTTGCTTTTCTTTTTTTCTTTGTGTGTGTGTGTGTGTGTGTGTGTGTGTGTGTGTGTGTGTGTATCATGTAAAATATATGATACTTATCACATTCTTCCTTGTATTATTTACTTTCTTATGTGAATTATGGGCCTTTACAGACAAAGATGCCTTTTTGTCTTTGTAGGCTCTGAAATACTGACCATAACTCGATTTGTACTAAAAGTTAACCATTTACCTATTTTATTCATGCTCAAGGCATGTGGTATACCAGAGATAGGCTGTGAGTGCTTCCCTGTTCTCTGTTCTTTTCCTGAGTTTGGTATGTGACTTCTAAGCCTTACTGACTTTGATGTATAGCCATCATCATCTACGCCAGAAGTTCTCAACCTTTGGATTACATCCCCTATTGAGGTCAAATGACCCTTTCACAGGGGTCCCTTAAGAACACTGGAAAACACAGATATTTCCACTATGATTCATAACAGTAGCCAAAGTTACAGTTACAAAGTAGTAATGAAAATAATTTTATGGCTGGGGCTCACCACCACAAGTGTTAAAAGGTTTCAGCATTAGGAAGCTGGAGAACCATTGATCTAAGCAAATACATCTGCAATATTTTTAGGGTTCATGTTTGGAAAACTTTTGCATGTCTATAACCATAAAACCTATGGCTGTAAAATATATTTGGTTACTCCATTTAATCTTAATGATTAGTTCAAGCACCCGTCATTCTAACATAGGTCAACTTTTGGAGCCTCCTCTCACACTGTCCCTACTCTTTCCTGGGAAAGGTACAGTAATAGCCATGTGTAGCACTTCTGCCATCAGAGGAAAGTACAGTAATAACCATGTGCAGCACATTTACCACCAGTGGTTTATAGACGTTACTTTGGCTGTTCTCTAAACAGACCAGTAGAATACATAAAGTGGGTATTATCTATAGTTTAAATAGGACAAAACTAAGGGACACAGAAGATGAAAACTCATATGAGGCTACATAGTTAATTAATGAGAAAAATCCAAGCTTAATTAATCTGTGGGTATGGTCATTGTATGTTTTTTTCATTATCTGAAATAATTATCCTTTTTTTTCCCCTTAGTGAAAGAAATGATATCTTACGAGAAGCTGAAATACTACATAAAGCTAGATTTAGTTACATTCTTCCAATTTTGGGAATTTGCAATGAGCCTGAATTTTTGGGCATAGTTACTGAATACATGCCAAATGGATCATTAAATGAACTTCTACATAGAGTAAGTACTGTTTGTTTCCAGTAACTACAATTACTAGTTAGTCTGCTCAAACTATATATCATATTTTGTTCTTCATTCAGTCGCATTACTTTGTAGTATATAAATGAATCGAGTAAGAATATGAAGCACTATGAACTGATGAACTTTACCTGTTGTGCCTTTGTTTGTGTTGGTACAAAGTACTGTGGCTGGAACTGGGCTTGAATTCAAAGGTCCTAGAATATTTCTCATTGGTAACTCTGACATTCCTACTAAACCCCAGTATCCATATATATTCATACACAAATAGGCATGGGAAATAGATGAGATGAGTTCCATACACTATATAATCCATGGTTAATCGATATTTTTTATTAGTGACTATTTAGGATCCAAATTAAGTATTATTAGTTAATGGACCAAGTAAACAATCTTCAATGACAAGATACTTGACATTTTTCTATCTATAGAAGTTGACAAGATACATGACATTTTTTTATCTATAGAAGTTTGAAGCATTTCTCAAGGTATAAGTTACTCTGGCTTTTATTTGTGAATCCTATCAACAAACAAACTCGGAGTCCTCATTCTCAAAATACATGTATTCTGTTTCTATTTTGGCTTGATCTGACACCTTGATTCTTTCCAGTCTGCATTTGCTTTCACATCTTTTTAGGTCAGACGCTCCAATTTATGAAGATTGGGGCTAATTACAATGCATAATACCTGTGGATGCCTATGGCACTCCCACATTATAGTAGATCACATTGTTTTCTACACAAGCAAGGGAAAGTGGGCACCACTGTCAGCCACTCATGGAGTGACTTCCTCTTTGTTTCAGAATACATCGCATTCTATTCATGGCTTGTGACCATCTGAAACAAAGATGGACTGAAGTAACTGGTGTCAGTCTGTAAGGTTTGTGTACCTGCTCCAGCAATCAAGTTACAAAGATTCCATAAAGCAGTTTCTTTTTTGTTGTCTGAGAAATGAAATTGAAGCAGAAATTCTAATGTTTTCTTTCCACATCGTTATAGATACTCTGGCACCCAGATTTGGAGCCCACTGAAATTCTGTAGCCTTCTCTAGGATTTTTCCTAACTCTTAGATGTAACCATAAAGTATAGAGTGTCACTCTACCCTTGACTCCATGAGGAAAAGCCTCCATATGACACTGCCATTCAGAGGCCCCGTAGTTACTTTATACTTCACAATACTTTGAAAAGTTGCCTCTTTACAGACCAACAAAAGATTCAGTTGCTCCAAGGTATTGAGCTGCATGTGTTTCCCAGGAGGTAATGCTCCATGTTAATGTCTTGTGTTATTTTTGGTTTCCTTGGTATGTTAACCCTAAATAATACACTGAAGCACTCACCCCCAACATCATAAAAGATCACTGAATAAAATAGAGATGTGCTATAAACCGCCTACAGCATTTTGAACCACCTCCTATCAATTGGTCACTGAAATTTAAGCAGACTTGATTTCAAAAAGAATCCTAAGGCAATTTTGGCACTTCAAAAAAAGGTGACTTTTACATAGTATTTGTTTTGGGCTCTGATGAGCCATTTCAAAATGTCTGATTTTTCTGAGTGTATATATCCTCCTGGGAAAGTGCATTAACTTTTATATTCAGAAAACATTTAAAGAAACTTAAGTGAGTCTTTGTTTAAAAAACAAAATAAAAATAATGATCTTTGTTCCACAAGAAGAAAACTCTCAAAGGTTGATGTTTCAAGAAGTAACCTAGAAAATAAAGTATGAGATACGGGTCAGGGAGATGGGTGAGAAGGTCAGGCACTTGCCACCCAACAAAACAAGCCTGATGACCTGAGTTTGACCCCAAAGCCCATGTAAAGGTGGAAGAAACTGGCTTCACAGAGTTGTCCTCTGACATCCACACTCCCAACGTGGCACATGTACCCCCATCACATCGTAAATACATGCATACATACATACAGACTATAGTAACAAACGTTTTCAGGTATGAGACACTACAAGTAATATAATCTCAATTTTAACTGACATAGAGATTACAGTGATAATTGCAGCTTTAAATTAATATTAAAAAGTTAAAATTTTGAATGAATGGTTTGATATGTCAGAAGCATGTTATATTTTTTCTGTATGTATGTGTGTTTGTGTGTATAAGTTATTTGATAAAGACATAGACGTGATCTGTGGATTGGGGTGTAAATACATGTGTCTGACTTTACATGCATACAAATAACTGAGAGTTGTGTCTGCTACAGAATGAGGCAGTAATACCATGCAATTGCATGACCAGTATAAAAAGAGAAATTCCACTGCCATGGTTACCATCACATCATTAACAATTAAAGAAAGTCAAATATAAGAATACCAAACAATAGCATTTGATACTGTTATAAAATTGAGCATATTTTTATCCCAGTTTATAATCTATGTCCTCATGGATTCTTAGTTTTTAACTATGAAATTAAGGCAGTAGTAATTCTTATTTTTGTTTCTTTTACACATACAAAGAAAACAGAATATCCTGATCTTGCATGGCCATTGAGATTCCGCATCCTGCATGAAATCGCTCTTGGTGTAAATTACCTGCACAATATGAACCCTCCTCTACTGCATCATGACTTAAAGACTCAGAATATCTTGTTGGATAATGAATTTCATGTTAAGGTAATGGCTTCGGTAAAAAACTTCCTCTGGGTCTTCGTTCTTAATAATTCTGAAAAATAGTTTTAGTAGTGTCTTAATTTCTCTCTTCAGTGCCAGCTCTCGTGCAGCTTGGGGCTGGGAAACCTGGCTAGCTAGGTGAAGGGATGACGTATCTCAGGCTATGAAGATCCTGGCGAGGAAGCTCCACTTCTGGGTTTTGAGCACACTGCCCACATTTGCCCTGGGACGGGGGGGGGGGGGGGAGCTCTGCCACTCCTCTGGGTCTGAGGCATTTGTTCCTTGACATGGCCTTGCCTACGTCAGCAGTATTCATTCACCCAGGGCTTCCTCGGCTCGACATTCCAGCCCTTTCTTGCAGTGGTCCAGTTATTCTTTGTTGTTGGTTTGTATGACGAAGGGTCTCACTGTGTATCCCTGGCTGTTCTGGAACTCACAGAAATCCTCCTGTCTCTGCCTTCTCAGTACTGGGATTAAAGGTGTAGGCCACCACACCTGGTTTAAGGCTAGGCTATTCTTGAGCTTTAGAATTTGAAACAAAATAGCAATTCGTTATGTTTCTTAGTTAAAATTGTCATAACAGTTTTCCCTGTTCTATTGTCTATTTCGAAATTTGTGTGGAGTCACAGGATGTTATAAAGATGATACAAAGTGGTTCCATGTACCCTTTACCCAGTTCCCTACCTAATCCACCAGATGCAGCCTTCAGACCGGAAACAGGACAGGAATGGGTGATTTTGAACAGCTTGTTGTATGCCTCCTTGCCATCCATATAGCCTTTTCAGTGAAAAAACTTCTTGAATGAGCCTATTTTCTAATTGGGTTTTTCATTTTTACCACTCAGTTTTAAGAATGCAGTATTTATATCTTTTAAATATGAGTCCTTCATTCATCAGATAATAATCTTCAAATATTTCTTTTCCATGCTTCTCCACAACTTGTATTGTTATCCGTGTGTTTGTGTTCGTACTGAATCATGAAGAATGTGTATGTCCTGGTGTGTGCACGTGTGTGTAATCATTGGCCTTATGGCTGGCTAGTGACGGGGATCCTCCTGTCTCCAATTCTCCAGTGCTTGGATTACATCCTGCCACGCCTGGATGTTTTATGTTGGTTCTGAGACATTAAACTCAGATTATATCATGTTTGACCAGCAGGGCTTTACCACTGGGCCATTTCCTAGGCCTATTTTTATCCTTTCAACAAAGCCTGTCCACCAAGAAAAAACTTATCTTTGATGAAGTCCAATTTATCGCTTTTGTTCCTTATGTATCATGCTTTTGCTGTCGTTTGTAAGCACTGATCCCTGAACTCTGTGTTACCTCTAAGGTTTCTTAGTATTATGCTTAGTGTTATACTGACATCTCGTGCTTTGAAGTTGTCTTTGTGTAAAGGGCAAGGAATACTGTGTCCCTGTATACATTGGGGGAACTCAAATGAGAAGGGACTGCTGAATAATTAGTACTAAATGCAACTCACTTTATTCCTATATATTTTATATTCCTATTTCCATAGTATGCATAGAAGATAATTTTAAATATTCGAAAAATGTTCAAAGAAATACCTGTTTCTCCATTATTTAATAGAGAAGTTGAAATTGTAACAGTAGGAAAATATAACACAGAAGTATGAGACAAAGTAAGTTAAAAATGTACTAAATACACGTCCTTTTTCTTGAAATAAAATGGTAGTTTGGGAAGAGAAGGTGTAGTGTGCAGCCTTCCTGCCAGCCTGGTTCCAGAGCCACATCAGTCCCAAATGAACACACAGGAGGCTCTATTAATTATGAAGCTGTTGGCAGTTTGCTTGGTTTCTTCCTGGCTATCTCTGACTTAAGAATTTACTCCATAATTGTTAATCTAAGTATTTCTCTTACTGGAGAGAGGGGTCCGAACCTCTTATTCCTATGGTGGCTACATCATGACTCCCTGTGTTTCTCTTTCCCAGAATCCTCTTCCACTCCTAGTCCCACCTATCTTGCTTCCTTATTGGCCAACAGTGCTTTACTCAACAACCAATAAGAGACGGATTTACAGAATGGCATCTCCCATCATCTCCTCTTTTCTGTCTAAATAAAAGGTTTTAACTTTAACATAGTCAAATTATATATAACAGAACAGTTATCATATAAGAGCATGGTTACAATATTTTGTCCATTAACATTTAGTAAGATTTAAAGAAAGTATTTTATTATCTATCCTATCTGTGTGAATCTAAAGTCTTATATGTAGCTTATCTTTTATCAAAACTAAGGAAAACTATGATGATAACTATCTGCCTTCAACTCCATCAAAGACCACAGAAGGATAATATATAAACACTAGGATTGGCAGAGATATCTTGCTGCCTGGACAGTCACCCGAAGTTCCTCTGTAACTTTGGGGCATCCATCTTCAGCCCATAGGCACAGTGTGTCTGGAAGACTTCTCAGCAAAGCAGGAAATTTTAAGCTGTCCATCTAGAATAGCAGTTCGTCAGTCATTTTCTGTGTCCTGCAGAAAATCTGGCAGACTCTTCCATGAACCAGGAACCCTGAAGGACTGTTTGAGTTCAGCAGTCACTTTCCTGTGGGTCCTGCATGTCCAGTTTATACAGCAACAGTCAAGCAGTCCAGGCAAGAGCAGTTTCTTGCCCAAATGGCTAATCTTGCCATGTTGAAAGCAAACTCCATAATGAGTTTCTTCGATGCCCATCTTCCTCTCAGACGTAATTGGTGCTGCCAGGAGCAGACATTTCTCATTGTCAAGAAAAACCCTAAGCCATTTTAAATGCCATATTCTGAAGGTCTTTGAAAGGTTTGAAGACTATCTATCTATCTCAAATACATCTATATATATCTAGAAAACCTAACTTACCTAACTATAAGTTCTATTATAAGTAACTATCTATAGTCTGATTTAATTATGCATTATGTTTTAAAAGATTAGAATAAACGCAATACTTAATCAAGAGAAATATACATATGACAAAATTGACCTTGAATTTGTATCAATAAATGAAAAACCATACCCATACCAAGTATTCATGTCCATACCATAATACCCCATTTACCATTAAAAAGAGATTGGCTGTGACATTAACCAATTATAAGCAACCCCATTTAAATGAAAACAAAGATTTTTAAACAATATGGGAATTTGGACGTCGCTCATTGCAAACTGCTTCCTGCTGGATGTGGGCGCTGTTCATACCATGGGGATCATGACAAAACTCAGAAACCTGTATAAGTCCTTATTTTCGGGTTCTGTAAGGCTGCATCATCTTAGCTGTTCTAGATGTTGAATCACTTGGGCCACTGCTTCCGGGGGTCTTGGTTCATCAAACCACAGAAGCCTGGAAGAAATCCACAGCTTTCCATTTTCTGTGGAAACATAAACAAAAACTCTTTTCCCAAGTAACCAGTCTGTAAAGGGAAGCTTTTTCTTTCAGAGGAGCCGTTCCGCCAGCCTGGTTCTAGAGCCGCATCAGTCCCAAATAAACACACAGGAGGCTATATTAGTTATGAAGCTGTTGGCCTTGCTTGTCTCTTACTGGCTAGCTCTGCTTTAAGTAATTACCCCATAATTGTTAATCTAAGCATGTCTCTTACCGGAGAATAGTTCCAGGCTCCTAACCCATGGTGTTACATGTTGACTCCTTCCCAGAATCCTCCTGGACTCCTAGTCCCACCTATCTAGATTCCTATTGGCTCAACAGTACTTTATTGACAAAGGACTTCCCCAAAACCAGTCCTTATATTTAAAGGTAGAAGTCAAAGCATTTTTGAAATATATAAGTTGGATTAATTCAGCAGCATTTATAATCAAGTATACTTTAGCAGTTTTTTTTCTTCTTTAGCAATTAAAAAACTGAAAAACACAATAGCATACAGTATCCAGACACTGTGTATTTTCCATCTTTACATGGCTTATTTATTTATCTATTATTATTACTCTATTTCTTTTACTTTTATTTATTTATTCATTTCTCTGAGATGGGGTTTCTCTGGAAATACGCCTGCCTCTGCTTCTGCAGCAAATCCTACCAGCGTGCGCCACCACAGCCGGCTTCTCTGTTTATTTAGCACTATGTCGTTTCTTTTTCTCTCTCAATCTTATGTATATTTTTGAACACACTGTAAACCTTTAGAGGTTTTTCTTCATCTGAATCTGACTTTACAGTAAATCTTTATGTTTTTCTGGCCATGTGTCTTATCTACAAAAAACCATGGCTGTTTAAACTGGAGTTTTTCCAAGATGGCGGGCATAAGTTTGACTCCAGCTTACTACCTCAGTCTATGATGACATCCAGCAAAAGCTGCCTGCTTGGAGATGTGGTCACTGCCACTTCCAGCTGTATGTACACACCTTTCAATTGTTAGCAGAGCCTCTTAAAAGAACCTTGCTGGTTTTTGTTTTTTTGTTTTTGTTTTTTTTTCTTACGCTGAGTCAGGAAGACTCCCTTAAGTGAGCCGCGTGAGTCTCTGCTTGTCTCTAGCAAAACAGAGCCCACCTGAGAAAAAATGCTGCTACCAAGAAGCTGTGCTTCTGTCCATTCTTTTTTTTTCTAAAATTCCTTTTAAGCTGTTGTCATTCTACGTGGAAATTCAATCCCACTCCTGACAACCAAGAAGGAAAGGTCAAGCTTGTGGTCCCGTACTCCTCAGGGGGAGAGAGGGACTGACCGAGGTAGCCCACAAGACCTTATGGTCAGGTCAGCTGGAACTCTCTCCTTAGAGTAGTTACTCCATAGCAGAGGACACAGCATCTTTACGTGAATAGCTGAGGCTTTCCAAAACAATCAGACTTCCTTCCTTGTTGCTCTCACCCATAAGTTCTACCTCACATTTTATTGACAAACTTAATAAATTCAATTGTTCAACACAACAGCCATTCTAATATTTGGAGATAGCCCCTGCTTCTTGTATTCACTAGGGACTTTTCCTTTTCTCCACTAAATGACTTTATGTTCTTCGGTCTTCGTTCGGTTCCCTGTTAATGGGAATTTTAGTCCCTTGTGTTACTCGAATGCATGCTTTAGTGTCAGTTGCAACATCTGATCCTGAGAACTGAACAAAGCTCACCGACATAATCTGAGGAATGCAGAGCTGACTCACAGGATGACTTTTGGAGTCCTAGATACTTATTAATAAGCTTCTTTCTTGGCCATGCATGGTAGTCGAATGCTGCCTGTAATTCCAGCACCTGTGAGGTGCAGGTTGGGGAATCAAGCATTCAAGGCCAGCCTAGGTTACATATTGAGTTTGAGACCAATCTGACTGCATGAGAGTCTGTCACAAGAAAAGAGAAAAAAAGCAAGATTTTAGTAATTAACCAGATGCCACAAGCAATCATGCTACTCAAAGCAGACTGTCAGCCAGAGGTTTCTTTTTTGATGTTTTTGTTGTCATTCTTGATGTTTTCATGAAACGTCACTTAAGCTACCTCTCCTTATTGTGTACTTTTTAGAATTCCTTTCAGACAATATCTGATTAGTGTGGGAATAAGATTTCAGCCTCCCTTATCAGAGCAGCACAGCATAGCCCTAAGAACCTCCTGAACATGAGTGTCAGTCCTTTTGCTAATCCATGCTTTTGGAAAACCATCCTTCGGATTCTTAGGGATGTTCTGGTGGATACCATTATTCTTTCTCAAGACTCCTAGAGGAATACTTGCTCGACTGCTTCTCCCAGTGTCCTCACGGTTTACTCCATCAAGAACAGCTAGTCTTTCTATCACATTGCACCTAGGTCTTCTCTGTGTCCGATACCTTATGCTTCCCCACAACATTTCTCACCAGCTGACATGACTCTCTTAATTAACATGATGAATCTGAGTAGTCCTGTTTGAATAGTGTGACTGCCTGGTCACACCTATTTCCTTTTCTTGTGAAAGAGTCTCCTGCAGCCCAGTCCAGCTGGTCAGTTAGACTTAAGCTTCATGAAGAAAACAATTTAACCTGGATTATCTACCACATGCCATATAGAAGCATCCCATAATTAAATTAAGTGAGCTAATAGATTGATTTCAGATCTTCTGCATATAATAAATGCATCTGCTCAGCTAATAGTCAAATATATTATTGTGTAAATAAAGCAAAATATTTTTTGTAGATACAAACTTCTAAATTGGTGGTATGGAAGCAGTGCTACCAGAGAAATTTATCTACTTTTATTGTATCTAGAAATGTGAAACTGGGCATTGATCTTTTTTGTTGGTTTTTTTGTTGCTGTTGTTGTTCTGTTTTGGTTTTTTGGTTTTTCCAGACAGGGTTTCTCTGTGTAACCCTGACTGCCATGGTACTCCATCTGTAGACCACCAGGCTTGCCTCTGCCTCCCGAGTGCTGGGATTAAAGGCATGCACCACCACAGCCTGGCAAGTACTGGTCTTTATAATTTGTATTTTATAAATTCACACTTACTTCTGCATTTTCTAATCCCTTTTAAAGTTTCCCTTTTGATAACTTAAAGTACCCCTTTACAAATCTCCTAAAGGCTTTTTCATTAGAGTTAAAGAATAGGCTCTTAATAGGATATAGACTTACAAAGTCAACACTGTTTTCTTCTTTTTTTTAACCCAGACTGACATTACTTTTTAAATGTTTTTGTTTTCAGTTTATAAGTAATTTCTATACCTATAAATGGAATACAGTATGCTAATTCAGTATGCATATAAATTAGTAATAGCTACTAGCTCACATGGATAGTGTGACTAGGAGGACTAGTTCGACAGAGAAATTAAACTATTTCCTCAGGGCCACACAACCAATTAAGTTTTACACTGTAAATTACACTCTAAATTAAAATAACCTCAACTCTAGAACCCAGTGTTCATAACTGTAGTTTCGTTGCCTTTGGAACTAGCCAGGTCTAATTATTCCTTTGTTCTCATTTGTTATCTCTTATAGTAAATCTATGAAAGGTTTGAACATTCTATTTTTGGTGGTCTGGGGGCTGCAAGGTTTACTTCATTCATCTAAACACAGATATAAATTAATTATTCTATAAACATAATAAAAGCTATATACAGTAAACCAACAGCCAACATCAAACTAAATGGACAGAAACTCAACACAATTCCTCTAAAATCAGGAACAAAACAAGGCTGTCCACTCTCTCCATACCTTTTCAACATGGTACTTGAAGTTCTAGCTATTGCCATACGACAACAAAGGGGGATCAAGGGGATACAAATTGGGAAGGAAGAGGTCAAACTTTCACTGTTTACAGACGATATGATAGTTTACATCAATGACCCAAAGAACTCTACCAGGGAACTCTTACAGCTGATTAACACCTTCAGCAAAGTGGCAGGCTACAAGATCAACTCAAGAAAATCAGTAGCCCTACTATATACAGATGATAAAAGGGCTGAAAGAGAAATCAGAGAAGCATCACCCTTTACAATTGCCACAAACAACATAAAATACCTTGGGGTAACGTTAACCAAACAAGTGAAAGACCTGTATCGTAAGAACTTTGAATCTTTAAAGAAAGAAATTAAAGAAGCCCTCAAAAAATGGAAAGATCTCCCATGCTCTTGGATAGGTAGGATCAATGTAGTAAAAATGGCAATCCTGCCAAAAGCAATCTACAGATTCAATGCAATCCCCATTAAAATCCCAGCACAATTCTTCACAGACCTTGAAAGAACAATAATCAATTTTGTATGGAAAAACAAAAGACCCAGGATAGCCAAAACAACCCTGTTCAACAAGGCAACGTCCGGAGGCATCACCATCCCTGACCTCAAGCTCTATTTCAGAGCTATAGTCCTGAAAACAGCTTGGTATTGGCACAAAAATAAACAGGTAGACCAATGGAATCGAATTGAAAACCCGGGTATTAACCCACACACGTACGAACATCTGATCTTTGACAAAGAAGCTAAAAATATACAATGGAATAAAGAAAGCATCTTCAACAAATGGTGCTGGCATAATTGGAGACTGGCATGTAGAAGAATGTGGATCGATCCATGTTTATCGCCATGCACAAAACTTAAGTCCAAATGAATCAAAGACCTCAACATAAATCCAGCCACACTGAACCTCTTAGAAGAGAAAGTGGGTGGTACCCTTGAATGAATCGGTACAGGAGACAGCTTCCTGAACATAACACCAGTAGCACAGACAGTGAGATCAACAATTAATAAATGGGACCTACTGAAATTGAGAAGCTTCTGTAAGGCAAAGGACACAGTCAGCAAGACAAAAAGGCAGCCCACAGAATGGGAAAAAAATATTCACTAATCCCACATCTGACAGAGGGTTGATCTCCAAAATTTACAAAGAACTCAAGAAGCAAGTCTCCAAAACACCAAAGGACCCTATTAAAAAGTGGGCTGCAGAACTAAAAAGAGAGTTTTCAATAGAGGAGTCTAAAATGGCTGAGAGGCACTTGAGAAAGTGCTCAACATCCTTAGCCATCCGGGAAATGCAAATCAAAACAACTCTGAAATACCATCTCACTCCTGTCAGAATGGCTAAAATCAAAAACACCAATGACAATTTATGCTGGAGAGGATGCGGTGAAAGGGGGACACTCCTCCATTGCTGGTGGGAGTGCCAACTGGTTCAGCCACTTTGGAAAGCAGTATGGAGATTCCTCAGAAAAATGGGAATAAACCTACCACAAGACCCAGCAACTCCACTCTTAGGCATATATCCAAAAGATGCCCATTCATACAACAAAGATGTCTGTTCCACTATGTTCATAGCAGCTTTATTTGTAATAGCCAGAACTTGGAAGCAACCTAGATGTCCCTCACCCGAAGAGTGGATAGAGAAAATGTGGTACATCTACACAATGGAGTACTATTCAGCAGAAAAAATAATGGAATCATGAGATTCGCAGGCAAATGGATGACACTAGAAGAAACCATCCTGAGTGAGGTAACCCAGTCACAAAAAGAGAAACAGGGCATGTACTCTCTCATATATGGATTTTAGACATAGATCTGGGGAGTGCCAGCCTACAATCCTATGGCCAGAGAGTCTGGGAAACAGAAACTTCATTTGGTGGCTGATCGAAGAAGAGGCAGACTCCCTTGGTTAAGTACTGAGCTGAACTCAAGAAAGCCAGTAACAGAGAGGGAGGACTGATGATCAAAGGGATTAAGACTGGGCTGGTTTATCCCCCAGAAACAGCTGACCAGACAAAGGTTAACTCTTGAATCCCAGGCATCAGCCTGGGAATCCAGCATGGGACTGATCCAAGACCCCCTGAATCTGGGTGTCAGTGAGGAGGCCTAGGGAATCTATTGAACCTTGGGCAGCAGATCAGTACCCATCCTAAGTATACACACGGACTTTGGACTCCCATAGAACAATGTGAGGTGCACTCTCACCCTGAACTCTTGGGGAAGGGTCTAGGCCCTGCCCTATATGAAATGACAGACTATGGACACCCCCATGGAGGGCCTCACCCTCCCTGGGGGAATGAGGGGATAACGGGGGGAGGGGGTTGGGGGGAGGGCACGGGAGGAGGGGAGGGAATGGGAGAGGGACCTGGAACTGACTTGTGAAGCAACCTCGTTTCTTATCTAAATTTAAACTGGAAAATAAAATATAAAAAAATACAAAAACACAAGAGATAAATACTCAAAATACCAGTTTTCCTAGATAGAGCCCATTCTACTCTGTTAACCTCTTCAGTATATAGTATAAGTCCAAGTAATTTAAATGTCTTTAAAGTTTTCTCGTACTCATTGCCTATTAAATAATATTTCAGGTCATACATTTTATGTTTTCATTTTAAAAAGGTACCTTTTAACATTAAGAAAGCTATATAACCTATGTAAATTTCAACAAAAAAAACTGTAAAAGACATACTGAAAATCAAGAATGCTTATGTACCATTGGTCAGTTCTTTAGCTGTACATTCTTGTG
Organism: Mesocricetus auratus; assembly: GCF_017639785.1. Taxonomy (NCBI): domain Eukaryota; kingdom Metazoa; phylum Chordata; class Mammalia; order Rodentia; family Cricetidae; genus Mesocricetus; species Mesocricetus auratus. The sequence continues at coordinate 45,667,197 of NW_024429184.1, read as the reverse complement.
AGGGACATGCACGGTGTGATATGTGCCATCCAATAAGTAATATGTGACTCTTAAAAGTGAACATAAAGCATAGAATGGTGATTTTTACTATTAGAAGATTTTACATACTTTAAAACTTAATGACACCACTTTTAGAATAAGAATAATACCATATAGACCTGGGCCAGCAAACTGTCTCAGCTATACAAGTGCTAGCTGCCAAGTCTGTTGACTGAAGCTCCATCCCCGGAAGCCCCAGGATGGAAGGAGAGATCTGGATCCCGAAGCTGTCCTCTGACCTCCCATGGCCACGCCCTCCACGCCCACACACAAATGAATAAGCTTAGCCAAAAGAATTATTCAAGGATCGCTTGTAAGCAACATTCAGTCTAGGGTATGGCATAGGGGGAGCAAGAGTCAATGGTAGGGAGATTGGGAAGCACACCCTAAAAAACATTACTCAGTGTCCATACTTATTCAGATTCTGGAGACAGTTTCCCTTAAAAAATGTGATCAATGTATAATGCATCAAGAGTTACTGGGCAGAGCACTATAGTATTTAATTTGTTAAGAGGCTGTGGAATATTAATAGTATATAGCTTTTCTTGGATCTGATAGCCATTATAAATACAATATGTGAAAACAAAGGCAGTAAACTTGGACATTTAAATGAAAAAAACGATAATTTTAATTCAACTCTTTCCTCTTCTAGATTGCAGATTTTGGTTTATCAAAATGGCGCATGATGTCACTCTCTCAATCACGAAATAGCAAATCTGCCCCCGAAGGAGGAACGATCATCTATATGCCACCTGAGAACTATGAACCTGGACAGAAATCCAGGGCCAGTGTGAAGCATGATATATACAGGTACTGGGCATTGCTTTTTTAATCAGAAACATAAGATTAATCAGCAAAGATTTTTCCAACTGCATTTTATAATGAGATTTTCTTCTAGTAACTTACAGTGAAAATAAATTAGAGACCACAATGGCTGATATTTTTCAAATTAAATATTTTTGCCTTAAGCAATTTCAACATTGTTTAAAGATATGAAGGTGTATGTTTTGTCCTATGAATATGTAACAATGCTCAAAGGTTTTCAGCGTAAGTTACTTGGGAAAGCATGGGGAAACAGGAGTCCATAACATTTAGTCACATCTGTCTCTTAAATTCATGCTATAGCGCTTACGAACAACTTTTGCTATCTTCAATGAATTAACATAAAAATGAAGATGGTTTTAGTAGTAAATTATATGCCTTGACTAGAAAATTGCATAATCAGTTTATATAACCCTTTTATTAAAAAAAAAGGCTTTTTTACTCCTTTTTTAAATTTGTGGCAACCAGTTTATGTCTGTAAGCACCCAGGACAAGTATCTGTCACATTCATGTCATTTTATGGAGAAGAATATTTCTTCTTCCGTTGTTCCCAAATATCCTTAATTCATTTAAATAAGGTGCCCAGTAAGAAGGAACAGAGGGGATTTGTTTCTGCTACATGAAGTTCAGATGGTTTGAATCTATAAAGACAGACTGGTTTGTGGTTTTTTTCCCCCTGGACTGAGAGATCCTGTGGTTTCTGTCATTGTGTCCGTTTACACGCTGAACTACATACACTGACTAATTTGCAAGTGTTAAACCAACCTTGCATACCTGAGATGAAACCAGCTTGGTTAAGGTGGTTTCTTAATGTGTTTCTGAATTTGATTTGCAAGAGTTTTATTTAGAGTTTATACATATATGTTCATGAAGGAAGGAAACTGGACAATAATTTTCTTTTTCTATCGTGTTCCTATCCAGTGTTGGTATCAGTGCAATGCTGTCTTCATGGCATGAGTTTGGTAGTGTTACTTTCCTTTCCATCTTATGAAACAGTTGCAAGAAGACTGGCCTTACCTCTTTTAAAACCTTGATAGAAAGCCAGGCCTGGTGGTGCACGCCTTTAATCCCAGCATCCAGGAGGTAAAGGCCAGTGTATCTTTGTGAGTTCAAACCAGCTCTTCTACAGAGTAAGTTTCAGGACAGCCAGTGATCCCTAGAGAGAGTCTGTCTAAAAAAAAAAAAAAAAAAGCAAAAAAGCTTGATAGACTTTGATGATGAATCTACCTGGTCCTGAGACATTGCTGTGATATCATTGTGTGTGTGTGTGTGTGTGTGTGTGTTTGTATATGTGTATGTCTTGATTTAATTTTGGTGGTCATATATATCTAAGAATTTACCATGTCTTCTGTATCTTCCAGTTTTTTTAATGAGTTTCCTATGTCCTTCCTGAGTATTTTATTGGAAAAAAAAAAGTAGCCTTCCCTTTTCATCTCTGATTTTATTAATTTGACTCTTCTTCTTTTAGCTATTTAGCTAAAAGTTTGTCCATCTTATTTATGTTTTCAAAGAACCAACTCTTTGATTGATTTTATGTGTAGTTCTCAGGCTGGAAAGATGGCTCAGCTGTTATGGGTAGACTTACAACCAAATATGTATTCTTGTTTTTGTCTCCATTTCAGTGATTTCTGCCCTGATCTTTATTATTACTTGCCATTCAGTGCTTCTGAGTTTGAATTGTTCTTGTGTTTTGTTTTGTTTTTGTTTTTTCCAGACAGGATTTCTCTGTGTAGTCCGGAATTCACTCTGTACCCCAGGCTGGCCTCAAACTCAGAGATCCACCCGCCCCTGCCTCCAAAGTGCAAGGGTTAAAAGGCACGCACAACCACCGTCCAGCTAGGTTGTTCATTTTATTTAGTATCTTTCTGATTTTTAAAGCACTCACAGCTACAAATGTTCCTCTTACCTTGAAGCTGTGCTTTCATTTTCGTTTGATTCTAGGAACTTTAAAATTTCCTCTCTGACTTCTTGAATGACTCACTGGTAATTCAAGAATTTATTCTTCAGTCTCTATGCATCTGTATAGTTTCTGTAGATTTTCTTTCCATGTTTTTATTTATTGTTTTATTGCACTAGGAGCTGAATGGATACAAGAGGTGATGTTGATTCCTTTGTATTTGCTTAGACTTAATTTGTAGCCTAGAATGTGATCTGTTTTAGAGATGGTTTTGGGGGCTGCTTAAAAGAATGTATATTCTGTTTCAATTTGATGGAATATTCAGTACATGTCTTCTCAATCCAATGACCTATGATTGACTTTAACTCTGAGTTTTCTTTATTGGTTTTTAGCTTAGTTGGCATATCTATTGGCTGATTGAAATCACCCATTATTATTGTTTCAAAAATCAAACCTTTTGTGTCCATGAGTCTATTTTATGAAATTGGGAGTGCCAGAGTTTACTGCATATTCATTTACAGCTGTTAGTTCTGTGAATTCATCCTTTCTTCTAACTGCATAGAAGTTAGCTCTATCATCAAAATAACTACTCAGCTGGTTTTTAATAGATTCCTTTATCTTTACCAATAAGGTACGATTCTTAGATACAACATAAAGTAGGATCTTGTTTCTTTTCTTTCCTTTTTTTTTTAAATTGTCTTTGTATTTCCCTCAGGAGGTCATGGCTGGGCATGTAACATAGCGGTAGAGCGCTTGTGTAACAGTCACAAGGCTGTGAATTCGAGCCCTAGGGCTGCATAACAAAGGTCTTGCTGCACAGTTTCAATCTCACTCACTTTCCTTCCCTTCACAATATGAAAAGAGCTTGCTAAGAATATGAGGATAAGATTATGTCACCATGCTACATAAAGACAATTTTCACCTCTAAGAATATTAAAGTGAGAGAGAGAGAGATTTCTTAATCCAGTCAACTCTGCCTCCTTATTGATGAATTACGGCCATTTTCATTGAAGGTTACAATTCACAAGTACTGATTAATTCCTGTACTTTTGCTGGATGTTTTTCTGGTGACTTGGATTATTGTTTGTTCTTTATTTTCTCCCCTTAGTATTAGTATCAGGGATTTGAAAACAGATTAATTTCACTATACTCACATAAATTATGTTTTTATGTTCAAGCTCTATATTCCCTGTAAGGGGGAGGGGGAATGAGAATGATTTTCCTTGGTTTGGGTGGGATTTTCTCTGTAATCTTCACTTTCCTCAAAGATAATGTGCTGGTACCTAATCAAGTTCAGGTATCCTTTTTGAGTATGTAATTCACTTGAAAATACTGCAGAATTTCTATTTTCTACTCATTTATTTCAAATATAAACTAATCAGCTTAACTAGGTGATTTGTAACCAAAAATGTAATTGTTGTCAAAATATTTTCACTATGAAAAGACTGTATTAAAACCAGAAAAAAGTCAGAAAAATGACGCTATATTAGGCAATTTTCTGTTATTGCTCTCAGTTTTTGTGTGAAAAATAGGGACATCAGTTTAAAGGGTATATTTTATCTGGATGTTCAGGATAACTTAGTTATCACAAATATTTATCCTGGTATGTAGCACTAAGCCATTTTAATTAAAATTCAAATTTTAAAACAAAGATTAATTTCCTTTCAGACATACATGAGCATTCACTATCCTCATAGAACATTTTACTACTTTGTCATCTTAAAAAATTGTTTCATTTTTAAATAATGCTTCGCTAGTTTATTGTACAAAGTTTGCTGATGATATATAACTTTTTAACTTAAACAGCTATGCAATTATCATGTGGGAAGTGTTATCAAGAAAACAGCCTTTTGAAGGTACGTATGCTCTTGATTTCCTTATCCCAGAACACATTGTGTTGTTGGTGCACATTCAGAACTATCTAAAGCTCATCAGATTCTAAACATACCTGCCATTCATTTGGTGCACAAACCACACTGTAAAAATGTAGCAGTTTGCCAGCATCTACTACATGCTACAAAACATGCTGGTTAAGGATCAGCTATGAAGAGGCTACTTGGCTTAAGGATCAGAAAAAATCTAAATTCTGGTTCTTTTGGGGTCAAGTCACAAAAATCTCAAGTCCTCATTTTTGTTCTTTGCAAAATGAGATATATTACTGTGTGTGTGTGTGTGTGTGTGTGTGTGTGTGTGTGTGTGAGTGACAGGGTCTTACTATGTAGCCCTGTTATGTAGAATGTAGACCAGGATAGCCTTGAATTCACAGATCTGCCTGCCTCTGCCTCACAAGTGCCAAGATTAAAGGCCTGTGCCATCACACCAGGCTTTATTGCTATTTTCAAGACCCATACTAGCTATAAAGCTGTATGAAAATTTAACTACTATTCCTTCTATAAGTACCAACAAAGGTTGAAAAATAATCTTTGTCATTCCCAGGTTAATATTGGGACTTCTTTTAATTTGTGTTCAACTTGTCCTGTAATGAATGTCCTCAACATTTCAATAGTTAGCAGATAACTTTTATCTCTCATTCGTATTAACTATTACTGCTATCCCTGCCTGGCTCAGCTCTTCTCACATCCCATGAAAGGTGTACAAGTCTGACACGGGCTGGGAGATATGTCCTCTTACAGAAAAGAGTATTATGAATTGGGCTCATATTTTACCATAGCCTCATTTTTATTTGGTTAGTGTAACATCTTTCCAGTTAATAAAATGTATTTGTTTTGACAGAGGTCACCAATCCTTTGCAGATCATGTACAGTGTGTCACAGGGACATCGGCCTGACACCAGTGAAGAGAATTTGCCATTTGACATACCTCATCGAGGTCTCATGATCTCTCTGATACAAAGTGGGTGGGCACAAAACCCAGATGAAAGACCGTCTTTCTTGAGTGAGTAAACAGTTTTAATCTGGGCCTTTGAATTGTAGAAATTGTTAGTATACTATAAATATTCCTTGAAAAACTATCCTATCGTGAGACTGTCGTGTAAATTATTTTGCTCTTGTTACTCGTTGCCCTCATATATAGATAATGGCTTCTAGAAAAGACTTCCTAACCGAAAAGTGAAGTTGTTCGGTAGGTGTAACGCTCTGTTCACGTAGTGCTCACCTGGCCTTGTGCCCGCTCCTCATCCGTGAGCACGGGAGCAGAGAAGCACTGCATTTCAGTTCGACGCTCTTCTAGAGAAAGCACTGACTGAGCAGACGAGTAAATAAGTGCGACCCGACTGTGAAGTCGGTCCTGTCAGGAAGCAAGTGCAGTGATGGACTGAGCGGACGGTGCGGGTGGGCTTTCGGGAGCTTGCGTTTGTGCTGCTGTTTGACGCTTGAAGCAGAGCCCCTCATTCACAGACTAAGGAGAGCAGTCCAGCAAAGAAACATCCAGAGTAAAGATTCTGAGACCAGAAGAAGAAAGTGCTTTGTGTTTTCAAGGAACAAAGACACAGCCATGTAGCTAGAGCATAGTGAACCAAGATGACGGTAAAGATTCCTCAAAGAAGGGAGCCGCTGCTCACCGCTCTCAGACCTGTATCCCTAGGGCAGTGCAAAGCCATTCATTGGCACGGCCTCTTCTGGAAGCAGTGTGATCTAATTTAAGCTTAGGTCAAAACCACTCGTGACTGCTGTATGGGGAAGTGACTAGGGCAGGCCAGAGAAGAACAAAAAAGCAGTTAGGAAACTCCCTCAGTAACTATCTAATTAAGGTGATAATTCTGGTCAGAGAAAAATTACCCAGAATTAAGATACATTTCAGAGGAAGAGCGGATGGCGCCTCAAAATAGAAACAGGAGAAAATCTTAAGACCTCGGTGAGGCAGAGTTCTTAGATTTGAATCCAAAGGATCTAAAAAAGTTTTCACAAATAAATAAACCTGGAGAATAAACTTAAAAAGCTTAGACCTCCGAACTGTAGAGTACCAGGCTGTGGAGCTGGCACAGAGAACGTGCTTGCCATACAGGCCTGGGGACCCGTTTGTATTCCTGCCACCTGTGCTGTTTATCCCGTCTGTCCTGCAGGTATGCGGCCTGCCTATAATTGCAGCACTTGGGAGGTGGAGACGCGGTCCCCAGAACAAGCTGACCAGCTGGAGTAGACGAAATGGAGAGCCCTGGGTGCAAGTGAGAGACCCGGCCTCCGTATGTAACGTGGAGGGCGACCAAGGCCTTTGCCATCACACATGCATACAAGCATGCATACAGTATGCTCACATCACACGTACTCACACATACATACAAGCATGCATACAGTATGCTCACATCACACGTACTCACACATACATACAAGCATGCATACAGTATGCTCACATCACACGTACTCACACATACATACAAGCATGCATACAGTATGCTCACATCACACGTACTCACACATACATACAAGCATGCATACAGTATGCTCACATCACACGTACTCACACATACATACAAGCATGCATACAGTATGCTCACATCACACGTACTCACACATACATACAAGCACGCATGCAGTATGTTCACATCACACGTACTCACACTTGCAAGAATAAATAAAGTACTAAAACGTGAAACGGCAGGACACAGATGGTGAGAATATATTTTCATACCATATACCTATTGAAAAGACTTGTGTCTGGAAATCAAAAGAATTCTGACTAATTCAATAACAGGAAAATAATTTTGAAAATTGTAGGATATTAGAATTTCTTCAATCAAAGACAATATACAATTGGCTAAAAAGCATGTGAAAGGGGTTTCATGTCACTGGGAAATACCAACACTGAGATACCAACCCAAGCCTGTTAAGACAGCTACAATTAAAAAAAAAAGATGGATAATAACATTGGCCCCTAAAATAATGAAATCCTCCAATACTGCTGAGTGTATCATATGGGCATGATTCATGTAGCCAACAAGTAGAAGGAATTACAATTACTGCTACTACCATAATAGAATATAAATGTTTTTATCCAGGGAAGAATCTAGGATTTATGATATAAAATCAAGTGTCACTAACTCACAAGTAATCTAGATTAGGTCACCCTAGATAGAGAATTTAGCCTGGCAGCAAAGACTTAAAATATCCATTTTAGACCTGTGAGGCATTTCTTAGAAATTGTACAAAGGAACAGGAAAATAGATTGCAAGGGAAAGAAATACACGGTGTGGCCTCTTACGTGTAGGAAGGAACCAGCAGGAGTGCTTCAAGGAGGAAGTGGTCAGTCGTGCCTTACTATCAGTCATGAAAGCAAGACTTCAGCTAGCGCGGCAGTGAGAGGTTAAAGTGGGAGCATCTGTTGAACTCGAGTTTGAGGCCAACCTCAGGAATAAATGTTCAAGTCCCTGAATGAAAGATTTTTCTCACACTGGCGTCATTGCTAACCCATACAAACGTAGCTTCATTTGAAAGATTTTGTATTTAATTTTGTGTTATATGTGGACGTGTGAGTACAGGTGCCTGCTGAGACCAGAGGCATTGCATGTCTCTGGAACTGGAGTTGCAGGTAGTTGTAAGCTGCTGGATATGGGTCCTAGGAACCAAACTTGGGTGCAGGAACAGTATGTGCTCTTTTTTTGGGGAGGGGGAAGTTCGAGACAGGGTTTCTGTGTGGCTTTGGAGGCTGTCCTGGAACTAGTTCTTGTAGACCTGGCTGGTCTCCAGCTCACAGAGATCTGCCTGGCTGTGCTGGGATTAAAGGCGTGCACGCTGCCATCGCGGCCACCACCACCCAGCCAGTATGTGCTCTTAACCACTGAGCGTCTCCGCAGCCCCCACATGCGGTGTCAATGGAGACGTGAGAACAGAAGACTGATGCTGATGTGTATAAAGTTAATTAGAGGTGCAGGCAAGGACAGTTCACTTTTACATGTATTCTTTCTATTCTTATTTTTCCCTCCCTTCCTTTTCCCTCCCTCCCTCTTCCCGTGTGTGTGTGTGTGTGTGTGTGTGTCTGTGTGTGTCTGTGTGTGTGTCTGTATGTGTGTGTACAATCATAATCCATTAGTTATTAGTAATCACTGGGCAGCTTTCAAGATTTGGTTCTTTCCTTCCACCATGGTGATGGGGGTCAAACTAAAGCAGTTAGATTTGCACAGCGAGTACTTTTACTCACTGAGCTATCTTGCTGGCCCAACCTGTAAGAATTCTTTTTTTTTTTCCTGTAAGAATTCTTAATGTATGTCAGATAAAAGTCCATTTCTCCTACCCCTATTCTGTGGCTTTTCTTTTCTTTTTTTCTTAAAAGTGACTTTTCTCTAGAGTACAAATTTCAGAATTGTTTTTGGAAGTCCAGTTGTCAGGTTTTTATGAATCTTTTTGATATCATGTCTAAGAAATTTCCCTGGCTCAAGGTTTTGAACATTTTCTCCTGTTTATATTTAAGTGAATGATCTATTTTGAGCTAATTTTTATGTATGGTATTTGGTAAGGATGGAAATGACCTGGTTTTTTTTGGCTATCTAAATTTCCTAATATAGTTTATTTTAAAAGACTGTCTTCACCTTGTGGAACTTAAGCCCTCTTTTGAACATCAGCTTACCAGAATTGTAATGGTTCATTTTTAAGCTACTGACTCTGCTCTTCTGACCATCATGTCTGTTTATGCCAGCAATAAGAATCCTTAAGACAATTGGATGTCATCACTTTAGTGAATAATTGACATGGAGCCTTATGTTAACATTTCAATGTAATTATTAGAAGTAATCTGAATTTAAAATTGTTGAGTTTTTGTTGTTTGTTTTTTCTTATTTAGAATGCTTAATAGAACTTGAACCGGTTCTGAGAACATTTGAAGACATAACTTTTCTTGAAGCTGTTATTCAGCTAAAAAAAACAAAGGTACATCTCCCTTTGACATTTTGTAACTTAGAATTATAAACAGCTGCATGTTACTCATGAAGTTTTAACTTAGTTTTCCAGTTACAGGCTAGAGGTGGGAGGTGGGAGAATTTACAAGGGCCATGATTACTACCGTTTCTTTGTCACTGATAGGCATTTCCATTTTATTCAAATGAGCCACCTTCAGATTTATCAATTTCAGAACTCTCGGCATGTCAGATTTGAATTTAGAATGTGTGCTCAGCCCCTTGAGTCACTCACTGTAGGTACATGTGATATGTGCTCGTCTATATTTACTTCTGCTAAGTGTTAGTGCCTGCAGGAGATGACTTCTTGCTCTTCCTTAACTTACGTGACTTTTCTGAAATTTATTGTCAAGTAAAACAGTAGCATTTATGTTATATTTAAGCCCCCAAATTGTACTTCTGTACTTTTATTTTGTTCTCCCACTCAAATACTTTACATTGCAGAGACTAAACTGTCTGAGATGTTCATGAGAATGACCGAGGGCAGTTGTGTGATCAGTGTAGCCTGCATGGATCAGCACAGCTGAGGATTTACGCAGAAGCTGTAGTTCCTTAGAACACAGTCAGCATAGGCTAGCACTTGCTAGGTTTCCTTAAGTTGCACTTCATATATGATAATAAAACTGCCAGCTAGCTAACTTGTAGTTCCTTGTTAACTTACAGTTAGCTTTCCCCTCCAGGTTTGCTGGGCTTGCTAGCATAACCTTTCATTGAAAGATTAGTATGTAAAAGAAACAACCACTCATAATCAAACTTAAAGATGCATCATAGCAATATTATACACAAGTTTAGGAGGATCTAAAAATGAATTCTATGACTTCTTTTCATAACTTCTCCAACTTCCCCATTTTTGGGGTAGCATACAGCCTTTTCCAGAGATACAACTTCTGAGACTGTTTCCTTTTGTCCTTTCTTTTCATATTTTCTCCTTACACGTTTCTCTTTTTCTCATCTCTTCCTAAGCAAAACTAGATGAGTAGGGACCTGGTGGTACCATCCTGTAATCCCATCTATTTGGATAGGCTAAGAGAGAAGGATTGCAGATTCAAGGTGTGCCTGGGCTACAGTGTGAGCTCAGAGCCAGCATGGGTAAGTTAGCTAGACCTGTCTCAAAATAAAAAATAAAAGGAGGGCGGGAACTAGGGGTATAGTTCAGTGGTTGATCATTAAATTCAAAAAGAAGAAGAAGAAAAGAAACAGGAAAGGAGGGGGATACAAAGCCTGCTGCCTTGGATATGAAGAGAAAGAGAACCACCCCACATCCCTTTTTTGTCTCCAGTTGAAACACTAGAGTCCTATATATACAACTTAATGTTTAAAAGTTTATCTTCCTAAGTATATGTTTTCAGATAGTTTAGTAAGCCCAGGATAGATTCATCATTGTTTTTATGTCACAGGATTAATTTTCACATGAAGTTGCAGTTGGAGGTTTTTGAAATTCTAGTTTCTTTAGATGAGATTATTGCAACATAGAAAAATTAGTAACTTACATAACAGTGAAACAATAAAATAGAAATTTAAAAGCCAATCATGATGGTGTGCCTCTAGTCCCAGCTACTCTAGAGATGGGGCACTAGAGTTGAGTTTGAAGCCAGGCCAGCCTGAGAAACATGAGCAACTTAATGAGATCCTGTCTTATACAAACACACACATACACATTTAATATTTTTCTATTTATAATGGCTTGTTTTATTTGCATTTTCTATATTTTTTAAATTCTTTTAACCAACTCTTACTATTTGAGTTTTTCCAAATAAATGTTTCCTATATCTTGAAAAATAAAAACTGAACCATAAAAGTTTTCTTTAATACCTCTTGTGTTTCTTCTTTGGGTATAGTTTATTAGTTCATAAACAATTTGAATTATCATACCTCATTAGTTATTAAAAAATAAAGCATCATTCATTAATTAAACAATATATTGTAAACATTTCAGTACAGGTAAGGAAGACTTTACATAACACACATAGCCAAAAAATAATTTGAAGATTCAGATAAAATTATACATGCATCAGGGTGCAGAGCTCAATAGTTTCTAAAGCTCTGAAGAACAATTAATATTATTCTACTTTAGACAGGAAAATTAGACTTAGCCATCTGTGGAAGTTTGCACTTATAATCACATCATTCCAGAAGCTGAGGCCGGTGGATTGCTCTGAGTTTGAAGCCAACATGGTCTGCATAGTAAATTCAGGCCAACATGACGCTGACTGATCATGGGTTGAGGCAGGGGCTAGACTTCCAAATCTGTTTTTAAATGGCATAGTAGTGATGACACAACTTATCTAAGCCTAGTTTGTGGAGCCAAAAGTAAATCGCATTAGCATAAAGTTACAGTATTGAAATAAACAAATCACCTATTTAGCAGCTATCTTGTATTGAATACCTGCAGGTAGTCTTAGGGCCCTTTTACATGTGTTACATGTAATTCTCCTTACAGTAACCCTACAAAATGGGTATCCTTATCTGTAATATATAAATAGGAAAAAAAATAATGTCCGCCTCCCCAATGCACATGCAAGCAACCCCAATTAAACTCAGTAGACTTTTTGTTTGTTTGTTTTGGAAATTTTTAAGACATGGAAGTAGGACAGGGGGCAAGATGAGAACAGAGGTCAAAGGGGAGTAGGAGGAACATAAAAGAGGGGCATGGAGTGATGACTGCGACCCAAATACATTATGTACATGTAGGGATAAGATAGTTTCATATCCTGGCACGCTAAAACTGACCATGACTCCTCCCCATCCATGTAACACACCACCACCTTTCCATTGTCCCAACCTTGGGTTCTTATCATACAGTAAAAATAGTAATAGGACTTAGAGCATAGTGCTTGACATATACTTTTGCTTAATAGCAATTATGGATAGCTAGAAGATACAGCAAAATGAATCACCTGCTTTTAACCAAAGACCTTATTATCTCAATCTTTAAACACTCCTGTTTGTAGGTATTGCTTCAAAGGTGACGCTGCAAGACTCTTGAGAGATAAAATTTACTGAAATCAACCAATTAATATGAGGCGGGATGAAGTCTGTTCCCTAAACATTTCTTGTTGTATACTGTCTCTACCCAATTAAGTTATATATTCACAAATGATTTAGATTTGTTTTCACTGATTTTTGGGTGAACAGAAAACATGTGAAGTAGATTATGCTTTACTTCTATAATGTCTAAGTCACTTTCTATTAAAGCACATACATGTGTGTGTTCTCTCCAGATTCAGAGTGCGTCCAGTACTATTCACTTATGTGATAAGAAAGTGGACTTATCAATGAACGTACCTGCAAGCCACCCTCCACAAGAGGTACAAATATACATCTGTTATAGCAAATTGACTGAGCAGAATCTTTAAAAAACCATGAAGTCTGACCCTTTTCTACAGATGGGAAACAAAAGTCCAGGGAGCATTTCTACTTTGTTAGGTAGCCATGACTGTCTCTAACCCCACTCTGCATTCTCCTCACATGCTCTAGGGCAGTACGCAGGTAAACCATTGGTGATAATGTCACCGCTGTTTCATACCACCCCTCCACCTCATAGTAAATAAGAGAAATTCCTGTTGTTCTCCTAGTATGTTTAATTAACATACTAATACATTCAAGAGAGCATGAAAGGGGCTGGAGAGATGGCTCAGAGGTTAAGAACACTGGTTGCTCTTCGGGAGGTCCCCAGTTCAATTCCCAGCAACCACACAGTGGCTCACAACCATCTGTAATAAGATCTCGTGCCCTCTTCTGGCCTACAGGCATACATGGAAGCAGAGTGCTGTATACATAATTAATAAATACGTAAAAATCTTTTTTTTAAAAAAAGGAGCATGAAGGCGAAGGCACAGCACATAGGGGGTTTACATTTGTTTACAGTGTGTGTTGTGCACGTGTGTATATGGGTGTGTACCAAAGGATAGCTTGCAGGAATCATTCTCTCTGTTGCTATATGGTTCCCAAGGATCCAATTGAGGAAGAAGCCCCTTTACACTGAAACACCTCACTGGCCCAATACATAGTTTCAGATCACTTTTATATAAACTATCTAATTTGATCTTGACTACATGCTAATTTTTGATGGAACCTGCAAGCCAGAGTGTTTCAATGCATTGTTGAAGGGCAGTAAGTAAGCTATTCCATGACAGAGCTAGGAGTGAAGATCTCCATGGCTTTTCCCAAGGATTTTTCATCCCTTCAGGGTGAAAGAATCTAAGAGCAAGCATTTGCTCCAAGTCAGAAGATTACCACATTTCAAATTCACTATTATAGCCACTGAACAGATCCTTGGATCGTGTAGGGTCTATAGTTATTTCCAGTACATACTATTACCCTAGCCCTTCCACTCGAGTTGATAAAGAAATTTATGTTCTACTACTCCATCCCCTCACCTTTACCGACCCCCACCCCCAGTTTACCCAGACCCTCTGCATGAGGGCAACAGTTTAGTAACCTCGTCTGGTTGTGGGACCCCTGGCAGTGAGACCAGGATCTATCCCTAGTAAATGAGTTAGTTGGCTTTTTCAAGACCATTCCATACGGTGGGATGCCTTGCTCAGCCTGGATGCTGGGGGTTGGGGGGTACCTTATTGACTCCTCATGGAAGGGGAGGAGTTGGGGGGTAGGAGGGCCCTGCAGCTGGGGTAACTGTGGTTGGTATGTAAAATGAATTTTAAAAATAAAATATATATTTTTAAAAAGAAATGAAATTTAGAGGTTGGAGATAAAGCTTAATGATAGAGTGCTCAGCATGTATGAGACCCTAGGTTTAATCCCTAGTAGAAATGGAGGCATTTGTGATGGCTTTTTATGCTACTTCTTTGGTTCTGAAAACTATAATTTATAGTAGTTCTGGGTCTTGTTTTTTAATAAGCCAAAGGCAGGTACAGTTTAAAAGCTGTAGCTATGTAACTTTAAGGATGCTACCTTTATATAAACTTGTATGTATACAACTCTCCTCAACCTGGTCCTCTGTTTACTTCAGGAATCGTGTGGCTCCTCTCTGCTCTCCAGAAATACCGGTTCTCCTGGAACCTCCAGGTCCCTGTCAGCTCCTCAAGACAAAGATTTTTTATCTGGTATGCCAGTTTCCTAATCAGAACGGTTACACAACTTTTCCACTTTCTTTCAAGGTCATGTCATTGGCAAATTGGTATGCATGAAACACATTTTTTCATTTGCATTCATGTTCATTTACTTTTTTCTAAGTAACAAGTCTATATATGTGAAAGTAGCAGTGGGATAATGAGCAAGTACATTTATATTGAAGTCATTCTGTGATCATGATGGAAAGGTTTTTTTTTTCTTAATCTCACAAGAACAAAGAGTAATGTTTCTAAGTTGCCATGGTAACTATATTTTAACTACAGGGAATAAGACACAGTCTTTACCTAGGACTTTTATAGCTGTGTGAGGGAGCCAGTCCTCCTTTCACAGATTCTGAACTCTCTGGATCACACAGCAAGTAGCTCGCTGATCCAAGACTCGATGAAAGCCAGGCTCGCTGTTGAACACTTTCATGTCACTCTGCCGTACAATGTCAGCATGGAAAACTTACTTCTGGTTAGAGGCTCACCTCTAGTTATGACAGATAGACATCCCACAAAAAAGAAGATTATGAGTCCAGAACAAAGAAACAAACAACAGTGAGCAATTTAGTTTGTTCGGTAATTAGAGTGAATAAGAAGAGATTAAAAATAAGGAAGATCACAGTCGTATCAAGAATGCCTAGGAACTGGAGAGACGGCTCAGTGGTAAAGAGCACTTATTAAACAAAAAAAGAAGAAGAAGAAGAAGAAGAAGAAGAAGAAGAAGAAGAAGAAGAAGAAGAAGAAGAAGAAGAAGAAGAAGAAGAAGCCGGGCGTTGGTGGCGCACGCCTTTAATCCCAGCACTTGGGAGGCAGAGGCAGGCGGATCTCTGTGAGTTCGAGGCCAGCCTGGTCTACAGAGCGAGTGCCAGGACAGCCTCCAGAACTACACAGAGAAACCCTGTCTCGAAAAAAAAAACAAAAACAAAAACAAAACAAAAAAAGAGCACTTATTGCTCTTCCAGAGGACCTAGATTCTATTCCCAGCACCCACACAGTGTCTCAGAACTGTCACAATTCCAGTTCCAAAGGATGTGCCACTCTATTCTGGCCTCCGTAAGCACCAAGCATACACAGTGCACTGATGTATACTCACAACAAAACACTTAAGCAGCTTTGTTTTTGGTTTGGTTTTTGGGTTTTTAGGGTTTTTTCTTTTTATTTTCTTTTATTTAAATTAGAAACAAGCTTGCTTCACATGTCAATCCCAGCTCCCTCTCTCTCCCCTCCTCCCCTGCCCCCCATCCAATCCCCATTCCATTCCCCAGGGAGGGTGAGGCCCTCCATGTGCTTTTGCTTTTTTAAGAAAAAGAATTTCTGCACTCAGCTAAGCTAATTCAGGCTTTTAAATTCAGTAGGAATTGATTCTTGGAGAAGGGTATAAAATAAGAATTTTAGCTCATCCTGTCTGGAATATATAGGATATTTTGAAATGTATTTCTATGTATTGTTTGTATGTGTGTGGGGTGACAGGGCAGCACACGGAGAGCCACACACGTCACAGTGCACATGTAGAGGTCAGAAGACAGCTTTTGGGAGTCAGTCATCTCCTTCCTCTGTGGGTTCTGGGAATCCAGTTCAGGTGCAGCAAGTGCTATGACCCACTGAGCCATCGTGCTGGCCCCGTGGAAGCTACGTGGAAATGGCCAGGAGACGTGGAGTAAGAAAGACAGTGCGCAGTGAAACGGGAGGGCGGTGTGAGACATTAGGCAATGCACAGATGTTCTGACTTCTCACTCGAGCTAAGAGAACAGATGGAGCCGCATAGTTGTTGAGCCAGGAAACCAGCACAGCTGCCACAACCAAGAACTGAAGTGGCCGTTAGCATTAAGTTGCATGATGATTACGATTTAAATGTTTTTATTTTTTGTTTGTCTAAGATACCATTAGTGCTTGTTGGGGTGATGTGCAGAGTGCTGAAGAGACAGTGTGTTCAATAATGACAGAAAGACAATTACATAAATTACTTGAAAGGAGAGGTAAACAGTTGGAGCCCTGGAATTTTTTTCTAGAGGACAAAGAAAACATGTCAAATATAGATTTGCTACACTTAAAATTCTATTTTTCTGACAAACATACATAAAACACACTTAAACTGGAAAAAGGAAGAGTTCACAGAGAAGAAGTATTGGGCTATGAGAAGAAAGGAAATTTTATGACTTATAATAAGTATAGAGTAACAAGCACTAACAGTGGTTAGGAAAAAAAAACTATTCTCTGTAAATGCATGTTACTCTAAAAAGTGTTTGTAGAGCTGGAGAGATGGCTGTGGGCCAAGTGATTTCAGCCAAGCCTACAACCTGAGTTTGATCATCAGGATTCATGTGGTAGAAAGGAGAGCTTCCTGCTCTGACCTTCAGACACACACGCACGCACGCGCGCGCGCGCGCACACACACACACACACACACACACACACACACGTAATTCAAAATATGTAACTTACTTGCAGAATTGAATTTCTGAAGTAGCTTCAATGACAGAGAAAAACCTAGGCCATTGGAGCCTACCTTCTGTGTGAGCCACCCGTTGCTATTTTACTAGGAATGTCTAATGAATACTGTAATGAAATGTTCTGTAGGAGGACCTCAAGATGACTCTTCAATAAAGTTGCATCACTGTCCTGGAAACCACAGCTGGGATGGCGCCGTTTCAGAATCCCACAGGGCAGCCCTCTGTGATCACAGACCCACCCTGTGCTCTTTGGCTATAATAAACCCACTCTTCGTTGAGAAAAGTTCAGGTAAGTATATGCTGTGAGATACACTGCAAATGCTGGTATTGGCTTTACACATACACACTGAGGGAATTCACCATATAATGAGCTTTCTTAGTTTTCATTCCCTATCCCAGTAAACATTTAAGTAGGAAAGCATTTCCAACCTAGTGCTGCCATATCTTAACAGGGCCAGGTGCACTCCAGGAATCTAACTAGGAAAGAAGTATTAAGAGGAAGCCTCACTTACTATCTTAGTCAAGGTGAAGCTATTTTTGTTTATCAACTGTGTCAGTATCCTTTATGTTTAAAAGGAAACAGAAAGTAAAGTCATTTTGCCCCACAACATAGCATATAAAAAATACAGTGTTCTCTCAGGAAGGTGGATGGGAGATAACACTCAAGCCTCTGAATACTCCTAGAAAATATAAGCATTTTCAAAAAATACTTTTTATACTGTCACCGTCATGTGGAAATGTCCACTCTGCTTATTCATTTTTATACAGAATTATACTCATTGCTTGTGTCCATCCTCAGTGTTGTAAATTGTCCATGCTTTGCTCTTCCACAGAACGCCTGCAACCTGGAATAGCCCAGCAGTGGATCCAGAGCAAGAGGGAGGACATTGTGAGCCAGATGACTGAAGCCTGCCTTAACCAGTCTCTGGATGCCCTTTTGTCCCGGGACTTGATCATGAAGGAGGACTATGAACTCGTTAGCACCAAACCAACAAGGACCTCAAAAGTCAGACAGTTACTAGACATCACTGACATCCAAGGAGAAGAATTTGCCAAAGTTATAGTACAGAAGTTGAAAGATAACAAGCAAATGGGACTTCAGCCTTACCCAGAAGTGCCTGTGGTTTCCAGAATACCATCTTCAAATTTCCTTCAAAATAAAAGCTTCTGAGTGAGTCCTTTCTGAGAGGAAAGTCAGTTTACAAATGGTTATTTATATGTCTGTTACCTGGATAATATTTGTATAAAAGCATGAGTATTAGTCACTTCCCTGAAGGTTTTTTGGAAGAGATAAGTATGTCTCCTTCCATAACATTGCAGTATTTTTTTAAATTAATATAAGTAAAACTTTTGCATTATGCCGTGTAGTTTTTTTATGTCAGTTTCATTACTTGAACCTTTCTTATGTAATAATTACATTTTTCTCGGATATACCAGTGCCTTAAGGTAGCCTTTGTTTCTGATGGAAGACATTTCCAAACTCACTTTATCTGCAGTCTTCATTATTCCTCTGAAATGCAGTTTGACTTTACATAGCAGCGACACAGTAGTCCCACCCTGAAATCCCGAGTTCAGATCTCCAGAGAGATTTACTCATTTTAACATTGTATTTACAAATTGTTGGGTTGTTTCAAGAAGAAAGGAGCAGTCTTGTTAACCCTGGCCAACTGTCCGCCTCTGTTTAGCCTCTGCTGTGTGAGCAGAGTGAACATCCCCTGTGCCCCTGACGGCCTGCTTCCTGCTCCTGTCTAGAGCATATGCTGACTGGGTAGAGGCCCTTCCTTGGTGCTGCTGTTTTCTCTGTAGCCCAGCGTGTTTTCGGCACTGAGGGTGCTGAGGGTTCAGCTTCCGTCGCGCACATCTGCCTCGTTCTGGTTGGTTAGCACACTGTAGCCGCGCTGCTCTTTTTTTTTTTTTTTTTTTTTCATTTTCTAAGCTGTTCACACCAACTTCACTACAAACAATAAAGATACAATGCAACATGAGTCCCTTTTCTTTTGGCTGCTAGCTTATGTCACTCAAGGAAACCTATAAGAAGTGATACCTTTTTCTGAAAACTGTTTAACAACGTTAGCAAAAAAGTGAGAAGCAGCATAAATCTGAAAGCAAAACTTGCGAGATGCACTACACTCAGAACCTGAAAAATATGAATAAAGAATAAAAGGACTTAGATGGCATTTAGGCAATGAAATATTCCCATTTGAAATAAGAATTTAAGCACCAGGGTTGGACAGATGTCTCAGCACTAGCTGCTCTTGTATAGGACAAAGGTTCGGTTCCCAGCACCCATATGACAGCTCACAACCATCAGTAATTCCAGTTCGGGTATCTAAACCCTCTTCTGGCCTCTACAGGCACCAGGCACATATACAGTACACTTACATGCAGGCAAAACTCATACCCATAAAATAAAAGGAAAAAATTAAACAATTTGGATTCCATTTTAAGATGGCATTAACACATAACCTTATAAGAAAAAATAAAAATTAATTGGAGTCATGAGTTGTCTGTTAAATTCTTTTTAAAATAAAAACTTAGGTACGATGGCACATACCTTGTATCCTAAAACTTTGGAAATTGAAAGAGACAGAGGAGTTCAGAGTCAACCTCAACTTCCTAACAAGTGCAAAGCCAGCATGGACTGTCTGAAATAAAAACAAACAATAAAAAAAGATTTAATTGCGGGGGGGAGATAGGGTTTTTTTTTTTAAAGATCGGTTTTACTCTTCAGCTTCCCCGTCTCCCTCTCCTATGTGTGTGTACTTAAAGTTACCTTTTAGACTAGTGATACCCTCAGTTGTGGCACATGCCTTTAATCCCAGCACTTGGGAAGCAGAGGCAGGTGGATCTCTGTGAGTTCGAGGCCAGCCTGGTATACAGAATGAGTTCCAGGACAGCCAAGGCTACACAGAGAAACCCTGTTTAGGAAAGAAACAAAGGGATACTGATGTCCTCAAATGGACTTTTGTACTGATATATGTAGAGAAGTTGAATTTTGCTCTGGGCTCACTATTTGCTACTGTCTATAACTCATAGTGTGTGAGCCCCTGTCTGTAGTTACATGCTTACCACCCACCCATACCCCCCCCCCGTGATTTACTGTAAGGAAGACACCTGTAATGTCACCCATTGTCACAGCCTTACAAACTCTGCAATAACATACGTACTGACCAATGAGACAGTGGTGTCAAGGATTAAGATGGATCTGCCATGGGCTCCTCCTTTCATAGAATCCTCATCTCAGCAGATGATTTCCACTGTGACCTGAACTTGATCTTTGCCTGTCTGTGTTTGGAGGGGAGGGGCAAGGCTACTGAGTATAACTAGTCAGCACAGAACAAGGCCTGGCGTAAAGTAGGCAGGCACTTTTTAAATAATGAATGATGAAATGAAAGCTGTAGAAGGGACAAGATGCTCCCTCCCTGTAAGTCCTACTTCCCAAAACCTATGCAAATACAGATAATGCTAAGTAGAGTTCTTTCTAAGTCAAAATTTTGTCTCATTTGAGTCACATAGTAGGGTTTTGTACTGTTTGGTTTGGGGGGGTTGTTTTTTTGTTTTGGTCTTTTGAGATAGGGTTTCTCTGTGGCTTTGAGGCTGTCCTGGAACTAGCTCTTGTAGACCAGGCTGGTCTCAAACTCACAGAGATCTATCTGCCTGCCTCTGCCTCTGCCTCCCAAGTGCTGGGATTAAAGGCGTGTGTCACCCGACTCCTGTTGGTTTTTAACCTTCTCGTTAAGTAAAGGACAATGGCTTATTTCTGTGTCAATTCTCTGTGCTCTTAATTTTAATCAGGCTCACTAAAGATTAATAGAATTTGAGCACAGAACTTCACAAACAATATGCAGCGAGAATTTTATAATTATTTGTAACTTTTATCTTGAAAAAAGAATTTCTACATAGGGAGGAAGGTACTGGTTTTTCTCTATGATATAATAATAAAGGTTTATAATATCCAAGCAAAATGACAGTGTAAAGCATTAAGTAAATTATAATAAAGACAATTCTTGAACATGCCATCCATCACTGAAATTGCAGAAGAAAATGTTAGGATCCAGTCACTCTAAAGGAGCAGTGATGGTCTCTCTAACTAGACAGAGCTAGATGGAGGTGGTGTCTTTGTGATGCTTTTTGTACCCTGCTACCTACAAATATAATCCAGAGACTGCATCACATGGGTTATAAAAAACATGACTTCATGACCTCTGTGTGTGGAGCTGAGGTCCAGGAATCAGTTTTAACAAACCATGTAAGCAGTTCTTATGGCTAACATGCAAGGCTGTTGTTTATATGGAACAAGCTATAAAATAATTTCTCCTTAGGCTCACAGATCTCTTCATGACATCTTTTTGCCACATTTGTCTTGAGAATGTGTAGTCTCTGAAGTAAGACTTGGATGGAAAACTTTAACTAATGCACTCACCTTACATTCCCACTGGACATGATGCAGTTTGGAAAGATCACTTAAACCATAGCATCCAGACCACATTCATTTCCATGACTCAGCTCTTTAAGAAGAGCTACAAAAGGGACAAACACTTCAGTCCTGGAAGCAAAGGAACCATGTTGATACAGGAAGAGCAGCATAAGGGAGGTTTTGTCTGTGTCTTTTTTTCTTTTTTTGATAGAAGTAAAGCTTTTTTATTTACATATTTTATTTACATATTTTTATTCTCTGAGCATTTCACACATACACAATAAAATACGTATGATCCCTTAGTCCCAGTTTCCCCTCTCCAGTTCCCACCATAACCCCAAACTTCCAATCTGTTAGCCTCTTGTCTTGTTTTTTGTTTCCCCCTAAAAATGATTAGGGCAGCCCATGGTGTGTAGGTGTGGACTTAATGGGAAACAGCATTGGAGTTGTTTCTAACACTGGCTGCATCCTCCAAGAAATATTCTCCCTCAAGCTGATTTTCATTTTTCTTCATTAATCTAAACACCAGCAGCATACTTATGACATACTACATTTTCTAATTTATGAAGAAAAGTTATGATCAATGGGAAAAGAATTAATAACCATTTATGTTGAGCCATGCTCATAAACATCTCTCAATTTTTAGAATATCCTATCATCTCTATAATGGTATTCCTTCTGTATATCATAGAGACCAGTTTCCAAATTGTCTTACTTTTCCCCTCCCTCAAATAAATTGTTTCTTTTTCATCTCAAGCACCCATATTCCTTGCAAAAGCAAAATTCCTTCACTTGGCCTGTGTGTGTATGTCTATTGATCTTTTCCCTGAAGAATAACTCTATCGACTCCTAACAATCCCTTTCTAAATTGTTTAAAGTCTAAAGAGCCTTGTTACTTAAAATTTAATGTCATGTAGTTAATGAATGAATTAAAATGGACAGCCAGGACATTTTTTTCTGTACTCTTACTCCATAAACAACTCTAGAACTAGGTTATTTTAAACCATTAGTTTATTCCATTGTATAGATGCACCAATGTTTACCTTATTTCCTGTTAATGGGTATTCTAATTTTTACAAGTTTCTGCTATTAGAAACAATACTGTCCTTCCAATGTAGACCATGGCCAAATTCATCTATAGCTTTTCAGAGAATGTCCTAGCACTGGTAAATACCGCTGTGACTTACTCAAAGCCTGGATTGGTCACATTTTTACACAATGTCAAGTTTGACCTGATTCCCTCAACCCCTGCTTAGATCCCTCCACCTATTCAGAATATGAAAAAAAAAATCAAAGAGCTAAAACTGGCAGCTTCAAACCCTCACAGTTAAAGAAGTTATGCTGAATGGTTTGGTGGCCACTGAGGTGTGCATATAGTTTTTACATTGGAAAAGATCATAGGCAAATGTGGCATCACTGGCTATGATGTTTAAAGACCAGTCTTTAACATCTGATTTTATTTGAGTTCTTATTTAAATGTTCTTGGACCATGTGTAATGAGACTGCTATCAGAATAAAATATAAGCTGTCAAAAAACAAACAAACGAGAAAACAAAACAGTACTACCCCAAATGGAGCACAGTCCTAAAAAAGTCACTTATAACCCCCCTCTAAAGCCCAGGAAACATCTCAGCACAGGAGACAGGAAATATGTAAGAACTAGACTATAGGTAAAAGGCTACAAAACATCATTCCCTAGACTGGGTGTAGCTACTATAATTAGTAACATGAACTGTAGTTACCTGAGCTGGGCCCCACAACCAACTCTATTAACAATTAGTAAAGGAATGGAGAAGAGTTCGTGAAGCTCTACCTTTCCCCTCTGAACTTCTGGCTATCAATAAATTCTGGGAAGTTAGAGTCACTGTCTTCAGTTGTGTACCCAGTGCTGAACCTACTAGGCTCTGGTGAACAGCTCCAAACCCACAGTCACATAGATGGCTTTGATTGATCTTGGTAGGATATAAAATGAAATGAACAGGCATAAACATGAGAAAGAGATCTGTGAACATGAGGGAAGGTTAACAGAGGTGATAGGGAGGTGGGAGATCTATGTGAGGGAGGTCAATATGCATATGTAAAATTTCTAGAAACAAAAATTATCTTAAAAACTAATACATTAAAAATATGACTAGACATTGGAAAACTTAAAATATTAGGAAGCATGTCTAGGAATTGAACTTTTTGGGTCCAACAGTAAGAACATTTTAAATGTCAGTGAATCTTAGCAGATTTTCTTGCACAGGTACTGTCTTACTGGTACCTCCATGAATTGTGGCCCAGGCACCATGGGGAAGCTGTCTATGGCAGTTCTCACCTTTGCATGTCCCTGGTCCCTCCCTTATTCAGTCCTCAATCATTTAATCTGCCTTCTTTCTGAACCACTCCCCTGAAACTGCTCTTGCCCCAAATGACTAACACGTCCTCTTTGTTCCTAAACATAGGAAGCTTTCCAGACCTGCTCCCTGTGATGTGGCTGAACATGCCCTCCTTAACTAGTGGTTTCTCTGGGATGGACAGCACCACAACCCCCTGTCCTTTCCTCCTTCAGTGTGGTCGTCTCCTGGTCAAGGACTTTAGGTCTTCTCCCTACTCCAAGTTCAGTAGGAGCCTTCCTTTTTTGGTTATCTATACCATTCCCATGAGCAACCTCATACCTCAGTCCCTTCGAAGGTCTTAATTATCACCCAGATACCCATGACTCCCCAAATCAGCCCTTTGTCTTGTACTCCAGACTCACTTCCCTTTAGACCTGCCCATGTGACTGCTCCACAGGAAACTCCGCATTCCAAAGCTGACCTTGGCATTCCTCACAGCCACATACACCCAAAACAACTTGCTGCTCATGTTTCCTTTCCCAGAGAATAATATCAGCATCTATTGCCAACTTTGTCTCTTCTGAACCTCTGCCTTCTTTTCCCTCTACTTTCAAACCCCCATCATTCATACCAAACAATCCCAAGTACTGTCCATTCTATCTCCAAAATATGTCTTTATTCTAACAGCTTTTTCCATACCTGCTGCGCTTTCGATTTTCTGATAGACAGTATCTCTTTTCTGACTATCGGGAATTTGAAAAGTAAATCCATCCAAGCCATGCACTAGCGTAACAGTTTAGTGGTTTCTCATCATTTTATTTTTAAGTCTGTGTGTTGTGGTATAAACTCTTTGTAGACTGTGAAGATGTGGCTCTTCCATGGCACCTTCTGATTGGTTTAGTGAAGATTGGTTAGTGAAGTGGCCGATTGTTTAAGCAGGAGAGGATAAACCACACTTCCGGGCAGAGATAATCACTTTGGGAAGGAATCAGAGAGGCAAGATTTACCAGCAAGACACAGAGGAAGTTGGATGTATAGTGTAAAGGAGAAGTGACAAGTCCTGTGGCAAAGCATAAATTAATATAAACAGGTAAAATTAAGTTGGCTGAGCGAGGCCACGCTTTTATAATTAATAGTAAGTCTAAGCATCATTATTTGGAGCTGATGGTCTGAAGAAAGTCTGACTACATACATCTGTGAACTCTGAGTGTGCAGATCTCTCCAAGCTCAGGCACACCACCTCCTCGCTTGCTCCTCTAAGGCTTGCTGGCATCCTTTTTCTTCCTTTCATAAATGGATCTTTGTGACAATCGTTTCCTGGCTTCTCACTCTCCAGTTCTCAACTGAACCCTTGTGTCCTCTTGAAGACTGTCCCTGAGCAACGTCTAAAGCACAGTTTCCAGCTGACATCACTCTACGTGTTCTTTCAATACTAAACCTTAAGATGTAAATATTTGGTTTGATTATTTATTATCTATTGGCCTTATTCTCAGTAAACACATTCCATAAAAGTAGGTGAGAGCCATGTCTAGCTTAGTCTAGGTACTTTTATAATTTAGCGTTTCCTAGT
This sequence comes from Mesocricetus auratus, assembly GCF_017639785.1. Lineage (NCBI taxonomy): Eukaryota > Metazoa > Chordata > Mammalia > Rodentia > Cricetidae > Mesocricetus > Mesocricetus auratus. Next base: position 45,641,762 of record NW_024429184.1, on the reverse strand, counting down.
AGCTCAAAAATTATTTGTTGAATTAGAATGCATGCTTCCCCAGTAAAGTTCAGCCACTAGATCCGGTGACAATGTGGGACATCTTTTTCTCCCCTTATTACCATCCTTTCATGGCTACTTTGCCCCAAACATAAAGACCAAAGACCTCCAAGTTCCAGCTTCTGCTTTCCTGGTATTCTCACTTCTGTAAAGGCTTCAATTTCATTTGATTCACTCAGGCTGTCCGCTGTGCCCTGGGGAGTTCTACTACTTTAATATTCTCTTTTTCTCTTCAAGTTATACTAAACCTCTCTGGAAGATCTCTCCCTTTTAAATCTATCGTTATGCCAGCCACACTGACCCTGGGTTATAAGTCCATGTGCCTCTAGGTCCCTTTCCTCACTGATGACAGCCAGAGTATCTGTCTAACCCTGGGAACCTGTGAAGTTCACCACAGATGACCAAAGAGATTTTATAGATCAAGTGTAGGATCTGGAGACAGGGAGGTTATCTAGGATCTCAGGAGTGGACATTAATGGAATCACAGTGGTTTTTTGAGACAGTGTTTCTCTGTATTGTTTTGGTGCCTGTCCTGGAGCTCACTCTGTAGACCATGCTGTCCTCGAACTGCCAGAAATCTGCCTGCCTCTGCCTCCCAAGCACTGGGGTTAGAGGTGTGTACCACCAACGCCAGGCTACACTGATATCTTTAAGACTGAAAGAGTCAAGGAATTCAGCTCTGGAAGTTGAGAGAGAGAGAAACTGACGTCCACTAAATCATGATGGAAGGAACCGGTGATCCCAGCAGACACCTTGACATTAGCCCAGGGAAATTATCTTGGTGCTTTCAACCTCCAGAAATGGACAGAAATAAGCCTGTACCATTTTAAGTCACCGAATTCATAGTAACCTGTCACAGCACCAAGAAACAGAGTAAAATTGCCCAGTTACAGTTTTAACTGTTTACCTTACAGATGCCTCCTATGGGTCTATATCCCTCAGTAAACCTCCAGAACAAAAAGTATTTCTTATTTACAGTAATGTTAAAAGACCTAGCAGGGCTGCTGGAGAGGCCGCTCGGCAGTTAATAAAGCTTCCTGCTCTTGCAGAGGATGGGGGTTCAGTTACCAGTACTATATGGGAAGACTCCCAACTGTCTGTGGCTGGAGCTCTGGGAAATCTGTCACTCTCTTCTGGCTTCTGTGGGTCCCTGAACACACACACACACACACACACACACACACACACACACACACACCTTACAAATATTTTAAAATTTAAAGGTTAGTATAGCGTTTGCCTCAAATGTGCAAATATGATTTCTCAACTATTGTTAAGTTATGGCAGGAATGAACAACAGAACATGTATTTAAAACCAGCATGAATTATAGAAAAAATGCCTAGTGTCATTAAAATTTGAGTAGAACATCTGCTATACAGCTACTATATTTAGTAAAAAAATTAGATTATGAATGTACTATGGTATAGAACATATAAAATATTTAATAACAGTTATCTCTATGTGATGGGCTAATGATCTTTTTTTTTTTTTTTTTACGAGACAGGGTTTCTGTGTATTGTTTTGGAGGCTATTGGTCCAGCCCAGCCTCGAACTCACAGCCTCGAACTCACAGAGATCTGCCTGCCTCTGCCTCCCGAGTGCTGGGATTAAAGGCGTGCGCCACCACCACCCGGCGATCATTTTATTTTAACATTTTAAACTATCTTGAAATTTTTTCTACAACAAACAAGTACTTATTTTGTAATAGAAAAATATACTATTTAACCAAAAGAGAAACATTTAAGTTGTCCTAGAGTCAATATCATAGTCATGGCCATAGTCATAGTCCTGCTTTTTTTTTTAAGTGTTGAAACCCAGATTTTCATACACCCCAGGCAAGTGCTTGACTATCAAGCTATGTCCCCCGCCACATTACTGCACCTAGCAAGGCAGACTCTTACACAGGGTGTGAGAGTAAGAGCAGTCTGTATGTTCAAATTCAAATCAGTATTATTCACCAGCCAGTGGTGCTAGTTAAAATGTCTCTGTGTTTGTTAAAATTTTATATAGTTATATAAGGCTTTTATTTTCATAATAAAGCAAGGGATACATCTTTCTTGTATAAGGACAGCATGGTGACAATGTGCAGACATTGGGAAAGTCAAATTTACTGTGCTAAAAAATAAGTTATATAACAGTTATATAAAGTTGTTATTGGTATTTTAACAGGTGAGCACCTCTTCTTTATTGCTGAGTCATGAGCTTCAGTGGCCACCAGGAAAGACATCTCTGCCTTTAGGAACTTTCATTGTAGTGAGGTAAATAGTGACCACAGTCAACATATAAACTAAATGTAACTTGTTATTAGAGTACTGATGGTCAGTGAGGTGGGAATGGTGATGTGACTAATTGAGAGATTTGCATTAAACAGAGTAATGGGGGAAAGCCTCATAACGGCAAGTCACTGAAACTGAATCCTAAATGAGAAGCAACTTTCTTATGATATGACCGGCTAGTCATCCTGAGAGAATCAGGAATATAATCTTAAATAAGAAAACCTTTAAAACAATAATAATTACTGAAAATGAAGGCCAGTGGAATCCCAGCACTCAGGTGGCAGAGGAAGGTGGTCCTCTGTGAGTTCAAGGCTAGTGTATATAATGAGATGCTGTCTCACAATATATAGGAGGGAGAATATAAGTAGGAAAGATAGAAAATAAGAAGAGGTAGTGGAGAAAGAAGACAAGGGGCTTTACAGAACAGTAAAGGGTCTTTTACATAATCCCCATCTTTAAAAAGGAGCCTCTTGGAGTGCTTTTAGAGAAGGTTGATGATTTGGAAAAATTGCAAGAGCCATGTGTGTGCCTGTGGAGTAACAGTGGAAAGTAAGGGAGGAGCCACTGAGGAAGCCCAGCTGGGAATCCATGCTGAACACAAAGGAGGGCCTTCTTGATGGTGAAGAGTCAACTGGCAGAGCCCATGTACATTTTGGGAACAGAACAGCAAAAGTTTTTCTTTGTGTTGCCTGTGAAAATATAGAGTGAGAGAGAAGGTGCTCTGTCAACAGGTTTTAGCTGTAAAATGTGGCTAAATACTGCTTCTATTTTTTGAGATAGAAAAAAGTGGGACCAACCAGTGTGAGGTGAAAACGTCAAGAGTTTAGATTGGGATGTGCAGAGCATGAAATTGCAATGAAAAGTCCAAACTGTGAAAAGCACAAGACTCATCAGACAAGTAAATAAATCTAAGCCATCGATCTATTGATAACTATTATCTAATATCATGAAAATGAATGGGGTTGCCGGTGATAAGACTAGAGGGACCATTTTTTTTATATTTTACTGAGATACTGTAGATGATGGTGACTATCCAAAAGCCAATAAACAGAAGAACCAAAAGATTGTCCCTCCCCTATTACCATATATACTTTTTCACCACTGCCACCACCACTCCCCAACATAAGCATTTGATTTCCTGATCAAGAGTCAAGTCAGAAAAGTAAGACTAAGACAGAGCAAAAAGCTCCCATCAAGACAAGAAGGCCAGTGCATCATTTTCCTAGTAAGAAAAGTTTGTAGATTTCCAAGGAAACTAATATAGCTTTATTTACATTGAAAAAGAAAGTCCTTCATTACGTTGACCATTTTCAATCTGAAAAATCGACTGTGACTGACAAGCTGGCTTATGAAAACCCCAGCTATGAGTAAAAGTTTTGCTATGCAAGACTGACGATCTGAGCTCTATTCCTGAATCCAATGTAAAAAGCCAGATGAGGTGGCTTGCACTATACTCCTGAATCTCTTACAGGGAGATGGGAGACAGAGTGAAGAGAAACAACTGAAAGCTAGCGGGCCGACTGTAGTTGAGTATTTAATGTAGCAGAAACAAGAAGAGGGACCCTACCTCAACAATTCGGACAATCAACTCAAAATTATATCCTGATTTTCACCTGCCCATTGTGGCACGTGTGTGCCCTCACCCACATCACACACACACACACATACACACACAATTATACCACACATAAAGATACTTATGCACACACTAATAATAATACATAATATACAATTTTAAAAATCATGTCTCCTCTTCTGGTTTTTTTTTTTCATTTTCTGACCCAAACTATGACTGTTCTCCATAAATAGATATTCCTTTTAATTATCCACCATCTCTGGATCTTACAGTCTTTCTACCTCCCTCTTACAATGGTCTCTGACTCTTAGGAGAAGGAATGTGATCATCGGTGTTCCATTTAGAGCTAAGCACTTCACAGTCTCTTATTGTCTGCACCTTGGCCAGTTATGAGTCCCTGTTAATCTCCTTCTACTGTAAAAAGAAGTTTCTTTGATGAGGTTTGAGAGAAGCGCTATCTATGGGCATGACAATAAGTAATCAAGAGTAGGTTTATTATTATTTCTCTTTTTTTCTTTTTTATCATTTTTTATTTTAATTTTAAATAGCTTGTTTTACATGTCAATCCCAGTTCCCTCTCCCTCCCCTCCTCCCGCACTCCCCTTCCCCCCCTCCCTCCCACCCTATTGCCAAATCCTTCCACATAGGGGATATCTAGAGTCTGTCATTTTACTCTTGGTAGGGTCCAGGCACTCCCCTAAGAGTCCAGGCTGAGAGAGCATCTCTCTTTGTGCTATAGGCACACGAAGACAGTTTGTATACCAGGGATAGACACTGATCCACAGCTCAGGGCCCTATAGGTTGCCCAGGCCTCCTCACTGACTCTCACATTTGGGGGGTCCAGATCAGTCCCATGCTGCTCCCCGCTGTCAGTCTGGGGTCCAAGAGCTCTCCCCTGTTCAGTTCAGCTGTCTCTGCTGGTTTTGCCAGCCCATTCTTTGCCAATTTGCTCATCACTCCTCTCTCTCTGTCACTGGGTTCCTTGGGTTCAGTTAAGTTCTCACCCAGTTCCTGTGACATGACTAGCAGTGGGTTCTTGGCCCTGATAATGATGCCAAGTATTGGTACCACACAGTCAGAAAGTCATTGGTTACCCCACAATGTTCATGCCACCATTGCACCGATGCGCATGTCTGCTAGAACAGTCATTATTGTAGCATTTATAGTTTAGAGCTAGATAAGATTAATGATTATCTTTCTTCTCTGGTATCATGCATAGCAATTCAGCACTGTGAAAGCTAGCTAGTAGGATTAAAATTTCCAGGACAGCAACAGGTTAAGTTCTCCATGTTCTATGACTCATTTATGAAGTGTATTTGGCAGTTGGGTCTAGCTGTCAAATTCTGGAGGGCAAGCATGGGTATTGGCAATAAAGAAAATGTGGTATATTCACACAATGGAGTATTATCCAGTTGTCAAGAAAACAAAATTATGAAATTCAGAAGTAAAGTATCCCAGACTCAGAAAGACAAAGGTTGCATGCTTTCTCCTCTTGGGGTGTTAACTTTGAATCTCTACATATGTATAATTCATTTGCATTGCCCACAGTGGTAAGGAATTTAGTAAGAGGCTGTGGGATGTCACTTCTGAGGGGAAAAAGAGAGAACGGGGTGGTATAAAGGATGAAAGGAGAGTGACTGAACAGAAGGGTTAAATGGGGTGGGGATGTGACTGAACAGTGGAGGAGGGAATATATGGATGGATGACTAAAGACCTTTTGAAAAAGTCCTGTGGAGTCAGGTGGTGCTGCTGCATGCCTTTGACCCAGCAAGCCGAGCTCTGAGGTCAAAGCCAGCCTGGTCAATAGAGCAAGCTCCAGGACAGCCTATGCTACACAGAGAAACTGTCTGGGAGGAAGGGAGAGAGACGGACACTGAAAGAGAAAGACAGAGTCCTATAGAAACAAACTACTATAAAAGCTTCTTAAAATAAATACATAAGCATTTATTAAAAAGAGTCAAATGGATTACCTTATAACAGAGTAGCAATACTCCTAAGAGACACCAAAGATAAACAAAAAGCCCATGCCAGAGATAAGTTGTTAACCAGTAACATTTCACAGGTATACAAACAAAAGGTTCGGTGCTCTTTGTGCCCCCATTGTGTTACATTGTAAAACAACACGGAGCAACCGACACTGCTTCCATCAGTGCTTCCGAGTGGCATCAGGATCACCCCTTATGCTGACATCATGTTGATAAGACAAGTCTTTGTTAATTAGTCGAATTGCTCTGCCTAGGTCACAGACTGTCATCTGACTCAGCTCATGCCCTACTCAAATTAGCAGGGACAGAAAAGCATGATTGGGTTTTCCCCAAGAGGAAGTTTGTAACTACGGGTTTCAAACCACACAAGACAACTTTAACTGGAGCACACTTTTCCTTTTGGGAGTTCCAAACCATACATAGCTAAAGAATTTCAACCTATGAAACTTAGGCTATGTTTCTTTCCTTTTTTCTTTTTCTTTTTTTTTTTTTTGTTTGTTTGTTTGTTTGTTTTGGTTTTTCGAAACAGGGTTTCTCTATATTGCTTGGAGTCTGTCCTGGCACTCACTCTGTAGATCAGGCTGGTCTCCAACTCACAGAGATCCACCTGCCTCTGCCCCTGCCGCCCAAGTGCTGGGATTAAAGGCATGCACCATCAATGCCTGGCTCCTTTGACTATATTTCAAAACCATGGTGCTTTACTGATTTATACTGTGGTTAGATAATATGGGTGTGACTTAAATGGTCAGGAGCTCTGGTTGGTCACAAAAGATATAAGCACATTGGTAAAATATTGATTTCTTTTTCTGTACTTTTGTAATCAGAAATAATATTACATGTCTTGACCTTATTTTTTATGTGACTTGTTAAGATAAAGTGAGTAATCTCATGCCCTAGATTTTCACAAGGGGAATATGATTTTCTAGGATGTTAAACCTTAGTTTTTGTCTTAATAAAATTGAATGAGAACTATATCATTTTCTAAACCATATTGATTTTTTTGGATTTTCTTGTGTTTTTTTTTCTGCTGTAATTTATTTTCATCGACCTCCTGTCCAATGTGCTTATAGTGGCAATCCATAGAGAAAATCTGATCTGGATGAAAAACTTTTTTAATCATGATAAATACGGATTGCTTCCAGACTCAGAGAAACTTCTCATATGTCTGCATCCAGGAAAATTTACATTTTGTTGTGATTATACTTCCACTCCATGAAAAGTACACAAAAATACTTCTTAAATATTTTTGAACTTTAAAAACAAAAATAGATTTATTGAATGTGTTAGTGTAGAAAGAATGCAATAAAATGAATTCTAATGGATGTACTTTTATTTTTATTAATTCTTGGAGAATTTTATATACTTATATTGGTTAGATTCACTCCCCTCCCCTAAGTCCTCCCAGATTCAGTTCCCATTTCCCACCACCCAGCTTCATGTCTTCAATTTTTTTTTTTTTTGGTTTTTCGAGACAGGGTTTCTCTGTAGCTTTGGAGGCTGTCCTGGAACTCACTTTGTAGACCAGGCTGGCCTCAAACTCACAGAGATCCGCCTGCCTCTGCCTCCCGAGTGCTGGGATTAAAGGTGTGCGCCACCAATGCCCGGCTCATGTCTTCATTTTTTATAAACCCATTGAATCCCATTTGTGTTGCCCATATACTCTTGGGTCTGTGACCAGTCACTGGAGCAGGGTCAGCCTGTGGGATGGGGGAGGGGGGTCACATCCTTAAAGAAAACTGGTTCTCTCCCTCCAAAAACTGTCAGTCACCAGTCACTCCTCTCTTAGGGGTGTAACTTCATGCTCACCATTCTTCCTCCATGCTAGGATTTTGTCTGGCTTGAGTTTGCACAGATTTTGTGTGTGCTACCAAGTTATGAGCTCGTGTATGATTGCGTTGTTGCGTCCAGATAACAGTTTCCTTGTGGTCATCCACTCCTCCTGGCACTTACAATTACCCTCTTCTGAACAATCCCTGAGACTGGGATGGTGGGATGTGATATAGACTTCCATGGTCTCTAAAGTCTCTTGTTCTCTGCACCATGACTGGTTGTGAGTCTCTGTTAATTAGTTTCTACTTTCAAGACACACACACACACACACACACAGAGAGAGAGAGAGAGAGAGAGAGAGAGAGAGAGAGAGAGAGAGAGAGAGAGAGAGAGAGAGAGAGAGAGAGAGAAGCTTCTAAAAAGCACCATCTTTGGGCATGACAATAAGTCATTAAGAGTTGATTTAATATTATTTCTCTTTAATAGAGTATTAGTAGTAAGTTTTCCCCCAGAGCCTATGACCTGTCAAGCCCCAGGTTCTTATCATGGAATGGAATTTAAATCTAATCAGAAAATGGTTGGTTACCCCCATAATGTTCATGCCACTATTGTAACAATGGACATACCTTGTCAGCACCAACATCATTGTAACTTTCAGAACTTACAGTTCAATAACATTACTGATTATTTGTCTCCTCTGGTATTGTGGTGTAGTATTCTGAAAGCTATCCAGTAGGAATAAAGCTTCCAGGAGAAAACCAGCTTGTTTCTTCGTGTTCTATGATTCAAGTAAATGGTATCTTCTACAATAGGGTTTAACCTCAAGTTCTACATGGTAACCAAGGGCAACAGCAAATAGCTTAGAATATTTTGGTTTCTATGGAATCTTACTGGACAACTCCAATAGAAGTAAACCATTCCTGACTTTATATTTGGTAGACTGTGGTATTTAGCATGGACATTCTTAACCCCATCATAGGATCACTATGTCATTTTTAATGGCAAACTCTTTTCATCAGCCATGAGTTATCATAACTATGGGTCCCACAACTACCACAACCTAGCCTGTTCTTTGAAACTGAATATTTTTCACATGAAACCACCTTAGAGATCCCAGATGGGATTGCAGAAGAAGAAAGAGTTCAACATAAGTAGCTTTACTGACATCCTGGGCCCGTTCTGATAAGAATAAAGAGAAAACCACATATAATTGCCTCCAAAAGCTTTGTCTACGTTGTTATATTTCTTGACTTGTTCTCCATGTACCCTTTACCCTACAGGGAATTAAATGATGAAATTTAGACTCATTCATTCTTGAAATTGCTAGTGAAACCTAACTATGGATCAGGTAAAATTCTACAGAGTGGGACTGCAATTAAAAAGGTGAGTTTGACATCTTCAAGGGGTTTAAGATCTAGTGTGAAAGGCCAATAATAATAAAAAGGAATGAATGGGTGGATTTAAGAGAGTAGGATGCTGTCAGATAGTGATCTATGACACAAATAAACCAAAGCACAACGATGGATCTCAGAAGGATTAGGAGAAGGTGGACCTACTTTAGATTTTAAAATGGTTAATGATTAATCCTCAGGGATTTATTCACAGCAGGTGATGGGTTGAAGAAGGAATTCAGAAAATGGAATAAGAGCTTAAAGGGAGATAAGCTTCATGTGTTTAATAGATCAACAAGAGATCATTATTATCACAAGTTAGTGAGTGAGGTTCAGGGGCTAAAAGCTGATACCAGAGTAGTCAGTAGAAACCAGAATCAAATACAATTTTGCTGGTTTTGTTGTTTTTTAAATGCATTTTCTGGTATGTTCACTGGATTTAAAAAATTAAAAAACGGGGCTGGAGAGATGCTTCAGAGGTTAAGAGCACTGGCTGCTCTTCAAGAGGTCCTGAGTTCAATTCCCAGCGACCATATGGTGGCTCACAACCACCTATAATGAGATCTGGTGCCCTCTTCTGGCATACGGGCAGAACACTGTGTACTTAATAATAAATAAATAAAATCTTAAAAGAAAAAAATTGAAAGACAACTAAGCAGAGCACATGCCTTTAATCCTAGAACTCAGGAAACAGAGGCTGGCAGATCTCTGAGTTTCAGGCCAGCCTGCTTTACAGAGTGAGTTCTAGGGCAGCCAGGGCTACACAGAGAAGCCCTGTCTTGAAAAAAAAAGGAAAGTAAGGAAGGGAGGAGGGAGGGAGTGGGGAGGGAGGGAGGGAAGGAGGGAGGGAGGAAGGGAGGGAAGAGAGGGAGGGAGAGAAGGAAGGAAGACAGGTTGAGTGAGCAGGCAAAGGCTCACAACATCCACACGCAGGGCCTTTACACATACTATAAAGTTCTTATTTCATCCCTAGTTCTAACAAACATTTCCTGAGCCCACAACCTGGAGCCTCTGGAACTTCTCTTCTTGCTCCTCTGGATTAAGGTATCACTCTGTCACTCTCTAATGCATTTGTCTCAAGTTTCATCGAAACTATCAGCTCAAGTACTTTGTTCAACACCAGAACCCAAAGCCGTGCCACAGGGTCGCTTCACAGTATACGCTGAACCAATTCTGGGAGGGACAGGGGCTAGCTGATGACTGTGTAGCTTTAGGTTTCTGGGGAAGAACTGATGTCCTTGACAGGAAGAATATACTAAGGGAGCCTTGAATAGGAGGGTAAAGGCTGAGTTTTGTGACTGTTATTAGTTTCCCTTGGAGAATCACCAATATTTAGCAGCGTAACACATGAATTTGTTACCTCGTGGTTCCTGTAGGTCAGAAGCCTGCAGATATCTCATTGGGGTAAAATGCAGACGTAGCAGGGCTGCATTCCTTCATAGGAATGAAGGAGAGTCTGAGCCTGCTTGCTCACTCTTGAAGTTTCATAAAGTCATCAGACCAAGGTCCTTTTTTTACATTGCTACCATCTGAGTGTTCTTGCCAACTTCTAAGTGCTGGCTACACTCGTTGGCTCTTTATGCCCTAAGTTCAAGGTCAATAAAACCAGATACAATGCTTGTCACACTTTCCATCTCTCCTGTTTCTTCTTGAGAAAACTCAGAGAAATTTCTTTTAATTTCAGCAACCATTAATCCATCTGCAATCCTAACTTTTCCAATTCAACATATTCACCATAATGTGACAAATTCATGTCCATGGGCCTAACAATAGGATACAGATCACAGGTGTCAAACTCCTGCCCACAGCACTATACTTGCTTCAGAATCTCTTTCATTAATTACCCTAACTATCCCAGTTGAGGAAACTGGACATAGTTGACTTTTTCAAAATAAAGACCATACCAATTTTTCATATTTTGGGATGGCAATTTCTTAATGGAGTTCAAAGAGAAGTTGGGTCGGGGGACAGAAACCCTAGGGAAGCTTCTCTGGACTCTAGGGAGACTTTCCCTTCTGCCCACAAGAAACTCTTCATTTGGATGTGTTATTATTCCTGAGCTACTTATCAAATTTTCCAACAATGCAAGATCTCTTACATTTTTTTCTCCTGAGGAATGTGCCTTTGGCCATTACTTCAGTCATCCCCACTGTCTGCCACTGTTTTACTGGCACGTGTGGCTTATGGCCCCATCCTAGAAAGGCCCCCTCTCCATGAAAGTAACGCCATGTGAAGTCTGAAACATCCTACTGATCCTCTCCACAGAGAATTTTGGCAAGTGAAAAATTTGGTTCCTCTCTGTGTTGGGTTGGTGGGAGTCTCATAAAAACTGAATGAGACTGCACATGGGAATGCATTAGAATTTGGCTTGGATAGGTGCTTCTCAAAGGCCTGGGGTGGCAGGACTTGATTCCCAGCACACAGTAGCAGTGTTGGTAGAACCTCCAAGACATGGAGCCTGTGGAAGGAATTCAGTTCCAAGAGAGTATGCAGTATGCCCTTGAAAGGATTATTGAGTCCCCAGTCCTGTTCTGTCTGCTTTCTGACCACAATGACACAAGTGGTTTCCTCTGTTACATGTTCCCATCATAATGTGCTATCTTGCCATAGGCCCAAACAGACAATGTAAAATAGACACAAAAGAATACATCTTCTTCTCTGGACCTGGTGGAACTGTCTCCAAAGTTGACCACATTCTTGGATCAGAAAACAAGTCTCAACAGATACATGAAAACTGAAATAACTCCCTGCATACATTCTGACCACCATAGATTAAAGCTGGATATCAACAACAGCAGAAACAACAGAAAACTTGTTAACTCATGGAAGCTGAACTACTCTCTACTGAATGAAAAACAGAAATTAGGAAAGGCATTAAAGACTTGCTAAAATTGAATGAAAATGACAGCACAACACAGCCAAATTTGTGGGACACAAAGAAAGCAGTCCTAAGAGGAAAGTTCATTCGTAGCATTAAGTGCCTGCATGAAAAATAACCGGGGGAGCTGGGCGGTGGTGGCTCATGCCTTTAATCCCAGCACTCGGGAGGCAGAGACAGGCGGATCTCTGTGAGTTCGAGGCCAGGCTGGACCGACAGCCTCCAAAACAATACAGAGAAATCCTGTCTCGTAAAACCAAAAAAAAAAAAAAAGAAAGAAAAAGAAAAATAACCGGGGGAGAGCTCATACTACCAACTTAAGAGTACATCTGAAAGCTTTAGAATGAAAACAAGAAATCACACCAAAAAGGAGTAGATATCAGGAAGTCATCAAACTCAGGTCAGAAATCAATATAATAGAAACAAAATACAAAAGAATCAATGAAACAAAGAGTTGGTTCTTTGAGAAAATCTTTAAGACCAACAAACCCTTATCCAAATTAACAAAAAGGTGGAGAAATAATTTCCAAATTAACAAAATCAGAAACAAAAGGAGGGACATAAAAACAGCACCAAGGAAAACCAGAGAACCGAAAGGGCATACTTCTGGAATTTATACTCCACCAAATTGGAAAATCCAAAAGAAATGCATAATTTTCTCAATAGATACCACTTATCAAAGCTAAATCAAGACCAGAAAAACAATTTAAACAGACCTATAAGCCCTAATGAAATAGAAATAGTCATTAAAATCTCCCAAACAAACAAACAAAAAAGTCCAGGGGCAGATAGTTTTAGTGAAGAATTCTACCAGATTTTTAAAGAAGAGTCAATGTCAATACTCTTCAAATAATGCCACAAAATAGAACAGAAGGAATGTTTCCCAATTCATTTTATGAAGCTACAGTTACTCTGATAGCCAAACACACAAAGAATCAACAAAAAAGAATTACAAACCAATTTCTCTTATGAACATTGGTTGATGCAAAAAAACAAATACTCAATAAAATATTGGCAAAGCAAATTCAAAAACACATCAAAATAATCATCCACTGTGATCAAGTAGACTTCATTCCAGAGAGCAGGGATGGTTCAATATATGAAAATCAATAAATATAATCCATCATATAAATATACTGAAAGAAAAGAATGCATGATCATCTCATTAAATGCATAAAAGGCCTTTAACAAAATCTAACACCCCTTCGCGATAAAAAGTCTTGGAAAGATTAGGGATACAAGGGACATACCTAAGCCGGGCTTTGGTGGCGCACGCCTTTAATCCCAACATTTGGGAGGCAGAGGCAGGTGGATCTCTGTGAGTTCGAGGCCAGCCTGGTCTACAAGAGCTAGTTCCAGGACAGCTTCCAAAGCCACAGAGAAACCCTGTCTCGAAAAACCAAAAAAAAATTTGTCCTCCGACCTCCACATGTGTCCACCCACATGCCATACAGACATCATCATAATAGTAATAATTAATAACAAATAAAATAAAGGTTTACCTTCAAAATAAATAAATAAATTCTAACTCTCAGTAAAGTGAAGGGGAAAAAAAGGAAGAAATATTTTTGAGGTCTAACATGTCAACATATTGTGGCCTGATGTTCCTTTATAAATGTAGCATGTGGTATTTGAGCGGAAGTCAATCTCAATTAATGTTTGCAGCATAAATGGTATTATGGTGTAAGTACTGGTTACATCTATGCTTGGCTGTCATTGGCTATCTTAGAGTTTACTGATACTTCTCTACATACTCTCTTCATGAAGATCATCATCATGGGCCCCATTTTTATGTTATCTGTATACTTTATCAATATCTACAGTAGCCTTGGGTACATTTCATTCATTTATTTTTTATAGTACTAAAGCAAACTTTAAATTCTCAATATTTTGTTTTGTTTTGTTTTGTTTTATTTGTTTTTCAAGACAGAGTTTCTCTGTGTAGTCCTGGCTGTCCTAGAACTCACTCTGTAAACCACACTGTCCTCAAACTCTGAGATCTGCCTGCCTGCCTCTACCACCCAAGTGCTAGTATTAAAGGCACCACCATTCCAAGTTCTCTAAATAACTTTTAATTTTCTTTTTTTGTTTGCTTTCGTTGCCTTCCCTCTAAGACACTTGGCAGTAAGATCCTTAGCCATGTTCATTGGCTATATCTTGTCCCAGAGAACTGAGCTTATTATCATAGTAAGAGGGGGAGGGACGTGTGCTCAATGACTAGATGTACTCAAGTGCTGACACTGTCAAAGCTGAGCAAGGGGAAAACAATGGTGTCTGTGCCCGATGGTCATAATAATCAGCAGCCAAGCACCTTGGTGATCTCTTGTTCTTGTTTTTACCAAAAAAAAAAAAATTTCAAGCGGCAAAATAGGGACATTTTTTTTCAACCAGTCTCTTTTGACCAGTTCTGCATGAATACAACCCACCCTGAGCAACTCTGCCTCTCTGGACTGTTAGAAGCATGCACAGCTCCATCATATCACGTGCCTCACATGGCTGTCAGTCAGGATGATCCCATAGCCACATACTAATGTGGAAAAGTGCTGAGAGGATGGACAGACACAGAGGGCAAAGAGCCAACTGATGAGCACAGAAGCAAGCTGTGAAAAGCCATGCTCGCAGACACTCTTCACCAGTGAACTTCGCTGTCCTGGTCTCCCCACTCCCAGTCCCCTGACTGAGCATCATGGCCTTTCCACAATTAGCTAGAATAATGGTGAGTAAACAGAAGTTCGCAAAGACAAAAGACAATATGAGGTGATGGCTTGCAAGATGATTTTAAGCTACTGTTTCTACTCCAAAATCACAAATAGTGATGAGACGTTCTCGAAATCACTGAGTCCACTCTATTTTTATTGAAATAAGTAACTAGCCTTGCTCACACTGTTTAACTTACTGCATCAGACCCTGTGAAAACTGGTTGCTGTTGAGAGAATCATCACCCTTGTCTTGGAACTGAGTGGACCAGCTCATCCAGAGGACTTTCCTGGGCATCTACCCAAGACCACATGCCTGTCAGTGGCTGTGCTCACATCTCCTCCCAAGTCCTCTGATTCCAGCTTCTGTGGCATCCCTGCCACACCTTGTTGCTCCTCGATAGTGCTGAGTGGTAAGGTCTGCTTCTCTCCAAGGAGAACCCCTTTTTTTCAACTCCCTTTGGTTCTTCTTTCTTTCGGGTCCATTACATCTTCTGTGGTCTTCTGTGGCAGCACGTTGTTCTGTCGGCCCTCACCGCACCCTTCCCCTTTACTCCTCGTAAGTGACCAAAGGAAGTGGAAAATACAAGCAAATGTCAGTCCTACTGCAAGGAGGAGAAAAGGACAGCCGCAGTGCTTAGCAAATATCAGCGTGTTCTTCACACACATTTGCTGGGCCCTATCACGTGGACTCAAGAGGAGGGCACAATCTCTGCAATTTGAACAATGGCCGTGAGGTACAATTCCCGCCAGACTCTGCTCCCCGCATCAGTCAGGGAAATCTAATGTGTGTCTTACAGAAATGATTATTGATTTAGTGTCATCCTGTCCTACTTATGCCTTGTATTGATATACCTGAGAACATTTTATATTTAATTATTGATTTAAAACAATGGTGCGCCTTTTTACTGTTTTTAAGTTACATTTTATTCAGTGGGGGTACACACGTGTGTGTGCATATTTGCATGTGTTATGTCACACACATGGAGATCAGTGAACAACCTTCTGAAGCCTGTTCTTTCCTTCCACTCTGTGGGTTCCCACGGTCAAACTTCGGTTGTGAGGCTTGACAACAAGCATGCTTGTACCAAGCCATCTCATTATCTCCAAAGAAGTGTGTCTTGAAGCTTCTGAAAACTCTATAAGACACAGCAGTCTAGGCCAGACACAGTCAGAAATGAGCAGGACATAGAGTCAAAGTCAACACCCACCTCCCTCAGATGTTCCACACTCCACCCCCTTTGATGGAGAAGCAGGAGGCAAGCCGTTTCTGTTCCTCTGAGTTTCTGCTAGGGTTGAAAGAGCCTTAGGTTTGTAACCTTAATAACAATTTGACCATATTAGTAATTGCTTTATCTAATAAATATGCTTGAGAAGAATACTTCCTTCTTCTTGACTCTCATAGCTTTACTCTTTCTACTTCTTGTTTTGTTATTGTTCTTTTTTTCTGTTGGTGCCTTAAGACTTTGAGAGTATGGGAAAGGGAATGTTTACAGAGAGGCTCACTTCTGTCCCCAGGCATGCTGTGTGCTCTTCTAAACACAAAACAGTACACACATGTATTTGGCTGAATTCTGTTTTAGGTGTCCATGTGCTTGAAAACAAAATGAATAACAAAACTTATCTTAATCTTTATGTCAGCCAGTTTGGCTCTTTTTTGCATTTCTAACTCTTAATGATAGAAATTTTTAAGTGTTTATATTTCAACATCATTATCAATTAAATAAAACATAAAGTGCTATTAGAAATTATTGGAAGGATTTTGTTTTATGCCAACTAGCTTTTCATATATAAAGATTTATTTCTACAAAACTTTAAAAAGATAGAGAATTTTATTGAAAATTATTTATTCTTTGTAAGCATTAACAATGGAGGAAATTCATACTTTTCTTTCTACTGATCTAGCTTTTTTGTTTTAAACATCAGTGGATATGGTCTTTGAGACACTCAGACACAATTATTTATCATCCAGTGAGGTTTTTGTTTGTTGGCTTTCAGATAGGGTCTTGCTACATAGCCCTGGATGCCCTGAAACTTGATATGTAGAGTAATATGGCCTTTAACTCACAGAGCTCTGGCTACCTGTGTAGAATCAGGTTCAAAGTTTGATGATAGCAAGGATATGCACTGTCTGTAGAGTGTAAGTTAGGCTGGAGATGTATAATCAAGTAGCACACTAACTGAAGAGCTTGAAAGAATTATGTTTCAGGAGAGCGTGATGACTGGTTTTGGTTATCAACTTGACTTGATTAGGAGATGTCTAGGACTGGCGAAATGCATCACTGAAGAGTCTTGGGGGACTTTCCAAAGAGGATCAACATGTGAGACAATGACTGGAAGCAAGCAACTGCCTTGAATATGGGTGGCACCATCTGATGACCTCACAGCTCAAGTGGAAAATGTTGGACCATGAGGAAAACACAGAAGCCAGCACATGTGTGCAGGCTACCTTCCTCCTGAGTAAGTGCCTGCCTCTGCTCCCAACACCCATGAGCACAAGATTCGGGGCTGGAGAGATGGCTCAGTGGTTAAGAGCACAAGATCCCCCTCTTCAGCCAGTCAGCATTCATTCAACACCAACCACTCTCTGAGAAATTTTGAGGCCTTCAACAGAGCCTGTGATCGCTGGGGTTTCTAGCTGCCTAGACAGAGCAGCAGCTGAGTTTTCTGCTTCCAGGCTGCAGACTACCAGCTTTGGACTAGGTTGGTTCCAAAAACTATCATGTAAACCATCCAATAAGTTTCCTTCATAATGTGTGCATTCCTACACACATACATACATTAGTACACACATTTACTTTTGCTTCCAACCTTTTATAAAACCCTAGTACAAAGAGACAACCAAACCAACAACTACAGTCCCGAGTATGCGGAGGAGGGCACTCACTCAGCTCTGCTGATCAGGAAGGCTTTCCAGAACAATGACAGCTTCACTGAGATTTAATGAATAGGAATTTTTGCTATGATCAGGGAAACAGAGAGAAAAGGTAGCTGATGAGACATCACATAGGAAAGAGCATTGGAAATGGAATGCATAGCTTGTACTTAGCTATTGGCAATGAGACAGAGATTGAATTTGGACAAGATATACAGCAGACTGGTCTATTTAAAACTGAATCACACCATTTCATTCTCTATTTAAGGACATCCAAATGTGGTCTTCTTGGGAAAAAAAAAACAGTAACAGTTGTGGCCTCTTAGCATCACTCATAATGCTCAACATGCATAGTCTCAGGTAATTTCTCCAAGCTCATGCCCTTTACATTTCATGGGGAAAGAAAGAAAACTAAACAAAATAATAATAACAACCCCTGTGCTTCACCCTGGACATTTTTCAGGAATTCCTTAGTAGTCAGTCCTTCATCGAATGCCCCGAGGAACCCTTCAATATGAAAGCAGCGTTGCCTCCACCCACTGCCAAACACTATGTGCAGCCTATCTTCCTGTTTTACTGTCTCAATATTTTATATACTTTATTAATTTTACTTTATGTGTATTGGTGTGAGGGTGCCAGATTCTCTGGAACTGGAGTTACAGACAGTTGTGAGTTGCCATGTGGATACTGATAATTGAACCCAGGTCCTCAGGAAGAGTAGCCAGTGCTCTTAACAGTTGAGCCATCGCCACAGCCCCCGTATTTTTAAACCAACATGAAGATGTCTACTTACTTGCTTTGAGTGCTCTTACTTCTCAATGAAATACGCTGCTAAGTCTCAGTATCTAAAAGATTTGACAGTGTTGATTGAATAAATGAATAAATGATGGCCATGAGAGTGAGTGAGAAAGGAAGGCATGGGATCATGTAACACAGGTTTCTCTGGGCCAGGGCAAGCCTAGAGTAGGAAAGTAGAAGGCTAAATTGATTAACTATATCTTGCTTCTATGGTAGGAACCCATGAAGAATTACACTATACGTCCTCTTTTTTATAAAGCAGCAAACATGGTTATATACCTTATGGCTGTTTATACAAGCCTAGAATTTTGTACATACAAATTTAGATTTTCATTTGTGTAACACTAACATTTTTTGTGTATTTGTTTCAGTGGAGGTTGGTATTGACGAGGCATCCCATTAAAGAAAATATATTTCAGCTCATAAACTGTTATATCTTCTGCTACTGCTTCTCTGTTAAGTTGCTGATTGTAGGATTCACTTATTTAAGGGAAAACAGAGCCCCCAAACCAAGGCTAATCAGTGTTATCAAGATACTTGCTACCTGAAAATTCCTCACATTGTTGGAGAATTTTTCAACTTGTGTATTATGGTAACTACTTGACCTTGGTTGGTTGGACTAAGAAGTGCCTAGGAGCTTACTGAAGCATATTTCTGGGTGTGCCTGTAAGGCATTTTCAGAGAAGATTTACCAAAGATGGAAAGGCCCACCGCAAATGTTGATAGTACTAACCCATGGTCTTCATACTGGATGGGACCAAAGTAGACAATGAAGAAAACGTGCTAGGGTAGTTATTTTCTCTCTCTGCTTCTGACTCACATACAGGATCTTACTGTCTGAGACTCTGAAACTGTGCAAATATAAACCTTTCTTCCTTTAAGATTGTGGATATTTGGTCACAGATTTTTGAAAAACATATTTATTTTGTTATTTTTAAAGAAAAGGAATACCTATAAGAAACAAAGGTAACTTTTTAAAAGTTATTTTTTATGATTTGGTCATATTTTATTGAATAAAGTATTTCATAAGTGCTTGGATATTGCACAGAAAACATAGCAAACACCTATTTATGAGCATAGAATTTCCTCAATACCAGTGTTCCCCTTACATATTGTCTATTTTTTTGCCATTTTTTATTGAGCTGTACATTTTTCCCCACTGCCCTCCCTTTCTCCCCTCTCCCTTTCTACTCTCCTTCCTGACCCCAAGACTCCCAATTTATTTACTCAGGAGATCTTGTCTTTTTCCCCTTTCTAGGTGGATCCATGTATGTGTCTCCTAAGGTACTCTTTGTTACCTAATTTCTTTTGGGTTGTAGCCTGTAGTCTGGTTGTCTTTTGCTTTATGTCTAATCTCTACTTATGAGTGAGTACATATTATATTTGCCTTTTTGGTTCCGGGTTATCCCATTCAGGAAGGCTTTTTCTAATTCTGACCATTTGCCTGCAAATTTCAAGATGTCATTTTTTTTCACTGCTGAGTAGTAAGTACTCCATTATATAATATACCACATTTTCCTTATGTATTCTTTGGTTGAGGGGCATCCAAGTTGATTATAGGTTCTGGCTATTACAAATAATGCTGGTATGAACATAGTTGGACATCCTCGTGCTGTGAGTGTGCATCCTTTGGATATATGTCCCAAAGTGGTATTGCAGGGTCTTGAAGTAGATTGATTCTCAATTTTCTGAAAAACCAACACACTGATTTCCAAAGCAGCTATACAAGTTTGCAACCCCAGCAGCAATGGAGGAGTGTTCCCTTACTCCACATCCTTTCCATTATAAGCTATCATCATAGCATTTGATGATGGCCATTCTTACAGGTGTAAGATGGATAGTATCTCAGAGTTGTTTTGATTTGCATTTCTCTGATAACTAAGGAGTATTTCCTTAAGTGTTTTTGGCCATTTGAGATTCCTCTGTTGAGAGTTCCCTTTTTAGAACAATACCCCATTTTTATTGGAGTATTTGGTCTTCTGATGTCTAGTTTCTTGAGTTCTTTTTATATTTTGGAGATCATATTTTATTGATCTGTCAGATGTGGGGTAGGTAAAGATCTTTTCCCATTCTGTAGAATGTCATTTTGTCTTGTTGACGGTGTCCTTTACTTTACAGAAGTTTCTAGTTTCAGGAGGTCCCCTTTATTCATTGTTGCTCTCAGCGTCTGTGCTACTGGTATTGTGTTAAGGAAGTGGTCTCCTGAGCCAATGTGTTCAAGGCTACTTCCCACTTTCTCTTCTATGAGGTTCAGTGTGGTTGGTTTTATGTTGAGGTCTTTGATCCATTTGGACTTGAGTTTTGTGCATGCTGATAGATATGGATCTATTTGCATTCTTCTACATGTCAATATCCAGTTATGCCACCACCATTTGTTGAAGATGCTTTCTTTTTTGTCATTTTATAATTTGTGCTTCTTTGTAAAACTCAGATGTTCATAGATATGTAGATTGATATCAGGGTCTTCGATTCAATTACATTGGTCCAACTGTCTGCTTTTATTCCAATACCAAGCTGTTTTCATTACTGTAGCTCTATGATAGATTTGGAGACAGGTATGGTGATACCCCCAGAAATTCCTTTATTGTACACGATTGTTTTGGCTGTCCTGGCTTTTTTGTTTTTCCATATAAAACTGAGTATTGTCCTTTGAGGTTTATGAAGAATTTTACTTAGATTTTGACAGGGAGTACATTGAATCTGTAGATTGCTTTTCGTAAGATTGCCATTATTACTACACTAATCCTACCTATCCAGGACCATGGAAGACCTTTCCATTTTCTTATGTCTTTTTTAATTTCTTTCTTCAAGGACTTAAAGTTCTTGTTTTATAGGTTTTTGACTTGTTTGGTTAGATACTTTATGTTATTTGTGGCTCTCCAGGTGATTTTTCTGATGTGTTCTTAGATTCAGTTTGCCAGTATTTTATTGAGTATTTTTGTGTCTATGTTCATTAGGGAGATTGGTCTGTAGTTCTCTTAGTTGTGTCTTTATGTGGTAACTGTATCCTCATGAAAAGAGATTGACAATGTTCCTTCTGTTTCTATTGTGTGTAGCAGTTTTGGGAGTATTGGTTCATCATTGAAGTTCTGGTAGAATTCTGTACTGAAACCATCTGGCCTTGGACCTTTTTGGGTTATGAGACTTTTGATGACTGTTCCTATTTTCATAGGGAATATAGGTCTATTTAAATTGTTTATCTGGTCTTGATTTAATTTTGGTATATGGTACTTATCCAGAAAATTGTCCATTTCCTTTAAATTTTCCAATTTTATGGAGTACAGGTTTTTGAAGTATGACCTAATGATTCTCAGAACTTCCTCAGTGTCTGTTATTATGTTTCCCTTTTCATTTATGATTTGTGTTACTTTGGATATTCTCTCTGTGTCTCTTGGTTAGTTTGGATAAAGGTATTTTTTTATCTTGTTGATTTTCTCAAAGAACCAACTCTTTGTCTCATTGATTCTTTGTATTTTTTACAAATGGGTCTGTTAGGCCCATTTGTGTTGTAACATCTGTTAGTACTTTTATTTCTCTGTTAAGTTTCTGTCTAGGAGACCTGACCAGTGGTGAGAGTGGAGTGTTGACATCTCCAGCTATTAGTGTGTGGGACTTGATGTGTGATTTAAGTTTTAGTAATGTTTCTTTTACAAAGGAAGGTGCCCTTGTATTGGGGGCATAGATGTCAGAATCAAGACTTCATCTTGATGGTTTTTCCCTGTGATGAATATGAAATGACCTTCTTCATCTCTCTTGACTAATTTTAGTATGAAGTCTATTTTTGTTAGATATAAGAATAGCTATGTCAACTTGTTTCTTAGATCCATTTGATTGGAAAAAAATCTTTCCCCATCCCTTTACTCTAAGATAATATCTTTGTAGTTGAGGTGTTTTTCTCGTATGCAGCAGAAGGATGGATTCTGTTTTCACATCCAGTGTCTTTGTCTTTTTATAGGCAAATTGAGTCCATTGATATTAAGGGATAATAATGACCAGTAATTGCTAGTTCTTGTATTCTTGTTTATTTTTTCTTGGTGGTGATATTGTGTGTGTGTTTCAATTCTTGTGGATTTGATAGTGTGGGACTATTTATTGCCTGTGTTTTTGTGGATGTAGCTAACTTCCTTGGGTTGGAATTTTCCTTTCTAATTTTCTGTATCTCCATATTTGTGGATAGGTATTGTTTAAATTTGGTTTTGTCATGGAGTATCTTGTTTTATCTGTCTATGGTGATTGAAAGCTTTACTGGGTATAGTAGTCTGGGCTGGCATCTATAGTCTCTTAGTGTCTACGTAATTCTTGACCAGGATCTTCTGACTTTCATTGTCTCCATCGAGAAGTTGGATATAATTCTGATACATCTGCCTTTATATGTTATTTGGTCTTTTTTCCTTTACAGCTCTTAATACTCTCTCTTTATTCTGTATGTTTAGTGTGTTGATTATTATGTGGTGAAGAGACTTTTTTTTCTTTTTGGTCTAGTGAGTTCTGTAAGCTTCTTGTGCTTTCATAAGTATATCTTTATGTTGGGAAAGTTTTCTTCTGTGGTTTTGTTGAATATATTTTCTGTGCCTTTGAGTTGGACTTTATCTCCTACGTCTATCCCTATTATTCTTATATTCAGTCTTCTCATGGTGTCCCAGGTTTCACAGATATTTCGTGTTAAGAATTTGTTGAGTTTAGGCCCCGCCCTGGATGAAATGACAGACTATGGACACCCCATGGAGGGCCTCACCCTCCCTAAGGAAATGAGGGGGTATTGGGAGGGTTAGTGGGAGAGCATGGGAGGAGGGGAGGGAAAGGGAGAGGGACCTGGGATTGACATGTGAAGCAACCTTGTTTCTAATTTAAATTTAAATTTAAAAATTAAAATAAAAAGAAGAATTTGTTGAATTTAACATTTTCTTTGACAGATGAATCTATTTCCTCTCTACTTTCTTCAATGCCCGATATTCTCTCTTTCATCTCTTGTATTCTGTTTTTATGCTTGAATCTGTAGTTCCTGATCTTTTACCCAGATTTTCCATTTCTGGAAATCCCTTGGTTTGTGTTTTATTTATCCATCATTTACATATATAGGAATCTATAATTAAAAAGTATGGCAGGCCTAGTGGCACACACCTTTAATCCAGCACTCCAGAGCCAGAGCCAAGCAGATCTCTGTAAATCCAGGGCCGGCAATATCTGGGCAAGTCAAGGATGAAAAGTGTGGTGGCACTTTAATGCCTTTAATTCCAGCACTCAGGAGGCAGAGGCAGGCTGACCTCTATGAGTTTGAGGCCAGCCTGGTCTACAGAGCAAGTTCCAGTGCTACATAGAGAAATTCTCCTTGAAAACTCAATCAACAAATAAATGAAAATAAAAATAGCAGAAAAGAAAAGATTAAGTGCAAAAAATATTGTCTATGCCCTTATTTGTAACAACAAAAATAGTAACAAAAAATATGTGGAACTTGATGGAAAAGCCTCTGACTTACAAAAATAATGTAACTATAAAACCCAGAGAATATTTTTATTTGAATTAAAGTAACATAAAATAATATTTATAGTGCAATACTCTCCCTTGCTTTTGATGAATGTATTCCAAGACACATAGTGAGTACCTAAAACTGCAGATAATATCTTTTTCTTTGAATGTATGTGTGGTAAGATATAAACACCCCAAGTTTAACAGCAATAACTAACATTTAAATTGCAACAATATGGGTTTTTTTGCTTCATAATTTTTTTTCGTGATCTTAAAAGTGAATCTTGTCAATCTTAGCATATAATTTATTTCTTTGTTGAGTTGCAAGCTTTCACTTTCCTTTTGTTGTTGGAGAGATGATGGCTCAGCAAGTAAGAGCACTGGTTGTTCTTCCAGAGGAGATGGATTTGATTCCCAGCACTCATTCAGTGGCTCATCTATAATCCTATAATTCGGTAATTCTATATGTCTAGTTCCAGGGGTTCCAATGCCCTCTTCTGACCTCTGTGGCCACCAGACATTCACGAGGTATGCAAACATACATGCAGAGAAAACACCCAACACATAAAAAAATAAATTTTAGAAATAAGGTATCAAAAAGTCAATAAAGGAAACATTTTATGACTTCTTTGGGAGAATGCTGAATGTGTGGAATCACTCGACCTACACTTTGGGGCAGTGTTAAGTAAAATAAGAGTTCTTTGAATGTAATAACTATAATCCCACACAGTTAATCTGTTAACCAAGACATCTACTGAGTAGTGGTGGAGAGATACACAGTGCAGGCAAAGGGGAGAGGCATGTCCCAGGAAAAACAGGCTAGAAAGTCTTTGGATTTTATCACTTTGCTCAAAAAAAGTAGACAACTTAACACTTGGAAACTGTTTTACTTTTTAACTTTCTATTTAATATTTCTATATCACCATGAGCCCCTGAAATCTAGAACACTGGAGAGCAAAAGTATGGACAAGAAAAAGCAATTCTTGGTCTTTGTATTTTTTTTTTTGGAAAGACTAAAAGTTCCATTTGGAAACTTATATAAGAGACTGAACTATTTATAAAACATGAAAGCAGAACCATCATATGAAGCAGGGAATAAAGCAAAATGGGTGAGTGACAGTTTGTGAAGAGAACAAATAACAGAAGGCAGTGAGGGAACTGTAATAATAAATCTGTAATTCTCTCTGACGCCTGCAATTCCAGAAGCTGTGAACACCACTCGTACACTCAATAGTTTTATTTCAATTCATCAATTTTAAATGCATAAAATTTGGAAGTCCTGAGATGGCTTAATGTTCTACCTCACAGATTTGTCAGTGACCCCACTGGCAAGCTTACAGGAAGCCTTCCTTTTTGCGTGGTGGACTTTCGTAGCTTGTGTTACTCACCTTGGCTACAAACATGAACTCGCCCATCTGTTCCTGCATCATGACTGCAGCACAGCAGCCAGTGAATGCTGTGAAGGGCAGCTGTCATCCCCTTTGCTTTGTTATTATTGGGATATTTGCACTTTTATGGGGAGATGTTTTTGTTTACGATTGGTGTGAAACTGGAGGGAAAAATTCTATTACTCGTCTCAACCTATTTCCAGGCAGATAACTGAGAATGGAAGTGAATGTGCCCTTTACATGTAAGACATGGATAAAAGTTTTAGTTTCATGTTCACCGGATGCCTCTCATGCTCACATGCAGATCAAGTGAAGAAATTCAGAGGTTCCTGTGGACATGTGAATCATGTCTTCCCACGGCCTGATTTCATGTGTTTAGAGTCATCTTAAATGTCACAATCAGCTCAGACTCAGGTCACTAAAGATCCAGACCTCTACTTTTTTGTCATTGGCATACAAGGTGTGGCTCTGCAGAACAAGTTGGTTATAACAGAAGTTGTAAGTACCATCCACTGAGTGAGAAAATAAAACGAATGGCTAAGGAGCAGAATCCAAAGAGCTGGACACCTGGTGACTGTAATCCCTCATTCTGTTCCCTTTGTCTTCTTCCTGTGGTTCACGGCTTGTGCCCTCTACTTGTTGATGTCCCTCTCCACACTGACACAACCAGCTCCTTAGTTGGAAGCCGGATGTCTCTGCTCAGAGTTCCTGCATGTTTCTTTAGAGTACACTCACCATTTTCTTTTAAAGGTCCAAATGCCACCTCTTCTTTTACTACTGAGCTACTATGTGTCGAGGACAGCGGCCATGCAAATGGAGCAAAAGCCTCGTAGGTAAAAAACGAAAGGATTTCCCCTTTCACTTCCCTTGAGAGCATGTGCACATGCACATCTCAAAGTGTTAAGCAATGCCTCCAGCACGAATCAGAACTTCCCCTTTCCTTTGTATGTGACAGTGCTTTAGCCACCAAACATTGCTGTGTCACATAGCCTGAGAAGTTGAGGGCTCACACTCCACCTGGACTTTCCCAAGTGACACTACAAAGGTAAAGATCAGCTTTGCCACTCCTTAAATTGCCATAAGAAAAGGCTCAGGTGTCCAGGCTTTTCTGAGGCCCCCTTAAAGGTAAAACTACTTTTTCCTGTTCAAAAGAACAAAATCAAAGTTCTACCTCAGGTCCTGGGTGGAGATCAAAATTTCTAATTAGTTCAGATGAGTCTATCAATCGCACAGCTGAAAGTCTACCTCCATAACTAGTCTGAATTCCAAAGGCAGTGGCAAGAGGGACTCTAGAGGCCAGGGAAGTAGTGAAGACACAGAGACCTACAGGTAGATGTGACACACTTTACTAATTTCAAGCCAAGACACACACCCCTGGTCTCAAGGGCATTTATACAGAATCACACAAAGGTGGCATTTTACCAGAAATGGTTATATACTAAGTTACATCACAGTCATATTTATTGGTAATTCATGATTCCCTGTTCATCTGGGGACCACCTTAGCTGACTTATTCCAGATATCAATACCACAGCAACGTTGTCTAAGACTTAATTGGCTCCTAAGGCCTTTTTGTTGGTGGTGCTGGTTTTAGTTGGTTTTGATTTTTAGTTTTGGTTTTGTTGTTTTTTGTTGTTGTTCAGGTCTTGTATGTTTGTGCTTTGTTTATCTGTTTTTGTTTTTTTCCCCCACTTATGTTTAGGAGATGGTTGGTTACATCCATCCCACAGCACTTGTTTAGTAAGCATGTGTGTGTGTGTGTGTGTGTGTGTGTGTGTGTTACACAGAAAGAGAATGCATTTACATATATGTGAGCAAGCATGTAGAAGTCAAGGTCCAGTTTGAGTGTCCCAGAGGGCATCAGCTTGTTCTTTAAGACAGGGTCTCTTACTGACAGCTGAAAACTCACATATGTATATGATCAGAAAGAAAAAAAATGATTAGGAAACAAAAGATTTACAGAAAAAGAAATTTCTATGAAATCCCCAACATCTTTCTTTGAAAACCTTTATAAACAATCATTGTGAGTCATCCAGCAGATCCTTTAAGATGAGGAACTTCAGTGTTTCCATAGAATGAAATCACATGAGCTTTGTCAGGTTTCATTGCATTTCTAGGTAACCTAAGTGTTTGTCATAGAGGCTGTTCTTGAACCAGTCTCCATATCTATCGCATTACAGTTCACAGAAACAAACACTAGAATTAGGTGCTGGAATTAGGTCTTCACACATCTAGCTGTATCCAATGACATGGCCTTGACAGGCCTTTCCTTTCCTAAAACTTTTGTCCTTATAGATTAAACTGCAGTGGTTCTCAACCTTCCTAGTTCTGGGACCCTTTAATATAGCTTGTCATATTGTGATGACCCCCAACTATAAACTTTTTGTTGCTACTTCATAACTTTTGCTACTGTTATGAATTATAATGTAAATATCTGATATGCAGAATACTGAACATGTGACCCAAAGGGGTCATGGCCTACAAGTTGAAAACTGCTGGATTGAAGATTATTAAATTTACCCATAATTCATGAGTCCAAATATATTCTTTATAAAAAAAATAAAGCATGCCTATTCAAGATCTCATGTGAAGACAGCAACTTGGGTTATCTGGCTGATAATGATATAGAAATATCTTCTCTATAATGCAAAACCCAAGAGAAGAGATGATGAGGAGGTTGAGATATCAGTGATGGAGGAAAAGTGGTAGCTTGGGCTGGAATCCTTACACTTCTCCGCTTCTCTCCCAGACCACACACAGTTAGATGAAATGCCTGGGAGCTGATGTGGCCTGAAGTGAACTGGTTATTGAAGGAAGAAAGTAGACTCACTTGCAAACTGAAAGAAAGCCGTTGCACTGTGTTACTGTTTAAATGTGAGATGATCCCCAGCCTCGTGTGTTACAGCACTTGGTCTGAAGCTTGTGGTGCTGATTTGGGACTGTGTAAAACAGGCCTGGCTTTGAGTAGGCTACTAGGAATAAGCTGTTGAGGGCAATACCCTCTTCTGGCTGAAGTCTGCTGTCTGCTTCTTTGGTTTACACCAAAGGAGAAATCTTGACCACACTTACTCCCTTCTATAACTTCCCTGACATGATGGAATTGTAAACAAAAATTCCTGGAAAGAAGCTATGTCTGATCGTGAACAAAAACTCTTGGAAGGAGCTCCTGAGTCTACAGAGACGGATGGGCCAACTGGATTTTCACTACTGAGGAGAGATTGGAATTTTGTAGGCCCGGAGACTAATTACTTCATCTTGGGCTAGTTTTAGCTGTCTGGAACAGTCAGTCATTCCTTGTCCTACTTTGCATATGAACTAATACCTCATGATAATAACTAAAAACCTCTTAGAAATTATTAATTTAGCAGAACACTAGCTTCCATCAATCCAAGAGCTAAGAATATCATCAGATAGCATCTTGAGCTTATAAAAAAATTTCCCCCATCTTGCTGTACCTGCCTCTCTGCTGTACCCACTAATGCATTTTAAGCTTGCTTTGATTTCTAACTTCCTTTGTTCTATAAAACTACAAAAGCCCCATGAACCTGCTCCCACATTGGAACATGGAATTTGGGGTAACCTAAATCTGTGTTCCCAAGCCATGATCACTCATAATGACTCCAGAATAAACTATCTCTCCTTCCCTTTAAGAGAAAAGCTGTGATTTTTAGGTCAACAGAGTGAAAAGTCTCTCTGAAACCGTAAGTTAAAATAAACTTCCCTCTTATGCTGTTTCTATCAGGTATTTTTTCTTCTTTTTATTTATTCTTTGTGTGTTTCACATCTTGCCTCCTAATCCCACTGATACCCCCACCCAGAAATTTAAATAAAATAAAATTTAAGGGGAAAAAAAGGAAAGGGGGAAAATCTGATCATGGAAGCTGCAGTATGACACAGTGAGTCACACTGCGAATCCCTTTATCCACACATTTTTACATACAGGAGTTTATCTCGAAGAATCATTTATCTGGTTCAAGGCCCCTTCTACCAGGTATTTTTGACACAGAATTGAAAAAATAACTAATATACCTGGATACTTTCAACCAGATTTGAGAATGAGGATTATACCTGAAATGCAAATGAAAAGGATTAAATACAGAATCATGGAAAATATTTTAAAAATCTGTGTCTTACTGAGGTATATTATCAAAATCTTTTGTTTATTTGTTTTTTGAGACAGGGTTTCCCTGGTTAGGCCTGGCTGTTCTGGAAGTCTACCCGTGGACCAGGCTGGCCTCAAACACACAGAGATCCACCTGCCTCTGCCTAAAGGGCTAAAGGCATGTGCCACTCTGGCCTGGCCTATTATAGAAAATGTTTAAAGTACATTTTTTAAAAATTAAAAGTACAGATATTTACAAGATGAGAGCACTATAGTTAAGCACAAATAACTATTGTTCACAATGTTTTCCTTATATAATGGAACCATTGACTTTTACCAAACAGAAATGTGCCAAAACCAAAATTGTAAACCATATATAGTCTACATGTGTTTAATCTTGCTTACAGAGAAGCCTTCTTGATTCTGTTTTTACATCAAATTAACTGGTTGTAGGATATAGACCTCTCTATCAATAGCAGGCAAGGATTTGGGGATTTATACGCATTCAGTCTCAATGTCATGTGATTTTGGAAGTAGTTTTCATCCTGAAGATTTCTCAAGCTGCCTATGAAGCTAATCTAACTAAAAGTAGGTGTAACATTCTAGAAAAACACAAGCTTATGTTCTATATACTATTTCCCTTTTTAAATGTTTATTTTGGTGTGTGTGTGTGTGTGTGTGTGTGTGTGCGCGCGCGCGCGTGCGCGCCCAGAATGCCCATGGAGACCACAAGAGGATGTAAGGTTCCCTGGGGCTGGAGTTACAGGTGCTTGTGAGCCATCCAATGTGGATGCCAGAAACTATAGTTCTCTGTAAGGTCACTCTTTACCACTGGGCCCTATTTTCTTTGTTAAGGCGAGATCCACATGATACAGTAAGTAACCATTTTAAAGTCAACATGCAAATTGTCATGACCTTATTCATGGTATTGTGTAACAATCATCTTTAGTTCCCAAAGAGCCTGAAAAAAAGCTAATACACATTAAGCAACTGGCCTCTATCCCTCCCTCTCTCCCATCCCTGGCAACCACCTGTGTACTTCCTACCTATGTGGATTTGTCTGTCTTGGACATTTCATACAAGTGCAATAATAAAAGTGTGCTTGCTGCATGTTCCCACCCACGATGTTCTCAGTCCCCCTCCCCGCTCCTTCCTCTGTACCTGAAAGTGTCTTTTCTCCAGGCCTGATAGCTCCCACCTTCTTTAAGAAACTGATATGTCAAAGAGAAGAAAACATAAGAGCTTATCTGAAAGAACTTTGCAATCAGTGACACACTGTGTACATGGTAGGAGCAGGGGGAAATTGTGAATCTTGGCTGGGGTGTGTCCTCTCAGAGGAGAAGAGTTACAACATGGTCAGCGGTGACGCTTCAGCAGAATCTATGATTGTGAGATGTGTCACCAACAAATTATTTGGAATTTGCTGTCAGATTATACCTATCTCGTCACTGCTCACCCTCTGATGTTTAGTTCCCCAGAATATGTTAATATGCCTGAACTATCAACATTTCTCGGGAGTAATGTGAAAACCTTTAACTCTGAAAGGACATGTACAACAGCTAGGAGAGGAGTAAAGTCAAGAATAAACTGAGACTCTTGGACAGACTATAATGAAAAATACAAGGAGGGCCAAGCTTTCGATGGTCTTTGACTTCAAGGTTGGAGACAGTATATAAGAGAAATTTCCCATTGCTTATGATAGAGTTGCAGGATGTAACCAGAGCGGGGAAAAATGACTTGGAAAATGTTCCTCTTGATTGTACTGTTTATTACATCGAAAATGTTCTTTTCTATCAGGAAAAGATCTCCAATGGAAAGTTACAACACTCAAAATGTAAAATAAATACATTTAAAAGGAACTAAAATCCCCTTGGTACCTGGGGAAAGACAAGACCATTTAGTTATTTTATTATTCAAGTAAAAAGCAGTGAAAGGACATACAATTCTCAGTAATCTAGGAAGGCAGAAAAGAATCAGAAAAGTGCAAGAAAGACAATGCTGAGTGTTCTCCACCAGGAACAGGAAAGACACGTTGTCTTCTAGGGGCCCCTCTCTGGGGGAGGTTCCTTAGAGCCCCAGTAGAGCTCCCTAACAATTACCTCTGTGGAACAGGAAGGGTGGAGTCACACTAAAGTTGGCATATGAATTCACCCTTCTTCCCAAATCCTATAGATATGGCAGAGAGTTAGTTGAATAGAATAAATATCGTAAGTTTTAGAAAATTTAGAAGAGGTTTGGGAAGAGCTTGAGGATTTCATGTGCTGTCTTGATGCTGGAACATAATGGTTACATGCCTCCGAGTCCATACCATGAGAAAGAACTTCGAAAGTAAAATATTTTCCCATAAGAATTCTGTTATCTTCTCACAGTTAAAATAAGCAGAGACTGGTTGGGAAAAACAGGTCATGGGCTGGAAACAGATGAAGAGTATAAACAGAGCAAGTTCCCTCAGCACCCAAGAGTTGACCTGGGTGGATGCCATGGCTACAAAGTGATCAGTGACTTACTTTTGTTTCGGTTCATTTAATGTAAGAGACAAACTGAACTAGGTGCAATGGCACAGACCTGTCAGGTCAGCACTTTGGAGGCTGGAGAACAGTTCCAGGCCAGCACAGGATTCAGCAAATGGCTGTGTAGGAAAGTAGGGAGGGGGCAGGAAGGAAGAAGACCATAAACAATGAGGAGCATTCGTTGTGTGTGTGTGTGTGTGTGTGTGAGAGAGAGAGAGAGAGAGAGAGGGAGACACACACACACACACACACACACACACACACACACACAGAGAGAGATCTTCCAAATGAGCATTAAAATTTAGTCCAGAGAGGAGAATCGGGGCCTTAATAAAGCACACTCAGCTTTAAAAACACCTACCTTGTCTACCACACACAGCCATTGGACCTGTTGTGTCCAGGCTTCAGCTTCTAGGCCTGCAAACAAGAGTCCCTATGCTCTCCAGCCAGCAACATTATTCAAATTAGTATCTTATCAAGAAATGCAAATCAAAACAACTCTGAGATACCATCTTACTCCTGTCAGAATGGCTAGAATCAAAAACACCGAAGACAATTTATGCTGGAGAGGATGTGGAGAGAGAGGAACACTCCTCCACTGCTGGTGGGAATGCCGACTCATACAGCCTCTTTGGAAATCAGTATGGAGATTCCTCAGGAAAATGGGAATTAATCTACCACTAGACCCAGCAATTCCACTCTTAGGCATTTATCCAAATGAGGCAGGTTCATACAACAAGGGCATCTGCTCCACTATGTTCATAGCAGCATTGTTTGTAATAGCCAGAACCTGGAAGCAACCTAGATGCCCCTCAACTGAAGAGTGGATAGAGAAAATGTGGTACATTTACACAATGGAGTATTACTCAGCAGAAAAAAACAATGGAATCTTGAAATTCGCAGGGAAATGGATAGCACTGGAAGAAACCATCCTGAGTGAGGTAACCCAGTCGCAAAAAGACAAACATGGTATGTACTCACTCATATATGGATTTTAGATATGGATCAGGATAGTGCCAGTCTGCACTTCCACAGATAGAGAGTCTGAGAAACAGGAAAGAACCTAAAAGATATGCATATATGCATAGTACCCAAGAGAAGAGGATGGAGACAAGATCCTCTGAATGGATGGGGAACACGGCGAGGGGTGGGGGGGAGTGGGACCTGGGAAGAATAGAGGGGGTAAAGAGGAAGGGAGTTGGTCATGGGGGAACAGGAAGTTGAGGGGGTGGGGGTAGAATAGGGGGAAGAGGGAATCATAGGATCGAAGACAGATCAGGCACCAGAGTGACCTCGAGTGATCTAAAGGTATAACATCAATTGGCAAGCTAAGCAATAGTGGAGGGACCACCTCGAATGCCCATTCCTGATAATGAACTCGATGCCTATAACCATCCGGGAGCCTTCATCCTGTGACTGATGGAAGCAGAGGCAAACACACAACTAATCACTGAACTGAACCCAAGGAACCCAGTGACAGAGAGAGAGGAGTGATGAGCAAATTGGCAAAGAACGGGCTGGCAAAACCAGCAGAGACAGCTGAACTGAACAGGGGAGAGCTCTTGGACCCCAGACCGACAGTGGGGAGGCCAGCATGGGACTGATCTGGACCCCCCAAATGTGAGTGTCAGTGAGAAGGCCTGGGCAACCTATGGGGCCCTAAGCTGTGGATCAGTGTCTATCCCTGGTATACAAACTGTCTTCATGTGCCTATAGCACAAAGAGAGATACGCTCTCAGCCTGGACTCTTAGGGGAGTGCCTTGACCCTACCAAGAGTAAAATGACAGACTCTAGATATCCCCTATGTGGAAGGATTTGGCAATAGGGTGGGAGGGGGGGGGGGAAGGGGAGTGCGGGAAGAGGGGAGGGAGAGGGAACTGGGATTGACATGTAAAACAAGCTATTTAAAATTAAAATAAAAAATGATAAAAAAAAGATTATCAACCACAGGGGTCCCTACAAGTGTCAAGGCAGGCAGGGAGGGAAGCAATCCACAAAATGACTTAGTTGGTGCTGGGTCAAAACTTCTGGAGTCTGAACAAGTGGTTTATTTTTCTTTTCTTTTTAAAATAATTTATTTTTATTTTATGTACATTGGTGTTTATCTGCATGTATGTCTGTGTGAGAGTCTGGAACAGGAGATACAGACAGTTGTGAGCTGCCATGTGGCTGCTAGGACTTGAACCCAGGTCCTTTAAAAGAGCAGCTACTGCTCTTAACCTCTGAGCCATCTCTCCAGCCAAGGTTTATTTTTCTTACCCATTTAAAATACATTAAAACACTGGAAAATAGTTTCCACTTGACACATTTTCACAACAAAGCTTTAGGCATGGCTACATCAAAACTCTTTTGCAAAGTATGTTTCTTTAGCCAAATACCTGTGACCTATACCATAATAATGAGTTCCTATGTCTGATAAACAGAGCTCAAGAGTCTGAATTTAGGATAATAAACATAAAGATGGGTCTTACTGACTGAGAGACAGAGCTCAGAATTCCAGTGGATTCAATGAAGGCTGGCTTTTTAGAATAAATAGCCAACAATACCAGATAATTACCACTCAGATTCACAGATGGAAACAGGTAAGCACATCCATCCCTTCATTTGAACAGAAAAGCCTGTGTACTAATGATTATCCATGACTATCTGCAAGGTGAGCCCTCTACAATTCACCAACCAGGAAAGCAAAATGAAAAGCACCAAAAAGTAGAACTAAATACCGAGGAAATACAACGTGGATCACCAATTAAAGTCCTAAAACAAGTAGAGTTAGCATCTGCAGAGATTCTGGGAGATTAGAAGTTCTGAACCTGTAAAAGTGGAATAAAGATGAGTACTGAACATTAAGCAGAGACTTCTAAGTTCATTTACATTTGGGGCCTGCACTAGCTCAGTTAGGGAACACTTGCTAGCACTTGTTAGGCTCTGGGCTCAATCCCTAGAACGGCCTGGGTAGGGGGTGGGGATCAAACATTTAAAATTAGAAAAATGATCTTTTACAAAGGGGAAGTCGTGATCACTCCAAGTCAACGTGAACCCATGAAGCACAAGTCATGCCTCAGCTACGTACGTCACTTCCTTTTCTGAGAAGTCATTAGGCTGGTAGACCTGGCAAGGCCAGTTGCGTAACATGCTAGTGTGAGCAAGGCAGTTAATAAATTATTTCACAGCATTACATGATAACAATTATATCCTACCAGTGACTGGTTGATAGGAAAATAAGCTATAGAAATTTGCTACACCAAGTGCACAAATTTTGTATTTAATGTCTTCTCCCTATTAATTGTAAACTTTTTAAGGAACAGCCTCTTCCATTGCCTAGAACATTACTAACTAAGTCATAGATTCTCAATATTTACTGTATGGTAACTAAACAATTATAATCAACACAAAGTCTGTGTTTAAGAGCCTCGATGAGGGGTGGTGAGATAGCTAAATGGTTAAGAACATTTGCTGTTCTTGTGGAAGACCTGGGTTCAGTTTCCAGCACTCTCTTGGTGGCTCACAACCATCCACGGATATGCACAGGATGTGCATACATGTGTGCAGGCAAAACACTCAAACACATAAAAATAAAAAATATCTAAAAATATTTCTAAAAATTAAAAGCGAAAGTATCTCTGAGACAAAGCAGGTAGCACCCTTAACTTAGGAATGATGTGAGTTTTACTTGATCATTTAATATTGTGACAAGATTGCTAGAGATGAAGGACAACAGTGGCGGGCAAATGCCGAGAAACATAGATACGTAACACACATGCAGCTTCCGGCTGGGAGGTTCATAGTGTCCCCTGCACTTGGCTGGATCCCTATATAATTTTCAGAGTTCAGAGAAGTTCCGAACTTTCCTTCTCTAAGCTCCTACTTTGACCTCTACTAGTAGGTACCACACAGCTTCACAGTTGTCTGCCGGCTTTCTTCTTGGTAGTCACTCTTGCACACAGGGTACCCACAGAAACCACTACAATGCACACAGGGTACCCACAGAAACCACTACAAGCACAGCATGCAGAAAACCTTCAGTGTCAAGCTGCCCAAGGAAATCACTGAAGCTACACAAGGGGTTAAGAGAGAAAGTGTTGAGATGAAACTCCAGGGGATTAAATTCCTAGCTGCGGTGTGTCACTCAGAATACCTCTTTGCTCAATCTGCCCCACCTGCAAAATGTTCATTGCAATGAGTCACAGTTCTGGTTCAAGGCCTCTGGCCTCTGCCACACCATCATCACTGTACCCTCACTGAAACTCCTCTCAGATTTCCTGATGTTGTCCCCGAGTCATGGAGATCCTGTGTCTATCATACAGCACGACCAGCCCCTTCATGTGTTCCAGTAGGTCACAGATGGCGAAGATATGAGTGGGCCAACCCAAGTCCCCGGATATGGGTGGTAGCTGAGCTAGTCAGTCAGGGCAACTAGGACCATCCCCCTCAGGTGAGGGGCAGAGCCAGCTCTCCTAGGCCCATGGCACCAGAGGCCAGTTTTCCCACACATGGAGAGGGGTGGGGCCATCTCTCCCAAGGAGGGGAGGGGGCAGCTCTTTCATGAGTGGCAGAGCAAGCTCTCCCAGAGTCACTGAAATGCAGGGCTGGCTCAGCAAAACCCTCAGATTTAAACGATGGTTCCTATGGCCCCCTGTGGTAACACAGGCTATAGACCACATCACAGTCCCCAGCTGCAGCAGAACCATGGGCCCAGACATGGCCTACTGCAGCAGCTCAGGCCCAGATGTCACCATGGCCCAGGTGGCAGTGCAGGTCACCTATATCAGTATGGCCCCAGCAGCAGCATGGCCCTTGGACACACATATGGTCTCAGGTGGCTGATTAGACCTCCGATACCTGTGCAGCTCTCTGTGGTGACAGGAGCCTGAACATCGACTCAGACCCTGGCTGTTGCAGGGCCTTGGACCCAGACATGGCCTTCTGCCACAGCTCAGGCCCAGATGATACCATGGCACCACGTGGCAGAGCAGGCCCCTCAGATCGACATGGCCCCAGCCATAGTATGGCCCTTAGACACCAACGGGACAGGATTGTAGCCTAGACCACAGACATCATGTGCCCTTTGTTGGCAATATGGGTCATGGACATCAACATAGAGTCTAACTATGGTAGGACAATGGACCCAGACGTGGTCGTCGGCAGCAGCCTGGGCCCAGATATCACGATGGCTCCAGGTGGCAGCATAGGTTACTTAGATCAGCATGGCCTGGGTTGCAGTGTGGTCTTCAGATCCCCACCTGGCCTCAGGTAATGGTCCAAACTCCAGGTTTTTACCGTCTTCAGTGATGGCATGGGCTGCTCAGATCAGCATGGCTCTGGAGGCCGGCGGCACAGTTCTCAGACAAAAACATGGCTACAGGTGACTGTCCAGACCCTGGCCACCCCTGGGCCTTTGGTGGCAATGTGGGTCATATTTGGCAAAAGTGGTAGGACGTGACCCATGGCGACAACCTATGCCAGACAACGCCTTGGCGCCAGGTGGTAAGCAGGCCACCCACAGTCATCCTGCTCCTCATCTCCTTCATTTCTTCAGTTGTGCCTCTCTCCACAGCACATGGACCACTCTGCTTCTCTTTGTCTCCCATTTCTCCACCACATATCCACTCATCATAATGGGACCCACCCATCCAGCTCCACAATGACCTGTGGGTGCCTTCAGCCATCCCAGACCATTAAGCACCAGGCTGGCCCATGGGTGTCCATCTCCCACTGAGACCAGTGGCTCAAGGCTGGCCTGTGGAAATCACTTATGTTTTTACTTTCATCGGTGTCCTTCATTGTATTCCCAGAACCTGACACACAATGCCTTTGGTAGATACTGTGTAATAATTAATATGTTCTTATATCTTCTGAGAACATTGTTTTTCAATTATAATTTAACTGTTTTATACCTGGAAACTGTTCTCTATTAAGTGCTGAGAATAAAGAGTGTTGGGGAAATTATATCTCTGTCTTATGAGTGGTAAAATCACCCAAGCAACCACACTCAACTCTGAGACCACTTAGCATTTCCCCTTTAGTATGCCCTTTATTTCCAAACTTTCCAAATTATATTTAACTGGATCTAAATTTTCTCTTTTTTATGTCTTTTCTCTATTACCCATACTCTACACCTTCAATAACATTTGTTTTATAATAATCTAGAAAGGTCATGAATGAAGGTGAGTAGACATCTAACTTTCCAAAGTGACACTCTTTAGGCCACCCAAAATGAAAAATGATTCACATACATCTTGGTGTCAGAAATCTAGTCTGTGGCTAACACTAAGTTCCACCTGAAATGCAAAAGGCTAAATAAAGTTCTCTAATTGCCATTTGTGGTCAATTAAGGCCTGCTTGAAAACTAATTCTTGGAAATGTGTAAGGAAGAAGAAACTAAAGAATAGATATAAAACTTTTAACAAGTCAAAAAAAAAAACCAAAATTGTCTCATTAAATTTTAAGGATAAATTTTTCTTTGTGCATATTCACCAATAAACTATAGCAATTTTTAAATCTTAATTTTTTTTTGGTTTTTTTTTACGAGACAGGGTTTCTCTGTATTGTTTTGGAGGCTGTCAGTCCAGCCCGGCCTCGAACTCACAGAGATCCACCTGCCTCTGCCTCCTGAGTGCTGGGATTAAAGGCGTGTGCCACCACTGCCCGGCCTAAATCTTAATTTTAAGTGATAAATTATATAAGAGTAAAAGTAAGCATGTTCTATCATAATTTTATAAGTATCAGTGCCCATTGATGTTATTAAAACCAGAGATTTGGAAATGTTGGGACAGTGCCAATATTGAAAGAACCCATGACAAATGGGAATCTTATTCATAAGAATAGGTACTATTAGGAGGAGACAACTAGAGCACTGCTCTGCATCCCATAATAAGTTAATGACTGTTCTAATTAAGGTTCTTCACATCATGCACATTGTAGTATTTTCATGTGTGTTTGGTGTGTGCATGTACATGCAAATGTGTGCACAAGTTTGCTTGCTCATATTGCAACTTTGGACACCGGAAACATAGATCAGATGAGTTACTCTATCAATTCTCCACCTTACTGCTTTCCTCTCTAAATTTTAAAAATTTTTATTAGAAAATACAGTGTATTTTGACTATATTTTCCCCTCCACCAACTCCTTCCAGACCTTCACCACCTCTCTGCCCACCCAACTTCATGTTCTTTCTCCCTCAAAAAAGGGGGTAAAAAGAAAATCAAGGCAAACAAAAAAGAAAATCAATAAGACAAAATCCACCAAATCAAAAATCACACACACACACACACACACACACACACACACACACACACACACACACACACACAAATAACATGGAGTCCGTTTTGTGTTGGATAACTATTCCTGGGCATGGAGCCTGCCCTGGACAAGGACAGAGACACCCAGCGACACTTTGTTGGAGAAAACTGATTTTCCCTCTCCGCACAGGTATCAATTGAAATAGCTGCCAGGTTAGGGGCTTTCTGTCTGCTTCTGCTTCTCAGTGCTGGGATGTTGTCTGTTTTGAACCTGTGCAGGTTTTGTGTGTGCTGCCACGTTTCTGTAAGTTCACATGTGTATCAGTCCTCTCCCATCTGAAGAATGCTGTTTCCATGGAGTCATTCACCAATTCTGACTTTTACATGCTCTTTCCATCTTCTTATCCATACCAATCCCTGAGCCTTGAGGGGAGGGGTTTGAGGAAGGCATTCCAGTTAGAGCCGAGTGCTCCAAAGTCCCTCACTCTCTGTGCACTGTCCAGCTGTGAATCTCTGTTAGTTACCTTCTGCTGCAGGAAGCGTCTGATGAGTGTTGAGTGATGACGCACTGACCTATGGGTAGTCATGTCATTTCTATGTTTCTTTAGTAGAGTAATAGTAACTGGGTTTCCCCTAGGCCTAGGACCTATCTCATCTCAAGAGCTTTGCCACTGTAACAATGTCAGGTAAGGGTTCCATCTCATGAGTAGGCCTTAAATCCCTCCACCTTATTCTTTGAAACAGACATGAGCCAATCTCTACAGAATAGCCATTGTACCATTTCTAATTTATTCACTCACTGAGGTATTCATATGCTCTACAATTGTTTTCCTAAATAAAACCTAAGTGTTAGGATTTGC
The DNA here is from genome assembly GCF_017639785.1 of Mesocricetus auratus. Lineage (NCBI taxonomy): Eukaryota > Metazoa > Chordata > Mammalia > Rodentia > Cricetidae > Mesocricetus > Mesocricetus auratus. The sequence goes on along the minus strand of NW_024429184.1, from coordinate 45,601,908 downwards.
ATCAGAAAGGTTTCCTATATGCTCATGTTCACAACTATGGGTCCCCAACTTGCAATGTTATTTTGAAGGCTATGGGCCTTGTAAGATGGAGGAAATAGGCCACTAGGGGCAGACCTTTGGAGATTATACTCACTTCTGGTATAACCCAGTTTCATATGTCCTGCTCTGAGACATGTGAGGAGTCTCTACTACATGTTCCTCTACCTGAGTACCAACATTGCTTCACATCATGACAGACTGAAAACCTCTGAAACCATGAGCCAAATTAAATCTTATTTTAACTTGTTTCTGCCATGTATTCTGTCACAAAGATGACAAACAGACTATTGTTTCCAACAGTAAGTGTTCTTGCTGTTATAAACTTGACTGTGAGTCCAAGGTCCTGGAACTTGTTTGCAAGAAAAACATGCAACAATTTGGAGATGTGGGCAATTAAAACACTAGCAGAATCTAAGAACTTAAAGGTAATCCCAGCAGGAGTTTTGAAGATCAGAATGCTGATGGGAATATCAAGAGTGAAAAACTGCATTCATGAGGTTTCAGATGAGAATAAGGACTCTTTAGGAACGTGGCTAATGGTCATTTGTGTTACAGATTGGCATACTGGCAACCAAAAAAACTGTCCATATGTATACACACACACATACACACACACACACACACACACACACACACACACATACTGTCTGTGTCCTGAAAATTCAAGTGAGTCAGAAAATTTCAAAAATATTGAACTATTTCTACTGGCAGATGAAATTCCAATGCACACAGCATCAGGCTGTAATGTGACTATTTTCCGCTGGTTTTAGCCAGTTTCACAGTGAAAGCTGCCAGGAGCAAAGAAACAAAAACAAACAAACAAAAAACAGAAAGGATCTGGAGAATGTACAGTTTAGTGAGAATGAGCTCACAGTTTTGTTGTGAACAAAGCAAGTGCTATGGGAAAGCAGCAGCAGCTGTTAAAGATCCTTGCCCAGAAACTATGCACTTTTTCCTGAGACACCCATGGTGCCCTCAGGTCAGATCCTGTACATTAAAGGCTCCATGTGTAAAGTACAAACTCAGTTTGAAGCAAGAATTCATGAAGAGAAACAGTCCTATTCCAACGAGGCCACATAGGAAAGTGTTGCACCAAGTTCAGCCACACAGACAATCAAAAAAGACACAACATCTTGGACTGCTAGCCTAATGGTACGAAGATACAAAGAACATAAATGTTATGGGGTCATGGGCTTTTGTGTTAAAGATGCAAGAAAAAAAAAGCCTGGGGGCTGTCTGCCAAGCATAGCTGTGGCCACCAAGGAGAGCCCAGAGAGTTCTGTAGGGGCAAAGCTAACAAAGCCCACTGGAGCTCAGACATGTCACCATGTATCCTAATGTTGGGCATGGACCTACAGAATTTCATATGCCACCTGCTGGCCTTGGACTTACTTTCTTCAAGTCATGCCTTGCTGTGTTCCTACTTCTTGCCCATGTTTACTACGTGCTGTTATATTTTAGATCTCTCTCTCTCTCTCTCTCTCACACACACACACACACACACACACACACACACACACACACACACACACCAAAGAGAGCATTTTGAGTCTGAGTGGAGACCTTGAACTTTGGATTTTTGAGTCATGTTGACACACTAAGACTATAGGGACTGTAGAAGTTGCACAGAATTCACTTTGCATGAGATGGCACTGAGCTCATGGGGGCCTGTGGCAGAATGGTGTATTTTGAATCAGAAATCTCTCCTACATGTCATGTTCCCAACACCTGTTAATATTAATGTGTCTGTAAAGAACCCTTCAGAAGGTGGAGCCTGGCTGGTGAAAACAGGTGACTGGGGACAAGGCTTTACAGGTTATACCCACTTCTGGCACTGGCTGTTCTCTCTGCTGTTTGGTCTGCCCCTTAAAAGAAATCTTTTGCAACACACTCCACTGTGTCTTCCATTCTGTGATGTACTGAGATTTCTGAAACTGCGAACCAAAATCAGTGTTGCTTCTCTCAAGTCGCTTTTGTTGCAGGGATCAGAAAAGTAACCAATACATTAAAGAGAGACTATTCAAGCTAAGCCTTAAAGATACGATAGTGAGGAGGGATGGAAAAGGGGAGGCTAGCAGAGAAAGAAGGAAGGAAGAAAATGAGGATACGTAATACACCGCAAGTAAGACATATGTAAATCAAGATTGTAAAAATGTGATAAAGAGAAACATTACATAATGATAAAGGCGTCTACTAGGAGGCACAATGTTATATATGTACCTAACAGCTAGACATATAATATAAACATTAAAATATCAGAAAGGAAGTATATAGTATACTATGAGTAGCGGACACTGGGTATATCATCCAGATAGAAAAACTAAGAAGTAATATCAGACTAAAATTATACTCTAAAACAAATTACCTAACAGGTACAGATGTCTCACCCCCTCAATGGCAGAATATACATTCATAAATGCACAGGAAACACTCTTCAGAGTAGATCTCATCGGGCTACAGAGCAACTCTTAACAGGCTTTAAAAGCTTAAATCAATAAATATTAAGTACCCTTTTACAATCACAATGCTAAAATGGACAAGATCTCAGTACATAGTCATGGTTCACCAGCAACTCAAGATTTCCGACTCCATAGAAATTTTCTATTGTGTAAAACAAAATGACAATAAAATTAAAAATAATTAAATGCAAAATATGTGCAAACAATACTGCTTTTGAATGTACCATATTATTGTCACTAGAGGGAGCTCAGAGTTTAATTTGTATTCTGAAGGCATGCAATCAACCCTGTAGTTTGTATTTCAGTGCATTGTGTATAAAGAGCTTAAAAAAAGAGATAGATAGATAGATAGATAGATAGATAGATAGATAGATAGATAGATAGATAGATAGATAGATAGATAGATAGATAGATAAATAAGGATCATTATTTCTGGCAGAAAGTAAAAGTGGTTGAATTTATCAGTTCTCTTGCTTTTGTTGTGTTCAGGGTAAGTATAAATGCCTTCATGCCCGTGGTGCCAGTGTCAAATGACACACAACCCAGGCTCAAAGAGGCTCGCACTCTGCTGTGGTCCCAAATGAACAGGGGAATGAATAAAGATGAGAGCACTGTGCAGCGCAGACAACTCTGTGGCAACAGTGACAAGACCTGGCCTGGGGCGAGTCTCCACTTCAGTCTGTCCTAATATGATATGTAAACTATTCATACACATGCCTTTTGAGAGAGGTGCACTTACCAAAATAAAAAAGGAAATCTCTGTTTTGTCACCACCATACATGGCACAAGTCATTGAATTTCAGAGTGGAACCGTGTTTTCAAAAAAGATAAGATGAGACATTTTAAAATGAACAAACTTTTGTCACCTCCTGGAGTTCAGGGATTTTTTGAAAAGTAAAGGAATCTTCTAGGTCTCATAAGAAGAATTATAGTATATGAGCCTATACACAAAAACTAAGAAAATAAGAAGATTACATATACAACTTTTGAAGCCTAATTTCTTCTTTTTCTCTTCTTTTTTATTTAAATTAGAAACAAGCTTGTTTTACATGTCAATTCCAGTTCCCTCTCTCTCCCCTCCACCCCTGCACCTCACCCCCACCTATCCAATCCTCTTTCTGCTCCCCGGGGAGGGTGAGGCCTTCCCTCGTGTGTCTAGGCTTAGAGAGTATCCCTCTGTGTGGAATGGGCTCCCAAAGTCCATTAGTATACTAGGGATAAATACTGATCCACTACTAGAGGCCCCACAGATTGCCCAGGCCTCCTAACTGACACCCACATTCAGGGGGTCTGGGTCCATCCTATGCTGGTTTCCCAGCTATAAGTCTGCAGTTCATTAGCTTCCCCTTGTTCAGATCAGCTGTTTCTGTGGGTTTCTGCAGCCTAGTCTTGACCCCTTTGCTCATCACTCCTCCCTCTCTGCAACTGAATTCCGGGAGTTTAACTGTGTTTTGCTGTGGGTGTCTGCTTCTGCTTCCATCAGCTACTGAATGAAGGCTCTAGGATGGCATACAAGGTAGTCATCAATCTTATTATTGAGGAAGGGCATTTAAGGTAGCCTCTCTACTGTGGCTTAGATTCATAGTTGGGGCCATCCTTGTAGATATCTGGACATTTCCCTAGTGCCAGATTTCTCTTTAAACCTTTAGTGGCTCCCTTTATTATGGTATTTCTTTTCTTGCTCTCATCTATCCCCCATCACTCAATCTTCCTGCTCCCTCATATCCTCCTCTCCCCTCCTCTTCTCCCCTTCTCTTTCTAACTCCATCTCCCATTCCTCCTTGCTCCCAATTTTCTCAGGAGATCTTGCCACTTTCCCCTTCTCCAGGGGACCATGTATGTCTTTCTTAGGGTCCTCCTTGTTTCCAAGATTCTCTGGTGATATGAATTGTAGGGTGGTAATCCTTAGCTCTATGGCGATAATCCATATATGAGTGAGTGCATACTATGTTTGTCTTTTTATGATTGGGTTACCTCACTCAGGATGGTTTCTTCTAGTTCCATCCATTAGCCTGTGAATTTCAAAATTCCATTGGTTTTTTTTCCCACTGAATAGTACTCCACTGTGTAAATGTACCACATTTTCTCTATCCATTCTTCAATTGAAGGGCATCTTAGGTTGCTTTCAGGTTCTGGCTATTACAATAATGCTGCTATGAACATAGTTGAACAGATGCCCCTGTATGAATGTGCATCTTTTGTGTACATGCATAAGAGTGGAATTGCTGGATCTTGTGGTAGACTGAAACTGTTGTTGGTGTTTTTTATTTTAGCCATTCTGACAGGAGTAATATGGTATCTCAGAGCTGTTTTGATTTGCATTTCCCTGATGGCTAAGGATGTTGAGTACTTTCTTAAGTGCCTTTCATCCATTTTAGATTCCTCTATTGAGAATTCTCTATTTAGTTCTGCATTCCACTTTTTAATTGGATTATTTGATGGTTTGGTGACTAGCTTCTTGAGTTCTTTGTATGTTTTAGAAATCAACCCTCTGTCAGATGTAGGATTGATGAATATCTTTTCCCATTCTGTGGGCTGCAGTTTTGTCTTGCTGACTGTGTACTTTGCCTTATATAAGCTTCTCAGTTTCAGGAGGTCCCATTTATTAATTGTCAACCTCAGTGTCTATGCTACTGGTGTTATTTTCAGGAGGTGGTCTCCTGTGCCAATTTATTCAAGGATGCCTCCCACTTTCTCTTCTAAGAGGTTCAGTGTGGCTGGATTTATGTTGAGGTCTTTGATCCATTTGGACTTAAGTTTTGTGCATGGTGATAGATATGGATCTATCTGCAGTCTTCTACATGCCACCATCCAGTTATGCCAGCATCATTTGTTGAAGATGCTTTCTCTTTTTTCCATTGTATAATTTTAGCTTCTTTGTCAAAAATCAGGTATTTGTAGGTGTGTGGGTTAATATCAGGGTTGTAAATTTGATTCCATTGGTCTACCTATTGTGAAGCTGTGTTCAAGACTACAGCTCTATAATAGATCTTGAAGTCAGGGATGGTGATGCCTCTGAACATTTGTTCCTTTTTTGCACAGGGTTGTTTTGGCTGTCCTGGGTCTTTTGCTTTTCCATATAAAATTGAGGTCTGTGAAGAATTGTGCTGGCATTTTGATGGGGATGGCACTGAATATGTAAATTGCTTTTAGCAAGATTGCCATTTTTACTATGTTGATCCTACCTATCCAAGAGCATGGGAGATCTTTCCATTTTTTCTGGTGTCTTCTTTAATTTCTTTCTTGAAAGACTCAAAGTTTTTGCAACACAGGTCTTTCACTTGTTTGGTTAGAGTTACCCCAAGATATTTTATGTTTATGTTGTTTGTAGCAATTGGAAAGGGTGATGTTTCTCTGATTTCTTTCTCAGCCCATTTGTCATCTGTATATAGTAGGGCTACTGATTTTTTTTAGTTAATCTTATATTCTGCCACATTCCTGAAGGTGTTTATCAGCTGTAGGAGTTCCCTGGTAGAGGCTTTTGGGTCACTTATACAAACTATCATATCATCTGCAAATAGTGAAAGTTTGATTTTTTTCTTTTCCAATTTGTATCCCCTTGATCTCCTTTTGTTGTGTTATTACTTTAGCTAGAACTTCAAGGACAATATTGAGGAGATATGGAGAGAGTGGACAACCTTGTCTTGTTCCTGATTTTAGAGGAATCGCATTGAGTTTCTCTCCATTTAGTTTGATGTTGGCTGTTGGTTTGTTGTATATTGGTTTTGTCATGTTTAAGTATGTTCCTGTTATCCCTGATCTCCCCAAGACCTTTATCATGAAAGGGTGTCGTAGTTTGTCAAAGGCTTTTTCAGCATCAAATGAGATGATCATGTGGTTTTTTCTTTTTCAGTTTGTTTATATGGTGAATTACATTGATGGATTTTTGTATGTTGAACCATCCCTGCATCCCTGGGATGAAGTCTACTTGATCATGGTGGATGATTTTTCTGGTGTGTTCTTGGATTCAGTTTGCCAGTATTTTTTTTTTAGTATTTTTGCATCAATGTTCATGAGGGATAATGGTCTGTAGTTCTCTTTCTTAGTTGTGTCTTTGTGTGGCTTGGGTACCAAGGTAATTGTAGCCTCATAAAAGGAGTTTGGCAATGTTCCATCTGCTTCTATTGTGTGGAACAATTTGAGGAGTATTGTAATTAGCTCTTCATTGAATTTCTAATAGAATTCTGCACTGAACCTATTTGGCCCTGAGTTTTTTTTTGTTTGTTTGTTTTTGTTTTTGTTTTTTTTGGTTGGGAGACTTTTGGTGACTGCTTCTATTTCATTACAGGTTATAGGCCTGTTTAAATTGCTTATCTGTTCTTGATTTAATTTTGGCAAGTAATATCTATCCACAAAATTGTCCACTTCCTTTAGATTTTCGAATTTTGTGGAGTACAGGTTTTCAAAGTATGACCCGATGATTCTCTGGATTTCCTCAGTATCCATGCTTATGTCCCCCTTTTCTTTTCTGATTTTGTTAATTTTCATGTTCTCTCTCTGCCTTTTGGCTAGTTTGGATAAAGGTTTGTCTATCTTATTGATTTTCTCAAAGAACCAACTCTTTGTTACATTGATTCTTTGTATTGTTTTCCTAGTTTCTACTTTAATGATTTCAGCCCTCAATTTGATTGTTTCCTGGAGTCTACTCCTCCAGGGTGAGTTTGTTTCTTTTTGTTCTAGAACAAAAAAGTTGTGCTATTAATTTTCTAGTGTGACTATTTTCCAGTTTCTTCACGTGGGCACTTAGTGCTATGAACTTTCCTCTTAGCACTACTTTCCAAGTGTCCCATAAGTTTGGGTATGTTGTGTCTTCATTCTCATTGAATTCTAGAAAGTGTTTAATTTCTTTTTTTACTTCTTTCTTGATTCAGGAATGGTGCAATTGTGCATTGTTCAATTTCCATGAGGTTGTAGGGTTTCTGCAACTTGTGTTGTTGTCGTATTCTAACTTTATAGCATGATGGTCTGTTGTTCCAATTTTTTTGTATCTGTTGAGGTTTGTTATGTTGCTGAGTATGTGTTTGATTTCCGAGAAAAATTTCCATGTGGCGCTGAGAAGAAGGTGTATTCTTTTGTGTTCTTTAGATGTCTGTTAACACAGTAAATGTTAGAGCCAGCTCCAGGCCTTCCTCCCACTCCCTGTGGGGAGTTCCAGGAACGTTTCTGCTAATTTAATGTCCTGATGGAAATGTTAATGGTGATAAAAAAAAATCACAGGTTATTGAATCTGGAAGTTACTTAGAACAGGTTGTCCTCACCTTACCTACACAGTTATGCTTTTGTCCCTTCTAGTCCCTTCTTTCTTTCTGGACACTCGTGGGACCGGAATGTTCACCTATGTGGCAATAATATTTGCAGTGTTGAGGGAACTTCACATGGCCTACAGAGAATTCCAGCACAAATTAAGACAGCCTCATCTTATATTGGATGAGTCTAATTCTGTCAAAGTTGCTTGGTCTTCAGAACGGGGATTTTTCTACAAATCGTACTCTTGTTCTACATCTCTCCTTTCACAGAGAGCTAAAAACCATGGTCTTCTCAAGAAAGGTGGCACTGAATTTGAAAACAGGCATCAGTCACATCCCTCAGGGTTCCTTCCTGCCCCAGCCCAATGCTCCCCCTGCAAAGATGTTCTATGCAGTCCACACACTGCAGGTTTCTCCACATTTTATGAAGACTCCTCAGGAAAATAGGAATCAGTCGACCACAAGACCCAGCAATTCCATTCTTAAGCATATACCCAAAAGATGCCCATTCATACAACAAGGACATCTGTTCCACTAGTTCATAGCAGCATTATTTGTAATAGCCAGAACCTGGAAGCAACCTAAATGCCCCTCAACTGAAGAGTGGATAGAGAAAATGTCATACATTTAGACAATGGAGTACTATTCAGCAGAAGAAAAAAAACCAATGGAATCTTGAAATTTGCAGGCAAAAGGAAGGCACTAGAAGAAACCATCCTGACTGAAGTGACCCAGTCACAAAAAGAGAAGCATGGTATGTACTCACTCATATATAGATTTTAGACTTGAATCAGGGAAGTGCCAGCCTACAATCCCACTGCCAGAGAGTCTGGGAAATAGAACCTTCCTCCAGGGACTGATGGAAGCAGAGGCAGACACCCACAGTTAAACACTGACTGAACTCCTGGAATCCAGTGACAGAAAGGGAGAACAGATGAGCAAAGGGTTAAGACCTTAACAGCTGACCTGAACAAAGGGGAGCTCTTGGATCTCAGACTGATGGCTGGGTGGACAGCATGGGGCTGACCCAGATCCCCTGAATGTGGGTGTCAGTGAGGAGGCCTAAATAATCTATGGGGCCTTGGGCAGTATTTATCCCTGGGGTACAAATAGACTTTGAGTGCCCATCCCCCAATGAAGATGCTCTCTCTGCCTGGACTCTTGGGGGACGGCCTAGACCCTGCCCTGGATGAAATGACAGACTCTGGAGATCCTCCATGGAGGGCCTCACCCTCTCTGGGGAGTGGAGATTGTGTGGGGGGTTGCGGGAGGCAAGGTGGGAAGGGCGTGGAAGGAAGGGAGGGAGAGGGAGCTGGGACTGACGCATGAAGCAAGTTTGTTTCTACCTTAAATTTTTTTAAAAAGGAAGAAAATAGAAGACCACTCCCCCCAAAATAACTTTGTTGAAATTCAGAACATTCACACAGAATCTGGAGAGATTCATGGGTTTTAAACAGAGGGCTCTATTTTAAGTCAGTGTGTTGAACTTTGGCCCTTGAAGTTCTGAAACCCTTTAGCCACACCATACATGGACCACCTTTTGGTTTTATCCTCCTTTATGACTTACTTGGATCTTCTTTGATAGGCTTAAGCGTCTGATTCTCTTCTCATCTTTCCTTTTCTGGTATGGAAAAATCTAGTCATGTTACTCTCGGAACAAAACCTTATTTTGTCACACAGGAAGTTTCATTATTAAAAAGTATTCCCTTTTCTTTTTCCTTTGTCTTACCAACAATGTAATCTTCTATATTCTTATTCTCTCTCCTTATATTTCTCCTTCCTGCATACTGCTTTCTTTTTCATGTTATTTACTCCTTAGTATTATGAGATACAGTAATATAATAAACAAGTCTGTTAGCTTATTAAAGGAGAGTTGAATCCAAATTATATTTAGGATACCATGCAAGGAATTGAGATTACCTGTTTCTGTTACAAGGTTCTTGTCTGTTGCACAACCCAGGCAGACTTTATTGCTGCTTGGTTTTTTAAATTTTAATTTATTTTTATTATTTATTTACTCTTTTGTGGGGGGCAGGTCCTCACTATGCAGCTCTGGCTGTCCTGGAACTCACTATATAGACCAGGTTAACCTCAGCTCACAAAGATCTGCCCCTCTGCCTCTGTTTATGGAGGGTCCAGTTTTCAGTTCAGATTTTTATAAAGACTCTTTTCCATAGTTTGGTTTTTTTTTCCCTTTCCCACAACAATCTGAAAGTTACAGAATGTTACATTCCAGTCAGAGCTGGCTGAGATAACAGAACTCTCAGTGACCTTAGGCAGTTAGTTAATCTTATATAAGAACAAAAGCAGAAGGGAAAATACAGAGTCTAAAATCTTGTTAACCCTGAAATTGCCATTTCAGACACAAAAAGTATGTGGGTAAGCGAAGAGATAATGCTTTTTTCCCCTCATAGAGGCATAAGTATAGTCATACAAGTTTTCCAGAACATATCCCAAGAGGGTGTCACCAGGAACAAGGCCTGTGACACCCATTGCCACAGTTACAAAATAAAACAGAGAAAACAGAATAGACTGTCACCTTTCAAACAGAGGCCAGACAGGCTGCAGCCAGGGATGAGAACAGAAAGCACTTTACCACAGAGGTCAAGCAAGCCTCAGCCTGAAAGCCAAACCAGAGAGCACAGCAATTCAATTGTTAGATTTTGCTCAAGAGAGCTAAGAATGTTCCCACCACACCAGGCACCTAGAAACAGCTACTGTAGTCTACTGGATGAGTCACAAGAACTAGGAACTGCTTTTTTTTGGGGGGGGAGGGTGTGGAAGGAGGGGTGATTCCCATCTTTAGTAACCATTATGTCTATAGCTTTAGAAAGCATTGGTTAGAAGATTTAAAATAGAAGGCCATTAGTTAGAAATAGGAATACTATATGTACTTACAGCCGATTTTAACTCTAAATATCTTTGGTAGGAACTTGGGATCTGTAATTAAGTACAGGAAACAGTCTTGTGAGAAGAAAATGAAGGTTGTATATGTGTTCAAATGAGCACAAGTACACAAGTTAACAGTACACAGGTACACAACACTATGATGCATGTGTTTGTGTACCTTCATTTGACCTGGTACAATTTGTGGTTAATGACTTTCCAAAATCAGGGTGAGATGCTTTCTCTCAGTGAATATAAATTCCTTTGCAAACATTACTTGTTATCCACAAAAATCTCAAGATTCCTTTGTCTTCTGGGGAAATTCTGGAATATAGTCCTAAAGTGTTATTCAGAGAATAAAGGGAACACTTTTAGAAGGGAAAAAAAAGCTGGAGAGAGTGCCAGGAGGGAACCAGGACAGGGAAAATCCCCAAGCAAAATTAATGGTGGCTGCTGGGGAGTTCTCCAGTCCAGAACTCCAGGCCCCAGCAAGTCTAGGCAGTAATTGTGATCCCTGAACTCCTTGGCTCCTCTATAACTCAGTAAGTCAGTAGGGATTCCTGAGGCCATCTTGGCACAGTCAGCAGAACACCAGAGTGCTCTCAATGCTTGACTCCCTAAAACACCACTGAGGGGAGACTGAAATTCAGTCTTGGAGCTGCACTTTATTCAGAGAGCTAGAAATCTGAGAAAACAGTCTACTAATACCCTAAAATTCAGCCCTACATTCATCTACAGCCATCTGGCTTTATAGGGAGTGTGTGTGGGTGGGTGTGTATGTGTGTGTGGGGGGGTGCGAGTGCCTGTGTGCTGTGGGAGAGGGGAACAGGGCAGCCAATCATGGCCAAGCCCAGTGGTCAGCCACATTTCTAACATCCGTGATATCCGAGATGTCCATGCTGGTCTTGTTATCTCTTACACTTTCTGTAGGTGTATCGGCAAAGATACCTCTTCAAATGGAAAGTCTACTTACTATCTGCCAGTGTCAACCTGGCACTCCCGGAGGAGCATCTGGACTGGTTATGACAGGAAGGGAGCATGTGCTTTGGGGGTAGGATGAGGGACTAAACTCAACAAACAAATCACTGGCGGTCTACATATTCAAAGTTATTGTGACAGTCAACTTGGCAGGAACAAGGAGACAAGCCTTTAACTCACACTATCCTGTGAGGGAATACCTGAGGCATGATGACATCTACATTCTAGGTGGAAAATAGGTATTCAATTCCTCCAGTGAGGACACAACACTGCGTGTGCTTAACACTCCTGGTTCCTTGGGAGCTTTTCTGTGAGCACTCCTGCCTTCTACAGCCAGCAGAGCTATTGTATTTTGAAGCGAGTACTACAAGTAGCAAGTGTTACTTGAACACAAGAAGTACACTACTTGCCCACTACAGTTACTCTAACTACTACGAACTGACCAACATCAAGGAGCACACATCATGGAAATATACCTGGCAAAGGGCCACAGCAGGAGGGCAGAACTTCGGTTAAGCACAGGTAACTGAAACTGTAGAAGGGGAAACTGTGCACGAAGAGATGACTTATGGAAATTAAACGTAGTGGAGAGCCTAGAGCATTGTATGACACTCAGAAACACTGCTGAATCCTGACTTGTAGGAGTTGTTTTCTTGACTAGTTAACTATTTTCCAAGAATTATTCATCAAGAGGATTAATGATCTCTTGGTTTTTTTTTCATTTAGACCTAAAATATGATACAGAAAAGTGGCTTTTACTTAGTTTCAGCAAACTGCAATTAACAGAATTCGTTTGTAGGAAGAATGGATACAATTCAGAAGTAATATAATTATTTTAGGGTAATAGTTGAGTTGTTATATAATCTATTTCATCTGCACATTTTCAAGTACATAACATATATAGTGAGTGACTGTAATCAACCTGAGTCTTTGCAGAATTTGTTGCAAATATTCTACATGGAAGACCTGTGCTGTGGAGACACAAAGGGCAGAGATACTTTCAGGGAATCCCAGATTTTATTATTACTATCATTATTATTATTATTATTATTATTATTATTATTTTGATTTTTTGAGACAGAGTTTAATTTGTGTATCTCTGGCTGTCCTGGAACTCACTCTGTACACCAAGCTGGCCTCAAACTCACAGAGATCCACCTGCCTCTGCCTCCATGAGTGCTGGGATTAAAGGTGTACACCACCACCTGGCTGGAAATCCTGGATTTTAACAGATGTGCTAAGTGAATCTCTAGGGGACAGGTCCATATCCAGATGTAGAGCTGAGAAGGGGGCTTGAGAAGAACTACAAAGAGGGAGGAGAATAGAAACAGTAGGATACTACACTGTAGGATATAATATGTGCTGGACTGGAAATAAAATAAAATATGGTATGTAAAATACTGTCCTGGGCAATATACTGTGGACTATAACTGTTATCAGACCTGCGACTGGGGAAAACCTGCAAGATAGGCTGATCAAGAAAGGCACCAGGAAGTCGGGCGTTGGTGGCGCACGCCTTTAATCCCAGCACTCAGGAGGCAGAGGCAGGTGGATCTCTGTGAGTTTGAGGCCAGCCTGGTCTACAAAGTGAGTTCCAGGACAGCCTCCAAAGCTATAGAGAAACCCTGTCTCAAAAAAACAAAAAAAACAAAAAAATAAGAAAGGCATCAGGAACCCAAGGTTCTAGATAAAGAGTGGAAAAGGAAAAGGCAATTTTGAGTGCAAGCAAAGACACAGAATAAAATACCCCAGTGCATACTAGGGAATTTGACACTGAAATTGTTGCCAAGTGTGTAGAAAGAAAGCAAATGGCTTTTTAGCATGCGCTGCAATGGGAAGGTGGGAGAGGATTACATGGGAGAGAGTCATTTAGCTATCACTCCTACAACTCATCTTATCATGTGCTCTTTCCTTTAGGGAAAAAAAGAGTGGCTTGGAGTACAGGAGACATGCCAGATTCTCCTACTACCAAGAGAATGTGTGCGCCCTTGGTCTCATGCACCTGTCATAGTGAGTGAGGAAGACATAGGATGTCAGGGCATCAGCTTTTTAACCATTGAGTCTAGTTCATAGACAAATGAGTACCTTTCCTATAAATAAACTTATTTATTGAACTTATCCCAGAATTCAAACTCTCAGAAGAGTAGATCAAATGGAGCTTTCCCTTTTTCTAAATATTGGTTTTGTTGTCCTTGGGAAGACCTGCCCTAGCCTGGGATGACACAAGCCAGTGGTAGCTTAGATTCTCAGACTCACCTTTGCTGCTGTGTTCTTGCTGTATGATGGAGAACTCCACTTTCTATGCCTTCTCTGCCCACCTCTCAGAACAGAAACACTTTCCTGACTACCTCATAGGTAGTCAAGTAGAGAGAGCTTCTGACACTTTTGATTTTAAGAGTTTCATGTATCCCACGCTGGCCTCAAAAGCTCACTAAGTAGTTGTGGTAGTTTGAATGTAATTGACCCCCATAATCTCATAGGAAATGGCACTATTAGGAGGTATGGTTTTATTAGAATAGGCGTGACCTTGTTGGAGGAAGTGTGTTACTTAGGGAGCAGGATTTGAGATCTCCTATGCTAATAATCTGGCCATTGTTTCAGTTCACTTCCTGTTGCCTTCCAATCAAGATATAAGACTCTCAGCTTCTCCAACACCATGTTTGCCTGCATTTCACCATGCCTCACCATGATGATAATGGACTAAACATCTGAAACTGTAGACCACCTAATTAGATGTTTTCCTTTATAAGAGTTGTCATGGTGTCTCTTCACAGCAATAGAAACCCTAATACAGTAGCTGAGGGTGACCTTGAACTCCCAGTCTATCTGCCTTTACCTCCCCAGTGTGAGATTATAAGAATTCATTAGCACTCCTCGTTCACTCAGTGCTGGGGATTGGGCCCAAGGCTTCATGAAAGCTATACAGGCACTCTATTGAGCTACATGCTCAACCCCTTTTGATATATTTCATTTACATACGCCTTTCTCATAAGAAACAAGTTGGTGTTGTGTACAGCAAGCTAGAATTAGAAATAACTGGATGGAAGCCCTGTCTCAAAAGCAACTGCCCTGACCCTACCATGTGACCCAATCTCACAGCAAACTCCCAGATCTTCTGGCTCTTTCAATCTTTCCCCCCAACCCCCTTCAGCTATGGTCCTTGAGACTTAGTGGCAAAAGTGTTTTGTAGATATAGCCATTAGGATTGGATGCCACAGCTCTTCATTTTGATTGGCTGTGGTTTTCTGTAGTGGTCTCTGTTGCAAAGAGAAGTTTTCTTGAAGAGAGGTGAAGGCTACACTTATCTGTGGGTATAAGGACAAACATTTATAGATTGTTGTTAGGATTATGCTGGTTTAGCAAATTAGTGGTTGTCCAGCATCAATTTGTCGGCCCTGAAAACATATGTAGAAATACTATGATGTTCAAATCAACTGGGAAAGACCAAAACTCAGTTCAAATTTAGATTAAATGAATTTATTCTTAGTGCTGGCAGGAAAGCATCCTTAGAGCCAAACAGTATATTGTGCCCAAGGAAGCTACTGGAAGGGTTTATAAAGGTAGATATCAAAGTTGTACATTACAATTATCTGTGGAATCCATAGCTTGGCAAGAAAATTGTTTTGCTCTCCTCAATTGCTCCTCTTTCCTGTTGTGTAGTAATGAGAAGGCCAGTCCCAGTCCCACAGCAATAAGCAGAAAGCAGGAACGCCATTATCTCTCTTACTCTTATCTCACCTGCAGGCCACTAGGACATCATAGGCACTCCAGGGCAAAGATCAATGGCCCTTAAAGGATGCCTGGTACCCTATTAAGTTTCTTTAGCTATCACAAGGGAGTTATGTGTAAATTATTGCACAGTTCTGTGCACATAGGGAAGTATCACTAATTGACTGGGATAGAACAGGCAACAACAGAGCGCCAGCAGGTTAGGGCTGCCTGTCATGATCACACACAAGTAACATTATAGGGATTGAGCAGGTTTTACTTAGGGATATATATGTACACACATACAAATATACATATAATAATTACTAATGAAAAAAAGGCAATGAATTTGAAGGAGGGTGTCATGTATGAGGAAAACTCTACTCTCCCAAATTCTGGTGCCTATTAACCTCTAGCAAAGGATCCATTTCCTTATCATAGTCATAAGGGACAAATGCTATCTGTGATGCCTTTTCCAATACTAAAGCACATGCTGGCCTACACGCTCCCTCAGTTGTAGCGAGATATCCACCCTGCCTGTACCAGTAGTGCTGACCACGTCCGTTAGGGTATGGTCACAAGTGCAGACGTGATGGAGAGTGGGTTTTTAGGTGCTACAGGTGTGGTGGAGTGGACAAATGCAGTCTTGTGGGTTTTACCTTTATAAGCACTTGAATAACGTTACTTGTAGCCATTCTCTGGGAATGCTGTGTATGGACCTGGCCAGTGTCCATTGTCCTGGTTAGTATTTAATAAAGCTTGCTTCAAATTTGACTCAAAAATTGTGGTAGTGTTTTTATTCTCATCCACTGGGATTAACTTTTAAAATAAAGTATTCAAGTGTTGGGAAGGACTCTTTTCCACCTGTGTAACTACTTTGTCTACACTGAGGAGACGGGGGGGTCAATAACAAATCTTACCATTGTTACTATTGTCATAAGTTTAATACAAAATAAATAGTAAACCTTTTGAAGGTGTCAGTGGTGGTTTGAAAGAAAATGGCCCCAAAAGAGGTGGTACTCTTGGGAGGTGTGGAGTTGTTGGACTAGGTGCGACTGTGTTGAAGGAAGTGTGTCACTGTGGAGGTGAACATTAAGGTCTTGGATGTGCTCAGGTGAGACAGACCACTTCCTATTGCCTGCAGATTAAGACGCAGAGCTCTCAGCTCCTTCTCCAGCACCATGTCTACTTTAGGCTGCCTTGCTTCCCACTACATGATAATGGACTTAACTTCTGAACTCTAAGCAAGTCACCACAATTAAATGTTTTCTTTTATAAGAGAACATGGTGTCTCTTCACAGTGCCAAAAGTTTGGGGTCACAAAGGAAGAGACCACCACCCCAGCTCAAGTATCTGAACAAGGCAAACTTTACTCTTGATCAAGAGTGCACGGAGACCAGAAGTGCATTTGATTTTCATTCTAACTCAGGTGATGGCTGTGTCTTTTCCCCAATGCCTGGGGTCTGACTTTACGGTTTTATTCAGTTGGTTAATCTGAAAAGAATTGTAGACAAAGAGGAATGGGAAAGAGGTCATTCTCCAGGGAGAAGAGGTCACAGCTTCAGGTCACCAAATCTCTAGAATAGAACTGGTGGGCTTTGTGTAAACAAACATCTTCCTGGGGGGTGGGGATTAAAATATTTTCATTAAAGTCTTACAGCATAGGGGAGATAAAAATACTTTTTTTTTTTTTGGTTTTTCGAGACAGGGATTCTCTGTATTGTTTTGGAGGCTGTCCTGGAACTCACTTTGTAGACCAGGCTGGCCTGGAACTCACAGAGATCCTGCCTGCCTCTGCCTCCCGAGTGCTGGGATTAAAGGCGTGTGCCACCAACGCCTGGCTAGATAAAAAGATTTTAATTCTTATCCTAAACACAAGTTTTAAAGTATTTGATAGAAAGGGCTCATATTTCTTACACTACCAATTCCTACAGTGCCACCATACAATAAATGCCTTGTCTCTATTTTCCAGATAAGAAATAGGGACTCAGAGACATCAGTTTCCATGGCTCATTAGCTAGGAATCATCCTATAAAATCAGGTCTTTGTGATTGATTCTGTAGCCTAATAGCTCCTTCATATCACTTGGCCTCCCTGCATCAAGCACCAATATTGTAGTAATGAGGGACACTATTCCACACATAAATATGTGTGCATATGTAAATTACACATATATAAATCACACATATGTACACATATAAATTACACACACACACATATATATATTTGTCCCAAAAGCACATTCCTTAAGGATAGCAAGTCTTACATGTTTGTATCTCCATACTCAATATATCTGATCCAGAGCCATAATTCACTAAAATAAATAAACATTCTTTAGTTTGTGGCATATATAGGAATATTTCAAACAGAACATACTTTAAAATATTTAGTGTTTTTTTTTCACTCAACAAGAATCTTGCTCGAACAGAAAAATCTTTGTCCAACTACAGTTTTCACAAAATAGTAATCTCCATTTGTTTTCTAAGAGCGGAGCTAAATGCAACTTTCTCACAGTGGAAAAGGGTCTACGATGAGTTCACTCACTTCCACCCTGGAATGGAATGCCCACTTGTTGCTTGTTCAGGGAACTGATGATGCCAACAATTCTTTGTTGCTGGCATCTAACCAGGCTCTAAAGTTTGCCCAGCCTCTCAGATCTGGCTGCCAACACTGGCAGCACCATTTCCAGATAATTGACCTTGGTTCTGCTGACTGAGAAAGTCAACTCCCGGAATGAAACAGGACTCCTATTTAGATAGGGCCAATGTTATTTAACATTTGGGGAGTGGGAGTAGGGAAAGGTAGTCACGATTACTGAAATGAAAGGATTCATGTGAACCCCAAAACCAACATCCAGAAACCTAAAATAAGATTTAAAAGTTAACATAATTTGTAAGACCGTATTTTTCCTTTGCCTCTTCTAAAATGTTTTCTCTTGGGAATGATCTAAGGTTAGGCTTTCAATGGATGATCTAATAGACCCAACAACACAATGAGTGTTGATTGTCCTTATAACAAACACATTTACCATCAGTAGTTTATTCAAAACATTAGTCCATTTGGAAGAAGTTTGTATTCCCATCAAAAGCAAGCTCAAGCTGAGATGAAAATCAATTGAATTGGGAACTTTGTACAATAACAGTATCCATTGCAAAAAAAAAACACATGATAATATAACTTTATTCTCATCAACCAACCTTGAAAGCTGCAACAAATTTGACACAGTTCAATGGAAAATGTAAATTACTGAAGGATTATACTCTCTTCTGAGGCACTTACAGGCAGCACTGTTTTGTGAGTTACAGAAATGTTCTATCACAGTCAAGACAGACCAGTGGTCACCTGCTTCCTAATGTTTCTTGTTTGTCTTGCCTGCAACTCTGCATAGCACACATAGTGTGCTTTCTTTGAACAACCAATTTTAGAACCTTTACCTTCCCCATATGGTTTTTCCCCCTTTTGTAACACAACACCCTGCAAAGATCTGCCTGACCAAGAAGGATTGCCCCCCAGAAGACCATATCACTAGAAAGATAGAATAATTTAACAAGCTTGTGTTAGCTGTTATCAAGTGAGAAACTGAGCTTTGGAGAATTTCAGTAACTTCCCCCACATCAGCTAGCTGAGACTGAGAAAATAAACTCAGTCATATGACTCCACACTTTAGCGAAACATGAGCTACATACTTTCGATAACAGGGCATTTGTACCTTGGATCTTATCATTCTCCCTTTCTATGATGTTCAGAAATTAAGTACTTACAGCTAACTACTTTTATGGGACTAAAAGAAGGGTTGCAAATCGGGACTGCGGGAACAAAGTGGTTACTGCTTTTGTAAAATATCATTTGGTGAGGTACACAAGAAAGGTGGCAGTAATTGAAAATTCCAGGGGGAAATTCAATGCAAATTGCTTTTGGATAAGTCTGTATTCATGCATTCCCAGGACTAGCCAAGGAGCACTTTAGTGACCGCATGCCCTGCTAATTCTAAATCATTGAAGAAGTGGAAAAAATGCTTGGAATGGCAGAGGCAGCTGACCTAATCTGCACGGTGCTTTGAGACTGTAACATTGTGTCTTCACAGTCTGAAAAGGTTCTTGGAAAGAATAATGGTGCTTTGAGACTGTAACGTTGTGTCTTCACAGTCTGAAAAGGTTCTTGGAAAGGATAGATGTATTAAACAGTCTGACAAATGTTTTCTATCCACAGTTTTTAAATCAGTAAAATGATTATAGCATGTGACAATGGAAAACCCAAGTAATTAAAAACATTTACATAACATGGAGTTGTGTTTTTATTAAATAACATAAAACATCAAAATATTAAGATAGAATACTGTCAGGAAATCTTCAAAAGTTAATATACTGAGAAGTAAATAGAAAAAAACAAATCCCTTATAATAATATTTTAATGTGTTTTCCCTACCTTTTTTCCATGCATAACATAAGCACATTTTTATCTATATATAATTAAAGAACTATATATCTGTTTTGTGTCCTCTGTGGATTTATTCTTTGATTTAACCATTCTCATATAGCCAGAACCTTGCTGTGAACATTCTTGCACACATATATTTGTGCATTTATTATTGTTTACTCATGATCTAGCAACTAGATTGCCACTTAAAATTCATCTAGGATGCTGCTCACCAGAGATCCCTAAATAAATATATGATATTGCCATTGCTCTTAGTTGCCCAGAACTTGATGTTAAGTCTACTACTGAACTTATCACACACTCCTGTCACAGGACACAGAGAAATCAATTTAATATTGACCAAAGAGATTCCTCCTTGTTGGCTAGTGCTAATCATACCAGAAAGTACTATGCAGACTTCTGGGGGCAGGGAATGGGGGTGGAGGGGAGTGGGTCATCAACAGCCTTACCCAGCAGTCAACTCTTGTGAGCTACAACAATGGCCAACATAACAAGATATATTATCCATGGGCACAACAGTGGCACAAATGTTATGGCAGTATCCAACTGCTTTCTGATTGGAATTAAAGCCTATTCCACAAAAAGAAGTACTTGTCTGTTGTTGTAAATCTGGCTAAAAACTCATGAGGGAGGCTCATAGGCACCACAGATAAACCTACTACTATTATTTTGCTAAAAGGACATAGTATCAAATTACCTTCTAAATTTGCATTTCTCTACAGATTAGTACAGCTCCTCAAACTGCATCGTATGTTTCTTTGCGCAGTGGATGGCTGGTAATGAAGAAAGTCACAACTCATCAAAGTCCAGAGAATAAGTAACTGTGGAATGCTCAGCCACAAATGGGATATCCTTCCCCCATCAGGCTCCAGGATATTAAAAAATGTGGGTCATAATAGATTGCAGGAACCAGAGGTCTGTGAGGACCAGAGTGAAAACAGTGCCTTCTGGACATGAAAGCATTCCTGTCTATATTCATGAACTCATAACAGCTGTGGTGACCTGTACAAGACTAAAACAAAACCAATCCAGTAAACATTCCAGCTTGGAGTTTGGAGGAACTAATGAGTTCCCACTTCTAGTAGAGGAGCTATTGACAGCTGACAGCTTCACGGGGAGGGAGAGTCAGTTTTCTTTAAGGATAGGGTCTCTAGTAGGTCAGCCATGTTCCAGTGGGTAGTCCCCTCACGCATGAATAGGGGCAGCAGAAATTGGACTCAGTGGGTTATTAGAAGAGAAAAAAGGAATAAGTAAAGCTGGGATGGAGTAGGGAGTGAGAGGTGGATCTGAGAGGAATTAGGAGGAGGAGGAGGGGTTTTGGTCAAAATACATTACATTCATGTGGGAAACTCTCTAAGACTCACTCATCCTTGGGGCACAGTTTCACTCTAACGTAAGTCTACTCATATGTTCTATACCTAAAGACTATAACTCTTCTTTTTTATTTTTTGTTTTCTGATGTTGTTGTTTGTTGTTTGAGAAAAGTTCTTTCCATTATGTAGCTCTGGTTGTCCTATAACTTGCTATGAGACCACACTGGCCTCGAACTTATAGAAATCCACCTACCTTGGCCTCCCAAATGCTGGTAGTAAAGGCATGTGCTACCATGCTGGCCTTCTTTTTTTATTTCTTAAATTGTTTAGATTAAAAAAATTTTATGCAAGATAGTTGATCCTCCCACTCCATGCTCACTCAACTTCATGTTCATTCTCTCAAAAGAAGAGATGAACATAGAGTAAGAAACTAAAACAAAACCCAAAAAGAAAAAACAAACATACCGTAACAAAAGGAGACAAAAAACCAAGGAGTTATTTTGTGTTGGCCTGCCCTGGAGTGTGGTTGATGTTCAATTGGAGCAGGTTGTGCACAGCTAAGTTACTTATTAGGATCCTACCTAGGGGACAACACTGTGTACCAGGACCACCTGTTAGTACTGCGGCCCAGGTCAACTCCTGAAAGCAGTATACAATACATACAAGTCTCTGGAGTCCGCATAAAGGGCAAGGTTCTAGAAAAGTCAGCGACTCCTGCAACACCATCCCGGGCAGATCCTCTATGCTCCGGATGCAGAGCTCTGGGAGCCAGTTTCAGATGGCGCCGGTGTCCGTTTAGTCCCTGTCAACCTCTGACCTCTGCTGCCCTGTGGCCTTCTTGTGCCTTCTGCAGCCTGTGATTTGCTCTCTTCCCAGGCACCTGCATTTCCTGTTCCTCCTCTGCTTCTTAGAGGAAAAGATTAATCCGTGGCATGAAATCTTGCAACTTGGTAGAAATTTAAGGAAAAAACTATTCAGGAACTTGTTCCTATCGATTTACATAGTCCTGCAAAGAATGGTTCCTCTTTGCTCCTGACTAAATGTGGCCTGTTCTTCCTCTTACCACAAACTGTCTAGTTCTATGTTTGGTTTGCTTCTTAATTGTGATGGGGCCTTTGTCCAAGATTCTAATTGAATACTCTGTAAACTTGAGCTCACATTTAAGAGGAGGGGAATGGAATTGAACATATAATCCACTGAATTATTTTTTTCCATGACCAGCATGTATGAGTTTTACAACTTTTGAAATAAAAATTACTACCTTAAGACATAAGTCAGAAAAGCAAAACCGTTTGAAGAGTTGCCAGTCCTTGGTTTTTACCTAATATAAATCCTTTCCTGAGAGGTCTTTACAACAGCTTATTTCCTCATTACAAAAGAAAGATGGCTGTATTTCTCAGTTGCTCCTATTTGTACTCTTAATGCTGCAAAACACAAGGAAAGCAAAAAGTAGAGACGTTGCTTCTAAGAAAATGGATTATCCTAATCCTAATGACTGAGTAGCAAACTGATTATCCAATTGTTTACTTTCATCAGAATTGAAGACTTAACTTGTCAACTCACATACATTTAAAAATAGTCTTTAAAGGCAATTGTGAAGAGATTAGTGTGTAACTAGGAAAGACCTCAAAATGATATTGATACAAGAACCTTTTTCTATTTTTATCTCTGTATCTCAGCAGTTTCTCATCACTTAAAATATACACACTAAATAAATAAATAAAAATGGTGGTGAGGCAAGAGAGATGGCTCAGTGGTGAAGAGCACTCTTTGCTCTTGAAGAGGACCCAGGTTTATCCCAGACTCACAACCATCTGTAACTTTATTACTGATGCCCTTTCACCAACATCAAATCATACTCACTTGAAAGGTAAAAATCAACCAGATCTACCCATCTTCTTGTAAAAGTTTAGCCTTTGTGTTGTTGACATGTAAATTTCTTTTTTAAAAAAATGTTTATGTGTTATTATTGTATGTGTATGTGTGTGTGCGCTAATTCTAGCCTTTTAGTTCCTTCCCTGAGTTCCTGATTTCTCTCAGTAACAGATTATGACTTGGAAATGACAAAAAACCTCCTTTCCACCTAAATTATGTTTGGTTTGAGTTTTCTATCACAACAACATAAAAGAAATTAGAACAAATGCATTTTTAAAATTTACTTCCTGAGAAAGAATTTCTGCATGTACACAATGTCTTTTGACCAAACTCGCTCTCCATTTCTCCAACTCTTCCTAGTATCTATACCTCATCTCCCAACCTCTCTCTCTCTCTCTCTCTCTCTCTCTCTCTCTCTCTCTCTCTCTCTCTCTCTCTCTGTGTGTGTGTGTGTGTGTGTATGTGTGTGTGCCCATGCCATCAATTAGTGCTACCTGTATATGAGCATAGGACCATCTACTAGATCATGGGCAATGCAGGTTGTCTCTTCGCTGTTAATTGTTTCTTTTGATATAAATATTTTTCATTTTGATAAAATATCATTTGTCTAATCCCTACACTTGATATATCTTATCCAAAAATCCTTGACTATTCTAATGTTGTAACGTATTTCTTTTAAGTGTTCTAGTAATTTTATAATTTTATGTTTTACATTTAACTTGTCCAAATTGAGCAGATTTTTGTAGCTGTTGAGATACTATTTACTTTTGTGTATGTGGCTATCTTATTTTCCAGACATTTTCTATTTTTAGTTTCCTTGTTCCATCACATACTTTGCAGTTGGGGGTCTGCTCTCTGTCAAGTTAGTGGAATAGAATATGCTTAAAGCAAATGGGTGCAACCTTCAAGTGCTGAGCACCACACAAGAAAAAATCCATCTATCTTGAAAAAGGACGGAGCTTTTAAATAGAACTCGGCTAACTAACACATGGCAACTTCCCCCTCCTTGGGAATTAAACTTGTTTTCTCCAAAATAGAACCAAATGCTAAGAGCCAACACTTATTATTAGACATGTTTATATCTGGAAACAACACTGCTTGGTGAAATAACTAAACTAACTCCACAGTGGATGTTGTAATCATTTTGGTTACTTTGCAATCTCTCCCAGACTTCATATCCCATAATAACTCCCCATCAAGTCCCTACAACCCTTATCATTAAAGTCTTTTAGAAAAAAATCAATACATTATATAGGAATGTTCTTAAGTACAAACAGGTGTTCCTTACATTTTTTACTTTTACAATCTATGTATACAATCCTAAAGACTCATTTTATTTTGATTTTTACATTCTATGTATACAATTCTAAAGACTCATTTCATGCTGGAAAGATGGCTCAGCAGTTAGTAGTACTCACTATTGTTTCAGAGGATCCAGATTCAGTTCCTAGTACCTATGTTAGGTAGCTTCCAACCACCTTTAACTTCAGGGTGATTTGATACTTCTGGCCTTTGCAGGGCACTCTCTCTCTCTCTCTCTCTCTCTCTCTCTCTCTCTCACACACACACACACACACACACACACACACACACACACAGAGAGAGAGAGAGAGAGAGAGAGAGAGAGAGAGAGAGACACACAGAGAGAAAGAGATTTTTTTTAAAAGTCTCCATTGACTAAGGTAATATCTAACAGTTTGCAAGAACCAGAGTCATATTGCATGTCAAAATAAAGTTCATGTGCAGAGCGGTGGTGGTGTTTCATGCCTTTAATCTCAGCTCTCAGGAGGCAGAAGCAGATAGATCTCTGTGAGTTCGAGGCCAGCCTAGTCTTCAAAGAAAGTTCCAGGGCAATCTCCAAAGCAATAGAGAAACTTTGTCTTGAAAAACAAAACAAACAAACAAAAAATGAAGTTCA
This sequence comes from Mesocricetus auratus, assembly GCF_017639785.1. NCBI lineage: Eukaryota > Metazoa > Chordata > Mammalia > Rodentia > Cricetidae > Mesocricetus > Mesocricetus auratus. The sequence continues at coordinate 45,577,049 of NW_024429184.1, read as the reverse complement.
TGTTGGCTATGGTTGTGCACACTTGAAAATCTCAGCATTCAAGAAGCTGAGGAAGGAGGGTATTAAATTCAAGGGCAGATTGGACTATGTAGCAAGAAAGAAAGGTCCATCAAAATGTCTCAGCAGGTAAAGGCAGTTGTCACCAAGCCTGACAACTGAATTTCATCCCTGAGACTTACATGGTAGAAGAAGGGAACCAAATTTACCAAACTGTCTTCTCAGTTCCAAACATGAGCAGTGGCACATTTATACATATTCATACACACACACACACACACACACACACACACACGGACATGTACACAAGTAATGCATTTTAAAGACATAGAAATAAGTATATGAATACTGTGCTCATCAAAATATTTGAAATTTACGTAATCTCATTATTAGAAAAAATGTTAAATTTCAAGAACAATAAAAACATAAACTTATAGCTGATGGTATAGCTCAGGTGGAGAAGTCCTTGCCTAGAATGTGTAGGCCTGAGTTTGTGAAGTTGGCTTTATTCATGTTTGTCCTGAGGTTCAGGCAGCACCATAGGTTTGGGCTTTGGGTGAAGGCAACTGTAGTGGTTGGAATGTAATTCACCTCCACATGCCCCCATCCTGTCCATCCCGGCATGCATAAGCTCATAGAGAGTGACACTATTGGGAGGTGTGGCCTTGCTGAAGTAGGTGTGGCCTTGCTGAAGGAAGAGTGTCATCGTGGGGCAGGCTTTGAGTGTCACAGTCCCTTCCTATTGCCTTTTGATCAAGATGTAGCCAGCACCATGTCTGCTTGCACAACACTACGCTTTCCGAAATGATGATAATGGACTGAATCAATGAATTGTAAGCCACCACCTCAGTGAAATGTTTTCCTTTATAAGAGATGCCGTGGTCATTGTGTCTCTTCATCGAAATAGAAACTCTGACTAAAACAGCAGCACACTATGAGGTGAACACATCAGACCCAGGTGTCACATCTTAAGGCAGAAAAGAGAGAAGGGAAGAGGAAGGTGAGTGTAGAAACAGGGCAGGAAGGACGTTGTCAACCCCTTCATGGGTACGCTCTCAGTGACCTAAAGCCTCCCAGCAGAGCCAGCTCCTAAAGCTCCATAGCTCTGATACTACCACTGCCAGTCTCAACCCAACCTCAGCAGTAAGAAAATAAAGGGAAGATGAGTTCCTTTCTCTTTGTGTAGTTTCATAGTCTGGCTTTTTAAATTAAAAACCACTTTTGCCACAGAGTCTAGCAAGGCAGTCCAAATCTTTGGACATTCAGTTTCAGTCTCCCCAGTAGCCACCAGGCCCAGCTCTGCGTTTCATCTCTGCTGCTCTTAGAATGTCAGTGAACAGCTTGGTTTCTAGATGAGCTGTTCAAGCCCCCTATCCTGTGTTACAAATTGGCTATTTGTTGCTGTCTGAGAGTTTCTTTGCTGGAAGGTTGGTGCCCAGTTAGCAGTACTGAGAGATGGTGGAATGGTGAAGAGGTAGGGCTGAGTAGGAGGTACTGAGATGATGCAATGTCATCCTTAGAAAAGATTAACGCTCTTCTCCCAAGAGTTAACCCTTATAGGACTGAATTGTGTAGTTTAAGAGGGGGTTGTCAAACCTTACATGTTTGGTCACATTCTTTTGCATATGCTTTTTGCCACTGTCACACAAAATGTCATATACAGTCATCTACTATGCTATGGCAAACCATGAGAAATAAGAGATTCTTCCACTCCCCATGTAGAACATTCTATTGACCGTTTAAGAGGAAATTTGGGTTATCTCTACTATCTGGATGTAACACGACAACCAGCTCTTCCCCTGCTTTTTGTATACCAAAGGCTAATGTTCAAGCTTCCTTCTCTGTTACTGTGATAAAATATTCTGACCAAAAGCAACCTGGAGAAGAAAGGACTTATTTCAGCATACCCCTCCTGGCAACAGTCTACCATAGAGGGAAGTCAGGGCAGGAACTTAAGTGGGAGCCTACTGGGAAAGCTGTCACAGAGGGTTTGTTTCCTCTAGCTCGCCATTAGGCAGTTTTCTTCTACAACCCAGGACCTCCTGCCCAGGGGTGGAAGCACTCACCAATGGGCTGGGCTCTCCACCAACAGTCAAGACAATTCTCCACCCACACAACCAAGGCCAAAGTGATCTGAGCAATCTCTGAAATGAGATTGTCTCTTCCCAGGGGCTCCTAGCTGTGTAAAGTTGACAAAAACTGACCAGAACAGCTAATGTGGAGAAACGATTTACTAAAATTAGAAATGCAGCCAGGTAGTGGTGGTACATGCTTTTAATCCCAGCACTCAGAAGGCAGAGGCAGATGGATCTCTGTGAGTTCAAGGCCAGTCTGGTCTACAGACAAAGTTCCAGGACAGCTATGGTCACAGAGAAACCCTATCTTGGGGGGGATATTAGAAATGTATTTTAGACTTAAAATTTCCTTGATGTTGTTTAGGTTCACATGGGCTATTTTGTATAATGCTCTTGGGAGTGCCTGACAAGTGTTTTCTAGGTGTCACTTGTTATTATTTACCTTGCTTACTCTTATCTTCTGACCCCTTAGAGTCATGACAGTCACACACTTTGCATCTCTGCCTAAGACTGCTTTCAACAATTAGCATAACATACAAAGGTCAAAACCCAAAGATGTGATGCCACTGCCACTGGTCTAACTTCTACACTATTTCAGTTCTCATTAAAGTTTCCTTTTCAAAGAGAAAGAGGTGTGTGTGTGTGTGTGTGTGTGTGTGTGATGTTTATGTGTATGTAGGTATGTGTTTATTGAAGTGTTATATCTTCAATAAAGTGGTGTGTTTGGGGGGTTGTTGTGGAATATTAGTTGAAGATTGTTACATGTATTTAAGGTGTCAAGCATTTGTTTAATGATGCAAAGATGTGTTGCATTCTTTTATATTGACATTTGTTTAACTTTGTGCAGCTGTGCTACTTTTCCTGTCTAAAACACCTGATTGGTCTAATAAAGAGCTGAATGGCCAATAGGTAGGCAGGAGAAAGGATAAATGGGGCTGGCTGTTAGCGAGAATAAATGGGAGGAGAGATCTGGGAAAAAAGACCAGGGAGCAAAAGGAGGAGAGGAGGACTCCAGGGGCCAGTCACTCAGCTACACAGCAAGTCATGGAGTAAAAAGTAAAGAAAAATATACAGAAATAGAAAAAGGTGTAAACCCAGAGGCAAAAGATAGATGGGACAATTTAAGAAAAGCTGACTAGAAATAAGCCAAGCTAAGGAAGGGCAGTCATAAGAAAGAATAAGGCGCCAGGCGTTGGTAGCGCACACCTTTAATCCCAGCACTCGGGAGGCAGAGGCAGGTGGATCTCTGTGAGTTCGAGGCCAGCCTGGTCTACAAAGTGAGTTCCAGGACAGTCTCCAAAAGCTACAGAGAAACCCTGTCTCAAAAAACCAAAAAAAAAAAAAAAAAAAAAAAAAAAAAAAGAAAGAAAGAATAAGGCTCCGTGTATGTTTTGGGAGCTGGGTAGCAGGCCCACCAAAAACCAAAGAGTAAAGAGTAAAAAAGCAACAACAACAGGGGACATATGTGCAAAAGACAGGGATGTGATTGCTCACTACTACAATCAATTCAATGAGTGTGCCTGCGAGGGTATTTCTTGAGAGGTTCCACTAAGCAGGGACAACCACCCAACTTGTGGTGACTTGTGGCAGAACCATCCCATGGTAATAAGAAAGGTATTTGAGTTGGGCTGAAGAGATGGCTCAGGTTAAAGGCCATCTGGCCTGCAGGTAGAACAATGAATAAATAATAAATAAAATCCTTACAAATGATATTTGAGTAAGGTAAAAAATTTTACTCAAATTTTGGCTGTAATAACACCTAAATTAATCACAGAGTTTACAGGTCATCCTTTACTTTCAAAGAAAAATGCTGGTTGCACAAAGACCGAACATGTTGGTCTCCAGAGTTTTCCTCTTAGAAATATAAGCAGGAAGAAGCTGGATCATTGCCCTTTGGGAAATTTTGGCACTCCAAAAGCAGAGGAGGTAGGGAAAACAGCCATGAGGCAATTCCTAGGAACCCAAGTTACCACAGTGGTGGTTAGTTGTCTTTTCATCAAGCCTCCCTTGGTGGTCCATAGTACTACCTGGGCCTGGGGCATCCATAGGAGGTAACTGAAGGACCTATTGAAAGGACAGGTACATGAATAAAGGTGTCAACTACAAACAGGGAGTATAGTATATATGGAAGCCACATTGGCCCCAGGATGATAGAACTTCTTCTCTACAGGCTTCTAACCCATTTGGAATCAATTCAGCTTGTAGCTGAGCCACGTGCCGAAACTCAGCATGTGTACATGCTTTCCTTTCTGACTTGCTCAGCCTCTCTGCTTTGTATCCCAAGTCTGGCACTAGGATTCTGTTGCAAGATAAAATTCCAGAGCCCAGTTGGACTTGATTCAGATTTTGAAGAGGCCTATCTTGTTCCATGTGCTAATGTCATTTCCCAGGAGTCTTCCTGGCCTCCAGTCTGTTGGGACCTATCTCAGCTTTTTTGCTTATCTCACAGCACATGGAATCCTGAGCTGTAAATTCTGCCAAAGTAGTTTTATTGGGTATAATTATATACCAAATACTAATAATAATAATAATAATAATAATATACTAAGCAGTGTGTATTTCAGTAGGAAATACAAAGAATTGTATTGTACCTTAGGAATGATGAATACTCAGAAACTCCATAACATAGATCAGATCTGCCAATTTTTTCAAAGAGAAAAGTAGTTTAAAAAATCCTATTTACTCTCTTTGAATCTGATACAAGTAAATATAATTAGAATGTTCATAAAGAAGCCCAAGACTTTGTATGGTAACTTAAAATTAATAAAAAGCTAAATGTTTACTTTTTCAGAAACAACCAATTAGATTTAATTAAGTCACAAGAATCAATAGAATAGTAAAAATTTATGAAGACTTTCACACAATACAGAAACCTACACATTTTTAGGTTAACACATCAAATACAAGTTGGTACTAGAAATACCCACCCTGCAATACAAATATGTGAATCAAGATGAACCACAATGGAAGGGCTCATGTACTGTTAAGCTACAAAAAATTAAAAACCCTGATTGAAAAAGCAGAAGCAGGCAGATATCTATGAGTTCCAGGCAAGCTTGCTGGTCTACACATTGATTTCTAGGCCAGGCAAGCCTATACAGTGTGACACTGTGGCAAAAACCAAAATAAAACAAAAACTCGTAACACTGCAGTTACCATACATATGATGGATTACCGGGGCTAAGTCTTTTTTCTACCTGCTATTCCAGAGTAATTAATATTAACATACTTTTCGCTGGGCGGTGGTGGCGCACGCCTTTAGTCCCAGCACTCCGGAGGCAGAGGCAGGCGGATTTCTGTGAGTTCGAGGCCAGGCTGGACCGACAGCCTCCAAAACAATACAGAGAAACCCTGTCTCATAAAACCAAAAAAAAAAATTAAAGTTAAAACATACTTTTTAATTTCCAAAGTACTCTGACTTAGATGACTGCCAGTTCTTGCTAGCTAAACAGATTGAAATCTGTTATCATGCTCATGAGTGTGATGTTGGGATACTAAGTGTGTGATGTTGGGATAATGACAAACATGCACTAAGAGCATCCTGACCAAAGTGTGACTAAGTTTATTGCACAGATACAGGGTTTTTGAGGGGATGACTCGTCTGTGACATGGGAAAACCTCTGTCCTTGACACGGAGAGAAAGCTTATCTTCTGTTGAGACTGTGAAATTGAATACAGTCACAGCAAGCCAGCACTTCAGTCTGTGGTTAGCTGTGCAGTACAAATTCATTCTGGGTGCTTGCCTCAAACAATCCTAAGCAGATGTCTGCATGGTAACCAGTCAGGATATAACAAAATACACCAATCTAGGCAAATGTAAAACTGCCTGTGGTTAAGATTCTGTGTCCTCAGCACACATCAGCCAACCAAGATGAAGAAATGAGTCACTCCAAGGAAGCATCAGCAGGGACAACAAATAGAATTTGTATAGCAAGGACTAGAAAAGGGACATGGTCTTCTTGGTAAGGCACTCTAAAATTAATAAGGAAGAATATAGTCATAGTGAAAGACAAGAGAGAATTGTTGATAAGAGCAGGAAGTTTTGTAAGAAAGTCAAACAGAATCACCTTGCAAATAAAATACATACTCAAAAGAAAAAAATAAAAAGTAAAAACAGTATATGGAAAGTTCAAGTCACTTTTCTTTCATGAGTTTATCTTAAAGCATTGGTGGTTTGTGATATTTAGATCTGGAGATTAAGTCTTGAATATGTAGGCATTTTAGAGTAGTTTTCCCTCATTGAAAATGCACGTAGAAGTTAGCTGTGTTTTCATTTTAGTTGCTGTTTGTTTCAATTTATCTCAAATTCTAACTTTAAGTTCTGGATACCATACTAAATTTATTGCATACTTGACAGTGTTCATTAATTTCTCTATGGTACATAAATTGACATTAAAATTCAGGTTCCTTGATAGTCCTATAAAGGAATACCCTTGCTAAACACTGCAGTGTAATAGGCCATTAGTTAATCTAATAATTATTTTAAGTATGTTGCAGCTGACACATAACCCAAAACAAAATAACTACTTATGATTAAAGACTTTATTTATAGGACTTACAAAGATTTATTGTTAGACTGTGAACAAAGATGAGGATCTAGTTATTCTAGTAATACTAAACAGAACATCATCATTACATAAACAAAGTGATCTTATCATAAAAGTAAATATTCAAGTTAGGTTTTAAGGAATTTAATATGTTAACAATTCCTACCTTAGAACAAAACATGTAAAAAATAAATTATAAAATAACAGGATTAAATTCCTTAAAGTATTAACTGCTTTAGCATAAAACATACTAAAAAATTAAATTACGGTGGACATTAAAGTAATCTGTTCTCTGGGTATTCGACATCATTGTGCTTGGTTTCAGCTTTAGGAAGTAAATAGAAAACAGTAGTGAATAAACTGGGCCTAGAGGTACATGCCAATAATCACTGCTACTTGAGAGGCTAATGTAGTAAGCTTAAGGCAAGGCAGAGAAGCTTAGTTAGCCTTTATGTAAAAATGAAAAGCTAAACAACTTCTGGGGGCTCAAGAGATGACTTAGTAAAGCGTCTGCTGCATAAGCATAAGGACCAGCACCCACATCAGAGATGAGCATGGTGGTCCACATTTGTAATCCCAGAGCTACAAAGCAAGAAATGCTGGATCTCAACGTCACTGGCTAGCCAGTCTAGCTAATAGGTAAGCTGCAGGGTCAGTAAGAGACTGTCTCAAAAAATGAAAAGTGGAATGATGAAAGAAGACATCTAACAACAACCTCTGGCCCCCAAACACATGTACAGACATGTGCATACGTATCCACATGCCCACACTCACACAGGAACACAGGCTTCAGGACAAGGGTAACGTGCTTACCCATGCCCTCTTTATGTAGCCAAGGCAGGTTTTGAGCTCCAGATCCCTCTGCTTCTACTTCTGCAATTCTGGGATTACACATATAGCTAAAAGCAGTTAGAAGGGTTGAGATGTAGCTCAGTGGTAGAGTGCTTGCCTAGCAGGCAGAAGTCCTGAGTTTAATAACAGTAAAACACCCTCTCTCCACTCACCACTTTCCCCCCAAAGCAGTAGATGTTAAAAAGAAGAGTCTTTGCTAGGTATCCCATAGGGATCTGAGATCAAAGATAATTATACATCCCAAAGCACTGCTGAGCTGTAAGATCTTATCACGAACTGGGAACTCGGCCTTTTAAACCCAAATGGTAAGAGCAGAATACAAAAATACACTTTGAAGGGAGAAAATAGTACCTTTTAGATGACCCTGTTTTGTGGCATACATTTGAATTCTAAAGCCTATAGATTGAAATGAAGGAAAGGGATCCCTTTCAAAAAGAAAAAACAAAAAACCACCTTGCTACGCTATGCAGGATGCCAAGTTTGTGTCCAACCCAGACTACATAGTGAGATCCTGTGTCAAAACCAAAAGTAATCAATGAAAAATAAAATAAAATATTAACAGCTTATTTCAAGCTCACAACTGATAAGAAAATACTATATAATAGAAAAGCAAGCTAAATTATAATTTATGTTAATCTTTATTTTATATATTATATAACTGAAGTTTACAGGAGTAAAATAACTTGACTGAACTTTTACAGACACTTAACAGACAAAAGGAGATTAAAGGCCAGGTCTTCTGACTGCTAGCCAAGACAGCACTGGGAAACAGAACATTTGCCCTGGGAGATTTGGAACTCCATAGACTTTATGTAACCATGTAATGCTAGCACATTCTAAACACATATTATATAACATGACTAAACACATACTTTTTTAGGAAGAAAATGAGACAAATTCTATTTAAAAGGGCACTGAAGTTCAACAAATACTTGTGTTGGTGTTGAGTGTTTCAGACACTTAAGGTTTATTAGTGCTTACAGTGAAAAAGATCCATCATCTTACTGTTTTATATTCTAGGGGGCTTAAACATAGCATAAAAGATCTAAGTATGGAAATTAGATTAGAAGTGTTATGATAAAAATGTTTAGAAGGGGACCCACTGGGGGTTTGTTTTGAGACAGGATCTCTATGGAACTCTGGTTAACCTGGAACTCAGTGTATCAGGCTGACCTTGAACTCATAGAGATTCTTCTGCTTCTGCCTCCTGAGTGCTGGGATTAAAGGAGAGCACCACCATGCCTAGCATTGGTGGGTACCAATTTTAACACAGAGGGAAGGATGCCTTTTTAAACAGAGTGATGGTTCAGCCTCATTGAGCAGATAAGAGATTTAGCCATGAGCATAATGGTAAAGTCTGTCAGGCAGAGAAAACAGGCAGCACCAAATTCTAAGAGCTTGCTTGGTGAGAACAGGGGTAGTCATGAGAGGAATGAGAGAATATGGGGAACATCTAATGTTTGCTACAGTAAATTGGGGAAAGGCATTTTGGGAGGAGGGATTTTAAACAGGGTTAACCCTGTCAATAAAACAAAAGCTACACTTTTCCTATTTATACCATAACTATGAAGAGCTGAAAAGCATGTGCACAGAGTGCTTGCCATGTATAATGCTCTCTGGATTGGATCACCAACACTATAAATCTGGAGTGGTGGCACAGGTGTACAATCCCAGCACTGGGGAGGTGGAGGCAGAAGGATCAGAATTTTAGCATCTTCTTTTACAGGGCCAACCTAGGATACATAAAACCCTGTTTCAAAACAAGGACAACAACAACAACAAGTCTTGGGAAAAAATAAAAGAGTGAAGTTCCATTTCAGATTTTTAACTCAATTACAAATATCAGAATGAAAATGTTTGAAAATAGGGATATTGAGATGTTCCTGTAATCCCAGAACTCAGGAGGTAGTGGAAGGAGCATCGCAGTAATTTGAAACCAAGCTGGTTAACACGGTGATTTTCAGGCTAATCAGGATGGCTTAGTACTCCGTCTCCCCCAAAGAAAAGGGCCAGTGTGACCATTTTTTCAATTCACTGTTGACTGTTCAGGAACTGGATGATTTGGAGGTCCCTTCCATGCAAACTTAATTGGCAGTGGAGGGAAATGTGAAAGCTCAAGCATAAAGAGGGTGTTCTAGAAACACCACGCAGTCACGGTTAAGAAACACTACTCTTCTCAGAGTGCAAAACTGTTTCCTCCCATTCCTGCCCCCAACAACTGCTTATTTCTCATCATAACTACTCCTTTCCCTTCTCTGCAATCCAGAGCTCCAACATCACAAATCCTACCTGCAGAAGGGGTAGGGACATGGTTGGCTCGACAAACCTTGAGAACAAAGCTGTCCAATATTCAATCATACATTTTGCTATTGTTATGATAGAAAAATATTCTGTCTCAGTCCTCAGAAAAGTCCGTTTCATACATGTGTGCCTGGCATAAATATGTAACATGGATAAAGCAGGCTGAATGGAAAAAAAAAGAGATCCCCAACCCATCCTTCTCCACCCCTCCTAATTTTGTTACCCAGAGAAAACCAGTGTTTACTTGTGGGAACACCAGACCTTGAGCAGAGACCCACTTCCCCATCAGCCTGGGAGTAGGCAGCTGTAAGACAATGCTTACTAAAAACATGTTTACTAAAAAATAATACAATGCCCGGGGCAATAAGTTCCTGAAAAGGGCTGGTCCACGGGAACCGCCCTGACCTTGACCTTGTCCAAAGACTAACCGCCTCTTCTGACACACCCAAATCAGTTTTCTGGTGTCAGAGCAGAACCAGCCAGGAGTGGAGAGCAGAAGCTTTTCTGGAGGGAGGCCTTTCTTGGGAAGTTTTCTTTTTTTTTTTTTTTTTTTTTTTTGGTTTTTCGAGACAGGGTTTCTCTGTGGCTTTGGAGGCTGTCCTGGAACTCGCTTGGTAGTCCAGGCTGGTCTCGAACTCACAGAGATCCGCCTGCCTCTGCCTCCCAAGTGCTGGGATTAAAGGCGTGCGTCACCAACGCCCGGCGGGAAAGTTTTCTTAAGCCTTTTTGGGGCCTGCTTAAAGTTTTCTTTTACACCGTTGAACGAGTCTCTGTGTTGTCAATCCCGGACACCCTCCGCACATTCTCGGACACAGACTGCGCAGCACTTAATACCCTCATCCATGTAAGAAATATGCTTACGATATTAATTCTTGATTATTGTTAAATCTTGCCTAAACCTCATAACACAGATTTAATACATTTTACTATCCCAAAATTTCTCTACCCACAACACCTAATTATATCACTTCTGTTAGTTTTCCCACTGATTACATTTCTGATTTTAAATCTGTATTTCAATTCATATTTATTTCAACTATAGGCAATATAGCACCACTTCAATTTTGTACCATAACCCTGTGTGATTTCACTTCATCTTGGTTTAAGGACAGAGAGTTCAAAACTATCTTTACTTTTCCAAGGTTAAAGTTACAAGACCTAAAGGTCTAAGGCATGGCTACTGTAGAATGTTTGTTTGGTCTTAGTTGTGGATGTCTTGTCTAAATGAGTCTTGGTCTGATGTGGGGTTACTCTTAACAATCAAGGCCAGATAACGATTTAGTCTAAGGCTTTGTTACTAAATGTTTAGAGAATTAAGGAAGAGAGTCTGTTTCTTCCTTGTATCATAATATAGAAAGTTTTTTTGCCATTTTCCCCTTTTTGGTTGTGGTATATTGGAATGTTTAAGAATAAACATAAATGTAAGTATTCACTGGATTGACCTCCTGATTCTATCCCGTGTCTCTGTCTTTTCCTTAGCCTCTCTATCTGCCATTTCTCAATCCACACTCCTCTCTCAGGTACGAACTGGGCAAGTCAGCTGGAGCCGACTGAAGCCCCACAAAGTCTGGTTCCACAGAGACTGGCGTTACAAAGTGGGGCTACCACAATCTTCCATGCTTAACATTCACCACCAGCTTGGTGAGGATAATGGAGAGCTTCTGATTTAGTTTATAGGATTATAAATCTGAAAATGGGTATTTATTTTGTTTTTATGTAAGCATCATTCCCTGTCCAGTCAAGTTTCATTCTGCTGCATTCTTACCAGACATTTTTGTCACAAAGCCATCACAATTGGATTTTGAATTGCAGTTTTACTTTTGTCTTTAAAGTCTACTTTTATGGCAGCCATTATTAGGACATGTTCTTCAAATATTTCCAAGATACTATCATATATAGGAACTCCTTCTTATTATAGGCAATTATTCCTTACATCCTTGTAGTCTTTTAATCTAGATAGCAGGCCTCCAAGCTCAAAGCCATTATCTGGAACTTTCAGAGGTTTACCTTCTAAATCTCTGTCCTGTTGATGACAAATCTTCTGCTAGTCTGATTTTTTCACTCCTTTATAGATCTTTTCTGCTCTTCTTATATACCTTCATGCAAGTTTTTTTTTCCTGTTCAGTTTGCAATAGGGGAAGGTCATCTCCATGTGCAAACTGTATCATCTTTTTCTTTTCTTCTTTCTTCTTTTTTTTGGGGGGGGGACAGGGTCTCTCTATATGAAGCACTGGCTGTACTGGAACTGTCTATGAACGATACTGGCATCAAACTCTCAGAGATCTACCTGCCTCTACCTCCCAAGTGTTGGGATTGAAGACATGCCCCACTACTCCTGCTTCTTACTTTTCAAGCATTTTCTTGCTATGCATCCCATCCAACATCTTCTACTCTCCCGTTCTGAAAAAATATGTATACATATACATAAAACCTGTTTTTTTGTTTTGTTTTTGTTTTTACGAGACAGGGTTTCTCTGTATTATTTTGGAGGCTGTCGGTCCAGCCTGGCCTCGAACTCACAGAGATCCGCCTGCCTCTGCCTCCCGAGTGCTGGGATTAAAGGCGTGCACCACCACCGCCCGGCCTAAAACCTGTTATCTTTTGTCGAATGAGATGTCTCAATTTTTGTTTCTTCTCTAATTTTATAATGCAAACAGTGCCTATATATTGAGCTTACAAGCTGTAAAACATGTGAAGTCTGACTTATGTTCATCCCTTCCATTTAGTTCAAAATACACCCAACCTCAGCCCTGCCTGCTGAGTTTACTTGGGTGTTATCTGTGGGTTTTAACACAAGCCAGGTTCTACTATACAACAGTGAACAAGAAACAGAGTTCTGATCTCATAAACTAAGTTTGTAGCAGAGAAAGGAAAATAAAAAGAAAACATAAAAATAAAGCATGACAGGCATGACTGTAGACTGTCTGCAGCTGTAGCTTTCTGACTGGGCACACAGCTTTTTGCTCAGACAGTGATGGGATCTTACAGTGTAACTTGGGAATTTTTCTGAATCCTACCCACATTATGTTTCTTCTGCTCTCTTATAATTCTCTAGAGAAACTTGTATAAAACATAATGTATGAAATTATTTTTATTGTCTGTAAAATCTCTGCAGGGAAACTGGATTGTTGCAATAGTAACAAAAACCTTTAAAAGGATTTATTTAGGTGGGAAGCCTCCTAGATTTTTTTTCCCCTGGAAATCAAACTGCAGGGTCAAACCTCACCTGAAGTCTTCAACACAGCTTCTATGCCCAGTTTTTTGTTTTGTTTTGTTTTGTTTTGTTTTGTTTTTCGAGACAGGGTTTCTCTGTGGCTTTGGAGGCTGTCCTGGAACTCACTTTGTAGACCAGGCTGGCCTCGAACTCACAGAGATCTGCCTGCCTCTGCCTCCCGAGTGCTGGGATTAAAGGTGTGCGCCACCAACGCCCGGGCCTATGGCCAGTTTTGTATATAATCACTGAAGTATTCCTAATACTTCCTATCTAGGGTAGAAAACTGAACTGATGATTTAGTTCCAGCATCATCTGAGTTAAAGGCACAGCTGCTTATGGTACCAAGGAGGATCAATGGCCTTGATGATAACAAGCATCGCCAGCTTCAAGTTAATAAAAGAATACACTTTCTAGAATCTCTCCTGGAACTTTCTGAGCATTTTGTGATCAAGTTGTTGGTTTTTGTGACACTGTCCAATGCCAGGTTTGCCCAGAGTAAACAAAATGAAACTGTTTTGAATGCTTAAAAACTTGTGTGTAGGAAATGCAAAAACATACTATCTTGGCTCTGGTTACAATAATACCACAGTTTAGAAGGCTTAAACACTAGGAAATTATTTTCTCACAGCTCTGACACCTTTAAAATGTTAGGGACTGGAGAGGCTCCCATCACAGAACTCCAACAACTTCAGCTCCAGGGGAGTCCCACACCCTCTTATGGTTTCTGTAAGCACCCACATTCATGTACTCATTCCTGCCTTGTATGTCCTGTGTATCAGTGATTTAAAAGTACTTGTCAAAAATACATTAAATAGCCGGGCGGTGGTGGCGCACGCCTTTAATCCCAGCACACAGGAGGCAGAGGCAGGTGGATCTCTGTGAGTTCGAGGCTGGGCTGGACCGACAGCCTTGAAAACAATACAGAGAAACCCTGTCTGTCAAAAAACGAAACAAAAAAAAAATACATTAAATACAAACCAAAGTAATCCTGAAATCTGATGTGCCCACTTTATTTTTCTGCAACTATTGGAAAGCAAAAAAATCCTACAATTTAAAACGAACCCATAAAGGAAAAAATGTATAATAGGATAACAGTATGAATATTAGAAGCATCATCTGATATGTCACATCGTTGATACAAAAAACAAACAAACAAAAAACCCACAGCTTTCCTCTTAAAGGAAATAAGAGAAAATTATTCAGGAGCTATTTTGAGTGACCTGGGAACACAGATTTAAATGACCTAAAATTTCATGTTCCAACTGGAAGCAATTTATGAAGCTTTACAGAACAAAAACTCAAAGTAAGTTTAAAATACATTGGTCTAGTTTACTAAAGCACATCAGAGAGGCAGGTACAGCAAGATGAGGGAAGCTTCCCTATAGACTCAGGATGCTATCTTATTGCATTCTTAAGATTTTGGTTAGTGGAAGCTAGTGTTCTGCTAAGTTACTAGGTTCCAAAAGGTATTGTATCTACTAGTCACAAGATGTTAGTTCACACATAGAGATGGCCAAGTAATGGCTTATTCTGCAATGCTAGAACTAGGCCAAGATAAGGTTATTTGTCTTTGGACCTGCAGCATTCCAAGCTTTCCACTATTCTGCAGTTACAGTCAATCAAGTCTCTGCAGACACAGCTTCTTTCCAGAAATTCTCCTTCACAAATGTTAACACATTAAATGCAAAATGAACTGTCATACTGCTATTATGCCAAAGAGGTGAAAAACATAGGTTAAAAAAAAATCTGGTGAAGCCGGGCGGTGGTGGCGCACGCCTTTAATTCTAGCACTCAGGAGGCAGAGGCAGGCGGATCTCGGTGAGTTCCAGACCAGCCTGGTCTACAAGAGCTAGTTCCAGGACAGTCTCCAAAGCTACAGAGAAACCCTGTCTCAAAAAACCAAAAAAAAAAAAAAAAATCCGGTGAATATACTTCTAGATATAGAATCCTGGAGGCAGGCTGAGGTCTTTCTTTTTATTTTTACTTTATGAGACAGAGTTTCTCATAAAACCCTTGCTATCCTATGTAGACCAGACTGGATTTGAACTAATGGCGATTAACCTGCCTCTGCCTCCCCAGTGCTGGGATTAATGGCGTTGGCCACCATGCTCTTGCAAGGATAATTCCCTTAAAACTCGTGACTCCAACATCCTGAAAAACTTAACGAGTACTTCTTTCAAAGGCATAAACACACCCGTGTACTAACTGTCCCAAAGAATGATGACTTACTGGGAGGGGGAACGTTGCCTATGCAGAACCGCAGGTACCGCCAATTGTGTCTAGTGTGTCTTTTAACTTTGGACTCCTACCAAACAGGATGCGCTCCCGATTCAGAATTTCCCTGCCTGCCAATGGAATCGCAGACACCTGGAAGGACTGAAAACACTTTCTGGCCCTGCCCCTTTCCCCAAATGTCTCTGCAGGGCTGAGGCCTTCCCCACCCTGGGGAATGTGGGGGCCGCGATCTTTAAGGAGGGAGGCTGAACGCGGCCAGGGGCAGCGCCAGGCGGCCGGCCGGCCGGAGCTCTCAGGGTGGCCACGATGCGGGGGCCAAGGCCAGACGCACCCGAGCCAGAGCGAGGACGTGAGCTCAGGTGGGTTCTGGTGGCGGGACGCTCGCAGGACGGTGGGAGCAGCCTCTTCTCTTCCTCTCTCCACCCCCCGCGCCGACGGCGCCCACTCCCGGCCCCGAGCGTAGGCCTCGCGATGACCCGGCCCTCTGCGACTCCGCCGTGCGCATCCTCTCCGTGGGCCCGCCCCCCACTGCGGCTCCACCAATCGGCGGCCTCGTCCAGGCACCTGGCGGGCGGAGCCGCGCGGCGCCGTCGCATCGCCCGGCCCCGCCCCCGGCGCGGCGCTCATCACCCGCTGCGCCGCCCGGCCGCCGGCGGGGAGGAGCGGAAGCGGCTGTGCGCGGACCGAATCCCGCGCCCGTGAGCCGCGGTGCCGGAGAGGCGCGCGCCGGGACGAGCCTGGGACAACCCGCCGGGAGGACCGCTGCCGCTCTCCATGCCTGTGTGGTGCTGCCGCTGCTCCCTGGCCGGTCATTTCAGGTGACTTTCCCCCCGGGACGGGTCGGAGCCCGCTCCACCGCGTGTGCTCCTCGGCCGCCGCCCGCTGGGCCGGCGCTGCCCAGTGCACGGCGACCCCTTTTCCTGTCCCCTGTTCTTGTCCCTGGACCGCGAGAGTGGCTAGGCCAGTGATGAGTCGGTTACATGTAAATGGTCAATGTGAAAATCCGTGAAGAGCCTCCCTTAACGTTTTTATCTTTTAAGAATCTAGGAACATAAGTTACTGGCTTGAAGGGAAGTAGGGAAGAAGGTGTCGTGTGTAGTGACAACGGGTTGTGACTAAGATTTTAGTAATTTGAAACCATGTTAGGATGGAGAAAATTGGGAAGTGGCAGTTTTCTACTCAAATTATAATGAAAGTTTCTCAAGGTGAGAAGGATAGTCTTCAGTATGAATGAACGAGTGTGTGTTCTAGATCCAGTACAATTGACCAACTTTTCAGAGAATTACGGAAACGGTCAAAAGTACTAGAAACTGGGTATTAACAGTGAGGTGAAGAAATGTTATGTTTAGTAAGAACTCCAGGACTCGGCTTTACATGTGTGACTATTAACAGAATAAGGATGCGTAACACTTGGGTTTTGTTTTTGAGTATTGTTTTGTTTTTGCAAAAAAATAAAAAGCCAAATTGGCCGGGCGTTGGTGGTGCACGCCTTTAATCCCAGCGGGAGGCAGAGGCAGGCGGATCTCTGTGAGTTCGAGGCCAGCCTGGTCTACAGAGTGAGTTCCAGGACAGCCTCCAAAACAATACAGAGAAACCCTGTCTCGAAAAACCAAAAAGAAAAAAGCCAAATTGATTAAGTATTGTTCAATAGAGGCTCATAGAATTTAGGTGAACCATTAACTTGGGTGGAAGGGTTTTAATATCACTGACTTCTAAAAATGCTAGCATTTCCTTCATTACAAATATGAGCTTCAAGTCCCAGTATTTGTGACTGTCATCAACACAAATCACGAGCTTATTGTTTAATACAGAAGTACTGTGTGTATTTATTTTATGACAGTCACAGAGGAGGTGGCAAAAGGGCTGTGAGGGTCAGGGAAAGTGCAGACTCCTGCTGTAAGAGCCACAAGCATGGTCTGCTTAACTTAGTGAGTCTGTAATGAGACTTTACATTCTAAATAGATCCTAGAAGTCTTATGTCATAGGCTGCTGTATAAGTAACCTCCAGACAGATTGCCACAAACTGTTCTAGAAAGCAGGCTTAGTGAAAATTACAAGCACCTTGGGAAAGTACATTTCTCTTGGAAAATATCCCTCTGAAAACCTTCTGACACCTTTGGTGTACTGTTGAAATAAAAGGAGAAAGCTAGGAATTCACACTCTCGTGGCTATGTGGTAAATAACCATATGCTTTTCTCTGTGAAAAGAAACTTAGGTGAGGGAGTGGAAGGCATTTGCTACATTTGGTGTTACTGCATTATCATTGTTAAAATACTTCGGTTAGGGCCAGGATTTTTTGTTTTAAGATTGTTTGCCAGCTCCTTCAGGGATTTTTCTAGTCTTGTGTGTGTTCATTCATTTATTTTTGTGTTGCTGGCGATGAAATGCAGGGCCTAGCTAATGAAGCAAGTGTTCCACCATTGGGTTGACATCTTCAGCACAAATGCTGTCTTTTGGTCAGCCTTTTAAAACAATTTGATTATAGCTACATTTGGGGGTTTCTTCAAAGTCTGCATTCATAGGCTTTGTGATAGACTTCATGTGAATTTTTCAAGGGGGAAAACGTCACACTTCTATTATGGCACATTAGAACCTTTCTTTATTGTGGTAGTGTCAGTTTGATACAACTTAGAGAATAGTGGTTCAAATTCCCTTAGAAATAAGGTGCAAAGGCATGTCATTTGTTATTTGAGTGTTTAAGAAAGTGTTGCTGTGGTTGTCTTTTTATTACCAAATAGTGTTCCTATACTATCTTGTTTAGAAACTTCGGACTGAAGTGTTTCAAAAACAAAAAATGAAAGGCTTCCAAAATCATAGCAAATGATCTTTAATGTCTGACAGTGTGGTAACATTTTTGCATGCATGCAAAATGCTGTTCTTTACTGTTTCGTAGTTTATGTAAGTTGCAATTTATTGGTATCCTGAATAGAGGAACAGTGGGTTGGTTTTTGTTTTTCTTTTTTTGTTTTTTTAACTCAAAATAGTTTGCCTGTCATAGAATAGTCATCAGGTTGGAAATCCAAGTACACATGAATACTGGTCGTATTCCTGAACTGTACACATGTACTCTAAAACATCCAGCGATAGCAACTTCCTAACTTAGGTGGTGTATAGTTACTAATGCACTTACATTTCATTAGTGCTTTAGGCAAAACCAGTTAACCAGAGTTTGGAAAATGTATTGCGTGTGGTTTGCCACACAGAATGATTATACTAGTGACTAAGAAAAGAGAAGAAGTTACTTATGCTATGTAATTCAGGTAAGCTAATGTACAGAGAATTTAGAACCGCTAACCCTTTGGTTCTTTTTATCCTCAAGTCTTAGGAAATGCCTGAGACCCCTACCAAATTCAGCAATATTTCAGAATATGAGATTGATGTACAAGAGTGAATATACTTGTATAAAGCAATACTATAGATAATCAGAAAGTGAGATTAACAAAATATTTCCTTCCATAGGCCAGGCAGTGGTGGCATATGCCTTTAATTCCAGCACTTGTGAGGAAGAGGCAGGTAGTGTCTTTGAGTTTGAGGCCAGCCTGGTTTACAGATAGTTGCAGGACAGCCAGGGCTACACAGAGAAACCCTGCCTCAAAAAACCATACATAAATAGATAAATAAAATAAAAAAGAAAAACCCAAAACCAAAATAGTTCCACTCAGCACAAGCAATGAAACACTAAGAAAAAAATTTAACCAAACGTGCACAACTACACATTGGAAAGCAGAAAGCCTTAGACGAAATTAGGATTTAACGTGATGTGCTGCACAGTGAAGTTACAGGCAGATTGAATATAGGCGGGGCTTCCCGCAAGTCTCCATTTCGTGGTAGTGTGGCTATCAGAGTTTGTGTATCATACACTCAGTGTTATTGTAGGGATGGAAATACCTGGTGCATTTCTCAGAATGCCTTCACTCAGATCATGACTGTACATGGAAAGGTATTTAATCTTCATAGACGGAAAACCTGCAAATTCTTAAAGTTATTCTCTTTTGGTTGACCTGCAGGTCAGTGCAGTATCATAACGATAAACTGCCTTTTCTTGCACCAGTTGGTACCAGTTGGGAGTAAAGGGACCTGGAGTAGTCTCACAAAGGTTAAAAAAGCAAATTTAGAGGATTCAGGACTCACCTTCTTTGGTTTCAAAGTTACTACAAATTAGCAACAATCAAGAAAACTTGCTGCTGGTGTAAACATAAGCATAAATCTGGGGAATGAAATTGAAAGCCCAGAAATATTTCATTTTTCGTGAATTAAGTCTTTGATGTGGGCCCCATAAAACAGGAAATGGAAATTAGTTTCAGCAGTTGTAGTTCGGTCAGAGCCCGGCAAAGATCTGCACAAACAAAAGAATGAACTCGCCTACTTGCTCACATTGCACAAAAATGAAATCAGAAAATTCTTAGGTGGAAACAGTAAATATCTGTGGCTATGAATTATGCAGTCATCTATTACATATGATATTGAAAGCACAGTAACAGAAGAAAAAATACATTGGGGGTGGTCAGAACTTAGAGTGCCTGTAAAGGATACCGAGAAAGTGAAGAAGAAAGAAATAGACCTTCATGATGGTAATGCGCTTGCGCCTGTTGACCAGAGAGATCCTGCATGTTAGAAGAAAATTGACTCTCAGAAATTTGTTTTCTGATTCACACACGCACGCATGTGCACATATACACCACGACACACATACAAAAGCAAAACAAAAACTCACAAAATTGGATAAAATGTTCACAAACTACGTATCTGCAGAACTTGAATCCTGAGCTTATAAAAAACCTAAAAGATTATCTATGCCAAATTTATAACCAGGCAAAGGATTTGGAGAGAGACAGACAGCAGAGACAGAGAATAAATGACATACATGTAACGATGTTTAATATTGTTAGGGGACATAAATCAAAGCTACTGTGTGGTGCTGCTGGGATAATGGAGAACTAAGGGTTGTGTATTTAGTTGGAGGGATGATAGTTTTCAGGAGGGCTGGAGAGATGGCTCAGTGGTTGAGTGCTTTTTCAGTGTGTGCCTATAACCTCTGGATTTGGGGAGGCAGAGACAAGACAGTTTCTGGATCTTGCTGGCTGCTGGTGTAGCTCAGGATTTGTGAATCCTTGAATCATGATAATAAGGCAGAGTGATAGAGCGGGGTGTCTTCCCCTCTAACCTCCAGGCTGCACATGGGCACACCATCACATAGCATGTTTACATACACCTTGGACACATAAAGAATAAAAGCTAATGATAAAATGTTTTTCTGAAAATGAATATATTGGAAAGCACGGATTTATTGATGAGGGCCTCATGAAAACAGGGAATGGACATTAGTTTGTCCAAGTGTTAGGGCAGTTGGATCCCTGCAGACAAAAGACTGGACTTTATGACATGCTCACCAGACTCCTCAAAAGGGTGTTTAATAGATTAAATACATCGCATTAATGATTTTTAAAAATTAATAATGCACACACAGAGTATGAGAGGGCAGAGGGGAATGCATAGTTGTACTAAAATCTCAAGCTTCTTGAAACATCTTGACTTAGGATATTAACCTACTCCTAATGAGTTACCTAGAATATGACTTCTAGTTTTCCTTTAAATGGAAGTGATTTGGAGTTTAAGTTACACTTAATCTACACAGCACATTTCACAGCATCTATTTGTAGAGTTAAGAAAGTATCTATGGGGTTATTTTTCAGTCTTTTTCTGGCAGTGGCCTGATGAGTTTTGTTAGACTTGGGTACAGGAGCATGGATGACAGGTCATTTACTGGAGGATGGACACTTCACCAGTGGCTATACTACTGAAGAAAGTATCTCTCCTGGCTCAGCAACATTTACTGCCTTTAGATCCTGAGTTCCTTCCCATCCATGGCAGGATGTTGTGCCCAGTCTTACGCAGGTAATCAGAACTGGTGTGAGTACAGAATACACAAGTGCCTGTGGCATCCCCAACCCGTTCTCTGGTTCTTCTATCTACCCCTCTTTTCAGCAGTGTGTTCTGATTCCTGGAGGGAGTGATATAGATGTCCCAGACATGACTGAGCTCACCAGTCACTTACTCTCAAGTCTCTACAGTGACTGCTGCCCTCCGTAAAGGAAGCTTCTCTGACCAAAACTGGCAGCAACACTGATCTATGGGCATAGGCAGTTGTTCAGAAGCCAGTTTGATAGGAACGTCAGAAACAACAATAGAAACCAAAAACTTAGTGGCTTCCACATTAGGCCTAGGACCTTCCTGGCCATGAGTGTTCTACTAGTTTTACAGTGTCAGATGTGAATCTCTTCTATATAGAAGGCCTCAATCTCAACCAGAAAGCAGCTTGTTGTCCCCAGAATACACCTGCCACAATTGCACAGTGGGTACGTCTTGCCTGGCCAGTCATTAGTATATATTCACAGGCCACAGCAGAGGAGAGGTATTTTAGTATAGCATGCACAAGTCACAGCTGAGTAGAAATGCTGACAGTTTTCCATCAGCAGCCTGCACATCCCCTTTTGGCACTGTGAGGGCTAGCCAGCCTGGAGGAACATCTTTTCTAGTTACAGCTTGAATTGTTTATTTTTGTAATCAGAGCATGTGATACCTTCAGCAGTAAGGTTTTACCTTCTAGTTCTGTAGCATTGTCAATAGCAGTGCTAACTACTTGCATTATTTTGGCGCCCCCAGAGGCTTCTTGACCAATAGTTTGTAGGAATATAGCCAACCTCTGGGTATTGCGATTTTCAGTCAATAACCTGTGGGTTCCAGGAATAGCTTTATTTATCCCCATAGGGTAGTGCTACTTGAACTCCTTAAAATTCGTGTGTGTTGGTGGAGGAGTGCATGGAGGTCAGGGGAGGGTACTGGGTATTCTCCTATATCACCTACCTTATTCTTTGTGAGGCAGGGTCTTACTGAACCTAGAATGTGCACTTTGGAGCTAAGCTATAGTAGCCACCAAGCTTCTGTGATCCTCCTGTCTCTACTCTCTCAGTGCTGGGATTATAGGCATTCAGGGACTGTGCCTGATTTGTTGTGTGATGCAAGCTCTCAGCTGCTGCACTATCAGCCATCTCTTCAGGTCCACCCCATCCTTAATTTTATTTTAAAATTGTCTTACTGAGTATTATGCTTCCTTATGGCTTTTCCATGCATCATTAGTTTTGTTGGCCTTTTTCCACCTCTTCCATATCCCTGCTCCTTTCCAATGAATGTTTACACCTCCAACAATTGACCCTCTACTTCTCTGTTACCTGTTCTAGTGTGCCACACACCCTTGAAAGTTATCTTCCCCTCTCACGGGTCTCACTACTTTCCTGGCCTTTACATGTATTCCTACATAAATGCCCACACTAAAATTAGAAGCTCGGATCCAGTTAGGAGAGAGAATGTGTGCTCTTTGTAGCTACCAAAACCATAGCATAATACCGTTTTAATATTTCTCAGGTCTTATCTGTAGAAACTTCAATGTTTAAGTTAAAGATGACTGGAAAACACTAAAAGGAAGTTCTGCAGCCCCCAGGACAGAATTGTGACCTTTACAACAACAATAATATAAATGGTGCTTGGGTAACCAAAATAACTGGTTGGAAGCCTGCAGAAGACATGGGGTTTCTCCTTTGCACACACTGGAGAAGTATGAAGAACAGACCAGAACATAAAATACACAGGTTAGAGATCACTTAGCCTGATGATCTAAGTTCGACTCGCATTGTAGAAAGAGAGAACAGACTCCCATAAGCTGTCCTCTGACTTCTACACAAGTATCATGGCATATTTACAACCCCCCAAGCGTAAGTAAATAATAATGATAATAATAATGACAGTGATCATAATGAAAACTCAAATTAGACTGAACTAGGTATTGCACACCTATAATTCAGGGACCTGAGTAATGAATACGAGTGGATCAAGAATTCATGGCCAGCCTCGGCTGCATACTGAAGTTGAGGCCAGTCTGAGCTATATGAAACCCTATAGAAAAATACATCAACAAGGGGAAAAAATACTCAGGTTTAGTGTAGTTGCCAAGAAGCAGAAATAGGAAAGCAGCAGATGTATCTGGCTCTAAATACAGAGGTGTAGGAGGAATGGTCCTGAATGGGGTAGTCTGAACATAAACACACTCCAGGGGCAGACCTTGATGTGAGGGTGGGCTACCTTTAACAGCCATGCTAACCCATTATCTACTTTTGCTATGTAAGAGGACTGTAAACGGCAGATTCTCTTACATCAACTGCCTAAGAGTTGGCCTGTAAGAAATAACACCTCCTCCTCACCTCTGCCATCCGTTTGATCTGCAAAGCAGCAACCCTGTGTGAGTGCATCTCCATGCACATTGGCCAGGCTGGTGTCCAGACCGGCAATGCCTGCTGGGAGCTTGACAGCCTGGAATATGGGCACCCAGCCTGATGGCCAGATGCCAAGTGAAAAGACCTCTGAGGGAAGAGATGACTCCTTTAAAACCTAGTGAGACAGGCTTTGGCAAGCATATGCCCCTAACAGTGTTTGTAGACCCAGAACCCATAGTTATTGATGAAGTTCACACTGGTACCTACTGCCAGCTCCTCTACCCTGAGCAGCTCATCACAAGCAAGGAAGATACTGCCAATAATTAACCCTCTGGCCACTACACCACTGGCAAGGAGATCATTGACGTTGTCTTAGACAGGATTCCCAAACTGTCTCTCCAGTGCACAAGTCTTCAGGACTCTTTGTTTCTCACAGCTTTGGTAGAGGAACTGGCTCTGGGTTCATCTCCTCACTGATGGAGCAGCTCTGTTGATTATGGGAAGAAGTCCAAGTACTCCATTTACTCAGCTCCCTACGGTTCCCCTACTGTGGTTGAGCCTTGCGATTTCATCCACCACCACCTCCACCTCCTGGAGCACGATTGTGCCTTCATGGTAGACATTGAAGCCATTTATGACACCTGTCGTAGAAACCTTGACATTGAGCACCCAACCTACACTAACCTAAATAAGTCGATAGATCACACTTTGTCTTCCATCACTTCCCTCAGAGTTGATGGGGTCCTGAATGTTCAAATGACAGAATTCCATAACAACCTGGTGCCCTACCCTCGAATCCACTTTCCTCTGGCCACATATGCCCGTTATCTGTGTTGAGAAAAGTCTAGCATGAGTAGACATCACCAATGTGTGCTTTGAGCTATCCAAACCAGATAGTGAAGTGTGAGCCTCACCTTGGTAAATACATCACTTGCTACCTGCTCTGTACCTTGGTGATGTGGTTCCCAAAGACGTCAGTGCTGCCACTGCCATCATCAAGACCCAGCGTACCGTCCAGTTTGTGGCTTCAGGGTTGGCATTAATTACCACCCCCACTGTGGTACCTAGAGGAGACCTGGTCAAGGTCCAGAGAGCTGTGTACATGCTGAGCAATACAAGTTTGATCTGATGTATACTAAGTGTGCCTTTGTGCACTGGTACATGGAGGAGGGGGAGTTCTCTGAGGTCCGTGGGAACATGACTGTCGTAGAGAAGGATGATGAGGAAGCTGGCATGGATTTTGTTGAGGGAGAGGATGAGCAAGAAAGAGAAGAATACTAAATTAAGTGCCACAAAAGTGCTGCTTTTATACAGGGAAGTTAATTCTGATCCAACAGAGAAAGTTGTGGTCTGATCAGTTAATTTGTATATGGTAGTGTGTGCTTTTTATACAGTTACTGCAGTTACTGGCTTATGCTTTAAAACCATCCATTTCTTTTTGGTTTTTCAAAACATGGTTTCGATGTGGTTTGGAGGTTATCTTGGATTTAGCTCTTGTAGATCAGGCTGATCTAGAACTCACAAAGATCTGCCTGCTTCTGCCTCCCGAATACTGGGATTAAAGGCGTGCACGGCTACCGCCTACCAAGTCTTCCATTTCACTGATGGGTTTTA
Source organism: Mesocricetus auratus (assembly GCF_017639785.1). Taxonomy (NCBI): domain Eukaryota; kingdom Metazoa; phylum Chordata; class Mammalia; order Rodentia; family Cricetidae; genus Mesocricetus; species Mesocricetus auratus. The sequence goes on along the minus strand of NW_024429184.1, from coordinate 45,551,947 downwards.
AATAAAGAAAAGGACTATAGCGGGTGTTGGTAGCACACACCTTTAATCCCAGCACTCAGGAAGCAGAGGCAATCGGATCTCTATGAGTTCGAGGCCAGCCTGGTCTACAGAGTGAGTTCCAGGACAGCCTCCAAAACAATACAGAGAAACCTTGTCTTGAAAAACAAACAACCAAAACAAAACAAAACAACAACCAAAAAAGTACTATAAACATTTAGAGGCAGTCTTTTCTTTTAGAGCTCAGGAAAGCTTAGTGTATCTAACAACTTTGTACTCTCCTGGGCTAGTTTATTGGAGTTCTCTAAAGGAACAGAATTGATAGAATGGATACATTGAAAGGGGATTTAGTAGATTGACTTACATGGTCCAGGTAGTCCAATAGTGGTTGTTTTAGACAGGATAAAATCAGTGGAAAATCTGATAGCTGCTCAGTCCATGGTGGTGGTTGTCTTAGCAGTTCCTCTCTGGCATTGAAATCCTGGAAGATTCCTGGAGAGCTGCTGGATTTCGATCTATGTTGGAACCCTGAGGAATCTGGTCTAATAGCAATGAAGGAATGCTGTGGCAACAGGATAGTAGATGAACTTGCTAGCAAGATAAAGGCAAGCAGGCTAAAAAGCAGGTTTCCTTCTGTCTCCTTTTATCTGGGCTCCTTCTAGAAAGTGTGGCCCACATTTACAGTGGGTCATCATGCTTCAAATAATCTGATCAAGAAAAATTCCTCAGATCCAGTCAAATTCACAGTACAGATTAGCTATCACAAGTAGGATGAGACCTCTGAAGTTTAAGTGAAAAGTCCTGCCTAGAATTCTTTCCATTTGTCAACCCCCTAGTGTAAGTAAGTGTTACAGCTCTGAAGAAAAAGGTATCTTGGCAGTTTGGAACCAAGGAATACCACAGAGTCAAACGGCACAGCAAACCTCACAAGAAATTTATTGGGAGGAAAAGACCTAGGAGGGTGGCTGGGTTTATGTAGGGTTGCACAAAGGGAGGGAGGTGCTTTCCAGGATGCTTGAGTTTGCAGGGATTTTTTTGGGCTTGATCTTGGGTCCTTCCCTACCCCCTGTAGGGCTGTGCCTGGCTACTCTCCTGCTTTGGGGGACTGGGAACACAGCTAGTTGGTGGGGAGGGAATTTGGAGCTTCTCAGACTGGGGCCTGGCCCCTCTGGCTGCTAGCCCTCTTAAGGGATGAGGCAAATAGGCCAGAGTAGTCTAGGAGTGGAGCCTGAGCCTAGTGGCCTGAAGTCTCCAGGAGTGGGGCTTACAAGGAGTCTCTGAGTGGACGGGTAGAGCTATCCTGCTGCCCAAGTTGGTGCAAGTAGCCAACATCTATGATTAACAATTTCACCTTAGTCCTGTGAAGTAACAGCCATCATTTAGAAAGTCACAATAACACAGCTAGTGTGTACTACGTTAGTCCTTCCAAGACAAAATTGTTGCTGACTAAAAATGAAAAGTAATTCTGTGATTTTACCCTGAAGTAAACTAAAAATAATAGCATTAACTGAGTTCATTTATTGAATGAACATGTCAGAATACTGAAACTAATTTCTTTTGGGGGGGGTTGGTTTCTAGACAGGGTTCATCTGTATTGTTTTGGAGGCTGTCCTGGAACTTGCTCTGGAGACCAGGTTGACCTCAAACTCACAGAGATCCTCCTGCCTCTACCTCCCAAGTACTGGGATTAAAGGCGTGTGCCACCAACACCTGGCCTAAAACTAATTTCTAGAGAGGCAATTGGAAAATAAAGATTGGAAGTCAACATTAAGGTCTTTCCTTACTTGAAAACATATAGACATCATTTCTTTTACCAAAAGGCCTAGTTTTGTACAGTAATCTTTCCTTAACATGTCTGACTAGGGCAGGAGAGATGACTCAGTTGTTAAGAGCACTGACTGTTCTTCAGAGGACCCAGGTTCAATTCCCAGCATCCACATGGCAGCTCACAACTGTCTGTAGCTCCAGTTCCAGGGGAACTATGACACCTTCACACAGACATACATGCAGGCAAAACACCAATGCCCATGAAATAAATATAATAATAAACTATGACTAGTTCTGTTGTATATGGTTTACCTATATAGCCCTAGTTATCCTGGAACTCACTCTGTATACCAGTCTGTCCTTAAATTCAGAGATCTGCTTTCCTATGTCTCCTGAGTGTTAGGATTGGGATTAAAGGTGTGTGACTGGCTGAGGAAAAAAAAAAATAAAGGTAGAGAGGAAACTAGCCCTTCCTAGACATCTCAAAAGAACTATACAATCTCAAGTATAATTCTGTGTATTTGTTTGGCAGACAAAACTCTGTGTGTCTGTGTCCTTGTGTCTCAGTCAGAGGACAGCCTTGGGTGTCACTTCTTAGAAGCCATCAACCTGTTTTTCTAGATGGGATCATCCACTGGCCTGGAGCTTGTCAACTAGAGTAGACTGGCTGGCCAGTGAGCCCCAGGTATCTGACATAGTGCTCAGCCTCTTTTTTGGTTTTTCGAGACAGGGTTTCTCTGTGGCTTTGGAGGCTGTCCTGGAACTCGCTTGGTAGTCCAGGCTGGTCTTAAACTCACAGAGATCCGCCTGCCTCTGCCTCCCGAGTGCTGGGATTAAAGGCGTGTGCCACCAACGCCCGGCCAGTGCTCAGCCTTTTTATATGGTTTCTGGTAAGTGAACTCAGGTCCTGATGCAGGCAGGTGCTTTCCCAAATAAGCTATTTCCCTAGCCTGGAAAAACAGCTTACTGGGTAGTTAACTTGCTTATAAGATATTAATACGAGATGAATAGCCACTTTAGACTTGTGTACTTAAATGTTATACTATGGAAAGCATTATGCAACTGCTGGATATTTTATTGCCTAAATAAAATATGAGAAAAAATGGCTTTTAAAAACCTAAATTAACTGTACTTTTGCTCTTTTTTTAAAAGAGATTATAGTGATACTGAAGCTGAAGGAGAGATTTTTAATTCTTTAGTGCAATATTTTGGTGATAATTTGGGGCCGAAAGTTAAAGGGATGCCATTGGTTGAAGAAACTTCTTTACTTGAAGATTCATCAGTGACTTTACCTATGGTAATAATTGGTAAGTTGCTTTTATAATTCTAAGGATGTATGTTTTACATTGTATTGAAAAGGCTCCCCATCTAAACATAGTAACAGTTTGAATGTTCTTACCACAAATAATGGTATGAATCTGAAGTGATGTGTATGTTACTTCGATCTGATCACACTCATTAAAATGACACACTTTGCCTCACATATATGTTCAACTACCATGTGGCAATTAAATATCTTAAAAGGGCAAAAATATAAGAAGATGCTTCTGTGAATGGAGACACATAATAAAGGACAGAATTATAAAGTATTAAGTTGTTTGATATATTAAAATAACCATAAAGATTGGCTTATATGATAGAGTCCATGTTGGAATGCAGTAGCTTTTAATTGAATTACATGTAATAGCCGTTCATGGTGACCAGTATTATTAGAGTTCTGTGGAGGGCATTCTGTGTATTTTATTATTGGATTTCAACCTTATATTGGTTAGACACCTGTAGACATACTTGTAAACTGAATGACAGCTGTCAGTTAGTAACTCATGCTATTAGCAGTGGCATGTTAATGCTCCACTGTAATATTTATAATTACCTAAAATATAATTTCACCCTATCCTTTGTATCACCTCAACAGGGAGGATGTACAACTATTAAAGTTAAGGTATTCAATAACTGAGATTTTTAAAAGTTGATAATTATATTCATTTAATTAGCTGCTATTTATATTTTCCATCTAGTCAAAATTGAGAAAGTCAGACAAGACTTGTCTTAAGAAAGCAGTGTGGTGGCTACTCTGAACCTTTTGCCTTTCTAAATAATTTTGGAATAGATATTGAAATATTTTTACCTTTATTGAGTTGTTTATTGGAATTGCACTGTTATAGATCAGGTTAAAAACAACTTACAATAATTTTGAGGCTTCTACCTATGAACATGGAATGCCTTCTCATCTATTTAGGCCTTTTAAAAATTATTTCTTTACTCAGTATTTTGTGGTTTTCTTTATGTAGCTCTTATACATATTTTGTTAAAATTATGCTAAAGATGTTTCTCTTTTGATGTAAGTGTAAATGACTGTGGATTTTGTTTCAAAGTCACTTTTCTCTTTAGTGTAAGAAAATACTTGATTTTGTGTATCCGACTTGTATCCTACAATCTTGCCATAATTGCTGTTCTGGGTCTTGAGGATCAATTTTGGGGATTTTCTGTGGAGATAATCATGTCATTGGCAAACAGTGTTTTGTTTTGTTTCTCCTGTTCTCCGATCTTTATATCTTTTATTTCATTCCTTCAAGCCTTCCTTCATGGTGATGAACATCTGTTTTTTTGGTTTTTCGAGACAGGGTTTCTCTGTGGCTTTGGAGGCTGTCCTGGAACTCTGTAGGCCAGGCTGGCCTTGAACTCACAGAGATCCTGCCTCTGCTTCCCGAGTGCTGGGATTATGTTGTTGTTGTTTTAAATGCATGATCTTTGTCATATTGAAGAAGTTTTTCTCTTTTGAATTTGTTGCATATTTTTAACTCCTGGATACATGTTGGTTTTTGTCAAATGACTTTTTTTGTATTTGTGAATACTACCAGATACAGTTTCTTGATTTTTAAAATGTTCCCTAAGGTTTTTTTTTTTAATGTGTATGTGTGTCCCTGAATGTATGTAGAAGGACAGCTTGTAAGAAGTGGTTCTCCTTCCACTGTGTGAGTTCCAGAGACTTAATTCAGATTATTAAGGGTGGCAAGCCCCTTTCCCGGCAGCCATCTCTCCTGCTTATTGCTAAGTTCACAGGGGAGGGTATGTACATGCCAAACCATAAAGGGGTCAATTTACATTATTTTTCTTTCTTAATAAAATTAGGAAATGGACCTTCAGGAATATGCCTTTCATATATGTTATCAGGCTACAGACCATATTTATCATCTGAAGCAATACATCCAAATACTATCTTACATAGTAAACTAGAAGAAGCAAGACATCTCTCCATTGTTGACCAGGTATTATTTGTTACACCAGTTTTAAAAAGTATTTTAATGCTCCAACAAGGTTAGCTTTATTTAGGTGAATATTATTTCTTTGTTGTAAATCCTTCGTTCTAAACAATGTTATTTATTTTAGCTTTATAAATATATTCTGATGTCCTATCTAAATTATATTGAATATTTGAGTAAAAATTCCCAAGTTATTTCCTAGTAGATTATTTTATTTTATTTTTTAACATTTTAAATTTATTTTAGAAGCACTCTTATTTACATATCCATCCCCCCATTCCCTTGTCCTCCCATCCTCCCATGCTCCCCACTGACCCCCCCAACCCACCCACCACTCATTTCTCAGGGATAGTGAAGCCTTCCACAGAGGATCATCAATGTCCATCACACTCTGTGCAGCACTGTGCAGGCGGTGGCCATGGGGGACTTGTCCCGCTCACTGGCTAGGCAGTCTAGTCTCCTCCCCTCCTTCCCATATGTGGGCTGCAATAGTATTCCTCCATAGGGAATGGGCTCCCAAAGTCCATATGTGCACTAGGGATAAAAACTGGTTCCATTGTTAGAGGTCCCATAGACTGCCTAGGCCTCCTAGCTGGCACCCACATTCAGAGGTTTTGGTTCGGTCCAATGCTGGTTCCCTAGCTTTATGACTAGTGTCTCCATGCTCTCACTAAGTCAGGTCAACTGTTTCTGTGGGTTTCTCCAGCACTGTCTTGGCTCCTTTGCTCATCCCGCTTCCTTCTCCACAACTGGATTCCAGGAGTATGGCCCAGTTTTTAATTGTGGGTGCCTGTTTCTGCTTCCATTAGCTACTAGGTAAAGGCTCTAGGAATGGTAACCAAGGTAGTCATTCAACCTCATTATAAGGGGAAGGACATCAAAGGCAACCTCCCTAGTGGAGTTTTTAAAAATTTTATGTGACTGTGGGTGCAGATTTATGTGGGAGCATGAGTGTGTGCCTGCATTAGGCCACAAGTTAACCTTAGGTGTTAATTCTCTCAGGCCTTAATCTCACTCACCTAGTAGACTAGACTGCCTAGCCAGTGAGCGGGACAAGTCCCCCATGGCCACCGCCTGCACAGTGCTGTGATTATGAGCATGGTCACCATAGTTGCCTTTTAAGTGTGGGCTCTGCTGATCAGACTCGGGTCCTCGTGCTTGTGAGGAGAACCCTTTCCTGACTCAGCCATCTTTGCAGCCCTGTCGGTGAGGGAAGTTGACATTTGTATGCCAAAAGTATCTTCAGCTCTTATGAGGGTTTTTTTTTTAAGCTTTGTTTTAAATCTAAGTGTTGCCTACGTTTATTTTGCTAGGGAATCTATTATGAATGAACTCAAGGAAAATACATGTTCTGTAGCTCACTCTGTGGAAACTACTGAGCTGGCATGTCCTTTTTTAACATGATTGTGTTGGCATTTTTCAGGCTCACTTCTTTTTTTTCTTTCATTCAGGACTTGGAATACCTGTCTGAGGGTCTGGAGGGCCGATCATCCAATCCAGTGGCAGTACTTTTTGACACACTTCTTCATCCAGATGCTGACTTTGGGTATGACTACCCATCCATTCTGCACTGGAAATTGGAGCAGCATCATTATATTCCCCACTTAGTTCTTGGTAAAGGCCCGCCTGGTGGGGCATGGAATGTAAGTATGTTATACATATATTAGTGTATACTGAGGTATTTGATACATTTTGCCTTAATAAAAACAGCTTGATGTTTGTTTGTTTCCAGATAGGGTTGTTCTGTATTTCTGCCTGTTCTGGAACTCACTCTGTAGTCCAGGCTAGCCTCGAACATAGAGATCCACCTGCCTCTTCCCAAATGCTGGGATTAAAGCTGTGTGCCATCATGCCTGGCTTCCAACTTGAGTCTTTAGCATACACTAAGTATAGGTAATTAAGCCAGAGTTTTATTAATGATATAGTGTTTGAGTAAGTGTATCTCTCTACTCCTAATATAAATTGTATAGAAAAAAATTGCAGGGGACAGTCTTTATAGTAAATTAAAATTTCTTAATTTAGAGCTTAGAAAACTTTTGCAGGGTATTTTGAAAAAGCAATGTCAGTTATTTCCATGTGTTTTGTTGTAAAAAGCAGTCTTTATTTCATTTTATGACTAGAATGTTTTGTCTGCATGCGTGTCTGTGCACCATGCAGGTGCCAGGTGTCCACAGAAGGTAGAAGAGGAGTTGCAGATGGTTGCGAGCTGCCATGTGGGTGCTGGGAACCAAACTCAGGTCCTTTGAAGAACAATGTGTGTTCTTAACCACTGAGCTGTGTCTCCAGCCACTGTTTCCATTGTTTTATAGATTTTTTTCTTTTTCTTTTTTTGTTTGTTTGTTTTGTTTTGTTTTGTTTCTTGAGACAGGGTTTCTCTGTGGCTTTGGAGGCTGTCCTGGAACTAGCTCTTGTAGACCAGGCTGAGTATTGTAAACAAAAGATTTAATGTGAACAAAAGACATTTCTCTCAGTTCTGAAGCTATAAAGCCCTGGCTTGAACCCTATTTCGTGATTGTCTTAGTGTTCTATTGCTGTGAAGAGACACATGACCAAGGCAACTTTTAAAGAAGAAAACATTTAATTGGGGGCTTGCTTACAGCTTCAGAAGTTTGATATATTAGCCATCATGGTGAGGAGCAGGACAGGTTTGGGGTGGCATAGTGCTGGAGAAATAACTGAGAGCTACATCGGAATCCACAGGTAGCACGCAGAAAGTGACATTGAGTCCACTGTGGACTTTTGAAACCTCTGGGCCTACTCCCAGTGATATACTTCCTCCAACAAAGCCATACCTCCAAATCCCTCAATTGTTAAGCCAGCTGGCTACTAAACATGCAAATGTGTGAGCCCATGGGGCCATTCTCATTCAGACCACCACAGTGACACACAAGTTCTGCCACAGTTTAACCATGTGTTCTGTGCTGCTGCTCGTGCCCTTGAAATCTTGCTGTTTGCTGAAGATGTGTTGAAATCTCCCAGCAGTGAGTGGTGCATGAAAATCTGCGAGGAGAGCTGTCAAGCAGGGAAACTTGTTTTTGCTTGGTATCCGCAGATAGATGGATAATCGGCCTAGGCCGCCTTAAACTCCCAGTGTAGCACAGATGACTCTGAGCTTCTCCCCACCTTTATCTCCCAGTTGCACCGTTTGTCCTATTGTGCAACTGCTATTGTTATGCATGGAAACAAAATCCATAGTGTTCATATACCACTCTTCTCCTGGACTCTCGGGAACATACATGATCTGAATTGGTATAATTAGGATGAATTTGGCTTCAAAAGGAAAATTGCTTCATTACATTTTTCAACTTTATTTTCAAACTAGAATATGGAAGGCTCTATGTTGACGATCAGCTTTGGAAATTGGATGGAGCTACCGGGACTTAAATTTAAAGATTGGATGTCTAGCAAACGAAGGTAAAGATCAAATGGTTAAAATTCCTTGATGTGTGAAGAAAGGGGACTGAGAAATTTTCACAGTATTTGTGAATCCTGTGTTAGATGAATAGACATACACTTGTTACATAAAAATTATTTTGTGAAACAATGATTATGAGCTAGTTTCCACTTATGATGCTAAACATAAAGGATTGTTTACAGGGACCCCCCTGTAATCTTTTTTTATCAGTGTTTATCTTCTATATTAAATCACTGTTACTTTCAATCTATCAAGTATTTCTACCTATGCATTATTTCCAAAATTTGTATCAGATTTTTAATGGGTATTTATTTATACTTCATGTATACATACCTAAAGTGGTTTTGCTATGGTTTGGTTTGGTTTTTTGAGACAGACTCTCTACAAAGCCTTGATTGATTGGAACTCATTATGTAGACCAGGTTGGCCTGGAACCCACAGAGATCTGTCTGCCTCTGCCAGGATGAAATCCACTGGAATTAGAGACAAACAGCACCACATCAGCAAGAGGTGCTTGTTTTTGAAGAGTAAAGAGTAGGGTGTTATGATTGTTCATTTAGAATGATAATCTAAAACATGGGATGTGGTTGGCTACTTGGACATGAAGGCAAATATTTAATTATAAATACTTTAAGTAGGATTGAGAAATTTCTTTTTGGAAGAATGCAAGTCTTATTCATTTTGGGGGAAAGAACATAAAATTCAAAAGGAGAAATGTGAAAAGCCCTTTCATTTTGAGGTACATGTATAAACTAGATACAAATTACTAATGCAGAAAATCTAATTTTACTAATGGAAGTAAGTTAAAGCAGAAATTTACTTAATTTTGTTAGAATAGAGATGTAAAGTTTGAGTGATTTACTTCCTGCTAGGTAGCAGCCACGGTAAATCTGTAGAAATAATTCTTAATTTTAAAACACTTAAGGACATAAGTTTTAGATCTAGGTCATGATGAGGGGCTGGAGAGATGGCTCCATGATTAAGAGCACTTGCTGCTTTTGCAGAGAACCCAGGTTCAGTTCCCAGCAAATGGGGCTCCCAACCTTCCATTACTCAAGTTACAGGGGATCTGATACCCTCCTCTGACACTCATGTGCACTACACATATTTGGTGCACATAGATGCACACAGGTCAAACATATATACATATGAGATAAATAAATGAAGCAAAAATCTTTAAACATTCACTTTAGGCTTTTTAAAATGGAAGTATATAGAGGGTAGAAATTTAAAGTCACAAAATCAATCAAGTTGTTTGAATTTATTTGATAAGCAAGTGAATTGTTCAGCATATTCTTAGATTTGTTAAAATGAGTAGCAAAATGGAAAGGTTTTTACTTTTTTTTTTGCCTAACCAGAATCATTCATCTTGGTAAATTACACGGAAGACTAAAGGTGTGTGCCACTGCACCCAGCTTTGTGCTGGAATCTTAACCTAGGCACTGTTAATTGCTGAGTCATCTGTCTAGCCCCCCTGAACAGTAATTTGTTAGTGATGCGATCTAAATCATTACAGTTGTAAGGTAAAGTAGGCTGATTTTTCAAACATCTACATCTTAATCCAATTATTAATTCAAAGTTTACAAGCTGTCCCCTTTTTGCTTGCTTCCTTTGACCCCCTAGATAATTTGTTTTCTTGTCATGTACATATGATACATGATTTATGTACTTACGTAAAATTTAGAAACCATGAATGAGAGAAAACATTTGTATTTCTAAGATTGGTGTAATTCACGTAATATGGTATCTCCATTGCATCTGTTTTCCTGTTGTGTGACTTTACCCTTTGTCTGGTGGGGGGTGGAGTGGGGGTATTGTTTTTATATGCTTTGTTTCCTTTACATGATTTCTGTGCTGGACACTTAGGTTGGTTCCATATTTTGAGAACCCTCCATACAGATTTCTGTTGTGACTAGACTAGTCTGTATTCTTTACCAGCAGTGATTCTTTTTAGCCAAGCCTTGCTAGCATTTGTTTTATGTTTTGTTAATGACTGCCATTCTGATTGGGATAAGAAAACATGAGAACAGTTTTTATAAAACATGAGGGTAATTTTTAACGAACACAACCTTAAAAGAACTAAGATATAAAGGTTTACTAGCTAGGAAAGAAATCTGGAACTGAAAGTGCTTTCCTCATTGGGTATTTTTCCTTTTCATCTTACAGGAATTTAAAGGGAGACCGGGTTATGCCAGAAGAAATAGCGCGCTACTACAAACACTATGTAAATGTCATGGGTCTTCAGAAGAATTTCAGAGAGAATACTTACATAACCTCTGTATCAAGACTCTACAGAGATCAAGGTGATAATGGTAGTCAAGACAAAGATATCTCAACAAAGAACCAGAAGTCAAAATTTGTCAAAAGAAACTGGGAAATCAGAGGCTATCAGCGAACAGCAGGTGGTTCTCATGTTCCCTTTTGCCTCTTTGCTGAGAATGTAGCTCTTGCAACTGGAACATTGGATTCTCCCGCCCACCTGGAAGTTGAAGGGGAAGAGTTACCTTTTGTGTTTCATTCAATGCCCGAATTTGGAGCTGCTATAAACAAAAGAAAGCTGTGTGGCAGAGCCGATCCAGTGCTGATTGTAGGCTCTGGCCTTACTGCAGCAGATGCAGTACTGTGTGCTTACAACAATAATATCCCTGTGATCCACGTATTTCGCAGACGAGTAACTGATCCAAGCTTAATTTTCAAACAGCTTCCACAAAAGCTGTACCCTGAGTATCACAAAGTCTATCATATGATGTGTACTCAGACATACTCTGCAGACTCAGATCCTTTATCTGATTATACCAGCTTTCCTGAGCACCGTGTGCTTTCCTTTAAGTCAGACATGAAATGTATTCTTCAAAGTGACTCTGGATTGAAGAAGATATTTAAGCTGTCTGCAGCTGTAGTCTTGATAGGTTCTCATCCTAACCTGTCTTTTCTGAAGGAACAAGGGTGTTACCTAGGCCGTAACTCAAGCCAGCCAATAACATGCAAGGAGAACCCTGTGGAGGTTGATGTGTACACCTATGAATGTGTTAAAGAAGCCAACCTTTTTGCTTTGGGCCCTTTGGTTGGAGACAATTTTGTTCGATTTTTAAAGGGAGGGGCATTGGGTGTTACACGCTGTTTGGCCACAAGACAGAAGAAAAAGCAGCATCTGTTTGTTGAAAGAGGAGGAGGAGATGGGATAGCTTAAAGAAAGTTTACAAGTAACTTAAATGGACACTTAACCATTAAAGATTTTTAACAGCGGTTTGCAGTGTATTGGCTTGAATTAACTGGGAGAGCCTTCAGCTGTTGTTACTATTTTAAAGTTAACAAAGCTTGGTATCCCATCAAGGATGTCACTCTTAGACAAATCCTAACACTGCCAACTTGGTATACTTCACGCTTTCATTTAACTAGAATGCTCTTTTCTAACTTGGCATTTATAAAGCCAGTCATTAAGACAGAATCATATTTCATTAATATTGGGTCACCTACTGCTCAGCTTCCTCTGTAGTTCATTAGGAATTTAGGCTGGCTGTGCTGCAAGATCATTGAATGAAGTTTGAAGTACACTGGCCTGTGAAAATGGGCTATAAAGGATGTATGCTGGAATAGGATAGGAGGGAGCATTTTCAACTCAGGTTTTATTTATTTTGAAATCATCGGTTATATAAACCTAATTTATTACCAAATATGATGGTCTTTAAAAATATTTTTACTGTTGAAACTTACGTAGGTATTTGATATCCTTTCTTTCTCATAATTTAACATTTCAATAATGCTGATATCCAAGAATCCAGATTTATTCTCTGTTTAGCCACCATAACATCTAATGAATCTGATTTGCAATTCAATAAATTGTGGATGGAACTACTTATCCTTGTGTGAACACTGAGTTAATTTCTATTAATGAAACCTGGCATCTCCCTGACTTCACCTACTACCTGTCTCTATCCCTGTTTGTATTTCCCGCATGGCTAAAGCTTGCCTGTCCATTGACTGAAACAGCTTTATTCATCGACCAATAAGAGAAACATATTCACAGCATACAGGCGTTGGTGGCACACGCCTTTAATCCCAGCACTCGGGAGGCAGAGGCAGGCAGATCTCTGTGAGTTCGAGGCCAGCCTGGTCTACTGAGCGAGTTCCAGGACAGTCTCCAAAACAATAGAGAAACCCTGTCTCGAAAAAAAAAAAAAAAAAAAAACAAGAAGGAATCATCGTCTATCCTCTTTTCTGTCAAAAGGGAAGGTTTTAATTTTTGTTTGTTTGTTTTCGAGACAGGGTTTCTCTGTGGCTTTGGAGGCTGTCCTGGAGCTCGCTCTCTAGACCAGGCTAGTCTCAGACTCACAGAGATTCAAAGGCATGGGCTAACAATGCCTGGCAGAAGGTTTTGATTTTAACATAGTAAAATTATATATAACTAAACAGTTATTAAGCAAGAACTATAGTTACCAATATTTAGTCTACTAATACTTGGTAAAATGTAAAGAAAATAATCTGTCATCTATTCTATCTTTATGTCTCTAAAGTTTTATATGTAACTTATCTTTTATCCTAACTAAGGAAAACCATAGCCATAACCATCTGTCTTCAACTCTTATCAAAGACCCCAGAAGGATAATATATAAACTCTACAATTAATAGAGACATCTTGCAGCCTGGACAGTCATCCAAAGTTCCTCTATAACATTGGGGTATCCCTCTTCAACCTATAGGCCCAAAGTGTCTGGTACACTATTCTATGAAGCAGGAACCTTGAAGGACCATCCTGTCCTTTGGCAAGTTCAGTAGTCACTTTTCTTTGTGATCTGTCTGTCCAGTATGGATAGTGTGCTGTCAAGCAGTCGAGACAAGAGCAGTTTCTTGCCCAAATAGCTATCCCTGCCATGTTGAAGGCAAACTCCATAATGAGTTTCTACAATGTCTATCTTCCTCTCTGACATAATTGGTGTTGCCAGATGTGTCTCATTGTCAGGAAAAGCAGTAAGTTAACAAACCATTTTAAATGCCATATTCTATAGGTCTTTGAAAGGTTTTGAAAAATACCTATCCATCTCTGCATATCTAGAAAAACTAACATAAGTTTTGACTATTATAGATGACTATATACATTTTAAAATGAGCTTTATGAACACAATACCTAAACAAGAGAAGATATATACATATAACAAAATTGATCTTAAATTTGTATCAATAAATCAAAATCCATACCAATGCAAATTATTCTTTTCTATGTCATATCCATCCTATTTTTTCATTAGGGATTGGCTGTGACCATTAAACATTTAGAACCAACCCTGTTTAAATGAAAACAAACATTTATAAACAATATTTGGGAATGTGGGTGTAGTTCTCCAAACTGCTTCCTGCTGTTTGGGGGCACTGTCAGTCCCAAGAATTGGGATCCTGAGAAAACCCAGAACCCTGTTCAAACCTTGGCATTAGTAGTCGGAGGCTACATGGTCTCAGGTGTTTTGGATATTGGATCACCTGGGTCACTCTTTAGGGTGTCTTGCTTGATCAAACCATATTAGTCTGGAAGGACTCCACAGCTTTTCATTTTCTGTGGAAACAAAAGCAGAACTGCTTTTCCAAAGTAACATGTCCTTAGACTTAAATGTTGAAGTCAAGGCATTTTCAAAATGTATATGTTGTATTAATCCAACAACATTTATAATCAAATGTCTGTTAGCAACTGTTGCTCCTTCCTCAGCAGTCAAACAATTCAAAGACAACACAATAACATACAGTATCCAGACTGTATTTTCTATCTTTACGTGACTTTATTACTCTTATATCTTTTACTTTTATTTTTTGGCTTTTTGAGACAGCCTTTCTCTGTGTATCTTTGACTGTCCTGGCACTCACTCTATACGTCTGCCTTGAAATCACAGCAATCTGCCTGCCTCTGCCTCCCGAGTGTTGGGAATACAGGTGTGTGACACCACACCCAGCTAGTCTATTTATTTTTAAGGGACTTTATGCTTTTTCTTTTCTCTCCTAAGCCTACATATACTTTTTAACACACTGTAAACCTTTTAGAGGTTTTTCTTCACCTGAATCAGGCTTTACTGTATATGTCTATCTTTTTCTGACCATGAGTCTTTAATCTGCTAAGCAGCATAGTTGGGATTAAAGTGGTGCCTAACTCGGCCCCATTCTTTAGCTTCCTGAGAGTCTAGCTTCATGGCAGAGGTACTGGCGGGAGCTATACTTATTGCCATAATTCTGTGGAGTTTCTACGTCCATGCCACCACCAAGAAGCATACTGCTGGTTGCTCATAAGCCCCCATTTAATTGTTTGGTAGCAGAGCCTCTTAAAAACACCTTGTGGTTTTTTGCTGCTAACCCTGAGACAGGAAGCCTCTCTGAAAAGAACCATGCCTTTGCTTGCCTCTAGCAAACAAAGATGAATTTAGAATATGTATGTCTTAGTTATTCTGTGTTAAAACATCACGACCAAGGCAACGTATAGAAGCATGAATTTGTGGGTTACAGTCCAGAGGGATGAGTCCATCACTGTTATGATGGTACTGGAGCAACAGCTGAGGGTGCACATCTTGATCCACAGACAGGAAGCAGAAGCAGAGAGAGCTAAGTGACACAGACTTTGGGAACACCATTCATACTGCAGAGCCACACTTCTGATTTCCCCAAAGAGCCACCAGCTGGACATTGAGCATCCAAATATCCCTAGCTTGTATGGGTGGAGAGAATCTCATCAAGTCATCACAATGGATAGTCAGTAGAAAGTGGTGGAACTTTCTAAATCCATTTTTTAAAAGAAGTTCTGGTAACTTGTTTGTGAAGTAGAAGAGACTTGGACTGAAAAATAACTTAGACCACATTTAAACTTCACATTGAAGGAGCATGAACCTAATGAGATCTGTTTACACAAATGAAAGTGTAAGTAAAGTTTCTCTACAAGAATTTAAAAATCTGCTGAGAGGCAAATATTTAAAGTCAAAACCTAAAAATTCAGTATTTATGATAGAAGTAAATGAGTTAAAGCATAAATAATAGGGGGCAATATACTTTATAACGTATGTACAGTATACAGTATATGTTGCTACTAACTTACAGTGGACTATTGCATATTCTTACAGCAACTAAAAATGATAAAACTACAAAACCAACTCAGGAGATAAAATGAATTCTAAAAGGCTGAAAAGCAGAGCAAAAACTGAACACTGGGACAAAGCTGTCATAGATACAGCAGTGCAGACTGAAGTAGTTTAAGGTACTAACATTATAACATGGTCTTAAATATGGGGCTAGACCAAATTAGTCCCCAAGAAAAAAGACAGGAATACTGCAAGTGATATGGCCTTCAAAATCTTAATGCCCCAGCCAGACGAAGTAACGAGGAACGTTGCTCTGGTAACGAGAGTGGAAAAGGTATCATATCAGTACATAACAAATGAAGAACTTATGGAAGTGTAGAAGAACCAGTACAGTCCATGAAAAAGACAAATTGCCAAAACTGCTACAAAGAATGGGGAGTCTGAATAGCTATGATCAGGCATAGTATTCAACATTGTTTTAATGGTCAATCAATTTAATAAGGTGAGCGAAAAGCAGAATTGGAAAGCAAACTTACTCACAAATGCCGTGTACATAAAAATCTGAAAAAATTTACAATACTAGATTAATGTGAATTTAGCTACTTATAGGGTTCCTTATTCATTATACGAAAATTTCCATATACAAGCAATAAATCATTGTAAGGTGAATCTTGTTTGTTTTTTGTTTTTTGGGACAGGGTTTCTGTGTGCTTTGGAGGCTGTAGACCAGGCTGGTCTTGAACTCACAGAGATTCACCTGCCTCTGCCTCCCCAGTGCTGGGATTAAAGGTGTGCGCCACCACGGCCCAGCTTGAATTTTTTTTATTGATTCTTTGGGAACTTCACTCATGCACACCATCCCACCTCTCTCCCAGTCTCTCTGTATCCACCCCTCGCCCTTGTAGTGTCCCCGCAAAGCAAAATTAAACAGGAAATAACAAACATAAGATAAAGAGAAAGAAAAATAATTTAAAAATTAATAAAATACAAAAATAAAAATGCAAATAATATCAATTTCAATTAAAAAATAAATCAACAAAAACAAAACACTTTAGTCCTCTGTCTTTGCCTCTCCATTCGTCTTGGTGGCTTCAGGAGCTGCTGTGTATCATTCAGTATACCCTTTTAACCAAACAGCTTTCCTTGCAAATTAGTGTGCAATGTGTTGTTGGTCAGCTTCAAGGACTCGGGCCTCCAGCACATCATCAATACTGGACGCCCAGGGAACCTCCCTGGACATCCCTCTGTTGCCCTTAGCCATGTGAACTATGCAGCCATGGTACTGCAGGACCAGTCCCTTCATGCACTCCTGCAGGCCATAGATTGGGTAGATGTTAAGGCCCTGGCTGTGTGCCTGGCTGGCTATCGAGTTGGTCTGACTGGACTGCTGGACCACTCCACTCAGGCAAGACGTGGGGTCTGCCCTCGCACACACACCTGCAGTGAGGGGCCCGGTCATTCCTCCCAAGTGTGGGGGCTACTGTCCCATTAGGGACAGGCCAGCCCTCCGCTGTCAGTTTCATCAAATAAGGGGTCAGCTCTCCTGTGAGGAGTGGAGGTGTGTGTGGGGGTATGGGTAGCACTCCCTGGGACAGTGAGGGGAGGGGCCAGCTCAGCAAGGTACTTCCAACTGTGGTTCATGGGCCCCTGGGGTAATACGGACAATGGACAGCAATACAAACCCTAGCTGCGGCATGACCATGGACCCAGGCATGGCCAGCGGCAGCAGCCTGGGCCAGGATGTAAGTATGGTCCCGGGTGGCAGCATAGGCCTCCCAGATTGGCATGGGTGAAGATGGGTAACAAGCAACACTGAGTAACCGGGTTAGGGGAGTCATATGATACTTTATTAGAGAGAGAGAGAGAGAGAGAGAGAGAGAGAGAGAGAGAGAGAGAGAGAGAGAGAGAGAGAGAGAGAGAGAGAGAGAGAGAGAGAGAGAGAGAGAGAGGTCATTTACATGAGAGGCCGAGAACGGAGGTCAGCGCTCTGCCCCAAAAGAGAGTGTGATACTTCCTTCCATGACCTTCATCTCTGCCTCTCCCCCACGTACCTGTGACCAAGATGGGCGTGGTCAGTGCTGCTGGGGAGATCTCTACCTACACATGGGTGTAGCAGTAATGTGGTGCCTGTACTCCAACATGGTCTCAGGTGGCAGTAGAGAACCTGGGGCAGTTGTACAGCCTCTGATGGCAACAGGAGTCACAGACCTCAACACAGACCCTGGCTGTGGTAAGGCCAGGAACACAGACATGGCCCCTGGTGGCAGCATATCTCTCACATCCCAACATGGTCACAGGAGGGGACCCAGAAGCTGGGCATCTGTGAGGCCTTTGGTGGGAACGCTGACCACGGTCATCAACAACGACCGTGGCTGCAGTAGGACTACAGACCCAAACAGTCCTCAGCATCCCCCTGGGGCTGGATGTCACAGTGGCGTGGGTCGCTGCACAGGTCTTTCAGATTGGCATCACCCTGGCTGTAAGGTGGTCAGCATGGCCCCAGGTGGTGACCCAGATTTCATGTGTCCACACAGCCTCAATGGTACCAGGAGCCATGGATATTAGCACAGACCATGACTAGAGTAGGACCACGGACCCAGATATTGCCCCCAGCTACAGCCTGGGCCTAGATGCTACTACCAGGGCCCCAGGGGGGCAGTGCAGTCCACCCAATCTGTATGACACTTGTGGCAGTATGACCCTTGGCGCCAACATGCCTCTGGAGTCCGCCCGTATCTGGGGAATCTGCACAGCCTTTGGTGGTCACAGGAGCCACTGACATTGACATATTGGCTGTGGCAAGCCCACGGACCCAGACACGACCCCCACCAACAGTTGAGGCCTGGTAGATACCCTGGCCATGAGTGTCAGGGCAGTTCACTTTCCCTGGTTGCAGCAAGTCCCTCGGTCACCAGCACAGTCACAGCCAAAGTCCAGACATCTGTGTGGCCTTTGGTGGTGGTGACACGGGTCATGCATGTCAACGCAGATCCCTGCTGCAGCAGGACCATGGACTCAGACAAGGTCCCCAGTAGTAGCCATGGTCTGCATGCTACCATGGCCACAGGTGACAGTGCAGGCCACTCAGGTTGACATCACCAAGCAGCAGGGTAGCCCTGGGAGACCAACATGGCCCCAGGTCGGGACTCAGACCCCAGACATCCACCCGATCCTTCATGGCTACAGGTGCCTTGAATATCAAATAGACTGGGGCTGTGGCAGGACCACAAACCCAGGCAGGGGCCTCAGCAGTAGCCCAGGGATGTCACCATGCTCCAGGTGGGAAACAGCAGCCCATTCCTCACCGCTTTCGCCTCTACAGACCTGCCTCTCTGCACAGGACTTGAACTTCTTTGTCTCTCTTCTTCCCATACCCTCCGTACATTTGGTCACCATAACAGTGACCGATTTGGCCCTGGGTGGGCCCTTAGCTTCTTTCCACCCACCCAGGGCAAACTACCCCAGGCGGTGTGTGTGAGTCCATCTTTCCTGGCGCAGGCTTTTAGATCCTTTGCACCTTCCCAGGGCAAACTCTCAAGATGAACTCTGTGAAGGGTCATTTAGTGTCCACTACTAAGCACAGTGGGTTCAATTTAAAACATGCAAATCTCACAATGGAAGTACAGAAGTACTGAAAGAAATGGGGGCTCTAATTGAGTGGATACGCAGATTGGATATTTTAAAGACAACAGTTCTTAGCTGGGTGTGGTGGCACACACCTTTAATCCCAGCACTTGGGAGGCTGTGACAGGCAAATTTTTGAAGCCAGTCTGATCTGTAAAAGGAGTTCCAGGACAGCCACAGCTATAGAGAAAAACCCTGTCTCGAAAAAGAAAAAGAAAAAAGATACCATTTTTTCGTTTGCTTTTGATACAGGGTTTCTCTGTGTAACAGCTTTGGCTGTCCTGGAACTCACTTTGTAGACCAGGCTAGCCTTGAACTCAAAGATATCTGCCTGCCTCTGCCTTCCTTGTGCTGGAATTAAAGGCGTGTGCCACCACTGCCTGGCCTAAAGATACCAGTTCTTACAACTGACTTCTAGTACAATTCCAGTTAAAATTCTAACAGATTCCTGGCTTGCCAGGACTGAAGTGTTGGGTTTCAGGGACTGGGGAGATGGCTCAAAGATCAAAGCCCTTGCCTCACAAATTGAAGACTGGAGTTCAGGTTCCCAGAAGGCAGAGATGGGAGTCCCTAAAACAAGCCGGCTAGCCATATCTGTGAGTGGATAAGGTGGAATAGGCCTTTCAACATCAAGTTGGAGCCTCCACATACCCGTGAACATGTGCGCATGCACTTAAATAGGAGTACCAGGTTCAAGGTTTACATTTGGTTACAGTTATTCAAGAAAGAGTAGTCTGATGAAAGGAAGGATGGAAAAACATAATCCTAACTGATGTTTTATACAGTTGCTGAGATGATTCAATGCGGAAAAAACACTTCTTCCAATACACTGATATTCATATGGGAGAAAACTACCCCTGATGCATACTTTATATCATACTCATTGAGAGATTTACATTATTACTCATGGAAATATTAAAACGTAATGTGTGCCATAGAAAAAATATCAAAGAAAACAGGCAAATGTGACTTTATCAAAATTTAAAGTTTGGATAGCTACATCAACTCAGTTGGTAAGAGTGCTTTCCTAGCATGCATGAAGCCTTGGGTTCTCTCTACCACAGCAAGTGTTCTCCATCACTGGGCCATCTCCCAAGCCCTTAAAAGGAACAGAATCCCTGAATCTGGAGACTAGTGACCTTTAGTGTGTGTTGCTTCATTGTGTTGAGAAAGAGCAATGACTTAGACATATGCTTACTATTTCATAAACAAAGAATGTGATAAAATAAAAGCCCATGATATTTATAACTTGTCTATATAAAGTGAAGTATGTTCTGAAGTCTGGTCAAAGGTAGAAAGTAGCTTAAATGTAAAGGGGACACGAACACAATATTCTAGAAAGACCTAGTAAGTGTGTGTGTGTCTGTGTGTGTGTGTGTGTGTGGTTTGGAAGAAAATGGCTCCTGAAAGGTATGGCACTATTAGGAGGTGTGGTCTGTTGGAGTAGGTGTGGTCTTGTTGGAGGAAGTGTGTCACTGGGGAGGAAGGCTTTGAGTTCTCATATATGTTCAAGTACCACCCAGTGTTTCAGTACACTTCCTGTTGTCTGCAAGATGTAAGACACTCAGCTACTTCTCTAGCACCATGTCTTACTGCATGCTGCCATGTGCCACCATGATGATAATGGACTGAACCTCTGAAAATGTAAGTGAGCCACCCAATTAAATGTTTTCCTTTATAAGAATTGCTGTGGTCATGGTCTCTTCAGAGCAACAGAAACCCAAGACTTAGACACACACACACACACACACACACACACACACACACACACACACAACTTAACTACTCCTGTGTTATATTCTAACTAAAAAAAGTAATATTGCTAGGAAGGCAAAATTTCCAAGACCAGAAAACTTTCAGTTTATAAGACTTATTATACTTTCTAGAATATAATGTACAATATGCGATCAGGGTTAAGATCTACTTCTCTATATTAAAATATTTGGGAAAAAAGTTCATTTCCTGTTATCATTTTCTGTTTTAGATATAAGACAACCTCACTGCCTCAATTTTACAGACAGGCATACTTGAATCTTAAGAAGGCAAGACAGAGTCACTGTGCTCAGTAAAACCATGAAAAACAGGTTCATCTCTCTTTGGTGTGAAGTAGCCACAGAATGAAGCCTGCATACTACCTTAATCTCTTGTAGCTATCCAAGAGATGTTCTCATCACTGAAGTCATTTCATTTTGGTCACATTAGTTTAGGGAAGTTTATAGAATAGTGGAAAAGAAGAAGTTACATTGGTATGAAAATGAACATGGTAGAGTAATTACACACATAATTCCTGGAAAATGTTATGCACATGAATTTAAATAAGAATGATTCAAAGGAAGTAAGTACCATATATAGATGTGTATAGATATATCCCCACCCAGGAAACCAAGCAGCTAGTAGAATGGGAATCCGGTCTTTACCCTTAATGTAGTTTCAGAATCTTGGGCACTAAGACTGTTGTAATTACTTCGTAAGTAAGAAACTCATTTAAAATAAAATCTATCATGAAAGACAAGATAACAAAGCCCCCAGGGACAATACTACCACACAAAATGGAATGGAGTTTATTCCCTTTATTTAATAGGTTGAAGCCTTAACGCATTTATAATTTCTATGTACTACATTCATGTATCCCAGATGGTCTGAAATAAATGTTTGCTAGGAAATGTGTTCAATTATCTTCTTCTTACATTAGGATTATATCTGCAAAGAAAAAAAATTGGGTTAAAGGACATTTCACTAAGGGATCCTATTAAAGAGCTTCTCTTTAGCAAGCACACAAGACTATAAATGTTGTCCTTAAAGTTGTATGATAAACAGTTTTGTTTCTGTTTATCCCTTGGTGTTGTTAAAATGAATACATGGTAAAAGCATAATCATTAACAAAAATCATATGAAGCACTAATATTAAAACAATAGCATAGACACAAGGAGTAAATATACTAAAAAACAAAAACAAACAAACAAAAAAGATTAAGACACCCTGTACTCTAAGTTGGCGAAATGTTACTCTGTCTTTGCTGGTGTCTACCTGCAAAGATTTACAATGTTTATTGGGTTTTCAGAAATGTCCAAAATATATTAAATTATGCTCACTCATTCCAAGTCCTCTAAAATCTGCCACAAAGCAAACAACAACAACAAAAAACCCAGACAAACCAGTTTTTGATCCCATCCAACCTTTTTCAGCCACTTGTTATATTAAAACTCAACAAATAGTTTGGATCCTTATTTTTCTGTTTCAAAATCTGTTCATTTAATTCTATTATAACAAAAACCTCACATATTGATAATTTAAATACTTCAGAAACCTCCCTTGGCTAGATGACACCATGCACAATTTAAACATAATAAAACTAAATCAACCTTAAAACTTTAGCCACGAAATTCAACCAATATGTGCTCAAGTAATAAAAATACATGAGTTAAAAACCCAATTTCTTTCTGTGAAGAGATTAGGTGTGTCTTCTAAGAACAGAAGAAACAACTATTTGATTGTCATGACTATAACTGAATTATATGGACATTTCTCAACAGGACTGAGAGCAAAGTCAAATCTTACCTAAATAAATCATCAGCGAGACTCTCTTCTTTCGCTTGTTGTCTCTGTACCTGTCAGAGTGAACAGAAGTGAATCATTTGCTCAGTGAAGTACCTGTTCTACTGATTATACAGTCATCCTCCAGATTTCCATATCCACCATGTCATTTGGAGGGTTTTTTCCTCTATACTCTCTCCCATTCAGGTGACCCCGGTATTTTAACTTCATGTTAAGATGACTGCAAAAGTGCTGTAATGAAACAACTGTCTAGTCAATTTCAAAGACAACCAATGCAACATTGCTAGCTTACTGAGTTTGTAAACATTCTTTCTGGCAGGAAGTTCAGTGATCTTGGGGGAAGAATGATGATGGTACAAGGGCTTCATTAAAACTAGGGATTTAGGAACAACATGATGGCCCAGTGAGTGAGGGTGTATGCCAACTAGCTTGATGACCTGAGTTCAATACCTAGGATCCATATGATTAAGGGAGAAAACAACACTCCAGAAACTGTCCTCTGGCCTCTGCACATATGCAACAGTATGGAACTGCATGCGTGTGCACATCTTTTCTTTTGACATTTTCTACTACAGTTGTGGAACATAAATAGGAAGACACAAAACATGCATAAAATAATTGTTAAAAAGCTGCTTGTATCATTTTTCTAAAAAATCTCAAAGCTTCGGGACAAAACAAAGGGTACTAATTTTTCGTTGTTGTTTTCAAGAAAGGGTTTCTCTTTGTAACAGCTCTAGGCTGTCCTGGAACTTGCTCTGTAGGCCAGGCTGGCCTCAAACTCACAGAGATCTGTCTGGCTCTGCTTCCTGCTCCAAGTGCTGGGATTAAAGCCATGTGCCACCACCACCTGGCTGGGAATCCTTGATTTTAACAGCTGTGCTAAGTGAATGTCTAGGGGACAGGTCCATGTCCAGATGTAGAGTTGAGGAAGGAGCTTGAGAAGAACTACAAAGAGGGAGGAAAATAGAAACAGTAGGATACTGCACTGGAGGACTTCAGCAATGAAAGGATCCAAGTCCAAATTAAAACTCCATGGCTGGATGTAAACAATTAGTGTTGAAAACAGAAACAGTAAACTTTATGACAATCCAAAGAAATTACCAAAATTATAGTCAAGCAAAGTGAAACTTGATAAAATTTTACTAGAAGTTCCATGTAGGAGTGAACCCCACAAAGCTATCTATCTGCTCATGTAGGCAGGGACAAGTAAATTTGCACAGGTAGAGATAAAAGGAGGCGAAAGGAAAAACGACCTCCTCTTTTGTAAGCCGTCATGCTTCTGACTTCCAGCTTGTGTGACTCTCTCTCTGGTAAATAAATATATTGTAACCCCTATAGCATCGGCTATCATCATTAGTTCCAGAAGAAACTACAGGGGAAACAGGAAAATAAGAGTGTTCAGGAGAACAGTGAGAAGGATCAGAACGGCTGGGAGACGGCTCCCAGACTGAAGGGCCTGGCTCCCACCTGGGTCCATATGGAAGCGCTTCCAGGTGCCCTGACAGTCGGCTTATAAGAATTTCGTTGGGGCTAGGGAGATGGTTCTGTGGATAAAGGACATGCTGTGCAAGTGTGACAGCCTGAGTTCAGAGCCCTAGGACTGCATACAAGCGGGGCACACACAAGTAACCTCTGCAGCAGGGGACAGACACAGGAAGATTGAGAGCTCACAGCCAGCACTCCAGGTTCAGGGTGAAACCCTATCTCAAAAGTAAGTAAATATAACAATAAATGCACACACACACACATGCTTACACATGCATACAAACCACCCACACTGAAAAGAGAAAATCACTTCACTCAAGAAGAGCCACACGGACTAAAGTGCAATTAATTCAAGGGCGAGGCCTGGCCTCCTGCTAACCTCCATTTCATGTTTCAACCATGCTTCTAATTCTGTATTCTTTCGAGCTTGATGAGCTATGAGATCGGATCCTCCAATGATGTGTGGGAGCTTTCCTGCTCCAGGAAACATGACCTGGGAAACAGTAAGAACTAAGGTGAGGCATATTAATAAAAGACCTAAAATGCAAACAGTGTTAAGTCATGCATAAATGTCAAAGGTGCGCATATTCTATTTGCAGAAATGAGACATAGAAAACTGTGGCAGACCCATCTGTTTTCACCCTTTCTTTTCCAGCTATTACTAAATCTAGATTTAGATATACAACTAGGGCTTACACAGTGAGAAAAACTTAGTTTTAATTTGTAACTTCTCTAGCAATCAAAGTAACTCATGGAAAACAAACTATACTGTATTTTATTCTAAGATTTTTCAAAGTTTAACCTACAATTCCAGCACTTGAGAGGCCAAGACAGGAAGATAATGAATTAAGAACAAGCCTGGATACATGGTGAATTCCAGGCTGGTTGATACTTCACTTAAGACTCATCTCAAAAGACAAAAATAGGACTGGCCCTGGGGGTAAGGGTGCTTGCCACCAAGTCTGGAAACATGAGTTCAATTTCCATTGACTCATATAGTGTTAGAGGAGACACACAGCTCCAACATTTTGTCCTCTGACCTCCAGACACATGCTCTGTGGCATATGAATATCTTTACACACAAAATAAATAAGTAAATAAAAACCAGGTAAATGTTTTAAAACAAAACAAACAACAGTGCTGGAACCACACCTCAGCTGGCAGTGTCTGCCTAGCACAGGTGAAACCGAGTTTGATCCCAGCACTGGACATGGTGGTGAACACCTAGAATCCCAGTACTCAGGAGGTGGAGACAGGAGGACTGGTAGTGTGTGTGTGTGTGTGTGTGTGTGTGTGTGTGTGTGTGTGTTTTGTTTGTTTGTTTGTTTTTTAACTGTGTGAAACAGGAGAAACAGCATAGGTTTTCACAATACTGCTTTTAGGGGCTGGTGAGATGCTTTGGTGCGCAAAGGCACTTGCCATCAAGTCTGACCATGAGAGTTCACACCCCAGAACCTACACCGTGGAAGGAAAGAACTGACTCCTGCAAGCTGTTCTCTAATTGCCACATAATACACACACAATAACAATAAATTAAATTAAAATGTAAAAAGAAACCCAAACATTAAATACTCCTTTTATTTGTATTCAGTGCTAGTGTTGTGTTCCTGACAACAATCTCAACACTGCCCTTTGGAGACAGTCTATGAAGACACTTACCTTTTTAAATTTCTTGAAATTCTTCAGTTGACCACAATCATTTAGCATGCACAGACTTCTGGAAGTGGAATTACTGACCACCAATGACCTAAATTCAGTTAGTAGCACTTTTCTTGGAAGCAGCTCACTGCTGTCTGGAAGTTCATCACCGTTCTTAAGTGGGGATTAAATGGTTACACAGGAGAAGAAAAGGGAAATAACTTGTCATTCAGAGATCTACAGGAAAAGTCCAAATACCCAAAGGAAAACAAAGAGTTGCTCCTGGCACCTGAACTTTGCATTTGGGATCAAAACCAGAAAATTACTCAGGAGAACAATAGCACTGAAAACAGCTATAGCATGTCCACCTAGAAAAGAAGGCTACAATTCTTACGGTATTTTTTACCTAATGGCTTGGGTAGTACCTCACAGCAAGGTTCCTTCTTATAAATATTCTCCTGATATCTCATCACTATCTGTTTCCTCCTTATTAACACTGTGCATCAGGATTATGGTATATTCCATTCTACAAGCTTTTACCTACTGCATTTATATTTTTATGACATCTAGAAATCAATTCCAAATGAATGTACAAGGTCATTAATAATCTGTTCAATGTGATTCTTTGCTTATGTCACTTACAATTACACTGATAGTCAGTGCAGTTTTGCATTGCTAAAATCTGCTGTTTGATATTACAATACATTCTTGCAAATGTGGTTACATAATATAGAATTGTGATGCACATTTCCTGCTTTATGTTTTTTCTAATGACTTACTACTTCCCACTTATTTTATATTTACTTTATCCTATAAAAATGATGCTACACAAAAAGCAAATCCAAGTCTTTTGAGTTCAAAATGGCCCAGGAACTGCTAATGAACATATAATGCAGTGATGCTTCAAGAGCCTTGAAAGTGAGGACTGTGGGGCCAGCCATCAGAGAGCATGGCCAGCTGAGAGCAATCACAGAAGGAGCTCGTATAATTACAAGCAAAGCCGTGGAAGAAGTCAATACGGACCATTCAGTTATTGCTCAGCATAGGAAGCAAACTGGAAAGGTGACAAAGCTTTCCATAAGTGGGTGTCTCCGAAGCTGAGCAATACTAATAACATGCCAGATTGAGTATCATCCTCTCTTATTCCACGTAACAAGCTATTTCTCAATCAGACTGTGATATGCAACACAAAGTATACTGACACAACAATCAGTGATGACTATTTCACTGGATGGACTGAAAATCTCCTGTGCAGATCATTCACCAAAGACAAACTTGCACCCAAAAAAGGCCATGGTCACTGGTTGTCTGCTGCTGGCCTGACCCAGTACAGCTTTTTAATTCCTAGTGAAACCACTGCATTGAGAAGTGTGCGCAGCAAACCAATGAGATGCACTCAAAGCTGCAATGCTTACAGCTATCACTGCTAGACAGAAAGGTCCCAGTTCTCCATGATGGCATCAAACTGCACACCACACAATCAACCCTTCCAAAGCTGAAGACACCAAGCTCTGAAGTTCTGCCTTATCCACCATGTTCTTGCTAACTGACCACCAATCCTTCAGGAATCTCCCCAGCTTTTTACAGGGAAACACTACCATGAGCAGAAATAAGCAGGAGTATGCTTCTAGAGTTCCTTGAATCTTGAAACATGGGTTTTAATGTTACATAAATAAACTTATTTCTCACTGGCAAAAATGTATTGACTGTAATAGCTCCTATTAATAGTTATGACTATAATAACTTAAAGTTCACAGCCTGGATCTGCAATTCCTTGTACTTCTAATCTAATCCAACATAATACTTACACATCAAGACACAACCTAGTTCTTTTTACTTCTCTTGAGAAAGGATCTTACTATATAGTTCTGGCTAACCTGAAACTTGTTATATAGATCAGGCTTGCATAGAATTTAGAGCCCACCTCTGCCTTACTAGTGCTAGGATTAAAGGCAAAGACTATACCCAACTATTAATTTTCTAAATTAATGTACTACATTATGTATATGTAAGGTTAAGTGTCATCAGAAAGAACTAAAAGGAAAAAAACACCCCAAAAGGCTCATCTGATAACAATGGAATGTAATCAGAATCTTAAGTAAAACTGTTCTGATTCTTTTGGAATTTGCAGGTATAACATATCCATTACCATACTTAATATAAACAACAACCCTGCTAGAAAAGCTTTAGTCATTGTATAAACAAGTGACTCTCTTAAAGAATGATTTTTAAAATCCTTAAAAAAAAATGATTTGCTTGAGACTGCGTATCTATGAAGTACACAGAAAAAAGTTAAACCTAAGGTTCTCCATGCTCCTAACTGTCTCATGGATATAACATAATCTCTTTCCAGAAGAGGCAAAAATCATGAATGGAACAGAATTATACAAGGAGATGCTTAGTAAGAATGTAACCTGACAGAAATCTGTATGATGATAATCCTTTTAAGTCAGATATTTTTAAGAATAAAATAAGAATTTCCTTACAACTGTTTCATCTTTTGTGGACCACAGTAATTCTCTCTTGAGTTCAACTTTTTTTTCTGCTTCATCTTCTTGCTAAAAATAACAACAAAAAAACAAAACACTGTTCATAGGAGTGATGAATAATCTTTATAAAAACCTTAAAAACAACCATTTTGTGCCCCTGAAAATACATAAATTATATACTTAGAGAATATCCAACAAAATGTGAACACAACATAAAGTTACGAAATCATAGCCGAAAATTGTATTAATAGTTGATCTACATGGCAAAAACAATTTATAAAGAAGACACTATTTTTGGCTGGGATGGCAGAATGTTTGTAAACTGTTGCTCCACCTTCCTTTACTGTAAACATTTACAAAGATAAATTCTCAAGTCAGTTTAAGAAAATCAAATGAACAATAACCTCCTACTGAGTAGGGTTGGTTGGTTAACTGCAGGACTCGTATTAGTGATGCTATATTGTATCAAGCTGGCCAAGTAATTAGGAAAACAACTGAAGAGCAGATGATCCTCTCTATACTATCTCTTTCATATAAAGAGAATCAGCAATTACCTTACAATAAAAGGGGTTTGTTTGTTTGAGTAAGGGTCTTATTGTGCAGCCCTGGTGGCTAGGAACTCACTCTGTAGACCACACTGGCCTCAAACTCACAGAGATCTGCCTATCTGTGCCTCTGAGGAAAATAAAATGTCCTTAACACTATACAATGAAAACAAAATGTTTTTTGGAAAGATTCTTACTAAAAACAAGTTAGTACTAGAATACAGTCATCTCTTTAATAGATCCTAACTGTTGTTCCCTCTCTCTTAATGCCTACACTGTATTTTTTTCCGTTTATAATGTCATTGTTAGGTCCAAAGGGAACCAGTGCCACCCTCTACCCTGCCTAAAGCAGTGGTATCTCAAGATGAAAACCTAGGTGCAGCTCTGGTTGGACTATAGTACTCAAGGCAGCACTCCTCAGGAGCCTTTGAAACAGATTTCTTTCTGCCAGAGGAGCCACTTACTTTTCATATCCCACTGCAGTCGGGCGAATGGGGCATCTGCTTGCATATCAAAGCCCCATGCTAACCTCCAGGCTCCTCTGGTTCCTACTAACTTGTACCTGTTACGTGTACCAAAGCCCCCACACTAGCATCCTGGCTTTTCACATCTCCCCTTCCACCCTAAACTCCCAGGCTATCCCAGCTTATTTTTTTTTTTTCTCTGTTTCAGAGAAGATATCCCTGTCTGCTAGGCTCCTCTCAGCTCCAGAGATGTAGCCATGGCTGCTTTGGAGTCCCACAAATGCCTTTGGTTATTCTCTCGCTCATATCTACAATATGAATCTTTCTCCACTATGGAGCGGTCGGGTCAGTGGTTTCACTGCACGCTTGTTTCTATCAGTTTGCCATAAAACAGTAACATAAAAGAATTAAGCTATAAAGCCACATACCACAGTAAAATATGTTGTCCATATCATTATCACAAAACCTGTAAGTATTCAATGAAAGGCTCTTGCTGCTTTGCAAAGCACTATTTTAGTGGTGTCCACAGGTATATGGTGCACAATTCTTGTGTTTTCCTACCTGGATTCTAATGACGTGAGTGAGAGGAACTCTGAACAAATGTGTAACAAATGTATGCACTGAGGACTATGAAGTAAAGGCTAAGAGCAAATGTCTGTGACTCAAACGAGAACCACTTTTCTGTAGGTCTGTGTTCATGGTGTACAGTGGATCAGTTTGGAAAAGAATTTAAGGAAAAGAAGCAAAGCTATATAAAATCTGGACAGTAGCCAGGCGGTGGTGCACGCTTTTCATCCCAGCACTGGGGAGGCAGAGACAGGTGGATCTCTGATTTCAAGGCCAGCTCTATAGAGCAAGTTCCAGGGCAGGCTCGAAAGCTAGAGAAACCCTGTCTCAAAACAAAACAAAACAAAATCTGGACTGTAGTCCCAGCATTCAGGATATAAAAGCAGGAGTTTAAGGTCATCCTTAGCTATGCATCAACTTTGAGACCATCCTGGGGTACCTGAGATCTTGTCTCTTAAAATAAACTGTTACTTACAGTTATTCTGTTGCTTTCTGGTACCCTGTCACCACCAAGGTGACCACTCTCTCCTACATCCATCCGTGGCTTTTTTCTGGCACTGACGTCCGCCTCTTGCTTTTCAACTTTCATGTGAACTGCCAGCTCCGGCTCTGCACTCTTGAGTAACTCTTCCAGTGCTTCCTCTTCTATGGCCAAATCAATTGTTCTTTTTTTTGGTCCAAGATTTTCTGTAGAAAATGATTTACTGGCAGGACTCTTCCCATTGGGCTTTATGTCTCTATCCACCACAAATGAGCCGTCTGCTTCCTTGTCCACAGGCTCACTCTGCGATGGATGCGCCTTGCTTTTCCACAGTGAGGGTGCAGCAGGCTGCGTTTGTTCTAGAAGAGAACAAGACAGTTCCATTCTTGATGATTTGGACGATGACATTGAAGGAATTTCTTCATCCCTTTCTCTTAGGTTTCAAAAGAAAACAAACCAGAGAGAGGAATTTTGTTAATTTCTCAGTATTTACTACTCACTCACAACCTACTTCTGATTATCAACAGTATCACTGGAAATCAAACCTTTAGAATAATCTTTATCCTGTGTTGACAGGACTGATGGAACCTATGGCTAAAACATATGGAGAGCCCTGTCTTCTCTGCTAATGTAGAATCAGCTGATAAACCAATGTGAAGGAAAAGAGAAATATATAAAAATACACAGGACCCATCAGCAGAAGGCAGCACTTACATAGCAGTGTTAGGAAATTCATGGGCAATTAAAATTATGTCTGGGGCAGTAACCTGATGGGCTAATGAGAGCTGGTATCAAAAATTAAGCCAAACAGGCTAAATCTAGAGGATACCATCAACTGAATACTGTAAATACTATGTGCCGTGTCATAACAGTACTCTATACAACAGCATATCACTCACTCAGGAAGCACTAAATACTTTTGGTTATGCAATTTTACAATAGTCCAGGACTCACACTAGGTTCTCTGCTTGATCTAAGTGCAGAGCTGGTTGCAAATGCATTCTAAGAGAGAGAGAGCTGCAGAGGCAGAGAGGAAGCAAGTAAGGCTTACATCAGAGTAAATTACTCTTTTTACCTTGCAAGATGGTTGTTATAAAAAACATTATGAGAAAGATGATTCTGTTAGGTTTGGCTAATATTTCTTTTTGTTTTGTTTTGTTTTGTTTTGTTTTGTTTTGTTTTTTTCGAGACAGGGTTTCTCTGTAGCTTTGGAGGCTGTCCTGGAACTCACTTTGTAGACCAGGCTGGCCTCGAACTCACAGAGATCCGCCTGCCTCTGCCTCCCGAGTGCTGGGATTAAAGGCGTGTGCCACCAATGCCCGGCTGGCTAATATTTCTTAAAGAAGGCAGCACACAAAACAAAGGCTAAAGTAGGAGGAGATAAGGAAAAACAAAGTGCAGTCTGTTTAATGGGCCTAGTGAATGAGATTAGGACAAAACTGAGATTGAATGAGCTCAGAAATAAAATTATTAGGCTGGCAAAATGGCTCAGCTGATAAGAGCCACCAACCCTGATGGTCTGTAGCTGATCCAAGGGATTCACATGGCACAAAGAGAACTGACTCCCACATGTTGTCTTCTGACCTCCATAAGAGTTCCAACACACACACACACACACACACACACACACACACACACACACACACACACACACACACACACACACACACACACACGAGAGAGAGAGAGAGAGAGAGAGAGACAGAGACAGAGAGAGACAGAGACAGAGAGAGAGGGGGGGATATAATCTTTAAAAACAGAAATACAGATTTTCGATTTTCCATAGAAATACTGCTTCTATTTCAACAGAACAACTAAAGAAAATACTACTCTACGACCATCTACCAGAATGTTTTCTTCAGAGGCACAGCTGAAGAATTATTGACAATATACCTCTTTTTGGTGCACGGCAGGAAGTAGTTTTTGATGGAGTTCTGCTGCTGCTGCTGCGAAGTCCAATCTCTATTTCTATTAGCAGCAGGGAATCTCACTGGGGAAAGCTGATAGTCTGGGTTCTTCCCCATAACCAGGGTATTTGATACCACATTATTAGCCTTGGAGCTGGACTTGAGGGCCTCCTTCATGCTGCAAGTTTCCTGTGAAAGCTTTCTAACAGTTTGTTCCTCTCCAGGAGTCCTCACTTCTTTTGGTCTTTCACTCAAAGACATACTACAGGAAAAGGAAGGAAAGGCAAACAATTAGCAGAAATTCTTATTTAAAACCAAAGTTCTCTAAGTTTTCTGACAAATACAACTTCAGAAGATTAGATAATAATTCAATTAACGATCCAGGAAAGCAGCACACCCGCTATCTAAGGCCTGAGGGATGCCTCAGTCTCCCTCCTGGCAGCACACACCTTCAGGCACATTCTCCTGGAAATAACTGTCAAGCACTTATGACCTTAACCTAGTATCCTGATGCAGACTAAACTAGGTGGTCTATATACTTCTTATTTTATTTAAACATTTTAAAATTATTTTCATGTAAGATTATTATAATAAAATATAGAAAATCAAGAAAACTCCTATTATTCCAGTATCACCCTGCACAGACAGATACGAGCCTAATCTAACCATATAGTAGTCTTTGCTACAGAACACCAGACTACTAGGAAAACATTTAGATAGACATTGTTTTGTAAAATATGATTGAACAGACTGAAAATCAAATAAAGCTGTCTCTTTCAAGCAACTACTAAAAATTAACTGTTTATAAGCTCTGCCCACAACATAATACTGAAAGTTAAGCACAATCTAACATAGTGTTACTAAATATTTTAATAGGAACATGTTTTTTGTAACGTTGAAAATAAGAGTAAGTGAAAACTATCAAAGAATACAAAAGCAGTAACTCTCATAAATAACAAAACAAAAAGAAACAGAATTTGACAATAAGAGACATCACTGAAAAGCTACACATATGAATGAATATTTATGGGCTGGAGAGATGGCTCAGCTGTTAAAGACTAGGCTCACAGCCAAAAATGAATGATTATTAACTATTTGGATACCCAGGCTAACCTAATTTTTACCTCTCAAAATATGTAACAGGGCACGCCAGTTCCTGTGCAAGTTCCTCCATCTTATATTCATGCCAAGACCATTTTGGGTTTAAACAGAATTTGATTTTCCTAATGAAGAATCCCATGGCAAATCACTTGACTCTATTCTAAGACCCAAGGCCAAGAAGTCTTAACTAGCTTATCTTAGTTGTTAAACTGCCTGCTTGTGCAAACCTTCTCCTGCAGCTGCTGTGCGAGATACCAGGATGTAGCCCCTTGGTCTAAAAGCTCAGGGCTACACTTAGGTCAGAATACTTAACACTTTCCAGCTGCCTGGATAAAAGTCTTTCAATTGGCTTTAAGCTGTATCTAAATGGTGATCTCTGGTGGGCTCTCTAACAATTATACAAAATAATATATTTATTATAATATCCCCATATTCATGAGGGATACATTCCAAAACTATCAGAGATCTGAGGTCTGAAACCAATGATAGTGCCAAATTCTATGAGCACATTTTTCTATATATTCATACCATTACTTTATAAATTAGGCATAAATTAGTGTTTAATAATAATAACTAATAAAACAGAATAATTATGGATTTACTTTATAAATTAGGCATAAATTAGTGTTTAATAATAATAACTAATAAAACAGAATAATTATGGAGGCTGGAGAGATGGCTCAGTAGTTAAGAGAATACTGGCTGCTCTTGCAGAGGATCCAGGTTCAATTCCCAGCACCCACATGACAGCTCATAACTGTCTGTAACTCCAGTTCCAGTGGATCTGACACCCTTGCGCAGACATTTAGGCAAAAATGTAAATGCACAAAAAATAATTTAAAAAAAAGCAAAACAATAGATTAAAAAATGGAATTTCAATATACTATAATAAAAGTTACATGACTATGGTGTTTCCCGAAGTATCTTATTGCACTATAGTCAGCCCTGTTATGATACAACATAAAATAATCACTATGAGGTTAAGATGAAGACATGAATGGTTTAGGCATTGTGATATAGCATCAGACAACTACGTAAAAATTATGTGAACATCAGCACTGAAACACTAATACACTCAATCCAATAACCACAACAGGTAGTAGTAACAGCGGTGCACAGCATATACAGTACAGGACCGCTGGACAAAGGAACGACGCACACCTAGGTAAGATAACATGGCGCCAGTCTCGACCTGGGGGTCAGATGACCCTTTCTCAGGGTCACCTAGGACCATCAGAAAACATATTTACATTACAGTTCATAACAGTAGCAAAATTACAGTTATGGAAGCAGCCACGAAAATAATTTTATGTTTGGGGTCACCACACATGAAGAACTGTATCAAAGGGTTGCAGCACTGGGAGGGCTGAGAACCACTGTACTAAGAGACTTCATCACGCTATTCAGAAGCCTAAGTTAAAACTTAGGAATGTCTAATTTCCGTGATTTTCTGGTCAATATTTTTAGACAAAGGTTTACTATGGGTAATTAAAAGTACATGTAAACAGGGTCTACTGTGTTTCAAATTTATTTAATCAGTCACAAACTTTCTCTTTTTCAAATACATTTGAAGGAATAATAAAAATTACTCTGAGGCAGTAAAAGTACCATCTGCAGACTAAATCAAATCTGCCACACCATCTCACTCACTCAGCTGTAGGCTGTCTATAGTGACTTCAATTCTACAACAGCAAAGTTATGTAATTATAACACAGACCAACAGTTCACAGTTCCACAAGATTTCCTTGCGGAAAGAACTACAGACAATGAAGGAATGAATGTCCAGAGTGGGAGAAACAGTCTTCCCCAGGGAAGAGCACACCAATGGCTAACCAATACCAAATGGTCAGCTCTGAAAACATACATCTAAGTAACAGTATACAGACCGAGCAGGTTGTTATTTATGTATTTAGGAATACACACACACACAGACACACACACACACAGAGACGTATATACATACTACACATAAGTAACATTATACAGACTGAGCAGGCTGTTATTTATGTATCTAGGAACACACACACACGCACACACACGCACAACAACAATTAAAGGGAAAAGAGACTATGAATTTGAAAGAGGGAGTATGGGAAGGTTAGAGGGAGGAAAGGGAAAAGGGAAAAAAAACTACTAAAATTTGTTGATCCTTGTGAGATAGGATTTTCTCTGGAATTCTCTATTCCCATGCTTTAACCTCTGAAACAATGATTTGAAAGGGAACAACTTTTTCTTGAATATGATATTAGTTAGTAAAATAATGACAATAACATGACAACAAAGATATTTACCATGTATCTGCTTGCTCTGATTCTGTGTCAGCTACATATGCTGTCATATTCACAGGAGCACTTGGCATTGTTTTTCCATTGACTGACAAGCCTTGGGAAAGGCTTGGTCCTGGAGTTGTGGTTTTTAATTCTGTATATCATATAAGTGGAAAGCAAAGAAAAAGTCACAATCATTACATAGAACATGGAAATCATCACAAAAACCTCAAGCTATTTTGGGGGCAAAATAACCCAATATATGGATAGCAAGCGGAAAACAGGGAAGCCAGTACAACTATGTCACTGCCAGCTGTCATCCTGACCATCTGCATACTTACTTCTTTATCCTTTACTCCTAGTGATTAACATGGTTTCAGGTATGTAAACAACCACCGACAAGTATTAACTAGTCCAAACAATTCATGAATATGACAAGGAAGGGAGAAGGGGAAGGAAGGAGACTCTCTGGCACTATTGGCATGACACCATTTACAGCAGAGCCACACCAAGTCTACCTTGAGAATGAATGTGCATGCGCACAGCAGCGTGACTACTTAACATGCACACTTTAATTCTCTTCCATGGCCTGGTTTCTATTTGAAATCACATACTACAGTAGAAAGCCCTGATTTGCTGGTCAAAAGGCAAATGCAGGATCAGTTTGGCCCTGACAGTTATAAAATATCAAGTTTTCTCAGCTTTAACATCTACTCCTCCCTCCCCCTCTGGAGACAGAGTCTCATAAAGTCCATGCTGGTCTTTTTTTTTTTTTTTTTTTTTTGGTTTTTACAAGACAGGGTTTCTCTGTATTGTTTCGGAGGCTATCGGTCCAGCCCGGCCTCGAACTCACAGAGATTCGCCTGCCTCTGCTCTGCCTCCCAAGTGCTGGGATTAAAGGCGTGTGCGACCACCGCCCGGCCTCAGGGCCAGTTCTAACTCTCACCTTTCCATTCGAAAGATTCAATGACCCCTAAGGCCTTTTCACACATAAACAGAAGGTAAAAAAAGTCTTGCTGGTCCACAGGGCCAGGAGAACCTCGTGAACTAGTAACCTAATTATTAGACAAATCTTTCTACTACTACAGTAGACAACTACTGTAACAAATCGCCTGCCGCTGTCAGGGAGTACAAAACTGGTCTGAGTTTATAAACATGCTATGGGTTAAAAGAGCATGCAAGCAGTTGGCTAACCCCATAAGGCCTGTAACTGGAGGTGGGGGAAGCTATTGGAGTGATTATTTATTACTTGTATGAAAGCTGTAAGAGAAGAAAGCTTCTGGAAAAGCTTCATGAGAGGTAAACGAGTGTGAAAGGAGTAGGAGTTGATGGGCAGCACTGCCTTACAGGAACTAAGTGTGATCTACAAGGTCTGACACACAAGAGCTAAAAACTAGAAAAGGCACGAAGTTTTCTGTAGAGGCACCAGGAAGTGGTAAGACCTGAAGGAGAGGGGATGAAGCTAAATTATTGAGGAGCCAGACTACGTTTAGACAAAGGACTCCTTTCACAATGGAAGGTAAATAAAAGTTTTTAGAAAAAAAAAAAAAGAATGGTAAAGCTATTAGGGCAGTGAAGCATGAACTATACTGAGGGGTCTTAGGAGAACCATTGCCAGGCACCCCCACAGACCTCAACAGGGGGTGCAGATATAGCAAGGGCTGTGGCTTCAGACAGGAAGGAGGAGAGCCACAGCAGAAGTGCGACTGAGGGAGCGTTTCCGATCTGAGTTACGAGACACGAAGGCGAGAATAAAGTTGACTGAAGTTTGCAGTTCGAGTGTCTGTCTCCTAGTACACTGAGTTCTCTAGTCCAGTTCTTCCCCAGACATTCAAATCCAGTGGCTCTTGAGGTCTGTATAGACATGCAAGCTTACAACCCAACAAAACACCCAGCTGCCTCAGCCACTTCCCAGAATACTGTGAGCTAAAGAATTCAAATTTACAGTAAAAATTGTTTCTGCAGTGTAGACATACTTGAGAATCTGTGTTCTAAACAGAAACAAAAGACTGTGCAGTGATGTCTGATCTGTATGTGTGTCTATGTGAGGGTGTCAGATCCCCTGGAACTGGAATGACACTCAGTTGTGAGCTGCCATATGGGTATTGGGAATTGAACCTGGGCCCTCTGGAAGAGCAAGAAGTGTTCTTAACCATTGAGCCATCGCTCCAGTTCCCATATTTCTAACAGATAGGATGGGATAGCCACTCTAAGAATGTGGTGATTGTAGCACCATAAATAAAAGACCCAGGAGACTGGGTTCAAGCTTCAAGCTGAAGAGCAGAGAAGCAAACAGACAAACCAGGAGATGTTACCTCTACCCAGCTGAAATGGCAATCCTGTCCCCACAAATCCTCAGAGGCAAAAGGCTCTGAGTTCCTGTCTCCTCCTCCTTATATTCCTTCCCTGTCCAGCCATATCCTCCTGTCTCCACCTCCCTAGTGCTGAGATTAAAGGTGTATGATCCCAGGTGCTGAGATCACCTTTGTGTGAGCTGTTTCTTTTGGATCAATTTCCTGTGGTGAGAGGTCTGCCTACCTCTTAATCCTGAGTCCTGGGATTAAAGGTGTGTGCCTGGTTTCTATGTCTAACTGAGAGTGGGGGAGATAGTCTTCCCTAGGGTAGAGCACACCAACTGGTTATCCACTACCAAGAGGTCAGCCCCGAAAACATACAAGTAACATTACTGGACTGAATAGGTTATATTTAGAAATATGTATATATACATATATGCATCTAACAACAATTACTGAAAAAAAAGGCCATTTGAAAGAGGGCAAGGAGGGGTGTGTGGGAGGGTTTAGAGGGAGGAAAGAGAAGAGAAAAATGATGTAATTATTATCCCAAAAAGAAAAATTCTTTAAAGATGAAAATAATAGTTATAAATGAATCAACTTATTTCCTAAAAGAAGTACAGTGATCCTTAGATGTCCAGTATTCCAAGACACTGTTCCTCTTAACAATACAAACTGCTCAAGTCGGTTCTGTTAAGAGCGGCACAGTATCGATGTGTAAGTAATCTTGATTACTTACACTGTAAATGCTAAGTCAACTGGTGTTCTACTAGTTGGAGAGTAATGCCATGAAAAAGAAGTTGATACATATAAAAATAAAACTTTTTTTAATTTTTAAAAAGTGAGGTCTTGCTATCTAGTATAGACAGGCTTGGAATTCGTATAATTCGGTCTTGAATTTATGACTCCACAGCCTCCACTCTAAGTTATCTTTGACTAAATAATTTTGACTGGATTGGTAATTTGGTAGAACCTATGGACACCAATAATCCAAATGTAACAAAGGAATCCAGCAGCCCTCTCTGAATGGCTCCACACTAGTTTTCTACTTAAGTTTGCACTTCCATTCTGGACCCCTAAAATCTATTTGTAATGTGAGAGCCATTTGATCCTTTTGGCTGGAATTCTATGTCAGATTTCCACATCACTATGGTGCCTAAGCAGTTCAGGTTGCAGGAGACTCAAATGCCTCATTCTCAGTGAAGTCCTCTGTGAAGACCAGGACAGGCCAACACTTCAGGTATGGTCACACGGCCTGAGCAGCTCTGGACTCAGCTGTGCGGAACTGTGTGTGTCCTCTGCTTGTTCACTGTGCTGAACTACAGTATGCACTCTGCTTGTTCACTGTCCTGAACTACAGTGTGTCCTCTGCTTGTTCACTGTTCTGAACTACAGTATGCACTCTGCTTGTTCACTGTCCTGAACTACAGTATGCACTCTGCTTGTTCACTGTCCTGAACTACAGTATGCACTCTGCTTGTTCACTGTCCTGAACTACAGTATGCACTCTGCTTGTTCACTGTCCTGAACTACAGTGTGTCCTCTGCTTGTTCACTGTCCTGAACTACAGTGTGTCCTCTGCTTGTTCACTGTGCTGAACTACAGTATGCACTCTGCTTGTTCACTGTCCTGAACTACAGTGTGTCCTCTGCTTGTTCACTGTTCTGAACTACAGTGTGTCCTCTGCTTGTTCACTGTTCTGAACTACAGTATGCACTCTGCTTGTTCACTGTCCTGAACTACAGTATGCACTCTGCTTGTTCACTGTCCTGAACTGTGTGTGTCCTCTGCTTGTTCACTGTTCTGAACTACAGTATGCACTCTGCTTGTTCACTGTCCTGAACTACAGTGTGTCCTCTGCTTGTTCACTGTCCTGAACTGTGTGTGTCCTCTGCTTGTTCACTGTCCTGAACTACAGTGTGTCCTCTGCTTGTTCA
This sequence comes from Mesocricetus auratus, assembly GCF_017639785.1. NCBI lineage: Eukaryota > Metazoa > Chordata > Mammalia > Rodentia > Cricetidae > Mesocricetus > Mesocricetus auratus. The sequence continues at coordinate 45,512,101 of NW_024429184.1, read as the reverse complement.
CTGTCCTGAACTACAGTGTGTCCTCTGCTTGTTCACTGTCCTGAACTGTGTGTGTCCTCTGCTTGTTCACTGTTCTGAACTACAGTATGCACTCTGCTTGTTCACTGTCCTGAACTACAGTGTGTCCTCTGCTTGTTCACTGTTCTGAACTACAGTGTGTCCTCTGCTTGTTCACTGTTCTGAACTACAGTGTGTCCTCTGCTTGTTCACTGTCCTGAACTGTGTGTGTGTCCTCTGCTTGTTCACTGTCCTGAACTACAGTGTGTCCTCTGCTTGTTCACTGTCCTGAACTGTGTGTGTCCTCTGCTTGTTCACTGTCCTGAACTACAGTGTGTCCTCTGCTTGTTCACTGTCCTGAACTACAGTGTGTCCTCTGCTTGTTCACTGTCCTGAACTGTGTGTGTCCTCTGCTTGTTCACTGTCCTGAACTACAGTGTGTCCTCTGCTTGTTCACTGTTCGAATCCGGATCCTGCTCATTTTACTCACTAACGACTCTTCAGAAACTAGAGCAGCACCCAGTACTATGACAGAACTGTGTATTAAATGAGTAAATGAACAAATATTACGTAGATGAATTTTAAAAGAAGGTATGGTCACACCTCACAAGTATAACAGCAAAGTACATATATAAATAAATAAAAATATGTTTATAAACTTTGTAAATAATCAATAAAATATCTTACTTACCTGTACAAGGCTGGCCCTGAGGATTACAGTAATTCTCCGTAGTCATAAAAATAACAGCCAGTCCAATTTCTGCTTCAGGAATAGGTCTAAGACCATGCCTATGAGAATAAAATAGTTTAAATACAGTAATATACTAAAACTAACAACTTTCTTAATATAATATCAAGCTTGATAAATCTATTTTTCTTCCCAAAGAGACACTAAAATTTTATGGGCAGAACTTGAAATGTGGAAATATTTTTAAATTCCTCCCTAGGGCAGTGTTGTGGACAACCCATCACCTTCAGCAACCCAGTTAACATCATCAATAAGATCAGAGGCTAGAGCAAAGGAGGAGGTCTTTCCAGTTCTACACTGCTATGATAATTTTCAGGATGAGCAAATAGTTCTATCTGGAGGGACAACAAAACAGACCTTCATACACAAATCTACAATTACACTGATCCCCAGGAGAAAAGACAGGAAGGAGGTGGGAACTATAATCACCATGTGAAAGCTTATGCACACACATACATAAGGTTAGTACATTAAGTCCATGTAAGTCTCATATTCAGGCATCTTTGTGAGGAACTGAGAGCAGAGGTTGGCTCTGCAGCAGTGACTAGTCTCAAACTCATCCACTCAAGTGATCCCATCTCAGTTCTGGGATTATAGGTTGGCTCAACGTACTTCATTCAAGAGTCTTATGGGGAGTCTATTTGCTATATTCTACAATATGGATGATTTTCTAAAACAGGATACTTAGTATAATTTAAAAAAAACATGTTATATAGAATCTGTAACTTAAATTTGAAGTCACAAAACACCTTTTAATACTCACTTAAGAGTCTGGTTTACATAGTGAGTTCCAGGACAGCCAGGGCTGCATAGTGATACCCTGATCCCTTCACCCACCCCCACTCCCCCAGAAAGGAACAAAAAGAAAGAAAGGAAGAAAGAAAGAAAGAAAGAGAGAGAGAAAGAAAGGTCAGCTATGACAATCTTTTCAGATTGGCCGATCAGACTCTTGAAGATGGCAGCAATTTGGCTCTGAGGACAGTCTTGTACATCAGGGATGGAGAGGAGTTCAGTTGGCAGAGCGCTTGCCTATACATGAAACCCTGTGTTTGATCCCTAGCATAAAACCAGCACAGTGGTTTAAGCTGTACTCCCAGCACTCAGGAGGTAGAAATAATATCAGGAATACAAAGTCATCCTTGGCTACACATCAAGCTTGAGAAGAGCTCTGTTTCCAAAAGCAAACAAACCAAAACCAAACCAAACAGAAAAACAAAGAAACAGCTGATATTTTCCCTACCTCCCCACATTAGCACATAGAAGTTTATGTATATTTTCCCATATACACATACATATGGAATTACACATGTTAGCATGTGTAATGTGTAAGTACAAGTGATTATGCAGGGAAAACTTTTAAATTCTCGGTACTTTTAGAAAGTAGTTTAGTTTTTAAGTTTTAACTCCAGTTTTAATATACTGTGTATAAAAACTACTAGTTCATTAAGTTTAAGAAATTGCTGGACATGGTGGCACACACCTTTAATTCCAGGACTTGGGAGGCAGAGGCAGGCAGATCTCTGTGAGTTCAAAACCAGCTTGGTCTACATAGTGAGTCCCAGGACAGCCAGAGCTACATAGTGAGACCCTTTCTCAAAATAAAGCAAAATGAAAAAAAAAAATCTGTAAATTTTATTAAAGGAGCAAGAGGCAGAAAATACCTAGATACAGTTATATAGATATCACACCAGCTTGTCCCCAAAAATCACAATTCTGAAGTACATGGCTCGACAAATGTATAGGCAGATTCACATTAACTGGTCTGCAGATAAAATCCACTTCCATTTTTAACCTGTGAAGAATGATTACGTACCTTTGAAGGGTGTCCATTATCAACTGAATCCATGTTTTCTGGGAGTTAGTAATTATTATTTGTGTATTTGTTATTCCTATGTCAACAACACATGTTCCAGGAGCTGAAAAGAAACTCTCATCTTCTTCATTTTCTTCTGCTATCAGCCTGGCTTCCCCGCCTCCAAAAACAACGGCCGAACTCAATTTCTTATGCTAGGAACGGAAGAAGCATTTAACAGAGCTGCACTGGGCCTTGGAGCGCATCCTCACTGTGTACAAACTGGACTTGGGAATGAGAACAGAATTCATCCTACTTTCTGGTGGGCAGTCTGAGCTTTCACTTTGAGAATCCCTAGTTCAGCAGCCCGTCTAGAGCCAACACATCCCTTACACGGTTTTCTCATCCACTCCCACACAGCTCTCCAAGGGCTGCTTCCCTTGCATGATTTGTCCACTATAGCATAAACTCCGGACATCCACACTTTGGAATACAAAAGACATTCCACAAATGTTCTGTTAGCTATGCCAGTTAGGACTCGTTTTCTGTCCTTTGCACTATGGTACTCACATAAACTACCCAGGCCAGTTAGGCACTGTTAGAAGATACCAGATTCACAAACACTGAGCAGCTTCTAGGGCATAAGCAGCTTTCTGTCATATTTCACACATCTACACAAAACCCCAAAAGAAAGGCCCTAACAGCTGCCAGTAAGAGTACTAATGTGGAGGCTGGACAGACGCCTAAGGGACTAAGAGCACTGGATGCTCCTCCAGAGGACCTGGGTTCAGTTGCCAGTACCCCGATGGCAGCAACTCATAACTGTCTAACTCTAATTCCAGGGCACCTGACTCCCTTGTCTGACCTCAAGGGTACAAAGCTTGCATGTGATGCACATGCAGACAAAACAACATACACAAAAAGTGAATGATACAATTAAAGCTTTACAATTACCTGTTTGGCATTTAAAAATACAAATGTTTTCCCCTTGAAGATTTGTTTCCTCTCTTGTCGTCCTGACAGATCAACACTTTTACTTCCAATAGCTGGCTCATCAATGGGTGGGTAGAAACTGCAAAAATAATTAAAATATATTCTAATTATACTTTAATTATATACTTTTCTCTGTGTTTACTGTTAAACTTATGAATCAAGTTGATGCCAAAACAGTTTAATATCATTATTACTTGAACCGGGCACAATGATTGATTATATCCATCCGTCCGTCCGTCCGTCCGTCCGTCCGTCCGTCCGTCCGTCCGTCCCTCCCTCCCTCCCTCCCCAGGAGGCAGAAGCTGAGAATCAATGAAAGTCCGAGCCAATCTGGCTTACACAGTCAACTAGAGTAACTGAGAGAACATGGTACAATGTGAGCAACCAGCCAAGCAGCATAGTGAGATCATCTCACAACAAAACAAAACCAAGAAGCAAACAAAGCCCAGTATTTTGAGATATTTTGCTTGTTTGTTTTGTTGTTTATTTTCTCAGCTAAGTTTTAGCTGAACAAAATTACCAAATATCTAGATGCCTTTTCCTAAAATATGATACTGGTTTCATACATTATAGCAAAATACCTCTGTATTTTCTTAAAATAAATGCGATACTAGTTCCATACACTATAGGAAAATGCCTCTATATTTTCTTCAAATAAGTACGCTAAGGGAGATGATTACAAGGCACACATTACACAAAACTAAAGTTGAAAGGATGTTTGTGGTGGATCTCTTCTGAAGCAAGGCCCCTGGAAAATGTATAGAAGGCACATACGATCATTTGTCCTACAGGAAAGGAGCACTGCACGTGGGAACGCACAGCTAGCTGTCAGCAAGCATGCTCTGTATTTCAGACGAGACACTACTTCATCTCCCAAGAGTTTACAATGCAACCACCACACAGAAACAGCGGTGTAAAGGGCTGGCAGAGCTTTATAGCCTTCGAACAGCCAGCAAGTCATGTATGAATGTCAGAGATCTATGGAGAGTCTCCCAATTGTGAGAGACTTGTTTAAAATAAAATATTAAGAAAGCATGTTACAGCATGAGAGCTCTGTACAAACTCAAGGGGAACTCCCCCCTCTTTCCTTACATTCAGACATACACAATGTAGACTTGCCTATGTGAACATACATGAAACACTTAAAACAGTCCTCTACAACACCAAGTCTTTTAAAAGTGACTTTGTCTACTCCAGGACTTTGGGAATCACAAATCACATCAGGTACATGCAGTGACTGCCTTCCCCTGTTCCTGATGACCTGCAAAACGCAGATGTAACTGTACTAAACAGAATAGCACTTGCTGCGTGCCACAGCATGCCGGATTTAAATTCAGAGCTAGTCTACTTTTTCAGGGTCACTCCAGTTTCTTTGCTGTCTCTTACACTCATTTTTATTAGTCATCAATTTTCAAAAAGTTTGTTATGAGTGTTTACACACACACACACACACACACACACACACACACGTTGGTGCACCATGTGTGGACCTCAACTGTAGTTACAGACAGTTGTGAATTCACCACCTAGGTGTTGGGAACAAAACCCAGGGTCTTCTGAAAGAGAACCTGTCTCAAAAAAAAAAAAACTTGGTCTTAAATAAATAGAGGCAGACAGGTATAACTACCACTGAGCAAATGAACTACTTTTTAATTGTTAGGTGTTTTTCTGAGACAGTGTCTTGCTATAGAGCACAGGTGGGACTCACCTGCTATATTGGCCTCCTGAGTGCTAGGATTATAGGATTGTACCACCATGGCCAGCTCTTGAGATGAAACGCTTGATTGTCAATCGCCAATATGAAACACTGACAACAACAGGTTTTTGAAATTAACAGTAAAGCTAAAAGTAAGTTAGGAGCTATTCAGAAGTCCTCCTAGAGCAAAGTCGCTTCTCTGTGGTCATGAGTGTTAATAGTCAGAAATACACACAGAAGGAGGATCAGCAGCTAACTCTAAAAGCTCCAAACAACAGGACACTCAGCAATAGTAGACGTGACCAGGCCTTCTAACTAAAGCACTCTGGAACCAACAATGGCTCACACTTTCTAGTCAGAGTTGCTATTCACAGGACTTCATGAACTCCCCAGAGGCAAAGACATGGGAGAAAGACTCTGATTTGGGATTTGGTTGAGAGACCAATCAAGCATGTAAGGGAGGCCTTCTGAAGCTGTCCTCACCGGGCTGTAGAACTCAAGGTTAAGAGCTAGTCACTACTGACCAGAATCCAAAACAGTGTTACCCGTTAACTGTATTATAAAATAAATTTCCTAAATGAAAATTATACATATTAAAAACCCCAACCAACCACCCACCCACCCACCCACCCACCACACACCCAGAAGAATCTAATTCTTGGCTACTGTTAAACACATATGCCAATGATCAACAGGGGCATAAACGGTCCCTAAAACAAGTGCATTAGAGCCAGGTATGATGGCACATGACTTTAATTCCAACACCCGGGAAGCAGAGGCAGGCAGATCTGTGTGAGTTCAAGGTTAGCCTGGTTTACATACTGAATTCCAGGTCAGCCAGGGTTATAAAAAAAAAAACTGAATTGGGAAAAATGGCCTGAATTGGGTAGTTTAAAACTGGTAATAAAATTATTAATTAAAACTTTGTCTTCATGGTTGAGGATGTAGTTCAACTGGTCGAGTGCTTGCCTAGCATGCAAGAGGCTCTGGGTTCCCTTTCCGATGTCACATAAACTGGGTACTGTGGCACTCACCTGTCATCCTAGCAATCAGGAGGCGGAGACAAGACATCACAAGTTCAAAGTCATCTTTTGACTACACAAGGTTAAGGCCAGCCTGGGACACAGGAGACCCTGTCTCAAAGACAACAATACCTTTCAATTTCTGGAGGCTGTTTCTTAGACTCAACTGCTTTGAGAAATTCAGAAAAGTATTCTGGCTTTACAATTGGACGTCCACAAATGAGTGCACATATAGTCTAAAATAGAAAATCACATGTAACTATAAATATATATTATTTATACAATAGCTCAATCAAAGTAAGTTGTAGGTTATAAATACAGAGGTGGCTCTACACCGTTTTTCCTTTCAAAGTCCTAAATGTTCAAAGGAGATACAATCTGCAGTAGACATCAGTACTTGGTCACAGCTTAGGTCTAGAGCATAAACTACTAATCAACACATTTAAGAAGCCTCAATCGCTATTGTAAATACAGGCTGGTGAGACTCACCAAGGTCATACTGAAGTACAAGAACTCTGCAGTCTTTGTGAATAAACTCTTACATGTCAAAACGAGTGTGAGTCACGAGATAGTGTGAGGACAGGAAAAAGGGGACTTGAGGGGGTGACGTGAGATGCTCACCTTGAAGAGGGGCAAGCACTTTAACTCCAGTCTCTGTTTTAGAATGCAAACATCATCTATGCAATCACACGAATTTCGAGGTAAAGGATAACAGATAACCTTTTTAAAATACCAAATCAAAATCTGAAATATAATTCAGTGTATTTTTGCTTCTCTGAGACAATAAACAGTGAAAAGCCATTTGTGCCTCAATACAGATAACCAGTAGTCACCCATGAATCCATAGCCATTATGACAGTTTAAAGGTAAACAGCTGTCAGAGTCTGTGTACACTGAGCAAGTGAGCTTAAGCTGTCAGACCTGATCTCAACACAGACTTCTAACCTACTTTAATGGTGACTTTGACTGACGCCATGACCAGGTGAGTACATTCTTCTGTCCAGTTGCTTGCAGTAAGTCCTCCAAGCTGTAGTATAGCTTGGTTTAAAACGGTTTTCCCAGAGATGTCTAAGCAAGAAGAACAAACAACTAAAGGCTCATATTCCACTCTGTAAATGAAAATAAATGACATAAAGTTAGACTGTAATTCCAGGGGACAGCAACTACAGGATTTTAAAGTATCAGTCATTTTAATTTCAATGTGTTTTTCCTAAGAAATTATCATTTCTTAAGTCTTGAGTCCTAATGAAGAAAAAACAATCACCAAAAATTAATGTTACATGTAATCCATGAGGATTCAGACACTTAAGCTACCCTTACAACTCTGAGGGCCCACTCCAACTCATTCAGTTACAGAAGTTTCAATTGTCATCCATAAAGTCTCTTCTAGCTGTGGATTTTATCACTTTGAAACTTCTTACCTGAATTTACTTTCAAACACCCCAAAGGTAACTCTATCTCCTGTCTTCAAAGTGTAGGAAAGGCCATTCTGCATTTTTTCCTCATTAACAAAGGTTCCATATTTAGAATTATCTTTTATCGTTAATGGAGGAATTTCATCTGTTTGACTCTGAAAAAAAAATCAACAAATGATTTTTACCACTTAGTAATTATAGGGCAGATTTCACAAGATTAGTAACTTTCCGGGTAAGCAAAAATTAAGTAGATGAGGCTGCCTTCGGGGAATAATCACTCAACCAACAATTCATATTTTCCCCTAAGACCAAGAATTACCCTTCTCGCTGGGCGTTGGTGGCGCACACCTTTAATCCCAACACTTGGGAGGCAGAGGCAGGCGGATCTCTGTGAGTTCGAGGCCAGCCTGGTCTACAAGACCTAGTTCCAGGACAGCCTCCAAAGCCACAGAGAAACTCTGTCTCGAAAAACCAAAAATAAATAAATAAATAAACCAAAAAAAAAAAAAAAAGAATTACCCTTCTCAGAACATATTTCACTTCTAAGACAGTGTGGATTTCCCTAATCGCTCAAGTCATTCTTCTGAAGCTTTGTTGTTTGTTTGTTTGGTACAGTCCATTTTGTGTTGAACATACCAGATGTATTCTCTCCTATACATTTTTTATACTATCAAAATCATACCATTAAAAACTAACTCAATGAGAATACAGGATTAAAAGCTAGAGTTCTGACTGAATGTAAGTATTTTACTTTTTTCTAGAGGAATTTCAATAATAAGTATTTTCCCTATTCTGAAAAGAACAGACTGAAACCGGAATTTCTCTGAGCATCCAGCATTTGCATACACACAGCCTGTGCAAAGCAACGGCTTTTCTTATGCTAAAAGCACTAACAGAAGCACTGACAGTTAAACACACTCACTTCCATACCTATGGTTGTTACAAAACACACCCAGAGCATGCAAGGGAGCTAAACAGCACAAGCAAGTTATTTCCCTAGTGAAATACATCAACCCTACCCTGAAATGCCAGTGTCCACACAGATGCATAAAGTCCTTTAAGACTGTGGGTCGGGTAGTTCACTGCTGTACACACAAGTTTGGGGGCCGAAGAAGGAGGGAGGCAGGTGTGGGTAAGCATGCCCTGGACAGAGTTCTCTGATTCCACTCTCTGCTCTATTTGCTTCTTGGCTATCAAGAGAGAAGCAGCCTCCTAGAATGTGTTCCATGATGTATGGCATGGGCCACAGATCCAACTCAGTGCAGCAAAGAGATCACAGATGGACACCCAGAGCCAAGAGAGGTAATGTTGTAAGACACCACCACAAAATGTTTTCTAACACTTTCTCTGAATCTCAAAATCACCTTAAAAAAGTAGACTATTCAACAGAGGCATCCTATTCAAATAAATACTAGAATCACTGCTAGTTATGCACGGTTCTTCTGCCACTGTTCATTTTAGACAGAGTGTCTAATCTGCTCATGAGATAGGAAAATAAAGTCAGCAGCATACCAAGGCGGTTACAGGAAAGTTTACTGTTAGCACAGCATGGTTTCGGCTGATTGACTGATCATTTTCTATTAGAATGGCACAGTTTTTCCTTCCAACAATGTACTCTACGCCAGCCAAAAGTCTGCATGGTTCTCCTAAAGGAAAACAAAAGTAAATAAATTTAAGGTACACACACATACATGTATTCATGGCACAGGACATACTCTATAAGTATCACAAATAAATCACACTTTATGCCATTTAAATGCTAAGCAACTTGATATAATATATATTATAAATACTTCAAATTCTTTTTTTTCTTTAACAATTTTTTTTGCTGGATTTATGTCATGTGTTTGCCTGTTTAGAAGTATGTACATCATGTATGGGGGTCCCTGCAAGCTCTACAGCTGGCAGCAGAACAATCCACAGAGCCGAGAATGAAACTCAGTGTAGACGACTTAGTTAGCCAGTGCTGGTTCAAGGTCTGTAGCCTGCCACCAGGCAGTTCATTTCAGCCATATTTAAGCACCGCACCATTATAGAAAACAGTTTCCTGATGACAACTTAGTACAACAAAGTTTAAGAGGTATTTACATTGACCACTCTTCACAAAGTACATATGGCTTCTATAAAGATGGGTTCTGTTGACACAGAAACAATGTTCAAGTTAAGGGTCAACACAATGACTCTCTATGGGGGTCAGGATTCGTCCTGCTCTAGGATAACACAGGTGTTTCATAGGCTGTCGTAAAGAATGTGACATCTCTCATAAGGATGGGTTTTATGGACTGGGAAACAATGCTTAAAACCTAGAGGGAAAATTCTGGGATAAATATAATTTTCTGGGGGGTTTGGGTAAAGCCCGGTCCCACAAATAGCAAAAGATCATCACTACATCCTTTCCCAGAATTCCAGGTGAAGACAGGTAAACATCCCCTCCATGTTTAACTTTCCTGGTTCCCCTGGTGCATATCTGTGTGCACAAGGACCTCAGACCCTCTACAATCACATATGTGCCTGGTGTCCTTATAAATCATAAGAGGGCATCAGACCCCCAGGAACTGGAGTTATAGATGGTTTCGAACCACCAAGTGGATGCTAGGAACTGAACCTGGGTTCTTCGCAAGGGTGACAAATGGTCTTAACTGCTGAGCCAACTCTCTGGCCCCACAGGTGTTTTCTTCTTATAAACCTTGCCGAGGTGGATACCGAACTACAGCCCAGATAGCCAGGTATCAGTAAGACACAGACTACTGACCTATCAGATGGTATCCCTATACTGTAAACGACTCCTTATACCGCCCAAGTAGAGCGACTGCTGAGTTAAAATCCAATGAAGGTGTTCTTCTAATTCATTTCCATTTTCTGTCTATAAATTATTGCTTGACCAAGGTGTTGTGTGGAGCTCTGTGAAGCTCTACCGGTTCAAGGTGACAAGCAATCCTTAATCACTCAAACTTGAATTTGGCAGGTAGTTTATCTGTTTTGAGACAGGTCTTGTAGCTCAGCGGGAGTTCCCTATCCTCCTTCCTATGCCTCCCAAGTGTGGGATTACAGACCTGTGCCATCCCGTATAGATTTCTGATTATCTCACAGAAACCCAGAGCCAGCTAAGCTCAGGCTAATTATTCAGAGTCCTACTTGCTCACCAAAACCAACTTGTGCTCCACCTGTGCAGTGGGCCAATCCGCACGGATCTGACCTCATACTTCCCTTTATACTGTTGGAAAAATGCCTCCACTAACTTCCCTGAGAACAAGATCCAATCACGGGCAAGCGCTTAACCTTCCATCAACCAACAAAGACTATGTATGGAGACAACCACTTAGCACGTCATAACCTTTTCGCTGCATAAAAATGAGTGGGTGGGGGACTTTTTTCCACTGTTCTGACAGTATGGAGGAAAAGTGATGAAAAGTTGAAAGCAGTCCTGTGGTGTCACGTGATTCTTCACGCTGGGGCTTCGGTCCCCACCCTTGGGTTTCCCGCGGTTGGCAGCCGAGCTGGAGCGGGCCTAACCTGGGTACGCACACTTCACCACCTGGCTTACGGGTGCTGACAGCTCGGCTCCAGACACCCCGTAGCCTTGCTCTCTGCGTCTCGGAAGCCTCGCCGCCACCGGAAGGCGAGAAGGACCGACCGGAAGCGCGCTCCGCAGCTCCCCGCTCCCACCTCTCCGCAGCTGCTCCCGGGAAGAGCTGCCCACCGCCTCCCTAACGCGCCTACCTGGGGCCGCAGCAGCGGCCGGGAGCAGCTTCCACATGGGTCCTGCGCCTCAGAACCCCGCGTCCTGCCACGCCAACCGCGGCTATCCGGCGTGCGCGGTCACCAGGTTGCACTGGCGCGGGCTCCGGGACGTGCGCGCTCCCAGGACTCCGCCAAGTTCCTCGGAAACGCGGGAATGAGGCTAGAGCGCGCCGCCGGCGCCGCCGCCACCTGGTGGTCAAGTGGGAGCAGCGCAGTGCAGAAAGTGCCCTGTTCAAAGGGCGTGACTAACCTATTTCACTTCATGCTTTAATCCAAAAACTATAAATGTTTTAAAATCTCCGAAGTCACGCGAGTTTTAAATTAAACGCATTGAAGTACTGGTTGGTTATACTATTCTCACGTATTTAAAATGTATTAATTCACATCATTTGTGGTAGTATCGGTTAAAATGAAGATCTCATGCCAAAGCCAACTTTTTAACTTTTTCCAGTGTGTCCTCAGTGAATAGTGCCAGAAACACATATTTTTGTCGTTACACAAAGACAATTTACTGAATAACAATAAATTAAGTTGAATTGGTATCTTTGGCCAAATTGCCCCAATTTCCTTTAATAGTTGATCATTGGTAAACAGGTTCTTTTTTTTTAAATTCCATTGTAATGGCTAGCAATAACTTGGTGATCACACGTTACACATCGCAGTGTGTGTGTGTGTTGTGTGTAGATTGAAGAATGACTGCGAAGGAGTTAAAGAGACTGCAGCAAAGAGGTAGTGGATTTTGGAGGCTGCTGTATAGAGCTGACAGAGTAGCTGCAGTACTTGCCTGGCATGCCCGGAGGACTGGTTTGGATCTTCAGCCTGGCATGCCCGGAGCCCTGGTTTGGATCTTCGCCTGCCATGCCCGGAGCACTGGTTTGGATCTTCAGCACCAACGAATAAATAGATATCACAGTAATCCTCCTGTATAGTGTGGTTGACTATTAGATTACACATGATATACAATAAAACGTAAATGCTATTTGCACAGTTGTCCAGGCCTATTGTTCAGCGAATAGTAAGAAAACAAATTCATACATATTCAGCAAAATACTTTTTTTCCTCTTTCTTTTTTATTCTCAGTTGCTCGCCGTAGCCCAGATAATAAAAACCAACCACACAAAACTGGATCCCACCTGTTCCTTCTGCCCTCAGTCTACCTCCTGGGTCTTAGAGTAGGAGGCAGCGGGATTGGCCAATGCCACCTCAGAGAGGGAGGTACCCCAAAAAAAGAGAAATATAAACACTCTCCTTTCCCTCTCACCAGCGGCAGGTTCTTGGAGCAGAGAGCGCAGCTTCCACCGTCCTCCCCTCCAGAATGTGATTAGATGGTGCTAGGTCAGGACCCTGAAGACCTCTACCAAAGGGATGGGGGAAGCAGAAATTGGCGTCTGGACTGTGCTCAGCCCCGGGACCGCGCAGGTATGAGACTTCTGAGTTAGAAGAGCCCAGCCCTGCTGAAGGTGACATTGCTGAGGACGTTCCCCAGATGAGCAGGCGAGGAGTGTTCAGGCTCAGCTTCCAGCAGTAGGATGAGGAGTCCTAACCAGCAGGTGGGCCCACTCAATCTGTGGACTTGGGGTGAGGGGCGGAGTGTTCCACAGAACGGATGAGTCCATTGTCCAGAGTCGGGTGGAGAGGGAGAGAAGGCCACAGAGACACCGCTGGGGGAGGGATGGGATGGAATGTCCCCCACCCTTGTATCCGATGAGCCACTTGAGGTGAGGGGAGGTGACTGTCCCAGGAGACTTGATGGCAGGTGGGGATCGGAGTGCAGACTGTACCCACGCAGAAGAGTCCATGGGTGGAGCAGGGAAAGGGCATGGAGTGACGCTGTGTCTGCATTCACTTTAGGAGTTGAAGATTCCAAAAGGAGAGTAGGGAGTGGGGACCCAGGACCGGGGCCTGGGTCAGAGGTGTGGGGAGAAAGATGGGAAGGGCAGGAAGAAGCTCAGAGCCGGGCCTCGCCTGCCCCCGCCCCCCAGGCTTTTTCAGTCACCACCACGCAGGCCATCCGTGGGGAATCTCCCGGAAGATGGTGAGCATGGAGTGCCGGACTCTGCCTGCCAGAGCTGGGACATCATCTGGTGTCAACCCTTCTGTGGGCGCTGGGGGCATCACCCGCACCTGACATTGTCCCAAGGTGAAGAGGCGTTCCTTTTTGCAGTAACTGTCTTGATAGGAGGACATGACAATGTTGGGATCCTGGGCCTGTGCTGCAAGATGGTGCCATGTTTGGAGAGCAGCATGGAGATACTGGTTTCTTGTTCCTTCAGGAAAAACCCACACTCTCACATCCTGGGTGAGCAGGGTCTGGGCTACCTCAGACACGACACTCATGGAATCTCCCAGGTGTTTCTGGTCAATGAAGATGACTCCTGCCAGCTCAGCAGAGCCAGCCTATAGTAGCTCGTGCTTGGCAATGGACACCCAGCGATCTGGCAGCGCCTCTGTCATCCCAAGCAGGTCGAGGGAGCTCTGGTGGTTGGAGACCACAACGTAGGGCTAGGGCTGCGTGGGAGGGAAATGAGCCTTAACTTCCTACTTTCTGGGTAAGCAAAAATTAAGTAGATGATGAGGCTGCCTTCGGGGGAATGATCACTCAACTAGCAATTCATATTTCCCCCTAAGGCCAAGAATTACCCCTCTCAGAACATATTTCACTTCTAAGACAGTGTGGATTTCCCTAATCGCTCAAGTCATTCTTCTGAGGCTTTGTTGTTTGTTTTCTCCATTCATAGTGATGGAAAGTTTTGCTGGGTATAGTACTCTGGGTTAGCATCCATGCTTTCTTAGAGTCTGCAGGAGGTCGATCTGTCCAGGCTCTTTTGGCTTTTAGAGTCTCAATTGTCTCAGGTATAATTCTGATAGGTCTGCTTTTATTTATTACTTGGTCTTTTTAGTTTGCAACTTTTAATGTTCGGCTTGGCCTCCAGTAAAGCTTGTGTCTTCTTCTGATGTTCCCAGGACCAGCCTGGCCTACTGTAGAGCTGCTGGGGCTGTTCTTTTGAATGATGTGGACTGTGCATGGACCTATAACCTCTGTTCTTCCAACTGCTGTGGATTGTGTCTGGGCCTGTGGAATCTGCTGGAGTTCTGGGGAAAGGGCATTTGTCCCCCAGTGAGGGTAGTTTTAACTAGTGTGAACTGCATCTGGGTGACTGGGTTGGGAGCAGAGCCATAGGGGTTGGAAGCAAGGCCCAGCAGCAGCAAAGCCAGACACAAGCTTGGATAGTCTTGGCCTGGTGAAGCGTTGTGGGGGACAGAATCCAGGGAAGAGTACAGTTCCGTTGGTAGGCGGGTCACTCATATTTTGACTTGTGTGGCCTAGGCCTGCTTGGTAATACGGGTTTGTGGGGGAGGTCCCAGTTGCAGGGCTAGGGACTAGCTAGGACAGCATAGGCCTGGGGAAAGGTAACCAGGGGCAGAATTCAGGGAGGCGTGCTGTTGGTAGGCAGGTCACTCACCCGTTCTGGCCGGTGTAGTCTACGCCTCAGTGATAGAAGTCTGCTAGGGTTGGAGATGGGGGCCCAGCAGCAGTAGCAGGGCCAGGGACATGGTGGTCTGGATTTGGCTTGGGGAAGGGTCAAGTTGGACATCAGGGAGGAAGCTGTGATAGCTGCTAAGGATGCAGAACTGGGCTTTTGGTGTCTTTCCTTTGTTCAGAGATTCCCTGAACAGGCAGAGTTGAGAGAGAGAGAGAGAGAGAGAGAGAGAGAGAGAGAGAGAGAGAGAGAGAGAGAGAGAGAGAGCATGCAGGAGTGAGCTAACTGAACAGTGAGTCTTACTGCAGGAGTGAGCTAACTGAACAGTGAGTCTTACTTTGAGGAAGCTGTTACTTAATATGTTCTCACTTCAAAAAGAACAAAAGATTATATATAGCCCATGTGCTATCTTGTCTTTAGGTGCTTCTGTTCAGACCAAGCTGGATCCTTAACTTCCCTGCAGAAGAGAATTTCATAAAGTAGCACTGGAGTTTGTTGAAAAGAGATATTGTAAAAACATATATTTAAGTGCAGGGGTTAGCACAGAGGTCCTCTGGGAAAGACTAAGACATATCCAAGAGCATGGGCATGGGCTTCTGAAAAGACAGTTGCACTTGGGAAGTGTTTTCCAGTGATCATGTGTACAATTATGTATGTATGTATTTATGTATGTATGTATGTATACATATGTAGATGATCTTAAGCTATATCTAAAAGGCTGTTAAGAATTTTTTCCCATCGGGTGGTGGTGATACATGCCTTTAATCCCAGCACTCAGGAGGCAGAGGCAGGTGAATCTTTGTGAGTTCAAGGCCAGCCTGGTCTGCAGAAACCCTGTATCAAAAAAATGAAAAACAACAACAACACAAAAGAATTCTTTTCACAATTGGGCATGGTGGTACATACCTTTAATCCTAGGACTCTGGAGACAGAGGCAGGTGGATCCCTCTGAGTTAAATGTTAGCCTTATCTACATAGTGAGTTTTAGGATTTCAGGTCAACCAGTGTTATGTAGTAAGATCTGTGTGTGTGTGTGTGTGTGTGTGTGTGTGTGTGTGTGTGTTGGAAGACTGCACGTGCAGATCTGAGAAGTCCTTTCTTTCCATTTTTACATAACTCAGTGATCAAATTCAGGTCATAAGGCTGTGTGACATGGTGTACAATCACTATGGCTACCTGAGTTTATGGGGGGGGTCTCTGCAAACACCATGGCTAGTAGAGTTTGGGGGGGGGGTTTCTGCAAACACATGGTCAGCAGAGTGTCAATCTGTGTGAGGCAAGAAGGATGTCCAGTTCAACACAACTCAGTGGACCATATTGGTTCAAACTTCTAGAAGCTGACACCAGAAACTTTATTTCAGGCATATTTAAGCACATCACAATCTGGAAAACAGTTTTCTGATGATAATTAACTCAATCCCATGAGTTCAACAAAGCTTGATGTATGACTATATCAAGACTCTTTTGCAAAGTATGTATGAAATCTTCCATAAAGATGGTTTCTATAGTTTATGGCTTCGTCTCCATCATAAAATAGTGCAGAGGTCACTCAGCTATAAAGTAAATGTGACATTTCCCTTAAGATTAGATTCTTCAACTGAGAAACAGTGCACAAGATAAAGATCTAATGAGAATGACTGAGATAAGCGTAACATTTTACAGGAGTCAGATATGGCCTGGCCACACAAATAGTACAGGTCACCAGGCTATTAACTCCATCCATTCCAAGCCTTCTGGGTAGAACACAGGTTATACAACTCTTCCCTTGAAGAGACAACCCTGTGTATTTAACATTCCCGGTTTCCTGAGTGCAATGGTTCTCAACCTTCCTAATGCTAGGACCATTCACTACAGTTCCTCAGGTTGTGGTGTCTCTAACAAATTATTTTGTTCATAGTTCATCACTGTAGTTTTGCTACTTTTATGAATCATAATATAAATACCTAATATGCAGGAGAGCTGATATGTGACTATGTGAAATGGTTGTTTGACTTCCTATGGTAGTTTGAATGTAACTGGCCCCCATAATCTCATAGGGAGTGGTTCCATCAGGAGGTGTGGCTTTGTTGGAGTAGGTGTGGCCATGTTGGAATAAGCGTTACCTGTTGCATATAAGATGTAGGATTCTCAGCTACTCTCAGCACCATGTCTTCTTGTACACCAACATGTTCCCTGTCACGATGATAATGGACTGAACCTCTGAAACTGCAAGTGAGCCACCCCAATTAATGTTTCCTTTATAAGAATTGCTGTGGTCATTGTGTCTTTCCACAACAATAGAAGCCCTAAATAAGACCTCCCCCCACAGGGAGTTGATGACCCACACCCTAGTGCTTATCTATGAACACAAGGACCTTATGCCCTTTATAGCACGGCCTATATGTTAGCATCCAGGCACACCTGGTCCCATCCCTTGGGGACCTGGCAGAGTGGGTCACCCTGTGCACATGACAGGCAGTACCCTGGCCTGCTTTGTGGTCTCTGTGCACAAGTGCTGCACACCATCCCTTTAAAAGATGATAATCTGCCTATTCCCTTCTCTTCTTCCTCTTCTCTTTATTTCCCTCACCTGCCCCCCCCCCCGTCTCTGTCTGTCTGCCTGCCTGTCTCTCTCTCTTTTTCTCTCTTTCTGTCTGTCTCTGTCTCTCTCTCTCTAGCTCTCTGCCTCTCTGTACCTCTTTCTCCTTTTCTCCCCCTCTTCCCACGAAGCTGCTCTGTGCTCCCTTTCTCTCCCCCTATCCCTGAGTAAACGCTCCACATGAGCACTGTTTGCATGGTGTGTCTGCCTTTCACCCGTTGTGGTTTGGATGCAACCCACCAAGGTCCCTCCCACTCCATGCTATAACATATCATAACACTATACCTACTTTATTTTTCTCCTTTTGTAAAGATTACACACACATACACACGATTATATACTGATAAAGTAAAACTATAGATCATGGGGTTGTATGAAAGAATTGAGGTTTGTCTTTAAATGTAAACGAGGTTTCTCTTTAAAATTATTTCTGTTAAGATTTCATACATGGATACATTATCTGCTGAGTGTATCTCCTCATACCCTTTACCCTCTGTTGTGGTTGGAATGAGACTGGCCACTACAGGCTCATATATTTACATGCTTAGTCCTCAGTTGATGAGCTGTTTGAGAAAGATTAGGAGGTGTTGCTTTGTTAGAGTAGGCACAGTCTTGTTGGAGGCAGTGTGTCACTGGGGGTAGGGTTTGAGGTTTCAAAAGCCCATGCCATGCTCATGCTCATGCTCAGTCTCCCTCTCCTTCTCTCTCTCTGCTTGCTGACTGTGGATGAGGATGTAAAGTTCTCAACCTCTGCTTTGTCACCATGCCTGTCTGCTTCCCATCACGATGATCTCAGACTAATCCTCTGTGTCAAGGTTCCCTGAAGCAGCAGGAGTTATAGAATTAATCTTTCTCTCTGTACACACACACACACACACACACACACACACACACACACACACACCAAATGTTCAAATCCATGAGCCTCTGGGGCATTTCTCAGTGACACCACAACATTTCATTACATTGTAAGCCCAGATGCCAGTCACAAAGCTGGAGGATTTGGTACTTGCCCTGTTGGATTTTGGCTTTGCTCTGATCTGATTATTCATTGTTAGATTTCAAAGAAACTCAGGACAAATGGCTAATTGTGATGTCTATTTAACACATAAAAGCTGCCTCTGGCCACCAGGCTCTCTCAGCATTGCAAGTACCTGCTAAGGAGTCCTGGCTTCTCTCAGAACCTCTTAACCCTGCCCCTTACAATAAGTCTATGTGCTCCCTGAGCTTCCCTTCCCTCCTCAAAGCTTCTCTTTCTGATATAACCCAATCAATTAGGCTATGCACTCTCTTTGGCCATACCCTGTCTTGATTCTCTTGGTTTTCCCTCCCTATCCTGGCCTCCTCTCTTGTCCCTTTATCTTATTTTCCTGCTCTAATTCCCCCTGTGCATCCCTCATGGCTTGGACTTTTCTGCTGGCCATGTTTAGTCTGGGCTCTTCCAGATGTCCCTGGCTGTTCTCTTCCTCATATCAACAATAAAAACCTTCTCCTCAACCATACCTAGGAGTAGTCATGTCTTCATTTTCATTCAGTATTGTATACTGGCTTTTCTTATTTTGTGCCATTATATTTTGAGAGTTTGTAACTTGTGGTTGATCTGAGTCTTTGGATGTTTGAAGTGTTATAATTGTTAAAGACCATGGGGATTTTACATTTAAACAGAATACAATTTGCATTCTAACATAAGCCTATAGGGACAAAGGTTGAAAGCTATCGCTTCAAATTAATGCGTTTGGGTGTCAGGTTGACAAACAGTGAAGTTATAATGATTGTTAATTGTGAATTTGAAAGAATCTCATAAGATATAGGCCTTTGAGGAGTGGCAATTATCTTGATTTCTTTAATTGATATGGAAACCATCTTCATTTTTGACAGCACTATTCCCTCAGCAGGGGATCCTGGACTGTACAAAACAGAAAGAGGTCCAATTACTAGCAGAGGTTCATGTGTTCCTTTTTCTTGTCTTCCAGAACAGTGTGGTACATCTTCAGGCCCTACTGTCTTGACTTCTCTTCATGATGGATCTTGAGCTGTAGGTGAAAATAAACACACACACACACACACACACACACACACACTCTCTCTCTCTCTCTCTCTCTCTCTCTCAAACTGTTTAAACACCTACATTTTTTTTTTATTTGTGCAGAGCTCAGGGGACAGCTTGCTGGAGTCGGTTCTCTCCTTCTACTTTGTGTCATAGGGATGGAGCTCAGGTTGGCAGGAAATTATTTCACCAGCTGAGCCAGGTCCCTTTCCCCAGTCAGTGTCAGAGTATTTTATCACAGTCACGGGAAAATAAGCTGAAACTCATACCTTTAAGGAATTTTTTTTTCTGAGTTGGGCAGTGGTGGCACACAGCTTTAGTAAGTCTCAGCACTCAGGAGGCAGAGGCAGGAAGATCACTGTGAGTTCGAGGCCAGCCTGGTCTACAGAGTGAGTTCTAGGACAGCCTGAGCTATTACACAGAGAAACCCTGTCTCAAAATCAAGATCAAAACAAACAAACAAAAAACCCAAGCAATATATATATATTTTTTCTGATAAGGTTCCTTGGTCGGCTAAATTTTTTTAAAAAATTTCATGCCTGTTGTTCCAAGTCATTTATATTAGAGTTGTGCATTTGCTTTTTTTTTTCCAGTTTAAATTTAGATAAGAAACGAGGTTGCTTCACAAGTCAGTTCCAGGTCCCTCTCCCATTCCCTCCCCTCCTCCCGTGCCCTCCCCCCAACCCTCCCCCCCGTTATCCCCTCATACCCCCAGGGAGGGTGAGGCCCTCCATGGGGGTGTCCATAGTCTGTCATTTCATATAGGGCAGGGCCTAGACCCTTCCCCAAGAGTTCAGGGTGAGAGTGCACCTCACATTGTTCTATGGGAGTCCAAAGTCCGTGTGTATACTTGGGATGGGTACTGATCTGCTGCCCAAGGCTCAATAGATTCTCTAGGCCTCCTCACTGACACCCAGATTCAGGGGGTCTTGATCAGTCCCATGCTGGATTCCCAGGCTGATGCCTGGGATTCAAGAGTTAACCTTTGTCTGGTCAGCTGTTTCTGGGGGTTAAACCAGCCCAGTCTTAATCCCTTTGATCATCAGTCCTCCCTCTCTGTTACTGGCTTTCTTGAGTTCAGCTCAGTACTTAACCAAGGGAGTCTGCCTCTTCTTCGATCAGCCACTAAATGAAGTTTCTGTTTCCCAGACTCTCTGGCCATAGGATTGTAGGCTGGCACTCCCCAGATCTATGTCTAAAATCCATATATGAGAGAGTACATGCCATGTTTCTCTTTTTGTGACTGGGTTACCTCACTCAGGATGATTTCTTCTTGTGTCATCCATTTGCCTGCGAATCTCATGATTCCATTATTTTTTTCTGCTGAATAGTACTCCATTGTGTAGATGTACCACATTTTCTCTATCCACTCTTCGGGTGAGGGACATCTAGGTTGCTTCCAGTTCTGGCTATTACAAATAAAGCTGCTATGAACATAGTGGAACAGACATCTTTGTTGTATGAATGGGCATCTTTTGGATATATGCCTAAGAGTGGAGTTGCTGGGTCTTGTGGTAGGTTTATTCCCATTTTTCTGAGGAATCTCCATACTGACTTCCAAAGTGGCTGAACCAGTTGGCACTCCCACCAGCAATGGAGGAGTGTCCCCCTTTCACCACATCCTCTCCAGCATAAATTGTCATTGGTGTTTTTTATTTTAGCCATTCTGACAGGAGTGAGATGGTATCTGAGAGTTGTTTTGATTTGCATTTCCCGGATGGCTAAGGATGTTGAGCACTTTCTCAAGTGCCTCTCAGCCATTTTAGACTCCTCTATTGAAAACTCTCTATTTAGTTCTGCAGCCCACTTTTTAATAGGGTCCTTTGGTGTTTTGGAGACTTGCTTCTTGAGTTCTTTGTAAATTTTGGAGATCAACCCTCTGTCAGATGTGGGATTAGTGAATATTTTTTCCCATTCTGTGGGCTGCCTTTTTGTCTTGCTGACTGTGTCCTTTGCCTTACAGAAGCTTCTCAGTTTCAGTAGGTCCCATTAATTAATTGTTGATCTCACTGTCTGTGCTACTGGTGTTATGTTCAGGAAGCTGTCTCCTGTACCAATTCGTTCAAGGATACCACCCACTTTCTCTTCTAAGAGGTTCAGTGTGGCTGGATTTATGTTGAGGTCTTTGATCCATTTGGACTTAAGTTTTGTGCATGGCGATAAACATGGATCGATCTGTATTCTTCTACATGCCAGTCTCCAATTATGCCAGCACCATTTGTTGAAGATGCTTTCTTTATTCCATTGTATATTTTTAGCTTCTTTGTCAAAGATCAGATGTTCGTATGTGTGTGGGTTAATACCCGGGTTTTCAATTCGATTCCATTGGTCTACCTGTCTATTTTTGTGCCAATACCAAGCTGTTTTCAGGACTATAGCTCTGTAATAGAGCTTGAGGTCAGGGATGGTGATGCCTCCGGACGTTGCCTTGTTGAACAGGGTTGTTTTGGCTATCCTGGGTCTTTTGTTTTTCCATACAAAATTGATTATTGTTCTTTCAAGGTCTGTGAAGAATTGTGCTGGGATTTTAATGGGGATTGCATTGAATCTGTAGATTGCTTTTGGCAGGATTGCCATTTTTACTACATTGATCCTACCTATCCAAGAGCATGGGAGATCTTTCCATTTTTTTGAGGGCTTCTTTAATTTCTTTCTTTAAAGATTCAAAGTTCTTACGATACAGGTCTTTCACTTGTTTGGTTAGCGTTACCCCAAGGTATTTTATGTTGTTTGTGGCAATTGTAAAGGGTGATGTTTCTCTGATTTCTCTTTCAGCCCTTTTATCATCTGTATATAGTAGGGCTACTGATTTTCTTGAGTTGATCTTGTAGCCTGCCACTTTGCTGAAGGTGTTAATCAGCTGTAAGAGTTCCCTGGTAGAGTTCTTTGGGTCATTGATGTAAACTATCATATCGTCTGCAAACAGTGAAAGTTTGACCTCTTCCTTCCCAATTTGTATCCCCTTGATCTCCCTTTGTTGTCGTATGGCAATAGCTAGAACTTCAAGTACCATGTTGAAAAGGTATGGAGAGAGTGGACAGCCTTGTTTTGTTCCTGATTTTAGAGGAATTGCGTTGAGTTTCTGTCCATTTAGTTTGATGTTGGCTGTTGTTTTACTGTTTATAGCTTTTATTATGTTTAAGTATGTCCCTGTTATCCCAGATCTCTCCAAGACCTTTATCATGAAGAGGTGTTGGATTTTGTCAAAGGCTTTTTCAGCATCTAGTGAGATGATCATGTGATTTTTGTTTTTCAGCTTGTTTATATGGTGGATTTAAGTGTGCTAAATTAGTTCCTTGGAAAGGAAAGCAAAGGCTTGGTGATCAGCCAAGCTTTTCGTGATAAGCGGTGTTGTGCACCGCCACCCCCAACCCTGCGACATTTCACGGTTTGCTTGGCTTTAGAAAACAGGCCATGCCTTAAATCCAAAATATTATTCCGACAGTATGTGATGGAACTTTCCATGACCCATGGATTTACACACTTGAGGAAAAATCACAAACGACCGAAAGGCATTCGGTGGACTAAGTGTATATGTACTTTGCGTGTTTCGGGAAACTTCTGTATTGAGCAGGGGTTGGTCCTGAGCTGATTCCCCGGTGGACAAAGCAAAGAGGAGAGTTCGAACGCCCCCGGGGACCTGCCCCTTAGGGGCTAGCCTGCTGGCGGTCGCAGCCAGGTCAGGCTCAGAACCGAGACTTCCGGCGGGGATAGGACAGGACCAGGACAGGATCGGTAGAGGGGGCGGGGTCAGGACCAGGGGTCGGGGCCAGGGGAAACGGGGGCGAGGACGGGCGAGGGGGCGGGGCGAGGGGCGGGCGGGACAGGAGAGGGGGTGAGGGCAGGAGGGGCGAGGGGGCGGGGCGAGGCGGGGCGAGGGCGAGGGGCGGGCGGGACAGGAGAAAGAGTGGGGGCAGGACAGAAGAGGGGGCGGGGCGAGGCGGGGCGAGGGTGCGGGGTGAGGGGCGGGCGGGACGGGAGAAAGTGGGGGCGGGGAGAGGGGGTGAGGGCAGGACAGGAGAGGGGGTGAGGGCAGGACAGGAGAGGGGGCGGAGTGGACGCGACGGGAGAGGGGGCGGAGCGGACGGGAGGGGGGCGGGGCGAGGGCGGGCGGGACAGGAGAAAGAGTGGGGGCAGGACAGAAGAGGGGGCGGGGCAGGGCGGGCCCCCGCGGTCGGGGCAGTTCTGCTGGAGACATGGCGCAGCTGGGTCGCGCGATCTTGGCTCGGGTGTCCCGCCTACCCTGCGAAACCGGGCCTCTGAGGGTAAGGCAGCGCAGGGTGGGTGAGGGCCAGCCTCGCTTCCACAGGCGAAGGGTCCCGGACCCAAGGAAGTGGGAAGACCGAGGCTGCTGGGAGCAGGGAGATGTGGAAGGACACGGGTGCTCCAGGGCAGGGAAGTGGGGAAAGCCAGGGATCCCCGGGCGCAGGCAGGTGAAACAGGGCCTTGGGGTGCAGGGACAAGTCAGGCCAGAAGTATGAGGGGACAGGGGTTCCAGGACTTGGGGGAGATGCGAGGAGAGAGGAGGGGGCTCCAGGGGAGCAGCGAGGGGAAAGGTGAGAGGCCCTAGGGTCCCAGGACGCAGGGAGTTAGTGGAAACAAAAATGCGAACCTCCTATAAAGGAACTTTCATTTGTAAGTAAGCAGGGAATGGGACACAAGTAGACTGAGTGAACTCTGGGTTGTCCAATGTTGGAATGAGAAGTCAGAGATTATTTTGGGAAAAGTCCATTGACCTTTTCCCTACTTTTAGCACTGGCAAGCCCTTAGTCAAAGCTAGCCTGAAGGGCATAGCTCTCAGTTCTGTGGGTTAGCAGGTTGGTTCCTTTGCTAAACGAGCCTCCCTGCCCACAGTACCTTGTTTCTGTGGGATGTAACAGGACTGACTTCATTTTGTATAATGAATTTTCACAAAGCAAATGCACATAAAAGTGAAATAAATGAAAAGTCAAAGCCTCGTGCAAGTTGGTTCTCACCCTCTATCCTTGAATCCCAGGATCCAACCTTGTTTGTCAGACTTAGGCCTTTCTCCCACAAATAAACAAGCACAGTGTGATAAAGCGATTTGCAAAAGTCGAAACCTAAGGCACATTTAGATTCACGTTCTAAAGGGTCATCTCATGGTGGGATCCATGTGTTTCTCTCAAGCTTACCTTGTTTTGCTTTCCACCGTTTTCCCGCTGAGTCTACAATGGAAATAAAATACGCCAAGTGAAGAAACCAGAGAGGAAAAGGAGGAGAAAGAAACAAATAAGCAGTCCTTTATTTTTTTAATTTTTGAGACAGGGCTTCTCTGTGTAGCTTTGAAGCCTATCCTGGCACTAGCTCTGTAGACCAGAACTGGCCTCGAACTCACAGAGATCCGCCCGCCTCTGCCTCCCAAGTGCTGGGATTAAAGGCGTGTGCCACCAACGCCCGACTCAAATAAGCAGTATTTCAAGGTAATCCTTGCCCCTTACTAGGTTAAAAATCTTAAGCTAAAAAGCAGAATTTCCTTATCCAAGTCAGTCCATCAATTGCAACCCTCACACTTCAGTTGGATAGATTGGCCCTGTAGTGTTCACGTTAGGAGAATGTGGGGTGGGGTGAAAAAACAGGGTACGGGGGGGGCAGCAAGGTGGGAAAGCCAGGAGTCCCAGGGGTGCAGAGAAGCACAGGAGGGAGAATAAGGTCGGCACGGGCTAGATGGGTCTCCAAATGTAAAGGTGGGAGTAGGTGTGGTGATTCCGTCAAGACGGAGAACCTTCTGGAAAGTGCTAGAGTTGTGTTGATGCCACTTAAAGACAACACAGTGTTGTAAATGCAGACGAAACCGCCACGTTCTTTTCCCAAGAAATGGTCCTTTTGGCACCTCCGTGACCTCTGTTAAGATTACAGTTGAGTCACAGACCAGAATCTCAGTCTTCGATACCACTGAATAACGCACTTCGAGAAGGACAAATGAATTAAGAAATATCGCAATCTGGCATTTTGAAATTTGCTAAAGAAAAATGTTAAGGCATCGTGGTGCACACCTTTAATACCAGCATGTGCATGATGGGAGGCAGAGGCAGGCGAAATTCTGTGAGTTTGAGGCCATCCTAGTCCACATGGAGAGTTCCAGGACAACCAGGGCTATGTACAGAGACCATGTCTCAAATAAGTAAACAAATAAATGGATAAATAAAAAATGATAAATAAATAATAAAAGTTCTGAGGCAACAGAGGTGCCTGTTTCCTTGACACATGGAGACTGGAGTTTGAATCCTCTAGGGGAAGGAACGACAACATCTGTGAACTAGGAGCTGCCAAGTTTGAGAGTAAATAGAAGACATAATTGAAACCTCTCATGTGAGAGAAATGCTTCAACTCCTATAAGCACTATTTGTGAGTGTTGTGTTAGACTGAACCTTGACCTACAGAGGACTCAGCTCAATCCAGTAAAATAGCTAAGACTCCTGCATGACCAAGTGCTGTGTCCTTGGAGATTAAAAAAAAAAAGAAAGAAAGAAAAATGACCTTGCCCTTAGTTTTTGTTTTATTCTCCTGGGAAAACATTTAATTTAATCAGTTGTTTATCATGAAATGCAGCTGTTGGGTTTTCTTTAGAGAGACTCTCTGGTTGAAAAGACAAGCCTACATTCAGAGTGGAAATAGATACACTTAGGTTTCTGGAGCAGTGGTTCTTAACTCATGATTAACCTTTGAAATAAATTTAGTGCAATGAAAGTAGGTATAGCAAAGAAATAGAATAAAAAGGCAGTGCTGTTGTGTCTTGTAGTAAGGTTAAATTTCCTTAGTGGAAGTGTAGAAATTGCTCATGTTTGTAGGCTTGCTCCTTGGTTCTCACTGCATGACCTTTGGTTTTCATTTCAAGTAATTACTTTATTATTTTTGTAAAAGTTATTCCTGGTCAGTATTCATTTCAGCAATTTATATAGTTAAATAAAGTACAGAGTAACAATTCTGTGAAAAAATGAAGTTTTATTTATCCTACTTAAAGTTCTACTATTCCTTCTATAATTTTGTCACATCTGGCTAGCTCAATGATTGTCCCCAGCACAGGACCTGGCACATGGAAAGAAGCATGTAACTTGAGTGACTGTGCACACTATGTTGTGGAGTTGGAAAATTTATCACTGTGTGAAATATGATAGTTAATGATTTACTACCAGCTCTGACAGACTGAAAACATGGTGTATTATAATGTACAGATGAACAATACTGTGTACAAGATCACATACACCTCCTAATCCTTGTAATCCCTCCAAGTAGTGTCACTCCCTGATGAGTAAGCATTCAAATATATGAACCTGTGGGGCCATTCCTTTTCAAACTATCCCAGCACCTATTCACAGCTGCACACACACACACACACACACACACACACACACACACACACACACACACACACGCACGCACGCACGCGCGCACACACACACACACATACGCACGCACGCACACAAATTAAAAAAAATTAAAAAAACATAGTTTCATCTTGGAGAATAGCAAGCATCAGCAAAGCAAAGGTCATTGCCCATTTCTGCAAGTTCAAATGATTTGATGGAGAGGAATTTGTGTCTTAGAGCGTGGGAAGAAGTGCACGATGTTCCTGATCTAAGGACATCATGGTAAAATCCACCATGTCAACTTGGTGACCTTGATGTTGGAGAGCTTCAGAAGAAATGCTGTCTCTTTCTTCCATTCTGAAGGAGATAACCCCAAAGTATCACTGTTTTATTTTTATTCATTCATTTAAAAATATTTATCTTTATTTCATGTGTATGGTTGTTTTGGCTTCATCTGTGTCTGTGCCCTAGATGCATTCCTGGTGCCTGCAGAGGCCTGAAGAGGCCATCAGTGTTCCTATGACTGGAGTGACAGATGGTTTCTGTCATCACTCAGATGCTGGGAAACAAACCCAGGCCTTCGAAGAGCAGTAGAGTCTTCTGGCTGCCGAGCCATCTCTCCAGGCCTCATCTTTAATATTTTTTGGGGGCAGGCTTTTGCTGTGTAGTCCCAGGTAGCCTCAGATTCCTGGAGATTCTCTTGCCTCACACTCCAGAGTGCTAGGGTTATCGTCACGTACATTTCTCATCTTCTAGTATCTCTGTTTGGAGGTTAGGTTTGTTCTAAGATCAGCTATGTTTGCTGCCTAGGCTTCCTGAATCACATGTACTTACCACCTCAGGATGGGCTTCCAGTGCTGCCCAATGGAGCAGCAAGGTTCCAAGAAGAGGTAGATCATAGAAGTTTCTGCCCAGTGGTTATCTTACAGTTTACCAGACAAATAAAGCAGCTCTACAGAGCTACCCACCTAAGAGCAGGAGGGAGTTTTGGAACAGACCCTGAGGTGCCCTAAAGTTCTAGGGCAAGAGCATAGCCTGTGTCGGTTCAGAATGGAGGTTACTGGTGTAGTGTGAAGAGGCAGGCAGTGATAGCTAGGCAGCTGGGCAATCATGGCACCTTTGAAGGACTTAGAGCTTCTCCAGGAGGCATTGAGGGGTAGCGATAAAAGTGGAGGCAGTTATCAGGCTTGGCTAATCTTCCCAGAAGGGGGGTGATTCAGGGTCAGGTAATGGGTAGCAATGGTTGTAGATTAGAAGTAGAATGGGGGAGGAGGGGAGGGAGAGGGAACTGAGAGTAATATGTGTAAAAAGTTAAATAAAAAATTATTATAAAAAAACTTGCTAAAAGTAAGTGGATGGACTTTACCATAATGTCTGTTTTCTGTCTAATAATTTTCCACATATGCAAATTATATAATCCAAGCAAACCTTTTTTAAGAACCAAGATTGTTGGTTAGATAATGACAGTCATGTTACTCTTGGCTGATGTTATATGGAGTCAAGAAGAGATGTGTCAAGGACAGACAGGAATGAAGACTCCAGGGGAGTTCCTCCGACCACTCCCTAACTCGTCTCTGTTTCATTGTTCTTTACTATGCAGCACTGGGAAACATCTTGGTCTTCATATAACTTAAGGGAGATAAGAACTGTAATAAGGATGGGAAGTACACCCCCTAGCACAGAGCAATAACTTCTTTCAGGACTTTGGTTCATTGCCATGAGATGTGTCATTACTCAGAAATGAAATTTCTGCTTTGCTCCTGGCAACTACATGATTCACCCTAGCCTTTGGAGCCTGGAGTCCAGCGATGCATTTTCTTTTACATCCAGGTTAGTTGCTGTGGCAACAAGATCTGAGCTCCCCAGAAGTTCAGCATGCGGGCACTGCAGTGCTTTGTTTTAAGTTTTAGAATGTGTAGGGATGCTCAGGTGGTACACACAGTTACAGAGGGTGCTTCACCTAGCTCTGAAGAACTGGGGGTCCCAGAGTTTGGACAATTTAGCTCTTAAAGTTTGTAGGGCCGTGGTTGGCATTCAGGGTGCTGGGGCCGTTCTTACTCTCTAAGAACCTAGCTTTCTACATTGGAACATGCAGAAGAGCCGTTCCCATGTTAACACATGCCTCCTGCTAAGAACCATAGGTGCTATTCTGACAAGGCAGAACACTGAAAAGGACACGTGACTGGCACAGACAAGCATATTCCAGTAACTGGACAAAAACTGCAAGCAACAATGGAAGACTTATTATATGTAGGCAATACAGGGAGTGCATTGAGAGCATAAAGATACACATTTTCACATCTCAGTACTTCCTATATTGTGTGCTTACACACAATTCAACTTTGTGTTGGACATTTCAAATGAAATACCAACTAATGAATGTGGAATGCACAAGCAGTATTACAATGTATCTATTTCAGCAGTCTTTTTCTGGTAGTTTACTACAAGGAGTAGTTTCTTGTGGATTGTTCCAGAAGCTTTTGTGTTTGTGTCAACACATAGGAAGATAGTCTCTTCTGAAAAACACATGGTGGAGATTATGCATCACTCTCTTTGCATCTTTCTCTTAACACATAATGCTTCACCTTGTTGGCATTCAGCAGACATTGAGCACCTGGACAAGCTGTGGCCGTGTTTCCCTTCAGCATGTGAGTTGTGTCCTCCTTTTAGTGGGTATAAGGTTCATGCTTTATGAATGGCTTTGGCTATTTTGAGCCTGTTGCAGTTCCATATCAATTTTAGGGTAGTCCCCTCAACTTTTGTAAAAAGTGAAATAGGATTTTGATAAGGATATAATTTGTTTTCAATGCTGGCAGTAGAACTCAGGGCCTTGTACATTCTTGGCAAATCCTCTACCACTGAACTGCACCTCTTGCTCCTTAATACTTGTCTTTGAACAGAATGCCCTTTCTCCACTGTCTACCTAATACGTGGGTAAATTTTTGAATTTCAAGTAACTGGTTCTGAGGGTATTACATGTAACATTTTGATTAGCGTTGCCAAATTGATCTCTAGAGAAGTAGGCACCCATGGGGGGGGTGGATGTTGACACTTTCTTCTGGTTTTGACAGGTGATACCACTAAGTTGAAAAAGATTAGTTCAGGCCATTGAGTAAAATAGAGCAAAGATTAGGAGGTGAAGGTTCTTGGCAAGCATTAGGAATTCTGCAGCAATTAGTAACTCTAGATTTTTTTCCCCCGAGACAGAGTTTCTTTGTAGCTATGGGTCCTGTCCTGGAACTCCCTTCTGGAGACCAGGAGGCTTTGAACTCACAGAGATCTGCCTGCCCCTGCTTCCCTAGTGCTGGGATTAAAGGCATGTACCGCCAACGCTTGGAATAACTCTAGATTTTATTGTTGGAACCAGTATGAAGTAGTTTTAGGAAAGCAAGCTGAGGCCACACTAGGTGGGAGGCTTCGAAGACCTGAGTACAGTCCCCAGAACCCATATAAAACTGGGTCAAGTAGTACGAACAATGCAGTATTGGGGAGGCAGAGTGGGAGGACTCCTGGGGCATGCTGGTCCACCAGTCTAGCCCAAGCAGCAATTTCCAGGTCAGTGATGGACCCTGTTCCAAAGAACACGGTGGACAGCCACTGAGTAATAATATTCATGGTTGATCTCTGGCGCTCATATGCACACACTCTCTCATATTCACACACACAGAAGGGAGAGAGAGCAAAGTGAAGTGGGTGGTTTTGTCTGATTCTGGATGTGTCCATGATTTTAAGGCCTGGTCAACAGCCTTGATGGTGGTGGTGGAATAGCCGAGCTAATGGTTATTAAATATTGATGTGTTTAGCCTCAGACCTTCCCTGTGAAAATCTATTGCTTAATGAATTTTACGAATTTGAAGCTGAGTTTTCTTTAAAAATATCTAGCAGGTTTAAATACTGTTTTTAAAAGATAGTTATTTTACGTGGACTGTTGGAAGCTTATTTGTGGTGCAAAAGGCAGAATAACACCAACAACGTCCTCTACAAAAATCCCAGACCTGCCCCACTGTTTGTGAACTGATGCTTAGGTTTTGTTTAGACAAGGGGTCATCACAGGCCTTCCTTCAGGGGCCGGTAAATGAAGAAGGCCACCCAGTGAAAGGGGCACACTTAGCCTGCATGAGTGGAGGTTGGGCGGGCAGCAAAACTTACCTCAGGTGGACATGGCTCAGGGTTGTACCGAGTCGTGTAGTCTTTGTATGACTTCTGAGTTTTATGTGAATTCTCCTAGCATCTTAATGTTGACTCAAAGTTTCAAGACCTTGTGGTAGCTGTTAGGGTCCTGGAGAAGTGCCATAGAAGACTACCAGTCATGTGTGCAATCGGAAAGAGTGTTTATTAAAATTCCAACACGTGGGGCTGGAGAGATGGCTCAGAGGTTAGGAACACTGGCTGCTCTTTTAGAGGTCCTGAGTTCAATTCCCAGCAACCACATGGTGGCTCACAACCATCTGTAGTGAGATCTGGTGCCCTCTTCTGGCCTGCAGGCAAACATGGAGTGCTGTATACATAATAAATAAAATCTTTTAAAAAAATTCTAACACGTTGGGATGGTAATTGGTGATGACAAGGGAAGCCCACAGATTCCTTTTAAGCAAAATTAGGGAAAGTTCAGGGAGGAGAAGTTAGTCTGGGGGGTTTAAACAAAAAGTTTACAGTTTGCTATAGGATTGGTTGGTGGCTTAGTGGTTGGGAACCTTTCAGCTGCAGGGTGCAATTAGCTATCTTTAGTTCTCTTAAGCTTGCACCCTATTGTGGACGCCCTGTTGATTGCTAGCTCCTGGGTTGAGGCTTTCCCGTGAATTGCTTGCTCTGCCAGTGGATTCTAGTAAACTGAAACTAAGGCCTGGTCTCTGGGAAGGCTCCTAGCAGGGTCTGCCATGGCCCTTGTTTGACTCCCTGGCCCTTTCAGTACCCTCATAAAACACATTTGGCCCAAGATGACCAATGTATGTGTATCTTAGTTAACTTACTTTAGGCTAGCAAAAAGCTTTAAATTATTTAGGAAGGAATCTCATCTATGGTTTTTTAATCCCTTAGGGAAGGGACAAAGACAATACTTTTTCAGATTGTCATTTTGAGGATAAGTGTGATCACCCCTGGTGTACATGCTGGGGATCATATGGGAGGCTGCTGAGTACAGAAGTGGAGCAGGGAGAGCCGGCCTCCCTAAGGCAAATTTAGAGCTCAACATGTAATAAGTAGACATTTCCAAAACATGAAGACTTTAGAAAAAATTTCAAAGTTCAGGACACCAAAGATCTGCAAGGAAACCAGTGCTTATGAGAAAGGTGTTATTCCTAATTAAAGATTAAAAAAAGCTTCACTTCTAAACAAGCCGCATGCAGAAAAGTCACAATGTAAGATTTGAAGATCATTCAAGGCCCATTTTTGCTGCATCCATTTTTCATAATTCAGAAGGAAGTGGCCAGATGCAGTTTTGAGTTATTCAGGATTTTTCTTGTAGAAAGACTCAAGGTTTCACCATGGTCCTGTGAGATCCAGTCACTTTGTGAGTCTTCATAGGCAACTTGTAACTAGGCAGAAAGATGGCTAACTTCATGGTCACACACGTGCTGTCAATTACAGAGGATGGTATCAATTACAATAGCAAGTCAGGATTTCCCCTTGTCGTGGTAGGAAAGGAATTCATCAATCAGATCACATGAGTTTACTAAGACATGTAATGATGCTTCATTAACACAGTACGCTATTATCAGATATACTTTTACCTTTGTATGCTTCCTTTGCCAGTTAGATGGCTGATAAAATGATTTTAAAAATATTATAAATGCTTTTATTCAAATAATTAATTATCCTTCACAAAGCATCATATTTCCTGCATAAGTTAACCCCAAATAAATAAAAATTTGCGGCAGAGCCTTTTAAACATTGCAGTACATATTTTTCATTATTCCCAGATAGTGACAAATTTGCCAGCCCACTTGTGCAAATTTCCTGATTTGTCATCTTAATGAAGTCATTGTGGAGGTGGGTCTTAAGCAAATCTGCCATTTATGAAGAAAAAGATGATTGTAGGTTGCTTGGATTGTTGTGTCATAGCAAAAGGATACAGAGGGAATAAACCAGCATTGTCAATATGATGATAGAATTATGACAAAGAAGATGAGACATAACCAGATTTGTAAATCTTGACCTTTGGTGATGATTTTTCATGATTATGAAATCAAATCATCCTTGTTCAGTAGAGTTTGGAAAGGAAAAGAAGTTATCCATAATCCCATCACTTAGCAATAATAACCAAGTACAGGAAGACTCTGGAGCCAGACCCATCTTGGATTTGAGTCTTCTTAATATTATTTTATTTATTACAGACTTATTTTTGAAAGTTTTATTTATGCATCTGTGTGAGTGTATACCACGTGTTAGGGGTGCTCACAAGGCCAGGAGAAGATTGCCGGAGGCTGAAGTTACAGGCGGTTATGAGCCTAATGATGTTGGTACGAGAACTGAACTCAGGTCCTTTGGAGGTGCATGGGCAGGTGGTTCATGGTCTGTAGCACACAGTTCACTACTTAGTGTTGTTCCCTTCCTGTCTTTGTCCTAACTGTATTTTTATGGAGACCAGGTGGCCTCAGAGTTGCTGTGTATTTGAAGATGACCTCTTAGTACTCTGATTACAAGTATGAACTACTGAGCCTAATTTTCTGTGCAGTACTGGGCATTGAATCCAGGGTTTTGCACATGCTAGGCAGTACTCTGCGAACTGAGCTACATCCCCAACCCTAAGCATTGATACTCTAAGCACTACTGTTCTCATTTTACTGACAGCTAGTGAAATCCTTACTATGTCCCATGAAGATGCTTTTGTTGGTCTCATTTTATGAACAAAGAAACTGAGACGAAAAGAAGTTTAAGAACTTGCCTATGGTTATATGACTTTGGAGGGATTTCTTTCCTGTGTTGTCTCAGCCTGGAGCCCATGAATTTAAAACCACCTCATTATAGTACTTAATAATTTTTTCATTTAATATATTTAATTATTCAGAAAATTGCTTAAATGTAATACTTAGGGCAGTTAGAAGATTTCATCTGATTTATAAATGTACAGGTGTACAAGTCTCAACCATTTTTTTTCCTTTTAGTTTTTCAGTCATGGAACAAAAACACTGTATCAAAGCATCGATGCTCCACAGTCTAAATTCTTCCTGCCCCTTTTAAAGCCTATGCTACCACCTAATACTTTTCAAGGAAAAGTGGCTTTCATTACTGGAGGAGGTACGGGCCTTGGCAAGGCAATGACAACTTTCCTGTCCAGCCTGGGTGCCCAGTGTGTGATAGCCAGCAGGTGAGTGTCACTTGATAATCTGTGAAGAAACTGTCTGTGCCACAGTATTAAAAACAGTGTTCCAGATCTATTTGATTGCATCTTATATGAAACATTCTGCAGATTGATTAAATAAATCTCCTTAGAAAAATTCAGTTGCAATTTGAGGTGTAAAAATAGTAGCAACTATGAAACTGCTGATGTTTGTGGGTTTTCATTTCCTGAATATGAAGGTGGAGTTCAAAAAGGACTACATTGAGGTGGTTTTGATTTCTGTTGGGGTCCTTATCCTTCTTACTAGTTCAATTGATAATTAACATTTGCCAGAATAATGAATGCAACCCTTAGGGTTGCTTTAAGGTGGGCAAGAATTTCAAAATACATATTGTGATGGATGTAAAGTCACAGAGGCAGAAATTCTTATGTAGGAGTATCCTGGTACCATCTTGTTATGGAATATTTGTTTAATTAGGCAAAGATGTATTACGTTTGTTTAAGTTATGGAATATTACTTTAACTATGTGAAGGGGTGTTACATTTGTTTATGCTGCCTTTGTTAAACATGTAAAGATGCATTACATTTGTTTATGCTATATTTGTTTAATTATGTAAAGATGTGTTGCTGTTTGACCTTGCCTGCCTAAGGCACCTCACTGGTCTAATAAGGAGCTGAATGTCCAATAGCAAGACAGAGAAAGGCAAGCAGCGAGAATAAGCAGGAGAAATCTACACTTGAGAGAAAAAGAAGGAGAGAATGAGGAGAAACAGAGGGATACTCCTGGGCCTAGAAGGCAGGCAGCTGCCAGCCAGACATGCAGACAGCAGGAAAATAAGATATACAGAAAGAAAGGTAAAAAGCTCTGAGGCAAAACACAGATGTAGAGAAACAGATTAAGTTGTAAGAGCTAGCAAGACACTAGCCTAAGCTAAGGCTGAGCATTCCTAACTAACAATGTCTCTGTGTCATTATTTGGGAGCTGGTTAGTGGTGGAAAAGAAAACTCCTGGTACATTTGGCATTCCAGAATGGGAACAGAATTTCCATATGGAGCCTGGGAGAGGGGGGAAGCTGGGATGTTGAGTAGAAACAACATTCTAGGTAGGAATGCTGCTGCAGTGGGCATAGTCATCCAGAGGTGGGGACAACTGAATGCAGGTCCCAGTTGAGTGAACCTCTTGGTCAGGCTCCTGGGGCGTAAACCTGCTTTCTCCTGGACCTGAGGAGGAGTTAGGGCTAACCCTCCTTAGCAGTTTAGAGTTTGGCTTGGGTGTCAGAGAATGCTGCAAGTGACCAGCTGTGGGCACTTAATGAAGCAGGTCCAGTTGGAAAAACTCTCTAAACAGGTTCCGGTATGTTTAAAAACGTGTATAAACTTAAGAAAGAAAAGAAAAAGGGTATAAACAGTCATAGAAAAAATAATAAAAAAATAGTCTTTAAAGAAAGAGCAAAGTAATATAAAAAAAGAACAAGCCACATAAAGGTGAAAAATACGCAGGGAGTCTGAATGGTGTTGTGTTGACTTTGAAGTTTTTGAAAGTTGATGAGTGTACTACAGCTGTTGAGAGACATGGAATTGTAAGAGGGACTGCTGAATTAAACCAGCCTAGCTACTTTAGGAATGACTTAACTTTAAAATGGAAGACAAAAAGTGTATTGCATTGGTAAAGTGGTTTTGTTTCCTGTGGAAACAAAAGGCTGTGGATTCATTCAAAGTTAATAGAGATCAGATTTGATGGGGGGAGAGGGCTCCTTGAAAATCCTGGCTACAGATATAAAGAAATAAACCTAGGAAAAGATAAAAGACAGGTGATGTATATTTTACCAGCCCAAACATAAAACAAAAACTCATCTTTGACTGGCTTGTGTACAGTGCATAGTCTATACTTGTATTAATGTAGATATGTATGTTACCTTTGAAAGTTTATATGTTTTCAGAGCAAGGGGACCAGGCATCAGTGAAAACAGGTGGTGCATATGATCCAACCTCTCAGAGTGCCTCTGTTACAGTTTCCTCAGAGTTCTGCATCCAGAGCAACCTCAAGGCTGAGATGGTCCAGCCTCACAGACTATTCTAGCCAGGACTGCAGACAAGCCTTGGACTTTCCCGTTGCACAAAGACTGGACAACAAATGTTACAACTAGTTTTCCCAGGACTTGACCATTATTTCAGTTTTCTCAGGTGCCCTAAAGATGTCTTCACCCATAGACAACAGGAAGCAGTCTAGAGAATATAACACCCCAAGATGTAGCATGGGTGGTTTTTTGTTATTCCATTGGTTTTGCATGATTGTCATCATTTCAGGGGAATATAGGAATATAGGACAAAAAGTCAACTATTAGCCTCAAATATTTTATATTGGTTTGGATTTTGGTACATTAATACAAATTTTAAGTTATTTTTGTTATACTGTATGTATATTTCTACTCTTATTTGTGTTATTGTACTTATGCAGCTCATTTAAAAATGTAATGTATAACGCTGGGTGTTGGTGGCACACACCTTTAATTCCAGCATTAAGGAGGCAGAGGCAGTCGGATCTCTGTGAGTTTGAGGCCAGCCTGGTCTACAGAGCGAGTTCCAGGACAGCCTCCAAAACAATACAGAGAAACCCTGTCTCAAAAAACCAAAAAAAAAAAATGTAATGTATAATTAAGAAATTCAGGTTGGTAATGAGTAGTATATAATAATCAAACTTTTAGTCATATTAGGTATATTTTCAAGGATAATCAGATATATTTAGATAGATAGATGGTCTAATCAGATGTATTTAGATAGATAGATAGATGGTCTTCAAACACTTCAAAGACCACAGAATACGGCATTTAAGATGTTTAATAACCTAAGGCTTTTCATAACAGTGAGACATTTCTGCTTCTGGCAGTACCAATCTATTTCATAAAACAATCATGGGCATTGAAGAACCTCCATATGGAGTTTGCTTTCATTGTGGCAAAGCTAGCCATTTGGGCAAGAAACTGCTCTTGTCTTGACTGCTGACAGTATGCTGTACAAGTTGGTTAAGCAAGATACAAAGGAAAAAGACTGTCAACTTTTGCCAAGATAAGGCAGGACAGTCTTTCAAAATTCCTGCTTCATAGAAAAGTCTGCCAGACATACTGCAGGACACACAGGCAACGACTGCTGACCTTTGCCAATACTGGGTGGAGTAGTCCTTCAAAATTCCTGCTACATAGGAGAGACTTTCAGATATTCTAGCCTGTAGGCTGACGATGGATGCCCTAACATTGAAGAGGAAGTTTGGGTGACTGTGCAGGCAGCCAGATGTCTCTGTTGTTTTTGAAGTAGCTTGTACTACACTTCCTATCTGCTTAGGTAAAATTATATCCTTCTGGGTCTTTGATGGAGTTGAAGACTAGATACAGTTTTCCTAAGTTATGATAGAAGGCAAATTAGGTACAAAACTTTGGACTCACCAAGATAGTATAAACAATGGAATCTTTTCTCTGAATTTGCCAAATGCAAATGGACTGGTTATTGTAAATCTAATTCTTACTTGATAACTGTACTTATTGTGTATGGATTTACTATGTTAAAGTTAAAATCCTTCTTTTTTATTTAGGCAAAACAGGGGAATGATGTGGAATATTTGTTTAACTAGGCAAAGATGTATTACATTTGTTGGTGCTTCATTTATGTAATTATGTAAAGATGTGTTGCTTTTTCACCTTGCCTGCTTGAGGCACCTGGTTGGTCTAATAAAGAGCTGAACAGCCAGTAGCTAGACTGAGAAAGAATAGGCACTGCTGACAGGCAGAGAGGATAATTAGAAGAAATCTAGGCTGGAGAGAGAGAAGGAGGAGAAGAGAATGGGGGGAAGAAAAGAGGGACACACCCTGGGCCAGAAGCCAGGAATTCGCCAGCCAGCCAGCCAGTCATGGAGACAGCAGGAAAGTAAAATATATAGAAAGGTAAAAAGGCCTGAGGCAAAACATAGATGTAGAGAAAAAGGTTAAGTTCTAAGAGCTAGCAAGACACTAGCCTAAGCTGAGGCCGAGTATTCATAACTGATGATAAGTTTCCATGTCATGATTTGGGAGCTGGTTGGTGACCCAAAAGCAAAAACTTAGTACATCATCTTACTATGAAATCTGGGTTTATAGAGCCTTGTTAAAAACCTTGCCCAAGTAGAGACAGTCAGTGTGTCATTCACAAATGAAAATTGCCCAGGACATTTATTATTTTCTTAATGCAATGTTTTTAACAGTTTTAAAATATTATTTTTACTTTAATGCTATACAGTTCACATTCATGGATTGTGTTTTATGTTCCTTCCAAGGATGTAAGATTGGACACAGGGCTATCCAAACTCATAAATTTAATCTGAACCCCCTGGGGATTATAACAGCAATATATTTTTTTGGTTGAAGAATGAATATAATGATTCTAATCAAGGAAACAATTTAAATTGATAAGTTAGTCAGGTGTGTCTGCACACACATGGACTCAAGGCCACTGTCTAATGCATGGAGAGTTGAAGACCAGTATTGACCACTTGAGTTCCTGTTTCTAAAACAAAACCCTCCAATTTGATATGTAGATAATCCTAAAGCTGCTCATATGACTAATTCTGTAAATTAGTTTCAGATATAAGAAAATTGTTTCAATTTAACTTTTAAAAATGATATCAACTTGAATTTCCTGTAAGTATAAATTTCATACTTTAGCAGAAGTGGTTTTCTTTAAACTGTCAGCTTTATATGTTTTTTTTTATCTTAGGAAATTAAAAAGAAAAATGTATGACAGCATTTTAAAACTCATGAGAAGTTCCCTGTGTTTATTTCTAGGAATATCGATGTTTTGAAAGCTACGGCTGAAGAGATTTCTTCTAAAACTGGAAATAAGGTATACTGAAAAGCAGCTCTTTAAATCCGACGTGGGGCCATAACGTTTATATGGTTTAATTGTCGTTTTGGTTTAGGAAGCCCGGAAACGGCTGAGTTCTTTCCTCTTTATTGTTTTGCAGGTTCATGCGATTCAGTGTGATATCCGGGACCCTGATATGGTGCATAACACAGTGCTGGAGCTGATCAGAGTGGCGGGGCACCCTGATGTGAGTGTAACAGGACTGAAACCCTTCACAGCCTGGGGACTCCACCAGCACATACAGAGGGAATGAGCTGCCTGTGTCAGTGAGCGCCAGGAAAATGCCGGCTCTGCTTAAAGCGGAGAAAAGATTAGGTGGACTGCAGGAATACTCAAAAACCACATTTATAATGTAGAACAAACCTGATTTCACGTTATTTACTGAGATTTTACAAAAATGAAAGCACAGTAGCTAGTTTAAGTGATTGATTGGGTTTGCTTTTCGTAATAACTGTCAGCATCTCTCAGCGGAGGAGAATGGTGCAAACGGGGGAAATCGTTAGAAATCCCGCACTTCTGCTTTCCACACCTGAGAGGTAATGAGTACTTTGCTGTTACTTGGTTCATCTATCAGCGACAAGCTATTTCTTCCAGCGGTCTCAAAGAGAAGACTTTTCTCTGAGGAAAGCTATTTTAGAGAGACCTGTAATACTGAAGCTGCTGCAGAGCCCAGCAGATCCCTCACTGGGAGTGAGGAAAGGGCCACCAGTGAAGTTCTTTTCTTCAAACTGAAGGATGGCGTAACTGAAAAGGCTTCATTCTGGTGATTTGTGTATGTGGGTGGCGGTTGGATAGGGGCTCCCTCCCCATGTAGCCCACACTGGCCAGAACTTCCCGTGTACCCCCAGGCTGGCTTTTAATTTTTTCAGTCCTTGCCTCAGCCTTCCTAATGTTGCCATTACAGGTCTGCACCAGCACAGCTGGTGAAAGGCATCTTACGAGTATTGAAGTAAAGTGTAGTTAGGTGGTACATACCCTTGCCTACATTTGTTGTCTCGATAGTCTACCTTAATTTAAAGACAGGACTCAGAGTTCTGAGATTGGGAAATTACAGACTCAAACATAAAAATCAAGTGAATCTCATGGTATTGCTTCGTAGCTGCCTGGGCTGTTCAGATATGCTCTCTAATACCTCAGCTTATTTATTTTAGGTGGTGATAAACAATGCAGCAGGGAATTTCATTTCTCCCAGTGAAAGACTGTCTCCTAATGCTTGGAAGACTATAACTGACATAGTTCTCAATGGCACAGCCTATGTGACTCTAGAAATTGGAAAGCAGCTAATTAAAGCACAGAAAGGTATGTCTATTCATTCCTCCTGTGTTTATTGGGCTGAGTTTGGGCTAAGCCCTGGCAAACGTCAAGATGTAAATGACACAGTCTGTGTTTGTACTTCTCACAGTGGGAAAGACCCATGTGTACCAGAGGTTGTGGTGTAAGTCATAGTAAGCACATCTTTCCTGGGCTTTACTATGATGACTTCTTCCTGTAGTCAGTGGTTACATCCAGAAATAAGATGCAGTTGAGATTAGCTTTCAGAACTGTAGGAGTTGAGAAAGAGGATGAGGAATCAGGAGCATCCCTGGGTAGAGGCCTGGCAGAGGGAAGGGTAGGTGTGTTTAGAATATTAGAGAATTTGATATGGATAGAGAAGGGGAGAGCAGAGACAGGAAACAGTTGTGGGGAAGTGGCTTGATATGTAACTGGGAAAGTCCCCAAAACCAAAATAGGAAGTTAGATGTCCATCAAATTATCTTTCAAAGAATAATGATTTAATGGAAAATAGCACTGACTCTATTGTGGAGCTGGGAAATCTGGCGTTTTCCTTTTTAGCATATGGAAAGAAGGTGTGGGTGGTAACGCAGGAGAAGTTTCAAAGCTCATATCAGGACAACTTACTCACTAGAGGAAGGTTTTTAGCTGGGGTCAATAGTTCAAATGAGGGTGACACCTTCGAGATTGCAAACACTGGAGAGATTGAGAACACTACAAAGAGACTAGATTTAAATGGATGTCACTAAAACACTTTTGTTGTTACTGTGAACCAGCTTCTTTAGTAAAATGTATGCCAATACGAATAGACAATGTGTAATGCCTGCATATATACTTAAACAAACACAAACATCGCGGGGAGGGGAGAAAGATTTGCTAGTGCTACACGGGGTGCTTTGCTTTCTAGAGTCTCACTATGACTTTATGTAGCAAACCTTAGGCGGTGTGCCCTCTGAAGCACAGGTGTACGAGATAGTGAATAATTTGGGGTCAGGACTTGCAGCTTGGGCGTTTTCTCAGAGCAGGTTGAGCACACAAACAAGGCCCAGGACTCTCAGTGGCTGGTGTGGAGGAGGAGGATGTTATACATAATCGTCCCCCTCTCTCGTTCTGAAACTTCTGTCTGTGAGATTCAATTTCCTCTCCCCTGTGTGGATAATTCACAAACTGGCTTTAACAGGGATGATCAAAGGAATGGAAGAGTGAACAGGATATTAGAAAGACTCAGCTTTTTAAATGTGACTAATAATGTCTGTCCTTTCCCCAGCACCCAGGACAATCCTCCTTACCCATTTCCCCCATAGCAAAGTGGGCGTGATTGGGATCAGGACTTTGTGACACTGTTGTTTTATTTACTGATTTATTTTTTCCTGATATAGATAGACTTGGGAAGGGACATGGGACTGTGTGTTGACTCTGCGTGCCTGATCTTACCTCTTGTCTCACTGACTGTTTCTTTTCTCTCTACTTTCTGACCCTGTCTATTTCTTATTCACTCACATCTCCTTATGTAGGGTCCTCATGTTTGGTTCTCCGTTTCTTTCTGTCTTCATGATCACTTTCTTTCTCTGCCTCATGGTCTCCTATTTCCTCCCTTGCTCATCTTTGGCATCCTTAGTTTCCAGACTGACTCATTTCTCATTATTGTCTTTCACTCTAACACAGACGTCAGTCTATTTTTATTCGTCACACTGGATTAAAATTCTATGGGCTTCATTATAAATGTATTAGGTAAGACTTTTTAAAAGATGGAAGTCCATCTCAATTATCCCAAGATTCCTGTCAGTTGAGGCTGTGCCCTGATAGTTTGTGTTCTGGGCTGGAGAAGCTGGGTACTGTGGGCCTAACCTTGTACTGGATTAGCAGTCGAGGCTCTCAGGTGCTCATGATCTCTCAAGCACTGGGTTAGCTTGGATGTAGGTTCAGGGGAAAGCAATGCATGTAATCCTTCATCAAAAATATGTACGCAATCCAAAACCGATGAAGTCAATCTAGGAAAGTCGTGGGGTAGTCACCTAATGAAGATGAAGCAGCAGCTTTGGGTGCACTGTTGCTTCTTCAGGGGCAGAGGAGGGCACGGCAGGTGGTTGACGGTCAAGGGCAGAGTAGCTAGAGTTGGAGGCACAGCTGGTGGCAGTGCAGAGTTAACAGCTAGGAATAAAAAAATGCACATGGCATTGCTTGTCTTGTGCTGGGGCCACTACATCTCCACACTCTTTGTCTTTCACACAAGGAGATTTTGGAGGCAAACCTATTTTCAGAGAGCTGAAAGGCTGAGTTTGCTATGTAGGAGTTGTGAGAACGGCTAACATAACTATGCTTATTCATATATCCCAAAGAGACACTCCTGCACCCTCCTCCACCCCACGCTCTCTGGGCTGAGCTGCATGTTGTTTCTGTTCTCAAATATGTTGGCAGAAAGGAACTTTGTGGAGGAGAAGAGCAGTTTAGGGAAGTGCACGTCAAAGTGCTGTCTTTGCAGTCCCTTCAGGTTAAAGCCTCCTCCTCCCTTCTTTCCTCCTGTTGCTTTGAGACAGTGTCTTATCATGTACTTACCATCCTGATATGTTATTCTTCAGACCATCTGGATTTCTGTCTAGTAGTAATTTTGTTTAGCCTCAAGGCTGCCTTTAAATTCATTCTGATGCAGATTAGGGGCTACGAATCCTCTCTGCATTAGATATCAGAGGACAGCACCTTCAGTTTAAGGACTTTTTTTGTTGGTTATGAAATCTCAAATTGACAAGATTTTTGATTCAGAATCTTAAAGGTGTCACTGCCTTCCATGTGGTCCCTGACAAGGGCTGCTTGAGGACAGTTACCTGTGATCTTACTTGCCCTCTCCTAGTGGTTTGTCATTTCCTTTATAGTTTCCACCTTTTATTTATCCCTCTTGGCATTTGTTTGCCTCCTAGGACTGTAGTTTATTGTTTTTACCAAATTTGATTTTTTAAGTCTATAGTTCTTCCTTTCAGAACTCCAATTACAATATGTCATGCTAGAATATCCCATGATCTCTTGATGTTCTGACTTTGTGTGTGACCTTTGTATTGTCTTGTCTTCACAGATGATCTTCTATAGCTAAGCTCATTGATTTAATTTCAAAATTCTGAATATTACATTTTTCCCCATAGGTGTTATTTGTTTCTATTTTTAATTATTTTTAGAATTTCATTTATTTGTGTTTGAGTAAGCACACTTTTGCACATTAGTGTGATGTATTCTGCAGTGAGTATTGAGGTCAGAGGTCAACTTTCAGGACCAGTTTCTCTCTCTTTTTCTCTGTGTGGGTCCAGGCCTTGAACTCCAGTCCTCAGACTTGGCGATGGACTTCTTTTCTCAGAGGCCCACATTTAGCCTTCTTTGAACTCCTTTTACATGTTTTCTTTAAAATCTGAAAGCACACTTGTAATACTGTTATAAAGGTGCTTATGCTAATTATATCTTCTGGTCATTTTTGTATACTTTCTTTTTTTTTAAATTTTATTTTCCAGTTTAAATTTAGATAAGAAACAAGGTTACTTCACAAGTCAGTTCCAGGTCCCTCTCCCATTCTCTCCCTTCCTCCTGTGCCCCCCCCACCCGTTATCCCCTCATTTCTCCAGGGAGGGTGAGGCCCTCCATGGGGGTGTGCATAGTGTGTCATTTCATATAGGGCAGGGCCTAGACCCTTCCCCAAGAGTTCAGGGTGAGAGTGCACCTCACATTGTTCTATGGGAGTCCAAAGTCCGTGTGTATACTTGGGATGGGTACTGATCTGCTGCCCAAGGCTCAATAGATTCCCTAGGCCTCCTCACTGACACCCAAATTCAGGGAGTATTGATCAGTCCCATGCTGGCTTCCCAGGCTAATGCCTGGGATTCAAGAGTGAGCTGGGGCTTGTTCCCGGGGGTAGGGAGGAGGCAGCGGCTAGGCCTCTCACTGCCTAGCTTCACGAGACTTGGTGTTTTGTATACTTTCTATTAATTGCTTTTCCTCCCATTCCTAACTCAGTGCAAGTCTTGAGGCTTCTTTTGAAGTGTGTTGAGCCTTACTGTAGGAAGCAGTTACTGTGAGTACATGATCATTTTACAGCTCATCTTTTTTTTTTTTACAGCTCATCTTTTAAGTTTAATGGGTGGGCATAGGAGATTTTCCTTTGGGGCTAACTTAGCCCTTAGGTGTGATTTTTCTGAGCTGGCTACAGAAAGTCTTGAATGGTCATTAAGTTGCCTATCACCCCAGTGTCTCCCAGCCCTCTGTGAGGTCTCTAGACACCAGTTGAGCTCACAGTTGCACTGGCATTTGCCCCATGCCAGATGGCATGGATGCTTACCCTCAGGTGTGTAGTGGGGTGTCCGTGCACATTCAGAGAGATGTATCAAAAGTAACTGGGTGCTGTTCCTGTACATT
Source organism: Mesocricetus auratus (assembly GCF_017639785.1). NCBI lineage: Eukaryota > Metazoa > Chordata > Mammalia > Rodentia > Cricetidae > Mesocricetus > Mesocricetus auratus. The sequence goes on along the minus strand of NW_024429184.1, from coordinate 45,467,428 downwards.
CCTTCTCACTCCGAAATTCTAAGATGATGTTAGGCTTCTCATCTTGTGATGACACTCTTTGTCTACTGGCTGTCAGGTATCTGGCAATGACAGTATCAGTATCATATCTCTTGTACAGTTTTTATGATGTTTATACAAGTCCACCATGGCTAGAGGCAGAAGTCCTTGATAATTTTATTTTAGTTCTGATTTCTTCATATTGAAGTGATGCTTGGCTACGGATGAGTTTCTTACATTTGGGTCTTTGTATTGATTTGCCAAGCACAGGCGAGTGCAGACTGACGATCCCAAAGACAGTAAGACTAAGAGCAAGATGTTGCACTTCTCTTAGATTACTCTTGCAGTGATAAGGTCTAGTAACTTAAAAAGAATAAGCTTTTTTGCACAGGACCCCGTTTTTGTCAACCCTGTTTCTTTGATAGGAACTGATGTTGCTGCATTGTTGGTAACGTGCCCTTTCACTTCCCAGGAGCTGCGTTTCTTGCTATCACTACCATCTATGCTGAGAGTGGATCAGGCTTCGTAATGCCAAGTTCCTCAGCTAAATCAGGCGTGGAAGCCATGAATAAGTGAGCATTACCGTGTTAATTGTGTTGCTGAAAATAGCTAAAGTTCTCTGGTCTCCTTCCAGAGAAAGGTAAAAAGACTGATTTGGAGCAGACAATGTTTGATCACATGTGCCCATGCCACAGGACTGCTTTTAGTGCCCTCAAACTGTCTTAATAGGTACCCCGTAGTCTTATGAAGCTCACAATTTTATCTGTTGCAAAGTTATAGTGTCTTAAGGTTATGATTATGTTATAAAACTTTCCCCCTTTTTTTATAAACCTCTCAAGACGGAATGTTTTCCTGAGTTTTATACTGAAATCAGCTGTACTTATGAGCAGTTAGTATGCGACACTGCAAACTCCATGACTGACTAGGTTTATTACTTTCAGAGTCAGGGTAAGAGGATGCACATTTGCCATTATATAAAACACTTCAGCGGGGTGTGTTGAAACTGGGTTTCTTTACACAGCCACCTGTCCTGGAACTCATTCTGTAGACCAGACTGGTGTCACACTCACAGAGATCCGCCTGCCTCCCGAGTGCTGGGTTATAAGGTGTGCGCCGCCACTGCTCGGCTATGTAAAACATCAATGCATTGCTCTTCGCTTCCTGTTGGCTTCCTGTGTTTCCTTGGCTGCTTTGGCCCGCACCCTTCTTCCCATTTGTCTTTCCTTCCTTATTTGCATTATTTATATCTTTTAAGGAAACTTACATCTCCTTTTGCTATTATGTTAAGTACATATCTGTACAAATATACACACACAAGAAATATGCCAGCACCATCTGTAAAATATGATCATGGTGAAAAATAGACCGTTGAATGTGCTTCTAAACAGGCTGTTACAAGGGTCCATGGTTGCTCTTAGGATTGTATTTTGGTTTAAGACATTCAAGGTTTTGAGTCTCAGTTTAACAATTATGGTAAAGCCTAGTTAAAGAAAGCTGTGTTAATAACTTAAACCGGAATAGTCCATGTCTTGCTCAGTTGATAAATTGTAATCTAGTTCATTGGTTATAAAAACCAGCAATGGCCTTTGCAAGCTGGGGCTGCAGGAGGTGGTGGGGATGAGCCCAGAGCTCTCATGTAGACCTGGCTGGCTTTGAACTCACAGAAATCCACCTACCTGTGTCTCCCGAGTGCTGGGATAAGGCATGTGTCACTATGCCTGGCATATTAGGTTTCCTGTAAACTGGATGGTAGGTGTAGAGACTCAGGCCACTAAAATGTAAGTGTTAAGTTGTGTAGCAGAGGAGGTAAAGATGCAGCCATGGCTTAGCCCCCCAGAGGTTGACGAATTAGCAGTATCACCTCGAGAAAATGGTTTAGTCTTTTGTGCCTCAGTTACCTGCCTATTTGTAACATAGAGAGAAATACTAGCACTTGCCTGTCGGTGTGATTCCTGGTAAGTGGTGAATGTGCAGCAAACCCTGGCTAGTTGTGCTTGAACATACAATACAGTATTTTACAATGTACTTTGTTTACTTTCTAGGAGTCTTTAGCAGCTGAATGGGGGTAAATATAGAATACAGTTTAGTGTGTTATCTCCTTTGTTTTTTTTTTTTAGGTCTCTTGCAGCTGAATGGGGTAGATATGGAATGCGATTCAATATAATTCAGCCGGGGCCTATAAAAACCAAAGTAAGTTTTGATGTATTAATAAGTTTGAATGATTAAAGAATCAGAGTGGTGGATGCATTCTGATTGCTGTGTGGGGACTTTCCAGGGATGCCTGGAAAGAGTGGAATGAATATATATATATATATATATATATATATATATATATATATATATATATAAAACTAATAGAAAACTAGCTGAAAGCCTAAGCACATAGTTCGAATGATGTTTGCTGCACACTGTCCCAGAAGAATTATAGTCACAGAAGCTTCTTTTCTGTAGTCCAGTGACAGACTTCATCTTTTCTGTGTCCAGTGACAGACTTCATCTTTTCTGTACTCAGTGATAGACTTCATCTTTTCTGTAGTCCAGTGATAGACTTCCTCTTTTCTGTATTGATAGACTTCATCTTTTCTGTGTCCAGTGATAGACTTCATCTTTTCTGTATTGATAGACTTCATCTTTTCTGTGTCCAGTGATAGACTTCATCTTTTCTGTACCCCAGTGATAGACTTCATCTTTTCTGTATTGATAGACTTCATCTTTTCTGTGCCCCAGTGATAGACTTCATCTTTTCTGTATTGATAGACTTCATCTTTTCTGTGTCCAGTGATAGACTTCATCTTTTCTGTATTGATAGACTTAATCTTTTCTGTATTGATAGACTTCATCTTTTCTGTATTGATAGACTTCATCTTTTCTGTGTCCAGTAATAGACTTCATCTGCTTCATGTATTTATTTGCCCTGTGTTTCATGTTTTTTTTTTTTTAGTTTTTACATTTATTCAATTTACTTGTGAGTGTTTTGTCTGCATGTACATCGTGTACCATGTGCATGCTTGTGCCATAGAGGTCAGAAGAGGGCAGTAAATTCCCCAGAACTGTAGTTAGGGATGGCTGTGAACCACCATGTAGGAGCTGAGAATTGAACTGGGTCTTTACGTGCAACAAGGTTGCTTAACAGCTGAGCCATCTCTCCGGCTCCTACATGGACTCTTTTGAGGTATTGGGAAAGATGTGAGGGCTTTTGTGTCAGAGTGCTCCCACAAAGGGAATGTGTACTGGAAAATGGGGATATGGGTTGTACCTGAGTAATAGTGAAATGTGAAAGAGAGAAAAAGGAAGCTGAAGCCCAGAACTTTCCTTGCAAATTTGACGGAAAGGGTTGTACTAGCTGGTGTTTTTAGTATCTTCTGCGTTGTATCTGCCATGGGGGAACTGCGGGCTTCTCGAGCACCTCTAGGGGGAGCCCTTTCACCTGTGTTAAAGGAACTCCATCACCTCCACTCAGAGGAAAGCATTTTCATGAGTCCATGACCATTGAGCTCACCTTCTCACCTTGCGGTGTTCCGCACATCAGACACAAAGCACAGACTGACCAATGTGATTACTTCTCCTCTTTCTCAAATAAAGCTGAAGTTAAGAGCCCTTGTTTTCCCTTTTCTGTTTTTATTTTTGAAGACAAGAGGAAAAAGTAAGTTCTCTTAAACATTTCATATTTAAATCACTTTTCTGAATTTACTCAATGAAATAATAATCCCACTGTTTCCACCATACAGTGTAATCTCTTTTGAGTGTATTGTTTGTTCATTTGATGTTTTAGAAAAATGATTTATTTAAACTTATTTTATGTGCATTGGTGTGAAAAGTGTCAGAACCCCAGGAACTGGATTTACAGACAGTTGTGAGCTGCCATGTGGTTGCTGGGAATTGAACCCAGGTTTTCTGGAGGAACAGTCAGTGCTCTTAACCCTTCAGCCATCTCTCTAGCCATGTTCATTTGGTTTTTATAGTGACTTGCTGAGATAGGAGAAATGAAAAACTAAGATAACAGCATTCTTGATGGATATTTTTCTTTTAAAGGGTACACTTAGGTAAAATGACCTGATTTGGCCGACAGTGAATGTGAAAGAATTTGGTAACATTCTTTTTACAGTGTCTAAGGGGCAAGCAGCATGCTGTAGTGCAAGTTGTATTTTATGTAAAATTGAGAAATTACATACATCTATACACACATGTACACACACATATTAACACACACATACAGACACACACTAACTTAATTTTTCCTTTTTTATTGCTAAGGGTGCCTTTAGCCGTTTGGACCCAACTGGAAGATTTGAGAAAGAAATGATTGAAAGGATTCCTTGTGGTCGGCTGGGGACTGTGGAGGAACTTGCAAATCTAGCCACTTTCCTGTGCAGTGATTATGCCTCTTGGATTAATGGGGCGGTAAGCCTTGCCATGTGTCTTCACGACAAAACAGGGGGGCCCTATTTGGAATCAGTCCTAATAATGCTAAGTATACATATGATTGAAAATATTTAGCTGCAAATAATATTTATATATTATAAATGAGATATTTACATATTATCTTAAACATTTATTCCTTGATAGTTAATTTTATTAAGTTCAAGTTGCCTTGGTAGACATTGTTTAAGATGATCTTTAAATTGAGTAGAATGTTGTTGAAAAGAGCATTCTAACCAAAACACATAAATTTAGATTACACCTCAGATTTATCCTTTGAAGTTTGAGTTTTGATCGAAGCTGCCAAGGAGCTTCATTTAGGGTGTGAAGGTGGTTGACAGTTGAGAGACTTTTCAAAAGCATGCAAGGGTTTGTGCTATCTTTTTCAGGTCATTAGATTTGATGGTGGAGAGGAAGTATTTCTGTCAGGTGAATTCAACTCTCTAAAGAAGGTAATGTATTTGCTTCATACACTACTACAAGCCAGGATCGTGGGCTTTAAAGTATGTGTAGACCCAATTAAATTGACATTGTTTCCCTCCATCAGGTCACCAAGGAGGAGTGGGACACAATGGAAAGACTCATCAGGAAGACAAAAGGCTCCTAAGATGATTTTGTCTTCATCTGGAACAAGAGGGACTAGAGCCAATTCAGATGGGCTGTGCTCTGCTTGTTTTCAGGGTTAATAAATGTTTGCTTTGATGACTTCTCAAGTCCCAGGGATCAAAATCAGGGTGTCTGGTATGATAGTTTGTTACCTCTGAGCTGCACCTCAGCCCTAATAAATGGTTAGTCAGTCATCGAGTACATACAACGTGCCAGGTCAGGGTGGCCACTGTGAACTGAAGGGTAAATTGGACAGGATATCTTTTCTTCAAAAACACGGTAGAAACAAAAAGGAGTGAAGATTTTTTAAAAATCATTCTTGTGTCAGTGAGATGGCTCAGTAGGTAAAGGCATCTGAGGCCAATCTCAAGGACCAGCATGGTAGGAAAGCACCAACTACCCAGAGTTGTCCTCTGACTGCTACTCGTGCACTGTCAAATGTGCACCCACAGCATTCCTGTACACTCACACACACACACACTCACACACACACACACACACTCACACACTCACACACACACTGTAAAATTGTTTTCCACAACTTCATCCATGTATACACATGGTTTGCTTATATTCACACTCTTCCATTATTCTCTTTGGTCCCTCTTCCTCTATCACTAAACCTTTTCTTTCCATTTGTCCACTCATATTTTCATGGTTGTTTCCATTGGCGTGAATGGGAAGTTATTTCCTGGCACAAGGGGGACTTAGCAATGGCTATATCACTGGCCCCTTCCCCTAGCAGCATTAACTACCTGAACTGGCTGAGTTTGAGTCAACTTGACACAAACTAGAGTCATCAGAGAGGAAGGAGCCTCAGCTGAGGAAATGCCTCCATGAGATTCAGTTGTAAGGCATTTTCTCACTTAGTGATCAATGGGGGAGGGTCCAGGGCTGTAGAGTGAAGCCTTCTTTCCAGCCTGGTTCCAGAGCCACATCAGTCCCAAATGAACACACAGGATACTATATTAATTATAAAGCTGTTGTACGTTTGCTTGTTTCTTACCTGCTATCTTTGACTTAAGTATTTAATCCATAATTGTTAATCTAAGTATTTCTCTTACTGGAGAAAGGGGTCCGGACCTCTTACCCCTATGGCAGTTACATCTTGGCTCTGCCTCTCTTTCCCAGAATCCTCCTTGACTCCTGGTCCCACCTATCTTGCTTCCCTATTGGCCAACAGTGCTTTATTGACATATACACAGGACTTCCCCATCTCAGGCCATTGTGGGTGGTGCCATGCCTGGGTTGGTAGTCTTGGGTTCTGTAAGCAAGCAGACTGAGCAAGCCAGGGGAAGCAAGCCAGTAAGCAGCTTCCCTCCATGGCTTCTGCATCAGTTCCTGCCTCCAGAATCCTGTCCCCTTTGGGTTCCTGTCCAGACTTCCATAGATATGGAAGTATAAGCCAAATAAACCCTTTTCTCCCCAACTTGCTTTTTGGTCATGGTGTTTCACCACAGCAATGGAAACCCTAAGATACTGCCTATAGCTCCTGCGGTGGGGTATGTTGTAAGAGCTTTGACAGTACTGAAGTATATGTGAAAATACGGAGAATGGATAACGAGCAGGCTTCTGTGATCTTTGGTAAAACAGGGGAAACTAGGGGAGGCAGCCTACACTGTGACAGTGAGGCTTGGAAGTGAGAGGTGCTGAACTGATTTCAAAGGACCCTGCCTTCTCAGTATATCCTGTTCTCATTAGACTTGTGAATTCCCTCTTTCATAGCTCTGTAGTAACTCAACCCTTAGCATATTCGGAGACTGTATATTATACCCAATGTTTTATTTGATACAACAGACAGTCCTTGCCTCTTGAAACTTTAGCTAGAAGGACTGACAGACCTCTAAACTAATTGTGTCTGATACATTGCTAGATATTATTACTTGGGATTTAGATGTGGGAGAAGTAATTCACATTGCTTTCAAAGTTAGCAAATGTAATAATTAGTGATATGAGATAACATTCAAAGATTTCTGTGGGTAGAGAAGAACGAAGGCTGTAAAATATTTTTGAAAACAAGCCAGGTGTGGTGGCCCATGGCTTTAATCCCAGGTCTTGGGAGGCAGAGACAGGTGGATCTCTGTGAGTTTGAGGTCAGCCTGGTCTACAGAGTGAAATTCCAGCACAGCCAGAGCTGTTACACAGAGAAACCCTGTTTCAAAACGAAACAAATACTTATTAATATAGTTTCTTATTTGGGATGCCTAACTTATAATCTTTAGAATCAAATAAAAAGAAGGCCACGGTCTTAAGCACACTGAGTTAGAATTTTGACCATGTGTTTTAAAAAAGTATATTCTGCTTTCATCACAACTGCTTGCAGCAAGCATGGTCACATGGTCCATTGTCTTCCTTGCCAAAGAGGGAAGCAGCTTTTATCTGACTTCATGAACAGATCTGTGGGAGACTTCGGAATTTCTGCTTGTTATGTATACGATCTGTATGGGAAGTCTGTGCACTGACAGTTGTGTCCAGAAATGATGTTTGCTGTTCAGTAATTACACCCACAGGATCCTCGTTTGCTTTGGAGTAAGGCCCTGGATGGTTGCTGTTACATTGTCATCTACTGGGCTTGTGTAAGATGCAAGTACTTTTCCTGCACACACTTTTAGTACCCACAACTAGCCTTCCCTCCTCTAACATCCAGCTCTGCTTTCTTCTATCTCATCCACATCTTCTGCTTTAAAATCCTCAATACCTTCTGAAAGCGTTAAAAAGGTTCGCTAGTCCTGGCCCGCAAGGAAACAACAGCAGCATCTCTGTGCCCTGCCTTGTGGCTGCGGTGGCCAGGATTCAACCAGGAGCCTGCCACATTGGTGGCCATGCCGAGGGCTATGCTATCATGGAGGCCATGCCCATCTGCCACCTGGGGTCATGGTGACATACATGCCTGGGCTGCTGCCAAAGACTATGTATGTGGTCCTACCACACCCAGGGTCTGTGTTGATGTCTAGTGGCCAATTTTGCCACCAAAGGCCACAGGGATGCTGAAGGTTATGCTGCTGCCAGGGCCATGCTGATCTGAGTGGTCTGCGCTGGCACCTGGACCATGGTGTTGTCAGGGCTGTTGCTTGGGGCAATATCTGGGTCCGTGACCCTGGCCTGTGTTGTCATTGCTACCGTGATGTCTAGGTCCAAGCTGCTGCCAAGGGCCATGTCTGGGTCTGTGATCCTGCTGCACCTGGAGTCTGTGTTGATGTCCATGGCCCACGTTGCCATAAGTGGTCATAGGAACTATGTGAGTTAAAATCAGGACCATGCTGAGCTGGCTGTGCTTCTCACTGGCCCAAGGATAGCTGGCCCTGCCCTTTGTTGGATACTACAGGAGGAGAGCTTGTCCCCACATTAAGTAATGATGGTCCCACCCATCACCATGGGTGTGCACTTATCCTGGTCAGCACACTAAAACTGACCCTTTGTCGGGTGAGCCAGCCCCGAGTGTGAGACAAGCAGGGCTGACCCCACCTCCTCCTCATCTGTCAAGTAGGAGGGAAAGATGTCCACTCCGCCATACTTGTGGCAGGTGAGATGGCTGTCACTGGGGATCACAAGAGCTGGAGAACTATACCTTCCCCCTCACCAGCTGCAGCACACAGGAGAGTGGACCCTGTATCCTGCTAGGCAGCACACTAGAGCTAACCGCGCGTGTGTGTGTATGTGTGTGTGTGTGTGAGTGTGTGTGTGTGTAGGCACAGGCGAGCCAGCCTTGGGGCATGAGAGCAGGAAAGCTCACCCCCCATTAACCCTACAGCAATCAGGAGAGGGGGCCCTAAATCTCCCCTGGACGATGGAACTGGCCCTGGTGGTGAGTGTGGGTGAGCTGGTGGCCTGAGAGCAGAACTGGCCCCTTGCTGCAGGCTGTGTTGGGTGGGCTGGTCAAGCAGTGTTGCAGAGTTAAGCTAGGTATTGACTACAGGGGTGGGGGTGGGGCGCTAGGCCCAGAACTAGGGTTATGAGTTAGCCCTCAATATCCATCTCATCTATCTATGAACTGTTGCTGTTGGAGTATACGAAGGGGACGAACCTGCAGATCCAAAACTGCAGGATCTCCATGACACAGGACAACAGGATATCCAAGAGGAGCCTCAGTGAGAACCCATTACCGATGGGGTACCAGAAGCCAGAGGCCTTGAGCCAGACCAGTGACTCACGGCAATGAACAAGGAAAGATGATGGACTAAAGGGTAAACTGTGTGGCACAATGGGTCACACTATAGCTTCCATGGCAAGATTCTCCTTTTTTTTTCCTTTTAAATTTTGTTTTGGGGGGGAGGTTGCAATGACAAGGTCGGATGTTGGGGGACAGGGAGATGGGTGGGACCGGGATATATGATGTGAAAACCGCAAATAATAATAATAATAATAATAATAAATTATTTCATTTCATCTCTTTTTAAAAAGATTTATTTTATCTATGTATCTGTATCTGTACACATATGTGGGTGCATGAAGGAGCCAGGAGAGGAATAAAATCTCCTGGAGTTATTAAATTGCAGGTGGTTGAAAAGCTCCCATGTTACATGTGCGTGAACTGGAGTCTTCTATAAGGGCAGCATGTACTTCCAGCCATTGAGGCATTTCTTTAGGCCCTATAATCTTCATCAGCAAAATACTAGATTACTATATACTTTTAAGCTGGGTGGTGGAGGCACACGCCTTTAATCCCAGCACTCGGGAGGCAGAGGTAGGCGGATCTCTGTGAGTTCAAGGCTGGGCTGGACCGATAGCCTCCAAAACAATACAGAGAAACCCTCTCGTAAAACCAAAAAAAAAAAAATAAATAAATAAAATACTTTTAAATTTAAATGTATTTTGATCATATATTCCCTTCCAGGTCCTTCCCAGATCCTCTCCCCCTCCCTCCTCCCCTCCCTCCCCAACTTTAAGTTCTTTCTTAGAAACAAAATAAAACAAAACTTCAATACAGCAAAATCTCCCCAAACCAAGAAAACATGCCCACAAAAAACAAAACAACAAATAAAAACACACCAAATAAAAGCACACCCCCCAAAAAAAACAACTGTGGAGTCCATTATATGTTTGCCAACTACTGAACACGAAGCTTGTCCTAGGTGGTTGATATACCCAGTGTCACTCTATTGGAGAAAACTGGTTTTTCCCCCTCCCAGCAGGTATAAGCGACATTTCAGTTGTTACCCTTTACTCTAGTGGTTAGCTTTTCTTTCATTAAAAAAATAACAAAATAAAATATAACTAGATAAAACAAAAACTATCACATTGAAGTTGGTCAAGACAAACCAACAAAAGGTAAAGAGCTTATGAGAAGGCGTAAGAATTTGCTTACTCAGGAAAAACACTAAACTGGAAGCCACAATATTTACACAGAGGACCTGGAGGACTGTGCGAGCCCTGTCTATGACATTCCAGCCTCTGTGAGTTCATTTGAGCTTTGTTCATGTTGATTTAGGGGCCTTGATTCCTTGATGACCTCCATACCCCTGGCTCTCACACTCTTTCCACTTCCTCTTCCTTGGGGTTCCCTGAGATCTGAGGGGAGGGACTTGATGGAGTTTTAAGGTCTCTCTTTGAGTAATGTCTGGCTGTAGTCTCTGTATTTGTTCCATTGGCTGTAGGAGGAAGCCTCTCTGATCTATGAGTATAGCAAAATATCATTAGGAGCCATTTTATCACTACATTTTTTTTGGTTTTTCGAGACAGGGTTTCTCTGTATTGTTTTGGAGCCAGTCCTGGAACTCACTTGGTAGACCAGGCTTGATCTCGAACTCACAGAGATCCACCTGCCTCTGCCTCCCGAGTGCTGGGATTAAAGGCGTGTGCCACCACCACCCGGTTTATCACTACATATTTTTCTTTTCTTTATACCAACATTATTTGGTTTTACTATAGGTCCCTGGGCTATGTAGTCTCAGGTTCTTGGTAACCCAAGTAGTATTGGGTGTGGGTTCTCTCTTGTACAGTGGACTTAAGTCAATTCACTTATTGGGCTGGTCACTCCTATTACCCTAACTATCTTGCAGGCAGTACACCATTTTAGATAAAGTATTTGTGGCTGCCTTGGTGTTTAGGTTTCTCCTTTGAGAGTGTGATCTAAATAAAATCACCAAATAATGAGCGACACAGAGTCCCAACTGGACATCTCTTGCCACCAAACAGAACTTACAGTACAGAGATTGGGTTACATCTACTTGAATGGTTGTCCAAAGGGTCCCATGGGAATCCTCAAACAACCCAGGCTATTGCTGAAACTATAGATTGTTCTCCACAAACTGACGCCCCCCCCCCAGGTCCCATTGCTAAAGACAACACACACACACACACACACACACACACACACACACACACACACACACACAACTCATTGAAGATGGGGATGTTGATCAGGTGCCTACATAGAACCTTCACCCCTACTCCAGCATCTTTGGTACAGGAAGGTACTTGTTTATTTTAAAGACACATTTACCATTAAAAGGACCAAGAACACCAAACAATAGAGAAAGAAAACTTGTTAATTTCCTAAAGAAAACATGTTAATATCTGAGAATGTTTGTGTTAGTTGTTTTTATAAAAGCATATGCAATTTACCCCAAAAGTATATTTCAGCCCCTACTCTACAACTAACTACCCCTAACAATTATCCTTAATAGTTTTTTGCCCCCAGAATACACTTTTGCTTTCTAAAGCAACACACTTTCTTATGTTTTCCAAAAATGTCGACTTTCTTCCATGTATGATGACTTAGCATCAATTTATTTGATATGTTTCTTCCTTTCGCCATTAACCAAATATGTATAGATAGAGCCCCCTCTTCTGATTCACTAATTCTATCAATATATCCTCAATCCTGTTTTTTGTTAAATGGATATTGTATTTACCTTTTCATGATTTACAAAATATTGCTTCCAATGTTTTCTTAATTACCTCCCTTTACTTTAATAGTTCAGATTATATTATAACGAAGGAAAAACTTAAAATCTAGATTTACTTGGCTTCTTTTGACTTTAAAAATCAATGAAATACGGGCATGGTGAGTTGGTTCATTTAGTAAAGTGCCTATCATGTGACTGTGAAGATCTGAGTTTGGCCCTCCAGTGCCCACCCTTACCTCCAAAAGCTAGATATCACAGCGTGAACCTGTAATCACAACACTGGAGCACTGGACACTGGAAGATGCCTACGGTTTGCTGGCTAGCCAGACTAGCCAACTGATGAATTCTAGGTTCAACGAGAGACCCTATCTTCAAAAATAAGGTTAAGAGATGTGGAGAAAGACACCCAACATTGACTTCTGCCTTTCACCTACACAAACACGCATATACGTTTGCACAGCTGATCAAACTGTTTCTAACTTAACCTTCGGGTAATATTTCCACTTATTTCTGTAGGTAGTCCTGTTAATCATTTATGAAATTTTGTCTGAGACATTAATAAGAGATTGATTTCTTCCACAGTGACCTAATTCCTTCCTTTTCCCAAGACTGAAGACACCCAAATGATAAGATATGTTCAGGATTTGGAGGGACATCATGATCTACCGATAACCAGCTAGTGGGTTTCACAGTGCCTAGAAGTTTTTAGTTATCAGTACTTCCCTAACCTAAGCCTGCCTTCTGCCTGTATGTGGGGATATAAAGAGCTTGAAGTCTCAACTGAATGAAGATGGCATTTGTTGACCATAGCCTTCTATTTTCTTTGGGTTGCTGGTTTTCCTAATCATTCTTTTATGGACAGAGCTCAGGCAGGCCTCAGACTTACTATGTAGCCAAGGAAGACTTCAGACTTCTGATCCTGCTGTCTCTACCTCCCTACTACAGGAGTAGCTAGGAGGTACCACCATATTCTGCTGGGCCAAATCCAGGGCTTCCTGCTTATTAGACAAACCCTCTACCGAGTTGTAGTCCCAGTCCCCAAATTATTCTTTTTCCTCTGTCCCAACAACTTGTTCTCAAGTCTTTACCATTTTTTGTTGTTGTTTTGCTTTATTTTTTTGAGACATGGTTTCACTATATAGCTCTGACTGTCCTGGAACTCACTGTGATGACCAGGGTGGCCTGGAGTATTGGGATTACAGGTGTGCACCACCACACCCAGTTCTGTAGCCTGTTTTGAGCAGCAAGGTGTTAAACCTAATCAGTGACAGCACAAAAATCAGATTCTACTTTTTTTTTCAAGACAGGGTTTCTCTGTATTGTTTTGGAGGCTATCGGTCCAGCCCGGCCTCGAACTCACAGAGATCCGCCTGCCTCTGCCTCCCGGGTGCTGGGATTAAAGGCGTGCGCCACCACCGCCCGGCCACTGTTTTTTTGTAATTAAAATACTTTTCTCAGGATACTTGGTGGTTCTTCCTTATCTAATGGGCTTTAAATAATTAATATTTTATTGATAAACTATAAATGGATATGTTTAACAGACACAAATTGATATCTTGATATATTTGTACAATGTGGAATTATTTAAACCCAGCAAACAAACTTACCTATTGTTTGGTGACCTATATTTTTTTTATGGTAAGATTTTTGAAGTTTACTTATTTTGAAATGTGCTAATCATTATCATTGACTATTATCATAGTCATTTTGCTGTGTAGTATATCTTAAAATATTCTCCCTGTCCATTTGAAATCCTATAGTCAACTGTATATCTCCCTGCATCCTGTCCAAACACCTAGAAACCAACATTTTACTCTCAGTTTCATGAGTTTACCTCTGATACAGTATACATATAACCATGACCATACAATACCTTTCCTTTCCATTATTGTAAACAAAGCTGAACCTTTTAAATAGAAAAATTATTTTTAGAATTATTCCTCATGACATATTATTAGGGTGTGTATGTTTGTATGGTCATGCGCACAGATGTGGGTGCACCCTGTGTATGCATATGTGTTAGTGGAGTTCAGAAGGTGGCTTCAAACATCATGGCTCAAGAGTGACCCACCTTGTTTTTGGGACAGGGACTCTCTCTTGGACCTGGTATGCTTTTAAATCTGGACTGGCTGGCCAGCAAGCTGCAGGGATCTGTCTGACTTTGCCCTGCCCTGCTGGATTACAAGGGCACACCACGTGCTTTGTTTCTTGTGTGGGTACTGAGGATAGAGCTCAGGTCCTTTTGATTTGGGGGAAATTACTTTATCATCTGAGCCGTCTCCCAGCCTCTCCGTATTGATCAAAGGTTAAGAAGTTTTAGCATGGTATAACATTTACACATATTTGTTCTAAAAATGTGTATGGACATATAATCCCTGAGCAGTGAAATGCCTGCTATCAATGAAATATAAAGAACAAATCATAGTTCACTCACTTACGAATGTGTTTAGTGGTTCAGCTCAGTGTTAGAGTGCTTGGATAGCATATGAGTTTGACTAAATTTCTATAGTTGAGAATTTTGTTTTACTTGTTGATAATGAGGTATTTAAGATTTTTGATTTTCATGGGTTTGCATACTTTTTTTTTAAATCATGGAGTTTTGTAATTATTACATGTGTCTATGAGAGATGGACAAAGGACTAAAAGTTACAAGTAGGGCACAAGTGATCCAAAAACAGATCATGGGAATTTCCCATACTAAGGCATTTCCATGCATGAAAGAGAGAAATCTATTCATGGATAATCAGACTGGCTAGCCTTGAGCTGTAACTACATCTTTTTACCACTTTACGAATTATAATGGTCACTCTTCTTCATTCTTTTGGTAGGATTCCTTTTATTGAATCAATGGAAATATTAATATTGTCAATTAAAGCAGGATTATTGGTAGCAATTTCATTCATAATTGCCATGTGAAAATTTCAGAAAATATCTCATGATAGAGTGACAGTTATTGTTTCCTTATTATTCTTGTAGAACCTGATGCAGCGAGAGCGTAAGTGACTGAGTAATAGAATTGTGCACCTGAAGTCTTAGAACATAGCCTCAGGCTCTTTGTTTTATGGAAGAGGCTACTGCCAAGTCCCAGGCAAGTTGTACGACATGGGTCAAACTCACACCTGTGATCCAGTTAGATGTCTTATGACTTCACAACTTAAAGATAATAACAGGGTCTAAGCTAGCCTTATAAAATCCTTAAAATGGAAAAGGCCCAGTTTTATAAACTGTTTAATTTAAGAAGAATATACACAATAAGTCATCACAAAATCAATGCACACACACAATGTTCTGAGATAAAATGTTACCAAGATTCCAGAAACCCCACCTTTGTCCCTCATGAGGAATTGCTACCTCCTCTTGGGACTAGCCACTATCTTGACATTTGGTATAATAGTTACACAGCTTTTGAAACATACAACTCAGTTTGTGCTGCTCTGTTTCTGGCCTTATTTCTGTGTATAAGCTGCTTCGGCACTCAAGTTGGTCTACAACATTCCTTTTAATGTATGGAGTGTGTATGTACCATAGTTTGTCAGTTCTGCAGTTGATGGATGTCTCAGTTGTTTCTAGTTTGAGTCCCTGCTCAATACAATTAGGTTGTGAACATGTCTGTTGTGTGAAAAACATACATGTTTCTCCAATAGATTGATAATGTATAAGTATAATTTCTGGGCTATGAAATTCTAGTGGACTATGTCCCAATTTAGTAGATACTGCTAAGTGGTTTCCTAAAGTGTTAATACTCTAACCCTCTTCCATTATGTAATGGGGGGATTTCCACCATACCACAACACCATCAACCCTCTTAAGAGCAGGTGGTAGGATCCCATTTTTAAACTTTGTGTTTCTTATGTTTAACAATAGAATTGGTTATATTTTTTTTTGTTTGTTGGATAATGAAATGTCCTCTTGTGAGATACCTACTAAGCTATTTTACCTGTTTCTCAATTGTATTATATTTTAAAGCTGATATTTATGAATAATCTGTATTTTGGCTGTCTTCTTTTGTTAGTTACTTATGTTGTAAATTTTTCACTATTAGTAGTGTATGTATGTGTGTGTATGTGCATGTGTGAACAGATGCACTTCACTTATTAGTAGGATATGGTTTTCCAGTGATTCTTTTAAATAGCTAAAAACTATTTCTGTGCCCAGAGTATCAAAGATACCGTCAGTGTTATCTGCATACCATTTATATTTAGTTTGGAATGAAGCTTGAAACACATTTCATTCAAGGTTTTGAGGCAGACATTGTGCCACTGGTCTTATATTCACACTTATAGATTTATATTTTTAATTTTTCTTCCTGTTCTCTGCCCAAAAGATGGATCTGTTACATATGTGTAAGTTGACTTACTAGATGTAATCCTTACTACAGTGTCAGGATTTTAACAGTTTTCAGGAACATGAGTCCACCATGATGGTCTTGCTACCAGATTTGTGATCATTGTTGCTGCCAACACTCTGAGGTTCTTTTGAGAAATGCTACTACCAGTGTTGGGGATGGTGGCACACATCTGTAATCCTGTCGCTAGGGTGGAGAAGGGAAGAGGATCAAAAGTTCGAGGCCAGTATACACTACATGGTGAGACTCTGCTTCAGAAAAATAAACAGACGAATGAGGAAACACAATTACCAACAAAACATAAAAACTAGGCCAGAAGACCTACTACAATCACATTTTTCTATTGTAGGTTTTGTTCTACCATTATAAGAATGCCAAACTTGGTACCATTTTAATGTCTACTTTGTTGAATAGCCATATTTCCATAAAATGATCTTTAAAATGTCTTTGTATGTTTCTATTTCTTTTAAGATCTTGTATGAAAAATATGTGACTGAATCCTTGAGGAAAAAGAAATCTTTAAATATTTGCATCTTCTTATATTTCTTCATTGGATAATCTTAAAAATGCCCCATACCTGTAGTCATTCACTGAACAAAGTTTGTATTGGAGCCCTTAGGCTATGATGATTCAAATCTACATTTCTACTCTAACCGATAATAGATTACATACCAACTAATGCTTTGGGGGAGAAGCAAATATGATACAGTAATGCAATTTTCATTATTCTTAGTAGTTATATTCATTCTAATGTCACTGCTCCCAAATACATGCTGCAGCAAAGCCAGTCTATTGCCTATTGCTCCCTCCCATCATGGGATATGGTGGTCTTTTGTTTGTTTTTTGTTTCTTGTGTGTGTGTGTGTGTGTGATCCTTTTTTTATTCATTCTTGAGGGGAAAAGTCCACACTTTTTTGTTGTTATTTTTATGACCTGGAGAAAAAGTGCTTAATAGGAAGATTCAAGTTGACCTCGGCCTTCACTAACTCTTTAGTGGCAACTATATATTTCATAAACTCTGTTCCTGGTTTTTGTTTCACAATAAAGAACCTAAGGTCATTAATCATTATTTGTAACCTATAACCAGTATAGGCTACACTAGCTAAAAAATACATAAAACTGAGCTACATGTAGGTCAGTGAAGGATTTAGAGTATCATTTGCTAGTTAAGATAAAGGATTACACTAGTATTTCTCCTTTGATTCTGTTTGGAACTCATCTGAAATTCTGCAGATAGAAACAGAACTATTTTGAATGCTGATCTCAATATGAAATATAGAATTCACAGAATACACAAAAGTTCTGATGAAATAACATTCAATAATCAGGTTGCTATGAATCTTACATTAAAATTCAATTACATAGTAAAAATAGAGTAGTTATAGCTAGAAAAAATATCTTCAGAGGCAGCAGACACCCTTGGTGGAAATGAACAGTTCTACATAGAAAATCCAGGAAGTATGCAAGCTAGACACCAGGATACTCAGTACATTGAATTTAATCAGAGAGTACACACAGAAGAAGACATAAAACAGCAGTTTTCTAGAATAATTGTCATCTGGAATCACATGAAAATAATTTAGAAAATGGGCTAAAGTCATTTCTCTGGCAATAGACTTCTTGGAAATATAGACATAGAATCAGACAGATTTCTGTGTCATCTGTCTCCCTTCTCTTGTCACCATGCCAACTTGAGTCAATAGTGTGGTTTCTATTCAAGCAGTAGACACCTCACTGATCAGTAAAGTAAATCTCTAGGGAAACTGTTTTGTAATAAAGCCATAATCAACTAACTATTGATATTTGGTGCTTCAGATGCAGAAGTATATCCCTCTACTAGATGGAGACAGCATAGAATTACTTTGTGGGACAGTCCTATGATTGTTTAAAATAAAATGCTTGGGTTGTCATGATTTACTTTTCTACTCAGTGACAGATGTGTATTTTACACATCTGACCCTAGAAGTTTTTAGATGAATCCTGGTGGAATTTTTAGGGAAATCCAAACGTTCAGCTTCATTTGTGAAAGCAAAACTATGTTAGATTCATTTTAATTGATTGTACTGACTGATCTAAGCATGGACTTTCTTCTTTTCAATTATATGGTTACAAAAACTGTACATTACAAACAGTATAGAAACAAGCAGAAAAGAATGTGTAACGCATCCTGGATAATTCTCTATATGCAGTAGAATTTACAGATATAAAAGAAAATACAGCCTACTCTTTTATAGCGCACAGTTATGTTTTAGATACAATGTATCACTAGCAAGTGGTTGTGGCCACCAACTCTAGTTGTCCCCAGCAGAGAGAATAAGGGCAAGATCTGTTCGGTACAGCTTCCCTCCATCCGACAAGGCCATTATGTTCTTCTTGTATGTAGTAATATTATTAACATCCAGTTCCTGTATGGGACATAGATAGGATTGTAATCCAATTAAATATGGAAGTTAGTTAACCACTGGCCAGTGATAAAATGTGAGAAACTGCTTGTTCCATCAACCCACTAAGAAAAGATAGGGATTAAGTTCTGTTATAAATGTGAATAATTGCTAGTTTGTTTCTAACCCAAATTTGTTTGTCACACTTCACTGATTTGTGCTGGACTCAGTCTGAGTTCAGGATTAAAGTCTGCTCCTGCTCCTCTGCAAATTCTTTGAGTGTGGTTGTTTCTGGGTAGCTCCCTAAAGTCTGTTTAGGAAGTGAGTTTCATGGCAACCGAATTACCTGTTTGTTCTTCTCACACAGATCCTTCAGTAAAGCATCCAGCTCATTTTCATCTATGTATCCGTTGCCATCCTGAGGGAGGAGGAATAAAACAGTACAGATTAGAGGTAACCGCAATCTAGAAAAGCCCTATTGACAAGTGTGCCTTGCCCCTAACAAGGTGTGCCTTGCTCTATCACAGTTGCAAAAAGGTGAGCACTTTCACTAGTGAATATATTGAAGTTTTCAATGCACTTTTGTATTTAGTATTTTGCTTTATGCTTGAGATATTTCCAATTGGAATAAGAAGATAAAACTAAATACATTTCTGTGACAAGGCAGAGCACTGTGGCTTATGGAAGCTATGGCTGTCTTACTGTCACACCAGCAGGCAGAAGTTATATAGAGTCTAGGTCCAGGACTACAGAAAATAGAAGGCCAAAGTAGGAACTATCAAACTTATGAACAGCTTTTCCTTGCCCATGAAGTCCCCCACCCTTTATTTTAATGTGGGAAACTTGTGTGGCCTGTTCCCCTTACTTAATTTCCATTCAACTCTCCCAGAGAATATCATTATTGTTCCCCATTTACAAACAAGTTTGTGGCTTGGAGGATTTCGTCTCTTATTCACAGTCTCACAGCTGAGATGTCTTAGACTAGCATCTGACTAAGGTCAAGTGATGTGAGATATAACAAGTTTTCTGTGGACTGAATGAGTTGGTTGTATAATTTCAGTTGTCCATGATTTTTAAAAATCATGAACCCTAACTTTGAGGCTTTTATTTTTTCTTTTCTTTTCTTTCCTTTTCTTTTGGTAAGCACTTTCCAGATTCTCCTCATGAGTGAAATTATAGATCAGAAAAGAATAGAAAAGAAGTAGTAATATGATTTGCTTTTTTGTTTTTGTGAGACAGGGCTTCTCTGTATTGTTTTGGAGGCTGTCCTGGAACTTGCTCTGTAGACCAGGCTGGCCTCGAACTCACAGAGATCCGCCTGCCTCTGCCTCCCAAGTGCTGGGATTAAAGACGTGTGCCACCAATGCCCGACCATGATTTTTAAATATAGAAAACTCTCAAGATAAAAAGATGTTGGCATTAATATGTAAATTTAGTTAAGGGATAAAATATAAAAGCCAATTCTGTTTCTAGACATTAACAATAAACTATATGAAAAGGAAATAAAATCCTTTTGCAATACAGTTTGAATTGAATACACTGCTTAAGAGTAAACTTAGCAGAAGAAAAACACATGTGTACTGACAGTTGTGAAGCACTGATGAAAGAAATCAGAGATGCAAGTCCAGGGAGAAGCACCTGTGCTTACAGTCAGAAGACTTCGGACCGTTATTCATCCTATTGAATTCTAAAGATCAGTGTGATCCCTTCCCAAACTCCACTGGTATTTTAAGAAGAAATAGGAAAGACACAACTAAAATTCATACATAACCACAAAAGGTCCAAAGCTGAAATCGTTTACAGGAAAAAAAAGGATGAAGATGGAGGCATTGGCCTGGTGACATGGCTCAGGGGCTAAGCATGCTATGGCATGCTTTCCTTCCCCAAACAAACAAGCAAGCAAGCAAATATGAAAAAGGCAGCAGTTTCTGATTTGAAAATATAGCATCCAGTTACAGTAAGTAAAACAACATGGTAATTACTTAGAGACTGGTATACAGACTCATGGAATAGAACAGGGAGCTCAGGAATTGGTTCACATGCAGAGAATGGGTTGATCTTTCATCTGAGAGCTGCATATAAGGACAAGGACATTCTCTTCAACAAAAGTATGGGGAAACTGTGTGTCTACATGAAGTAGGGGAAAAACTGGACCCCTGACTTTCAAGTGGACAAAAATGAACTCAATGCAAATATTTCAATCATGAAGTTATAAAACTACTAGAGTCAGGTGTGGTGGTACACATCTTTCATCTTAGCTCTTGGGAGGCATAAGCAATGGATCTCTATGAATGCAAAGCCAGTCTGGTTTACATAGTGAGTTCCAGGCCAGCCTGTGTGGAAATCTGTGTCAAAACCAAAACCCAAACCAGACAACATAAACAGAAACTCTTTCTAAATATAATATAGCTAAGAACCTTATGACTTTGGTTTTAGCATTGAGCTTGTGGGCTATGAGCCCAGGGCACAGACTACAGGAAGACAGGGGAGCTCAGCATGAAAGCTAAAAGAGCCATTCATAGTGAAAGGCAACTTGTGGACTGCGAAAAGATAGCTGTAAACCATGTATCAGGTAAAGTCACTAATGCCTTACCTAAAGGAAATGTAATATTAAGATATGTAAGGAATATCTACAATTCACTAGCATAAAACTAACCTGATTAAAAAATGAGCTAAAATGTTACTAGATACATCTTCAAGGAAGACATAAATGTCTGATCAGTTTATGAAAAGGTGATCAGTGTTACTGACCATCACAGAAATGCAAATTAAAACAGCTGCAAGAATCGCTCTGACTATACAAAGGAAGTAAGTGTTGGTGAGGATATGAAGAGAATGAAAACATGTTTACACTGTTGATGGAAAGTCAAAATGATACAGCTAGATCATATGATGATACACCAAAAATAGAACTAACATATGATAAAATGATATAAAACAAAACACCACAATTTTGCCTTTCTTTTCCCAAAAGACAAGAATCTTGAAGAGATGTGACAGTCCATGTTCATTGCAGTTGTTTCACAATAGCTAAGATGTAGAAACAACCTAATGTCCATGGATGAGTAAATAGATAAAGAGTAAGGAAATGTAAATATACGTACAATACAATATTATTCAGCATTTAAAAATAACACTCTGTAACGAATTACAATACAGGCGAACCTTGAGAACATGCAAGGTGAAATAAGCTTGCCAGAGAAGGGTAGTTAAGTGAATCCACTGATAAAGTGTTTCTAAAATAGTGAAACTCATTGGAGCAGTGAAAGAGCTGATGTCAGGAAGGGGAAGTGGAGACAGGCAGTCATCCATGGGTCTCAGTTGTGTGAGGTAGATAAGTTCTACCGAACTGTCTTACAGCCTTGCTTCTATAGTTCGTAAATACATTTTATACTTAAGATCTTAAGAGGATGGATTTCATGCTAAATTATTTTTGTAAGATTTTTTTAAAGAAAAAAGGAAAGAAAATACTTTTACCTGATCATATAACTCAAAAGCCTTATTGAACTCTTTCCCACACATTTTGATTCCCTAGGAGGCAGAGGAGAGAGGTTCAGTTAAAATGATATGTATTTCAACTTATTTTTCTTAACGAATTTCCCGCCTTTTGCCTTCTTAAGAAAAACATTATTTATTGTATAGAAAAGCCAACTACCTGGAATTTAAGAAGGAAATTTTCCTGCACTGGTAGTAACCTTTTGAGAGAAAAATATCATGTTAATAGGTTGGAGTTTTGGATGAAGACCAGTTTATTCTGATAACATATGTGCAGTCCAGAAACTTACCTGGCCATCTCTGTCAGTTCCAGCTTTCCATCATTATTTGAATCAAATAGTTTCAGCTGAAAGACATTGCCAATGTTTGGACCATTGAGTTAAGCATTATTGAATGGAGGCTACAAACATTCAAAAATCAAACATCTTGAGTGCCTGCAGTGCAAGCTCTAACACTGAATTACATCCTCAGCCTGCTTTATTTTTAAAGCAAAAATTCAACAAAAGCAGTAATTAGGTAATAAGTCTAAGTTATTTTGATAATTTCAAATTGTTTAATTTTTCCCTTGGGAAACTTAACAATACTTCCTAACTCTTTGATATTGTACTTACATATCACATACTGAGGTACACACACATAAATACCATTTAGGAAGCAGTCACATTTTTAGAAAGCAGTAAATATTGCCATAATGAAGGTAATGCTAATACTAGATATGCCAAATGTAACACACACACACACACACACACACACACATATATATGTAAAATATATATATGAGAAAGTGCTATGGTAAAGACTATGCATAGAGGTTTAGAGAGGTGTTTCCAAGGGAAAAAGAAAGGATATTCTATGGTTTGAGATGGTCTAAGGATTCTTTGTTGGAAGTACATCAGTTTTCAGGGTTTTATATTGAGACAGCATTCTATAATCCATTGACCATAAATTATAATATTGCTGTACTATCTGCCAAGATACTGGACAACTAGATCACAGAATTTCGTGCCCATAGGGAAATGTTTCTTCACCTGTATATTTAAATTTTAATTAGTTCTTCATTAACTTGCTTCCTGGATTGGAACTGGTTTATGATATTTAATCAGATCTACTGGGCCAGTTCAACAGGGGGAAGCTCCCATCTGAGTTGTTTTTGAAAGGCAGTTTCAAATTCCTACCTGGAAAGGTGTCTTTAAATAGAATCCCTTAAGACTGAGACAAACTAGAAAATTGATAAATGTAGGTTATTTTCTACTTCCAAAAGACAAGGCCGGAGAAAGCTTAGGTCTCGCCTTCATGATGCAGCAAGAACATCCCACCTGTTTGCCGCTGTTGCTGCAGATGGGACTATACTGGGGAGTAACAGACTGAAAGTAGACCTCAGTGGCACTGAGTAGAACAGAAATGCCCCAAGATTGTTCCTCAGGGTACCTCAAAATCTGATATAGCATAGAAGCACTGTTTTATGGTTTATTTACTTAACCCATGGGGTAAAAACTCATAACTTTACAGTATGTAGAGAAAATATATGTATATATTGCTCGTTTTCCTATAATGTTAATCCTACAACGTGTTAAGATTTGCAAACTACCTACCTGAGACAAAGTACCCTCATAAATGTTTATTTTGTCTCCAACTTCATTAATTGATTTGCATTAGACACTTTTGTGTAAAGAAGTTTTGTGGCTATATTACTTGTGTTTTATAACAAATCTTGTTAATACAATTATCAAAACATCATACTTAAAGTGTGTTCGTGTCTCATTCAGAGCACTGATGCAATATTCCAAAATAATAAAAGTCAAAGGTATAGAAACTCACTTAAAGTCATTTAATGAATAAAAATAATTAGCGGTTTTGATTAAACTCTAGAAAAACCTATGGTTTTCTAAACAGTGATAAAAACAAGTTCAGAATTTCTATGAGCAAAGGGCAATATCACTTATGCTCTATGTATAAGTATAACATATACAAGCTGTATAACTTAGTGACACAATTACTCTGGCTTTTAAAGAAAAGTTTTTTTGAAAGGTAAATGTGCTGTAACTTTTTCAGAAATGCACATCTATGGGTATGAGGTGTGCAAAGTGTGACTTATTTACTCTATCCTGGACTTAATTGAGCTCTTTGGCTAAATCTTTTCCAGTTCAGTCTTACCATGAGGTCTGTGTACTCAGCTAGTTTTGTATCATCCACAGTCTTGTTGGCTTTCTCTAGCAGGTCCTTTAGAAAGTTCTGTTGAGAAAAAGAGTGCTCAGAAAATTCCATGTCATTGATAATGTGTAGTCTGCAACAGAACATAACTGGATGAATCCAAAGAAAATCTCGATGTTAGAGCCAGGTGAGGAAAGGACTTCAGAAGTCAGGTGAGCCTTGTGGCATCCCAATAATGGAACTGTCTTTGCCAGGCACAATACCTACCTCTCATGAGACCCAGTTTATCATAGTCAGAGCTGTGTTGTGCTCTTATGATTGCAGTTAAAGGAGATGTGGATTGTGTAATGTGAGAAGACCTGAATTAAAACTTAAAAATCTGCCCGATGGATGCCTCTTTTCAGGTATAGTCATGTGATCTTCCTGCTAGAAGTATAAGGCCCCCTCTCTGTACCTTTGTACCCTGTGTGAAAAATGATCAGCAAACTAGATGGAAATACATCTTCAATTTAACATGTATTTCCTGCTGCACCCCAGGCTATGTTTTCCTATTTGCAACTAGTGTTATGCTGTTCTCCAGATGGCCTGGTGGTTAGATTTCATGCAACATAGGATCTACAGGATCTTTGTTCAAACACTTCCGCTGACTGTACAAACTACAACAGTTGGCAACATTGAATCCTTGAGAGACATATGCATCATATTAAAACAGATAGTAATGTAGGAAGGGTGAAAATGATGGTTATTAACTCAACATTTGGAATTTGGGAGTGAGTTTAATTTTTGTTTTACAGCGATAAACGCTTTACAAAGCCCTGCCATAGAAATGCCACTGTGAATGCTGAGGGCTGTAATAGGCTTTCATTTTCTCCACTGATGTTCATTTGTAACTCTTTCATTTCCTCAGAAAACAAATGAATGCAGCTATGGAAACTGAGCAGATCACATGCCCAGAAAGTCTCAGAGGGCCATTTTTCTTTGGTGCTTTTGACAGTTCTCTGTCTGCTTTAAAGAGAACTAGCTCTGCTGGGGTGACTTAGCTTTGCATTTTTCAAGGAAGGGCCCTTTCTTGGTTTAATACATTTATTTCCACTTTAAACACTCTGCTTCAGACCCAACGTGAAGCATAGAAAATTCAAAGTTATCTGGTGGGGGTGAGTTTTATTTTTGAGCCTTCTCAGTTTTTTTTTGTCAGAGATTAATTGGGTTAAAAAGCCTCATCAGACGCTGAAATGGTGGTCACAAAAATAGCCTTGGAGAAACCTTGGGACACTAGAATTCAAAGTCATGTCTGAGAGCAAGCGGTGTTTTACTCTATTATGGATCTTAAAATTAGCTTTCTTTCCTTAAAATTAGCTTTCTTGAAAGATCCATTAAAAAAGAATGCCAACTTATCTTGAAAATTCTCTAGGGAGGAGGACTTCTATTTAGAAGTTCCTTTCTGAGAATAGAATTTAGAACAAAGAGAGAGAGAGACTTTGAGAATATTTTGAGGTCAGTATTGAAGTGAGCTAAGGTTTCCATTATGTACTGTGATGTGATGATGTTTTACAAATCATTCTTTTAGTCTAAAAGAATAAAACTACAACGGCTTCCCTGTCGCCTTGTGGACTCTTGGTGGAGAGCAGTTTCTAAAAGACATTGTTTTCAATAACTTTGTATCAAAAGTGTTGTCATTTTAAAGAGACTGCAGTTGAGTCTGTTTCAGCAGTTCCACGTCCAATCCCTAAAATTCTATCCTTCTTAAACCATGTTTAACTGTGACTAGGAAAACAATGCCTCCATTTCCCACCCCCCCCAAAAGCAGCCACAGAAGCAGCTCAAGGTGCTGTTGAAAAAGAGCGTTATTGATGTTTGCAGACACTCTAGAACCAAGCCTAGCTTCTCTTCCAATCAGCCTTATGATTTTGAAAAATTCCCCAGCCATTGTGACCTTCTGTCTCTCCATATATTGGGAGTCTTAGCAAACTGCCTTGCAGACGTCGTGAAGAATAAATGCTGAGATGCGTATCAAAGGCAATACTGTTCTGTGACGTAGAAGGCACATATTCAGAAACTGAACAAATACTAACTTGCTTCCCGTTTAAAAATGATTTGTGCGCATGTGTATGTGATGGTGTGAGGGTGCGCAGATGCTGTGGCACATGTGTATAGGTCAGAGAATCGTTCTCCTCTCACCCTGTGGGGTCCAGGGAAGCAAACTCAAGTTGTCAGACTTGCTAGTGGGTGCCTTGACCCACGAAGCCATGTCGCTAGTCCTAGCTTCCACTTAAGTACTCTGTAATCTGAAGTTAGAGGAAATGGGGACTGTCTGCCTAAGAGGTCTTCGGGTTGGCTGGAGGAAATGAGGGGGATAATTCGTTCCCACTCCTGAATTGAGTGCAATATCACTTGTGATGCTTTGCCCTTCACAGAACGCTGTGCAGTACCTTAGATTCCACGGTGCATCTGACACCACAGTATCATTACTCCCGCTTTAGAGATGAAGAATAGTAGAATGACATGGCGATTTGTCCTGAGGTTATGTTTGAGTTTGATTCAGGTTTATTTTCTTTAGGTCCCTCTCCCACATGACCTCCTCATTACTTCTATGAGATATGAACTGGCAGATTTATTTTAAAAATTTCAGTTTTCCACAGTCTAGTTGTGCAATTCATGTAGTCAAAAGCCAGCTGGTCATATACTATGTCTAAGGCCTTGGTTATGGATGAGTCTGGGATTAAACATTACAGCCCAGTATCTTATTTCTGTATGGCCTTCAATAGGTTTGTTAGCTTTTTGCAGGTTTTTTTGTTACTGGGTAATGCTTATCTCATATAATATATGCAAAGATGAAATAAATATGCATAAGGTACAACACATGTCTCTGCCATTTGTTTCTTTTTGAAAGAAAAAATCTATTTAGGCATTCAATTTATAAAATAAAATTTCAGATTTCAGTAGAGAGTGGTAGCATACTTAGTTGGCACAGTTAGCCACCTCTGTCTGTCTCTGTGTGAACGGACATCTATCATCCATCTGTCTTATGTAACAGTTTAGGCACACCACAGAACATGCTAATTTCTTGAGCTGATGAGCAGAATCGCAAGAAGCACTTGAAGTGTGTCTTTCGATCTGGTGCTTCTTTGATGATGTGAAGAGTGGGTGCAGATGTGCCCCTGTTCAACGTAAGTTTTCTTTGTGGGAGGTTTTTTAAAAAGCTGTGAGTCCCTTAGCAGTTCATGACTGCATCTGCAAGAGGCATGCTTAGCCTCAGCCTTGATTTGCTCACCTTAAGTTCCTCAGTTTCTATGAAGCCGCTGTGGTCAGTGTCATACTTCCTCCAAGTCTGCAAGAAATTTGGAGACAGAAAACCAGATTCAAGTAAACCAATAGAACCCACCAACTAACTTACTTCCAGCACCTTTCTTACTCGGTGGATGAGATTTACCTTCATAAATTCCTCACAGGACTTCAGTTGCTGGCATCGGAACAGCAGCAGGAAATTCTCTTCTGTGGGCAAGACATGAGCCAGCTGGAAAAGATGGGAAAACAGAGGTGAGGAGCCTGGAAAGGGGCCAGGCATCACCTGCTGCTCCAGTTTTGCCTCAACAGGCTCTGTGAGCAATAGCATTGGCTGAGAAAGTGGGAGAGGATAAGCATTAAGCTGACTATAGGAGAGGACAGACACAGTTCGCTCTTTCTGATGCTTCCACAAAATACTAAGGCATGTCCCAACACCCACGCCATGAGGACCTGACTGCCCAGCTGAAGACACGGCTGTAAGGAACCACTTTTCATCTGCGGCACACACATGCAGATGCATGTTGCATAAGCTCTATGCCACCCATCAGGTCTCTATTCTTCCAGCGTGCACAGGATGGCACACACTGTGACTCTAAATCTCATGTGGAATGAGGAATTGTGAGGAACATGCATACAGGTGAAAGGAAGGAAGAAAAAACATATACGTGTCTAGTTCTGGAGAGAAACACAGTGAAGACCAACCAAAGACAGCTGTAAAACAGCACCATAACACAGGGGTACCTAGTCAGTAATAGGGACGCTCTTAAACCGAGATCTCCACTCAGAGAACATGTGCTGCTTGAATCTGGGGCTCAGGTAAATTTTTGTTCTTTCCTGCGTGACTCTGTGACATTTTACCTTAGATCTTCTGTGACTTCAACACTTCCCTTTCTTTCCACATCTCTCTCCTTCCTTCCCTCCCTTCCCCTCTCTTTTGAGGAATAAAGAGTCACAGATCCCATTTTAAGATTAATATAATCTATTGCATGCGGAGAAGGAGGCAACTGGATTGATGGCTCCACTGCCGATGTGACTGCTATTTCTGGCTCTGCTGCTAATGAGCTGTGGTCCCCAGCAACTTCCCCAGCTGCACTGGTGCTCACTATCTTCATCACTAGGAAAAGGAGGTGAAGGAGAAATGAGTGTCCCCAGCTCAAAATGTGTGCTGTTGGAATCACTGACTCTACACCATTAAGGAATGAATCTTCATATGCAATATTTCACTAATTTCCAGCAGTAGTTAAATTTCCTGAAGTTCAGACATGAACCCTTTTTCTTGGTACATACACTTTAAAACTGTCTAGACAAGAACTACTTAAATTTCTCCCAATTATCGCCTCATTTCTCCTGAGGAAGTTTTATGTGACCCCAGGCATATATGATATAGACATATAAACAAACATTTACTGATAATAAACCATAACAATTTTGTTTAAAATAATACTTCATATAACTTTACTATTTATTAAAGATGAATTCAAATTATTTATTTTTAAATAAAGATGTAATCTTGGCTGGATGTTTGATACTGCAAGATGCAGACATCTTCAATCTTTCAGAATTGATCTATCTGTGACAATTCCATGACGTACAGTAAAATCGTCACTGCTGTGAACAGTATTTCACATAAATACATAATATAAAATGACAGTACCATGTTTTTACACCATTAGAGAAACTGCTGAAAATTCTGTCCTAACAATTTTTTTGTAAAATTCAAAATTGATATTTCTAACAGAAAAATTTAAAATCAAGTATTGCAACACAATACAAAGATAAAATAATTTGTTGCATGCTAAGGAATGACAGTAGGAAAATATTAGAAGACTGTTTACCGTTCATATGTGAAAGAGACTGTAATTCACAGCACATACCAGTCCTAGCTGGGGTGTTTTTGGCAGTGCTTGTTGGTGTCACAGGGTGTGATGTATGTTCAGTGCCAGATGAACATGTGTGTTGATCACCAAGAACACGTGAAGTTGTGCAAGGTGAGTGCTGCCAGGAACACCTTGGGTTCACTACACTTTTAAGTTTGAATTAATTTTTGTTTCTTTTGTGCTCAGAAGCCTTCTACTCTGAAAATACTATTTGTGACCCCATATAGGTCACTATTCTCAGTTTAAGAAGCTGGGGATGGAATTAATATTAAGGCCAGAAGATGTCCCAAACGTTCAAATAAAATCATGGGATAGATTATCACACCTACTTAAAATTTTTTCTATTTTTGAGCCCATCAAAATTTGAACTTTAATGTAAACCATTATTTCACCCTATGTACAAGCAACACCATCTTCCTTATAGCTGTGTAATATGTCCCTTAAAGTATCTTGCTTTTAGACCTTTGAAAAAATACCTCAAGTTACAACAGTTTTGTTCATAGTCTTTATGTATGGAGTTAGAGTAAAGTGAAACACAAAATAAATAAAACTTGCTAGAATATTTACTATGATCCAGTAAGAAAACATCGTAACTAGAAGCAAACACCACCAGTGTGGGTAGATGAATAATGCATCAAAAACTTGAAACTAGGGCTTTAGAAATTAAATTAGGTTTTGACCTATAAATACACTTATATCACTATAGTGTGAGATTATGTGTGCATTTCACGTATCTTAGTACTACATTCAAATCTTGTCTGTATAGTTGATTTCTTTCCCCATAAAATTCTGCCCCACAGAAATAATACAGGTCAACATAATTCAAAGCACAAACTTGAGTTGAGGATGCTGAGACACAGATGGAATGATCTGCTCTGGTGATTTGCAGACTCAGAAACTCAGTTAAAATTGATGAATGTTACTAAAAAGTCTGCACCATGCATCTTGATTACAGTAGTAGGATGAGTTGGTTGCTCTTTCCCTCTTGGAATGTAAACAAAGCATTTGTTGGTGATTGCCACCAGTGGCTATGAGAATCCATGCTTCATTTTACTAATTGAAATCTAGAACTCATCTCCCTTGTGAGTTTTTTTTCCATTGCATCTGTACATGGGCCCCTAGTAGAAGGTTGCTGTAAATGGTTTTCATTATTAAAGAATCATAAGTTAGACCCAGAAAGCAGGTCTCCACTGAAGCTAAGGGGGAAGAGGAAAGAAGGAGAACTGAACACAGAGAGGGTCATCAAAGAGAGGAGAAATAGCCATGCTCCTGAAGCTCAGTGTAAAAGACTGAAGGCATTCTAGAGAATGTTTCTTTCAGAACTTCAAGGGACACTGGGAGGGAGGAAATATTTATCCAGGAAAGGTGTGAGGATAAAGAAGTAAAAAAAAAAAAAGAAATCCTAGGTTTTAAAGAACAAGAAAACATGTCAGTGACGATTCAAGTTGACCAACAGAACTTGATGGTAATGATACATGCTAGAAGGTTTTGTGTGATTCTCAAATTCTGTCTTATGGCACAGCTGTGATTAACACAAGGAACCATTTAGGACTAGAATAGCTAATATCAACTCTTCCTTAGATTGTTGGTGTGCCTCCTTTAATGCTTGGAGTGAATCTCTTCCAGGCCATTTCAGGAGCTCAGAGAGTTTCTTGTCTGCATCATATGCTATCCAAGGTCAATAGAACCCAGCATGCTTGTGATTTCTTGATGAAAATTTGAATACTTCATTGACATGATATAGAGTCAATAACCTTTACTTATATCATTTTCTATATTACTTGAATTTTATGAAATATCTGTTGTTGTAAACTAAAAAAATATGACTTCTTTAAAAAATATACTTCTGGACGGGCAGTGGTGGTGCACACCTTTAGTACCAGCACTCGAGGGGCAGTGACAGGTGGATCTCTATGAGTATGAGGACAGCCTGGTCTACAGAGTGAGTGCCAGGATAGGCTCCAAAGCTACACAGAGAAACCCTGTCTTGAAAAAAATATTTCTGAAAATCCACCCACTAAATGTAAGATTAGGGAAATTTACCCATCTTAGTTCTGTAAAGTTTATGTAACTCACATACAGACCAGAGATTCATAGGGTGTCAAATATAAAGAGAGTCATAGTCTCCCCATCTCCTCCTGTTATTTTTCAAGACAGGGTTTCTCTGTGAATCTCAGGCTGTCCTAGAATTCAATCTGTAGACCGAGCTGGCCTCAACTCAAAGATCTGCTTGTCTCTGCCTCCTGAGTATTGGAACTAAAGATATACACCACCATGCTCATGGTTCTTTATGGAATAGTATAGATGCATGTTTCTTTGTGCATGCTGTTTTGTTATTAATTACAACAATATTGATTGTATCTATATGTAAGATGTTCTTTATAAATTTCATTAAACTGTTAATGTTATACTCATTATAGTACTATCTTATTTAAAAACAAATGAATTTTACTATCATTGTAAGACAAAAATAGCCATTTAAAAAGCAATGCATGTGTATGGATAGTATGTCTCCAGGGTGAATAGAAAGACTTCCTTTTCTAGGTGAATTCTACAATGCGGTGGTTCCGGGTTGTCTATTGATCTTTTTGTCAATGCACAGGAATCATTATCTACATGGATGTGGAGATTCTCCATCTGTAGCAATTAAGACAAGTCTAGGATATACCAAAGTCCTTTCACAGAAGTTACTAGGTAGGACTGCTTTATTCTTAGATTTGCTAAGTCACTTATGTCCACAGAAGTTCCCAGTCCTGGTTTCAAGATTGCTGGTGATTTGTGAGTCCCTGGGTCACCTGCTTTTCTTTCCTTCCCAATGTTTAATGTTAGTGGCAGAAAAAGTGGAATGAACTGAGAGAGTGAATGGAAGGCAAAACAAACAGCTATGGGTACAGACAGAATCCCACAGGTCTTTACTTATGGAATTGGTTGCTTGGCACTAAAAGTAGAGAAGCAAACATCTTTCTACTTGCCTATGTCCTCAAGAACACCATTTAATTTTCTCTACTGTTTCTTTGCCTAGTAACTGCATCAATACATATTTTACTGATGCAATGAATGATGGTAACTCCATCTAGAGTTAGCTGCAAACACATAGAAGTAAAGTTCCCTTGGACATAATTCAGTGGATAGGGGCTGTTGTGGATATTGGGAGATCCTACCCAGAGCTGTTTCTGGGTCCAGGAATATTGCTGTGCACACTGCCCATTTATTGTCTGGGCTGAAGATGCCTGCACCTCCAAGGAGGTTGTATCTCATGGTTAATCCACACAAGACCCTAAAAACCCCACCCTCTTAGTCAAAACTTGGGAAATCTCTGAAGGGGCATACTCACTTCAGAGATCCTTAAAGAGAAAGTCTCAATTAAAGCATGCCTCAGGGCCCAGGCTGGCTGTCTTTATTCTCCTGCAGGAAGTGATGCCCAAGTATTTACTTCCTAATGAAACTCAGGTCTGCTTTTGGGGAACTCATCCCTAAAGTATTTCCACATGCATTCTTTGTCATTTCCTTCCCTTCTCTAGCATAATATATCCCTGTCTTATGCTTTCATAAGGGTTGAGATCCTGCCCATACCTTATCTAATTGCTGAATTCTAGGCCACTGTGTTTATTGCTGGTGATTTATAGTTACTCTAGTAAGATTCTTACAGGAAGACAGATGATTTCACGAACTTTTCCCTTAACAATTTCTTCTTTTATTTATATTAGAAAGAATCTTATTTTATGTAACCAATCCCAGTTCCCTCTCCCTCCCATGCTCCCATGCCCTGCACCAACCCCCATTCCATCCCTCTTCTTCTCCATAGAAAGGGCGAGGCCTTCTATGGGGATTATCAAAGTCTGTCAAATCATTTTAGACAGAGCCTAGTCCCTGTTTTGTGTGTCTATGTCCCTTAACAATTTCTAAGCAAAGGACAGAAACAAAAATAAAGCAAAATGCCACAAGTCAGATTACCAATGGAGGGTGACATTACGGAGAGACAACTAAAACAGACACGCAATAGCAGAATTCATTACATTTAAAGGCAACTGTGTGACACATCACACTTTCTGAGCACACTTGACAAGGATTTGTTTTTATATTTGGAAACCAAGGGAACATTTTTTCCACTGCCAATCAGAAGTGAATGTAGGGAATGTGGAGGGTAAATAGTAACAAACTTAGAGGTATTTGAGTTTAATAACTTGAATTTAATAAATTATGTAAGAAGGAGAAAAGTTTTTGGCATCTAGAATAACAGAGTATGGTTTTCAGTAACTCATTTCTGTATTTAGTAATTATGACAAATATGTGTACTAGGTTTTTACAGTGGTCTGTTTATTTGACATGAATTATCTCATTAGATGCTAATGCTCATAATAGACATATGAAATTAGAACATAGTCATGTTTGTTCATAGTCAAGGAAACAGATGTTCTGAGACTATTTTTATGTAACTTGTAGTTTGAGGCAGTTTTGAAGTCAGATGATCTAACAGTTTTGATTTTGAGACACCAATCCCTTACCATGAGCATCCTTTACTTAAAACAGTGTTTCTAATAACTCATTTTAAAAAGTCTATCAAGAACAAAATTTCAAAGCCTCTTTTTACCCTTAATCACTTCTCCAGTTATAAAGTAGATAAGCATTCTGACAAAAATAAAACCTTCCCTTAGGCTAACTGTAAAACTTAAAGTCCACTGTGGAAGAGAGGAGGAGATGGCCAGAGAATTGTCTGCTTTCCTTCGATGGTTGCCACAGTTTTTAGGTTCAAATAGCTTTTAGATCTATTTTGCTTTCTGTGCACACATTGACCTGGACAGATAGAACACAAAGTCTAGAGAGGTTGATAGACTCCCACACATTGCCCAAGGGAGCAGAGGGAAAGCTTCAAGATTTGACATCTAGCAAAAGGAGGCATGTGAGACCGAGAGAAAGGAATTCCATGACATGCTAAATCATTTAGTCTTCCTCCTCAATTATTTTAACAGACCTTCTTTATAACAGAACTATATTAGTCTGAGTAAATTTATAGCATTTCTGACTGCCATGGTATTTATTAATAATCTCAGATTTTCAATGATCCTCTCTTGAATTTGCATTAACAGTCTTGTTATTACTAAACCGTCTTCATGCGAATTTTAAAGTCTATTAAAATCATTAAATTACCAAATTCAGAATATTAGACATATCAACATTTCTTTCCTTTGAGTATATTTAGGTAAAATAGTGTGTTATGGAAAGTGTCAGTTTACTGTATCAGGTCAGAACACAGAAAATTAGGTACCGAATTTTCGTTTCTTTTAATTCAATTGGGTGGTCCCCGCAGGGAAGCAGATTACTGCATGCCTATTAATTTCCTTTGATTAGACTTTAGTGAGTCCTGGAGTCTAACTATTAAGCGAGCATAACATACAAGCCAATTCAACCCCTTTCATTTTTGAAAACTAAGGCATAGTGTACTTGCTAAGAGGAAGGAAACTATAATGCATTTGGAAAACATGGGGTTTCGTGTTCTGTTATAGCTAGCTAGGCTTTTATATTGGAGTGCCATATTATATGCAGGATTTCTAAGAAGTAATATCACGTGTCAAATTGGACACGGGATGAACTGCATTTAGCACAACTTGAGGGTGATACTAGAGGGTGAACTGAGTTCCCACATTCCCCTACGTCTCCCTGTTTTCTGTTACATTTTGCTTTGTTTTCCCAGGCATGCATTAAGACTGATCTTTTCTCGTCTCTTACTTAGCTGCCCTGGACATGCGTTATGATCCACTGCAGCAGTCTCCTTCCTATTCTTCCATTTTAAAATTCTTTTCTCTTCAGAAAATCTCTTTCAGCTGCCTCCTCCAAAATCTTGGGTAATAACTGTTATGAGGGCTCACAACTGTACAGTGTACCATGCACAGTGTTGTTAAGCTATGCTGTTTGGCAGGCTTATTATTCTCTCTCTCTCTTTTTAATCCATCTTATTTTACTTCCATTTTCTCTGTGCATACAAAACTCCTTCCTTCCTAACTTTGGAGACCCTGTTTCACTGTATCTTAAGACAATGCATCTGCCAAGTGCTGGCTTCTCATGAACATAAAAGTTGAAATGTTACATCTGAAATGGTTAGACTCAATCGAGGTTACCCATCCATTTTACCTATTTAAACATTTAACACTGTGAATAAGCTCCATGTTTTTGTTACGTAACATTGTAACACCAAATAAGTGACTTATGATAAATAAATGGGTCCGCTGGAGGGTTTCAAGGTGAAATTGCTAAAAAAAAGATGGCAATCTTCCTCCAACTAGAATTATAAAGTATTCCAAACCCTGAAATAGAGGGTTTAGAAAAAAATCACTGATAATAGACTTTCAAACTAGTTTTGAGTAATTATCTTATTTCACTTACATTCATAAACATAATTTTTATTCTTGTCTTGATTAGTTGGCCTCGATATCAACTGTAAGTTCGATGACTATTATCTATGTAGTAATGAGTTGCACACAGGCAAAGAGGGAAAGCGTATGCTCCAGGGAGAAATTTTAATTACAAAGATAATAATAGTATGTCCTCCCTTCACTCTATTTGTAGTAGGTGTTTAAAAATATGTGTATTTCACGCTGGCACCACAAGTGTCCTGATAAAATCAATTATTTGAAAACCAGGCTAAGTCTCTGAATCAAAAGTGATTTATATTTTGAAGGTCAAGCACCTCACGATTGAAGAGACCAAGCATGTTTTATGAACATAATTGTTATATTTTATATTTCAAAATATGATTTTATTTTATTTTTCTAGATAAAGATTTCTACCAAGTTTTTAAAAAAGGTGGCAGAGCTAAACACAGTTGAGGTATCACCAGTAGGAATAAGGGAAGCAGCAACTATTTTGCAAATTTAGAATATAAATGGATAAATAATTGATTTCCTTTCCTTAATTTATAGGTACAATATGATGTCTTTAAGGGAAGAAGTTAGTCAAAAGGCAAGATCTCACATTCACTTTTAGCTTCTAGAGATTCAAATGTGTACCTATGTCAGGATGTGGAGGGTTCATTCATTGAAGGAAAGTTCTTGGACCTTTGATAAGGCCATCTGTCAACCTGAAATGGAATTTCAGAAACCAGGATGCAGCCTTTGGCTATGACATCTTCACAGGGCCAAATACGTTGATTTTAAAATATCCCAGAAAATTTTACACTGCTAAATGTTAACAAATTAATTGTGTGCTCAGCCTCTGTGCTGAGGACACAGTGTGGATGGGCAATGCAGAGCATGCTCGCCCAGAAGATGGCACTTGCTTGTTCCACCAGTGTTAGTGACAGGACTGTGAGAGATACTTCGCGTTTCACTTCTCGACCTGCTTTATAATGCTTTTAATTTAGGATTGGCTACATTAAACTCTTCACTCTCTTTTCAAGTTCCTACCATTTTAATTTGATGTGTTGAAAGAGAAGATACTATGTTGACATTGAATAGCCTCGATGAATGAGTTATGTTTGACTTAAGATCACTCAATAAATTTCAAAGTTGATGCCCATTAATTAAATCAGACAAACGCATAGGTTCCTTACCTCTACAATTCCTATTTTGCCATCATCTCTCTGCCCATACTGATCCACAAAGGTTTTCATCTCAGGTGATAACTCCTAAAATTATAAAAAATTAGGTAAGATGTTTGTGAAAACTGTTCTTGTAGTGATGTTAACAAATTACTGCAAAGAAAAATTAAAATTTAAATGGAACAGCTGCTAGTATACTTTGCAAATGTTTGCTTTGTGGAAGGTTATTTTATTTTGCTGCAAGTCTTGTCTTATAACATTTCCTTATTTTAGCCTAATATCCTGACTATCAGAAATGGAGTAGCAGAATATGTATAAGTGGAAGAGTAGCCCAGCTTGTAGGTAATGGATCTTTCTGGCTTGAAATAGGTGTGTGTTCAATAGAACATTAAATGGGATAAAAGTGTGAGAGGAGAAAATGACAAATTTCTGTTTCACTAGGAACTGACAATACTGAAGACCACATTTTAGGCCACAGATTAAATGTGTCCGATCTTCACCTCTACCAGGACCATAGGAAAAAATTTTCCAAACCACCCTTGTTTCCACTTTCCTCAAGATATTATTTTTCTCACATATTTTAGTCTTTTTATAATCTCTTTACATATAGGTATATTAGAAAGTTATGAACTGTATGCTATTTTAGTTTTTAACACTTGGGTCTCAAGCAAAGCCCAGTTAAAATATCTCTGTGACATAACTGATCTATTTAAAATAGGTTAGTTGTTACTAATACCATATCCTATCTCCTTGGGAAAGCAAATTAAGGTCTTGATTTTCACCATAACGAACAATATGGCAGTGCCAACCATACAAGCTGACTTAGATAATTGGTCTACTATAACCCAAGGACCACACTGAAGCTCTAAAGCATTAATGCCAGCACTTATCCTTTAGAAATCATTGTAAATGTGTGGTAGAACTAAGGTAACAAGAAATAATACATTCATTTAATTACACTGTGGTTCTAAAAGAACCCTTCTACTGTGGGTAATTTTCAATTTGGTTCACTAAATTTTGTTATAGAAACAAGTATAAGAAAATGAAAGTGCCTAGCTCAATAGTGTCAAGCATGGGGATTTCAGTCCCAGATTTTTCACACATATCCTTAGCTGAACAAAAACAAAGCCTTTATTGTTAAATATTGAAATTATATGATACTACTGGTTCAAGAAGCAGACTTGATATTTAGCTTGGGAAGTTTCTGGGTAGCAACTGGATTGTAATATATTTTTTAAATGGTGAGAAGCATGTATAATCAGCATCGTCAGTTGAAGACTTGTAAAGACGAGGGTAAATATAATGATGAAGCATGTTTAATGTAGAAGGACAGTGGTTTCAGAAATAGTATACCGGGCTATCATATTCATTTGGTGGAAATATGAATCTCACATTATTATGATGAGCCAAAATAAATGTTTCTCTTGTCCTATGCCATGAAAAGAGAAGTCTGATTTGTCAAGTCAGCATGCATAAAGAAATATATAAAAGTAGGTTTATAGCAGTAGACCACTAGTATAAATGAAATGTGACCCATTTATATGAATTCTTAATTTAGATCTTAATTTAGATTTTAGTTATTCAACCAAAGCCTATTACATAATCCATAAAAATACTCAGGTACTAAGGTATTCAGCAACTTGATATGACCATACACTTGTATGAAAGATTAATGTTATCAAATTATAATCTAATTACAGCTTCTTAGAGACCAAAATTAGGTTCTAGGTAGCAGAAAAATAGTTAAGTTTTAAACTCTATAATTCCTACCTGAATTCTGTTTTGTTTTGTGTTTTTTGATTTTATATTTTAATTATACATTTATTTTACAAAAACTAAAAGTGTTAAAATGAGGAGGAAAAAATAATGAAAAAATACAGAGCTCACGTATTTATAGGATGGAAATAAATCTCAACATTAAAGTTACTTTTGGAAAATTAAAGTCTGTTCATTTAGTTGTTAGATACACCATCCAAGGTTGTAAATTACAGTTTCTCTAAAAAATAAGACTTTCCATATATATTTGATATATTTTAATTGATGAAAATTGCTTCAGTCTTATCAGCTAAAGACCCATAGAACTATAGTGATAGTATTACATGGTAATACTGTGTAATGTACAGTAATGCACAAGGCGGAAACAGGACAAAGTGCGTAGAAGACAATATTATTTGATCTCATTCTATTACACCTTTAGATTACACTGTGTTAAATCTGAGTAAATCTGGTTTAAAGTCAGGCGGGCATGATTTTAGTAACTTCATAGTCTGCTTATAATACATTAGAGTACATTTACTGCCCTGTGGGGTTCCTTCTAATATGTTGTATAGGGATACCCACCATATGAATTTCATCATAGACACAACAACAACAAAAAAGTCCTGTTAATACACCCCCCCCATAGCACTAGAAAGATGTGTGATATTTAGGGATGCTATGGGTATCATTTTTAATGTAAAATGCTTTTGTAATTATAGTCTAAAAGATCAAAGACCATTAACATTTAACTACTCCAAATCCATCATTGCTTTCTGAGAGGCAGTCTTACATAAATGCCAACAGACCTGTAAAATTTTCCTTCATGCAAACATCTCACATGCTTAAAAGCTGGCCGGATACATTCTATTTTTATGTTGACATCATCCTTTCTTAACAAATACATTTGGCCCGAAGCAATTAATTTATAACCAATAATTATCATTTGTTTAACCAATGGCTTAATTGTAAATTATAGCTTATTTTAAAATCATCACTAATGGTTTCTCATCATAATTTTTTCTTTTTACGTTACATGCAATACTTAAAATGCTTTTTTTATTGCTTTCCTAATTTGGGGGTTTCTCTCCAACAAAAAATGAAAAACGTTTCTAGCCATATTCTCACTCACACTTCCGTTACAAGTTGGCTATCCTTTTTCAGGGGTAAGGGTGAAGGCAAGCTTTGTTCTCGTCCCTCACCCCCTAGCTACACCGACATCGCAGCAATAATTGCTGCACTAGAATCTGCAGATCTGCTCCTGGCCACCAAGGGGCAGAAACGTATTTCTACCCCTAACTTAGCGTCTAGAAAAAGAGAAGTTAGAAATTACCCAACCAACTCAGTGGTAGAGATGCGGGTCTGATAAAGGGTCTCGCACATAGATGTTTCCTTTTAAGATCTATTAAGGAAAGGTTGAGTATAGACTCTATATGCCCGATTTAAGATAACAAGGATTTTTTTTTTCTGTAGACTCCCCTCTCCCCACCCCCTACACTTTTTCTCTTGATGCAATTTGAGAAGATGCTCTTTCTCGCCTTTCTTAGTAAGACTTTATTACCACCCTCGAAACCTCTTTCATGAAACACAAGAATAGGTATGTATTAGGGTTGAAGGGTCCTTCAAAAACCCAAGCCTACCAATCCAGCCTTCTTTCGCGCCTGCAGGAGCTCCTGGATCAAGTTCTGCAGCTCCTTTCCTTCCAGGTAACCACTTCCTGCAAAGAGAAAGAGGCACCCAGGTGTCAGATGTCTCTTTCTAAGTTTCCTCTCGGTTTCTTCCAGGACAGCTGTCCTGGGAGGCTATGCAGCCTGAGCTCTGACTAACCGGCAATGGGTATAGCCGCTGCAGCGCTTCCCTTCTGAGGCGTCAAACTTCAAACGCACCGAGGGCAAAGGAGGAGAGTGGGGGTGCGGGGGACAGTCTTTGAAACTTTCGGGGGACAGGGTTTCCCAATTTTTGCTCTCTTCCCTATCAGTGATGTTCCTAGAAAGGTGAACGCTTAGGGCGTGTGGGTGCCATACAAGCGAAGCAAACTTCCAGGTTGATGGGTCCGCCGCCCAGGGTGGAAGACACAATTAGGCAGGGTGATGCGAGAAGAAAAGGATGGTTGAGATGAAGAGGGTCAGTGGAGGGAGAGGGCAGGGAAGGAACGGGGACCGGTCTTGAAGGGGTTAAAAAGAAAATATTCACCGTCAGCGTCGAAATGAAGCCAGATCTCGAAAAACTGTGAGGCTGTGATCAGGGATGACTGTAGGTGCGATTCTGCCATGGTGCAGCGGCGAAGAGTCAGAGCGCTGAGCGCGAACCTGAGGACGAGAGGGCTGCGCAGGCTGAGCTGGGCGCGGCGCGGCAGGCGCTGTCCGCGGTGCTGCTCCGTTCGGGCGTCCTCCGGAGTTCTCGGCACCCCGCACCCAGTTGTCAGTATTTATCCCGCCGGCCCCAGGCCGGGCCACGCCTCCTCCTGCCTCCCTTTCCTAGCTCCCGCCTCTTGCTCTCACCAACCTTCTTCCCCTCCCCTCCAGATTTCTCTCTTCCCTGGAAATAGCTGGAGCTGGAGTTTTGGAGTCTAGGAAGCAGCAGGTGGCAGGGATACCTTGCTTAGACTCATTTCCACTTACAGTCCCCTGGTCTAGGGAGACTGTTAGCATCACTTCCCTGGAAATGATTTGATTTTCATATGGAAAGGAAAGCTGATGGAGGATAAACCACGATGGTGGTGATTATGTCTGCTTATTATTTTTCCAGTCAGTCCAGTATTTGTTTGAACAACACCAGACTGCCAGGTATTAGTTTAATTTGATTAATGTACACAATGGGTTGGATAACCTCAACGATATTTCATCTTGTGCTAAGGAAGACAATCATGTGGTTAAGATGTGAGCTGTCCTTGCAGAATGGAGAATGCAAGACTATGCTGCCTTTGTTGCTTCTTTTTAAAACTTGAGGTAGAGTTATTGGAATGCAATAGAATTAACGCATAAAAATTTAACATGTTAGGAAGGAAGTGATTTTAGCAATACCATTAGCTACTCCATTATGAATCTTACAAAGTACAAACTGAAGGAAATGTAACAAGTGGTCACCAGGTAAACCAGTGATTCAGAAATAGCCCTATTCATTGACCTTATTACCCGTACCACTCTTATATCTGGATGTGGAATTTTCAGAAACTGGAAATCACTAGATGTGGAGAAATCTACCCAGTTACATGTTACATTTGGTATTTTAATATAACAAATGTTGTGTTTGGGTTATCATTTGTATTAGTATTTCTTGGATGTTAATTGTCAATCTTTCAAGACCTTATTGTCTGCTGAAAATGTTTCCCAAGTGTCTGATTACAATAACACAAAAGCAAAGAAATGTGGTATAAACTTTCAGAACAAACTCACCAAGCTGCACATTTTCACCTGTGTAATTAAATATGAAGTGTCCAAATTTGTGTTTCTGAGACTGTGAATCTCTCCAGGAGTGGAACTGCGAGACTTTATGAAATCATTTCAAGACTGGGAATATTTATTTCATTTGTCTTTTCCAAACAGGTCATATGGCCATAACACTCTACACTTAAGAAAATACATTATTTTCTCTTTCACCATTTGATCAGATTCTCACATAAATCTCAGACTTATACAAGAGGCAAGCTAAAATCTTAAGAGGTTAATAACTTTACATTCTTTTACTCAAAAGGGTTGTTTCCAGGCTCTATACTTTCATTTATTCAATGAACGTTTATTAACTCCTTTTATGTCAAGTACTCTGCTAGATCCTGGAAGTAATGAAATAAAAAGTGCGGAGGCTTAGTCTTATGGTGATGTGGTCACATAAACAAATGTGATAGGGCATTTTGGTAGTATCCTATAAGTTACTTTTATGCATAAACCTAATTTCTGAGAAAAACTGAAGCTTATTTTACCCAAGTCACATCCTCATACAGAAAAGCCTGGTCTGAGGTAGACACTTTGGTGTCTAAAGAGAAACAGTCATGAGAATGAAACACAATAGCTTAAACGGGTTTATTTTACTTCCTAGAAAATTAATTATTAAAATGGTCCCATTTGTATTTATAATTGTGGACAAGAGCTTTGCATGAAAAAATATGCTATCTAAACTTGGGCTAATGTGGAAAAAAACTGAAGATCACAGAGAAATCAGTGTTTGTGGAATGACTTGAAGACTCATTGTGACCCTTCTTTATTCTGATAGAGA
This sequence comes from Mesocricetus auratus, assembly GCF_017639785.1. Lineage (NCBI taxonomy): Eukaryota > Metazoa > Chordata > Mammalia > Rodentia > Cricetidae > Mesocricetus > Mesocricetus auratus. Next base: position 45,424,523 of record NW_024429184.1, on the reverse strand, counting down.
TGACAATGTCTAGACTTTGGATAAGTTTTCAAACAAAGATAAATGTCACAAGTTGACTAACTAAACAAATGGCCTGGACAAACAAATGGAAGAACAGTGTTTGTATTATTTTCATAATTATAATGAATATTTCACCCCCAAACAAAATAAAATCCTCACATGTTGTAGTATAAATTTATTTAAAATTTAAATATTTAAATTTTTGAAAAAATTTCATTTTAAATTCTAACAAAAGACAGTTTTAGGAAGTTAAAATATTATATAAAAATCACTTTTGTGAACTCATGAAAGCATTTTTTTTACTTGCCAGTCACTAGGAGACTTCAGAATTTCCATGCTGGAATGCTTACTTGCTGTGGCTTGCTGAGAAGTGGGTGGGAAAGAAGTACAGAATTTGCTTGCAGTTGTGTGATAAGGAAGGTGCATTCTGTTTCTTTCACTCTGAGGTTTCTGTGTACTTTTATAGACTAAGGAGATCTGAAGTCCCCTTTAATTTAGTTCTTAGTGTTGTCCTGAGGTAACCAGGGTTAAAAACTCCATGCTTACATGCTTACACATAAACACACACACATGAGGTTTTTGTTATTTGCTTTCACAGGACAAGGTCTATATTCTGTGTATCATCATCTGTTTAAATATTAATGAAAGGGCACCCCTCCAGCATTATCACCAATGTCTACCTTATACTTTTAAGGAGTTGGCTAGCATTTTGTTGATTCATCCTAATTGTAGACATTCCATCTCATCTAGTGCTCTACTGTGACAAAGAGTTGTGACAAACATCTGCAGACATTTATGTCAGATATGCATGCTTTCTAGTTATAGAGGTACTATTGTTAGTTCCAAAGCATTCATAGTTTAAAATTCAGTTTTAATGAATATGTCTAGGTTAGTTCTTCCAATTTGCATCAACTCAAATTAACCAGCAGTATGCATGGAGTCCTCACCATCTTTGAACGCTATTGTCTTCAATTCCTTAAATTTACATTTTGGTTTTCTAAGGTAATATTTTTTCCTTGGATTTTTTTTAGCATAAGAAATTTAACTTCATAAAACATATTTTTCTTTTAAAGTGCTATTGGTACCAAACCCTCACCTCAAATCAGTACCTCTTTTTAGACATCTTTTTTTGGGGGGGGGACTTCCAAATTTAATTCATCTTAAAGACACTAAAGACTGTGTTTTAGTTCTACAGATCTGAAGTGACTTAAGAACTATTTCTGCATCCTGCCCCTGAATTTTTCATTTCATTAACCAAGGTAGGGAGGTTGTTACATCTTAAATGTTCAGGAACCTGTCACTTTCTAGGATTCTGGGAGAAGTACACACACTTTGAATAATGAGATTGTTCCATAAGATTACATTTTCCAAAAGCATTTCGAAGCACTTTTATGACTTGCTTTATAGGCCTCATTACCCAACATGGAGGTGAACAGGTTCATAATCTCACATATCATAAAAGTAGAAAAAAATTCAGTGCAATTAAACTCTTTCGAATCTCATGTTACTGAATTACTGCTTTTCCATTCAGACTTAGGCCTCTATCGGCAATTGGTGTAACTATGCATATGGGAGACCCAGAACCTTCCAGGTTGAATGAATGAATGCTTTCTCAACCTTCACTCAGAAAAGAAACCTCTCAAGATTGTTTCACTATGGGTTCTAGTACATGGAGGATTCCATCACATTCTCTTATGAACCTGTCCACACATAGGATTTTTTAAAATTAAATTTATTTATTTACTTTACATTCCTATCTCAGTTTCCCCTACCTCCTTTCCTCCCACTCATTCCTCTCATCTCTTCCCACCATTCACTCCTCCTCTTTTATGTTCAGAAAGAGGCAGGCCTCCCCCTGGATATCAACAAAACTGTATATCAAGTTGTAGTAAGACTAAGCACCTCCCCTTGTATTAAGACTGGGCAAGGTGACCCACTGTGAGGAATAGGTTCCCAAGAGCCAGCCAAAGCACTAGGGACAGTCCCTGCTCCCACTGTTAGGAGTCCCACAAGAAGACTAAGCTATACAACCATAACAGATATGCAGAAGGCCTATTTCAGTCCCACATAGGTTCCCTGGTTGTCGGTTCAGACCCTGTGAGCTCCTATGAGTTCAGGTTAATTGATTCTGTAGGTTTTCTTGTGATTTCGCTGACCCCTCTGGCAGGTACAGTCCTTCCTCTCTTCAACAGGATTCCCTCATGTTTGGCTGTGGATCTCTGCATCTGTTTCCATCAGTTGCTAGATGAAGCCTCTCTGATAATTAGTGTTCTCAAGTATCTATGAGTATAGAAGAATATTGTTAGTTATAATTACATTGAACTTTTTTTTTATCCCCAATCTTGTTTGGTTCTGTCTTAGATATCTGGGCCATCCAGCTTCTGGATCCTGGCATTCCAAGCAGTGTAATGGATGGGGCTCACTCTTGTGACATGGATCTCAGGCTGGACCAGTCATTGGTTAGCCACTCCCACAATCTGTGCCACCCTTACCCCAGCACATCCCATAGTCAGGGAAGTCTGTATATTGAAGGTTATGTGGCTGGTTGGTTTTCCAATCTCTCCACTGGAAGTTTTGCCTGGTCACAGGAGATGGCCAGTTCAGGCTATGTATCCACTATTGCTAGGAGTCTAAGCTGGGGTCATCCTTGTAGATTACTTGGAATTTCACTTGCACCAGAAACCTGACCCTGAAATGCTCCCTTTTATATTTATCTCTTTCAGTACTCTCTCCCTCCACTGGTCCCCATGTTCCCATCCCCACCTGCTCTAGGGCCACTCACAAAATATCTCCTATTTCCCCTTCCTAGGGAGAACCACACATTTCCTCCTATTGAGCTCTCTTTGTTACCTAGTCTAACTTGGTTTGTGGATTATAGGATGCTTATCCTTTCCTTAAATACTAATATCCATTTATGAGTGAGTCCACATCATATTTCTTTCTGGGTCTGGGTTACCTCACTTGGGATGATTTTTTTTCGAGCTACATTAATTTGCCTTCAAATTTCATGATGTCATTGTTTTTAACAGATGAGTAATACTCCATTGTGTAAATGTACCACATTTTCTTTATCCATTCTTTGGTTGAGGGGAATCTAGGTTGTTTCTAAGTTCTGGCTATTAGGAATAATGCTGCTATGAACATAAATGAGCAAGTATCCTTTTGGTATGATGGAGCATTCTTTGGGTTGTAGATTGATTCCCAATTTTCTGGGAAACCACCATATTGATTTCTATAGTGGCTGTATAAGTTTGTACTCCCACCAGAAGTGGAAGAGGGTTCCCCTTGCTCCACAACCTTTCCAGCATAAGCTGTCATTTGTATTTTTTTCTTATTCATTCTGACAGGTGTAAGATGGAATCTTAGAGTTATTTTGATTTGCATTTTCCCCATGGCTAAGGAGGTTGAGCAATTTTTTTAAATGTATCTCGACCATTTGAGATTCTTCTGTTGAGTGTTCTCTCTTCTGTACTCCGTTTTTTAATTGGAGTCTATTTCATGTCTATTTTCTTGAGTTCTTTATATATTTTAGAGATTAGCCCTTTGTCAGATGTGGGGTTGCTGATGATCTCTTCCCATTCTGTAGGCTGCCGTTTTGTTTTATTGACAGTATCTTTGCCTTACAGAAGCTTCTCAGTTTCATGAGGTTCCATTTATTAATTGTTGAACTCCGTGTATGTGCTACTAGTATTGTAGTCTGAAAGCTGTCTCCTGTGCCAGTGTGCTCAAGGTTACTTCCCCTCTTTCTCTTCTATCAGGTTAGTGTAACTGGATTTATATTGAGGTCTTTGATCCACTTGGGCTGAGTTTGGTGAAGGGTGATGGATATGGACTTATTGTATTCCTCTACATGCTGACATCCAGTTATGCCAGCAATGTTGGAGATGCTTTTTTTCATTGTATAATTTTGGCTTTGTAGAAAATCAGGTGTGTGGATTTATGTCTGGGTCTTCAATTAGAGTCTGTTTTTATACCAATACCATGATGTTTTTATTACTATAGCTCTTTAGTATATCTAGAGTCCTGATTTCTCTAAGACATTTTATCATGAAGGGGTGCTGGATCTTGTCAAAGGGTTTTCAGCAACTAATTAGATGATCACACACATAGGATTTTTAATAGATTAATAACACCTTCAAGGGAAGTATTTGCTGAAAGGTTTTAGAACTCCTTCCCCAACAGATGAAAGGTTTGTATAGATGTTTTAGTAATAGGACTCTATTCTTGAGGTAGCTAGTTGTGGGGCAGGGGAGGAGTATGTTTCATTCAGGGTACTACCATTTCTAAAGGACTGATCAAATATTTGTTATACAGAACAGAGTAAAAATGCTTGGGAACAATAATGTGTGGGAGGTTGTGGACTTAGCAAAGTTTGGCTTGAAGGATCTGCCTCCATGTATCAGCTGACTTTATTGGAAGGCAGATTTTACTCCCTGGAAGCACCTTTACTGCTATTTAAACAGACTCCTCAAGTTCATAGCTCTTCACAAAGGTGGGCACTTGTATATGAGTGTTATATTCCCTCACAGTCTTCAGAGACACTCATTCATTCAAGCACATTTATTGATCACAATATACCATCCAGGGAGTACAATGGTGAATGAGGCAGAATATTTCTGTACTTATTTGTTAAGAGAAGCTTTTTCCTTGCTAGCCGCTTTGGTTTATCCCCTGCCAGTTGCCTGGGCTCTGCTGTATTGTAGTCTCCAAATAAACACACAAGACGCTGTATTAATTATGAAGCTGTTGGCCTTGCTTGTCTCTTACTGGCTAGCTCTGCTTTAAGTAATTACCCCATAATTGTTAATCTAAGTATGTCTCTTACCGGAGAATAGTTCCGGGCTCCTACCCCATGGCGGTTACATGTTGACTCTCCTGTGTTTCTCCTTCCCAGAATCCTCCTGGATTCCTAGCCCCACCTATCTAGATTCCTATTGGCCAGCAGTGCTTTATTGACATATACACAGGACTTCCCCAACACTTATTGGTTTGTAGTTTAGCAGAAAGGATAGCTACATTGCTGGCTGTTATGAGAGTTGTGAAAAGAATACTGACTTGGAGGTGCTTTGTGTGTGCATGTGTGGGTGCATGCTTGTGTGTGTGTGTGTGTGTGTGTGTGTGTGTGCATGTGAGTGCATTGCCCACAGTGGCAAGAAAAAGGTGTCAGTTTGTTGGTGCCAGAGTTACAGGTGGTTGTGATCCACCTGACATGGGTGCTGGGAACCAAACTCCAGTTTTCTATGGAGTTCATGTCTTTAACATCTGAACTGTCTTCCTGTCCCCTAAAATGAATTTCTTGATGACAAGCTAGTAGACTTACAGTAAGTATGAAAACTTTAGGCTCATTAACTTCATTAATTTTATGCTGTGTTACCTAATCTTTCTACATGCCCAGATGAGATGCTATGCTATTATCACATAAAATGTCCATTGTTCTGTCCATTGTTCTTGCTTTCACTATTTTTTTTTGGTCTATCAGAATGGAGTTACTGTGAGGTGACCAAATCTGTGCTTGTCTCTATTGTTGCACAAGAGCCTGCCTTAAATAAATGCTCACTTTTTTTGACCTTCTGAGACAGTCATACTCAGGGTTTTGCTATCTCTGCCTCCTAACTGCTAGGATTGCAGGTGTTTATTGCCATGTGTCACCCCAATATTGAAAAAGTGGTTCAGTATGTGTAAAGATTCAGATTTAAGGAATTTTAATTAAAGGTCTGAACTTTCAATACTTCTTGTGCTCTGCTTTTCTGTGATCTAAATTTAATAGTAGTGGAGAACAGAGAAGGGTAGAGAGAAAGAGGATCAAGTGACAATACATAACAATACATTCAAAGCAATTTTTTTTCACGTATATGGTTTCAGGGATAACCACTCTGCATTGGATAATCAATAAGAGGCCTTATCCCTGGAAGAATCTAATCTCCTCCCATCAGTCAATAGATGCATGCAGCTTTTTTGTGTCTAGGGGTTGGACACTGAGATGTTTCCCTGCTTCCATGTTAATGTGTTCATTGGTATTGTCATTATTTCAGTTTTGTTTACTAAGACTTTTGCAGCAGCCTTCCTGGTATTCTGACTCTTAGAATCTTTACCTCACCTCTTCTGTGATGTTCCCAGAGCAGGAGTATGATGCAGATATATCTACTGGGGCTGGACTCCTCATGATTCATTCATCTCGGTACTGTGTCCAGTTGTGTTTTCTGTATGGTCTCTATTTGCTGCAAAGAGAGTCTTCTTTAATGTAGGGTGGTAGCCACACTTATCTGTGGATATAAGGATAAGTTTACAATGTAGTGAGAAACTTTGGTCTAGCAAAGTGGTAGCAGGAGAGTCTTTTCTACAGTTCATGACTTTACTAGCTCTGGGAAACTAGCTAGCTTTTCAGTACCACGCATGCTTTTCCTCTTGTTTAGTAGTCCATATACATTTAACTAGTTAGACGGCTCTTAGTCACCACCAAGTTGTGAGTGCCACTTATTGCATCTTTGCGGCTATCTTGCTATGCTGGTTGTTGTCGGGGCTCATAGGTATTGCAGTTGGGTAGGGCTGTTAAAAGGAGTTCCATACTTGGCAGCTTGTATAGTTACCTAAAATCATACATAATACATTTAAGTGTAGGTGAGTACGTATATGTGTACTTATGTATAACTTAAAGGAAGTTAAGCCAATTGAGCTGACAATGCTCCCCACAAGATCCATACATTAACAAAACCCCCATACTAGGCAGGAGAAACCTCCTTTTGAATGGTTGGAAAACATTATAGATCCCTAAACAATATAAACTATTGGTATAAGCCTTGGCTTGTATACCTCTGGATCTCAGTTTTTGGGGATGGGCCCTTATTGAAGACACTACACACACCTACAGGACTTTGAATGACTGGAACTGTATTTGACTTGGTGGCTATTTAGTTTCCAAGCACAGGTCTAGGAATCTAGATGAAAGAAACATCCAAGTAGGGTTTCTTCCAAGCTGAACATAAACCCTTTCTTTCCTTCATCCCATAGTTGCTCTTCAGTCATCTTTAGTCTTGCCCGTTACTGGACAATTATTGCAGCTCTCACCTGCTCCCTGCCTTGCTTTGCAAGCTTTCTCTGGTCCATTCTTTTCCTGAAAGAGGTACAGTTATCATACTACAAACATTGTATACTCAAAGTGAACACACTGACATGCTTTGATGAATGAATTGCTGTTGTAAAACCATAACCTCAGTCAAGACAGTAGATGAGTCTGCCACCCATGATGTTTTCAGACCCACCCACCTTTCCTTATGTCTCCCTGTGCATGGTTACCCCACCTCTTCCCGGTTCCTGCTAAGTTCTGAGCCTTACTGTTGCTAACAATCAGCTTGCATTTTCTAGGGATTTATGTACATAGGGGTCATACAATTCAACCCTTTCTTTGGATCTGGCTTCCCCCATTCAGTGTAATTATTTTGAGATTCATTCATGTTGTCACATATGTATCACTCCTTGATTTTTTTAAAGATTGTATATATGTTATGTATGTGTTCGTTTGTGCCTGAGTGAGTTTAAGGACACCAAACATGTGCAGGAGCCTTAGAGGCCAGAAGGTGGCAGTGACCACTGTAACTGGAGTTACAGGTGAGTGGATGTAAGAGGGCATCTGAATGCTGGGAATAGAACCCAGGTCCTTCATAAGATCATATGTGTTCTTAACAGATGAGTCATCTCTCCAACCCCATCAATCATTATTTTTAAAACTACTGACAGAATCATTATTTTTATTTAAAATAAACACAATATCCCTCCACCTCTCAATCCACCCAACCCCCCCCTTTTTTGCTTGCTCTCATTAGAAAACAAACAGGGTGGGTGGTGATGACACATCCCTCTAATCCCAGCATTTGGGAGGCAAGAGGCAGATGGATCTCTGAGTTAAAGGGTAGCCTGATCTACAGAGTGAGTTCCAGGACAGCCAGGGTTACAGAGAGAAACCCTGTCTTGAAAAACCAAAAGCCAAACCAAACCAAACCAAAACAAAAACCCTCCAAAATACCATTGAATTTGTTTTGTTTTGGCCATCTACTGCTATAAACAGGTTTGCCCTTACGTGTGGTTTGTATACCCAATGATATTCCATTGGAGGAAACTAAATTTTCCTTTGTGGGTGGTTGTAAGGTGGAGATAGCTTCTGGGTTAGGGATGGGGACTGGTGTCCACTTCCCCTCTCAGCCTTGGGACCCCATCTAACTTAGAACTGTGAAGGCCCCGTGCATGCTGCCACTGTTTCTGTGAGTTCAAATGCATGGCACAGACTCACAACGCTTGTTTATCTGTTTGTCTGCTGATGCTAATTTGATTTCTTGATTGTTACAAATAAAACTTGTGTAGACATGTTTAAACAAGATGATCTCATAGTGCCCTAACCCTACCTGCTGAACTGCTGACTACTGAAGGATTTTGGAGGAGAGGCAGTCACTGTCTTTAGATGTGTGTCCACTAGTGAGCCCACCAAGCTCCACTGGATAGCTCCACAATTGTGGTCACACACATGGCATTTGTTAAACTCAATGGGTCGAAAAACAAAAAGGACACAAGCATGGGCAAAGGACCTATGGGGAGACAGTGGTTTTAACAGGACTGGGAAGCAGGGATAAGAGGATAGAGGAGCCAGAGTAACCACAATGCATTATATGCACATGTGAAAAATCATCAAATGACAAATTATTTAAAAAGTTAAATGTATGCTTTCACTTATCTTGAGAGTGTATGTAGATATAGATTGGCTAACTCAAATGAAAGAAATACATTTATGCTTTAGGAAACTGCCAGACTGCTTTACAAAGTGGTTGTATCATTTTCCATAGCCACAAGCAAGGCAGCAACTCTTTAAAAATCAGTCTTTTCTTTACAGATCTTACCTGGTGAATGTGTTACTACCATTTTAATTTTCATTTCTCTAGTGGTCATCTGTCCATGTGTTGAATTTCTTTTTTCAGTGTGTGTGTGTGTGTGTGTGTGTGTGTGTGTGTGTGTGTGTGGTGTGGGAGATGGAAACCAGGTCTAGTGGTCTAGTGCATGACTGGCAAAGCTCTCTGCCTTTGAGCCCCAATCCAACTCTGTGTACTTACTTTCCTTTTGGAATCTGTTAAAGATCTTTGTAAAATGGGCTTTTCTCTTATTGAGAATGACCTTTTATTTAACTAGCATTCTGACTATATATTCTTAGATATACAGTTGGACATACTATTCATAAATTTTTTATCACAGGTCTATACTTTAAAAGCACAATGAAGCCCACTTCCTCAATATTTTTCTTTTGTGAACCACATTTTTGGTGTTTGGTGCCTAAGAAATCTTTGCTTAATGCAATTCTATTAAGATTTTCTCTCACATCCTTGTCTTAAGCAGCAGAGGGCTTCCCCGAATTCTTTGTTTAAATGTTACCTGTGCTCTTTTGAAAGGAAGCATGTGACTGTGTCGTTGCCATTCTGTGGCTTCCAATCATGACATTTGAAGGTCTTTGCAAATTTGCTTTTTCCATCAATTTTCCCAGTCCCCTTCCCTGCTTTGTAGCTGTGGGTTGAGCACAGGGTATTGTACCTGCTGTGTAAGTGCTCTACCACTGAGCTAAAGCTCCAATCTCCCAATGCCCAATGCTTTTGTTTGTTTGCTTTTCTGTTTTTCTTTTTAGTTTTTATGTTTTATTTTATATGCAGTGTCATTCAGCTTGCATGCATGTCTATGTATCACATGTGTGCCTCATGTCCTCAAAGGCTAGAAGATTACAAGTGATTTCGATCTGCCATTTGGGAGCTGAGGATTGAACCTGGGTCTTCTAGAAGAGCAGACAGTGCTCTTTATTTTTTATTTTTTTGAGACAGGGTTTATCTGTATTGTTTTGGAGGCTGCTCTGTAGACCAGGCCAGCCTCTAACTCACAGAGATCTGCCTGCCTCTGCCTCCCGAGTGCTGGGATTAAAGGCATGTGTCACCAATGCCCGACTTGCAGTCAGTGCTCTTAACCTTTGAACCAGCTATCCAGGTCCACAATGTTTTTGTTTTTAATTTTGATTCTAATTTCTTTTCCCAATTTTTCAGCTGTATTGAATTTTGCTTTACCCAAGCATTTTTTCCATTCGGAGTATTTTTGTCTGCCATTTCCTCTCCTCTAATCTTTCAGGATTAAGAACTACCGTGTCTTAAGCTTTCATGACCTTTCTTTGTTGCTCTGATAGATCTGTCCTGTTTTTGCATTCACAGTAACCTTGTATTTGCTTCCATTGTATACTTGATCACACAGTTAAGATTCTGAGATTGTACTTCTCCCTGTTCCTCAGTCTATGAGAACAGAAAGGAGAGCTCTAATTTTTTTGTCTCCTTATTGTGAAACACGATGTTGGGAACACAGTGAATATTCAATTAATTGCCTAATAGATGAGCAGAGCTGGAGTGGTGAGATTAGCACACCAGGTCAGCAGAGCTTTACAGAGGGCGAGGGCTTGCTGCAGGGCCCTGACACCACAGCTGCACAGTAGAATTAATCAAAAAATTCCAAGAATCCCTCAGTCCTTAGACACTAAGCAAATTAAGCCAGAATCTCAAAGAATGTACCCTAAACATGAACACATTTAAAACCTTCCCATGTTGACTTAAATATGTAAACCAAGTTGAACAATAATTTTAATTTACTAGTTTTTGTTTTATTTATTTAATTTGCATATGTTTGTGACACCATGTAGCCAGGAAGTCCTGGGTGACCTGGAAGTTTCTATGTAGAACAGATTGGACTCTTCCCATTCTAGAATCTATTTACTTCTTTTGGTCTCTGTCAATTTCAGTTTTCTGGAAATTTCGCATAAATGGAATTGCATGATATGCAATCTATTGCTAAGTTGCATCCATGTTGTATGTATGCTTTCCTGTCTGTCTATTTTGCCAGTGCTGTCATGTTTTAATTATTATAGCTGTGAAGAATTTTAAACCTGCTTTGAACTGTTTTTCTTATCAATACTGCTTTGGTTAATCAGAATCTTCTGTGGCTCTGTGTGAAGTTAGGAGTTGGTCTTTATATATATATAGATATATATCTGTTGAAAATACTATTGGACTTGGTAAGAGTTGTGCTTTCTTTAGGTGTTTTTGACATTTAAACAATGTTGTTTTTTCCTATTCATTAATCTGGAGTATCTTTCTATTCACTTCTGCCTTTCATCTATGTTTTATGATTTTCAGGGTGCAAATCTTTCATCACTCTGACTTAATTTATTCTTCATGATTTTATTAGTTTTGAGGATACTAGAAGCAGCATTGTTTTCCTTTTTGGTTTGGTTGTTTTTGTTAGAAAGAAATTCAAGTGATTTTTGAATATTGGTTTTGTATCCTGAAATTTTACTAATGTTAGCTCTAATATGTTTTCTTTTGTCTGTAATGACTTTAGGGTTGTCTATATATAGAGTCTTGGTATGTACAAACAAGGATGATTTTACTTCTTTCCTAGTTAGATTTTCTTCTTTTGCATTTGGATGACTTGGATTCTTTTATTTTTCTAGAGTGATTGCTCATATTACTAATTTACATTCCCATCAAGACCATGAAGAGTTTTCTTTCTCCACATCTTTGCCTATACTTACTGTCTTTTCCCTGTTTAATAGTTTTAGAGTTTAACTAAGACATGAAGCCTCTTGGAACCTGTCAATTACAATTCAGATATTTCCACCCTGGAGCTGCCTCCCACAGAGGTTTCTGCTTGTGGTTCTGTTCAGGTAATTTTGTGATGTCTCTGTTCATTTGTGTGTCATCTTCAGGCAATGCTTTGTCTTACTACTTTAGCTGTTCTACAGATCTAAAAGAAATGTTGATTTTTTCAGCCAAATTAGCCTTTTACTTAGTGTTTGAGCAACAACTTTAAAATGCCTTTAGAAATCCCTAGTATGATTTCAGAAAAAGGGGGCATTTAAGATCTTTTTTTTGGAGGGGATTCTTTTGGAGGCTCCCAATCACCTGCTCTGCATTATTCTCCAACACTGTACTTGTTATTCATAAAAGGTTTTAAGACAAATTCAGCAGTGGTCCCTTCACCCGGACATGCCCACTTAAGAATTCAATGCAGCCAAACATGCTTCACGAACATGCTTTTATCTATCTTTATGAGTATTCACATCTGGCTTCTCTTTATGATTCCCAGACAATTGTATAAGAGCAAGAGTTTATGTGCATGTCAACAGAAGAAAAAGAAAAAAAAGTTGACTTCATGTTATTACATTTATTAAGATAAATTCATCTGCATTTTTATTTTTAAAGCTTTTACTAAAGCTGAATCTGCAAATGTATGTGTAGAACAGGGTGTTCTACCATTCATGTTTCCTGTACAAAAAGTAAAGAGAGCAAAATCTAAGGATGTTTTGCATCCTTCCTTAGTTTCACTTTCATCTAGTGCCTTCTGGATAGGAAAGAAATGGTAGACTATGAATGTATTTAATTGTGTTCTATGTAGTGGCAAATAATACATGTTTGACATTAAACATGTGGAAGAGAAGCTAGGACAACATTAATGAGTATTATTCCCCAAAATTTCATGGGGCCTGTTTTTTTCAGTGGTGAATTTTATTTTTTATTTAAATGTTTTCATTCAATAAATTTTGATCATATTCTTTCTTCTCCCTCAAATCCCCCAGATCCTCCCCTATCACCCATCCAACTTCTTGTTCCTACTTTCTTTGAGTGCTGAATTATAAAAGATTTGTTGGCATTTTTAATATTGTTCTATCTTGTATTCACTGATAACTGATACCTCTTTTTATAAACTTTATTAAAATTAGGAACAATCTTATTTTACATATCAATCCCAGTTCTCTCTTCCTCCCATGCTCCCTACTGACCCCACATCCCATCACCCATCCACTCCCCAGGGAGGGTGAGACCTTCCGTGAGGGAATCATCAAAATCTGTTAAGTCATTTGGGGCAGGGCCTAGGCCCTCCCTTGGGTATCTAGGCTAAGAGAGTATCCCTCAAGGAAAATGGGCTCCCGAAGCCCATTTGTGCACTAGGGATACATCCTGGTGATAACTGATATCTTGATTATGTATCCTGTCATAATAGGAAAACTTGGCTGTTATGGTGACCTATTTAAAAATCCTCTCTTTGCTACATTCTAATTTGACCAAAACCTTTTTGTCATTTGCAAAATGGTGACATCTACCTAATGGTACAGTAAAGATCAGTGATGATTAGCAAGAATCTAACTAACCATGTGGACCAGGCTTGGCTTGGCTGTGTGCTAGCTGAGTCAAACAGTGATTGGTGTAGTTATGACAAGCATCTATTAAAGTCCACATATGGTTGCTCAATTTAGATAAGCCTGAACTGAAAATGAGTGATGAAAAGATTCCCATGCTTTGAATAATAGCAAAATTCTATGGTGATTTTATTGGTGTTGACTAAGACAATATCAATTTTCATTCATGTTTTGTTATGATCCATTAACTAGAGGTACTTGTCTGAATGAACTTTTGTCATCTGTGTCACACACATAAAAGTGCCAGAATAAAGTGCAATCTGTAGATCATGATAAGGACTTTTCACTCACTTGATGTGCATTCGTAAAAGCCTTCATAGGGTCTGAGAGTAGCACTGTTAGGCAGCTCCATTATTTTGAATATCATGGAACACACTTGTCTGAACTCAGATGGCTACTTCATCGGACGATTTAATCTGCAGCAATGCAGTGTGAAAATTGAATCATCTTCAAGGGGATCTGAGCATCATTTTACAGAAACATTAAGAATATTTTCTCTTGGGCTGGAGAGATGGATCTGTGGTTAAGAACATGTACTCTTTTGCAGAGAGCCTGAGTTCAATTCCTAGCACCCACTTGGGATGTCTCACAACCACTTCCAACTCTAGTTCCAGGAGATCTGATGCCTTCTCTGGCCTCTACAGGCACCTGTTTTCTGCCCTCCCATACACCACCCCCTTACACACACATACACACAAATATCATGAATCTTAAAAAAAGGTAACTTTATTTTTTTAAAGAACGTTTTCTGTCCATCAGGGAAGATTTGAAAATGGATTCTTCTCTATTTTGTTTTGGAAATAATGAGGATTTTGTATACCCACAGTTGAATCAAGGTAAAAGATTTTTATAATATAAATATATCTTTCGTTCTAAGGAACTTACATTTTAAATTTTTTTCTCTTTAAGCAAATGAAAAATACTAAACAACTGCCTCATGGGATAATGAGAATCAATTAGAATTAGACACCACACTCCACACAGAGGCATAGAGTGCCATAGGAATTTAAAATAATGAAAACACGGTGATTATAATGTTAATAACAATGAGCACTGTTTAGCGATTATTTGAATTTAAGTAGACTGAGCTTTACCTATTGTTAGATAAGTGTTCAAGAAATACATGCATATATGCAAACATATATGTATTCAGAGCTATTTTTTTAACTTTATGAAACATTTGTACTAATGAAGTTGCAGATAAGCTGACTTTTCCATATGTGAGTCATATTTTCTGGCATATCCCAATTGCATATTTAGAAATATTGCTATTCAACAGCGTCAAAGGTTCCTGTGTATTATCCAGTGAATGTAAACCAAGGATACAGTACTAAACCATGTACTCTGTTTTCCAGGGCACAGCTTTCAAATTATGACTTGTGATCCCATTTTGGTACAACATAACTGAATGTGGGGGTTATGAAAAATTTGCAAAAGTGAAAGTTTCTGACTATGCAATGATGGAAAATTAATTCCAATTATGTAATGAATCTAAAGTGTTTCTGACAGTCTATGCCTGAGTGGCAGCTCATGACTTCACCTTGGCTTTGGCACATGACTTGTACATTTTGCACTAAGTATGTTGCCACACAACATCAATAAGCACTCTGAAGCAGCTCAGCTCAGACTTGAGACCACACATATTCTGAATTGCAGTGTGATCACTGTGTTTGCTATTTTATGCTCTTATCAAAACAAAATAGTTTAATTATGGAAAACAAATATATGAAGTTAGTATGTCTTTATATTGTACTGTATTAGAATGTGTGACTTTAGAGAGGATGTGGAGTAAGGGCAAGTACAAACTTGTACGGCCACTTTGGAAATCAGTATGGTGGTTCCTCAGGAAAATGGGAATCAGTCTACCTCAAGACTCACCGATATCACTCTTGTACATATACCCAAAGGATGTCCTTATGGTATGGTTTTGATAAGAGCATAAAGTAAGTGTTTGATTTGTGCATTCATTTTATAAGCTAGGAAAAGGGGTTACTAATGGGAAAAGGTTAAGGAGCCCCTGATTGCTCCTTGGCTTACAGACTCAGGAGTAGACAGGAACTTCAGCACAATGTGACATGTGCCATCAAAAGAAGGAGAATACTAAACAGTATACACAAAGACATGAAAACAGGGGAGAAGATTCGGGCAAGTACAAAGACAGTGGTGGAAGGAGTGAAAATGATAGTGTTCACGGTGTTTGAGCAAACAACACACACTAAAGTATAGAGGCAAGAGGGATCACAGTGCACTCATAGCCCTGCACATTTTAATTATTGCTGAAAGATTTAAATGTGACATGATTAAGAGATATTGTTGGTGAGATATGCGGTAGGAGTCAAAACATGAATAAATCTATAACTTAGGGAATTTGTGTGTGGTTGAAGGGCACACGAGCCAGTTAAAGATGGTGCTGAGGGGAAGTCAGAAGGGTGAGTCCTGAGATGTTTACAAAAAAGGGTGATTGGTTGCCAAGATCAAACCAGATGAGTTCACTGCAAGAACAGCTCATGTTCACTAGGTAACGCATAGGGTGCCTAGGTGCATGATAGGCTGACCTTTAAAACCATTGGCTGGCTGTTGTGTGAGTCCATCCATCCCCTCCCCCTGTGTTTTTTTGCCTTAAAAGATGCTTGCTATGGGGCAATAAATGAGTTCCTGCTTGACTAGACTCCCGGCTGTGTCTGATTGTCTCCAGCTGTGCACTTACCCTTCCTTGGACCCAGCTCAGCCTTCTGTGGTTGGACTAAAACATGAATAAATCTATAACTTAAGGAATTGGTTTCTGGTGATATGCTGTTAACTATTCTTTGAATGAGATGCTGTATTTTGTAGTGCTTTCCCATTTCTGTGCTGTAAATACTCCCACATGTCTGACTTCATGCTCCTAATATTCAAATGAGAGGCTTGTAAAAATCCTTGGATATCCATGAATTGGCTTTTGAGTTTAATGAGACTATGGATTTTATTTGAATCCTACAAAGTAGTAGGGCTTCTCTGGCATGGTGCCAGAGAACAAGGAAGTATACTGCCTCATTATCGTTCTAATGGGGGAGGGGAAAGTACAGGTTTTCACTCAGCTTCCATGGAAACTGGAAAGTAGTAGAAGGTCTTGTTATTACTGCATGTGCTTTGGAATTCAGGCTTCCAATTATCCTGCTCTGACACCACTCAGGTTGGGGCGGCAGATGCTATCTATTCCTGTGTGTGCTGTCCTGACACCACTATGGATGTGGCTACTGTCAAATATGGATGGGAACTCTGCCTTCCTGCATCATGTTCTCTGACACTCCAGCGTGACACAGGCAGACCTGTGACAACCAGGAGAAAGCATGCATGTGCTATTTGCCTCTTCACCTTTGCTGGGAGGTTTGGGATGTGGTCATAGTTCTCCCTGCTATATATTGTTGGAGTAAGTTTTCCTGGTTTGTTAGGCTACCACTCTGGGGAGACTTCAGCTAAAGATCTGACTTTCTTGTTGTCTACACCACTCAATTATTTCCAGTTGTTGGAGTCTTTGGTGCTTTAAATGTCAGATTCTACATATATTTTTACCTTTCATGAAAAGGTTACCTAGAAAGCCAACAAGTAGAAAATACAGTTTTTAACTTTGAAATTAGAGAAAGAATACCAAAAGTAAGTCCAGTTCACAGATTTATTCTTGGTGGTGAGGTTGTCCTGTCCACTGGCTGCTGCTGACAAAATTCAAGACTCATGAAGGGTTAGGACCAGCATTTAAGGCCTCCTTCGACACTGAAGGCTTGAGGCAAACATCTCACTGTGCTCTGTGAGTTTGCCTCTAACTCAGTTTCCCCACTTCAGTCTACTGAGTCCTGGGATTACAGACCGGCATTGCCATGCATCATCAGAACTGGAGTTCTTACATTCTGAAAGCAGCAGCTTCAGGATGCCTTTTCCAGTGAAGAGCACTGTGGATGTGAAGCAGAACAAGCTCCAGCAGGATCTCAGAATTTTTCCACACATTGCATCTTCATGTTTGCTAATCCCCTTAAGAAAAGATGTGGGTGCATGTGCAGGAAGGAGAGGACCTGAGAGGTCATTCGTTGTACACATACAATGCATATATTGAAGTAGGTTAGATGCCAGCTCAGAAATCCATCACCAGCTACAGATAAAAATGTTTGAATATTTAGCCCAAACAATTTTTGTATATTTTGGAAAGTCCTCAGGAAAAAGAAGGCATTGGTTTTTATTCAGGCAAGATTTGTGGACCTGCTAATTTATAACATAAGGCAATTAAAATACAATTTTTAAATTAAAATTTCAGGTTAGCATACAAAGCAATGGGCTTCATTTCATTTTGATATGCACCATTATCTGTTTTACTATTCCTTTTTCTCACTGTCCTCCCCATGCTCCTCTGGCTATTCCCTTTCATCTAGCTACTCCCTTTCTTCCCCCACATACCTTTCTCCTCTACTTTCATGATATACAAATTACATTTTTCTCATTTTAGAATTTTAAGAACAATTTGAAACTCGGGTAATGCAATACAAAATTTGCCCACATGTATTTTAATCTAATTCCACTATGCACTTGTCTATATAAAAGAAGTCATAATTATTCCTTGAGAAAAACATTCATTTTAGGAACATGTTGGTGCTGGGCATAGCCTTGGTAAGTAGTGGCAGTTCTGAAATGAATCCTGGAAATTACAAAATGTATAATTCTACATTGTTTTATTATAGAGATAGGTCAATTGCATGTGACTCAAAAGCAAATACATTTTAGGAGGGGCCTCTCAATAAAGTTTTACATGGAAAAACGATACCAAAATACACAGTCTGGAAGGGTGAGGGAGTGACGACGGAGCTAAGGAGCTAAGCAGCGTAACTGGGAGTTTCTGGTACAAACTTGTTACTTAGCGGGGAATCACCGAGGTGAAATTTACTCATTATGTCTTCATCTACTCATGTTTTTGGCTAGTGCCACTGGGGGCTCCAGCAGGCAACAAAGACCAACGTGATGTTTGTTCCCAAGTTCTGTTTTCATTAACGTTGCTGGGTGTGATCAGTAGCTAATGAAGGGGAAATCATTTTCCTTTGTAGTTTCCAGAAAGTGCAAACTGAGGGAATTACAATATAGAAATGGTCTTTTTCTTTTAAAGACATGTTGCTGTGGAGATTTTCATTTGTTGGTTAATGGTTAAAGACTCAGTCTTTTAATATTTACATTCAAAAGGAGTCACATGCTTTTTGCAAGGTATAGTTCATGAGGATGAAAGTGAAATGACCAGAGCCACACGGTTGACTAATAAGAAAGACAAGATTAAAAATACAGGAGACAATTTTCACCTGGTGAGGTCTAGAATGAACATCTATCCACCTGTTTAATGTGTATAAAATCTGAGACAAAATTAACTTTTGGTTTAAACTTGGTGTGCGAATTTGATGCTTGTGTTTCTTTAAACCTTGAGCTTAAGTTCCTTCTTCTTGGTATCAGATCCCAAATCTGTGTAAGAGCTGTTGATAGCCAGGAGGAATTCAGAACACAGAGAGGAGAGGTAAGAGATGGCTCTTACAGCACCAAAAGAGTGATATTAGACCTGGGTGAACTTAGGTTCATGGGGTGAATGTAGACATGGAACAATGATGCTTTTTACAGATGCACAGCACTGAGATGTCATCAGCTCTCCTGTGCCATTCAGAAGCCTCAAACTAAAGCACCATGTTGTTGTTGGTTTTTTTGTTCACTTGTTTTTGTTTTTTTGTATCTTGTGAAACATTTTTAGTGAAAGCTCTGTTTCTAAGGTGGAGAAATGTAGATCTGATGCCTGAGTTTTGATTTCCATGATGCCCAAATTCATGGTATGGTCTCAGACAGTTATCTTATCCTGCCATGTTCTTTTCCTTGCCTACAGGAAGAAGGGGCCCGTGTTTTAAACATGTTAATGTAGACTAAGAACTTTCAGGTTTATACAAGTTGATGTCCTTGAAAGTTAACTGAATCTTTCCAGGAGACAGAAATTCTGTTTTCTCCACAAAGCCCCTCTTTGTTCTCTTTTGACCTTTATCCGGATTCCAGCATTTAATGGCCTTCATTTAAAATGAAATTTTCCTTGTAAATAGAATCCAAGCTGCTTTCTGTCTGTTCTTGCTCCACTAGAGAGAAGAAACACACAGATGTGATTTTCTACTGCAAAAACTGGTGTCTCAGCCCCCTGCTCAGCACAGAACAGATTTCTGCAACTTTTACAATATTAGTGCTATTTCACTGTTGTGGTACAATACAGGGCAAAGGATGTTTGTAAAAAATAGTTCAAACTTCACAACTGTTGAAAAATTATTTGGTAGACTACCACTTTTGAATTTTTAATCATTTTGTTTATGCGCCATGTAAGCTACAAACTGGTAATTTTCAGTGACCCTTCTCATCTACAGTGCGAGTGCAGTACAGTGCAGGTGAAAGCCTCAACCTGAGAATTCACAGATATGAGGAAATTGAGATTACTTTCGCTGTTGGGTACCAGGGAGAATACTAGAGACAACAGGAAGCTGGGGTATTATGGAGTACTATTCTTTCTTTCAAATTCAAAACTAACCAATGTGCTCATTGCACCCAGAATGGAGGTTCAGAAATGCTTATGCTACCAAGGCACTGATGGCCTGGGTAGATGGAAATGATTGATATTCAGAAGAAAACCATGTGGTTAAACCAGTCATTCAAACTCACCTCTTTTCACATTAAATGGTTGTGACTTTTGAGCAACCACTGTTAGAAAAACAAAACAAAACAAAGCAAAAAACACAAGTGAACAACAACTTAATATGGAGAGGTTTTATTTGATATTTGGATGCTCCCCGAGGTCAAAATTAGTTCAATCTTCCTTTTAGTTCCTTAGCAAAGATGGAGATGGGAATTAAGTGTGCATTATACAACACTGTTTCCTGCCGAGGAACTGAGTCTGCTGTAGCAGGCAGTCCTGTTCAGCTCATCCTGACTGTTCTGAATTTGAAACAAGTATCTGACATCAAAAATAGGGTTTCATTCTCACATTTCTTTTGTCACTATAGAGAATTAAAAAGATAATTTGTATTTGTATTTTAGATTCTGGTCTGCTTCTATTTATCAAGGAATCTGGATTCCACTGTCTGCACTGATTTTTAAAATAGAGTTACTCATATGTAATATCCAGAATGGGCCCAAAGATAAAGTGAATCTACATTGCCTACAGTATGTACACTTAAGAGACAAAGCTGAGTTTTGTGGAGATAGGGCAGTGAAGAGAGGGAAGCCTGGCAGGGGACTAGAGGCTTACTTAATGCTTCAGTCAACGTTTTTTAGCTTTGTGACTTTGGAAAAATGACGCCAGTGTTTTTATGCTTGTGACCTTACTTGTAATATGGGGGAAGTAAGTAAGATTTAACTTGGCTGCTGTGTGATTTAAATTGGAAGGAGCATGTTTTCCAATTGGCATTCTTTTCTGGTCATCCTGTCACCTTTGCCATTAATGACTAACCTAAAGTTTATTGGGAGGTTCTAGTCCTATGCAGCACTTCTCAACACACCCAGAGCAACTGTGCCCTGTGAGGTGACTAGACACTTAACCAACGGTAAAGAAATTTGATGGCAAAAATGCTTCAGTGCTTGATTGCTTTTGTTTTTAAAATCAAATAAGTCTTTAACCTCCATTTTCTCTCAATTGGTTGCTGTTGCACTGTTAAGTCAGAATGATAAATAAGCCCTTTGGATATGCAGTAGAGATAGATGTTTGGAATATTGCTTATAAAACTTATATTAAAACTTTAGGTTACTCCGGAAACTAGTTTACTAAATAGAGGGAAGACATTAATAATAATCTGTTTATACAACTTGTTTATCATCTAAAATGAATTTGAAGTCCTACAGCGTTTACATGAAATACACCACCCCGCATATTAGCTCTCAGAGAATCTGTTATAACTAAACGTTCCCTATATTTTCTACACAAATCTTGTTTGTGAGCCTACTGTGATGAAACTTGTGGTTCATTTCAATGGTAATTACACAGCCATAAACTTTTAAGACTGTGCATACTACATATTTACAGTGCGATTTTCATGGACGACTGCACTTAGAGGGGCAAATACACGTTTGAAACATAAAAAAGCATTTTTGCTGCTAGGCAGAGAACACCCACTTGACCATGTTGTGTCTTGAGTAACACACACCTAGTTACAGGTATCCCTTTGTGTCAGGAAAATATTCTATGTGTTTTGTTTATCTATAATCTCACCATATAAATCTTTGAAGTGTAGTGAAAATATTTTAGTGTTTTGATGATGGTAGTTCTGCACAGACTTAGAAAGACAACATATCTAGTTGGCAAAAACTGTGTTCTTTTTATTCGTGCTATTATCTTTTAAAGAAAGAAGATGACCACCATCTTTTGGTCAATGTGATGAAAAGTCAAATCCCCTTGAGCTTAAAAATGACCCCCTTAGCTAACTAGAAATTACAAATAAGCAAATTGCTGCATCCATGTTAGCTGAAATGTTTAATACTATGGACACTCACTGTACAAGACACCGTTACCAATCTTATTTTAATTTCTTCTAAGTTTTTTCTTCATTAACCTTCAAAAAGGAAGGAAAAATAAGCTTGGCTTAAAAAATTCTGTGTATTTAGTATCTTTGTTAAGCACTTTCAGGGATTTTGGAGTTATTGATATTGTTCTGTGAGTGTCATTTTTTTCTCAACAACCACTAAAACTCAGCTACATGTGGATTTAATATAAAATGTATAGTTTACTTCTTCAAATAGCAACTGTATTCATGAGCTCTCAACAATAACCATCTCGGTGAAGGAGTCTGGGGATGATGTTCAGAAATGACACCTTGGAAAGGGAAGGAGAAGAAAAATGAACCACAGATTATAGTTAGTAAAATAAGCCATACTCAGAACAAAAATTATTGTATGTTCTCTTATTTAAAAACAAAATATCGGGTGGTGGTGGTGGCCCATACCTTTAATCCAAACTCTTGGAAGGCAGAGATAAGTGGATCTCTGTGAGTTCAAGGCCAACCTTGTCTACAGAGTGAGTTCCAGGACAGGTTCCAAAGCTACAGGGATACTGTGTCATGAAAAACAAAACAAAGCAAAGCAAAACAAAACAAAACAAAAGCAGTTTGCTACTAGGGAAGCAAAAGTAAGTAGGTACGGGAAGAAGAAAAAGGAAGGTAAGAGAGGAGAGACTTAACCATGTGTGGAGATGTCACAGGGAAACACCTTGTGGGCAGTTAACGTGCTAGGAATTATGACTGGAGAGAATTTAGGACATATAATACCAGTGTTTGATCTTTTGGAGACCTAATTTAATGTTTTTCCACAAGGACATTCCATTTAAAATGTTCTTTGCTGTGATGCTTCAGTAAATATCTTTGCACATACCTTTGCCCCATTATTTTGTTAAGTGTGTTCCTAGAAAAAGAAAATCACTGGTCTTGACACTCTGTAAGTCTGAAAGACATTTCTGAGAATTTTCAAACTTTTTTTTCAAAAAAGTATACCAGGATTTATTTTCTTACATCTTTATTAGCAAGTCACATCTTAATATTTCTAAAACTGGACTGTGGATATAGCTCGGTTGGTAGACTACTTGCCTGGCGTCCATGGCACCCTGGATTCAGCCACAACTTCATTTAAATCAGGCATGTGGCTCACTCCATTGATCCCAGAACTCAGAGGGGCAATGAAGATTAGAAGTTCAAGGACATTTTTACTTACAATCAAGTTGGAGGACAGCATGGACTACAGGAGACACTCTTAAAAACCAAATCAAAGTAAAACAACTCACCCCAAACAACTTTTAAAAACATTGACAATTGGTTAGGTTGATAAATAATAGAATATTTAACCATCTTACTTTACCTTTATAATAATCAATGAACATTTGTTTGTATTTTTATTTCATAAAGTATCCTTATCCTTTGTCTATTTTTGATTACAGTTTGTAGATTTATTATTACCCGAGAAATAGTAACTTGGTTTTTGTCAGTATAAAAGTGGTAGTGTTCCTTATGAAAATAACCTTTATGTTAAAACTTCAAATATTAACATATCTGGATTTTGGGTAAGGTGCACAAAACATATTTTTCCTAATGACCAGCCAGCTGTGCTTAAACCATTACATTTAACTTGTTTTTTTCTCCATTGCCTTGGGATGCCATGTTTATAATATGGAAGTTTTTTATATTTATGGGTTTTTATCTTGTTTTTATCTATGTGACACGTATTTTTATCACTGTAACCTGTGATCAACCTTACTGACCAGTAGACAAATTTTCCCTTACTGTGTCTTGATAATTCTCACATTTTTTAAAAATTTCAATATTTTTTAAACATTTTATAAAAAAAGTTTGTGCATGCACATGTGGTGTGTGTGTGTGTGTGTGTGTGTGTGTGTGTGTGTGTGCTCACATGAAGCCATGAAGCTTAAAAGAGAACTTGCTTGTTGTCAGTTCTTTCCAGCCTGGATTTCTCGGGATTGAACTCAGGTCCTCAGACTTGGCAACAATGACTTTCCCTGGAAAGCCATCTCTCTGGATCCTTGAATTTATTCTTATAAATTTAACAATTAGTTTGTAAAATCCCATATCTCTCATTATTTATATAAAGAATTTAATTGCTAGTGAAATAAAATTGAAAATTATTTGTGCAAACTTGACATCTTACAACTATGTTGCGTTTTCCTTTCAAGAACCTGGCATAATGAATTTGGAGGAGGACAGGGAGGTTGGATGGGAGGGTTTGGAGGAAGGAAAGAGAAGGAAGAAATGGAATGAAAATATAAACTTAAAAAAAAGAACTTGGCATATTATGCACTGTAGTTATGAAGTCTTTTCAGAGTCTTAGCAAGCCTTCGCAGTTTCTTTACAGAGATTTTGTATTTTATTCATCATATCTTTAGGAATAACATAGTCTCATTGTGAGAGCACTGTGGATAGGGCTGTTCCTCTTAAGCATGTGTTTTCTTCTTTGAATTGTCGTGAAGGTCTTTAGTGTGGCTGAATGATGGAAAGACCTCTGTGAGACAGTCTCCTCTGCATAGTCACTATATCATGCTTGCTTTTGCTGCTCAAATGTTGAATTCCATGATTTTTTATTCTCCCTTTTCTATCAAATTCAGAGGCGAATCCTGTTCCTGGTTTCCTTTTTTCTTTTTATTATTCTCTTCAATATTGAGATTTTGTTTTCTAAAGCTTATCATTTTTACAAAACAGGACAAAACAAAAAACAAGTACTAAACTCAGCGAAGTTTGCATAACCTTTGACTTTCACACTTAAGCCCATGGTTTTGACACCGATATCAAATACTTATGCAAATACTAATCACAGGCTGACTTCCCTAATGACCACAGGTATTCAAGGGTTTTGTTTGAGAAGTGACTTTATAACAATAACTTTTTATTATACCAGTTGTTTTCTGAGAAAAGATTTGATCTGTTTGATGAAGTAAAACTGCTTTGCTGTCTGGCATTTTGTTTTTTAAAAAACACTAAGCTGAGACACACCATTAGTAGTTGTTTTATTTGTGGGTGGCCCAGGAGGCAACGCTCAGCTTCATTTTTTTGTGTTACACATATGAAATGGCACAATGTACTGGTGTTATCAACACACCTGTTATCTGAGCCTAATGGTTTTCAGGAAGTCTTCTATTTATTCCCCCGAGTTTTCTCAAAGTTGGTTTTAGTTGGAATTTTCTTTCTGTAGTTATTCTTTTAAACTAATTATAAAGGGTTGCAATTGGGGCATTTTCATGGACTTCGATCACATGTCCTCCCCATTTCCTGTTCCTCTGCCCTACTCACCTTTACCCCTCTCACTATTCACCTGTGTTCTTTAGAGTGTGCCCATGCCAAAACATAACTCTTGCTGCAAGGGGGATGAATAATAGATTTACGTTATTCCAAATTCCACGTTCTCATGTGAAAGTAGTTTCATGAAATTCCATGTAATTTCAAAATGAAGTCATTATTTGAGATACTTTTCCATATTGGCAGAAATATCAGTAATGAGGGCAGCGTAGAGGAAGACTCTGCTGAGGACGTTATGTGCTGTCTGCATTTTCAGCTGCTTGATTGCTTGAAAGTTAATACATTCCAATTTTTTTAACCTGTTGGAAACATGATCTTAGATTCTACAAAGAGGTGGGCAAGGAATGGCTCTTTAGAGGATAAAGATGGCCAAAGACGAATTGTAATCAGGTTCTGGACCTGCAGCTTTTCAGATTCTCTACAATCATTCAAGTTTTAATCAGTTCATCAGCCTCACAGAAGGCTCCAGTCTGAAGATGCACCTGCTTTCCAGGGACTTTTCCTTCTGCTTCTCACCTTGTCTATAAAGATATTGTTTTATGCATCTGTAAATTCTAGGACATACAAGTGAGGGAAAATATGATATATTTTTTTCTGAGGCTGACTTAATTTGTTAATATAATTGTCTCTATTTGCATCAGTTTTCTTACAAAAAAGATAGCATTATACTTCTTTATGACCATAGAAAGTTTCCCTGTGAGCATACTCCAAATTTTCTTATGTATGCCTCTATTAATAGACATCAGGGTTGGCTTCATGACTTAATAATTGTAAATAGCGCTACAGCACTCAGGAATGGCTCTACCACTGACAAGTAGGATTTCATGAAATTGAAAGCTTCTACACAGCAAAGGAAGCAACCAATGGAAGAGACAGCTAAAGAATGGAAGAAAATCTTTTCTAGCTCTACACTTGACATAGGTCTAACATCTATAATGTACAAATAATTCAAAAAGCTAAACATCACCTCAGTCAACAATTGACTAATGAAATGATGAGACAATTACCAAATAGCCAGTCAACACATGAGAAGATGTTTAACATCACTGACCATAGCAGGGATGACAGACAAGAATAAAACACATTAGCAAATGAAAACAATGTTGCTGAAAATGTGGGAAAAAAGGAACCTTCAAACATTGATTGTGAAAGTGTGATTAGTCCAATCACAGAGTGCAAATCAGTAAGGAGGATCCTAAATAGTAAAGCTAGTTCCACCATATGACCAGATATATGACTCCTCAATATTTACCCAAAAGACTTCAAGTTAGTGTGCCATAGAAAATTCCTTTCTTGACTGTGTGATTCCCAACTTTGCTGACCATCTGTAGGCGTTAATACAATACTACTCTCCAAGCTGTCCTTTCTCCTTTCTTGTGACTTAGCCCTATGTTTGTGAGATAAAGTTCATGTCTGTGGTTTGGTCAGAATTTATTTCCTTTTAAAATATATTTTACATTTACCACACAAAGGGGGGCTTTTTAAATTGGTTTTGGCAACTCAGAAAGAACTCTGGGGTCTTCTTATTTTATTGATAATTGCTGAGACATCTTTTATATCCTGAAGCCTCTTACAGATGACCTGCCTTTGGCCTTTATAATTTTCAGGAAGGAATGGTATGGATATTTTAGGCATTTAGAGGAACATTTGTTCAGTAGAAAAGAAGGAAGGAAACTCACTGAGTTTGTACTAGGGGCCAAGCATGGCTGGACAGACTATCTGACCATCTCCAAAACTCTGAATGATAGCACTGTCAGCTTATAACTCTTGATTATCTTTAGCATTGAGGAGAAAAGATTTTAGAATGTTTACTTTGTTCTTTCTGTGCAGTTAATTAGTCAGAGGACTTAGAGAAATAGATCTGTCTATTTCCTAAATCCGTAAGTTTCCCTACAGCATTACAGCAACTTTGTAATGACTTTATTGACAAATTGTAACTCCTTATTGCATACTCAATAAGAACCTGGCAAAACAATTACTAAGAGTTTGCCGGTCATGGTGGCCCATGCCTTTAATCCCAGCACTCGGGAGGCAGAGGCAGGTGGATCTCTGTGAGTTCGAGGCCAGCCTGGACTACAGAGCGAGTTCCAGGACAGCCTCCAAAACAATACAGAGAAACCCTGTCTCGAAAAAAACAAAACAGCAACAACAACAACAAAGAGCTTGCTTGACTCTCGAAGGAGGGCCTAGACCCTACCCTGGATGAAATGACAGACTCTGGAGATCCACCATGGAGGGCCTCACCCTCCCTGGGGATCAGAGTGGAGATTGGGTGGAGGAATGAGGGGCCTGGTGGGGAAGGATGGGGAGGAGGAGAGGGGAAGGGGAGGGAGCTGTGATTCACATGTGAAACAAGATTGTTTCTAACTTAAAGAAAAAGGAAGAAGAAAAAGTTTGCTTGAATGTAATTACTTTCAATAATGTCTTGTTATTTTAGATTTTCAGTCAGAAATACTAACCAAGTTCATGTGTTCCTTCCTTCCTCTCTCATTCCCTCCTCCAACTCCTCCTCCTCTCCCCTCTCTCTGACCTCTAGTGAAGCTTAACCTCATATTCATTATGTGGCCAAAGACAACTGTTAAATTCTGACTCTCCTGCCTTGACCTCCCAGGTGCTAAGATTGTAGATGTGCACCACCACATTTGTTTTATATGGTGCAAGGGATGAACCCAAGGCTTTATGCATCAATGGAGCTACCTCTCCAGCCCCAAGTTTGTTTCTTGATTCCATCTCCTAGCACTGAAACAATTTTAAACTAATTGGGTATTATGGAAATGATAAGATTTGATCTTAGAAAACGTTACACCACATACAATTTTGTGTGCAATTTAAGGAGGCTCCATGGCATTTCTCTGATACCTTTGAGTGGAACTCAGGATAGTATTACATTAGAAGACATTTGATCAATCATTTTCCACAACACTACGCTTTTCTTGAGAATTGAGCTTCATTATATATGATGCATTATTAACTTAAGAGATGATATTGTTAGCTAAGGGGAAATAGGACTTCCTAAGACCTACGAGTCTGTGTTTGTGTGTGTGTGTACCATCTCATCTCATTTTTCTTTCTGAAATAGTTATTATATTTTACCCACTGCAGTTTTCTTTCCTTACGTTTTGTTCTCAAGCTTCATTATGTAGTCTTTCTTTTGAGTTTTAATCTCTGAGTTATACTAACTCTCTATATTTCTATGTTAAATTACAAATGAGTTTGATGATCTTATATACAGCTCATTATGACTCAATAATTTATTTGTTAAGTCACTAGAAAATAATGTAATGGGTCTCAGTCTTTATGAAATCATTCTTATGGAACAGAAATATCTGATATTCTTTTTCCATGGATCTGGGTTTGTAAAATCTATTAGAGAGGACCTATAATAAAGCATTCTTCAAGTTGTTGACAATATGTGATGAAAAATAATTGGTTTCAGTGGAAGAACATGTTGTTCATTATTGTATCCAGTTGTGAGGCAGGTTATACAGAACACAATTGAAACTCTATTTATTATTAAAGTTCCTTTAGCACAGTAAAGCATTTCACTAGCTACTGATGATGGTGATTAATGTACTGTTGATGTTACTGGATTAATCTACTGATACACTATTTCTTTGAATGACAAGTGATGCTATTGTTGGCTAATGGCCATGCAAAACTGATTTATCTGAGAATTTCTCAGATCATTCTCTATAGCCAAATTTGAACTTAGCTAAATTTAGCGTAGTTAGATAAAGATCTGAATTACTCTGATATGAAAGCCCATGTCATCACAAGCCAATTCGGACTTGTTTTGTTTGGACTTAATAGCGTCTAAATACAGTTTGAATTCTCAAACATGTGAAAACTGAACAGTTCTGCAGGAGTTTGCTTTCCATTTGGAAAATTAGAATACTAGTATCATTAGGCCTTCCATTTGGGAAATTAGAATTCTAGTATCACTAGGCCTCAACACTCTGAATCTCAGCCACCCAAATCATTGCATACCCATTGTTTTCTTTCACAGGGACAAAGATGAACGATTTCTGGTATATCTTATTAAATGAAGAAAAGTAAATTATAAGTTGAGAAGGTAGTATATGGGAAAGAGAGCACATTTCTTTCTGAAAAAGACCTAATTTTTAGAAAACAGTCCAGCTGGGCTGTGGTGATGCATGCCTTTAATCACAGAACTCAGGAGGCAGAGGCAGGAGGATATTTATGAGTTCAAGGCCATCCTGGGCTACAGAGTGAGTTCTAGGACAGCCAGGGCTACACAGAGAAACCCTGTCTTGAAAAGTAAAAAAAATTTAAAATAAGAAAGAAGGAAAGAAAGAAAGCTGAGTCCTATCTTTGAATTAAAATTGAGTAATATCACTGTGAGATTCAGTTAAGTAGTACCTGCAAATATTTCCTTATTATTGGAATTATTTTTTGTTCATTTTTAAAGACATGGCCTACGTAATTTCACTTTGTATCCAAAGAGGAATTATGCAATCCTCTTCCCTTAACCTCTAGGATTACATGCATGAACTACTGTACCTTGCTCTAGAAACATTTTTAAATAGATGAGTTTATAGAGGAACATTTATATTAAAGACAGAAAGAGTTATATATCCTATCAGGAAATAATAAATTGACAAATTGAATTTCATCCAAGAATACTAGCTTAAAATATCAAAGAAACAACCAAGAGCATCATGTGTAATTTGATAAAGGACTTAAAAAACAGTCAGGGTCTGTTGCAGCTGATGAAAACCCATTCATAAAAATACTAGTAGGCTAGCTACATCTATTTGCAATATAAGTACTGTCAATGATATTTAAGAAGTTTTGGGCATAAATTCTCTACGAGGCACAACTCCAGAAAACAAATTATCTGTGTTGGGGAGCCTTAAGATACATAAGGAATGCCTTCAGGAAATATTAGGGTATGGCTTTAGATGGTGCCTGCGTGGGAGTACATAGTAGCATCAAATTTCTTGTGACATCTCAGGTGGTGAAATCTATGGAGACACATTGCCATTTGTCAGCTACTAATTTTTACCAAGTGGTTAACAATGATGGTTTCTGTCTTGTATTAAGTACAACTTTAAGCTGGAAATGATCCTGTGCCTTGCACATTAGAGCTTTACCTGCAGCACTGTGCCTGTGTGACACAGAAGTTGGAGAGCTTACTCATGACACCTTGGGATTTTGAAGATGTGTGTGTGTGTGTGTGTGTGTGTGTGTGTGTGTGTGTGTGTATGTGTGTGCACATTGAAATAAAGAAACCACTCATGTCACCTTAAGAAAAAATCTTGCTTTAGATCCCTATAGATTAACGAATCATAAATTTGATTTTTCTGATTGATGTTAAAGTTGACCTGCAAACTGTGAAAGGACCTACACAAATGATTACAAGTAATTGAATATATCACTATAAGCAAAAAACATATCTTTGAGAAATGTACCTTACAAAGAGGTTTTAGTTTACATTTCCCTGATGGAAATGGCTTCCAGAAGTGACAGCTACAGGTAATACTGTATACCCTGAAAACTGAAGTTGTGACAATTCAAGAGAATGCTCTTTGATTTTTAATGTTCATAAACATGACTTGACATTATTTTAACAAAACTAAACTCTCCAGTTAAAAATCATATGAGCAAGGGATCTCTGCTTTTTAAAAATTAATTAATTAATCAATTAATTAGGCTCTGATTTTTCCTCAGTATATGTTTTTATTTAAATTAGAAACATGAGTGATTCACATGTCAATCCCAGCTCCCTCTACCACCCCTCCTCCCTTGTCCCTCCACCAGACCCTCTCCAGCCCCCCACCCAATCCCCACATCATTCCCTAGGGAGGGTGAGGCCCTCCTTGGGGGGATCTCCCGAGTCTGTCATTTCATTCAGGACAGGACCTGGGCCCTTCCCCATGTGTCCAAGCTGAGAGAGCATCCCTCTATGTGGATGGGCTTCCAAAGTTCATTTGCACGTCATGGTAAACACTGATCTATGATCCAAGGTCCCAGAGATTTCTGAGGCCTCCTCATTGACACTAAATTCATGGAGTCTGGATCAGTCCCCTGTTGGTCTCTCAGCCATCAGTCTGGGATTCAAGAGCTCCCCCTTGTCCGGTCAGCTGTCTTTGTGGGTTTCACCAGCATGGTCTTGAACCCTTTGCTCATCACTCCTCCATCTCTGTCACTGGGTTCCAGGAGTTCAGTTCAGTGTTTAGCTGTGGGTATCTGTCTCTGCTTCCATCAGTCAGTGGATAAGGGTTCTAGGATGACATATAAGGTAGTCATCAACCTTATCATCAAGGAGGGGGCATTGATGTGATCTCTCCACTATTGCTTAGTTTGCCAGTTGGTGTTATCCTTGTAGATCTCTGGAAATCTCACTAGTGTCAGCTCTCTCCTCAAACCTATAATGACTCC
Source organism: Mesocricetus auratus (assembly GCF_017639785.1). Taxonomy (NCBI): domain Eukaryota; kingdom Metazoa; phylum Chordata; class Mammalia; order Rodentia; family Cricetidae; genus Mesocricetus; species Mesocricetus auratus. Next base: position 45,393,047 of record NW_024429184.1, on the reverse strand, counting down.
ATCTATAATGGTATCTCTCATCCTGCTCTCCTCTATTCTTACCTCGACTCAACCTTCTGCTCCCCCATGCCTTCTTCTCCCTTCCTCTTGTACCTGTCTTTTTTCCTGGTTCCCTCTCCCCTCCCCTGATGTTCCCAATCTGCTCAGCAGATCTTGGCTCATTCCACTTCTCTGGGGTATCATGCATATCTCTTGGGATCCTCCCTGTTTCCCAGACTCACTGGCACTGGGATTGTAGGCTGACACTCCCCCAACCCATATTTAAAATCCATATATGAGTGAGTACATACCATGTTTGTCTTTTTGTGACTGGGTTACCTCACTCAGGATGGTTTATTCTAGTGCCATCCATTTGCCTACAAATTTCAAGATTCCATTGTTTTCTGCTGAGCAGTACTCCATTGTGCAAATGTACCACATTTTCTCTATCCATTCTTCAGTTGTGGGGCATCTAGGTTGCTTCCAGGATCTAGCTATTACATATAATGCTGCTATGAGCATAGTGTAACAGAAATCCTTGTTGTATGAATGTGCATCTTTTGGGTATATGCCTAAGAGTGGAATTTCTGGGCCTTGTGGTAACTGATTCCCATTTTCCTGAGGAATCTCCATACTGATTTCCAAAGTGATTGTACAAATTGGCACTCCCACCAGCAATGGAGGAGTGTTCCCCTTTCTCCCCATTCTCTCCAGCATAAACTATCATTGGTGTTTTTGATTTTAGCCATTGTGACAGGAGTAAAATGATATCTCAAGAGTTGTTTTGATTTGCATTTCCCTAATGGCTAAGGATGTTGAGCACTTTCTTATGTGTCTCTCAGCCATTTTATATCCTCTATTGAGAATTCTCTATTTAGTTCAGTCCCCCACTTTTTAATTGGATCCTTTTGGTGTTTTGGGAACTTGCTTCTTGAGTTTTTTTTGTAAATTTTGAAGATTAGCCCTCTGTCAGATGTGGGGTTAGTGAATATCTTTTCCCAATCTGTGGGCTGCCTTTTTGTCTTGTTGACTGTGTCCCTTGCCTTACAGAAGCTTCTCAGTTTCAGGAGGTCCCATTTATTAATCGTCGATCTCAGAGGTTCTGATTTTTTAAAGATAAAGTTTTGTTATACATCCTAGGTGTGTTTGAAATATGCTATGCAGTTCAAGTTGGCCTTCAACACAATGTCGTCTTTCCCCAGCCTTCTCAGTGTTGGGATTACAGCCATGAGACAGGAAATACACATTTACTCAGTCTTTTTTTCATTTTTCTTTTTTTTAACATTTTTAAATTTTAATTAGCTTGTTTTACATGTCAATCCCAGTTCCCTCTCCCTCCCCTCCTCCTGCACCCCCCCACCATTTCCCCATCCTCCCACCCTATTGCCAATTCCTTCCACATAGGGAATATCTAGAGTCTATCATTTCATTCAGGGTAGGGTCCAGGCACTTCCCTAAGAGTCCAGGCAGAGAGAGCAACCCTCTTTGTGTTATGGACACACGATGTCTGTTAGTATTTGAGGGATAAACACTGATCCACTGCTCAGGACCCCATAGGTAGCCCAGGCCTCCTCATTGACTGTCACATTCAGGGGGTCTGGATCGGTCCCATGCTGGCCTCCCAGCTGTCGGTCTGGGGTCCAAGAGCTCTCCCCTGTTTGGATCAGCTGTCTCTGCTGGTTTTGCCAGCCCATTCTTTGCCAATTTGCTCTTCGCTCCTCTCTCTCTGTCGCTGGGTTCCTTGGGTTCTGTTCAGTATTTAACTGTGGGTGTTTGCCTCTGCTTCCATCAGTCACTAGATGAAGGATCCAGGATGGTTATAGACATTCAAGTTCACTATCAGGAAAATGCATTCGAGGTAGTCTCTACACTATTGCTTAGCTTGTCAATTGGTGTCATCTGTTTAGATCACTAGAGGTCACAATGGTGCCTGATCTGTCTTCTCACCTATGATTCCCTCTTCCCCCTATCCTACCCCCCCCCAGTCGACCTTCCTGTTCCTCCATGTCCTACTCTCTCTTCCACTTCTCCCCCTCTCTATTTCCCAGGTCCCCCTCCCCCTCACCCCTCACCGTGTTCCCCATCTGTTCAGAGGATCTTGCCTCATTTCTCTTCTCTTGGGTACCATGTATATCTCTTAGGTTCTTTCCTGTTTCCCAGACTCTCTGTCAGTGGAAGTGCAGACTGGCACTCTCCTGATCCGTGTTTAAAATCCATATATGAGTGAGTACATACCATGTTTGTCTTTTTGTGGCTGGGTTACCTCACTCAGGATGGTTTCTTCCAGTGCTATCCCATTTACCTGCGAATTTCAAGATTCCATTGTTTTTTTCTGCTGTGTAATACTCCATTGTGTAAATGTACCACATTTTCTCTATCCACTGTTCAGTTGAGGGACATCTAGGTTGCTTCCAGGTTCTGGCTATTACAAATAATGCTGCTATGAACATAGTGGAGCAGATGTCCTTGTTGTATGAATTTTCCTCCTTTGGATATATGCCTAAGAGTGGAATTGCTAGGTCTTGTGGTAGATTGATTCCCATTTTCCTGAGGAATCTCCATACTGTTTTCCAAAGTGGCCGTACGAGTTGGCACTCCCACCAGCAGTGGAGGAGTGTTCCCATCTCTCCACATCCTCTCCAGCATAAATTGTCTTCGGTGTTTTTGATTTTAGCCATTCTGACTGGAGTAAGATGGTATCTCAGAGTTGTTTTGATTTGCATTTCCCTGATGGCTAAGGATGTTGAGCACTTTCTTAAGTGTCTCTTGGCCATTTTAGCCTTCTCTCTTGAGAATTCTCTGTTTAGTTCTGTACCTCACCTTTTGATTGGATCCTTTGGTGTTTTGGAGACTTGCTTCTTGAGTTCTTTGTAAATTCTGGAGATTAGCCCTCTGTCAGATGTGGGGTCAGTGAATATCTTTTCCCATTCTGTGGACTGCCTTTCTGTCTTGTTGACTGTGTCCTTTGCCTTACAGAAGCTTTTTAGTTTCAGGAGGCCCCATTTGTTAATTGTCGATCTCAGTGTCTGTGCCACTGGTGTTATATTCAGGAAGTGGTCTCCTGTACCAAGTCGTTGAAGAGTATCTCCCACTTTCTCTTCTAAAAGTTTCAGTGTGGCTGGATTTATATTGAGATCTTTGATCCATTTGGACTTAAGTTTTGTACAAGGCGATAAACATGGATCTATCTGCAGTCTTCTGCATACCAGTACCCAGTTATGCCAGCACCATTTGTTGAAGATGTTTTCTTTCTTCCATTGTATAGTTTTAGCTACTTTGTCAAAAATCAAGTGTTCATAGGTGTGTGGGTTAAAATCAGGGTTTTCAATTCGGTTCCATTGGTCTACCTGCCTATTTTTGTGCCAATACCAAGCTGTTTTCAGGACTATAGCTATAACAGAGCTTGAAATCAGGTATGGTGATGCCTCCTGAAGTTCCTTTATTGTATAGGCTTGTTTTGGCTATCCTGGGCCTTTTGTTTTTCCATATTTACTCAGTCTTTAAAATATTTAGTTAGCATCTCACTTTTGTCTACTTAGCCTAGGTGGGCCAAGAATTTACTATATAGCCCATGCTGGCCTTAAACCCTTAAACTTCATATGTTAGACTTCCAAGTGCTCAAGTGTTGCAATTACAGATACTCAAGACCCGATTAAGTCACTTATTTCTTCAATCACCTGACTATTAACTACTCAGTGATGAATGTGAGACATGAAGATTGTTGGTTCTAAGGCTGAGTGGGTACCCCATGGTAGAAATGTTCCAAATATGGAGGAAGAGAAATTAAAATAATTTTATGGTGTATAGCTTCGACACATAGTTAATTTGTAATGCCATAGAATGCAATAGAAAATGTTGGAAGAACAGGGTTAGGGAAGATGAATAAGTATCAAGAAAGAGATAATCATGAAAGAACAAAGAATAAAGACACACACACATATTACAATGAAGCCCATCAGTTTGTATGTTAACTTCAAAACCAATATTTAACAAGGAGGAAATAAGCACCAGGATTCAGGAGGCTCTTTGCTGAAGCCGACTTAGTAAAGGTGATGTGTAGCAGAATACAGGGCATCATGGTGGCATTGGCAGAACCCTGTGATACGTTCTTCTCTGGGAAAGTCAAATTAAAGGGAAATGAACCAACATACATAAATCATATGGTCAGTAATCTTTAAGCTTCTCTAAGGATGAGTTTGACACACAGAGAAACATGGTCTAAGGCATAGCTTATAATGGCAAGTTCCTTAAAAAAGAACATATAAATGCACATTATAGTTTTATTTTAGTAAAGCTTTATTAAAGTTAATAATAATAATCACTGAGCTAACTGAAGGTGAAGTTGATAGTTGTGACCATGCAATAGTATTCCATCATAACCATGGTTTTGATGAAGTCTTCTTGTATTATATAACTATAGAACTATATTTTGTATCTTCATTTGATATCTGATAATTGTTTTACAGTCAACACACTGAACAGGTAACCCTTTACTTTTATCAAGAGTGTTAATGTTCCTGACAAGACTTCAGTTCTGTTTGTTGCATCTTCAGGGTCACAAAGAAAGATCTGCAAGTATCATGTTGCCCATGACAACACACCCCCCGTCACATTAGAAGACTGAAAAAAAGGGAGAAGTAGGCCTTCGCAGTTCCGATGTAACTGTTTTGAATTCCCTCGAGAAGATTGTTAATACAGGAAGAAGCCTGACTCATCTCATCCTCCATGCTCCTAGGTGAAGATGTGATCACTTGATTGCTCTTGTACCCTCTGCCTGCTGTCCGCACCATGTGCTAATGCAGCCAAACGGCAGCCCTTGCCAAGCCTGAGCTATGGCATTTGGCCTTCGGTGTACAAAGCTGCAAGCTAAGTAATTTTGTTTTCACTTCCTAAGTTGCCCTGTTAGGACTTTCCTTACACCAATGAAAAGTTGACTAACATAGAGAGAAACAGATGAAACAAAAATTGAAGCTCAAGACCAAATCTGAAGTCTTGATTTCACCCACATTCTCAATTCTACTGAATAAAAGAGTGATCAGAGATAGACTCCTATGTAGTGTTAAACCTACCTATCAGTAAACACAAACATGCTGGTAAGTGTCATTTGGTGTCTCCTTCATTGTCTTGCTTGAAGTGTGAGTAGTCAATTGACACTATGGAGTTTCAGAATAGAATTGATTGCAACGATCTAGTCACTACTAAGATAGACAACCCCCATGTTCTTCTAATTCTCATAAAAGGTTAATGTTATACTGAATTCCAGAGACCTACTGAGTTTGATTTTAAAGAATGCGGACATAACCACTCAAAACAAAGCACTCACACAGCACTTCATACAAGCCTTAGGTAGACAGAAGGTTATGCCCTACCGGGAGAATGCTTCTGCCCCTCCCTCCACAGAGACTTTACTGGGGATATTGTACACTGCAGCTTTGTACCGTATCAGCAAGATGGAACAAATCCTGTAACTAGAGCCTCAGCTGATGCATGTGATAACTCTGAAACACTCACCTTCCACTCTCTGTAATTTGGACATTGCTATCTTGGAAGCTGCTTGATAGGTTAGACGATAGTGAAATTAAGTCCCATAAGCAGTGTGTGTGCAATGTCAGTTTCTTGTGAAGCTGAGTAGAGGATTCTTGAATATGCAATTGCCAGCAAGTTAAAATCAAGGCAGAATTCATTCCCTTACAGGGGTTGTTTATTAGGGAGCAGGTCCCTGGCTGTGGTGGACAGAATCTGCTTTCCTAGTGCATTGTAAGCATCAGAAGGCTCTTAGTATAGTTGTGGCTTGTAAATATATTATTATTATTATTATTATCATTATTTTGGTTTTTTCGAGACAAGGTTTCTCTGTATTGTTTTGGAGGCTGTCCTGGAACTCACTCCGTAGACCAGGCTGGCCTCGAACTCACAGAGATCTGCCTGCCTCTGCCTCCCGAGCACTGGGATTAAAGGCATGCACCACAAACGCCCAAATATTTTAGATTTGATTTTAGTCACAATATAACTTCATGCTTTTCCTACTTAATTCATTATACTTAAAAGTATATTTTCTAATAATCGGCTTGAGTTAGCCACCATAATAGTTTGATTAGTTCTTTTTCCCCCTTCTTTTGCTCTTGTGTTTAAATTTCTTTGTTTATACAATACTGAAAAGTGTATAACTTAATTAGGTCTGTCAGCAATATATTGTTTTATGCTGTTGAAACTTTCAATTTCAAATGTGAAAATACAGCTTTTGTGTAGTATGAAGTTCTTGGGTGGGCACATACTTTTCACTGTATTTCTACTTTTCTCTCTGCATGTGAACACTTACCAATGATTTAGCATCTTATTTGTTTCAGCCTTTATACATTTAAAGAAAACAGGGAGTTTAATGATGCATGGTGCTAACCTGAATTATGTGAGGACAATACACTTCTTATTTTGAAGGTGTTTATTTATTTTCAAGGTAGATAATTGTGTCATACTCAGACTTTAATAAGCAATTAAGTGAAGCCTTTTTTAAAAATTTTAATTTAAGCAATTAATTTACTTTTGGTGAGGGTTAATTACAGCAGTCTAGAAATTAGCCTGAGCTGTTTGCTTAAGTCTGTATGTCACTGACCTTCCCAGGCCCTAACACTTAGAGTTGTTCTCTAACTGTGGTTCTGAGGAGTCCTACTTCTCAACAGCAAAAGGAATCTAACAGGACTTTGGTGGTGAGAGCAAAAGGGATCAGTGAAGATAGAATTTCAAGAAGATAGGCAGCTGGAAAATTTGTGTAAAGCTGGGAGAGCATGGAGGCAAGTGACAGTGCTAAAGATGAGACATGGTCAACAATAGTTTGCAGGTGAAAGGATGCTTTTGTAATAGAAGACGCTATTAACTGTGTAAATAATAGTGTGACAAATGTGTTTTATAGGCCAGGTTCCTTGGGGTAGATCATATGTTCTTTCCTATTTCCCGAAAGAATACTTGAGGACGGATGATTTACAAAGGGTGAGCCTCAAAAATGCTGAGTAGGCAAAGTAGACACCTGTAATTCCAGTCTCAGAAGGTAGAGACAGGGCACACCCAGAGCATGTGCGCAAGACATCTACGCATATACTCTCTTCATGTGCATCTGCACACAGGAAAAACATGCATATATACATACATGTACACACACCCATACACTTAAAAATGGAAGGAAAAAATAAACTAAAAAAAATGCAAAACTAACAACAACAAAAATAACAACAAAATGGTTTTGTCAAAATTTGGAGGCCAGCAAACTAACTCTGTATTTTCTTTAAATATTACCCAAGTTAATTTGTCAGTTCTTCTAAAATTAATTTTACAGTGATGTTCACTAATTTTCCATTTTAAAGTCTGAGTACTAGCATCTTTCACAAAGAACTTTAATTGGCTTTACATTTAACAGAGCATTCATGGCTTTAACCAAAATAAAGCAGTAAGATGAGATTTATCACCCTTTTTGGAACAACAGAAAGTGAGTAAACTATTACTTCTCTTTGCGTTGATCTGTGTGTCTGTTTGTGTTCCATGACCACGCTGTCTTTCAGCACCGTGTCTCTGCAGTATGACTGGGGATAGGATGGCAAAGCCTCCACTGTCGCTCTTGTTGCTAAGGATTGTTTGCGCTTCTATGTGAATTTCTGAATCTCAATTTCTGTAAAGAGTGGCATAGGGATTTTTATTGAGACTACATTGTAATCTTTAGACTGAAAACTGCTGTGGAAGGTTGGCCACTTCTGTGACATTCATTCTTCCAGTATGTGAGCATTTTCTTTGACGTGGATAATGACACTCATTGCAGTTTAGGGAGTTTTACTTCTGTCCCCAGTTCAGTCAAGCACATGCCTAATTTAATGTATTTCAATTTTCAGTTTGAGTATTAGCCTTTGGGGCTTTAAAAATAGTTTCATTCTTTGTTGATGGTCTGCATTTAAACATCAATTATAGCACTTTTGACAAAAATATCTTCTTCAGATAATTTATAGTTTTTATCTGGAAATGTGGTATCCAGATCGAGTCAAGCTTGATCAATGCACTATTTTTCCATCAGGTTCAGCGTCTTGTTCTCTTGATCAAGTGGATTTGGAGTTTAAAGGACCCTCCTGCCTTACCTTAGCCACCCAAGTAGGTTGGAGTACAGAAATGTGCCACTATGCTTGTTGCCCGGTTTAGGTAAGAGCATGTCTGTATGTAGTAGAGAAGTTCACTGCCATATCTTAGCTCTATCCTGTGTGCTCTAACTCTGGGAGACTGCCAGGGTCTCCACAGAGGGACTTCATAGCTCCTCAGCATTTCTTAGATCATCAATTAACAAAGCAATGCTCAAAGAGTAGAGGAGATCCTGGTACATTTCCTCAGTGACTACTTTGTGTAGTTTTAATCTTTGCATAGTTTGCTCTTTAAATGTCAACCATTTCAATAACCCAATACTCCTATTGTCCTAGATATTTTTTATCCTGGTTATATTTCATATCTCTAAGCTAAAGCCTAGAAAACACCCTCAGATAGAGCACTTGGCAGATCTTGTGGTTTCCTTTATGTGTTGCCTTCTCTCAAGTATCACAGCTCTGTATTGGTTTTGTGTAAAAATTGAAAAGTAGCAACTCATACATTTTTGTTGTTTTATTTCTAGTCTTGTTTATAGTGGCTGTGCTGTCCTGGTATAAGTTAATTCACTGTGACTGGAGGTGGAAGTGCCAATTAACTTAACCTTCACATTTAGAACGGTACTCTCAATATTTCTGTTGTTATTAGATAGAAAAATATCATTGTTCTTTAAACATCCTTCCCCACAGAATTAGAACAATGTACTTTCATACGTACTTGAAAAAAAAAAGACCAACATTAACTAGTCTGGATTTTCAAGCTGTTTAAATACAGTGTGCTGGGTTTTCCCTTTCTGGGAAGAGCTGTTGATATTTCTTTGTGTTTAAAGGTAGTACCATCATTAGATTATGATACCAATTTCAGGGTTATGGATTAAGAACCTTGTCACCTAAGGTGACAATAGAAACCAGTAGCAAAGTCAGCATATTCAAGCTTCAGAATCCATTGTTTTCAGTTTTCCTTCCAGTTTCTTGTTACCAAATGCAAAACCTTTAACCTGTTTTGAATTTTTCTGTACTGCTTGACCATTTTTGAAGAAACAGAGCAATAATTAATAGTTGCACTATTACTACTGAGAGCAAAAAAAGGAAAAATTTTCATCAATATAATTGTCTCCTGTTCGTCATTGTGGTGACTGGTCTCCACAGGTGGCTTCTCAATGAACTCACAGCCTTTGGAGCCCTCCCTTCTGTAGTATATGCACTTGCCATGTGTGACCAAGCTAGTGTGACAACTTCTGAGGTCATAAGAGTATGTCTATCTTTTGCATTTTGGGGAAAGCCATCTACTATATAAGAAATTCACCCGTCAGAGATTGTGATATTGTGATGGTTCTCAGCTATCATATGAAGACCTTGCCTGGAGGAATGAAAGGAGGAAAAGGAAAATGAGGGAGGAAAACAGCAATGGAGAGAGATGGGTTAAGAAAGATGAGAGGGCAGGGAAAGGGAAGAAAGAGACGCTGCCTGTTACAGACACGTTACCTCTTATGCAGTCATCTGGATGAAGATGTTTTAGCAGAAGTCTTATCCCATGGAGACACCATCTCACTGCAGCCACACAAGAAATCTATAAAGCAAATTTCTTACTAAATGATGAGACATGATATTTTAAGTCACTAATTTATTGGGTAATGTAATTTGCTGGGAAGCCATAGATAACCAAACAGTTAAAGTAATGACTACTGAGAAATGGAATTAAGTGAAATAAGCTGTTAGTGTCCGAATAATTTGTTGCTTGAAATGAACTTTTGTCTTCTCCACAATGACAGACTCTACATAATATTTTACTATTAAAGAGTTGTCATTATTTAGAAACATTTAATTGTTCTCTTGACATTTAATTGGGGGTTGAAATGACCCACTGCTTCAATTGCCATTACTGAATTAATTTACCATAGTTTTATTATATAACTTGGAGACTTGCTTGCATTAGTAGTGGTTTGACTTTAACAATCAAATAATGGTTCCTCTCCTTTTTAAAAATGATTATTTTGTTTAATTATTATTGCATGTTCCTGATATGCATGCATATGATTAGATGTGTGTGGGTGAGTACATGCCATGGAATGTGTGTTGTCAGAGGTCCCAGGGTGGAACTCAGTTGATGAGGATTGTCCAGCAAGTGTTTTTACCCTTCAAGCCATCTCATTGGTCTAATTTCTCTTTTTCTTTCTAATGATAATATTTCTGTTATCTATGTGCAGATTTTAAAAAATTGCTGTTCATATGTGTGCTTGATTTCCAGAAAAAGCAACGAAAATGTTAACAGTTTCCTAGTTGTTCTCATGAACACTAGTAATTTGTGGCAGTAGTTACTATTGTGAGAAATTACTTTGACTGGAAGGTTGGTTGCTTAGGCCCAGCTTATCCATTTAACTCTTTGTTCAAATGGAACATCATCTTTTTCAGAGGGGGGCCTATCGACTGAGGGTGTTTTCCTCAATCTCTCAGCAGTCATGTCTCCTGCTTTGAAGTTCTAATGGGAGCTGCTCTTGCCTGTGCTTCCTGCTCTTGTGCTGTCCTCACCCTCCTTGGAGAGTGGAGTGGGGATTGGGGGAGGGGTTGGGGGAGGGTTGAAGCAGGCAGAAGAGGAGAGGAGGGAGCTAGGATTGACATGTGAAGCAAACTTGTTTTTAATTTAAATTAAATACAAAAAATAAATTAAAAAATAAATCCAGCCACACTGAACCTGTTAGAAGAGAAAGTGGGAGGCACCCTTGAACGAATTGGTACAGGAGACAGCTTCCTGAACATAACACCTGTAGCTCAGACACTAAGATCGACAATTAATAAATGGGACCTCCTGAAACTGAGAAGCTTCTGTAAGGCAAAGAACACAGTCAATAAGACAAAAAGGCAACTCACAGATTGGGAAAAGATATTCACTAACTCCACATCTGACAGAGGGCTGATCTCCAAAATTTACAAAGAATTCAAGAAGCAAGTCTCCAAAACACCAAAGGATCTATTTAAAAAGTGGGAGAATGAACTAAATAGAGAATTCTCAATAGAGGAGTCTAAAATGACTGAGAGACACTTAAGAAAGTGCTCAACATCCTTAGCCATCTGGAAAATGCAAATCAAAACAACTCTGAGATACCATCTCACTCCTGTCAGAATGGCTAAAATCAAAAACTCCAATGACAGTTTATGCTGGAGAGGATGTGGTAAAAGGGGAGCACTCCTCCATTGCTGGTGGGAGTGCCTACTTGTTCAGTCACTTTGAAAACCGGTATGGATATTCCTCAGGAAAATGGGAATCAGTCTACCATAAGACCAAGCAATTCCACTCTTAGGCATATACCCAAAAAGATGCACATTCATACAACAAGGATGTCTGTTCCACAATGTTCATAGCAACATTATTTTCAATAGCCAGAACCTGGAAGCAACCTAGATGCCCCACAACTGCAGAGTGGATAGAGAAAATGTGGTGCATTTACACAATGGAGTACTATTCAGCGGAAAAAAACAATGGAATCTTGAAATTTGCAGACAAATGGATGGCACTAGAAGAAACCATCCTGAGTGATGTAATCCAGTCGCAAAAAGATAAACAAGGTATGTACTCACTCATGTTTGGATTTTAGACATGAATCAGGGGATACAATCCCACTGCCAGAGAGGCTGGGAAACAGAACCTTCATCCAGCAACTGATGGAAGCAGAGACTGTCACTCACAGCTAAACACTGAACTGAACTCTTGAATCCAGTGTCAGAATGGGAGAACTGATGGGCAAAGGAGTTAAGAGTGGGCTGGTTTAACCCACAGAAACAATTGACCTGAACAAGCGGGAGCTCTTGGACTCCAGATTGATGGCTGTGTGGAAAGTATGGGACTGACCCAGACTCTCTGAATGTGGGTGTCAGTGAGGAGGCCTAGATAATCTATGGGGCCTTGGGTAGTATTTATCCCTGACGTACAAATAGACTTTGAGTGCTCATCCCACAATGAGGGATGCTCTCTCAGCCTGGACTCTTGTGGCAGGGTCTAGACTCTGCCCTAGATGAAATGATAGACTCTGGAGAGCCCCCATGGAGGGCCTCACCCTCCCTAGGGAGTGGAGATTGGGTGTGGGACTGGGGGGGCCAGGTGGGAAGGGCGTGGAAGGAAGGGAAGTAGAGGGAGCTGGGACTGACATGTGAAACAACCTTATTTCTAGATTAGATAAAAAAGTGAAAAAACAATGATATTCTGATAAATCAAACACTAAATTTGGTGTCAAATAACTTGTGGTGTATTACTGTGTTCTCCACTCTTGTTTGCACTTATACAGAATCATTTGTCCATAAAAATCTTATCAATTATTGAACTTGAATCCTTATTACATCCTTCAGAGCTACATAGGATTTGTTGTTCTTTTCACTGTAGGAGTGAGAAAAATTTAATCATGGGGCATGGTTACTTTCATAATCATATAATAGTTTCCTAGCCAAGAAGTTTGACGATTTTCCTGTTGTAAATGTTGAGCACTAACAAATTCATACTTCAATGTTGCATTAATAGTTAATCAGTATGCAGAAACCAGCCAGTGCAAAGCCCCAGAATCTACAGTAATCTACTTCTTACTATTTTCCCTCTCCATTTTTGGTTGCTAATGAGAACACTCTATATTGTTTTGTTTGCTGAGTAATTCCAAGAGGACCATAAGTGATGTTTCTTTCTTCCCTTTCCTAATATACACCATGGAATTTATGACCTGCCACCTCTTGGATGAAGAAGCCAAAGGAAAGCATTTATAATTTCTGGTTCTTTCTCCCAAGGTCCTCCGAAGTCTTTTTCAAGCGTATAGTTATTAGTAAATGATAACATTTTCAGGAGTTTATCTTTCGTGTTTACTCAGATTTCCAAGAAGCTAAAGCACACTTGGGTGCAATGCTCTTATACTATTCCCAAGAGGTAACGTGAGCCAGGAGGCAGGTCTTGGTCCCCAGTGGCATGTGTATCTACAAGTTGGCCGATACGAATCAATGAGGTTCAGTTTCAATGTGACACAGTAGTTTCAGATTCACCTGAGTTTAATGTTCCTGGAGTTTTCTCCAGAAGACTAAATTACTTCTCCAGTGAACTCAGTTAGCTGGCATCTAGGCTGTCTACAGGTAGACAGTTTTATTTTGTAAAGATGAGACACTAGGTTGTTTCAGGAAACTCAGTTGGAATAATGCCTAGTTTTCTAAATTTTCTTGAGGTTGTCTAAACAATGCATATGGTTTTAAGAGAAATGTATCTTTGTGGGTTATAAAAGGCAAAATATAATAGCCTCTTATTAAATCATAGATCTTTTTATTGTCATTGGAATTGCTGTGGCTATGACTATGTCGAATGAGAAACACTTCAGATACTCAGTTCACTGCCACGACCTTACTATACAGAGGCATGTTTCTGGTAAATGGCAATGGTAAGTAATGTAGAACTTGCATTCTGAATCTCTGGGGGGAGGTCATTGTGAATAAGCAATATAAGAATTACAAAATAGACAATAAAATTCTTGACCCCAGTAGTGACTTAAAATGGATTTACAAATTTAAAGGAATGAAAATTTCTTTTAATGGTTTTGTGAAATATTTACTTTTGCTGTGGTACTTAAATATCTCAACCAAAAATTTCTAGTTTTTATGTATTTTGATGCAGACTTCTAATTTTGGCAAAAAGGAACACACTGAACATTTTCTTTATGGCTTTTTTTCTGGTTCCTAAACTTTGGGTAGTTATTGGATCCTAAATAGCCCATAGATCAAATTTGGAATACCTGAGTTACTTCAGATGACTGCTAAGGTGAGTATTCGTGTTAATAGCTTGCAGTTCTGGTGCCTTTGAAAAGAATTTGAAAGGAAAAAGAGGGTGAAAAAACCCCAGGAAATGTGGGAGTCAGTGCCCTGAAACTTGCTCTTGACTTTCTGTAGAAGACTATTTGTTTTTAGCTTTTCTCTAAATGTGGATTGCCAGTGACTGGGGAACAATGTCATGTGCCTACTCACGGTGTGGCACTTATAATAGGATTCAGAAGTTTTCAGGAAGGACTGGACATGACGGTTCTGACGCTAGCACACTGTGTGGACAGGGTTCAGTAGTGCCTGACTCCTTGTCTACTGCATCGCGGTGGTCAAAGCAGTATGGTGTAGAGTGACAAGCCACGGCTGTCCTTAGGGTACTTCCCTTGTCTCTTTATTCTTTTTCATGTCTATAGTATCACCTCTGTGTCTGTTGGATGAGATAAATTCTGCAATTTGGCCTCAATCTACTATTATATAATTAAATGAAATATATCACATACATTTGGGGGGGCTGAGTAACAAGTTGTTTAACCTTCAACATCTCATTTTGCTCCTCACTAAAGTGGAAATTGCATTATTAAGCTAATAGGATTACAATGAAGAATAGGTAAGATACATGCCTAGAACAAATAAAGGCATCTTATTGTTACTACAGTTGCTATTACTAAGAATGTATTAAGAGGGATGCTGAATAAACAAAATTAATAGGATTTAATGAGAAAACAACTTTACAATTGCTCTCCATTGCCCCTTTAACATTTGTTTAGTGGTAGAATTCAGTTGACTTCTTGAAAAGCAGAGTTCCTGTGAATTTGTTCATCAGTAGTGATCACAAGGCATTGGGTTCACTTCAAATTAAAAAATACATCACCAATTTAAAAGTTTCTCAGGCCATGAAATAGTCCAATTTTGAACTTGACTTAGCTTTTAAGCATTTTTTTTCTCCTGCAACCTGGGGTATTCTGCAGACCAGATGCATTTGGCATGAGAAGGAAGCAAGTGGAGGGATACTCCACTTAGAAATTTTTCTTTGTAAATAGACACACGAACTAGTTACTACCAGAAACTAAGATAAGGTAGAATCTACTGTAACAAACCAAGAGCCCTCTCTCCTCATTCATCCTAGTAATCAAAGTCTGTTGTCCTTCCTAGTCCAAGCTGGGAGGAGGAAGCAGGAAAAGCCTTCTGTGCTGGAGTTACTGTAAAATGACCTTCTACGCCTTGCCCACATGGTGTGCAACTTGACTCCTTCCAAGTGCTGTTTTTTACAAGGCTCCCGCTGACAGCATTCAAAGTTTTCTTCTAGTGATGAGAGCAGTACATTTTATATCTCCCTCCAGCTGCTTCCTGTAGGCTGCTCTTTTTTTCTTCCTGTTTCCTAGGTCTTCTCCAATGTAAGAAGAAAGGAAAGAGGCTTTAGTCTAGCTAGTCTTTCTTTTTATGTGAGAGACTGATATTCATGTATCTTTTGCCTTGAAAAGTGCTAGAATTAAAGGGTTATGTCAATGAATTTGATATTTTTTCTTTCTTCCTTGCCCACACAGGAAGCAGATCCATCTCTGACTCATTCCATGAAAGATGGAAGCAAACATGAGAACAGTCGGAGTTCTTGCTTCTAGAGGGACTGAAAGTCCTGCCTGTGAACTACTATGGAAGCTCTTTTAGGTCACTCCACCTTCTGTAGTCGTCCTGGAACGAGCACTGTAGAACAGGCTGACCTCGGACTCACAGAGGTCAGCCTAGCCTCTGCTTCTAGAGTGCTGGGATTACAAGCACGTGCCGCCAGACAGCTTTAGCAGGGAACTTTCCTCACGTGCTCTTTGTAACCGCACATCTCCTCTTTGTCTGCAACACTTTCAGAATCAGCCAAAAAGTTCTTGCTAATTTCTTCCGAAATTTGCGTTTTGCCAGGAAATGTTGTCAGATTTCTTTCCAATTGGATTGTTACTTCAGTCAAACACCCGAAGTCATGAGCCTTTTTAGACCTAACTTTTTACAGCCTTTAAGCCCCTGCTTTGTTCAGTGTGCCTTCTCCCTTAGCTGTGCTTTGTGGCCCCTTTCTATCTTTGTAAGCCAATTCCTCTCTCCTAGCTTGCAGATCATTTGTCTCTGCCTTGTTCCCAGTCACTGGAGTCTCTCTTTTCTGTTTGTCCAACACGTACCCTTCTACGGTAACTTGTTTTAGAAAATTATTTTATGTGGAGTGTTATACTTTGCAGATAACATTTCAGTTTAACTCAAATGAGTGAGCAATGTGGGAATTACAGGTGCCTTGGAAGAAACAGGAGAAAACACTTCAAACTCTTCAAGCCACAATAGTCCACTGCCTCCTCAGCTTATGTCAAAGTCTGGCTCTGCCAACTCCTGCCTACATGGGGCTACAACAAGAAAAACTCTTCCTTTTCTGTAGCCATAGCTAAAATACTCCAAGAAGACCACAATTTTGAGGAGTCCAAGTTGGTTTTCTGTCATATTTTATTTATGGGAATAAACCTCCACATGTGGAAATAAAAATGTATCAGCATATTCTTAGACAGCTAGGGTCACAGTTGACTCCTATGTAATCTGATGATCATTGCCAACAAATCAGTGTCTTGCATTTTTCTGCTCATATATCACAATCGATATGGGGATTTCTGGTGACAGAACTGTGGGATAATTTTCTCATGCACAAAGCAAGCAGGCCAATAAACAAGAAAATATGGTGCCAGTCAAATATCCTTTGGCCTAATTCAGTTGTGATGCTGTGGGCTCCATTTAACATTAGATCCCATAGGCTGAGGGCTGAGTTCTTTAGACTTTAGCTGTCAGTTCTAGGGGTGGGGATGTAATACCTGTGCTTCTGACCAACCAGCTATAAATAATTGTCCTCACAACTTCTCCCTTGGGATAATTTCCCTGAGTGACTCACAGAAGGTTGGAAACTACCTGGTAAAGGATGTTACAAAGGATACAAAAGAGGACATATACAGGGCAAGTTGTGGGGAAGGGACACAGAACTCTTGTCTCTCCCTTGTCATAAACCATTGCCTAACTTAAAAAGCCAGGGATGAAACATCAATTGTGAATTGGTCTTGAGGGATGGGAAAGGACACTTGACCAATTCCAAAAGAATGGAAATTTGCCCCTTGTAGTCAGAATTGAGAGGAAAAACTGAACGTTGTGTACCTTTTAAAGGTAACCTAAATGGAAGAAAACTATGTATTTGAATTTGCCTTAGTTGCTGTTCTCTTGCTGTGAGGAGACACTATCAACTAAGGCAACTTACAAAAAATAGTTTCTATGGTCCTTATAGGCCCACCACCAAGGCAACTTACAGAAAAAATGGTTTCCAGGGGTCTTATAGATCCACAGGGTTACAATCCGTGACTGTCATATGAGGACCATGGCAGCAGGCATGTATGGTGAAGGATAGCTAAGCACTCACACCTCATCTACAAGTCAGAGGCAGAGTGACAGAGAGAGAGAGAGAGAGAGAGAGAGAGAGAGAGAGAGAGAGAGAGAGAGAGAGAGAGAGGGAGGGAGAGAGAGAGAGAGGGAGAGAGAGAGAGAGAGACAGAATGGCATGAGCTTTTGAAACCTCAAAACCCACCTTCAGTGACACACCTCCTCCTACCTGGTAATACCTGTTAATCCTTCCCAAACAGTTCAACCAACTTGGAACCAAGTGCTCAAACATACGAGCCTATGGGGGCCATTCTCACTCAGTCATAGAGCTATAATGAGGCTTATAAGAAACTTGAAGTCATATATATCTCTTTTGAACAGATGCAACTTTTTATTTGTTTATAGAAGCACAAAAACTGGGGAATTGAATTTTATGTTGTGAGGAAAATCTTAAGATTTTAATAATATGTTTTAGAAACTGAGCATTTGAGTGTAGCCTAAATTTCCACATGGTTGAAAAATAACAAGCTACCAAGTGAATTTATCAACATTCATATTCTATTCAGTAGCAAATATGTTTGGACAATAGAATGTTAGGATGTGGAAGAAAGATAGTTAAACTTGATCCAGAGAAAGACCTGCCAATTTCCTCTCTTCTTTTGCTGTAAATTCAACTTTTCTCTTCTGAGGTAAGTCTTCCTCCACCAGATCTTGTGGGATTCCCTCACAGAAGATCAAGTTAATCTGTTTTGTAACTAATAGTTTCTGTTGTTTTAGCTTGTGATTCTATAACTGAGCACTGTGTATTAACAGTACCCAAAATCACATACAAGGTAAGCAAGTTTGTGTCAGCAGAGTTATTGGGATATTAATTTTATGTCCAAAAATGGGTCTCATTCACTGATATAAAATTAAGAAGATTGAACTTCAAGTCTAAAAGTTAAAAATTGTGCCTTTAATCAAGAGATAACAATAACTTGGAAAAGACCTAACAATGTGAATATATAACTATTATTTAGAAAAGGAAAAGCAAAGAAAAGCATCAGGAATGACAGAAATCCATGTGCTGTATCAACTGGCACATGAGTAAGTAACTAAATAAAGTCATGAAGTTATCAGCAAGTCATTCAATTGTGGGCTCTGAGAAAGAGAAGAGCTCTCAAGAAGTCTTACAATCTAGTGTTTTTGCCTTCAGGAAATAGGATATCTCACCTTCTTTCACTTCTATCCCTCGGGCTACTTGGAAAGATTCAAAATGGATTATATGGTTTGAGGTCAACAAGTTACTGAGTTCTACAGTGTGGCATGGATTGAAGTAGTGACAGGGTCACAAGAATAGACCTCTGCCTAAGTGGGAGACAGACACATGAACAGATAATCACACTCCATGATATCAATTGGCAGAGCAGGTAAGAGCTGTGTTCTGAGATAAAAATTCCCTTTCTGTTTTGTTTAGGTTTTACGATGTCAGATTAGGTGTTGTAAGTGGCAATACCATGAGGAAGTTCTGTCAATGGCAAGAAGAGAGAAAATGTAGAAGACAGGTCTGTTTAGAAAATGTTCATTTGGGTATTAGAATGTTTGTAAGAAAAGGAACAGACTTGAGGAAACGAAGACAAGTAGGTGAGAAAGAGAATACCTGACTAGAAAAGAATGAGAACATGCCTCTTAGCCTGCAGTGGTGTCGCTCGCCTTTAATCCTAGCACTCAGGAGGCAGAGGACTGTGGATCTCGGTGAGTTTGAGGCCAGCCTGGTCTACAGAGTGAGTTCTAGGACAGGCTCCCAAGCTACAGAGAAACTCTGTCTCAAAAAAATAATAAAAAAAGAAAAGAAAATACACCGCTTGTCAGGTTTATTCTGTTTTTGTTCATTTTATCATTTCTTTATTAAAACATACTGTGCAATAACAATTGACGTGAAAAGAGGTCTTGACTTTGAGAGTGGGGAGGTTACATGGGAGAGTTTAGAGGGAGGAAAGAGAAGGGAGAAATGTTGCAATTAAAATACAATTTCAAAACCAAACAGCAGAAAATCCGTAAATTACAGAGAAGTGTCTTGTAAGGTCCATGTTGTAGTAAGGAATACTTTCAGTATTCTTGAAGCTTTCCTTGCTCTTTCTAGTTACTATAAACCTTTAACTGTAACTTGCTCATTATAAATATTAGTGTTGTTTGCTTTAGATTTTCCTTCTTTCTGCCTTTCTTTTCCTTTTTTTGAGTTTTGAGATATTGTTTCCCTTTGAGGCTAAGGGGAGCCTTGAACTTGTGAATCTCTAGCCTTCCCTTTCCAACTGCTACCATTGCCTTCTGGTTTTCTTGCTTTGGACACTCTATAACTATAATTAGAATAATTTTTTTCAAGACAGGGTTTCTCTGTATTGTTTTGGAGGCTGTCCTGGAACTCCCTTGGTAGACCAGGTTGGCCTCGACCTCACAGAGATCCGCCTGCCTCTGCCTCCTGAGTGCTGGGATTAAAGGCATGTACCACCAATGCCTGGCTACAATCATATTTTGGACTCTTTTTTTCTATTTCACATGTATGTCTGTAATTTATGTGCAATCTATGAAGCAATAGACAATCACAGTTTATTTTTCATGTTAAATAAGTTTGGGTGGTTTATCTTTAGAGTACTAATAGTACTAATTTTTTTTTTCTAGAGGATGAAGAGATGGCCCATTGGTTAAGAGCACTTGGTTCTTTTGCACAGGATCTGAGTTTGATTCCCAGAACCCAAATCAGGTGGCTCACAACCATCTGTAACCAAAATTTCAGAGGATCCAGCATCCTCTTCTGGCCTCCACAGGCACTTAAAACCTATGTGGTATACATACATACACATAGGCACTAAATCATACGCACTAAATAATAAAACAATATTATAGTTCACAAACTGTTTGTAAGTTACTTGGTATATATACATTAGCTCAACATTTAGGAGTGAAACACTGGGTCACAGGCAATGCTTTATGGAATTTTCAGTACATTTTCTCCAGTATTTGACCAGAGTACACTTAAAAATCGGCAATGTTCGCGAATTCCAGTGGCAACCGAACACTTGGTAGTACCTGTGGCAGCTGAGGAAATCATATGAGAATGTGCATTGTTGACATGGGTGTGGCAAAGCCTCCTCCTAAAGAAGCTCAGAGGGAAGGCAAAGTCTTTTTCTGCCAAGTGTGAATCTTGGCAGCCTGCAAAAAACATAGCAACTGCTGCTGCTTCTTCCTGCATGCTTGAAGCCTGAGGCTGCTCCCTAGAGAGGCCCGCCTACCTAGACCAGCAAACCTCTTTCCCTGTGCTGAATGTAATAGCCATGCTGAGTTCTCCTTTTGTGTGATTGGTGCCCCTCCATCAGAGTGAGCACAACCCTGATTTCAGCTTTTCTGTACACGGATCTGTGCTTGTCATTTCCTCACAACCCGAGTCAGATTTCCACGACCAAGCCATGCAGAACACGGCAAAGACCATGTTGTGAATCTTTTCCAACTCAGACATTCTTGTGTGTGTGTGTAGTAGTTGCTCACTGGTGATGATTTACTCTTCACTGGAAGTAATTATGAGGTGACAACACATCCTGAAAATTCACACACCTCTGTGTCTGTGTGTGTGTTTCAGTTTATAGTCTTTGTTAATTTTTAGCATAGTTTGTTGTTCTCTTTAATTTTTCAGACAAGCAGTCTTTAACAGACACACTACAAATACTTTCAAGTATTTCTCCTAAAAACACCTTAGTTTTAATGTTGCACAAACTTAACCAAGCTTTTCCTTCAGAAATAAGCGCTTCTCAAAGTTAATTTCTTAAAAAATATGTCTGTCTACTTCTGGGCCACAAAATTGTTTGCATGTTGTTTTCTGAAGTTGTGCCATTCACTTCTATATTAAGTTCTATGAGTCACCTGATTTGAGTTTTGGGTGCTGTATGAGGCAGGCTTTAGCATTTATTTTCTAGGTGGAGGATCCACTAAGCACTATTTAGTCTGCTGAGTTTGTTTTACTGTAGCAGTAATTTTACCTTCACTTAGGCTTAATTATGTATGTGTAGGGTCAAAAGTAGGTATTTTTTCCAATTCTGCTGGTATTTTTGCATGACCTACTCTGGACTACATTGTTTTTATTATTCAGCTTTATAATTACTTCCAACATGTAGCAGCATAATCCTTAAACACTTGTGTGTTCTTTAATTGTCTTTGTGATTCTTAGTCTTTTTAATTCCCACGTACTTTTAGAACCAGTTTGAGAGCAAACACACACACAAAAAAAAAAGGCTGTCAAAACTTCAGTTCAAATTGCAATGACTCCAGAGATCAATTTTGGGGGATTCAATATAAGCAATCTTGAGTCTTCCAGTCAATGAAGATGGTATATCTTTTAAATATATATATATATAATGATATATAAAAGATGTTTTTTAAAACAATATTTTTGGCACATGAAATGTTTTTATAAAGTATCTTGTAGATAGGAACCTAGATTCACAATATTCAAGCAATATTTTAGTGTAACTTCCAGATATATAAATACATCAGTGAAGATATTGTTTATGTTTTGCAAGCTTTTAGATCATGTCACCTCTTCTTGCCTTAGTGTCCCAGCTTAGTCCTGAGGAGACATGGTAAGACCAGTTTCTGTTTTTTTGCCTTGATTCAGAGAAAATTTTCACTATTTTGTGATTGAGATCGAAGTTCACTGTGGCTCTTTTTCATGTGTTTATAGGTGGTTTATTTTGGAGCCTATAACTTTCTGTTTCTACTTTGCTTGGAGTTTTAACCTTAGTGGCTACTAAAGTTTATAGTATTTTATCTGTATCTGGTTCATCACGAGGTTTTTATTCTTTCATTCATAATGTTATGATCATTTTTAATGGTAAACTAACTTTATGGCTGGAGAAACTGCACAGTGAGTAAAGTCGACATTAAGCCCCAAACCAGAGTTTTATTCCTTGGACCTACATTGTGGAAGGGGAGAAACATATTTTCCTTGTATTTCATACTGAATTGATTTTTTGCCAAAAAGAGCAATTGGTTTATAATTTTTCTATATTATAACATTTTGATCACTTGTTGGCATCATGTTCTCGGCAGCCTGGGAAACACGTTTGGGGCACTATCCTCTGTCTTGTTCTCTGGGTCAGATTTTGAAAATCCAATACTTTCTTTTTTTATCATTTTTTATTTTAATTTTAAATAGCTTGTTTTACATGTCAATCCCAGTTCCTTCTCCCTCCCCTCCTCCCGCACTCCCCTCCCCCCCACCCTCCCACCCTATTGCCAAATCCTTCCACATAGGGGATATCTAGAGTCTGTCATTTTACTCTGGGTAGGGTCCAGGCACTCCCCTAAGAGTCCAGGCTGAGAGAGCATCCCTCTTTGTGTTATGGGCACAAGATGTCTGTTTGTATTCCAGGGATAGACACTGATCCACAGCTCAGGGCCCCATAGGTTGCCCAGGCCTTCTCGCTGACACTCACATTTGGGGGGTCCAGATCAGTCCCATGCTGGCCTCCCCACTGTCAGTCTGGGGTCCAAGAGCTCTCCCCTGTTCAGATCAGCTGTCTCTGCTGGTTTTGCCAGCCCATTCTTTGCCAATTTGCTCATCACTCCTCTCTCTCTGTCACTGGGTTCCTTGGGTTCAGTTCAGTGATTAATTGTGTGTTTGCCTCTGCTTCCATCAGTCACAGGATGAAGGCTCCCGGATGGTTATAGACATCAAGTTCATTATCAGGAATGGGCATTCGAGGTGGTCTCTCCACTATTGCTTAGCTTGCCAATTGGTGTTATCCCTTTAGATCACTCGAGGTCGCTCTGGTGCCTGATCTGTATTCGATCCTATGATTACCTCTTCCCCCTATTCTACCCCCACCCCCTCAACTTCCTGTTCCCCCATGACCAACTCTCTTCCTCTTCACCCCCTCTCTTCTTCCCAGGTCCCACTCCCCCCCACTCCTCGCCATGTTCCCCATCCATTCAGAGGATCTTGTCTCCATCCTCTTCTCTTGGGTACTATGCATATATGCATATCTTTTAGGTTCTTTCCTGTTTCCCAGACTCTCTATCAGTGGAAGTGCTGAGGCACTGAAAGAACTCACCAGTGAAATCTCCATTTTTTTTGGTGGGGTGGTTTTGTCATTATCAATACAGATTTTAATAGATAAAATAGTTATTGTTTCTATTTCTTATTGAATCAACTGTGTATTCAAGGATTTGCTTTTTATTTAGATTAAAAGAGAAAATATAGTACAGAATATTTGAATTCAATAATACTTTTTTATTTTGAAAGAAGTGGCCATGAGTTTTAATAAAGAAAAAAGTGGACCAGGAGAAAGACCTTTCTCAAACCTCCCTGGAATAAAAGCAGTGTCCACATAAACAGTAGTAGCTGGTTAAAGTGCACTTAATAGTTAGCTGTTGACACCGAGGAAAACATCCCAAGGACTAATGGTCCCCAAACAGAAACCACTTATTTGTCACTCGAAGTTTGAGCTTAGGAAACCTTGTCTGGGTTCACTTGTCTGGGCTCACATCGACTCTCGGCTCACTGTATCTGTGGCTAGTTGGGCTGGCCGGGCTTGATTGACTTGTAGATGGGAGGTTAGTGGTTTTTTTCATCACTGTCAGAGTGATAATCCCTGTGAACTTTCATCCCCTGGAAAGCTTGTCTGGGCTGTCCTCGGAGCAGTCACTGAGGTCCAAAGAAGACAGAGCAAGTACCCAGTGCTTAAACACCTTTTAATCTTCGACAAGCTAGGACCATCATCTGTACCTGGGCACTGGACAGCTATGAATGCAGAATTCTGTAGGTTTACATTAGAAACCCTCCTTTCGGAGCTTATTTTCCCTTAAATAGATGCTGGGGATTGGGTGATTTGTGTCCCTAATTAGTAGCTATTGGACACTCTCTTGCTTCTGAAGCTGCCTTGAACAAGAGGACCATCAGTGTAACAACCAACCAGGTTCCCTTTATGCCAGCACATTTGGAACACTCCACGGATGCTTCGAAACATCCATGCAGGAGATTGCTGCTGATTGCTCTGGCTCCTGAAGTTACAGCCCCAGCCAAGGCTGTTTGATACAGTTTGTACCAGAATGCTGGAATCATAAACCAAAAGGTTTTAAGTTTCCGTGGACCTACAGTCAGACAGACAGACAGTATTATGGCATGGGAGACTCTGATGAGACAGAGTTGATGCTTTTATTTTTTTTAAAATGTGTGTGTGTGTGTGTGTGTACTTGCAAGTGCAGGTCTCACTAAGAGACCAGGCTAGTTGATACCCCGGGAACTGGAGTCACAGGCAGTGTGTAGCTGCTGATGCAGGTGCTAAGAGCCCACTTGTGAGTTCTTTAGAAGTGCTCCTCTCCAGCTGTCCTGCCTTTTCTTGCAATTCTCAGAGGAAGGTGAGATTTCATGCCAAATAATTAGTGACTGGCCCACAGCAGGGGCCTGCAGTCAACTGGTCTCTGATTCCCTAATGGTAGGAGAGGGAAGGAGAGATGGCTGAGTAATAGGTGGGGAAAGCAGAAAAGAAGGGTCACATCTAGTTAGGGTGTCCATACTATTAAGCTAGTTCTCTGCTGTCCTTGTGGTCTGCTGGCTTGATTCTGTACATTTCCCTGAGCAAGTGGGAAAGATGCCTGATGTTCTCCTGGGATCTGGGCAGTGCAGTCTGTTCGAAGGAAGGTCACAATTCACAAACAGGGTCTCCTTAAGGGGCTTGTTATTTTCTTTACTGCAGCTGTAAGAAAGAGGTGGCTGCAGGGGAATATGCCCTGATCAGCTCCTAGCCCCAAAGCCAACACAAGCATCAATGAACCCTATCCACCTGGGTCAGAAGGGGAGCATGCCCCCTGGTGTAAGAACTACAGTGATTGGTATTAAGGGCAGAACATGTGATTGGTACAGGATGTGAGCCTTCATGACTATGATTAATCTAAAACGATTGACTGTGGTTGGTTTGTCCAAACATTCTTTGGGTTATTAAGCAGGCTGGGTCGTTTCTGTCAATGAACTGGCTGGAAGATGCTATCCTAGCTAATTCTCCTAGTGTTGTAACTTCAGATCCAAACAAAACTTTTCTCCAGTGGTCTTTCCTTGTTATTTTCAGTACTGCAGGCTGCACTGACACAAGAAAAAAAAGGACAGCATGAGAGATGGAGATGGAAGCACGTTGTCTCAGTGTGTGGGTTCAGACAACAGTGCTTGTCCAGAGCTGCTGTTGGTCAGTATACAACCAGAAGGGGTGCCTCCCAAAGTCCAGACGACTCTCTACAGCTCAAGAAAACCCTACAACCTCTGACAGGCTTGAAGCTGAAGACCTAAAGAGTACACCAGACCTAATCCTGTGGGGGCCCCATGTACCATCTAGTGGTTTGACAGCTGAGGATTCCAGGGACATCAGATGAGGGACTAGAACCAGACACGTGTTTGGTGTCCCTGAAGGCCTGATATTTCCCTGTTTCTGATCTCTGATGCTAAGACTCCGGAACAGCTTAAGTGTACATTTGTGAGTCCTGGGCCTCTGTTTTCTGAGTACAGAGTATCTGCACCTGGTTCTTGAGAGGTGATTCGGGTTTGGTTGCTTTGAGAGCATGCCCAGTGACTGGTATCTGGTTTCCATTGTCCCGCAGGACCTTCATGCATCCCTGTTACTCCCTTTCCAGTGCAGAGCACTGCCAGCCTCCTCTTGACTGCTGAAGTGCCTTATTTGACTGCTGCAGTCAGCACAGGCCTCAGGCCAGGCCAGCGTGACACCCACGGACCTGAGCCTACTTGGCAACTCTAGTGTGGCACCTGCTGCCACTGACTACCTACTGATTTTGCCTGAGGATCCCATCCACCTACCAGGATCCGGCCTCTGGTGGTAAGAGATGTCTGTTGTCTGAATGGTCATAGCAGTGACATTATTCAGCTGCCTGTTCCAGCTCCTGAAAGCTGTCCTGACAAGGGCAGGCACCCACAGTTTTCCTGACAGACAGCACTGACAACAGAAGGAACAACTAAGCAGGTCTGGAGCAACCAGGCCAGGACCAAGGGTCATGGAAGAAGATAGATGATTAGTGAAAGTGGAAAACAGATAAAATGCTACAGGAACCAAAGGAAGGAAGCTGTAGCCCCTCCAGGGAGTGACGGCAGCTCTCAACCTGGACTTTGAGACCCACAACCCTCACAGCTGAAATACTGGGCACTTAGAAGAGTCAAGAATCCTAATAGCTGAGGTTGCATATTATAACTATACTACAGTTGCATACTACAACACTAATGAGTACCAAGGTCCGCTGGTTTTACCTGCCATCCACACTGCCAAACACTGAGGGGGAACAAAAGCTGCTAGAACTGAGCATTTGAGGGGCTCCCTGTCTATCCATGATTTCTACTCAGTTAGAACCTGCAGCCAGATCATTAGTGACGCTTATGTTAACAGTGGTCAATCAGTTTCTCCTAACCCAATGGCCAACAGTCAACTTGCCTTGGTGTGGCAGTAGCTGAAAGTCTGTGGATAGAGGGAGGCATCAGCAAAGTGATCTGCCAACCAGTGTTTGAGAGACAGTTGAAGTCCTAATTCCTTCAGAGGCAAAGATGATTTATAACCAGCTATAACTCAAGATAAGCTAACCTCACTTAAAAGTCACCCACACAATTCCTACCGTGGCACTAAAGAACAAATTTGGGTGTAGCTGAAAGAAGACAATCTGCATCCCAATAAAAAATGAATTTAAGTCAATATATGTCATAAGAGATGCAAATTTATGCAAATTATCCATGACTTAATTTTAGTAAAAGATGGTTGGTCTAAGTCTTTGGGGGGCTTGGAAAGAAAGACAAATTTAAGTATATTAGCAATGTATGTACTCAGAGGAAAGCAGGAAGGGCTGCAGGAGGTGAGAGTGGGGAGGGCCTCATGATGGAAAAGGGAATGGAAGTCACATACACATACATGCATGTACACACATATATGCACTCATATGCACATATGTGTATACAAATGCACACATGTATGCACAACACACATATACACATACATTCAAATACACCCCCCACAGTATAAATGTTTAAATGCTGCATAATGACTATTTTAGAAGGCATATGATTTGCAGACTTTGTTTTTTAAAATGAGTTTGTATCTTGTAAACTGTCAAAGAAAAAGGAAAAAAAAGTATTAAAAGGATTTTGGAAAAATTACAATGAGAGAATCTTTTTCCCCCCAGGGAAGTATGATGTTAGGTTTCATTTCTCTTCACAATGTGTTAAAAGTTTCAAAAAGTGGTTGTCAGCCTTTGTTAATTGCTGGCTACGTAATGGATCTACAGCTACTTTCTCCCAAACATACAGCATGTATGCCACATTGGAGGTGGGGGTGGAGGGTCAAGGAGCTGTGCCTTGAGGCAGAGGTAGTGGTCTCGAGGAGAAAGGGAGAAGCCTCCAGAAGGGCAGGTGATTTGTATGGCTACTTGAGCAGCTGTGGGCCTGGGGCAGCATCACTGGGACCCTCAGACCTAATGAATCGAGCTCTGGAGTTGACTTTTGGAGATGATGTTTTTGAAATGCTTTAGCTGAGTCTGTTACTTTTGAAGTATGAGAACACAGAGTCAGGGGACGCACAGACAATGCTGAAAAATAAGGTGAGGTCAAAGAGGGAAGAAGAGCTTTTTTTCCTCCTTTCTACACCAGGGACTCGTGTATCCAACAGTTATTAACTATTTTCTAGTTCATGATTATGCGTGACCAAAGGATCTGAGCATTTTCATCACAAACCTGTTTCGTTCTTCCCACTCTCCTGTCTAGAGCAGGATGTCTCAGCATGGCACTGTAGGCAGCTTGTGCCAGATAATTTGTCATGGGAGGCGATCCTGTTTGCAGCAGGGTTTTAGCAGCCGCATAGGCCTCTACCCACTCGATGCTATTAGCATTCTCTCATTAGCAACAAGCAAATATTATGTAGGCACAGTCAAATGTCCCCTAGGAGGCAAAATCATCCCAGTTGAAAATCACCAGTTGAAAAAAAGATCAAAACCCAAGTAAGGCATACTTATTAAGTAATAGTATATTTCCTTGTTTTTATTAATTCAAACATATATAACTGGCAATTAGAACACGGGAAGGTAGGGCTTCTTGGCTCCATGTTCCACCACAGGTGGCTGGTCTCTAATATGCTGACCATGAGTGGTGGTAGGAATTCTTTAAAATTTTTTCTGTCACAATGAATCATAGACAATCTATTTGTTATTCAAATATCAAATGTAGTATATAAAGTGATCAGTAATTTGGTGAAGAGTATTCAATAAAACATACTGCTATAATCCATGTTGGTTCTACTTAATTTTAGTAACAATCCAAATTACAAGATATGTCCATTGTTTTCAACAGCCTTGTAGATAAAAAATTGCAGAAAACCAACATCTTCTTTTAAGATTCCTTTAAGTTCAGCACTCTTGGAGTCTATTTACATGTATCTCCAAGATCTCAAATTTCTTCTGATCTCATGAAAATCATAAATGCTTTCCTTAGGAAAATACACATGTATGTATCATTTTTCCAGGTTCATAATGTTTAAGTCTCAGTCTAAAACACCATAATCATTATATCAACAGCATAGAATTTATTTACAGCTAGGGAAGTAGGCAGGGAAGGCTGACAGGCTCTTTGCAAAAAGACAATTGAGGTTGACACAGCGAGAGTGAAGATGTCACTCTTCAACCCTGAACTAGTAAATGCTGGAATGAACATTTTAACATTAGTTTGGTGTGGCAATAAAGGAGAGAGGCTGTGACAGAATTCTACTGGAACAGCAAGAAATAAAAACAAACAAACAAACAAACAAACAAACCCAAACATGTCAAAAGGGACACCTAAGAGGAGGCAAGCCTTGTTCTGTGGGGGACAAGCAAAGATAAAAGTGGGGCCAGAAAATGAAATTTTAAATGCATGCGAGGAGACAGAGATTGTATTAGCATTGTCAGTATACTATAGGAGAGTGTTATGTACACTTTTATACAAGTGAGACATGGCAACAGAGAAACTGCTAATTAACTAGTTGCTGCTTGCAATAACCACACTGAATGAAGATGTTGACAGAGTTATGTCATACACAAAGAACCCTTCAGAGTTAGTAACATGCTTGCCACACAAGTATGAGGACCTCAGTTTGGGTCCCTAAACCCACATATGAAGCCATGTACAGTGGTGCATGCTTATAATCTCAGTGTTGTGGAGATAGAGGCAGATCTCTGAAGCTAGCTAGTCCAGCCAAATGAGTGAGTTCTAAGTTCAGTCAAAGGTCCCATCTCAAAAAATTAACATGGGCATCCATTGAGGAAGATACCTCATATTGACTATGGCTTCCTTACAACTCATATGCATATGATCACAAACAAACATTTCCACACACATAGAAAAAATTTAAAGTAACAGGAGGTTGGAGAGATGGCTTAGCAGGTAAGAGCATGTACTGCCTCTTGCAGAAAACTGGAGTTTGTTCCCAGCACCCATACTGGGTGACTCACAACAGCTTGTAACTTTAGATCCAGGGGATCCAATACCTTTTTCTGGACCTCACAGGCATCTGTACTCATGTGCACAGACCCATACAGATACCCCCAACATAGGCACACATACATACATATAATGAATAAAAAGGTAGTAATGGGTTCTAAAAGAGTAGGGATTATATGCCCTGGTACCAGGGGTCCAACAGAGCAGTCTGTACTAACACTATCATGATCTAGGAGTAAGCAGTGTGAGTGACTATCAACGTGGAGAATTTCCTGTGACCATAAACTTCTCTGCCAACAACTCAAGGCTTTTGAGAATCTAAAGCAATCTGCAACTGTCTTCTCCATCTCAGTGGGAAAGGCCAGAGAAAGAGGCAGTTGTTAGTTTGGGTACACAGATCAACAAATAAACAGCAAGGATAGAGCTGGAAGCCTCTACCTTTATGTAACAACATGAACACACAGATATGGACATCTAGAAATTCTGATGCAAAGATCAACTACAAAGCAGGGGCTGTTTTAATACCTGTGTGTGTGTGTGTGTGTGTGTGTGTTTGTGTGTGTGTGTGTATTTCATTATCCACTCTTTTTAGCCTTCTGAGTGCTATAATCACTGACATGTATTCTCATGCTTTGCTTCTCTTTAATGCTTTTAGAGAAAGTATGGGGCCATAATAAAATATTGGTTGGTGTGCTAAAATCTCAGTAATACTTTTGTTACTTTAATATTCCTAACAACTCTCAAGGTAAAGTGGCTCCTTGGGGACGTGGAACATCACTCACTTATATTTGTATTTCTCATCTCATCCCACAGTACCTGTTTACTTGTTTGTTCCTTTCATCATGGAGGCAATGGGATTTCAGAAAGAACTGAGCTTTAAATGCTTTCATGCTAGTTAG
Source organism: Mesocricetus auratus (assembly GCF_017639785.1). Classification (NCBI taxonomy): domain Eukaryota; kingdom Metazoa; phylum Chordata; class Mammalia; order Rodentia; family Cricetidae; genus Mesocricetus; species Mesocricetus auratus. The sequence continues at coordinate 45,362,415 of NW_024429184.1, read as the reverse complement.
CTGAAGAACACAGACTAGAATGCAGGTGACCTGAATCACTCTCTAGAGAATGTTGAGAGGTTTTTGCCTTGGATGACAGCCTGTTTGGTCCTGGAGTTAGGACTGGGAGTCATAAGGGTGCATAATAATGCCTATAGAACAGCCCCAAACTCCCTGAACCATCGTCTTCATGTCCTAGAAAACTGCTCTGTAGGTAAGTACTTGGCAGAGGGTCCACTCTTGGTAGTTCTTCAGTAATTGTTCACCTTGAGACTATCTTTTAAAGATAGTTCTTTGATGTAAATAATAAAGATAATCACTTCCTGCAATTCAGTGCCCCACATGTGCCTGCTGTACCAGCAGGGAAAATTGGGCCTTTACCTGGTAACGGGTCCTGGAATTTCTCAAGTGGAAGATTAAAGTTCATGGGAGGTATGTGTGTTGGGGTTAGGAGAAATTGCAGGAAGGCTGCATATAGGTAAGTAACTGGATAAGACTCACCACTGTCAAAATTATAAAATAAATGTTTTCTGAGCACCTCCAAAAACACTTGCACTCTTCTTTAATTTCCCTGCTTTGACTTCTCTTTTAGTCCCCCCTTAGGAAATTTTCTTACATCAATGATTTCTAGTCCATCTGTACATATGGCAGGTGGACCTGGTTCTTGTGAGTTGATTCGTCTTGGACTTGCATCCTGGCTGGGGCTTTGGGACACTGGGATGTCTCTGTACCTCTTACAGCCACTGCTGTGTGTCCTCAGCAGCCAAGGGGAAGAGTTTTACTACTGAACTCATACCACTGTAAGGACTACAGGAACAACCACACGAAACGTTTAATGTCATGCCTGCCACAGCATGGGCCTACTGCATTTTGTTTTATTAGTAGTACTGCTTATTGTAATTTATTAAGATTTTAACCTATGTTTATATGTGTGCATCTCAGTTGGTATGTGCATGCAAGCACAGGTACCTATAGAGGTCGGGAAGTGTTTTCAGATACTCTGGACCTGGACTCTATTGGGAACAACTGGACTGGGTGCTGGGAACCCAAATCGAATCCTCTGCAAAAGCAGTATAGCTATTAACAACTGAGATACAGGAGGCTTTAGTTATAAAATTTTGCCCTCTAATGGTGTACTGTAAAACACTGTCTTCTGTAAAGAGTTCACGTGGAAGCAGGTGAAGAAGTTTTAAGAGAAATAAGATCCTTTGGATGGATTCTTTGAGTGTGCCCCATTCTGCCAAGGCATACTGCTAACTTGTATAGGGAACCATGATGCTCACACTGAAAATGATCACCAAGTAGGTATGTATTCACAAAATACAAAATTATAGACTCTGTGAAGAGACCGTATCTCAGTTCAGGACCACTTGAAATGATAGGTGTCGTCTCAGCTGTTAGTGAATACAGGTTGAAGGAAAGCATAGTTGCTGTTTTAACTGTGTGCCTACTCTTATCCCAAGCAAGAAGCACTGAACCTGAATGCGATTGGAGCATTCACGGGTTCACAGAGCATGGGTGGCTTTCTCTCTTACAGCAGAGGCTGTTTGGTGAGGGTGATATGACTCCTGGGCTGATGTATTTTTCTTTTCCCTGTACCTAGAAAAATGCATGACACCACAGCTTTTAATTAATATTTGTTGAACTGGGTCAAAATACTTAACCTGTTATTTTGATTGTTTGGTGGGATAATTTTTGCATTTGTGAACTGAATACAAAACTGGCTGTTCCCGCAAGAGGTGTGATTATAGCTTTCATGTATAAATATGAACATTCCACGGTCTTCAGTGTGTCTGGAGAGGTACTGTTTAAGTCTCGGTGGTGGTAATGGCAGTGTATATGGCAGCAAGCCAAGTGCAATTGAGAAGGCAGAGAGAGGGAAGCAAGCCTGTAATCAGAGGAATCTGACAAGAGTCATTGGAAACCAAAGTTTGATGTCAGATTCTGATTCTGAGAGTAATTATACCTCCTTACAAGAGTCTTGAAGCAGTCAGGGGTTGAGAAGGCCTTATTTTTGTCTGATTCTCACCTGGCCCACGTATATTAATTTGCAACGTCTGGGCCCATGAACAGACCATCAACTCCCTTAATCAAAGATATTACCCCACCATCCAGGATAAAGAGAAACATAGTATTTGGGTGGCAAATGTTATATATACAGCACTGTTATTACCTTATATTTGTGATGTGTTAAAAGTACCCCTAACCAAGCCATTTTGTATATCTGCGTCTCTTGAATGAAGAGTGATTGATATAATTGGCTTCAATTCTTTATGTAATGGCTAGGATACTTAGATATGGAGTAAGATAGGAGAAATTTCAGTTCTCATGGCTTCTGGTTTTGGCAAGTTACCTAAACATTGCTATGTCTATAGGACTGAAGTTAGGATGAAAGAATTAACACAAAGGGCTTTCCACAGCACCTGACTTTGGTGGTAGCTATGAGCATTATTGATAATGATAGCAGTATGACCACAGTAATCGTAACAGTAGAGACACAGATCAGATGTGGCACCCAACCTCACTGAAACAAATAGTAAGTCGATCAGTTGGAGAGGACAGAAACCTAGAGTTCAAGATGCCTGAGTCATTGGTAGGAGAAGCAATTCCTGTATTTCTTAGGTATTTTGACTTAGAAGTGTCTAATTGGCCTTTTCAGTGTGAAAAGAAAGCTGGTTTTGGAAACCATAAGGGATGTAGTTAAAGAGGTCACTATTGGGAAATACTATTAGTGATTTACAATTTAGAGAATTGGATAATAAACCACCCCTTTTAGCTCTTACAGTTTTTTCAGTCTGGTTTAATTTCTATCTCATCTCAGAGTTAGCGTAGACAGTAAAGGGATACAAGCTCTTCCTTCTGGTTGGGTTTGTCTTCATGAAGGTTCTACCTCATTTAAACCTCTTGCTCAGAAGTTTCTTCTTTCTAATATTAACAGCAAGGCTTTCCAAAGGTCATTGAAAAGACCAAACAGAAGGTAAACTGGGATCTCACAAGGAGGTTCTTCCTTCATCGATTACCTTGACATGTCCAGTTTTATCAAGAATGCTTGCAAGGTATTCCAACTGGCACCTAATCATATACAATGGTGTATGGTACAATGGTTCATGGTACATATTTTCCCATTAGATCATAAACTTCCTGAAGGCAGTTGACTTCATTGTAGCTTTTAAAAATCACCTACAGGATTTGGTTCAATCATTTATGAGTGAATATTCAGTAAATATGTTTTCTGTGTATAAAATGCCTGTTCACTTGGACATTAGAAATGCCTTCTTGAAATCTTATAGTGCTATACTATGTCCTTACTTCATCAGATATTTTGGAGGTAAAGATATTTCCATGTGCTATCACAATCAGAATGATTTTTTAAAGACAAAACTAGTGGGTGTCTTAGAGGATAATTAAATGTTGATGTTCTCAGTAAAGCCACAGTAAACTTAAAATAAGACTCCAAACTTATGGAAGGGATTGTAGGAGTATTTTCTTCCTTAGTCGATTATAAAAATGCTTTTGAATTTTTTAAATTTCCTAAACTTGGTTATACGATTTTGGACCTTTGTTACTTGAGAAGAACAAGTTTCTGTTGCATGAATATGAATATCTCCCCTGTACACAGAACAAACAGCTATGACTTGGTGGGGACCCAGGGGCTACAGACCCACAGGCTGCAGTTCCCTTGCAGGTGCAGGGTCTTGTGAAGGTAGTGAGAGACAGGAGCAGTTGACAGACACTTAAATGTGTTTGTACAAATTTCAAATCCAAAGGATATTGCAAGTAAAATAGTGAATTTTAGTTGTTAGAAAGTCTCTGTGTTGGCAATACTTGAAAAAAAGTGCTTCACTAACTGACTTCTAACTACAACAGATTCTGCAGCAATTTTCGTGCTATGCTGAATCGTTTCAGTCAGTCTTCTTGACCATCTCATGTTTATTAATATGAGGCAAGCGAGGTCCCTAATTAAGTAGGTAGAGAACAGAGGGCTTAAAACCAACCTGGGTTGACTCACGTAGCTTCAGTCTTAAACTGTTTGCCATATTGTTTAGGGAAACTGAGGCTTAAGCAATGGTGTACCACCCATTCCACAGCCCCCGCTCAAAACTGAAGCTCTGGGTTAACTGCTCAGTGAATATTTGCCAAAGTAGTGGGACTGGGCTCCATTTTGAGTGCACTTACACCAACACAATTTCATAGGCTGCTTGCTTGACTAAGCATCTAACTGAAAGTAATCCTTTCAATGTGAGTTCAGATCTTCCTTTCACTTATCCAGGAACTTTGGCTTACCTAGGAATAGATGAGCCACTCTGGGGGCTTCCATGGGCTGTTCGTATACTGTACCATTCAGAAAACTCTAAACATGTACAGTTGTTTCTTTTTCATTATGCTTCCATGTCCTAGTCTATAAAGTTTGCATAGTAGTAGTAATTCTCTCATACATCTTCCTGAGAAATGAAAACAACCCAATAACACATATTAAATCCCATCCAAGAGTGTAGAGTTTATATAGACAAATTTATCACATTAAAATAAAATCATGTATTTATATAGACTAATTTATCACATTAAAATAAAAATCAGTGTTAAAGAGAAGAGATGAAGTGGCTTACATACTGGTTAAGGCACAATGTCACATAACAAAAACTAATACAAACCAAAAACTAATGTAAAACCAACTAACCAATCTAAGAACCAAAATCAACTGAAAACAAACTGGGATACAATAGTTATTCCAAAGTGGGGTAATTCTGGTGAACAGTCCCATAACGCCACAGAATAATGGAAAGGCTCTGTGGCTAGGGGTGACCAGACAAGAATGAAAGAATAAAACTAAAACCTTCTGCCATTCTTATCTGTCTCTTTGGAGGCCTGAGTTCCTACATAGGTTAGCAGTGGACTTATGTGAGGTGGACCCATTGTGTTTGGAAATGTTCCATGGGCAGTATGAAGAATGCAGTGTATGGATAGGACAATATAGCTTAGCCAATTTTGTTGATTATTTGTTTCCTCTTCCAATACTTATTTTTCTGTGTGACCATGGGCCAATCTTTAGCTTTTCTAATTACCATTTTTCATATCTCTAAAACTAAATAATGTTACATTCTTCATCAATGTTCAGGAAAGAATGAAGGATTGTATTCCACACTGCTCTCACAGAGTTAACATATGGTTTGCCAGAAACATTTTCTTAAGAAAGCTAGCCACAAAGCTTATTCTTATTAGGGAGAGGAAACAATGAAATACCACAGTCAAAGGCCAAGTCTGAGCTCAAAGCGGATACTGCAAAAGCCAAGTTTCAAGCCAATCAAAACATAAATCCGGGTATGATAGTTTAAATTTCAAAGGTATTCTGCTATTTGAGAGCATTGTGTGCTTTGATACTGGCAACACGGTTTACGTTAAAGCAAAGCAAGCAACTGCTCTATTAAAAACACAGAAATTTCAATCTAAGTTGTAACTGAAAAAGGATTTAAAGAAATCACTTATAGCTGTGTGCACTTATAGATGTATTGACAATGAGGTGCAGATTTTTACCAAGCTGGGAATTAAAATATATTGTTAATTGCTGTGTTGTATGAGTGTTGTAGAATGAAATGCAAATACAGACCATAGTTACTGTCCCAGCCAAAGTTACCTCCTAGACATTGATTGATTACTTATGGATCAATAGCATTTAAAGATGTCCCATAAGCAATAATTCTTCAGAGAAAGGAGGCAACTAGTAAGAGCTACTTATATAAACTAGAGTAGCTAAAGTGCTATTGCAAATTCAGTTAAGATGTCATGGCTCAAATTCAGTTAAAGTTTATTCTAACCCCCATATAACAGAAAAAGCAAGCTCTCAACTCAGCAAGGGGATTATGCTTTTCCGAATAATTTGGTGCTGGAGGTAGATGTAAGAATTACCTCTTTAGCATAGTATGCCCTGGGTGTCACCATTCTTGCCCATTTGAAGAGAAATTTATGGCTCAGAGGTTAAGAGTACTGGCAGCTCTTCCAGAGGTCCTGAGTTCAATTCCCAGCAACCACATGGTGGCTCACAACCATCTGCAATGAGATCTGGTGCCCTCTTCTGGCCTGCAGGCAGACAGAACATTGCATAAAAAACAAAAACAACAAAAAAACAAACAAGAAGAGAAATTTCCCATTGGCCAGGGACAAAGGTCTTTTCTTCTGTTCCCCCTAGATTTAAGTTATTTGGTCTTATTGAATTGTAGCAAAGATAAGGAAACATAAGGAGTGTAGTTTACAGTCAACCCATGCTACTGCCAAAACTACAGGCTTCTCTCTACAAACTGTTAGCAAGACCCCATTGCTGAAGACAATGCCTATATTGAACATGGAGATATTGAACTGGTGTCTATATATAGACTTTACTTCTGTGTTCCAGTGTCTTTGGTACAGAACGGTTCTTTGTACTCTGTTAAAAGAGTAAGGTAAGCACCAAGCTAGCCACAAATCCTTTTTCAGTGGTGCTATGCCTGCAAGATGTGTTATGGTAATGGTGGCACAAAGCATGTAGGAGTAACCAGCCAATAACTGGTTTGACTTAAGTCCCACTCCACGAGTTAGAACCCATATCTGATACTGCTTGGGTGGTCAAGACCCTGAGACTAGGTAGCTCAGGGACATAAGGGAAAACCAAATAGTACTGGTATAAAGAAAAGACAAAAATGATAAAATAACGCCTAATGACATTCTGTTATATTCAGAGATCAATGCCTTGCCCAGGTATCATCAGAGAAACTACCTTCTGCAGCAGATGGGAAAAATACAGAGACCCACAGCCAGATATTATGCAGAGAGTGAGAGACCTTGGGACAGCCCTCAATGTATGTCTCCATCAAATCGCTCCCCTTTGAGCTTAGGCAACCCCATTGAAGAGGAGGCAGGAAGAGTTTAAAGGTCAGAGTAGAAGGAAGACACAAAGAAAACAACATGGTCAGAGCTCACATGAAGTCAACACAGCATACACAGGGCCTGCACGGGTCTGCATGAGTTCCTCTGCACTCATATTATGACTTCCGGTTTAGTGTTTTCATGGATTCCTGAGTGTGTAAATGAGTGGGTCTCTGGTTTGATTGTGTGTGTGTGTGTGTGTGTGTGTGTGTGTGTGTGTGTGTGTGTGCGCACCTTGTGCATATAGAAGCCAGAAGAGGGCATTTGGATTTCCCAAGACTGGAGGCTACATTTTGAGGTAGCAGCAGAAATGGGCAATGGCATGAACACTGTCTCTATTGGACTGGCTTGAAGGCAACAGTATAAAACTGAGCAGTCATAGAGATCACTTAAGCCAGGTACTGCGTGGCAGTGTTGTTCAGAGTTCCTGCTAAGTGACCCTGAGTGTGATTTTATGAAACTGGGAAGGTAAAGCCTCAGTTACAATGAGGACTCAAAACTTTTGGAGATTGAAGACCATGTGGTAGCCCCCAGGAAAGCTGCAGATGTTGAGTGGAGCAGACATAAGCCTATGAGAGAAGCTGTATGCTATAGGTGGCAGAATTGGAGGACTGGGCAATCCAAATCCTTTGGCGCCCAGAAATACTTCAGCAGCCCCAGATACAGGACACAGAGCTATAGGAGTCAGTTTTTTCCATTTTGGATTTTGGTTTTCTGGTTTGGCCACTCCTTACTATGCTCCAATTCTTCCATTTTGAAATGAGAGTGTTTGCCTTGTGTCATTATATCTTGCAAAAATGACTTCTATTTTACAGGAGCTCACAGTTAAGAGATTTAAGATCTTTAAAGCGTTGGAAGTTTTAAAGCCTATGGGTACATTTAAAATTGAATTGTATTTTATATTATGAGACTAAGCATGGGTCTTTAGAGAAAATGACAGGTTAGGACTTGAAATGATGTGTATGTGAGGTTGACAAACTGTGATGGCCCATTTTGACAGCTTGATACAGCCTACAATCGCCTGGAAGGGACGTCTCAGGGAAGAACCGTTTAGAAGAGGTTGGTCTGTGGGCATGTCTATGGAGGAATGCCTTGACCGTTAATTGACATGGAAAGACTCAGCCCACTGTGGGCCCCAGGGGAATGGTCCTGAGTTGTGTATGTACACAGAGAAGGGACTGAGCACGACTGGCACGCATGCGTGTGTTTCTCTCTGCTCTTGGCTGTGGATGTGATGTGTCTGGTTGCCTCAAGTTCCACATGACTTCCCACAATGGTGAACTACAACCTGGAATTGTAAGCCAAATAAATTCTCTATTCCTTCAAGAGCTTGTGACTAGTAGAAACCTGGTGAGATATGAACCATGTTATTATACAGTTGGAAAATGACAGTGCCACATAATAAAACCAAACAAAATTCAGGAAGCAGATGGGAAACCAGATTCAGTTGGGCCCACAATTCCATATTCCACTCCATTACCATTTCTTTGGCACTTGGGAGTCCTGGATAGAATTGCTGCCTAGTCAAGACACACACTTCTCTCTATATCTTCAGTTGGTCAGGTTGTCATAAACTTCTGTGTCTTTTCATCTTGCTTACTCACATATACTTCTTAATTCTGAGAGGAGGACCTTAAAGGGAGGCTTCTTTGAATCATAATTAAGATTAGATATCTTTATAGGTTTTATTATAAATGACTTCCAAGCAAATTATTAGAGCTATAATTTATGTCATAGTCTTCAATGCTATTTTTTTACTTTAGCTAAACTATAAAATTCTTTCAACTTATGTAATACTTTACCTTTCAAAATAACCTGGTTACAAGAGTATCTATTTTGCAAGTATGTTTAAAGATAGAACTGGAAATAAAGATAATTCTAAAATTAATTATAAGGGTATCTCATTAAATCCCTTTAAAGAACTAAGCACAAAATAGTTTCCTTTTTCCAAAAGTGAAATATAAGCATACATTGATTGTAATTATGCTGTGACTGGTGGTTAAAAGGAGAGCCCACTAGAACCAAAATTAAGCTTGCTGGAGAATATCACTTCCTACTTCAAATAAAAGGAAGTTTGAACACATTGTCTTTGTTCTTTTTGTGTTTCCTACCCTGAATTTTTTAAGGCACAGAATGTGTTTTCTGCTTTGAACAATTGGGGGATGACTCTCTAGACTTCTGTGGCTGCATCAGCTGCTCTTCCCAAGTTTCCTCTTGTATTTCACAGCTCTGCACACTTTTCCATCACAGCCCATTTCCATTCTCTTCATCCCAGGCACTTATGCAATGTACACTGTTAAATGGTTAGCCTTTTCTTCCTGCGAAATGCTTCCCTGCATTTTCTCCTGACAAAAAGATGCTTTCAAGTTAGAACCCAAATTACATTATACAAGTGAAAAAGGATTAAGATAGTCAGTGCTCCCAGCATTTCATGACAACCTGTAGTCTTCATTCTTGAATATATGTAGGTCTACATCATTTATTCTTGAAAGCGCAGACATCTTCATTCAGTCTTTGCTGATTACTTCTTTAAGCAAACCACTTCTTCTCTCTAAGTTCTTACTTCCTAATTTCATAGATCGTGATCTTCTCAGGTGTAGTCAGAATTTCCTTCACCTCCTCTAATTCTAGATTTACATCAGTACTTATCCTACTTTCATAATCTGTTTCTAACTATGGAGGTCACCAAATATCTGCCCGTAGCCAAAGTCAGTGCTCACATTTTCATCTTTCTTTTTTTTTTGGTATTTCTGATGTATTTGACACATGTACTCTCTTTTGATATTGTTTCTTTCCTAGGTTTCTGGAATATTTATCTCAATTTCCTTTTGTATTACCAGATTAATTTTCCACTGTGATCATGGCACTAAAATGAGATCATCAGTTTATACGCTTTGATTCTCTTCTCTCCTGTTAGCAATTTGCTGTTTCCATCAAGTCCCACAGCTTACCTGCCCTGTATGTGGAGCTTCCCTTCCAGGGTTTAGGCATGGGTGATTACATTCTTTGGATATTTAGCAAGATACTGCCAGGCAGCAAAGCACTGGTGTCCTGGTCCTGGTATATAGCAAGGATTCGGAATACCACTGTCTATGCTGTTCTTGGGAAAAATAATAATCATGAGACTCAAAATTGTCTCACACCACACGTTTTCTGTGTGAGTAAGTCATGTTGGCAAAGCATACTGAATAGATTCTGATTCCAACTACTCACTGTGTCTACTGCTTTAGCTCCAGACTATGGCTCCACCATTTATCACCTAGATACAGAAACATCCCCCTACTCTGCCTCCACTGTTGCCCAGTACAGTCCAGTCTCACAATGTTGTTGGAGACTTCTCCGAACTTGTAATGATAATTGCCAATGATTGTTGGCTACCTGGTATTATCTACCAGACCCTTTCCTGAGCTTGCTTGCAGTTTTCCATTTACATCCATTGAGATGGCTATTATATTTGCTTCTATTCCATAGATGAGAAAACAAGAGTCAGAGAAGATGAGGAACTTGGTAAAGATACATCCCTAGTAATTGCAGGAACAGGATTTCAATGCATGCAGTCTAGTTTGGTTTATTAAACTCCAAAATGCTGGTACATTATTGCTGGTATCATTCATCTGATAACTTTTTATTGAAACTGGGCTAAATCTATCTCCTTGCTAGAGTGTGGTCAGGATCCAGGCTGCATTTTAAATGTACTATTATATTCTATTTCTTCTTATCCTCTCCTCATATAGACAGTCTCCATGATGGCTTGCAATGTACTGTTCTGCTCACTATTGTTTTAGGTATTATATTTGTTGGTTTATTTAGAAAGCACCTTGTAAGATCTTTGCATAACTGCTTTCATCTGGTTATTTGACTTTTACTACAGTTTTTCTAACTTTCAGGAGTTCTCTCTTAACTTCTCTGCCTCCAGGTATTAAATCTAGGTGCTTGCAGATTCCTTGGATGCATCTCATTTACTTATCTGTATCATTCTCTTTATGGGGAAGTCAAGTTTTTTAGGGTGTTTAGACTTATGTTTCTCTACAACCAATGCTTTCCATTGCAGGCACCGGAGAAAGCTCGGGTCTGAAATAGGGATGACACCAATCTCATAGTGTTAGTATGAAGGAAGTGCGTTGTTTGCAATTGTAAGTATGAAGTTCTTAATAGGAATGGAATATAATTGCCTAAGCTACAAACTGCAATGGAGCCAATGACATGACTCATGTTGTAGCCTCTTCTATCCCTAAGGCAAAAGAATTCAGTCAGAAAGGAGGGCAAGTAACTGACACATGTGATTCATATCATTTATCAAAGATGTATATCAAATTAGGAAGATGACATTGAATCCCTGGAAAGACACAGCAATCTATCTCTAGAGCATAAGCATAATCACATCTCCATTGCCCAGGGAATGTATGTGTCAGAAGTGTGCTTTCTAACCAGAGTATATGGTTTGTCTGGACATGGCTATTATAGCTAATTAGTTTTCAGAGTTCCTGCTGCACAGTCAGTGGGAATATTTTCACAGTTTTACTTTATGAGCTCCTGGGGCCATAAACATCTCCCCAGGCTTCAGAGGGTCAGTGTGGTGCAATTAGCAGCTGGTCTGGAGGGGCACTGTATGTTGTGACTGCACTGACAAATCAGTTACACAAAAATACTGTTTTGGTGAGTTTTTTTCTTCTTCTTTTTTGAGCACCCACAAATTCACTGTAAACTCACAAGCACTATGTCACTCAGAGCCCTGAGGTCCCCGCTTTGGACAAAATGCAATCCTACTGTGCATTTCTGTACTATTCAGCCTTCATATAACCTTCTGTCATTTCCCCTAGAATATTCCTCTGGCTTTGATTTTAGATTCTTAGATTTAAAATCATTCACCCAAGAGCTAGGGACATGGAGTTGCTAAAAGAGCCAAGGATGAAAAGTGCCTGGTTTCCCAAAGGGGTTGATAAATGATGGTTAATATAGTTCCAATGGCAAAGGGCGTTTTCAGAGGGTTTTCCTCCATTTCCCAAAGTACCACTCTAGACACACACTCTGTGTTAGCTACTTTTCTTCTACTGCTGCTGCTGTTGCTGCGATGAAACACCATGACCAAGGCAACTTACTGAAAGAAGGGTTGATTTGAGGTTTGGAGTTCCATCACAATCATGGTGACAGACAGGTATAACACTGGAGCAGCAACTGGGAGTGCACATTCTGATCCACAGACAGGAAGCAAAAAGCATTCTGGAGATGGCATAAGTCTTTGGAACCTCGAAGCCTGCTCCCAGTGACACAGTTCTTCCAACAAGACCATGCCTCCTAATCATCCCCCAAACAGTTCATTCAATCAAATATTCCATGTGGGTCATTATCATTCAAACCATCACATGTTAGTCTAAATCAGTGACTCTGTGGACAGGAGCCTGGAGATAGTGGCAATGGTCAGTGACACATCCTTTGCTTAACTCTGGCCATTATGACTTTCTGCAGTGCTGGATTTCCAGATGTTCATAGATGAGTGCTTTATTTTACTTGGTTTTATATAACTCATTGTTTCCAGTAGAGCTGAATCATGAAGACAGTAGATCCTAGTCACCAATTCTCTTAGTTTCGTTGCTTGATTTCATGAATTTTTGGTTTTCCTCTGCAGAGAATGAAAATATGGTGAATTAAACATTACAGTAGCCAATTAACATGTTATGTCATCTTTGCTCACCCCTGAGACCTTTCCCTCTTATGATCACATGTTCAAACCTGGGTCCCAGGTCCTAGAGACGTGGCTGTCTACAGAGACACAAAGTTGAAGCACTATATGGGAAAACTTCATGTGACAAAAAGCAAGTTGCAGTTTCTTTCATAAAATGTGCCTTCCAACCTAAACCAGATAGTCATGGGATCTAAGTTCATACATCCACATACATGCAGGTCTGAGCTTACACATAGGCACCACATTCTTGTCCTAACATGAAGTTGATCACAGTAGAACTGTGTTCCTCAGATGAGTAAGGCAGATTGACAGAAGAAGATAGTATTCTAGAAGAAAAGCTTGTGTGCATGCCAGTGCTCTGTGGAAGCTATCTAGGAAGGAGGACACTTCTCTCTCAGTTCTAGCTTGATTTCTCCACATCTTATAACCAAATATATTCAGTCTCCGATAATAGGATCTTCTTTTCTGATTCAGCTGGGCAACCAAGAGCATTGGCAATAGCCTGTATTGTTTTAGGGGCTTTTGGGGTCTCCTGGCCAACAACACATGTAGATGCCCCATGCCCATCACTGGGACTTTTGTTCAATAACCAACCTATAGCTTGTAGGAGCTGCATTAGCTACTCATTCAAGATAGCTCTATTCAAATTCCTTCTTGTTTCCTTTTAAATTATATTTTTAAAGTAGCTTACAAAGTAGTGGCTTTCCATAAAGCTTTGTTATAACCCTTCATTTTGGTTTTGGTTATATCTCTCCCCAAACCCATTTTTGTTTTTGTTTTTTGAATAGGTCTAATGTAGCCTAGTTGGCCTCAACTTATTATGTAGCTGAAGATGACCTTGAATTCCTGACTTCCTGCCTCTATCTCTTAGGTACTTGGATTGCAGGTGTGGGTCATCATTCTCATTTTCCATAGTTCTAATAATGGGATCTGTCCTTTGCTACTGTAACAAAGGTGGGCATTGGGAAATTCATTTTAGCTCCCCAGATGCCCTCTCACTGATGGCTTGGATTCCTTCCCTGCCTTTTTCTGAGAGGGATGTTTCTCTTCACTCCCTGTGATGAAGTTTTCTGATGATCATGGCTGCTTCCATGGTCTGAAAGATTCCCTACTGGAATTTGCAGCAGCGTCTGCCCATTTTGGGGCACAAAGGGTCTAGTTCTAGGCCTGCACTCTCTACCATCTACTTCATAATGTATATTTGTGAATTTATGAGGTGATATTATGAAGTAGGAATTAGGTAAAGGACACACAGAGCTACTAGGCAGACAACTCACTCATTATAAAATGTACAAATACCAACTGATTCTTGAGACACCTACTATGTGTTGATCCATGTTCTGAGTGCACAGAGAAATTCTTGAACCATCCATGGTCACTGTCCTCACAAGTATGTACCTTGGGGATGGTCAGTTTGATGACCTGTCGCTTAAGCTCAGAATTATAAAAGCATCTTCATTTTCTGGAGATTTTTAACAGCCTGAACTTGGAGCTTTCCATGTGATTTTAATAATGGATTGCAATATTATCAGAAGCAGATTTTCATATATTCACCCAGACTCAGAAAAGTAAAAGAATAGGAAGAAACAAGACTTCTTAAATTATTCATTATGTGCCTGAAAATGTGGGATAGAATTCAGGTACAAGTGAAGTAAGGAATATAAACTTTGTACTAGCCTTGCCTGGGATTGTTTTCCCCACAACTGAGAGAATTTCACAGCAGAGTGGTTGCAATGGAGGCGCACACAGAACTAGGTCCATCTGTCTTTAGCCACAAATAGAAAGCTTGTCACAATGGAGACAATATTAGTTAATCTTTACCCAGGAAACCATGCAGTGGTGAGAGTTTTAGCATGTTTTCAAAGTAGGGTGTTGTTTAATTTCTGTGGCTGGCAAAGCACATTAACAAAGAAAATAGACCTCCCTGGAATATGGTTCGTGAGGATGGCATTAAAGCCTTCACGGTCCTGTTGGTCAATTTTATATAACCTTGATTCTGGGCAGGATTGTGAAGAGGTGGAATGAAATTATTGTCCTGGTCTTTTTAGTCACCTCCTCCTTCTTCCAATGATAGAGCAGCGGAGTGACAGTTCTGGATTTGGCAGCATGGTCAATGGGAACAAGGAGGAGGAGGGAGACCAAGATAGAACCGGCACCTACTCCTCAGCTACTTGTTCCACTGCTCCAGATGGAGGTGGTGCATGTCTGCATGTGTGATGCAACAGCGGCAGCCAGCGCCTTGTTTGCTCTCTTTTCTACTGAGACCTCCCATGCCCTGTCTCAGATTTGGAGACTTCCCCCATTTCTAGGCTCTGGAACAGCCCTAAGCTAACTTGGAGATGGAGTGCTTTATAAGTTCTTTGGGGTTGATTGTTGGGCAGAATGGTTAGACTAGACAACATCTGATAACTGTTTCAGCTCTAATTCGGGGGAGGAGGCAAGTAGTTGATTCAGTGTAAATATAGAGGTGTGCAGGTGTTGGCTGGTGCTAGCTTGTTGCTTTGCATTTAAGCAATACATCGTTAAAAAGGTGAGCAGAAAATCATATAAATCAGGATTGTTTCTTCTTTTCAGAGAGTAGATTTAGCTGCACACCTTAATCATCTCAGATATAATAATTACAGTGTGAAAATCTCATTTTGCTCATGTGAGAAATCTTGCTAAATGGATAAAGTGACATGTGTTTATGCACTTCTAGTGTTTTGCCCCCAAGAAGATCAGCAAATGCAATATTTACTCCGAATGACAACATTCCTGTCATGATAAACCTCCAGAGAAGGTTTGACGGGGTTCTGGCTTCATGCATGTAGCTTGGGCAGGAAGATGGCTGGGGGCAGTTAGCTTTTTATTTCCTGAGGAATCCAGCCATTCTTGCAATTGTTCACTTCACTTGCATGCTTAGTAGAACTTTTTAAGGCAGCTACAGCTTCACTTATTTCGAATATCTTGCATTAAATATAGCAGTTCCCATCGCTAAAGATCTTTTCTTATTAATGTGGCCATTATATTCATTGATCTCTCCAGCTTCTTTGATCCAAGGTACTGCTTCAAATTTGAGTCAAATGAGCATTCTTTGGAACATGTACTTGTACCAAATGGACTTAGCCAGAAGAAGAAGGTGGGAGTGGGTGTATTTCACTGAAATTAGAGTATTCTTTATAAAAGAGAATACAGTAGGGAGAAAATAAGTACAGACTTAAGGAAGTGCTCTTTTCTGCCAATTTGACTTATCCTCAAGCATCCTCTAGATGGTATTTTGACATGTTATTGGTAAATCATTCTAATGTCTGGTTTTCATTTTAGGTGGATATTTATTTTGATTCATCCTGACAGCCAGCAAACATTCTGTTATAAACAGCCAGGTTTAGAAAGGCAGGGATGTTACCAAGGAGCTCTCAGACCATGCCAAGAAAAATTGTGAAGTAGGAAAAAATCATATTCTCTCTCTCACTTTCCCCCGTCCCCTTCTTTCTCCTCCTCTCCCCTCCATTCTCCTTTCCTCCCCTCCCTGTCTCTTAGGAATGAGTTTTAAATTTCCCCACCTGAAACACACAGTGTCTTCATTAATTCTTTTGAGCATCCCTATTCTTTGCCATGTATCATTCTACCTGGTCCTGTACAACACAAAGAATCATACACTAAGTATGTTTTTATGTCAAGAATTGTCCTAGTCTCATAAGCTTCAGCACTGAATAAATTCTTCATAACTTAGTGAGATACTCCATTCTCCAGAATGGCTACATAGCATCCTATTGTTTAAACCAAGTTTTACCTAGGGGAATCAAAGATATATTTATGGGTTGACAACAAAAAAAGGGCAGTGAAAACATGCCCATTATACACAGAATTAATGTACATTGAACATTCATGGGACACATGCTGTTTTGTAGGCAATGGATATGTTAAACTCATTTCACCCTCCCAGCAGCCTTCTTAAGAGAAGCTAGGAAACAAGGAGGACGCTAAGAGAGACAGACATACATGATACACTGGAGAAGAGGAAAGAGACATGATCTCCTGAGCTAATTGGGAGCATGGGGGATGGGGAGAGGGAGTTAGAATAAAGAGAAGAGGAGACAGTAGGAGAGGAGAGAGCAGGAAGATTGAGTCAGGGGAAGAATAGAGGAGAGCAAGAAAAGAGATACCATAAAAGAGGGAGTCATTATAGGTTTAAAGAGAAATCTGGTACTAGGGAAATGTCCAGAGATCTACAAGGTTGACCCCAACTAACAATCTAAGCAATAGTCAAGAGGCTACCTTAAATGTCCTTCTCTGATAATGAGATTGATGACTTCCTTATATGCCATCCTAGAGCCTTCATCCAGTAGTTGATGGAAGCAGAAGCAAACACCCACAGCTAAGCACTGAGCTGAACTCTGTAATCCAGTTGCAGAGAGAGAGGAGTGATGAGCAAAGGGGTCAAGACCAGACTGCTGAAACCCACAGAAATAGCTGAACTGAACTACGGGTTGCTCATGGACCCCAGACTGATAGCTGGGAAGCCAACATAGAACTGTTTCTGAATGAGGATGTGAGTTTGGAAGTCTGGTTAATCTATGGGGCCTCTGGTAGTGGATCAGTATTTATCCCTAGTACACAAATGGACTTTGGGAGCCCACTCCACATAGAGGGGATACTCTCTCAGCCTAGACACATGGGGGAAGGTCTAGACCCTGCTCCAAATGATATGACAGACTTTTAAGATACTCCATGGAAGGCTTCACCCTCCCTGGGGAGCATAGGATAGGGTGTTGGTGGAGGGCAAGGTAGAAGGAGAGGTAGAGGGAACTGGGATTAACATGTAAAAGAAGCTTATTTCTGATTTAAATAAAAAATGAAAAAAAGAATGGTATTGCTATTTTACCCTGTGCTTATAGGGGTCAAAGCAAGGGTAAGTTTTCAAACATAATAAGTAACGAAGGTAATATTGAACTGGATAGAGCTGTTATAGCTAGTAGTGCTTTGTCTAGTACATAAATAGAACCAACTATAATACATTTCTATTTTTTCTTATTTTAATTTTTTCATTGGGTATTCAGTGCACATGATATAGTGTTATACAAATATACATTGCATGTTGACCCTACTCCTCCCAACTATTGCTCTGAATTTCTCTTTATTCAACCATGTCTCCTAACTTCTACTTTCACATACAAATACATGTTTGGTTTTATGTATCTGTATAAATATGTGAATCACAAATAAGAAATACCATGAAATTTGTTCAAGGCTGGCTTAATTCCCTTAATATGAGTATATCCAATTGCTTTCCTTTTTTCCTGTGAATGATAAAACTTTTTTATTCTATGTACACACACACACACACACACACACACACACACACACATTTTCTTTATCTATTCCTTTGTTTTTTTACTTCTAGCTATTGTGGCTAGGGCTGCAATGATCATTAATATCCAGGTACCTCTGAGGTATGTTGAACTGTAGTCCTTTGGGTAAATACCCAGGAAGGGTACAGTTGATCATATGGGAGGTAGTTTTTATTTCTTGAGAAAACTCCACACTGATTTCATAGTTGTTGGAATTGTTTCCTGTATTGGCCAGTCTTATACCTACTTGATACAAGCTAGAGTTATCTGAAAGGAAGAAACTTCAATAGAGAAAACACCTTCATAAGATCAAGCTGTGAGGCATTTTCTCAATTATCAATATGTGGGGGGAGAGCCTAGTCCTTTGTGGGTGGTGCCATCTCTGGGTTGGTGGTCCTGGGTTCTATAAGAAAGCAGACTGAGAATCCATGGGAAACAAACCAGTAAGCAGCACTCCTCCACGGCCTCTACATCAGCTCCTGCCTTCAGGTTCCTTTCCTGCTTGAGTTCCTGTCCTGAGTTTTTTTGGTGATGAACAGCAATGTGAAAATGTAAGTTGAATAAACTCTTTTCTCCCCAATATGCTTTTGGTCATGGTGTTTCATTTCAGTAATAGAAACCCTAACTAAAACTTCTATATTCTAACCAGCTATGTAAGGGCTCTTTCTTGTCCATATCTTTCCAGAGTTTGCTATTTTGTGTTTTCTTAATAACCGACTTTCTGAGTAGAATGATAGAATGCCAGTGTTGTTTGGTTTTCATTTGTCTTATAGGTAGTGAGGTTGACAGTTTTCTGTGTTTATTACCACTGACATTGCAGTTTTTGAGAGCTGTTGATTAGCTCACTAATTGTGTTATATTATAACTTCTTTTTTTGCTTAGTTTTCTGAGTCTATGTATATTGAGATACCAATCACCTGGCAAGGACATATGAACAAAGCAGTCTTACCATCTACAAGCTTTTCTATTTCCTCTATGGTACATAAACTTTTGAATTTCATGAGGTCTTGTAGTTTGAATGTAGTAGACATCATAATCTCATAAGAAGTGGCACTACTAGGAGATGTGACATTGTTCAAATGGGTATGGCCTTGTTGGAGGAAGTTATCATTATGGGGGTGGGTTTTGAGGTTTCCTATGCTCAAGACACTACCCAATGTATGAGTCAACTTACTGTTGCCTTCTGATCAAGATGTAGGCAGCACCATGTCTGCCTCAACACAGTCATGCTTCCTGCCATGATAATAATGGACTGAATCTCTGAAACTCTAAGCTACCACCTCAATTAAATGTTGCTGCGGTCATGGTTTCTCTTCACAGCAATAGAAACTTAACTATGATAGATCCCAATAATTGTTGACATTATTTCCTGAGCAACCAGGTTATTAATTAGAAAGCCTTTGCTGTCCCCTATCTTGAAATGTTTTTCCTATTTCTTTCTCTAACAGTTTCAATTACAGGCCCTTTATTAAGAACTTTGATCCATCTGGAGCTGTACAGGGGTATAAGAGGGATCTAGTTGATTTCATTATTCTACCTGTTGATGTCTAATTTTACCAGAACCAATTTTAGAGAGGTTGTCTTTTTTCCAAGCTATATTTTTGACAACTTTGAAATAATAAGATGGCTATAGCTGCATAAGTTCTTCCATGTGTATGTGCTTGTGTTAATGCCATGTAGTTTTGTTATTATGGCCTTATAGTAAAACTTGATATTAAGTATGGTGATACTTCCAGAATTATTCTTTTTCTTGGGATTGCTTTGACTATTCATGGCATTTTTGTCATGTCAAATTTAAGATTTTTGTTTGTTTTTGTGGAAATTGGTACTGAAATTTTGATGGGACTAAACTGAATCAATAGATTCTTTTTGGTAGTATGACTCTTTTCAGAATATTAATTCTTCATATTCACGAACATAGGGAATTTTTCCTTTTTTTGTTTTAACATTTTCATGGTGAAGATCTTTTACTTCCTTAGTTATGTTTCTGTAAAGGAAAGTTCTTTAAAGACTTGTTTCTCAGACTTCTTTTTCAGCATCTTTGTAATTGTTTTTTAAAAAGCCATTGATTTTTGTGTTAATTTTGTGTCTTGCTACTTTTATTCTAAAAGTGTTGGAGAGATCTAAGAGATGGTGGCATCTTTAAGCTCTTCTCTTTACAGAATTGCATCATCTACAAAGAAGGATATTTAAAATTTTTCCTTTCTATTTGTATCTCTTTTATTTGACTATCTTGTCTTATTACTTTAGCTAAAACTTCAAGCACCATATTGTGTAAGAGTCGGAGAACAGAAGAACCTTGGTTGAGTTGAGCATTGATGATGGCTATATTTATCATTTGCAGTCTTGATTGTATGAAATATGTTCCTTCTACTCATGTTTTCTTCAGGGATTTTATTATGAAGAGACATTAGATTTTATCAAAAGCCTATTTTCCCAGCTGTTGAGATGATCACATGACACTTATTCACTTACGTATGTGAAGCACTCCTGAATCCCTGGGATGAAAAATGAATGATCTTCTCGTTATGTACTTGAACTCAGATTTCAGATATTCTAGTTGATAATTTTGGTATCTTTGTTCATCAGTGATATGTGTTTGTTATTTTGTTCTTGTTGGGTTTTTGTCTGATTTTTTTGTTAAAATAATCTGACTTCATAAAAATACTTGACTATTGTTCTCTTCTTTTCCCCTTTATGGAAATATTTGAGAAATATTGGTGTAAGTTTTCTTTAATGGTCTGTCTGGTAGCATACACTAGCCAATCTGTGTTAAACTGGACAGTTCTTTGGTGGGAGGTAGATTTTTACTACTTAAAATCTCCTTACTTTTTACAGATATGTTTAAATTGTTGATATTGTCTTGGTTTAATTTGAACAAATAATATGTAAGTATAAGTTAAACCATTTCTTTTGTAACTAGTCATATTTATTTTATGAAATTGATTATACCCTTATTTGGGGGCACTTATGTTTAAAATTCTAAGGTCCTTTTGATGGATTTTTTTCTTTAATTAGTATGAAATGACTTTTTAAAAATTCTAATTTTAGTTTGAAGTCTACTTTGTCAGATATTAGAATATTGACACTGGATTATTTCCTAGTTATACTTGCTTGGATACTGTGGTGGTTTGAAAGAAAATGGTCACCAAAGGGAGTGGAACTAGTAGGAGGTGTGGCCTTGTTGGAGAACATATGTTCTTCTTGGAGGAAGTGTGTCATTGTGGAGGTGGACTTTGAGCACTCATATATGCTCAAGCCATGTCCAGTGAGACAGACCACTTCCTGTTTCCTGTGAGCCAAGATGTAGGACTCTTAGCTATTTCTACCACACCATGGCTGCCTGTATGTGTCCCATCATGTTGATAATAGAATAAACCTCTGAAAATATAAGCCACCCCATTAAGTATTTTCCTTTATAAGAGTTGCCACAGTCATCATGGTGTCTCTTCACAGCAATAATAACCCTAACTGAGACAGACATGCTTTGCCATAATTTAATCAAAATTTTGCATCTGCCTTTGATGGTGAACTGCCTTTTTGGATGCAACAGCAACATATAGATGAGTTTCACTTTAAGATGCAGTATACCAGCTTTTCTTCCTTCTTTCCTTCCTCCTTCATTTCATTATTCTCTTACTTCCTTCTTTCCTTCCTTCCTTTTTCTGTGTGGTATGTCTGTGTGTGGTGCATGCATATAAGTGTTTAGGTATGTACTCCATGCACATATACATGGAGGCCAGACCCTGTTTTGCTCCCTGCCTTATTACCTTGAGACAGAGTCTCTCATGAATTAGAAGGTCACCAGATGTACTAGGTTGGCTATTGAACTTTTAGGATCTGCCTGTCTCTGACCTAGCCCCCACTGACACACCAACACTGGGGTTACAAAATATGCATCCATTCGCAACTTTTTATGTCTATGCCAGGAAGAGAGGGAAGGTTTACTTTCAGTATTTTGCATATGATATCCTATTGTTCCAGCTATTGCTATGTGGGCTTATTTCTGTGTCATTCTTCTGTTTTACTCCATTAGTCTATAAATGATGTTTTGGTTACTATGTGTCTGTCATGTTGTTGGAAAAGGACATACCTCCAGCATTGTTCTTTTTACTGAGAATATCTTTGGATATTCCAAGTCTTTTGTGTTTTCATATAAGATTGCCTTTTCTTATTCTATGAAGGATGCCATTAGAGTTTTGATGGGAGCTGTGTAAATATCTGTCCTTTACAGTAATACAGTCATTTAAAAGTATTACTTCTGCTAATCCATTCACACACACACACACACACACATACACACACACACACACACACACCTACACATACATTGAGAGAGAAATTCAATGTGTTGTGCTGTCTGACTTGACCTCAAATTTGGAGTAGTCCTATGGAGTTCATGCATGTATGTGCTTCATGTGCAGATGGATTTGATTTGTAAGGTTTATTTTTCCTGTGTGTGTGTGTGTGTGTGTGTGTGTGTGTGTGTGTGCTCGCGCGCGCACATGCATTTGCTTGTTGTGTACAGGTACCCACAGAGGCCAGAAGAGGGGGGTGGTATCCCCTGGATCTGATTTCATTGGTGGTTAAGGGTTGCCTAATATGGGTGTTGGGAACCAAATTTGGATTCTCTGGAATAACATCAGGCAATACAAATGTCTCACGTTTAAATATATTTCTGTGTATTCAGTGACCATTATGTCATGGTGTTCAGTCTGTGTTTTAGACTTAAGTAGGTCTGAATTTGAAGTTTTCTTTTATCATTTACAGCCAAGTTGGACAAGTTCCTTCATCAGTACAAGCTTCAGTTTCATCTCATTCAAAGGTGGAAAAAAGTTAATATGCTGCAAAGATGGGTGCATGGAGGTTAAAAGGTACATGAAAATCATTTCTTACAGAGCCTAGAATTTTGCAACAGCTTAGAAGCTTCAATCCTTAATAGTGTTATCTGGGCTGTGAAAACTCAAGGGCTTAACAGTAGTCTCATAGAAAGTGACCTCTGTTTCACTTGGATGTAGTTAATGAGACTTCCAGGAGCCTGTGGGAGAGGAGGGATTTCAGTGTCAAAGATACAGACCTGTAGACGGATTTTAAGTCTAATAATGGCGTGGTCAAGCTTGAGTTTCACATGTATTACTCGGTTGGCAGCTGCAGAATGAATCAGAAGTTTAGAAATTTGAAGAGATTGAAGCCAGGGGGCTCATTAGCTGGCACGATGGAAGGTGGCAGGAACTGAGACAGGAAGAGAGGGACTGGGGAGGGAGAGGGAGGAGCTGTTTGTGGTTACTCCTCTGTGTCTTCTCCTTTGGGGCCACTTTCTTTGACAGTAGCACTCCATGACAGCTGTGATGTTTTGATGGGACCTAGTGCTTCTCCATCTACACTGCTTTGTGATGTCCCCACAAAAGACATGGTGACTTGATATCGTCAGTGCCCAAGTTATATGCTTTATTAATATGAGAATTTTAAGCACCAAACCAGGAACCATGAAGAAAATCTCTTGGGGGATTTTCTGGATTTTTATCTTTATTTTTTGTTCAAACAAGTTTTGGAATAATTCTGTTCACAGTTGACATTGGTACCCACTTTCATCTGATAGCCTGTTTTTTAAATACAATATTGTAAACATGTTGCCAAATTTGAATAATTAAAATTCCTGTATTAGGGTAGCATCAGTGTTAGTATAGAGGCTATTAGAAATCTTTGTTTATCTTTTCTTTTGATATTTTTACTAGAATGATGCAATATCAAAGGGGAAGCTTAAAGATATTCTATTTTAATGTTTCATTTCAAAATAATAATGTATTTTATACTTTTATATATGGCCCATAAAAAAGAAAAAAAAAGATATTCTATTTTAAAAAGGATACAGTTCAACAGAAAGTATCTTCTACCATCTCAGTGCAGTGCAGGAGAGGGGGCTGCATAGAGGGTTACAAGCCTGGTATCATTAAATCAAGCCCCCCTTTTGGGTGCAGTTTTCTGAAGCGGTGTCAGTAGAACCTTCTAACAGATGGATCCAGGAGTCGTGAGATGGCGAGCATACAGAAGATAAGGAAGAGCAGACAGACACCGAGGAGGAAGAGGCTAACGCCTTCCTTGCCATTTCTTCATTTGGTGTTCGTGGCAGTGAAGAAAACTGATAAAGGGTAAAGGAACAAGAGGACTTTCGTTGTGTTGTCTTTTACACACTCTTCACAGTGTGTAGGCCATTTCAACTTACTAACAAGCATTTAACAAATATGTACTGGTTACCAACTGTGTGTTCATCACATTCTAACTAAGCACAACAGGCAGAGAGGTGAAAAACAAGCCTCTGAGAGGAAAAGTCAACAGAAATGCAAAAAAAAAAGTCATACTGATATATATTACTGTCTATAGATTAAAGGTGTGTTTTACATATCTGAATAGTTAGCAAATATTAATTCATACTCTGTTGGCAAGTAATGATATGACCTCTAATGTTGCTATATAATAAATGATATGTTATGGAAAGTAAACACTTAGTGAAAAAACAATACTTTCCTGTGAATCTATAAAAGGCCTAAGATCTGAAGTTTTGAAAACTGTTTTAAAAAACACAATATGCTATAAAATGTAAGTATTTCGCCATTTGCAGGATTGTACAGATGGTACTAGATTCAGTTTCAGAACTTTGCATTTGAAGCCTTGGCTTTGGAATGGTACTGAATACCAGCACCTAATACTTCAGTACTTATCCTAATGGTCTTGAAGAGTCATTGTAGTTGATTTTGGACATGTAGGGAAGGCTAACCCTTAGCCGGAGGTAATCTTGGCATAAAACCTTTGTATTGGGGGGGCTATATTCTGAGAAAATGGTTTATTAACACTATAAATAAATAAACAGTAAGGTTATCTTCTCAAAATTGTCATAAATGTGTTATCTCCATACTTTCTTCTCACATGGAAGTTTGGGGAAATAGCAACCAGAAATAACCTATATGCAAAGATGAAACTGAAGGATAAAGAAATTTTGGGAAGCAAATGGCAGTAATAAAAGAAAGAAAATTCTAGGTAAGTGTATTAAATCAGTTTAAATGTACCATAGTTTCTAATTCTTCAGGAAAAGGAATATTGAGCCTCAAGGATATTGATAAGTTGCTTGAATTCTTGCAGTTTTAAAAAATTTACTTTTTTGAGATTATAATACAATTTTATCATTTCCTCCTTACCCTTTCTTCATCCAAAATCTCCTATATGCCACTCTTCACTCTTAAAAGTTCATGACTTCTTTTTTCATGAGTTGTTGTCACTTACACACAAAACCTCTCTCTCTCTCTCTCTCTCTCTCTCTCTCTCTCTCTCTCTCTCTCTCTCTCTCTCTCTCTCTCTCACACACACAAATGCCAGTGGCCATGCCAAAGTTGCAGCAGATGGCAGTGGACTTCAGGGTGTCAGCCTACCAGGAGGCAAATCCCCGATGTGTGAATCTCAGATAGGCAAGGCCCCAAGACCACAGACTTTTGCTTCTGCTCAACCTTCATAAGTTTGGTGCTGCCATCTTTTTATGGTATCTGGTATGGTGTGAAAGGGTGTGGGGAGATCCCCCTGCCTGTGATGTAGTGTGTTTATCTCATTGAAACATCCCATTCTACTTGGTTTTTTTTACCTGAGGATTACTATGAAGATGATTTCTTCTATAGCTGTACTGTCTAATAATAATTATAATGTTAGTTTAAATAGAGTTTTGATGACAAAAATATAAACAAGGAAGTGTCACACAGCTATAGCACATGGGTTTCTATTGAGGAGCTGTATAGACTGTGACATAAGTTGATGATTAAGAAAAACAATTGAGTCCCAGTAGCCAAACTAGCTTAAATTCTATTAGCCTTAATGTTGGGAGATGAGTTCATGGGTTTTGGTGTTCCTCACAGCTGAAACAAAGCTTTGAAATAGCTTTGAGGTGAAAAACCCAAGATGACAATGAGTTAATGGCCATTAATGATGCAAACAGACAGAATGATATTGATGATTTAAGTGTGGAAGAAGTCAAGGGGTCAATGGTTTAAGGAATGTTTTGAGTAGTTCAGCTTCCATATCATCTCCCAATCACTGATGGGAGTTTCTAAATCGGGGGTGTTCGATAGTTTTATTTGTTAACTTGAGACAATCTAGAACCCATCTGAGGAGAGAGTCTTGAGGGAGATTTCCTAGCACCATTGCCTGTATCTACCTGCAGCTCTGCCTGTTCTACCATTATGGACTCTTAATAAGGAGTCACAAACTAAAATAAGCTCTTCTATTAGTTGCTTTTCATTATAGTTTTGTTGTTGTTGACTTTTGTTTGATTATTGTTTGTTTTTCAGAGAAGCAGAAAGTAACTGATAGAGTTATGTGTCTTGTTTCCAAATGTATAATGTTAACAGTGTCTTTATTTCTCTAGATGTGCCACATCAGGAAGCAATTTAGGATACTTGTGATAAAATATTATTCGATAATAATTTTGTAGAGGGCTTACGACATGCCTAACACGTTTTAAAGAACTTTTTCATTGTATTTCATTTATTCTTTAAAATGAGATTCATCCCTCTCTTGATTTTACATTTAAGGGTATAAAATCTGAGAGGCATGAAGCAATCTGCTCCAAGTCACACACCTTGTAAGTGGGCCCTTTTCCGCAGTGCTGTATCATCTCCTTATGGCTTTGTAAAACACCACACAAGCATGAACTGTCTCATCAAAGATGGTCGATGGAGAGAGTCTGAAGCTGGAGAAGTCAGCATTCTCAGATGATTTTTCTTCAAGTTGGTTACAATGAATGCTATGGAAGGGCCCACTCAGAGTGGCTTTAGTTGTCATTAGTGAGGATACAAAATCCAAGCATGAAGTCTCGGTCCTTCATCATCTTCAGAATTGGTACTCTGCATCCAGACTATCAAGCTGAATCCTGATTTACAATTAAAAGCTGCTTCAGCTTTTATATGCTTGGCTAAGCTGATATAAGGCAGGCAAATGGCCGTCTCTCTTGTGCCAATGTGTTGGTTGAGTGTGGCAGCTGAGGATGACTTCTGATAAAGGGCATATGCAGTGTGAATGTGGCCATGGTTCACCGCTTTCCTGAGCATGCACTGTCAGTCTAGGGATACAAGAGAGTTATGCTGTTTGCTAAAAACAGCAGAAGGTTTGCATTCACTTTAGCAAGGATATCGCCACCCTACTTTTGCTGCCCCAGAAGCATGCACTGTTATGGCTAGCGTCCAGCTGAGATGTAGAGCAGGAAGAATGACAGCCCAGGGATTCCAGCCTGATCCCAGAAACCAGAGATACTTGGAGATGGTTGTGCAGTTCTCAGAATCCTAACTGCTTTCACCTGAGCATCCTGGAGCACCCAGCAGAAGTGCACATATACATTCTACAAGACAGAATCCATGTGGTCCTTTATGCAATTTTTTTTTCCGAGACAACTGGGAACTTTCGTAAGATTCACAGAGAGGTTCCTGACCGTTACTAAGAAAAAAAACAACAATAACAGTTTTGTCTAAAATTTGGACTTAAAAATGAAATTGATTCCAATTCAACTAGAATAGATGACTGCTTTAAAAAGCTCTTCAGAAGCAAATGCATGCATAAAACACGTGGTTTTCAGCCACTCACCCCCACTTACCTGTGAAACACGGGTTTCAGCCACTCACCCCTGCCCCCAATTACATACTGGAGATTCCAGTAGCACTTTTCATTTATTTACTTCAGTTTCAATCTCTATGGTGACAGCGACCGAGTGGCAAGTGAAGAGCACTTAGGAGGACAGTCACTATGTTGCTATGGAATTTTCTAGTTTCTGAACTAATCAGTCTGGTTTCTCTGCTTCCTCCTCCTTGGTTTCACACTTTAGACCTTTAGTCATTGTTTTTTTGCTTTACCCCTATCCTCTGTTCAGCCTTTAAATATCCTTCTTGCTCCATGGAGATGCATCACAGAGCTTCCTTTAGGGTCTAGCTAGTGCTAGATAATTAATGAACACAGGAATCTCACATTTGCCTCTCATGTCATCCACTGCTAATCACTGCACTGTGGAGGTCATTGCCTGGCTCCAGGGGCCCTTGCTCTAGCCTAGGGGAGTCATTACAACTGTTTGTTGATATGACTAAGTATGTGCATACTTTTTGATTCTTGTCAACTTGACAAGAACTAGTCACCTAACAAAACAGAATGCCAGTTGAGGAATTACGCCATCATATTGGCCTCTGGGCATGTCTGTGAGATATTTTCTTGATTTGGGAGGCTTTTCAACCCACCGTGGTGGTGTCTTTCCATGGCATGTGGTTCTGGTTTGTTGGGGGCATTCCTGTGGGGTTTTGTATCCTCTTCACTCCTGGTTTTCCTTCGTGGGCCTGAGATGGTAGAATTAACTTTGCTCTTTTATTTGCCTTGCTGTACTGCTTTCTGCAGGCCCAGTTTGGGCCAACTAATGATGGGCTGGAACCCCCGGAAGGGAGCCAAGCACACCTTTTCCTTTTATAGATCATCTCAGGCATTTTGTAGTTCTGACGGAAAGCTTACCAAAAATGAATTCCTTGCTATTGCGAAAGTTTTGCTGCAAATATTCTTTTCCTTTTGGTGTATTTGTCAACCTCTTTTTCCCAGGAGGGTAGTAGGGTAGGAGTTGGGTTTTAATGATACAATTCTATTAGGGAAAGCAGTGTGGATATTAAACTATTTTGAATTTTGTTTGAATTGCTTCTCTGGTGCAAGCTTCATTTTCAAGAATAAGTAGTTCATCTAAGCTGAAATGTATGGGTTTTTCTTCTGTTCTTGGTTATGATGTTGTACAATGTAAGAACAAGTATAATCTTAAACATAAGGCTTAATTTTTCTAGTTGGAAATAAGTGAAGAAATTTTCCATCCTTCTCCTCCTCCACTAGATGAACTTTATGAAACTTGCAATTATAAATAATTTTACTTTTCAAGAGTAAGTGTACATTACCTTTGGAAGATTAAACACGTCTTTAATCAGATTCAAGGATATCTTTTTTCAAGGAAAGCAGTGGATACCATTTCTGAAATACAGACATCCTCTATCAACATATTGGTAGGAGGGCAGGAGCCTAATTTGAGGAACTCTTTGCTTCAACTTGCAAAACTACTTAAAGGGACTGAGGAGTTTGTTCTTTCCTTGGATCAGAGAATTTCCATATCTTTACTATGCTATCAGTTTTTAATTGGTTTGATCACTGTGGTGGTTTGAATAAGAATGGCTCCCATAAGCTTATAAGTTTAAATGCTTGGCCATTAAGGAGTGGCACTATTTAGGAGCGATTAGGAGGTGTGGCCTTTGTTGGAGTAGGTGTGATCTTATTGGAGAAAGTGTGTCACTGTGGTTGGGCTTTGGGGTTTCAGAAGCCCAAGTCAGAAGCAGTGACGCTCTCTGTCTCTGCCTGCAGATCTGGATATAGAACTCTCAGGCCCTCCTCCAGCACCATGTCTGCCTCTGTACCACCATGTGACCTGCCATGCCAATGGACGGAACTTCTGAAACTCTAAGCCAGCCCCTATTAAATGTGTTCCTTTATAGAAGTTTCTGTGGTCATGGAGCATCTTCACAGCAAAAAGAACATCAACCAAGACAGTCACCATATTTTTTTTTTTGGTTTTACGAGACAGGGTTTCTCTGTATTGTTTTGGAGGCTATCGGTCCAGCCCAGCCTCGAACTCACAGAGATCCGCCTGCCTCTGCCTCCTAAGTGCCGGCGACAGTCACCATATTTTATATTGTAATCTTCATTAAGATTGTTATTATTCTTAAAACAATATAGTACTAAACCATTTACATTTGCACAGCATTTATATTGTATTAGTGTTAGATAGAATCAATAACACAGAGATAACTTAAAGTGTGTGAATGAGTACAGGGTATATGGAATGTTGTGCCAGTTGACATGAGGGCTTGAGCATTCATGGACTTCAGTGTCTACCAAGGTCTCTGGACACTTACTTATTTCTTTTTACATTTAAAAATAATTAGATTTTTGCTCTCTACTGCTGGAGAAACCCACAGAAAGAGTTGGCCTGACTTAGTGAGAGCACAGAGACCCTAGTCGTAAATCTGGGGAACCAGCACTGGACCGAACCAAGCCCTCTGAATGTGTGCCAGCGAGGAAGCTTGGGCAGTCTATGGGTCCTCTAATAGTGGAGACAGTATTTATCCCTAGTGCATAAATGGACTTTAGGAGCCCATTCGATATGGAGGGATACTATTGAGTCCAGATACATGAAAGAGGGCCTAGGCCCAACACCAAAGGATGTGACAGACTTTGATGATCCCCGGTGGAAGGCCTCACTATCCTCAGGGAGTGAGTGGAGAGTGCGTTGGGAGGAGTTGGGGGGGGGAGGGAGGATGGGAGACAGAGGGAACTGGGATTGATATGTAAAATAAGAATTAATAAAAGGAGTTTAAAAGGTTTTAAATATATAAGATTATTTTTTAAAAAAACAGTCTTATTTTACATACCCATCCCAGTTCCCTTTCCCTCTTACTCCTTCCACCATCTCCCCGCCCCCCCCCCCACTCCTCAGAGAGGGTAAGGTTTTCCATTTTACATGGTTTTAAATATTCCTGCTTTTTGTTTTCCTGCTTCACTGTCTTTGAATCAATTGACTTTCTTCCTGCTAGTAATGAAGTTACAGACTCTATTTATAATGTGCTGACAGTCACTAATGAGTTCAGCATGTGTGTTCAACAAAACAAGATCTAAAATTGAACATTTTTATATTTACCCAAAACAGTGATTTGTGAAATATTCTAATTCTCATCACTTTTCTGACCGACAAAGTTTGATTGTTCATATTTTTAATTTACTTAATGTTTAGTGTAGATTTGCCCATGCTGAGATATTTGTGGCTGCTGTTATCTTTTCTGTACCTCAGTTTTATCAAACAAATATTTACTTTCTGTCTGAGGGAGGGAAATTCTCTAAATGTTCCATAATGAGGGGTTAGTGGGTGCCTTAATTTCTTTTTGTTTGAAAGATAGTTGTACTGGTGTATAATTAAAAGTTGATAATATTTTTACAAGTACGAGATAGGTACTTTAACGACAGCATTCCACCATGTGATGCAAGTGCTTGAGGTATAACCTAGTTGTTCAGGATGGAGCATTTGGCAGGTATCCCCAAAACAAAAGAGCGCACATACTATCGACCTGATGAGGTTATATTGGGGGTGGGGTTGTTCCTGAGCCAAACAATGAAATAAAGTGAATGTAGGGATAAATATATCATTGAAAAAAATGACTTCATAGTGGCTCAGTGAAATACTGACTTGAGCACACTAGAGTTAGAGCAGTGAGCATGTGACTCATTGAGCTAATGCAGCTGAAATGCCAAGGGATTAGGGGAATTAGGAAAGATCCAAGATTCTCTTTCTGGAAGGTAGAAATTGGCAAGTATGGAAAAAAATGATTACGGCAACCTCCCCCTGTTCACTTTTTGTTGGTTTGTGTTTTTTCTCTCACCCTTGCTTTCAGCTTTAGCAGCTCTCTTTAGAAATAAAATTTATTTTATTTATTTTATTGTGGCAAAGATTGATTTACAATACAACCATTCTTTTCTATTATTTCAGCTAAGTAAACTAAATTGTATCCTTTATTAGAGAATTACTTGTCTTATTTTCACAAAAGATTATCTCTTTAATAATCACTGAATATTAATTAAAGGTTGCTATTTCCTTATAATGAGATTTAGAGCTAACTTTAGCCTTAGCATTTGTTTTCTCAGAATTATCCAAATATTTAAGTCATAAATGTGAGTCAATGTATACATGGTGAACTGTTTAAAAAGAAATTGATGTGATGAGAATGGCAGCTGAATGCATTAACATACCTAGAAATGAAAAATTAAAGACAGAAGATTTTTCTCTACAAGTTTTTACCCCCCCCCCAGTGTCTATGTAGAACAAGTTTCCTGAGCTTTTAATAGAGGTTTAGCTGGGCATTGCTTTTTCTTGCATCTAGAGTTTCAAGAACAGCTGTGATTGACAGGGATATCGATTCATGCTTCTGTCCTCTGGGTTTGCCTTCTTCCCAAAGCTGCTATTGATGTCTACAGCTCTTGTGGCCACTAAAAGATGCTTTCCTGGCAATTCTTTCACCTGCTTTTCTTAACTCCTCCTGTAGCTCTTCTGTCCTTATTTGAGAAAGGTCTTCAAACCTTTAAAATCTGAATCTCAAATATCTTGAGCTCTTGTCTGGGCAGAATTCGTAGCTAAAGGAAATGTGTCCTGCTGCCGTCAGTGCATTTTTTGCATTGTCTCTATAATTTAAAGAGAGAAATAAGTTAAAGCTAATAGATATGTTTTGAAGATGCATATTTTAAGAACCTATAAATAAAATTATTCCTATAAACTCACATGACTGAAATAGGAAAAGAAATATAGATGTTAATGTCAAGGAAAATTTGGTTTGTTTCTGTTTGTTTACTCACCAAATTAAACAAGTGTCTTCATTTCTTGATTCTCATTTTTTTACATCTGTAAAGTGAAGATTATTATGGCTATGTTATAGTAGTATTTCCTTGAGAATTCAGCATGCTGCTATGTGGAATACGTACCCTTATTATTAGTTTTGAACTTAAAAAAAAATCTAAGGTTGAGTTCCTTAGGAAAACTGTTTACAAAAACTAACATGTACGGTATTGTCAACAATTTGGTCTTATGCAACCAAAGGGTGGGCAACCAAAGGTAATGACATTTTAATTTTTTTTAGTTTTGTAGTCTCTTAATATTCACTGTAACCACTTATGTTGTAGTCACACATTCGTGCTTCTCTCAGTTTTGGTTAGAGAAGTTTATTATTATAGTGGATAGTGGTTAATTCAGAGATTCAGAACTATTTAGCATGCTGAGAAGAAGGTAGTGTGAATGCTGAGCTCACACTGTATCTGGGGGACTAGGAGAGGTACTGTGAATTGTTGTCCTCTATATATGACATGCTATTGTGGACATGAGCACATAGCAGCTGTAGTTACTGGCATAAGATATACATATTATGAATATTGTCAAAGAAGACTCAATTTAGGCTTCCATCATTCTTCACAATGACAGAGCATCCACAGAGTAAAAGATACTGAAGAAGAGGGTAGTTTTATTGTTATGATTATTCAGTCTACAAAAGAGAATTGTATGTGACCATAACTACACATTCCTCTTCAATATGAACATTCCTCTTCAATAATGCTTAAGTGCCCAACAAAAGAGAAAGGTAATTGATAATCCCTACAGGCACACAGAGGAATTCATCTGCAAAAATTTATGTGAATCCATGTTTATTACTGTACTGTTTGTAACAGCCAAGATATGGAGCCTAGATCTCCATCAACAGCTGAATGGATAAAGAATCAAATTTTAATTAGCTATAAAGAAGAATGAAATAATCTCCTTTATAGAAAAATGAATAGAACTGGAACTTGTTGTGTCAAGTGAAATAACCCAGACTTATGAAGACAAATATCACATTTTTTAATGTGTGGAATTTAAACATGTATGCATGCCTGCATACACGTGTGCGCACGCACACACACACACACACACACACACACACACACGGAAGTAGAGGAGGACAATTACACAGAAAGACAATGTCTAACACCCATTCACTGTATACTTCAGGCTACAGAAGGAATCATCTGTTACTGAGGAGATTATAATGAGGGGGGGAGATAAGACAACACATGAAAAAATATACAGTTGTGTCCAAGTCTAGGCCTGTGTTCAGTTTTCCAATTTCTTTTCTATGAAAATTCAGGGAACATGTCATTTGTTTCTAGAAGATCCTACACCTGGATCTGGCCTGTAGTCAATTGGGCAGCAGTGAGTGGGAAGCAGGGGAGTCCACATCATGGTGGAGTACTGTGAACCTATGAGCCCTGCCTCTTGGAGGCTATCTACCTACAGCGGTAGAGACATGTGAAGGAGTACTCAGCTATTGAGTCACAACACAGGCATGGCACTCGACAGATGGATGAGGGGACATTCACAGAACCTTTGAGAGTGAGATAAATAGATAGCTGCTGTTTTCCAAGTTGGACAATGGGGGCTTTTCATATGAGAAATATGTTGTCAGTATTACCTGAAGAGCTGGCAATGGAGAACCCTTAGAAAAGATAACCAATGGTGGCCTTCCCACAATATCCTGTGACTACATATTTCTTCAGGGCTTTGTTCTGTGGTTCAAACCTTTGGGTTTTTGTGGTTCCAGGAACTCAGGAACTATGTCTACTTTATGCCCCTCACTTAGCTCTGGGTAACTAAGACTCTGACCTTCACTTTGTCCCTTTGGGCACAAAGAGGGAGTAGACATTTCTCTGGTCTTGAAGGCAGAAAAGGGATGTTCTCTGCGGACATCTCCTCTGCTTCCTCACACCCTTTCCCAGGATCGGTGTTCACTGCAGCTTGGTCCTCTCCCTAGCTTGGCAATACCTTTCAGTGCCACAGTTGCTGTACATTATTTTCCCCGAGTCCTGAGCAATGCTAGCTACTGGCAATAAAGAGGCATTGCAAGCAAACAAAAAGAAAACAAATAGGCAATCATACAAAAATCAAAACAGAACAAAAACAAACAGAAAAAAAGAGCCAGAGGTGGGGATAAAGCAACACATGCAGACACACATACAGAAATGCCATGAAAACACAAATTGGAACCCACAGTAGTAAGTAAAAGACATGTAAAGTAATGAAAAATGCCCAGATAACGCATTATTAATGAAAAAATCCCACAGGAATACTACTGACTTCATTTTGTGTTGGCCATCTACTGCTGTGAATGGGGCTTCTCCTTTAGTGTAGCTTGTATACCCAATGGGACTTGCTTAGGAAAGAATCTGTGAGTAGTTGTCAGTTGGAGATAGCATCTTGGTTAGGGTTGGGGTTTGTATCCACTTCTCTCAATGCTGGAACCCCATCTGGCTTAGACCTGCACAGGCCCTGTGCAAGAGGACATCTCTCATGTTTACCAGCAGATAGGGAACTCTGACTTAGGTTCCCAAGCTTGTAACTGAACGAAGAGACAACATTATTACTGGTAACATGGGTGCTTTTTGCCTTCATAATCTTGATAATACTGGCTTGCTTTTGACTGAATTTCTTATCAGATGATATAAGTGATAAAAGGCTAGTAGTTTCCAGAACTTCCTTTTCTGCATTATGTCTGACTCACTGTGTTTCTATTGCTTTTGTAGCTGACCAGAGATATTTAATTGCTTTGTACATGAACAGTCATTATCAAAACTGCTGTCATAACTTCGAGGAAGAGTACATTTTTTCAAGGAAACATTTCAATCTTATCCCCAGAGATCTTGGTTTGCCATCTGTCCTTGCCTCTCCAATCCTAGGCATTTCTTTGGCTTAGTACCCTAGTATTTATAACTGTGGGAGTTCTCTTTAAGGAGCTTTGTCAATGGATTGCCATTCTGAAGGGATTCCCACATTCAAATAGTCTCCCCCACTCCCAAACAATGAGGAATCAATCAACAAATGAAATAGTATATTATTATCTAATATTTATGGCACGCTTAGAGTTTCTAAAAATAAAATAGATATTACTAGTACTAAAACTTTAAACCCTTGGTTGTGTGGGTGAGTTTCCCTGGGTCCTGGGTTGTGGCCCTCATCATAGTGGAAGATCTGTGTTGAGGGCTAGGTGAGTGGAAGCTCAGAGAGGGACTTTGTGTGTCCTTACACTTTCATTCCTCATTTTTGTCTCCAATGTTTAGTTTCCAGATTCATAATAAAGATTAATATCTTCATTATAACATTAAACTGATCCCTTCTGCCCAATACTCTGGTCTCATCCTAACTTCCTGCTTCCTCCCCTGTACCAGTGTTGTCTTGGCTTCTCATAGTTTGTCAGTCACAGAGATTGGTCTTGTCTTAGTAACTATTGAATTTATCAATTCGTGTCTTCCAGGTATTTGGGCTCTTGTCAAGGCATCCTCCAGAGATGTTTATACTGAGCCAAGATCCTTTTCACTACTTGTTTTATTTTTCTTTCTAGCACTCCTGTTTTCTGGAATAAAACAAGTTGGTTTTTCTGCTCATGGAATGTTTTCTGTCACGGAAAGCTCCTGAAACAATGACTATACTTCAATACTGTTATACCTTTAGGACCCAAAAGATATTGTGGTTAGAGCAGATGCTCAGTAAATATTTGGTAAGAATGTTGATTAAATAATCATAGCAACTGTGTACTGCATTCAATTGCTGGCTAAAAAAAAAAAAGAAAAAACTTTAAATATATTGTTTCTCTATTGACCATCTGAGTTTAGTTTATGAACACTAGAACGTTGTAGCATTTTAAACCCCAAAATGTGGTCTGCTTTTTGAATATCTTCAGTTCTTTAGTGAAAAAACAAACAAACAAAAAACCAACTGAAAATTATGAAGGACTCAGAAACTCTTCTGGGTCAGAGTGTAGGTCGGAGGTTAGCTTTCTTGGAATGTAACTGACCGAATATCTTACTAGGAAGAAAGCCAAAGGGAAGAGAGCCTGCCCAAAAGCCTGTTGCAGTGATTCCATGTGACATTCCTATTGTCCTTGACACCCTGGAAACTAGCAGAGGATGGAATCTGGACCAAGCTTTGGTTACAGCAAACAAATGCAGGAGCAGCAGTCTGCAAGCAAGAACAGTGGAAGCAAGCGTTGGTCTTGGGTCTGTTAGAACCAATTATGGCAGTCTCAGGAAGAAAAAAAAAACAAAATAAACATTGCTTCTGTTTACTATGAGAACAGCAAGTGATCCACCTCCAGAGACCACACCCCTGAGAGATGACCTTTATTTTGTGAGCTCCACATACACAATTTTCTTTCAGCTGTGATGCGCTATCCTGATGATTATAGTGGTACAGCATGTGTGTT
The DNA here is from genome assembly GCF_017639785.1 of Mesocricetus auratus. Taxonomy (NCBI): domain Eukaryota; kingdom Metazoa; phylum Chordata; class Mammalia; order Rodentia; family Cricetidae; genus Mesocricetus; species Mesocricetus auratus. The sequence goes on along the minus strand of NW_024429184.1, from coordinate 45,325,657 downwards.
ACTATGGAGATGAAAACAAGGGACGGAAAAATGGCAGCTTTTTCTCCACTCTCTTACTTGAATTTGAATTCTTATTTGGTTACTGCATCCCATGCCTCCACCTTTGCCATTTTAAAATATCTGCTTGCTTTGGAATTCTTGCTTTATCAGTTTTCCAAACTTTTTCAATAATTTGTCCTATAGATTTGTGCTCAATGATTACTTTGCACAGTAAACATTGGTATTTGTTAATATTTCTTTCTCTGGTGACTTATGAGTTGAATGCATTTATATTTTGAAAGATTCATTCTTACTAAATACTACCTACTCACATCTTTTATCTTTTTATCCCCCTACTAGAATCTTCTTCTCCTCCTGTTTCTCAGCTTTCTTCTTTCTCCTCCTTTTCTTCCTTTTCCTCTTCTTTCTCCTGTTTCTTCTCCTTTTGAAGCACGATCTTACTGTGCACAGTACAAGCTATCCTTGAACTTGAGATCCTCCTGCCTCAGGCTTCCCAGGGCTAGGATTACCATGTATTTGCATGCTTATCTTTATATTCTTCTTAAATCTAGTGTTGTGATCACAGGCTCTCTGGAGCAGATCTTCTGACCTTCATGAGCCTTAGGGTCTCTTCCCTGCCACACCAGTGGAGGAGTTTCATAATGACTGTGCTTCCATTCTCATCTTCAAAATGGGGAGCACTAAATATGACCACCTCTAGGAGAAAATAGTCATGCAACAAAATGCATGTGGTTCCTATTATTGTTAGTTACTTAAATGCTAAGGCTGTTATTGCCTTGTAGGTCACAGTTTTTTTCACATTCCTTATTTACTATTTACCACTATTGCTTCTGAAATTTGTACCTACACATATGTTAAATTTTAGGTATACTGGTTTATTCCCTAACTTGGCATTTCTCTCTCATGTTTTTGTACACAGGAAGTCTTTCTTGATTTTTCAAAGGGCATATTTTTCACATGCAGTCTCTAATTTTTGAAAGCATGCTATCTTTAGTTTGTATTTCCACATCTTAACTTTAATTCATATTTTCTGTTACAGTTCCTCAATCTGCTGCATGGCTTCAGTTTTCTCCTAGAGTAAGGAAAGACATGCTGAAGAGTTCAACAAATTCCCCTTTACATTTTGAGTAAATACTGCAGCACCTGTCAGCGTTGGTACACCCTTTATATTGCTAAGTGTCTGAGGGTTTCTATTGCTGTGATGAAACATCATGACCAAAGCAACTTGGCCACAATTTGGAATATTCTTCCTATCACGGTTCATCACTGAAGGAAGTCACAGGTAGGACAGGAACCTGGAACCAGGAACTGATGCAGAGGCCAAGGAGTGTACTGCTTCCTGGCTTGCTCAGGGCCACCAGTCCAGGGATGGCACCACCCACAATCACTAATTAAGAAAATGCCCTACTGGATCTTCTGGAGGCACTTTCTCAACTGAGATTCCCTCCTTTCAGACAACCCTAACTTGTGTCTAGTTGACATAAAACTAGCCAGGCTGCTGAGCGACATCAAACGGATATACCACTCCTAGCTTCTTTATTTACCAGTTAGTTGATATTTGGATTGTTTCAGGGTATTGGATTTTTTTTTTTGGTTTTTACGAGACAGGGTTTCTCTGTATTGTTTTGGAGGCTGTCAGTCCAGCCTGGCCTCGAACTCACAGAGATCCTCCTGCCTCTACCACCCGAGTGCTAGGATTAAAGGCAGGCGCCACCACCGCCTGGCTGGTGTATTGGATATTAATAAAGTTGCTATGAGAATCTATCCATAACTCATAGGAAGTAATAATTTCTCTTGAAAATGAAGCTAAAATGGAATTGCTGGGCTATATGGTCACTTTGTGAATAACTTTTAAAGAAACTGACAAACTGCTTTACAAAGCACATTTACCACTTTAATATCATAGGCCACACGTTGAATACTCCAGTTTTACACTTTCTTTCTAAGCTTTGTTGATGGGGAAGTCCTGTGTATATATCAATAAAGCACTGTTGGCTAATAGGGAAGCAAGATAGGTGGGACTAGGAGTCCAGGAGGATTCTGGGTAGGAGAAACACAGGGAGTCATCATGTAGCCTGCCAGAGAAGTAAGATGTCCGTCCGGTAAGAGAAATACTTAGATGGGTTAAATACTTACGTTAGAGCTAGCCAGTAAGAAACAAGCAAGGTCAACAGCTTCATAATTAATACAGCATCTTGTGTGTTATTTGGGGACTACAATGCGGCAGAGCCCAGGTGACTGGTAGGGAAAAACCAAAGCAACAGACAAGAAAAAGGCTTCTCTCTATACTTTGTTGTTTTGACCTTGTTTAGAGACATCTTAGAGGCTTTGCAGTCATATATCATACTGGCTTTAGTTTTACATGTGCCTTTTTGAACTAGTAAATCTTTGAGAAAATTACTAGCCCTCACTGTCTTTCTAGACTTCCAAAACTTTAATCTACTGCTTTCTATTGTTTTAACAGCAGATGTGGCCATTACTTGTTCAGGCATTTATTGGGTCACTGATGGAACAATGCTTAACAGAATGACTGTTATAGCTAAGTAATGCTCTAGGAAGAAGAGGCAGAGTTACAATGATTCCTGCCCTCAAGGACTTGAGAAAACATGAACCATGGATAGTAAGAGTTATGGATTAGATACTAACAAATTACAGAAAGATATTCATGTTTTTGTCCCTTTAATACTACCATTTCAAGTCCTTCTAATTGCCATCTTCCTCACATGCTTCAGATTCTGCTGGTAAGAGAATTAGCTTGGCATGATCCAGGAGCTGGTCCCCTGCAAACACTAGCGAAGTCTTCACATTTTCCTCTACTTCAGTCCATTATCAGGACTATTATCTAGTTCAGAATTTGATATGCTGGAAATACCATGGTTTCTGCCCTTGCATTTTAGAGCAGAAAGATCAGGTGCTCTTTTAATTAGCTGTCCATCTAAGTAGACCATGCAGGCCATTCCCTCCACAGACTTGATTTCATTACAGTGCCATTTCTCTTTAGGAGGAAGCAGCTAGGATGAACAAGTCCTTGGGTTCTGAGATGATGGCAATGCCATTTACAAGCAATTTGTGGCAAGTAAAGGGGAATAATTCTTCAAGTTTCCCTCAGGTGACCTTGTGATTTCTGCTACAAATGACTATGAGCCTGTTTCCTCTTCCCCCCTCCAGGTGAGAGATGTCTACATCATTCATCCATGGCTTCAAAACATGAACACAAAGAAGGAATCCCCTCAGTAGATGCTCATTCTCCGATCCTTAGGTGGGAGTTACATCAGTCAGTTTGTCTAATAGTTGCTTTTCTAGTCACTGTGGCAGGATGTCTGATGTAAACAACTCGTGGGGAAATGTTTGTATTGTAGTTTCTGATGAGTCCTTCCATCTTGGGGATGTGTGTGTGCTACTGAGTTGCCCTTCACACTATAACAGTCTCACAGAAAAGTAGAGTGCTCCAACTTTGGTGTGTTTCTTCTTTTTCCACTTCTAGTCCATGTGGAGTCCCCAACTCAGTTGATTTAGTATGGAAATGCTCTCACAGATATACCTATAAGTGTGCCATATCAATATGCTAGGAGATTCCAAATCCAATCAACTTGCCAATGAGATTAACTGTGACAGATTTTTCATACATCTTATTAAATATTTCTGTCAAAAATTATGGGCTGTTCCATGGTTCAGAAATACTGAGCCCAGTGATTTAACACAGAAAATAAACTAATAGGTTGAAGAATTTATATAGCCCATGTTAAAGCATTTTTGACTGAATTGGTTGAATGTATCAGAGTACATTATATGTACATGTAAAAATTTGGTGAAGCACACTGTAATATAATTTGTTCTTTAATTCTGCCTGTTCAGAAAACACTTATGCTTTGGGTAATTTGTTAAGCAATATGCTAGTTTTAGTGGATAACACAAAAGAAAAATATTAAGCTTATTGGAGAGGCAGATCTATGAACAAAGAATTGTAAGTATCTATCTTCTCTCTCCCTCCCTCCCTCCCTAGAAAAGTCATCATCATCATAACAAAGGTGAAGAAGTTCTAGGAGCTTCCAAGAGGAGAAAGTTTTGAAATGTGTCTTAAATGCTTCTCAAAGTGTGGCTTGTAGTTACCACTGTCTTAGTTTTATATCATTTAAAAAGAGAATATAACACAGACTACATATAAAGGCAAAGTGCATGTTCTTGTCCACTTCTGTTGGGAATCCCACGATGTATGTGATGTATGTGATAGGGTACCAAAATGCAGTTCCAACATAAATGTAGAATACAGCTGGGTGGGGCCTAATTTAGACTTTTTATGAAAGTCCTCCTTTCAAGAACTGCAAGGGGTCCCATGAACACTGCCTGCCAAGGGCATTTGTTAGTGTCCAAGAGAAGTCCCCCCAAAAGACCAACAGTCACATACACAATAAATAAGAGTGCTTTATGCCAACATGTTGGGGTGATACATGGCAACCCCCAAAGAAGGTCACAATGTAGAGTTAGGGGAATTGTAGGAGGAGGGATTAATCTGGGACTGATTGGTGGAGGAAAGGTTAGTCTGGGGTCTGATGAGTGGAGGCTGATTGGTGGGATGCCTAGTGATTAGGGACTTTTCAGTGGCAGAGTTGGGGAAGCTATCTTTAGTTATCAGGAAACTGTGGTCATCTGCTGAGCCAGCAGAGGGTCAAGGGGTGCCTGTTGATTGGTTGCCCCTGAGTTGTGTTTCTACTCAAGAACTGTTTGCTCAGCTCCAGCCACCTCTGATAATCTGAAACCAAAGCCTGTTAGGGGACATTCAAAACCTGTCATGGCTCTGGTCTGGCTCCCTGGTCCTCTTACATGCTCCCAGTGACTTCAGGAATTACCACAGGCTTCATGTCCAGAGGGTCTTTCTGTCAACAAATCGTGCTACCCTGCTGACAAAGCTTTCATCAATAGGGCCTCTCTCAGGGAAACTCCAATCACTCTAGCACTATAGCAGCAGGCATTCATATTGCCTGCAAGTCTGTTTAGAGGTGCAGCATCCCAGATCCTGCTGTTGACATACCAAATCAAAATCTCTGTTTTAATAAGATTTCTTATAACTTACATGAGGCTAAGCTTTGAGAAGTTTTATCTTAAATACCCTTAGGAATCCTCAAGTTCCCAGGAATCCAACCACGTCTTCAGACCTCTGTGGGCACTGCACACACATGGTCCACAGACATTCAGGTAAAACACCCATACACATGATATAATACAGGAAAGATGAAATTGAAATCTACTCAGTATATTAGTGTCACTCTGTCAATATAAAATATTTTCAGGTTGACACACATGAGTACATTTTGTAAATCTTGAACACTCAAGCAGTACTTCATGCCATTAATTTTTTAAGGATCAATAGCTGTTCTGTGAGAACATTGTACCATTTTATTTATTTTTGTTTGTGCCAAGGAGGACTGTGCATAAGTCCCCAGTAAATGACTATTGTTAACCATTTACCCCTGATTGCTTACAGACATTTTTCACATTTTATCTATAGGAGTCACCACATTTAATATAATAAGAATCTCTTGGTTATTGCTGTATTCAGTCATATCTAAGTGTTCCCTACCATTTGTCTTTAATAAAGATAGCAGGACATGTAATCTAGAGCAGTAATGCACAATGTACAATTCCTTTTAAAATACCCTGAGATTGTGATATGCAGGAAATAAATTTCTGTCATGTCATTTCATAACCCTTATCAATTTTACTGTCATGGAAGATGTGTGCCTAAGATGCCATAGTTTTCATATGTTGTTTAAATTTCTGAATGCCCTGTAAGGCTCCTTTCTATATTCTCTATTGAATATCTTCATGAAGATTTGGTGCTGCTAAAACCATTTGATTATTAATCCCACTTCTCTGTCTGTCAGGATTAACTCTCCACATTTATTCCCTTTTTCCTTTGGTTATTCTTACTACTGATGTCTGAGTTTTCTAAGAGTTGTCTTTGATTCTTAAAAGATGCAGGTTTTAGGCTTGACTACTGTGATAACTAGGTTTGTACCTGGTATTAAAGATGTTCTTGGCCTCTGGCTTATTCATTATTTGAGCACACAGAGAATGTCCTGGAGGAGATTCACAATGTAAATATATTGGTATGGAGATCAATAGGCAGGGCACTGGAACTCAGTGCTTATCTGCATAATCCCCTGTGTTCCTTGAGCAGAAAGAAAGGCACCTCCTCAGGGCTGCTTCAGCTTAAAGTAAGCTAAGTGCTAATGAGTCACTGGGGCTGTGTTCCTTTGTTCGTTAATTTCACATGCTGTGGCAAAACTACAACAATTATTGATTAGTGCCCAAGAGGCTTTAGTCTCTACTGGACTACTATTTTGTTTTATGCTCACATATGCCAACTTTTCTTTGGTGACTATAACAAAAACATCAGTTTGAAGTTTCTGTTAGCTTGTGACACATTTATCAGTTAGAAAAGTGAAACTATGAGGAAAGCTTGTAACCTGAGACAACAGATAAGCTCACAGGAGGATGGAAGCTATAGATCAAGCTTAAATCATTTCTTATAATAAAGACTCTTAAGTTGCATGGCTTCTTCTCTCTGAGGGAATTTGGGGGTGCCATCATATGATGAGGCTAGAGGAGGGGTTCGTTGTGACTCTGAGTTTTTATCTGTTAGGGTCAGTATAGATTTCTGTAAACCTTGAGGAAGTTGCTTATCCATCAGAATATATATATATATATATATATATATATATATATATATATGTTAAAGCAAACTATGGGATAACAATGCTGTCATCATGAGGACCATGAGGTGCACAGTGCTTATCAGTCACAGTTTCAAAGCTTCAGAAATGAGAGAAGAAAACAGGTACTTGTGCATGGCTTTACTTTCTTCAAACGAAGGAAAAATGGTTTAAATATTGATGAAAGGATTCTGTCTACATCCCCTTTCTCTCATCCTTTCTGAATCCCTGTGACTTCTCATTCTTTTTCACTCAGATCTCTTTCACTATGGTTACTCAGTATTTCTGCTGGGGGTATTATGAGATACCAGTCTGCTGTACACACTTTAACTTGCAAATGCCATTGTTCTTTGGTGGTAAGATGATTATCAGAATTCTAACGTGAAGGTCAAGCAGTCAGAGAAACTGCAGCATACAGCATTTCCTTCCACCATTTAAAAAATGATTTATTTTGAAAAATGATAAAACAAAACCAAAAAAACCCGAATACAAAAGCAAAGGAGAGCCATCCCCTCCCCTGCCCTGTTCCAGGGTTAATTCGGTATGAGCTTTCAAGTTTTTGCTTTTGGCAGTGCAGTTGCAAACAGCAAGGCTAGCTTTAAACTTAGCATAAAAGATGTTTCTTCTTTTCATCTTTTGCTGAGGCCAGCCCTTTCCAACATCTGTAGGTCAGCTCTTGTTGGTGAGTTGATGACAGTGGAAGTACCTGCACTTTGGAAACAGCTCAACATTATGTCAAAATAAGTCAAGCAGCAAAGGTCAGGCGAGAACAGGAGCCCTGGTGCTCCTGTGTGCCCCAGGGAGGTATTATGTGGAATCTGAGAAGCTTGTCTCTGGGGAGAGGGAGAACATTGTGTTCCTGCCCAGTCACCCTCCACCACTGCTCAGAGGCACAGGAATGGTCCAAGTCAGCTGTGCTCAGGTGAGGGACTACAGGTCAAGTGGATTAGGTGGACATGGTAGAATAATTGGAGGTAGCAGTGCAGGCATGGTCTTTCTATTTTCCTCAGCATGTAACCATCTTCATGCGGTATCTGGAGTTTTAGTTATCTTCTTGGGACCTTAAGAGGGGATAATCTAAGTAGACAGATTACTTAGCTAAGGACAAAAAACAAAACAAAACAAAAACACAGAAAACAACTGGGTCTTTACAGCCTTTCCTAGTATAGAAATAACCAACATGAGAAGGGTGCTTCAAGTATATATTACTTTTCTATGCTAAACAATAGTTTTTAAATAAGATTAGCTATCATAAACTGAAGTGGTCCTTTGGGTTGTGGCAATGGAAGTTTATTTTATTTTTCCTTCTTCTTTTATAGTTAAGGAGTCACTACCTAAAGAAAATCACCACTAAGGCAACTCTACCCCAGCTTTATTAAACAAGTTCTTTTCTTACACAATATATTCAGAATAAAATTTCCCTGCCACCTACTCCCAGTTCCTTCCCACAACCTCTCATCTGGATCCACTCCTTTTCTGTCTCTCATTAGCAAAGAATGAGCCTCTAAGACATAACAACAAAACATGACAAAATAAGATATAATAAAGTGAAAATAATCATATCAAAGTTGGACAAGACAAGACAAAAGAAAAATTGGAGAGCTGCGATCAGAGACGCACTTATTTATACATCCAGGAGTCCCACAAAAGTACTAAGCTGAAAGCTATAGTATACACATAGAGGTTCTGGTGTAGTTCTGCTTAGGCTCTGTGAGTTCATATGGATTAACTGTTTTTCTTGCTAGACTACAATTCTTTGGGAAACTATAGCAAGCCATAAGTTAAGAAAACTATAAATTATAGGAGAGAATATACTTACAGAATAAAAATGAAATATTTTTGGATAATGTAGTACTAAAGAAGAGAAAGCAACTCCCATTAACTTCTGAGCTCTATCTGGATCACAGGATTGGTAGATAATTAGTGAGGGTCAACAATGTAGCAGACACAGATCTCTAAAAACTTGTTCTTTCCTTCATGTAAGAGAATTGCCAGGCAGTCCACAGAATGGGAAAAGATCTTCACCAGCCCCACAGCTGAGAGTGGGCTGATTTCCAAAATATACAAAGAACTCAAGAAGCTAGTTACCAAAACACCAAATAATCCAATTAAAAAGTGGGGTACAGAGGGGGTGAAGAGGAAGAGAGTTGGTCATGGGGGAACAGGAAGTTGAGGGGGTGGGGGTAGAATAGGGGGAAGAGGGAATCATAGGATAGAAGACAGATCAGGCACCAGAGTGACCTTGAGTGATCTAAAGGGATAACACCAATTGGCAAGCTAAGCAATAGTGGAGAGACCACCTCGAATGCCCATTCCTGATAATGAACTTGATGTCTATAACCATCCAGGAGCCTTTATCCTGTGACTGATGGAAGCAGAGGCAAACACACAATTAATCACTGAACTGAACCCAAGGAACCCAGTGACAGAGAGAGAGGAGTGATGAGCAAATTGGCAAAGATTGGGCTGGCAAAACCAGCAGAGACAGCTGATCTGAACAGGGGAGAGCTCTTAGACCCCAGACTGACAGTGGGGAGGCCAGCATGGGACTGATCTGGATCCCCCAAATGTGAGTGTCAGCGAGAAGGCCTGGGCAACCTATGGGGCCCTGAGTTGTGGATCAGTGTCTATCCCTGGAATACTAACAGTCATCGTGTGCCTATAGCACAAAGAGGGATGCTCTCTCAGCCTGGACTCTTAGGGGGAGTGCCTGGACCCTACCCAGAGTAAAGTGACAGACTCTAGATATCCCCTATGTGGAAGGATTTGGCAATAGGGTGGGAGGGTGGGGGGGGAAGGGGAGTGCGGAAGGAGGGGAGGGAGAGGGAACTGGGATTGACATGTAAAACAAGCTATTTAAAATTAAAATAAAAAATGATAAAAAAGTGGGGTACAAAACTAAATAGAGAATACTCAATAGAGGAGTCTAAAATGACTGAAAGATGCTTAAGAAAGTGTTCAACATCCTTAGACATCAGGGAAATGCAAATCAAAAGAACTCTGAGATACTATCTTGCTCCTCTCAGAATGGCTAAAATCAAAAACACCAAGGACAGTTCGTGCTGGAGAAGATGTAGAGAAAGGGGAACACTCCTCCACTGCTGGTGGGAGTGCAAATTCTTACAGCCACTTTGGAAATCAGTATGGAGATTCCTCAAGAAAATGGTAATCAGTTTACTACAAGATCCAGCGATTCCACTCTTAGGCATATACCCAAAAGATGTGCATTCATACAACAAGGACATCCGTTCCACTATGTTCATAGCAGTATTATTTGTAATAGTCAGAACCTGGAATCAACCTAGATGCCCCTCAACTGAAGAGTGGATAGAGAAAATGTGGTACATTTACACAACAGAGTTCTGCTCAGTGGGAAAAAAAACAATGAAATCTTGAAATTTGCAGGCAAATGGATGGAACTAGAAGAAACCATCCTGAGTGAGATAACCCAGTCACAAAAAGACAAACATGGTATGTACCCATTCATATATGGATTTTAGACATAGAGCAAAGGATTACCAACCTACAATCCACACCTCCAGAGAAGCTAGGAAGCAAGGAGTACCTTAAGAGAGACATACATGGTCCTCTGGAGAAGGGGAAAGAGACAAGATTTCTTGAGTTAATTGGGAGCATGGGGGGAGGGGAGAGAGAGTTAGGAGAAAGAGAAGGGGAGAAGAGGAGGGGAGAGAAGGACATGAGGGAGCAGGAAGATTGGGGGGGTGGAGAATAATAGAGGAGAGCAAGAAAAGAGATACCATAATGGAGGGAACCATTATAGGTTTAAAGAGAAATATGGCACTAGGGAAATGTCCAGACATCTACAAAGGTGACCCGAACTAAGAATCTAAGCAATAGTGGAGAGGCTACCTTAAATGTTCTTCTCTTATAATGAGGTTGATGATTGCCTTATATGCCATCCTAGAGCCTTCATCCAGTAACTGATGGAAACAGAAGCAGACACCCACAGCTAAACACTGAGTTGAACCCCTGGAATCCAGTTGCAGAGAGGGAGGAGTGATGAACAAAGGGGTCAAGACCAGGCTGCAGAAACCCACAGAAACAGCTGACCTGAACAAGGGGGAGCCCATGGACCCCAGCCTGATAGCTGGGAAACAGCATATGACTGACCTAGACCCCCTGAATGTGGTTGTCAGTTAGGAGGCCTGGGCAATCTATGGGACCTCTGGTAGTGGATCAGCATTTATCCCTAATATAGGAATGGACTTTAGGAGCCTATTCCACATAGAGGGATAATCTGTCAGCCTAGACACACAGGGGACGACCTAGGTTCTGCTCCAAATGACATGACAGACTTTGAATATTCCCAATGGAAGGCCTCACCCTCCCTGGGTAGAAGAAAGGGATGGGATAGAGAGTCGGTTGGTGGCAGGGGGGGAGGGGAGGGTGAGGGAACTGGTATTGATATATAAAACAAGATTGTTTCTAACTTAAATAAAAATTACAAAAAGAACTAATAAAATAACTGTTCTTTTTGAAAAAGGAGAACTGCCATGAGCTAATTATCCCTCTGAAAAGTGATATTTACCCCATCTTCATATACACATACCTTATAAATGACACAAGATGGTGTGATTCATGTCTTGTGGTAGGAATTTGGTCTACCATAGATGCTATGATGTCATTCTGACCAGGCATCAAAATCATTCTACAGGTCCATATATAGGTCAGAATTCTTGTTTTTGTAAAGGAGGTTGAAGTCAAATTGAGTTCCTTTAGATCCAGATATACTACAGAAAATCAGATATTGGAAAGCTGTTAGAAGCCTAATATATCAAATTTTATTTTTATTTTAATGAGGTTGGAGTAGAACTTACTGGCCAAATGGTTGTTTAACATGTGCAAGGCCCTCAATTAAGTTCCCAACCTTGCAGAATAGTATTAGTAGCAATAGTATATTTTAATGAAAAAATAAAGAACACTTAGTTTGGGTCATTTTGAGGAAAGGCATTTCCTTTTGGAGCATTAAACTTCTCTAAGGTATAAAGAGATGATTATGCACTTTCTTACATACTGTTGTATGTCAGGACTTTTCCTGGAGAGATTTAAGATACACTCACTCCAGATAGGGAGCCACAACAGACCAAAGTACAGATAACACAAAAGTCCAACTTCGTGAACCAATGAGTTATATTGGGGTAATTTACAGGAATATGGAACAGAAATGACTGAAGGACAGCTATATCACCAAAGTCCACCACAGCATGGGTGATAGCTCACAAAAGCTGGGAACCTGGAGTATACTCTATGGCTTGTAGACAGATCAGCAGATTGGAGAGTGTCCTTCCAAGAGACCTAGTTTTTCTAAACCTATCCCAGGAAACTTAACTCTTTTCTGCCTCTTATAGGCAGCTGGTCTGGTCTCAATGTCTTTGGAGAGTAGTTTGCCTGAGAGTGACTCTCAGAAGTCCTTATTGTTTGCTCTATGGAGTCGGGGGTTGGGGGGTGGGAAGTCTAGTGAATCTGATCAGTTTTCTGGAGCTATTTTGAGTTGTTTACTTTTTGTTTTAAGGAGCACCTATAGAAGAACCTGTTGAACAATAGCATTAAAGGAAGAAACTTGAAGTTTGTGAAATGGGAATCCAAAAGATAAGTGCTTCCTTGAGAAAAAACAGGATTATGACATTTGGGGACATTTCAGAATCAGTTAGTTATGTGTTAGTAATTTAAATAAGTAGTCTCAGTAATGCCCCCTTTTTAGGTTGAAACATACTAGTTCAGATTGCAGAGCTAACCCTTCCTTGGCTATTTCTCTGTTTGCCATTCCACTCCATACCTGTGGACTTCTCATCTGGAAACAGGAAAATGATCCTTAGGGTGTCATATTACTATAGCACGGGTCATGGAAGAAAGCCCATGAAGCCAATGGTAGAGTAGAAGACCCATGCATCAGCAATGCTGAAACACAGTGTGCTGCCTGGGAAAATGACTCTGCTGTGCACTTTGACTCTGACTGTTTCTGCAGTTCTTTTTTGTTGGTTCCCTAAAATCTGTGAAGTGATGATGGCGATATAATCTGTTTTACTTATCTTTTACACATTATACTGAAATGGTAGCTGGTTAAAACTCTGAAGGAACATGCTATTAAAATATGTGCTTGCCTGCTCTTTGAGAGCATAGAACTATTTTCTCATACTCAGAAGCTAGTATTTCTGCACAAGGTGTCCCTGGAGCTTTGAAATAAGGTGACTGAATGACCTTACAGAAGAGTCTGAGGTGACTAAATCAGTCCAAGGCAGTGTATTGATTCTTGGGTAGAGAAAAAACAAATTTTCATCTGGTAGAGCCTACCCACAAATGAAAGTAAAAATCCAAGTTATATCTTCATCACCATACCCAAACAATAACATAGAAGGTGTGCAAAATAAAGAAAATGTGTGTATATGTTGAGATGAATGAATGATTTTCTATTCTATCCAATTCATGCACTAATCAAAATACTGGAAGAATGCTTACATTATTTTTATGTAACTCTAGTGTAGCAGACCCACTCTCATTGCCATTAGATAGTGAAAAACTTTTTCTAGAAACTAGCATTTAAATAAATGGACTTGGGTTTGAATGAGAAACTGAAGAGAATGTTAGGGATTTCTGTTATTTCAACTTTCATTTCCTCACAAGATGTTGGGTTGGTATGCTAATTTCTAGTTGCAATTGGACCCTGAGGCATGTAAGGTCCAGTTTTGTGACCAATCTCCCTAAAATCTGTAACCATTAAAATAGTAACCTCCAAAGCAGATGCAGCCCAGGGATTCTGTGCTTCTCTATCACATAGAAGACCTAGGTTGAATATCCAACATAGCCAAACATGACAAGTAACCTTTATAGGGTGTCATAGAACACTTAATTTTTGCCTATTGTGATAAAATTGCATTTTGAAGAATACACATTAAAAATAATATTTCAGAAAATGTTAAAGTTCATTTGGATGACAAGGAATGATTAGTGATAGTTACAGAATGTGCTGTTCCCCAGTCTATTAACAAGTACACTCTTGGCTTTGAATTTCTCTAATTGTCTACAATCTAGACATCTTCATCCTATAAAAGGAAAAGATAGATTTTAGGGTCATTTGCCTTTGGAAGTTTAAATAGAGTAGTAAGCTTGGTCTGTCTATCATAATCAAGTCTAAAGACAGTGATGTTGCATCATGTAATGTTTTGTGTATTAATAGATTCCTAAAGAATAGTGTGTCTTAGTTAATTGGTGTGCTTATTTGGATTTTAATTAACTGTAGAATGAAATAAATAGCAATTCTTGTCATTTGCAGCTTATTCATCAGCTTGCTTAATTCTGCTGCTTAATGTAGATCATCTTGCCCAAGATAACATTTTCTTCCTTTCCTTTTACAGGTATTTGCGTATGCATTTTTCCTGTTAGACATGTTCACAGATAGCATACTCCCAAATTTCGGAATTTTTTTTGAAATTAAAAGACACACTTTTTTTATTAAATTCTTAAAATGATTTTTTAAGTATAACAATGCCAAAGATAAAGAGACAGTGGTCTAACAATTCTTATAACACCCTCCACATTCACAATCACAGTATCAATGACATCAATGTAAATCAATAAATCTAGAAACATGCATATTTTTGAGCAAAATTTCCAAATAGACAACTCAGGCTATTATTGATTCTTCTGTGAACTCGAAAGCACATGAAGGCAGAGTACCTTGAAACTACTTGCTGAGTAAACTCAAGGGACAACAGGCAAACAGTTCCTTTCTGGCTGGATATCCTAAAGTCTGTTTTGCTGAGCGTGCTGAAGCCACTGTTCATTTGAGAGTTCTTAACTGTTAACTCCTAATTAGGTTTACATGTGCACCTCTGCCAATGTAGAGATTATTAGTGCCTGCTAGGCTTTTAAAGCCATCTCTGGGAGGGGTCATAAAAGCCTTCCGGTGGCTCCGGAAGTGCACATTAAGGCCTTCTGGTGGCTCAGTAGCAGGTGGAAGTTGTCACTGCAGGAAGCCTTGCCTCTGCACCAAAGACCTTTCTCATGTTTTTCTGAATTGTTCAATATATTTCAATGTATTTGGGTTTATTGAGGCCATTTATCCATGCCCCCCCTACCAGAAATGTATCCTTGTCTTGTATAAACACAGGTTCAGTATTTCATGCTACTACATCTTATGCTTTTAGTTTTGGGTACTAAATTAGGGGATCTCTTCTCAATTCATACACTAAAAGGCTGTTTTGAGGACTGGCCGCCAGGTAAGTTAAGACTTAATTGTACATTTTAAAACACTATTCCCTTTCCCCTTTCTTCTGGCAGACTAAATCAACACCCACTACTCTTGGTAAAATTACACTTAATACCAACTCATCCAGCTGGCAGAACATCTCATTCAATTTACTCCCAAGATATAATTCTGCACTGGAACAGCTGAGGTAAGCACAGTCAATTGCTACCATAAGGTATTGTCATTGCAACTTGAGGCAGTCATTAAACCAAAGATAATTTACAGTTTTTATCACCACAGAAGGGCGTATGAAACTTTTTAAACTCTGCAATAAAAAAACAGCGACAACACCCATAAATCTGAATATATCATCCTGAAAACTTTGAGAATGGGGATGGTGTTATCTTCACTCCCAGTCATATTCTGTATATAATTGTTTTATAAAATATACAGAACAGGAAAATTCTGATACAAATATCATAGGCAAAAAATGAATGTAAGAAAATCTTAGAATTACATGAGTGTTTTAAGATGGAGTTTATCACCCATGGAGCCATGGGACCTGTTGATGAAGTCATGATATAAAAAGCCCAGTTGAAGAACCTATACGTTGTGTTACATGTTCAAAATAACTAAATTGGTATAATTTCTTTGGTATAATATTCTTTGGGGGCCTGCCACCCAGTTCCCAAATAAACACATGGAGGCATATTCTTACTTACGAATGTCTGGCCTTAGCTTGGCTTGTTTCTAGCTAGGTTTTCTTAAATTATCCCATCTTACCTTTTGTTTCTGGGCTTTTATGTTTCTTTATTCTATGTACCTTTTTTCCTTCTTACTTCATTGCTGTTTGTGGTGGCTGTCCCAGGTGTCTTCCTTTCCTTCTCCTTTTCTTGCTCCTTCCTCTTCTTCTCTTCTCCTGTTTATTGTTAAAAGTCAGACCAATTGTGACTGGAGAGATGGCTCATCAGTTAAGAGCACCTGCTGCTTTTTCAGAGGACCCAGGTTCAATTCCCCACACCCAAATGGCAGCTCACAACTGTGTTGTCTAACTCCAGCTCCAGCGGCTCTGAACCCTCTTCTGGCCTCTTCAGGCAGCAGCCATACACATACTGAACATATATTCATTCTGGGAACAACACCCACACACATGAAATGAATGAATGAATGGTTAGAAAAATCATCTATAGACATACCTCTGACAACTGCTACAGTCTTCAACCTAGTTTGTGAGTATGTTGGACAAAATCATTAATACTGTGCTTTTCAGTCAGTTCTATGGAATCATCTAAAAAAAGATTAAATATAATGTATTATAGAAGAGAATGTTTTGTGTTAGAATATAAATGTAGCTTTAGATATCCAAATGATACAAAAATAGTCTGATTTGTTTAATGGAAAGAAGGTAAAAGTCAGGAAAAGAGGGGAAACCTCTTAATATTGGTTATTGTAAAAGACAAAGTATAAAGCTGGTTAGCAGAACAACCTGAGATTAAGAAATGTTCAAAGAACCAAATAGGGAGTTTATTCTGAGGACTATCTTTAGCAAAAGAAATGCAAAAGTTTTATGCTGAAACTGTTATTAATATTTATAAAAAACATAAAGATGGAAAAATTTCTTGTGCCAATAGAGGGATAGACTTGCTACAGTTACGATGACAACACTCAGCAAATTGTCTCACAATGCAAAGCCGTCCCCTTAGGAAGATCAAGTGACTCTCAGAAACTGACAAGCAGATCATAGAAGTCATATGGGAATGAGAGGGATCCAGAGGAATCAAGCATCCCCTTTGTACCTGCAGGACTGGGTGTGGCAGCATTCACCACTGCACTACTTCCTTGTCCTCAGTTAAAACACTCTTGGAAAAATGGACAATGATATTGGAAAATGCAGACCTGTTGATTTAAAAGTCTGCTAATCACAGAGACAAACAATGCACAAAAGGAGTTCAAAACTGATTACAGACATATGTTAAGAAAAGCTTTTTCTTTGCTAGCCTTCCCGCCAGCCTGGTTCTAGAGCCCCATCAGTCCCAAATAAACACACAGGAGGATATATTAATTATGAAGCTGTTGGCCTTGCTTGTTTCTTACTGGCTAGCTCTGACTTAAGTAATTACCCCTTAATTATTAATCTAAGTATATCTCTTACCGGAAAAATAGTTCCGGGCTCCTACCCCATGGCATTACATCTCAAACTCTCTCGTGTTTCTCCTTCCCAGAATCCTCCTGGACTCCTAGTCCCACCTATCTAGATTCCTATTGGCCAGCAGTAATTTATTGACATACACACAGGACTTCCCCAACAGACATAAATCTGCAGGAAGAACAGTTATAATAAAAATAGAAAAGACCAGGTGCTATCAAGGATGTGGAGGCAATGAAACTCATACGTATGGCTGGTACAGACTTTCTAAAAGTCTGGAAATTCCACCATGTTAACACATGCTATCATGTAACCCACCTTGTTAATTTCTCGTGACTAATGTAAAGAAACACAACAAACTTTATATTAAAGTAATATACCTTTCTATTCTTGTTTGCATGTCAGAAGTGTGAAGTCAACTTCACTATTGTCAAGGGAGCTGGCAGGTTGACCGGGTCCCTTTTCTTTTCAGGCTTGAGTGGCTTGTGGCTTTCTTTCTCTGTTTCAAAGTACAACCCATTATCTTCTTGATTGACATGTGTTCATTCCTCCTTCATCCGGTGTCTTACCTGCACCAGGTCAACTAGATAAATCAACATACTCGCTCTCTCAAGATATTTTGAAACGTAGTTACATATACAAATTTCCTTTATAATATAAAGTAAAATTCACATGTTTTGTGCATTAGAACATGGATACATTATAAAACTATTATTTAATTTACCACTCTAAGTGTCCCAGTTAGCTTTACTTGATGACTTTTGGATATCTCAGATAAAGAATTGCCTAGATCAGATTGCCCTGAGTCTGTGTCTGTGTCTGTGCTTGTAAGAGATTGTCTTGATTTTTGTGGCTGAGCAAGCCACAGAGTTTGCCCGGAAGCAGTGTTCCTCCATGGTATCTGATTGTGTTCCTTCTTTGACTTCTATCAGTGATGGATTGTGATCTGGAATCATGAGCTGAACAAATTATTTCATGGTGTTTTATCACAGTGGCATAAAGGTAACTAATACATCAGAAAATTCCTTCCTAGTTATGGATTCTTAAGAAAGGGAAACATGCCCACACAAATGGATATGCAAATATACATAGTCATACTATTCATAATGGCCCAAAGTAGAAGCAACCATAACACCGTAAATAATAAAATTCATACTGAAAATATGATATGGCAGTAGCTAGGACATTTGCCCCAAAAGGGATAGATGTGGAAAACATGCTAAGTGAAAGACCTTGTAACAATTCTGCTGAAAGAGAAAGAGGATGGCTGCCTGGAGAAGAGAACAGAGAGTGACTACTAATGGATATGGTGTTTCTTTCTGGGGGATTAAAATGCTCTAACATTCAATAGTGATCATGATTTTATAATGCTGACTATATTTAGCCACTGAATTGTTCACTTTAAAATTACTTTTCAATAAAACTATGGTTTAGAAGGTATGAGTGTGTATGGCTCTGCACACCCACTCTCTGCTCTAATACCTAAGGTTCTACTCAGGCAATGGAAATAATTGTTTCGGCTGTTAGTCATAGCAGCTCATGGCACAGACCCCATTAACCTGAAAATCTTAATCACATGGTAGAACTGTGAACTTTTATCTACTTTAGTTAAGTTCTGGGAACACTGAGTGAATTCGGGTGTTATCATTTGTACTAAACACCTGGGGTGTAATAAAATCAGTGATAAGTCTTTATAAAGGACATGATACACAAATATTTTTTCGTAACTATTCCATAGTCTGTAAATAAAATTTAAGTAAAGAAATCCAATCCATGTATTCATAGATAGGAAGAGGCGGGTGTGGTAGAATAGAGTAGTCCACACTGGAGAAACCAGGAAAAAGAAATAAAGAATGCCTAGGCTTTTGTGGCTTCCTTCTTTTTCTCTGTCAAGGCTCCTAGTCTGTAAGACAGTGCTGTTCACATTCAGGATGGATTTTATCATTTTAATCTTTTTTTGTAAAAAAACTCCACATACACACTCCTAGAGATGTGTTTACTAATCTCCTAGGTGCTTCTCAAGCCAATGAAGCTGGTGATCAAGATTAAACTAGAACACAAGTTCACCTCTTGTCATCTTGACATCCACATATCTCCCTCACTTGTCACACTCTAGCACTGGCCTCCAAAAGGCTAGTGTTTATCTTCCAGTTCAAAATGCATTCAGTCTACCTATAAGAATCTCCATAGTATTAGCAATTTCAACATTATTCAAAAGTCCAAATTCAAAGTCACTCCTAAGACCCAAATCAAACTTGAACTTGGGAGCTCTTCTGGAATTATCAACTTCCAAAGTACAATAGCACAAAGTAAACATTCTCATTCCAAAAGGGAGGTATGAATGTATAGAAAGGAGAAGTAGGGACTTGTGAAATGGCTCAGGAGGCCAAGGTGCTTGCAGCCTAAGTTTGGCAACCTGAATTCAATGCCTGGAATTCACATAAAGGTGGGAGGAGAGGATCAAGTTCACAAACTTGTTCTCCTACCTCTGAAGACATGTTATAAAACACACACACACACACACACACACACACAAACAATAATGATAATAATCATAATAAATACTATTTTAAAAGAAATAAGGGTGGGATCAAAGCAAACATATAGATCCAGCAGTGCAAATCAGATTCTTCAACTCTATATCTGCCATGCAGGATGCATGGTAGCATAATGTGAGTGACTAAAATATTAGGTAACTCCACTTCTAGGGCCTCACTGATTGAAGCACACGTGGGTTGGGTGGCTCTGCATCATACCTGCATGCATCTTTCAATGCTTCTGGGATTTCCAACTTCTTAACTTCTTATATTCTCTAAGACCTTATGATCTTGACCTTGACATATGTATCCTAGCCTCAAGTTCTTTGCTTTGTAGTGAGTATAGATGCCTCCATGACCTTGTGACTCATAGCTCTTCACGCTTGCAAAACTAGTATTATGTGAATGACATAGTAGTCTGTCACTAGCTACATTAATAGCTGAATCCTTTGGACCATTTGAGCACTGGACTTTTTGGGCAGTTCTTTGCAGGCAGGGAGATTCTGAGCCTTATTTTTTAATCAAAGCCTTTTAAAGAGTTAAACATTTATACATTTGTGTGTGCTTGGTCAATGGTTGAAGTGTCTTGGAGCATATTCCTATTATCATGATGTAAAGAAGTTGGCATCTTCTTAGTGGCTGATTTTCTTCAGCAGTCACACCTTTCTTGGCACCAACTTTATACACCTCTTTTTCTAGGTGAGTTATAAATTTGTAAAACATTTCTGCTCTTCTAGTTTTTATTATTTATTTCTTTTAGATGGGAATTCTCTGTCTTGTTCCTTTCTCTAATCCCTCCTGTCTAACCCTTATTGCATGATGAACTGTTCATCCTCACAAGATCATTATAAAAATAATGTGACATCAACAAAATTAGTTTTTAAGAATCATGAATATAGCAAAACTTAAGATGGCCCAAATACTAGAAAATTTCCCTACTTCAGCAATCCCATATCAGGGAAATTTGTATTTTCATTGATCTGCAAACCTCACACTATATCATATGTCAATCCAGGGATATTGTCCATGAATTAGTTGTATGTGAATTTTATCACATATTTGTAGGGACTGAGTTAGATCTACTACAAGGGAATATCTCCAAATCACGTACATTGAATTTCTAAGCAATTAAATAATTTATAATTTCAACTGTGTTTCTATTTTCTGTTACTTTTAAGACTGAATTAAATAAAGCCTTGTGCACAGGAGAGAGAGGAGGCCGGGCACTTTTATCTGCCAGCTCCTCTAGTATTGACTGTAATCATTAGGAAATTAATAAGACTTTTCTTTCTCCATTTATCTAGATATGCATGAGGATGCAAGAATATAAATAATCACTTGGGATTTTATAGATAAAGGTTAGAAGGGCCAAAAACCTGTTCAAGATATTGAAGCTGAAATGATCTGATGGGAACAGACATGATGTTTTAGAAAGAGGGAAATAAACAAGCTGCCAAAAGTGGTCAATGTGAACCCAGGTTGTTGGTATTGAGAATTAACCCCCCAGGAATTCTCACACTCTTAACTGTTCAGAGCACAGCAAAATAACTGAACTAGGAGACTCATTTGATACTAAGATAAAACTCTAAACTGGTCTTTAATATTGGTCAGTGAAATTCTAGGGTTGATGATTGTCAGTGAAAGAAAGAACCAGAGGCACTGTGAGATACACATGGAAAAACAATCAGTCACTGAAATGAAATATTGGATTGAACTTCCAAATATCAGCCTAGGAAAAACTGATCAATTCTTTTCCTTGTGATCTAATTACAGAAGCAGCTGCATTTTTAAAAAAAGAAATATACACATAATGAAGAGTTCTTTACAAAAAAGAAACAATTAAGGATAAACATTTGAAGACTTTAGATTTGGATGGGTAGGAGATACTTCTACCACATATAAGAAGAAACAAATAGAGGCTGAATCTTATGAAATGAGTAATCAGACTGTGGATTGATAATCAGGCAGGCTGCAGATGAACAAGGAACACACAAAGAGTGGTGAAGGTTTAAAGTTGCTATTAAGAAAATAGGTAAAGAGATTCGAACAGTTCAGAAATTACTGGTGAGTAGCAATGCAGTCTCAGTTGAGGTTGGCATGAGCCTTGCTGCAACATACTTCACAGGGATTTTCTTGTCTTGCTTAGATAATGTATGTGTTAACCCAGCCTAGGATGATGAGGCTTCATTGGTATGGTTAACTGTAGAAGGAAGCCAAAGAGTAGCATACATGATACTTGAAGGGAGCTTGAGGCTGGGAGAACAATGAGACAGCCACATGTATAGCACAGGCTATGCTTGAGTCCAAGTAATCATTCTATTGTGCCTGGGTAATGGATTTCCAACTATAATACAATGTGAAAACAAGATATTAAACTAAAAGGAGGTTGTAATATTCAGAATTAGTTATTGAAATATCTATATTATACTCTCTAGATCTGTGAATATGTTATATTATATGACCAAAGGAACTTTGCACATGCAATTAAACTTATGGCTCTAAGATATGAAAATTACCCTGATTTAGGGTATTCACTTTTTCCACTCTTATTCAGTATAGTCTTAGCGCAATAAGACAACAGAAGTGAGTAAAATGAATATAAACAGAAAGGAAGAAATGAAAGTATCTTTATTTGGAGATGATAAGATTCTATACACAAGAGGCTCTAAAGACTCTACCAGAAAACTTCTAAACTGAAAAACACTTTCTCAAAGTGGCAAATACAAAATTAATAGGAAAAAGAGTGCCCTTCTTATATACCAATGACACACAAACTGAGCAAGAAATAAGGGGAAGAATCTCATTCACAATCACCTGTAAAAACCAAACCAAATGAAACCAATCAACCAGCTAAAGAAACCAAACTTTGCAATAAACCTAAACAAGAAACTAAAATACTTCATTTCTGTATCGATAGTCTACAATGAGAAAATTAAAACACTCATAGAAAATTAAAGAACACTTATTAGAAGATGTTTCACATTCATTAAAAAAGCAAGATTTTGCAGTGTGTGGCTGTAACTCCAACATTGTTACGGGGGCAGAGACAGGGGAATGGTGAATTCCAGGTTCAGTGAAAAATCCCTGTCTCAAAAGCACAATACAATAAAGTGGAGAAAGGATTGAGGGAAATATCCCTACTTCAATCTTCATCTACATTCACATGTAGCACCTTTGACCCACCTCCCATCCCAGGTCTGCGTGAATGAGGGGAATAAAGGGAATACTGCCTAGGCACAAAACTTAAACCCTCACAGCTACAGTCACCTGATTCTTTAAAGTTTTAAAAAATTGTATTCATTTTAAATGTAATGTATTATAAATTCTTTGAGATTTTCATGCATAAATATTTTTAAAATTATATTATCTCTCTTCCCCA
Organism: Mesocricetus auratus; assembly: GCF_017639785.1. Taxonomy (NCBI): domain Eukaryota; kingdom Metazoa; phylum Chordata; class Mammalia; order Rodentia; family Cricetidae; genus Mesocricetus; species Mesocricetus auratus. Next base: position 45,302,676 of record NW_024429184.1, on the reverse strand, counting down.
CCCCAGTTTTTTCCCTCCCAATTTCAAGTCCTCATTTAAAATTATATATATGTAGTTTATATATTACATGTTAAGTTATATTATAAATTATATAGTTTGACTTTAATTTTTTTGAGATTTTCTTACGTGTGTGCGATATTCACATCATTTTCACTTCTCTCACTCCCTCTTCCATATCCTTAATGAGTTCACTTAGTGTTGTGTGTGTGTATGTGTGTGTGTGTGTGTTTGTGTTTGTATGTGTGCAGTCAGGGAAACTGATACAACTGGGGCAATCATATTAAGAATCTTAAGCCAGTCCCACAACACAAACTATAATGTTTTCTCTTATTTGTTCCTCGATTTTATATAGTTACATAAAATCATCTATGTTTATATCAAAATAAAGCAAAAGTGAAATAGTCTATGGTAAACAAAGGAGAATAAAGGGTTAAAGGAGAGCTGGAGAAAAGGAAGGGTAAAATTGTTCAGAATTATCTAGGTAAACCCAATGTAATCACAGAAGACATTAGAAACAAAGGACTTTCTCTTCTGGAAGGGAAAGGGTGAAGAAGTCATTGAAATGGAATCTGAAACATAAAACAGTCTCTACCTGCCATCTGTAAGAAAAGTATAGCAGGGATGCTGGTGCATCTGAGTGAAGTCTGCCCCAGCTAAGAACTGGTGAGAAAACAGGGCACATGTATATTTCACAGAGAATGAAGGTGTGCCAGAACACTTCATTGTTGGTGGTGGATTTTCCTGTGCAAGGAAGGAATGAAGTTCCCTTGTGTGCATTTCTTAACCACTGAAACAAGGATATCCTAAGGTTTTGTTTATTAAGCATTTAGGATAGTCATGACAGCAATAGATAACCAACTAACATAAAGCATTGTTAATTGAAATGGGTCTGAAAAGATTAATATCTCCATCATTACTTCTAACCCCCACAATACAGAATATTTGTCATCACCTTTACATGTAGCAACTTCAGAGAAATCTCTAGACTCCACAGAGCTGGACAGATTTATCTGGGATTTCACCCCTCCATATTGGTAGTCTGTACCTTCAGCATGGTAGAGAATTTCCTATTTGTCTCCCACAAAGCAAAATGTGCCAATAAACATGCATGAAATGTCAAGGAATAAATAAAAGTATTATTAAAAATGGTGCATGAAAACACCGTAATAAAACCATTAATTTGTATGCAAACTAAACATAAATGAGGAGCAGGAGAGATGACTGAGTCTCAAAGCTCTTGCTGTTCCTGCAGAAGACTGGAGTTTGGTTCCCAGCACACATATTGAGCAGCTCCCAACTTCTTATACTCCCAGCTCCAAAGGATTTGATGTCCTGGTCTGCCTGCCACAGGGACTATGTTCATGTGCACATATGCACCCTCATACTCATGAATTAAAAATTTTAAGTTTATAAAACAAATCAATATTAAAAAGTAAAGAAGAATTTTGCACAAAATAATCCTGGAGAATGAAAATGATGTTTGAAAGCAAGGATGTAATTATATCACTAGACCCAAGATAAATGATAAATGGGTGTTTATTGGGAAAAATTACACAGAAAAATACAAAGAACCGCAGGAGTGTTTCTCTGTTCTCCCTACTGAATCCACTGACCCACCAGAAAGAGTGCACCAAGGATAGCTATGCCTCAAGCTTCTCTCTTTCTGCTTCTATCGGTCTGAGGCCGCACCCAAGGAGATGTGGTCACCATTACAAGTTTACTTACAAGATGCCAACAGATGTTTGATAGACTAATTGAATCAAGTCAATACTCTGAAAGCCAAGCAAATAAAGAGATGGGACAACACAGCCACAGAGGAAAATAAATTCATTCAGCAGAAAGAAAGTTCCTAAAACTTAATAGAAAACATCAATAGATTAACATTGATTGGTACGCTGGTTGAATAGGAGGAGATGCACTGATGACTCAAGCCCAAATGATACGGAGCCAAAGCACAGGAAGCTTCAGGGAAGTGTGACAGCTGACAGGAAAACAAGTAGACCAAAGAACTGAGGAAAACCGGGGCCATATAACAAAGTGAAAATAAGCAAATGGAACATACACCACAAAATCCCATGCCTCTGGGAAACATGTAAGAAAATATTACACAGTGGAAGATGAAGCCTGGAAGCTCAAATCCAGATAAGAGTTTCAAATAAGGAAACAGGAAATTGTGGAAGATATAAAACAAAATCTTAGTCTTATGAGGGGTATATCTCTAAGTTAAAAAAGAAAATACAAGGGTATGAGTTTCACTTTTTGCATGTCACCTGGACAAGAAAGCATTTATTTTAGTTATTTTCAACTGACGCAGAATAGTTGTGTATACACAGGCTACAATATGCCACTACCATTCATATGTGTATATCAGGCAATGATCAAATAAGCACCCCCCCCGGGGAGAGAGAGAGAGAGAGAGAGAGAGAGAGAGAGAGAGAGAGAGAGAGAGAGAGAGAGAGAGAAAAGAACTAGAGATTTTCTTGCCTCAGATCCCCCAAGTGACATCTCACTCGACCAAGATTTTGTTTGCTTTTCTTATTTTAGCCTCAAGTTTTGGGTATATTCATTAGAAGACTTAAGTAGCAGTGGGCACATCATGTTTTCGATTATGCCATATTTAAATACCTTAAGTATAAAGTCAATTATATGAAATATGAGATGAGAGAAAAAAGGTGTAAGTTTACATGTGGTTAAACCCATTCAGTAAGCAGTTGAACAATGATTACAATTCCACCTTCTGCACAAGTAGGAGTTGGAAGTGACCGCATTGCCATGAAAGGACTTTAATGAGAAGAACAACATGCAAGCCTGTACATGAAAGTGGAGTCGAGAGGGCCTGAGAAGACACATGAGTGTCAGTTTCTGATTCAGACAATGAAGCAACGAGAAGACTCCACAAAGACTTCCATTCATATATCCTTGTCTCTCCCTGAAATTAACTATGCTTCCTTAGAAGTAGGTGAAATTACCTAAACAAGAAAAATAGAGGTTCGGCAGAAGATAATGGTGATGGGTGATTTACCAGGCTTGGAAAAGTTCTAGAATGAGCCATGGTTTTAGTGCGATGATGGGCATTTTGTAAAGTGTCTAGAGAATAATAGAAGATACAAAAAGGCCATCTCTTGTTCAGTACATTAATGAGAAGAGAGAGGGGGAGAAGGGGCAGAATAAAAAATTATTTTGTCAAAAAGTGATACTATCAGCAGTTTAAAATACTTGTACTTATAGGCACTAGTTTCAGCAATATTTGCATAAATGAAGTTTTCTGATTCTGATACTGATGTACACATTATTTAGTATGAATTATAAAACTTACAGCTCAATGGAATAATCCTTTCATAACTTGCTATTTATCAAATTTTGCCTTTGTAGTCAATAAAAATATAGAAAGGAGCTAAATAATTATTTTATCTTTTTATCCTGAAGAATAGGTTTTTAAAATACACAGATATTTTTAGGATATCCTGTCCTGAGCACATTGGGAGCATGGGGGAGGAGTGATGAGCAAAAGGGTCAAGACTGGGCTGGTGAAACCAGAGAAGCAGCTGAGCTGACCAAGGCGGAAATCTTGGACCCTAGACTGATGGCTGAGAGGCCAGCATGGCACTGCTCCAGACCCTCTGAATGTGGGTGTCAGTGAGGAGGCCTAGGCAATCTATGGAGCTTGGGATAGTAGATCAGTATTTATCCCTGGTACACAAATTGACTTTGCATGCCCATCCCACAATGAGGGATGCTCTCTCAACCCACTAGGGGGAAGGCCTAGGCCCTGCCCTGAACAAAATGGACTCTGGAGATCCCCATGGAGGGCCTCACTCTCCCTGGGGAACCGAATGGGGATTGGGTAGGGGTCTGGGGGGTCTGGCGAGGAGGGGAGGGAGAGGGAGCTGGAACTGACATATGAAACAAGCTTGTTTCTAATTTAAATATAAAAAGAAAAAACAAAATACACAGACATTTTCTAAAACTATCTATTATTTATTTATTATTTTGCTCATGCCACAACATGTACATGAAGGTCAGAGTTAGGTAGCGTGTGGAGTCCTTTGTTGACTTTGACCTTGTGAGAATCCCCGAGCAATACCACCAATTATCAAGTGCCTTTAACCTTGACCCATCTCATCAGACCCTTCAAAATGATTTTAAACATGGGAAATCAACTTGTACCACAAAGTTCTCATAAAATATTTTCATTAAAATCAGGCCATGACACTAGGTGTGGTGTCACATGGTCTCAATCTCAGCATTGAGGGGCAGAGGCAGGTGAATCTCTATGAGGTTGAGGCTACTCTAGCCTACATGGTGAGTTCTAAGCCAGCCAGAGCTATATATAGCAAGACTTTGCCTCAAAAGGAAAAAATAAGACTACAACTAAAATCTCATCTAGAGGAAAATTTCTGAATAGTCCTTCAAAGACTAAGGCTAAGATTACACAGTTATGTTCTTTGTGTTGAAAAGACACCACACACAATTTCTTCTAAACTTTTGTCAAAGAAGAAAAAAGTCTATAAAAGTGTAAGCCAAAACTAAAATGAAGCAATTTCAGGACCTGTTTAAGGAAACACATGGTTTTCTGAATATCTAATGGAATCTAACAGATTCTACTAGAGTCTGGGTACCTAACAGGATATATAATGGACTCTTAGAAATACTGGAAGAAAGACTTAAATTGTCACAAAAGTTAAACAGATTCTTCCCCTGGAATAACAGCCTCCTCTTGGGATGGTGGTTTCCTGTTCTGGTGGGAAAACTCACAGAAAGCCACTCTGTATTTGTTGAGACACTTGGAGACCCTGGCTTTATTGTGTTCACCGGCCCCATGCTATTTCATCATGAATTTTAAGCAGTCCCAGGCAGACTGGCTGTTCAGTTGGGTTTTATACAGTCCTCCAATAACGTCATTTTCACTCTGCATTTCTGAGATGCTGGTCAAAGTGGTGTTAACTATTGCAACAGGTCAATGAGCTCATCTTTGCCTGATCACCACATTATTCTAGAAGTCTGTGAGTAAAATTGCAGGTTGGAAAGTAATTGAGACAACAAAACATTAAACAAAAGATAAAAACTGGTAAGAATTAAAATTAATAATTAATCTATAAAGGAGAATATGAAAACACTTAACAAATACAGAGGTGCTACTTCATTAGTCAGGAACTCATACAATTAAGGTCATTAAACAGTGGGGATTGCATTGAATCTGTATATTGCTTTTGGCAGGATTGCCATTTTTACTACATTGATCCTACCTATCCAAGACCATGGGAGATCTTTCCATTTTCTGAGGGCTTCTTTAATTTCTTTCGTTAAAGATTCAAAGTTCTTACGATACAGGTCTTTCACTTGTTTGGTTAGCGTTACCCCAAGGTATTTTATGTTGTTTGTGGCAATTGTAAAGGGTGATGTTTCTCTTATTTCTCTTTCAGCCCTTTTATCATCTGTATATAGTAGGGCTACTGATTTTCTTGAGTTGATCTTGTAGCCTGCCACTTTGCTGAAGGTGTTAATCAGCTGTAAGAGTTCCCTGGTACAGTTTTTCGTGTCACTTATGTAAACTATCATATCGCCTGCAAACAGTGAAAGTTTGACCTCTTCCTTCCCAATTTGTATCCCCTTGATCCCCCTTTGTTGTCGTATGGCAATAGCTAGAACTTCAAGTACCAATTTGAAAAGGTATGGAGAGAGTGGACAGCCTTGCTTTGTTCCTGATTTTAGAGGAATTGCGTCGAGTTTCTGTCCATTTAGTTTGATGTTGGCTGTTGGTTTACTGTATATAGCTTTTATTATGTTTAAGTATGTCCCTGTTATCCCAGATCTCTCCAAGACCTTTATCATGAAGGGGTGTTGGATTTTGTCAAAGGCTTTTTCAGCATCTAGTGAGATGATCATGTGATTTTTGTTTTTCAGCTTGTTTATATGGTGGATTACGTTGATGGATTTTCATATGTTGAACCATCCCTGCATCCTTGGGATGAAACCTACTTGATCGTGGTGAATGATTGTTTTGATGTGTTCTTGGATCCGATTTGCCAGTATTTTATTGAGTATTTTTGCATCAATGTTCATGAGGGATATTGGTCTGAAGTTTTCTTTCTTAGTTGTATCTTTGTGTGGCTTGGGGATTAAGGTTATTGAAGCCTCATAGAAAGAGTTTGGCAAAGACCCTTCTGCTTCTATTGTGTGGAACACTTTGAGAAGAATTGGTATAAGCTGTTCTTTGAATTTCTGGTAGAATTCTGCACTGAGGCCATCTGGACCTGGACTTTTTTTTTTTTCAGATTCAATGCAATCCCCATTAAAATCCCAGCACAATTCTTCACAGACCTTGAAAGAACAATAATCAATTTTGTATGGAAAAACAAAAGACCCAGGATAGCCAAAACAACCCTGTTCAACAAGGCAACGTCCGGAGGCATCACCATCCCTGACCTCAAGCTCTATTACAGAGCTTTAGTCCTGAAAACAGCTTGGTATTGGCACAAAAATAGACAGGTAGACCAATGGAATCGAATTGAAAACCCGGGTATTAACCCACACACGTACGAACATCTGATCTTTGACAAAGAAGCTAAAAATATACAATGGGATAAAGAAAGCATCTTCAACAAATGGTGCTGGCATAATTGGAGACTGGCATGTAGAAGAATGTGGATCGATCCATGTTTATCGCCATGCACAAAACTTAAGTCCAAATGGATCAAAGACCTCAACATAAATCCAGCCACACTGAACCTCTTAGAAGAGAAAGTGGGTGGTACCCTTGAACGAATTGGTACAGGAGACAGCTTCCTGAACATAACACCAGTAGCACAGACAGTGAGATCAACAATTAATAAATGGGACCTACTGAAACTGAGAAGCTTCTGTAAGGCAAAGGACACAGTCAGCAAGACAAAAAGTCAGCCCACAGAATGGGAAAAATATTCACTAATCCCACATCTGACAGAGGGTTGATCTCCAAAATTTACAAAGAACTCAAGAAGCAAGTCTCCAAAACATCAAAGGACCCTATTAAAAAGTGGGCTGCAGAACTAAATAGAGAGTTTTCAATAGAGGAGTCTAAAATGGCTGAGAGGCACTTGAGAAAGTGCTCAACATCCTTAGCCATCCAGGAAATGCAAATCAAAACAACTCTGAGATACCATCTCACTCCTGTCAGAATGGCTAAAATCAAAAACACCAATGACAATTTATGCTGGAGAGGATGTGGTGAAAGGGGGACACTCCTCCATTGCTGGTGGGAGTGCCAACTGGTTCAGCCACTTTGGAAATCAGTATGGAGATTCCTCAGAAAAATGGGAATAAACCTACCACAAGACCCAGCAACTCCACTCTTAGGCATATATCCAAAAGATGCCCATTCATACAACAAAGATGTCTGTTCTACTATGTTCATAGCAGCTTTATTTGTAATAACCAGAATTTGGAAGCAACCTAGATGTCCCTCACCCGAAGAGTGGATAGAGAAAATGTGGTACATCTACACAATGGAGTACTATTCAGCAGAAAAAAATAATGGAATCATGAGATTCGCAGGCAAATGGATGACATTAGAAGAAACCATCCTGAGTGAGGTAACCCAGTCACAAAAAGAGAAACATGGCATGTACTCTCTCATATATGGATTTTAGACATAGATCTGGGGAGTGCTAGCCTACAATCCTATGGCCAGAGAGTCTGGGAAACAGAAACTTCATTTAGTGGCTGATCGAAGAAGAGGCAGACTCCCTTGGTTAAGTACTGAGCTGAATTCAAGAAAGCCAGTAACAGAGAGGGAGGACTGATGATCAAAGGGATTAAGACTGGGCTGGTTTAACCCCCAGAAACAGCTGACCAGACAAAGGTTAACTCTTGAATCCCAGGCATTAGCCTGGGAATCCAGCATGGGACTGATCAAGACCCTCTGAATCTGGGTGTCAGTGAGGAGGCCTAGGGAATCTATTGAGCCTTGGGCAGCAGATCAGTACCCATCCCAAGTATACACATGGACTTTGGACTCCCATAGAACAATGTGAGGTGCACTCTCACCCTGAACTCTTGGGGAAGGGTCTAGGCTCTGCCCTATATGAAATGACAGACTATGGACACCCCCATGGAGGGCCTCACCCTCCCTGGGGAAATGAGGGGATAATGGGGGGGTTGGGGGGAGGGCACGGGAGGAGGGGAGGGAATGGGAGAGGGACCTGGAACTGACTTGTGAAGCAACCTCGTTTCTTATCTAAATTTAAACTGGAAAATAAAATATAAAAAAAGGTCATTAAACAGAATGGCCAGAACTAAGCTATTGAGGAGGGACATTTACATATTGTTAACGGAAGCATAAATTGGAGTAATTACTTTGGAAAAGAATTTAGCATGGTAAATATAATATAAATGTTTCTATGATGTGTGCCCATAATTTCCTCTCATAATTATAACACTTCAATAAAAGAATATTACATACCCCAAAAGACATACACTAGGATATTAATAGAGTGTTACTCATTAGGAGTAAAAAGAGGATGTGTCATGTGCTCACAAAGACAATAATACTCAACAATGAAATCAAGAGGACCATGTGCAGGTCTATACCACAAGACAGATTAATTACACAAACAGGACGTTCTGGGAAATCAGTCAGAAGAGTGCCTATTCTGTCATCGTGTGTCCGTGTATGACATACAGGTTTCAAAGCAGCCCAAGTCAATCTCTGATATTAGAAATGAGGATAATGTTTGCTTTGGGGGCTTACACCTATGATGGAACCAAGCAGGTTTCTGAGGTGTTAGAAATGTTTTACTTCTTGAAAAGATGATCTCATTGTTATCATCTAACAAACCATCACAGTCTTAGCGGTTTAAAGTAAGAGGAATATGGTTTTTGATGAGCCTATAATTTGGACATAATTTAGGAGCAACAGCTTGCCCCTGACACACTCCACATGCTATCTGAGAGCTCATCTGGGGCTCTGGGCTAGAACAATGCAGGTGGCTTCTGTATAGGTCTGAAAGCTAACAGTGGGCATACTAAAAGAATAAGATGGACATTTTTTTGTGACCATGAGGCTTATTTGTATTTCTATTTCACTGTGTTACTCAAGGCAATTACAAAAGTCTTATCAAAGTTCCAGTGATGGGGTATAGGCCTCAATGTTCAATGAAATGGGTGTCCATGTCACAACACATGAGATGACACATACTAATGCATCCTCTGGAAAGTGCAGCTTGCAGTATGGTGTTGCACTTTTAGAAAATCATGCTAAAGACACTTCAAGTTTTAAAAAATGTAAACTAGCAGTCCCTGGTGGTTATTTTAAGGTAAAAGGGTCCATATGAAAAGTGAGCATCAAACAGAGAATGGAGCAAGCTGGTGATGTCAACACTCAATAATTAAGTCATTCAAAGCTGGGCATGGTGGCATACACTTATAATCCCAGCACTCAAGAGGCTGAAGCAGGAGGATTGTCATGAGTTTGAAGTCAGCCTGGATTACGCAGTTATCAGGCTAACCAGAACTACATAATAAGATCCTGTTTCAAACAAAACTAACCAAAGAACCGCACAAATTTTACTTGCTTATTTATTTGTTAGTATCAACTCATTGACTATTCATGTTTGATAGGATCTGGAGGACACAGTCAAAATCTTAAAGTTCTGAGGAATCTCAGAAATATAGCAAATAGCTTCATTGTAATTTTACTGCTACTGTTCAGTTTTGAGGGCGTGGAGAGCCTATAGTGTAGGAAAATCTTAGAGGAACTTGTCTCAGATCGGAGGTACATTAGTTCATTTCATACCATGTTGTGGCACTGGATGTCACCTCTTCTCTGTGCTGCCTATGCAGGAAGTGTGTGTTCATTGTCATTGGATCTGGTGTGTGGGTCCTCCAGTTGCTTGTACTAGTAAGCCCAATTATTGCTTTTTACATTACTCTTGACTTAATGTTTCCTGTCTTCTCAAGGAAACCACTTTCTAGGGTATTTAGATTTATCTAGAATTAAAGTAAACTGGGGCAGAGTGTTTAGCTACAGAACATAGCAGTGTGTCTTACTAAGGGCAGCTTCTCTGCCAGGGGAAAGCTATATTTAACTCACTCTTTGTTAATTGCTTTGATGTAGCTCTATGAGCATTGAAATTTAATCTCATTGGAAAGTTTCCTTTTTATAGATCCAAGACCTTTCTTAGATTAAAAAATGCATTGCCTCATTTCAGAAAAGAGAAAATACTCCATCATCAGGCTGAGAAATAGTTAACAGAAAATTCATTATTTTAAAATGACATATGCCCTCTCGGTGTCTGAAATATGAAATCACTGTCTAAATTTTAGTAAACTCAATACATTCGTATCAAACCTGTCCAAAAACTGGGCATCAAGAGTGTTTGTATATATACTCAAAGCACTCACTTGTAGATGCCATGGATAAAGGAGGTCATGAAGATTTCCAGTATGCACAGACTGTATACATATATATGTATATATATGTCTGCATACTCATGATGCATAGATTTGTCAACTTCTTTAAGAAGTTTTCTTTATTTGTAGAACACAGATGAAATGTTTAATGGTCTTAAGAACTTACACAGTGTATCTGTTAATCAACAATGACAGGAATTAGATATTGATATTTCCTTGGGACAGTAGAGTGTGGCTTCTGCCACTACAACGAAATTCCATCTTTAATTGGAAGAAAATTGCAGTGACTCCCTTCTGTCCCTGGCCCTTAACCCTTCCACTATGAGAACATATTTTTCACTGTCTTATTCCAAATCTTCTTACCAATTGTATTAATTACTTTCCTCCTCACTGTATACAAATACCAATCAGAACAACTTAAGTGCTTATTCTGCTTTCTGGTTTGAAGAAATAGATTCTATAACACCGGAGAAAGTATGATGGCAGGGATAAACATATTCTATCTGCAGTCAGAAAGCAAGAGGGAAGAGGAAGTAGGGCCAGGCTATGACATGTACTCAGGGACCCACCTCCTCACACAAGGCTCTGCCTCCTAAAGTTTTAAAATCATTCCCAAACAGTACCACTAGCTCAGGACCAAGTGTTGAGATACATGATATTGTAGGGGCCGTTTAATATCCAAGACACACCAACAATTTCTATTAAAAATGGTAAGTAAAAAATCATCTCAAGAAGGAGGAAGGTAAATTGCTTTTTCAAATGCTTGGAGATACCTGTCATGCTATATATCCAGAGGAAAGCATTATATATCATTATATTGATTCTAGCTCTTGTTATAGGTAGCTAACATTTACTTTCATCTGAAATTATCTTAATGTTCTGAGGTAGATATGGCTGAGCAAGGATCCAAATGTTACGGTTAAGTAACTTGTCAATAATCTTACTGCTCTGACATTTCCAAAGAGGCCATTTGATATTATCCTCATGTCTCTACTTCTCCAAAGCTACCCACGGGAACCAAACACCATCTGTAAAATCAAGATTAAAGGATTGGTGCTTAGAATATCAGAACACATCTTGAGTGGGCACCATGAAGCAGGTGTGGAAGAACACAGATTTCTGTACAGTGCTCCTTAGTTCCAGGTTCAGTGTGTTGAGGGTGAGTCTCCAAGATACACAAAAGCCGTGGGTCTGCAGAATTCCTCAGGTTTGTTCCAGACCTTTTGTCATGCCACTCTGTAGACTAGTAGGGAAGTAAGGCTTGTCTCCTGCAGATAGTTTCCTTGATTGCAATGTCTCTTACAGCCTAAACCTGCTAGTTGGGTGGCAGATTCGGGCAATGTTTCATCGTGCCACCTCTACAGGATATCATCCTTTGAGGACTTCCCAAGCTTTCTCTGCTATTGCATTTATCACAATGTTTGTTACAAGTGTCCCCCCTTTCTTTCCCAAGTCCACAGATGGATCTGTTAAAGGCAAGGCCTCTTTGATAACTCTCTATCCTCCTCACAGCTAGTAAGTAATATGTCTGGCATTCAGCAAATACTCAACTTTAGAATGAGGAAGCAATGTGATGTGGTGATTATGTTGGTAGCTTCCAGAAAGATATGAAAACAGAGAGTATGTCTTTGAAAATTTACAAGCTCATATTAAAGAAAGAATATATTGAAAGGTGTCAGAGGAAATTAAAGAGATAAACCACTATAAGGAAAATTCAGAAGTTTAATTTTGTGTCAGAAAATGATTTAATTAAATACAGAACAGAGGCAGATAGTTTTTATTGAAATAGGTGTGGAAAATAGTTCAGCAGGAATCAATTTTAGGGCAGTATAGCTTCTCAAACAGCCAGTGTCACCACCATCATGTCCTGTTTAGATTGGGTACTGTCACAGCATTTGTGTTTTCTTATTTTAAAAAAGGAGTGTAGCTGGGAACTGCATTTGTATACCACACCTTAATGTAACCAAGACATAGTACCTGCAAAGAGTGTGGCCTTTCATCCAGTCCTGCTTTAAAGTCACTGAAGGAAGGTTTCATTTATTTCTTCCTAGTTTAGGAGCAGCAGACTTTTAACTAGCTTCACTTTTCTTTTTGTTGCTTAAAGGGAGATACAGTCAGATTCTCATTTATTGTTTGAAATAGGCTTCTTCTATTCACAATTCTTTAACCAGTTTCTCATACTTTGAAGTGAATCTTTTTCTCATACTCAGAGTTTGTAAATTTAGTTTTGTACTAGGAAAGAGGATTATTGAAAGAGTGGTTTGCCAGGCAGTGGTGGTGCACACCTTTAACCCTTTAATCTTAGAATTTAGCAGGCAGAGGCAGGTGGAACTCTGTGAGTTTGAGGCCAGCCTGGACTACAGAGAGAGTTCTAGGACAGGCTCCAAAGCTACACAGAGAAAACCTATCTCAAAGATAAACAAACATAAAACAAAAAGGGTGGCTTAAATGAAAATAACCTTTTCCCTAGCCACCCATGAAGAGGTAATTTATACTATAGAAAAGAAAGAAACTGATAAATCTTTTTTTTTTTTTTTTTTGGTTTTTTCGAGACAGGATTTCTCTGTGGCTTTGGAGGCTGTCCTGGAACTAACTCTTGTAGACCAGGCTGGCCTCGAACTCACAGAGATCCACCTGCCTCTGCCTCCCAAGTGCTGGGATTAAAGGCCTGCGCCACCAACGCCCTTTTTTTTCTTTTTTAATTTAAATTGGAAACAAGTTTCATTTACATGTCAATCCCAGTTCCCTCTCCCTTCCCTCCTTCACTGACCTCCACTGACCCCCTATCCCTTCCCCTTTCTGTTCCCTAAGGAGTATGAGGCCTTCCATGGGGGATCTTCAAAGTCTGTCATATCATTTGGAATAGGGCCTGGACCCTCTCCTGTGTATCTAGGCTGAGAGAGTATCCCTCTATGTGAAATGACCTCCCCAAATCCATTTCTATACTAGGGATAAATACTGATTCACTACCAAAGGGCCCATAGATTAACCAGATCTCCAAAATGACATCCACGTTCAGGGGGTCTGGAAAAGTCCTATGCTGGTTTCCCAGCTATCAGTCTGGGTTCCATGAGCTCCCCCTTGTTCAGATCAGCTGTTTCTGTGGGTTTCTACAGCCTGGTCTTGACCTCTTTGCTAATTACTCCTCCCTTTCTGCAACTGGATTCCAGGAGTTCAGCTCACTGTTTAGCTGTGGGTGTCTGCTTCTGCATCCATCAGCTACTGGATGAAGGCTCTAGGATGGCATATAAGGAAGTAATCAATCTCTCCACTAATGCTTAGATTGTTAGTTGGTGTCATCCTTGTAGATCTCTGGACATTTCCCTAGTGCCAGATTTCTCTTCAAACCTATAATAGCTCCCTCTATTATGGTATCTCTCACCCTGCTCTCCTCTATTCTTCTTCTGACTCAACCTTCTTGCTCCCCATGTCATCCTCTCCCCTCCTCTTCTCCCCTTCTCTTTCTTCTAGCTCCCACACTCCTCCCCCCATGCTCCTAATTTGCTCAGAAAATCTTGTCCCTTTCCCCTTCTCTGGGGTTCCATGCATATCTCTCTTAGGGTTCTCCCTGTTTCCCAGACTCTCTGGCAGTGGGATTGTAGGCTGTTTCATGTCTAAAATCCATATATGAGAGAGTGCATGCCATATTTCTCTTTTTGTGACTGGGTTACCTCACTCAGGATGGTTTCTTCTAGTGTCATCCATTTGCTTGCAAATTTCAGGATTCCATTGTTTTGTTTTTCTTCTGTGTAGTACTCCATTGTGTAAATGTACCACATTTTCTCTATCCACTCTTCAGTTGAGGGGCATCTAGGTTGATTCCAGGTTCTGGCTATTACATATAATGCTGCTATGAACATAGTGGGGCAGACGTCCTTGTTGTATGAATGTTCATCTTTTGGGTATATGCCTAAGAGTGGAATTGCTGGAGCGTGTGGTAGACTGATTCCCATTTTCCTGAGGAGTCTCCATACTGATTTCCAAAGTGACTATAAGAGTTGGCACTCCCACCAGCAATGGAGGAGTGTTCCTCTTTCTCCACATCCTCTCTAGCATAAACTGTCTTTGGTGTTTTTTATTTTAGTCATTCTGACAGGAGTAAGATGGTATCTGAGAGTTGTTTTGATTTGCATTTCCCTGATGTCTAGGGATGTTCAGCACTTTCTTATGTGCCTTTCAGTCATTTTAGATTCCTCTATTGAGAAGTCTCTATTTAATTCTGCACCCCAATTTTTAATTGGAGTATTTAGTGTTTTGGTGACTTGCTTCTTGAATTCTTTGTGTATTTTGGAAATAAACTCTCTGTCAGATGTGGGGTTGATGAATATCCTTTCCCACTCTTTTTTAATTTAAATTTAAATTAGAAACAAGGTTGCTTCACATGTCAATTCCAGTTCCCTCTTCCTTTCCCTCCCCTCCTCCCACACCCTCCCATCAACCCCTCCAATATCCCCTCATTTCCACAGGGGGGGTGAGTCCCTCCATGGGGGTGTCTATAGTCTGTCATTTCATCCAGGGCAGGGCCTAGACCCTCCCCCAAGATTCTAGGGTGAGAGTTAATCTCTCATTGTTGGATAGGTGCCCAAAGTCCATTTTGTATACCCGGGATGAATACTGATCTACTACCCAAGGCTCAATAGATTACATAGGCCTCCTCACTGACACCCACATTCAGGGGGTCTTTGGCACATAATGTATCATTCATTTGGAATCAGAGATTTTGGCAGGAAACCAGGTCTTGGCTACAGCCCTTTATGTTCATCCCTAGTGACCAACATCACCAACTAGATCTTATGACCCAAATGTTCTACAGCCCTGACATACCACAAGGCCCAGTATTCAAACACACAATTTTGTTGTTGTTGTTTTTTCGAGGCAGGGTTTCTCTGTATTACTTTGGAGGTTGTGTTGGAACTTGATCTGTAGACCAGGCTGGTCTCAAACTCACAGAGGTCAGCCTGCCTCTGCCTCCTGAGTGCTGGAGTGCCACCAATGCCTGGCTCAAACACACAAATTTATGCGGGACACTGCATTTCAAATCATAACACTAACATTGAAAACTTTAGGCAAGATTTTTATTTTTAAAGGCAATCAAAACTTGAAGCAAATTAACCCTAATATATGTTGGCAGATGTTGTCCCTCTTGTCTCTTTTATGATATACCTCTATTCTTTTTAAAATATAATAATGTTCCTATGCTCTCTCATTTTTCTCTCTCCTAAATGTCTGCTTAATGGGTCTCCAAACTTACCTTCTTGTAGTTATCTCTGGTACATCATCTTGGGGCTCTTAATTCTTCCCAATACACAATCTTCTTCGAAAAATGTACTGTCCCAACTGCATACATTCCATGCCTTTACCTTTCATCATCAGGATTAATTCCAGTGTACAATGTCCAGTGATACTTATTGTCTCAGAATCAGCCTTGTGTTTTAGTTGACTGCTTAATTCTATGTATATTTCTTTCATTACCTCATACTTATTTTCCTTTTCTTCAAATGGAAATTCTTCAAATATTGCTTTATTTCTACAACTGACCCCCCAAATTCTCTGATGATACTGAAGCATAACCATTATCCCTCAAACATCTCAATTTAACCTTTAATATCAGTTTTGAAATATCATCTTTTTTTCATTCCTCGTGTCCAACTTGTCACCAACTACATTTGTGTATTTTTTTCCAACAGTTTGCATTCCCTTTGGTATTGTCTAAGTCCAGCCTCATCTTACCGAGTATCTTAGCCTCTGAGTCTCTGTCTCAAAGTCTGCATTCCTCAGACATGGAAGGAGAAGGCTGTGCCCCAAATATCCTTCCCTCAGTCTCCTAGTGCATGGCTGGGCCACAATGTATACATGGAATTTGGAGCAGAACTTTCAAATTATTGATGAGCAAAAGATTATGTTGGGTTGGTATACATGTGCTTTCCTTATGTAAACATAGATGACCAGCAGGGCTAAGCACAGCATGAAAAAATGGGCATTTAGTAGAAGGAGGCTGGCCCAGATTTGAGCAATTTTTTGGGAGGTGAAAGGAGAAGCCTTCTTGGTCAGCCTCAGGGCCTCCACACACTTGGTCTATGTCATGAGGTGTTTGTAGATTTGAAACTTATGTTCTTGTACAAAGTCCTCTTTACTTGGAGCTAACTGAATTAAAATCATTTCTCCTAAACAGATATTTCCTTATTCAGACACAACTCTTCTATCATATTGATATTTCTACTCCTGGATTCAATTAATTCTTACAGTCATATGAAAGCTCTTAATTGTGGTACTGCTAACAAAAACCAAATCCCATTTTCCTAGCTTTGCCTCCTTAAAAGGTTCCAACTCTGCTTTACACATCCTTTCTTATTTTTCTCTCTTTTATCAGTATACTCCTCTACTTGGTCATGGTGCTTCATTCCAGAAATGCTATGTCCATTACTCACTTTTTAACACACTTACTTTTCTTAGAGAAACTGTGCATACATGAAGTCATTATGTTTTTATGCCTTACTACAGTGTTTGGTTAAGTAGTACTGGATAAAATAAAAGGTGAATGAATGCATTAATAAATATCTTTAAGACTCAGTTTAAGCATAACTCCCCTTATGGAGACTGTGCTGGCTACTTTGTTTTTGTCAACTTGAAACAAGCTAGTCATCTGAGAAGTGGGAACCTCAACTGAGAAAAATGTGTCCTTATGATCAGTTTGTAGGCAAACATATGGGGCATTTTGTTGATTTACAGTTGGTGTGTGTGGGGGGGCTCAACCCATTGTGGGTGGTGTAATTTGTAGGCAGATAATGGGTGGTGTAAGAAAGCAAACTGAGGAAGTCAGAACAAGCAGGCTAGCAAGCAACATTCTTCCATGGCTTCTGCTTCAACTCCTATCTCCAGTTTTCTGCCTTAAGCTCCTACCCTGACTTTCTTAAGTGGAGTCAACTCTTCCCTCCTAACTGCTTTTTGGTCATGGCCTTTATCACAGCAATAAAACTCCAACTAAGAAAAAATTTCTTTTTAAGAATATTTTTAACATGTGCCCTGACTTTTTTCTCTATCATTTACATGTTGGATATATAATTCAGTGATCAATGAATTATATGCATTCTTATCTCTTGAATTTTGTTTACCTTTTACTCTCATTTTAATCAGATGAGAAGATCTTGTCAAGAAATATGACATTATCTTGTTTTGTGTTTCCTTCCCTGTTTGGGAGGAAAAATACATTGCTCATAAGTGTTGATAATAAGTCTTCGTGAACAATAATACTTAAAGTATCGGAGATGATATCTTATGCTGTTGTCTGGAATTTCTTCTGTATATATAGCTATATTCATTCCAAAGAAAGAACACACTACCCAAAAATATCGTCTCTTATTGGCAAAACACAATAATGTTATGTATGTGCTATATCCACTCTTTTCCTTTTCTTCCTTTGGCAGTAATGTTTTCACAGTACAAAGTCCTTTTGCAAATGCCAGTCTGGGTGGGGAGCACACACATTTTCTTTATTTTCTCATAGTTAAGCTTCTGATTTCTTAGAGACACTGAAGAAATAAAGGACACAGTTGTTTTTGATTCATTCCTATTTGAAAGTGCCCATGTGTGAACAAAATCCATCTTCTTTGTCAGATGCTTGTTTTGAAATTTGAGAAATCTGTCTAGAAGTGAGAACTGATTTGCTAAGAGTGAGAAAGTGTAGGAACTAATTATACAACAGAAATAATAGAAAACTTTCTAATGAGAGAGCTCCTGCACTTCAATCATCACTGTTTTTCTAAATAATATAATATAATTAAACAAAAACAAGTACATCAGAATAGGATAAAACAAACAAACAAACAGAAAAGGAAAAGCCCAAGAGAAGACACAAGAAACATCTAGATAAAGACCCGCTCTTGAATGCTTAGGATTCTCATTAAAAACAAAGCCTAATATATATGCAAAGGACCTGAAGGATTTAAAAAAGAGAATATGAAAATAAAAAATAAAAAATGAAAATTGCAATATTAAAGAAAGAGAAAAAAAGAAAATCCTTGAGATAACATTATGAGATAAGGAACCTCAAAATATGCCATTGAGTTTGTTTTCAGTTGTCCATGTACTGCAGGGCATGCAGCCTACATGTAAGAGTTTATTTCCCCAGTGAGATTTCCTTGGAGGAAATGAAATTTTCGTTTGTAACTAGTTATCAATTTGGAATTGGTTCCAGGTTAGGGATGGGGACATGTGTCTACTTCTCCTTTCACCTCTAGAACCCCATTTGATATTGGTTTGTGCAGGCTGGACAATCAGTTCAGTACTCTTAAACTGGTAAATTTTGCTGTTAACTAAAGATCATAAAAATAAATAAATATTTATTTCTAATAAGAAAAATGGACAGATTTCATAATTACATCAAGATAGATACTGGATTTCTTTGAAAATATTTGTAGTTTTAAAACAAATAAGTAGCACAAAATCGAATTGGTCTTAATAAAAAAAACTCCGAGTCAGATATAGAGGTAAATGTTAAAAGATCAGAGAAGCAGAGCAGCCAGCCACTAGTTCTTACCTCCAGACTAATGCATGAGCTCTTGTCTCTTCCACTTTATATTCCTGTCTGTCCAGTCATATCTCTTCCTGACTCCATCTCCCTAGTGCTGGGATTACATATGTGAGCCATGTGCCCCAGAAATATGCCTGTCTTCATTCCCCAGTGTGTGCTGCCTCAGTGAACTTTTCCATGTGAGTTCCGGCTCAGTCTCGGGTCCTTGTTCTTTCAGATACCACCGAGGTATCTTACAAGACTTTATGTTTAACATTCAGTGAAAATTCTGTTCCTAGTTGCCCATACAGAACACAGTAATTTATTCCAGTTCATAGGGGATGTTAGTGTTCTAGTTAGACCTGAGGAAATTTTGGCCCAATAACCTTGCCCATTTTGAAATAGTTCTTACTTTTAAAGGTGATTAGACACTTGAAAACCATCTTTCTCTGGTCTAAATGAAAGGATGCTCAGGCACTAACAGTGTGGATGCTGTCACACTGATATTGTAACTGTAGCAACTGCATGCTGATGAACCACCTTCTACTGGGAATGTGTTTAAAAAGTCCCCATGAGACTCCAGCAGCTTGGTAAGCCAAAGGGGAACATATTTCAAATTAACTGTTCCCATTTTGTGTGATAAAAAAAATCAGCCAGGCTCCTCTGTGACAATCTTGCTTTACTGTGTCAGTAATGAAACCACACATTTAATTGACAAGTGACAGTGCCTTGCTGTTCTGTTTCCTTTGCTATTCATTATATTGTCAGTGGGTATCAGCTGTGCCAGGGACGCTGATGGTGGGAGGAGGCAGTGTGAATCCGGTCAGTTTTGTCCAGAGTTAGGACAGGACTCCCTTACTTTCCTTGTCCATGTTCTGGTTGTTTTGTTTCTAAAATTAATGAATTGTGTTTTTTATCTGTTACAAAATTTGCTCCCTGTGGAAATCATACTATAAATTTTTGTGAAATAAAAGATTTGTCTATACTGAAAATAATTGGTCAACAGGAAAGACTAAGAGAATGGCATTCGGTGAGGCTTCACGGAACAGAGGTAGGGAATCTGAGTAGGGCTCAGCCACTAGCATTTATCCCCTGGGGAAGAAACCTACTGAGAAACATCATTTTCTACATCTTGCTTCTGATTTTTTTTTAAATGTAAGAAGTCTAACTCTAAAAGGTGAAATTTCTAGTCATCAGAGCATTTAAAGATACATTTTACTGTTGTCCTAGTTTAGGATGCTGAAAAGGAAATGCAGTACACATGTATTTTTCATCATTCTGGAGGCTGGAAGTCCAAGCACACTGAGTGCTGTAGCTGGAGTCTACCAAGATGAGCTACTTTCCCACTGTACCTCATATGATGGAGACCATAGACTGAGCAAGGGAGTTGCAGGTACAGGATAGAGGAAGAGAGGGTCACATTCTTGTCTTTTCTTGAGGATTTCACCATTACTGCCTAATGGGCAGATGCACTCAACTCTCACAGGGCCTATCAACTTGTAGGAGCCAACCTTTACCACTGATGCTGGACCTAGAGTCACCTCAGCTTAACGAGGGTTAGTTTGAGGGTTAGGCCCCTCTCTCTTGTACTCTACACTGTTTTTTTTTCAGAGTACATTTCTAATGCCTGCATTGGATTTGGTATCTGTTCTTGGCAAACAAACACAGAATGTAAGCTTTTTTTCAAAATATATAGCCCTGATCTCCTTCCAACGATATAAAACACCCAACGAGTTACAAATTCCAATAATATGTGTATCTGTCGGAGAGCTGAGTGAATACAGTAGCCACAATTCCAAGGACAGAGGAGTCCTTCAAGCCAAGGAGCTGTGAGACACAAAGGCTTCTCACTATGGAAGAGCATGCTAAGAAGAAAGGCAAGGCTTTAGGTACAGTTCTTATTTGTTAAAGGCTGTGTCCCAGCCAGTGTGGCAGACACAAAGGAAACGTTGTGGGAGCTTACAACACCTTCACAGTTTCTTTTTCATTTCCACCTAGTTAAAAAATGACTACAGATAGTGTGTGAGAGAGGGTCAAAACACTGTCACACCCAGGTCACAGATTAATAAACCAGTGTTGCTGGTATAGGTAGGGTGGGAGGAATAACACAAGACCAAACCAAACAAAAAACCAAAACATTCCTCCAGGCTGCAGGCAGAAAACCAGGCTGAGGCTCTTCTGATTCTCTTGGAGCATGCCTCCTTGTATGGGAAGGTAGAAAGCACACTCCCACAAAGGACCATCACAGATTTGATGTCTTGTCTGGTGGCCTTAGAGAAGAGAAAGCATGGTATGGAGAGAAGCCGGTGTCAATGCTCAGGCTCACAGGGCTTCTCTAAGATTGAGGTTCAACAGCATCTCAGTGCCCTTGCTAGCCACCTCGCAAGGAGCATTGCATTATCCTGACTGCCCATTGGCACAGTCTGAAGGGAATGGCAGAAGCCATGAGGCCAGCACAGCTGTTTGACAAAGACCCAGCAAAGCTGAGTCACGTGATGGCTGCTGTGCCACCTTGGGCTTTCATCTCCACCTGTTGCACACTTGAGTGACTTTTAATATTCGTGCGATTTAAGGGTATTGACTCTATGGAAAATTCTTATAAATCGTTTATGCCTTCTACCAGGAGAACTGCTTATAAACATCCCCAAGACAGTCCCTCCCACTTTTATGGAGGTAACCATATCTACTTGAAGGTTTTCCTTATTCCTCGGAGGTTGTGACATACATAAAGAAGTCATAGGTCTCTTTATGAGGCTATGAGAAATTCTTGAAACATATGTTCCTGTACTTACACAGAAACAATGTATTCAAAACAAAGTAAACGTAAAAAGGTCAACAAGATTCGGTGAGCTAGAGGAGTTGACCAGTTCAGATTGTAAGCCTCTTTCCAGGACATACTCAGGCAATTATGTGGCATATACAGCAACAAAGTTAGATTGGCTGAAGCTACCTCTGCCCTACACAGAGGCTTATACTGAGCAAAGTATGGAGTGGAAAGATGATAAAAGTATGAGATATCAGGATCTCCCTTTTGTAGAAAAGTAGCACATGAAGAGCTACTGTGATGTGGACCAAAGAACAACTGAATGCCAGGATTAGACATATAGACAAATTCTATAAAGATGTAGAATATAAATGTTGCATCATGCTAGAATTTCAATAATAACTGCAGCAGCTTTGGCCTGGGGATATTTCTTGGGCACTCTGACTATTAAGAGTTAATAATACCATTTGTTGAAGAGGCTTTCTTTTTTCCATTGTAAAATTTTAGCTTCTTTGTCAAAAACCATGTGTTCATAGGTATGTAGATTAATATCAGGATCTTCAATTCAATTCCATTGGTCCACCTGCCTGCTTTTATGTAAATACCAAACTGTTTTTATTTTATAGCCTTATAGTAGAGTTTGAAGTCAGGGATAGTGATCCCTCCTGAAGTTCCTTTATTGCACAGGATTGTTTTGGTTATCCTGTTTTTTTTTGCTTTCCATATGAAGTTGAGTATTGTTCTTTGAAGGTCTGTGAAGAATTGTGTTGGAATTTTGTTGGGAATTGCATTGAGTCTGTAGATTGCTTTTGTAGGATTGCCATTTTTATTATGTTAATCCTCTCTATCCAAGAGCATACACAACGGAGTATTATGCATCATGAAATTTGCAGGCAAATGGACAGAACTAGAAAAAGCCATCTTGATGAAGTAACTCAGACACAGAAAGACAAACATGGTATGTACTCACTCATAAGTGGATAATGGATGTAAAGCAAATGATAACCAGCCTATAATCCTTGACCCCAGAGAAGCTAGGTAACAAGGAGAACTCTAAGAGAGACATACATGCATCCTCTTGGGAAAGGGAAACAGACAGGATCTCCTGAGAAAATTAGGGAGGGGGAAGATGGAAGGGGAGATGGGAAGGAGAAGAAGAGGGGGAGGAGAACATTAGGGAACTGGATGCAGAGATGGGGGAAGGATAGAGAGGGAGAATAAGGAAAGAGATATCTTGATTGAAGGAGTTGTTATGGAGCTAGTGAGAAACCTGGCACTAAGGAACTTCTGAGAATCCACAAAGATGACCCCGAGCATTAGTGGAAAGGGTACTTGAACTGGCCTTCCCCTGTAATCAGATTGATGACTACCTGAATTGTCATCATAGAACCTTCATCCAGTAACTGATGGAGACAGATGCAGATATCCACAGCTAAGCACTGGACCAAGCTCCCAGAGTCCATTTGAAGAGAAGGAGCAGGAGTTATATCAGCAAAGGGGTAAAGATCATGGTGGGGATATCCACAGAAACAGTGAACCGAGCTAGTGGGAACTCACTGGTTCTTGACTAATAACTGGGGAACCTGCCTAGGACCAAACTAGGCCCTCTGAATGTGGGTAATAGTTGCATGGCCTGTGTAATTTATGGGGTCACTGTCAGTGGGAGCAGGATTTATCCCTAGTGCATGGACTGTCCTTTTGGAGCCCATTCTGTGTAGAGGGATACCTAGCTTAGCCTAGATTCAGTGAGCAGGGCCTTGTTCCTGCCTCAAAGTGAAGTGACAGACTTTGCTGATTCTCCATGGGAAGTCTCACCCTCTCTAAGGAGTGGATGGGTGGTGGTGGTGGGAAGGTGGGGAGAGTGGGAGGAGTGAGGGAGAGGAAACTGGGATTGGTATGTAAAATAAAAAAGATTGCTTTAAAAAAGGAAATAATCTAAACAATGGCAAATCAAATCATATCAATACTTGTATGAAAGAATCCCAAACATCCAAGGTAAAAGGGAGAGACAGACAAACTTGGAGAAGGGAAGGGACAAGATTTACTTCAACACATTAATTTTAAAGACATAAACATTGTGGAAAGATTATAATATACATATCAAGGCAAAGGAAGAGAGACAATGCTGATAACAAATAAACTGGATTTCAGAAAATAAAGTCATAGTTCTACAAATAGAAGAAACAGAAAATTATCATTGAATGGTCAATTTTCCAAAAAAGCATTCAATTCTTAAATATGTCTTATTCAAAACAAGAAAACTCTGATCAAAAGGAAGTTTAACCAAAGTCAAAGTCATCATTAAAGATGGAAAGATTGATCTTTTGCCTTCAGTGGAGCAAATAAATACAGTATCAGTGGACAAGGATGCCCTCAAGAGGCATTTGGTGCTCACAAGTCATTTCCAGCAGCAGAATATTCTACTTGACACTACTCATAAAACATTCTTCAGGAGAGAACATAGCCAAGACCTTGAGTAAACCTTGGCTAATTTAAAATAACTAAAATTGTGTAAAGTTATAAAACAATTTCCATGTACTTTAAAGTTCCTTTTTTGAATAAGACATATTTAAGAGTTGTGGTGATATATTATTTATGATTTATTAAGGCTTGCCTGAGGGTTGGGAATGCAAAGTCAGCCACAAGCCATTGAGCTAGTTGGTGGTGATAAACACCTTTAATCCCAGGACTCAAGAGACAAGCAGATGGTTAGTTAGTTCAAGGCCACACTGAGCTACATGAAATTGATCCAGTCCTAAAAGAAACAACTCACTCAAAGGTGATCTCAGCACTTGGGATCACACACCTTTAATCCCAGCACTTGAGGTATGTAAAGTAGGAGCAAATATTCAGTCTGGGGTATTTTGTTCTCCAGTCACGTTTTGGCAATTAGTCTCCAGCCACTTTAAGGGTGGAATTGCTTCTTACGCCTGATTAGATGTAAGAACTACTTAAGAATTAGTGGCTTGGCTGCTTTGCTTATCTGACCATCAACTTGAACCCCAATATCTATCTCTGGGTTTTTATTGTTCATGTTACAAAGGATTGGATTTTTTTTTTTTGGAAAATTGACCATTTTACCATTGAAATTAAATTAAAAATCATTGTAAATCTAGTTGGATGATTACCAAATATTTGGAAACTAAACAACATTCTTGTAAATAGCTGGTTGATAAGAGGAGGGAGGTTGCAAGGCAAATTGAAAGTATTTGATTTAAATGAGAATGAGTATTTACGTTAATTCAACTGAAACAAAACAAAATTTGAGCGTCATTTAAAGTAGTGCTTTAAAAATGATGCCTTATATTAGAAATGAAAAGACTTAAATTAATAAAATCTAAGCTTCTACATCAAGAAAAGCAAACAACTATCCTCCCCCCGCCCCCCACCACCGCAAAAGAAGGACTAACCAGGACTGGAGCAGACACGTGTGACACTGGTCAGAGCAAAAGCAACAAGCTGCTCGGGTAGAATAACAAAATAGAAAAAATGTTAGACTGAAGGTCTTCATCAAAATTACATTTGGGGCCTGGGTAATGATGATGATGATTGTTATGCGATCTGCAGTCACATGGAGAAGTGTGGCTGCATCCCCGGCCTCTGTCACGTAGATGCTCATAACTTGTCCACTCTAGTATGATCATTAAAAAGTCTCCAGACAGTTTCGGGAGCCGCCGGATACGGTTCAGACATTGCCAAGTCCCAAAACCACACCACACATAACCAGTTCAGGAAACGACACAGAAATGGCGTCAAGAAACCTGATCGTGAAGATACCAATCCCTTAAGGGGGTCGACCCCAAGTTCCAGAGAAACATGCGCTTTGCCAAGAAACACAAGAAAGGCCAGAAGAAGATGTAGGCAAACAATGCGAAGGCAGTGGGTGCACATGCAGAAGCCATCAAGGACCTTGTGAAGCCCAAGAGGTTAAGCCCAAGATGCCAAAGGGCCCAGCCACAAACTCAGCTGCCTTGCTTTCATCGCTCACCCCAAGCTTGGTAAGCAGATTAGAATCTACAAGACCCAGAGTCGTAGGCTCGGCCAACCCAAGCCCAAGGTTCAAACCAAGGCAGAGGCCTCGGCTTCATCTTAGGTCCAGGCTTCAACTAAGGCTCTCAAAGGTGCCCGGGCCCCTGTGAAGGCCCAATAGGAAAAGTTTCTGCCACTTTGAAGACAGATGGACTGGTGTGACACACCTACACACTGTCTGCAGGTGATCGTGCCCTGTGCTGTTTTTACAAATAAACTTGAGGGGCAAGACCTGTTTAAAAAAAGTCTCCAGACATTGCCAAATGTTCCCTGGAAGCAATATTGCACCCATTTACAACCACTGCTCAAGCCATTGAGCCTTTAAAACAAGGGTGGTGGAGGCTATAAGTCGATATTGGAAACAACAGAGGTTCAACACCATTGAGATTATTATTATTAAAAATTATAATAAGGAAAAACGGAATAATTTCCTAATGAATTCAGTATCTTTTTTTTTTTTTTTGGTTTTTACGAGACAGGGTTTCTCTGTATTGTTTTGGAGGCTGTCGGTCCAGCCTGGCCTCGAACTCACAGAGACCCGCCTGCCTCTTCCTCCCGAGTGCTGGGATTAAAGGCGTGTGCCACCACCGCCTGGCCAAATCCAGTATCTTAAATGAGATACACAACTTCTTTAAAAAAATCCAAAAACACTAAAACGATTATATAAATCTTTTGAATAGTGCTATTTCTATTCGTCTGTAAAATGTTCTCAAACATGTAAAGTAGAAATACCAAGTCTATACATATTAAGTCAGAAAACATATTTCATTACATTTGGAAAATTATGTTATGGCTTTAATGTTATTATAATATACAATACTGTTATATAATTTCAACTTTTATTTCTGAGCACAGTAATACAAGTGATATTATATCCTGAAGTCTACTAAATTTAGGCATTAAATCTATTACCTTCTCTATTGAGTTTGGAAGTATTTCTACATAAACTATTAAAAAATCTGTAAATAGTGATAAATTTGGACCTTCTGTAAAGTGAGAGATACTCCCTAAGATGATCATATGAGGCCACAAATACCTCTGTAGAAAACCAATTAGAGAGACCTCGTAAGAAAAATCATGCAATAAAATCTTTCCTGAACAGCCTATGCAGTAGGATGTTAGGCAAGTGAAGCCTGGAAGATTGCTTCACAGAATGGGTTATCTAGAAACGCAGACTTCATCTGACATTTGGAAATTGTTAAATGAATTTTATTGTATCAGGTCACAAAGAAGAAAATTATAGGACCAAATTCAATTGATCAAGACTTGGGGAAACCTGTTGTCAAATTCCAAATCCAGCCATGAACTAAATAAGAAACTAAAGAGAGCATGCTCAGCAGAAAGAAGTCATGTAAAATATATAATTGCCACATTTCACTTCACATTTAATGCAAAAGACTGAATTATCAAGGTTGGGAATAAAACAAATATATCAGCTTTCAACTCTCCTATTCAACATTGTAGTTTCTCCCAGAACAGAGAGAAATAGATGATTTTTTTTGGCTTGTGAAAATACAACATAAAATCATTTTATCTACAGATTATTTGACTATGCAGCAACTGTCACATGGGCAATAATGAATGAATTTGGTAGATCTTAGGGCATAAAATGATCTGTATTATTGTACATTTGTAATAAACTTGAAATTATATCATAATACTGTATATTATAATAATATTTAAACCATATCATTTTCTGTAGATGTAATAGAATGTGTGGATGTTTGGCTTTTAGCAAGGCGAAGGGAGCTGGGGGAGAAGGGCAAGGCCCGCCAGAGCCACGTTTTGAGTGGACTAGTGCCCCTTCACTATAAATGTTTACACTGTTGTGGCAAAAGTGGAAATGCAAAACACTGCCAAGACAAAGGCAACTTTTACTCAGTCTCTGGAGAGGTTTGATAGTGTATATGCCACATGGAACAACAATTCGCAGATTCAATTGTAGATTTTTCCTAAAACATATGGAAGTTTATGGCTTTACAAAGATATTGTATGCTTTTGTGCTAACTTTATTCTTTTTTGTTTGTTTGGTTTTTGGTTTTGCTTTTTTATTAATTTTTTTTTTACCTTCCAATTCCAGTACCCTGCCCCTCCTCCCTTCCCACTCCCCCCACACCCCCTCCACTTCCCATCTGCTCCATGGAGAGGATAAGGCCTCCCCCTAGGAAGTCTACTAACTGTCCCATTGTCTCACTGAGGCAGGACATTCCTGTGTCTAGGCTTAGCAAGGTATCTCTCCATATAGAATTGACTCCACTAAGTCAGTTTTGCATTAGACTTAGATTTTGGACCCACTGCCAGTGGCCTCATGTATTGTCCTAGCCACATCATTGTCACCTATGTTAAGGAGTCTAGTTCGGTCTTATGCAGGTTCCCTATTTGTCAGACTCTGAGTCAGTGATCTCTCACTAGCTCGGGTCAGATGATTCTGTGGTCTTGACGCCTTTGCTCATATTATTGCTCCTCCCTCACTTCCATTGTACTCCAGGAGCTTGGCCCAATGGCTGGTTGTGGGTTTCTGATTCTGCTTCCATATGCTTCTGGAAGAGGGTTCTAGCTTCTCTGGGGCTGTAGATTGTAATCTGGGTATCTTTTGCTTTATGTCAGGTGTCCATTTATGAGTGAGTACATATTATATTTGTCTTTCTGGGCCTGGGTTACCTTATTTGGGATGGTTTTTTTCTAGTTCTGTCTATTTGCCTGTGAATTTTAGGATGTCATTCTTTCTTACTGCTGAGTAGTACTCCATTGTGTAAATATATCACATTTGATTTATCCATTCTTCAGTTGGGGGGCATCTAGGTTGTTTCCAAGATCTGGCTATTACAAATAATGTTGATATGAACACAGTTGAGCAAATTTCTTTGTGGTGTGAATGTGTCTCCTTTGGGTACATGCCCAACAGTGGTAATGAAGGGTCTTGATCCCTAATTTTTTGGGGAACCACCACACTGATTTCCACAGAGGCTGTACAAGTTTGCACTCCCACCAGCAATGGAGGAGTATTCCCCTTTCTCCACATCCTCTCCATCTTAAACTGTCCTTGGTGTTTTGATCTTAGTTATTCTGATCTGTGTAAAATGGTATCTAAGAGTTCTTTTGATTTGCTTTTCCCTGATGACTAAGGATGTTAAACATTTCCTTAAGTGTCTTTCTACCATTTGAGATGGTTCTGTTGAGAATTCTCTGTTTAGATCTGTAGCCCATTTTTAAATTTGATTATTTGGTAGTTTGTTGTCTAGTTCTTTGTATGTTTTGGAGATCAGCCCTCTGTCAGACGTAGGACTGGTAAAGATCTTTTACCATTCTGTAGGGATTCATTTTGTCTTGTTGACTGTGTTCTTTGCTTTACAGAAGTTTCTCAGTTTCAGGAGGTGCCATTTATTAATTGTTGCTTTCAGTATCTGAGCTACTGGTGTTTCATTTAGGAGGCAGTCTCCTGTGCCTGTGTGTTCAAGTTTATTTCCCACTTTCTCTTCTATGAGGTTCAGTGTGGCTGGATTTGTATTGAGGTCTTTGATCCATTTGGACTTGAGTTTTGTGCATGACAGTAGATATGGATGTATTTGTATTCTTCTACATGTTGACAGTCAGTAATACCAGCACCATTTGTTGAATATGTTTTCCTCTTTCCATTTTATATTTTTAGCTTCTTTGTGAAAAATTAGGTGTTCATAGGTGTGTGGGTTGATATCGGGATCTTCTATTCTATTACATTGGTCTACCTGTCTATTTTTATGCTATTACCAAGCTGTTTTCATTATTATAGCTTGATAGTAGAGCTTGAAGTCAGGGATGGTGATGCCCCAGATGATCCTTTATTGTACAGGATTGCTTTGGCTATCCCGGGTTTTATGTTTTTCCATAAAAAGTTGAAGGTGCACTGAGGCCATCCTTAAGTATCTGCACACCAAGAGTCCATTGGGATGCCCTTCTTGAAAAATAAAATTATTAATAAAGAACAGGTCTGTCATTGATAGTTCTGAAATTGGTGACAGTAACACTAAGAAGGATTTGGAGAGATGGAGATGTTCTAGAATTTGGTTTTGAATTTTGTTGTATTGATGTATATATGCATTTGCCAGAACTCATACACCTGTATACCTGACAGTGGCACCATGACAATGTATCTGTTACATTTCCATAATGATTTTAAAATGCTAACAGTTGGCAATATAAGTCAGAGGTAGAGTGCTAGTGTGACATACACAGTATCTGTGTTCCACCTGCAGAACATAACTAAATAAGTGTACAAGTAAAATATAAATACTTAAAGGAGGTTTATAACATGAGACCTTGTTCGAGTTTTATACACTGTATATGAGACATTCAAAGCTCAATCTTTTCTTTATTTTATATTACCAGTGGAAAAACGGACAAAGACAGCAGAAACATTTTAAAGAAACACCGCTAATGAAAGGCAAAATGTACAAAATATTCAAAAGACTATATCTATTCATCCATCCATCCATCCATCCATCCATCCATTTTCTATCATCTGTCTGTGTGCATTCACATGTATTTAGGCACATGTGTGTGCAGTTGGGTATATGTGTGGGAGGCCTGAAGATAATATCTAATATATTCCCTGATTCCCCTCCATTTATTCATCAGGGTCTTTTGCTGAAACTGGAAATTGACAGTTCTGGCTTGTCTAGCTAACCAGTTTGCCCCAGGGATTCCCTGTCTCTGGTTTCTGAGTGCTTCCATTACATTGTGGCCACCACACTGAGTGGGTTTTGGAGATCTGAACTATGATTCTCACACTTGTGCACAAGGGCTTTACCCACTTAACTGTCTCCTCAGATTCCTAAACCCTTTTCTACTATGAAAACATGATAAAGATAATTCAATAAAAGTGGAAGATATAGTCAGGTTCACACACCTATCTATATCACTCAAATCCTCATTCAGCAAGCGATAAGTTGCTGCCATCATTTCAGAGTATTTTATTTCAGGTGTTTCTCTTTTATATATGGGGACCTGAGAATCAAATATTGGGCTTTCTGCCCACTAGACAAGCATTCTATCAACTGAGTTATACTCGCCAGCCTTTACTCATATTTTTAAATGATTTATGTATTTATTCATTTGTGTGTGTGTGTGTGTGTGTGTGTGTGTGAGAGAGAGAGAGAGAGAGAGACAGTGGGGAGGGAAAGAGGGAAGGATGGAGGGAAGGAGGGAGGGAGGGACAGAGTATGTACATGCATGTATGTGGTTGTCAGACGGCTTCTATCATTCTCTACTTGTTCTTTTGAGACAGGGTCTCTTCCTGATCCTGAAACTTATATCTTCTCAGCTAGGTTGAAAGCCAGAAATTTCCAGTGGTCCCGGAGTAATAGTTGTACACTGAGTACCTGGCCTTTATGTGGATACTGAGTTCCAAGCTTTGGTCATCATGATTATGCAGCAAGTGCTGTAAACCACTGACCTTTCCTTCAGCCCCCAGACATTGTCACTACGCATAAACACTAACACGTACTGAAAGTAACTTTACCTTGATGTATAAAATAATGTCCGTGTCCCACTATCTGCTCTGCTATTCAGGATATTTTCAAGCTGAAAATTTATTCGTATCATATGGTCTTATTACCATAAATAATCAGTGAATTACAAAACAAAATGGTGAGGTCGTGTCCTCTTTTCATGTAGTTGATTTTCCCATGAATTTGCCAATTCTCTGAGCCCCTTTCCAGATTCTTTCTTTCAGTTTCTATGTATACAATTGGAAACAAGAGGACACAGGCTTTAATACCCAGTATAGTGTGAAGCAGAATGCTTAGTATCTCTATTCCTTTGTATTTTCCTGACTTTGAAGCAGAGACCACTCTCCCTCTTTCCCTGTTCCCTTTCTATTTCTTAGAATCTCTTTATTCTGTTGTTCTTACTTGTTTTGAATCTACATAAGCATTTGACACTCTTACGACTGTTACTCAGATTGATTTGCTTGGACACCATTTTCTAAACCACAGTATTTCCATAGAAAAGGTTAGATTTCCAGGTGAAAGTGAGTTGGATGAATATCACGATATATAAAAAAGTTTTGCTGTAAATATGCAATTTTTTGAGACAGAGTCTTACTATGTAACCTTGCCTGGTCTGAAACTCATTATGAACATGTAATTTCTTTTTTTTAATGAACGTATTTCTAACTTATCTTTTATGACTAAATAAACACTAGAAACACTACCATGTTGAAAACTTCCATGTTTTTCTACCTTTGCCATTGAAGACAAACAGGGACCTACACAATGATTCATTTCATGACCTTCAAAAAGAAAAAGCCAAGTGCATCACCTTATAATAAAACAGGAGATCAAAGAGACAGGTCTTATTACCAAGAAGGTCAGCCACCATAATAAAACAAACATTTTTTTTATTAATGCATATTTTCAAGAAAGTTTCAGCAGCAAAATAGACATAAAATGACATTCTATATTAAGTTAGAAAATAAATCCACCTCTCATTAAGGCTAGAATCTTATCACAGATAAGAGTATCTGTCCAAATAGCATCAGAGCATTCTTACCTTAGAAGTGGTATTTTAACGAGGATCAAAAAGCAGAGAAACCAATTAAGGCTCCTTTAAATTGTCAGTTAATGTTTTAGAACCAATGAAAGGTGGAAAATTGGTGCATGTAAAAATACATTTTTTTTACTGTACCACGTTTTATTTTAAAACTTAGGCCTTCCAGAAATACCATAGTTTTTCACATAAGCAACCTGGGGAATCCGCTTCTGGGAAAAAGTATTGAGGTTTTTGTTGTGAGACTAACTCCCAATGACTATATTTTAGAACTGTGTGATACAATCAGTTTGCTACTATCACTGCTAAAATCAACTGGCTGTCTAAATTTCCCATATCTGATCTGAGTGCTACTTACATAAGAAAGTCTTCATGTCGTAGAAACATGGGCTGACCTGGCAAGGACAGGCAATTCCTTGGACCCTGAAATTAATATTCTTGTTAAACATGAAAGAATCTAAAGTTTCTTCCATTTTGAGTATGCAGAAATAGAGTAGAATATTATTCCAGAAACAGCTATGTTCTCCAACAGCTTTTCACATTGCTATTAATAATGATGGGTAAGGGTCCAGAGGACAGCAATTCCCACCAGAATTAGTTACAAAGGTGTTATAAGAGTCATGCAGCAGAGGAAAGTGAGATGACCTAGTTGCTACCATCTGCAAAAAGGCTCTGCTGTTTCCTCTGTGCGTGATGGTCAGAGGAGAAAAGCATGGAGCTGGGGGCCAGCTGGTTAACACAAGAACCACCGGGAAGCAGCCCTTACATAGAAAGTTTGTGCATCAGGAGCTGGAACTGCCACAGAGACTCAGCTTTTCCCAAAGATGACACCTAAAGCAACCGGAAGGGGCACATTACCACTTCTGGTCATCTTTTCTACAGCTAAGCATTCTGGTGAAGATGTCTATCAGAAGACAGCATTAGTAGTGGGAGATTCAGAGACCAGGATGGGTGGAGGCATGCAAGGTATTCAGTTTAAGGGCAAACAGAAGACCAAATCATTATGGCCATGGATGATGTCACAGCTTCTGAGATTATCAAAATTTATTGGCAGGATTAATTTTTGGGTCCTCAGAACTGTGAATCATGTGACTCTGGTTGTTTTAAAAAGTTGTGCTAATAAATAAAAAATTAAATGCTCTTTTTATTATTTTGCGTTTATTTATTTTAATCCTTACCTAAGTTTTCCCTCTTCCTTTCCTCCCATTCCCTCCCTACCTCCCCTCTGTATCGCCCAACTCACTCCTCCTCTTTTTCTGTTCATAACATGGCAGGCCTCCCATGGATATCAATAAAATATGGTATATCAAGTTGCAGTAAGACTAAGCACACACCCCAACCTCCACCAGATATTAAGGCTGGGCAAGGCAACCAAGTATGAGGAGTAGGGTCCCAAAAGTCAGCAAAAGAGTCAGAGACAGTTCCTGTTCCTAATGTTAGGAGTCCCGCAAGAAAATCAAGATATACAACTATGCAGATGGCTAGGTCAGTTCCATGCAGGTTCCCAGGTTGTTTTTTCCGACTCTGTGAGTGCCAATGAGCCAGGTTAATTGTTTCTGTGGGTTTCCTTGTGATGCCCTGGACATCACTGGGTCCTATGATTCTTTTATCCCTCTCTTCTGCAGGATTCCCTGAGATCTGCCTAATGTTTAGCTGTGGGTCTATGCACCTGTTTCCACCATTTGCTAGATGAAGCCTCTCTGATGACTATTGAGCTAAGTTAAAGAGAATCTGGAGATCAGTGACCTATAGGAAATTGCAGGGAGAGGGGAGCAGCACTGTCTAGGCACAAATAATGCTGAATTAAAGATGAGGTTGTAGAAATGTCATTGGCTTATGTCTGGAAAAGGTCAGTCACAGCAAACAGCATGGCTGACATAAGTAAAACAGTCTGCACTCCCTGAAACCTGCCAGAAAGGGAGCACAATATAACTTAGTGGACTTGTTTATATAAAATGATATGCATTGGAACAAGTCTTTTTGAAATGAAGGGTAATTACTGAAACAGGGAGATAGAAGGCTCTATTATTCACATGTAATGTTCACATATGTTAATGATAATGGTTTATAAACAGTGCTAGTATCTACTGGGCATTTGTGTTCTGTTGTGTAAGGAGAGTATCTCATTTAACTTTGATAGAGTACATTTTCTTTTTACCAGTTCATAGTTCAAGAGAGTAAAGGTAAATCAGGTCACAAAGATGGAAAGAGGCAGACTAGAGCTTGAGCTTGGGTTACCTGACTCCAGAGGCTTAGGTTCAATCATCAACCATGCTATGCCTTCTCACTACATAAAGTTTGTAATGTGCTTATATAACTTTATCATTTAAAAAATCAGCCACATCTCAGTTCTTTAAAGGATAAATTTGGAAGATATTTCTAGGTCATGCCCATTACAGAGAGAGGTCTATATTTTTTTCAAGATGTATGTGCTCCCCCTATACCACCAAAGGATAAGAGAAATGTATATCAACTGACACTCCCAGGGCTGGTATTTAGGCTCTCATTCAGGCTGGCCAGCTGCCATCCATCTGGCTGTGCATCCTGCTTGGCTTCTTTAGTAAGCTATCTCATTGAAGTCGTGTGTATCACAGCCCACTGCTTGGGAGCCCTCTTCAAAACAGACAAAAAGACTCTGCAGATGTGATCACATGGGTGAAAAGCAAGGAAGTTTCTCTTTAGGAATCACTGCCAAGCATCTCACACCATCTGAACAGATAATGCCAGGAAGGAGAACTTTCACATTGCTAGAAGGGATGAGCATTTCTTCCTGCTGCTCCAGTGTTTGATCAAATGACTGAAGGATCCTGAGATACACCCTCATGGCTCTGGCTTTATCTACTGCTTGTCTTAATGTAGATGTGTTTGGAATTTTGTTTCTGAAGGAAATTAGCAGGCCAACTTCAGCTGTCTGTAGATATTGTAAAACAGATTTCTTTTTACTTAGAGAAAAACACATACAGGACTTTGCACTAGCAAAACACATGAAAAATTAAGTTGCTCTTAGTTCTTCATGGGTATAGTGGAGGGACTAGCTGGTGTGATGTTTGATCTTCTTAGCTGTCCACCACAATTTATTAGCAAAAACCTGAGGTAGAGAAGAAACAAAATTACTAGCTGGACCCCACATTACAAACGTCTTTGTTTTACTTTTGAAATGGAATTTTCCAGCCATAAAAGCAACATCTAAACAGAGAGAAAATATTTGTTAAGTGGCCATCAAATGAAAAATAGGTTCCTGGAATATGTATTGTTACAACTCAATAACTGAAAAAAACGAACAAGAGGGTTTTGAAGAAAATGAACAAAAGATTTAATCAGGAGGGTGTGCAGATGGTATAAAGATAAACAAGCACGAAAGGTTGCTTAATATCATCGTTCATGGGAAAAATACAGGCCACAGGACATAATACAGTAATTAGAATGGCTAGTATTGAAAGTGTGAGTATCCTATGTAGTTTTAATATCATCGGACGATGAGACTTGCCTATATGTTTCTTGTAAGTCCAAGATTTTATTTGAAGTTTCTTTTACAGTTCTGTATACATTTACCATGTAAGTGGAAAATTCAAAGTAGCCTGGGCTTTTTATCTCCACTTGGTTAAGGTTAGCAATTGATGAGGCAGGAGAGACAGTTCAAATTTCACTACCGCAGGCCACAAATAGGAACTTCACAAACAGAATCAGCATCTATGCTAATAACCAGCTCCACTCCTTCTCTGTCTTTTGTGTGACACTAGTGACTGGAAGTGGAGACAAAGCACAACATCAGCTGTGAGTTACTAGACCGGATATAGAAGATTTTAAGTCACTTCTTTGCTGTGGCAGCTCTATATTGAAATTTTATAAGGGTCTAATTTATCTTAAGAGGCTTCACAAACTATACTTAGCATTCAGAACACTTTATTGGTGGCATGGAAAGGAGTATTTTAAAAGAATATAGATTAAGGAGCTATTATTCATGATTTTAAAAAGCTGTGGAATGTTGACTCTGCAGTATAAAAACAGCGAGCACTGAACATGCCCTTATGCTCTAGAACGATGTTGTCAACCATCTCCACTTAGCACAAGGGGAAACTGAGGCTCACACAAGTAACTTTCTCAAGGTCACAATGACTAGGTGGCAGGAAGGAGACTGAAGACAAGATACACTTTAATACTAAAGCCTTAGCCACTGGCCACTGTGTGCTGACCCAGCGGGCTGCACTTCCGACCTTCCTGACCTCTGTTGCATCCACAGCAAAACTATTAGTTTTTTTCCTCTTAATGACTTGTCTTACTACTTAACCTAAAAATAGGAGGAAAGAAAAGTAATGTTGCCCTTCCACAAAGACATTTGGGCTCCAATAAATAATCCTTTTTAAAAGATGAAAATTATAAATGACAACCGTATTTCAAAAACAGAAGGGTGAGAAATGTAAACGGTGCTGCACAGCCCTGTCGGGTTCTGACAGTGACGATATGAAAACAGGATGATATTTGTTTATAATTCACATGAGGAGGAGGATGCAATAATGAAAATAATATAGACCAGGCTGGGAGCCACCAATGAGCCCCTCTGGACAAGAAACTTGGCAGCCTCTCTGGCCAAACTGATTCAATTTGAGTGATCTAAAATTTAAATAAACTTCAGAAAATTATTTGTTTGACTCATCACATTAATGTAACTAGTATATTACCATATTACATAAATATGGGAATCATCTTGCAAAATAATTTAAATTCAGTTGCTCTTTATTTTAAAGTAAAGGTGATTTAAGTCAATATTAAAACCCTTCTTTTCTTCCATCAACCCATTTTTATCAAAGAAACAATTTTGGTCATGAGGTTGGGCCAGGCATCTGCCTCTTCTTCTGTCCCTAGGACAAAACATGAGTCTGTAACAGTAGTTGTACCATAAGCTCTTAATTGCAGTCATAGCTAAGCATCATGTTCAGTGTAGGTCCAGCAATATCAGTGGGTCAGATAAGACTTAACGTTTTTCGTCTCTTCTCATCATCGGTCACTACTTCCAGTTCAGTTGTTTGACTTTGTTTTTACATGAGCTTATGCCAAAACATAGACAAATGCCACTCGGGTTTCCCTAGACAATCTGGTCACCAAGGTTCACAGATGTGAGTAAAATTTGTAAGTGCTTTTCCTTTTCCTATTTTCAGTTACTGAGCTCTTGCTGTTATGTGTCACAGGGTGCATTCTGAGCTGTACACAAAAATTTTCACTATAACCATCTTTTCACAAATAAAAAACCTTTGCCAGGTCTTGATGACCTTGTACATAATCACAGAGTGAAGGGCCAATTGGAAACGAAATTCAAATCTGCCTCTTGCTCCAAAACCTCAGGCTCTTGACCCTTTCCCCATGTGTTTCTGGTTCTCCTTCTAGACTCTGGCCACCGCATACTCCTGTTAACACTTCCAGTTTTCAAGCAAGCCTGTTAGTATTAATGCCTTAAAGGATTAAATAGAATTTCCAACTAAGAAGGGTATATTCTGTGTAGAATGGTAGTTAAGACTATGGCTCTACAATCAGACTATGTAGATTCAAAGGCAGACTCCAGTTTACATCCCATATACACCAGTTGTGAGCCCTTGTCAAGTTTGCAAAATTTGCCAAGAATTCATCTTCACCATTTATAAGAATGTCAGTATGACTTGAAGTTCTGAGGGTTAAACAATAAACCATTTGAAATATTTAGCATTTGCTCGACTCAAAATAAATTTCAATAATATTAGTATGTGACATCCACTCTTTTGAAATAATTTGTACATAAGACTTTGGAAATCCTGAAAACCTAGTCAGAGATGTCCTTGAATTAGTCTTTAGTTATTGTGAGAAGCTTTAGATAGTACTTAAACCTTTTCTGCATATTATTGTAATGTACACATTGTATACTACTGTATGTTGTAGTATACATAGTTATTAAGTTAATTTTGTCATCAGAACCTCACTATACCTATCATAACCTTTCTATTTCTTCCATGCATATGGTCAACTTGTAAGCTAAACAACATGGTATTCCCAGTACAAGTGACTTGTTTTACACCTTGTTCCTTCCCTCACAACTTGATGTGCCCATTATACCCATCCCTACCTTGGGTCCAATTCTGAATCATTCACATCTTTCGTGATCTCCTTGGTGGGAAGTATTTCGCCTCACAGAAATGTTTCTCATCTTTACTTTGCATCAGAACCATCCAGAGGTCTTGTTTTGGGAATGATTCCTGCACTCAGCCTCAGAGTTTATGATCCACAGGAATAGACTATGTCCTGAGAAACTGAATTTCCAAGAAGTTTCCATGTGAAGCTGCTGATGGAACCCAGTAACTGTACTTCGCTAACATTGTCTTGCTACTGTTAACTTTGCATTTCAGTGGCTCAAGCTCATGTCAAATATCTTTTAAAGAGTAAAGAACTTGAGAGTAACATATGAGGAAAATTACATTTTTGTACCTCTCCTGATATTAGTAGTTGCGAGACAAGGGGAGCTTTTCCGTTACTTTGCTTTGACAAGTGAATGTTAGTGGTGCTATAGACTTTTCTGGTGTTGCAGCCTAAACAAGTTGAAACACTTTGAACCCATAGGTGTGGTCTCATTTTTGGATGGAAAGGAATCCTGATGATTTTCATAAAAATTAGTATTTACTGGTAACTGCTAACTGCAAGATTCTGATAGATGTAATTTTATGCATGTTATTATTTCATCTTCATCATAACACTTGGTAGATAGGTTCTATTACTCTTCCTATTTTAATGATGAACCATAAACCTTAGAGATGACATTCTGCAAGTTCTGGGATTTAAACTAGGCTGACTTTGCTCATAAATCCATAGTGACTGAATGAGGAAAGCTTTCACAAAGCTATTGGTTTTCCTTTCTATCACTAGTGGGTAACAGTGATCTCAGCATAGAAAGAAGATAGAATAATAAGTCTGATATGTTTATTGGTTTGACTTCCTATGATTTATTCCCTTTATGGCCTAAACTCACAAATTTATATCACTTAAACTGTAATCTCAGCAGAAAAAAATTATCAGACTATAAATCTAGGGAATGGCTAGCTTCAGTATTCTCAGGTTGTTAGTCAACACTAGGATTATCACATTCATTTTCACCAACTTAAAAGTGATGAAAATTTAAATGGTATCTAAAATGCCAAAAAATGTTGGGGGTATTGGGGGATGTACTGATTGTATGACAGAGCATACTGTCTGAGTGACAGCTAAAAAACTGAACGTTAAAGAAAAAAATATTCAAAGTTACTAGAGTTAGAAAAATAGCTTTAAAATCATTTTAAAAATATTGATTGCTTTTTATAAAACTACAATTACTAGTACTGAACAGAACACTCATCATCAACACAATTCAGAAGAAACATTTTGTAACATCATTCAAACCAAAGTGGTCTTCATGTAAAGACTGCAGTCAATAGGCATTTCCAAATGACTTTAAAGCATCGAGTTTTGTGGCTACTTGAGTTTTGGCCTATGTTAAGAAAAATATGTGTTTCAAAAGAAGAGAAGGGTGAGTGGTTTCTGTTAGGAGACTACTGGAGCAGGGGGCTGTTTCTAACCCATCTCTCGTGGAGATGCACCCAAGAAGGCAAGAGTAGTAGACAGAAACATATAGAAGAGCCCTGAAACTTGCAATGTGGTCAGAATATTCCCCAGCTAACTCCCTGAGCTGCAGCTCATTACTAGGCTGTAATTAGTAAAACACCCTGCTGCTACACTGTTTCGAACTGTGAGTTTCACTCTATTAAGAAGTAGATGAAAATTAGTAGAGAGCTGGCAGCTATATTTGATTATCCCTTGGAGTTCTGCAGCCATGATTCTGGAAAATTGTATGAGATTCCCGAGGCCATGCCATTAAACTCCAAATAAAAGACATGACTGATAACGCTGGATGCCTAATGGCACCCAATAGTTTTATGGATATTATGGGAAAATTTGTTGTGGTACAAATGAGGTAATTAATATTTTCTTTCTGGTTTATGAAATTTTCTTGCAATGATGATGAAGAATATCTACAGGGAATGAATTCAAATCAAACATATGTTCATTGAAATATCAATCTTTGATGGGAAATGACCTTTGTTTAGAGTCATAAAAATGCAACAGTAAGCAACATTAATATAGTTTCTGAGTTTGACGAGAAAATAGGTTATATTAAGATCTCACTAGTTACCCAGTAGAGGCCATTATTGAATGAAAGAGGAATGAACATCAGGGAAAATAATCTCCTGTGGTAACATCCCGCTTTTTAGTTCTCATTTTTGTGCATAATATCTTTCAACAGTCTCTAGTCAAAAACATGTATCTCTGATGGGATGCAAAAATGGTTCTTTCAATTTATAGTTACATGAACTAAACATTTTCCCCCAAGTCTCAAAAATGCTAAAGGTATTGTCTTTAAAGTATGTGGGGATTCTTCTGCACTCTTTCCACTAGCAACGTTGAATGATTGACAGTCAATTACATACTGTGGGTTGATGAGAGGAAGTGTCATAGGACAAGAAAGGGAATTTGAAAAGAAACAACATGAGCAATGCTGCTCCAGGAGGTGCCAAAGGCAAGCCAGAGGTGCAGCATATGCAGCTCTTTCTAGGTGGTCAGAGCATTGAGACATTTTTTCTTTTTAGCTCAAAAGACATAGTTCCCTAGTTTATCATTTTCCATCAAGAGCAGTGAGGACTGGATGCCTTCTCTTCTGTCTTCAGACTCTTAATATGTGACCTCCATTTTCCACCAACATCAAGAATTGGCGAGAACATCAATTTACTGTTTCCACAAAAGCAAAATGCAGCAAATTCTAAATGCACTGAGTACTTTGCAACTGCAAACCCTTCAACCTTTACTTGTCAGCTTAAAGAAAAAGAGTTCAAGCTGCTACAGATGATTCATGACAATGCATATCTATAAATGTGCAGACCACAAATATAAATGCTTTGACATGTATAACCTCTTGGTCCTCCTGTGGTGTTAGCACTTCATTCCTTTTACCATGAATTTAATTAAGTCCTTTTATAGGCAAAAATATTACCTTGAGATAGCAAACCTAGTCTAAGTGAACCCATATTCATGGGAGAAGGAAAAGGCAAGAAAATAGAAAATATTATTTTTAAACTCCCTGCCCATTAAAAAAGTAGATGTAAGTAGCTCACTTAACCCATAGCTACATAGCTGTGGCCTAATTTTTTTCATCCACAGCATAGGAAAATCTTAAAGTCCCTGGCACTGGAACAAATGCCAGCTTATGGGTCCTGGGTTTCCCAGGTTGTTTTTGAGGCTTTCCAAAAGGTAATATAATGATTATTTGAACTTGATATTGAAACCAGTGGAATAGATAAGAAAGGACAAGGAGAGCTCAGAGACTCATACACAGCCTTTGACATTTCCCAACCATC
This sequence comes from Mesocricetus auratus, assembly GCF_017639785.1. Taxonomy (NCBI): domain Eukaryota; kingdom Metazoa; phylum Chordata; class Mammalia; order Rodentia; family Cricetidae; genus Mesocricetus; species Mesocricetus auratus. The sequence continues at coordinate 45,261,056 of NW_024429184.1, read as the reverse complement.
TTCTGGTTTCTTCTCATGGTCCTTTGTCTGGTATCTGATATTGGTGATGTAGTTGGTGAGTGTATGGCAGTAGGAGTGACTTTGCTCTTTGCCTTCAAAGCAGAAAGTCTTAGATTCAGCTGGGTGTTGGTGGCGCACGCCTTTAATCCCAGCACTCGGGAGGCAGAGGCAGGCAGATCTCTGTGAGTTCAAGGCCAGCCTGGTCTACAGCGCTAGTTCCAGGACAGCCTCCAAAACAATACTGAGAAACCCTGTCTTGAAAAACCAAAAGAAAGAAAAAAGGCTTAGATTCAAGTGAGACTTGTTTATGGTCCCTAGCTAGTGCAGGAGCTAGTGCAGGAACCCTTAGTTATATACAGGGCCATATATACCAACAACCATCTGTGATGTCAAATTCCCCACTTATACTATAAGGCCATGTGTAAAATGCTAGTATGTTCTAACCTATAGGTGAAGGAGGATTCTGGGATCCTCCACAGACATACTGTGTTGTTGTTATTCGTCCCTTGTCTCCTAACAGGGCACCTTGTCAGGTGTTTCCTTCCAGAGTCTAAAAAATTCTTTTTATTTAATTACTGTCACCAGCTCTGCTCATGCATCTCGCCTAAGACTGGAAAGGTGGACCCCCTAGTTTAAAATGTACTTCTTTCTTCATGGCAATTGGCAGAGTCAAGTGGACAGGAGGGATCCAGAGACAACAGCAGACCTGAACTTTATCCATTTTTCCTTGCAATTACAAAATGTCCCATTCTCTGCTGGTATGGCACTAATTTCCTCACTCTGGCTAGAATGGCCAACATTTCAGGTAATCCCAGAACATGGGAGGAAAAGGCCATACTGATTTAACAACTTCAAAATTCCAGAAAAGTTCCCTTCATGCACAAAGCTATACATGTGAAACAACAGCTAACTTGGAAATAGAGCTATGTCCTATTAAAAACTGACTGTGAAAGAAATGAAGATTCTCACTCCTAGAAGAATCTTTGTACAGTGCTTGCTTGCTCAAATACTGCCCAAGACAAAGATACCAAACATGTTGAACTACTTCATGATTTGGGGCAGGTTAATTTTGAAATCTCCCATCAATGTTGTCTTTTAATCATTAAGTTTTAATAAGCACTACATATAAACATATTGCTTGGCATATTGTTTTAGAATTGTGATAACTCCTATGTATATATAGTCCCTACTATGAATATTACATATCAAATGTCTCAGTGAGACTGCCGTTTGGGGGATGTATGATTTGAAGGTTTGTTGTTTATCTACTAGCAGTATTATGCTCTGGGTTTCTGGCCATCTTAGGCCTTTTAGTTTGGACAATGTTGGACAAAGAATAGAGGGATGGAAACTAGATCATATGGCAAGGTTGAAGTACTTAGCTTTTCACTTATTCACTTTTTGTCTGTTTTATTTTGCCTGTGCAAAGAAAAGCAATAGATGAAAGGTTGGTTTTGGGTACAGGAAGACTTTTAACTTAAAAACTCAGAATGCCTTTCCTGTTGGCAGCAACCACAAGAATGGACTTTAAAAGGCAGGTGATTTTATCGAGAAATAGTCTGTTTCCTGCTTCCCAGGGGAAAGTCACAACGGAAGTCTAAGGGAATCAAATCTCTTGTATTCTAGAACATCACTAGGTTTTGACATTTGCCTTACCAGGTACAGAGTGCTCTATCAGACTAGATCTGGAGTTAAGGAGCATCCCCCTTCTTGTACTTGGTCTTGATCCTTTAGCTTTAATAGAAGAGAGCATTCACTGCAAGTAGCCTGGGGATGAGTGCTTCCTTAGCAAGCTCAAAGTATTGGGTTCAATCACTTGCCTTACAAAACAAAACAGAGAACTAGGAATTACTACAAGAGATCCAGTACCTATTTGATTTGGCAGTGACTTTAGGATTTTCCACTCTGTTTAGACCTTGTTTCTCCAAGAGGTTAGGACTGGGAAGGTCAGCTTTTGTGCAGTGCCCCATGGGCAAACACATATAAGCACCTCGAGCGACTATCACAGGACGATGACTGCAGCTCTGGACCTGGAGCTTCTTGGCTCCTGGAGGCTTTTCCTGGCTGCAGTATGGAGAGCATCCAACCCTGCACATTGTTCTCCTGTCACATGACCTTGGGAAGTTCACCTTGCTGGACTGCCAACTTTTTAATTTTTATTTTATTTATTTATTTTTTACTTAGGGAAAGCTTTTAGGCTGCAGGGATATTTTCCTAGGAGCCTGCAGGGAAATAATGTTGGCCTACTTAGGGGCAGAGAGACTCAGCAAGGAGGGCACATGATCTCTGGATTACTGGTTTGTGAGCACTTTTTCAGAACACACTCTAGGTAATGTTCTCAAGGACTCAGAATGACTTTCACAGCCTATTAGAGTCAAGTAGCTTCTGAGATGGCTAAAAGTTTACTCTATAGCCGTCTTCCAGGCTTGCCATGGAATTTTCAACTTTTCTTGGGTTAAATGGACTAAGAAAAGCTGAGCTTTCTTTACCTCTTGATGGCTAGAGAGGAAATGGCAGCTATAACTCAGCCAGCTCTTTCCTATTACCTTAGGCTGCTAGTGACTTTTTCCAGTGAGTGAAAGGTATTTAAAAAGAAGACCCAGAACATTTTCTTAAAGTCTGAATTAATATAAGACAAGAAATAAATCCCAACATGTTATAGTTGTTGAAATGAATGTTTTTTTAGAATATACCTATTTATAACAAATTATAGCTTGCATGGAGTTTAAAATAGCTCCTTAAAAATATATATGGTGCAATGTAGTTTAATTCTTGGTGTTCAAAAGTTTCCTTTTGAATGTTCAAAAATTATTCTAAGGGGAGGGTAAATAATTAACAGTACTAAAAGAATAATAATATTGTATTTGTACACAGTGTACTTACAGTTGTAAAACATCCCTATATAACTTATGTATTTGATTAGTCAACATGCATTTAAATATTCTTGAGTCCCCCTAACACAAGCAATTAAATGAAAACTGTTATCTCGGTGCTCCCAGGCAATTTTTACCCATAGAACACAACAGAGCTTCTTGCTTCCCACAAGATAAAGATTAACTGGGCAATGATTTCGATCTTTTCCATAGCTGTAACTCAATTTGCAAAAAACGATTAGCCATTCTTTGAATTCATGTAGCGTGCTTCCTGAGAAAATTTCTGAGTTCAGGAGTTTACATTTACATGTGTCCTCAGAATGTTCCCGGCATACTTTGGCAGAGTTTGCTGTTTCCTTTTTATGAATGGAAAAGTAGTTCATGATAAGATCAAGTAAGATGTCCAGAGTTGGTTGGTTGGCTGTTGTTGGCCCATGTAACCCAGTGAAAGGACACGGATCTTCCACAGAGATGCACTGCAGGCTGCTCCACCTGCTGGTGGCACAGGACCACGCAGGTGAATCTGGTTTTACCTTGTGGAACTAACCTTATTCTTACTCTATTTCCTCACTGGGGACCGTGTTAGCAAGGATCTGCTCACTGTGTCAATCAGAACCTCACTAACCTACAACATCGATTTGTGAAGACAAAGGGTCATAGTAGTTTCACTCTGGTCTCACCATAGACACTTGCATATGTCTGCTGTACCCTCAGGACTGAGGAGAGATGTCTGAAGCAAAGAGGGATTTTCAGAACCCCTGCTTCTCTGTAGTTATCTTTGCTTTAACTCTACATGAGGCTGATTACTAAGCTGGTCCTTCTCTGCAACAAAATACTTCTGGGTTAATTATGTAAGTATCTTATTGACATTTCAACACTCACTCTTTAAGGACTTGTCACATTCTCTGTCACCTAAAGAGCCACTGAGAACCTTGTTAAGCATTTCACTACTGAAGTTGTGGTGATCTCAAGTGACCTTTTATACACTGGAAAAGTTTCTCTTTCATACACTGGAGGATTTGCTTTTACCCTATATCTCTGGCTCATGGAGAAATATAAGCCAATGAATGTTTTAGAAATATTTTCCTGACAAACAACCTCAGGAGATTTTTCACAATCAAAATTTCCATCTTACTCCTGTCAAAATGACTAAAATAAAAAAAAACAAAGACAGTTTATGCTGGAGAGGATGTGGAGAAAAGGGAACACACCTCTACTGCTGGTGGGAGTACCAACTCATACAGCCACTTTGTAAATCAGTATGGAGATTCCTCAGGAAAATGGGAATCAGTCTACTACAATATCCAGCAATTCCACTCAGGCATATACCCAAAAGATGCACATTCATACAACAAGGATGTCTGCTCCACTATGTTCATAGTAGCATTATTTGTAATAACCAGAACCTGGAAGCAATCTAGATGCTCCTCAACTGAAGAGTGGATAGAGAAAATGTGGCACTTTTACAAAATGGAGTACTACTCAGCAAAAAAAAAAAAACAATGGAATATTAAAATTCTCAGGCAGATGGATGGAAGTAGAAGTTACCATACTGAGTGAGGTAATCCAGTCACAAACAGACAAACATGGTATGTACTTACTCATATACAGATTTTAGATGTAGACAGAAGAATTGCCAGCCTATAATCCTACCTCCAGAGGAGCTAGGAGACAAGGAGGACCCTAACAGAGATACACATGGTCCCCTGGAGAAGGGGAAAGGGACAAGATTTTCTGAGTAAATTGGGAGCATGGGGGGAGGAACATGGGAGTTAGGAGAAAGAGAAGGGAAGAAGAGGAGGGGAGAGGAGGACACGAGGGAGCCAGTAGGTTGAGTCTGGGGAAGAATAGAGGAGAACAAGAAAAGAGATACCATAATAGAGGGAACCATTATAGGTTTAAAGAGAAATCTGGCACTAGGGAAATGTCCAGAGATCTGCAAGGATGACACCAACCAATAATCTAAGTAATAGTGGAGAGGCTACCTTAAATGCCCTTCTCCAATAATGAGATTGATACCTACCTTATATGCCATCTTAGAACCTTCATCCAGTAGCTGATGGAAGCAGAAGCAGACACCCACAGACAACACTGAGTAGAATTCCTGAAATCCAGTGGCAGAGAGGGAGGTGTGATGAGAAAAGGGGTCAAGACCAGGCTGCACAAACCCACAGAAACAGCTGACCTGAACAAGGGGAGCACATGAACCCCAGATTGATAACTGGGAAACCAGCATAGAACTGGTCCAGACTCCCTGATGTGGGTTGTCAGTGAGGAGGCCTTGGTAATCTATGGGGCCTCTGTTAGTAGATCAGTATTTATCCCTAGCATACGAATGGACTTTGGGAGCCTATTACACATAGAGGGATACCCTCTCAGCCTAGGCACACGGGGGAGGGCCTAGACCCTACTCCAAATGATATGACAGACTTTGAAGATCCACCATGGAAGGCCTTACCCTTCCTGGGGAGTAGAAAGGGAATGGGATAGGGGGTTGGAGGGGGGCAGGGGAGGAGGGGAGGGAGAGGGAACTGGGATTGACATGAAAAAATAAGCTTGTTTCTAATTCAAATAAAAAATAGAGTAAAGAAAGGAAGGGAGAAAAGATTGTGACTAGATAAACATACAAAATAAATGTCAGTGAGTATTAAAATTTTTTCCAACTTCCTTTATTCATTAAATGCCATAAAGTGCCTGCACAGGTGTGTTATACTCAACAAAAGATTGCATTTATGGACTTGGATATTAAAAATAAATCACCTTAGTAATTCTGACTTTTGCTTGCTTTTATAACTAAATACTCTTTCATTTAACATTCAACTGCACATTTAAATATCATATTTATGTATGTTTATACATATATCAATTAAAAAATAAAGCCATAAAGCAATGTCATAATATGAAAAACTCATGTAGCCTGGATTATTAGGAGGTGTGAGTACGAACTTCTCAGTTTCCTAGAACTCTTTCTACAAGGCCCCCATGCTTCCTAAAGCTGCCTGTTTGCCTAGAGGACAAGGACTTGGAGCATATTTATCATTAGAATCCCACGTATTCTTGGAGGGAGGTCAGTTTGTGCTTATTTGAGAAGGACCTAGTTGGATCTGCTCTGCATACTCTGAGCCTCTCCTCATCCTGCTATAAAAGCAGATCCTTGTCATTTCCATTATTGATCTCCATATCCTTTATTTATCCTCCTCAGTAGTTTCCAAGACTCACCTCAAATGTCTCTCCACGTGTTGAAGCCATTCTACCTTACCTAAAAAAAACAAATGGTCTTTTCCTATCCACCTCTGTTCTTCCCACATCCTGTTCTGTAGGTGAGAGCAAGGAGGTGCACTAAAGCCTGAATGAAAGGATAACAAATATTTATTTGGTGAACACTTACACAATAATGGTAGAGGGGCACCTCATCTTTTGCCCTGGGGGGTGCAGGAAGCTGTGATCAGATCTCTGACCACCACCACCTGAGAGGGGTGCACAACCCTGCCCTTCAGCTTGTAGGTTGTCACATAAGCAGACAAGGTCACACCTTTGATCTTGCTACCCAAAAGTTATTGGCTAAACAGATTGAAAACCCACAACATTCCTCCTGTTTTTCTAAATAATAAGGTTCTAATCCTATCATCAAATTAAATACAATAAGAAAAAATCAGGTATTGTCTAGGACAAGGAAAAGATAAAAAGAATTCACAAAAAATAGGACTACAACCAATAATAACATCAAGCAAGAAACATACACCAAATGTCAAGGCTATAGGTAACTGGCAAATAATAGAGATTATTCCAACAGCTGTCCTATTTTGAAGAGTCTAAGCCTTGTATCTAGATCATGTCTTAGATAAGATATGATAGGAGAGTAGCCAAGATTATCTAGTCTTCCACACCATCAAAGACATGAGTAAGCAGGAAGTGCAGGCTTGTGCCTTCCAAAAAAGTGCAAGAAATAACAGAAACAGCTGACTATGTGGGCAGTTGCCTAAAGTCTAACAGCAGTGTTGGGGCAACCACCTTTGGCTAAGGCCCAGAATATATGACTGACCATTTCCAGAAGCAAGAAGATTAAAAAAGACTGTCCTACCCTGTCTTGGCAAGGTTTAGCAGTCACTTTGGCTTGTATCCTGCTTGTCCAGTTTGGACAGCATTACTACTGTCAGAAGTCTAGGCAAAGGCAGTTCTTTGACCAAATGGCCAGTTTTGCCAAGAAGAAAACAAACTCCAAATGAAATGTCTCCAGTGCCCATTATGGTTTTGGGAATAGCTTGGTGCTGCCAGAAGCAGTTATGTCTCATATCAACAAAGTTCTAAATCATTACAACATTTAAATGCCAGATTATGTAGGTCTTTGAAATGTTTGAAGATCATATAACTATGCAGAGTACATCTCTGTGACTGGAGAATCTGACTACTAGAGAACCTGAATAACACAACTAGGCATGAAAAGCATGGGTGACTATAACCTTTTTTTTTTTTTTGAGACAGGGTTTCTCTGTAGCTTTGGAGCTGTCCTGGCACTCGCTTTGTAGCCCAGGCTGCCCTTGAACTCACAGAGATCCACCTGTCTTTGCCTCCCAAGTGCTGGGATTAAAGGCGTGCACCACCAATGCCCGACTTAAGCTATAATTCTTAATAACGTATATAGTTTAAAGACTAAACTTCACACATAAAAATAATCTTTAAACAGATGTGCAGCCAATCCTTGAGTTGTGTTTATTAGCTCTAAGGCACCATAATGAAAAAGGTGGAATTATTGTGGTGGAGCTCTCTCTTCTTTCTGGAAACCTCAGAGATAACTGTAGGAAAATTAATTGTTAACTGTGGAGAAATTAAACATTATTAATAACAAAGTGGAAAATTTAAATGTTTATAGATATGCATTCAAAGAAAGGTACTGATGAAGATGAAAATAAATATGGGGAAAATTAGAATTTTGGTGAGAAAACAAAGTTATGACAATCATAGTCGTCAGAATATAGGTTTTCTTCTGTCCTACACCAGGTGACTTTTCTGATATGAGACAGAAACTCTGAATTTTTCTTTTAGTAACATGCATGGATTTAGAGAAGGAGAGAGCCACAGTTCAACTGCAAAGCCAGCTTTGATTTTTAATGAGTCAGGACTACTACTATACTGCAAAGTAAGGAGATACAGATGTTTAAGTAGTAAGATTTTATACTGCAGAGGATACTGGTTCCTCAGTATCCGGTTTTTCTTTGATTGGTGATTTTCTGGATAGCCATCTTTCTTCTCTAGGCATCTAGATGTCCAAGGTCTTTTGGCTTCTTGAAGATGGGTATTTCTATTTTCCTGCAAAGACAAGAACAGAACCCTGCCTTGAACTTAGTGAGGTTTCCTTATAACTTGTAGGATTGTCACTTCAGTGTATGAACTACCATTTCTCTTAATCAAGAGGTTTCTCCTGTTCAAACTGAGTCTTGATTAGTTTTGATTATATCCATAGTTTTTCTTTTCCTGTGGAAATAAATGCGAAACCACTTCCCCAACATAGCACATTTCCTGGTTCCCATTTTGAGGTCAACACATCCTTGAAGTACAATGCCCAGTCTCTCCGCAGCTGTTGTGTCTTTCCCATTATCATTAGGAAAGTTTAAGGTTAATAAGTCATTATGCAATCTATCTTTGGGAGTCTTGGTTCCTCCTATCTGTTTATAAAGCATTTCTTCTAAAGTGTGATCAGTTCTCTCAACAACTGCTTGTCCTGTAGGAGTGTGGTGTACCTGTAATATGCTTTATGTCTCCCTACATTATGTAGAAAAAACAAATGGTCTTTTCCTATGCTCCTCTGTTATTCCCACATAGAGATCTTATTCATGTTCCCTATTTTTAAAGAACTCAATCTGATATACTATGTACATACTAAGTTATTTACATAGACGAATTCAAGCATCACAATCATCTGTAAGATATATGTTGCTTCGGTGTTACATCATGATACAGTTAAAAAAACTGCCCAGCATTTTACAGAGGGAAGGAGGGAGCCATGACTTGAACCTAGACATTCTGTCTGTGAGTCCATTCTAAAGTGTCACCTTTGTGGATAGTCATATGCATTAACTTTCATTATAGTAATTCTTTGGTGAGTTTATTGTGTCTCATGGCTTCAATTACTATCTTCCTAGGCTGATTTCTTTCAAATTCATAATTTTTCTCTGAAACTCAGATTTGTATCATCACTGATGTTTCTAACAAACATCTTAAAACTATTTCATCCCAAATGAAATTCCTGACTCTCATTTCCAAAGCCTGATCTCCACAATCTCTCTCATCTAGGATGGTGTCAAATATATCCATTCATCTTCAGACTCACTGAAATTCTGTCATTACTAGTAAGTACTATTGCTCTACACTCCCCATTTCATTAGGGTCTCTCTATCCTCATCTCCCATGTAAATAGTGGACTCTACATTCAGTGCCCTCTACAAGCAAGTCATCACTTTCTATTGTCACTGCTTTGGTTTGTCTGTTGGTTTCTTTTTCCTTCTTTTATTACATTTAAATGTTCAGATTCCTTTTTGTATCCATTTCCCTTCTATGTCTTCTGTGTTAAATTTACTTCTTAGAATCTTCTTAGTTCTGTGGCTTTAGCTCAGTTCTGGACTAGTTGCTTGACTTTGGGTTTGATGTCCTGAACTGCAACAAAACACAGCAAAAACCAACCAACCAGCCAGCCAGCCAGCCAGCCAGCCAGCCAGCCAGCCAGCCAGCCAGCCATTCCACCCAAACAAAACAAAACAAAACTAAAAAAAAAAACAATAAAACAACCCCAATCTCTCTTCAATATAGCCCTGAGTAAACTCAACTGCCTAAAGCACACAGCAGCTCATTATTAATTTGTGAATGAACTGTAAGTGGAACTTTAATTCTGTTATTAATCAACTGCCTTATACAGAGCTAATCACATTGTCTTTGATGGTTATTTTAAATCTAATTTTTGCCTCTTCAAATTTCCAGCATATTCTCTCCAAACCTTCCGCTTAGCTGCTGGGTGTTGCTTTGATAAGATTGAAAGCATCAAGATCAGGCTGGTGAAATCCACAAAGGCAGCTGACCTAAACAAGGTGGAACTCATGGACCCCAGATTGATGACTGAGGGGCCAGCATGGGACTGTTCCAGACACACACACACACACCAAACCTGAGTGTCAGAGAGGAGGCCTCAGCAATCTGTGGGACCTTGGAGAGTAGAGCAGTATTTATTCCTAGCATACAGATGGACTCTGGGAAGCCATTCCACGTGGAGGGATGTTCTCTCAGCCTGGACACATGGGGGAGGACCTAGGCCCTGCCTGGGATGATGTGACAGACTCTGAAAATCCCTCATAGAAACCCTTGCCCTCCCTGGGGAGTGGAGGGGGATGGAGTGGGGGTGGGAGAGTTGAGAGAATTGGGGGTGGGGGAGGAGGGGAGGGAGAGGGAACTGAGAGTGACTTGTGTAAAAAGTTAAATAAAAAATGAATAAAAAAGAACTTTTAGATTCCTCCAGATTTACTCAGACTCACCATCTCTCAGCATCCATCTCTGTTTTATTGTAGGTTATATGAAATGAATTACCTGCTAGTCTAATTCTAATGCAAATCCTTTCAGTTCACAGAATCTGTTTCTTGTGCTTAGTTAAGCCTAATATTTCAGAAGCTTTCTCTTCCTCCTTCTTTTTTGAAATAATATTTTAAACTTTATTATAAAGTTATTGCAAATAAATGCATCACACATTGAAATTAACTACCTAAATATCATACTACTCAGTGAACTTCAATACAGTTAGAATAGCCATTCAGTCCTTCCTTATTCCCTAATATCTAGCTTTGCTTTTTCTTTTTTCTGTATTTATACTATGCCTACATGTACATTTGTTTATATTGATGCATACATCATTGGTTATTTTCTGAGTATGAGAGAGAACATATTGTTTTCTTTTTGAGGATATGTGGCCTTTCTGGATATTATGCCTTGAAATTCAATCTACTTTTCTGAAAAATTTGTGATTTCATTTTTCCTTAGAGATGTATAGTAATACATTTTATATATACCAAATTTTCATTATCTATTCATCTGCTAATGGGCAACTTAGTTGATATCATAGCTAGAATAGCAAAAGAAACAAATATAACCCACCACAGTAGGAAGAAATTTGTATACTAGATGAAAACATTTTTTTATATAAAAGAAAAACACATCTAAAATGATCAAAATATAAAGGAAGATCTTAACTTTTATGGCATTTTAATTTGTTTATCTTGTGTACGTGTTTGTGGGTACATTTGCCATGGCATTGAAGTGGAGGTAAGAGGATAATTTGAGGGACTATTTTTCTCTCCTTATACCATGTGGTTCCTGGGGATTGAACTCCGATCATCAGGTTCAGCTGCAGGCACTCTACCCACTGAGGTATCTGGCTGACCAAGTAATGAAGAACTTATCAAAACCTTACTGTTCCTGAACTAATACTAATGCCCGCTGATAAGAGTAAGATCACATGGGACCCTATAAAGGAAATCAGTTACAGCCATATTCTAAGTTTTATAACTTAAACAAAGAAAATCTCGGATCAACACTGGCAAAACTCATTCATCTCTATTTCTCTGTTTATGAATTGGACTTGTACTTTTGTCTTTAAGTATGAGCTTTAGAATATCTGTGTGTATGGCTAGGGATGGAAGCAGGGCCCATTTGTGCCATCTCCATGTGGAGCTAAATGCTTTTGCATCTTGTGTTTCAGATAGTCTTTTAGTGAGCATGGCAGCGGAGACATTGAAAAACAGTATAAAAGCATAATTAATAATTAGACTTTTTACCTCAAATCAAGGTCACTGATGTTAAAAATTGACCTGCTCTTTTAAGTGGAAAACAATGACATTTACCCCTCCCTATTAAATCGGTGTGCTAAGAGGGTCAAAACCTTAGGCTACTGGGTCAAATAAGTCTTTTACCTACTTTTACATTTGCTATGCTTCACAAACGTGGATGCAAAGAAAAAAACTAAAGGTTTCCCACCCTTATTGGAGCAATTTGCTCTGAAAGACATTTAAAAGAGTCCCAGCCTGCCTATGTATCTCTTCCACTAAGTGTATGCTCTGAAGCTTGCAGGACAAAGAGTATCCAAACGGTTGGGATGATTAAACCAGCTCACGGCTGTGTCCATTAGCTTTTAAAAAACGTAATTGATAAGAGGTTACTTAAATGGCTGTATTTCATCTACACTAAATTCACAGTTCAATTAAATTCTCAGAAAAGCAAAGGACTACCAGGTACGTGTCTATACAGAGTCAACGTACTAACAGCAGAGAAGGCAGGCTTCTCAGGCAAGCCAGTGAAAGTAAGAACGCTAGAGGTTATGAGAGTCATCAGGTTGGAAGTCAATCATGAGCTCCTGCTGGGAAGAAATTTCCCCTGGTATAAGATTGAGGAGGTTGTTATTGGCTTGCATTTATTGAGTCTTAGGAACAACCTCAGAACTAGGGAACTGAAAATGAGGAGATTTATCTAGCAAACTAATGTTTTAAATATAATACTGGGGCATCAAAGAAAAGTAACAGTAAAAAAATGGAATAATAGCTAAATGATGCTGATGAGGCTTGCCTTTTATTGTAGTGAGGCTTTCTTTGTTTACTGCCCCTTCATTTACTGCCTTCTGGACGATAAATGGCCTGAAAGTATTGGCATAGCTTCCTACTTATGGGAATGTTAGAAGGCATTCTGCTACATTACATTTCAACATGAACCTTCACTTCTTGGAAAAGTGATCTCCAAAAGAAGATGGTTTATGTCCTTCCTGAAAACTCCAGGACCTGGGGATTTAGTGTCTCCCATATTCCCAGAGGATAAAATTCTACATCAGTCTGAGGTTCAAGAGCTCCCTTTGTTCAGGTCAGCTGTTTCTGTGGGTTAAACAAGCCCAGTCTTGACCCCTATGCTCATCAGTCCTCCCTTTCTGTCACTGGGTTCCTTGAGTTCAGCTCAGTATTTAGCCGTGGGCGTCTGCCTCTGCTTCCATCAGTCATTGGTTGAAGTTTCTGTTTCCCAGATTCTCTGGCAGTGGAATTGTAGGCTGGGACTCCCATGATCCATGTCTAAAATCCATATGTGAGTGAGTACATACCATGTTTGTCTTTTTGTGACTGGGTTACCTCACTCAGGATGGTTTCTTCTAGTGCCATCCATTTGCCTGCAAATTTCAAGATTCCATTGATTTTTCCACTGAATAGTACTCCATTGTGCAAATGTACCACATTTTCTCTGTCCACTCTTTAGTTGAAGGATATCTAGGTTGCTTCCAGGTTCTGGCTATTACAAATAATTCTGCTTTGAATATAGTGGAACAGATGTCCTTGTTGTATGAATATGCATCTTTTGGGTATATGCCTAAGAGTGGAATTGCTGAGTCTCTAGAACACTGAAATAATTCTTTTAAAAAAGTGATTGGGTGGGGAGGGAAAAGGAGAGGGACCTGGAACTGACTTGTGAACCAACCATGTTTCTAATCTAAATTTAAACTTAAAAATAAAAAAAATTAATAATAAAAAAATTTTAAAAAGTGATTGGGATACTGTGAATATCCAGTCAATGTTGGTTCCTTAGAGAGATGAGAAATCTGTCAAAAATCTAAGTATGCTGAAGTGAGTCTATAAGAACTTTCTTGATGTGACTGGAGAGTAGCTCTATACTTGAGCTCACCAGGTAGCTACATATAGAGTAACCTAAGGAACTTCCAAAAGTGTTTACATATTGAAAAAAATCTCCTTGATTTTGAGATTCTCATTTATAAGATCATTTCCTTGGGTTAATGTACTGTAGATACAACAGGAAATTATTCAAAATTCAAAATGTCACAAGGAAGTGAAATTTAACTATCGAGTCCATGAAACAGCTATACAACTTCAAGTGGTCTTGGGAAAAGAAAAGTATGTTATGTGGTCCAGTGACAGTCAACATGAGAGTTTCCTCAGAGATTGAAATGGGTGTTTGTGGTGCTTTTAATCTATTAAAGCTGACCACTTGTGTCACCATGCTGTAGCATATAAAGGAAGACAGAATAATTTCCCTCTATGCACACGTGCGGGTGCACACACACACACTCACACACAAACACACACACACATACACACACATGCACACAAACACACACACACACACTTTTACTTTTTTATGACCATCTGTTCTGAGGCAACTCTTAGAGAAAACATCACTAACATTATTCCTGCACAGTCAGTGAAAGAAACTAACATTTACCACCCAATCAAGCAAGCATGGAATTACAAACATTCATCCATGGGACAGAGGGACTTTTAGTACAGAAGGAAAGAACCTCGTTGTGCCTCTACTTTCCCAGTAGAAGCAGGTGGAGCTAAAGAAAACTAGTTGTTACTGATTTTATTCCAAAATGAGTTCTGGGAAAAAACCCACCACCACCAACTATACATTGGAAGACTAGAGAAAAGTCCAATATTCAAGCTGTTACAGACCTTGTATGGTATTCAGGAGTGTGAGAGAAAAGAGGACGAGGCAAGGGAGGAGGAACAAAATGGAAGTGAGTAGAATGAAGTGATGGATGGGGGTTGAAAAAAGATTAGACTTGCAACAGCCCTACTTGACTTTATGTTCCAAAGACACATTTATCAAGGGGACTAGAGGAAATAATATGATTGATATTTTTATATTGCTCTTTGCATGTACACATTCATGTGTGGGCTTGTGCTTAACCATTTTACTACTTGGAGAGTGTTCTAAGACAAAGGAACATCTTCCTTCTTTGTCAACAGCCTGACTGACTTGGAGACAGAGATGGAACTCTCGTTTTCTTCCTGAAGCCCAGGTTGAATCTTCTAAAACAGCCAGTGCTCTGTAAGAGTTGGGAATGGGTTAGATTTTCAACCTGCTTTATTACTTTCACTGTGTTATAACTTGTGTCCCATGACAACATTCAGTTATAAAAGTCCTTCAGCCTTCTGAAGATACAAAAAGGATCAATTGTTTTCTTAAAGCATTTTACCAAAATGAAACACGAAGCTCAGTGGCAGGCCATTCATCTAGCATGCGCAAAGATTGTTATGCAGTGATTGATCATTAGATGTAGACATTCAAATGTTACATGCTTGCTTTTTGATTGGTGTATTGCCATTGTGTGCATCAAGACTCACACAGTGCTTTCATTAGGAACAATAGAGATTAGTCACCCTATATTAATTCTACTTCTCTGTGAATGATGACCTTAACTTACTGTTTATGAAGAACTAAGACTCAAAGGGAATTTGAGTGTTTTTCCTAAGACATTTGATCTTAGATAAACCTTCCTGTGGTCATCATAAACTCTTATTGGCTTCCTCTCATGGCTTACTCAGCCTGCTTTATTATAGAACCCAGGCCCACCCTGGATGGGGCCCTCCCCATCTATCATTAATTAAGAAATTGTTTTAGCCCAATTTGATGGAGACATTTTCTCAATCAAGACTGCCTTCTCTCAGATGACTTTAGTTGTGCCAAACTGGCATAAAACTATCTAGCACACCTACTACCGTCTCTCCCACTCTTACTGATCTCCTGCCGAGTCCCTCTTCTGTTTTCAAGCTTTTTTGTATTGAATGTTCCTTGTTAAAATAAAGATTTTAGGGCACTCTATTCCAAGAGGTCCTAATCAAATTTTCCTATATATAGCAGAAATTCATTTATCACTCATCATAAGAATCATTTTGTCCTTCCTAAGGAAAAGAAATGAAATGAATAGCATGTTAACTATGATTTGAAAGTGAATCTCCTATAAACTTATTATGTCAGTCTTTTTAAACCTAATGGAGCATAAATTCTTTTCAAACTTCCTGGGTGAAATATTCATCTAAAAATAAAATAATAAAATAATGTGATCATCAGTATCCATTTCAGATCATAAGGATATGCTAAGAGGGATCAGTGTATTCTACTCAGTCCTGGAGAAAATATTTTGGGTCATGCCCTAAGGGAAGAAAACAAACATTTAGCCTTTCTTTGGCATAAGAGCAATCACTTCCCATTCAGGGCCTGTGTTATTCTTGAATATGGGCATATCCTTGAATATGGTTTTGAAAAGGAACTTTGAAACTGTCCAAATGATTTCCTGAAATCTAGGCCTCTTGCTGTCTAGAAGTTTCTATCTTATCTATATTTTAAAGACTATAAAAGCTGAGGCAAGAGGAGCAGATCTCTGAGTTGGCAAAACCAAGAAGAAATTCATATGCTGGTATCTGTGTTAGGTGTGTTGTTCTTTAGATGAGCCATAGATGAAAGAAGATGGGCTGGTTACAAAATGAGAGCTTTTAGTTTAATTACACATAAATATTAAAAGAGATGAGCTACCCTGTCATCTTACTTTAATAAGTCATTGATTATGTTAGCATAAATGAGCTTATTAGATACTTTTCAAAGGACATTTTGACATAAAGAAGAAGAGAATTGTAAAAATTTATGACAAGAGCCTGCACTTTCAAAAAGGAGGAGTCCTGAGTCTCCTAGAGTGTTTGGCTTTTCTTGATTTGATCTCTGCACCCAATGTTTCTGTTACCCGGAAGTCATCTGCAGAAATGTTCACAAGGAACTCTTCCTAGGCAGCTGTTTCACAGAGTGTGAAAGTTGCCTCCCCATCATTTTTCTCGTTTTCCTCACTCTAATTATTGTGCCCAATCTATCACCCAATTGATTCTGCCTCTTCATATTTCCTAAGCACACTCATTGTCTGCAGTTACCTTCATTGTGTTCATTGTGTTAGGCTATTGATTTCTAGTTTGTGCCCTCTCCAATTTGTTCTGTACAATGCACCCAAAGAACTCCTTGAGACTGAGGATTTAATTGCATTGCACTCTATCTTAAACCATTCCAGTATCTTTCCATCTAACTCCCTGGCACCAGAGGCAAGGTCATCACAATCTGCTCCTTAAGACTTCTGCTCCCTTGCTTAATGGTTCTTCCTATATAACCCCAATGGACTGTGTGCAGGTCACAAAATCTTCATGCCAACTTGGAGTCTTTGAACAACCATGCCCTCTGCCTAAAATTATTGTTTCTTCTGGTTTTCTTTCATTTCTTCAGACCTAGTTTAGATACTAACACACTGCAGCATCTACCCTGGCCCTGGAAGTTAGATTAGATGCCTCTCAATGCACTACAAAAACTCAGTGCTGCACCCTCCCCCCAGATTCTAGTTGCTTATATTTGCAAGTCTTTCTTTTAGAGATCTGAACCTGTAAGGATCAAAGCTTGATTCATATACTAGGTTTTATCCTAAGCATCATAGGATCATTGTCATATTTTTGTCACTATTTGTTTAATAAAAGGATTTGCTTCTCATTAGGACTTCTGCAGCCTTCAATAAGGCAGAAGGAAGATGATTTGTGGAAGACTTTTTAGCTGTAACAGGATCCTGTATGATACTGGTGCTCTTTTTGTTTTTTGTTTTGTTTTGTTTTTTAAGACAAAGTTTCTCTGTGTAACAGTTCTGGTTGTACTGAAACTCACTCTGTTATAACAGGCTGGGCTCAAGCTCACAGAGATCTGCCTGCCTCTGTCTCAGGAGTGCTGGGATTAAAGGCGTGGACTGCCACCGTCCGGCTGACACTGGTGCTCTTAAACAGGAGAAGTATCACTGATTTTGTTGTTGTTGTTAAAAGGAATAAAGACAGCCTGTCAGATAGACTAGTAGGTTTTCAAAAGGGAGAAAGGAAAATTATCAGGATATGACGAAAACTCTTACACTTCACAATTTTGCCTTTGGTTCATGTTCCACGTAGCTTGCTATCAGTGTCTTTTAAGTTAGTGATGCTGCAGAAGGATCAATTGCCAAAATCACAGTCCCTTGGAATGAACCCTCAATCAGCACCTCTTCAAATGTCTATTTTGGCTGTATTTTCCTGTCTACAAACTTAAGCTAAGATTGTCTGATGGAAGGAAGGGAAGGAATCCACTTTTGAATTCACTAAGGATAGAATTTGATAAAAAAAACCTCCCAAGATCATTTCATTCTTTAAAGTGATATAATATGTCTGTTCATTATGTTGCTAAGATTTCCATGATATGAATTTACTAGATAACAACATAGATAGACAAATAACAGCTACCCATTTGGTAATTTTCTTATTAGGAATTTCACATATATCAGCAAGATGATTATTTGTCAATTTCTCACAATGGTGGGATCTTTTTAGGCATTTTAAAGCATGGATTTTAATATTTTTTAAATTTTAACAATGTTGCTTTGGCACATAATTCTTTCATCCCATAGCATAGACAATTATTCAATACTTGAAAGGGAATTTGATATTTTTTGAGCCACTTGAGGGAGGGAACACCAGAAATGCATTTCTGACTAGGTGAAACTCTTATGCAATTTTAGCAAAAGTCAAATTAATAATTATAACAGTAAATAAATAATAACTAATAGCAATAAACAGTACTATTAATATAGAATCAATTAATAATAAAGTTATATTAATAAATAATAGTATTAACTTTCACTTCCATCTTTATCCAAAAGGTAAAAAATTCTCTTCTGCTTACAGTGGTTATTAAAGAAATACTATCTATAAAGCATGGATGGTTAGAGAGTCTGTACACAGCAAAAACTGTTTTGAAATCTCCTGCACAAGACCCAATTTTGTGAGGGAAAAACCCAAAGAGGATTAGAAATTCTAGAATGTTAAAACAAAATAGCATTTTTAAAAATCTTTAATTTAAATTCCCTTCATAAATACCTGCACAACAGTTGATAGTAGGGCAAGAAACCCAAAGATTCTATCTTTACTCTGTATGTCCCCGATTTAGAGAAAAACTAAAAGGCAGAAAGATAATGGAAGAAGGGCAGGCTCTGGATGCCTGGGCTTTCAGATGACTCTAGCTCAATTTGAAACTCAGCCCTGTGAGTTACAAATTTGATGACTCTCAACTTATCATTTCACATTTCAAGTTGCACTCTCTTTGTTGGTATATGGTCAGCTGACTGTCAGTATTGAAAGGGTGTGAAGAAACTTATATAGGGCAGGCTATGTAATTTATAGAGAGCTCCAAGCATCTGACTTGGTTGCATATATCTTAATCTAACTTGTAGGATGAAATATGAAATGCTCTGAACCAAATGTATGGAGATACTACACATCTGTAGGCCAAGGAGGCACATTGTATTTTAAATTAAATTTCCAAATAAAAGTGCTCCAAGAAGTGTCTTCATGCAAGACTATGTTACGATAAGAGTTTTTTATTCAGTGAGAATTAATTAGAAGACAGCCTGAAATGTGAGCATCAGTGCCCAGAACACGAAAAAAAAATGTATGTCTCATTAAGGTTTTAAGACTAAGCATGCAGGTGGCACCTGTAATGCTGGAACTGTGCTCAGAAAACAAATTTTACATGTAACTCAGTATAAAGGCAGAGTAAAAAGCACTTGATTTTGGTATGGTGTGAATAAGCCGTGATTGGAAGCGTAATTGAAGGAAGACAGTGTGGGCTGGATTATAAAGTCCATTTAAGGTTCTACTGAGACTGCAAAGACGTGATTGACACCAAATGCTTAAATTGCCTGCCAAAATTCCTCTGTAAATTGGGAACTCATCTACTTAAGTCAATACAAATTTTCCTTGAGGAGCAAGAAGGGTGTAGATTGCCAACAGCTGATTGTGGAGTGATATATAGTAATGTATGCTTAGATCCACTGCAAGGATGGCCACCAATATCAAAGCTTGTGAAGTTTCTGGGTAACACTTGGAACACTAAAATATTTTTTAGCTGGTGTGCTGACAGCAGGCTGACATATTTTACATAGATGTATCATGATGTCACTATCCTGTGGGAAATATACTTGATTCCAGTTTCCCGAGAAGAATCTAACACCCCTAAATTGCCTATACCCATTAATTCAGTTTCTAGTTTTGTTGTTGTTATTCTACATCATTGAACTTCTCATCTCTTGAGTTTTCAGTAACAGTTGCTCCTATCACCTTCTCCTTTATCAGTTCAGTCCCCTATGCTCTTAATTGTGCAGTATCCTCTCCTCAGGGATGAGGGTCTCTCCTATCTAAGGTAGATTAAGTATTCCTTGTCTGCTCCAACAGTGCCTTGGACATCAATGGGAGTACATTTATTTTGTTTCATGTGAGAGTTAGAGATCTCATTGTGTGTGCTATAGGAAGGTATAGTTCACACCCCATATTACAGCCATTTTCCTATTCTCCCCTTGACTTTGACATGTTGTCACTCAGTCACTAACTATGGGTAAAGCAAATGATGTGATACATGATCTCTACCTGTGTCCTCTGAAGTGCAATGACTCACAGTGTCCTCATTGTCCTAAAACAGATTATCTGTGTACCCTACCAAGATGTGAATTGTAGTTCTCTAGAAATGCTGTTACTTAGACTATAAATCCTTGGCCATTCCATGTGTCAGGTGCTATTTGAACAGATTTGCAGAACTTTGGACTCAATTACATATTTCATCAAACAAACTAAAAGTCAAAAGCTTCAGTGCAAGCTCTCTGCATACTCAATATCATTGCTGAATTATTGTCTTTGTTCATATTTCTTTGAACTGGTGTCAGTTTTTTGGGGGGGGGAGAAGGTGACAAACCAAGTTTCCTAAGGAAGGCATTTGTGGAGATCATTGCTGTTTAAAGAACTGTTCAAAATAAATGAGCATATTGATGTGTACAATTGTAATGATATGCACAATGCCGGGGGGGAGTTACCAAAATGATAGAGGCCAGAATATAACTGATTCAGCTGTTTCTGAATATAATTGACTGCTAGAAGACAAGGCATTTAAAGATCTAAAACATGGGGAAAAAACAGGTAAAAACTTCGCTTGTCTGCTTGGATTTCAAACATCTTCCTAAGGAATTGATAATGGGATTAAAACGGAAAAATGCTGTGACAGGATGAGTGTATTTATCAACATCTAGGATTGTTCATGTTCCACTTCAGAAATTATGGCATGGAAAATTTTCTTAATTATAACATGTATTTTAACAAAACTTCCAGAGACACACACCAAAAACTTATAGGAAAATTCAACTGAACTTATATGTGAATGGTGACAATAGATAGCTCAAATGAAAATCCAGTGGGTTTTTTGCTCATTTAATAGGCACTTCATCATCATGCACAATGACCCAGGTCTCATTTTCAATGCTCAAATTTTAGCGGTAAGCAAGATTTATATGCAGTTATGACCAGTGAAGCTGATAGAAATTTCTGCAATGATGAAAATGTTCAATAACTTGCACTGCCTAATGCAATAGCCACTGGCCACATGTGCTCATTGTATATTGAGAAGTGTCTAGTGTGAATGAAGATCTGCATTTAGACTTCCTGTTCCATCAAAAATGCCAAGCTCCACATCACAGCTGAAAACAGGTCCCTCTCTGTCCTCATCTGTTTCGTTTTCAGTACACTACCTAAGAAAAGTATTTGTGGTTTCCCAGTAAAACATATATTTAGTTCTCATTTGTGTCTTAGTTTTCTCTTGCCTAAAATCATTCAGTGCCCACTAGCAATCTTGTCTCAAACCACCTTACCCAACAGTTTCTACTCCAATGGAAGACGCAGCTTTCACTAAACTCTTGCCTGCATCTCTCAGTCATTTTTAATAGACTTCCACTCATGTCTCTGTCATGTAATGTAGGATCACGTGGTAAATGAAATAATTTTGAATAGTGTAGCATAGCAGGTTTTGGCATGAACTCATGGGCTAGATGAACAGGATCAGAAACACAGGGAATTGCTGTTTTATATCATTATCAATTACAAAATGAATCTCAAGGTACAAAAATTTATACTTTTTCTTTTATTGGAAATAGATTCTTTTGTCATGTAATATATCCTGATTATAATTTCCCCTCCTTCTACTACTCCCAGTTCCTACATCCTGCCCTCCCCTCTGGTTCCACTCCCTTTCTGTCTCTCATTATAAAGGAACAGGCTTTTAAGAGATGACATCTAAATACAACAAAATAAGATATAATAAGATGAAGCAAAGACTGTCATATTGAAGGTGGACATAGCAACCAGACAAGAGGAAAATCATCCCAAGAACAGGCAAAAGAGTTAGAGACCCACTCACTCATACACTCAAGAGCCCCATAAAACTATGAAGCTAGTAGATATAATATATGCACAGAAGACCTTGTCCAGACTCACGTAGGCCCTGTCATTGCAGCTTCAGTCTCTTTGCTTTTATATGGGCCTTGCTTAGTTGATTCAGAGGGCCCTCTAATCCTGGTGTCCTCCATGCCCTTTGGATCTTACAATCTTTTTGCCTCCTTTCCTTGGGATTCCCTGAGCTCCAACGGGAGATATTTGACAGAGATCTTCTGTTTAGACTCTCTCTGCATATGTCCCATCTCAAAGGGAGTCTCTTTGATAATGTCTGGAAAAATAGTCATCTATGATTATGGCAAAATACCATTAGGAATATTTTATTGATACTTTTTTTTACATCAATAGTGTTTGGTTTTACCCTAGGTGTCTGGGCTATCTAGTTTCTGGTTCCTGGACACCCAAGCAGAGTCACGTGTGGCTTTCCTCTTGTGCAGTGGGCTTACGTCAAGCCAGACATTGGCTGACTACTGCCACAAGTTCTGTGCCACCACTGCACTAGAATGTTTTGCAGGCAGGATAGATTATAGGTCAAGGTTTTGTGGCTGAGTTTTTGTCCATGTTTCTCAGGTCATTAGAATGTATGAGTAAGAGAGCCATGCAGGCATCAGCTGGACTACCATGTTCAATGAGTTCTGCGGGCATTGTCCACAGCAATAAGGTCTCAGTGCCAGTTTTCAGAGAGCAAATTTTTGTCTTGGAAACAACCTGGGTTGTTTGAGGAATTCCATGTGGCCCATCCCTTGGCCAACAATTCAACTGAATACAACCCAGTCTTGCCAATGGAAGCCTTGAATGGATACAAGAGATGCCAGTTAAGAATCCATATCTCCCCTTACTAGGAATCCTCATTACAGTCACTTTCATGTACTCCAGGAAATTTCCCCTGCACTACATTTCACACCACCCTAGATGCCCCCAAACTCCTACTGCTACTCCCCACATGATTTCCCCCTACCTTGTCTCCCTCTCCTCTTACCTGACCACCCATCCTGCTCCCATCCTCACCAGATCCTGTCTGCTGGTAAAAATCTATTCCATTTCCTCTTTCCAGGAAAATCCCTGTCCACCCCACCCCTCCTCCTTAATCCTTCTCTCTGGTTCTACAGATTATAGCTTGGTTATCATTTACTTAATGGCTAGTATCCACTAATGAGTGAATAAATACCGTATTCGTCTTACTGGGTCTGTGTTAAATCACTCAGGATTCTTTTTTAGTTCCACCCATTTGCCCATAAATTTCATGATGTCATTTTTTTTAATGTTGAGTAATGCTTTCTTGGCTGTTGGTCGGGTGGTGGTGGTGGCACACCCCTTTGATCCTAGCACTCGGGAGGCAGAAGCCAGCAGATCTCTGTGAGTTTGATGCCAGCCCGGACTACAGAGCTAGTTCCAGGACAGGCTCCAAAGCTACAGAGAAACCCTGTCTCGAAAAACCAAAAAAAAGTTTGTTGAATAATACTCCATTATGTAAATATATCACATTTTCATTATCCATTCTTTCACTGAGGGACATCTAGGTTGTTTCCAGTTTCTGTATATTTTGAATAAAGTTGCAAAGAACATGGTTGAGTAAATGTACTTGTGGTAGGATGGATAATTTTTGGATAAATGCCTAAGAAAGGTATAGCTGGGTCTTGTGGTAGATCGATTCCCGATTTTTTAAGGAACGCTATATTGATTTCCATAGTGTCTTTACAAGTTTGCACTCCCACCAGCAACAGAAGGGTGTTCTCCCTTTTCCACTTCCTTTCAGTATTAGCTGTCAATGTGTTATTGATCTAAGCCATTTTGACAGGTGTAATCTGTAGTTTTGATTTGAATTTCTCTGATGGCTAAAGATGTTAAACATTTAAGTGTTTCTCAGCCATTTGATACTCCTCTATTGAGAATTCCCTGTTTATATCTGTACCCCATTTTTAAGTTGTATTATTTATCTCATACATATATATGATATATCTATATATAGACATATAGATATATTTTGGATATCAGCCCTCCATCAGATGTGGTATTGATAAAAATATTTTCCTATTCTGTAGGATGCCAAAGGAAGTATTGTTAGAATTCGTTGCCTTACGGAAGGTTTCCAAATTCACGTGGATCCATTTATTAATTTTTGATCTTATTTCCTGTATTATTGTTGTACTTTTTAGAAGTTGTATCCAGTGCGAATATGTTCTATGCTATTCTCCTCTTTGTCTTCTATCAGGATAATTGTATGAAGTTTTATTTTGAGGTTTTTGAAACATTGGATTGAGTTTTGTGCTGGGTGATAGATGTGGATCTATTAGCATTCTTCTTCCTGGTGAAATTCACTTTGTTGAGTACCATTTGTTAAAGATGCTGTCTTTTTTCAGTGTATATTTCTGTCTTCTTTATAAAAATCCATATATTGTTTTTGGTATGATGACAATTTTTTTCCTATGTTACTCCTGATACATGAGCACAGGAGATCTTCCCACCTTCTAATATCTTCATTATTTCTTCAAAAACTTGAAATTTAATCATAAAGGTGTTTGACTTTCTTGGTTTGTGTTATGTCTTCATATTTATGATTTATTAAAGCTTGCCTGAAAGTACAGAAAGCAAAGCCAGGCACACTAGATAGTTATAGAAGCCAGTGGTGGTAGTACACACCTTTAATTCTAGGACTCAGGAGAAAGGCAGACGGATTTCTGAGTCCAAGACCACCCTAGACTACAGGAGAGTGAATCTGAGCTCATGCCTTTAATCCCAGGATTTGAGAGGTATAAAAGGTAGAGGTATCAAAGGTCTGAGATTAGTCTCTAGCCACATTGAGGAGAGCATAGCAGTCTAAAAGAATCTGAAGAGCATTGAAGTTGGGAGCAGTCTGAGCATTGCCCCTTTGATCTGAGCTGAGGTAGAAGTAAGGGCTAGTGACTGGCTGTATTGCATTTTGGTCTTCTTCTTGAAACTTAAACCCCAAGATCAGTTTCTGGGTCTTTTAATTATCATGCTGCAAAGTTACCCCAAGATTATTTTATATTATTTCAGACTAGGTTGAAAGGTGTTTTCATGATTTCTTTCTCAGTCTGTTTGTCTTTTGTATACAGGAATGCTACCAATTGCTTTCAGTTAATCATGTATCCACCCACTTTGCTGAAATTCTCTGGTGGAATTTTTTAATTTAAGTTAGAAACAAGCTTGTTTCACATGTCAATCCCAGCTCCCATTCCCTCCACTCCTCCCCTACCCTCCCCACCAGGTCCCCCAGTCGCCCACCCAATCTCTACTACGATCCCCAGGGAGGGTGAGGCCCTCCATGGTGGATCTCCCGTGACTGTCATTTCATCCAGGGCAGGGTCTAGGCCCTCCCACAAGAGTCCCGGATGAGAGAGCATCCCATATTGTGGCATGGGCACTCAAAGTCTATTTGTATGCCAAGGATAAATACTACCCAAGGCCCCATAGATTACCTAGGCCTCCTCACTGACACCCACCTACAGGGGGATCTGGGTCAGTCCCATGCTTTCCACACAGCCATCAATCTGGGGTCAAAGAGCCCCCCCATGTTCAGGTCAATTGTTTCTGTGGGTTAAACCAGCCCACTCTTAATTCCTTTGTCCATCAGTTCTCTCTTTCTGACACTGGATTCTAGGAGTTCCATTCAGTGTTTGTCTGAGTATCTGCCTCTACTTTCATCAGTCGCTGGATGAAGGTTCTGTTTCCCAGCCTCTCTGGCAGTGGGATTGTAGGCTGGAAGTCCCCTGATTCATGTCTAAAATCCATATATGATCGAGTACATGCCATGTCTCTCTTTTCATGACTGGGTTACCTCTCTCAGGATAGTTTGTTCTGGTGCCATCCATTTGCCTGCAAATTTCAAGATTTTATTGTTTTTTTCTGCTGAACAGTACTCCATTGTGTAAATGTGCCACATTTTCTCTATCCATTCTTCAATTGAGGGGCATCTAGGTTGCTTCCAGATTCTGGCTATTACAAATAATGCTGCTATGAACATAGTGGAACAGACATCCTTGTTGTATGAATGTGCATCTTTTGGATATATGCCTAAGTTGCTGGGTCTTGTGGTAGACTGATTCCCATTTTCCTGAGGAATCTCCATACTGATTTCCAAAGTGACTGTACAAGTTGGCACTCCCACCAGCAGTGGAAGAGTATTCCCCTTTCTCCACATCCTCTCTAGGATAAACTGTCATTAGTGTTTTTTATTTTAGCCACTCTGACAGGAGTGAGATGGTATCTCAGAGTTGTTTTGATTTGCATTTCCCAGATGGCTAGGGATGATGATCACTTTCTTAAATGTCTCTCAGCCATTTTAGACTCCTCTACTGAGAATTCTCTATTTAGTTCTGCACCCCACTTTTTGATTGGATCCTTTGGTGTTTTGGAGACTTGCTTCTTGAATTCTTTGTAAATTTTGGAGATCAGCCCTCTGTCAGATGTGGAGTTAGTGAATATCTTTTCCCATTCTGTGGACTGCCTTTTTGTCTTGCTGATTGTGTCCTTTGCCTTACAGAAGCTTTGTAAATTTTGGAGATCAGCCCTCTGTCAGATGTGGGGTTAGTGAATATCTTTTCCCATTCTGTGGACTGCCTTTTTGCCTTGCTGATTGTGTCCTTTGCCTTACAGAAGCTTTGTAAATTTTGGAGATCAGCCCTCTGTCAGATGTGGGGTTAGTGAATATCATTTCCCATTCTGTGGACTGCCTTTTTGTCTTGCTGATTGTGTCCTTTGCCTTACAGAAGCTTCTCAGTTTCAGGAGGTCCCATGTATTAATTGTCAATCTTAGTGTCTGCGCTACTTGTTATGTTATGTTCAGGAAGCTGTCTCCTGTATCAATTCGTTCAAAGGTGCTTCCTACTTTCTCTTCTAACAGGTTCAGTGTGGCTGGATTTATGTTGAGGTCTTTGATTCATTTGGGTTTAAGTTTTGTGTGTGGTAATAGACATGGATCTATCTGCAGTCTTCTACATGCCAATATCCAGTTATGCCAGCACCATTCATTGAAGATGGTTTCTTTTTTCCATTGTATAATTTTAGCTCCTTTGTCAAAAATCATGTGTTCATACGTGTATGGGTTTATGTCGGGGTGATCTTAGAGGAATTGTGTTGAGTTTCTGTCCTTTTAGTTTGGTGTTGGCTGTTGGTTTGCTGTATATAGCTTTTATTATGTTGAGGTAAGTTCCTGTTATCCCAGATCTCTCCAATACCTTTGTCATGAAGGGGTGTTAGATTTTGTCAAAGGCTTTTTCAGCATCCAGTGAGATGATCATGTGATTTTTGTTTCTCAGCTTGTTTATATGGTGGATTACACTGATGGATTTTCGTATGTTGAACCAACCCTGCATGCCTTGGATGAAACCTACTTGATCATGGTGGATGAGTTTTCTGATGTGTTCTTGGATCTGCTTTGCTAGTATTTTATTGAGTATTTCTGCATCAATGTTCATGAGGGATATTGGTCTGTAGTTTTCTTTCTTAGTTGTGTCTTTGTGTGGCTTGGGTATCAAGGTTATTGAAGCCTCATAGAAAGAGTTTGGCAAAGATCCTTCTGCTTCTAATCTACTTAGTCCCATAAGTTTGTGTATGTTGTGTCTTCATTCTCATTGAATTCTAGAAAGTCTATAATTTTATTTTTTATTTCTGCATTGACCAAGGAATGTTGTAATTGTGCATTATTAAACTTCCATGAGTTTGTAGGTTTCTTCAATTTGTGTTGTTGTTGAATTCTAATTTTAATGCATGATGGTCCTATAAGGTGCATGGAATTATTCCAATTTTTTGTACCTGTTGAGGTTTGATATTCTGCCAAGCATGTGGTCGATTTTTGAGAAGGTTCCATGCAGCACTGAGAAGAGGGTATATTCTTTTTTATTTGTGTGGAATGTTCTATAGATGTCTGTTAATCCCAATTGGGTCATAACTTCTTTTAGTTCCTTTGCTTCTTTGTAAGTTTCTGTTTGGTAGTCCTATCTAGTGGTGGGAGTGGGATGTTGAAGTTTCCCACTGTAAGTGTGTGGGGCTTTATATGTGATTTGAGTTTTAGTAATGTTTCTTTTATGAATGTGGGTGCCTTTGTATTTGGGGCATAGATGTTCATATTTGAAATTTCATCATGGTGGATTTTTCCTGTGATGAGTATGAAGTGCCCTTCTTCATCTCTTTTGATTGATTTTATTTTAAAATCTAATTTGTTAGATATTAGGATTGCTACCCCCTCTTGTTTCTTGGGTCTGTTTGATTGGAAAATCTTTTCCCAACCCTAAATTCTGAGGTAATGTCTGTATTTGAGACTGAGGTGTGTTTCTTGTATACAGAAGAAGGATGGGTTCTGTCTTTGAATCCAGTCTGTTAGCCTGTGTCTACAATGTTACTTCTATGTTAATCAGGTATAATAAAAGTTAAGATTCAACAACCTCAGGCAGAACTTGAAAATCTTTAGGAACAGCTTGATGCTTCTGCCTAGTGGATCACTAATAATCCAACATAAAACTAGATGCTACCTTCCTAAAACCCTCTTCTCTCTCTTTTCTTTATCCTACTAGTGGCACCCTGCCTTACAAACTTCTTGTCTAGATTCCAACAAGTTCAAAAAAATTTCTAACCAGACTTTCACCCAGTTGCTGTTGCAGGATTACCAGTCCCTAGCTGTGGAGCCAGTGAGCTACAACACCTGGACACATCTAGACAAAAATGAGGATTGTCCCATGACCTTCAATGCCCCCATTCATCAGGAAGTAGTCTAATGATAACACCACCCCTTTTCCAAACTTAAAGGGGGGAATGTAGGGAAAAGGGACCAGTCAAAAAACCCACCCTGAGCAGAGCCAAAGAAACACACTTTGGCCCTGCAACCAGAAGCAAAGAAATGTATCCTGGCCCTAAAAGGAACACATTTTGTCCCTGGAATCAGAGTCAGTGAAAGAAATGCACCCGGGCCCTAAAATTAGAGCCAAAAGTCTAAAAAGGACCAGAGAAAGAAACACACTTTGGTCCTAAAACCAGAGCCAAATCTGACCCTAATCCTGTGCAGAAAACTAACCAATCTTTGGGCAGAGCTCTAGCCAATGTAAGCTCAGCATTAAAATCTAAACAATCCCCACTCTAGAAGCCCTATATAAAACCTGTATCTTTTCATGCTACCCAGCTGTCCTCTGCCACTCTGGCAGAGGGCAGCCACTGTCCTGGATTCTTCTCCCTCCGGATAAACCCCCTCGATGAGCTTTGGGTGAATATCTTCTTTTGCAGCCCTCTTTTGCAGTGGGGAGCAGAGAGGACCCTGGAAAGAGAGGAGCAAGCAGGGCTGTAACCCTTTTGCTGGGGAAACCTTCTCCTGGCAGAGTAGAGTTGTTACACTCAGCTCTCTGCTCTCCACTCTCCACTCTCCCAGAGCAGAGCTGAACTGTAGTAACTTCACCCAAGAAACCTCCTGCGGAGAACAACTACTACACTGGGCGAACACCCCCAGCTGGAAAACCCTACCCTGCTGCCTGAGCAGAGTAGATATACTGGGGAAGCCTTTCCCTGGGGCAAGGATGTAAACTGCTAAGCTTACTACAATCTGTGGTAGTCCTTGGCTCCCAAGCTCCAGGATACCTTTCCACCTGAGCTGTGTAACACTCAGTATTCTGTGATTCCCGAGTGCCAGGATACCTGACCCATCCCGATCTGCCCAAAAGTGGGTATGTGACCAAGGTTCCTTTCCACTGGGTGGGAGCAGGTCCAATACCCTGGTAGCTTTCTTCTTGCTTGGATGGAGGCCGTCCTCTTCTCTCCTGTCTCATTTGTGGAGAATGGGACTTGGAAGCTGGCAGTCTCTGGGCAGGCTGAATCCCATGAGGCTGGGATTCAGTCCTCAGGTCTCTGGTAGCTTTGCTCAGGCCACCCGAGAGCAGGCTGGAGACAGACCCACACTTACTTCACCTGTCCCATGGGTGGAGAATGGGATTTGGAAGCTGGCAGTCTCTGGGTGGGTTGAATCCCGTTGGGCTGGGATCTGGATCCACTGTGTGTAGATCTCAAGTGTCCCGTGGTTCTGTTCAGGCCATCCGGAAGACTCTGGTGGAATTTTTAAGGCTGCTTATATATATTATATGTATTATCTGCAAGTAATGATACTTCAACTTTTTCTTTGAATCTCCTTTAATTGTCTTATTGCTCTAGGTAAAAATACAAATACTATATTGAAAAATATATATAGAGTGGACAACCTTCTCTTGTTCCTGATCTATGGAATTGCTTTGAGTTTCTCTCCATTTACTTTGATGTTAACTTTAGGTTTGTTGTAAATTGTGTTTAGATATGTCCCTTTATCCCTATCGCTCCAGAACTTTTATTATGAAGGGCTGTTGGATATTGTCGAAGGTTTTTCTACATCCAGTGAGATGATTGTGTGGGTTTTTTTCTTTTAATTTGTTTATATGGTGGATTACATTTTCTGATTTTCATATGTTGAACCATCCCTGCATGTTTGGGATAAAGGTGATTTGATCATGGTTGATGATTTTTTTGATAAGTTTTTGGATTCTGTTTGCAAGTATCTTATTGGGTATCTTTGAGTCCTTCTTTATGTGAGAAGTTGAGTTCTCTTTTTTTGTTGAGTCTTTATGTGATTTGGATATCAGGATAACCATATTCCTCCTGTTTCTATTTTGTGGAGTAATTTGAGATGAGTTGGTATTATATATTCTTTGAAAGTTTGGTAGATTTCTGCACTAAATTCATCTGGCCCTGGGCTTTTTTTTTCCCTTTTTGTTGGGAGGCTTTTAATGACTGTTTATATTTCACTAAGGGTTACATGGTCTTTAGGATCTTGATTTAATTTGAGTAAGTGATATCTTTCAGGAAACTTATCTATTTCTTTCAATCTTACCATTTTTTGTGGAGTATAGGTTTTTAAAATATGCCCCTTTGATTCCCTGAATTTCCACAGTGTCTGTTTCTGTATCCCTCTTTTCACTTCTGATTTTATTAACTTGAATATTCATTTAGTTAGTTTGGATAAGAGTTTGTTTATCTTGTTGGTTCTCTCAAACAACCAACTCTTTATTTCATTGATTCTTTGTATTGTTTTCTTTCTGTTTTTTTTTTTTGTCACCAGAGCCTCCATCCTTTTTTTTTTTTAATTTTATTTTCCAGTTTAAATTTAGATAAGAAACAAGGTTGATTCTCAAGTCAGTTCCAGGTCCCTCTCCCATTAGCTCCCTTCCTCCCGAGCCCTCCCCCCCCGTTATCCCCTCATTTCCCCAGGGAGGGTGAGGCCCTCCATGGGGGTGTTCATAGTCTGTCATTTCATATAGGGCAGGTCCTAGACCCTTCCCCAAGAGTTCGGGGTGAGAGTGCACCTCACATTGTTCTATGGGAGTCCAAAGTCCATGTGTATACTTGGGATGGGTACTGATCTGCTGCCCAAGGCTCAATAGATTCCCTAGGCCTCCTCATTGACACCCAGATTCAGGGGGTCTTGATCAGTCCCATGCTGGATTCCCAGGCTGATGCCTGGGATTCAAGAGTTAACCTTTGTCTGGTCAGCTGTTTCTGGGGGTTAAACCAGTCCAGTCTTAATCCCTTTGATCATCAGTCCTCCCTCTCTGTTACTGGCTTTCTTGAGTTCAGCTCAGTACTTAACCAAGGGAGTCTGCCTCTTCTTCGATCAGCCACTAAATAAAGTTTCTGTTTCCCAGACTCTCTGGCCATAGGATTGTAGGCTGGCACTCCCCAGATCTATGTCTAAAATCCATATATGAGAGAGTACATGCCATGTTTCTCTTTTTATGACTGGGTTACCTCACTCAGGATGGTTTCTTCTAGTGTCATCCATTTGCCTGCGAATCTCATGATTCCATTATTTTTTTCTGCTGAATAGTACTCCATTGTGTAGATGTACCACATTTTCTCTATCCACTCTTCAGGTGAGGGACATCTAGGTTGCTTCCAAGTTCTGGCAATTACAAATAAAGCTGCTATGAACATAGTGGAACAGACATCTTTGTTGTATGAATGGGCATCTTTTGGATATATGCCTAAGAGTGGAGTTGCTGGTACCTACCTTGTGGTAGGTTTATTCCCATTTTTCTGAGGAATCTCCATACTGATTTCCAAAGTGGTTGAACCAGTTGGCACTCCCACCAGCAATGGAGGAGTGTCCCCCTTTCACCACATCCTCTCCAGCATAAATTGTCATTGGTGTTTTTGATTTTAGCCATTCTGACAGGAGTGAGATGGTATCTGAGAGTTGTTTTGATTTGCATTTCCTGGATGGCTAAGGATGTTGAGCACTTTCTCAAGTGCCTCTCAGCCATTTTAGACTCCTCTATTGAAAACTCTCTATTTAGTTCTGCAGCCCACTTTTTAATAGGGTCCTTTGGTGTTTTGGAGACTTGCTTCTTGAGTTCTTTGTAAATTTTGGAGATCAACCCTCTGTCCGATGTGGGATTAGTGAATATTTTTTCCCATTCTGTGGGCTGCCTTTTTGTCTTGCTGACTGTGTCCTTTGCTTTACAGAAGCTTCTCAGTTTCAGTAGGTCCCATTTATTAATTGTTGATCTCACTGTCTGTGCTACTGGTGTTATGTTCAGGAAGCTGTCTCCTGTACCAATTCGATCAAGGGTACCACCCACTTTCTCTTCTAAGAGGTTCAGTGTGGCTGGATTTATGTTGAGGTCTTTGATCCATTTGGACTTAAGTTTTGTGCATGGCGATAAACATGGATCGATCTGCATTCTTCTACATGCCAGTCTCCAATTATGCCAGCACCATTTGTTGAAGATGCGTTCTTTATTCCATTGTATATTTTTAGCTTCTTTGTCAAAGATCAGATGTTCCTACGTGTGTGGGTTAATACCCGGATTTTCAATTCGATTCCATTGGTCTACCGGTCTATTTTTGTGCCAATACCAAGCTGTTTTCAGGACTATAGCTCTATAATAGAGCTTGAGGTCAGGGATGGCAATGCCTCCGGACGTTGCCTTGTTGAACAGGGTTGTTTTGGCTATCCTGGGTCTTTTGTTTTTCCATACAAAATTGATTATTGTTCTTTCAAGGTCTGTGAAGAATTGTGCTGGGATTTTAATGGGGATTGCATTGAATCTGTAGATTGCTTTTGGCAGGATTGCCATTTTTACTACATTGATCCTACCTATCCAAGAGCATGGGAGATCTTTCCATTTTCTGAGGACTTCTTTAATTTCTTTCTTTAAAGATTCAAAGTTCATACGATACAGGTCTTTCACTTGTTTGGTTAGCGTTACCCCAAGGTATTTTATGTTGTTCGTGGCAATTGTAAAGGGTGATGTTTCTCTGATTTCTCTTTCAGCCCTTTTATCATCTGTATATAGTAGGGCTACTGATTTTCTTGAGTTGATCTTGTAGCCTGCCACTTTGCTGAAGGTGTTAATCAGGTGTAAGAGTTCCCTGGTAGAGTTCTTTGGGTCATTGATGTAAACTATCATATCGTCTGCAAACAGTGAAAGTTTGAACTCTTCCTTCCCAATTTGTATCCTTGATCCCCCTTTGTTGTCGTATGGCAATAGCTAGAACTTCAAGTACCATGTTGAAAAGGTATGGAGAGAGTGGACAGCCTTGTTTTGTTCCTGATTTTAGAGGAATTGCATTGAGTTTCTGTCCATTTAGTTTGATGTTGGCTGTTGGTTTACTGTATATAGCTTTTATTATGTTTAAGTATGTCCCTGTTATCCCAGATCTCTCCAAGACCTTTATCATGAAGGGGTGTTGGATTTTGTCAAAGGCTTTTTCAGCATCTAGTGAGATGATCATGTGATTTTGTTTTTCAGCTTGTTTATATGGTGGATTACGTTGATGGATTTTCGTATGTTGAACCATCCCTGCATCCCTGGGATGAAACCTACTTGATCGTGGTGAATGATTGTTTTGATGTGTTCTTGGATCCGATTTGCCAGTATTTTTTTTTTTTTGGTTTTTCGAGACAGGGTTTCTCTGTATTGTTTTGGAGGCTATCGGTCCAGCCCAGCCTCGAACTCACAGAGATCCGCCTGCCTCTGCCTCCCGAGTGCTGGGATTAAAGGCGTGCACCACCACCGCCTGGCTGCCAGTATTTTATTGAGTATTTTTGCATCAATGTTCATGAAGGATATTGGTCTGAAGTTCTCTTTCTTAGTTGTATCTTTGTGTGGCTTGGGGATCAAGGTTATTGAAGTCTCATAGAAAGAGTTTGGCAAAGACCCTTCTGCTTCTATTGTGTGGAACACTTTGAGAAGAATTGGTATAAGCTGTTCTTTGAATTTCTGGTAGAATTCTGCACTGAGGCCATCTGGACCTGGACTTTCTGTTTTATTGACTTTGGCCCTCAGTTTATTTCTTGCTTTCTTCTCCTCTTGTGTGTGATTACTTATTTTTGTTCTAGATCTTTACGGTATGCTAGTAAGTTGCTAGTATGAAATCTATCCAATTTTTTATTGCAGATACTTAGTGCTGTGAACTTACTCTTAGCTCCACTTCTGTGGTGTCCCATAGGTTTGGTATGCGTGTATTCATTTCATTCATTTCTTGAAAGGCTTTAATTCATTTCCTAATTTCTGTCTTGACCCATTTTTCATTCAGTAGAGAGTTGTTCAATTTCCATGAGTTTTCCAACTTTCTTTGGTTTCTGTTGCTGATATCCAGCTTTAATCCATCATGTTTGATAGGATGCAAGGAGATACTTGAATTTTCTCATATCTGTTGAGACTTTATTTGTGACTGAGAAGGTGATGACTTTTGGAAAAAGTTCCATGAAGTGAAGAATAGAAAGTATATTCTTTTGTGTTTGGGTGAAATGTTCTGTAGATATCTGTTAGGTCCTTTTGGTTTATAACATCTGTTAGATACAATATTTCTCTGTTTGTTTTTTGTCTGGTTGACCTGTCTTTTGGTGAGAGTGGGGTATTGAAGTCTCCCACTATCAACATGTGAGGGTCAATATATGAATTACAGTGTAGTAGTGTTTCATTTACATACTTGGATGCCCTTGTGTTTGTCACATAGATATTACAAATTGAAATGTCTTCTTGGTGGATTTTTTTCTTTGATGGTATGTAGTGTCTGTCCTTTTCTATCTCTTTTGATTAATTTTGGCTTGGAGTCTATTTGAATGGCTACATTAGACTGCCTGTCATGTCCATTTACTTGGTATAATATTTTTCAACCCTTTATGTCTGTCTTTGATTCACTCTTCTATCTCTTGTATTCTGTTGGTGAAGCTTGCCTCTGTAGTTCCTGCTCAAATTCCTAAAATTTTCATGTTCATAGTTTGAATTTTCTTCATTTATTCTATTTAAAATTTCTGGCCTTTATTTCCTTGTGCTGTTTATTTGTGTTTTCTTGGATTTCTTTAAGCTATTTATTCATTTCTTCTTTAAGGACCTCTATCATATTCATAAAGGCTGCTTTTTGTTACATTTTAGCTAATTTGGAATACTCAGGGCCTACTCTAGTAGGATAGCCAGGTTCTAGTTGAGACATTGCCCTTGTTTTTATTGATTATGTTTTTAAGCTGGTGTCTAAGCATCTGGGGTTCAGAAGATTATAATTCTAGGTGCTGATTTCTGGATTTATCTTTGTTGGATGGATGTTTTGTTCCTTGGTTTCTGTTTCTTCTTTGGATTCTGGGAGAGTGTGATGTCTATGTGTTGCCATTTTCCTGGTTTGGTCACAGGAAATGCCTGCTAGTGTTTGAGGGTGGAATACTGGTATGAGTTGAGAACCAAGGAAAATTGGAGTAGAAGCTCCTTTGATCCAGTGGGTATTGGATTAGAGAGTAAAATCAAGACCACAACAGTTTCCTTTTATAGAATTTCAGATATTATTGGAGGGATTGGGTCAGTAGGGCAATAGGAGCTTCCTCAGGAGCAGAGAGAAAGCCATAAATCTGCCCTTCACTACTTTTTACACTGGGAGGAGTGGCCCTTGGGTTAGCAGGGGTGCCTACTGGAGTTGGGGGATTTTATACAGTGATGAATGTGGAGTTGTTAGCAGTGAATTGTTTGTCAGAGATAAAGGAAGGCTGTAGCTGGTATTCTGTTGCAGCACTATGGACAAAACTGTGATGATAGGTCTGGAGGAATAGAGAAAGAGGGGGAGGTCTGCCTGCAAGCAGCCTACCTGGATTTCTGGCTGAAATGTATACTTTTAGTGGTTGCCGTTCATATATTAAGCATGACTGAATGCTTTCAGTGAGAATGTTTAAATCATTGGCTTTAATATAAGTCACTGCCTTAAGAGATCCTTAGTTAATGTAAAGGAAAAAGTAATCACTGTGTATTCTGTAAATGTTGCAATGGCTGCTGGCTTCAGAATATTTAATAGTACAAATGAAGGCCTTTATGAGTATATCAACCACGAGACCACTTATGTACTTAGTGAGCAATTATTCCCTTGTTCATTGTAGACCAAATGGAGCTTTTAATACTGTTAGAAGTTTGTCAAGGTGCACACATACTCATATGGCATTTGGAAGAATAGAAAAATCAATGCTATTACTTCTTCATAAAAGCATAGCATTTGAATTACAGGGTCTGAAAATAAGATAGATGGTGAAAGCTCATTTTAACCAGCTATTTTTCTTTGTTGACAATGCTGTCTCTACTACGATACAAATATCAGAGGATTGCTCTATTTGAAAAGGTTCTGGGGAGGGAAATATAGTCCTTTGATACTCTCCCCACTGAACATCGGTCATTCTTGTCCACTCTAAGCCAGTGCTTTTTACTGAAGATTGATAAGCTAATTAATTTTAATTTTATTCTCTGGGGTTTGGAGAGAGCTTCTGTCTTCTGGAAAACTTACATTACTGAGCATGTCATAGGTCGTTTGATGCAAAGAAGACATGTTTGTGAGAAGATGTTTCTGGACTTTGCTATTTTTTTATTCTGTACATCTTTTGATAACAATGATTAACTCTGGCATTCACTTTCCAGTCCTGTCTTCCATACGGGTTCTACCTCTGCCTCCAAGCTGAAGTTTCTAAACCATTATGATTTTTTCCCTGATAATTTTAAATAGTTTCTTCTATTCATGAAAATTGTAACCATAGTGTCTGAACCAATTTTTACTTGTGATAATTCACTGTCCACTCTTTATCACCCGTTTTAATTTCTTATGCTTTTAACGTCATTTGTGAGGTCCTTAAACACATGTATAAAGTTTATATACTCAGAAATCTGTGTGGTAGATACAGCATGCTTCCTATAAAGGCTGTAAGATTGTGCTGTGGAATATTAGTTGAAGATGTGTTACATCTGTTTATGCTGTGGAACATTTGTTTAATGATGCAAAGATGTGTTGCATTGTTTTATGTTGCATTTGTTTAACTCCATGAAGCAGTGTAACTTTGCCTGGCTAAAATGCCTGATTGGTCTAAGAGCTGGATGGCCGATAGCTAGGCAGTAGAGGGAAAGGCAGGGCTTCCAGGCAGAAAGAATAAATAAAAAGAGACAAGAGAAGAAAGGGAGGAGCAAGAAAAGGAAAAGGAGAAGAGGATGCTGAGGATCAGCTACCTAGCTACCCAGCCAGACATGGAGTAAGAGGCAAAGAAAAGATATACAGAAATAGAGCAAGGTAAAATCCCAGAGGCAAAAGGTACATGTGATGATTTAGGTTAATAAAAGCTGGCTAGAAATAAGCTAACCTAAGACTGGGCCATCATAAGAAAGAATAAGTCTCCATGTGATTATTTGAGAGCTGGATGGCAGGCCCTCCTAAGAGAAAAGAGTAAAACCATTCAACAACATATATTCATATCCAACACATGCATCTATAGACTATTGGTAAAACAGATATAAATGTGACATTTTCATACATAACACCCATAAATTATATATGGGATGATGTTATATTACAGCTTTGACATATTTACAAATTTATTGCTATTTTCCATTACAATAATAGTTCCCAAATATCATGATAATTCATTCACTTAAGAAAAATAATAATTTACGGAATACCAATGGCATGTTGAGGGATGAATTCATTTAATGGATGAACCTCATGAGCACTATTTCATGGAATCACATTACAGGAGATATTAATCCCCTAAACACTGTTATATCCATTTTCTATACCATGTAAAAAATCAGAAAGAATTTAATAATTTAAATAAATATAAATTTGAGTCTGGGAAGATGGCTCAATGCATAATGTCACTTGCTATGTAAGCCTAGCAAACTGAGTTCCTGTGTCTAGAACCCACATAGAGAGCAGACATAGTAGCATATGGGACTGTAGTCCCAGTGTGCACCGAGGGGGGAACAGGACAATCTCCAGAAGCTCACTAGCTAGCTATCCTGGTTAAGACAAAGAAAATTCTGTCTCTGATAAGGTGAGACAATGGGGACCAACATCTGAAGGCTGTCCTCTGACATCCACATATTCTCTGAAGCTCACAAGTGCCTATGGATACATGCACACATGCCACCAATGAACAAATACACATTTGTGATCTTATAGCACTGTGAATATAAGTGTGGCTTCCCAAGTTCTGTGCTCATAGATTGAGAAGAGTAGATCCAAGCTCCCTTTATATCTGAAGCCTCTAAGCTCAATTAAGAACCAAAGAATAGGAACAACTCAAATATTCATTAACTGATGAGTGACTAAGTAAAATAGGCTCATCCATATAGAAGTTCATCCATAATTTAGCAATATGAAGAAATGAAACACCAATTTGGTACTGGAAGCTTCATTTGGTGATAAGAGATGGCCAGTTGGGGCCCTATCTCTCGGTTATTTGGCAATTCCAGTAGGATCACCTTCATATATGTATGTATTTTAGGCATATCTGGCTATTTTACATTTCCACACCACCTATCAAATGAATTTTAGCTGTCTCTCCCTGTATTTTTCCCTTGTCTATTTTCCCTCCCCGTCACATGATCCTCCATTCCACCACCACCATATACCATCCATCCATCCATCAATCCATCCATTCATCCATAATTATTTATTCTATTTCCATTTCCTAGGGAGATCTATATGTTTCTTACTCTGTACCCAACCCCTGGTTCTACTGATTGTAGCTTGAAAATCATTGACTTAACAACTAATATCCACATATAACAAAATATATACCATATCTGTCTTTCTGGGTCTGGGTTACTTCATTCAGGATTAGTTTTTATAGTTCCATCCATTTACCTGTGAATTTTATAATTTCATTTTTAATAGCTGAATAATTTATTGTGTAAATGTGAAACACTTTCTTTACCCATTCTTCTGTTGACAGACATCTAGGTTGTTTCCAGTTTCTGGCTGTTATGAATAGAGCAGCAGTAAACATGGTTGAGCAAGTGTTTC
The DNA here is from genome assembly GCF_017639785.1 of Mesocricetus auratus. NCBI lineage: Eukaryota > Metazoa > Chordata > Mammalia > Rodentia > Cricetidae > Mesocricetus > Mesocricetus auratus. The sequence continues at coordinate 45,221,764 of NW_024429184.1, read as the reverse complement.
TGTAGTAGAATGAAACGTCCTTTAGATATATTCCCTAGAGTGGTACAGCTGGAACTTGAAGTAGATTGATTGTCATCTGGAGGAAATGTTATACTCACTTCCATAGTGTTTGTGCAAATTTGCACTACCACAAGCAATATATGTATATTCTTCTTACTCTACACGTTTGCCAGTACGGGCTGTAATTTATTGATCTTCGTCATTATAACTGGCATAAGATGAAATCTCTTTTTTTTTTTCTTTTCTTTTTTTTTAAATAGCTTGTTTTACATGTCAATCCCAGTTCCCTCTCCCTCCCCTCCTCCCGCACTCCCCTTCCACCCTCCCTCCCACCCTATTGCCAAATCCTTCCACATAGGGGATGTCTAGAGTCTATCATTTTACTCTTGGTAGGGTCAAGGCACTCCCCTAAGAGTCCAGGCTGAGAGAGCATCTCTCTTTGTGCTATAGGCACATGAAGACAGATTGTATACCAGGGATAGACACTGATCCACAGCTCAGAGCCCCATAGGTTGTCCAGGCCTTCTCACTGACACTCACATTTGGGGGGTCCAGATCAGTCCCATTCTGGCCTCCCCCCCTGTCGGTCTGGGGTCCAAGAGCACTCCCCTGTTCAGATCAGCTGTCTCTGCTGGTTTTGCCAGCTCATTCTTTGCCAATTTGCTCATCATTCCTCTCTCTCTGTCACTGGGTTCCTTGGGTTCAAGTAGTTTTGCATTTCCATGATGGCTAAGGCTGTTGAGCATTTATTTAAGTATTTCTCAGCCATTTGTGTTTCCTCCTTTGAGAATTATGGTTAGACTTGTATTCTACTTTTCATATGATTATTTGTTTTCTTGACATCTAGGGTTTTTTTAGTTCTTTACATATTTTGGGTATTAGCCCTCTATCAGATGTGTGGCTGGTAAAAATCTTTTTCCATTCTGTAGGCTGCCACTTTGTCTAATGATTATGTCCTTTTCCATGTTTCATAAGGTCCCATTTACTAATTGTTGATGTTTGTGCCTGTGTTAATGATATTTTGTTGTGAAAATCTTTTCCTGTGATAATTACTTCAAGGCTATTCCCCACTCTCTCTTCTATCAGGTTGACTGTTTCTGGTTTATATTGAGATCTTAGATCCATTTGGACTTGAGTTTTGGTGTGTGTGTGTGTGTGTGTGTGTGTGTGTGTGTGTGTGTGTTTGTGTGTTTGTGTGTGTGTCCGTGTGCTTAAATTTAGTTCTATCATAGAATGTTTTGTTTTCCCATTTACTGTAATTGAAATTTTGAGGGATTTAGTAGTGTGATCTGGCATTTTCAGCCTCTTACATTCTGTAGAACATTTTCTAGGTTCTTCTGGCTTTCACAATCTCCACTGAGAGTTGGGGATTATTCTAACTGGGTATTATCTGTTACCAAGTTATTTTTGGTTTGCCTTGCAGTTTTTAACATTCTTTCTTTGTTTCATATGTTTAATGATTTGATTATTTTATGACAAAGGAATTTTTCCTTCCTGGTTCAATCTATTTGGTGTTCTGTATGTTTCTTGTACTTTTAAAAGCATCTCCTTCCTTAGGTTAGGGAAATTTTCTTCTATTATTTTGTTGAAAATATTTTCTTTGCCTTTGACCTGGATTTCTTCTCTTTCCTCCATTCCAATTATTCTTATATTTGTTTGTTTAATAGTGTCCCACATTTCTGGGGTTTTTTTATGACAGGATTCTTTTACATTTAACATTTTCTTTAACAGAGGTACACATTTTTTCTAGCATATCTTCAATGCCTGAGAATTCTTTCTTCCATCGTTTATATTCTGTTGATGAAGCCTGTCTCTGAGGTTCTTGTTTGTTTTGCTAAATTTTTCATTTTCAAACTTTCCTCAGTTTGGGTTTTCTTATGTAGTCTATTTCCATATTCACGTCTAGAATTGTTTTATCAATTTCCTTCCACTATTTCTTTGTGCTTTAGTATATTTTCTTAAGGGATTTGTTAATTTTCTCTTTAAGCACTTCTGTCAAATTCATAAAAGCTATATTTTTCTTTGTTGTGATTCAGCTATGTTGCAGTATTAAGGATCTGTTGTGGTACAGTTTCTGGGTTCTAGTGGACACATATTTTCTTGGCCTCCTTTATTGCCTGTGTTTTTATGCTGGCATCCAGGCATCTGAATTTTGAAAGATTATAATTCTCGGTGCTGATATCTTGTTTTGCCTTCATTAGATGTGTATTTTATTCCTTGGTTTCTGTTGCCCTCTCTATTGCTTAAGAGAGTGTGGTTTCTGTGTGTTATCTGATAAGAATTTTTCCTGGGATTCTGATAGGTGTGGTCACTGGGGTACTAGCTAAATGTATTTCCAGATATTGAGGGATGACAGTTAGGATGGAGATAGGCTAGAAGGGAGAGCTGAGGGTATCCATAAGAAGGAAGAAATGCTGATGTTCCCCAGTATCTTCTTAGTCCCTGTGAATGGGGATAGAGTGAGGAGAGTTCACAACAGGTAGTCTTCTTCAAAGCTGGGACTAGGCAGTAAGACTTGGGGGAATGGAGGGAGATATGGTGATCTGCAAACAGCCTTCTTGTTTTGCTTTGCTGAGTGACTTGCAGCTTCCCAGGGAATGCTTGATAGAGTTGGGGACTGGAGTAAAGCATTGAGTGTGGGGTGGGACTTCAAGGGGAAGTTCTATGTATTCCACAGGAATGGGTGAAGGGGGAGAAGGTGTGGTGCAGCAGGTTGTCTATTACAGAACTGGAGATAAGATTTTGAGGAAAGACAGGAGATATGAAGATCTGCAGTTAGCTACCTGCTTCCCTAGCTGGAGGGCAACCTTTTATCTTTTAATGAATTCCTGCTATAATTTTTGTGAACGTTAAAATTTGAGAAGTACTTCCTTAGACATACTAAAAGAAGAATGGATGTCTTTGTCACTTGTGTCAGTAACTGGAAACAGTAACTGCAATTTTAGCTTTATCAAACTTCCTCATTTGTCTATAATCCCCTTGATGGAACTGATGATTATGTCTCTTCAGTATTCTGAAATTTAGCTTACAAGTTGCTAAGATGTATTATCATGTTTTCATTTTAAAAGCATTATTTTTAGTGGAACTTTACACCATTTAATTTTCAGTCTATTCAGAAATTCATGTCTTCTGGCATCTCTCATATGCCTTTTTCACATTTGGAAAGATATTGCCTTTTGAGGTGCATTGCTTTATCTGAGTTTCTTTGGACATCATTTGCTTTTCTACTCTTGTCCCTTCTGTTCATTTAGTTAAGGAAAACATATTATGCTGCTGGAAATCCTTCCCTTCCATCTAAATTAGCAATTACAAAGGGCTTACTAGTTTGTATTTTCTATTTCCTTTTTTCTTTCCTCTTTTTTTTCTCCTCATTGTTCTTCAAAAGAAACTTCTTCTGAGGGTTTTTTTCAGCATATTTTTTTTAAAAAAAAGCCCAAATACAAAAGCAAAAAGAAAGTAATCACAGTGTCAGGGTGTTACAAAAATAGGATGTGTTTTCAGTGAACAAAGAATCGCATTGATGTTCTCTGGGACCCTTGTTTTCTTGGTTCCTGCAAGCTCAGTGTTTTGTTTAATCATCCCTTTTCCTTCTAACACATACCTTGGTTTCTTTGAGCATATGCCTCAACAAATCTCATCAAGATATAGTGAGGAAACTGATTAATAGCCAGTCTATAGCTGAAGAGCCCACTCTTTCACTACAGAAGAATATTTTTGGGATTATAATATAATTACAATGTTCTTTTCTTCCTGTTCTCTCTTTAGTCTTATACTCTTATACCTCTAACCCCCACCCCAATCTCATTCAAATTTATGACCTCATTTTTTGCTAAATATTATTGTATGCATATATATATTCCTAAATATCATCCTATATGATATTACTTGAATTTATGTTGTCAGAGCTGATTGTTTAGCACTGGACAAACAATTTTTGTCTTCCTCTCTGGGTAAAACCATCTCTCCTTCCTGCTTCACTCAGTGGCTTATAGTTCTTTACGTAGAGCTGAGGCCTCATGGGCTTTTCTCCATCCATTTTTTTTGAATATCCATTGATGTTGCTCTTGTTTAACTAATTTTGGGGAATTGGAGGTGTGGACTCTGACATCACTAGAAGACACAGTCTTACAGCAAACTCCTTGATCCTCTGCCACCTACAATCATTTTGCCTCTCTTCCACAATGTACCCTGAGCCTTACTTAGGTGCTGAAGTGCTTTAGCAGACTGGGTTCCACAACTCTGCATTTTGATTGGTTGTGGTTTTGTATAGCAGTTTCCATTTATTGAGAAGAGATTTCCTTCAAGAGGGTGGTGATGAATACTAGAATTTTCTATGGGTATGAAGACAAATGTTTACCTGTTGTTGTTAGGGATTATGTTGGTTTAGTAAATTAGTGGTTACAGAGTCTCCTGTAATAATCATGATTTCACTACCACTGGAAACCTAATTCTGTTAGGGTTCCAGTATTTGTTGAGTGGGTCTTAGGTACAATTAGAGATCTGTTAGTCACTGCTAAGGTTTTTATGAGTTACCCATAGAGTTATTGATCCATGATGATCATTATTGTGGCTTATAGGCATAGTGGCTGGGCAGGACTGTTGGTGGGCTGCCTTCCTCCTTTGGAAGTGTGCATGATGTTTTTTGGCACCTCCTCAGTGAGGAGGTATTCAGGTTAGTTCTAGTTTGGGAGTCGCTGTTTCTGAAGTGCATGATATCTTCAGCAATAGGGATTTGTCTTCCACATTTAGGGAGCAATCAAGTACAGCAACAGTAGGCTGTATGCTTTGGACATATCTTGGACAGCTCTGGCCAATAACTCAAAAGTGACTTCTTGTGACTGGTGTAGGAGTTTTTGTTAGGTAATCGTTGACTTTGGAGGGAGAATCATCATCCCAGGTTAATAAAGTTTATTAAAATTGCATATATATAACTACATGCATTTTTTAGATAAGTAGCTAATAGTATGATTCCTTGTGGCGTTTGAAGACATCTTTATTGATGTTTTGCCCATCTCCTTCCTTTTGTATTTATCTCTCTCCCCTCCCTAAAGATCCCCACTTTTTTCACTTCTATCAGATCACTTACCATTCCCCTTTACTATTCCCTACCTTCTGTATTTATCTTCCTCTCCCTAAGGAGCTATCTTTTCTCATTTACCCCATCAGATCACTTGTCTCCTGCTATTCTTCTTCACTGTTGACTCAGCTTCGTCTATATTTACCACCCTTCCCTGAAGAGCCCCTCTCCTATTTCTTGATCAGATTCCTTGTATCTACTCTTCTCCTTTGCCCTCCTTCCATCTTCTTGTTGTAGATGGATTTTTAATACTGAGATGAGCAAGGTGTGCCTTCCCTGAATGGAAGAGATAACATACAGAGAAATTTATAACCTATTAATTTTGCAAGTATATAAATTTGCATTGATTGTAATAAGGTCCTTTACAGCTAATGTGCATGTGAAAATACAGCCTGAACCTGTGAATTTCCAAAAGTTTGTTTTGCTCCATCCACTTGATTTCTTGCTTTCTGTCTTCTTCTAGTATGTCAACCATATGTTACAATTTATTTTCTATAAATTCTTAAGTGATCACTTTGAAAATCCTCTCAAATCTCTTGTTGCTCCAAAATAACATTTACAAATGTCTCATAAACTGTTTAAAACTAGAATTTATGATGGAGAACCTGACAGAATATAACTGACTCCTCCCTGAATGGTGCTGATGGAACAGAAGAATAGATATGACCAAGGGCGCTCTGGCTTTGCAAAGTGTTCCCACAGATAGGAAGATAATTAATAGCCTGCTCACAAAGAACGAAGGTCATTGCAATAACTGTGGCCTTCTTAAGAACCTACAGTGTGATTGTCTGTAGGGCCCTTAGACATAAATGGATCTGAAAAAGCATTATAAGTTTCCCTTCTCAAGAGGATGGCTGCTGCTTCAAGTCCCCAAAGCCTGAGGTTTAGTTTGTTGTGTAGACAGATGTGGAGTGGTCTCTTTCAGACTCACACAATTAAAGTTTCAGACTGTCCCAGGGGCATGAGTATGTTGGAGATGCCAAGGTTTTATGTTACCAAATTACACAAGAGGATAAAATCTTAAATATCACCTACTCTTACACATCAAGGATAAGAAATATACAGAAGTAAGATATTAACAGATAATCGCAAAACTCCCTGATGACTGATGGATTTAAACTTATAACTGAATGGCACAGATATGGACTGATTTAGGTTTGTTTTTCTCTCTCCTCTCATTTCTACCTCCTCTTTGTTGTGGTTAGTCAGAGCAGAGCATTGCTCTCAAGTCAGAGGAATAGCAGGAAGGAATATATGATCAGATAATTCACAAGGGGAAACTGAAAAACTCTGAATCATTTTCTTTTGGAAAAACATTAAATATTACTACAATCCAAAAAGAAAATCCTCATGCACTTTTTCCTATAAAACATGTTAGACACGTTAAAATACTGTAGAAAAATGAAACTATAATACAAAGTTAGAGAAATACTTCTGAGTGACATTGTGGACTGAGGAAACCTGCTGCATGGTGGTTCATATTATGCTTTCTGGACACCTGATGTGCCACATTCTGGTTGAAGATGGTGACATTCTTGCTTGTATTTCTTGTGTCTTCACAAAATCCCCAAAGGTACTTGATTGCACTGTAATTCTTACTGTAGGAATGTTAAATACCTTCCAATTCCTGTTGTCAGTATTCACAGTTGAGTCACTGATTTTGGAGGCTCTGGAACCCTTGGGAGTTAGGGCCTAGCTAAGGGAAATAGGTCACTACAGGTCAGTCTGTGGGGGTGGGTTCTCTCCAGCTCTGCTTCCTGGGCTCCTGGGATGGGAACTTCCATTGCCACATTTCCCCAATACTGTCACCTTTTCATGCCTTCCCATTCTGACAGGCTGAAACCACATGATGGATGATGTCCTTCTGTATATATGTTTCACTTATTGGCTGATAAATAGAACACTGATTGGCCAATATCCATGCAGGAAGATAGGCAGGACTAGGAGATACGGAGAATTCTGGGAAAAGTAGACAGAGAGGCACTGCAAAGAGACGCCATGTAGCCAAAGAAGGAGTAACAGATTGGGACCCTTTTCCAGTAAGCCAAGACCATGTGGAAATACATAGATTAATAGAAACTGGTTAATAATTAAGACAGAGATAGCCAATAAGAAGCCCTAGGTATCTGCTAACAGTTTCAAAATTAATGTAGTGTCTCTGTGTGTTCATTTGGGCCTAAAGACATGGCAGGAAAGAAACTCCAGCCACAAAAGGGGGTCACGAACATGGGTTGCACATATTTTCACATAAAACCTGACAAAAGTTTTAAGAGGGATTCTAAACAAAATAACAAAGTCAAGCACAATTTCGTGGTGGCAGCATTTTCTCAGGTGGGCTCTGAGTGCTAGAGACAATCAGAAGTTCAAGGCTCCTTTAAGAGAGTGCCCTGGATGCAATGACAGTTACTGGAGATCCACCATGGAGGGCCTCACCCTCCCTGGGGATTGGAGTGGAGATTGGGTGGGGGACTGGGGGACCTAGTGGGGAGAGGGGGGGGGAGAGGGAGCTGGGATTGACATGTGAAACAAGATTGTTTCTAACCTAAATAAAAAATAATAATAAAAGAGAGTCTTCCTGACTCAGCATTAGTGACAAAAAAAAACCTACATGACACCTTTAAGAGGCTCTGATACCAAGCTTTTGAATGGTGTGTTCAAACATCTGGCAGCAGCAGTGACCACATCTCCAAGCCACACAGCATGCTGCATGGCAGATTTAGCTATTACTCACAAACAAAAAATGTTTAAGAATCAAGGCAGTGAGCACAGTTTCCAGTGCTGGTGGTAAATGTACCCCTGTCATGTTGGAAAGTCAGCAGCTAAAATAACTGCCACTTTAATTTTAACAATGTTGTTTATCAGATAAAAGACTCGTGGTCAGAAAAGGATAGAGATACACATTAAAGAAGATTCAGATGAAAAAAAACCCTCTAAGGGTTTATAATGTGTTTAAAAATATAAGTAGGCTTGGGAGAGAAAAGCAAAAGGATAAAGTGGTTAAGAAGGAAATAGAGTAGCTGGGTGTGGTGGCACATACCTTTAATACCAGCACTTGGGAGGCAAAGGCAAGCAGATCTCTGTGATTTCAAGTCCTGCCTGGTCTATAGAGTGAATTCTAGGACAGGCAAAAGTATGCAGAGAAACTCTGTCTCAAAAAACAAAAACAAAAAAAGTAAAAGAAATAGAGTAATAAGAATACATTAGGTAAAGATGAAAAGTACATAGAGAGTCTGGATACTTTATGATATTGTATTGTCTTTAAATTGATTGCTGAGGAAAGAGCAACAGCTACTAACAGACATTTGTTATAAATTCTGCTGGGTTAATCCACTTATATATTTTGAAAATTCTTTGACTTCCAAATTTATATCTAAGGACAGGTTACTTTGGAAAGAGGTTCTGTTTCTGTTTCCACAGGAAATGAAAAGCTGTGGATTCCTTCTAGAGCAGTACAGTTTGATCAAGAAGAACTCCTGAAGCAGTGGCCTAGGTGATCCAACATCTAAAAACAGCTGAGAGAGTGCAGCCTCAGACTACTACAGCTGAAATTTGCTTAGGTTTCTATGTTTTCTCAAGTTCCCTATGGTATTGACAGCACCCCTAAACAGCAGGAAGCAGTTTGGAGAGAATTACACCCCAAATCCCAAATATTGTTTAATTTTTTCATTTAAATGGGGTTGGTTTTAAATCGTTAATGATCACAGTCAATCCCCTTTTAAAGGAAAAATGGAGGGATATGACATACACATGCATACTTTGTATTGTTATGGATTTTGATTTATTGATACAAATTTCAGGTCAATTTTTTATATGTATATTTCTCTTCTTGTTTAGGTATTGTGCTTATACAGCTCTTTTAAAAATGTAATGTATAATTGGGCTGAAGCGGCAGTAGGACCTGGAGGGACAAGAAATTTCACACCACTAAACTGATAGTAGTACACTACAGCAACAATAGGTAACTAATACAGCTAGTACACAAATATTCAGTGTGTCCTAGAATTCTTAAAGCTATGAAATGGTCCATTTCTAAAGCTGTTTTGAGGGTAGGGCTGGACAGCTAAGAAACTGAAAGCTCAGAGGCACTCACCTGAGGAGTAATTGGGAGCATCTCAGAGATAGGGTTTAAATTCAGGGCTTGCCCAGTGCCCTCTACATTAAAATATCCATATTTTGCAATACTTAAGTCTATAATGGGCTGATGTGTCATGTAAAGTCCATTGGATCTTTATATCATTTAATGGTCATGTGGTGAAACTGATCCAGTGAAACTCCGATAATGAGATTGAGGATTACCTTATATGCCATCCTAGAGCCTTCATCCAGCAGCTGATGGAAGCAGAAGCAGACACCCACAGCTAAACACTGAGCTGAGCTCTGGAATCCAGGTGCAGAAAGGGAGGAGTGATGAGCAAAGGGGTCAAGACCAGGCTGGAGAAACCCACAGAAACAGCTGAACTGAGCAAGGGGTAACTCATGGACCCCAGACTGATAGCTGGGAAACCAGCTTAGGACTGTTCTAGACCCCCTGAACATGGGTGTCAGTGAGGAGGCCTTGGTAATCTATGGGGCCTCTGGTAGTAGATCAATATTTATCCCTAGTACAGGAATGGACTTTGGGAGCCCATTCCACATAGAGGGATATTCTCTCAGCCCAGGCCCTGCTCCAAATGATATGACAGACTTTGAATATCCCCCATGGGAGGTCTCACCCTCCCTGGGGAGCAGAAAGGGGATGGGGTAGGAGGCCAGTGGGGGACAAGGGAAGAGAGGAGGGAGAGGGAACTGGGATTGACATGTAAAAGAAGCTTGTTTCTAATTTAAATTAAAAGGGAAAAAAAGTGAAAAGCCAAAAAGATAAGTTTGAGATGTTTCATAAGTCTTCAGTTCCTTTCAACTGTATAAGTTGAAAACTATTCATCTTTGTGGTGTCAGTGTAGAGCAAGCTGTATTACACTTAGAGTCCTGATTTTATAAACTATAAAACATTGACACTTTAAAATGGAAAACTGCTTCCAAAATTCATTCTGTCAAAATTTATAGTAATTTTGATTCTGTAATAAGCCAGTTGGCTAAATGCCTCTGTAATTTCAATTAGGTAAATCATCAGAGTAACTTGTTTGTGTATACCCTTTATGTATTATACATCTTCTGGTGAATTCATCATATGTTTAGAATTTCAAAGCCATCAATGCAAAAATAATGTCTGTTCAATTTAAACTAAATCACAGAGACCGCAGTACCCATGTTATATAATAACCAAGTCAAAATGTGAATAATTTATTTGTAATGTACAAATAACCAGATCAAAAACAGAACTTGACTTGAATATTGAAAAGTATTACTTGCCTGAAGAAATAGAGTCTTGGAAGAAAGGATGAATTATGTGTTCAATAAAACTTTTGTAGTTCTCAAGGCATCTAATGAGAATAGATGAGGATGGCAGGTTAATGTGAACTAATTTCATTGAATATAGATGTATTCTTTATAAAAATAAGTTTGTACAAAATCATTTTAATTCATTTATCCTGTGTTAACTAGATAAGTTCCTAGGCTATGTTAGTTTTAGAAGGGATTACTGAGGCAGTGACAGGCTCTATCTACAAATTGGTATGCATTGTTATAAGTATTCTTACGCTGTTCAGATAAGTAGCTTCAAATTTTGTTTTATTTAACTACAGGAAACAATCTTTATCACTAAACACAGTAGTGATTAATGACTCTTTAAATTATTACTTATTCTAACTATTCTTATGCTTTTATCAAACCCACAAAATATAGCAAGCATCAAAATCTTTTAAAACCATTTATCTAAAGATACAACATCATTCTAAAATATTGTTTCTAATTCAGTCATTATGATAGTATTCATATTAATAAATACTACACTATAGGTAAGGGAAGTTACAAGAAATTCGTGATTTTATCTGACTGCAGATGAAGATATAAATACATGCAAAATAAATTTTATCTCAGATGATGTCCTGGTAGTCTTTTGTTTACATGTTCTAAATATTCATTGATAGCAACTTTTCTTTCACCTATTCTTCCTCTAATACTTAGTGTTCCATTAGGCCCTCTTTGTAGTGTGTGTGTGTGTGTGTGTGTGTGTGTGTGTGTGTGTGCACGCGCGCGCACGCATGCGTGCATGTGCGTATGGGTATACATAAACTCTCTCATATCCTGGGTGTCATTTTTGGTATCTAAAATTCTTTTAAATTAGGAATCAACATTTCCTTCTTTCATATTTTCAATGCTGGGGATTGAACTCAAGGCTTTGTGTACACTAGACAGGTAGTCTATTACTGAATTAACACTTCTAGCCTAGAACCAACATTTTTAGAATAGTCAACTAACACTTAAGGTATACTTATTGAAATATATCCAGGAGTATTTATAAAGTATGATGGAAATGATGAAATTATCGATGGAATAATGATGGAATGATACATGGAGTAATGAAAACGGTCCAGGGTGCCCTTGGTCTTGTCTTTCTGTATCTCCTGAACAAATCAAATAAGCATTCTCCTCTAGAGTTGACCTAATGTTACTCAAAACATCAGCACATGGGTAAGCTTATCATGAAAGGTGGTGATAATTATATTTAGGCAAAAACAGAATTCCCTAAGTGTAGCAACAGTTACATGTTCACCTTTGAGCCATTTTGTTAATAACTGGTTATTAGTTTGGTGAAATTTGTCCTCAGAAATCCTTTCATTGTAAGATAGCATGGTGGTTTGAAAGAAAATGGTCCCCAAAGGGAGTGCCACTATTAGGTGGTATGGCCTTGTTGGAGGAAGTGTGTCTCTGGGTGGGGGTGTTGAGGTCTCTTTTGCTCAAGCCTCCCTTATTGTGACTGTCAGTCGACTTCCTGTTGCCTGTAAGATATAGCACTCTAGGTTCCAGCACCATGTCTGCCTTCATGCTGCCATGCTTCCCACCATGATGATAATGCACTGGACCTCTAAGCTGTAAGTGAGCTCCCTCAGTTAAATATTTTCCTTATATTGCTTTGGTCATGGTGTCTTTTCACAACAATAAAAAACCATAAGTAAGATATAGTTCCTGTTTAATAACTTCTCCTGTTCCTGTGATAAAATGCCCTGACAAAGCAACTGAGGGGAGAAAGTTTATTTTAGTTCACATTTCAAAGCTCCATCCACATGGTGAGGCAGCCGAAACAGCAGAAGCTTGAGATATCTAGTCACATCGAATCCACAGTCAAGAAGCAGAGACTGATGCTCATGTTTAGGTCCATTTCTGCTTTTTACATACTCCAGGCAAGCCTTCCAACTCCAGGCATGCCCAGATAATGTCTCCCAGGTGATTCTATAGCCTCAGGAAGTTGACAGTTGAAATTAACTATTTCAAGTCCACTCCTTATCAACTTAATACCCACTTAACATTTTAAACGTATAAGCTTCTACTTCCTCCCTAAATCTCATGTTCATCTCAAAATGCAAAATGCAATTATTCTGGGTTATAGACCCAGAAAACTATACAGTTTAAGGTAAAATATATGCATTTAGCTAAGGTTGTAAAAGTTTGGAAATCCAAGGCATAGTAGGGTTGATTATGTTCTCTCTACTGCAGGTTAAATATAAAGAGGCTGAGTAAACAGTAGGACAGCAGAGCAGAGTGTGTAGTCTTAAGTCATCTTAAGGAATATCACCAACTTGGATGCAAAGTCTGGCAAAATTTCAGTCCCTGTGAAGAAAGATATTTTCAGAAAACATATTACCATAGATAAGACCAAATCAAGACCAAAATCTAGCAGAATATCTTCATAACTTGCATCTGAGTTTCATGATGAAACTGCCTAGGTACCAAAAGGTGTGTAGCCCTTTCCCTATATATTTTCTGTCTGCAGCACATGTAGATGCTCCATTAAATCCCAGGGAATTTCTCTGATGGATGTCCCATGATTCTGACATCTCTAACATCCTGGAGTCTCCATTGCAACCTAGGCTTCATAGTCACAGTTTCACGCAGTTGCTTCTCAGGGCCTCCTTCAGGAACTCTGACCCTGCCACACATTGCCTGGCTTTGGTGGCTCTCTGAAACCATGGATCAAGACTCTGTGACTCCCTTGACTCACAGTTTTTATTCATGAAAAGCCAGTATGAAATGGGCAGTGCTGTCAAGCTCTGTTGCAATCGTGGGATGGAACCCATAGTGGTAGCACCTTTTATATGCCTTTATAGTTGAATCTAAAAATTACTATTAGGAAGTTGTTTAATGGCAAGAAATCTCTTTTGAAATATTCTTAGCCTAGGATTTTTCATTTAATGTGAATGTGTTTTTTATCAGTTGGAGATTTTTGGCCTTGTGTTTTGGGCAATTTTTCTACTGTTCTAGTGAAGAAACTGAATTTTCTCTTTAGCAGTTACAAATGCTTTACTGACTGCACTCTCTCTTTCTGCAGTTTTAAACTTGAGCACACAACTTCCTTACAAAACTGTACATTTTAAAAAATCTTTTTGTCCATGTTTTGTTCTTTTTTTACTATGGACCTGGAAAGTGAATTAAACATGTTAAATACTTTCATGTCTTGAAATTTCCTGTCAAACAAAATTTTCCATTATCTTCAGTTCAACTTCACCAGGTTTCTCAGGACATGGGTAGAATAAGGCCTTAGCTTTTTGCTAAAATAGAATAAGAATGTCCCCTAGCACAGTCCTTGTTCCTCTCTAAAACTTCTTAAGTCTGGTCTGCACTCACCTAGTTTCTATCAGCACTCTCTTCTGTGCTCCTGGAAGAATAACTCACTAACCTCTGCTTATACCACTCAAGGCTTTAAATGCCTCAAGATCCAAAGTCTTCTACATTCCCCCAAACTCTGTTCTGAAACCCCAAAACATATTTGACCTGCTTTACCAGAGCATTAACTTAACTGTTTTGCATCAATTCTCTGTCCTAGATACTTTCCTGTTACTGTGATAAAATTATCTGACTAAAACAGCCTAGGGGAGGAAGCATTTTGTTTGTTTGTTTGTTGATTGCTTGGTTGGTTGGTTCACAGTTTTAGGTTGCAATCCATATTGAGGCAGGAGTCACAGCATCAGGGGCTTAAGGTCATATCACATCCACAGCCAAGCATAGAGCTATGAGTGTTTGTACTTTGCCCATTTCCTTCTATTGATACAATCTAGGATCCCACCCCAGGAATTGGTGCTACCTGCAGTTTGAAAATTTTCCCACCTCAATGACGATAATCCCTAACATGCATGTTCAGGGGCCCATCTCTAGTCTTATTAAGTTGGCAATTGGGTTTAACTATTACAAAAATATTTATCAATATACCCGTTAGTATTTTGTTCGTCTTTTACATCCCCATCTTGTTTAATTTAGACTTATATACCTATGTACCTATATCTTGTGAGTTTTTTGCCTTACAAATAAAATATTTGAAGAAGAAAAAAATCAACATATTATGATGAGAATAGAGCTTTGTCCATTTTACTAAATTCTGTATCAAACCCAGTACTACTGATAAAAAGTGGGGTTTTGAAGTATTTTATTACTTTATTTTGTGATAGTGTATCACTCTGTAGCCTGTGTAGGCTTTATAGCACAGAGCCTCCTGCCTCAGCCTCTTGAGTACTGCATGGGTACACAATAGGTCTTGCTTGTTACCCTTCCTTAATGCATTTAAAAATTTGAAATACATTACTGAATATATAGCTATATATCGTGAAGAATCCTAAGAGGTATAATACATATACTTTGTCCCCAAACCTAAAATCAGGATGTGATAGTTAATTTGAATGGAATAATTAATACCTAGAGCATTAGGAAGGTAAACCTTTAGGCATGTCTGTGAGGGCATTTCCAGACAGGATTAACTGAAGGAATAAGACGTATCTTGAGTATGGGTGGCACCATCCCATGGGTTGGGATCTAAGACTGGATTAACAGAGGAAAAGAAACAAAAATCAAATGTCAATCAAGTGACTTTAGTCCTCTTTTCTTGCTAACTCAGCCGATAACATGTGACCAAATAGCTCCACATTCCTGAAGCCACAGCTACTTACTACTCTTGTCACCACATCATTCCCACCAGGACAGACTGTAGCCAAGTAAATCCTTCCCTTAAGTTGGTTTGTCACAACAAGGAGAAATGAAACTAATATGATAAACTAATATGATGATGAACAAGAAGTCACATAAATATTAACAATAGAAAGGCTAAGCAATTTATTCATTAATCAATGCATTAGCTATCCAGGTGATAATTCAAGAACACCCAGAGACCAAGTCTTTGAAGTCATAAGTAAGCTATGATGCTTCTGGACATGGTGATAAGTAAATAAGTAAATGAAAAGAGTTATAAGTGGAGTGAGTATCTTGGCCAACTGTAACACGAAGTTTAATAAAAAGTGAACACCAATGAATTCTTGGCATTCAAATAAAGGAAAATTATAGATAAAAGCAATCATCTTGAGCGAAGAAGTAATTATCAATCATTTAATAGCTGCCAGAAGGACAGATTAAGCATATGGTTCTGCCCATGTTAGTAAAAACAAACCCTAGGCTTTGTAAAGAGTTCATAAAACATTTGGTCCTAAGCAGAATAGCTGCTTCCCCTCTGTTCACATGGTAGATACCCAAGGACCACCAACCTCTTCACTAGTATTAAGCTGTTGCAGTTTGCTTGCAAAGGCTAGTGTTTCTAAATGTTTCATTGTTTCCCTTCTGGAAGGCAGCTGTCAATGATGATTACAAAATGTTCTTTGAAATGTGACTAGCAGCACATTGAAAGAGACTGTTTCAGTGGCGGAATTCATGGCTGCCTCCTACGTTTGTCATCTTCCTCTCAACAGAGCAGGAAGTCGGTAGCAGGTTTGTTTAATCAGGAAACTCACATCGAACATTGTTTGTGCTGCCTGCACAGGACAGTGAGTGGGTCTTTCTGTTACTGTTCTGCTAACAGAATACTTTCGAATCATTAATGATGCTTAGAGGGTTGTGAAAAGAAATATAAAACATTAGATTACTTTTTATGGACTTCCTTCAAAGTTCTGTAACTCCTACAAATATTGACACCACCCCCCACCGAGACAATCAGAACCCATAAGAAATAGAATTGAATATAAGCAAATAAGATGGGAGGCTTAAGCTAGCTAGTATTTCAATCAAGGTAAAATCTTTAAATATGTATTTATCAGGAACCTAGCTGCAGTCAAGTAATTATTTGCATTAAGTTTAAAATTTAAAAGGGTATAGAAACAAGTTTCTTTTTCTATTGTCCTCTTGGCTAGAACTGCATAGTATAGGCATTTTTTTCCTGTGACTTTTTTCTCATACTTGGAAGATACACAGAAATTGTTTAAATTTCCCAGGTTTCTTTCCTGGACTTAAGAGTTGTTAGAGACCAGATCTATGTCTTCACCCCTTCGTGAATCATCTGCTGAGTAATGAACTCTGAAAGTAAATCTGGCAGGGAAAAAAATATCAAATGCTGCCTTACAGTGGGAAATTGAAATATCAGTTAGATGAACATCTATCATGAAAGTGGTAAGAACCAATGGTTTGTGGGGAGTGTTTGAGCCTATTTTCTGAATAGCAGAACCAATACGTGTATATTTCCACATAGTAGACAAGGTTCCTAATATACAGCTTTAAGCTTACATATAGTAATAGGACTATACGTTGGTTTTTTTTTGTTTGTTTGTTTTCTCCTCTAACTAGAGAGGTGAAGAAGTAAAATGAATGTGCTAGAAAATCTATTACATAGATTGTTATACCAACTGTGGAAAACTAAAAAAAACAGAGCTATTCCAAAACTGACTGTTTTCCTATAAAAAATGTGGACAAGTATTGTTAAATGTTTAATTTTTAAGAGAAGATAGTGGTGAAATTTGATATATAGTATAAGCATTTTTCCTATGACTTTTTTCCCTCATACTTGGAAAATACACAGAAATTATTTAAATTTCTCAGAAAAAGACCCCTTGTGCACTACAAAGGATAGCTGATGAGGGCTTCTAGGCTTCAAAAGTACTATTAATATCCCTTCTAAACTTGCATTCAGTTATGTGTGGCAAGTATTTGACATCCTGAAAATGAAAACCAATGATACATGGCCAAAAGTTAGCAGCATGTTAATACTAAAAATGTTTGTTGCAAAAGATTCGTACAATTTCCTGCCATTCATGAGTACTTAAAAATTTCATATTCTTATTTCCACCATCCATTCACTCATATGTCTAATCAACCATCCACCCATCTATCCCTTCATCTATCCATCCATATCTACAAGGCTATGTGATGTGGTTTTTTAGAGGATCTGGAGCCAAACTGGTGATGATCAAACCTTAATTCATCTCATTACTAATGAAGTATCCATGAGAACACAGATAATCTTTCATTGCTTCCCTTTTCTCATTCTCTAAATGTATGTAACATCTGCTATTACATCATAGGTTTGTTTTGATGGCTGACATTAGTTTAGTTCTGGATCTCCATCAATGTTCCTAACTTTCTGGGCATCTTCATGCCTGCTGCTAGGGAACATAAAGTGATCTCACTGATTTCCCATCCACCCACCAGTGTGAGATATTCAAATGAAGCAAAAATGAGAACAAGAACCCTCTGGACATGTACTTAGTGTAAATAACTCTTTATAGGGTCTCGAAAGACAATTTGATCACAAAGCTTTTGGTCATTAGAATTTTGTTGACACTAATGCTAGGGAACTTTGAAAGTAAGTCAAACATCTAGATAGAGTTTCTTTAGATGACGGTTATATAGCCATATCTTTAAATAAACCTCTTACTTCCATGTCACAAAATAAATTCTTTATGTTACAAGAGGACTTTGTGTAGGGTTTCTCTAAATAGCAAGCTTTTAGTGCATTCAAAATATGAATCAATTTATAAAAATTGATTTATACACAACTTTACAGGAACAAATCTATTGCAGAAAAGCTGTTACAGAACTCCATCCAAAAAGCTTTAACAAATGTGGAACCAATTGCTTTCCTAAATGCAAAATAACTTTTCAAACCCTCTTTCCTACTTGTCTTCCCCTAAATCTTTCAACACCTACATCTTTATTTAGTCTTTTTCATTGATGCCCAAACTGAGTAAACCTTACAAGGAATTCCATAATAGCAAATATACAGATCAGAAGTACAAGTAAGCATTTTTTAAAGAAAACACATTGTTCTATTTATTGATTACCAGATAAAGTTAATTGATAATTTTCCAAAACAAAAATCTACATTGATTTACTCTGCATGAACCTCATAGCTCTTTCTGTTGTTATGCTTGTTATTTGTTGAGCCTAAAAAATAAACAAATAAAACTCAAGTCTAGAAGCATTTATTAGTAGGAAATTCTGACCAACCTTCTTGACAAGCCATTAAAATGGCATTTAGCACACTAGCAAAAAACACACAAATACCCTTATAGACAGGTACCTTAAACCAAGACCAGAGGTAACTTTCTGCCCTTTCCATCTGCCTGGTCATGCAAAGCTTATAGTACCATTATAGCATCTTATATTTCTGGTAACAAATGTAAGTACTACTGCGTTACTTGCCTTTGACATATATACCTGGGTAACCATGGGTACCTTTCTTCTTCTTTTAGAGTTTAACTAGAATCCCCAAAGTTGGGGAAATCAGTCAACTTCACATATAGACTTGGCAAAAAAAAATCAGCTGTTTCTCTGGTCCTTTCTTCATCTTATTAAAGAGGGAAAAATTGAAAATAATTGACAGACAAATGAAAGAAAATTTCCAGAGTGCTAGTTCCAATTCAGCTAGAGGATATGAAGGTTATTTTTTGTATTTCTACCTGAAAGGCTGGAGGTGAGGGGCTCGATGGAAATGGATATAAGGCAGAGAGGAGTCAAGAGGTGGGCAGCAGACAGGTCTGCAGGATAGAAAGTTGGGAGGACAAAGATATGCTCCATTTACCTCTGGCTAGATTGTATCATTACCCAGAAACATGCATTGTAAGAAGACTGCTCACCAGAGCCAAGTACAGTATGCCTTTGGAGTAATTGTTGAGGGATGGGCAAAAGGCCAGGTGAAGTGGTAGTTTCCTGGAATAACCTCAATAAAGTCTCAGACAAATTCACAGAAAACCCCATCTATTACCAAGATAAGATTGTAATGTCATAATACTAACCTCCTTGTTTTGGAATGGACAGAGGAAGACAGCAAATAGGGCCTGGGCCAAAGGGCAAAAAACATCAAATTGCCTCTACTATAGGAGGGTTAAAGTTCTGGTTTAGATATAACTTGGTATGTTAATAACTAAAACTAAGATGGTTCTGTTGTTTACAGTTGGGTTTCAATAGAGATATTGTTAAAGACAAGAAAGAAATTAAAATAAATTAGCTAGATTTGGCTATTTAATTTCAAAAGATCCCATGGGGAAGAACAAAAGAGGATTTTTCTGATAGAACTAGAGTGGCCAATTCAATAAGTTATTATTTATATGATGGAATGAAGTAAAATATTTTTATTAATTAGGAGATGTCAATGTAGCAGGACGAAATCCTGGGTCTTATTTACTATTTTATTATAAAATAAGCCTGAGCTAAAGTTAAGGATAAAACATTTGTCATCACTGAAGTGCTCATCTATTCCCCTCCTGATACTCATGAGTTCTTGTTTTTCTTCATTTTGCATCTATTTGGTACTAATACCATCCCACTAATGAAGCTTTCAAATCTTGTTTCTGCTCCGTTCCTGTGGTCCTAACCCAAGTCCTTATCGTCTGTAACCTGGATTACTATGGTAGATTTTCCTGTGATTTCTGTGTCTCCGTCCACCCACTGCCCTTTCATCCTTGACTTGATAGCTAAAGTAATCAATTGAAAATGTGAATCACATTATTTTACTCTTTGAACAATAATAATTAGAACTTTCCTGGCTCCTCTCTTTTACTGTAGTTTCTTTTCACCATCTCCCCTCCTGGCAACACTGCTTTCTCAAACAATCACCACCCACCTGTCAAGTTCCTTTCTAATTCAGCAATATTCTTTTCCTGTCTCGTGTGATTGGCAACAAATTGATACCTCTTTGCGTCTTCTTTTCATCTCTTGTTATTTAATGCAGTTTTTAAATTTAAACATATTTGATCCTATTCTTCTCCTCCCTCAAGTCCTTCCATATCCTCTCCCCATTCTTACCCACCCAACTTTAAGTTTCTTCTAAAAATCAAAAACCAATACAACAATAAAACACCCTCAAAACAAGAAAACCAAATAAAACATCACCAAAACTGCCCACCATATTCTGACTATTTAAAAGAACACTAATGCCATTATATGTTGGTCAAATACTGAACATGAGGCTTGCCCTGGAGTTATTGACATACCCAATATCACTAATTGGAGAAAAGGGATTTTTTTTTCCTCTTCCAGCAGGTACAAATGACAGTTCACTTGTGAATCTTTAACCCAGTGGCTACATTGCCACTCATTTATTCATTTGTTATTTTAAATTAAATTTATTTAAATTAAAAACAATGTTATTTTACATACCAAAGACAATTTATGCTGGAGAGGATGTGAAGAGACAAGAACACTTCTCCATTGTTGGTGGGAGTGCAAACTTGTACAGCCACTTTGGAAATCAGTATGCTGGTTTCTCAGGAAAATGGGAATCAGTCTACCTCAAGATCCAGCAATTTCACTCTTAGGTATATACCCAAAGCATGCACATTCACACCACAAGGACATCTGTTCAGTTATGTTCAGAGCAGCATTATTTATAATAGCCAGAAGCAACCTAGATGCCCCTCAGCAGAAGAATGGGTAAAGAAACTGTGGTACATTTGCACAATGGAGTACTACTCAGCCGAAAAAAAATTGGAGTCTTGAAATTCTCAGGCAGATGGATGGAACTAGATGAAATCATCCTGAGTGAGGTAACCCTGACACAGAAAAAAAGACATGGTATGTACTTACTTATTCATAAATAGATATTAGGCACAGAGCAAAGGGTAGCCCCCCTATAGTTCACAACCCCAGAGAAACTAGGAAATAAGGAGGACCCTAAGGGAGACATACATGGACCCCTGAGAAGTGGAAATGGATAAGATTTCCTAAGTAAATTGGGAGCATGGGAAGAAGGGGGTGAAGGTAGAAGAAAGAGGAAGGGAGAAGGGTAGAGGGGAGGAGATTATTTGTTTTTATAAAGATAAAACAAAACTATCACATGGCTTGAGCATGTATGAGAACTCAAAGCCCACCTTCATAGTAACACACTTCCTACAACAAGGCCACACGTACTCCAGCAAGTCACACCTCTAATAGTGACACTTCCTTTGGGAGTCATTTTCTTTCAGACTATCACATTCCACTAACTGGACCCCAAAGGCTTGCAGCCTATCATAATACAAAAATGCATTCAGACCATCTTTAAAAGTCTCTGTAGTCATAACAGTCTTAAATTTATTTAAATACCTAAAGTTCAAAATCTCTTCCAAGACTTATGCAATCTTGTAGCTGTAATCCACTATAAAATCAAGATAAAAAGTATATTTCAAATTACTAACACATAATGGCACAGGATATACATTACTGTTCCAAAATGTAGGGAAGGGAACATAGAAGGGAAATACTGGACCAATAAAAACAGCAGCTGGGCAAACTCCAAACTCTGGATCTCTATGTCTGTTGTCAAAGCAATCTTTAGTATCTAAATCCTTTTACCTTTGTTGGCTGGAGCATATTTCTTTCTATGGACTGGTTCTACTCCCTACTGTCAGGTCTTCTCAGCAGATGTCCCGTGACTCTGGCATCTCTTATATGTGGATATTAACTATTAAGTCAACAATATGCTACAATCTATAAAACCACAGAGGGTAGGTATTGACTAAGGGACTATAGGGAACAGATAATGTTAGAAAAGGGAAGCAGAATAGATAGATATGGTTGGAAGGGGTTGACTGTAATGGTAATATCAAGTTGGGAGGGGAAGGTAGGAGGGGCTTGTGGGAGAGGATACAGGGAGACGCAATGTCTTCTAAAGTTTTACCAAATATCCATACATTCAAGGCTTCTCAAGACTCCAGTGGGAATCAATGGGCTCTCAAATTATCTAGAAGTCACAGTTTTGTGGAATGGCAGCACCAAGTGATGTTTTACTTCACAAGCCGACACAGCAGTTGATGCTGTAATCTACACAGCTTGCAGGAGACAACATCTTGTAAAAATACAGTTTTGTGGCACAATGCTACCTACAATTAGGCAAATCCAGTTGTTATTACTGCATGTGAGTAGCCATCTCTCTCACAGGACCCTTGAATGTTATAAAACTACTCTTAGGATTTGCTTTCATGGGCCTTGTATGCAAGGAAGCTGAAAGCTAGGCCTACTTCATCTGGCATTTATAGCTCATTTCCTACTCTCTCATTCTAAATTAATTTTATCAACTATGAGTCATTCTACCACAAGCTAGTCTGGCTAACAATATAATTTAGCTCATATGATCTTAGCTGGACTCCAGGTAACATTAGAGGAACTAACTAAATGTTCTATCTTTAAACAACAAGGAAAGGACTTACCAACTGTTCCATTCATTACGCTCTTATATGACTTCTCTGTCTCTACATCCACTCAAATTAATAACTAATTTCTTTACAACCTTTGTACTTGTACATTTTCTGTGTTTGACCCATCCCAGCACTGGTAACTTTATGCTTTTTCAAAGTTTTATGGATTTATCTATTTGCAGGATTATAAGCATATGCTTCTTGTTTCTAAGAATTTAGAAACATCTGGGGGCATCACCATCCATGACTTAAAGCTCTATATAGAGCTGTAGTCCTGAAAACAGCTTGGTATTGGCACAAAGATAGACAGGTAGACCAATGGATTCGAATTGAACATGCTGATATTAAGCCATACATGTATGAACATCTGATCTTTGACAAAGAAGTTAAAAATATACAATGGAAAAAAGAAATCATCTTCAACAAATGGTGCTGGCATAACCTGATGCTGGCATGTAGAAGAATGCGTATAGATCCGTGTCTACTGCCATGCACAAAACTTAAATCCAAATGGATCAAAGACCTCAACATAAATCCAGCCACACTGAACCTATTAGAAGAGGAAGTATGTGGTACCCTTGAATGAATTGGTACAGGAGACTGCTTTCTAAACATAACACCAGTAGCACAGACTCTGAGGTCAACAATTAATACATGGGACCTCTTGAAACTGAGAAGCTACTCAACAAGGCAAAAAGGCAGCCTACAGAATGGGAAAAGATATTTACTAACCCCACATCTGACAGAGGGCTGATCTCCAAATTTTACAAAGAACTCAAGAAGCACGTCTCCAAAACACCAAGGAATCCAATTAAAAAGTGGGGTACAGAACTAAACAGAGAATTCTCAAGAGAGGAGGCTAAAATGGCTGAGAGGCACTTGAGAAAGTGCCTCACATCCCTTGCCATCATGGAAATGCAAATCAAAACAACTCTGAGATACCATCTTACTCTTGTCAGAACGGCTAAAATAGAAAACACCAAGGACAATTTATGCTGGAGAGGTTGTGGTGAAAGGGAAACACTCCTCCACTGCTGGTGGCACCAGCAATTCCACTCTTCGGCATATATCCAAAAGATACACATTCATACAATAAGGACATCTGTTCCACTATATTGATAGCAGCATTATTTGTAATAGCCAGAACCTGGAAACAACCTAGATGCCCCTCAAATGAAGAGTGGATAGAGAAAATGTGGTACATTTACACAATGAAGTACTATTCAGCAGAAAAAAAAACAATGGAATCCTGAAATTTGTAGACAAATGGATGGCACTAGAAGAAACCATCCTGAGTGAGGTAACCGAGTCACAAAAGAGAAACATGGCATGTATTCTCTCATATATGGATTTTAGACATAGATCTGGGGAGTGCTAGCCTACAATCCCCTGGCCAGAGAGTCTGGGAAACAGAACCTTCATTCAGTGGCTGATGGAATTAGAGGCAGACTCCTACAGCTAAACACTCAGTTGAAGTCAAGGAACCCAGTGACAGAGAGGGAGGACTGATGAGCAAAGGGGTTAAGACTGGGCTGCTTTAATCCCCAGAAACAGCTGACCTGAACAAAGGGTAGCTTTTGAATTCCAGACTGATGGCTGGGAATACTGATCAAGACACCGTGAATATAGGTGTCAGTGAGGAGGCCTAGGCAATCTATGGGTAGTAGATCAGTATTTATCCCTGTCACACAAATGGACTTTGGGTGCCCATCCCACAATGAGAGATACACTCTCACCCTGAACTCTTGGGGAAGGGTCTGGGCCCTGCCCTGGATGAAATGACAGACTATGGACACCCCCATGGAGGGCCTCACCCTCCCTGGGGAAACAAGGGGGCATGGGGGGTGGAGGGAGGGCATGGGAAGAGGGGAGGGAAAGGGAGAGCGACCTGGAATTGACATGTGAAGCAACCTTGTTTCTAATTTAAATTTAAATTTAAAATAAAAAAGAATTTTAAAAATCATATTTAGTTGTAACAAATAACAAGAATATGGAGAGAAAATATTCAGGCATATATTACAGGATTTGATTGTCTTTCCTCATCTTTTAAATGTGAGGGGTAACTTTAATTTTTCAATAGAAATGCTTCTAAAAAAGAAATGGTTTCCAAAGTCACTTGATAAAACAAAAAAGCACAATCTTTGGTAAATGAGTGCTTTCACAATTTTAATTGAGAAATGCTACTTTTTAATCAGACTGCCCCATGAATTAAAGATCACCATTAAACTATAGATCACAGAGGAAGTGAATAGCTCTCCATCAACTGTCAATCCCACCAAATGAGAACAAAAACTCTCATCCAATTTTTTGGTCAAATTAAGCAATCACTATTGTCTGTTAGACAGTGCTGTCCCCCTAAAGCAGTGGTTGAGACAAAAATCATGAACACAAGAGACAGTGGGGTTTGTACAGGTTTACTAAAACCCCACAAGAATAGGGAATTTCCAAGTGTTGGGGGATTATTGGTTATCTAGGAACTTAACTGAACATCTCAAAATTATTTGGCAGAACATCTTATTTTATCAGGTGGATATCAGGATATAGTCCGAGTATCGGGTATGGAACATGTCAAATTCCAGAAAATGGGTCAACATTTTACAGAAAACAGGAATGAACTTATTTTGACCTTGTAATATGATGGCTTCTAATCTTAAGATGGAGCCAGGCTGGTCCATCACCAACATCAAGAACCTGGAACAAATACTGATCTCTGGATTTAATATTATTAGCAATATGATTCCTTAGATTCAGTTCATGGATTTTAATCCTCTCTAAAAAAGATACTCAAAATGGTTAGGAAAGGGGTGCTATAGGTAAACAGCTGCTGCTGGTTGGCAGAAATACTCTTTCCACCTGAGCCCTGCCGAGCTGACACAATGGCTTCTGTGAAAACGTTATGACTCAGTTCTGGCCTGACATTTACCAGACTCATATAATTTCACTCATTTTTATAGGCACCTTTCATCAGGGATTGTCGTTATCCCAGCTTGGAACTGACTCACACGTGAGACAGGAGTCAACTCCTTGAAGGTTATTTGATCCATAATCAGCCTTGCTTGCTTCACCCCATCCTCTAGGACTCTGGAGCAGGTTTAATTTATTGTAGAATTCAGATAAAGTTTAGGCACGTGATCTAGTGATAGGAGAGTCTAGTCCTGTTTGTTCCTACAAACAATTCCATATTTCAGTTACTAGTCAAATAAACAGTAATTGTCAGCACACGAAAATATAAAGAGGATACAAAGCATACATGAAAGGCGAGTTCAGTGACAGGTGCAGGCGGAGGGTTAGCACTGCCAGTTCCCATTGCCGAAAGACTGAGGAAATATGCTGCTAATAGAACACGGGATTTTCTCACTCTGCAGTGACATCCTGGGCAACCATGCTCAGGTGGGAAAAATGAGGGCTAAAGCCAACTGGGTCTATTCTCAACCTTCTGTGCCAAGATTCAATAATCCCCAAATATCTAAGCTCTTGCCTCACAAATGTGGAAGGGGAAAAATGTAGAAGCCCTTTATTTCACCTGAAATGTCTGTTTGGCAATGCTGAAATCCAATCAGAAAACTGGGTGTGGAGAAGTGCAGAGTCCCTTATGAGCATCAATTGAGCCACTGTTTCCATGTGGACTGAGATTCTTACTTCTTACTGGGTCAGAGCAGGAATTAACAATTGTAAATTATTTATTGTACATAGATATTTTACAATGTACACTTTGAACAGCAGTGATGAATAATGAGAACATTCCACAATAATGCAGAAGCAAGTTTCTGTAACATTAGTGTTTCTTCAGATATGAAGCCATGTAGATTGACTAATGGTACCCCTAAAGGTCCCTTTGCTCCTAACTATTAAGAGATAAATATGTAGAGACTTTTTATTAGATTATTCTTCGTTGGTTGTATTTTTACTTAGTTATCTTTCTCTACTGGCTTAATTGAGTGTTAGCAATATGACAGATGAGGCCAAATAAAACTCTTGGGAAAGATTTCATATAAAAAGCACTTTAAAAAGAAATAAGATGCATTTATTCAGTTGATTACAATTCAGTGGAGTCTCCCTGGGTCCTCCTTGTGAGCAAACTTAACACTAAGACAATGCCTCAGTTCCATATTAATGACAACTATCACTTTCTGGGTGGTGCACATGTAGTCTTCTATTTTCTACAAACAAATCCATCTTTCTGGCACTATTGTTTCCATTTCATGATTATGGAAACTGAAGCAAGTAGAAGTTTCAAAATTAGTGCAAGGCAACTTGTCTAGTAGGTGGGAGAATAGGTACTGCAGTTCAGCAGTCAGGCTACAGATCCCACATGCCTTAACTACAATGGAAACTCACTCTGTCGGAAGCCTGAAAGAAAATAGTACTTGGTGTTCCTTTAGAAATAGACAAGGAAGGACGACAAGATATGCCTGTTGGGAATCACCTAGTTTCTCTTGATGGGTATGAGCTGTGCTTCTTCTGTCATCATGACAATCTTGACATCCTCTTTCCCCCATCATGCCTGATCACTATTGTGTTCCTTACTTTACTTGCTCAAGATGAGGATGTAATTGTTTACTAGACCCAAGATAAATGATAAATGAGTGTCTATTGGGGGACATTTACACAGAAAAATACAAAGAACCATGGGAGCTTTCCCTACCCTTCCAATCTGATCCCACAAATAGAAGTCACACCTCAAGCTCCCCTCTTTCAGCTTCCCTCTGCCTGAAGCCACGCCCAAAGGGGTGTGGTCACCATTACAGGTTCATGGGCTAGACAAGGCTACAACTGGCTGCTTTTACTGCAGTTTGAGTTTCTGGTCTTGTTTCTGTTTCATTTATTTTCCTGGTTTTGATTATCACTTCTGAGATTAATAATAAAAAGGTAATAGTCTTCCAAATATGCCCCACATGACTTCCAGTTCCATGTCTAATGAGGCTTGAGTGTCAGCACTGGATTCTCTTGTAGGTTGACAAACACCATATTGTCCAAAAATGACTCCATGTCCATTAGGCTGCCTTTACACGTGTGTTTCTCTGTTGAAATTCTCCATCTTGCACAATGATGTCATTTCCCAGCTTCCACCCCATGAGCAGCAATCCCCTAACCTGCCACAACCATTTACTGAGCTGTTCTTTTATCTTCTGTGGTCTTTGCTTTATTGTGAGTGCACTGGACCACAGTGCTTTTTCTGTGCCCGCTTTCTTTCCCAGTTACTTCCCGTTCTGTATTTCTGAGACTATAATTCTCAAAAGTCAGACTATTAATTTCCTATTAAGAAACATCTGCCATCTTCCTATCACATCCAAGACAAAACTTTAAACTTGAAGCAATTGGAATACTTCTTACAAACAAACTCCTGTATATAATATAGCAGTGTATTTGTGTGTAGAATAGTATGTGTATACACACATGTGTGGATGTACTTTGTGTGCATACACTGCATGTTTTGGATGTCTTCCTTAATGTTTTGAATCGCCTCTTGAAACAGGAGGCTACTTATTTGACTAACTGCCTGGCTAGCAAACCCCATGATCCTCCTCACCACTATGGTTACAGGTATGTGTTGCAATGCCTGTAGATGTGGATGCTAGAGATCTGTATTCAGGTCCTCGTGCTTTCACAGCATACACATTACTGATGATCCAATCCTAAACCATAGTTTTTAATGAAAATAACATTATTGCGGCTTTATCTATGTCCTGCTTATATACCTGAGCAATCCAAGAGCCCCATTTACAGAGTCAAAATGAACAAGTCATATTCGAAAGTGTGAACTACAGCTGAAGAAGACAGCATTTTTGATTTGAAAGCTCTTTCTGTGTACCCTCTTCATCATCCTGGGCTGATCCAATTCTTAAATCCTGATCCTGCCACCATGTACTGCCTCCTCTTGCATTCAGACTTGAAGGAGTGTAGTTATGATGCTGGAAGAGAGCACGCCAGGAGGAACAAGTCATCAAGTTCTGAATTTAGATGGATTGCTTAAAACAAATCTCACCAAAATGAAGCAAAAATATAAACCTTTCATCGTGTCAAGTTACATACCCTGGCAGAGTCTCCAGTGTGCTTTTGATCTGGGGAAACGTGCTCTATCAAAACTCACATGTAGAAATTCTATTCCCTCAACCATCTGAATGTGAGTGTGTTTGGAGCTGGGTTCTCTGGTGAGGGACTAAGGAGAATGAGATCAATAGGATGAATCCTTATAGACAGAGAAAATTAGACAGAAGGATAATTACATGAGGATGGAGGGAGAAGAAGGCTGTCTTCCCACCATAACAAGAGAGAAGAGTCCCAGAAGAAGCTAAGCATGCCAGTACATTAATCTCTGACTCTGGCAAAGTGAAGACACAGGTTTCTATGGTGATAACCACTCAGCACACAGAGCTTCATCATGGCCATTCTAGCAAACTCATAGAATCTACAAATGGTGCCTGGTATGGTGTTTTGAGCTATTGCCATGTACCACGCTTTGTTCTATGTGGTATGCATATATTTAACTTATTTAGTCTTTAGAATAGCTGTAAAGAGTACTATTTATACCTCTGTTGTGTGGGTGAACAGGCTCCAGTATGGACAAGTTAGTTAATGTTATTGAGTAGAATAGCTAGAAACTGGAAGGACTGATTTGTATCTATGGCAGGTTTGAATACAATCTGTGCTGCCTGCAGAACTTCTTTCTTCTCTCCACAGTTGGGATGCTCCTGACTTCCTGCATTCTTTGTTTAAACAAGGTATCACTCTTCTTGTTCATAAGCAGTGTTAGTCATCTTCTGTTTTGTACCTATTATGTGGCTCAGATTAACAATCTCCTTCCTTTTGGGCCAATTTCACTGCATGCCAATCCTTGTTGGCTGATTGACTGTAATTGAGGTTTCTGTCTCACTCTCTGAACTCATGGGATTGGGGAATGTTGCACCTAACACTGTATTCGGAAGTATGGAGGAGTGGTGAGTAGCATACTACAGTGAAAGTGGGATTTGCCAGTCTGTGCTACGAAGCATAAAACCCGCTCTGCTGGATACTAAAAACTCTCTATCATTTTGTGCATCTACAATGCCTCAAAAACATATAACGACATAAAAACTAACCATCCTGAATCTGTTATAACACTCTGCCTCAGGAAGAGAAGTGTGAACCCAGCTCTGCTTCGAAGGCTGTGCTTGAGGCTGTTGACCTGCTGGGCTTGCCCATTTCACTCTGTATTGATAGGGTGGAGGTAGCTAGGGAACACATCCAGGCAGTTGCATTTCTCAACCATCACTCATCTTGTCAATGAAAAAATATTTCTGCTATTCCTTTTGTCAGCGAAGGTTTCCACTTTTTGAAGTGCTTGCTGCATTTGGAGAGGAGAATTCTGGGGAGATCCTTCAAACCTGAACTAGCTGCTCTTTTCATATAAGCTCCTAGTTGGAAACCTTGAAATGATGATTAGCCATATCTAGGCTGTAGATGACCCACCTTTATTGACACCAAAGTGCTACAAAAGACTAGTGTGGGCTGGAGAAATGGCTCAGCTGTTAATAACATTATCTGCTCATCCAGAGAAGCAGAGTTTGATGTCCAGCACCCTCATACCAACAAGGCTCATAATCCTCTGTAACTCCATTCTTGGGAAATCCAAATGCCCTCTTCTGGCTTCTATATGCACAAGGTGTACACACACACACACACACACACACACACACACACACACACACACACACACATGCACACACACGCACGCACGCACGCATGCACGCACGAACACACACACACACATGCACGCAAAACACCCACACCAAAGTAAATAAATAATTTAAAAATAATAAAAAGTACAGCTATACCCAATATTACCAATGAGTTTCCCAAAGTGGCTATACAAATTTACACTCCAAAAATAAATGGAAACTATAGGTGCTCTGATAACATTGCTAATTGGTGCTGTCAGTCTTTGGTGGTGGTGGTGGTAGTGGTGGTGGTGTGTGTATGTGTGTGTGTTTGTGTGTGTGTGTCTGTGTGTCTGTGTATGTCTGTGTGTAGTTATGTGCATGTAAGTGCAGGAAACGAAGGAGGCCACAGGGGCAGTAGGAGTCCCTAGATCTGGAGCCACAGGTAGTGTTGTGAGCCTCCTGAGGTTGGTCCTCTGCTAGAGCAGTACACACTCCTAATAGCTGAACCATCTCTTCAGCCCCAGTCTTCAGTGTTTTAATTGACCTGCTCTTGCAGATTTACAGCTCTGTGCCTCATTTTATTTCCCTGACACTTAATGGGGCTTAGCAGCTTTGTATATATTTACACCCATGTGGTTTTTGTGGAATATCAACACATGTCTTTTTGCCCCTTTTCCTACTGAATTGTCTGTTTTCTGTAGTGACTTGTGGAAACACTGGAGTTTTTCCATTTGTGGGGCAAGAATATGAGTATTTTATCTGATTATAGTCTTTCTGCTTTTGCTGTTCTTCATGATAGTTTATGCAAGAATGGCTCTTCTAGGCCATGTGTTTGGATGCGTAATTCCTACTTGGTGGATTGTTTAGGAAGGAGGAGGAGGAGGTGTGTTCTTAGAGGAGGTGTGTCACTGGGAGGTGGGCTTTGAGTTTTCAAACATCCTTGCCACACCCACCTTTTGCCTGTTCCAACATCACGCCTGCCTGCCTGCCTGCCTGCTGCCTTGCTGCCCACCGTGATGCTCATGGCTTATTTCTATGAAACTGTAATCAAATCCCCGTTAAATCCTCCCTTTTATGTTGCCTTGATCATGGTGTTTCATCACAGAAATAGAACAGTGACTAAGATACCCTTCTTAATTTTAATGTAGTTTATCAATCAGCATTCAATCAACACTGGAACTATGCATCTATCACATCATGTGACCCCAATATAAGATGGGAAATGAGAAAAGATATCATTCTTTAAAAAATTCAAGTACATTCATTTTATTCTACCAAAATTTTCATAATCAGAATTTTTATCAATTTTAGTTTATCTTGTGTTTGTTCCTTTGTTATTTTTATTAATTCTTTGAGAATGTCATACGATCTGTTTTGATTATATTCACCCTCCTCCTCCAACTCTTCCCAGATAAACCTCCTGCCCACCTCACTGTCTGACCTCTTTTAAAAGAAAACACAGCAAATGCCGTTTGTGCTACCCATATCCTCTTGAATATGTCAACTTTCACTGGAGCATGGTAGACCTACCAGAGGCCACAACGCTAAGAAATCTGACTCACCTTCTCCCTGCAGCTATCAGTTACCAAGGACTCCTTAGACAGAGCTGTGATTAAATGCCCCAATTCCCCCTCCACGCTGGAATCTTGTCTTACTTGAGCCTGCACAGGCCTTTTACATGTTCTCTCAAAGTGCAGCTGCCCTACTGTGTTCAGAAAACACCATTTCCTTGTTATCTTCTGATGCCTCTGGCTCTTACACTCTTTTCAACTCCTCTTCTGCAATAGAAGGAGAGGGTGTGATATTAATTGAATAACAAAAGTCTTAAGCTGTAGAAAAATGAAAAATAAGCTCATGTAGGGAAAATAACTTTTTTTAATCATCAGATGTTAGGATTCATAACTAATATAACCAAATTTCCAAGGCATAGTTAAAACAATTCTTTCCAACATACTTGTATTTTTTCTTTGGTTTACATTCTTTTTTTTGAGGTTATAATACAATTGCATCATTCTCCCTTTCCTTTCATCTCTCCAAAACCTCCCATGTATCTCTGCCTCCCATCTTTCAAATCCATGGTCTCTTTTCTCATATATTTATAATGATACATATTTCATAAATAAATTTCAGACACACACATATAAAATACATATTTAAATATAGTTAGCTCAGCTTGAATGTACTTGTATGTATGATTCAGAGTTGACCACATGATGTCAGACAATCAATTGCTGTGCTTTCCCTTGGGAAGAGCGTTTCTCCCACTCTCAGTATTCCTTAGTTTCCTCTAGTTCTTAGAATAAGGTTGAGGCTTCTTGGGCATTGCCTTGATTACTTTAGCTTGTCTATTGTTGTTCTTGTTCTGAAATGCTTGTGTTCTTAATTTTCTATCAGATTCCCTCCTAAAATGATTTCTAACTCTCAAAAGTTGAAATGGAGCCATACAGCTTTTTTGATAAAATTTTCTTCTAAGAAGTCATTTTTTTTCTGATTGCTTTGGACTTGAAACTACCTTTGATGCTCTAAAAGTTTCAGCACTACTATAACTTTTATTTCTTCTTCTGTTCATCAGAAAAAGTAAGATCAAAATTATTGTTGCATCATGATGCCAATGAGTCTGTGCCGAGGGCTTTTAGACAGGAAAGGAAGATTGTTAGGTTCCTAATTGAGTCACAGAATGAGCTTCATTTATGATTTCAGGCAATGCTACTTCACTTCAATGTATGTGCAAGGAGGGATGACAGTACTTGTAAAAACACAGGCTCATTGAAACTTTACTGTCTAGAGATGAAAGAAAATTTCTTTGAAGAGGATTCTTCAGAATTTCTACACAGTAAGAGTCTTTGCTTGATAAAAGATCATTAGCCTACATTATGAAATATTTCAGAATAAATTTTAAATAATGATAACTCACTTTGTTTATTGACAAATGGGATCCAGGAGCCATTGTTTTCGATAATTCTCTTATATAATCAAGCCCGCCTTCTGGTGCCCTGCTCAGAGCCACCTGAGGCCTGGGTATTGAGCACTGGGGAACCCATCCTGGCTGTCCAGCCCACCCAAAGATTGTCAAGGTCCCACCTCCACCCATGGGAAGAGGAGAGCCATCAGAGTATTGGACATGCTTGCAACTATCGGAAGGGAACCTTGAGCTCATACCCACCAGGAGAGGAAGAGACTTCTCTTGTACCAACTGGAAGAAGGGATGGGAAGAAGACAGTATAAAAACGTATTCAACAACAGAAAAACCAATAAGACACCACCAGGGTCTAGGGACTCTACACCAGCAAGACCTAAACATCCCAATGCAGATGAAGCAGAAGAAAATTACCTTAAAAATGACTTCATGAAAATGATAGAGGCCATCAAAGAGGATGAGAAAAAATACCATAAAGAAATGGAAGAAAAAACCAACCAAAAATACATGAAATCAAAAAATTTCTTAAAGAGAGCCAAGAAAAAACAATCAAGCAGATGAAGGAAACAGGTCAAGACATGAAAACTGAAATAGAGACAATTAAACAAAACACAAACTGAAGGAATTCTGGAAATAAAAAAGCTGTGTAAATGACCCGGAACTACAGATGCAAGCATAACCAAAAGAATACAAGAGATGGGAGAGAGAATCTTAGACATTGAAGATACACTAGGAAAAATAGATTCATCAACCAAAGAAAATCTTAAGTCCAACAAATCCCTAACACAAAATATCCAGGAAATACGGGACACCATGAAAAAACCAAACCTAAGAATAATAGATATAGAAAAAGGTGAAGAAACCCACCTCAAAGGGGCAGAAAACATATTCAACTAAATCATAGAAGAAAACTTTCCCAAACTAAAGAAAGACATGCCAATGAAATTATAAGAAGCATACAGAACACCAAATAGAGTGGACTACAAAAGCGTCCATTCACCACATAATAATAAAAAACCCAAAGATACAGAATAAAGGAAGAATATTAAGAGCAGCAAGAGAAAAAGCCAAATAACTTTTAAAGGCAAACCTATCAGAACCACACCTGACTTCTCCATGGAAACTCTGAAAGCTAGAAGGTCCTGGATAGATGTTCTACCAACACTAAGAGACCATGGATCCTAGGCCAGACTACTACACCCAGCAAAGCTTACAATCACAATAGATAGAGAAAGCAAGATATTCCATGACAAAACCAGTTTTAAACAATAAATATCCACAGAAAGTACTAGAAGGAAAATTCCAACCTAAGGAAGTTAACTACACTCACAAAAAAACATAGAAAATAAATAATCTCACTTTACTAACAGCCAAAAGAAAAAGGGGGTGGAAATCCACACAAATCCACTGCTTCCAAAACCAAATCCAAAATAAACAATAATGAACACTCAATGGTCATTAATATCCCTCACTATTAATGGTATTAACACACCTATAAAGAGACACAGGTTAACACAATGCATACAAAAACAGAATGCATCCTTCTTCTGCACACAAGAAACACACCTCAACTTCAAAGAGAGACAGTTCCTCAGAGCTAAAGGTTGGGAAAAGATTTTCCAATCAAATGGACCCAAGAAACAAGCAGGGGTAGCAATCCTAATATCTACCAAATTAGACTTTAAACTAAAATCAGTCAAAAGATATAAATGAGGTCATTTCATATTCCTCACAGGAGAAATCCATCAAGATGAAGTCTCACTTCTGAACATCTAAGTCCCAAACACAAAAGTATCCACATTCATAAAAGAAACATGACTAAAACTCAAATCACACATAAAACCTCACATATTTATAGTTAGAGACTTCAACACTCTACTTTCTTCACAAGACAGGACCACCAGACAGAAATTTAACAAAGAAACAAAGGAACTAATAGAAGTTATGACCCAACTGGGTTTAACAGACATCTATAGAACACTCCTCCCAAACACAAAAGAATATACTGTCTTTTCAGTGCCACATGGTACCTTCTCTAAAATCAACCACATACTTGGAAACATAGAAAATCTCAAAAGGTACAAAAAAATTGGAATAACCTCCTGTATCTTATCAGACCAGCATGCGTTAAAATTAGAATTCAACAACCACACAAATTGCAGAAACCCTACAAGCTCATGGAAATTGAACAATGTGTAATTGCACCATGCCCAGGTCAAGGAAGAAATAAAAAAAGGAAATTAAAGACTTCCTAGGTCAATGAGAATGAAAACACAACATACCCAAACTTATGGGACACTATGAAAGCAGTGCTAAGAGGAAGGTTCTTAGCACTAAGTGCCCACATGAAGAAAGTGGAGAATAGCCATACTAGAAAAATAACAGCACAACTGAAAGCACTAAAACAAAAAGAAGCAAACTCACCTTGGAGGAGTAGATGGCAGGAAATAATCAAATTGAGGGCTAAAATCAGTATCGTAGAAACTAGGAAAACAGTACAAAGAATCAATGTAAAGAAGAGTTGGTTCTTCAAGAAAATCAACAAGATAGACAAACCTTTATCCAAACTTACCAAAAGGTAGAGAGTGAACGTGCAAATTAACAAAATCAGAAATGAAAAGGGGGACATAACAATGGACGCTGAGGAAATCCAGAGAATCGTCAGTTCATACTTTGAAAACCTGAACTCCACAATTTAAAAATCTAAAGGAAATGGACAATTTTTCTGGATAGATATTACCTATCAAAATTAAATCAAGAACAGATAAGCAATTTAAATAGGCCTATAACACCTAATGAAATAGAAGCAGTCATCAAAAGTCTCCCAACCCCCAAAAAGCCTAGGGCCAGATGGTTTCAGTGCAGAATTCTAGCAGAAATTTAAAGAAAACCTAGCATAAATACTCCTCAAAGCATTCCACAAAATTGAAGCAGGAGGGTCATTACCAAACTCTTTTTATGAGGCTTCAATAACCTTTGTACCCAAGCCACACAAAAACACAACTAAGAAAGAGAACTACAGACCAATATCCCTCCTGAACACTGTTGCAAAAATACTCAATTAAATACTGGCAAATCAACTCCAAGAACACATCCACCATGAAAAAGTAGACTTCATCCCAGGGATGAAGGGATGGTTCATCATTTGAAAATTCATTATTGTAATCCTCAATATAAACAAGCTGAGAAACAAAAATCACAGGATCATCTCACTAGATGCTGAGAAATCCTTTGATAAAATCCTATTCTATCATGATAAAAGTCTTGGAGAAATCAGGGATAATAGGAACAAACCTAAAAATAATAAAAGCAATATACAGAAAACCAACAGCCAACATCAAACTAAATGGAGAGAAACTCAAGGGGTTCCTCTAAAATCAGGAACAAGACAAGGCTGTCCACTCTCTCCATACCTCTTCATTATTGTACTTGAAGTTCTATCTAGAGCAATAAGAAAACAAAAGGTGATCAAGGGCATACAAATTAGAAAAGAAGAAATCAAAATATGATAGTTTACATAAGTGACCAAAAAATGCTACCAGGGAACTCCTACAGCTGATAAACACCTTCAGCAAAGTGGCAGGATACAAGAATACCTCCAGAAAATCAGTAGTCTTAATGTCAATACAGACGGTAAATGGGCTGAGAAAGAAATTGGAGAAGCATTACTCTTTACAATTGACACAAACTACATAAAATACCATGGGGTAACTCTAACCAAACAAATGCCACATCTGTATCACAAGAACTTTGAGTCTTTAAAGAAAGAAATTAAAGACGATTCCAAAAAAAATTGAAAAATCTCCCATGCTCTTGGATAGGTAAGAACAGTGTAATAAAATGGCAGTCTTGCCAAAAGCAATCTACAGATTTGATGCAATCCCCATCATTATCCCAGCACAATTCTTCAAAGACAGACCTTGAAAGAACAATTATCAACTTTATATAGAAAAACAAAAGACCCAGGATAGCCAAAACAACACTGTGCAATAAAGGAACTTCAGGAGGCATCACCATCCCTGACTTCAAGCTCTATTATAGTTATAGTCCTGAAAACAGCTTGGTATTGGCACAAAAATAGACAGGTAGAACAATGGAATTGGTTGAGAACCCTGATATGGATTCACACACCTTTGAACACCTGATTTTTGACAAAGAAGCTAAAATTATACAATGGAAAAAAAGAAAGCATCTTCAACACATGGTAGATACTGGTGTGTAGAAGACTGCAGCTGTATCCATATCTATTGACATGCACAAAACTTAAATCCAAATGGATCAAAGACCTCAACATAAATCCAGTCCCATTGAACCTCTTAGAAGAGAACATAGGTGGTACCCTCAAATGAATTGGTATATGAGAATGCTTCCTGAACATAACACCAGTGACACAGACTCTGAGATTGAAAAAATGAGACCTCCCAAAACTGAGAAGCTTCTATAAGGCAAAGGGCACAGCCAACTGCCCACAGATTGGGAAATGTTCTTCACCAACCCTACATCTGACTGACAGAGGGCTGATTTCCAAAACATACAAAGAACTCAAGAAGCTAGTCACCAACAACAAATAAACCAATTAAAAAGTGGGGGTACAGAACTAAATAGAGAATTCTCAATAGAGGAATCTAAAATGACTGAAAGACACATGAGAAAGTGCTCAAAATCCTTGGCCATCAGGGAAATGCAAATCAAAACAACTCTGAGATACCATCTTGCTCCTGTCAGAATAGCTAAAATAAAAAAACACCAGTGATAACTTATGTTGGATAGGATATGGAAAAAGGGGAACACTCCTCCACTGCTGGTAAGAGTGCAAACTCATACAGCCACTTTCTAAATCAGTATGGTAGTTCCTCAGGAAAATGGGAATCAGTCTACCACAAGATCCAGCAAATTCTACTCTTAGGCATATACCTAAAAGAGGAACATTCATACAACGAAGACATCTGTTCAACCATGATCATAGCAGCATTGTTTGTAATAGTCAGAACCTGGAAGCAACCTAGATACTCCTCAACTGAAGAGTAGATAGAAAAAATGTGGCACATTTACACAATGACGTACTCCTCAGTAGAAAAAAAAAGAAAAAAAAACCAATGTAATCTTGAAATTCTAAGACAAATGAAAGGAACTAGAAGAAATCACCCTGAGTGAGATAACCCAGTCACAAAAAGACAAACATGGTATGTACTTACTCATATATGGATTTTAGACATAGAGCAAAGGATTACCACACTAGAATCCATTCCACCCGAGAATCTAGGAAACAAGTAGGAACC
The DNA here is from genome assembly GCF_017639785.1 of Mesocricetus auratus. Lineage (NCBI taxonomy): Eukaryota > Metazoa > Chordata > Mammalia > Rodentia > Cricetidae > Mesocricetus > Mesocricetus auratus. Next base: position 45,183,335 of record NW_024429184.1, on the reverse strand, counting down.
TAAGAGTGACCTACATTGTCTCCTGGAGAAGAGGAAAGAGACAAGATATCCTGAGCTAATTGGGAGCATGGGGGGAGGGGAGAGGGGAGAGGGAGTTAGGAGAAAGAGAAGGGGAGAAGAGAAGGAGAGAGGAGGACATGAGGAGCAGGAAGATAGAGACAGGGGAAGATTAAAGGACAGCAAGAAAAGAGATACCATAATGATGGAGCCATTATAGGTTTAAAGAGAAATCTGACACTAGGGAAATGTCCAGAGATCTACAAGGATGACCCCAACTAACAATCTAAGCAATAGTGGAGAGGCTACAATAAATGCACTTCTCCAATAATAAGATTGATAACTACCTTATATGCTGTCCTAGAGCCTTCATCCAGTTGGAAGCAGAAGCAGAAGCAGACACCCACAGATAAACATTGAGCTGAACTCCTGGAATCCAGTTGCAGAGAGGGAGAAGCGATAAGCAAAGGGTCAAGACCAGGCTGCAGAAACCCAAAGAAACAGCTTACCTAAACAAAGAGGAGCTCATGGAACCCAGACTGATAACTGGGAAACCAGCATAGGACTGTCCCAAACCACCTGCATGTGGATGTCAGGTTTGTGGTCTGGTTAGTTTATGGGGCCTCTGGTAGTGGGTCATTGTTTATCCCTAGTACATGAATGGACTTTGGGAACCCACTCCACAGAGAGAAACTCTCTCAACCCAGAAACATAGGGAAGAATCTAGGTCATGTTCCAAATGATATGACAGACTTTGAAGATCTCCTATGGAAGACCTTACCCTCCCTGTGGAACATAAAACGAATGAGATAGGGGGTTGGTTGGTGACAGGGGAGGAGGCAAGGAAGAGGGAACTGTATTTGACATGTAAAACAAGCTTGTTTCTAATCTAAAACAGGAAAAAGAAAAAGTAACTACTATATTTGTCCTAAATTACTGACCTTCGTTTTAAAATGTTATGAAACATTGAATTGTCTACTGTTCTTGAAAGGCCAGGAATCTTTCCCCAAGAAAACAGACCTTGAGGTGGGTTCAAAACATGTGGTTGTCTTACAGAAGCAAAACTATACAGTCCAAGACAGAAAGACACACACATAACCATGTTTAGTAATTCAAATTGTTAAGGGTAAGTGTTAAAGTGACATACATGACTTATATTCTAACTAAATTGATAAAATTGTAAAAGAAACCAGCCTAGCACTGAAGCTCACTAAAATAGCAGCAGTTTAGGTATGATGTGGCATCAATTTGTTCTGTAATGAGCTCTATATTTAAGCCATCACTCCTCTTGCGTATGCCATAGTCACATTTTTCCTCACAACTGACAGTGAGTTGCTTTAACTAGTTCTTATTTCTTTTTCTCAACTGTGACTTTTTTCTAATTATAGTATCATATTTGATGAACCTAATTTTTTTACATTTTTTACTTTTAATCACTTCATTTAGACATAAAAGTAGGCACAGACCTATTTTCTTTCTCTAGTCTTATTCTCCACAAATATATTCAACTTTTCTCAAAGTATTGTATGCGTTATCCAATTTCACTCTCCTATTATAACAGCTTTTTGAAAGACCTTCTTCAGATACAGCCAAACTGTTATAGGCCCTATACTTGCCTCCCCTTTTGCAGTATGAACTCTAAGAGCAGGCTACCATCATTGCAGCAGCAATGACCATCAAGTATTAGCATTCCATACTCACAACGAGGATACATTTTCTAACTTCTCTCACAGATGCTTTTCTGCTCTGTGTTAACTTTGATCTCTTTTTGCCTTGTTTAAGTTTTCATTTGATTATATTACTAATAGAAACAAGCTTTCGGGGAAGATTACTTACTCTTGCTAGCAACTTTATAAAAATTTTTATCACCTGTGATAAGGAAAATGATGTCCAGAAAAGTTCAGTGGGTCATCTTTATGTGGAAATAAGTGCCAGAAACTGTGGGGACACCAAATCTCGAATTTTGTTTAGCAAATTTCTAAGATTTTCTCCTTCCCACTAAAAAAGCCAATGATAAAGTATTTAATTAGATACTTTATGCATTTAATACTATGTTGCTGGAAAGGAAAAGAAATTAAATATAATTTTTAGGCAAGGTCTCATTACGTAGCCCTGGCTGGCCTTAGATTTACAGAAAGACACTTGCTTCTGCCTTTCAAGTGCTGGGATTAAAAGCATGTGCCAGCACACATGATTTAACAATGCAAATTCAAAAACATTATCCCATCCCTGGGAATCCCTAGCCTATTTAGTAAGCCAGGAATTCTGCATATGAAGAACACCTAAGACATTCCTAACCATGATGATATTAGTCATATTCTAGATATGGGAATAATTTCATGTGTGATGTTGCATGTTTTTTTATATTGCTGTGATAATATATTTGGACCAAAAGATACTTAGCAGAGGTAAGGACTTATTTCTCTTCACATTACAAGCTATCACTAAAGTAATTCAGGCAAGAAGTCAAGCAGGGATGTGAAGACAGAAACACAGGGGAACACTGCTTGCTATCACAGTCACTTGTAAGCTAATGCTTAGCTAACCCTATTATAAAGGCCAGGACCACCTGTCCAAGGAATGGTGCCATTCACAGTGGTCGAGGCCCTCCTCCATCAATTAACAATCAAGACTGCCTCTCACAGACATGCCCAAAGACCAAAGTGACAAAGACAACTAATCAATACTGTCCCTCTTTTTAGGTGATTCTAGACTGTGTAAGATTAACATATGTCAGTGTTAACTAGTATACAATGTTAACTAATATACAAAGTTCATAGGATTTATTTTGATTGAAGTTCAACTTATACAGCACAGTAAATGTATTAAATGATCAAGGTGGAGTCATGTCAGAAAAAATGATTCTTAGAAGAGATATGAGTTGAATAGAATTTGCATTTTCTCTGCTACTGGATTTTTAAGTTTTAAGTTTTACAGTAGATATGCCTAAAAAAGAGTTCATCCATGCCGGGCAGTAGTGGCATACACCTTTAATCCCAGCACTCGGGAGGAAGAGGCAGACGGATCTCTGTGAGTTCAAGGCCGTGCTGGACCAACAGCCTCCAAAACAATACAGAGAAACCCTGTCTCATAAAACCAAAAAAAAAAAAAAAGAGTAAGAGTTCTTCCAAATTTATCAATTTCTTAATTTTATTTTTTGAGATTATAATGTGATTACATATTTTCCCTTTTGTTTTCTTCCTCCAAGCCCAAGAAGAACAGGAATTTGACTGTGAGACTGTTTCTTATGAGGGCCAGAAGCTATACCCGTGAAACCTCACCAGCATGACTGCCAAAACATGACCAGAACAGTACAGAACTCATGAAGTCTCACCAGTATGACATAATATGGTCTCTGATACTTTCCTCTTAGAAGATAGCTTCCTCCAACATTTCCTAAAATCTATGCATATTTATCCTACTTAATTTTAGGATATACTATTAAATATTTTGAATATTTGGGTTTTAAAATATATAACACAATTCTATATTGATTTCTTGGGAATGTCACATCATGAATTCCAATCATACTCAACTCACAGACCCTCTATATCTGCCCCACACCCATGAAGAGTTCCCCCAAAAGAACCTCCCAAAATTAATTAAAAGCAAAGCAAAACAAACAAAAACACCTCACTCCTCCATCTTTCCCATCTTTCCAACATCTTTTAATTAGTCCTAGTGGCACTGGGAGCTGCAGCCTGTCACTCAGTACACCCTTTTGTCTAATCAGCTCCACCCTCAAATGTTCATGGCAATGAGTCATTGGTCTGGTTCAAGGCCTCTGGCAAACCATCATCACTGGACCCTCACTGAAGCTCCTCTTGGATATCCTGCAGCTATCATTCCAGAGGAACGGTTCCTTCACTTGCCCCTGCAGGTCACAGAAGGGGTAGATGTTAGGGTGGGCCAGTCTAAAGTCCAAACTATAAGTCTAGGTGGTAGCTGATCTGCTCAGGCTAGTCACTGGGACAGCCCCCTTCAGGCAAGGGGCGGATCCAGTTCTCCTAGGTCCATGTCACTGGGGCCAGCTCTCCCACATCCACCCATCGAGTAGTGTGGAGTGTGTGTGTGGAGAAGGTCTCCCATCGGGGTCGGGCCAGGTCTCCTGCTGTAGTGCCAGGGCCAGTTATCCTAGGACCAGTGAAAGGTGGGACCAGTTCTTCAAAGACCTCGGGATTTCAACACACATTGTTCCTATGGCCCCCTGTGGTAACATGGGCCATGGAAATTAACACAGACCCCAGATGTAGCAGGACACTTGGAATCAACTTGGACCCAGATGTCAACAGGTCGCCAGGTGGCAATGCAGGTCACTCAGATCAGAATGACCCCAGCAGCATGACCCTTGGGCACCAACATGGACTCAGCGCAGATCCAGGTATCTACATAACCCTCAGTGGAAACAGGAACCGTGGACATCAATCAACTCAGACCCTGCCTCCATTAGGGCCACGGACCCAAGCATGGCCTTTGGCAGCAGCTAGGGCCCAGATGATACCATGGCTCTCTGTGGCAGCACAGCACAAGCCTCACTGAGTAAAGCCATGAATACAGCAAAACATCATTAGGAGTCATTTTATTGTTACCTTTTAAAGACTATTATTTGGTTTTATCCTAGGTCCCTGGGCTCTTGGTCACACAAGCAATGTTGAGTATGGGTTCTATCTCATGGAGTGGGCTTTCAGTTAAATCAGATGTTTCTTGGTTACTCCCACAAGCTTTGTGCTGTCATTGCCCTGGCATATTTTGCAGGCAAGACAGATTGTATATCAAAGGTTTTGTAGCTGGATTGGTGTTTAGTTTTCTCTTTTGGTGGTCTGCAGAGTACCTTCCCATACTAAGACACTAGGACATAGTGGTGAAGGTTTTATGTAGCACCTGCTCAAGCTCTCCCTGTTCAATGATTTGTATAGCTGTTATCATCAGCAATGGCACCTTGCTGTCAGTTTGTGGAGAGCAACCTATAATATTGGCAACAGCCTGAGTTGTTTGGGGACTTATAAAATATGTTATCTTTAGAATTTTGTTTTTGTAGTTTTTCCTAGCCTGAGTACTCTCCCCTCATGTACACACACACACACACACACACACACACACACACACACACACACACACACACATCCCATCTAATGCTTTCTCTAAGGGACAGTAGAGGTGAAGTGATAACTGTCTGTACCATTTTGTTTCACATCAAGAACATGACTTTTCTAGGTTTAACAATTGGAGTGAGGACGTTCACTGCCAGGTTGAGCCCTTTCTCCTGCAACAGAAGCCATTCATTTTAGCTTATGCAGAAGAACCAACAAGCACCAGACATGGGTTGTACCTGACATGCAACTTCACAACTCCTTCTGCCACTGACAAATAGAGAATTTGCCCATGTGTCCTCTTATATACCCTTTCTTTAGTACTTAGTATTTGCTTGAAGCCTTTAAATAATTTAACTCACTTTTTTATTTAGTAATATCATTATCTATAAAGACATCTTAATGTAGCTCTTTCAAATATGAAATAAAGTGACTTGGGAATAGATGGCAGCTCAGATACCATTTTTATTCTTTTGAAATAAATGAGCCCTTATCTGTCCTATTAAAAAATCTCTTCTGCTGGGTGGTGGTGGCACATGTCTTTAAACCCAGCACTCAGAAGGCAGAGACAGGCAGACCTCTGTGGGTTCGAGACCAGCCTCGGCTACAAGAGCTACTTCCATGACATCCTACAAAGCCACAGAGAAACCCTGTCTAGAAAAACCAAAATAAAATCTCGTCTGGAGATATTTTTGTGTAAAAGGCCACAAAGTTGGTCTGACTACAGTCTACATCAAGTTAGTTAAAATTAATTCATCAGATACACAAATGACACCCGATGGAGAGAAATTGTTTTTTTTTCCAAATTTGAAATTTTTGAATATTGTGAAAACTCATCTTAAGAGTGTTATCCTACCTATTAGGAGAGGAAATGTCCTCTCCAAATATGGAAATGGGTGAGGAAAGAAGCTGTAAGCATTTTGATGGATTGATCGGATGGGACAGGTATTCTGGCACTTGGGAGTCACAGAATACTAAGTGTTACACAGCTCAGATGGAAAGGTATCCTGGAGCTAGGGAGCTAAGGACTACCACAGGTCGCAATAAGTGTAGTAGCTTACAGCCAAGCCTCAGGGAAAAACTTCCCCAGTGTATTGGTTCTGCTCCAGCAGGAGAGGGTCTTCCAGCTGGGGATGTTTGCCCAGTGTAGCAGTTTTGCTCCAGCAGGAGAAGGTTTCCCCAGCGAAGTTGCTACAGTTCAGCTCTGATACCAGAAGAGTGGAGAGCAGAGTGTAACAACTCTGCTCTGCCAGGGGAAGGTTTCCCAGGCAAAAGTGTTACAGCCCTGCTCGTTCTGCTCTGCCTAGAGCTGTCTCTGCTCTGCAGCAAAAGAAGGCCTTCACCCAAAGCTCATTGAATGGGTTTATTGGGAGGGAAGAATCCAGGAGAGTGGCTGCCTCTGCCAGAGTGTCAGAGGACAGCTGGGTAGCACGAACAGCCACAAACTGAACAGACACAGGGTTTATATAGGGCTTCTTAGGGGGTGGAGTTTTCCAGGGAGGAGATTGGTCAGATTTCATTCCCTGAGTTTAGATCTTCTGCTCAGGGATTGGTTAGTTTAGTTTTCTGCACAGGGTTAGGGTCAGATTTGGCTCTGATTTCAGGGCCAGGGTGTATTTCTTTCACTGGCTCTGATTTCAGAGACAAAGTGTGTTTCTTTGGCACTGGTTTCAGGGTCAGGGTACATTTCTTTGGTTCTGGTTACAGGGTCAAATTATGTTTCTTTGACTCTTTTCAGGGTGTTTTTCTTTGGCTGGACCCTTTTCCCTACAGAAGCCAGCGATGAAGGATATGTTTTCTTTGTCTGAGTGCATTTGGAGACATCCCAGGAACCCACATACCATAAGGTAGAAAAGTTGGGTGAGTAAAGATGGCTGACATGATACCTGTGGTTGGAGTTGATGGACAGATACTTCCCCATCTGCCAAAGTATCACAAACTTAGCATCTTGATTAATACATGTTTGCTGTGTTCACATTTTTGCATGACTCCAATACTGATCTGGTTGAACCAAAATGAAGGATTTGACAGAGCTGCACTCTTTCTGACGTCTCAAAGGGGGTCTGTTCCTTCTTCTCCAGGCTTGTATGGACTGCTCTTGTTCCTGGGCTCCTTGCTCACTCCTTGGGTTTCAAAGGTAGTGTTACCACCACTCTTAGATCTTTCATTGCTCATCCATCCTTCTGACCACAGGAGAGGAGAGTTCCCTGCTCTAAGAGCACATGTGATGAGACTGGGCTCACCTGGTTCCCATAAGACCCTTGCTGCCTCTCAAGGCCCTGAGCTTCCTCACATCTGGAGTGCCCCCTTTGTTCCATGCACAGGTTTTAGGGTATGAGTTTTGGATATTTTCAGGGACTATTATTCTTCCTGTCACAGGTGGCATGGTTTACCCAGCCTGAGTGAGTCACCGAAAAGTGTTCACCCACTTCAAACTTCCTATCTTCATTTCTGTGAGCATGAAGTTAAGTCCCTGTCTGCATATTTCATCTGCCAGAGAAAGGACAATGGGACTTCTTCCCTGATCTCCCAAGGACTGCTGCACTGTAGCTCCCAGGCAAATGCAGTAAGTCCATTTGGTGAGAGGATGCTTCCTTTTCCTTCCTGGGTTCCCCAACAGAGTGCTCAGGTGAGAGTGAACTTGAGGCTGCTTTTCCTGAAATTGATTATGGGGATGGAAACTTCTAATTTTGATTCCATGTGGAGCAACGCTGTTTTCTGAGTTCCTCCATCACTTTCCCAGAGATGATATAATAAAGTGCCATCAACCAAGTGGCTTAATACAGCAGATGCCCATTCCTTTATGATCCAGGAGACTGGAAGTCTGAAGTCAAGGCCAAGTAGGTAGAGCCTTCTTTGCAGTCTCCAGAAAAAGAGTTCTTCCTTGACTCTTGTCTGGTGCCTCCCATGCTCTTTAACTTGTGACCATATGACTCCAACTTCTGCCATCTTCTTCAGTATGTATTTTTGTGTCTTCTCATAGCTTTATGCTTTCCAGAACACCTGCTATATTGGATTTGAAGTCCATTCAGCTCCAGGATGACTATTTTAATGAAATATACTCTATAATGAAGAAATGTTTCTGAATAAAGTTATTTTAGGGTATGTGTGATTAGGATTTCAAACTTTATTTTCGGGGGGAGCAAAATTTATCCTGTAACATTAATGAAGACTTGTATAATGTTGCACAGTATATTTCATGGAGTTGTTTCTACATTTTCAAGCTTTTAGGCTTCTTCTAGTTTTATAATCATATGAGATTGATGCCTTTCACAATGTTTCCTGATCCAAAACCAGTTATGTCTCTTATGAAAATCATTTTACTGCCCCTCTCCTTTAGAGGCTACCAAATATTTTTAATAAAAGTTTCCGGTTTCAGAGTTCAGGCTCTCTTTTTATTTTTTTAGAATGTCTTTATCTTATATGTCTTGGTGTTTTGTTTGCCTGTATTCTTGTAAAATACTTGGGTGCTAGTGGTTCCTGAGGCCAGAAGGTGTCAGCGGCCCTAGACTTGGATTCAAAGCTAATTGTGAGCTGACATGTGGGTACTGGGAATGAAACCTGGGACCTTTGGAAGAGTAGCCAGTGCTCTTACCTGCTGAGCCATCTGCCCAGCCCCTCCATTAATTGTTTTTAAGACAGGGTTTCACTAGAGTTCTCTAGAGGAACAGAACTAATAGCATGGGAGAGAAGGAGAGGGGGAAGGAGAGTAAGGGAGGGAGGGAAGGAGGAAGGGAGGGAGAAAGAGGGAGAGAGAGAGAGAGAGAGAGAGAAAGAGAGAGAGAGAGAGAGGACTTGTTAAAGGGAATGTATTGACTTGTCATACATGATTGAATAATGGTCAGGTACATGCTGGAGAGGAGTAGAATCAAATTTCCAATCCAGAATGTGAAATGACTCGTCAGTTCCAATCCAACACTGAAAGATAGAAGTTTCTGGAGAATCACTATTGGTGAGTTCACGTTGAAAGGCTGATGAAACTATGCCTGTGGGCAGCAGCAGTGATAGATATAATCACCCAGGAAAGAAAGTATTTTACCTAAACACAGCGGTCCCTTTTTCTCTTCTCCATCCATGCAGTCAGCTTCCTTCAGGTTCCCATGTGTATTCAAAGCAGATCATTTCCCTCTACTCAAAGTCCCAGATACCAATGCCCTCTGAACATGCACCCACAACATACAACAGCCCTTCCACAATCCTACACACCTCTTGTTCAGTCAGTTTGGCAATTAAGAGAGACTAGCTTAAACTTATATAACCCAGGCTAACCTCTAACTTGAGATCCTCTGGGCTCGTCCTAAGTGCTAGGAATACTGGTATACTCCACAAGAAAATCAGCGTTCAGTGCCATTTTCTGATATCTAGAACTTCAACCCCAGGAAACTGATCTGTTTTTCTCAAAAACATTGGTTGGCAAGCTTGTAAGACTTGGTGGGAAGAGCACCATACTCATTTAGTGATGTCTGCAATAGACTTGATGGTAGTGGCAGGAGTGTTTTCTGCTTACCAGGAACTCCTGATACTGAACATTTATTGTCTACTTGGCATTGAACTTTAGACAATATTTGTATACTTCAGAGTACTTTCTTCAATATCATGCATCAAAACCTGTAGGAAAGACAATATGATAAATTTCTTTCACCTACTCAACATTTACTGTGTGTTACAAATGGTAAACTGCTAGCATGTGTTATCTAATTTAATTTCTTCTATAATTTGATATGGAAAATTTTATTGGTAGGTAATATAATTTCAGATTGGCCTAAAAAACATTAAAACTTTCCTAAAGCTATGCTAGTAATTAGGGTGAACCCAGATTTTATAGCAGAATTTTTTCTGATTCCAAAGCTATTTACAAATAAGCTCCTGGATGATGTCCCTTATTCCCAAGGGGCTCTTAATATCTCTTAGTTCTTAGGAGGCATTCTTTGCACCATAAGGGCTATGCACTGGTAACACCTATTATAATGTATACAATTACCATGTGCTCCAATATTTTGATTAGGAAAGACAATATATTTTTTCACTGATAAATCACTCTGTATATTTTGTGAGTCTCTAAGACAGCCCTAGCCAACAACTCAAAAGAGGGTTCCTTGTGTCTAGTGTAGCTGTGTTTGTTCAGTGGTTTTTGGATTTTGGGTTGAGCACAATCAATCCAGATAAGAAAGTTCATTAAAATTATATATATTTGCACACACACACACACACACATCCTACAATTATTTGTGCTTTAGTATGACTCCTTGTGGCCTTTGCAAACATCCTTCTTGTTATTTTCACCACTTCCCTCTTCTTTAGTTACCTCCCCCCACTCTCCTTAAAGAAGCTCCCCTACCCCACAGAAGGTGGAAGGAGGGTAATGGTGAATAAAAGGAAGCAACTCCATTTGCATTTATTATGATTCCCAATAATAAGAGCAATGTTAATAATGTTAATTTAAACCAAACTTTTTGTCTGAAACATTTATTTTCATTGTGGATATTTTGCTGGCATGTATATCTGTGCACAATATGAATTCCTGCTGTCCACAGAGGCTGAAAGACGGTATTGAATCTCCCAGGACTTGAGTTACACTCAATTGTAAGTTGTCATGTGGTGCCGGGAATCAAACCCCTCTGGGATAACATCCAGTGGTAACTGCTAAGCCATCTCTATGCTTCCCTGAACTTTCCCCACTTTACTGAAAACAAAATTTTTACATATTATATCCTGATTATGGTTTCCCTTCCCTTCGCTCTTTCTCTCCCATATGGATCCACTCCCTTTCTCACACTCACAAATAATACAATAAATTATAGTATAATAAGATAAAATAAAAGCTAACACATTAGAATTGGACAAAGCAAACAGAAGGAAAAGAGCCCAAGAGTAGGCACAAGAAATAGACCAACTTGTTCAAAGGCTCAGGAATTCCATAAAAACACTAAACTGGAAGCCATAATATGCATGCAAAGGATTTGTAGGATAAAGAGAAGAAAACATATATAAACGCAATAAAATGAAAATAGTAAGATCAAAATTTAAAAAAAAACAGTAGTGCTATGACATGATACTATGAGAGAAGGAACTGCCGAAGATGCCTTTGAGTTCATGTTCTTCTGATGATCTACAGATATAAGGGCAGACAAATTGCTCTTAAGAATGTTTTTGTTTTCCCAGTGAGATGCCCTTGAAGAAAACTAAATTGTCATTTGCAGGTGGCTATCAATTGGAGATTATTCCTGTGTTAAGAATGGGGATGTGTCTTCTTTTCCTTAGTTCTAGGACCCCCAACTGGTGCAGACCTGTGCGTGCTGCTGAAGCATCTGAGGGTTCATACCTGTTTCAATCATGATGATTTAGAGGGCCCTGTTTTCTTGCTGCCTTCTATCCTCTCTGGCTCTTATACTCTAGGAGGGATTTGATGGAGACAACCTGTTTAGGCCTGAGTGTTCCAATCTCACTCTCTCTGTATAACATCTTGCTCTGCATCTTTGTGTTTGTTTCTGTGTGTTGCAGGAGGAAGTTTCTCTAATGATGGCTGAGCAAGGCATTAGTCTATGACTGTAACAGAATGTCATTAGGAGTCATTTTATTTCTAGCTTGGGTTTTGTTTAGAACAGTAATATTTCATTTTTGCTTAGGTCCCTAAGGGTATTTAGTCTCAGGTTCTTGCTCACCTAAGCAGCTGTGTGAAGTATGGATTCCATCTCATGGAGTAGACTCATAGTCAAATCAGATATTGCTTGGTTACTTCACAAACTGTGCCACTATTACACTAGTATATTTTCCAAGGGGGACACTATTGTAGAGCAAAGGTTTTGTGTCTGGGTTGGTGTTCACATTTTTCCTTTGGTTATATGCAGAGTATATTCCTATATTGAGGACACTAGAATGCAGGGGTGAAGGATCTATATGTGCATTAGTTTGACTTCTCCACATCCATGTGCAGTGAGTTATGTAGGTGTTATTGTTGGCAATGGAGTCTTGCCATAAGTTGGAAGGCTATAGTCTTGCCAACAGGCAAAATTGGAGATTCCCATAGAACTCCTTCATCTAGCAATTCAGTTTAGATGCAACTCCATTCTGGTACTAGAAACTTCAATTGGTAACAAGAGATTACCTATTGGGGCTCTGTCTCCCCAATTATGAGGCTACTTCATTTAGCTCACTTTCACATATATACATATATTTCATAATATATCATATTAGGACATATATATATACATATGTATATATGTATAAAGCTCTACTGTATTGGGATTCAATACTCTTCAAATGGCATTTGATTTTAACTGTCCCTCCCCATATTCCTTCCCTTGTCCTATTCTCCCAGTCTCTCTACTTTTATCTTGTCATTCCACACAACCCCTGCATTTGTCCACACTATCTACACTATTTTCTTTTCAAAGTGAGATCTCTAAGTCCCCTCCAGTCCCTTAGTCTATATATAACTTATGTGATTCTACAGGTTGTAGCTTGGTTATAATTGACTTAACTGCTGATATCTTCATATAAATGAATACATACCATATTTGTCTTTCTAGGTCTGGGATAACTTACTCAGAATGATTTCTTTCTATTTCTGTTCATTTATCTGTAAATTTCATCTTTTTACAGCTGAGTAATACTCTATTGTGTAATGTACCACATTTGCCTTATTCATTTTTCTTTTGGCGGATATCTAGGTTGTTTTCAATTTCAGATGATTATGATGAGAAATATCAACGAGTAGTGTTTGATGATTCTTACTATTTTATTGTTTTGGTGTGTGTGTGTGTGTGTGAGTGTATGTGTGTGTGTGTATGTATGTATGTACGTATGTATGTGTGTGTCTGTTGCCTGTCTTTAACTTGCCTGGAATTATTTATTCCTTGTGTTCTCTTGCATGTAGTTAATCTCTATAGGTTGGAGTTTTCCTTCTAGTGCCTTCTTTACAGATGACTTTTTAAATAAGTAATTTCTTAGAATTTTTAATGGAATATCTTATTTTCTCCTTCTATTGCAGTTGATAGCTTTGCCAGATATAGTATTCTGTGCTGGCATCTGTGGCCTTTTAAAGTCTGTAGGACATCTACTCAGATCCTTCTTGCTTTTTGTCTACAATTAAGAAATCAATTGGTAGTTCAATAGGTCTTCCTGTATATGTTATTTGTTCTTTTTTCCTTGGAGATATTAACATTTTTTCATTGTTTTTTGTACATTTAGTGTTTTGATTATTTTTTATTTTTTAAAACTATCTTTTTTATTTTGCATAACAGTCCCAATATCCCCTCCTTCTCCTCCTTCCCCTCCACCCACTCTCTTCACCTTCCCCCTACGCTAAACCCCATCCACTCCTCAGAGAGGATCTGGCCTCTCATGGGGAAACACAAAGTCTGTCACAACACTTGAGGCAGGACCAAGGTTCTCCACTCTGTATCTAGACTGAGCAAGGTATCCCACCATAGGGAATATGTTCCAAAAAGCCAGTTCAAGCACTAGGAATAATTCTTGTTCCCACTGCCAGTGGCCCCATAAACTGCTCAAGCCACACAACTGTCATTCACATTCAGATAGCCTAGTTTGGTCTTTGCAATGCGCTGTCAGTCCTGAGGCAGTGAGCTCTCATTAGCTAGCACCACCTGATTCTGTGGGTTTCCCCAAAATAGTCTTTGCCCCTTTGCTCATATTGTCACTCCTCCCTCTCTTCAATTGAGCTGTGGATCTGTGGAGGCAGAGCCAGGCAGATCTCTGTGAGTTTGAGATCAGCCTGGTCTACAAGAGCTAGTTCCAGGACAGCCTCCAAAGCCACAGAGAAACCCTGTCTTGAACTCCCCACCCCAAATCTCTTTCTTTGCTTTCCCTCTCTGTCCTTCCCCACACTTGACCATCCCATCCCTCATGTTCTCCCCTCCCTCACTTCCCCTTCCCTTTCACCCACTTCCCTTCCCCTCAATGCTCCCAATTTATTCAGAAGATCTTGTTTATTTCCCCTTCCCAGGAGGATCCATGTATGTCTATCTTAGGATCCTCCTTGTTACCTACTGTCTCTGGGGTTGTAGGCTGTAGGCTGGTGATTCTTTGCTTTATGTCTAATATCCACTTATTAGTGAGTATATATCATGTTTGCCTTTATGGGTCTGGATTACCTCAATTTGGGATTTTTTTCTTCTAGTTCAATCCATTTACTTGTAATTTTCAAGATGTCATTTTTTAAACTGCTGAGTAGTCCTCCATTGTGTAAATGTACCACTTTATTCATTCTTTGTTGAGGGGCACCTAGGTTGTAGCTATTATGAATAAAGCTGCTCTGAAAATTGTTGAGCAAGTGTCCTTGTGGTATTAATTGAGTGTCCTTTGGGTATATGCCCAAGAGTGGTATTGCAGGATCATGAGGTAGATTGATTCCCAATTTTCTGAGAAACCACTATATTAATTTCCAAAGTGACTATACAAGTTTGTACTACCACCAGCAATGGAGGAGTGTTCCCCTTACTCCACATCCTCTCCAGCATAAGTTTTTATTAATGATTTTGATCTTAGCCATTCTGACAGGTGTAAGATGGTATCTCAGAGTTCTTTTGATTTCCATTTCCCTGATGACTAAGGGTATTGAGCAGTTCCTTAAGTGTCTTTCAATCATTTGAGATTCCTCTGCAGAGAATTTTCTGTTTAGATCCGTACCCATTTTTTAAATTGGATTATTTAGTATTTTGATGTCTACATTCTTGAGTTAATTACATATTTTGGAAATCAGTCCTCTGTCAGACGTGGGGTTGGTGAAGTTTTTTTCCTATACTGTAGGCTGCTGTTTTTATCTTATTGACAGTATTCTTTGCATAGTGTCTCAGAAATCTTACATGTTTTGTGCTAGGAGGTTTTTAGCATCATCATTTTCTTTGACTAAGGTATCCATTTCTTCTATCATGTCTTCAATATCTAAGATTCCCTCTTTAATATCTGATATTCTGTTGATGAAACTAACCTGTGAGGTTGAGTTCCTAAATTTTTCATTTCCCTATTTCTCTCAGTTTTGGTTTTCTTTATTACGTCTGTTTTTATTTTTGTGTCTTGAAATGTTTTATTCATGTCTTTCCAGTATTTGTTTCTGCTTTTACAGATTCCTTTTAGGGATTTAGTCTTTAAGTACCTCTATTGTAGTCATAAGGACTATTTTCAGGTCTTGTTCTTGCGCTTAAACTATATTACATTATTCAGAACCTGTCATGATAGGGTTACTGGACTCTGGTAGAGCCATATTGTTTTGTTCTTTATTGTTTGTGTTTTTTTGGCTGGCTTTTAGGCATCTGGGTTTGGGAAGGTTATAATTCTAGGTGCTAATATCTGGTCTTTTCTTTGTGTGTGAGTAATTTTTTTCTTGGTTTCTGATGCCCCTTTTATTAGGAGAATGTGATGGCTTTGTGTTGCTTGGTAGAAAATCCTTTTGAGATCCTGGGAAGTGTGGTCACTGGGGGTTCTAGGTAAAATGTATTTCTAGGTATTGAAATCTGACATTTAAGAATGGGCATGGGCTGGGAGGGATGTCTCGGGGTCCTACAGGGAGTAGGGAAGAAGAAAGTTCAGCCAGTATTAATTTAGTCTCCTGGGACTAAGGAGAGACAGCAAGGAGACCCCCAAAGGAAGTCTGCTTCCTGAACTCTTCAATAAGAATTACATTTAAGCTCAGAGGCCTGGATTGTCATATAGGTTACAGAGAATGCTTTCATATTCTTAGATAATTTTCTCATTTTTATGAACTATGACTTCAGCATTAAATGCTATTTTCTCTTTTGTCAGGACTGAATGAACTAGGACCTCATGTATTGTAAGCAAATGTACTCAATAACTGAGCTATAGCCTAAGTTCTAAGGAATTCTTTTGCCAAGACTACATATGAAGTCATTTGTTTACAATCCCCATGTCTTCTTTCACAATGGGTATACTTGCAAAGTATAAGGAACATTCATAGTTGGCCAATATTTTATGTACTTTGATTATAACATGAGATGTCATTTTATGTTGACCATGTTAAATTAGACTTGTCTTGTCTTAGGATTTGCTGTTATCATAGGAATTAAATTACATAAAATATTTACTTACTTATAGGGCCCAAAGAATATATGTGTGTGTTCTCAAGTTTTTTAAAAAATGTTTTTTATTTAAAAACTTATTTTTCATTTTACATAGCAACCTGAGTTTCCCCTCCCTCCCCTTCCCTTGCCCCCTGTATCCCCTCTTCCTACCCCCAATCCACTCCTTAGAAGTGTTAAGGCTTTCCTTGGGGATGCATATTTTTTACAGGGAATAATAATCCTCCCCCACCTGTGGCAATTTTGGCCAAGTTAGCATTTAATCTAATAAAAGTCCACTTTTGATCTCAGAAATGAAACTTTATGATTGGTGGATCATGCACTCCACTATGAAAATTTCTGAAGAAGTTTGAAGTGGAATCCTGGTATATATCTTCAGAGGTTATAGTGTGGAACCCTCAGAAGAGAGATTTAGGCACCTTGCAAAAGCACCAGCAAATATTGAAAACATTCATAAAGCCAGGTTTGCTCCAAGTGGGCTATTAACTGCTAGACAACAATGTTCTCATTTACAATCTAGAAATAAGTAGGTCATTTAAAGTAGGTTAGAGACAATCAAGATGGGAATGGGGGGTTATGTGAAAAGAATGAGACAGAAGGAACAGTGTTCATCTGTGACCTATGTGACTGACTGAAGATGACTGCAGGGGTGGGGGTTAATTCCTGCTTACCTGAGCACCTTTGAGCAAGCTGTGGGTGGGCATCTCCCCAGAGATGGGCTGTGACTGGGCATCTCCTCAGAGATGGGCTGTGGTGGGCATCTCCCCAAAGATGGGCTTTGTATGTTGCAGGAAGTTGCAGCGTGCATGCAATTAGTGAAGGTGGTAAGATAGCAAACAGTCATGAAGGAAAAAAATTAAATATAATTCACATTTTGAGAAAGAACTATCCAGGAAAAATCTGGGGCATGATCCTTGAATACATGGCAATAAGTGAGAAAGAGGGATATTTAAAGAACAAGGGAAGTGGCTCACAGGGGAGCTTGCACACTTTGAAAAGAACTGCAAGAAACCTTGTTTTCTGGGATGGAATCTGTGACTGTGTAGACTCAGGATCCTATGAAAAATGCCTAAGAATCAGAACCAGGTAATCTGTGGGTGAAGGAGGAAAGGCATTCATTTCATTAAAACCTTGGATATTGTTTACAATGTTTTTATTACTAGTAGAGCTAAAAAAAAATCCATGAGATGACTTAAAATACTATGCTATGATGTTAAAATAGGAATAACCTAGACATATCGTTTGGGCCTACAGAAAACAGAAGTCCGAATTATTATTTATTTTGGGCATTGGGAATTGAACCCAGGCCCAAGGGCATGCTACACATGCACTCAGAATAAACAGCACACATTCCATATTTACATGTTTTTAGATGATTATACATTGTTCTAGATAATTAAAAGAGAAACCGAAGTTCATTTAGGGTCATAAAGTTGTCTGCTTTTTATAAAATAGTGAACATATTTTTTTAGTTAGCAGGATTTTAACAACAGAACAAGACTGAAAGTCACCGGAAACATGCAGGCTTTAGGAAAATTTTGGGGGGTTGATGGTCATTATTCAAACCCTGAGTTCTACCAACCAGAATCTTGATGAATAGGATGTACTTGGGGGACAATATTCATAGTACTGAGACATAAAGGGCAGGGGCTGTCAAGAAACATCATGTTCTTGCATGAAACAAGCATTTTACAGAACCAAAGAAGTCCATTTTTCATCCTGTTCTGATCCTTTCACCCTTACCAAATGGATCCAAATACAGAACATGTATTAACTCTGGGATTCTAAAATAAGCACTGAGTCATCCTATTTCTTCAGGTTCAATCAACTCGACTTCTTAGCTTTCTCTTGAGCCAGGAAGCTTTACAGGCATCCATCATTACTGATTCATTCATTCTTTTGTCTGGGATCTTAAAAGCTCAGCAGGTTCAAAATTGATGACAGCGTTGCAATTGTTTTCAGAAACCATCAAGTTTTTGAGCATCTCTGGGGTGCACAGGGATACACAGGAAAGTGCTGAGAGTGTACTGACTACAAGCGACCTTATATAGCTGAGTACAGAGCCATGGGAGGAAGGCTGGGAAAGATACATGCACGGCTCTGCAGCTTAGGCTCTGTAGCCCGATTATGTGTCTACGTAGTCTTTACCTACAAGCCCCTAAGAGGAGAGTGTTACTGCTCCATTCAAGGCACCTACCTGCCACTAAGGAGAGCTCAAATGCTAACTAGGGTTCAGGACTGCTTGGGATTAGTTGCATGTTCTATAAGGACAGTGCTGGTTCTCTTTTGCCAATTTTGTTGAATTCCAAGACACTCCCACTTGCCCCAATATTTTTAGTCAATCTCTTTATCAATGCAAAATATCCTGATAGGTTCCTTTTTAATTGAGGAAAAGAGATTCTTTTAATTTTTCATTACATACCAACTTCAGTTCCCATTCCTTCCCCTTCTTCTGCCCCCCACCTCCTCCCTTCTCACCTCCATCCACTCTTGAGTGGGGGTAAAGCCTTCCTTGGGGATCAACAAAGGCTGGCTTACCAAGTTGAGGCAGAACAAGCCCCTTCCGACTGCCTCAAGGCTGAGCAAGGTATCCTACCATAGGGAGTAGGCTCCAAAAAGCCCATTCCTGCCCCTGGGATAGGTTCTGGTGCTACGGCCAGCCCTGTCCCTCAGAAGATCAAGTCATATAATTGTCACCCACATTCAGAGGATCTAGTTTGGTCCCATGCAGGTTCCACCAGATGCCAACTCATATCTGTAAATTCCCTCTACTTCAGGTCAACTGTCTCTGTGGTTTTCCCCATCATAATCTTGATCCCCCCACTCCTCCACCCCCCACCCCTGCTTGTTCATATGGTCCCTCCTGCCTCTCTTAAACTGAACTCCAGGATATCAACCAAGTGCTTGGCTGTGGGTCGCTGCAAGGAGATACTTTTTAAAAGATAAATTATTAAATAGGGGTTTATAGTAAGAAGTACATTTCCAGCCCACATTGGGTTTCCAGAGCTCTTCTCTTCACATTGATAACTATTACTGCTATATGAATCTAAATGTATATCCATACTTCAACCCACAGTTCATGTGATTGTTGGCCACTTTTGTTTTACACTTCTGAGGATTTGGTCAAGTATATAATGATGTGTCCTTTGCCATTTTTTATACATTACACTGTCATTTTGCTGCCCTATGATTCTCTTGACTTCCATTGCTTTCACCTCTCTTTTCTTTATCCTTAATCCCATGGTAACCATTAATGGGGGGATGTGGGTGCTGTGGCTATGGGTGTATTTATATATCTTCTTACAGATGTGGGTACATGCATATGTGTGCATGTGTAGGTTAGAGGTCAATTCTGGTTGCCTTAATCAATTGCTTTTCATGTTTTGAGATACTTTTTTTTTCTCTGAACCTGGAGCTCACCACCTGGGAATCCACCTGTCTCCACCTCTCCAAAATTGTGGTTACAGATGGGAACTGTTGTACCTGGCATTTTTATGTTTTTATTTAAGCATCCAAGTATTTATTTGTAAAATAAGATGTTTTAAAGATTAATTATAATAAGGTATGTAAGTCACTCATTATAATACCTGTCAGATACTGACATTAAATAGTCAGAATACTTCCATTCTGCTTTTGTTTTTCAAAAAATAGCTTTTATTAAAATTATTATCTGATAATTTCACATGTGGTTATGGAGCATTCTGATTACTCTTATTAACTACTTCTTATCTCCCGTTCTCCTCTGCCAACATCTCCTTCCCTTCACTCCAAATATTCATGTATTTTTGTTTTGTTTTGTTCTGTGACCCACTGAGCTTAATCTAGCATGTCTATATGATCATGTTTTTGGATTTGTTGGATCCTGTTGGGCTCATCAGTTGCTACCCAACTGAAGACACAATGACTTTCCTTTCATTGAGTCTATCATTAGCCAATAATTCAGCAGGGAGTGGTAGGGTCCCTGGAGCTTCTCCGTGATCTATGATTGACTGATGACAGGCCAAGGCTTATTTAGGCACAGTGCAGGCAAACAGAACTTCAGTAAGTTTGAGAGTACCAAGTCTGTGTCATGCCCAGAAGATGGCTTTTCACAGCCTACCTCCCAGTCTTCTAACTTTTACATTCTCTCTGCTACCCTCTTTTCTGATATTCCCAGAACCTTAGAGGAAAAGTGTAAATGCCCTCTTTAGACTTGAGTACTCAATTGTCATTTATTCTCAGTATCTGGGCCAGATATGAGTCTCTGTACTAACCACCATTTATTGTAAAGGGAACTTCTCCATTTAAGACTGAGAGTAGCATTTGTCTACTCTACTTTTTTAGTTAGCATCTACACATAATATTTTGAAGGCACTGTGTTTACCTAAACAACAGTAATAAATTCCCCCTTAAAGTCAAAGGCTTCTTTAACCATGGATTTTTGACTGAGATTATATACCAGGCATAAATTCCTTCCAGTGGAGAAGTCCAGGAATCCACTCAGAGAATTGTTGGTTAGTTCCCCAACGGTCTTGCCAATATTGCACCAGGGAACATACCATGCTTGGAAGGCTATACTGTTCATGGGTATCTTAGTTAGAGTTTCTCTTGCTGTGATAAAACATGATTACCCAAAACAACTTGGGGAGGAAAGGGTTTATTTCCTCTTACAATTTGTAGTCCATCATGAAGGAAAATCAGGCCAAGAACTCAAGGGACAGACTTGGAATCAGGAACTCAAGAAGCCACCAAGGACTGTTACTTATTGGTTTTCTGGCTCTTAATAGTTTGCTCAACCTGCTTTGCTAAATACCCAAGGACCACCTGCACCCAGATGACACCGCCCATAATGAGCTAGGCCTTTTGTCTTTAGAGTCAGAAGAGAGTGTATTGGATTCTCTGGAACTATAGTTGCAAATGGTTGTGACCTGTCATGTAGTTGTTGAGAATTGACCTTCGGTCTTCTCCAAGAGGAGCAAGTGCTCTTAACCATTGAGTCATCTCTCCAAGTCCGTAACATTTGGTGTCGTCAGCTCTTTGAATACTAGCTATTCAAATATGTAGATAGGATGTTTCATTGTTTCAATCTTCAGTACTCCAATTATCTATGGTGATAAGCATCTTTTTGTATTCTTATTTGCATACTATATATACTTTCTTTGATATGGGGTTTGCTCAGTTCATTTGCTCAAGTTTAATTGGGTACTTTATTTTGTACTGTTGAGTTCTAAGTATTTTCTGTACATATAAGATCCAAGTCTATTTTCAGATGCATGCTTGCTAATATTTTCTCCCAACTTTGTCTTGTCTTTTCATTTTCTACCAATGTCTTTCACAGAACAGAAGTTTTTAATTTCACATTGTGCTTTGTCATTTCCTGTTTTATCTAATATTATTTGGGTATTGTGTATGGAAAAGGTCAGGTAGACCTTTTCCTGGGCTTTCCTTGGGCTTTGCTGTTTAGTTGTTCCTTTTATAACAAGGCCTTACTAGTTATCCCCAGCTGGCCTTATATTCACTGTGAAACCTTAGCTGGTCTGCTACTCACCCAGTGTGCAGTCCTGGCAGACTTGGTAGTTACTGCCTAGCCCTAGGTATTCAGGTACTCACCCACTTCGAAGCCCCACTGGTCTAGTACTCACAGAGGTTGTTCTCCTGTAGTCTCCTGTGTGCTGGAGTTATAAGCACTAACCACTTCACCCAGATCATTTTGCATTTTAAATTTAAATGTAAAAGACTCTCTATCCTTCCCTTGTTTGAATTCCTTTGCATTTAAAAAAATTTTAAAGGATAGCATCCCCCTGTTTGAATTCCTTCCTTTCTATATAAGAAACCGGAGTCTGTTTCTTAAGCCATATTCTGTTCCATTGGTCAATTTATTGATTCTTTCACCAACACTGTACTGTCATAATTAGTGTAGCATTGTCCAATGTTTTAAAATCTGCAAGTGTGGGTCCTTTGAATTTATCTTTGATATTGTGCCAGTCATTCTAGAGCCTTTATAAAAAATAAAATCTATAAAAAATAGATTTAGCTAGTTGTTAGAAAGGAAACACACTTCTTCCATTTTGATAAGGACTGCATTAAATCTATAGAACAGCGGCTCCCCCTTTGATTACAGTACATTATGCCTTTTTGGTTCCTTTTAAGTATATTTCTTCCAGGTAACATTGTGGGGAGAATTATTGCTTTTTTACTCGATTTCACAGTTTTTTTTTTGTTTTTTGTTTTTTGTTTTGGTTTTTCCAGAGAGGGTTTCTCTGTATTGTCTTGGAGGCTGTACTGGAACTCGCTTGGTAGACCAGGCAGGCCTCGAACTCACAGAGATCCACCTGCCTCTGCCTCCCAAGTGCTGGGATTAAAGGCGTGTGCCACCAACGCCCGGCCACAGTTTTTTATATGGGTGCATGGAAATGATTTTATATATAATTCATCTTGGTTAGCACTTTTAAACTTACTATCTGGTTATTTGTTTTTTGTTTGTCCAATTGCTGTTTCTCTCTTTTCTTACCATACTTTGTATTTCTTATGAATGGATTCTACTCCTTTTTACTCCTTTTTCATATATTCTAACAATCAAATCATTGCATGTGAAGTTTTAATGTGGCCAGACCATGGAGAATAGATGACATGTAGCCTGAATGTGTTGGGACAAGTATGTCTTTTATACTTTGAAGGGACTGTAAATGAAAAGTTAAACAAAAAGATCATGTGTCCCAAGAGGCTGAAAGGATTTATTTTATGGACCTTTATAGAAAACAAGCAAGCAAACAACAACAGAAACCTCCAGCTGTAGAATAAATGTACCCAGCTTTTAAAATAAACTTCATTTTACTCTGATGCAGTTCTTTTCCCATAGTCATATGACTTTCTTCTTTTCATAAGATAGGCTTATAAGAACATTGAGTTTAATTTTTGGCTTTTGAGAAGAGGAAGTTGTTATCTTTATTATTTAATTTCTCTTTTGTTAGCTTGTCATCTGTAATTCTTTCTCTTTTATCTTGTGATTGAACTAAGGTGTATTATGTGCAGTGTTAACTAATCAAATTCTACCTTCAAGTGACTTAGATCCTCCACACAACCCATGTTGTGTGTGATCTACCGTATAGCTCTGAGTGTAATCATCACATTCCCGCTGGGTTTCATTTGGATAGCGTCCACTGCTGTGTTTCAATTCACTGTTCTTTCTTCTGTATTGTTTAATCCGAGGCTAATGCCATCTGCAAGTGTCTTCACTTCAAATTTCAGGCAGTAGTGTAGTTTTGAGCCATAAAAGTTTTGCTTGAAATTTCAAAATACTTTCATAGTCTTAATTCACCATTAGGTTTTTGTCTCTGAATTCTAATGCATATGTCATCTATGAGTCTTTTTCCTACTTTAAAAATATTTATTTATGTTATTTTATGTGTATGAGTATTGTGCCTACGTCTATGTCTATTTATCATGTGCCTGCAGTTCCCAGGGGATAAGAAGAAAATAACAGATTCTCCTGGTACTGGAGTTACAGATGGTTGTGAACCACTATGTGGGTGATGGGCATTGAACCCAAGTCCTCTGGAGGAGCAACAAGTTCTCTTAACTGTCTCTAGCCCCTGGTTCTTGGTCATCCAAGCAGTGTTGGGAATGGATTCCATCTCATGAAGGAGGCCTTAAGTCAAATCAGACATTGGTAGGCTCCTCCCACAAGTTCTGTGCCACCATTGCCCTGGCATATTTTCAGGTAGGACAGATTGTAGTTAGAGGTTTTGTGGCTGGGTTTCTGTTTGCTTCTCTTTTGGTATCCTACAGAGTACCTTCCCAAACCAAAGATAGTAGAATATAAGGGCAAGTAGAAAGTAGCACTAGTTCACATTCAATGTATTGTGTAGGTATTGTCCTCAGCAAATGGGACCCTGCTGTCAGTTTGTAGAGACAGTTGGACAATAGAAATGTGAGTTTACATTGTCTTGGAACAGCCTGGGTTGTCTGTGGATTTCCATGGGACCTCTTTGGCCAACAACTCAATTGAATGTAACCCTGTTCTGCCACTGAATGTCTGGCCTGGCTACAAGAGTTGGCCAGTTTGGAATTCCATCTTCCCTATTATTAGAAGACCTCATTTGAATTTCTTTCGGCTATTTTAGGAAGTTTCCACTGCACTAAGTTTCCATACCATCCCTCAATTGCTCTTCAATTCCGCCTCTTCTTGGATTCACTCCCTCAATGCTATCTCCCCTCCCCCTCTCCACCTGACCTTCCTGTTCCCTTCTCCCATCCCTAGTCCACCCATAAAATCTATTCTATTTCCCCTCCCAGGGAGATCTTCAGTCATTTTCAAGTGATTGATTTATCTACTAATTATTAGCCATACATTCTAGCTTCTTTGCATACTTAGAAGTTATTCATCAAGTTGTGGATTTTAGCTTGATTTGTATTAGAGATTTTGGAATATTTCAGAATTACTTTCCTATTGTGTAGCTAAATTACTTGAAAACGATCAAGTGTCTGTCTCCTCTCTCTTTGCCTTCTCTTGCTCTGTTTTTTGCTTCTGGGTTTGTGTTTTCTTTAAAATTTTAATAAGCTGGAACAGGTCACTGTCAAGTTTAGGGCCAGTGATTCCACTCTTCTGTGATGCGATGCCTCAGTGTTCTCTGACAAGGGTCCTGCAAATCTTGAAGTCTTCCATTTGGCTAGAGAGAACAGTCACTGTTCAAGCCCTGTATAAGCACAGGCTCAGTTACTTCTCTTCCTGGGCAGCATTCTTGCTGTGGTATTGGGAACACTGTTTCTTTATTTGTGTGCATTGAGCATCACTCAGCTTGGGGAAAAACTCACAGAACACAAGGTTCTGTCTCCACTGTAGAAATCTGCCCAATGATGTGTCACTGCCTTGGTATCTCCTGACATTCAGTTCTGAGATTCTTCCTGGGGATCCTACCAGGCCTTGCCTTTGTCCTGGAAGCCCTGTCAGGGCAGTAAGATACAGCAATAGTAGGCTCATCTCACATACTAGGAGGACCCCAAGAGGGATTCTTGGGGGAAGTCATGAACTCAAAACTAAATAGAGCAGGACTTCTTAAATTATCCTCTTTATGACCCCCTTTTTGCCTGAAAAAAATTTACATGACCCCAGAGACATAGATACATAAAATTGGTATAAAAGTAATTTTCTAATAGGAAACCATGTATCTAGTTTACAACAATTACTTGTTATACATGTTTTACTGCTTATTAAAGGTCAAAGCAAATAAGATGGTTTTGCTTACTTACTTTGCCATAAAGAATTAAATTTTGGCCAAATGTTTAATACTGCAGGCTATGAAGACGGTGTCTTCAAAGATGTTCTAAGTTAGTCAGTGTTTTGCTTTAAAATTATCAGTGCTGAGAATGCACCTTAAATTCATAGTGTAACACGAGAACCATTCAGTTGGATATTCTTTCTTAATCTCAAACCAAAGTTTAAAAATATTTTCAATGAAACACAAATGAGCAACTCAAACATCTTTTAACATCAAATATTCTAACATGATATAACCCAGAGATGTGCTAGTTTGATACTTAAATTCTGAGGGTATAATGATAGAATGATATTAAAGGTCCTTGCTTTCTACAATTAAATAACTGTGTGCTTTTAAGAGAAGACTATATTCAAGTTAAAGCATTGTACTCACTACCACAGCCTTGAATCTGAGCTGATGTGTTTTGCGTGGTTTTCATTGGCTTGCATGTTATGAGGTCAGGCATAGTGCAAAATGCACATGTTGCTTGCTTGTTCAGAGTCAAAGCAGTAGTGAAGTCAC
Source organism: Mesocricetus auratus (assembly GCF_017639785.1). Classification (NCBI taxonomy): domain Eukaryota; kingdom Metazoa; phylum Chordata; class Mammalia; order Rodentia; family Cricetidae; genus Mesocricetus; species Mesocricetus auratus. The sequence continues at coordinate 45,157,436 of NW_024429184.1, read as the reverse complement.
ATGAAGCAACATGGACAAATGCTGCAAGAAATGCATCACATGTGTTGATTTTAAATTAAGTTTCAATCATTCCATTTTCAGAACACAGTACTTTCACAAAATCCCATACAAGACTTGTGGTGAGCTGTGACCTACAGTTTAAGAAGCAGTGAAATAAGGTATGAATTAATTAAGAACTAAAATAGTAGAAGCTCTTTATACAATAATAATAAGCAAAGGCACAATGGCGTGTGTCAGGTCATTCCTGGTTTTATAGTGCTAGACTGAAGTCTATACAATGGGATAAACTTTATGTATCAGACTGAGAATCTATCTAAATGGTAGATCACATACCACCCTAAATGTGATACCCAGCATCATTAAAAACATGTATATAGTATTACTAAATGAACAGATAAGACAATTTAGTGTAAAGATTAAATATCATGGCTGTGTGATAAAATGGATTAAAATCATGGGTTATCTACTGATTTTCATCATCAACTTGAATAAATGATACTCAAAACCTCCTTTTTAAAAACTTTTATTATTCTTTGTAGATTTCACAGCCATGCATTCTGATCCCACTTATCTCTCCTCACACCCGCCATTGCAACCTCTCCTCGAAATCAAAACCAAATTTAAAAGAAAAACAAAAATCCAAAAAAAACAAAGAAACAAGACAGAACAAAGGCAAACCACCAAACAAACAAACAAACAAACAAACAAAACAAAGCAAAACAAAACAAAACAGAGAAGAATCTTGTCATGGAAGCTGTAGTGTGGTCTGCTGAGTCACACAGTTAACCCTTTAGTCCACTCACACAGTTAACCCTTTAGTCCATTCAAGTTAGCTTGCAAGTGTTCATTGCCTCAAGTCGTTTGGTCTGCCTCAAGGCCCCAGGTTTCTGCTACACCTCCTAAAATGGATTCTCACTGGGCTTCCTTTTGGATATCCTGCTGTTGCCCTGCATCATGGAGATCCTGCTGTTTTGGATCTGTAGGTTTGTCCACTTCCCAGCTCCAACAGTTCATAGGTTCAGTGGATGTTGGGGTTTGGGGGGCAACTCATAGCCCTGGTTATGGTTCTTGGTGGTAGATGGATTGGTCAGTCTGCCAGTTTTCCCTCATTTTCTCTACCCAGATGAGCTCTTCAGCTAGCTCACCCAAAGCAGCCTGCAGCAAGGAGCCAGTCCAGTTCTCTGGCTCTTAGATCCTTAGCACTGTGTCCCTACACTCACACTACCAGGACCAGATCTACTGTTTGGCCCAAGCAAGTTGTAGTGCCTTCTCTCCCAATTTCTGGGTGAGTGGGTGGGGGTCGATTCTCCTGTTCTCATGCCCTCAGAGCTTGCTCACCTATGCCCTGGACAAGAGTGTCTACCCAAACAGGGATCAGAGCGTGCTTTCTCATGCACTGCAGCTGATGAGGGTCAGGAGTAGCTCTCCCACCCTTGTTACCCAGGAGCTAGCTCTTTCTCCTGCTGCAGGAGGCAATGCATGAGGAGGACAGGCATCTTTCTCTCACCCATGCCACCACATGGCAGAGGAGAGGGTCAAAGTCTCCTATTAAATAGATACCATCTTAATGAGTTGGACATCTCAGACAAGACTTTGTGTCTGGTTCTTAGCAGGGTCTGTTCAGTTCTGTAAGGTTGTACACTGACTTAAGTATTTAAAACTTCTCTAACCATTAATAAAACAGATTAGTTCATAGTGTTGACCAAGTGTTTATGCACTTGAGGCATCATGGAGGCCAATTGTCCATGACCTGAACTTCACCCAGAATGACATAAACATGCCAGAACAAATCTATACCCATTAATGAATGGAATTGTTTGCCCCAAGGCTATTCAATCAGTAGGGTCACCTTCTGTTATGGTTGGAATCTCAAATGTCTCTCACAGGCTCATGTGTGTGAACACTCGGTACCACCTGGTGGTGCTGTTTAGGTAGGCCAAGGATACTTCGAAGCAAGAAACATGGCTTTCAGAGATCCCACTGGGAGCAGGCTTTTGAGGATTGTAAACTGGCCAACTTCATGTCAAGTCCTCTGTTTTGTGATCTAGAAAGATGTAAGAAACCTACCCCTATGTCACTACCACAGATTAGGCCCTTGAGTCACAATGCGTTCCCTCCTGTCATGTGCGATGCCCTCTGAACCATGAGCTAAGCTAATCTTCTCACTTAAGTTGCTTCTATCCAGTATTTTACCATAATGAAAATAAAAGCCTAACTCAATATACCTTCACACACAAAGAATAATAATGACATGCTATAAATAAAAGGTGCTGGATCCTGCTCTACTTTTGGCTGTTGGCGTATCATCTGGCAGAGGCAAGTGAGAGAGGTCCCTGATGAGAAATGGGGAGGACACTTCACTGAATTAGTCTGAAATGTGCACCTGCAGTTGTCTGTGAGGATTGAAGGAAGCCAACGCATTGGTAGACACTTAGGAAAGAGCCAAGTTGGATGGGAAAGTTAGTTGAGAGTAGGGGTATTTGAAGGCACAAGTCAGTGAGACTACTGTACAGAACTAGTTTTAAGAGGAGCTACACAAGACGAATTAGAAGGTTCTATAATGACAGTCAGATCATTTGCTCACACGCAATGTCCTATATTACTGGATACAGTGTTGAATAAAAAACTAAACCAAATGCAAATGTTCTCTGCTGGTGTCAAGTCCACTTTCACTAACTATTGGATGAATACCAAAAGATAATAGTTTCAAGGTAACAGTTTGCCAAGAGCACAGGACATCATAACAGCACTCCCTGGTAATGTGGTTTCCTTGATGATGTATGAGTATCCCAGAGATGATACAACACAGGCAGCCTACAGATAGAAGGCTTCAAATATGCTCCATTTCCTGCTGCCAAGGCATCATTAGGTCTCTAGATAGGAAGGGATGAAATGTCTCGTTATTAAGAAAGCATAGCACAATATCAGAACTTGCTCGTTGCTTGAAGTTTTCCTGAATTTTAGAGCTGTATGTGACTCTAAAACTTTGAAAAGTTGAATTGAAAATCAAAGCATCACCTTGATTGCCTGGAGCAGAAAAACTCATGTATTCTTATTAGTTGGAAGTCCCTTTTTATACCAAAGATTATTGGTAAAGCAGCATTTTGCATTTAAGTATTTTGCATTCTAATAGGCTTTAACATTTCTCTAGATAGAAGTAAAATGGTAACCAAGAACACTATCTCTCTAACTATGAAGATTTAAGGAGACCAGAAAAAAAAATTTTTTATATTTTATTTTCCAGTTTAAATTTAGATAAGAAACGAGGTTGCTTCACAAGTCAGTTCCAGGTCCCTCTCCCATTCCCTCCCTCCTCCAGTGCCCTCCCCCCAGCCCCCCCCCCCGTTATCCCCTCTTTCCCCCAGGGAGGGTGAGGCCCTCCATGGGGGTGTCCATAGTCTGTCATTTCATATAGGGCAGGGCCTAGACCCTTCCCCAAGAGTTCAGGGTGAGAGTGCACCTCACATTGTTCTATGGGAGTCCAAAGTCCGTGTGTATACTTGGGATGGGTACTGATCTGCTGCCCAAGGCTCAATAGATTCCCTAGGCCTCCTCACTGACACCCAGATTCAGGGGGTCTTGATCAGTCTCATGCTGGATTCCCAGGCTGATGCCTGGGATTCAAGAGTTAACCTTTGTCTGGTCAGCTGTTTCTGGGGGTTAAACCAGCCCAGTCTTAATCCCTTTGATCATCAGTCCTCCCTCTCTGTTAGCTGAACTCAAGAGACCAGAAAATTTAAAAGGAAAAACAGTGTAGGGTCAGTTTGCAGGACTGTCAACCCCAGAGGGTGCTGCATCCTTGCAAAGAGCTCGCAGAGGCAATATATGCATATATTTTCTGCCTGAAAATATAATTTGAATCACGACGTATTCTCATTTACAAAGGCTTTATATCTCCTTGTCTTTACCCACCCTATTTTGTAAGCAGATCTGAGAGTGCAGAACATAATAGCTTGTGCCTGTCTCACAGACTCCTGAATCGCCTTTGCCTGTGTAAACATCAGAATGTCAGGCATGAAAGGGACAAAGAATGACCTGATGTTTCTCTCAGATATTTCACTATAATGGATACATTATTTTGTGTCAATTTCTGCTGCATGTTCCTCAAATTTTTCTTTCCCCAACTACTTCAAAAACATTACCTAGCACTTACATTCTTAGGAAGCATACGCCAACCCCAACTACCTCTTCAAAACTTACCCACATCTCTCTCTTCTTTTTTCATCACCACCTGCCTAAGCTTCCGACTTTTACTGTTGTTTGGGCTCCATTTCTTCTCACTAGAATGTAAACTCCATGAAAACAAGGGCCATTGTTTAGCTCACTGATAAAATGTAAAGAAATATATCTTGAATAGAAGAATAAATAAGCTAATCATTTTCTTTTGTCTTCCGATATGAAACTCAGTACTTGGGTAAAGTCTTCAAAAATGGTTAATGAAAAAATGTTAACACACGTGTGCTTGGTAGCATGTAGCTACCAAAAGGAACAAAAGAGCATTTCACGGAGATGGAGAAAGAATGCTGAAGGTCTACGCAAGCACTTACTAATGGAGCATAACAAATTATAGGGTTTTAGAAATTCAATTTAGCTCTCGACATGTGCTGTTTCACCACCTGCGTACACAGGAGTCACACCCACACTAGCTCCCTCTGCCAACTCCACCTTTTCCCTCCTCCTCATTAGCCAACACCTAATTACATACTAATTGGCTCAGAGAACACAAGCTTGTTATTGCACTAAAACCACTCAGAGCTCCCCCACAGACAGATTCTCATGCAAACCAAATATAAAAGGAGTTGGCCTCATGCCTGCTTTTCATCAGGACTAAGCAAGATTCTTCTAGGTCCTTCCTGGCCACACAGATAGGCTTTGCTTTCATGCCTCTGTGAAGTAATTTTCTTCAGGGACATATTTTCATAGTGCCAGCCAAATGAACCCAACCACATTTGAGTCTCTCATACACACAACAATTTCAAAAATAAAGGACTTTACAAATGACCTTGATCATTGTATGACTGCTTCATTAGTCAGAGGCAGCCACAGTGGATCAGGAACATTTGCCCACTAAACTTACTACTGTTCCCCCTTTGTGATCTCCAGATGTCAAGATGTTCCCACTATCATTAACTGACTTTATAAATGCGCCAGGAGCATGGACACGTTCTCTCTTTGCTGAAGTTTTTATTTCTTCCAATGAAAGCGTAGCAAACAGTTCCTATCATCACAGCACAACTACATGAGCTGTGGCTAACTACACAGCAGCCATAGGAGTATATTTTGAGATGCAGGTTTCAAAACTGTTAAATTTTTATCAACTAAGTTCTGGTATTGTAATTACTGCTGATTCGTACAGCCACACGGAGGAGGCAACAGAAATAAAGAAAGAACAGAGTGTCCAAACAAGGATCACTCATGGAACAAACTGGCTCCCACACTCCCCTGAAGATGCTTGTCATGCTAACAAACAGAATGCACTGTCAGGGCAGGAATAATTAGGTACAAGGGGAAATAGAAACACCTAAGTTGTGTCTTTCTATCGAAATGAGCCACTGACTAAGGGCAACTTCACACACAAAGAAAATTTGTAATTTGGGAGTGAATCCATGTACAGATTGTTGTTGCTTTGCTTTAAGAGTATGGTTCTGGTGCTGAAGTGTGGATTCCCTTCTTGGAGACATGCAAATTTTTACAATATTGTCCAATCAAACTTCAGGAGAACTCCAACATCTCATATATAATATTGGCTTTATTGTATCCATGAACAACTGTAGTGATGGAAAACCTACTTGCTAATCCCATCTTCTTTAGGATAGTTTTAACTTTGATATAGGCATTTAAATATTATAAATATGACAGTTGACAATTATGTATGTGTAATAGCATTTGATCTTTAAAATACTTATTTTTTCATCTAAAATTCATACTAGAACCCTATATTGTTATTAAGTGAATAAGTAAGCTGCAAAGGATGGTCTATAGCATTTAGTAGAGGGAAGGCCTCAATGACTAGTAATTGAAGAAGTAAATATTTTTGTGGTATTTAACAACAGTGCCAATTTTATGCTGGAAACCTCTTTGTTCAGTAGTTGGCCTTAGTTTTTATGTGTAGACCACAGCATCAGCCTCAGAGTGTGTAAGCTAAGATGGATGTATTAATGGGTATAAACAGTGTAGAACTATTGAGGTCTGAACAACAGGCTTTGATTTAGTCTTCCAAGAAATACTCAAGCCACAGCACACAATAGGGTTCTTATAGGGAATCGCAGACTCTATCTGGACCCAGTAGCCCAGACTCAGGAGGCCCTGCTGCCTGCTCTGGGACTGTGGGTTGTCTCCATCTGTCTTTGCATACATCGCTGTTATAAGCAAGCAATCCTAATTTGAGGCTGGAAAGATGCTCAGAAGTTAAGAGTACTTGCTTTAACAGAGGTCTTAGACTTGGTTCCCAGCACCCACTGGGTGGCTAACCGCCATTGTAACTGCAGTTCCAGAAGATCTAGCATGTCTTCTTCTGACCTCGGGGACACCAGACATAAATGTGGTTCACATACATGTGGGCAGGTAAAACTCTCATCCACATTAAATAAATAAGTCTAAAAGACATCCTAATTCTAATAAACTCTTTAGGAGGAATCTTGGAAATAGATTTTTACGCTTTCCATCCCCTTGCATTCATGAGAGGAACAGGCAAGTCGCATTAGTAGGGAGAGATAAGACCAGAGGCATGGTCAGACTGACTTCCCCGTTAATTCATTCACCAGCTATAGAAGGACTCCCAGAGCGCTGTGATATTGTGGCTGTTCATCCCGATCCTCATTGTTAAAGTTATTCATATCAGAACTGTAACTAACCTAATAAATAAATACAAAGTAAATTGGCAACAAATGGGGCTAAAAGGTAGAGAACCTGGGGAGATGCTGGTCAAAGGACACTTCAGTGGGACAGGAAAGATAAATGAGAGGTCCACTCTGCATCACAGAGCCCATATTCAAAAACACTAGGGTGCCTTGAAAATTGTTTGGGGAGTGGATTTTAATCTCTTGTCATTGTGAAAATAAAGGTAAGTATGTGGGATAATGCATATATTAATTGTGGAAAATTCCTTTACACCATTGCTGTGATTGGTTTAATAAAGAAGCTGACTGACCAATAGCTGAACAGGATAAAATTAGGTGGGGGAACCAAACTGAGAATGCTGGGAGGAAGAAGGGCAAAGTTGGGAGTCACCAGCAGACCCAGAGAGAAGCAAGATGGACATGCTGTGCTGAGAAAAGGTACCAAGCCATGTGGCAAAGCAAAGATAAAACTATGGGTTAATTGTAAATGTAAGAATTAGCTAGCAACAAGCCTGAGATATTGTCTGAACATTTGTAATTAATATTAAGCCTCAGTGTGCTGTTTGGGAACTGCTGATGGGACAGAAACTTCCACCAACAGTTAATGACATTAGTTTAGCCATTCCACAAATATGCCATGTAAAAACTTCAAATACAAAAAATGTATAATATTATTTGCAATTTTTAATTAAAAAGACATTACAAATAACAACAGCAAAAAAAATCTTATAAAGCATCCCCTGCCCTTGAATCAATTTTTTTTCATAAAGATTCAACAATGTAAGGTCAGAAGGAAATTTCCTCAGCTCAACAAAAGCACCTGTATTCATTACACCTTGTTGCTGTAATCAAATGCCCCATCAGATACAGCTTATGGTAGAAGGGGTTCAGTACTGCTCTGACTTTGAGGGTGTGGTCCATCATGAGTGGGGAGGACTGGCAGCATGGAAGTGAAGCTGCTGGCCATACTGGGTCAGCCTGAGTCAGGAAGCAGAGAGATGAATTCTGGGGTCAGCCTTTATTCTCCTTTTAATTCATGTCAGAACCCCAGCACAAAGAAGGGGGCTACCCACTTCAGGGTGACTTGTCCCTCTTGTTAAACCTTTCTAATGCACCCTCATAAGAATAGTTGTTTCCATAGTGATTCTACATCTAGTTACCTTGACAATGAAGATCAACCCTTAACTGAAAACAGCAGTAACTAGTTTTATAACTATGAGTAATATTTTCTCCACAGACAGAACAGAGACAAAAATTCTCATTCCTCTTACTTAAGTTCTGCATTCTAAGCGGAGTTTCTAGCCATTGCAATGAAGAAGAAGGAAAAATATCAAGTTCAGCAACAATGAAGTAGAAACTTTGCCTTCAGAATTCCACCAAAGGATTTGGCAACTAATAAGTTCAGAAATATTACAGGAAATAAAAATCAATCTACAAAAATTGACTGCAGTTTCAGTTGTTAGCAGCTGAAAATCCAAAACTGAAAATTAAGAAAAGATTTATATTTGTAATATATAGTATCTAAAAGAATGAAAACACTTTGTATAAACTTAATGAAAAAAGAACAAAATTTATGTATTAATAAAGCATAGCGTCATGGGAAATGTAAGAATCTAAATGGATGACAATTCCAGATATAACATGATTTGCAGCGTAACGTAAGTGTGTGGAGATAGCTGCGTTCTTCACACTGCTCTATAGATTCAACATGAATCTTGTGAAAATACAAGATAGGACTTTCATAGATATTGACAAGCTGATCCTAAAGTTCATAAGGAAATGCAAACTATCTTTCAAAAGAGGCCAACTATTTTAAAAGAGCAAAAGTCAGAGTTAGAGGATTCACAATTATTACAATTAATATTTGCATACAATTCCATTATTTGAATATACTTCAAACATGAGTCATTAGATATTAAGATTGTTTTTGATTTATTTTTATGTAATATTTTCAAATTTTTGTTTGTATATTTAATATTTTAGAATAAATTTCAAAGATTTTAATTATTGAGGTAGAGGAATATGAATTTTTAGCAGCCTTTTAGACATAGTATCAAATTAACTTTCAATAAAATCTGAAAATATGTTGAGTATGCTTGCCTGCTCTACTAAATCTGAGAACACACCCAACATCATCACATTGTAATGTTTCATAAAATGTACCTCATTATGGCCTACTGTTTTGATTTGTTTTTATGAGTTGAACAAGGATAATATTCACTGTTTGTCAACCATTATTTTTTTTAAAAATCTTAATCTTTTTATTTATCTGCTTCTCAACATGAAAATCTGTTATGGTTTACAAAGTGTTTCTATCATTAACTTGTTATTTTTCTACATTAGAAAATCTCTCTCCTAGAAATTTTCTGGTAAACTTACTTTGGAAAGGAGTAAAGTAGGTTGTGTTTGTTACTTCTCTGGTTGTTGGGACAAAATACATGACAAAAGAAACTCAAAGGAAGAGCAGTTCACTTCGGTTCATAATTTGAGTTTACAGTCCAGGCCGTGATGGCCAGAAATTATGGCAGCAAGATCATGAAGCAGCTGGCCACACTGAGTCAGAGACAGAAGTCTGTTGTTCATTCAGTCTGCTTTCTCCTCTGGTATTTATTCTGGAAGTTCAGCTCAATAGACAGTGTTGACCTCATTCTGGGTTGATCAGCTCACCTAAGTTAAACACTCTGGAAAATCTCCCATTCTGGATATACTGTCAGAAACTCACCTAGTTAATTCTAAAAACCATCATGTCAACAAGGAAGATTTCATAGATAAAATGCTTACTATAGTTAACACAGTTTCTAAAACTTATCTTTTTGTTGTTGACAGTATTAATATAATCAAAATGAGATGAAAACTGTCCAAAGCATGTTTTTTTTTGTCAAGAGACTCTTGACATATAAGAGCAACCCATTGTTGACAGAACTTTCTTTCCTGTCCAGTTTCATTGCCATTTAGTTCCAAATAAACACACAGAGGTGTCTATTAATTATAAACTGCTTGACCGATTGCTCATGTTTCTTATTGGCTAGCTCTCTCTTAATTATTAACCCATATCTATTAATCTACGCAATCTGTGGTCTTCTCTTATAGGAGAATGTCCTCACATCCTACCTTCCAGTAGCTACATGGGGTCTCTCTTGAGACCACTCTCAGCCTCCTTCTACCCAGAATACTCCTAGTCTGGTAGCCCTGCCTATACTCCCTGCCTGGCTACTGGACAGTCAGCATTTGTTCATCAACCAATAAGAGAAACAGCATACAGAAGGACATCCCCCATTGGCCTATGACTCACCCTTTAGCTATCTGGTTGTTTCTTTAAGATATAGAAAAATGGTTCAGTGGTTAAGAACACCAGCTTTTCTTGCAGAGGAGCCAGGTTTGGTCTTCAGCACCTGTATGGCAGCTTACAGTCGTCCATAATCCAGTTGCAGGAGATCTGATTCCCTCTTCTAGACTCTGTGGACACTGTGCAGTATGTTGCATATATACACATCTACTTAAACAACACACACATTTAATATAAATAAACAAAATCTTAAAACAGTCTCAGGTACTCTACTGGATGGTTAATTACAATAGCCCAGAGGGCCCAGGAATTGCAGGTCCTTTATGTAGCAAGCTCTGTGAAATGGAAGTAGGATGTGTGTATTAAAGCAGTGGAATATATCTACAAAGCAAAACACATTAAGAAAACGACCCTTTCTACTGCAGGCAGCAAGCCTTGGGAAGCACAGGACCTCTCAGTGTTCTGGTGCCTTTATTGACAGCATCTCCAGCTCTGGGGGTCCACTTGACTCCTTTCCACTGTCATCCACATGTGAGCCCCTCATTCTTGTGAAATCCTGCCTTCTTATCCACTCTGTGTTTAGCTGTGGATAAAGACTGTGATCTTCAGGGTGAGTAGTTCCTCTAAATCTGTAAACAAAACAAAGGAGACAATAAGAAATATTTAAATTGTTCTTTCAGGTTATTCATCTACTTTTTGTGGTCCTTTGGGTTTTGAATGTGAAATCATTTCCAAGAGGCTGCTTCTGAGCCTGCTGACAGGATGGTAATTTCCAGACCAAAGTCAATGACTGATTTTTGTCATTCTCAAAATGCTAAGATACTACCCAGTGCTTACCTGAAGGAGGGCTCAGGAAATGCTAACAAAATGAGTAAATGAATGATTGAAGCATTTCCCTTTCTCTCTGTCTCTCATCTACAGTAACTGTCACATCTGTGTATTTGTTCATTTCTTAGGAAACATTCTTCCTCTGGAAATTCACTTCCCAGTGTGTCTCAGGATCTCTGACCCCTCAGAAAGCAAGGGTGCATGAAGGTAATGTAAAATTCTCGTCATATACCACTCGGAAAGTGGTACCAGATTGCTTTTGTAACATGCAAAATTGATGACTCTCTAGGACATAATGACAAATACAGTTCATATACTGCAGGTCACTGCTGCTTATTGCCCAGTTCCCAAGCCTCATAAATTAGATTAGATTCTTGCCTCCTTCATGACCCAACCTTCTCAGTCAGAATTGATTATTAAAAACCATGAGCATGGATCATATGTTCTATTATTTTTAATCCTTCACCCCTCAACTGAATGTACTTAAAGACAGGAATCATATTTTATTTACTTCTATTTCCTCAAACTATGATTTTGTTCAGTAAACATTTTCCCATAAATAGATGAGCTAATGAATAAACTAATATAGCAAACTAAACTAGGTTTTCCATGCCTACTTGTTGCTGGGCACTTGGCCCAGACCTTTGGTAACACAGCTTTGATCCAGCCTTTCATCTCCTCTAAGACTGAGATGATATTCCCACATAGGTGTTAATGAGAGTTAGTAATAAAGAATTTGCAAGCTTATTTGAAGCTTTATATGATTAGAAAGAAGATCTGGTCTTGATGAATTCTTGAGATTACTCAGGATGTATACTACAACTTCAAAAGGGGTAAAAGATCCCATAGGAATAAGCAAAGTACTGGAAGCTCAACAACAACAACAAAAAACCAAGAGTTGTAGAATAATGACTGGTGCTTACTTAGATATACAAGAAAATCGTAAGGCGAATATCACGAACCAAGTGAGTCCCAAGCTCTGAGACCTGCTAAGTCTTCCAGTACTGAGTGGAGTCCATGCTGATTATTACACTTTTCAGGACTGTACATCTTCCAGTCCCTGTCATTTACAGATACTGAAGCAGTATTTTGCATACCACACATTTTAATCAAAAGGTGTTTAGGAGGTTGTTCAGAGAGGTCTGATGTGCCCATCATCCTGTATAACTACCATGAATTATTAAAACTAAGAAATTGGATACGGAATTAGCTTCTTCAGTAACCTTATGAAAAATGTTGCTTTCACTAGTAATAATGCCTATTGCTTAGCTTAGCTAACGTATCACCCCCTTTTAATGATCCTTTTGAACTTTTCTTTTCGTAACACCTCATGTATCTCTCTCATAGGTATCTTATTATAATAATCTCTGCATATGGGCTATGAGCTCTTTAATGAAAATCCCATTTGATTAATTCATATTTCTTAATGTAAGTGCAGTGATTGGATCATTGTAGATAATGAACACATTGGGAAAATGAACCATTAAATTAATGCTTCAAGATTAGTGGTGAAAATGTAATATAGACGGAGAGAAAGAGATTTTTTAAGAGGTAGTACCTGTAATACTTGGGAATTGATTGTATGAGGTGAGTTCTGAAAATCAAGGAATGGAGAGAGACAACACTGAGAGGCTATGGTTCATTAGGTACAATGGATAAGATTATTGCTTCTCAAGCATCCTTCCCAGATTTTTGAAATAGCCTACCTCTGCCTATACTTAGTTACTACAGAGAGTTTGACAAGAGTCTAGACCAACAAATGCTTTTTAATGCATATTCGTAATTTTAGAGATTGTCACCTGACCTAAGCTGCCTCAGTGTTCTTTTTGGAGTGCCAATTTAAAATAAAATGAGTTTTTAATCCTTTCTTCTGATTGTGAAATGGAAAAGCTAATCAGAAGATGCTATATTAACAGCTCTCCTATATGACCTATGGGATGAACCTGGCTCTGTGAGAAGCCATTAAGAGGTTCAGTTGAGAAAAGGAAGTCTTCACTGTGAAACCTGAATCCAGCCATGCTTTAGGCCGGGATCTCCAAAAGAGATGGAACATTGAATTGATAAATTACTTCTGCTAGATGTATTTTATGTTGCCAAGTCTTCAAAAACAGTCATAACTGCTGTTTAAGGCTCACCTCATACAAGGAGACACATGCCCTGTGCTACAAATCTTGTTAAGAAACTATGTTTGAGAATTTACCTACTATTATTATTTTGCTAAATGGGCATTATAGCATACTGTCTTCTAAATTTGCATCTATCTCTATAAGTTAGAGCATCTGCATCTCTCAACTATCCTCAAATATATTTCTCTGTATAGTGTGGACTGTGGTTAATGAAGAAACTCACAACTGTCAAAGTGTGGAGAACAAGTGACATTTAGACCCCACCACCTGCCCAAGGCTCAAGGACCATAGGGAGGAGTTTGTGGGAAAATGTAAGAGCCAGAGATTGTGGAGGACAGGTCTAAAGTAGTATTTAACAAGCTCAGATAGTTATGGTTGCCTGCAGATGACCTGTCCCAGATTAAAACAGTCAACATTTTAGTATAGAGTGGGAAGGGACTTATGAGGGTCTGCTCCTTACAGAAGAGTTATGGAGCAATGGTGGCGTCTGGAGGAGTGAGAGTGAGTGGCCTTTCTCCACGGGTGTGATTCTTGGTAGTTTGACCATGCTCCAGTGATGGTTCCATCTTAGAAGTTAATGGACAACAGAAATTGGAGTTGAAGAATTATCAATTAAAATACAGTTTTAAAAGATGAAACAAACAGGGGAGAGCTCTTGGACCCCAGACTGACAGCTAGGAGCCCAGCATGGGACCAATCTAGACCCCCTGAATGTGAGAGTCAATGAGGAGGCCTGGACTACCTATGGGGTCCTGAGCAGTGGATCAGTGTTTATCCCTCGAATATTAACAGACATCGTGTGTCCATAACACAAAGAGGGTTGCTCTCTCTGCCTGTACTCTTAGGGAAGTGCCTGGACACTACCCTGAATGAAATGATAGACTCTATGATTGGCAATAGGGTGGGAGGATGGGGGGGATGGTGGGAAGGTGCGGGAGGAGGGGAGGGGAGGGAACTGGGATTGACATGTAAAACAAGCTATTTAAAATTAAAATTAAAAGAAAAAAATGAGAATGCCAAAAAAAAAAAAAGAGATGAAACAAGCCGGGTGGTGGTGGTGCACGCCTTTAATCCCAGCACTCGGGAGGCAGAGGCAGGCAGATCTCTGTGAGTTCGAGGCTAGGCTGGACCAACAGCCTCTAAAATAATACAGAGAAACCCTGTCTCGTAAAAAAAAAAAAGATGCAACAAACTTGGGGAATAGGGAGGTAGGAAAGGATCTGAGGGGAGTTAAGGGGGAGAACGTGGGGGTGAATGTGATTAAAGCACTATGAAATTATCAATTGTTTTTTAATGGTAAAGTTCTACTTAGAGTATGGGCCACAGGTTGTGAGTGTTCAGGCAAGGCATGGGAGGGGAGGGTCACATGAAGATGTGAAAGTGGCCACTGAGGCTGACTGCATTCTAGTTATACCTTCTTTGAGTTGAAGTAATGAAGAGGAAATCCTCCAAGCTTTTCCTTCAGGCTAAGCCAGTAAAAGGGGTGAAATTTTCAAAAGATAAAGACAATGAACCAAAGCAATTCACATTTGTGAATTTCAAGGGCAAAGTACTTATTGCTTTTGTGATGAACCTGCTTGATGGGTTCAGATTTGGGGGAAGACCCATGAAAAGTTAGGTCAGAAGGAGTCATGGCTCTCAGGATGGTGCATCACTTCGGAAATTCAGATCCTACCTACACATCTAGCAGGTATCAAAAGACTGTGGATAACATGATTCTGTCATCACAGATAATTCAGAGATTATCCTCTTCTGCAGAAAACTCGGAGACAGCAGTAATGAGCAATGCTTGGAGTCAATATGGTGAGAAATTTTTCACACGTCATATGCATTTTCATGACAGGTCATCAGACAACCTGGGTTCAACCCTTGGAAACTATATGATGAGAGGAGAGCACAGTTCTGATAAATTGTCCAACACACACACACACACACACACACACACACACACACACACTGGAAACCCAGACATAAATCCACATGTATGCATGCACACAGGTCAGAAAACAAAAAAACAAAAAATGTAAAAGACAGTGCAATTGAAAAACCCTGTCATTCTCTTTTAAATGTATTTACATTAGTAAGACTTATTCATGCATTTTTATTTATCTGATTTCTCTGGTTTAGAATTTTTATTCATCATTAGTTTTTGTCATTCATTTCTTCTTAAATTTTATTTGACAAAACAAATTCCTGTTATTACTTCATTTCACTTTATTAATTTTGGATAACATAACCTATCATTACTTACTTTTGGTATTTATCCTTAAT
Organism: Mesocricetus auratus; assembly: GCF_017639785.1. Taxonomy (NCBI): domain Eukaryota; kingdom Metazoa; phylum Chordata; class Mammalia; order Rodentia; family Cricetidae; genus Mesocricetus; species Mesocricetus auratus. The sequence goes on along the minus strand of NW_024429184.1, from coordinate 45,142,086 downwards.
CAATGAGATATATGATGTGAAAGTGAACTCAAATGACAAGAACATAGTTTACTCAAATGTAGCCCCTAATTTTTTTGTTAATTGAAAATAGATTTTTTCATACACTATATTATGATTATAGTTCACCCTTTCTATATACTCTCCAGTTCCTCTCTACATCTCATCCCATATGAATCTACCCGCATCTATCTTTAGAAAACAAACAGACTTCTAAGGGATAATAATAAAATAAAATATAAAATAGAACAAAAACAAATCAGAATAGGACAAAACAAATAAACAGAAAGAAAAGAGCCTTAGAAGAAACACATATAGACATAGTAATACACTCATTCCCTTATTCAGGAATACAAAAAATAAATAAAAATACAAAACTGAAAGTTGTACTGTATACATAAACCTGTAGGGTAAAAATGGATAAATTGATAGATAAATAAAATCCTGACATTACATTATGAGATAAAGAACCTCCAAAAAAGGCTGTTGAGTTAGTTTTAAGTTGGCCATCTACTGCTGGCCAACCAGCCTACCCTTGGCAGTAAATTACCCTTGGAGAAAACTAATCTTTCATTTGCAAGTATTTGTCAGTTGGAAATTGCTTCCAGAATAGGGTTGGGGTCATGTGTCATGGCTGTCAGTGCTGGGACCCCAGATGGGGGTAGACCCATACAGGCTTTCTGGATACTGCCAGCCTTTTAGCATCATTTGCTGAAGATAGAGTCTTTTTTCTAGTATGTATTTCTCATTTCTTCATAAAAAAATCAGGTGTCCATTGGTTTGCGGATTTATGTCTGGGTCTCCAGTTCAATTCCATTGATCAGGGTGTCCGTTTTTGTGCCAGTACAATGCATTTCTATTACTACAGCTTTGTGCTACAACTTGAAATTGGTAGTAATGATAACTACAGCAGCTCTTTTATTATTCAGGATTATAGCTATTCTGGGTGTTGTGTGTGTGTGTGTGTGTGTGTGTGTGTGTGTGTGCGTGTGTGTGTGTGTGTGTGTGTGTCTGCGTGTGCATGAAGCTGAAAATTGTCCATTTAAAATCTGTAAAGAATTCTGTTGGAATTTTGAAGGCAATGCATTTAATCTGTAGATTGATTTTGGGAGGGTGGCCATTTTTCTTACATTGTGGATCCTACTGATCCATGAGCATGGGGTATCTTTCCAACTTCTGTTGTCCTCTTCAGTTCCTTTCTTCAGGGTCTTGAAATTTTTATCACGCAAGTCTTTCTTTTGCTTAGCTAGAGTCACCCCCAAGATATTTTATATTTTTGAAGTTTCTATGAAAGATGTGTCCTGATTTATTTCTCAGAACTTTTGCCATTTGTATATAGGAGTGTTACTGACTTTTATGAGTTCACTTTGACCCAGCTACTTTGCTGAATGTGTTTGTCAGCTGTAGGTGTTTACTGGAAGAAATTGTTTGGCCTCTTATATGTTTGGCCTCTTATATCATCTAAAAGTAAAGATAGCTTGGCTTCTTCATATTTTTATTTTAAACACTTATAGAAGGCCATCTCCCATCATCTATGTTCATAAGGAAAACTGGTCTGCAGTTCTCTAATATTTTTAACTCTGATCACCAGTCCTACCATATTACAAATTACTTTATGCATTAGGATTCCAACAACCTTGTAATTATGTTTTCATATTAAAATATACTTTTTCTGTTCATAATCAATTCTTACGTAGATTTCTTTGGAAAGAATTATTTGTTGTAGTACCTTTCATCACTCTCCTGGGTCCTCCCTCTTTCTTTTTTCTTTCAATCCCATAGGTTCTCAGTCAACCAAACTCTAGAAGTATGTTTGTTAAAAAAGCTTCATTCCTTCCCTGTGTTTCCATGATGACTAAGCAGGAATGAGAGCCATATGTTGTCATCTATTTTCTCTTAGTACTGTAAAGATGTTATCATAATGTCTCCTGGTTTCTTTTACTCTTGTTGAAAGCTCTTTCTTCCCTTAATTTCTTCTGAGTGAGTAATATGCTTCTTATTTATTAGTCTTTCTTTTCTTGGGGTATTTTTAAAGCTCTCCTAAGAAGAGGAATCATTTGATTCAGATTTCTATGAATTTTCATATTCTCAGTTGCTTTGTCAACTGATTTGTGAGTTTCACCCAAATCTGGGAAACACGTGACATTTACCCACAAATGTTATTGTTATGCTTTTATAGATAAAGTGTGATGTAAATCCTGACTTCTCTCTGTTGTCAAAGGTTCATCTTGTTCATCTCTTCAGTCTCCCATCAGCAATGTCAACACAGAGCTCAGTGTACCCACCCTATTTTATGTTTTGGCAGTACTTTGTGTTGTTATGACTTGACCTTACCACCCTGACCTGATTCACATATTTCAAGCATGATTCAGGCCACCATTGCTCTGATCTACATCTGACCCCAACTGTTACACTGGGGTCCATGAACTTCCACTTGCTCAGATCAGCTATTTCTGTGGGTTTCTACGGCTGGACGTAAAGACATATACGTACGTAGGCGGAACTACGTCACTAGCCAGGCCCACTTTTGGGCATGGCTAGGGGGCGTTACGGGGGGGAAGGCATAAAAGACAGCGCACAGGAAGTCTCGCTCTTCCCCCCCCCCACTCCCCCGCAGTTCGGCTTCCGGTTCGAGCGGAAAACTGCTTGTCTCATCTGGGTTACTTGTTTGGTATCTTGTGAGTAATTTCTACAATAAATACTTAGTTTTACTTCCAGTAAGTGTCGCTTATCGTTACAGTGTCCTTTGAAGCCTACAGGTTTCCCCAGCATGGTCTTCACCCCTTTGCTCACCACTCCTTCCTCTCTGCAACTGGATTCCAGGAGTTTTGCTAAGTGCTTGGCTGTGAATCTCTGCTTCTGCTTCCATCAGCTACTGGATGAAGACTCTAGGATGGCATATAAGGTAGTCATCAATCTCATTATAGGGGACGGACATTTAAAGTAGCCTCTCCACTATTGCTTAGATTCTTAGTAGGGGTCATCCTAGTGGATCCCTAGGCATTTCCCTAGTTCTAGATGTCTCTTTAAACCTATAATGACTCCCCCTATTAAGGTATCTCTTTTCTTGTTCTTCTTCTCTATTTACTGGAAGGAAGTATTTTCATTTTATCTTGAGAATGATGTTATGACAAGTTCTCAGTTGTTCTTCAATCCAGTTTTCAGGGTAACAGCCAGCTCAAGAGGCAAATCTTTATTTAAAAATGAGTCTAATATCATTCTCCACCGCTGGACCCTACCAATATGAATTCAGTAATTTATTAAAGATTCTTTCTCCAAAATTTCACCTTAGAGAGAAGTGTTTCTTGAGTTCTGTGTCACTAGCAGAATTGTTTAAAATGTCAACTTATAATTTCAAATCCAGCTTTACCTACCTGAGAACTTAACAGCCCGGGTCCTTTAAGCATTTTCCAGGCAATTTCTTTTTGTTTGGCTTTGCTTTGCTTCTGCAGGCAGTGTTTCATGTAGTTCAGGCAGGTCTTGAGCTCCTCATGCAGCTGAGAATGACCTTGAACTCCTGATCTTACTCTCTCTAGTGCTAGAATTCTGTAAAATCAAAGATTTATAGGTACTGGCATGTATGTATGTATGCATGCAAATTCCTGCCATTTAATTTAATGCCTCATGTGTGCTATGTTTCTTTACATGTATCATTTTTGTTTGTTTGTGGGACTTTTCTATGTATGTGTGTCTCAAGTGCATAAATCTAGGCATAAATCATATTAGAGTCAAGAGATCTTGAAACCTGCTATATTTAACCTATAGCTTCAACAAGCTCCCTCCCTGAACTATGGACTGAAACTTATTCAAGGTTTAAACAATGAAAGTCAAGTATTTGATTATATATCAAGCTAGAATCTCTCAAAATGTGTAGTATATTCCTTATATCCATCTCTTCATTTTGGGTTATTTACAGGTAAAATAATACCTGCAACAAAACTCAGTTTCTCTATTAAAGGTATTCACCTTGAAAATATGTTGAATACAAGCTTATTTAATCTGCTATCTTCATATTCGAGCAAAAATTACTACAATAGTCCCAGTATAGAGGTGTTATTGTAACTAATAACAATGGTCTCCCATCGCATCTGCTCTTTCCAAGGGCAGAGAGCACTAATCAAAAAGTAGACATCAACATCCCTAGACAAATCAAAACAACTCTGAGATACCATCTTACTCCTGTCAGAATGGCTAAACTCAAAAATCTTCTCTTATGTTGGAGAGGATGTGGAGAAAGTGCCGACTCGTACAGCCACTTTGGAAATCAATATAGAGATTCCTCAGGAAAATGGGAATCAGTCTATAACAAGACCCAGCAATTTCACTCTTAGGCATATACCCAAAATATGCACATTCATACAAGGATGTCTGTTCCACAATGTTCATAGCAGCATTATTTGTAATAGCCAGAACCTGGAAGCAACCTCGAAGCCCCTCAACTGAAGAATGGATAGAGAAATTGTGGTACATTTACACAGTGGAGTACTATTCAGCAGAAAAAAAAACCAATGGAATCTTGAAATATGCAGGCAAATGGATGACACTAGAAGAAACCACCCTTAGTGAGGTAACCTAGTCACAAAAAGAGAAACATGGTATATACTCACTCATTTATGGATTTTAGACATGAATCAGGGGAGTGCCAGCCTACAGTCCCACAGCCAGAGAGTCTGGGAAACAGAACCTTCATCTAGAGACAGACACCAACAGCTAAACACTGAACTGAATTCCTGGAATACAGTGTCAGAAAGGGAGAAATGATGAGCAAAGGAGTTAAGACTGGGCTGGTTTAACCCACAGAAACAGTTGACCTGAACAAGGGGGAGCTCTTGGTCCCCAGATTGATGGCTGTGTGGAAAGCATGGGACTGGTTCAGACCACCTGAATGCGGGTGTCAGTTAGGAGGCCTAGGTAATTTATAGGGCATTGGGTAGTATTTATCACTGGAGTACAAATAGACTTTGAATGCCTATTCCACAATGAGGGATGCTCTCTCAGCCTGGACTCTTGGGAGAGGGCCTAGGCCCTGCCCTGGATGAAATGACAGACTCTGGAGATTCACTTTGGAGGGCCTCACTCTCCCTGAGGATCAAAGTGGAGACTGGGTGGGGGACTTGGTAACCTGGTGGGGAGGGCAGGGGAGGAGGGGAGGGTGAGGGAGTTGGGATTGACATGTGAAACAAGCTTGTTTCTAATTTAAGTAAAAAAAAAGAAATATTTAAAAAACTACAACAAAAAGTAGACATATAATAGCCCCAAAGGAAGGTAGGAGATATGTTTTTGTAACTGAAACCAAGAATTTAAACACCATGTAGTGCCATTTATTAACTAGAATCGGGAGGAAAATCAATTTGATATGGTCACTGTTCTTAGCTGTTGGTGACTTTGTTTCTCTGATTGGTTTGCTCTAAATGAGTCCAGAAAGAACACTGGAATCAAGGTGGTAAATTTCCATATTATGTTGAAGACAGAATTGTAATCTTCTAGTAATTAGTAAAAATTCTATGAAAAACTGGAAGAAATAATAAAGATTCTGTGTACTGTGTCCTAGGAAAGAAAGTCATGACAAATGGCAGATGTATTTTTTATTATATACCAGGCTTCCTTAGACCTTGGGCACACATCAATTTATGTAATCTCTATAACGTCCTAGGAATTAGAAGCCATTGTCATATGAAACAAATACAAATTAAATTATGTGATCAACTATAGTCTAGACAGGGATTCAAACTCTGGCTCTTTGGCTCCAGAGTATAGTCTCTGTTGAGATAAGTCTTGTTTAGATAACATAAAAGACATCATTGAAACAGGAAAATATATAACAGAGTTGACTAAAATTATAAAATATATTTATCAAAAGATTGCACCAGAGAGTGAACTTTTTATGTATTATTTCAGTGTTTTATTTCAATTTAATTGAGGTAAATATTTTCCTCACTCCCCTTCCCTCCTCCCCTATCCTCCTTCACCCCTCCTTCTTTCCCTTATGCTCCCAATTTCCTCAGGAGATCTTGCTTTTTCCCCTTCCTAGATGGTTCCATGTACGGCTCTCTTATAGTCCTCTTTGTTATCTAGGTTCTCTGTGGTTGTGGCCTATCGGATGGTTGTCCTTTCTTTTATGTCTAATATCCACTTATGAGTGAGGATATATTATATTTGTCTTTCTGGGTTTGGGTTACCTTGAAAGTGAAAAAATTGTATAAATATAAAGAACTATATAAAGAGTTATATAAAGAACTCTCATTAAGTCAGGAAAAAGACAAACCTAAGACCTCATGGAATTATGGGATCTTAAATAGAAATTCTATAAAAGAGGGCATGCAAATGGACAATAAATAATGCAAATTTCTTTGAGTATCAGAAAATTTAAATAAAAGTTATAATGGGAAGCTACTATGCACTAGCTAGAAGCATTAATGTTGACAACATTGAGGCATCAAGTGTTGACAAGACTATCAAGCAAATGCAATTACTGTAGCCTGTTACATTTCATAAGCTATGTATTTAGATTTCTCTCTTTACTTATGGAGGAAATAAAAAGAACATATATCTTACCTTTGGTTCATTTGATAGGCTAAATCAGAAAAGGAGGTAGAAAGAGTATAAAATCCAGAGGCAGTGAGTTCAAGAAAACTGAATTTTTAAGACACAACAGGACTAATATACATATGAGTTCACAGAGACTGTACAATATGTGCAAGGCCTGCACAAGTCCAAGCCAAACAGAATCCCAGTATGGAGAAGGGGAAGTGGGCAATAAGTGCTATCCCTAAACCAGAAGCCATTTTAAAACAGAGAAATAACATGAATCTGTATGGGGGTATGGTTGTGGGGAAGACTTAGGAAAAGGTGGGAGAGAGAAAACAATATGATCAAAATGTAGTGTATGAAAAAAATTTAAGTTTAAGTTTTTAAAAGAACTACAATGAAGACAAGGTTCTTCAAATTGAGTTTGGGTGGTTCTATCCCAGAAGTACTTCATACATACTTAGTGAAGTACTGCACTCAAATAGCCTGTCCTGTATAACTGGGTTTTTCAGATGGTAAGATTACAAGATTGTACCCAATGGGTCTTCTTAATTTAAGAAACAATGGCCAGAATGACACATGAGTCACATAAGAAATTAAATGACAGATAAAGTAAACAACCATGCCGTTAGAAGGGATGAAGTTTCCCCCATCAATAGAGCAGTTTTAGAGACCCATAGTTCCTGTTGCAAAGAAGTTGGGCCAAGTGACTAATAATGACAATATTAACAAAGTTGATCAGAATTATGCAAAACCAGACACATGCAAAGACTGAAAGAAACTATGGATGAAGGTAGGGAATGGGGTGGTGTGGGGGATAAATGACATATATATATTTTCACTTATACAAATAAGAAACAAATTATTGAGCAGAATATAGAACCAAATACTGTTTATAATATTGTAGCTTGTAGGATTTATTTGACTTTGATTCATGTTTCATCATTTTGTTTCTGTAGCAACTGGGATAGAGCCTCAGTCTGTTTTCATACCTTGTACTTGTCTGACCTTATTATGAATCAAATTTCTAACCTTGCCTTCTAACCTGGTATATCCTTTGCTTTTATTGTTCTGGTCTTTTCATGACCTCCTTACAGTACAAATTCTTGATAAAATGCCTTAAGAAGAAAGCAGCACTGCAGACAAATTCCCTCTACTCTTAGACAATAGGAACAAGCTATCTGAAATGCTTCATGGTGGTGTCTCTGACTCGTCAGCTTGAAAATAGAGACATTGTTGTGGTTTGAGAGAAAATGGCATCCGTAGGCTCATAGGGAACAATACTATAAGTCTTGTTGGTAGAAATATGTCACTGGGCATTGACTTGGATAGTTTAGAAGTTTAAGCCAGGCCTAGTGTCTTTTTCTCTCTTCCTGCTGCCTGGCTATCTGGATAAACTACTGGCTGCTGTTCCAACACCCTATCTGCCTGCATGCTGCCATGCTTCCTGTTAACGATAACATTGTACTAAACATATGAACTGTAAGCCAGTCCCAATTAAATATTTCCCGTGGTTGCTGTAGTCATGGTGTCTCTTTGCAATGTGAGTTTTCTGGCCCAGCAGGTCCCATCACCCTTCTCTGCCCCAAATGAACATGCAGACACTATATTAGTTATGAAACTGTTGACTGTTGACTAGTATTTCTTACTGTCTAGCTCTGTCTTAATTTTTAACTCATAACTACTAATCCATGTATTTCCACATGGTCTTATCTTTCCAGAGAAAGAGTCCAGACCTGTTACTCCTCTTGAGTCCTATGTGGTGACTGACTCAGCATCTCCACAGAGAAGTGAGCAGTTTCCTGATTGTCCCCTGCTTATATCCTGATTCTGCTCATTTATAACACATGATTCCTCTCTGCCTACACTTCCCAGACTTCTCCTTGTCTCCTAGTCCTACCTATCATTCTGCTTGGCCAGTCAGTGTTTTATTCAGAAACTAGTAAGACAAACATATACATAGAAGAACATTCCCCATAATCTCTTCACAGCAATAACTCCCTATCTAAGATAAGCATAGTTACTATAATAATAAATTCTTTAAAGTTTTTAAATTACATCAAATAGTTCTTCATTCCAGAGATTTTTCACTTTGTTTCATTCTAGCTAGGCACTTTCCCAAAGCAGAAAGAACATCAGGGGGACTAAAAGAATATATTTGCCTTCTCTCAAAAACTATTATAACTCTCACAAATATTGGCATTTGTATCTAAAATACAACCATCGTTTTATCAAGCAACGGTAGTGATTTAAATGAGTATGTCTCCCACGAGCTACTATATTTAAATGTTTGGTAGCTGTTGGTGGAACTGTTTGGGAAGGACTGGGAGGTATGATCTTGTTGGAGGAGATGTATCACTGGGGCAGGCATTGAGGTTTCCAAAATCCAGGCCATTCCTAGTCAGTTCTCCCTGCCTGCTTGTGGATAAAGATTTAAGCTCAAAGCAACTGTTTCAGTACCATACATGCCTGCCTGATCATCCCTGCTGTGGTACTCAGACTCTTACCCTCTGGAACTTTGAACCTCAAACATTTTTTTTTATAAGTTACCCTGGCCATTGTCTTACCACAGCAAAATAAAAGTAACTAAGACAAGAACAGATAGTTTTAACTGACATATCTATGTTTTCCCACAGTCATTCGTCTGATATAAGAACTCTCATTTGCTATACTATTCTAATACACAACTGCTTTCTTAAACATTACCAGTTTGCATGATTTCCCTGATTATTATGCCCCCCCCAAATATAGTCCATTTCACAAGAGGCCTGGTTCTAATATTTTTGTGTCAGAAACTACAAGCTTTCCATTTTTCAGAAAAACTAATCACACTGTATAAGCACCCAGAAGAAGTCTGAAACATGTAGCATCGGAGTTAGGGAAACTGAAAAGACTTAGAGCTGATGCTAAGAGGAAGATCCTTTAGAATCATAGAACAGGTACAGACAAAATAACGTGTCCAAAATAGTACAGTTCTCTTATGTAGTCCCCACTGTGCTCCAGTTTTCAGATCCAGCTATACACAGATTAATAATGTGAATATCTTAGTTACTCATATATTAGGGTGACAAAAATCATGAGCAAGGCAATTAATCAAAAGAAAACTTTTAATTTGGGACTCATGGTTGTAGAGGGCTAGAATCCCATGGTGGAGTGCATGACATCAAGCAGACAGAAATAAAAGTTGAGTTTTCTATTTTAATCTATGAGCAGTAGAGAAAGCTAACTGGGAATGGTAACAGCTTTTAAATCCTCAAAGGCCACCCTCAGTAGCCAACATCCTCCAATCAGATCATACTTCTGAATCCTTCCCAAACAGTTCCACTAAGAGGACTAAGCATTGAAATATAAGATCATTCTAATTAAACTGCTACAATGATGACTTCTGTTGCCAGTGTCTTCAATATGAGACCCCAGGGGAAAACCAGGTGTCTACAGAGGAAAGTCAAATGAACCAATCAACATGATGAGTATATTAATTTCTTTTCTCATTGCTCTGACCAAGCAACCTTGTAAAAAGCAACTTAGGGAGGGAAGCGTTTATATTTTGCCACGAGATTTAGAAAGAGAGCATATGAGTATATACCTCCATGGTAGGGACAACATAAGAGCAGGAACAGTTTTTGGCAATGGCAGTGAATATTAGATGAGCATCTAGGTGGGTCTGGAAGCCAGACAACTGAGATAGAAACTGGATTAAACCACTACAATTCACCCTTAATGGCATATTTCCTCTAATTTGGCAACCCCTTCTATAGGTTTCAGAGCCTTCTAAAACAGGACTATCAGCTTAGGACCAAATCTAAGCGCACACAAACCTCAAGCCATGACTTTTACCCTAGATTTCATAGAAGCAGACCTTCTCTTAATGAAAAATGTATTCTTCTCAACTGCATAAGTCCCCATAATCTTTAGCCACTCCTACAGTATTCAAATGTCCAAAGTCTTTTCTGAGGCTCTTTGCTGTGAATCAAAATTACAGCTATTATACATAACTCAAACATATAGTAGGAGGTAAACATTCTCACTTAAGGAAGAAAGAGGAAGATGGAAAAAAAACATCAGACCAGGCAGTGGTAGTGCATGCCTTTAATCCCAGCACTCGGGAGGCAGAGGTAAGTGGATCTCTGTGAGTTCAAGACTAGCCTGGTCTACAAGAGCTAGTTCCAGTACAGCTCCAAAACCACAGAGAAACCCTGTCTTGAAAACCTCAAAAAAAAAAAAAAGAAAGAAAGAAAGAAGGAAAAAAGAAAAAAGTCAGACCAAAGCAAACCCTGTAGCTTTCCATTTGGCCTCTGGGACTCTGGGGCTCATGATAGAGTGCACAGGGGCTCATGATGTGTACTCTAACAGATTTAACAGCCCCACATCTCTACCTCTGTTACTGTAGTAAATGCCTTTTCTCTTTGTCTGGCTCTACTTGGTAAAATAAAATAATACAATAATTCAGTTTCCAAGGAAAACTCTATATTGCAATTCCCTAGATCAATTAGCACAAGAAAGAATACTATAATTACTTTAGTCAATACAATTATAACTTAATAGAACACAATATCCATGTCTGAATTTGTTTAAATCTAAATATTCTAGCAAACTAAATTAAAATCACTTTGTTAGATTTGAAATGTTTATTTGCTATAAACCTACAGCAAGTATCACCACATTGCTGCATCGGAAACATCCTCAGGGACAGTTAGGGATAAGGTGGGAATTTATGTTAGTGCACTCACTATTCAGATTTCTTAGCAATGCAGTAAAATAAGAAAACAGAATTAGGTGCTAACTACTGATCCTTGTAGAAAGCATGGCTGCCTACTTCAAGGACTACAAAATCAACTGAGAAGTCATTACTGCTGGAAGGGGAATCCAATCAGTCTAAGAATTTCAAAATTTCTAAAACAAGCATTGTCAGGCAAAAATATTTATTCAAAAACCCAGAAGACAGAGACGTAGTCAAACTGTAGAGCAAACTTCATTAGTTCAGTGATGAAATTATACTGCCCAAAAAGGATACACAAATGAATGAAGGAATAACTTACTTTCAAAAGGTGAGATTCACTGTTTTAAAGAAGTAGAATCAAAGCAGCTATAGATTTAATAAGTCACAAAAATTCCCAGAAAAAAACTGTAATAAAATTAAAGAGAATTCTAGAAATCACCTGAAAGTAATTAAAGATTGGGAAAAATAAGGACTGATTCTGACCCAATAAGTGAACATTTCAAAAGAAGGTTCAATAATTTAACCAGTACACTTTGAGAAATTGGCAAATCAGTGGGAAAGACAAGAATCCTTACAGGTACCCTGTGTGTATTGGTATTTTGTTCATAGTAAAGGAAAATGTTTCGTCAGTGGTGAAAAGATAGACCCTTCAACAAAATGACTGGAAAATCAGTCAAAGAAAAGAAGTAGTTTCTAAGTTAAAGCATGTACAGCGCCCAAAAGATTCTCATTTTATAATTTCAATCATAGGAAACTACTATACACAGAATTTGGTGAATATAAAAGGAAAGACTGAAGATTTTACAATATTAAAATCAAGTTACCAAATAATAAATAAAGTAAAATAAGCAAAGTAAAATATAAAGTCACATATACTTAGTGCATATTTTTTAAATAAGAAAACTGTAGGAAAGACAACATACTTGAAAGAATAGATGAGTATGAACAGGCAAAGAATCTAGACAAAAATAATATAAATATCCATAAAAGCATACAAAAAGATGGTCACTTTCACTATAATCATTTATAAATTAATAGACAGAAAAAATGGTCTTAGCAGAGGGACAATAATTTAAAAGTAAAATGATTTTAGAATCTCATTCAAATTCAAATATATATTTCATGTTCTCTTTTGTAACTTTTTTTACATTTTTAAGGAGGATTTACATATAATGTGTTTAGAAGAAATTTATAAACGATTATAGGGAGTTCTCACAGCAATTTTGCTTTTGGAGAATAAGGTAGAGGAAAAGGCTAGAACAGAGAATGGGAAGAAAGGCAGTCTTCCTTTTAGTTCTATATGATTGGATATTTGAGAATAGGGAGATTGATGCATAATCCTGATTGTCTTAACAATAAAAACCTGGAGTCAGATAGCAGTATAAAAGCTGAAAGATCAGAGAGGTAAAGGACCAGCCGCAGTCACCTCTTACATCTTCAAATCCTCAGACTGTAAAAGGCCCAGCTCCTGTCTACTCCCCACCTTATCACTTTCTCTCTCCGTCAAGCCAGATCACTTCATGACTCCTGTCTGTAAGACTTTCAGACCTCTGTGGTTAATAAGTGGCAAGTTCTGCCCTCTGATCTTCAGGCAACCTTTATTTGTCATAATACAAACAAAATGTCACAACAGAAGATACTCAAATTGCTTATATGCTTATTTAAGAAGTAGTTAGCTTGAGTTAGAACTAACTGCAGAAATGGCAAGTAGAGCCCAATCTAGAAATCACACCTGGCTATTAGAGTTTTCCTTCAGGTCAAAAGAAGACATGTCTTCCTGGAAGGCACTATTTGCCTTTTTTTCTATAATAAGTTGACAAAGACTGTGCCCTCACAATGTCCATCTGCTATAAAACATTTTTAAGTCTCTTCTTTTTTTCCCCATTTAATAAGCATAAATTGAGCTTTTCTGTTGAGTTCTAGAGTCTAGAGACCCCATGGTTGGTTCCAAGACAAGCTCCTTACTAATCAGACTTAACCGAATTTGCTTTACAGCTGTTACAAGTCTTTTGGGCCCTTAGGCTTAAGGGGAATCTCTTGAATATGTAATTTTACAATGTCAACTTCAAGAGCAAAAGGGAAGATACTGAACTTGGACAAATAGAAGATGCTTTCTAAGCAACAAGACAGCCACCAGCACTCATTATTTCTGTCTCCAATAAGTAAATTAAGAACATGTTGATGTCTGTGAATTATATGTGGTGAAACTCCGAAGAGGGCTTTGTCTTCTTGCCTGCCCACTCTTTGCCTGTACCTGTGTCCCTTACTTTACTACTTGCCAAAGAAAGAAACATATGAAACTTCCAGATGAGTATCACCAAAAATACAGTCAGCAACCAAACTAGACCCTCAAAGCTTCTTTCTTTTTCATTAGCATTCTATTTAAACCCCTGGGTGCCAGATTGCCTTCTCTGTGAGAAATGAGATTCTGTTACCATAGATATTTCCCACTATCCCACTGAGGAAGCTTCATTTTGGATTCTACAGACATTTTGTTTTCCTACTTTAGCATTATCCATAGTGATCTGGCCCCCTTCTACTGCATAGGATCCTTACTCAAATGATCAGTCCTTTAATCTAGCTACTTCCTTTTTTCTATTGATGTTATCTTAATGTTAGTAAATATGCCTGATTTTCCCTTCTTATATAAAGAGAATTCTCCCTCAACCCTCCATATGCCTCTAGCTTCTATATTTCTTCTTTACTGTCCTACTTCTAAAACGTCCTTGTGGCCCTTTTCTGGTGAAAATGTTTTTAAGTCATTGATTTGAATATTTTGAATAATCACACTTTTTGTTAACCACATTCAAGTAGAGAATTGCCTGCTTGGCAAGTATTCATAAAAGATTATTAAGCAAAGAAAGATTTAGGATGTGACTTTCAATCTTATCTTTAACTCTATCATGAAAAACAAAGGTGTTTGGAGTGTAGATAAAGTGAGAGAGACAAAAGAAAAAAAAAGAGTCATCAGGATGCGGAGCCACCACCTCTCCCTGTTGGAAGATTGGGTTTATCAAGGAGAATGAAAGGTTGGTAATGAGGACAAAGCCCCAGAGACAAGGTAGTTTCTTAATGAGATTCTTAGATCAGAGGATGCATGGAGACTGCACTGTGATCTTTAGGCAGACTTCTAAGGACTGCTCCAGCAGGAAATGGCTTCCTAGCATCTGTAGGCAATGAGACTGTTGGGACCTAAAGGATGCTGTAAAGTTTAGCCATAGCTTCAAGATTTAAGAGTCACTATATATAGGGACTTATAAAAAACATCCTTAAAGTTCCAAATTTCCAATCCTCCCCAGAACTTTTATTATAGTCTAAGAATACAAAGAGCATCTAAAGAACTTCGCTTCATTTTGTGTTACTCAGATGAAATGTGGAACCTTATAGTATGAACCAGCACCAGAATGAAATTTAGGACAAGATGAGAAACAACCTACACTCTTGATAAACCCAGTTGATGTGTCTTGAATATTTTTTAATTTGACCTCTCTTTCAGGTGACTCCATTTTTAACTGCTCCTCTGAAGCAATCTGCCTGAACTTTACAACATTGAAATCTCTTATATCATCACTAACTATTGCTACTCCTCAATCTGTTTTTACAGGTTTTTTTGCTTCTTCTTTAACTGGTATCACTTACTATTTTATTAAACAAATACCTGTTATAGCCATCATGTACCTCGCCCAGCTCAAATCATTGAGTTTATCAAAAGAAAAAAGGTAGGGCTGGCGTTTCTATAGACTTAAAACCTATTATAATAGAGAAACCAAGGTGAGCAAAGAACTGATGAGGACCTCACTCAAACTCTGGCCAGAGCAGATGGCACTCCCAGGCTATTTGGTGGGATTTCCTAAACAAACACATATTAAACTGCTATGACAAAGTAATGATGGGACCATGTATAAGTCAACGCACATACCTCTCTAGTGTTTTAGACAGCTAAGGTCTTTGTCTTGGGCTTGTTCTTTTTAAGTATCCTTCAACATTTCAAACTGATGCTATAAAAATGGCTTGTTTTTTCTGCTTTATAAATGGTACCCTGTAACCATTGTGGTCATTTCACAGTGTCCTTGGGAAAAAGTTCACCTAGTCATAAGGTCCCTGTGTTTGGTCTTACATTTTGAACCTTCCCAATATCACCCATGCCACCCCACCCTTGCCCCATTGAGCCATTTTGGTACCCAGGAGCTCAGTTTTACCATTTTTTTCTCTCAAAATTTCAACTATACTCTGATCCTCTAATATGTAGGATTTTTCAAGCACTCCCTCCCTATCAAGGACTTGACACTGTTATTATTTCTTCCCACTTTCATTTAGAAAGTCAGCTAGCATTCCAGACTTGATTTGGATTTTGTTTCATTCCCCAGCAGAGTTTATATACCTCCAACATATAAGCCACACCCCATATAAGACCTGTAATCACATTGTGTTGTAACACAATTCTTCTTCTCCAATAGTACTTCTTTGAGAGCTAATATTCTCTGTTATTAATTATTGCCTGACATGTATTATATAAAAATACTTGGTGCTTGATATGTATTATATGTAAATATACATAAACATTTACTAATTGGTTATTTAGATATAGTAACGCATTAAATATTGTAGAATTGTAGTTGGAACTACCATACCAACACTTTTAGAGATAAGATTGGCTAAAATACTACTTGAGACACTAAAGTGATTGGGGTGGTGACCTCTGTTATAAGAAAGATAGAAAGATATTACCTGAGTTCTTTCTGGGGCAGATTTATTGTGGAGCTAATGGGGATGGAGTGATAGGCTCCTTCTCTGTGATAGAGGCACTTCCAACATCATCTCATAGGGACTTAGCACTGTTACTGCAGGTCTGTGTTTCCAGTCCATTTTGAAGATACTAATTGCCATTGTCTTTTCTCCTTCCAACTTCCTCTCTGTCATTATTTCCATTTCTGTGTGCTTGTGCTTTTTAAACAAAAATGTTTAAAAACTAAATTACATACCCTGGATATTCTAAATTTGAATACTATTTAGGCTATATTTGTTTACTCCATGGATAGTTCTATGCTCATGAATTGTCTTTAATTAATGAATAAAATATTCTACCCATATGTGGTAGTGAACACCTACAACCCCAACACCCAGGAGAATGAGGTAAGGAGACTGTAAACTCAAGGCCAACCTGGACTACATAATCAGACACTATCTCAAAACAAGCAAGCAAACAAGCAAAAATAAAAACAAAAAAAACTTGTATTATTTTCCTGCATCCTGCAATAATTGTTTATTTTGTTAGCTTTGAAAGTTTATAATTTTTCAAGAATTCATCTTACTAACAAGTAATCATCTTTATAGACCATGGTGCATTTGTCATTTTGTATTGTCTTTCTTAAGAAAAGTATTCTAAATTATTTGTGTCAGATGCCATATAACAAGGTGGTGTCCTTGTTTTTCTGAATATAAGCAAAGATAATAAGGATTAGAAGAAACAAATAGTTATATTTGCTAGTAACATAAATCACAGAGTTGTGCTTTTGACAGGAAGGAACTCAAAGAAATAATCCATCTATGACCTCCAGTCTTCAGTGAGACTGTTCTTAGCATGACTTCTCTTTAGTTCTTGGATAATTTTGGAGGTTTGAATAGAAATAGCCTCTATAAACTCATATATTTGAATGTATGGCCATTAGGGAGTGGGGCTACTTGAGAGGGATTAGGAGGTGTGACCTTGTTGAAAGAAGCTTGTCCCTGGGGGTGGGCTTTGAGTTTCAAGGGTCCAAGACAGGCCTAGCATCTCTATCTCCCTGCTGTCTGTGGATCTGGATACAGAATACTCAGCTGCTTTTCCAGTATCATGTCTGCTTGCATGCTACCATGCTCCCTGCCATGATAAAAATTGATTAAAGCTCTGAACCTGTAAGTCCCAATTAAATGTTTTTCTTTATGAGTTGCCATGGTCATGGTGTTTTTCACAGCAATAGAACACTGATTAAAACAATTTGGTACTGGGACTGGGGTATTACTGGGACAGACCTGACTATGCTGCTTATTGGAGGAATGTAGATTTTGGAACTTTGGATTAGGGAAGCAGTTGAATGCTTTATGTGAGGCTCAATAGCCACACTAGTAGGAGCAGGTAAGATAATGGTGCTGGAAGCAATGTAGATTATGATGACGAGGCTCAACAAGTTACAGAGACTTGCCATATTTTAGCAAAGAATGTGGCTGCTTTCTGTCCATGTCCCCCACCCAACCACCCAAAAAAACTGGGTATAAATTGAAGAGTTTTGAATTAATGTTGTTGGCAGAGGAAATTTCAAGATAGCCTAGTATAGATTGTGTTGTCTAGTTACTAGTGGTCACCTTTATGCAGATGTGAGCAAGGAAAAATACAAAACCTACATTTTGAAGAGAAAAGGAGCACTAGAAAGTGTAGTGGAGCTAAGTCTAGGGCTCAAGGAGATAAAAATTAAAGAAAAGGCTGATGATACATGTAATAAAGGGAGTGATTGTCTCAATGCAAGACCCCTACCTAGCTAAGCTTCCAACTTGTGAATTAAAGAAAAGCTTAAAACAAAAAAAAAACTTAGTGAAGGAAAACATCAACTACAGAAAGCTGTATATATATATATAATTGACAGAAGGGGACATGTTCTAGCCCTAGTAAGCAACAAAACTTGGTTGCTTTAGCCATGTTGCTCTGGTTTTAGAGTCAAGGATACAAAAAAAGAGTTGTAAAATCTCCCTCCAAGACTAAGGAAGACCACTGAGACCAGGAGTGTGTCAGGAGTGTCCCTGCATGGAGGCCCAGAGAGGACACTGCATGAAGCTGTGAAAGTGAAGCCTGTATTTCATTGAAGACCAAGATATTGGAGATGCAAGAGTCATGGGATACCTTTGAAGGAGAACTGAAGACTAGGCATGGAGCCAGTCCATGAGACATAAGTGTGTTGCAGTCAACAAATTGAAAAAGCATGGGAGACCTGGAGTGTTTTGACATATATAGAAGTGGAGAGTTTGGAGGTTGGCCAGCTGGTTTTTGGTCTTGCTTTAGTCCAGCATTTCCTCATTTCCTTCCTTTTGAAATGAGAATGTATATTACTTGTCATTGTATATTGAAACTATGTGATCTGCTTTCTCATTTTGATTTTATAGGGAGTTATAGTGGAGAATACCATTGAGTATCAGAGAATTTGAACTTTCAACTTGTAAACAGTTTTGAGACTGTTATAGACTATGGGGAAATTTAAAGTTGGACATAATGCATTTTTTGCATTATAATATGACTGTGAGCCATTTGGGACTAGAGAGTCAAATATGATAGTTTGAATATGAATGTCCCCATAGGTTCACATAATGCTTTGCCATTAGGGAGTGGTGCTACTTGAGAAGGATTAGGAGGTGTGACCTTGTTGGAGTAGGTGTGGCTTTTTTGGAGGACGTATGTAGCTGGGGATAGATTTTGAGGTTTCAAAGGCCCATAGTAGGTCTAGTGTCTTTTTGTTCTTGCTACCAGTGTGTCCATATGTAGAACTCTCAGCTATTTCCCTAGTATGACATCTGGCATGTTCCCTACCATAATAAAAGTGAATTAAACTGGAACTGTAAAGTTGCCCTGATTGAATGCCCTCCTTTATAAGAGTTGCTGTCGTCATTGTGTCTCCTCAAGCAATAAAATAATGACTAAAACAATGACATTTTTTGGATTGGCCTTTGCACCATGGGGTGCTACTCTTTGGCCCACAAATGAATACTAAATGGTCTAGCTTTCTTAGAAAACAGTGCAGATATTAAATATCATAAAAGGTATTTTTCACACTGTGTTTTCTCTATCTGTATCAATTCTAACTTTGGTGCCACCTACCTAGAGTCTCAACATGATAAAGATGAAACAAGAAAAACAAGAAACTAGTAACCCCATGTCAAGCATGTACAATTGGTCCCCGACAAAACTTATTTTTACAATGCCACCAGCAAACAATAACTGCAAACACTCTATGCATATAATTGTATGTTTAAATTGCAAGTGAATGAATAAAGCTATGGCCTTTGTCTAAATAGTGCCCTACTCAAATTGGAATAAAGGTTACTAGTAACATGTTAAGTGACAATCATCAGGTAACTCACCATTGCTAATTAAAAGCAGAAAAAATTTTCAATTTCTGTCAAAGATGGTAGCAATAATTAAATAACTTAACACATATAAAAGGGCTACATGTTGTAAATATTCTGGTTCATAATCAAAGAAAATGAAAATGATTCTCATAAAAAACAAAAAACAAGAGTTTTCTGCCAGCTTCACTAATGTATGACTCTTTTTGCTTCCAACCAAGCAATTGGTTATTTCATGTATTACATAGCAACACTCCTGTTCTTAATAATGAATGACTAATTAGCAAAGGTTAGGTCAGGCTGTCATTTGTTTTGAGGAAATCTCAAGAAAGAAAAGAAAATATACTCATTTCCAGTTTTAATTAGCATTTTTAATATATTAAGCTTTCTTCTCTCTATTGCCTGACTCTCCCTTGATATAAAAGAATGTTTTATGTGGTGAAGGAAACAAAATTATGCCCCTGCAGTGAAGCTAACACTTGATGGGAAAACTATTGTTTCCATTTATTATCATGACTAATTCTCACAAGAACCCTGAAAGACAAATATGATTATGGCTCTTTTACAAATGAGAATTCAGCTGCAAAGAAGTAACATTCCCAAAGTACTTAGTATGTGGCTGGGCCTTTCTGCATCTTTCTCTCACTCTGTCCTGTAAGGTAAATGTTGTTTAGCATCAAACATATAGGCTTTGTCTCAGTTCCACTTAATAGAGTTCAGATTGGGGGAATAGTGGGGCAGAGCTGACCAGTATGCGTCGGTGGCTAGTCCTTAACAGCATGGGGTAAAAAGTATGCATTCTGTCTACCACTCACTCCTGCTTCTGCCTAAAAAAGCAATGTGCAGAGGACATGTTGGTTGCTCTATGAAAGAATGGGAACTGGGGAGAAAAGGGATTTTACTTTGCATATCTCAGATATTCAGTGAAAGAAATACCAATTCATTGTGCAAGCATACTTAATACCATATAAAAATAGTAAAAAAAAATCTACTCATGTCCTTTTTTAGAAACATTTCTACCCATGTTTAAATTCTTAACTGTATTTTGGCTACTCAGAAGAACTATTTTATTTTCTGGTAATTATTCTTACTCCAATTTATGCTCCCGCTATACATTCCAATGCTTTAAATTCCTTTTTTGTACTTTGGTATTTCTCTGTGCCTTTGCTCCCTATGTTCTTTTTTCTAGGATATGCCTCTCACAGCTGTGCCTCTGACAGGGGTCTCTATCCTGCAGTGCAGTTCATGTGTATCCAAAGCCTGTCTTGAGCCTTTTAGGCAAAATTAATATTTCAGATATTGGGAGGCAACCTAGATGTCCCTCACCTGAAGAGTGGATAGAGAAAATGTGGTACATTTACACAATGGAGTACTATTCAGCAGAAAAAAACAATGGAATCCTGAGATTCGCAGGCAAATGGATGACACTAGAAGAAACCATCCTGAGTGAGGTAACCCAGTCACAAAAAGAGAAACATGGCATGTACTCTCTCATATATGGATTTTAGACATAGATCTGGGGAGTGCCAGCCTACAATCCCATGGCCAGAGAGTCTGGGAAACAGAAACTTCATTTAGTGGCTGATCGAAGAAGAGGGATTCTTAATAGTTTTTATCCTTATTAGCACAATATTAATAAAGTAGCAAGTCATTTAACCATGTGATTGAATTGCAGCTATTTTTATTTTCCCATGTATGTTTAATTAATGAATAGATGAAGCAATGGCCTTAATTATTAGTTCAGACAATTTCTACTGTTCAATTTGAGATCTACTAGTGTATTTGCCTTCTTTTTTGATAGTATAGACTCAGTCTTTGATTCCAGAGAAATGCACAGTTATATTCTAGAAACCTAAAGAGAAGGATTAGGAACAGAAGGGGAAGGGGTGGTTAGAGAGATGGTTGAGGCAGAGCTGGGCACGATTATGTCAGACCTCTGCAGAAGGAATCATTTTCTTTGTAAGATGAGCTTATTTTTGTGTCCTTGGTCAGAATTCAATTAGACACAACATACCCATATCTGAAATCTTTCTAGGAGTGGATGAATACAAGACCTGACAAAGCAGTGTTTTTATAAGTCATTCAGTCCTCACTACATACACCTTAGGTCAACCAAGATCATGTATAAGCAGAGATGGGTGGGCTGGGGGCAGCATGAGACAGTTGACAAACCGGAGATTTTCAATTAGAAGTCACAAAATTGTTCACCAGCTTTGCCAATTATTCACATTGACTTTGTGCACCTTATATATAACTTCTCCGTACCTCACACCGTAACCTCAGCAAAACTACAAGAGCCCCAAATAACAGAAAACACTTCCATGTCTGCTTCAGAGTAAGAGCTGTTTATTATCATTTTCCCTCCCTTGAAAAAAATGACTGTGGTTGTTTGAAAGAAAATGGTCCCAAAGATTGTGACACTATTAGGAGGCGTGACCTTGTTGGAGTAGGTGTGGTGTTGTTGGAAGAAGTGTGGCACTATGAAGGTAAGCTTTGAAGTCTCATATATGTTCAAGTCATGCCCAATGACACAGACTGCTTCCTATTGACTGGGAGTCAAGATGTAAGACTCTCAGTTTCTCCAGCATGGTCTGTCTGCACTCCACCATGTCATACCATAATAATAATAGACTAAGCATCCAAAAGTGTCAGCCACCCTCAATTAAGTATTTTCCTTTAAAAGAGTTGCTTTGGTAATGATATCTTCAAAGCAATAAAAACTCTAAGACAGAAGTTGGTACTGGGAACTGGGTTATTACTGGGATAGGCCTGATCATGCTTTTGTTTGAAGGAATATGGACCTTGGTACTATGGATTAGAAAAGCAGTTGAAGGTTTTAAGTGCTGCTTAGTGGGCCATTGGAAGGTAGAGACTGCCATATCTCTGAGTTTGAGGCCAGTCTGGTCTACAGAGCAAGTTTCAGGACAGCCAAGCTTAGACAGTGAAGGAAACCATGGAAAACAGAAAACTGGGGAAGATGTAATTGAAGGAGGGGGCCATGTTCTAGCTCCAGCAAGCAGCAGAACTTGGCAGCTTCATCCATGTGGTTCTGGCTTTAGAGTTGAAAATAGAAAAAAAAAGCCTATGGAAACTTCCTCCTCCACTAAGGAAAGTTGCTGAGGCCAGGCATGTGTCAGGATGTCCCTGAATGAAGGCCCAGAGAGGTCATTGTGTCAAACTGTGAAGGAGAAGCCAGATTGCTTTGAGACCTAAAGAAGTTGGAGATGCCAAAGTGGTGGGATCTAGCTGAGAATAGCTACTAACAAGGCATAGAACCAGCACAAGAAAAAGAAATGTGTTGCAGTCAACAGAGCTGAAGATCCGAAGAACATTTTGACATCAGACTTAGAGATGCAGAGTTTGGAGTTTGCCCAGCTAGTTTTTGTCTTACTTTGGTCCACTATTTCCTCACTATGTTGCCTTCTCTATGTTTTGGAATGGTAATGTATATCCTATGCCATTATATGCTGGAAGTATGTGATCTGCTTTTTGGTTTTGGTTTTACAGGGAATTACAGTTAAGAGATTGCAGATTGCATGATTCTCAGAAAAGACTTTGGGCTTTAGACTTTTAAATAATTTTGTGACTATGAGGACTTTGAAGTTGGATTGAATGTATTTTTGCATTATAATATGGATACATGCCTTTGGGGTCCAGTGAGTAGAGTGTAATAGTTTGAAAGAAAATGCTCCCAAAGGGAGTAGCACTACTAGGAGGTGTGGATTGTTGGAATAGGTGTGTTTGTTGGATGAGGTATGTCACTATGGAGGTGGGTTTTGAGGTCTCATATATGATCAAGCTACACTCAGTGAGACAGACCACTTCCTGTTGCCTGGGAGTCAAGTAAAACACCAAGCTACTTCTCCAGCACCATGTCTGCCTGTGTCCCACTGTGTCCCACTATGATGATAATGGAACAAACCTCTGAACTGTAAGCTACCCCATTAAATGTTGTCCTTTATAAGAGTTTCCATTATTATTGGTGTCTCTTCACACCAATAGAAACCCAGACAACATTTTTTTACCTTAATAATCAAATATATCCAGCATTTCCTCAAAATTATAATGGATATAGTTGGAAATTTTCTTAATTTCTTTGCTTGTTTGTATTTGAGATACCATTGAATGTTTCTATTTGGTGTGAGATACAATGTGTTACTTCTAACAGACTAGTAAAAAAAAAAGCAAAACAAAAATTATAATAATAAAAAAGCTGAGTAAGAATTCAGTTTAATTATCTCCCTTGACACAAATAAGGAATAAAAGGTCTATTGCTTGGATCTTAGGCAGGAATTTCTTTTTTAGTATTTCTTCATTTATCATGTATACAGTGTTCTGTCTACATGTATCCATGCAGGCCAGAAGAGGGCACCAGATCTCATTACAGATGGTTGTGAGCCATCATATGGATGCTGGCAATTGAACTAAGGACCTCTGGAAGCACAGCCAGTGCTCTTAACCTCTGAACCATCTATCCAGCTCCAAGTAGAAATATTTTGAAAAGACAATTATATGCATATCCCACATTGCTGGCATGGCCATGCTAAATCTTGGTACCTAAACATCAGTTACAACATGGTATAATATGTATTTTCTTCATATTTACATAATTGGAGCTTTTCATTACATAATGTGAGTGTTTTTTCTCTCAAAATAAACACATGCATAGATAAAACCAAGACATCTTGATGTAAAAACATTAGATTATTAATGATACAATTATTTTGAACTTTTCAATTACTACATAATCAATGTTAATACAGAGTGGCAAAAATGGTAAAATTTACTCCAGAAAAATGTTAGTTATGATATAATTTGAGTATAATTTCTATGTATATACTGTCTTATTTATGTAACATGAGCACAATATGGCATTGCCTGATTTGTTTTGCAATTTCAAAAGGTTAATTGAATTGTTGAGGAATATTTTAATTTATTATAATTTTTCTCATTGGGATTCATCCTTCTAATAGTCTTGAATATCTTTGCATTCATTAAAGCCTACTAGAGCAGACCTATTTTTTTAACTGAATACTCATTTATGTCCACACTTAAAACATGAACTTCATTGTTAGCCAAATGTCAGACACTTTAGAAATGTGTGCATTTAAGAAGAGGATGGAGACAAGATCCTCTGAATGGATGGGGAACAGGGCGAGGGGGGGGGTAGTGGGACCTGGGAAGAGTAGAGGGGGTAAAGAGGAAGGGAGTTGGTCATGGGGGAACAGGAAGTTGAGGGGGTGGGGGTAAAATAGGGGAAGAGGGAATCATAGGATCGAAGACAGATCAGGCACCAGAGTGACCTCGAGTGATCTAAAGGTATAACATCAATTGGCAAGCTAAGCAATAGTGGAAGGACCACCTCGAATGCCCATTCCTGATAATGAACTTGATGTCTATAACTATCCGGGAGCCTTCATCCTGGGACTGATGGAAGCAGAGGCAAACACACAACTAAGCACTGAACTGAACCCAAGGAACCCAGTGACAGAGAGAGAGGAGTGATGAGCAAATTGGCAAGGAATGGGCTGGCAAAACCAGCAGAGACAGCTGATCTGAACAGGGGAGTGCTCTTGGACCCCAGACCGACAGTGGGGAGGCCAGAATGGGACTGATCTGGACCCCCAAATGTGAGTGTCAGTGAGAAGGCCTGGGCAACCTATGGGGCTCTGAGCTGTGGATCAGTGTCTATCCCTGGTATACAATCTGTCTTCATGTGCCTATGGCACAAAGAGAGATGCTCTCTCAGCCTGGACTCTTAGGGGAGTGCCTTGACCCTACCAAGAGTGAAATGATAGACTTTAGACATCCCCTATGTGGAGGGATTTGGCAATAGGGTGGGAGGGAGGGTGGAAGGGGAGTGCGGGAGGAGGGGAGGGAGAGGGAACTGGGATTGACATGTGAAACAAGCTATTTAAAATTAAAATAAAAAATGATTAAAAAAAAAAAAAAAAAAAAAAAGGTCATTTTCCTGAAACTGAAGTCCTTTCAATATTACTATATCTTGGAAGAGAAAGGATTTAATTATTCCCAGGTCCTTTCCTATCTCTGCAATAAATATGGAGAAGGAGTATAGTACAGAGCTTTTATTGGTGTGGTGTATTGTTGTTAGAAAATTGCCAGGATTGCATTTTCATAAAGGCATGTCAGACCACATTTTCCATCCAAAGAAGAACATTTCTGGCCTGCATATGGGAGCAGACAAGCATATGTTGAAGTAGGTGTCTACTCAAGGAAATGGCATGCTGCCAGTGGTATAGGACATTTTCATACTCCTCACCCACCACACACAATGTTGTTTCCCAGCAGTGATGAAAATTTCAAGCAAAGAGTAACATGTTTTGGATGATATGTTTCATGAACATTTCATGTCTGGCTGGAGAGATGGCCCAGCAACTCGGAACACATGCTGCTCTTTCAGAGGACTGGATTTAGAGCGCAGCACCCCCATGGTGGCTCACAACCCTCCTTCACTCCAGTTCTGCAGGATCCAGTGCCCTCTTCTGGCCTCCACCAGCACCAGGCACACAGGTGGTTCACATACATACAATCAGACAAAATATACATAACTAAGTAAGTCTTAAAAAAGACTCTGACAAGCAGTCAATGGTGGTGTAGGCCTTTAATCCCAGAACTTAGGAGGTAGAGACAGGTGAATTTCTGAGTTGGAGGCCAGCCTGGTCTACAGAGTGAATGCCAGGACAGACCAGACTACACAAAGAAACCTCCCATCTTGAAAAACAAAAACAAACAAAAAAATTCCATGTGGTAACAAAAGAATTTAGTGAACAGAATGAACATCACAGTAAGGAATAGAAAGAAAATAAACTTTTATCTCTGAGTTTTAAAATCAAATTGATATTGCCAGTTGGCAGATATACTTTTAATGTGTTTTATTATCACAGATATGAAAAAAAGCAATGAAAGTATTATTTCCAGATTGTCTGAAGTATTATGTACAAAAAATATAATTATCTGAAGAAAAGAGTTTTGGTACTGTAATATTTTACTTATTAATTAATAATGAAACTAATATGCTATTATGATGAACTCAAAGAACACATAATTTTTGATATATTTATAGAATATTTAATAAAGAAATGTGAGATGTCTACTGATTTTGATTTTATTAATGAGGCTCCAGATAGTCCAAAATGTCACAGCTATTTAGCATCATTTATGCCACCATAAATTATTTTATCTTTAATGGATAAGAATACATCAAATAAGTAATTTCATGAAGTCTGAGGCCTCCAATTATAATCAATGAGATAAATGAATTATATTATTTTTTGCCAAACATGATATGGAATAACATACTCAAACTCTATGATTTCTTTCATGTTTTGATAGTTTTTCTGATAAAAGTAATGAATTATGCAACACATGCCTTTTTGATGCATAGGTAACCAGGAAATGGATAAGTATTGCAATTGAGATGTATGAAAAATGACAAATTTTCACTTTGGTTTCCTCCATAGATTAGAGTTGAATTGAGAATCAGTATTTGGCATCAATGATACTTTATAGTTTCCTTGTGATGCTTATGCACCCTGAAGCCACTACACATTTTTCATGACATACGCATTTGTCATCATTGAAGAGATGCTGAAGTTCTATACCAGACACTTAACTTGCCTTGTTTTGCCTTATGCAGCCCCACAAGGATGATATTTTCTTGAAGTTGGGAAATTATTGTTATAATACATGTGTCTACCTCCCTATGCCTGATACCATCTTCCCATGGTTTTTCCTAAAAGTGTTTCTTTGAAATATTCTAGCATACTGTATGATTTGAACACATAATAGGGATGATACTCCATAGATTACTGAATGTGACATAAGCTCTGAAACTAGATTTTTCACTTTGAGTTCTGATTAAGAGAGTGTAGACAAGTCTAAATCTCTCCTTATTTCTAAAGTAAGTCAATGTAAGCACCTTCAGTAGAGGATTCTTGAGAGAACTTTTATCTTGTACTTCAGACATTACACAAAACAGAGTTAAATGCACAGCAATTAAATAATAAACATATTCCACATCAATGTAATTTTTAATAATAATAAAAATGAAGTCTCCACACTTTTTGGTCATTTGACCTGCTCTATCCACTCTTTGGTGCTTCCTTCTCTATCCTCAAGTTGATCTCATCTCACAACTAGAAAATTCATCACAACCATCCTTTGACACTATACCAATCTCTCTACCTCTAAATGATCTCCTGTTCTAAACATTCATTGGAGTAAATCATTGTTTTCATCATGGTTCTATTACTGTGAATGAACACTATGACAAAGGCAACTCTTATAAAAGGAAGCATTTAACTGAGGCTTGCTTACAGCTTTAGAGGCTTAGTCTATCATGGTGGGCAGTAGGCAGACATGAATGGTGCAGAAGAAGCAGCTGAGATCTTTAGATCCTGATCCACAGGCAGCAGGCAGAGAGAGAAATGGACAGATAGATGATAGGTAGATAGATAGAAAGAAAAATAGAAAGAAAGATAATAGCTAGAGAGATAGAGATAGACAGATGATAGAGAAAAATATCTAGATGACAGAGAGAGAGAGAGAGAGAGAGAGAGAGAGAGAGAGAGAGAGAGAGAGAGAGAGAGAAACAAACTGGGTGTGGTGTAGGCTTTTGAAACCTCAACATCTACTTCCAGCAACACACTTTTTCCAACAAGGCCACACCTAATCCAACAAGTCCATATCTTCTAATCCTTCTCAAACAGTTTCACTCCCTGGTGCTACTAACCATCCAAATACATGATCCTATGGGGGCCATTCTTATTCAAACCACCATAATAATATACTATCCCACATTTAGTGGTACTTGATGAATTTAATTAATTCTTGACATCTTGAGAACAGACACAGAAATACTATGCTTCTGCTTCAACCTGCTAATATAGGATAAGGGAGAAATGAAGTACAATGCTATCAGATCAAATCTCCTTGCACCAACCTTGCTCTCTAACTACCCTAACTATAATGTCACATTTCATTGGCACATGTGTCTGCCTCCCAATCTTCATGTGAGGTCTCACTGAGACTCCATGCTTATGTTGCTGCTCTTGGAATTTTACTTTACACTTCATCCGATGTCTTGAAGTGCAATGAAAGAAATTATCAATTTATAAGAACATGGAAAATAATAATGAAACAAGAAACATTTTTCTGCCATATCCATGAAAACGTTTTGCCTGGTCACTGTGCACAAAACACTGGAAGTTAGTGGTGTGCAAGAAAAAGTCCCCTCTTTCAATCTATTTGTAGTTTTTGGAACACAATAGTTTTCTTAGCTAGCCATTTTTTTACGTCAGATTGCCATTTTAATTATCTGTGTCATATTAATTGGTTTACTTCCATATTCATTCATTTATTTTGGAGGATATACTTGTGGGGAAGTCAGAGGACAACCTGTCTGAGTGAGTTTTCTCTTTACTCCATGTAAGTTCCCAGACCAAACTCAGGCCATCATGTTTGTGAACAAACACCATTATTCACCAAGCAATATTGCTAAGCTTGTATAGATTTTAAGTATGGATCATTAATTTCATCCTTCTACTATTTCTGCCCTAAGAATTTTGGTTCATAGTAAGTCTCTGGAGTCTACATAAATTTTCCTTTCAAATGTCCCCAAGAGAGCTCACATTTCATGCTGCTTTGGCTCAAGCAACACTTGGTCCACATGCTTAGGCTCAGTTCCTAATAGTTTCTTTCATCCATTTATCCATTCATCCATCCATCATCCCCCTTTGTCTCTCTATCTCACTTCCTTCCTCGCTCCATCTTTTTCTTTCTTTCTCTCCGACTTTCTCTCTTTATTCCTTCTTTTCTTCTTTCTTTTCCACTTATCTCCTCTTTCTTCTTCTTTCCTCCCCTTCTTCTTCCCCTTCTCTTCTTCCTTCTGTCTCAACATAAACTATGTCTGTCCCAATGTTATGCCTGTTTTCTGGTTGTATTGTATGTGGGCTAGGTCTGAGTCTCTGCATAGAGAGTTCTATAACTCAGGAAATCCAGAACTCCAGGAAACCAGGAGAGGTGGTCACTGGGATGTTTTTACATCAAATTTGTCTCATATACTATCTTGGAGATTCTTAACTTACCAATTCCTATGTCTTTCTTCCTTTGCTGCATGTAGAAGTAGCAATTGCTCAACTGTCCTCTAGATGACTGTGTTACTTGCCACCAGTTTCATGGAGGAATGCTCATAGGACAGTGGCTCTCTTATACCTTAATCATGACAATTTTGACTTCAGTTATTCCTACCTCTTCCTCCCCTCAACAGCTTCAGCCCCCCCTTTTCTCTCCCACTCTTCTCTGGTAAGTTCTGAATTGTGGGAAGAACTAAATATTTGTCTTCTAAACGTTTGTATATTTAAATTGATCTAATTAGTATGTTCTTATCACATTGAGCCAAGAGTCTTACCTTGATATTTTTCATAACTATAGAAAAATGTATCTGCCAAGGATGCCTTATTTAATTGTCTAGTCTGGAATCAAGGGTGCTTTTCCCTTGGCCAGACACTGTGTGCCTTTTCCTTTTGTTTTACCAAGTGCTAAATCCAAATGTTAAAAATAAGACCATCTTTAGGATTTAGAGTAAAAAGACGAAACAAATGGAAGAACTCAACAGCTAATGTTTTTCTCCTTTGTTTAATGAAGAAAAACAGATAGCATTAAAATACCCCAGATTTTTTCCCAGAATAACAGCCATCTATACAATTGATTTCACTGGATTGCATTTATACAAGTTGTGGTTTCCTGAACACATGTGTTGATAATGGACTCTGCAAGATTCATATATACAGCTCAGCAATAGTAACAGAACAAAATTCTTAAAACCAATGTTTGGGAACTCTGAGAATAACTGGTAACCAATATGATTTAGTAGTAGATTACAAGAATCACACACAGAAATTTATCTTGGCTTAATTGGAGGCAACTGTGATACGAGGTAAAATTATTATTTTACAGAAGAAGCCCCCCCCCTTTACATTGGCTTAGTTACTTTCTTGTTGCTTTAGAAAAACATCATGGCAAGTTTGCCACCACAAGGACACTTGCTCAACCATGTTCCCTGGTGACATGCAATAAGCTGTTCTCCACAAACTGACAGCAAGGCCCCACTGCTAAAGCCATAGCCACATAACTCATTGAACATTAGCAAGTTAAGCTGGTTCTACACAGACCTTCCTCCCCAAATTCTAGTTCTAGTGACCATGATATGGAAAGGTACTCTCCAGTCTACCGAAGGAGAAAAGTAAAAAACACAGCCACAAAGCCTTTGGCCAATGTTGCCCTGCCTACAAAAAAAAAAAAAAAAGGCTAATACAATGATGACAAAAAGCTTGCTTAAAGCCCACCCCACAAGATGGAACCCATACCCAACATTGCTTGGGTGATTAAGAACCAAAGTCTAGATAGTCTACAGACCTAGACCTAGGCTAAAACTCCAAATAATATAGGTCTAAAAAAAAGAAGTAAAATGACATTCTGCTATACTCATATGCTCAGCAATCATCAGAGAAACATCATCCTACAGCAAATGGGAGTAAATACAGACACTCACCACCAAATGTTATGCAGAGGGAGGGAGCATCTTGAAATACTTAGCCATAAATGAGATGTCTCCATTTAATTCCTCACCTCAGAGGTCAAGGAAGCCTGTGGCAGAATGTAAGCACTAGAGAGGATGGAGGACACCAGGATAACAAGGCCAACTAAATCTCATGAGCAAAGCACATATGAGCTCAGAGACTGAAGGAGAATTTACAGACCCTGCACAGGTCTGTACCTTGCCCTCTGCACATATATTATGCCTTCCAGGTTAGTGTTTTTATGGGATTCTTGAGTGTGTGAACGAGTGGGTCTCTCATTCTTGTGCCTTTTCTCGGGGCTCTTTTATTCTGTTGGTTTGCCTTGTCCAACTTCATTGTGATATTTTTTGTTTGTTTTGTCTTATTGTGTTTAATTTCATCATGTTTTGTTGTCATCTTAAGAAACCTATTCTTTTCTAATGGGAGACAGAAAGGGAATCTATCTAGTTTAGAGGGGAGGAGAAGAGGGACTGTATTCAGGATATATTGTATCAGAAAAGACCTCATGGAAAAACAAAACAAAAACAACAGCAAAACAAACAAACAAAAAACCGAAAAAAACAACTTGAAGGATAAGGGGTTTATTTCGGTTTATAGTTCCAGAAGGACACAGTAGGCAGAAGCCGGAAGCTGGCTCAGCACATTGCATCCATACAGAGAGCCAAACTAATAGGAAGGAAATCCAAGCCATAAAATCTCAAGCTCTGCTCCCAGCAACCCATTTCCTTGGGTGAAATGTCAACTTTTAAAGATTCCACAGTCTTCCAGGACTGTGCTACTGTCTCTGAGCAGCAGTCTTTCAAACAAGTGAGCCTGAGGGAGACATTTCACATTGAAGCAACCACATTTGTGTACCATAGTTACATATCACCCCCCTCCTAGAATTCTTCAATGGTGTCCCATCATTCTCCATAGGGATTTGGAAGTTCAAATCTCACCAAAGCCCAGGAAGTCCTACACGGTTTGGTTGCCCTATGCCCCCACCAGGGGACATATGGCAATATCTGGGAAAGATTTTTATCATTACCTCTGAAGGAGAGGGGACACTAAGGGCACCCAGGGAACAAGGCTGGAGATACTGCTCCTCACCACAGAGGTTCATCTGGCATTGTGTCAGTCATCACAATGTAGACAACCCTGACCCTGATACTTTGTCTCTCTCCATTTTTCTCAGAACCTTGTCCTTCCGAGCTGTGTTCTGTTACATTGGACTCCTATCCATCCTGGAAGTGATGCTCCCTATCCTACCTGTATTTGGGACTTTGGCATGAGGATTCAGCTGACACAGGCAGTTTCCCTAGACCTCCCCACACTGGCCTAGTTAAAAGTCTTTTCTTGATCCCTTGACAGCTGAAGCACTTTGTCTGAACAACCCACCCTATTAATCAGACAGAAATTTCATCAGGGGTCTTCCCCAGCTGTTGACTCTGTATGCTGCAATTCTAGCCTGCCAGGCAAGAAGAGCTCATTGGTATAATCATGAGAATATTTGAAGGATGACAAGCTGCTTCTTGATTAGATTTAAAGCCCACTCTGTGGGAGAGAATATATGGCTGATGTTATTAACCTGATTAAACAACAACAACAAAACCCTGGGGCTTGGAAGATCACAGCCCCTAGGAGAGAATGTGCTGCCTATAATTTGCTAAGTGGACATATAGCCTAATCACCTTCTATGTATTCATATTTATACTTATGGAATAGTGCTGTTCTCTGTCTCAATCTGAGACACTTCCTATTCAGGGTGTGTCACAAATGGCCCAAGTGCTGAGAGTAAGTGATGGTTGATGGTCAGTCACAGCAAAGGCATCCATGTCACATGTCCAGTGCCCTGGAAACATGGAAGAGCAAAGAAAGGGGAGATGCACTGGGAAATGCTGTCTTCTGGATATGGTGGAATGCCTTAAAAAATAAATCATGGGGTTGGGGGAGAGGCGTAGGAAGAAGGGAGGAGTAGGAATAGGAGAGAGTAAGACAGGATAATGGTATGACCAGAAATGTTAACCCATGCAAACAAACAAACAAGAAACAACAGCAAATGCAACAGGCTGGTATTTGTGGAGTGTTTGGTATATGGAATTCCTTGCCTGGTGTTTTTATAAAATTACTTCCTTTTTAAGCATTTGCATGAACTTGTCCTCACTTCTTTCACCCTGTGGACAAGTGAGGCTACAGAGTGAGTGAGAAGCACCCATCCTGCAGGAGAGATACACATGCACACGTTTTGCACATGTATTATGTGGGTACCAGCATGCCCCCTCAGACATGGACGACTCCAGGGGAAATCACTGAGAATTTTCTGAAAGAGCAGAGAGAGCACTCGAGAAAGAAAGGAACAAGAAAATGGAAGACGCTGCCACCTGCGGTTGCTCAGAATGCTTTCTCGTTTTCATTCGGGCTAAGATCGCAGTCTGTGTAATGGTGCATCCCAGATTTAGAGTAGGTCAGCCTGCCTCCTATCTAGAAACTCCAAACAGACATGTCTGAGTGTTTGCTTCCCACATGAGTCTGCATTCTATTAATTTGACAGAATACCATCACACAGAGCAAATATGAATGCCACCTCATACCCTTGAGGTTCCAGGCCCCAATCTCAGTCTAAATGGAAGGAGAGAAAAAGAATCTGTCCCAAAGCTAAGTAAAATCTCTGAGCTACTAATTATAAGATCAAAAGAATAGACCTAAAATCTCAAAGGGGAATAATAATAAATGAGGGTAATTGGTATATGTTAGATATAAAATATGAATTACATTTAAATATGTGGAAAAAGTTAACCATTTGTTCTTGGATTTAAGTCATGCCTTTAGTGACAAGACATCTAAATGACAATAGTATGGTCACATCTATAGTAGAAGAGTTTACATTGATGGTGAGTAGAGAAATGGACAGTGGTTACAGAAGGTAGGATAAGGAAGGTACAGGTGAGTGGACAAGGTAATGATGGAGGTAAGAGTAGATGAAAGATTGGAAGAGTGAGGATTGATGATAGGAGTTGACAGTAACATCCAGTGATGGAACTGGAGTATATTTGTAGTGTAGAGAGTGGAGAGGTGAGTAGGGGAAAAGGTAAAATTTAGGAAGCAGAATGAGGACTGCTGATAATAGGGAAGTAGGTACAAGAGTTAGTTAGCAGTGATGGTTGGTACTAGAGGGAAGAATGAGAAATGATCCTTATTAGGAAGAAAGTAGAAGATTGGGCACTGATGGTGAAAATCAAGGAGAATGGGTAGTGGTGATGATGGGTGGTGTGTATAGGAGTGAGGAATGTAGAGCATAGGTAGTGATAGGCGGCAATGGGTAAAAGAGTGTAAGAGTGGATAATAATGGTGGGCAATGGGTAGGCACATGGATGATGATGGTGTGGACTGGGGAGAGGAGTGTTAAGTGATTGTAGTGTGAACAAGTAGGAGAATGTATACTGAGAACGTGCAGGAGAAAGAAGGTGAGGACTGGGTAGGTAGGAAGTGGGCAATAGCTGAATGGTTAAGAGAATGGGCATTGATGTGGGGTCATCTTAGCGGAGTAGGCAGCAATAGGAGGAATTGTCAGGGATTACAAATATGTTCATCAGAGGTGCCATTTGAAATGAGTCCCCTGTCTTCACCCAACTGGCATGTCATGGATAAACATCCTCTTTTGTAAAACATGCACTGTCAATAATGCCTTCCTAAATATGAATGTAGTTAGGTAAAAATTCAGCAGAAAAAATACAATGGAATCCTGAGATTTGCAGGAAAATGGATGACACTAGAAGAAACCATCCTGAGTGGGGTAACCCAGTCACAAAAAGAGAAACATGACATGTATTCTCTCATATATGGATTTTAGACATAGATCTGGGGAGTGCCAGCCTACAATCCCATGGCCGGAGAGTCAGGGAAACAGAACCTTCATTCACTGGCTGATGGAAGCAGAGGCAGACTCCCATGGCTAAGCACTGAGATGAACTCAAGAAAGCCAGTAACAGAGAGGGAGGACTGATGACCAAAGGGATTAAGACTGGGCTGGTTTAACCCCCCAGAAACAGCTGACCTGACAAGGGTTAACTCTTGAATCCCAGGCTGATGCCTGGGAACCCAGCATGGGGCTGATCAAGACCCACTGAATGGGGGTGTCAGTGAGGAGGCCTAGGCAATCTCTGGGGCCTTTGGTAGTTGACCAGTATTTATTCCTGGCATACAAATGGACATTGGGTGCCCATCCAACAATGAGAGATGCACTCTTACACTGGACTCTTGGAGGAGGTTCTAGGCCCTGTCCTGGATGAAATCACAGACTATGGACACCCCCATGGAAGAACTCACTCTCCCTGGGGAAAGGAGAGGGTATTGGGTGGGTGGTGGGAGGGGGTGGGAGGAAGGGAGGGAAAGGGAGAGAGATGTGAGATTGACATGTGAATAAACCTTGTTTCAAATTTGAATTTAAATTGAAAAATAAAAATTTTTAATTAAAAAAAAAGAATCTCAAAATTGAGTGAGCTGTAAAAGTTAGCTTGGTGACCTCTTCCTCATACACATGGTGGCTTAGTCTGTGTTATGAACAATGCCTCAGAAATGTTCACCTTTCAATTTCCTAGTCTGAAGAACTGTCAGAAAAATAAACTTATGCTGCTGTTGATAAATTACTCAATCTGTAGTATTCTTTAGTATAAGATAGATTAAAAGGAGACTACTCCCTTGGTCCTGCTCCAACCCTCAAAGCTGCATGTGCAGTTCGTAGGTAGAAATACATAGCAAATATGAAGACACTCTCGAGCGGTGTCAAGCACAAGTGTTAGTCACCATTCCCTTTCACAAAATATGGCCAAACTCAATTTTTAACGATGTTTGTTATGAGACTTTGTACCATCTGAGTTTGAGGAAAATAGTTTAACTGTGTTATTGAGAATTAAAAACCAAAGAGAATGCATTCCCATCATCTAAGTGTGAGATTGATGCTGTAATGAGACCTAGTTTAATACCAAAAAGAGACTAATGAGCTTATCTAAAAATACATGCACCAAATATCATCGCACAGATATAGATGATGAGTTTCAGGTTGAAATAATGAAACTCGTGGCAACAGCCTAATGCTTCATTCAGTCTTTAAGAAGGGAGCTCTGGGAAGAAATGGGTGTTCGTCCGTTTCTTCTGCTTATTCTCAGAGCAAAACAATTTTACAATCTAAATGAAGAGATGTCTACCTAACACTCAATTTAAATATGGAAGAAGTATCATATAGATGTTTGCATTTATAACAGACTATTTTTTATCTCAAAAATTTCCCCTATTTCCTGAAGCTGGAGAAATTGAGATATTTAAAACATGGCTTAATAGAAATTGTTGCCCACAAAACCAGAAAATGGGTGTTATTTGAACAGCAGCCATAAGGTTTCAAAGATTAAAAATTATATATATTTTTCTTGCATACTTAATTTTTTCTAAGCCCTCGACCTTTGATATTTGAAAAGAGACACGTTTTGTAGACTTTGCTGTGAAGCAATCAGAAACTTTGTCATTTGTTAAATAGAATCATTATAAACTTTTAAATTAAATACAATAACCTCTTTTTAAGACAGTTCTCTGTTCTTGGTATTCAAATATATTGATTTTTCCCTATAAGAAAATTTAAAATTTACATTCGGGATTAATGCTTTGCTTGACATATGTATTTTGAGGCTGTTCCTTACAAGGGACTAGATTTCTCTGCTTTGCTCAGATAAGAGAACTGGTGACAGTTGCTGACACTACACCAAATATTTATTGGCTGGCTGCAGTTTCTGCAGAATCCTAACGCTGTTTCAGGTTACAAATAAAGATGTTCATTATGGCTCTTATGTTGTTACACAGTTCATGGACTGATTTTAGTCTCTAGAAATTGTATCTGCTTCCTAACTCAGTCTATTCTTTGAACATAAGACTTCATTTATAATAATCTTATTATGTATCATCAAGTTTCAAAGGAAATTCTGGTTTAATTAAATAAACCCATTATATGTCCCCGATTTGCTTGAACACTTTAAAAACAAAATCTCAAGTCCTTGTTGCATTGTGCTAGGGTGTAGGTAAAGGAGTTCTTTATACTAGTCAGGTTTTCTTGTTGCTATGACAAAATATGAACATCAATAGCCTAACAGAGGAAAGCCAGTGGTTTCAGAGGCTGCAGTCTATAATCCTTGCGTCTGTTGACTGTGGTGAGTCTGAACTCATAGCGACGGGCAGGAACATGTGAATGGGGAGGCTTTTCATTTCATGGTGGACAGAAAGCAGATATTTAGGTCAGGACAGGGGACCAGGAAAAACCTTTGAACACAGCAGTGATCTCTTTCCTCCAATCAGGCCCCTACTACAATTTCAGGATCTCCCAGGGTATCACCATCAGATGAGGATACCTAAGCCTGTTAGGGACATTTTAGGTTCCAACCATAACACTTCCTTACTCCACTTGAATCTCCAAAGCTCATGCTTAGGCACTCAGCTGGACTGAGACCAATAGCTCATTCCTGACATCTGCCACACTTGGTTTTATCTTTCCTTTAGGCATCTACTGGAATTTGTGTTTTGTATATATTTACCTTTATCTCCCCAAGTCCTGTTGCTAGAAACTTCAATGGCTCCTACATATCAAATTTATGGAAATCATAAAAGATTTTTAGGATGGATTTCTGGAGGTGAAACTGTGATATTTTATGCATTCATATGCATTTGCCATACCTTTCAGGAATATTATCAGGTTACTTTCCATAAAACTTATGCTATGCTGTATTTTCTGCCAACATATTGTTAAAGTATGCACTTTAATGCTCTCCTTCCAAATAGCACAAGTTTTCAAAAACCCATGAAACTTGCTCAGTTTGTTGAAGCTTACACATTCAGATTTAAAAATGAGTGATTTTTTAATAACAGTGTATTTCTTCATTAACTTATGAAAATGTTGCGTGCTAGATTTTCTTTGCAATTGTTTTCTTGCTAATGATTCACACCCATTCTATAAATCAAGGCTATCAAAGCTTTTGTCCACCACCAATGGCAGAATGTTACTCTTTTCCTAGCCACCAACAGTGAGAACATTAAACTCAATTATATGGAAATTAAAGGGAACATACATTGAATGGTGACATTAAATAAAATTTTAGACCACTTAATTTTTCCCTTGATTTTCTTAATTAGTATATATTAGTGCATCATTGTTTCAACCATTTGGAATCTTTGAAACAAGGATTTAAAACAGTAGGTTTTGTATTCTCAGAATTACACCGGCAGATGACTACAATTTAACATAAGTTATGGCCAGTGTATTGTTTCAGTTGCTGTATATTAGTTTAATCTTTCTGCTTGAAACATTCAATGCTTAGAGTTCTTTACATGCCTCTTATCTTTGCATGATGATTTTTCTTTTGCCTTCAAGAAAATCAGGATTTGAGTTAAAACTGTCAGGTGTTACCTCTACTGACAGCCCTTCAATAGCATTTCAGAAAAGCATGATAAAGAATAGGTTATTGATACTCAGACCAGGATAGTTAGTCACAGAGTATCCCAAGTTTGTTACAATTGCCATATGTTTGGACAAATGGCTGTGAACCAGAGGAAGGGACCATAGACCACCTATCAATGTAATGTAACCTATTATCTATATAAGATAAAGCCTTGTCCTGAATAAATATGTATTCCCACTTTGAACTAGATTTTTATAGTACCCACTAATCTTACCTGGTAAAATGTACCTAACAGTGTGTAGGTTAATAGTTTCCTCTGGTCATGTGTTCATTTGAGAGTCTATATTAAACACTTGGGCTCTTTTAGATCCCAGAAACCTGCAAAGATTAGTTTTTAAGCAGACTGAACATTAGATTTTAGTTAGTAAGTGGATATGTTGATGCTCTAGAAACTAACAGGTATGTTGCATGCATGTATGTGTTTGTGCATGTGTGTACTTTTTCATTGTATTAGGGATTACAGTTGGTCGAAATGATTGTATTCAAAAATACATGTTATTAACTATAAAGTATTTTATCAGAGTTTGCAGCATCTACACATACTTTTGGTGGTCACATTTGCATTACAATTATTATCAGCCTTTGTGTATTCTTTTTTAAAAACAACAGCAAGTTATCAGATACATAATAGAAGCTTAATTAGGACCACAGGACCCAATGCTTATTCATTAAGAACTCAAATTAATTGTTGAAATATGGATTTATTTTAGAGTAAAGTATCAGTGCAACAGAGAGAGGTACTGCTGATCAGCTACTTATGCAATTTAATCATAGCAGCATCCAGCAGATGCTGGCAACCGAAGCTTTGTCCAGCAATGATAATTTCTTTGCTCTTGATCATACTTTAAACTGCAAGTCTTCTAGATGATAAACAACATGTGAAAGAACAGTTTTTAAAATAAAATTCTTTTTGAAAGCTTTGAAAAAAAGAATAGGTCGTTTATACTAAAAAGGTTAATCCCCACATTTGTCTTTATGGCTACATCTGGGTATCAATTAGAAAGTCACCCTAGCATTTACTCTGGTCTAATATTAGATTAATGCTAATAGTTATTAATCTGATTAGTAGTTTTAAATGTAATAGTTTTACTTCTTCATCAAGAATTCCAAATACTAATACCAAGTATTTTTTATCATATTTGTCCTTAGTCCCCATCCAATTCACCTTGGTTCATCCAACACATCTCTTTCCTAACTTCATATCCCCTTTAAAAACAACTTACTGAGTCTACTTAGTAGTGTTTCTTTGCTCATGAATGTGAGGCCACATGCTGGGGTGTAGGCAACCTCCCAGGGGCCACATCCCCATAGAAGCTATCAACTACAAAAAGTTACTCACCTGGAAGTGGGACATCATGAACCTTTGTCTACTCACACTGGAATATTGGTGACTTTAGGTTGTACAGCTCTTATTCAGTCAATCAAAGTTGCTAAGAGTTCACTGTGCAGTGGCCATGGTGTATCCAGAGGACAGCATTACACAGCTGTCACCATCTTCAGCTCTTATATTCTTTCAGTCCTGTCTCCCACTTGTTCTTCAAGCCTTGGTGGTGATAAGGGACCCTTGATATGGATGTTCCTTTTAATAACTCACTGTCACTTATCCTCAGCATTTTGTCCAATTAAATGTCTGTATTAACCACTACCACTGGCAGAAGAGCTTCTTTGACCAATGGAGAGTAGCTCAAATCTCTTTGAACACAAGCACAAATGTTTAGAAGGCAGTTTGACAACATGACTATCTTTCAAAATGACAGTAGGAAAGTCTCCCTAAAATGCATGATCCTCATCAATGGGTTTTTGAACAGGTTTACTTTATCAGGTATGGAATCCCCTTTGTGAACAAATCTCAAATCTGAGCAAAAAAGTAGTTGGTTGTTCCCATAACATCCATGCTGCTACAGCACCAACAGAGACATCTAGCCTGACAGGGAGGTGTATAGCATGCAGTACTAAATAAGACCATTAATATATTTTGTTTCCCACTGGCCCATATGTCACCCTCTAGTGTGGTGATATTTTGTTTATGATCTAATAAAACTTACCTGAAGATCAGAATTCAATGCTAGCCACAGGCATAGAGGCCAGACAGTGGCTGTAACACCTTTAATCCCAGAAATCAAGAGATAGAGGCAGATGGATCTCTCTGAGTTCAAGGCCACCTTGGGCTACACAAGAATGAATCAATCTAAAAGAGAAGCAGAGGTCATATCTTTGATCACAGCACTTGGGATCACATGCCCTTAATTCCAGCACTGGGGAGTAGAGACAGGAGTAATATGGCTTGGAGGAGAGAGGAATATAAAGTGGAAGGAGACAGCAACTAAGACATTGCGTCTGAGGATTCATGGAGAGAGGATCATCCATTTTGGTCTAAGGTAGAGGTAAGAGCTAATGACTGGCCCCTTTGCTTCTCTGATCTTCAGCTTTAACCCCAATATATGTATCTAGGTTTTTGTTATTCATGCTACACTCTGGCACCATGAAAGCTAGCCCACAGGGAGAATGTTTCCTGCTCGGTTCCACGTTGATTTTTCTATGAGGTTCAACCAAGGTGTGTAGTGTTGTTGTATAGCAGTTTCCTCGGAGGTTAAAACCTTCCGTCTTTATAGAAACTTCTTATGACAGTGTGTTCACAAGGAGGTGAAACAAGGAGACAGAACATCCTAAAGGGAAGCTCCACGAAGAGAAAAATGAACAGGTGGCCTTGGATGGGCAGGAGGACAGCCACAGGCCCACCCAGGTCGGAGGCACTACAATGAACAGGTGTGTGGTGGAGGGATGGGTGAGAAGGAGAAGCAAGGCGGTTCATGCACTGAGGAGAGAAGCAGAACTGAAGGACAGATGTGCTGAGGAAGAGGATGACACGGGAGGCCTAAGCTGCCCCCTGGAGACACGTGATCTCTGGCCATGTATGGATTCATAGCCCTACCTCAGCCCAGGTCTGTGGCCTGTGATGCTACCAAGGGCCTTGTCAATGACTATGATCTGGCCTGCCACTTGAGGCCATGCTGGTGTTCAAGGATCATGCTGCCACCGGGTCATACTAACGTGAGTATATGTGCGGGAGAGGTGGGAAAGACAAAGGAGTGAGTCTTTTTTGCTCTTTTTTTTTCATTTTATTGGGGGGAGGATATAAGGGTGAAATGCAGACATGGAAAGCCTGGAAGATACATTGGATTGGGGTACATGATGTGAAATTCTCAAAGAACAATAACAATTGTATATTTTAAAAAGTTAAAAAATGAAATAGCTTCAGGATGTCCTTGAAACTGACAAGAATCACTGGACTCCTCCTTCCCTGAGAGCAGTAGTTCTCAACCTGTGGCTCATGACCCCTTTGGGGTAGAATAATCCTTTCACAGGGGTTATGTATCAGATCCTAAATATCAGGTGTTTATATTACAATTCATAAAAGTAACAAAATTACAGTTACAAAGTAGCAAGGAAGTAATTTTATGGTTGAGCATGAATTATTGTATTAATGAGTTGCAGCACTGGGAAGGTTGGGAAACACTGCCGTAGAGTATATGAACAATAAAGATTGGTAAGAATATCTGTCAGATAAGACCAGTCACTTGGAAGAAGCAGAGGACAGGCAAACTATCTAGAAGAAGAAAGACCATATGAGTTGCTTGGGAGAGGGTGATGCTGCTTTCCAGGAAACTTTACAGTCTGTTGAGCTGCATGTAGTCTGAGCAGTGTTTTCCAGATTTTCACCTTCAGTGAGCTGTCACACACGCTGGACTGGGTTTTGTGATACACCCATCCTTGTGTCATTTCTGCTTCTGTGAGTAACCCCTCACCCATATTCCTGTAAATAACCCCAATAAAAGTAACTGGTTCGTTAAGTTGGACTTTGAGGGTGATCATATTTTGGCCAGCCATCAGTTCCTTTTCTCGGATGACTGTGTATGTGTATAGGAGAATTTGATCATAAAACAGGTGTCTTTAGGAACAGTGCCTTGCCATCTAGTTATGGTGTGACACCAAATGCAATGGCAATAGCCTATCCAAGAGCCTTTGTGACTACACTTTTAATTGTGGTTACCCACCCATTCACATTTTCCTCTCCACCACCTGGTTAATCCTGAATGTGGTTATTATTAGTTGGAACTTCTTCTTAAAACCTGTCATTTTTAAATTAAATGACTTGCTTGAAAATAATGATCAATGTGGAGGAAGTGTGTTTAACTTAATATTGCTGAAATAGTAACTTTGAGAGTTGGGGAGGTTACAGATGGCTGTATTGTGGTCCGATTTCCATCAGTATACTAAAATGCCAGAGAAATTCAACTTTTTTGTTTATTTGAGTTCTCAGTTTTGGAGTTTTCATCCCATGACTAGTCAGTCTCATTGGCTTTGAGACTGGTGAGATGAGACCCATCATGCTGAAAGCTCTGTCACCATAGGAACTCATGACAGAGGAAATCCTCTCGCTTAATGGACAAAGGAGAAAGAAGGTAAGGCATATTATTAGTTCTTCTCTTCAGGATATACCATCATTGATTTAAAAGATCTCCCATGAGCCCTCATCTCTTTAAGGTCCCACCAGCTCCCGTTGGCACTACATGGGGAACCAAACTTTTAACACATGGTCCTTTGAGGACCTTTTAAATTAGAGCACAGCCATTGACACGGTGGGTGTGACACCTCTAATGAGCTATCACCAAAAAAACACACAGCCAAAGTGGGAAAGAAGACACAGTGACAAATCATTCCTTGAGTATTCAACTCCAGTAAACTATGAAATACAGCTCTATAGACATTAGTGCTATTACCAGAGCTCCTCCAAGTTAACATAAGAGTCTTCTGGGTATGATATGTCCACTTTGATTTAACCTCTTCTTTAACAAACTTGAAAGTTGCACCTACTGGTGCTAGAAGTTATATTTGGATTTCTGAAAGGTCTGAGGAACTATTGGCATAGAAGATGATTACTGAACACAGCAAATGGCACCGATCTGTATTTTGGCTTCCCATATTTAGAATACTGGCTTACACATGGCTATATTTTTGTATGTGTCACAGAACACCATTTGAATGAAGGCTGTTAAATATGGACTATAGTCCTAGAAACTATTTCATTGGTGCTTTGTGCTTCCCTTCTGCTTGGTTCTTTTTTTTTTTTTTTTTGGCTCATTCTGAACAGTAAATGGTAAAGAAATTATGAGCATTCCTATTATTCTGCCTTAAGCTTGTCACATGTCCCTTTTTTCCAATTTTTGCCTCACTCAAAATAATGGGATAAGTAACAAACTGGAGGTTTATAGTGAAGGGACATCAATTCCTTAACTATGGAAGAAGAAGCTTGGAGAAATAACTCGTACATCAGTTTCACAATCTCAATAATTGAGACGGTCTCTTTGAAGAACAAGGTGAGATTGTTACTTAAGACTTGGTGTGTGAGTGTGTGGAGTATGTCTGATCAATGAGAGGTTGCCTCCCTTCAGTTCTCATGTGGGTCCATTACAGTTCTCTTAAAAGCAGACTTGTCAGGATGGTGTTGGTGAGGGAAAGATTAGGGCTATGTATTAAAATGAGATGGGAATGAGCTTGGGAGTGAATAGCCTGCATTGCATCTCTTCACAATAAAACAAATCAAATCATATTCAGTTATGTCTAAGAGTTTGTTTACAATAGTAGTCTAAATCTCACTTGTTTGCAAAGTTGTGGATGCCTATGTAGTTGCCTGAGCAAGAGAAGTATTTGTTAAGGGAAAATATGGTATCTTGCTGTTTGAGTGGCAGTTGCCTGATGACCTCACTCTCCTAGGTAGTCCCAGGATCTAACCACTGCCAATGGCATATTTCAGGTCTAAAGTTGAGTCAAACTCCTGGTGCAGTGAGATATTACCCACATGGTAAGGAGTATTACCTAACACAGACCTCAGACCACTGGTGTTCAGGATACCATTTGAAGAAGTACTTATCCTTACATAACTATTGGGATTTTATTTATTGAAAGTTAGTATTTTGTAAAAGGGAAAACACCCTACTATAAATTCTTCAGAGGTAAAGCTAGATTAGTGTATCTTTTAAGTTAGGTAAGAAAGCAGAGTAGATAAGCAAAGAATGTCTCAATTCAGTGGCTTGCTTGGTACTGCTTTCAGACAAGGGCTATAGGGACAGCCTTTTCTCAAGGACTCATGCATCATCCTTTCCAAGCAGTGTGTGACATCCTTCAGGGAGAATGGTAAGGTCATTCAAGACAAGCAACTCATGGAGGAAGAGTTAGGTAGAGGGTTCCACATGCATCTGGATAATTGGGATTTTGATTTCATTCTGCTACTTACTGGCATAGTGTCAGATACTCCTCCTAAGCCTCATTATAAAATGAGGGTAATAATTTTATCTCC
Organism: Mesocricetus auratus; assembly: GCF_017639785.1. NCBI lineage: Eukaryota > Metazoa > Chordata > Mammalia > Rodentia > Cricetidae > Mesocricetus > Mesocricetus auratus. Next base: position 45,097,317 of record NW_024429184.1, on the reverse strand, counting down.
CCATAGCAAAGTGAAAACTAAGGGAGCAAGGTAATACACTGGATGCTTGTTAGTCTCCAGAGTGAAGCATGAGACTAGGAAGAAATTAGAAATCATCACAGGATCAGGCATCCATAAGACCCACATCATGACCATTGCTGGATGCCAGTTGGGGTGACACAGAGCTCAGTGCAGGCTGCCAGACAGTATGAGAAAAGAACCAAATGACCATTTCTGATCTGACACACTCTCTATCTTCAGTCAGCAGAGAAAGTTTCATTACAGTGGGTCTGCTCTTTCCAAGCCCAGCCTGCTGTAAGTGAAGAATAGTTCAGTGTGTCTGGTCCAGAAGACTTATCTGGCCCACACATGAAAGGAGGAGTGTGATTGAGGAAAGAAATAGACTAGAAACAAGAAATAGAGTCAAGAGGGCATTCAGTGGATACTGGAATCAGCTCCAAAGTTATTGTTCCAAGTTCTTATACATCCCAATCAAAATGGGGGAAGGCAAAAGACTATCTTACCATGATACATGATGTAATTACTTCCTTAAAACCCAAAATGTCAAGTAACCATACCCTAAACCAAATATCCTGTTCAGGTAAGACACCCATTAGCTATACCTTAGGCCAAATATCCTGTTGTCTAGGCAAGACACACATTAGACCAAACATACTGTGGTTTAACCATGCAGAAGCAATAATAGACTCAAATTCTCTAACCTTAAGTCAAGATGGAACAGAGCTACTTCTGTGGTCTTTCATAGAGTGGACAGAAGGCAGTAAGAATTTCCTTGGGAAAGGGCTTGTCCTGGTTTGCTCAACCTGATGGAATGGTTTCCTTGACACACAGAAACTTCTCTCTAGACAATTAAATTAGATGGTTATGTATGCCAAAGAAAAGGTAATAAAACAAGAAAGACAGCCTGTTGTTTTCTGGGTTAGTCTATCCATTGCTGTGAAAATACAGAGTCCTAGTTTCTTAAGGAATGCCTTACTAATATGTAAAATCTTACTTGCCACTCTGTTTCCATGGCCATTGACCTACCATTTCCCTTCCCATTTCTCCATCTCTCAACAGTTTGGGAGAAACCAGTGTGTATTATAAAATGCTAACTCAGTGCACATTGGCCCCCACAATGACAAGAAATAGCATATAACCAAATATATTAAATTGTGTTGGGATTATTTTACTGCTTTTTGCCAAAACAGTTTTACATTTGTGCTCACTGAAGAATTAAGCATCATTTGGCATTTTGTAGAAAAGCAGGAGTAAGAAGCAACTGTGGGAAAGTCATTGGGATTCTGAGTAAGAGAAGCAGCTGTAGAATCTGACTCCTAGACTACTTGTACCTCTACAGAGAGATGTTGATCCAACATAAGAACATACCCTAATGTTTCTTGAAAACAATACAGGTAATGACAGGAGCAAGTGTGGTCATCAAGAAGGGGCAGCATAATGAATAGCTCAGTGGTTGACATTGGAGTCTAGAATGGCGGGAGGATTGGATGACAATGCCCCTGTAGGGTTGAATATATGGGAGATGGGGGCTCCTGATGTCAGAAAATATGAAACTTAGGAGCCATAGATTCTTAGCATTTCAAACCTGGGAGAGCCTGAAGTGGTTAGACTCAGCTAAAGAAAAACAAGCCAACACTAATTTAGGCTAAAAATTTGATTGTAATTTTGTTTATTTCAATAAAAATATTAAGGCAACAGTTAGCATTTGCATTTGTGTAATGGGTATTATTTTTGCTATAAGTTTTCACCTGTTAATTTTCAGCATCCTGCTAGATATTTGTAGCCTTCTATCACCTTCTGGTTGTTCGAGTGTGATCTGCGAGCACATCCCTTCCCCTGTCTCGTATGCCACATCTTGTCAGCTTTTTAATACAGAACCTGCTGGAATTTGTGGTTTTGTCTCCTATCTCTCCAATGGCCCCTCACTCAGTGTGACTTAATTTTATCCTGGATGGATTGCTATTTTCTTGGCCTTTCCCCGAGCCTAGTTTATTTTATTTATTTAATTCTTTCCATGTTGATCTCCAGTTATACTCATTTTTACATAAAAATCTAATAATTTCACTGTTCTTCGTGGATAAATAAAACTTCACTGTGTATAGAGACCATGACTTCATCATCTGTAGGCAAGGACTTTCTGAAAAGTATATAAATACCTTGTTGACCAATTAGAAACTGTTCTTTCTTCTTTCCCTTTGTCTTCTAAGTCTCAATGGTGAGGAATGGCATTCCTTTATGCAGCTGTAGCTTGGACAGTGTTACTCTGTCCTTCTATCCCCTCTCTGTCCACAATCCCTGGATGTGGTCATCAGCACATTTGACTCTGGGTGGGTTTATTTTGTGTTTACAGCATAGAAAAACCTCAGGTCTATGACTCCATCTCTGTCCCTCATTACCCCTAGCTGTTGCCATGTTTGGAATTCTCTACCCTTTGTGTAGAAAATTAAGTAGCACCATTAGTTTATGCAACTATGAAAATGAGGGTTTATTTAAAAAAGAAATGATGCAGGATAGAAAAAGAAACTAAGTAGTAAGGTGAAATCAGATTTCAAAGTATTAATGTTTTGGTGATATTAATTTGGAATAATTCCTTAGGTACATACTAGAATACACTTAACATTATTATTACTTTGGAAGTAACATCTATACTCACTAGTTTCAGTTAAAACAAAATAAAACAGCAACAGCAAAAATCCTTTTCACTATTATTTGTTACCTATTTATTTTGTAATTTTTCCCTCACCAGGATGCCAACTCATTGCATTCAGTTACATTGTTCCTATTGGATAGTTACTGGTTCATTAAGTGTGAGCAAATATTGAGTAAGTGAATATCCTAATATGCATATTTCAAAGGTAATTCTTTACAAGTAGTTAAGCCAGTTAAAATATTTGACATTATTGTCACATGAGCAGTGTTTGGACTGTGTCAGGGTTGAGATAGCCTTTCAGTGGTTAATTGGTATTTTGTTTGGATACATGTGTATATGGGAAACTCTGAATTCCCTTCACAGCATCTTAGTGCTGATAGGGATTTGAGAGTTAACTAGAGTTAGTGTGTTCACAAATACTTAGAGCTGGGTTACCTGTTTCTACTTTTGAAGACTCAGTGAGAGGTTAGCCTGTGCAACTTAAAAGCAGGCTGATCCCCAACTTTCTGATCTCCATAACCCTGAAACATGGTCTTGCTTATAAAACAACTGGCCTATGGAGGTTTCTTGTAGCAATCCAAATGGACCAAGGAGCAACTGCTCAGGCTAATCACAATCCTAATATTTTTCAATAGTCTGCTTTTATTGAAGTAGATTCATGGTTTTATATATATATGTGTGTGTGTGTGTGTGTGCGTTTTGTGTGTGTGTGTGTGTGTGTGCGTTTTGTGAGTGTGTGTGTGTGTGTGTTCTGAAAATTCCTTGTTGCCCAATGGCAACTGTTCGTTTTTCTTTTCTTTGTCTTCTAAGTCTCAATGGTAGGAACAGCATTCCTTCATGCAGCTGCAGCTTGGACAGTGTCACTCTGTCCTTCTAGGCCCTCCCTGTCCACCATCACTGGATGTGGGCACCTGCTACAACAGACTTTTGACTCTGGATTGGTTTATTTTGTGCCTGCAGCTATAACACAAGCCTCGGGTGTATGACTTTACTTTACCTCGGGTCTGTGAATTTCAGACTGAACATGGCTCTTTACCCTGATCTTGGAAATGAAGTGAGAGTTCAAGTGTTAACATCATGTAGTAGTGGGCGGCAGTGCTAAGTGCCAGCCTGAAGTTTGTCAGTCCTCCTGTCACTGCCATTACATTTGATTAAGGCTCTTTACGCTTCTTTCAGCAAAATGTGTTTATTTATAATTTGTGTATGTTGAGCTTTTTCCTATTAGGTCTCTGTCTTTTGTGAAATTATGGTTTGTATAAACAGTAAGTTTTGACTCTTCACTTAAATAATGCATATCCATTTTTTAAAAAATGATCTTCAGGAATATGTTACAGCTTTATAAGTATAGTCACTGCCTATAGCTTCATTTTTAGTTATTCTGTACTTTTAAATGGACATTATTAGTGTTCTTTTATCCAGTGTATATTCTAACTGGCTATTTCTCATAAAGATATTCATCTATTTTTCTAATGTTTCTATAACTTTTAAAACGTCAATAAATGGTAGCATATATACTATTATTGAAAATCAGGTCTGAAGGCTGGAGAGTTGGCTCATCGGTTAAGATCTGGTCTCACTCTGGCAGAGGATCTGGGTTTACAAGCTAGTGGCAACTCACAACCATCTGTAACCCCTGTCCCTTCCTAGACACCAGGCACATACATGGTGCAATACATAAATGCAAACAAAACACTCACATATAAAATAGTAAAAAATAAACAAGGACATTTTTAAAAGGGGAAGAAAAATCTAAAATCCGTACAGTGGGGAAAAGTTTACTTGAAGAAGCTTTAAAGCCAGGCATTATTTTCTACCAAGTACAGTTCAGAATGCCTCTCTCCAATATGGTGCCCTTGCAAATAGAAAAGCCAGCAAGTGACTGCAGGCATCCCCCACTTCTTAAGATCAAGCCTTTGAGAAGCTAACCATGCTATTTTCCCTGATGAATGGTGCATTATGCACTTGTTTCACTATTAAATTTGTTTGGTTATTTCCAATTGGGCAGTCTGTTTTGGACTTCTTGCACTGACCTTTGGTGTACATCTCTATAACTCTAGCTGCAGAGTTACACAAGTAGCTCAAGGCTCTCACAGAGTAGGTTCTACTCTCGTAAAGGTTTTCCAAAGTGGCTGTCTCCTGCTCCTTCTCCCAAGCACCACCTGAGCATAACGGCACCGCTGTGTTCTTGGAGGAATGTTGTGTTGTTATGACACCAGGTTTGGTTCATGTCATCTAATGGAGTCAATGAATCAAGAGTCAGAGCAATAGTGAAAGAGCATTATTAGCAAGCCAACATTGGGAGATGGCTAGTATTCATGTTTAAGCAACCACACTCCTTGTCCTAAGACAAAACCTTTAATGTTTTGTTTAAGGGAATGCATATGAGTCCTAGACACTGGGTACTACAGCTGCCCAGTGTTTCAAAACATAGCCTCTTTTATAGTGTGGGCTCTGCAGAGCTTACCTTCTCTGGGTGATTAAGAACTACAGCCCAGAGTCCAGAGACCATGTGTATACTTGGGATGGGTACTGATCTGCTGTCCAAGGCTCAATAGATTACCTAGGCCTCCTCACTCTGGACTCCCATAGAACAATGTGAGGTGCACTCTCACCCTGAACTCTTGGGGAAGGGTCTAGGCCCTGCCCTATATGAAATGACAGACTATGGACACCCCCATGGAGGGCCTCACCCTCCCTGGGGGAATGAGGGGATAACGGGGGGGGGGATGGGGGGAGGGCACGGGAGGAGGGGAGGGAAAGGGAGAGGGACCTCGTACTGACTTGTGAAGCAACCTTGTTTCTTATCTAAATTTAAAATGGAAAATAAAAAAAATATTAATAAAAAGAAAAAAAAAAGAACTACAGCCCAATGGATCTGAAGATATCAATCATGAATTCTCTGTATTGTTTAAAGTGACATGTGTAGTGTGTTGTTTTGTTTTACGGCTAGTATTTCTGGCAAGCACCCTTCCAGACTGTGACCTCACAAAGTTACTCAGAACTAGTGAGCATTAGGAAAGGGGGGGTGGGCTTGTGCATTCATACCTGTCTTCACTATGCAGGTATTATATGAAAGATATTGTAGTGGGCATCTGAACCTTGAGACATGGAGCAAAAAGCAGCCAAGAGAAACCTCTGAAAATGGGTCTTCATGCTAGGAAGAGCTTTGAGTCTCTTATCACTCCACAACATACTTTGTTTTGTTTTCCATTATGGTGGTGCAGGTTGGTTAATATTATGGCTTCTATTTGCATCTCCTGATGACTGAGGTGCTTGTGCTTGCTGGCCTCCAAGTGACCTCTTCTTCCAGAAGACTGTTCAAGCTTCTTGTCTGCAAAAACTGGGTCATCTGTATTTTTAGTTTCATTTTTTGGCCTTCTGTGCTAGATGTGGCCCTGGGCTACAACAATGTGTCACAAATATGTTCTCCTTATCTGGATCACTTCTGAATTTTTGAAGTAGATTTTTATTAAGAGAACTTTTGTGCTTTACCTGTTGCTTCTGCCATCTTCTCTTTTCCAATTTGGATTCAAATTTCATGTCTGTTAGGAGGTTTTTAATTCTCTTGCCTTTTGATTTTTCTGTTCAATTTATTTCCCATATTTTATCTTTACTTTAAACTTGTCATTTTCTTTAGTTATAATCTTCAACTTGAGAACTTCCTTTTGGTTTCTCTGGTAGGTTTTAGTTATTTGATGGAATTATCATTCATCTTGAACCAATGATCACATTTATTTTAAAGTTTACGTCTGGTGATTTCATTGTCTTGATCCCTATAATTATGGGCTCTGTGATCCTGGTTTTTAGTTAAGCTTCATTGTCTCAGCTCAGATAGACGTTCATTATTAGTTGGACATTTATTATCACAAGCTTTTGAAGTTCAACATTCTGGACCATAGTCTCATTTATAAGGCAGCAACTGAATTTCTCAGCAGTGGTGCTCTGGTTTCTGGTTATGTCTGCGTCTGACTCTTCCATTCTAAGATCACAGGAGAGGCTTCATTCTTTGTGATAGTTTTCCAGGTTTAAGCTCTGTGTGTGCTTCAGTGCACAGCTAAGTCTTAACCTGAAGTCTTCAGCTTGGGATCTTCAGCTTGAGGTTAGGCATCTCCAACTCTGTGTAACTCAGTGAACCTAGCACTGGGCATGTTATGGGACAGTTCCAAAGGTGCGACAGTAACCTGATCATTTCTACAGTGCTTTGGTCCCTTCCTAGGTGGGGATCTTGGTATTTCCTTCTACCTGTCTTGGCAGTGTTCTGGTCTCATTTCAGATTAAAATGTGAATACATGTTGGCTTATTTTGCACTTGGTTCTAATGCTGGTTTGCTTGCCACTCTCATGTACTATTGTCAGGTATGCATTGTTGCTAGCTTTAGGTTTTTATTCATTTCCTTAAATTGGTATATATAACTATGCATTTCCTTGTGGTGTTTTCATACATTTTTTGCTTTTGTTTATCTTCTTCCCCAAATTTCTTTGCCCGTTTTTCTGCCTTATAGTTCTTTTCTTCTCACCAAAAGCCCCCCTCTTCTGTTCTTATTTCACATATATTATATTATATTCTTGAAAAGGCAAAACTTTCCCTGGCCTCCTTAAAATTTTTTCCTGGTATCCACTTCTTAGTTTCATGGCCTATGCTTTCACCAGCACACACACACACACACACACACACACACACACACACACACACACACACGCAAGCCCATATACAGTAAAATCTAGAGTCTTCATATGAGAGAAAAACATAATTATTTGTTTTATAAACCTGGATTACTTCATTTAACATTATTTCAAGTTTTATTGATTTTCCTGAAATGCTATAATTTCTATTTTCTTTACATTTGAGTCCTACACTCTGCATGTGCAGCACATTTTCTTTATTCTGTCAGCTGAGCTAATCTGGTGGGTTATTTTTTTCCTGGTTATTGGGAATACTGCAGACATAGGCTTGAAGGTGAGTATATTTCTGTGGTTAGACTTAGAGGTCTTTGGATCTACAAGCAGAATGTACTGCTAGGTTATATTCCAATCCTCATATATTTTATGTGGGTTTATTTGCTTATTTGTTGTGCTTTAAATTTATGTCAGGATGGGTGTATCCTCCGGGTTTTATTTTTCACCTCCACTTACTGCTCATTTGTTTTGTTTTCTGAGTACCCCTGGTGTGTTATCTTCATTGAACCTGTTGTTTCCTGCTGTTCAGACAATAGTAATGGGTATAATGATTTGACAGAAGCCTGCTGTTAACCTGCATGAGCATGTACTTAAGCACGTCACCGTGTGTCCCTGACAAGACTCAGAGCAAACAGCACTAAGGTACTGTGTAGGAGAATAGAGTTGATAGTTTTATTATACATAAGGATATCTATATTTCAGGGTAAGATGAGGGAGTATACAAAGGGGTAATAAGGAGGAAGGTGAGAGACCCAGGCCCCAGAAAATCCCTGATCTGCAGACCCTACACAGACTCTGAACAGCTCAGATCCAACCCACTGAAAGATATACACCCTGGATTGGGGACCTAAACCAGTGAAAGAAACACTTTATCCTAAAGCCTAGAGCCAGGGAAAAGCACCATAACTCCAAAACTAGTGCCAAAAAAATACACCTGGCCTCTAGATTTGGAACATGTAAACAAATTCACCCAGACCCTAGAATCGGAGCCAAAATGTCAAAAGGAACCATAGAAAGAAACACAATTTGGCCCTGGAATTGGAGCCATCATTGATCCTGACTCAAAACTAGCCAATCTCTGAGCTAGAAAAACTGACCAATTATGCCTGGGTTTGAAATCTTCCCTAGGCTGGGAATTCCTACCACTTCCTGGTGGCAGCCAATCACAATCCAGAGGACTTGGAATTCCCCTGGACACAGGGCAGCCAATCAGTTTAGTTCAGATTTGTGCCAATCCCAAGGCTGTAACTATGTAGTTTTGGAGGGCTTGAGCCAATCCCAAGCCTGTAGCTAAACCGGTTTGGCGTTCCCCAAGCTCCTCCCTCCTGCCTAGCTACTAAATAAACCCCCTTCCCTTCCTGCTCTGGGTCTCTCTTGTTCTGTTGTTGTCTCTGCTGCTGTCTTTGTTGCTTAAAGACTCTTAGTTTTATTCTTCTGAGTCGATCTCATGGTGGTGATTCAGGTTCCGGATTTCAGGCTTAACATAAAGTAAGAATGAGAAGAAATTATATGGGTGAACATTTGTTGTGTGACAAAACTTTTCCTTGGGAGACATGATACGCACATTTCTACTCATCCCTGAAAGAGGCCCATGACAGGCCAAAGCATGGGTGCCACCAAGTCCAACTTGGTGAAGCAACAGGTTTTATTGGGGTTACTTACAGAAGTAGGAGTGAGAAGTTACTTACAGGAGCAGAAATGACTCCAAGTTGCAGCTCATCAGGTTGGAGAGTGCCCTTTCCAAGTGACGCTTGTCTGGACCTCTTCCAGGCAGCTTTTCTTCTCTGAGAGTCTCCTTTGCCGCTCAGCTTCCTTTCATCGGAGGGGAGCTCTGCTTCTATTGCTTACTCTGGCAGGGAGGAGCCTAGTGGATCCCAGTCAGTTTTAGGGACTTCCTGGAGCTATTGTGAGCTGGTTGCCTTTCTGTTAAAAGGGCTTCCCTGAAGGATGGAATGTTACAATCTCAGAGGAAACTGTTACACAACATTATGGGAGGTAGTAGAGAAAACTTCACAGAGTAGTGTGTGGTAAAAGGAAGGACAGGCATGGAAGACTTTACCAGATAGGCATCTGTTGATGCATAGCAGCCCAACAGCTAAAGCACTAAAGCATATGTAATTAAAAACATAAAGAACCTGGACCGATAGCCTCCAAAACAATACAGAGAAACCCTGTCTCGAAAAACCAAAAAAAAAAAAACAAACAAAAAACAAAAAAAAACCCATAAAGAACAAAACAACAACATCAGGCAGAGGGTACTATGCCCTCAGTCAGGACTTCTTGGCCGCTGGAAGGACTTGCCTGTTGTATCCAGGTTCACAGCTGGGGAGGAGACTCTAATTCAAAACCTCTTAAAGGAGGATTTCTCTAACCAAAGTTCCCTTTCTGCCAGGATTTCCTGGTCTGGAGCCCCTGCTTGCATAACACAAGTTCATCTCTTGTGTTTGGGAATCAATTTCTCCACATGCAGGGCTTTCTATGACAGAGGCCTGGGGCTATGAAAGGCCTGTTCACCTCTATAATGCTGTCAGGATACTGCACTAAATTTCCCAGGACAGTCATCTTTTCCCAAGTCCCTGCTGGCCTGACCAGGCCATGGAGAAGGGAAGGAACTACCTTCTGTGGTGAAAATGCTCCTAACTGCAGAAGCCATGCTCCTGTTTCTGTCTCTACAGGTTGTTCAGTTCCTGCCATGACCTACCTTCAGCGGTGTCTAGCTTCTATTTTTGTGTCCACAGCTCAGACTGAGACTCTTACTATGCCAGTCCATGACAGCACTTCCCTGGAAGCCACAGTGACTGCAGCTTGATTTTGTGTGTCTGGACAACAGAAGCATGACAGTTTCTTTGGTGGTGGTGGATCCCATCAAGGCATCTTGCTGTTTTCTTTAAGTGTTTTTCTTACAGAAACAGGATTGTTGTTGTTTCTTCTCTTTTTTCATGGACTCACAGAAAAGGCTTCCACCATCTTACCCTTTGTACTTTCAACTTTGTTCATGTAGACTAGATTTATATGATAAATCTTAGCCTACTTCAGAATTTCTCCAGATACAGTGGTTTTCTTGCATAATTTTACAGAATTGAAACAGATCCTTTTTCTTTGTAATGCCCATGTGTGGTCATATTAAGTACCCCTGGGCATAATCCCTTGCCTGATTCCTTGTGGAGTCTTGTCTTTCTCAGGCTGTTGTCTAGAAGTCTCCTTTTATTCCTTATTGCACAGACTCCTTCTATGGGGCAGACTGTTACTGGTTTCCTGAGAACTATGGGGTGGGGGGAGGGAGAGAGATGTCAATGTTTTGAAACGTCCTTTATTTTGTGAGGATCTAGTCATTAGAAGTAAGTCAATAAGTCAACTCATAAGTGATTGTTTAAATAGGAATGACCCCCATGGATTCATGTGTTTGAATACTTGGCCCATAGGAAGTGCCACTGTTTGGAGGTGTGGTCTTGTTAAAGGAAGGGTGTCACTGTGGGAATGGATTTGAGGTCTTTTGTTTCTTTGTGGCTTTGGAGACTGTCCTGAAACTAGTTCTTGTAAACCAGGCTGTTCTGGAACTCACAGAGATCTGCCTGTCTCTGCCTATCGAATGCTGGGATTAAAGGCATTTGCCACCACCACCTGGCAACTTTGAGGTCTTATAAACTGAAGTCTTTCCAGTGTGTCTCAGTCTCCCTCTGGTGCCTTAGACTCAAAATGTAGAACTCTCTGCTATCTCTCTAGCACCATGACTGCCTGAACACTGCCGTGCTTCTCACCATGATGATAATGGACTAAACCCCTGAACTGTAAACCAATCAGAATTTCTTTTATAAGAGTTGCTGTCACCATGGTGTCTCTTCACAGCAATAGAAACCTTACCTAAGACACTGTACAAGGCAAGGAAGAAGGAGTCCTATCGGGCAGCCCACCATGAGATTAACTGTACTAGATAGGATCACCTAAGAGATAAAGACTGTTATTGTCCACTCTAGCCTGAGGTTCAAAGATGGAAATAAGGAGAGGTTTATGGTAAATCACATGGCTTCTTTATTTATAAGGAGAATGTTTGTTACATTCTCAATTTAATTTTGTTTGTTGTTGTTTGTCACTCATTTTTTGGACAGGTCTTCCTAAATAATCCAGACTGGCTTTAGAATCTTCATCCTCCTGACTCCAAAATTAGGCTCACAGTCTCTAAAGAAGAAAAGAGTAACATGAATAATTCTTCCTGGGAATATACCTAATAGACAAGAGCATTAGCCGTACAGTGAGTCCCCAGACTGAAGTTTAATTGCTCAAACAGAAAAGAAGCAAGCCTCTCTAGAAAAGAAAGTCCAGTCGAAATTTGAAATGGACTTTTAAAAAGCATAGCTATTGAGAGAAGCTGGTTTGGATACCAACAATAGACATTCAATCAGGTCCTTCAATAGTGGACAGTAATGTTTATAGAAGGTTTTAGAAATTCACCCATAAACTTACAGGATATGACATTGCTGCTCTTAAGTCTCTTGGAGTAACTAGCAAACTCATGGATATATATTGGAATGTGGGGGGGAGGCACTTTGACCAGGTGTTACATCATATTGTCAACAGTAAAGCCAGTGCCCTCTAAACTATCTCATGGGCCTCTGATGACAGAGAGGAAGGGATACACTTCAAAACATCAACTATCAAGTGTTGGGGATCATTGCAAAGTTATGTAACACTTCATCAGTGATCTCAACTGAACTCAATTCTAAGTTATATTTTCTTACATATTTGTCCTAAAACCAGTTGAGCAAAAACAAAAATCAAGCAAATAAACACAATAGTCCGTGGTCTAATACCATATAATAACAGAGTCAATGAAAGAACCAAGCCTGATTTTCTTGACCATTTAAATGGACTGCCTTAGCAAGTCTTTTTATATGTAAATACAAGCTTTTCAGCACCCACTGAGTTTAAACACTCAATGTGCAACAAAAAACATATCCAGTTAGTATAATTTCAGACTTTAGAGTGGTGATTGCTTTCAGAAAATTATGTGCTTATTCCTTTTCTAGTGAAAAGTTTTTGAAATTCAATTGTTTTATGAGTAATATACTCTTTTACTTCAGTTTAGCTGGATTATAGTTCTAATGGTATCTATAATTTTTATGGTAGGTGTTTTGATATGGAATATTTCATTTGTAAGTTTGATGATTCCTGCATCTTATGAGGCTGAGGGTCTGCTCTAATTTCATGTGAATGTATAACTCAAAACCTTGGTATTTCTTCTATTCCTTTATTCCACCACATTAGCAAATATTTTAAGCATGTAATCAAAGTTGCAAAGACAGTAAATGGTAGGCACACCAGGTATTTGTGTTAAAGTCATAAGTACTTAGATAAAAATTTTAGCAAGTTTTGAAGTTTTAAAGCTCTGTGGGTTCACTTCATCAATTATGCTCTGGGACATCAACTAAAGGAGAGCAGAGTCTGTGACTACCTCCCTTTTTGATATCAGGAAAAGATAATATTATGATATTCCCAATAAAAACACCACTGGCTGTGCATTGATTCACTTTTCTACAGTCAAATAACACCATGCATATGCCCAACTACAAATGGCAAATGATAACATGTCATTTTGGGGAGAGGAACATGAATAAATTTAAGGCTTTTACATTAGAGGTTAAATAAATGCTAGTATACTTCATAATAACATTTAATTAAGTTCCCCAGTGATCAAGATATTTAGTGCCAAGGGATCTTTATGGTTCTCTATTTTTTCACCTCGACAGATCCTTGAGAACTTTGGTGGCACCCCACCCAAGTAACTTGCCTCCAGAAAGGGGAAGAACGCTTGCTTTTAGATTTCATTTGTAACTGAAGGATAGTGTGTCAAAGAAATGGTGTTTATTCCCATGGAATAGTCATTTCAGGCAAACAACTGTCAACGAATTTATCTACTGAAATGAGGCAAATGCTTTGAAGATAAGAATATGAAATTTTCCATAACTGTAGGCCCAGGGAAAAACAGGCTTCCAATGTAAACAAGAAAGATCTGGCATCAGACAATGGTTTTCCTACAGGTAATGATGCAGAGTTACAAATTACAGCATCAGACTGTAATGCATCTCATTGTTTTACTAAGCATTTCAAGGTATTGGAGAGATTGATGCTGGAGACAGATTATCATTATATGAAGGAGGTATTTCAGTGGTCCACATATGAAACAGTATGTGTGTAGGCCAGTGTGGCTGGACATGAGAATGAAAAATGAAAAGTAGATTTGCCAAATATGAAACTGGATAGGAAAAAAACTGGAGGAAAAGTAAAGGAGGATGGAGTATTCAGGAGTTAGTAATAGTACTAACTAAAACAAAAAACATTTCTATCTAAAAAGACAATGTTCATCAGTTTACTGCATACACACACACACACACACACACACACACACACACATATATATATAGTACCTAGACACAAATGTATATATGTTTTACTGTATATTGCTTTTATTATGTTTAGGTATGTTCCTGTTATTCCTGATCTCTCCAGGACCTTTATCATGAAGGGGTGTTGGATTTCCTCAAAGACTTTTTCCACATCAAGTGAGATGATCATGTGGTTTTTCTTTTGCAGTTTGTTTATATGGTGAATTACATTGATAGATTTTCATATGTTGAACCATCCCTACATCCCTGGGATGAAGCCTACTTGATCATGATGGATGATTTTTCTGATGTGTTCTTGGATTTGATTTGCTAATATTTTATTAAATAATTTGCATCAATGTTCATGATGGAGATTGGTCTGTAGTTCTCTTTCTTAGTTGTGTCTTTGTATGGTTTGAGTATCAAGGTAATTGTAGCTTCATAAAAAGAGTTTGGCAATGAACCTTCTGCTTCTATTGTGTGGAACAATTTAAGGAGTATTGGAATTAGCTCTTCTTTGAATTTCTGGTAGAATCCTGCACTGAAGCCATCTGGACCTGGGGTTTTTTTGGTTGGGAGACTTTTGATGATTGCTGCTATTTCATTGGTGGTTATAGGTCTGTTAAACTGCTTATCTGCACTTGATTTAATTGTGGTAAGTGATATATATCCAGAAAATTGTCCATTTCTTTAAATTTCCAAATTTTGTGGAGTACAGGTTTTCAAAGTATGACTTGAAGATTCTCTGGATTTCCTCAGTGTCTGTTGTTATGTCCTCCTTTGCATTCCTGATTTTGTGGATTTGCATGTTCTCTCTCTGCCTTTTAGTTAGTTTGAACAGAAGTTTGTCTATCTTGTTGATTTTTCTCGAAGAAGCAACTCTTTTTTACATCAATTATTTGTATTGTTTTCTCTGTTTCAACTTTATTGATTTCAGCCCTCAATTTGATTATTTCCTGGCCTCTACTCCTCCTGGGTAGGAGCTTTCAGTTATGCAGTTAATTCTCTAGTGTGACTATTCTCCAGTTTTTTCATATGTGCACTTAGTGCTATGAACTTTCCTCTTAGTACTGCCTTCAAAGTGTCCCATAAGTTTGGGTATGTTGTGTCTTCATTTTCATTGAATTTTAGGAAGTCTTTATTTTTTAATTTCTTTATTTCTTCCTTGTCCTGGGAATGATGCAATTGCGGATTGTTCAATTTCCATGAGTTTGTAGGGTTTCTGCAATTTGTGCTGTTATTGAATTCTAACTGTAAAGAATGGTGGTCCTCCTCTCTTCTTCCCAGCTCCCTCTCCCCCATACCCCTCACCGTGTTCCCCATCCATTCAGAGGATCTTGTCTCAATCCTCTTCTCTTGGGTACTATGCATATAAGCATATCTTTTAGGTTTTAGAAGAGGAAGAGAGAGTAGGTCATGGGGGAACAGGAAGTTGAGTGGGTGGGGGTAGAATGGGTGAAGAGGGAATCATAGGTTAGAAGACAGATCAGGCACCAGAGTCACCTCTAGTGATCTAAAGGGATAACACCAATTGGCAAGCTAAGCAATAGTGGAGAGACCACCTCAAATGCCCATTCCTGATAATGAACTTGATGTCTATAACCTTCCGGGAGCCTTCATCCAGTGATAATGGAAGCAGAGGCAAACACACAATTAAGCACTGAACTGAACCCAAGGAACCCAGTGACAGAGAGAGAGGAGTGATGAGCAAATTGGCAAAGAATGGGCTGGCAAAACCAGCAGAGACAGCTGATCTGAACAGGGGAGAGCTCTTGGACCCCAGACCGACAGTGGGAAGGCCAGCATGGGACTGATCTGGACCCCCCAAATGTGAGTGTCAGCGAGAAGGCCTGGGCAACCTATGGGGCCCTGAGCTGTGGATCAGTGTCTATCCCTGGAATACAAACAGACATCTTGTGCCCATAACACAAAGAGGGATGCTCTCTCAGCCTGGACTCTTAGGGGAGTGCCTGGACCCTACCCAGAGTGAAATGACAGACTCTAGATATCCCCTATGTGGAAGGATTTGGCAATATGGTAGGAGGGGGGGGAAGAGGAGTGCGGGAGGAGGGGAGGGAGAGGGAACTGGGATTGACATGTAAAACAAGCTATTTAAAATTAAAATAAAAATGATAAAAAAAGAATGGTGGTCCTATAAGATACAGGGGGTTATGCCAATTTTTTTGTACCTGTTGATATTTGCTATGTTGCCAAGTATATGGTCGATTTTAGAGAAGCTCCCATGTGGCACTGGGAGGAAGATATATTCTTTTGTGTTTGGGTGGAATGTTCTATAGATGTCTATTAAACCCATTTGGGTCATAACTTCTGTTAATTCCTTTGTTTCTTTGTCGAGTGTCTTGGTCCTGTCTAGTGGTGAGAGTGGGTTGTTGAAGTCTGCCACTATAACTGTGTGAGGTCTTATGTGTGATTTGAGTTTTAGTAATGTTTCTTTTACGAACATGGGAACCCTTATACTTGGGGCATAGATGTTCAGAATTGAGACTTCATCCTGAAGGATTTTTCCTGTAATGAATATGAAATGAACTCCTTCATCTCTTGTGATTTATTTTAGTTTGAAGTCTAATTTGTTCGATACTAGGATAGCTACACCAGCTTGTTTCTTGGATCCATTTGATTGGAAAATCTTATTCTGTCTTTGAAGTTAATGTGTGTTTCTTGTATGCACCAGAAGGATGGATTCTGTCTTTGTATCCATTCTGCTAGCCTGTGTCTTTTTATAGGGAAATTAAGACCATAATTATTGAGGGAAATTAAGGACCATTTAGTGTTAATTTTTTTTGTTTTTAATTTGTTGGTGGTTGCCTAATTGTTTGTGGATTTACCCCCTTTTACTTTTCTCTTGTGGTAAAGTTGGATTATCTATTGCATATGTTTTTGTGAGCATAGTTACCTTCCTTAGATTCAAGTTTTTCTTCCGGTACTTTCTGTAGGGCTGAATTTGTGGATATGCATTGTTTAAATCTGATTTTGTTCTGGAATACCTTGTTTTCTCCATCTATAGTGATTGAAAGCTTTGCTGGGTATAGTAGTCTGGGCTGGCATCCATGGTCTCTTAGTGTTGGTAGAATATCTATCCAGGACCTTCTGGCTTTCAGAGCTTCCATGGAGAAGTCAGGTGTGATTCTGATAGGTTTACCTTTGTTACTTGGCCTTTTTCCTTTGCTACTCTTAATATTCTTTCTTTATTCTGTGTGTTTGGGGTTTTTACTACTATGTGGCGAGGAGACTTCCTTTTGTGGTCCATTCTATTTAGTGTTCTGTAGGCTTCTTGTGCTTTCATTGGCATATCTTTCTTTAGGTTGGGAATTTTCTTCTATAATTTTGTTGAATATGTTTTCTGCACCTTTGATCTGGGTTTCTTCACCTTCTTCTATACCTATTATTCTTAGATTTGGCCTTTTCACAGTGTCCCATATTTCCTGGATCTTGTGTTAGGGATTTGTTGGACTTAGGATTTTCTTTGGTCGATGAATCCATTTCTCCTAGTAAATCTTCAGTGCCTGAGATTCTCTCTTATAACTCCTGTATTCTGTTGGTTATGATTGCATCCGTAGTTCCAGATCATTTACGCCTTTAGAATGTGTAGTTCCAGCACTCCTTTAGACTGTGCTTCTATTTCATTGTCTCTATTTCAGCTTTCAAACCTTGCACTGTTTGAATTGTTTTTTTGTAATTTTTGGTTTGCCTTCTCTTCCATTTCTTTAAAATATTGTTTCATTTCTTCTCTTAGGGTCTCTATCATCTTCATGATGTTGTTTTTTAGGTCATTTTCTTCTGTTTCATCTGTGTTGTTATGTTCAGATCTTGCTGGTGTTGAGTCCCTAGACTCTGGTGGTGTCATAAATTTTTTTTCTGTCGTTGAATTTGTTCTTGTATTGCCATCTTCCCATTCATTCTTTTAGTGGGTATAGGTGGGGTCTCTTCCTAACCTGGTGAGTACTGATCCATGGTTCTCTTCTGGTGGGTGCAAGCAGGTCCAATTCACTGACAGGTCACAGTGGGTGCAGTTGGGTCTCAGATTCTCCCTCTCTTGGTGGGTGGGAGCTCTGCCCTCTGCCCTCTGCACTCTGCACTCTGCCTTCTTCCCTGAGTGGGGGCCGGCATAGGCAGGCTCTCTCAGCAGGCTCTTGGTGGGGTTGAGTCAAGCTTGCTGCAGTTCCCAGTCCATGAGATCCCCAAGCGGGCGAGTGGAAGGAGGTCTGTGTATATACTACTTCAATGGACTGCTTTAGAGAAGAGCCCTGATGTCTTCCATTTCATTTCTAAACATGACATATGCCACAATTGGCTGCTGACCCACAGACACTAATTACGCCCTGGGCTTGGGCAGGGACTACTCTCTTTTCAGTTCAATGAACATTGACTTAGTGGCCATTCTGTAACAGACACTGTATAGAAATTAGGACAAAAATCCATGCCATGGGAAACAGCTTATGTCTTATTGGAATAATGCATTAGACAATGAAGTCACTCCAAACCAAGTAAAACAAGCCCAGAGCAGAAAAAGAATCAGGTCCCTGAAGGTGAAGGAGTACATGTAGATGCTAAATGACAGCATCTGCCTAATTATCTTGCATACTATTGTGCACTTGAGAGTTTAATTTAGTGTAGCACTCAGTAAATGTTGGCTCACATTGCTTCTAGTGTTTCTGTAAAATCCATATTTAGAAAGCAAAAGCCATGGTTGCTTCCATTTGGTGTCTGCATAGTAGACATGTACTATATCTAGCAAAAAGAAAGTGAAAGTGAAGGTAGAAGTTGTGCAAAAGCCTGATTGGGTTCGTGGTTCACCATGTCATGATGTACTTTCAATACTCTATTTTGTATCTGCCTCATTACCTTTAGATCAGGATCGGGAATTACCATTAAGCAAGCCTAAGAGTTAAGGATATAGTCTTTGCATGATATGAAATCAAATGTTTTGGAATGTACACAATGGAGACAAACTGTAAGCACCATTTGCAAACACAGGACTAATAACTAATATTTGAATGCTCATTTTTTACTGCTCTGTCTTATTCAAAAAACCACATATGATGGCTATGAAATTTTTGGAAAGGGCACCAATTGGTGGATATTTTCTAATAATGTTGCAAGATTTCTTTATATGTGACTCATGAAAATAGAGCCTTTCCAACAGTCACTTCCTTCATCAGCATGCTTGCTTACATGATGACTCAAATATGTGACAAATGAATGGTGTTTTTTTAAGACAAGAAACTCATAAGACAGCAAAATTGATTATCCTTGTCATTCCACTTCTCTTTCTCATTTGGGTAATTTCCATTTCAAGAAGCTCTGTTAACCACACTAAATACATCCTAGTCATAAAAATGCCAAATGCTCAGTACACAAACAATATGAACTGGAGAGTACAGTAGCAAGTTGGAAAATCAGAACTAATTTGGGTCTTGATTAAAGCCCTGGAAGTGTGCTACCTTTATTGTTTATTCAGGTTCAGGGAGAAGCTTGTTCTTGGGGAAGAACTTCTGAGAACACAAGGACAGCCTGGAAGTGAACACAGCCTGACTAGACTACACAACACCAGGGAGCTTTTACTAAACCCAAATAATAACAGGACTTAACTAATTAGAACTTTGCCAACTTTGAGTGTTTGTTCCCCCATCAATAAGCTGGACATCTGTACTCAAGTCTGCATATTGAAGCCAAAGTCTGGATTCAAAAAACTAGTAAGTTAGACTGCTACACAAAATTCCCTGATTCTTCCATCCTTTAGTAGAACCCTGTAACTCAATGAAGACAGATTTGTCTGCTTGACAAGAACAAAGGGATTTTTAAATTAAGTGTATTGTTTCTATTGCTTGAAATTATCATTACTAAAGATCAATAGTAGGTTAAGTGTATGGTGCAAATACTTACTTGAATAGCAACTCTGAATGTCCTATGATGGAATAGGATGGCTAATCTTGGTTGCCAGTTTGACTGCACGGAGATGTCTAAAACGGTGAAAAGTAGTCTGGCTGTTGCAGAGGCTTTTCTAGAGAGGAGTGACATATGAAACTCTAAAGGGGGAAAAGGCCCACTCTGAACGTGGGTGGCATCTAGAGAACTGGAAGCTCACAGAAAAAGGAAATCAGCAGGCAAGCCATTTGCTTTCTGAGTGTTCTTGTCTACCATTGCTGACTAAGGTTATTTTTTCTTCCTTTTGTTTTTTGTTTTGTTTTTCGAGACAGTGTTTCTCTGCATTGTTTTGGAGCCTGTCCTGGAACTCGCTCGGTAGACCAGGCTGGTCTCGAACTCACAGAGATCCGCCTGCCTCTGCCTCCCGAGTGCTGGGATTAAAGGCGTGCGCCACCACTGCCTGGCTGCTGACTAATGTTCTTTTGACAATTCACTGTGCATTGTCCAGGGAGCTTTCAGCATTTCAGCATGGGTTTGGCCCTGATGAGGCACCCTCTTTCCTGGACTGGAAACTAAATCCTCTGTCACTCTGGAATATATGTAAACAGCCATCCTAGTAGATTTCCTGGGCCCTGCTATGTGAGCCTATCCAATAAATTGTTTTTACAATGTCTACATATATTCTGTTGTTTCCATTCCTTCAAAGAATCCTATTTAATGCACCTAGTCATTATTTCTTTTAGATGATGAGGAAGAGTAAAGAGAATTGGCATAGCCTGTTTGAGGCCTGAGAAAAAGGTTTGAGTGAGAATGACCATAGGCTCATATGTTTGAATACTTGACCCCCAATAAGTAGTACCCATTTTGGGAAGGATTCAAAGGTGTAGCCTTGCTGGAAGAGGTGTGTCAGTGGGGTTAGGCAGGCCCAATGCTCAGACGCTCACTCTCTCTCTCTCTCTCTCTCTCTCTCTCTCTCTCTCTCTCTCTCTCTCTGTGTGTGTGTGTGTGTGTGTGTGTCTCTCTCTGTGTGTGTCTCTCTCTGTCTCTCTCTGTCTCTGTCTCTCTCTCTCCATTTCTCTCTCTCTCTCTCTGCAGATCAGGATGTAAAACTCTCAGTTACCTCTTCAGTATTATGTCTTTCTGTTCCTCACCATGATGATGATCATTAACTAACCCCTCTAAAATTGTAAGCCAGTCGCAAGTTAAATGTTTTGTTTCATAAGAGTTTCCTTGTCTGTGGTATCTCTAGACAGCAGTAGAACAGTATCTAAGATATCATTTCATAGCAGGATCATTATGCAAGTCAGAAAAGGTCCTCTGGCAAGAAACAGAAGTTTAATCCTTAATATACCCAAACATCCATCTGCAATGATAATGATTTTGGGTTAGGAAAATCATGAGGCTATTTGACAAAAATAAAAATAAAATAAATCCACAATGCTTATCTGTCCAATCTTTGATCACATCCTCTAGCAAGATGGCAACAAGATGACTCAGCCCTGCTTTCAACATTTCAGTAAGTTTCCCATTCTGCTGCCCTCTCCAATGCCCTTGCAGCTATGCCCATTCTTCTGCTTTGCTCTCCAGACTTATGAATTTGCTGCTTTTAATTCCTCACTGGCCCCTTCCAGTTCCTCAGGGGTTGCACATGCAGAGCCTGACACACACACCTTTTTATCCTTTGCATGCTATTGCTTTTACTCAGGATTTTGTTCTCTTTCAGAGGTTTTGAATTGAGTTCCCCCAAATTAGAGCCTTTAATGAGGTCTGGACAAGTTGTAAGTGACTCCATAATGTAGCTCTAAGGAAGCAGAGCCAGAGCACAAGAGGAAAACAAGCCTGAAATGTTTTCCTCTGTGCTAAGGTTTCTTCTTGCTGTGAATTCTCTAAAGAGTCATGCAGAATTTATCCCACAATTCTTTATCTAAACTGTGGGGGCCTGTGCGTTAATCTTCTAGCTGTGTCCCTCTTTGACTGAGGATCACTCCCAGATCCCTTGTGTTTCCGTTGCAGCAGGTTTCAGGGAGGCAGAATCTCTAAGAAAAGAAACCAACAGCAGACGTGGAAACTCCCACAGTCCCAACATCCAAAGTCAGTGGAAACTGCACCAAGAGCATCCACACACAGAATATTATCCCACTCACACACTTGATAGTTGTAACAATATTTTCTTATCCATGTACCATTGGCCCCTCACTGGTCTATGGGTTTACTAAGGGTGAGAACACAGGTGCTTACTGGTTCATGTTTCTTCAACATTATGAGCACTTCTCATGGAGTATCAACACACAGAACATTGCTGAATGAGAAGTGATATTGTGTTGGGATTTCCACTGGTGTTTACATTTGTACCAGTTGCAAGAAAAACCAGCTCATTCTCTAGGTCCTCTTTTCCACCCCTCCCTAAAGGGGATACGTCTCTAACCCTGTCTCTTTTCTGTATACATGGACTTTGGCTCTGGAGGCCCCAGATTTCTCTGTCTTCAGCTTAGGCTGATATGCAATCATCTTTGGGTGACATCCTTTTCTGAGTGATTCACTTTACCAGGAGAGATTTGCTCACTCCCTAGACACTGGGAATTACTCCCATGAAATGAGGATTATTATCCAAAGTGACACTCTTTTTTTTTCAACGATGTAAAGAAAACTTTAAACAGGCTCCAAAAAGGTTCAAGAAAACTTCCTAAGAAAGGCTCCCACCAGAGAAGCTTCTGCTCTTGATCCTTCCCATTTACACTTGGATCAAATAACAAAACTAAGAAAACAGAACTGAAGAGTCATGGTTTTTAACCATCTTTTTGGTTTCAAACACAATAATTGAGCTTTAGGGACTCTTGTTCTGGCCCTAAAATCTCAACAAGCATTAGCCTGTTTGAAGATAGGATGGATTACTCTTCCTCTCTTTTCTCCTCTCTTAAAATAATGGATATAAGTTTTGAACACCAACTATGTACAACAGACTGCATTAGAGTTTACTTCATTTGACCTTTTACAAGATCTTTATATAAAACATAAGATCCCTAAAATCAGATATAGGCTCACAGAAAGAGTTAACTAATCTGAAGTCACTGAGTTACAAAAGGCCAGGCTGTACTGCCTTTTGTCTCTGGGTGTACAGATGCAAACACCATCCCTGCTATATATAACAGGTTCTTTGTTCAGCTTAAATGCAGCAGATCCAGTACACTCTGCCTACACCCAGACTGTACCTATTACATGCTACTTACCTGACTCTAGGGCCAGCCTCAGCTATGCTAAACCTTGGTAACCACTGTGCTGGTTGGATTTTGTCAACTTGACACAAAGCTAGACACATCTGGGAAGAAGGGATCTTAACTGAAGAAATACTTCAACTAGATTGATGGTGGTGAGTCTATAGGGTATTGTTTTAACTAACGATTGAGGCGGGATGGTTTAGACAACTGTGGATACTGCCATCTCTGGTCTAGTGGCCCTGGGTTCTATAAGAAAGCAGGCTGACAGAACAATAAGAAGCAAGCCAGTAAGCAGTGCTCACAGTCTTTGCATCAGTGCCTGCCTCCATGTTCCTGCCTTGAGTTTCTTCCCTTACTTCCCTTCAGTTATGAACTGTGATCTGGTAAGTATAAGATGAAATAAATATTTTCCTCCTCAAGTTTCTTTGGCCCTGGTATTTTATTACAGCAATAGAAACCTGATTACTGTAATAGGGTAGGAGAAAAATAAGCAAGGACAGTATTATTGTCACCATAGATGTAAGATGCCGCTTCAAAGGAAGAAAGGGAGAACAACAAATGTAGTGGACCCAGAAGAGATGAACCAGAAGAGACACATGGCGGTTGATGCACTTGCCCTGTGCTCTTGTGGCAGAGAAAGGCATCAACATCCTCACAACCTACAGAGAAAATATATCATCCTTCCTTGATGTTTCCAGGACCTATTGGAGAAATGGTATAAGATGGAGGAGAAAGCATACAGAATGTGAAGAAAATGTTATGGAAGACAATGGAAGTAGATTTGCTTTGGAGAAAGGAGAAAAATGTAGTGTGACTTACAAGAACATTTGATGGTGTATGTGATTTTTTTGAACAAATGTTAATTTTACAGAAGTTTCTAAATGATCTTTTGTCATTATTGGATCTGTTCTCTTGGTCAGTTCTTTTATGAGGCTTGCTTTTCAGACACAGTTTTATGAAATAACTAGTTTCCCAGTGGGTTTATTTCATTTTCTTTCTTTAAGAAGTTGCTTTTGATTTTGATTGCATAATAGGTGAGATGATAAAAGAAGTTTAAAACCTCACCTAAATTGGAAATGAAAAGAAGAGAAGTTGCAATCATTTTCTTCCTTTTGGGGAAGACCCCAGAGACCTACCACTTTAACCTTAACTAGAGGCTGTTATGAGTGTTCAAGAGATTGAGTTTGGGCTTGATTCTTTCATTTTTATGACAGGGGCATTTCTTTCAAACCCTTTACAAAATGAAGTGGATATATTCAACGTAGTTCTCAGCTCTGTAAGAACAGAAACAAATGCTTACTGAACAAATGGGACAATTATTAATAACAAAGGGTAGAAAACAAGATGATAATAATGGAATCATTGAAAATTATTGGATATCTTTCTTTTTTTCCTTTCTGGAGATTGAACACAGGGATTCATGTCTCACTAGGTAATCTCTCTCTCTCTCTCTCTCTCTCTCTCTCTCTCTCTCTCTCTCTCTCTCTCTCTCTCTCTCTCTCTCTCTCTCTCTCTCTCTCTCTCTCTCTCTCTCTCTCTCTCTCTCTTTGTTTGAGCCATAGTTTCAGCCATGATAAATCATTACATTTGGTATTTGATTGTCCACTCATATTTACAATAATATCTCATGAATCATGAACTATGAGTCAGTCACTGATAATTCTAGAATGACACCTAACACTCTTTAGGTTTCAGACACACTCTGAGTGCTTTAACTCTACTGACTCCTGAAGCACAGAGAAGTTAGTGAACTTGAACTGGGCCATCTAGTTAAGAACAGGAGCCCAGACACTTAGGTTCCAATAACTATGCATTTGACCAATAGTCAGCTGTGCCACGACGGAAGTCTCATGATTTATTCATGAAAATGGACAAACTCCAATCTCTGCTCTAGGAAATCACATTTTATATAACAGAAAACTGAATAATTATAAACTAGCTTGGGAAGAGGATCTTAAGAAATGTCAGGGGAACGTCAGAGCCCATCTGGGGAACTGATTAAATGGTGAACAGACAGATAAAGAGAAGGATGGTGATTCAATAGTAGAGGAAACATTTGCAGAGTCAATGGGATGAGGAAATCTAGAATGTTTGGTAAGGAAAAGTAATTCAGAAAAAGCTTCAGTGACAAGAGAAAGTTGATGGTGTTGAGATGGGACTTGAGAATTAAATGTGCTTCCAACCGCACAGAGAGCTTTAGTTGGGGCTTCTATTGCTATGTTAGAACACCAAAAACAACTTGGGGAATAAAGGGTTTATTTTTCAGTCTAATACATTTCAGGTCAAAGTTCATCAGTGAGGGAAGTCAGGGTAGAAATTCAAGGCAGAAACCTGGAGACACGAACTAATACAGAGGCCACGGAGGAATGCTGCTTACTGACTTGTTCTCATATCTTGCTCATTCTCCTTTCTTATACAACTCAAGACCATCTGCCCAGTACCACCAAGAGTGAACTGGTCCCTCCCATCTCATAAATTATCCAGTGATATATGTGAATTTTAATATACAAATATTCAATTATTTATAATTTGTGTACTTTACACAATACTTTTTTAAGTGGAAATACTTGTAAATGTCTTATTCATAGATTTTTTAAAAAAATTTCAGCAATATAAATTGAAAATAAAGCCAAGCATAGTGCCACACACCTATGATACCAGCATTTAGCAGATGAAGGTAGGAGAACACTTACTTCAAGATAATTCTCAGCTACCCAGCAATTTCAGGGCCAGCCTGGGTTAATGAGCTCTGTGGAGGTACAGTTCATCATGGCAGGGAAGTCATTATAGCAGAGCCTGAAGTAGCTGCTCACATTGTACCTTCTGCAAGGTAGCTGAGCTCTTGAGGAGGTCTTTATGTAGATAAGAAAATATTGAGAGAAAGTCCAGTCTGTAGGTAAAGTGCTATGTGTTGCTAGATAGGAAAAAACGTATTCTAGTATTTATGGCACCATAGGTTGAAAAAAATTATCAACAATGCATTTTAGATATCAAGATACTAAAAAGAATTAGAAGAGTTTAAGGCCTTCTAAGAAGAGCCATCAGATGGCCCACTGAAAGGACATAAACTAAGCTTATATGCCTATATCAATTTCGTGTGTTCTATCAAGGAGAGACTACCAAAAGCAAGTTTAGCGTGACATATATGCTAATTATACTGAATTGATTATGGCTCAATATACACATGAATCAAAATTTCACACTGTGCAATGCAAATATGTACAAATACATGTTAATTTAAAAGCATTAATAAGAATTGAAATAAGCCGGGTGGTGGTGGTGCACGCCTTCAACCCCAGCACTCAGGAGGCAGAGGCAGATGGATCTTTGTGAGTTTGAGACCAGCCTGGTCTACAAGAGCTAGTTCCAGGACAGGCTCCAAAGCCATAGAGAAACCCTATCTTGAAAAACAAACAAAAAACCAAAACCAACCAAACAAAAAAGAATTGAAATAAAATTCAAAAGATTAATTTGAAAAGAAATGCAGTTATTATATTCAACAACAATGATCCAATTCTCAACTTTAAGAGGTTTAAGCATAAAAATTAGATTATGTCAAAACCCTTCTGACCAGTTTATGAGTCCCTTCCCTCTTACTGTTGTGGGTTTATGCTGAGCTTATGTGTGTCACTTTATGCTTGTATTCCAAGGACAGAAGTGAGCTGTTTGGGGCTGAATTTGGCAAATAGTTCATTGTGATATTCATGCTGGTCTGCTCTAGGGGAGAGGAAAAATTTTCACAGGGACATCATTCAGAGAAGTTTGTTAAATCTCCAGCAATTCAGAAAATATGGAAATGTTAGTGAAAGGAAAAAGTTCTTCTCTAACAATAATGATAATTTGGATGGAATCTTAAGTAATAGTAATGTACCCTTATATCACAAATGAAATGATGATGCCTGTATGCTGGGATAAAGAAAGTGTCTTTCAAATGCCCAATCTGTTACCCTGGCAGAACAGGGGAACCTGTTTTATATTATTCTGTCTGTAACTCAGCCAATTAAGTCCTATTGTCATAGTGATTACAGCCATTTGTTTTCCATGGTTAATCTGGAGCAGGAATGTCTAATTTGTTCAATAAAGGACATTTACCTAAAGTAAGCTGTACTCAAATTATTTATGGTTATAGACATACAACCACACATACCTTAAACATGTCTGATAATGAAAAATAAATTTTTCAAGGAAAGCTCATATTATGCCCTTTTCTCTGTTAAATCATTTACTGTCTGCCCTAATTCAATATTCCCAATGTCATTAATGTGCCTGTTTGAATGGCTTTGCTTTGGGGGAGGGAGGCCGAAGAACGTTTTCTCATGCAGGTTTCATCCTTGCCAGTCATCAAGCGCCCACTGAAGAGTTTTAATGATGAGAAATCAAGGCTAGCTACAATGCTAGGGCCAGGGCTCTTTCACTCCCACAGCACCTTGTTTCCCTATAACAAAGGCAGTGTTTGCTTTCATTAAGTTGCTTTTGATATTTGTGAGTACTTCCATAGCCTCCACTGTGATTTCGTCCCCAGCTGCTGCTCCTCTCTGAATGTTCTAACTGTATTGTGTTGTTACTTTTGTATCTCAACCTTCCATAGGGCTCATGTTCTCACAGAACCCAGCATAAACATGAAGCAATGGCCTGCCTTAGGGAAACTAAGTTAAGGTGCCAGCCTGCTTACAGAAAGCAGGTCAATGGTTTGAGGGTTCTGATTATTGGTATGCAGATGACAAGCCACTGTGAATGGAAAGTGTGAGGACTGTAATGATGTTTCAGCTAAGAGAAAGCTCCAGGAGGGTCGTTGAGGGATGTTAGCTAAATTCATATCCCTATACAACAGTGCCAAGTAATCTCAGCGAATGGCTCACACACTAAACAGGATCCTTATCAGAGGGTGGCATATGACTTGGTCCCTGAAATCCTAACAGGAAGATTATTGACTTTTCCTTGTGTGGAAAGCGAAGAATACTTTTAACCGGCTAGACACCATACAGTGCCTTCTCTTCCCAAACTGATGGTGTGAGTCAGGATGAGATGGCCTGAGGGACTCTGGCATCTGGACTAGGAAGTGTGGGCACAGTTCCTGTGCAAGCAACCAGGACTGGTGCAAAATGAGTTCCAGCTGGGGCAGACTCCAAGGTACACTTTAGTTAGAGAGCAAATCAGACTGTCAGTTAGCAAATCCCTCCCAGAGCCTCCATGGACATCCAGACATACTGTGTGTGGCCCAGCAAGAAGCCACACCTCAGTACTATTTCCCTGACAGCACAGAAGGGGCCATTCTAAGAACATCTCTCTCCCTCTCTCTCCCTCTCCTCCCCTCCCCCCTCTCTGAGCAACACTGAACAACAAACAGCTTGGGCAAACGTATGAGGCCGAAGACTAATTCTTCATGATTGAAATATATATATAGTCAAAATTTTAAGTTTAAGAGCAAAAGTCCACCATGGTATTATTTTCTGTTCTCATCTCTTTTTCTTTATGTTTTCTTTCACATTCGTTTCCACCATGCACCACGAGGATCAGGGCAATGAGCGTACTTTTCTTCTGTTCACACATCATCTGACTCACTCATTCTGAACCTGTGGGTCTCACCCACTTACGGGGTCTAATGACCCTTTTACAGGGGTCACTTAAGACCATTGGAAAACCCAGATATTTACATTACAGTTCATAGCAGTAGCAAAATTACAGTTACAAAGTAGCAGCAGCAAGAATAATTTTATGGTTGGGGGTCACCATCACATGAGTATTAAAGGGTCGCAGCATTAGGAATGTTGAGAACCACTACTCTATCTGAAGGTGTTTCTGGAAGCAGAAAACGCAGCTAACCTTGGAAACTGTGTGGTTCTTAGCTTAGGCAATGACAAAAAGACTCTGTGCAGGCAGCACAGAGCAGACTGCAGCCACAGTGTCAGCCTCACACCAGGAAAAGGCAGCCATCTATCTGCCTTCCAGAAGAATGCAGTTAAGAGAGACCTAAGGCTGTTAAAGCAAGATTAAATATCTCCTACATGATTTACAGAGCTTGTTATCTTAAATAAAAATAATGCCAATCACACTAGCAGTAATGAAAGAACAAATTATCAGGTGTTATAGGTATAGACATACCCTGCTGCATCCTCTCCTCTTTGGGGAAAGCTGCCTGTTATCCCATTGCAGCTACTCAGAATTACCCTGAGAGGTCTGTGGCTTTGGCACTCAATGAAAACCTGCGTTTATCTGCCAAATACGCAGCTTTATCTCCTGTCCATCCAATTACTGTTGAATTGGGGTTTTTTTTCTCTCTCCTTTTCGAATAATTTGACAGTTTCAAATGTGCCAAAAGGATTTCTCCTAGGCCAGATATCCTGCTCCATATTTAATTATCTGTCCATACAAATGAGCCATTTAAATGAACAACCAGTAGCCCAAACCCCAGGAGAAGATTTTAACACAGTGTTTGAAGACTTTGTCAAGTCTACCTTTGGGGCTGTCTCTTCTAATTACTAGAAATTTACTGCTGGTTTCAGATACACTCACTATGGGGGACAGAACGTATTACACCACAGTTTCACTTCATGGCCAGTAGTCATGGCAACACCAGAGGATACATCTTAAAATAAGGAATAGTTTCCAAGGGCAAGAGCTTAGCTCTTGCTGCCAGATGTTTGCACATTCATTTTTGGAAATAAACATGTTATTTATGTTTTGAAAAGCTTTAAAAATCTATTTTAATGATACAGTATTTTTTAAGTTCACCATAAAAAACTTCATGATGTTTTCTAAATAACACCATATGCTGCATTTAATTTACAGCTTTTTTTATTATAATTTTTTGAGTTTGTTCAGGAATCACATGGAAGAATTTTTTCTTGTTCATTCACAATACTAAAAAAAAATTTATTGAGTACTTACTTTGTGCTGGATACCTTGCTAGAAATGGTGATCTCAAAGATAGTTTCCTCTTCCTTTCATTGCACATAGATGGCTGCTTCCTCATGTGCAGACATGGGAAACCCTGATATTTGCTATATTCCTGTCATGAATTTGTGAAAATCACAAATCCTTAACTGGGAAGCAAATACAAGAGAAATTACTATTCCTTCTCTATGTATATGTAGAATAGAATGCCAGGTAAAATTTTATCTTTTTTAGTTTTTTTAGTTTGTAAACATTTTAATTAAAGAGCAGTGATGGCTGAGGTACATTTACAAAATAAATTTGAAACTACTGTCCGTCTTTGAAAGATAAAATGAATTTATTGCTTGTAGTAACATTCAAAATTTTGTGTTTGTGTTTTTAAGTCCTCTATCAACTCAATCCAATTTACCATTTTATACTTAGAACCCTGTATTCTTATAGAGTTCTACTGGCTCACTTAGGGTAAGTTACTAAGTATGTCTCCAATGTGCAGGCACTGTGTAAATAGAACGATGAATAAACCAGATGCCTTTTCTTCAGGGAGTATTTGGTCATATAGAAGGAACAACTGCCTCACCAGTAATCACACTGCAGCATGGCACACAGGACTATACGAGCGTGCTGAGCAGCGACTAGAAATTTGAAGGGCCCTGTGTGCCTGTGGGTATGGGTGTTAGGAACAGGGCGTATGAAGGGCTTCAGGGAAGATTTCAGGGAGGAAGTGACTGCCACCAGGCATTTACATCAAATGAGAAGGTAGAACTCTGGGTGCATCTCGGTGGTGGAGTACATACTTAACAAGTGTGACCCCCCAGGCTCCTTCTTGAGCACACACACAAGCACCTAAAAGCACAGACAAGAGCATTACAGAAAGGCCAAGTCCTCATGCATCCTTTCGCTTTCATTCCAGGTCCTCCTGTCAGTAACCACCTGTCTCACAATTAACTCTGACTTCTTTTTAAACTTCACTGACTTTAACTGCACAACCTTCATATATTTTGTTCTTGTGATGACAGCTTGTATGCTCACTTCTTCAGATAGTGCCAGGAAATACTGAGGATTAATAATCTTATATGATGCTCTTCTCTTTTACGTGGTCTTGGGCTATGGTTTAAATCATTAACTTCAGTAGAAGTGGTCATAATGCCTTCTTGAAATAACAATAATGTCTTGATTTGAAAAAAAAAGAAATGTTTGATTGGTGGCAGGGCCAAGTTTTACTTATACCTACTTAAATGTTGCTCTTTTGATTTTAGTTTGCCTTTCATGATCCAACTGTATTCATAATCTTTTTATTGTAGTTAAGTTTAGATGTTCAAGACAGAGGTTTCTCTGTGTAATAGTCTTGACTATCCTGGAACTTGCTTTGTAGACCAGACTGGCCTCAAACTCACAGAGATCTTCCTGCCTCTGCCTCCCAAGTACTGGGATTAAAGGTGTGCACCACCACTGTCTGTCCTGCATTATCTTTTTAATTCACACCTACCGTTTTGTAAGTCAATTCCATCTGCATAGTTGTCCTCTCCCAATTGTAGAGCTCTAGTTACTCCTTTCCTTGAAGCTCTTTCACTGAGCATTTTGATGTGCTTTTCTTTCTCAGCAGGCTGAGCATCTTAAGGTCAGTGAGTAAATAGTAATTTGCATTTTATTCTTTGATCTACTGTCAAGTGTTTTCTGCTGCTCGGCAGGTAAGCAACACTTATTAAATTGAGGGATGTATGTTTACATTCAGGAACAGCATTATCATCTCCAGAAACTCGGTAAATGTTATAAATTCTTTAAAATCAATGGCACATCTTTCCTTTTGATGCTTCTATATGGTAGTCACTTAGCTGGTCTATGCTCAGGACTTGAGCTTCTCCTTGAAAAGGAAAATCACCCCATATCTTTCAAATCTATGTACGCATATAAAAACACACATTAATTATGCACACACACACATAAGCCTAAAGCAACAATGCTTCTAAAAAATAGTGTGGTAGTTTAAATGTAATTGGCCCCCATACTCTCATAGGGAGTGGCACTATTATGAAATGTGGCTTTATTGGAGTGGGAATGGCCTTATTGGAGGGAGTATGTCACCATGGGAGGTGGTCTTGGAGGTTTCTTTTGCTCAGGATATCATCCATTGTCTCAATCAACTTCCTTTTGCCTACAAGATGTAACACTCTCAGCTTCAGTACCATGTCTGTCTGCACACGGCACTGCTCTCCACCATGATGATAATGGACTGTACTTCTGAACTGTAAGCCAGTCCTAACTAAAGATTTTCTTTATAAGAGTTGCCATGGTCATGGTGTCTCTTCAAAATTAACATTGTTTGTTGTAAGTATGACCATTTTTCTACTGTACACTTGATTACATTAAGTGTTTGTGAACAAGACTTGCTAGGCCATCTTATCTGAGGGGCTCAAACTGTAAATATCCTTATTCTCAAGCTAAACTTAGCAATAAAGGGATATTAGACAGAGACTTAGAAAGAACTACCGGACAAAGGTAAAACATGACACTAAGAAAAGAATGTGACTTTGAAAACAAATTTCACCTACAGAATACTTGGCTATGATAAGATCAACTGTGCAATTTTTTCATGTAAAATTCATCGTAGGAAGGATTTTCTTCTCTATATTTTCTAGAACTTGCATTTGGATATTGAACAGTTTATAAACACTTTCAACTATGTTTGATATTTACTACAGCTTATCCATAAGAAAGTTCAGGTTTTGGTATCTATAAACAGTACCAAAGATATCAAGGCAGTACCTTGGTATCAACAACACATTGTTAAGGCTAGGACCAAACTGAAGAACTTTTTATTCTTTTCAAATTAACAAAAGATTTTTGAGGTTCCTCAGGAAAATGGGACTCAGTCTACCACAAGACACAGCAATTCCACTCTTAGGCATATACCCAAAAGATGCCCATTCACACAACAAGGATGTCTGTTTCACTATATTCATAGCAGCATAGATCCTGGAAGCAAACTAGATGCCCCACAACTGAAGAGTGGATAGAGAAAATGTGGTACATTTACACAGTGGAGTCCTACTCAGTGGAATAAAATGGAATCTTGAAATTTGCAAGCAAATGGATGGCACTAGAAGATAGTATCCTGAGTGAGGTAACCCAGGTACAAAAAAAGAAACATGGTATGTACTCACTCATATATGTATTTTAGATATGGATCAGGGGAGTGTCAGCCTACAATCACAGTGCCAATGAGTCTGGAAAACAGGGAGGTTCCCAAGAGAGATGCATGATACCCCAGAGAAGTGGAATGAGGCAAGATCTCCTGAACAGATTTGGAACATCATGGAAGGGGAGAGGGAACCATTAAAAAGAGAGGGGGAGAAGAGGAGGGGAGAAGAAGGCATGGGGAAGCATGAATGTTGAATCAAGGTAAGACTAGAGGAGAACAGGATGAGAGATACCATAATAGATGGAGTCATTATGGTCTTGAGGAGAGAGTTGACACTAGTGAGATCTCCAGAGATCTACAAGGATAACACCAACTGGCAACCTAAGCAATAGTGGAGAGACTACATTAATAACCCCTCCTTGATGATTACCCTATATGCCATCCTAGAACCTTCATCCAGTGACTGATGGAAGCAGAGACAGATACCTACAGCTCAACACTGAACTGAACTCCTGGAACCTAGTGACAGAGATGGAGGAGTGATGAGCAAAGGGGTCAAGAACATCATGGTGAAACCAACAAAGACAGCTGACCATATAAAGGGGGAGCTCTTGAATCCCAGACTGATGGCTGAGAGGCCAACAGGGGACTGATACAGACTCCATGAATGAAGTGCCAGTGAGGAGGCCACAGAAATCACTGGGGCCTTGGGTAGTAGATCAGTGTTTACCATGGTGTATGAATGATCTTTGGGAGCCCATTCCAAATAGAGGGATGCCCTCTTAGCCTGGACACATGGGGAAGGGCCTAGGTCCTGCCCTGGATGAAATGACAGACTTTGGAGATTCCCCCCAAGGAGGGCCTCACCCTCCATGGGGAATGATGTGGGGATGGGGTGGGGGGCTGGGATGGCTAGTGAAGGGACAAGGGAGGTGGGGTGGGAAAGGAAGCTAGGATTGACATGTGAAGCATTCATGTTTCTAATTTAAATAAAAACATATATCGAGGGGGAAAAAAGAGTAAAAAAAAAAAGATTTTGATTTCCTAAATAATACAAAAATCAAGCTCTGAATTCATTCAATTCATTAGAATAAGAGCATCATACACTAGAAAAGCAACTTTCCTATGTTTCCATGGTATCATGTAAAAGAGTCTCCACAGCCTTGGTCCTTTGTACTTATCTTTCTTCCATCTTAACTTCTGGGTAGTTTTATCAGACTCTGATTATTTTTCTTTATGAGAATGATCAAAAGACTAAAATCCCAATATATGAAGCAATAACCTTTAAAGGTCCACTCCATAAAATACTGATATCTTTCTACATGACCTTTTGTGCTTGCCTTGTAAGTCAACATATAGAGCAAACCACCTGACTTGTTCATGTTACAGACCTCTTTGCTCTACAAAAATAACACCACTGTTGAAAGCAAGTTTCAATTTACCTGTGTAGAGTGACTCCAGAGGCCCAGAGGATGGTTCAGCCATTGAAGGCTAGGCTAACCCCCAGCCTTTAGCATTATTATGGCATGTGACCAAACTATGTGCCATGGAAACTTCACGGCTTGTCATTAAATTGCTTATGTGATGTTTTTGCTTTCATTGAGCTCTTGGAAATTTTCATTAATATCCACTCAAGTGAATACCGAAGATAGTATAATTACACTCACTGTGAGAATAAAACAGACACAGCAAAAGTCAACTGAAGGCCACAATAGGCCTTAGGGGACTCTGAAATATACAAGGAAGAACAGCCCAGGTAGAAAGTAATGAAGTCTTATCACAGAGTGCTGAAGGGGTTACCCAAAAGCTGGTGTCCTAACAGGATATTTCTATAGGCAGTATAAAATACCTGTAATAATGTTCAGTGTTGTTATGTCACTTCTTATACACTATTGGAATGCTAGTATCCAAATGTATGGGATACATTAAAATGTTTATAAGGATTTGCTTTAGGAGAGCAAGAACAATAGTAAGGAAATGGAGCAGTGCAATCTTTGTAATTTTTTAATTGTGACACATGCAGCATCCCAATGAACAGCTATTAGAAAAGCTTTCTTTGAGTCTTAAATAATGCATGAGGCCAGTCTGTGATTACGTCTAGAGAGGTGTCAAATCTATAGTATTGTTCTCATTGACCTTGTGTCCTAACCAACAGAATCCTAAAAGAATCATAGACATGTAAAGTTGGAAGAAATTCAAAGAAATGCTATAATTTATGAACCAGAATTTGCAAGATGCAGCTATTATGAAGCACACATCTTTTGATAAAATAGCTATCTTTTGTTTTGTTTTGTATTAAGTTTGAATCTTTTTTATTAATTTTTTTAAAATTAGAAACAAGCTTGCTTCACATGTCAATCCCAGCTCCCTCTCCCTTACCTCCTTCCCCGCCCCCAACCAATTCCCCTATTTCCCACCCCTTCCCACCTCTGCTCGCAGGGGGAGTGAGGCCTTCCATGGGGGATCTTCAAAGTATGTCATATCATCCAGGACAGGGCCTAGGCCCTCCCCCATGTGTCCAGGTTGAGAAAGCATCCCTCCATGTAGAATGGGATCCAAAGGTGCATTCATGCACCAGAGATAAAAACTATCTACTATACGAAGTCCCATAGATTGCCAAAGCCTCCTCACTGACACCCACATTCAGGGGGTCTTGATCAGACCCATGTTGTCCTCAGTCACCAGTCTGGGGTTCATGAGGTCCCCCTTGTTCAGGACAGCTGCCTCTGTGGGTTCCACCAGCTGGGTCTCGACTTCTTTGCTCATCATTCCTCCCTCTCTGCAACTGGGTTCCAGGAGTTCAGTTTAGTGCTTAGCTGTGGGTGTCTGCCTCTGCTTCCATCAGCCACTAGATAAAGGTTCTATGATGGCATATAAGTTGGTCATCAATCTAATTATCAGAGGGCAATATTTTGTTTTGAAAAGCTCTATAAAGAAAAAACAAAAGTTTTTAGAGCAAAAATTCAAGTAAATGATTATGACATGTGTCATTCTTTTCTAAATTTAAGTTTTCAAGTGATTATTAATGAGCTCATATTGTACCTTAGATTAAAATACTCACATGAATATTAAAATATGGATTATGGACTGTATTGTAAGCAACCAACAGATCTTCTTCACAGAAATACATGAACATATTTTACATTATAACATTTATATTAAAGCCTATATTGCTACATATACGTGTAAACACATATATTTGTATTTATGCCAAAGCATACAATTAAACAGCATAGTTTAAATGGAGGATGGAGAAGTGGCTTAGTGGATACAATGTGCACCCATGTAAAAGATGCATGCAGTAGCATTCATTTGCAACCATAGATCAGGGGTTTGGGAAAGCAGAGACAGGCAGATCCCAGAGGCCTCCTGGCTGCCCCGTCCCCCCAAAACATCAATCTACTGTCTTAAAAACTAAGGAAGAGAAAATATAGAGGAAGACACGAGGTCAAACTTTGGCTATACAAGTGTATGAATGGAAGAATATACCCATATATATGTTCTTTCATATGATACACCTCAATACACACACACACACACACACACACACACACACGTACCCCTCATACAAACATATATGCATGCACACATTCTCTTTCCACATAGGCAAGAAAAGAATACTTGAAATATAAGTATTAAAGGAAGGCAGGCTCCTCCATAGTCTTACTGATTGGTCTGCTGTAATATTACATTATCACTGCAACTTTCTCCCATACTGTGCCCTTCTTTGTCGTACTGGGCTTCTTGATTTTCTTTTAGTTTGCCAAAAAAAATACTTCCTTCACAATACTTGCCGCTTCTCCAACAGAAAAACTCTTTCATTGAAAATGGAACACTTCAAAACCATGCTCTCATCCAATGTCAACATTTAAAGCATTTTTCCCTAAGTGCCTTGAAAACTAGCAGTGATCTACCAACCATCACTACCACCTTCCCCTCCCTGCTTCACTCTGCAGATGTAATTTATGCTTGACTTTAATACTTTTTCCATTTTCCAGTTTCAGTTTAATGTCCATCGTTAGAAAGCAACAACTTCTTCACTGCTCTATCCTGAGCATTCTTAACATAGTGTGCACAATGAATATTTATCGAATGAATGTGTTACTGGTTGATCACATGGAAGCATATAAATGCTCAGGTTATGAAATAATGCACAGACTTAAATGTAGTCATTACTGATGTTTCTGGTCCAACAATAGCTGCTTACTTTTCTGTGCTCTCCTTTCCTATTAAAATAAGTTCAAAGAGAGATTATCAGTGTAACCCAGATGTAGAACATGAGCTTAGCATGTACAACATTTTAATTCAATCCCTAACATAAATTATGATCATGATGATAGCAACAGAAAATTTTCAGATGTTTTCAATTATGTTTTACAATTCAACAGTTATAAACTGATAGCAAAAATATAACACAACAGATATTCAGTTATATCATAATATAAGCTTAAATAACTTGCATTCTAAACAGAAAAGAGTACAATTTTTAAATTTCAAGATGACATCCTATCTATGATAACATTTTAATTTCATGAGTACTAAGTCTTCTACTTCCTAATACTGGTAAAATAGAAATGTTATATAAAATATTAGTCACTGAAACTTGTCAAAAAAAGTGATCATAAGCTTTACAGAAATATCTAAATCAACCTCTTCGTAGAACTACACAATTAAATGCTCATTCACTCTGTTTTTAAAAGAAAGTTATAATCTATACTGAAGTTAGTGAAAGATACTCAGATTTAAAAAACCAAGAAAGACACAGGCAGGGGTAAAAGAGCAGACAGCCAGTGAAAGAGCTCATTGACTAAATACAACTAGCTAGTGATATTTTAACTTGAGGAATTCTGTACCTTTACTAGAGGGTACTTGTAAATATCCATAGATGTTGTTGGTACCCACAGCTCTTTTGTGTGTGTTTGTAAAAGAGACAGACTATAATACTAGCCTGCAGTCACTAGAGGCTTAGGATGGGGGATGTGACATGCTGCCAACCATTCCATTTATGCCTAAAACTAGACCAAAGATAGATGATAAATGGGTGTTTATTGGGGAACAATTACAGAGAAAAATACAAAGGACCACCTGAGTGTTTCCCTGCTCTTCTTACCGAATCTGCTGACCCAACATAAAGAGCAAGCAAAGGAAAGCCATGCCTCAAGTTCCTGTCTTTCCACCTCTGTCTGACTGAAGCCACACCCTTTTGGGTGTGGCTGCCATTTCAGGTTCATGGACCAGATACCTATACAGAACAACCTTCACCAAAGAACTATGGCATCCAAAGCATCACTGCCGCTGAGACAGAGAAATCCAAATCTTTCCAGTCTCGTCAAAAAACCTGATGCTGCTTTCACTATTGTAACATCAAAACTAGCACTCATTCTTTTATTAAACATATTAAATATGTTGAGTATAACCAATCATTCAGCATAACTCAGAACTATCCATTGATTTAGCTGTAAAGATGGGACTAAGACCTACATAATGCCACTTTTGCCCATAATGCACTTCACACACTGTGCTTGCAGATTGTTGTATTTACCACATGCTTCCTTTGCAAACAGGACACAGCTAGTCATTGGCCCTTGAGAAGATGGGAAAACTCCTGGGCAAGAAACTCGTTTTGGTCTGGAATGAGTGGCCTCCCATAATAACTGTGATTGTGTGTGTCACACAAGAATAATGAAAGCAAATGAATATTCTTTACTTCTCTCAACTATAATAAAATCGGGTCTATTTCTTGAAGTTTTCCTAGACTGTTGTTGAAATGATGTTTTGTGACTAATTATTCTAAACGTATAAAAATACCACTATGTGTATTCCTTTCTTGATTTTTTTCTAAATTCACTGAGATTTTAGAGTTGCCTATATGTGCATGGGTGTGGCCATCTGATGGAGAAAGGATATCTTCTTAGAGGCTGTATCCTTGGAGAAAACTGAATGCCCCCAGAAGCAATCAATTGCCAATTTCTTCGAAACCATGGAAGGGACTTTGGAGTCTCTCCCACATCCATTTTAGGATTTTTATTCACTTCATGTAATACAGGTCTTATGCAGACACTCCTGTTTTGAGTTTATTTGGAGACCCTGTCATGTCCAGTAAATAAAATCCACTGTGGACATTCACTGTTTCTGACTTGACTAGGCTTTCTGCACACTCTTCTACAATAATACCCTGAGCCTTATAGGGATGGAGTATGATCTAGTTGTTCTACTTAGTACTGAGCACTCCATAGACCACTGAGTCTCTCTGTATTAATAAACATATACTAGAAAAAGAAGCTTGTCTAATGAGAGTTGAGAAATTAGCATATCTGTGAGTATAAAGATACAAACTTAGAGGGCAGTTTATTCCTGCTGGCATTTATTTGTTCTTCTCTGTTTCCACTGCCATTATCAGTGTGTAGTTGAGGACTACATTACTACCAACCCGTTGTAGCAATATGCATCATTTCCTCAGACTGGAGTTCAAATTCACCAACTTTAAGCTCTACTGTGCCAAAATTATATGACCCATCACCCTTACAGATAATCTTGGTTATCAACTTGATTGCATTTAGTGACACTTATTAAATTGGTAAAAGACTCCCCTGGCTATGTCTGAGAGATCATTTCCAGAGATAATTAGACCATGAAGTGACTGGCCTAATACTTGAATTAACTCCACTATGGATCAAGACAGAATGACAGTATTGAGAGGTAGAAGAAAGTGGGAGTGGGGTTCTAGTTGAAGGGAATGGGTCAATTGGAATACAACCTTAGGGGCAATGCCTCACCTTGAGCCCTTCCTGTGTTGTCTCTCACTGCTTCCTGTCTACCACGGTTTTAAGCTGTTTTGTTCTGCTTCCTGTACACTGTGAAATGAACAGCCTCTTCTTCCACATAAGTGCCCCACATCACAAGTCCAAAGGAAAAGAGCCAGCCAATGGACCAAATCCTGTGAAACTGTGACCCAGAATGAATTATTTTCCCCTTAAGTTGTTTATTCTAGAGTATTGGGTCACAACACAGGCTTAGTTATAACTGCTGTCCTTTTCTTTGTATGTAACATCTACAGGACTCAGGCATCAGTCACATATATTGTCCCAGAATCTCATTTTTCATATCTCATGTCACAGCAGAATGATTCATAGTCAATTAAAAATTCCACAAGGAATTCACTGTTCTTCAGACAATGGAATACTTATTTCTGCTGTCACTCAGCTCTCCTGGAGCTGAAGGCCATTGGTTTCTGTAAATGTGAACGTCCTGCATATAAATATACCTTTCTTTTCAGTGCCTTGGCCACATTTCCCAGGAATCCTAGCATGAAGAAATTACACCTTTTATGACTCACTGGTACAAACCCTCAGCATAATTATTTTCCTTGAAGTTTTATTGACATAAAATTGAAAATTAAAACCTTTGGACATAAAGAGTATATAACATGTTATGTTTCCCTTTTGCTTCCTCTCTTTAATGGCATTTCGACAAGAGTCAATGTAAGGACGACATTTAGTCAGTCTTCCCCTGCAGTTAGTCCTCTCTGAGAACAACATCACAGAAAGGGCCCAGAGGTGAACCTTGCTAATCTGCTGCTTGTGAAACAGTGATCAAGACTAACCATCATGTTCACCATCCCGTTTAAGATTCCCCACTCTTTTAAAGCAAGAAAGAATAATGAAAATCTGTGACTTTTCTTTTCTCAAGAGTACATTTCCCCAGAAAAAACAGAAAAGGGTTTAGTGAACATGAGCCTGGGTGAAACAGGGGAAGACAAGGACAAATTACAAACATGGAACCATCTCTGCTAGGCAAGCTGATTTGGGGGGGGTGCATATTTAGCTATTTAGTAGGGACATTTAATAAACAGCAAATGTTGATAGAAGCCTGCCTGCAGCATGTATTTCTACAGTGTGGAACCACATACACACCTGAGCACACTCCATCCCTGCCCAGTAGTCTATTGGCACACACTCCCACCCCTACCCCCATGCCCCATAGTCCATTAGTACACACCCCACCCCCACCCCCATCCCAGTAGTCCATTGGCAAGGTCTCGGCCTTTCGTTGAATGTGAATTTAAGTTCCTTTGACAAAACACTTTCCTGGATTATTCCAGAGTATTGTCCTCCGTGTGTGAGTCCTCCAGCTCCAAGGAAAGAAATATATGCCTCCTTGAATTATCACAGAAGGACCAGAGTCCACCTGCTCCATACAAAGGAATGTATGCCTCAGTGCATCATCACTGAAGGAAGGACCAGAATCCTCAGCAAGGCCTTTGTGCTCTAATTTGGATGAAAGTTAAATTGTGTAAATCAGTGTAGGGCATGATTTATTTAATACTACAATGCAAATAGTTTATTATAATGGTTCCCTTTCCAGGAAGTTTCATGAAACTACCAACTGCATCAAAGTTCTTAGAATTTTTTTCTTGACTACTCATATTTAAATAGATTGGCAACCTCATTTCAAACATTTTATCAGTAATGTTTATTTAACTATTATTTGGCATTTTTATAATCTATCGTTAGTTGAATCCCTTTAACAAAAAAAAAACCTTCCTGTGAGTATATTCTGTTTTTCTTCCCTAGGTAATGAGATATTTACTGTGTTCCTGACAGGCTCTGGTGAAAAATATCTGACATCTATTATCTAATCCTAGAAAATACCCCCATCTTCTCTAATGTCATGGCAGTCTACAAACACAGCAAAATTGGCCTTGTTTTTTCCTCACTCTAGTTACTGGAAACATCTGTTCCATAGAATAAAAGTGACCATGGCAACGTGCAGTTGCAAAATCAATCCCAGGAGGGGGCAGCAATTTTCAGCATTGCAGTTCATTTCCACCAGCAAACATTTTTACATGCACCCTATTACTTATTTAACCACCCCTAACAACTCAGCATTTTAAAAATATTTTATTTTGATCATTCTTCTGTGTGCATGTATATGATGAGGGAGTTTTCAGGGAATGGGATTGGAGGCAGAGAAGAACATAAAGGAGTCTTTGTCTCTCCACTGTATGGGTTCCAGGGATCATACTCAGGAGGGGAAGCTTGCTCAACAAGCATTTTTACCCAAGGAGCCATCTCACTCAAATGTTTGCTGTTAGACTTGCGTTTTTCATGTCTCTGTTAGCAACTTAAATGCTTGCCTTACCACCTGCCATTTTCCATTTCCCACTTCTCATTGCTATTGGAGGAACAAGGACCCACAGCGATCCCACACTGGGCAGGTCTCTTCAGCCCCGCGCCAATATGCCCACTATGAACACTTTTCAGGTCTCTAGTTATTTGTGTGTGTGTTTACTTTCCCTCTCCAGGCCTGTGACGAATGATTTTCATTTTTATAATCAGTAGTCACCACATGGTGCAAAATAGAAATGTAAGCATTTTTCTTCTCAGTTATGACTGCTTGTCCTTGGAATAACGGATAATTTCTATAATTGTTAAATATATTTCATTTTTCACTGCATAAACCATTTTTCACATTTTGATATATACAGTACATATCTAAATGCATGGACAGATGATTGCTAGGTAATAATAGATGATAGAGAGATGATAGAGAGAGAGAGAGAGAGAGAGAGAGAGAGAGAGAGAGAGAGAGAGAGAGAGAGAGAGAGAGAGAGATTCATCCCCTCTCCCAGGGCTTTCTTGCAGCTCCCTACGAAATAAAGGACAAGTTTAGAGAGGCCAGTAACATGTAACTTTTGGTGACAGAGTTGGGCAACAGCAAGTGCTCTGTTCTTCTTTGTCTCTAAGTACCTCAGGAATTAACATTAGGGGATGAACAAAAATCGCCATGGTTGAATGCTTATTACTTTTGTGAAGAACTCGAATTAATACTTGGCACCCACATCGGGTGGCTCACAACGTCCTGTAACTCAAGCTCCAAGAGATCTGACCCCCTCTCCGGACTCTGAGGGCAATGAAACCACACATTCACATTCTCTCTCTCTCTCTCTCTCTCTCTCTCTCTCTCTCTCTCTCTCTCTCTCTCTCTCTCTCTCTCTCTCTCTCTCTCTTTCTATGTGTGTGTGTGTCTGTCTTTCTCTCTCTCACTCTCTAGCACACACACACACTAAAACAGAGCTCCCACCTCACTATCCTGTTAAAGGAAGGGGTACTTATAGACCCCCTGATGAACTTACAGTTACCCATCTAATTCCTAATATCACTTTGAGATGACAAAGTAAAAGCAAAATTTTGAGGAGTTTTAAGAACTCTGCAGATAAATTACATAAATATAAGACAAAAATAAAAGATTAATAGGACAGTTCAAATAATTTCAAGCTACAGTACATTGGTTCAGAACTGATCCCTTTACAAGAGTGTATGCCATTCCTGGGATCTACATATATGAGTACACATGTAAGGTTGAGGAAATAGCTCAGTCAATAGAGTGCATGAGGACCTGGGTTCAATGCTGAGTACTACAAACTGATCATGGTGGTATGTGTCTGCTATCTTAGTGCTGGGAGGCAGAGGCAGGAGAATATGTGTGGCTTGTTGCCCAGCCAACCCTAGCTGAATTTTCTAGCCCAAATTCTAGTGAAGAGACCTAGTTTCAAAAAGCAAAGTGAAGAATGATTGAGAAAAAAACTGAAGTAGAGCTTTGGCCTCCATGTGCATAAACACACAAGCATGCATGCACACCTTCCCATCCCCCCCACACAAACACACAGACTTGCAATAAGCTCCCATAATGCATATGTAAAACACACCCATAAAGTATATAATGATCATCTAGAAACTAAGGCTATTGTTCAGAGATTCTAGGATCCACACTGAAGTGGCGGCAAGTGAGTCCTGGGTCCAAAATGCCACAAGGAACTCCTTATTTCCTTTTTCTATTTTCAAAAGGACCGAGTAAGTTCTTTACCTCTAACCAGGCATTAGCTCATAGACTCACAGCCTGTCAGACATCACACCACACCTAAAATGAATTAACTTCTATAAAGCAAAAATATGTATATCAAAAATAGAATTATTTGCTAGTGCCACCCACATTGCACGTCTTTAAAGTGTAGAGATTAGTTGCCTTAGAGAAAAGCAATTTCAGTGCAAGTGAGAACATAAGAGAAAAAGTATTCTAGCTGAGTAAGTAGTATGTCTGCAAAACACATGATTTAAGAAATTAAACTCAATTGTGAAATTCTAGAGTGCAATTTAAAGTTTACTTTCAAAGCAATTATTAAAATGTAAGAGGCTATTTGCAATGGGCCAGAGAAACATTGTGAAACACTTCACCTTGCTTGCTTGGTTCAAAGAACTCTTCATACTCGATGAAGCACTCAGCTTTCATTCAAACACAGGGACACAATACTGAAAAAGAAAGAGAACACAAACACTGAGGGCCAGAGTGGTGACCCTCCCACGAGTTCCACAAGACCTTAGCTTATACTCTGTGTCAAAACTGGACCACCAAGATCTGCTTGCAG
The DNA here is from genome assembly GCF_017639785.1 of Mesocricetus auratus. Classification (NCBI taxonomy): domain Eukaryota; kingdom Metazoa; phylum Chordata; class Mammalia; order Rodentia; family Cricetidae; genus Mesocricetus; species Mesocricetus auratus. The sequence continues at coordinate 45,053,052 of NW_024429184.1, read as the reverse complement.
AGTTTAAGGGTTAGAAGAGCCAAGGCGTGGTGGTGCACGCCTTTAATCCCAGCACTCGGGAGGCAGGCAGAGGCAGGCTGATCTCTGTGAGTTTGAGACATGGCTGATCGGACAGCCTCCAAAACAATACAGAGAAATCCCTGTCTCGTAAAACATAAACAAAAAAACATAAAAAAAAAGAAGAGCCAAGGCAAGAAAATTCGGACGCAATAGGCAGGAGAGTATGAAGCAGGTAGTCTGGGGTGGTGGGCAAGCATTCCCCTCTTCCAACCATTATAAGTGGTCCAGGTTATACCAACTGTAAAACGCTGATACCCAAGTGACTCTTGGGGTCTGCAAGGAAGCCCGAGCTTTCAACTCCATGTTTCCTTAACAGTGTTGCCTTAATGTTGGCAGACTCAAGAATCGGATGCCAGAAGTTTCCCAAAGTAAAACGGAGCTTTTCTAATTAACATGAAACCAGATTCAACCTCCACAAGAGTGCGGATTTGTTATTTTTCTTAAGCCAAATTCAATTTAACACGGTTCCAATGACATGGATCTTCGGAAATGTTCCTCTACACACACACACACACACACACACACACACACACACACACGCGCGCACACACACACACACACACACACACACACACAATTTGCACTGGGCTCTGAGAGGAAGTGTTTGCTGAACGTGACTGTCACCATGAGTTACAAGGAAGCCGAGAGGGGAGAAGAAAGCACCGAGGGGCTGAAAATGATGATAAAGAAGGACCTGGGAGAGAGCATGGACAGATTAAAGAGAAAGGGTAAGTCTGGAAGGCAAATCAGGTGGCAGAGGGCAGGGGTTGGCAAAGGTGAGTGTGAGGGACAGGTGAGCTTGATTGATTTTGGCTGTACTGTCCACCTCTGGCACCGAGCTGATATCCATGTGAATATGAGATAATTGCGCCTTTCTGAACCCTCTTTTATCACTTTTCCTCCCCATGCAAATAAAGGAAGCATTTCATTTTATTCTCTTTTTTTCTAGGTAGTATTAGCAAATTCAACAGAATTCAAGCTAACTTTTTCACAGAGAAGAGCTGTCAAATATTACAATTCCCTTGTCATTCAGGAAACAAAATAGGCCAGATTTACCTGTCAAGATTAATTGCAGTTAAAATGTATTATTATTTTCCTGGAAGAAGTACTTGTAAATTTGGATGGCAGGAGTCTAGAAATAGTATTGTAATTCCTAACTATATTAATAATTATACATTATGTGTACATTATCTTTTATGTGAGGCCACTAAAATACATTAACTCTACCAAGTAATTAGTAATCTGATTATGAAAAGGCACTGGGAAGAATGGATCACAAATGAACATGTAAATGTAACAATGCCATGTTTATTGAATCACATACCATACTTTTCCTTGAATTAAAATTCAGAGGCAAGAAAACTACTGCCACTTTATATAAGGAAGTGATCTCTTTGTCATTTACCCAATTTGCTTTTAATTATAGTTGATTAGAATTCTTAACTTATAGATTTTTAGGAATTGATAATTTTATAAGGTAGAGCCTTCTTGATTTCCCTTAATTTTGGCTCAATTCTCAACAGTGTCGAGGCCTATTTAGAAGCCCTGCTCTAAATGTCTTCTTTCATGTCCTGTCCCATAAGTTTGACTAGGTGTTTTTCCGTGGTAGGATGAGCCCAGGAAGAGCATGCACATGTTGTCCTTTGTCTTTAATTCACACAAGTTGCCCTCAAGGCTCAGCAGTGGTAGGCATTAAAGATGAAGTAGAAGTGCAATAGTATCAATAGTATTTTATTTTTAAGAAAATGCTGCATTAATGAAATTTAAAACCTTCAAACTCATCTATTCATGTTAAGGGGAAATGATGATTACTTTTTGCTCAACAGTTTCACTTATATATTGGTATCAGCAGATATCAGGGTTCATTGGGCCCATTTGGAGAGGTTCCAGATTTTGGAATCCTGGTCCTAGGAAATAGAAAGATTCATGGATATTAGCGGGGGGTTGGGGAGATTACTGGGCAAGCATCCTCTCCTAAGGGAGGAGAGCAGAGACAGAGAGCAGTACCCCCACTAGCTCCTCTGTATGGAGGTGAAGCTGATGTCATATGGTGGGGGCTACTCACCCAACACACAACGTTCTAAGTCTTCATTGATCTCGTTGGTCGCATGTCTCCTTAATATCTTAAATCCCTACACAGGGGCATTTGTTATGATGCTATTGGCTCACCTTTGGACACTCTGATTACTTTTGCACCTACACTAGTTCTGACCAGTTCTAGTTATTCTCAGCCTAGAATTTCCAGTCTTCCTCTTTGACAAAGACATTCATCATATGCTAATATTATAGCATTCCAGACCTTCTTCTCCATTCCATTCACCTTCCAAAATATGAATACTTAATAATGGAAAATTTGTATTTTTGTTATAAAGTTAGCATGCTATACATTCTTTTAAAAACAGGTTGAAGTTTTTCTAAACAGAGTCTGGAAAAGAATACTTTTGATGCTTAGGTAAATAATTTTTACTTGAGTAGATGACAATACCATGTTATTTCAAAGTTGGCATGTAGGAGGCTAGTTTATTGCAGAAGAAACAAAGCTGTGTTGAACATTTGTAATTTGTTCATTTATTTTTACCAGAATAGAAGGACTGGGAAATATAATTCCTGTCTCTATGATCTAGAGCAGGTGACAGGATGTAAGGGCCAAAGCTACATTTTCATGGAACAAAAATGTCTCTGATCTGCAAGCCCGGTGCCTGTCTGACTACAATTTGAAGGCTGGAGCCATTATTCGGTATTTAAAAAAATAAGTTTCTATTTACTGTGAGAGTCGAATGCCCTCTGTTTCCTAGAACCTGATCTTGTTGGTTTTTGAGAATCTCCTTACCCTCTCTGGCCCTCCTTGACCTGCCCCCATCACATGATGACCACATGATTGTCTTTTAAAAGATGTTTTGTATTTACTTATTGTTCCATTGTTTCTCTTCTGTAAAACTACTTGTGATTTTACTCCTCAAAAGGGGCCCAAGAAATGTTTTTGGGACTGCTCTCCTTAGCCCAACTTTGGAGGCAGTCTGCCCAGCTCTTATGTACACCCCAATGAAAAAAAATCAAGCTTGCTTCAAATTTGGCTCAAATTGTTGTAGTGAAATTATTCTCAAAGACAGGAATAATACAAGGACAGATAGTTCCTGAAATGCTAGAGGCTATTGTTTATGAAATATAACAAGCCACATGCTTTCATTCCCCTAAACAAGTGCGTTTTACCCATCTGCACCAGATGTGCTTGATCACATGTGGGCGGGAAGTTCACAGGCAGGAGATACATCAAGATGTATGCTAGCCTCTGAGTGGACCTGGTGGAAAATATGTAAGCCACTGCAAAACTTGACTAGGGGCCATTTTCTCCAACCCGGAGATGGACCTGGCCAGTATATAAAGTTTGCTTCAGTTTGGCTTTAAGCTTGGTGGTAGTCTTTTGCTCAATTGATCCATCAGTAGGATTAACAAGGAAGCAATACTGTAATAAAAACAACCATGTTATAATTCTTAGTGTGTGAACATGAAAGGAGAGTTTCTAATCCAAATGGAAAGGCCAATGGACAACTGCCTGAAACAAGAATTAGGGTATTATTCTCAAGGGATAAATAGTAATTAGTGAGAGGACGCCAACACAGGGAGACCCTCATAAAAGGGCCTGGAGGAGAAGGGCATCATGTTTCAGAGCCTTGTGCTTAGAAGTTGCTTTAGGGTAGAGACCTTCTGTTCCTGACCTTTCCCTTTGCTCCTCCTCGCACCCACCCTGATACCCTCACACCTAGGGCAGCATAAACAGGAATTTTATCTAATAAGTGAGCAAATAAGGAGACAGTATGCAAAACTACACAAAAGAAGGAAGGATTAGGTCATGGGGAAATGCTGCTGGAGAGATAGGGATGTCAGAGAAGAAGTTAAGTAGGTTTTAGATGGGCAGATGAAAGCTACTCTGTGCTGATTGAAAATGTCAGCCAGGGAAGACTTGGATGAAAAATACTTGATGGGATTCTTTGAAGTCAATAAATGAGTGTAATAACTGAAATGATTTTCCAATTCTTTTCTAAGAATATAGTCCCTGAGTACGCCATGAGCTTCAAGACCTACCTGAGGGTATATAAGATAAAGATTTTTGTCTTTATGTAATTTAGTAGAAGGGAGAAGATATATAGTTCAATAAGTTATAAAACAGAAAGAATAAGTATAATAGGAGGATTAAAGAAAAAGGACACATAGTTCAAGGAAATGTATTACTTTAGGTAAGGATAATATTCCTTATTCGTTTACAAGTACTAGGAAATAAAAGTAATGGCACATTGGCTAGAAGTTAGAAACTGAACTAAAAACTAGGTGAGTATATATAGAAGTGGACTCAAACTAAACACTGCAAAATAGCTGAAGTGCTGGGGGAGGGACCTCAGAACCTTCTCAATGTAAAGGGGGGCTCAGAACCTTAATGTAAAGGAAGGGGTCTCAGCATCCTCCCAATATAAAGGGAGGGGGTCTCAGTGTCTTCCCAATGTAAAGAATAGCAATCGTTACTATCTACTAAATACCATCCTCTTTCTCACCTTCTCTCTCTGCATCCTCGTCTGTTTGCTCCTCATCTCCCATCCTTAATCTCTGGAGACCTGTAAAGACTTCTGATTTCATTCTGACAGTAAGCAGCAGAGGCCCTCTTAGATGTCTGAGAGGAAACATCAGGGGAACTGAAAAGAAGAAAACCGGAAAAAAGAAATTGTTAAGCAGAGGGAAAAAAGGGCCTTGAGGATAAGTCGGGAAGAAACAATAAGCCAGACCTTGGCTCTCCCAGACGACTAGGCGACCTATAGGTAAGTTTATTACAATACATGAGGATCAGGATGTTAAAATCCTGTGTTTTGTATATGACATGGATATTGCTATCTCAGGATCTGAACAGATAAAATTACCTACAGGAGACATTCATAAGATTGAGCTTGTTAACACTTCTTCATGGAATGGAGGGAGGAGTCAGGGGCCAGTCATGAATGGTATATGGGGCCCCACCCCTACCTGAGGGCATGTAAACCAGGAAGGCTTGTTAAGGAAGTGAGGGTCAGGCTTTTCTTCAGTGGCACTGACTTCCATCAATTGGAAGCATGGACCTGAAATTCTTGACGCTCACTCAAAAGCCCAGCTCTGGGCTGATACTAATAGTAAACAATGGATTAGACTAGAGGAGTGCAAATGACAGACCCAAGATGCTAAAAAGGCAATAGGATAAGTCTAGAGGATTCCAGGTGAAGATCTGTATTGATTTGAGCACAGCATCCACAGAAGGCAATCCAATGAGCGGTCTGGGAAAGATTTGTGACACAAGCAAGGTCTTGTATTGAATTTTCCCTAGGTTTATGTTTGACTTTTCTTGTTTTGTATTAAGGCTATTTAATATAGATTCAAATCTCAATATCTTAATGGAGAAGAATGCTTGAAAAAGCAGTTCCCCAAAACAATAAGAAATCACTCGGCTGTGAATAAACAAATGGACAGATTTTGAGAAGAATTCTTAGGAAAGCAAATGTAGGTGGAGAATAGTTACTTGAATATATTCTTATCCTGACATACTTCTTTAAAGCTCATATGAAGATAACAAAGTTATAAATAGAATATGTTCTTTGTGGTTAAAAATAAGGCAAACACATAGTTGGTGAAAGTCAATGATGGGGTAAAGCCTTTTAGTAACAACTGGTGAGCTATTAATTAGCATGACCATTAATAACCAGGGATGTGTTAGAGTAGTCTTGGTCTGAAGCCTAGTAGTAATAGTTTGATAGTATATCTAACATATTGGAGTGTATTAAACAAAATTCAATGAAGGTGCTATCAGGGCATTATCTAAAATTTGAATAAAAATTACTATCAGCCTGGCATTGGTGGCACACGCCTTTAATCCCAGCACTTGGGAGGCAGAGGCAGACTAATCTCTGTGAGTTTAAGACTAGCCTAGTCTACAGAGCAAGTGCCAGGATGGGCTCCAAAGCTACAGAGAAACCCTGCCTTGGAAAAACAAAAAAAAAATTACCATGAAAGAAAAAATATACTAAGCATTTATGGAAATGTAGCTATAGACAGGCAAAGATGTTGATTAAAGAGCTCTGTGCAACAGCCAATAAACATGAAAGAAAAAAGGAAAGAAAGGAAAAAAGAAAGGAATAAAAAAACATATATTATCTATATTTGTTTGAAAATGCGGCTATGAATGTACTTTAGTATAAACTAAGTAGGGCTGGCATGTCATACAGTTCAGATTGCCTCTCAGGAAATGTATAGCCTTTATCACCAATATTTCACTTTAACGGTCTTTAAAGTAAGGGCAATTTGTCCCTGTATTTCCACTTAAAATACTGTTCTCCAAAAGAACAAATTAAAATATAAGTTGTTGCAGCATATAAAAGAAATTATTGACTCTTACAACATGAAATATAGTCAAATTAGCACTGTTGTTTTGCTCTGATTTTGTCTCATGTCTATAGTTTTTTCAGTTATAAATGATCTTACCGGGGCTTTCTGCTTCACAAAATAAATATTAAAAGATGGATATGGGAGCAATGGATCTGTCTTTCTAACAGTTAATTACTTCATATCAGTAAGAAAATAGAAATTTACTCCCTTTTGTTTAGATATTCTCCTGGCTTCATGCAAAGGCTAAAACCAAATGTATCCTTAAGTTACATTCAGGTTGGTTTTGTGATACTATCTCATAATATTCAAAGTAAGTTGATTATATTATTTATAGTCTCTACCTGATGATGTGCTATTCTCATGCATGCTAATCTTGTCATTATACAAGATGTCTAGTAAGGATCAGAATGACCAATCTGGAGAGCTCCTTGAATTTTAATTAATAAAACTTTGATTTCTATTCTTCATGGTGCTGATACTGCTGGCTCAAGGATCACAATTAACAGTCACTGTCCCACACCAATCATTTCAGTTCTTGTTATCTTACTTAAGGCAGACAATCATCTGCTTTCATTGATTACATACACTAGTCATTTACTTTGGTGAAGATAAGATGATGAATAATGGGAGTGCTTTTTCATTGTAGGCATTCTCATTGTAGACACTGTATACTTCTCCCCATTTCCATAATAATGTTAACACAAGCAGCTTTCCAAAGAAAAATCATGCTGTAGATTAGGTGCATGGAATACAGCCTTGATGCTTCTAAGTCCTGTTTCCATGGCTGCAATACATTCAAGAAATGGAGCACAACTCACACGAGCATTGGAATTATGAGCTTTTTCCTCAATGGATGTGGAGCTTTTGAAATAAAAATTTCAGAAGGCAATATCAGAAGATTATTTAAAAATATTAATAGTTACCATCAGAGGAAAGATAACACTAAATATGATATTCTGAAACCTTTCAGTCTACACACCAAGCCTCTGCATCAGAATCAAAGCTCTTTATTCTCAGCATTGTTTTAGATGGGTTCCTTGAAAAAGTACAACATACCTGGCTTATAGTCCTCCAGGAACAAAATGACCCCTATAACTATTTTTTGCCTATTTTACTTTTTTATGTAATTTGCATATGCTTGCTTTTCTTAGTGCTACATATGAAATTCTTGCCACATCCCTTTGAATCAAGTACAATCGTGTCTAAGGGTTTTTATTGCTATGAAGAGACATCATAACCACAGTCACTCTTAAAAAGAAAAACATTTAATTGAGGGTGGCTTGCTTGCAGTTTCAGAGGTTCTGTTCATTATGATCATGATGGGGAGGGGGGCAGTGTGCAGACAGACATAGTGCTGGAGCCAAGAGGACTATACCTTGCAGGCAACAGGAAGTCAACTGACACTCACACTGAGGGATGCTTGAGAAAAGAAACCACAATGCCCACCCACACAGTAACACATGTCCTCCAACAAGACCACACCTACTCTAACAAGGCCACAGCCCCTAGGACCTCCCTTAGGGATCTGTTTTCTTTCAAACCACCACAAATGACATAAATATAATATATCAGAAAGAGTTCAATATAAACATAAAAATACAATGGGGATGATTTTTGTCTGACAGAATTGAATACTTAGGGCTTAAAGATACACTCAAAAACACAATAGGAACTTAGTTTGGCTTTGCTACAAAGAAAACAACTTCAAGATTACAGGGGTGTAAAATAGTTGGTTTTTCCCTGACTTCTATATTCTTACCAAAGACTTGCAGTTATTTGATGGCGTAGATGGGTAGGGGAGCCATCCTTTGTTACTAACAGTCACCATGCCAGGGCCTGAGAGAAAATTCTGGAGAGTCTGGAGTGAGGTCTTAAATTCTCTAGTCTGCAAGTAATATATGTCCCATCTATTCCCTACTATTAGCCTGAGTTTGGTCACATGATTGCTTTTAACAATGAAGAACCTAAGGCATCATATTATCAGGTACTTATGGGTATGTATACACAAATTTGTGTGCACTATGTGTGTGTAGGTGTCCATGAAGGGCAGAGGACATCCAGTCTCTGGATCATATAGCCAAAATTACACCTAAAAGGAAGATACAGATAATATAGGGAACAAAAATCTTTAAGAAAAGCTATGTTATTAAATACGTAAAAAATTGTATTGGGGGATGGAGCATTAGCTCTAGCAAAAAGGCTAGACATAGTGTTGTGCATCTCTAATCCCAGAAGTAGAGAGATGACAAATCCCTTAAGCCCACTGCCCAACTAGTGTATCCAGTTCAGGAAGTTCCAGGTTTAACTAGAGACTCTGTCTCAAAAACAAACAATAACAACAACAAAAACCCAGAAAACAGCACCGAGCATTGGGAAATATACCAGACAACCATTGGCTTTTTATGCATGAATACATGTCCATGTATGTGCTCACGTGTACATACATACACACACATACACACATATTCACACACACAAAATAGTGCCAAGCCTACTCATTCACATCTATAGTTCTAGCTACTTGGGAAGCTGAGCCAGGAGGATCTTTGACTCTGAGAGTTCAGAGCAAGTATGGGCAATATAGTAAAACCCTTCATTTCTAAAAAACAGAAATAAAAATAAATATTGTACATATGATGTAAAAGTGGATGCTATTTGAAAGAACGTATGTCTATGAGCATTGATCATTTCCAGGTTTTTAGGCACAGCTATACGCCTAATAGGATACCTTACCTTGAGTCTGCTGTCACTGTTGACTGTAGGGACAAGTCCCCATTCTGTGTTTTCAGTTCTATTCCTTACTTTATTTTATTTTGTTTTTTAGAGACAGGGATTCTTTGTGGCTATGGAGGTTGTCCTGGTACTCGATCTGTAGACCAGGCTGGCCTCGAACTCAGAGGGATCAGCCTGCTTCTGCCTCCCAAGTGCTGGGATTAAAGGCATGCGCCACCAACACCCGGCTATCTATTCCTTACTTTAAAAGGATAGTTAATAAAAAAAGAATGTTTGCAAACTTATTTTAGAATACAGATTCATTTCTATTTTTAAAGAAATAAAAGAATGTCTAAGAAAATAAAATTCTTTAAAAATCAAGTACAAATGATTTATATATTACATAACTAATTATATACTTCGTAATATATTTATATTGTCAAATTTATATTCATCTTACAAACATAAATTCTATATATAATAGATAATTATTTGCATTTTGAAATGTATGCAAAATGTACCCTATAGAAAGAAGTTAAATATACAACAAGAAAATATGGAAATTCAGTAGAGTGAAAATTCAAGAGATTTAACAGAAATCTTAGAAAATGAAACATAATTTAAAAGTACGACAAAGAGGGCAGCATGCTTAAAGTTAAAATAAAAATGGATCAATGGTTTCCATATTAAATTGATACAATGTCCAGGAGGAGATAACCAATAAAATTAAATAATGGATTCAGTGAAGTTTCTTATCATGTGCTTTTGAGGCTGGATGTGTCCACTTGAATGCAGAGTGAAGACCTTCATCACACACATGAGGCTACACAGAACCAGACCCCTGCTTCCCTGGGCTCATTCCTGTGCTGTAGGAGTAAAGGCTTGGAGGTGCTTTTTCCTCGGGATGTCAGTTATTTAAAACTCTTTTACAAATAAGAAGTAGTAGTTAAAGACTCAGAATTCAGAAAATAAGAAATCCCATCACTGGTGAGCAACAGCTTAGAGAGGCTCACATGTCAAATGTGGAGTTTGCAGTTGGGATTATTCATGAGAATCATCCACCTCAAATATTCATTGCTAGGAAGGACTGTTTTCTGTAGAAATAAGAGGAAGACTAGAAGACAGGAAGAAAAGTGTAGAAAATGAGAAAGAAACTTCTCTTCATGACAAAGTATTAGGGTATCTTAGGAGTTAGAGGTTAAAGTCCAGTGTTATCATGGGAGGAAGGACACATCAGAAGTGATGCCTCTAAAACAGCATCACCAAGTGCGTTTGATCACCTTGAAAGGGGTATTCTGCAAATGAGATTGAGAAAGAAGTTATTATGGGATAGGCAGCATTATCTGTTAAAATATTATTTGCTATGTTTCCCTTATCTTTTCTGGGTGTCTTGGTTTCCTTTTTGTTGTGATGAAATGCTGTGATGCAAAGTGACTTGGGGAAGAAAGGGTTTATTGTGCTTCTACTTCCACACCGCAAGGGAAGCCATGGCTAAAGTCAAGACCCTGAAGGAAGGAACTGAGTCAGAGACCACAGAGAAACCCTGCTTACTGGCTTGACTCCCCTGCCTTGCTAGGCTACATTTTTAATGTAGTCCAGAAACATTTTCCCAGGAATAGCACTGCCTATATTGGGCTGGGCTCTCCCAAAATACTCATTAATCAAGAAAATTTCCTCACACACTTGCATACAGGTCAATCTGATAGAGGTAGTTTCCCAGTTGAGGGTTTCTCTTTCCAGATGGCTCTAGCTTGTATCGAATTGACCAAAGAATAAGAAGGAAGAGAAGAAGAAAAAGAAATTAACTAATTAATTACTATAAGAACACAAGCTCTTGACTTGAGTACCTTTGGCTTCTCTTGTTGTGGACTGTGATGTGGAAGTATAAGCCTAATAAACCCTTTCCTCCCCAAGTTGTCTTTGGTCACTGTCATAGGATTTTTATTGCTGTGAAGAGATACTATGACCATGACCACAGCAACTCTTTTCTAGTTGTTTGTTTGTTGTGACAGGGTTTCTCTGTGTAACAACTCTAGCTGTCTTGGCACCAGCTCTTAAAGACCAGACTGGCCTCAAACACATAGAAATCCATCTACCTTTGCCTCCTGAGTGCTGGGATTAAAGGTGTGAGCCACCACAGCCTGGAGTTTTTGTTTTGTTTTGTTTTGTTTTATGACAACTCTTATAAAGAAAACATTTAATTGGGGTGGCTTGCTTACAGTTTCAGAGGTTCAGTCCATTATCATCATGATGGGAAGCATGGGGGCATGCAGGAAGACATGTTGGTGGAGAGATGGCTGAGAGTCCTACATCTTATAGGCAAGGAAGTTGACAGACAACAAGAAGGTTTCCTGAAGACAGGAAACATCAAAGCCTACACAAAAGTAAGACACTTCCTCCAACAAGGCCATACCCACTCCAACAAACCCACACACCCTAATAATGCCACTCCCTGAGATTATGGGAGCCAATTATGTTCAAACCACCACAGTCACAGTGTTTTATAACAACAAGAAGCAAAACAAGGCACAAAGAAAGGATAAAGGAGACATAGACATAGCAAATAATTGTTTAACAAATAGTATTGCCTGCTCCATTATATTGCTTCTTTCCCAACATTTTCAGGAAAAAAGTATGATTTTGAAACACTGACATGAGGAATGCTGTTCAGTCTCCTTTGCTCAGTGGAATGAGAGCAAATGCTGTCAAATTATAAGGAACCTTAAAAGCCATTACCGGATTTTCCAATTCATTCTTTTCTTTCTTTCCTGAGTTCAGTAGGTCACAAGCAAAGACTCCTTGTTCATCCTCAGCCCTAGACAGAGGATACCAGAGGACAAGTTTCCACCCTGACATGGAGAACACTAAAGAGAAAAAGAAGTCTTTATTACATCAGCATAATTTAGGCTAAACTGATTAAATATACAGAAAAGCAAGCAATCTAATAAGCAAAGCAGTGGGAATGCAAAGGCAGACCATTACAAAAGAAATTAAGCTCATTGTAGACTATTACACAGCTCAACTTTAAACAATTCATTCATCCAACAAATATTAGCACCCCTATGTACCAAGCATTGGTTTATGAACTGGGAGCAGAACAGCTAATAAAATTGGTGCTGTTATTACCCCATGGATCTGAGTGGAATGTGTGGATATACACAGTAAACAAATATCAAGTTTATCAAGTCAGCCAGAAAAAAACATTAAGGAAGCTGAGAGAAACAGGTGTTCCAGGGGAAGGAGACATAATTTATTTAAGAAATGCATTTGTATTTGCAATGAGACTTGGAGAATATGAAATATTGAGCTATGGGGCATCTGAAGAAACAATCTTCCAGGAAAGGAGCTATATTTTAAATTGAAAACTGATTTTTTCATATAATATATTCTGATTTTAGTTTCCCCTCTGCCAATTCCTTGGAGATCATTCCTACCTTCCTACCTTGGAAAACAAACAAGAATCTAAAAAGTAATAAAAACAATCCAGAATAGGATGAAACAAGCAAGCAAATAGAAAGAAAAATAAACCAAAGAAAAACATATTGATGCGGAAGCATACACATTTGCATACACAGAAATCCCATGAAAACACAAAACTGGAAACCATAATATACAAGTAAACTAACTCAACAGTACTTATAAACTTTTGGGGGGGGAGTAATCTATTATGTTTTGGGGGGCTTTTGGGTTTTTTGTTTGTTTCTTTGTTAGTTTTTGCCATACAGGTCTTTTACTTTTATGCTCACCCTATCTCATGCTCCCCACCATGATGATAATGGACTGAACCTCTGAAACTGCAAGCTGCCACCTCAGTTAAATATTTTCCTTATAAGAACCATTAACTGGAGCCTGTTCATAGGTGTGATTTGTATATCCAACTTAGTTGAAGAAAACTAATTTTTTTTCTCTTGTGAGTGGTTGTTGACTGGAGATATCTTTTTAGGTAGGGAAGAGAGTGTGAGTCCACTTATCTTCTCAGTGCTGCAACTCCATCTGGCCTAGATTCTCTGAGTTCATATGTATGCCAGTCCTGTGGCATCTACAAGCCCTATCATATCTAGTTTTTGGTGCCTTTCATCCCCACTTCCTCTTACACTATGTCTGCCTCCTCCTCCACATGGTTCCCTGAGCCCTGAAGGCAGGAATTTAATGGAGAAATCCAATTCAAGGCCAAGTATTCCAAACTCTCTCACTCTCTGCACCTTGTTCAGTTCCCATCTACTGCAGCAGAAAGCATCTCGGATGATGGTTGAGCAAGGTGCTAATCTATGAGTACAGCTTAATTTCATTAGGACTCACTTTATTGTTTTGTTCCTTCAGAACAGTAGCATTTGGTTTTCCCCTAGGTCCATGACTTAAATCTAGTCTCAGGTTCTTGACCACCCGAGCAGTGTTGGGCATGTGCTCCACCTCATGGAGAGGGTCTTAAACCAATCAGATAGTGGTTGGTTACCACAACTTTTGTGCCACGATTGTACCATCCTAACTTACAATCACATCACCAGTGTCTACCACAAAGCTTGTAGCCAGGCTAGTTAGTGTTCACCTTTATCTCATGGTAGCATGCAGAACACCTTCTAGTACCATGAACACTAGTCAGTAAGTAGGGGTAAAGGCTCTAGGGAGACACCAGCTCAACTTTGCTGTGTTCAATGAATTACGTAGAGGGTTGTCTTTAGTAATCAGGCTTTACCTTCAGTTTATGGAGAGCAACCAATAACCTTGGCAATAGCCTAGGTTGTTTGGGGAGGCTCCATGGGGCTCCTTTCCTAGCACTGGAGGTTGCATTTGCTGGCAAGGGATGTCTAGCTTTGTCATCCCTGTTATTTGGTGATGCATTTGGATTTCTTTCATGTACACACACAGTTTAAGAAGCTTCTATTGTGCTAGGTTACAAGAACAGATGTTAGTGTAACAGTCTGGAGAAGTATCCTGGACCTCAGTGTGGCTTAGAAGACGAATGAATGGCATAAATTAATATTAAGTCTGAATTCATAGTTATTATAGAGAGCCAAAAAAGCAAGATAGATGTTCTTTTCCGTATAACATTCTTGAAACAAATGATTCAAAGGTAGAAGCCCTAAGTTTTGAGAAACTGGAATGTTCACAATCGTTTGGCTCCAGTGCAAAGACCAGTACCCATTCATTCTTTGTTATTGAAAACGCCTCCTTGGATTTCATTTCCCAGTCTGTGTTAGACTCTATAGAGAAAGAAAACAATGTGGGGATGATACTCACAGGTCTCAGAGGAAAATATTCCTGGGCTTGAACCAGTTCACTTGGTTACTAACATGGAAAAGTTAATTAAGTCACTTCCATTTCCATTTCCCCACATGTAGAAAGAGATGATACTATCTAACAAATAGGGTAACTGTAAAGATTAAAAATGTTTGCAAGGAAATAACTATCAGACCTACAATAATAGTAGCTAAGGTGAGACTCTTAAGCAAAGTAGTAAGATGTAAATAAGAGGCTAGGAATGTAGCTCAGTTGAAAGAATTTTTGCACAATATATGCAAACCCTGGCTCCTTAGCACTACCTAAACTAGGCAAGGTATGTACCCTGAAATCCCAGTACTTGGCAGGTGGAGGCAGGAAAATAAGATTCAAGGACATCCTCACAACATAGTGAGTTCAAGGCCATCCTGAGGCATATAAAATCACATATATTGTCCAGACAATCCTATGCTTCCTTTAATATTAGGATCAGACCTCAGTTTCTTATCACAGCTAACAGGACCCATCTGATGTATTTCTTGTGTACCACTCTAATAAAGCAAACTCAGGTTTTTGGGCTGTGACTCTTGTTGCTCCCTCTGCACTGGATTCTCTTCCTCCAGTATACTGATGCATGCATGACATGCTCTCTACTTTATTCAGGTTTATGCTAAACTATCACCTTCTTAGAAAGACATCTTCTACACATTATTTATCTAACCCAAAGATGGGTAAGTCCCTTGTGGACAAGGACTTTGTAATTCAGAAATTCTTTATTGTATCTACAGTACCTAAAATGTGCCTTACATATGATAGGCTTTGATCAACAAATGCTGCAAATATTGTATGTGGCATCAGTAAGACAAAGATACACTGCACCACATTGCAACACACATAGTCAAGAACAAAATTAATTTCTATGGAAAAGAGAAACAAATAAAGCAGAAGGTGAGGGCTTAAAGGAGAGAGGGACCACAGTTCATACTGGAGCACTCAGGAGAAAATGGTGGCAGAAGAAGCTGTTGAGTGAAGCCCCACTCCTTCGAGTCAGGATAAAGATGGCTTCTTCTTCCTGCTGTAGAGTAAATGATGTGTACAGTAATGATGTTGAACTTCAGATAAGTACTGTTGTCACTCAGTGATGGAACAGTGCTCCTTTGAACCAAGATGTCCGGGGCCAGCTGTCTATATTGGCTAAATAAATGTCTTGCATCTTATGCTCTGTGTGCTGTACTTAATAAAGAATTGTAAAATGCTTTCTAAAGTACCATTAGAAGGAGACAGTCTCACTACTTAGATGCCTAATGGGGCATAGATATTTGGTTGTAAACATGTTAAAGATTTTATTCTCTCAGCTGGTTGGTGTTGTCTTAGTTAGGGTTACTATTGCTGTGAGAAGACACAAGGACAAAAAACAACATGCTGAGAAAACTGTTTATTTTGCTTAACCCTCTGACAGCACAGTTCATCATCCAAGGAAATCGGGACAGGTACTCAAACAAGGAAGGAACCTGGAGGCAGGAGCTGATGCAGAGGCCATGGAAGAGTGCTGATATTAGCTTGCTCCTCATGACTCTCTCAGCCTGATTTCTTATAGAACCCACTACCACCAGCTCAGGGAAATCTCCACCTACAATGGACAGGATCCTCACCTGCCAATCACAAATTCAGAAAATGTCCCAAAGGTTTGCCTGTCTACAGCTGGATCTTATAGAGGGCATTTTCTCAACTGAGCTTCCCTCCTCTCAGATGACTTCAGCCTGGGTCAATTGACAGAAAACTAGCCAGGACAGTTGTCAACCTAGAACTGTACATGGACAGAGAACACTGATTTTTGTGCTTCAAGATTATTTATTATATACTTCAAGATATATTATGTACTTCAAGAACAAAAAGGCAGAATTACAAACTGATAAAGCCAGAGCCAAAATTCATGCAGTGTTTCCTGTTGTAACCAGTCTCCTTGTTACTGAGTGTAATTTAAACAGAATTAGTTAAAAATGGGCTGTGTTTGGATAACTGGCTTCATAGGTTTTTTTTATAATTTACGTATGAATACCACACTTAACATTAGCATTTACATGTAGATGTCAAAATCTTATTGATGCAACTAATACTGAGGTTTGCATTAGTAGCTTCCTAGATTAGATAAATAACATGTTGGAGAAAAAATTGATACATTCATATTTTGTCTTATATGATAGAGGTTTTCTCTGTGTTACTCAACAATCATTTGTATTTTATCTGTTCATTTTACCCAGGAGCTTTTTCTAAACTTTCCCCAAAATGATGAGTATAGTTTTGTTCCTCAAGCTCCTAATACAGAACTAATTCAAACATACTTAAGAACCTATGTTCTTGATACCTTAACTCTGCTTGCCAACTCTCTGCCTCAGCATATAGTAAGTTTCATGCAGAGTGTCCCAAACCGCCTTTCGTGGCTGAATAGTCATCAGCCTTTCTTTCCATGATAACCCAAGAGCTGCTATTGTGTTAAATGTGCAGTGCAGTGGGCTGCCCTGGGCTTCATTAATCTATAAGTAAGCTATGAAGCAGAACAGACTCCAGACCTAGGTTGTGGTTTGACTTTATATCCATGATGTGTCTGTTGGCAACATCTAGAGGCTATTTGTTACTTTTGTTTGACTTTGACCAAAATTCCTGAGCAGACAGGTGAAGGAGAATTCAGAGAATTCAAGCCTAGGTTTCTTGGTTCCATGCGCTAAAGCAGAACATCATGGTGTTGGGAGCAGGTCAAGGATGTGTCTCCTCACTTCATGGTGGACAGAAGCAGAGGAAAGGGAAGGGAGACAAAAACAAGTTATAAACTTCGAAGGCACACTTTCAGTAAACTACTTTCTAAAGCTAGGTCCCACTCCCCAAAGACTCTGCCACCTCTCAAAAGAGTGACTCCAACTGAGGATCACACGTTCAACATGTGAACCTTCCAGGGGCATTTCATACTTAAATTACAATTCTAAAATTATCTGGAAAATAACAACTTAGTTTTCTAACTGTAAAATTCGTGTCATCCTTTTGAATAAGCCTGTAATTTTTCTGGTGAAACAATCACAATTCCCAGTATTTAAACAAGATCAATGGAATGTTCATTCACAGATGTAGCTTTTACACACTTATCTAACCATTAACAATTGGACAGACAGTTGCTATCTATAAAATTCACTCAGGATAACCTTGCAATCCAATCATAAAACACACACACACACAAACACACACCAAAAAACATACACCTCTTAATATTTTAAGTGAGTTTGTGGTTTTGTGTTTGACAGGAGTTATCACTACTTTGGAGTACATGTGCCTTTCAGGGTTGGACATGACTGAAAGTAATTTCTGCACTCAAGTGGTAGAAGCAAGAAGATCATGAGTTGAAGGTCAACTTGGGCTACGCAGTGATTTTTAAGGCCAGCCTGAACTACACACACACACACACACACACACACACACACACACACACACACACACACAAATCCTGCCTCAAAGAGCCAATAGTTGGGAGGTGAGCTCAATGATAGAGCATTTTCCTTAAATGTTCAAGAATTTGATCCTCAGCCTCTCCCCCACCCCCCAGAAAAACATAAGATGGTCCTAAATAGGCAAATCCAACTAGTTTCTTCCATGGAGACTTCAAGTTTTCGATGGAATGTAAATATCTACTATTCATCTTAACAGCCATCTCCGGTATCTGCGGCACAGCTTCCATCTGAATAGAAGTTGGAGACTCTGGTTTTTCACCTCGAATGATTGCTGCAGCTGATTCGGGGAGGTAGGAAATTGCTGCTTGTCTGTAAGCCACTTAGGCTGAGTGCTTGGGTTACTCCTTCCCTGGGAGTTTCCCACTGCTTTTCTGGGCATGCCATAGCAGGCTTGCAGATTGTCTGCAGCTCCATTCCCCTATACTAAGCAGTCTGGGTCAAGGCTAGGCACCTTAGTCAACAGATTCACACCAAGTCATACATGTAAGCATTTTACAAGTATGCCAGGAATTGTGAGATGGTCAGAGTGTGAAAAAGGATTGGAAACAGAGATAGGAGACATGTGCTGTGACCAGAGTCGAACTGGAGAAGCAAGGAGAGAAAATCTTGTCGGGTCATACCCACAACTGGATCTAACAGGGGAGCCCCAAGACACTGAGCAGAATGTCTTATAAGTCTCAAGAAAACTAAGATGTAAAAACCCACGATTAAATCCACTAATTATAACTGCATATCCTATTAATATGTGTATATGTATACATATATACATCGCATACAATATATGCATATACTCATATGCATGCATATTATTTGGTAATGTGATGGCTATTTTTGGTTGTCAACTTAACTACATCTGGAATTACCTGAAACACGAGTGACTGGGTACACCTGTGAGGGAATTTTCTCAATTAAATCATTTGAAAAGGGAAGGCCCAGCTTTAGTCTGGATCTTTTTAGGTGGGAAGACCCCACCTTTAATGTTGGCCACACCTTTCAGTGGCAGCCTGTATAAAAGACAAGAAAGAAGGGAGTGCTTGCTCTCTTCCTGCTTGGCCTCACGCTCACTGACAAGTGCATGCCTTCACTGAAATTAGAGCCTACTACGTTGGGATTCTGGTGTGCACTTGATATAATGAAGTATATTCTATCAGTTCTCTTCCTCTAGAGAGCCCAGACGAATACAGGTAAATTAAAAATATTTGTAGCTCTTAAAATTAAATGCTCTATGTCTATTAAATCAGCTTTTTGCTCTTGCAAATATTGCCCAGTATTTAAATCAAGATCCTGAGGTATGAGGTGCAAAACAAAATGTTCATGGGCTTTGGAAACTGAGTCTTATTTCCCACACACAGGAAAGGCTTCGTTGAATGAATCCAGGCCGAGAAAATGTAGCCCAATTAGCACCATTCAGTATTGTTAAGCCATCTAAGCAAGTCATGTAATTTTCATCAGGAGCCTTTCATGCATATTCAAGCTATATAATAACAGTAGGAAATACCCCAGTTCTACAATGAATTAATTAGAGAGAAAACTCAGTTTGAATCCATCAGCCGGGAATCTTTTTATAGATTAATTATTGATGAATTGTTCATCAGGTGTGAATAATTCTGCAGTGACAAGATTAGTCTTGAAAAAAATCAGAAGCACTTTATTCACAGGAGCGTTTAATGGCAGATTATATTAGGCAAGTTTTAAGGGTAGTGTGATTTCTTTGAAGGATAATTTTTTTCCAAGTATACTTTGAAGTATGAATTGGTACTATATTTATTGATGTTATTAGCCTTTTGAAAGTTGTTCAGAACACCACACCACACTCACTAAGTATCTAAGCAACAGAAGGAGAACAAAGCCAAGCTGGGGGAGGACAATGGGATGAAATAAATTAATCAAAGAACAGAGTTTCATTCTTAATCTTATTTTAAATATGAATATAGATACAGTGAAAAGGTAATTACATACCATTTCTTGTATGCCAGATTCTTAGATAGGTAGATTTACTTATCTAATGGCCACTATTTATCATCATTTTAAATAAGGTGCAGCAAACAGGAACCCCTCTCCCCCTGTCTCTCATTCTGTTCTTCTTTTAATTTCCTTAGCTATGCTTTGATCCTAAGTTTAGAGAATACATAGAGCCTGGGAATGTGTTTTTATGTATATGAGACCAGTTCTGCTTCACATAAAACTATGCTAAAAAAATGATTGGAGTCCCAAAGGGCTAAATGAACATCAGAATGGAATAAACGCACAACTTGCCTGAAGTGAGTTCCACCTCTAATCACAGGTTCCAGGTTGGGAAACATGGGAGCTAAAGTGACTTGAAAGTAACCTGGAACTTTGCAAGTTTAGATGTTATGTACATTGGTGTAACAGTTTTAAAAAAATGTAGCTGGTGTTGATTATGTTTATGGAACTTCAGTAGTGCCACAAGTATGACACTCCAAATACTACTAGAAAATGTCCAGTGAATTCTAGTGCACAAGAGCCTTTTTCAATGTATGCCATTGTTTCCCTGCTCCGGAGGATCCATCAAGGCACAGTAAATTTGTGTGCTACGGCATCATATCTTTTTTCTTTCTCATTTGGATTGTTCTAGAGTTGCTATAATGAAGCATTACTTCCAAGGGAACGTTAAGACATTATGAACCTTCTCCATATGACTTCTGTATGACAGGTTGTGGGGTCAAATGTAGATGAAGAAGGAGAAGCTGGAAACAGCTTCCCAGTTTTATGACCTTCGTGGCTTCCTGGGGAGAACACAGAGCACCACACTGGTTGTTCAAGGGAAGCAGTGACAGATCAGGGAACTGCAGGTGACTGCCATCCTTGCGAAGAAACAGGCAAGGCAAAGAGAATGGATTGTCTAGTTTGAATAAGGCATGGGGACTCTCTGGTCCTTTGGCACTTGACTCTGGATTGATTGTAGCAGGTGGATGACAATGCAGCATTTGAAAGGCCAATAAAGGAGGTATGGGGTTGTGGACATTGGCTCAAGAACAGCCTCTAGCTATGGCCTCTATTCTAATTTGTTTTCCTGTTACTGTGCTAAGCAGCTTATTTAAGCAGCTTGTGGAAGAAATGGTTAATTTAACTTACAGGTTACAGTCCATAACTAAGGGAAGCCAGTTCAAAGCAGGAAATGAAGCAGGGACCATGGAAGGGTGCTGCTTAATGGCTTTCTTTCTTCCTCTGGCTTTCTCTTTGGCCCACCTACTTAAATATACCACGACCCAGAGTGAGCTGGGCCCTCCATATGAAGTAGCAATGGAGAACCTGCGCTGTAGACAGACCCAAGCCAATGTGATGGAGACAGGTCCTCAACTGAGGGTTCCTCTTCTCAAGTTATGTCAAGTTAGCAACTGAAGCCAACTATGAGAGCATCCAAATACAGTGAAAACAACTAATTTTGAAATCATAGCATGATTATGTAGTAGCAGATCACATGCACATATGCTATATATGCAGGCTGTACTATCAGAGGAACTCTCTTAAGAGTGATCATTAGGAATCAGTCTACCAATGAGAGAATGAATGCAGGCTTTGCTGTACAAACTGCCTTCCAACCAAATAGAGGTGTGATGGGTCCTTCCTAGGTTCTGGTGCAAAATTAGAGACATACAGAGGAGAGCAGAAAAAAAACCACCAGAATTTTCAGAAATAATGCATAATATCTATACAAAACAAGGTTGTTTTTTAAATTCTTTTATTTTTTAATTTTATTTTACATTCCAACCACAGTTCCCTCTCCCATCCCCCCCCCTCCAGCCCACTCCCAGTCCACTCCTCCTCACAGGTAAAGGCTCCCATGAAGAGTCAATGTAGTCTGGCACAATAGGTTGGGGCAGGGCCAGGCCCCTCTCTCAGCTTTAGGGCTGAGAACCGCATCCCACCATGGAGAGTGGGCTCCAACAGGCTAGCTCGTGTTACCAGGTTTGTATCATGGTCCTACTGCTGAGGCCCCTCAGTTAGTCCATGCTTCCCAACTGTCTCCCACATGTGGAGGGCCTACTTCAGTCCCATGGAGTCTCCACAGCTGTAGGTCCACAAACTTGGTTCAGCTGTCTCTGTAGATTTAAGTGTTCAACATCCTTAATTATCAGGAAAATGAAATCAAAGTGACTCTAAGATAAGTAGCATCTTATACTTGTCAGAATGGCTAAGATCAAAAATACCAAGGACAGCTTCTGTTGGAGAAGATATGGAGTCAGTAGTACACTCCTCCACTGCTGGTGGGAGTGCAAACTTGCACAGCCATTTTGGAAATAAGTATGGCGATTTATAATAAAATTGGAAATCAATATACCTCAAGACCCAGCAATAATGCTCTTGGGCATATACCTAAAGGACACTCAATCACACCACAAGGACACTTGCTCAACAATGTTCATAGAGGCACTATTCATAATAGTTAAAACCTGGAAACAACCTAGATGCCCCTCAACTGAAGACTGGATAAAGAATATGCTGTACATTTAGACTACAGAGTTCAATTCAGCTGTAAAAAAAAAATGATGACCTCATGAAATTTGCAGAGAAATTGATGGAACTAGAAAAAAAAAGCATCCCGAGTGAGGTAACCCTGACTCAGAAAGACAAGCATGGTATGTATTAAGTCATAAGCAGATATTAGATATAAAACAAAGGATAACGAGTTTACATTCCACAGCTCCAGAGAAGCTAAGTATTAGGGAGGACCCTAAGAGGGACACAAGGATTGCCCGGGAAGGGAAATTAGATGAGATCTATGGGGTAAACAGGGGGGGGGGGGGAAGGGTGAGGGAAGGAGGAATGAGAACGTTGGAATTGGATGGTAGAAGGAGGTAGGGATGCAGAGCAATGAAAGAGATCTTAATAGAGAGGGTCACTATGGGCTTAGGGAGAAACTTGGTGCTAAGGTAACTCCCAAGAATCTACAAGGAGGACCATAGCTAAGACTCCTAGCAATAGTGCAGAGGATGCCTGAACTGGCCTATAATCAAATTGGTGAATACCCCAACTATCATCATAGAGCCTTCATCAAGTAATTAATGGAGCCAGGTGCAAAGATCCACAACCAAGAGCCAGGCCAAGCTCGTGAAATTCAGTCAAAGAGAGGGAGCAACAGCAGACAGAGAATGAGGAAATTTAGTCCATTTGAGTAGCACTATAGAATAGACTAACACAGGAAAAATCAGAGGGAGTAAACAGATCAATGGACAGCAGAAGACCAGAACCAAAGAAATGCCGGAGCTCTACCTCCTCTTTGGGGAGAAGCTTAGAAAATTAATGTAAGGATTCCACTATACTCAGTCCATTGCTCATCCACTCTTTGTATTGATGTGTAAGAACTGCATGTCACTCTCATTTCAGTGTCACTTGATTCTTCGTGGTGTGTTATCTATTTTATTGCAAAGAATTAATAGAGATGAATGGCAATCAGATTTCTAGTGCCCAGAATAAAAAGACCAAATAATATATAACCTTTATATAAAGGAATTGACCTTTGCCAGTGAAGGCATG
Organism: Mesocricetus auratus; assembly: GCF_017639785.1. Lineage (NCBI taxonomy): Eukaryota > Metazoa > Chordata > Mammalia > Rodentia > Cricetidae > Mesocricetus > Mesocricetus auratus. The sequence continues at coordinate 45,029,668 of NW_024429184.1, read as the reverse complement.
CTACCTGCTTCCTTGTGGGTCTATCACTGTATATGACAGCAGTAATTGGAGAAAATGCCAGTGAAAACACTCATAGACATTTTTTTTACCTTAATCTATGTTCTTTTTCTCTTAGAGGAGTTTTAAGATTTTCAAGAGTAGTCTTTGTTTATTGAGGCTAAAGATAACTTACTGTTTTTCATTTTTATACTTTTTTATTACTTTAATTTTAAATAGCTTGCTTCACATGCCAATCCCAGTTCCTCTCCCTCCCCTCCTCCCACACTCCCCATCCCCCCAGCCTCCCACCCTATCCCCACTTCCTTCCACATAGGGGATATCTAGAGTCTGTCATTTCACTCTGGGTAGGGTCCAGGCACTCCCCTAAGAGTTCAGGCTGAGAGAGCATCCCTCTTTGTGTTATGGACACATGAAGTCTGTTTGTATGCCAGGGATAAACACTGATCCACTGCCCAGGGCCCCATAGGTTGCCCAGGCCTCCTCACTGACTCTCACACTCAGGGGGTCTGGATCAGTCCCATGTAGGCCTCCCAGCTGTCAGTCTGGGGTCCAAGAGCTCCCCCTTGTTCAGATCAGCTCTCTCTACTGGTTTTGCCAGCCCATTCTTTGCCAATTTGCTCATTGCTCCTCTCTCTCTGTCACTGGGTTCCATAGGTTCAGTTCAGTGTTTAACTGTGGGTGTTTGCCTCTGCTTCCATCAATCACTGGATGAAGATTCTAGGATGGCTATAGACATCAAGTTCATTATCAGGAATGGGCATTTAAGGTGGTCTTTCCACTATTGCTTAGCTTGCCAGTTGGTGTCATCCCTTTAGATCACTAAAGGTCTCACTGGTGCCAGATCTGTCTTCTAACCTATGACTCCCTCTTTCCCCTATTCTACCCCCACTCAACCTTCTCTTCCCCCACGATCTACTCTCTCTTCCTCTTCTCCCCCTCTCTTCTTCCCAGCTCCCACTCCCCTCCCACCCCTCACCGTGTTCCCAATCTGTTCAGAAGATCTTGCCTCATTCCTCTTAACCTAAGAGAGATAAGTTACTTTTCATAGTTATCTTTACATATTGGTCACACGATCAAGATGAGTCATATCAAACCCAAAGACTGAATGTCTTTAAGATAGGAAAGCTGATACTTTTCCTAAATTAACTGACTCAGAATCCCTCTGTTTAAGTATAGGGACCTAGGTTACAAAAGTTCATCCTCAGGCCTGACTATGGTGGTACATACCTTTAATCCCACACTTGGGAGGCAGAGACAGGTAGACATCTGTGAGTTGGAGGCCAGTCTGGTCTACAGAGTTAGTTCTAGGATAGCCAAGGCTACACAAAGAAACCCTGTCTCAAAAAACACAAAAGCTAATTTCTGATGCCATGAGGCCAGAAAACCTTCTTAGTACAAAGTGGGGGAAAAAAAGGAGGTGAGGAGACAACCTGATTGCTACTCAGCCCTGTCCCAGTTTCTGTAACTGTTTAACTGTGGCAGAAAATGCCCTGCCTATTGAGTAAAGTACTCTCCAACATACCCTGGAGATAGACAAGTTCATAAACTTGCTACAGAGAGTCCCACGCCTGGAACTTTGTTTTAGGTTTGACTCTTCTTTAGCCAATGAGTACTGATGTCTTAAATTTCTTCCCATCTTTTACCACATCTCATTCTGGAATCGATCTCTCCTCTGACTCACATTACACATGCATTTACTCTGCATCAATATAATGGGTTTCTCAGAGTTGGGGGGGGAAAACAGTAGGAAATGAATGAAATAAGGAGAGCTGGAATCTGTTCTTCTATCTTTAAGGACCTTTTTTAAGGACTTTTTTAAATTAGCCACATAAATTTGACTTCTTTTTACTGTTTTCCCATCCACAAAAGAGAAATGTAGTTAGAGTATGTCAAAGTCCTAAAATTGAACAAGTAAAGAAATACCTAGTACACATTTGAAAGTACATCACTGAACTTTGGAGTTTTTCTTTCCAGAAAGGATGATTTGCCCATAAATCCCATAAAATGTGTTTTTATCTCCTAGCAGTTGAGTGATCCCTGACTCCATTTCTCAGATGACTCAGACCGCTCTGCTCTCCTGCTGCACATTATGATCTAATTCAGTCCATAGAAGTCAGTGGACTAAGAATATCAGTTATCCTAAGCCAAATAGAAAAGAGCACAATTATCCTTTATCCTCATAGCCATCCATCCACTAAAATGAGAGATCCTGTATCTAATGGCCCAGAAATTACCTGAGAATGTCCCGGTGAATGGAAGATATCTAATTTCCAGACCTCAATAACCACTGACCACAACAGCTCTCTTCTACCATACCTCCTTTCCCAGAACACTGAAAGAGAAAGAATTATATGGAAGCTGCTGCCCTCAAATATTCAGACTCTCCTGTTTTTACTGAGAGGACAGTAGTAGGCAATGTTTGTGGTGATCTATGAACCATTTAACAGCATATAACCATATTATCATTGCTGTTTTCTATGACAAAGTATATAAGCCTATTAGAGTCACTGCTTTAAAATAGCCAGAACTGAAGTCCCAACAAGATCGAATAAATTGGCCGGGTGTTGGTGGCACATGTCTTTAATCCCAGCACTCGGGAGGCAGAGGCAGATGGTTCTCTGTGAGTTCAAGACCCACCTGGTCTACAAGAGCTAGTACCAGGACAGCCTCCAAAGCAACAGAGAAACCCTGTCTCGAAAACAAACAAACAAAAAAATTTGAATAAATTGCCCACGGACATTACAAACCTAAACTCCAACTCCCCTGATTTTTTACCCAGTATTTCCTTAAGTGAGCCACATCTCTGTGGATACAAAGGCTCAAAAAATAGGGAATTAGGGGGCTGAGGAATAAAGAAATGATTTCTTTAGAGTTACAGGGCTAATTAGAGGTAGAAGAAAGATTAAAACCAGCTCTTTTGCTTTCAAGTCTACAAATGTCATCCCTAATGAAGGGAAGGCAGCATTGACTAGAGAGAAGCAAATTAATAAATGGAGTGGATGTAGGAGCACAACTGCTAGGGGGATGATCAATAGAGTGGTTAGGAAAACAAGCACTAATGATTTTGCTGTAATTGGCTGGTAGCTATTCAAGAAGTGAATGCAGGAAATAGATTAGATAAAACCAGTCTCATTAAATTGTGTAGATATGGACAGAGATGATGTTTGACTTATACCTTCTTGGTCTTTTTACCACTGTATGCATGGCTATGGACATGCTTCATTGGCAGAAATACTAGTGCCAGAGATAGCTTACAATCTATATGATTCCTAATATGTTTAGCACTAATATGTTAGTCTCCAGATACATGATGCAATATTTCAGTCTTTATATAAATGGTTTTCAAAAAGAACTCCTTCACAGCTCCTTTTTATCCTTCTGAGACATTCAAATACTGACATACAACTTCTACCACTGTGTCTTTTTTTTCAATTCTTAATATTTTCCAAAGTATACCATTATGAGAAAAATGATAGTTAGTTTTCATACTCTAGGGCATGGTTTAGAATTTCTCCAGATTTCTTTTTGGTGCCTCTAGATTCCTCTTGCAACCATTTCCACTCATTTTTAGAGCAAAGGGTACTAGAGTAGAGACAATTAGGCTTTCAAAAGGATCAGAGAGAAACTAAGTGAGGAAAGAGAAGTAATAACCACTGTGTCCTTAGAGTGGACAGCAGTGGTGGTCCTTGTGTTCCATTCTATTTCATCCTCAGAGCAGTTCATGAGAAGAGTGCTGTCACTTGACAGATGAAGGAGGAAGGAATAAGGTTAAATAAGAGTCACAGGCTCCTGTATCTGGTATATGACTTGGGAGAATAGAATTAAATTTTGTATTTCTCCTCACTGCTCATTTCTTTAGATTTTTAAATTTGGAAGATTTTTACAATGTTCTTGCAGTAAACAGTATATCTAAGCTTCATCACTAATAAAGGAAGCTCTCTTATTACAGTTGATATTAAGAAGCATGCAAGTGACTAAAATTTATTTCAAGCTACGGGTCTGATCCAAGCAGCACGTGGTCTTCCATTCAAAGTGACCTGACTTCGCAGGTGTCTAACGTTCAGACAGAAGTGCAGATGTTGCCTTTAAAATGATTATTTACTTGCTTATAAATAACACTATGATTTGCATAAATACAGACAGAATAGGCAACTAAAAATTACACCCACATAAAAGTTCAGTACAGAAGCTAAGAAAGTCCCAGCTGTGCCTGCCCAAAACCAACAGATGTGGCTCACTTTGTAGATTTGTTGAGTAATCATGATAGTGTCTAATATATACTAGAATGTGAACAAAGAGAAAAAATTTTTAAAAATCACTCTTGCTCTTTTGTTCAGATTGAGTAGCATAAATGTCTCCACCGTCCCAGGTTGAAATTACAAGTCTCCATACCCACTTAGCATTTACCTGAGGTCTTAGGGGGATCCTAACTCTGACATTCTTGTTCATGTGCCAAGCACTTTAACTGCTAAGACATCTCTCCATCCCGTGTAGTGCATTTTTTTAAAAAGGGAATTCAGTTTCTTCCTGTTTATCAACACATACATTCCACTTTTATGGATAACTGTACAAGGATGGCGGTGCATTGGTGCCGAAGCAAAGGGAAGGTGTGATGGTTGGTTTCGTCTACTTGGCACATCAAAAACTTACTTGCGAAGGTAATATTGATGAGGGGTTGTGCAGCCCAGGATGGCGGCTCCACCGTGCTCTGGGTTTGCACCCTCGACTGTATCACAAAGGAGAAAGTGAGTTGAGCACACACATGGACTTCATGCTCTCCCACTCCTGATTGTGCGCGTGAGATTACCAGCTGTTTACGTTTCCACCACCTTGCTTTTCTGCTGTGATCGAGTGTAATATGGAATTCTTAACTAAACTGAAGCTTTCTCCCCTAAGATTATAGAGAAAGACCGCTTCAGCAGACTATATAAATGAACTGTAGCATTTTTCTTCTTCTTTCATGTGTGTGCTTGTATGGATGGTGTGTGTATACCTGTATGTGTCTGGCTACAGGTGTATGTGTGTATACATGCACACATATGCCCATGGAGGCCTGAAATTGATACCAAGACTTTCTCAATAGACCACTCTTCTACCTCATTCTTTTTTCAGATTTATTTATTTTATGTTTGTGAGTGTTTTGGCTGCATGTTTGTATGTACAACACATGTGCTTCCAGAAGAGGTCTTAAGAGGGCGTCAGAGCTTCTGCAACTGGAGTTATCGATGATTACAAATCACTGTGTGGATGCTATGAACTGAATAGAGCAACAAGTGCTCCCAACCACTGATACATGTCTTTGTTGAGGCTGGGTCTCTCAGTGAAGCCCAGTTTTCGCTAATGTGTTTAGTCTTTTGATAGCCAATTTCATTCCAGGGTTGCCTGTCTCCATTTGCCCAGGCTGGAAAACACATCTCCATACCCACTTAGCATTTATGTTAGGTCCTGGGGGGAGGGGTGTTCATTGTTGCTATGTAGTAAGCACTTTAACTGCTGAGACAACCTTCCTGCCCATGTACTACATTTTTTAAAAAGAGAAATTCAATTTTCTTCCTGTTTATTTACACTTACATTCCACTTATAAAAGGATATCTGGGCCATTGGGACTGAGTGGGAGAAGAAGACACATATGCCTGCCATCCCCTCTGGGCATAGATCTGCCTGGTGCCTTGCAGAACCATATGATGAGCATACATATGGTGGAGAGCGAGAGATATCGGAAGAGGTGAAGGCAATGAGGAGTGAGCTAAGTTGGGTAGCTGGGTTGCTGCCAAAGAACATGTCAGGGTCATTGGCTCTGCCACAGCCTTGGTATGTGTCCGTGTCCATGGCTTCTGTTATTTCCAAAGGCTGAGACAATAGGGCTACATATGGTTGGCCTTGCCCCTCACTGGCTGCAGCACTTGAGAGCATGGGCCCTGTCCCTCACCTGGGCCACACAGCAAAGCTGATCCTATAGGCTGGGGTGCTGGGGAGCCAACCCTGAGGGCATGACAGCAGGAGAACTGGTTCTACCCGCCTTGTCTGCAGCAGGGGAGTAGATGCCCTTCCCCTAGCTCTCACCCCACCCCTCACCATCTGAGGTAGGCAGAACACAGGCTTACCACCTGTGGCAGGAGGGCTGACCCATCCTCTCACCAACAGCAGCACTGGGGAGAATGGGCCATGCACCTATCCCCCATAGGCAGAACTGACCCTGTTAAGTGTGGGGGGTACAGGTGATCTGGCCCTGGCCCTGAGAATGTGAGTGTGAGATCTGGCCCTGCCCCTCATCTGCCTTACGATGGCATGGGCTGTCTGTGGCAGGTGGGAAAGCTGACTCTGAGGTCACCGGAGCAAGAGAACCGACCCTGACTCTCATCAGCTGTAATGTTCAGAAGAGTGGCCCTTGCCTCTAACCTGGGCAACATAGTAGAGCTGGCCCTGGTGATGTAAGTGTAGGTGAGCCAGCCCCCCAAACGCTTGAGAGCAAAAGAACCAGTGCTGCCCTTTGGTGCTTAACGAATAGGGTAAGCTAGCCCCTTGCCTGGTGGTGCTGGAGAGCTCACTCTGGTGTGAGGATGAATGAGAGCTGGCGAGCTCACCAACCCAGCTACCACCTATGCCCAGATCAGGGCTCTGAGTTGGCCCACCCCAACATCCACCCCATCTATGATCTGCTGGCATACATGAAGGGGCTGATCCTGAAAACCCAAAGCTGCAGGGGCTCCATGACACAAGATAACAATAGGATATCCAAGAAGAGTCCCAATGAGGGTCCAGTATCAATAATGTAGCAGAAACCAGAGGCCTGGAACCATACCTATGACTCATTGCAATGAACACTTACAAAAAAGGTGTATGGAATAAAGGATATACTGTGTGACTCATTGTGTCACACTACAGCTTCCTCAGTGAGATTTTTCTTTTCTTTTTCCTTTCTTTCCTTTTAAATGTGACATTGTTTTGTTTAGAGAAGGTTGCAGGGGCAGAGGGCAGAAGCAGCAAGCAGGGGGGGAGGAGATGAATGGGATTGAAACGCATGATGTGAAATCCATAAAGAAACAATAAAAAATAAGTTTTAAAAAGGGATATTTGAAGGCTGGAATGATGGCTCAGCAGGTAAAATGCTTGCCACCAAGCCTGATGTCTTGAGTTCACCCCAGGACACACATGGTAGGAGACAACCAACTTCTATGTGTTGCTATTTCACACACACACACACACACACACAGAGAGAGAGAGAGAGAGAGAGACAGAGAGAGAGAGACAGAGAGAGACAGAGAGACAGAGAGACAGAGAGAGAGACAGAGAGAGAGAGAGAGAGAGAGAGACTTTAATTTAAAGGATACCTGGGTATATTTAAAGGTAGATTAAGAGAATCAGCATTTGAAAGTTTTTTGATTCTGCCTTCATTAGCCGTACTAACAATTTCTCTTTCATGCCTGACCATGAACTCCCCACCAAGATATTCTCAAAGCGGAAACAAAGCCCTTCAAGTTTATCGATTGATGGAGGGATGAAATAAAACAATGTGGTTAATGTTCTTGACTCCATTCACAAAAGGTATCTCAAAAACAACATTTTACTTTATTCCAAGTTGTTTCCAATTGTGGCCTGAATCTGAAATGTCTCGCCAAAATGGTAAAGGCTTAGTGACCAACTGATGGGATTTTTAAAAGCAATGAACTCATGAAAGAGATGATGTCATCAGTGTATTAATTTATTGATGGACTCATAATTTGATGGAGTTATTATGAGGTGATAGAAACTAGGAGGCAGGGGAGATAGCTGTCTCAAGGTGAGTCTTGGAAGGTATGTCTTGACCCTAGATCCTTCTTGTCATTTTAAAGTTTCCTAGAAAGTCCTTCTTTCACTTTCCTGACACTAGGAGACCCACAGCAATGAAGCGAGCTCACCAGAAACTACAAAGTCCCAAAGTTGTAGATGAAATAACGTTCTCTAATTTAACTTGATTTTCACAGATATTTTGTGACAGCAACAAAAAGTGACAAACACACCTATTTAGATCTAATAGGAAATTGAGAGATGTGAAGCAATAATGCAGAATAGTCATAGACTGACATTCAACAACATCTAATAGTAGATCATAAATCTCCAATCTTTTCTGTAAATGATCACATGAAATCAATGGTAGGCATTGCAAGCCTTTCTCTTTGTGCTGTAGGCAAAACACAAACTAAAGAATGTGGCCATATCCTGCATATCTACCCAACACAGAGTGGCTACATTTGGCCAGCATGCCATGGTTTGCTGATCTTTGGAACACAGTAGGTTTTAGTAGGATTGTTTCCTCTGAGAATTGGCAGGCTCTCGGGCATGTTACTGATCAACATTGAAGCCTTTCTAACAGTATGAAATATAAGGTTTGATCATAGTTAATTAGCTTTAGGAAGGATTATTTTCATAAGTAAGGCAACTGTAAGACCTAAAGCTAGCACAATGCTGTGTTCTTCATTTAGAGAACAAGATCCCACAGGCATCTATTCCCACTTCTAATTTCTTAGTAAAATGTGCTCAATATCTCATAATTTCATAAAACTTTTTCATATCCTTTCTTCAAGCAGATGTTAAGATCACTGGCACCATTGCTAGAAGATAAAATGGGCATGGGTGGTCAAGGAAATTATCTTCATAATTAGCTTAAAAAGAATCAGGCTCTGTGTTGAATTTCTTCTTTCCCACTGATGAGCATAATTACTATGCTATTGATTCCCCTCTTATTGCAGAAAAACAAAAACAAACAGGCAGCTTTGCTCTCAGTGATCTGTAACAAAATGTACCTTTTCATTTTTGCTGCTCACATGCACATTTTTATTGAACTGGATCATGACTATGACATCTGTCAGGGGTGGAACATGACACACAGGCCACACTGATGCCTTCTTGGTTTATGAATACATAAAACCTGAATGGGGATTTTCAAGAGATGACAAGGAGGGAACAGCTGAAATATGCCTGCCATCTTGAAGTCCTAACTCTGAGTATTCTTCAGTTTCTGATAGTTAACCACAGAGAAACTGGTGTCACAATGCTGTAGTTAAATTTAATTGCATGCTATTAAATCCCCTGCCATTTGTCAGTCAAAGTGCCAATGCTATGAAGACAAGGAAAGGTGAATATTCTGCCTCCTCCCACAGCGTATAGCCTACACTAACAGACAGGTGCCTAAATTATCTCAACTTTCTGATGCTCTTAGAAAAACAACTTGGAGGGTAACATCTTTACTGTGATTCTCTGATGGAAATTATTTGGCTTCATTAAAAATATTACAGTGTTTAAGTAGACGTAATAACTCAGACCTCAAAGCAGAAGAAAACAAAATGAAAATTCACTGCCTTTAAGGTATCTTCAACATTTGCTCATAAATGTTGTTTTGCAACCATTTCTTAAATTCTCCCATACCACAGGAGTATAGAATATAAATGATGATTATATATTAAGTTGGCTTTTTGGAACCAACCTCCAGTCACTTCCCTTCTGGCTATTACTAACAATGCTGGAAGATACCACATGCACAGCCGCCTTTACCAGCTACACCGTCTCTCTAATCCAAGACACTCTTTTTCACTGAGGGAAGTGGTTAATGGAGAGGCTCATGGCTGATAAAAGTAATGAGAATAAGTGACTGCTGAATGCTCAGCCTAAGCAGGACATCACCCTCTTCGTTACAAAGGGAGAAAAGGAGCTAGAAGATAAGAAGGAGTACCACAAAGTGCTAACATTGAGATACAACACAACCTTTGCAGTCACAAACACACAGCAGCCATGCACACCTGTACTTTCCTTCAGTATTACATCACAGACAGAGGTGGTGACCCTGAGATCCTTATCCCGGACATATTGATTCTTTAACACACCTAATGACGACTGAGCCTTTAATGTGTCTAATGGTTGCTGAGGGAGGGGGTGTCATTTTCTTCAATAGTGTAACCCCTGAGGGACTAGTTGGAAAGAAAAAGGAGTTCATGGGGATAAGAAGGGGCATAACTAAGGGTAATTGGAGATGAATACAATAACTATATATATCATAATATACAATATAATAACAATATATACCTATGAAACTATCAAAATGTTTACCCAACTTTCAAATAATAATATCTTAACTGTCTTATTTACTTATTTGTCAATTTCTAGCATGATAATAATACATCTTGTCAATTTCTAGCATGATAATAATACATCTTAAATTAATTCTCCCCAAATTGCACTAGCAGCCAACAAAAACTGTCTTGCCCATATCTCTGTTATTGGATGTGGTCACTCCATTGAATGTCACTGTGGTGGTTTGAATTATAATGGCCCTCATAGGCTCATAAATTTTAATACTTGATCCCTGGTTGGTGGAACTGCTTGGGAAGTATTAGGAGGCGTGGCCTTGTTGAAGGAAGTGTGTAACTGGGAACCAGACTTTGAGGTCTCAAAAGATTAGTTCCTTTGCCATTTTGTGTCTCCCACTCTACCTCATGGTTTTATAGCAAGAACTGAGCTCTCAGCTACTGCTTCAATGCTTTGACTTCCTACCAGCTACCATGACCCCTGGCATGATAGGTATAGACTCTTTCTTTTTAAATTTTCCTTGGTCATGGTGATTAATCATAGCAAAAGAATATTAATTAAGACAGTTATGTTTAGATTGACTTCCTTTTCACCATTCTAGGATGCATGTTGAAAGTTACCCATTCCGGGGGCACATTTTTCTGAGACCCCACAGAGAGGCAGGAAAGGAAGAGTCCTACTGTGGTGATTTGAAAGAAAATGGCCCCCCAAAAGAGAGGAGCTATTAGGAGGTGTGGCTTTGTTGGAGTGGGTGTGGCTTTGTTGGAGGAAGTGTGTCACTGTGGGGGGTGGGCTTTGAGGTCTCTTATGTTCAAGATACTTGCCAGTTTATTAGTCTACTTCCTGTCGTCTGAGTATTAACATGTAGCAGCTTCTTCTTCAGCTCCATGTCTGCCTGCATGCCACCATGCTCCTTGACATGATGACAATGGACTAATCCTCTGAAACTTTAAGCCTCTGTCTCAATTAAATGTTTTCCTTGATCAGAGTTGCCATGGTCATTGTATCTCTTCACAGCAATAGAAATCGTAACTAAGACACCTAGGAAGCCAAACTTTGGAAGCTGTGCCTCTTATGTGTGAGCATGAGACAACTACCTTCATTCACTTCCCAATATAAGGCATATGGTCAAGTTCATCCATAGAATAAGACTGCTTGTCCTAAGAAACCATTTCAAAGTTAGTAGGGAGACTAAAGAGTACTAAATGTATAAAATGTTTTATAATATATATATATATATATCATATGTAATTATATGAGAAAGAGAAAGAGGAAGGAAAGGATCAGACAGCCCAGTCTATTCCAGCAGGGACAGGTACAATCTCTACACAGTGCAGCCTAAGCTTATCACCTAAGGAGCAGACAGGGCATTTTAAAAATATTTCTGCTCCAATGGACAATACTAAGGATAACGATTGCTTGGAACGAAAGTTTTTAGGGTTTTTTATGAGAAGCTATGTCAAGGTCATAGATAAATGAAAAAATTATGTCTACTAACTGCTAATATAGAAATAATAAAGTCCAAAAATTTTGCCATACTAAGAAAGTGTTAATTAAAAATATTATTTCATAAGAGCTAAAACCAGATATACTTATCATATCTTCATGGTGATTTACTGTGCATATAAATTGTAGAGTATTTCAATTGAACCAATGTTTTGTGGGAAGAACACTTAAAATCTACTATGTGATCTTCAAATTATGATACATTATTATTATCTGTGTTATGATTGTGTATTACTGCTTTTTTCTAAGTAGGCTGAGATAGCAATAACAAAAATTTAAATGAGTACAAACTGTATTATTTCACAGAAATCACATAGCTGCCAGATAAAGGAACATGAGTATGTAAGATAAATTTCAGAATACCCATTCACTACTGAAGAGCAGCTCTGAACATTGAAAGGAAATAAATTATAATTGGGGAACCATTCGTGCAAAGGAAAGAACAGAGTTGAAAAAAAATCATCCTGTGAATCCTCTCTAATGGAAAAATATTGCAGAAGCAGAAAACATCCCAAAGCTAAACTATGTGAGACATCCTGCATCTTTCCTTCTTAGATTAAGAAGTCTTATTTGTTAGTTTAGCTCAGCAAGCATCTGTTAAGCCTTACTCACTGATTTGGTGAAGCTGTTTGCATGCTTACTAGGTAGAGTACTTTGCTGGAGGTTTGAAGGACACAGATAGAAAATGCAAGCCTCTCTCCCCAGAGCAAGCACTCTAGCTAACTGTGAAAAGTGTGAAAGAATTCTCCCTTGGTTCCATTTCCCTAGAACATAAGTCTAACACAATAAGGTAAGTAAAAGAGTTCATTGGGGAGATAGAGGTAATGTCAAGTGGGAAGTAGAATATTGTAAAGAGAAGGAAAATCAGCTATCGAAGGCTGCAATAGAAATCAAGGTCCACTGTGAGCCAACCATTTCCATATAAGAGGAGACTTGGGATAACAATGTGGGGTACACCCATAAGCATACCACCTGAGCATTGCTTCCCAGCATTGTCTTCTTGTATGAAAGCAAAGATAGTGTGGAAAGCCATCAGGCAGCCAGTTTTTACAACCTAGATAAGTACTGTCATGCTATGATCTGAAAACACACAGACATCTGGTATAGAAGTCTCAGATTCCCAGCTTTTCCTGAGAGAAAAACTGGAAGTCAGGAAGAGTTTCCTGGAAATTACATTTTAGATTCCAGGGAGCAAAAGACATGGAAATAAAGCATCATCGTTTTCAACAGGACGTGATCAAAGCTCAAGACACTTCAAATTTGGGTGGTAGTTGTGACATACATAAACATGCGGGGGGAAGCAGGCAGGAGATGATTGGCTAAGAAATGAAACTAGTTGTTTGCAGGAGCCAGTGTGTATTAGTCTTGATCCTAAGGAAAGATTTGACTTCAGCATCATAGTATCTGTTAAGTACATGAATAGGGGCATGCTACAATGTACCACATCGTGAGTTACATAGCATAATCTCAGTGCTTAATTAGAACCTTGCTTAAGTTGACCAAGTTGCATGCTCCTACTCTGGTACCAAAGATAAAAATCAATATATAAGAAGCACCCATATGCACTTCCATAAAATTTGAGGGTCAGAATGATAGTCACACAAATGATAAATAAGGATTTAAGAGAAGTGTATTGATCAAAACATGAATGGTCCTTGGGCTATTGGATCAGATGATTGAAACTAACCTGGGAAGAGACTATCTAAGCTGAGAACTGGATGGGGATAAAGTGTGGAGACTGAAGAAAAGTATTTTGAATAGCGAATTCAGTCAATGAGACTATCTCATGGTAGATGTCTACAAGGTGCTTTTTGCTACTCAGAGACATAATTGAATCATGACAGAGAAGTGAGAATGTAGTCTAAAGTGATGAGAATCCATTGGAACATTTCACATAGTTGAGAAATATGGTCTCCTCTATGATTTTAAATCGAATGTCCTCCCCAGAGAAGGGTTCGCAGATGTGTAGATGTAGAGCCATGGAAAGCAGAAGAGTGGCTATTGCAATGGACCATGGTGGGATGAGGGTGGCCTGGCTTGTGGATAGTGTGGAACTGTTTTGGAGACTGTCAGATCTTATTCCTGAATGCTGGGAAGGAAGAGGGAAGGAGAGGATTCAAATCTATTGATTGAGTGGTGGCTCAGTTAACATTCTAGGAAATCTATCATTGCTATATTTTCAAGCTACTAATATTTTCTAAAAGCAATGTGAAGCACAAACCTGGACTATTGAAAGTCCTCAATAATCATGTTAATATCATCAAATTATAACATCATGATGTAAGAGTAAAATTTAAAATAACATTAAAAGTAGCTGTAGGCTGGATCCCACTTATTTTGAAAATTTAATCATGATTGTTTGTGTCTCATTTTGTAGTGTCTTCCAAATTACTGTAATTTCTTATAAACTCTTTCTCCATTTCCCCAGGCCAGTATTTCTCCTTGGTGTGTGATATATATGTGAGGGTGCTCCAGTCCATACCAGGTTAGTGGCAGGGTTTGTGTGTCTCTTTGGTCACTCACCACCTCATTGATTGATCTGGAGCTCACTGAGCCCCTAGCCTGCCTGGTCAGCAATCACTAGGGATCCTCCTGTCTCTGACTCCCATGCTAGAAATACAGGTGTTAGCAACCATGCCTGGATTTTTTCAAGGTACTGGAGATCCAAATGTAGTTTCTCATGCTTGGACAACATTCACTTTGCACATTAAGCCGTCACCCAGCCCCCAGGCCATTATTTCTTACATTCCTCTCTGATACTTGGTCTGATTTTCCTTTTGAGATGTCCACCTATTCACATGTCCATTGACTCATGAATCCATTATTTATGGGCATCTCAGCTTGGGCTTCCATGACAAAATACCACATAGACTGGATAGTCACAAAAACATAAATTTTTTGTCAATCCCTTATGGCTGGTTCTGATGTGGTCTACAGGATACAGTGAGCATTTATCTCACCTGCCTCTTCCTCTTATTCTCCTGTTAAATTTTCTTTTTGTGGTTTTCTTTTCTGTCTTTGCTGTTGTTGTTTTGGTTTGGATTTAATTTTATTTTATTGAAAATAGATTCTTCTGTTACATAACACCTACTGACCACAGTTTCCCCTCTCTCCACTTCTCCCGTATCTTCTACCCCCCCTCTTCTCCCAGATCCACTCCTCCTCTCTTTCCTCTTCAGAAAAAGAGCTCACTTTCAAGAGATGTTAGCCAAACAGTACAAAACAAGACAAAAATAAGACAAGGCAAAGGCCCTCATATCAAGACTGAACAAGGCAACCCCATAGGATTGTTTTTTCAGAGACAGTTTCAGTCTGTATGCAAGGCTGACCTCAGATTCCCATCAATTCTTCCACCTCATCCTTTTAAGTGCCAGCCACCATATGGAGCCTTTTCTTATAATAGGTCTGTAAACTCGTGATCTTATCTAACCCAAATCTTCTTACAGGGGCCTAAAAGCCTAGGCTTCAGGATAATGATTATAGAAAGGCACCAACATTCTGTCCATAGCAGTGAGACTTAAAAACCAGTGGCCATAGCATGAACAATATGTGCCACTGAAAAGGCAGGCTAGATTTCTGTTTTCACTCTGAGTTCCCATTTGATTAGACTGAACAAATGTGTTCCCCCAGCTTGTGCCATGTTTTACATTACATACAGCATTTACAAGTTAAGAATGAGTCTCTTGTCATTGACCAATCGAATCTCCATATTGGTGACCTCTTTTGCTTCATTTCTAATTTTGCAATGTATATAATATATTTTGAATACTCTCTCACCTACAGCTTCTCTTATTGACTTCTCATCTTTACTACCACCCCATCCTCACGACCAGTCCCTTTTTCCAAGTTCAAGACTTTTGCTTTAGTTCTGTGAACAGTGTAGTCCCAATTAGACCATCAGTGCAACCAGTGGATTAGAGGTGTCCACTGGAGCCCAGTGGTGTTATGCATGAGTACACAACTGAAGGCAGTGATTTGCTTGCTCTCTGAACCTATCACTAGCAAGTAGTTTATTAGTGAGATATAGGATGCCCCTACTTTCTCTATCATGCCTCATTATTGGCAAGCAAGCCTATTTTTTTCAGACCCTGCGCTGGCTACTTCTGAAGTGTTTTTATTAATAACAATGTGCTCCCTCTGTGTTCTTTTTTCTTGTCTTGGAATGTTGTCAAAGAAAAATTCTCCAGAAATTAAATATATAAGAAAGAGTTCACTCAAGACTATCACAATAGAAATCTTAAACCCTTTCAGGAGAAAAGAGTTATACTCAATATGTTAATTAACAGGTAGGAGTGTTTTTTAAGTGGGGAGCAAATACAAGAACACCAGAGAACAGCAGTATTAAAGGGGGAATGATACAGACACCATTTCTATTGATTTCATGACAGATGGCTCCTGGATCCTTGAGAATGATATCAAGGGAGTATAAAACAAAGTTTTGAGTGGATGTGGGAAGTGGATTTGGCAGCATTTTGGAAAAGGAGAAGGGATTGTGTATGTTTAAAACACATAGTATTCATGCATTCTCAAAGAGTAAAAACATTACATTCAAAATACATCTAACTCATGGTAAACTCGAAGTTTGCCAGTAACGATTGTCCTTGTACCCGACCTGTTGAACTTTATACAGACCACAATGCATACTCACATGGTCTCCTGTCTCTTTCTGTACCCCTGCAGACAACTGCATCTCCTAACTCATTGAAAACCATAACTTCTTAAATTCTCTGTGTGCACAGATCTCTATCTTTGCATCTACCCTTACCTCCTTTCACCTAGGCTCTGACCAGGAATCTCTTTTTTGCCTTCAGAGTCACTTCCTCCTAGAATTCTCCAGCTTCATTCCTCACCCCAACACTTTTTCAGAGATGTGGGTTCTCTTTCCTTTCCTTCATTTTAAATCCTGCCATGCAAGCCAATTATTCCCCCAAAACACTTTGTCTAGTCTTCTTAGATCAAAGCCAAACAAGGCAGTCTACATTAGTTCTACGTCCTCCAGGCTACTTGTTGTCATTATAACCAAGCTTATTGAAATGCAATTGATATGGGCTTTTGATCCTTTCTCAGTTCTTACTCACCCTTCTTTTATCTGTTGTTACCAAACTTATGTTCCCATATTCAACTGAAGTTGCTCTCACCAAGGGCACCAACCAAGTGCCTCTTGCTAAGTGCAATGCCTTGCAGCAGATGTCAGGGACAGCCATGTTCTTCAAAGATCTGTACAGACCCCTAAAACCATCCCTTCAGCCACAGTGGCCCTTTGTAGTAATGTTCTCCTAACCCACATCTGTAGGGAGCAGATGAAGCCATGATTAAGTGAAGTCCTCAATGAATAGTATGTTGACATGGCCACACTGATGTCTATACCGGGACCTCCAAGTTAACTGACTTATAGGACAATTGGGCAAAGCTCTTACCCATATGGGCCAGGTTCAAGAAGAATGGCACATCTCTCCTTGGGAGTCCAAGTATGAGTGTTTATGAATGATTGATTAGTGTGTGCAAAGACTAGCAACTGTGAGTTCCTCAGTTTACAGCCTGAGACTGCTGGCCTACAGACTTCCTATGAAGACTAGCTAAACTCTCCCCCTGTGCTGTACCTAACAAACGTGCAGAAGTTTATTGTTACAGTGGTACCATTAGCAGAATCTCTCCTGATCCCAGTCTCACCATTGATTTGTCTATGTGTCTGTTCTTTCTTCATTCTCTCATCACCCCTAGGCAGAGATTCCAAGATCCAGAACATTTGGGACATGGCACATACCCTCTTTCTTCTCCGTGGTTGCCCATTCCTTTCCCTCTGCCTGTAATGCTCATTCCTACAGTTTTCACTCTTGAATCATAGACGTTTTTGCTCTGGTACTTCCTCATTCTGTTTGATTTCTGCTAAAGAGTTACTTCCTAATTGAGACCATGGAAGAAATGATTTTTGATATTGAGAAGTACCAGTAATCTCCTGAGAGGTCCTACTAAAACCAACAGATGTTCCACTCTGTTGGAGCGGCTCAGGAGTTTCTTGCTGCTTGGCATTCTAAAGGACAGTTCCATTGAACCCTTGTGCTGATCTCTGTTAGTGAAGCTGATACTTGCACTAACGACATTAGCTCTTCATCTGGACCCCAAACAAACAAAACAAGAACCTTAAAACCCTCTAATTGCCAAGAGGTTATCAAATGCCTCAAAAAGTGGCAGAGGAAGGATTTGAAATAGCAAACCCCTAAAGTAGTCTCTTTAAAATGAAGAAGTTTTAAAGAGCCAATTAACTAGTTTAAAGTTAGGGAGAGATGGTGGAGCAATAGAGACATCGTGTTCTCTCTCTCTGTGGTGCATTTGTCAAGGTCTCTCCATTCTCTGTCCTCTCCTGACTCCTCTTTTCTGTGGTACTTAAGCTCCCTGGAAGGTACTGCAGGGAACAGTGCCCAAGTACCTCAGACCTCCCTCTGTCCCCTCCCAGGAAAGAACTCCTCTGTTTCACTTAGTAGGCCAGTAGACTGTGGAATACTTATCTTCTTCCCTCTTCTTCCAATGTTTCTGCTTCCTTGGGAAATCTCTATTTTTATTTTCTTATTAACCATTGGACATTACAAGGGAAATCAAGCAACAACAAAACTCATTCTTTCTTTCACTAAGGACTAGAAATCTGTGATCCCCAAACCCAGGAGGGAGTGGGGTAGAAGGAGAGCAGAAAATACGTACACTTGTCTTCCCTGTGTAGCAAGGGAAATCAAAACAGAAGAAATATCAAAACAGCACTGTTTTCACTACTCGTAACTGCATTGCTGTTCTGCCACCATAGTCACATATTTCATAGAGTGTCTAGGAGTTTAATGGGGAAATTCATATTCTTGGAACAAATTCTCACTATTAAGCACTCGTTAAATAAGCTGCTTTCTCCTCCCACACTTTCACTGAGAAATGGACTGTCTTTATATTGATAAACACAACACCTTTTCTACTCTGAGAACTTTCTATCTCTTCTTTGGATTTTCAAACTTTAGCACATATACATTAAGATATTTTCATATGATTAGAGAGGAATAAGAGATTTATTAAAATTTAATGCCATAGTGCCAGAAAAGGTGTACTGGCCCTTTACTTTTCAGTGGAAAAGCATTGTGAATAGCCTTAACAATAACATGACCCTTTATTACAGGCAGAGAGAAATAGTTGAACTTTGCATGCCAGCTGTGTTATTGGGGACTTGCCACCATTACACTAATACAGAAGGGTGATGCCAGCTTTACCAACTGCTGCTCCGCCTAGATGTGGCTTTGCTGTTGTGCAGAAACCATTCTTTTCTTAATGTGAACTAAATAGCATTTGATATAGATGTGTGTGGTGTATATGCATATACACATCAACCACCTGGCCTTTGGCAGTTTTCTTGCTTTTGAAATTGGAGCATCCTTGTACCAAGAACATCAGAGGGTGTGGTGAATCCACTTGAACTTTTGCAAGCATCCCATCATGATACTCCCCGCCCATCTTCTGATGCTGAGACAGCCTCTCAGTACTGAGCCTTTGTGCCCTGCTCCTTTCTTCATGCTCTTATTATCTCTGCCCCGCTTGGGTTGCAGATGCATAGTGTATGAGGTCTGTGACTCCACAGATGGGGGCTGCTATTGCCTAGCAGGAATTCAAAGGTGACTGCAGTGACTACTAGAGTTGCATATTCATTATGCCTCTGATGTCTTATGCACAGCTCTACACCACCGAGTCCTAACCTCTCCTGCTTGCTTCCATTGTTTTGTTTTGACTCTGGCATCTAGTCCTCCTACCCAGGGGATGATGAATAATTGACAGCTGAGCATGAGCTTAATTTGTATGCCTTGTAAGAGGATTTTTATGCTGATTTGCTTCATATTGACTGTGATATCAAAGGCCAGCCCTCAATGTCTGGAATAATTAATATATCCCAAATGTTACACTTACCTCAAAAAATTATCTGGGGACACAGATGACTTCTCACATCACTTTTGGGGTAGTTTTAAATTTCTCTTAAAATGTCAAGAATAATAAAGACAATTCTATATTCTTTTTTTAGGAAAAAGTTTTCTAACAAATATTTTGGAAATGGACATTCTCATTTACAATTAGTAGCAAGCATATGTCTGATATTTTCTCCTCTTTGTTATCTGAGCAACCATTTAGGTCTTTTGCACCAATGTTTTTGAATATGCATCTGTTGTGAGCTAACTGTATACCCTCAGTGCCATCCTCCAAATCCAGATGTGCAGTTCTCTTCTCTTGCATTTCGTGATGTTAATGTATTTAGAGACAAGTTCTTCTTGGTTGTCATTAGGTATAAAATGAATTCACCAGGATATCCTCTAACCCAGTAGGAATAGTGTCTTTATAAAAAAAAAGAAGCTTGAACGTAAACAAGTATGGAGGAGAAATGACATGAAGACACACAGAGAAGCTGTCTTCAGGTCAAGAGGAGTCTGGAGCAGATCGTGTATAACCCCCAGGAGCAGCCATCTTTGGTATGATCCAGACTGCTGTTGGCCAACTGCTTGATGCCTCAACCCTAGACTTCTAACTTTCAGAAATGTGAAAAAATTATATATACTTCTCATTTATAAGCAGTCCAGAATGTGTATCCTTTGCTACAGACACTCTAGGAACTAATATAACATCCTCCTGCCCATCTAGAATGGAAACACCTCAGCCTAGAAGACAGACTCTGTCTTCCTGTCCACAATAGACTGGACCAGAGAGGTTAGCCTTTTCAATCCAGGGGCATTAAACACTGACAGTCTAGCTACCATGAAGAGGCTAAAAAAAGTGAAGGAAAATGTCAAGCTAAAAATATTGGGAGGTGCTTTGGTTATTCTGCTGCTCACTGGACTTCATGCACTGGAATAATCTACTCCAGAAAGCAGAAAGCAGGCAAGAAGAGACTAGAGATCAGCCAAGACAAAAGATGAAAGGGGGGATGAGGAAGATGAGAAAATAAAACTAATTACACCACTGACATGATTTTGGTTCTGAAGTCAAACCTGCGCATTCATCAAGTCCCGGGCTGGACTATATGGCATGCATTTTTGACAATCATTTTGTTCATTAATACATCCAAATACATAGTGATTAAATGTTCATATTACAAACCAGAATAATAGATAAAATGTCTGTTCCCCCACTTGACAGCTGTCTCAAAAAAGTTAATCTCTCTGAATCTCAATTTTCTGAAACTAAGGAGGATTTTAACAGCTTCTATCTTACAAGTTTTGAGACACAATAAATGAATTCCTCTAAGTGTGCAGCACATTAACTCACAGAAACATTGAGTTAATGCTATCTCACTTGCATGCATCATTTTCCTTTATAAAAAGAATTGTGCAAATATCCCCAAACTGGAAATATTCTGTTGTTACTATGAGACTCCAGAATGTCATGTCTGTTCTTCTGAGAGAGTCCACGATTTTTAGGACAAGAACATTTGGTATTTTACCATTCTGTCTGGTCAGCTTACATATTCAGGACCCAAAAGAGAAGAGCAGCTAGGCAGTGTTGAACATTGACCCCTGCTTCAGTTTCTCCTAAAGAGGTTCTACACATCACACTATCCACACTTTTACTGACACCAGCGAAATCTTGTCTGTGTGGTGGATCTCTCTTTATCACTGCTTAGTCCCTTGAGATTGATTCCACAAATGATCTGATGAGGGGTGCAATCTCTGTCTCACCCCCACCATCACCAGTAACTACAGGCCATTCTCATCTTATTCTGCAACCAGGGCTGAGAGAACTGCTTTCAACTCTCAGGTGAGCTCAGGTTGGAGCTCCTAAGTTGGGGTTTGAACTAATGGTGTGATACTTAAAAATACATAATTTCCTCTTGGCCTTAGGGCCAATGAATTAGATGTAAGGAAAGTAAACAACCTGGTGTCACTCAGCACAAGACGTCATATATTTTGTGATTTTGCTTATGAGAAATATCCAGAATAAGTAAATCCACAGAGAAAGAGAGAGTAATGGTTACCAGGGCCAGGCAGAAAAACAAAAAATATTATTGTATAATGGGTAAAGGGTTTCTTTGGGGCAACAAAACTATTAGCAACTGATAGAGGTTATAGTTAGATGCGTGAATCACTAAATTTCACCAACTTGTAAGCTTTGAAATGGTTAATTTTGTGCTATGTGACTGTTATTTCGGTTTTTTTAATTTACATGAAATGACGTATACTGCTGCTTATATATGGTATAATTAAACTTCTGGTTGGGATCACCAACTGTTTTTGTCTACTTTTTTAGTCTTTGTTCTCCTCCACATTTACTTTCAGCACTCTGTGTTCAAGAGTCCATGAACCTTTCCTGCAAGTTCCTTCCAGGAGTGAGCTATTTCTGTCTGTCTCCTTAAGGAACCAATGTTTCACTCAACAGTGCCTCAGGTTAGACAATAGTCATGATTATTTTAACCTTTTTTAGGTATGTTATCAGATTTATAACAACACAGTAAACATAGTTGAGAATCCCTCTGTTGCTATTTTCTCAAAGAGTTTGTGTAGAATTTTTTTTAAGAATTTGTACAATATACAACTGGAAAAATTTTGGCCTGGCATGTTCCTTGTTAGAAGACTTCTGATTGTTCACTCAATTTCTCTAGTTACAGGCTTTATGTTAAAAAAATATAATGATTTTCTTTTAATTCTCATATCAGTTTTTACTAGAATAACTTTTTCTACATTCATATTTAGTTTTAAAAATTAGGAAATTCAATTTTTACTTCTTCACTAATTCATCAAATTGTAAATGTGTATTTAATTTTAGATATTTAGAGATTTGTCAGACTCCAATTTTATTATTGGTTTCTTTTTTAATGTTATGGTTAGAGAATACACTTCAGTCATTCCAAGCTTGTATGAGGGAGATACAATAATCAAAGCCAGAAAAACAATATTGATATATAAGTAATGAAGACTCAATGAGATTTCCAACTGTCCCAATAATTTCCTTAGAGAACTGGGTCAGCTCAGGGGTATCTAATCATTCTGTGACCACACCACTTAAAGTGGAAAAGTTCCATGTGTTTGTTCACTGGTGTAGGTTCTTCTGTAGGATGCAGGTGAGCTGCTCGGCAGACTGGCCATTGGAGAGAACTTGTTCATCTTCCTCGGAGTGACATTTTGGAGGGCTGCCACAGTGGTACCGTATTCTAGTTGCTTCCTACTGGATGGAACATACTATCACTTTTCTCTCTGTTTTATGATGTACATTTTAACCAAATTCTTTCTGCCAAAATTTTTCACTGTTAAATTGTTCTTTTCCCCTTTGCAATTACCATTTATTTAGTAAGATGCCATTTTGAAATTCTGTAAGCCTACCATTCTTCCTGGTTTAATTTGTTTATCTGTTTGTCTTTATGTGCTTTTATTTAATCTTACTTAGTTCAAATAAATTGTATTTATTTCAATGTTCAAATTCTCTCTGCATTGACCACCAATAGGAGCTTTGGCAAACGTTTTACAGGTTCTTTTATCATATTTTGTTTTATATTCTTTGACAGATTTCATTATCTGAGTGAGCATTCTGTAACTTTTTGGCTCAAAAAAATCATGATCTCTCATGCTTGTCATGTACTTCCCCTGTCCCATCCTTGAAATAATCTTTCCCTTTAGAGGAAAGTGGTGCTCAGCAGGACTGGAGCTCTGTTAGCCATGTTTGAGGTGGCGCCATTCCTGTTTACTCAGTAAACATGGCTACAAAATACACATAAGTAAATATAACCTATATTCATTTGTTATAGTCATTATAAGCTACAAGTTTACAGTACACTCCAACACTACCGAATTCATATCAGTTTGTTTGGTTCAGTTGGGTTGATTTGGTCCCCCCACCTCCCTTTGAGAACTCTAAGCTCTGACACATCACCACAGTGAGAGATCTATATTCTTCTCACACTTCAGAGTCCATATTATGGTCCACAAAGCACTGCCAGGCACGCAAGAGTGCTGACCAACCTCTTATGTGTATCCTCTTTCTTAAGGCTCTTGATCTTCCCTTGCCTAGATGTTGCTCTAAGTTTATCTAGTTTTGTAATTTCCATTGGGGCACAGGCTTTCAATTGGGCACTTACTTCCTCACATTAGGAGTAGGAAATCGGACCACACTGTGTCCTTAAACTGTTCACACACTCATACCAAATGCCACTCACACTCACTGTAAAAACAATAGCAACCATCTTAAAAAAAACTACACTTGGTAGAGGAAGGGATTTGGACACAGCTAGAACTGTGTCAACTGTTCTTTTTGCTAAAGTGACCTTAGACAAATCCATCTTGGCCTTCACCTCCTCTAAGGAGGAGAGATGGGGAACAGAGGAATTTAGATTACAGAGCACCATACAAAGATCTTCAACAAAAGGAAGCATGTTTCTCAAAGACATCCAGGAAGTCTATCATATCTTTTTGAAATGATAAGGTTTTTCTAATATCAAATACTTGAATTACTTCAGAAATATTTTTCTCATATTTATAGTTCTTATTTCTCATTGAAAGAACATAAAATTACTACAAAATTGAACATCAGTCTTCATCACACCAACTGCTGCGAAAAAGTCAGTCTCTAGGGTAGCAAGTGTCAGCCAGCTTTTAAGTAGTATGCTGATACAGGCTGCTTAGATTTTCAATAAAAATTAAAATTCTTCATTCACCTGAATCTACGTGATGCACTCAGAAGTCAGGCTATGCCAGTTCCAACTGAGCACTAACCACCTAAGTTTTCTACACTTTTATTCAATTGGTTACTTGTCATGACTAAACCTTGAAAAGGTGCACATACCCTTTCCAACCTTGGAAACTGCTT
The DNA here is from genome assembly GCF_017639785.1 of Mesocricetus auratus. Classification (NCBI taxonomy): domain Eukaryota; kingdom Metazoa; phylum Chordata; class Mammalia; order Rodentia; family Cricetidae; genus Mesocricetus; species Mesocricetus auratus. Next base: position 45,005,293 of record NW_024429184.1, on the reverse strand, counting down.
TCCAACCTTCACATAACAATTATTAGGTTATATGGAAAGTAGTTTGATTATGTAATGCAGTGTATGTGTGTGGTTGGTTGTGCTTAAGTGTCCTTACACATAAATGTGTATAGCCTATGTACATATGTACATCACTTATACATAGATTTCTAAGGACTCTAGCATTTGACACAGACCAATTGTCACCTCTGACTCTCGGCTTCCTTTATGATTAGGCCTTTTCCTTCTCATCTCCCCTTCTTCCCATTGCCTTTTCTCTCTTATGCCTTTCATTTCTTTGTTTCACCCCACACACATTATTTGCATATATTTGTTTCCTCCCACATACAAACTTCAATGACATGCTAAAGGTATCCAGCAATTTCTATGCATAATAAATACAAAGTCCTTCTGATCCCAGAGAACTTGAGAACCATAAATTAAGTGTCAGGGTCCTCCAAGGCTCTCCTAGGTCAGTGAGTGAGTCCTGGCTGGGGCTTTTCCCCGTGATTCCCATTCTCCATCTCTTCTAGATCACTGTAGCCTTGCCTCTTTCCCCATTGCCTGTGCCCTGATCTCCTCACAGTCTCCTTTGGAATTCCTGCTGGTGCTCGTGCTTGATTACCTTCTCCGTAACATAACCTGTGCTTTTCATTTTCATCTCTTTCCCCACTGCACAAAGCTGAGCCAGTTTCAGATTTACTTTTTTCACAGATTCTTCCTTTGTCTGCTCTTTACCTTACACATTAACTGCCTTAAATGTCAGTAGCCATAGGAAATGCTCTTTGCTCTGAATAAATCCAATTTCCCTTTTCTATAGTGTGCTGAATGTATGTCACATATTCCATAATTTCTTCTATGTCTTTGGTTTTAAAATATCTAAAATGAATGTATTGTAAGGATCTCTTCAACTCTGCAGTCTTCATAGTCTAGCTTTGAACAGTCATAGTTGTTTCATTTACAAACTTCTATTGATGATAATTTTCTTGTTTCAAAATGATTTATGGGCCTCAGGTTTTTCATAATATTTAACTGAGCTCACTTCTGACAGAAATATTTCCAGTGTTTTGAACTAGAGACATGGAAGTGTGATGTCCTGCCTATGGTGAATATGAGTTAGGTATATTCTTTATGAGTTTTTAACGTGGTTTCTTGGCCAGGTCTCTGTCCTTGAAGACACTTGTGTTCATACTCTTCAGACTTCTTTGGTTGATCAAGCTCTTTTGTAGTAGACGATTACAGTGACTTGGCATCAAGTCATGCTTAAGTGGGGTTACAGATGAACAAAACTAAGACTGTAATTCATACACTGGACATCCCTTCAAAGATTCACTTTTCAGGGAGTCAGGTTAACTTTTTAATACCTCATTGGTGTGAGAAGACCATTCCATACCACGTGCAGCCAAGGATCACTGGTCTTCAAGTTTCACTCACCACAATAGTGTTGTTTACTCTTGTTACTCTTCTAATCAATTCCTATTTTTAGGTGTTTTGTTTGGCATTTCTTTATGTATAGACTGGGCAGGGCAGAAGGGTGGTGGTGATTTCCACATCTTTCCAGTCTATTGTGTTAATTCCACGATTACCAAGCAGAAACTCAAAGGCTAAGATGGATGGGCAAGTATTCTGCCAACACCACATCCAGCTCAACAATGCATATTCTGCCAGTTATTTGAACCCCCACATGCTATGTCAGTTTGTGTCTCCTTAACTGTATACTTACTTGAATCATCTGTGTGGTCTGAGTGTGGAGGAATCTCTGGGAGTCTAGTGACTAGTGACCTTCCTCCGCACTCATACCTTATCTTATGAAGGTCCAGAGTCCATTTTCCCTTATACCCAGTCACTGTTTCTTGATGAAAAACCAAAGTACAAGTGGATATGGGTTGTGAACAAAAACAAATACATTGCTATGAGGTGTTGGGGATCCAAACTCATGTTGCCATGTTTGTGCAGCTAGTACTACACCCATTGAGCAATCTCCCTTGTCTCTTTTCTAATAAGAATGTTTAATTAAAAATTAAGCAATAAGTCTGGGGCCCATGAATACCCCCTTGTTCAGGTCAACTTTTTCTGTGGGTTTTACCAGCCCAGTCTTGACCCCTTTGCTCATCATTCCTTCCTCTCTGCAACTGGGTTCCAGGATTTCAATTCAGTGTTTAGCTGTGGATGTCTGCCTCTGCTTCCATCAGTCACTGCATGAAGGCTCTAGGATGGCATATAAGGTAGTCATCAGTTTCATAATTGGGGAGAGCATTTAAGGTAGGCTCTCCATTATTGCTTAGATTGCCAATTTGTGTCATCCTTGTAGATCTCTGAAAATCTCTCTAGTGCCAGATCTCTCCTCAAACCTACAATGGTTCCCTCTATTATGGTATCTCTTATCCTGTTCCCCTCTATTCTCCCCCCAACTCAACCTTCCTGTTCCCCCATGTCCTCCTCTTCCCCTTCTCCTCTCCTCCTCTCTTTCTCCCAGCTCCCTCTCCCCTCTCTTCATGCTCCCAATATGCTCAGAAGATCCTGTCCCATTGGCCTTCTCTTGGGTACCATGCATATTTCTCTTAGGGTCCTCCTTGTTTCTTAGACTCTCCAGTAGTGGGATTGTAGGCTAGCAATCCTCTGCTCCATGTCTAAAATTCATAAATGAGTGAACATACCATGTTTGCCTTTTGTGGCTGGCTTACCTCACCCAGGATGGTTTCTTCTAGTTTCATCCATTTGCCTGTGAATTTCAAGATTCCACCACATTATGTAAATGTGCCACATTTTCTTTATCCACTCTGAGAGGCCAGCATGGAACTGATTCAGACCCCCTGAACATGGGTGTCAGTGAGGAAGCCTCAGTAATCTATGGGTCCTTGAATAATTGATCAGTATTTAGCCCTGGAGTCCAAATGGATTTTGGGAGCCCATTCCATATGGAGGGATGCTCTCTCAGCCTGGAAATATGGGGGAGGGCTTAGGCCCTGTCCCAAATGATGTGAAAGACTTTGGAGATCCCCAATGGAGGGGCTCACCCTCCCTGGGGAGTGGAGAGGGAGTATAGTGGAGGGTTGGGGGCTTGGGGGAGGAGGGGCGGGAGAGGGAGCTGGGATTGACATATGAAGCAAGCTTGTTTCTAATTTAAATTTTTTAAAAAAGAAACTCATCTTGGCCCAGTGCTAAAACTCCTTAGTTCAGGTTGAATGCAGTTTTGCTTCCTCTGTTTGACCTCTGTGCCTATTATATATGGAAATAATTTTTTAAAAACCTCTAAAATGAGAAAATGTGGTACATTTACACAATGGAGTACTATTCAGCAGAATAAAAACAATGGAATCCTGAAATTTGCAGGCAAATGGATGGCACTAGAAGAAACAATCCTGAGTGAAGTAACCCAGTCACAAAAAGACAAACATGGTACGTACTCTCTCATATATGGATTTTAGACATAGATCTGGGGAGTGCCAGCCTACAATCCCATGGCCAGATAGTCTGGTAAATAGAACCTTCATTCAATGGTTGATGGAAGCAGAGGCAGACTCCCACAGCTAAATACTGAGCTGAACTCAAGGAATCTAGTAACAGAGAGGTGGACTGATGAGCAAGGTCTGGGCTGGTTTAACCCCCAGAAACAGCTGACCTGACAAGGGTTAACTCTTGAATCCCAGACTGGTGACTGGGAATCCAGCATGGGACTGATCAAGACCCCCTGAATGTGGATGTTAGTGAGGAGGCCTAGGCAATCTATGGGGCCTTGGGTAGTAGATCAGTATTTATCCCGGGCATACAAATGGACTTTGGGTGCCCATCAACAATGAGATATTCACTCCCACCCTAGACTCTTGGGAGAGGGTCTAGGCCCTGCCCTGTATGAAATGACAGACTATAGACACCCCCATGGAGGGCCTCACCCTCCCTGGGGAAATAAGGAGATATTGGGGGGGGGTTGGTGGGAGTGCATGGGAGGAGGGGAGGGAAAGGGACCTGGGATTGACATGTGAAGCAACCTTGTTTCTAATTTAAATTTAAAAATAAAAATTAAAAAAGAGAAAAAATAAGCCTAAAAATTGAAAAAACAATTTAATACTTTCCTTCACAGTGCCCTGATAGCCTGGGAAGGGTAAGAAAATAAGATCAACTATGCCCTCTGAGAGGGCTACCTCCCACTTCTGCTCTTCACCTGGAATTCCTTATTCTCATTTCTTCATCCTGAAATTCAAACACTGCCTCCTATGTTCACTACTTTCTCTGTTGGTTTAGAAAAGCTTTAACCAGAATAACTTAAGGGAGAAGGATTTATTCTGACTGACAGTTTGAGATACTCAGCAATTTCAGAAGATATTTTTGGTTTTCAGGACTGAATGATGAGAGTGGCATCTAGGGGTAGAGGCCAGAGTTGCTGACAACCATCTTACAATAAACAGGACACTACTCTGTCAGACTTTTTCTGGAAAGATGCTGCACAAATGTCTACTCACCCCCGACAGTGAACTGACAACAGGGCAAAGAAATGATTCTACGAAAGAGCAATTTAGTAAACTAGCAAGTTCCCTCGTTTACTTACAAGAGTATGAGTAAGGCTTTGCTTGCAGGAGCAAGGACAACACAAAGGCACACCCATCACTGTAAAACCTGCTGTAGTGTGGGCTGTGCCTCATGAGAGCTGCATCCCTGGAGCCTGCATAGCATCTGTGCACCCTCCAAGGTAGAGGACCTCTTCTCTACAGTCTCTTCTGGTTAGTCTCCTAAGCAGTCCTGCTTCCATGGCCTTAGGGAAGGGGCCCTTTGGGATCTTGTAAATTTCAGATTTCCCAAATAATCAAAACTTGTTTACTTCCTGAGTCTCATGAGCCTCTTCCCTCCTTTCCAGGGCAATATTTCAATCCCAGAAAACTGCTGTACAGCAGATAGCCCCATGCAACAGAGACAATCTGATCCCAAATGTCAGTAGTGCTGAGACTGAGAAAGCCCTATGACAAGAAAGATATGTGCCTGGTCATCATTCAGTGAGGTCCATCAGCCAGAGAAATCCTGTATCACTGGGCCATAGCTCCTTGCATGTCACAGCAGAGAGACATCAATATACATTTGAAATGGAAAATGTCTAAATACTTTGTGTTAGATATACATACTTTATTTTATGTGAGAATGGTTTGCCTTCATGTGTGTATGTACACAACACACATTCTTGGTGTCTATGGAAGTCAAAAAAGGTCATTGGATCCTCTGGACCTAGAGTTATAGATAGTTTTTAGCCTCTAGGTGGGTAATGGGAATCGAACCTGGGTCTTTTGCAAGAGCAACGAGTGCTCTTAACTGCTGAGCTATCTTTCCATCCTTATTGAGCATTGTTACAGGTCTCTGTTGTCTTCAGCCATTGTCCATGAAGACACAGTTCAGTTTCTGGATTCCCGGTGCCTTCTCTGGTTACTTCTAGGTCACAGCTCATACCCAAGCACAGCATATTCTTTTGATCCCAGCATTTCCATCTGAATTATTTCATTTCTCTGACTAAATAAGCCACAGAGGCCTCGTAATGACCCTGCTTTGGTTTCCAGGTATCTTTCCCACCCAATTCTCACACATCTGCCCCACCACCACCACAAAGTGAGTGGTACTGAGTATACGGACACTACAAATTCAAATATTCCAGGTGTTATTCTAAGTAGATATTACTGTTTAATGTTGTGGCCAGTAAACAGCAATTTCAGTTACTCTGTGTTAAGTAATTGAGGAAGAGGAGCACATGACCTTTGAGGTATCTGATTGTCAGGGTTACTGGAGGCAAACCAGAGTGGCCTTTGAGCATGTTTGAGTCTTACCATCAAATGTATCTCACCACTGCAGAAAATGATACCTACTTCATGGTATTAAAAAAAATAGAAATAAACAGCTGAATCTCACTTAGCATGTAATAAATGCCCAGAGGACAGCTGTTATTGCTGTTCTTACCACCATGGAAAAATGTCAAGCAGTCTGTCCTTGACACTAGTTTCACAGCCAGAGCTATAGAAACACTTCATCTTCAGAGCACTGATTCTAGCCAAAGAGATAGAGTCTCCTGGAATGATGTTTAAAACCGACAGCTATTCTTTCTTTGCTCACTATTGTTGGGGAAGTCCTGTGTATACGTCAATAAATTACTGCTGGCCAATAGGAATCTAGGTGGGAGAGACTAGGAGTCCAGGAGAACTCTGGGAAAGAGAAACACAAGAGAGTCGAGATGTAACGCCATTGGTGTAGGAAGCCCGGAAACCTCTCCGGTAAGAGACATACTTAGATTAACAATTATGGGGTAATTACTTAAGTCAGAGCTAGCCAGTAAGAAACAAGCAAGGCCAACAACTTCATAATTAATATAGCCTCCTGTGTGTTTATTTGGGGGCTACAATGCGGCAGAGCCCAGGCAGCTGGCGGGGGATAAACCAAAGCGGCTAGCAAAGAAAAAGCTTCTCTTTACAGAATGGTGTCAGAAGTGGGATTGAATTTCCACGCAAAACAACAAAAGCTTTAAAGGAATTTTAGAAACAAAAGAACGGAGAGAAGCACAGACTTTGGTATCAGCATTTTTCTCAGGTGTGCTCTGTTTTGCTAGCGACAAGCCGAGATTCACGTGGCTCACTTACTGGAGTCTTCCTGACTCGGCATAAAAAAAAAACAAAAAAAAACAAAAAACAGCATGGTTGTTTTAAGAGATTCTGCTAACGATTAAAAGGGGTGTACATACAGCTGGAAATGGCAGCATTTGCTGGATGTCAGCATGGACTGAGGCAGTAAGCTGAAATCACGCTTACGCCCGAGATCTTGAAATGGCAGTTTAAAACAGCCGCGGATTTACAAATAAGACACGTGGCCAGAAAAACATAAAGATTTACAGTAAAGTCAGACTTGGATAAAGAAAAACCTCTAAAGGTTTACAGTGTGTTTAAAAATATATGTGAGATTGACAGAGAGAAAATGAAACGACAAAGTGGCAAATAAATACAAAAGCCGGGCGTTCATGGCGCATGCCTTTAATCCCAGCACTCGGGAGGCAGAGGCAGGCAGGTTTCCAAAGAGAAACCCTGTCTCAGAGAAAAATAAATAAAAGTGAAAGAAATAAAGTAATAATAGATAAATAAATAAGCCACGTAAAGATGGTAAATACACAGAGAGTCTGGATACTGTACGCTATTGTGTTTTTCAGTTTTTTGCTTGCTCAAGAAGGAACTGCTACTAAAGTACACTTGATTATAAATGCTGCTGAATTAATTCAATTTATATCTTTTGAAAATGCCTTGACTTCAAAATTTAAGTATAAAGATACGTTACTCGGAAAGGAGATTTTATTTATGTTTCTACAGAAAATAAAAAGCTGAGGATTCCTTCCAGGCTTCTGTGGTTTAACGAACCAAGACCCCTGGAAGCAGGGGACCAGGTGTTCCAACAACTGAAACAGCTAAGATGATGGAGCTTTACAGACCACGAAAATAAGGACTTATACAGGTTTCTGAGTTTTGTCATGATCCCCATGGTATGAACAGCGCCCCCTTCCAGCACGAAGCAGTTTGGAATGAGCGAAGTCCTAATTCCCATCTTGTTTATAAACCTTTGTTTTCATTTAAATGGGGTTGTTTATAATTGGCTAGTGATCACAGCCAATCTTTTTTAATGGTAAAAAAGGGAATTATGGTATAGGTATTGTTTTTCATTTATTGATACAAATTCAAGGTCAATTTTGTGATGTTTGTATTTCTCCTCTTGATTAAGTATTGTGCTTATACTGATCTTTTAAAACGTAATGCATAATTGAATACAGACTATAGATAGTTACTTATAATAGTCAGAATTTATAGTTAAGTAAGTCAGGTTTTCTAGATATACAGAAATATATTTGAGATAGATAAACAGTCTTCAAACCTCTCAAAGACCTTCAGAAAATGGCATTTTAAATGGTTTAGGGTTTTTCCTGACAATGAGAAATGTCTGCTCCTGGCAGCACCAATTACGTCTGAGAGGAAGATGGGCATCGAAGAAACTTGTTATGGAGTTTGCTTTCAACATGGCAAGATTAGCCATTTGGGCAAGAAACTGCTCTTGCCTGTACTGCTTGACTGTTGTTGTATAATCTGGACACGCAGGACCCAGAAAAGTGACTGCTAAACTCAGTCTTACAGGTTCCTGCTTTATGAAAGAGTCTATGAGACTTTCTGCAGGAAACAGAAAAATGACTGACAGACTGCCAATGCAGATGGACAGTTTGAAATTTCCTGCTTTGTTGAGAAGTGTTCCAGACACATTGTGGCCTATGGGCTGAAGATGGATGCCCCAACATTACAGAGGTTACAGAGGAACTTCGGGTGACTGTCCAGGCAGTAAGATATCTCTGTCAATCCTAGTGTTTATATATTATCCTTCTGTGGTCTTTGATGGAGTTGAAGACAGATAGTTATAATTATAGTTTTCCTTAGTTATGATAAAAGATAAGCTACATATAGGACTTTGGACTCACAAGGATGGGATGGATGATATTTTCTTTAGATCTTGCTAAATGTTAATAGACAAAATGTTGTAACTGGGTTCTTAATTGATAACTGTTCTGTCATATACAATTTGACTATGTTAAAGTTAAGACCTTTCTTTTTGATTAAACAGAAAGGAGGAGATGTTGGGGAAGTCCTATGTATATGTCAATAAATTACTGCTGGCCAATAGGAATCTAGGTGGGAGAGACTAGGAGTCCAGGAGAACTCTGGGAAAGAGAAACACAAGAGAGTCGAGATGTAACGCCATTGGGGTAGGAAGCCCGGAAACCTCTCTGGTAAGAGACATACTTAGATAAACAATTATGGGGTAATTACTTAAGTCAGAGCTAGCCAGTAAGAAACAAGCAAGGCCAACAGCTTCATAATTAATATAGCCTCCTGTGTGTTTATTTGGGGGCTACAATGCGGCAGAGCCCAGGCAGCTGGCGGGGGATAAACCAAAGCGGCTAGCAAAGAAAAAGCTTCTCTTTACAGAACTATAATTAGAGGCCACAACTATACACGCTACCAGGGGCTAGAAATTCTAAACATCTTGCTGCAGGAGAGACTTGACAAGGAACTGGCCTAGGGTCAGATGTTTAGCTCTGTGGTGAAGACTTGACTTGTGAGTCAAGCATTTTCTACTCCCCAGTACAACAAAAACAAAACAATACTTTACAAAAACAGTGAACTGGCCTACTCAAGGTGCTACTACCGTTCCCCAACAGGAGAGGGCCGAGCCAAATGATGTCAGACACAGGTCTGAAATCCCCCATATGCATCATGAGTTAGCCTTCTGATGGGTGTTCAGTGTGTAAGGCCTCATGCAAGGGTTATAAGTAAAGAACTGATTCAAATTTTCAACAGAAATCTAAAAGTATGCCGCCAGGTGAGCCCAGTCAAACCTTAAGAAAGGCTTCCTATAGTGCAAAACAGAAATTCAAGGCTCAGTATACAGGGTCTTAAGGCATTCCTTGCTATTTCTCTGACTGCTGCTTCCTTGTCCTCCGCTCTCTGGTGACCAGACTTGCACTTTCTTTCATTGTCCAATGAGACAATGCTTTAACACTGGGCTCCTTAGCTCCTCTCTCTGCTTGCTCCCATCTATTTTTGCTCTGCTTTCCAAGTTCACTCTTCCTATTTCTTCTGCTGTGAGCTTCCTCCAACCACTTCAAACCTGATTTCTTCAGTTTTCTTTTTTTAATCTTTCTTCACAGACAATTTGCCTTTATTCCTCTGAAATGTTTTGAAGACTTTTTTCCATGCTAAAGGAACCAAGGCATGCAGGAAACCTTTAAAACTTGTATTCTGGTAGTTACCTGAAGCTTCCAGCAGCATTTACTTAAAAGGAAAATAAGAATGCGTCAATGCATTCCTGTTTCTGATTTCAGGTTTGTGGACACATAATTCTAAGAGGAAAGCAGAATTCTTTGTTCATGTGCTTTAGCAAGGATTTATGATTCCTCCACTGTACAGATAGATGCTGGGAGAGCTGGCTAATCACACCGACAGATACCTTTGGTCCAACCAGCCCTCCTTCTCTCTGCATGACATAGGCAATTATCTAATCAACTCTTGGTCTACTGTTTAGAATGTAGACCCCACATTGAGTTGTTGGTAGTAACTTAGAGCAGTAGTTACTATGTCACTTTGGGGAGGTGGCTCCAAAGGAGAATTGAAGAGAAGGAGAGGAGGTTGGATGGAATATACTGGAAGACTAAAGAGTGAGGTCAAGAAAGCAAGGAGAAGCTATACAGTGAGTAACCTGAAAAGTTCTATAAATACACTAGGGTAGAAGCAGCAAGTTACAAACAGGCTTATATAAAAGGAGAAAGGGGTAAGAATAGAAACTTCTGAGCTGAATGCAGATGTCAGGGAGAAACTTAGTCTTAGAGCAGTGATTCTCAACCTTTAGGGCTGCAATATTTTGGAGGGGATCAAATGACCCTTTCACAGAGGTCACCTAACACCATTAGAAACACAGATATTTACATTATGATACGTAACTGTTTCAAAATTACAGTTATGAAGTAGCAATGAAAATAATTTTATGTTTGGAAGTCACCACAACATACGGAAATACATTAAAGGGTGGCAGCATTAGGAAGGTTAAGAACTACACTGCTTTAAAAAATGAATGTACTGAACAGTAGCATCAGTTCGTGGGCTGCTGATAACAAAGGTTCTAACTTTGGTTTCTCCATTAATACTTCAAAGCTGCCAGGACATGTACTCATGACAGTTGCTACCTAACAATGGGATTTCCTTTGTGAGCTGAACATGAAGAAAGCTTTCTTTAAAGCAACAGAGTTCCCTCTCAATAGCCAGAATGGCGGGGGTGCATACCAGAACACAACCTTGGATGATTTTCCATAAGTGGCATCCACCTTTTATTATAAGACAGGGTCTCTCACTTGCCTGGAACTACCACATGGGCTAGGCTGGCTGACCAGTGAGTTTGAGGTATCATCTAGTCTCTACCTCCCCAGAAAGGGGATTCAAGCAGATTCCACCAAGCCTGGCTTTATTTTTAAATTGGGGTTCTGAGGTTAAACTCAGGTCCATGCTCATGGCTAAGTATTTCATTGAGTGAATTGCTCCTCAATCCCCTTCCCAGGTTATTTGTTAAATGGGGTTTCATATATTCTCCAGATTTCCAACTCAACAAGAAAATAAAAGACATATCCTCCACTTTAATGAAGTTTTAGGATTTGTCGTGGAGTGAGTAAAAAAATCTCTGAGGTATAAAACTAAGTTGGCTGAATTCAGTAGCTACAAGTTCCTTGACCAAAATGTTCTGTCAAATTGCTGTTGGCAAAGTTGGACCACTGTGTGAGCCCTTCATTCTCTTCTCAGACATTGCAAGTCAGCCATACTCTTACAGAAACCTATACCCTGTACTGGAGGGATAGCTTAGAAGGCAGAGGCACATGCTGCCAAGCCTGATGATCTGAGTTCAATCCCTCGGTCCCACATGGTGGAAGGAGAAACTCAACTCTAGAAGGTTGTCCTCTGACTTGCACATGTGTGCCTGTGGTCATACACATATACATACATATACAAAATAAATACAATTTTAATAAAAAATAATAAAGAAATCTACAACATCCTTGTATCTTCAGTATTCGCTGTGCTCTGGGAAGCCATGGACAATTAATTGAGAGCAGGAGCTCAGGTGAAATCCATGGAAACCTGGTAAGCCTGGCCCTGCTGTGTGCCCGTGGGACACAAGGCAGGTAGAGTCAGTCACAAAGCTGTTTGTCCTTCCTGCCCACGTCAGTGGCCACTTTACTGGCTTCACCACATTTCTTAATGCTCTCAAAGCCATGTTCCTCAGCAAAATAGAAATGGACTCAGAGTCTCTGTGTATTGACCATCTCTATTTTACTTCAGGCAATTTGAAAAGAACCAGCTGATGCCACCCGCCTTCCTCTCAGAGGCCTTTGCTCTCCCTGGTATTGACAGGCACCCTCACAAGAGATTGGGTGTCGTTCTCCCAATGGTAAATCTGTCCATACAGTGTGTCATGAGCATCATTGACTCCAGGTTTATCATTCTCCAGATGAGATACTTTTAGAGAAAAACCACGGCAGGCTAGTCCTGGGATAGACTCCATGGCTATTATTTAGCATTTGAATTTGACCTTTCACCTGAGCCACTTTTGCTCAGAAATGATAGTTGGCAAGTAGCTTGACTTGTTAAGATTGCAAGTCAACCCATTTGGGAACCAAGAATGGCAGCTTTGAAAGAGTCAAGGCATTCTCCAGGACCTGATCATGGTGGCTCCCATCTCTCCTTAGGGATTAGAAAACATACCTACTCTCACTGATCTAAAGGAAGCCACTCTGCATCTCAAAATTCATATGAAAATTCTTAGTTCTTTACAACTGAGGGTGCTGGTTGAAGAACCCTGAAAACTAGAAAAGGTTTTTTTTCTTTTTTCTTTTTCTTTTTTTCTGGTCGTGTGAAGGTTTTAAAGGAAGAAATGCCAGTTGAGAACCCTCAAAAAACATTGTGCAGTGTCTCACTCACCCCTCACCCCTCGAGTGACACTATTGAAGTGACAGAAACACCCCATTGACACAGGGGTCACTTTGTGATAAAGGCAGCTGAAAACAGAAGATGAAAGCAGAACATTCTAGCCTTGCCTTTTCTTCCTAAAACTGGGAAAATCACACTCATGGTGAGACAGTGAGACAGCCCTCCTGGAGCTTTTGCATGAAGGAAATGTTCTGTGACTGAAAGTGTCAACATGAAGAGTTCTGTGCAGCCACCTTGCCTAAAACACTCCTTGTCTTCTCTGCACTCACACAATTGACTTCTCCATATCTCTCTCTTGGCCGAATCTAACACAAGCACATGGGTTTCCTTTGCTTACCACAGCTCCCATATAACATGAAACTTGTATTTAATGTGTATTGCGTCTTCCTGTTCATTTACCATTATCTGTGTCAATTTAATATTCAGCTAAGATGCTAAACAGGTAGAGTGCAGCTAACATTTTGCCTCTCCTACATTATAAAACCCAACACAGAGAGACTCACACAGAGGTGGAGAAAGAAAGAGACACACACACACACACACACACACACACACACACAGTCTCTTCTTTTGCTCTTTGCCAGCACAATCCTCCCATTCCCTCAGATTCCAAGTTCGAATAGCAGCCAGAGTGCTGTCACCCATCACAATGTACTATATACAAGCAGTCCTAGCACTATGGAGACTGAGGATCATGAGTTCAAGGCTAGCTAAGGGTACAATGCAAGTACTGTCTCAAAAATCAAAAAGAAACATTCTCACTTACCCCAACCCCCACTTAGGTCTCCAGTTATGTTAACCTTTATTTGAAACACACATGAATTGTGACTCTCCCCAAGGATCCTCATGATGTCCCAACTCTTGTGATCTAATTGCATGCTACTCTGCTGAGCATGGCAGAGCATTACGACAAAGACCCCTGGGGTGCCCTTGAAGATATTCAGCCAACCATAATCTACCAACACTCAGTCCCCACCTGATCCCACAGAAAGGATAAATTTTATGCATTAAAGATCCTTTCCTTTTGGCATGCATGTCTGCAAATGTGTGCCTGTCTATATGCACATTCGTGTGTACAGGTTTGTGCGAGTACACATGGAAGTCAGAGGGTGAGCTCAGGTGTCATTGCTGAGGACACTGTCCACCTTTGTTCTTGTGACAGGTTCTCTTACTGACACAAAGAGTCACCAAATAAGCTCAGCTGGCTGGACAAGGAGCCCTGGAATATGTTCACATCCACTTCCCCCATGCTAGGACTGCAAGCTCAGGGTCACCATACCTAGTTCTTTAAAAACATGTTTCTGAGAATCAGACTCGGTTTTCCAAGGCACACATTTTACTTATGGAGCCATCTCCCCAGTCTGAGAAACCTTGAAGACATTGACCACTATGGAAATTAAGACAGTCCCAGTAAAGCTGCTACAGAATTAGCAACACTTTATCAAAGGATCCTAACTTGTCTCCTATAGTGTAATTCATCTTTTCACTAGTGCTCAATGGACACCAAAAAAACATTCAGGCATTCTAAATGGTGGTGACGATATAGCAGAGAATGAAGTAAACAAGACCTCCAGTCCATAGGGACCATGTGATTTTCATTTCCTAGACAACCCTTATTTCTTGGATTTTTGTTATTGAAAAAATTACCTCCCTCTATCGTCTTATGTAGAAGCACAGCATGGATGGAGCTTGGAAGAGATGGTGTTTATGTCTCCAAGTGTTAGAAGTGAATTACGTTGAATCAGTCTTAGCCAATATATGGGACAAATATTTTTGAGACTAGTATTAATCTCCAGGGGCTTAATAAAACTAGACACTGGCAATATGATTATAAACTAAATAGATATGGTTCTGGGGTTCTGGTCTTGGATTACTTATAGTGAAATAAAGGGGGCAGACATACCACAGAGCTAAATGTCTGACCACAGAGTGCGATCAGTATCTGAAACTATGACAGGTAGACAGTTAGTCCTTCCCCACTTTTGCAAAAATGGTTCTTTCCACTAAAGTATGCAAAACTAGGGAAAGAATCAGGAAATTGAAAACGCACTTTCTATTTTCAAATCACTGTAAATGATATGTGAGATCAGTCATGTGACTAGGAACAAATTTTGATTTGTAGGTCAACAATCAAAGACAGTTCTAAGACAGAAGAGCTTTGCGGGTTTTAAGTATAGTATTTGCAAAATTGCATGTTAGTATTTTCAGAAATGAAATCTTACATTCTAGACCTTGTCCTTGTTTTTATGATAAATTGATGGACTAAAAACCAGGCGTTGGTGGCTCATGCCTTAAGTCCCAGCCCTTGGGAGGCAGAGACAGGCAAATCTCTGTGAGTTCTAGGCCAGCCTGGTCTACAGAGTGAGTTCCAAGACAGGCTCCAAAGCAGTACAGAGAAACCCTGTCTTGAAAAAACAATTGATGGACTAAAACCAACATTATCTTTGGTTATATGAAAAGAAACTTCTTGCTGCTTGTGATAACTTCAAACCCCAGCACAAGTATCACCCAGACACTATCAAGTCGTAGGTGTATTCTAGACACCAACAACTGCATAAATGGAAAGTCTACTAATAGACATTTAGAAGACCATTCATTCAAACTCACTCAAGACCCCGATTCACTAGCTTTTGTTCTCTGCTTGAGCGCTTTGCTATTTCCGGAAAAATTAAACGTGTGATAAAATATTTGGAAATCCTTTATTTTTTATAATGCCCTACAAATAGATTAGTGTTAGCTAATTTTATGAAATTGTTTCCTTAAAAGAAAAAATACATTATTGAAATAATTCAATGTTGACATGTATGGCTTAAAGGAAATGACACCTCTTGACAGAGCCTTAATTTCTTTTTTATTCTTTGAGAACTTCATACTTGTTGGATTAATCATCTTAGGAACTATTCTATTGCTGTGAACAGACACCATGCCCGCACCAACTCTTATAAAAGAAAGCATTTAACTGGGGGCTTACTTATAATGTCAGATGCTTAGTCCTTTATCATCATGGCAGAGACATGGCAGCATGTCGGCAGTCTTTTCGGCAATTTCCCTCCCTGGTGACTACGCACTCAAATATATGAGCCTATGAAGAACATTCTTCTTCAAACCACTACTCTTTTTTTGCAATTCATCTTGATCATATCTATTCCTATCTTGCCCTCAACTCCCTCTGGACCCCTTTCTCCCCCAACTACATCCCCTTCCCAATTTCATTCTTCCTCACCCCTTCTGTCTCCTCCCCTCCTTCCTCTCTCTCTTCTCCACCCTCCCTCCCCCTCTCACATCTCCTCCCTTCCTCTCCATCTCTCTTTCTCATACACACACATACACAGTAACACATGGAGTCCAGTTAGTGGTGTCATATTGACATGGGTGTGGGAATTAGCCACCTCCCAAAGAAAAGTGACTCTCCCTCCTACATTTCCACATTGTCTCAGCTCTGGATGCTGACAAGTAAGAGACCCCCTGGACCCTGAGCCCCCCGCCCAAACTTCCCTGGTTTTCCTAGCTTCTGGCACTACCAGGCAAGGCATCTCTAGCTCCTAAGCACTCGGCAAATCTCTGCACTATATTTAAAAGCTGAGATTGATACCAAACATTGTATTTAAAGGATATTTATATATGTAAAGAACTCTGAAAACAAGAAATAATATTTTAAATAAAAATAATAAAACTTTTTTTTAGAAAAAGTAATGAGAAAAAGCCTTATAGTCTTACCCATTTTCAGATGTTTGGTTTGCATACTTCTTTTTTCTAAACATCTTGTTCTACATTCTCTCATTTCAAGTAGGTATTCCTAAAATCTCAGCACTAGCATAAAATTAGAAAATACTGTAACTCTAAGCAGATGCACAAGGGATAGTTGTAGAGATCTATAGAACAGGACTCTACTTTCAACCAGGAATTCCTCCAATCCTATTTAAAGTTAAGCTTATTGAAGCTTTTAATCCTGCGATATGGAAAGCTCAGCTAAGATGCTTATTTCTGAAACCCACTTGTCTTGTTTTCCAAGCTCCAGTCAGCTAAGTAGTGTGTATTCCATTGTGCTTTTTCAAACACCTTTGGAAATGAACACAGAGTCATCCTTCAGTTTCTTCCCCAGGTTGAGGGTCAATGAGTAGGCTGACTTCTTTGTCTACCTTCAAGGACGAATGTAACAATATTTGCCCATAATTAGCTGACATACAGATAATTCCCAGTAGTCTAATCTCTAGAGTTTTAGAATAAAGATCCTTATGGTCTCGAAATGCACAACAATTATTACTTAGATTATTATTTGAATCAAGTAGAGTAAGAATGCATTTCTGCACCTGCAATATTTGGCTGACCTCACATATACCCATTAATGACGAATAGAATTGTGTGCAATTTTTTTTTAAGTACCCACCTCACCCAAGAAAAAAAAACGGAAGGATTGTGAAGACAATTTCTGGAGTAGTACAGGCATTAGAAAAACAGCAAATCAAAAGTGTTGGCATCCTGCCATCTAGTGGTTGTCAGTGGTATTGCAGTATTCTGACCTTTATAATTTCCACTTAAGTAGACCGCCAGAAGACAGCGCTGTCATAAATGACTGTATGTGAATATGGATGTGTAAATGCTTTAATATTGTAAATTATTAGCAGACAGTTTCACAGCCATTATATTCCAGCAATGACAACTAACCTAAACAATTTCTAGTTGAATGAATGTAAACATCAGATCAACAGAAAGGAAATCTAGTTCAATATGCTGTGGAATATTAAGGTGTGTTACATTCATTTATGCTATGGAATATTTGTTTAATGACGAAAGATGTGTTGCTTTCTTTTATGCTGCATTTTTAACTGTGAAGCTCTGTTTCTTTGCCTGGGTTGGTCTAATAAAGAGATGAACGGTCAATAACTATGCAGGAGAGAGGAAACAGGTGGTGCTGGCAAACAGAGGAAATGAATGAGAAAGAGAAGATTGAGCAAGAAAAGAAGAAGGAGAGGAGGATTCCAGGGGCCAGGCACACAACCAGACATGGATAAGAAGGAAAGAAAAGATACACAGAGCAAAGAGTAAAAGCAAACAACAAGGCACAGAACTGAAGTCTGTGTGACTCTAATAGCTTAACTGAGAAGATGAGAAGGATCAGGAAGAGGCTAGATAGCTCCTGTACTCTGAAAGGACAAGGAACTGAGCCTCTTGTCCCAACCTTGTACCCTCACCTTCACCCTGAATGGTCTATAGGCAGATGGCATGTTTTCATTGTACTAGAGACAGCGGGCTAGTCTCATACCCTTCACTAGACCATCACAGAGTGTACATTAAAGGCAAGGGGACCCATATGTTTATTCTCAAATGTATTTAATCCTTTTTCTCTCCCTACACCTTCTTCAAGACTAATAAGAAGCTGCCCTCGGTGGCAGGCAATCAGAAAATCCACTGAGGTCACCTCCAGTGCCTGATGCCACCAGCCAGGTAACCACTTAGAACAATCTTCATCCAATCACCATAGATGATGCAGAATCAACAGCTCTGTTTCTACCCTAGCATTTGTTCCAGCAGACATCAATCATCAGATATCCAGAAACATCCCAAGAGCCAGTTAGTTTGTTCTCACCCAGTTTTTAAGTCCGCCACGGTCCATTAAAACATCTGTTTTCACATCTTGCTCTCAAACTGAATTGTCACGTTAAGACAATTGAAGCTTTAGCTCATATTATTATTTACTTAAGCACTGGAACAAGGTTGGACTGTCATTTCATTATTCACACACAGACTAAATGACCCTGTTCACTTGAAGCCTCTCTGTCTTCTTCTTTATTTTTGTCTTTAGGTGAAGCTCTTCTGGGCATCTTCTACTTTATTCCCATCAAAATCCACCCAGGTTGTGTGGGACCGACCCAACAGGATACGATCCCAGTGTGGGTGTAGTAAAGCTACCCACAGGTAGACAAGGAGCATCGCAGACCTTCCGTCTGTTTCCCATCCATATTTACTTTATGAGAAATGCAGGGGTGGCATTGGCTACTCTTCAAGCTAAAATGTTACACTGGTTTGCTGTGAACAAAAGTCACAGGAAGACTCAAGTAGAAATCAAAAGAGGCCATGGCAGAGCTAGGTCCTCCAGAAAGTTTTAGGCTTGGCAAGGTTGAACAAATTAACTTAGGCCCTAATTTAGCCCCTGAATTTTAGGGGCTACGAAGGGAGATCTCCTGAGGAAAGAAAGAAGAGAGGCAGGGATTAAAATACCGTGTAAACAACAGAGCATTTCCGCTCACGCTTAGTGTCCAATGGTCTGAAAAACAGTAGCACCGAGACGCTATTTTCCATATAAGAATGAGCCCCCCCCATTAACCGCACCATTATGTGTGTGTTCCAGGAGTTTTAATGTTGTGTCTTAATCTTTACCATGATCTTGTGAAGCAAGAATTCACTTTATCCTGTTTTATGAATGAAGAAATGACGGGTTTGAAACCAGGTAAATAGCTGCTTGTGAGGATCAAGAGAAAGAGGGAGGGGAGCTGGACAAGCTCCCTGCTGTCCCTGCATTCTGCTGGGGTCCTCTCCCTGCCCTTACACACTCAGGAAGATGGAGGGGAGCTGGACAAGCTCCCTGCTGTCCCTGCACTCTGCTGGGGTCCTCTCCCTGACCTTACACACTCAGGAAGATGGAGGGGAGCTGGACAAGCTCCCTGCTGTCCCTGCACTCTGCTGGGGTCCTCTCCCTGATCTTTACTTCCTCTTTGATTCCTCGGCCCACCATTCCTAGCTTCGTTATTCCTGGACTTTCTCTTTTCCCTTTGGATTCCTAGATCCCTTTGTTCTATTTTTTTTTTTTTTTTTGCTTTTCTTACAATCATCGTCACCCTACCCCCCCTTTAAACTGAAAAGCAAGCTGGTGCTTGCAGTGCACTGTGGTGGGTAAGTACGCAGCCTGAGTTTCACCAGGCCCCATAGATGGGGGCCATTGAGCATGACAACTGTCCTTGAATCTCAGGCTCCCGTCTGCAAATTCAGACAGCAGAACACCTTGTGAGGTGAGACCCTCTAAAGTGCCTGGGAGGGAGGCTAGTGCAGAGCAAGGAGGATGGGTACAAAGTTGCACCCCCCACCCAGCACTGTCAAAAGATATCATTTAGAATATTTTGAGTATAAATGTTGAAATATCATTCCCATTTAACTTTTCTGTCTACTTTGTAGATGGCAAATTGCCCAAGGGAGGCAACCTCTCTTTTTGAATGCCAGAGATTAACAAATGTTAAACAGTTGCTATTATAACCCTATCTTGAGTCTCCAGTGTAACATTGGTGGAGTGTAAATTTAGAACAAATTTACATGAAAGGTCAGTTGCTTAGTGAAGATGGAGAGCGACTGCTTTCGATTTAAAGTGGGGCACCAACCAACTCCAGGGGGTAAGGACTTAGGAGGTGTCCTGGCGCCTTCTTCCTGCTGCTCACTGATGACTCCCAGCCTGCAAGACATAGTGAAGAGCCCCCAAAAGAGCTGTGGTGCCCGTCACCACTGATTTGGAATTGCCTACTGCCTGTCAGTCAGCTGTGCCTTTGCATGGTACAGTCTAACACTTGAATTTCTCCAGATGGAATAGGAAGACATTGAAGACTGAGTGTCCACAGTTAGTGCACAAGTGTGTTTACTCAGCAAGTTTAAAGTGGATAGTAGTGATAAATAAAGACACTGGTCACGCTGATGAAGAACACTCTCATAAAGGGTGAAAACATCATGCTGTTGATTTGGCTTAATGAAGGTGACAGATACCAGCTGTCTTGCTTAGGGTTTCTGTTGCTGTGAAGAGACTCCAAGATCACTACAGCTCTTAAAAAGGAGAACATTTAATCTGTGAGCTTACAGTTTCAGAAGTTTACTCCAGTATTATCATGACAGGAAACATGGCAGCATGCAGCCAGGCTGGATAAGGAGCTGAGAGTCCTATATCTTGATCTGCAGGCAACAGAAAGTGGAGTGACCCTAAGTATAGT
This sequence comes from Mesocricetus auratus, assembly GCF_017639785.1. Taxonomy (NCBI): domain Eukaryota; kingdom Metazoa; phylum Chordata; class Mammalia; order Rodentia; family Cricetidae; genus Mesocricetus; species Mesocricetus auratus. The sequence goes on along the minus strand of NW_024429184.1, from coordinate 44,984,820 downwards.
TTGATCCTAAGAGACCTCAAAGCCCACCCCAACAGTGACTCACTTCCTCCCACAAGGCCACACCCACTCTAACAAAACCATACCTCTAATAGTGTCAGTCCCTATGAGCCTGTGGGGGCAAATTACATTCAAACCACTGGCTTAAATACTAAATCCCCCTCAGGGGCAAATTACATTCAAACCACTGGCTTAAATACTAAATCCCCCTCATCTCTAACACTGTGCTTAATGGAGTTACCCAGTCACACCATAATTTGGGTGTCTGAATTTCCCGTATGAGGCACATCTGGACTTGACCAGCTAGTGGGGAACTCTTTGGGCTTTCTCTTAGATTCCCATCATGGACTCCTTAGAGTTATTTTCACCACTCTCCTCCCCTCCTCGACCTCTTCTTTCCATTTAATGGTTGGAGAATAAAGCAGGCAGATTTTGATAGTTACTCCAGTGTTTGGAACCTAGTGCGTAGCCCTCAAGATCCAATGAAAGTGTTCCCTTTACTAGCAGTATGCAGGAGTCTGTCCATTTGTTTAAGTATGAAGGAGAAAGTCATTCTGACAAAATCTACGGTAAGCACTCTTCCCCTTAGCAGAGAGCTCTCTGACAAAGCCCTCTGGGGACTCCTGATTTGGTTGCTGTTATTTAAATTATAAGTACCATTAAGATGTCCATCAGGTAGGAGTTTATGAATTCAATGCTTGTATTGCTTATCACATTTCTACTTTTGAGAAATAATACTTAGGTGATTTTGTCAATTTATTTTAACATACAATCAAATCATTTATGTGTCTTGGACTAAGTTATTTAGGATTTTTCCTTTAAAAGCTAATCCATATTCTTTTGGAAAATGATATGATTTAGAAAATTGTTTTGAGATTCTGGGCGCAGAATGAGCTTTTGAAACCTAAAAGCCTACCCTCAAGGCCACACCTCCTAATCCTTCTAGTCTTTTTGAGCAATTTCACTCCAGTGACTAAGCATTCAAATATACGAGCCTATGGAGGACATTCCTCTGCAAACCACTACACTTGTCTGACATGTCTCTTGGTCATATCTACTCTCTCTGAATCCCTCAACTCTCTCTGAATCCCTCCCTCCTCCAACTACATGCAAGCATGCAGTAAGTGCTTCTTGTTCAATTCTGGTAGATACTTCTGAATTTTATCAACTCTGTACTGAGTTAACTATTATTAACTTGCTTAATCTGGAAATCAGTCTACACATCTTCCACCAGCCTCCACTGTTTGGGAGAAATATATCAAAAAATCTGTCAGTATTGGCTCCCAGACAGTGAATGTTACTCCTTGCTCTCAATGAGTCCATGAAGGGCATTACCTTCTAACAAGCTGTCACCTCTTACTTTTCTGGTCTTGTGTCACACCCAAATCTTCTGATAGTTATTCTGTTCCTGGTCAGACAGAGTGACCTCTCAGGGTGAGGGTTTGTACAGCGAGCAGACCCAGCACACTATATGTGTTCTAACATTCCTAATCCATACTGTCCTTTCCATCAATCTGAAAACAAACAGCTTTAGGGCTGATTCACAGGCTGATTGGGTGCAGTTGAAGTTGATACTTCAACTGTGGATCCCAAAGCCTTAGTAGAAAAGGAAAAAACACAAAAAAACTGTAACAGAATGTAGGAAATGTAGCTAGTGCTTAGAGACTTCATGCTAACTGCACAATAGCAACGGCCTTAGTAATTCAAATCTTTGCAGAGAGTGAAAATGCCTCTTTAATCCTGACAGGGGAAAGGTCTCATAAAGTGATGGAAGAGCACGAGGACAGACCCCAGAGAACCCCGAATGTGTAGATGGGGAGTTGCCACAAATCCTTCATGATGCAGGCACTGATGAAGGGAGAAGTCGGCAGATATGCTTTGCTTGAGTTCATTCTTTTCCTTGTGTAGTGTGGAGAAAAGTTAAGTTTGTTTATAACTAATACAATCTAGTTTATTGCAGTTTCTTTCAGCTCATATCTTGTGATCCTTCCTAGGAAAGGAACCCGTGTTATGGTGGAGGAAAGGGAGTAAAACACTGAACAGAGAGATAAAGTTTTCAATTTTTAATGAGGTTCATGGAGTTTGTTAAATATGTCAGGTTCAAAGGAAACTCTAAACAAATCGCTGTGGTGCCATTAGCGTACCAAGGCGCAGGCTGGCCTCCAGGGTCACTCAGTCTCTGTGGCTCTTCTCACCCCATGTCCTACCCTAAGCTTCTCTAGCTCTCAGGCTTCCCTTCCCCTAGCTTCTCCTTCCTATACAGCCCCACCATTTTGCCCATGTGCTCTCCTTTGCTCTTTCGTTTTGTCTTTCTCTCTCGGTCTGCCTCTCTTGGTCCACCTCCCACCCCAAGGTCAGGTCCAATCTGCTGCCTATGTTCTCTTCTGCTCTGGATTCTTCCAGATGCCTCTGGTTGTGCTCTCCCATGTGTCTACATTAAGTCCCTCCCCTGAACCACACCTTGGTGCAGTAATGATCTCACTTTATACATAATCCATGCAATCACTTCAATATCAAACAACCAATAAGCGGCAGCACCTCCCTTTGTTGCCTTTCTGTGTTGGCCAAGCCTTGCATCCTGGTGAACCTGCACTGATTGCCTCCAAGTCTTCCAAGCCATGGCATTTCCAGTGACACCCAGTCCCTGTACCGATGACACTGTGGCTTAGGCACATAGTCTGCTGATCCAGCTTCAGACTCCAAATGTAAAACAGCGACCATAATGTATCTAAGTATGAAGAATTGTGAGGATCAGGGCAGATATGGGGGAAGGGAATTTACAGTGTGGTGAGGTTTTTGCTGTTTGTTTTTGGTTTTGTTAGTTTTTGAGGTTTTGTGTTTTTTGGGGGGTGGTCCCAAAGCAGGGTTTCTTTGTATGGCTTTGGAGCCTGTCCTGGAACTCAGTCTGTAGATCAGGGTGGCCTCCAGCTCGCAGTGATCTGCCTGCCTCTACCTCCTAAGTGCATGTGCCACTACGAACTGGCAGCACCACCACCCGGGAGCACAGCCACTGCAAAGCCATTTTCAGTGTTTATATGAATATGCTGGTATCCCTAGGCTCTCTGGTCATGGTCAATCCCAGGGAGAACCATTTCTCCCCTCTCCATTTATTTTTTCTGCTTCTGCCGCAGTAGTCTACACACTGGACAGATCAACATTACAACTTCTCAAACTTGTCCACAGACGTCCCTTTAACGGCTGAAGGATTCCACAGATACCTATGGATGGACTGGACATTATCATCAAAAGCAACTCAACAAAGATGCTTTTGGAAGAATTTACCAAGACTTTTACTCTGTTCTCTGCTACAATAAACTTTAAAGTGTTCAATGAAATGATATTCATATTTCAATCATGAAAAGGATTTCCACTTACAAGATGCAACTTCAGCTCCATTGTAAAAACAACTGTTCAGTTGGTCATTTATTTTGGTTTTTAAGATAGATCTCTCTGTGGAGCTCAGACGTGCCTTGTCCCTGCCATTTTATCCTTACCTGTCAAATGCAGACACCGTTACACCTGGTAAAAAAAATGCTTCTCATGTTGCATAAAAACAACACCTAGGTGTATGGCACTATGAAGGCTTTAAATGATAGCAGACTCCGATATAGTCAAAGTTCTATTTGTCTCAAATGTTTCTAGTGGGACTTTCAAGGTAAAAGTAGATCAGTACAGAACCATTGCCAGGAACATACTGTAATACTTGACACCATTGATTTTTGCATTATAGTAAAGCCTTCGTTAAAACCAGAAGCTTGGGCATGTAGCTCAGCAGTAGTGCATTAGTTAGAATGTGCGAAGCCCTGGGTTTGACTCACAGTACCATACACTCAAGAAAGAGGCCCTAAAAACCAAAATGCTACCTTGAATTACGCCTTTTTTCAGAGCCCTGGAGGCACCTGGGTTCCCTTCTGGATCATCTGTGTGAATGTGTACCAACCCTGCTGAAGTGAGCCAGCACCGTCAGACCCTGGAATCACTGTGGTAAAGTGGAAGGTGGCTTTGAAGTGACTTTGGCTGAGATCCAAATAGGACTCAGGAATCTGAGCAGAAGTGGAACGGGGTCATCAGCCTAATAGTCTCTGTGAAATCTCCATGCTGATCTGCAATCATTAGCTCCTCTCTGGAGAATGACTGGTAAAATAGCTGAATGCAAAGGCCTTTCTGATTGGAATAAATGTGTCAAATAAACTACAGTAAGCACAGAGAAGGACAAGGGATAGGAGCAATATAAAACAAACACAAAAGACTACATGGAGTTCATATGTTGCCTCTTCTTAGTATGTTTGATAGCCTTTGACCAGTTGCACCCCGGGATAGAGTTTTTGGCATTTTTTCAAGCCTACAATGTGATCCAGATAGCAGAAATAAGAAATTAATACAAACCTTCTGTACAGAAGAGAATAACACAAATTCTTCACAAAGAAATTTTAAGTCTGCAGCCTATTTCTCAACACTAATGGTCACTCAGGGGTATACCCCCAAACACTCTAAAAAATAAAAAGAAAGAAAAGAACCCAAACACTCTCAAAATTTTCTTGGCATTTCTTGAAAACATGAGTCAGTTTGTGGTCCACATTAACTCATTGTTTTACTAAAAGTGTTACCAATCAGGTAACTGGTGTCCTTTCCTTCTACCAGGATATAAATCCTGAATGCACCAGAAGCTCGGCCCATTTAGAACTCCCCAGCTCTAGACAGTACTTTCATTACAGCATCCCAGCGTAAGGTTTGTCAAAGTTTCCAAGACCCTGACAAAGAAGAAGGTCACAGTTTCAGGCCCAAGAGTTCTCAGGCCTTTGGCACCGAGGCCTCTCCTGCTCTTCTACTACCATTGTTGATGCTGCGGCTGCTGCGGTGGCTGTCACATTGACCTTGCTTGCTCTGAGGCTTTACTCTGCCATTGCCATGGTTGCCAGTGACTATGGCTCCTCTGTTTCTGTAACTCTGCCTGCCTGACATTCACAGGGTGACCTCCTCAAACACAACCACAAAAGGGACATTCAGGCCAACCATAGCATACCTTCATGTGACATTTACACCAAGGAAGACATGACGTCTTTTGCTGTGGATGTAACAGTGCAGTTGCTAGGCCATGAGAGCAAGTACTTCCCCTTTGGCCTGGGTGACTATGATGGCAAAGAAAGTTTGGTGCAAGTTGTTTGAAACAGTTGGGGCAGCACCTTCAAAGCATGAGTCATGCTATAGTCAAGGCTGTCATCCCACAGCATTGTTGATACAGTCATTGATACTCCTCATTGACTATCCACATGAAAGCACCTGCTCCTTACCAGTCATGTGTCATAATCCCTACGGTTCCTTGCTCAATTTTTCCATCCTTTTCCTGTCTGTGAGATATCTGTCACAGGGCACTTCAGCACTGACTTTAAAAAATAAGTCAGTCTTTATAAACATCACAAATGAGTCCTAGAAAGGGATTCTCTTGGTGAACTAACCAGTCACCACCGCAAATAAAAATCTTTGCTTCCTTCCATGAATAGTTACATAAGAGTTTTCTCAGACACAGAAGGAAGGGTTTTACACACACACACATACATACACACACACACACACACACACACATACACACTTTAGGTACTCAAGACTACACAAATGCTTTTGTTATCCAGCTAATTATTTTAATGTATGTGGCAGTATTGTCTATTATGACAAACTTCTAGAAAACATGTATATACATCATTTACTTACTTAAAAATTGAAATGGATTTTTAATTCATTTCTGAAAGGTTTGAAAACAGTTCATGCATTAAATAAACATGCTGAGTAAGGTAAGACTACAATGTGTAAAGGAGGTGAACAGATGTTTTTAGACATGTGAATGCAGTGGGTTGGATCATTTAAGCCACATACTAGTTCCAAAGTTCTTAACTCACAGTCTGGTAATGTCATAGCCCATCACAAGGCAAAAACACATTTAGTGTATCTAACCTGCCAAACATCACAGCCCAACCTACCATAAGGTGCTCAAAGCATTTATGTTAGCCTGCATTTGGGCCTACTGCATAATGCAAAGGTGTTGAGTAGCACGTGTAATTTATGAACTATTGTACTCAGACTGAAAACCATTTTGGTTTTTTAAATTTTTTTATTTTAATTTTAAATAGCTTGTTTTACATGTCAATCCCAGTTCCCTCTCCCTCCCCTCCTCCTGCACCTCCCATCCTCCCCCAGCCTCCCACCCTATTGCCAATTCCTTCCACATAGGGGATATCTAGAGTCTGTCATTTCACTCAGGGTAGGGTCCAAGCACTCCCCTAAGAGTCCAGGCTGAGAGAACATCCCTCTTTGTGCTATGGACACACAATGTCTGTTTGTATTCCAGGGATAAACACTGATCCACTACTCAGGGCCCCATAGGTTGCCCAGGCCTCCTCACTGACACTCACATTCGGGGGTCCGGATCAGTCCCATGCTGGCCTCCCCGCTATCAGTCTGGGTCCAAAGGCTCTCCCCTGTTCAGATAAGCTGTCTCTGCTGGTTTTGCCAGCCCATTCTTTGCCAATTTGCTCATTGCTCCTCTCTCTCTGTCACTGGGTTCCTTGGGTTCAGTTCAGTGTTTAACTGTGGGTGTTTGCCTCTACTTCCATCAGTCACTGGATGAAGGCTCCCGGATGGTTATAGACATCAAGTTCATTATCAGGAATGGGCATTCGAAGTGGTCTCTCCACTATTGCTTAGCTTGCCAATTTGTGTCATCCCTTTAGATCACTAGAGGTCACACTGGTGCCTGATCTGTCTTCTAACCTATGATTCCCTCTTCCCCCTATTCTACCCTCCCCCACTCAACCTTCCTGTTCCCACATGACCTACTCTCTCTTCCTCTTCTCCCCCTCTCTTTTTCCCAGCTCCCACTCCCCCTCCCACCCCTGGCCGTGTTCCCCATCTGTTCAGAGGATCTTGCCTCATTCCTCTTCTCTTGGGTACTATGTGTATCTTTTAGGTTCTTTCCTGTTTCCCAGACTATCAGTGGAAGTGCAGACTGGCACTATCCTGTTTTTGAAGTGATAGTAGCAGTTGCCCACTTTTTAAAAAAAACACTTGTTAGCCTGTAGAATTTTCAGATGGGAATTCATTTTAGTGATTTTTATTAGAACTTGTTCACATATTAACACACTTTAGGAACTAGAAAGTTCCTTTGAACAGAACATTTTCATACCTACACCGTGTATTAGATCTTAACCAAAAAGAATTCATGCCAATGCTCTGGAAACACAGAGAAACAAACACCTAATGCGAATCGGTGGATGTCTTCCATGAAGGAGCACTGTCAAAGCAGAGTGTCACAAACTAGTCTGCTTGGACAACAGAGATTTATGGCTAGAAACATGAGATGGAGGTGTGGGCAGAAAGGGGCTCTTCATGAAAGTGTAAGAAAAATCCCATGCAGCATGCTTCTCCTGGCTTCTCACAGCTTGCTGGATGGCTGGTTTCTTAGCCTGACATGCATTATTCCGAATTCATGTCCATGTGATCTTCATCTCCTTTAAAAGGACACAAGCCATATTGCATTATTTCCCCACCTTAGTTAACTGATTGATTGTATCCGCAATGACTATGCTTCCAAATAAGGTTGCAGTCTGAGGTAACGGGATCAAAAACCTCTTCACAGGCCTCTGGGCAGAAGAAATCAATTCGGCCTCTTGCAGGGCACTGTGGGACAAATATTGTAACAGAGCTAACCAAATACAAATGCAAACCTGGGGTGTGGAGCTGAATGACTGCCTTTACTCAGTATGTAAGGCAAGCTATTTACAAGTACCAGTTCATATTTAATTCCTGGCCAAACGTCTTGTTATCTACTCAGTAGTAGAAAGACTTTACTGCTAAAAGCTTATGAATTAGACTCTATGTGAGACACTTAATTATTTCCCTATCCAAAACTGTGCCTCAATATCCTATAGATGCTTGGAACCTTATCAATATACCAGATGTTATCAGATGTTCTACAAATATCTGTCACTAGGGCCCGTGAATGATAGGGACAACTGTACCCATGTGTACACCAGCAGGAGTATGACTGCATCTCATGATCCACTATGTATGTCTTCACTTTTCAAACACATGTCAGGATATTATATAAAAATATTATCAGTGTCTTGTGTGTGATACTTCTAAATGGTAATGCATTTCATTGAGGTAATGTGTTTCTCTGAGGTGTTAGAGAAGTTTAACTCGGCATCCATGCTCAGTGCCTACTGTCCTCCCTTATCTCACCTAGCTGACTGTGGAATTGAACTCTGATGAGGATTCTCGGGCTGGAGGACACAGTCTGTGAACACGGCTTTCCTTATTTGCCTTGACTCATCTGAGAATCTCACTAAAAGAATGTTTTTTTAACTTGACTTTGACTAATAATTTACAGCATTATGCTCTTTTATCCAAAGACCAAATTATTGAAGCCTGACAGAAGCTAGTATAGAAGAGAATCCTGAAATTAATCCTCAGTGAGATACTCTTTTTCTTATCTAAAAGTCCCTCAATTTTTCAATCCAAGCACTCGGGGAGGCAGAGGCAGGGGAATCTTTATGAGTTCGAGGCCAGCCTGGTCTAGTTCCAGGACAGGTTCCAAAGCTACATAGAGAAATCCTGCCTCAAACAAACAAAAAGTTTCTCAACATTGCCCTTCTTATCTGTGATTGATGCTTCCATTTTTACAAATGGCTTGAATAAACTGGCTAGTCCTGAAAGTCTGTGGAAGAAACTGGAGGGAAGTGACATACTAAAAAAAGCATAGGAAGATAATGAGGTTTTAAGAACTGTTAATGGATTTCCATATAAGTTTCAAAGGCTCAAGATATAATTAGCTAAACATATAAGTACGAATAGGACAAGGCTACTGCCCAACCCAAAAAATATTTTAAAAGTTTGAGGAAAAGTTTAATTCCTTTGGCCTAATTTATTTCAAAGTGTGTTTTGCTTATCAATGGGATCTGCATTGGTGCTCTTTGCCAAACAAAGTATAGACTGTTAGACTGTTTTAGAGAAACTTTATCCATTAATACTCTGTACCTTTTCATCCCAGACCATTTCTATTGGGAGAATGGTATTTGAAACAGCAAAGTTGATATAAAAGAAGTTCTACAGCTTCAGTAAAACTTTGCCACATAAATAAAGACTAGTAATGCTCCATAAGGCTAGGGAGATAGCTGGTGTGTGCGTGAAGACCCGAGTGTGACCATCATTACCCAAGAACAAACCCTGTGGCACACGCATGAAGTCCCAGCTCTGGGGAGGTGGAGACAGGCAGATCTGTGACTCACTGACTATCAGGCCATAGCTAATGGGGGAGCTCCAGATTCAGTGAGAGACCCTGTCTTAAAAAAGCCACAGAGATTAAAGAAGGCACAGATGTCAACCACATACACACACACAAACAAACACACACCATACACTCACATGCACACACAGAAACACACACACACTTTTTAAAATAGTCTAGATCATAAAACTCTCTAGAATATATCAAGTCCTTATCAACATCAAATTGTAGTACCAATGGAATTAAAGACAATTCATTGAATAGAGAATATAAAACTGAAAATTATCTACTAAATTATATAATTGGTTTGCTGTTTGACTGCTCAGTATGAAATCTAGGATGAGCAAAGACAAACCAAATATACTGAAAGAATTAAGTGAAACTTTCACTGGCCCTGGAAGGAAGGCAATTATTTAACTGGCTGGTGCAACCATGCAATGCTATTATCAGATAGAAGGGAATGGCCATGTGATCAAGTGGATTAAAAGCAAGAGAGAACACTTCATAAATACCATACTGAGCTGGACCTTACAGCAGGCAGCCATGAAGGTTGCAGTGTGTGCTGGTGTAGCCATCAAGGACTCTGTCCCTGAAACCTGACAAGATTATACACATGTAGTCAAGTCATTTAACTTCAGTTTTGCCACTGAAATACAAAAAAAAATCTGTGTTCTCAACTCACAGGACTTCCTACTGGGATTAAATAACACCAAATGTGGAAAAGAGCAATGTAAACCATAAACCTGTAACTTTTACTAAGTACATGTTTACCAGAATTCATTTACAAATGAGCTTTGATATATACCATCGTTTGTATAATACAGTGGCTATAGATAAAATGCACTCCATCAGTTCAATCTGGTTGTCAACTTTTAGACTCCTCCTGATAAAATACCAGCTCACCCTTCACACGTGGCATATCTTAATACAGCCCTTCCTTGCAGAAACAAATTTCAGTGTTCTTCGGGGCTTTGAATTGGGCACTGCTAGCCCTTTGAGAATGCAATGCCAACTTCCTAATTTACAATACAGATCTACAAAAAGGTCAGGCATATCCAAGTATGCCTTGAATCAACTAACTGGAATAAAATGTAAATATTAATCTGTGATATAGAATAATGGACAAAGATTATAAAACATGACCTGTTGCAATGAACCTAAGCCAAGGTCATATTTGAATTAAGATATAAAAAATAAGTCAGCAGTACTTTTGCATTTATAATCAAATATTCTGTTGAGAGCAAAAATTTTCCATCTTTTCTCTGGAATGAATGTTAAGACAGAGTAATACGTGTTCTGGCTTAGGTGGGTAGAAAGAGATTAGGAGTCAGGAAGAAGAGAGATAGATGGGGTCACTGCCTCGGTGGGTAAGCCCAAATCTGACACATATCTAGAAAGGGACAAAGAGGAGAGAGGTGGGTATCCCAGAAGGTCACTATGGCCAATGGTCAATGTACAACGAATATATACCAATTATAAAATAATAGTAATAAATCAAGAATCAAGTATCCTGAGGACCTGGGGGAAGACTCAAAACCTAAGAGCACTGGCTACTCTTCCAAAAGGCATAGGCTTGATTCCCAGCACCCACATGGCAGCTCATAAAGTTTGTAAGTCCAGTTCCAGATGATCTAATGTCCTCTTCTGGCTTCCACAGACACTAGGAACACATATGTTACAAGGACCTACGTGCTGGCCAAACACACATACAATATGATAATAAAATAAGAATCTCAAAAGCACCAAATATCCTACTAAATCATGTGTTATGTAGAATTTGTTGGCCTTGTACAAGTCTCCCAGTGCCTTCCTGCCCTGTGTTCAGTAGCATTTCCAACTGTCACTTACTATGTCAGTTTGTGACAGTGCTCAGGAAACTAGGGTTAGCAAGGCTAACGAACAGAAAAGATGGGAAGAGAAGAGGAAAACAGAGTGAAGAAATGGCAATTTAAGTGGTGAAGTGCCTACAGTGGGCCACAGAGCTCCAAGCATTGACTAAGGAGAGAGGACAAAGCCATACAGATACCACTGCAGCAGCTTCCGCATAACGCACAATGGAAGCCAGGCTGCAGTCTCACAAGTTATTTCTCCTCCTAAGCATGGGTCCAGGCAATGGAGATCAGCTCCTACAAACCAGGGCGGGAAGACAGACATGAAACAAGCGATGTGGTAAGCGGTGAAAGGAGAGAGGCTGGGATTCTATAAGGCACCAGAGAAGCAGAAGTCTGCAAGGGCTGGAGACTGGGGCATGAGCTGGTGTGTGAGGGGGTGAGCCGGCTGGGCGGAGACTGGGGAATATCCTTCTCTGAGAGTGAGTTCAGTAAACACACAGGAAGAGGAGTGTTACCACAGAAGGGAGGTAGCTCCAGCTTCGAGGAGGCAGTAGATGAAGAGGAGCGTGGATGGGACCTTCAGGACACCGGCAGGCCTAAGGGTCAAAGCAGATACAGCGGGAGCCACAGAAATGAAAACCAAATAACTTCGAAACAATTGAAACCACTTACCAATGACTGCCATTTAAACGTAAATTTACTTCTAAATTAGAAGCAATTAAGATAATTAACACTAGAAGATAATTTAGAGATTTGCAAGGACCCATGACCCAGCTGTGGCTTTTAATTATCATTAACTTTCCGTGGAGATGAATCCAGCCTGTCTTGAAAAGGGCCTTTGAACTAAGTCATCTGACAACGGTTCTGCGGTTTAACCTTTTTTTCATGGAAATGGTCTTTTAAAATTTTCTAGTCATTGAACGGCTGGTTATTTGAGTTTTAAAAAATGCCTTTTACATTTTAGAAATTTCAGAAGTTTAACTCAAATTTATGAGAAATGTAGGTGTTTTGTACCCTCAAGAGGTCTCTAACTTAACACTCCAGATTGTTTCTAATCACTGCTTAATCAATAAAAAACGAATTTTTGCAGGCTGGAAAAAACACAGGTGTTGGGAGTGCTTGTTGCTTTTTCAAAGGACCCAAGTTCAGTTCCCATCACCCATACCCCATAATAACAATCTCCTGTAACTCTAGCCCCAGGGAACTGATGCTCCTCTCTAGACTCCTAGGGCACACAAACACACATGGCATGTAGTCACACAAACACATAAATGAAAATAAAAATAAGCCTATTTTAAAAAATCATTTCAGCAGGTACCATCTATATGTGTATGTACACACATATACCTATACTTTATATATATATTATATGCTATACATACATATAGTTGATGTGTATACTATAGGTGTAGTATTCTATGTAAGTAATATATTTTAATCATTCTAGAACATTTATTCACATTTTAGTTTATTGCATACACATGAGTTTTTTTCTGCATGTACATCTGTGCATCATTTGCCTGCCCCATGCCCACAGAGGACAGAAGAAGGCATCGGATTTCCTGGACCTAGAGTTAGAGATGGTTGTGAGCTGAGATTTGTTTGCTGGGAATTGAACCCAGGTCCTTTGGAAGAGCAGCCAGTGCTCTTATTCACTAAGCCATCTCTTCAGCCCATGTATATAACATATTTTTAAAAAGAATTACTCAGCGAGTAAGGTTATTAAAGTCAAAGTTCTAACAGAACAGCAACTCCTTGAAGCTGCATTGCATGTTCACCCTTGGGACCACTAAGATTCGTGGGATCTTCTAGCAGGAGGTCTCTGTGGACTCTGTCTTTCATGGGCAAGGTCTACATAGGAGTCATTTCATTTCTGATATGGAGAAATAAACACTGGGTTTGTTTTGTGCGGATGGTGCTGAGAATTTAACTTCAGGCCTCACATATGCGCTCCATCATTGAGTTATACAACCAGTTCTTTGCCTCTTAATATATAGGAACATCTTCATATGGAGTTAACCAAATGTCCTTACTATTTAGATCATAAAAAAAAAAAACTCCAGCCACATGATTCACAGAGTCACCATTTATTCCTGAACGGATTCAACAGGTTATGCCGCTGTGTCCTTCACAAGGAATTTCAAACATGTACAGTGTTGTGGCTTTCTCGAAGCCTTATGCTTCTCGCTGCAAGGAACACAGAAGAACAGGTAAGTTAGTATTTTAAAATTAACTACAATGGCTTTGGTGAAAGCGAAGTTAAAAGGTTAAGAGGTTAAAATGTACAACAAAAATACTCATTGCTTAAAGTGCTCTGAACACCCCTTTAAAGGAATCCCAGGCTATCATCTATCCCAGATTTGATAACTGCACCTGTACCCACCACTGAAGACCTCGTGTGGGAGGCAGAGTATGGATGCTCAGGTTTGACGGGTTTTGAACTAGCTCAGTCAGTCACTGGAAAGTGTCAGGCAATTATTCAACTTTCGGTTCTCTACAGAATGTTTAAGAACAGCATAAATAGTCTAGGATTCCTGGGCAAATTAAAAATGCATGTTTTTAATATTTAAATATTATCAGTACTCTTAAATATAATATATTTGGTTTCTGATTTGTCCGGTTCTGCAATGTCAGTGTAGACTAAACTACCATAAATACTCAAAAGAAATTGAAGCCTGCAGAAATGTAACATCACATTGTGTTATAGAAGACTGTAAATTTTTCTTTTTTGCTCTGCGTCTTATAGAATATTTGTCTTCCTTGTTGACTACAGTTTGCTTTCAAGGTCTTTTTGAAGAGTCATTGTCATTTCTCTTAGAGTCAAAGTTAGCAAAAAAAAAAAAAAAAGAGTTATCAATCCTGCTCTGCAGCAGGAGGCAGAATCCTAAGGGTCAAGGATGAGAAAGAATGAGGTTTAAAAAGCATATGTGAATTTTGAGGTAGTGGTTCCTGCAAGAAGTTTTTGCTTAGGCCAGTCGGCGTGTCTGGTCTAGCCTTGGAAACTGACAGTCGGATCCGGGGAAAGATCAGTTTCCTGGTGCAGAACCAAGAGGGGAAAGAAGCCAGCAGCATTCTGGAGGCGGGAGAAGGCGGGGAAGCAGCACAGGAATCCACTCACGCATTTCTTTGCTGAACGCAATACCAGGCTGTCTGCCTTTCTGACAGGCCACCCACCCACCGCACGGTTGGTTTTCACCACCTCCCTTGCCCTTGTATTTTACAGAAAAGTCTGTCAACGTTCAGACAGCATAACTGCTTCTCTAAGATCGCTTAAAGAAACACCATATAAGACAGCATTTGTTTGCTGGGGTGAATTATCTCAATCTGGGTCATGGGCATTGAAAAGAGGAGGTAGGTGAACTAAGGGGTGAGTCTGATCCCAGATTTTTAAATGGCATATGTGGGACACTCCACCTGACCCTAGAGCCACACTTGAGTTCAAAGTTCACTGCAATAAAAAAAGTGAAAAACCAGAGGTGTTATGCAGATGATCCCTTACCACACACATAAGCTCTCCTGGGAGGTACTTGATATATCTGATCACACTTGTTGCTTTTGTCCAGGACCTGACAGCATGGTGTGACACTGAGGAAACTTTTAGGGAAGCCTTTCTCTGAGCTCAGATGTGTGACACAAAGAGGCATTATGCAATTGTTATACATCAGACAGAAGTTTACTTTAAATAAAGCTTTTTTCTGAATAATCAATTAAATCTCTTGATTTTGTTTTCATAGCAAACATGAAACATTTGGGCCTCATTGCCAGCTGTTTGGTTTGCTTCCTGACCCACAAAATTCCTGGCACTTTGGAAGAGCAGAAAGGAGGCTAAGTAGGGAAGGCTGCTGGACTCAGATGGGGAAATGCTGTCTTCATCCGAAGTGCGAGCATCACAGAATTTAAACTTGTTTCAGAAAGGCTTCCTGATTGTCTGTGCTTTCCTAAGAAGCAAACCAACAACAGACTCCAACTTCAGGCTGGCCGGTAGCTCATCTGGGGCTTGCCTTGGAGATGTGACAGCAGAGTGTGGAGTGTGGCCTCAACAATGGACTCCTGGAAGTTGACCTCTGACCTCCACACATATTCCTTGGCATACACATGCCTGTGCTCACACACATTCACACACTAAATATATAAAAAAAAATACAAGAAGAAACAAAGAGGGGGGAAGTAAATTTATTGACTTTCCCTGTTGTCCCCTGCTGTTGGCTTGATGGCTGTGCCACTTCAAGCATTTGATGGCATTTTGTTAAATGGTGTTTAGACTGCACTTCCTTAGTAGTTTTGGTTTGCCCCATGTCATACCCTGCTTCTGAAACTGTGGGCTGTTCTCCAGAGTAATTCCATCAGTGATCTACTCCTGTGGTAAGTAGGGAGCCCACCAGGGACAAAGTCACTCGGGAAGTATGAAGATCAACTCTCTTGACACCAAGGGAAAACACGCTTGACTAGGATTACAGTTCCTGGAAAATCAGAGCCAAGACACAGACAGCACTTCTGACTTTAAGAATGTTGGCCTCTGTTCTGGGAAGGCCTGGCACACAGGAAGCTAGTGTCCACTGACAGTTTTCTTGAAATGCAATGTCCCCACCAAGGTATTAGGACTTGACTACTGACAGGAGACTCCTCCACAACATCTTCATGTTCCGCTTCTCATTTGTTCAGTGAGTATTATGAAACAAGTGATCTGAGGACTGGAACAATAGTGCCATACTCTGTAAGTGAAGTGCTCACGACAGACCATTATGGGAACAACGGTCCAGATGGAAGATGTGAAGGGGGTTCCCGAGGAGGGACAGTTGGTGGGATGGACAGCATCAGTGAGCCATTTGGCCTCTTGCCTCCCACAATCAGTAAACAATTAACTTAGTCTTCCCATCTCTAACACACCCTTCGGACTCCTCTTCCTGGTGCTCTTTCCTTTGCAATAGTTCACGGTTGTCAAGGCCTCGAGGCTCACAACCTCAGCAACAACCTTTTTTCACCTTCTAGAGTTATTTGGCCAGTATTCTGGGTGGCAGGCCGATTGGCCAACAGTCAAAGGAGTTGAGATGGCCACTGCCAGGGGAAGAAGCTGGGTTGGGCATGTTTAAATGAATAGCACTCTGATTGATGAAGTAAATCTATAACAGCAAATTTTTAAATTTATTTACTTATTTATTGCCTCCTCCTCATCTACAACATGGTCTCCTCTTTATTAGGAAGCTTCTAATGAAGTCAAAATCTGAAGACGCACAAATCGTGCTTCCAGATGAGATCAGTTTTGGCATTGCAAATAAATCATTTTTCTATCACAACAAAAAACACTAGAGGAAAATGTTTGTGCGTCACTACACATCTACTTAAACCACTTGAGAATGTCAGTTGAGTTCCCTTGGGCTATTCTTATGGTGCACAGGGATTGCAAACCATTCTGTCTTCCATCCCAGGTATCAATGTGAGGTCCCTAACCCAGTTCATTTATATATATATAAATTTAAATTAGAAACCAGGTTGCTTCACATGTCAATTCCAGGTCCCTCTCCATTTCCCTCCCCTCCTCCCACCCCCCTCCCACCAACTCCCCCCCACTATCCCCTCATTTCCCCAGGGAGGGTTAGGCCCTCCATGGGGGTGACCATAGTCTGTCATTTTATCCAGGGCAGGGCCTAGACCCTCCCCCAAGAGTTCAGGGTGAGAGTTCATCTCTCATTGTTGGACGGGAGTCCAAAGTCCATTTGTATACCCTACTGATCTACTACCCAAGGCTCAATAGATTACCTAGGCCTCCTCACTGACACCCACATTCAGGGGGTCTTGATCAGTCCCATGCTGGATTCCCAGGCATCAGTCTGGGATTCAAGAGCTAACCCTTGTCAGGTCAGCTGTTTCTGGGGGTTAAACCAGCCTTAACACCTTTGGTCATCAGTCCTCCCTCTCTGTCACTGGATTTCTTGAGTTCAGCTCAGTGCTTAGCCGTGGGAGTCTGCCTCTTCTTCCATCAGCCACTGAATGAAGGTTCTGTTTCCCAGACTCTCTGGCCATGCGATTGTAGGCTGGCACTCCCCAGATCTATGTCTAAAATCCCTATATGAGAGAGTGCATGCCATGTTTCTCTTTTTGTGACTGGGTTGCCTCACTCAGGATGGTTTCTTCTAGTGTCATCCATTTGCCTGCAAATTTCAGGATTCCATTGTTTCATATATGATTCTTTTCATCATGCTTGCCAGTACTACTTCTTTATTGAACATTTGCTCATGGACCCTCACAAACCTAAACACTTTCCAGTTCTGGTTAACTGAGAAGCATTTGGTCACAGAAATAGTAATGTATACATACATATATAATCCCAGTTTTAATGATATAAGAACTCTAGTTGAAATCTAGATGAGTCATGTGTGCATGTGTGTGTGTGTATGAAAGATAAACATCCTGATTAAGAAGAAGCAACATGCAGCATAACAAGAAAGTAATGGTAGAAATTATTTCTCTTAGCCCTTGAGCCATATGCAATGTACATATGTAATTTTCATATGTAAAATACTTGCACAAGAGGCAAAACAACAAATGCTATAAAAATGAAACATCTCTTATTAAAGGATTGCTGAATCTGGACACTTAATGTCAGTGACAGATTAGAAACCGTATTTCATGGATTTCTACATGTTTTCTTCCTTCTAGGGTGGTCACTGGCTGGACCCTTCCACATTGTGGCACAGGCACCTATGCACTATTTAAATTTGTGATGCTCCTCCCAGGCCTACGGTACTGGGATCCAGGTTCTTCCAGAAGGGCAGGCTGAGAGGATGCACTTGGAGATGTGTTTGCAGCACCTTCCCTAGCCTGAGAGCAAGAAAGCATAGGCTAAACTCAGCCTAGAACTGTCTTCCAAAGCACTTCCTAGTCATGATGTTTACCCTTCTGTAGAGTGCTTGCAGTTCTGCCTGAACGACAGTGGGAGCTCAAACACGTTAGACTGTACACTGTATTCAAACCCCAGCATTGTCTAAGTCAGACTGTCTTGAATAAGGCAGATCAGCTGCAGTGGAGGGAGGAATTCCTTCTCCCTGGAGATGAGGGGGCAGCTGTCACTAGAGAAAACTCTACACTGTTACTATGGAAATACCCGTGCTCTGCTGCTAAAAGCAGCTTCACAGCCACACTCACATTTTTCCCAAAAATAATTCTAGAAATAAAACAAAATTTCAATGGATAGACAGAGTCGAGCTTACACAATTTACACCACAGATGTCTATTCCAGAAATGACTTCATTTTCTATATTCAAACTGTCATTTAAATATAATTTTTGTCATACCAGCATTTTCCATCATCAAAAAACTAATAACGAAATATGAAAAATTGGTATATCTTAATATGAATTTAATTAGGCTAAGAAGGAATTTTACTTACAAATTAAACAGAATGTTTAATATTAATGTTAATATTTAATTCATGGGAGCTTAATTGTCTAGGTGCTTATGATATGATTAACATTATTTAGTTAACCTGTATATTCAGTTAGAAAATTACTTCCTACTAAATAAAACTGAAACATAGTCGATGGACAAATTCTACTGTGATTTGAGTTTACAATATTTTCAAAAGGAGTTTTACACAAAGGGGATTTCATTGTAATTTTACTCTAGGATAATACAGAACTCAAGAAATACACAAATGGATTCAAATGACAAATTTTCAACATTAATGTAAAAAGGTACTTAAGCAAAAATATTTTTTAAATATTTACAGCCAACATTTCTTTTCTAATTTTTTATTCAAGGTACAATTATGACTTCTTTAACAAAATGTTTTTAGGCTTTTTCATCCTTTCATTTCCCCACCTCTCCTGCTCTGTCGCTGTCATTATTTATAGTGATAGGTAGAAATAAATTCATGGACTCGAAGAAGGAGATATCAAACGTTTAATAGGATTTATTCAAATCTGCTTTGACTGATGTATAAACACTGTAGTGATTTATTCTACAGGTATGAGACAATAGTCAGCTCATCTTGGCACAGCTTCATCTGGGGACATTAATATACTGTTGTCATCTTAATCTCATACAGTGGTGACTAAGTTTAGTAAATTGCAGGTGTACATTTTAACTGAGTGATGTTTACTCCATCACATAATTTCCACCCTTCCCTGTTTTTTAAGTGGTATATACATGCAAAATGTTAAAAATTAAAAAGGGGTACTTTAAATATGCAGAAATCAAACTGAAAGGACTGAAATCTAATTTTAAACAAGTTTTCTTTTTATCTGAATTATTTTAGCAGAGGGCAAAACTAGTAAGTGAAATACTTATTTTTAATACTAGAATCAACAAACAATGTATAAATTATTGAGAACTTAGTGTTTGCCTCACTGGTATGAAACCCAGGGTTAAATCACAAAAGGAAAGAAAAAAGAAATCACTAATATATTCTTCATCAATTATGTATGTTATTTATACAAGTTCAGAAATCATTGAAGCAAATGTCTGGTTGTCTGAAATTCATTAAAATAATGTGTTTCCAGTCCCATTAAGAGTGCTCAAAGTTTTAAAATCCTGTTTGGTGGGGTATTATTTTATGGCAAGTAATGTTTCTCCTCATTTGAAAAAATCTGTCCATATGTCTGACATAAACCACTTGTTTGTGAACTATAAAAATGTTTGGCATGAAAGTAAATTTTTGAAAATAAGCATTTAAACTACTGAAAAATACAAGCACATCTTTTTCTTTTCATGCGTATGATGTGTCATGTGCATGCATATGTATATGCATTTTCATGTGTGTGGGTACGTGTGCATGTGCACATGTGCGTGTGTAGATGCCTGAAATTGATCTGAAGTTGATGTATAGAATCTCCTATTATTCTTCCATATTACCCTCTGAGGTAGGGTATCTCAGTCCCAAAGCTTGATGATGTGGCTAGTCTTGTTGGCAAGCTTGCTCTAGAGATTCCAACTCTGCCTTCCACAGCTGGATTACACACAGGCCTCCATGTCCACCCAGCATCTATGCAGGTGGGTCTGAACTCCAGCCATCTTGCTTGTATAGCAAGGCTTTAGCCACGGAGCTACAGCTCCTTTCAAAGATTAATTTTCACTAGTTGAATGATATAGCAGGTGGAAAGGGATGCTCTTGCAGAGAGCTGTGGTTTGGTTCTCAATACCCACATAGCAACTCATGACCCTTTGTAACTCCAGTTCTAGAGGATCCAGCACCCTCTCTGGCCTCTGAAGACATCAGGCATGCAGTCGGTACACTTACGCACATATACACAAAACACTCATACACATGAAATAAAACTAGATTTTGAAATTTAAAGTACATTTCTAAACCCTAATGAGGGTAGTCATTATACTGACTTATAAAAGATCCCTTGTTGAGTTCATTAAAAATACTAGTTTCTAACACACTCAAAAAGAAATGATAGGGGTTTGCTTATAGTAATGCAGAAAAAGCAAGACCCTTGTGTGGCAGAGTTGTAAGCATTAATTGACAACTCCTGTCGTTTCCATAAAATATAAAAAGTGAATGTGATTTAACATCAACATTTTTGAATGTTTATTAAATCATACTCTGCTTATGGAAGGCAATATTCACTTTACTTCAATAGTTAATCAATATTTCTAATGTTCCACTCATACAATGATGAGCAAGTCAAGAAAGTAAGACAAATGCTTGAGAGAGAGCAAGGTTCGGTGTGAAAATGCTGAGTGTCATTGGGTGTCTCTTAAGATACCATGAACATGTCTTAACTTCCACATATATGTCTCTGTTGAGCACTAGCTGAGGTCCCCAGTTTCCGCCATGAAAGCTAAGAAAAGCAGCTGCGCCCAGGCTACTGGCAAGCAAAAGTTTCCCCCAGGGTTTTTTGTTGTTGTTGTTGTTGTTGTTCTGTGTGATTGTAACTACACATGCCATTCATATACTTGAGCACACTGTTAACACTGATTTCACTATTAATGATCTGGAGTCTGGGGGATAAGAGCTCTCTGCTTGCTCACAGGTTATAGAACACAGACCTAGGGAACTGCCTGGGTCAGGTCAGCTTAGTGAAGCCTCTGGCCCTGAGTTAATAACCAAGCTAAGGCAGAGCACATTCTGCTGAACAGACAGACCCTCTGAAAGTCCTCAAGCCTTCTGATGTCAATACTCCCTGGAAGTCTCTGGACAATCTTGGGTAGGTCTTATACAAAGGACAAGTCACAGAGAGCAGTGAAGCAGACCCTTTGTCACTGGGAATGTCAGTGACAGCTTCCTGTTACTGTTACCCTCCTGCTGACATGATACCAGGCTCAGAAAGTGCTAGGGCCCTGGGAAGTGTTGCCTCCACACCTGCCACTTTTTTCCCTACCCACCTGTTAATGTGGCACTGTCAATGGTCCATCGCTTTTAACCTGCATAATTAGCAAGCAGAAAATATTTAAAAACAATGCACCTGTTTTGTATTTTTTAAGACACACATCACTTACAATTTTAGAAATAAGACTTTTGTGAAAGAAAACTTAAGCGGCCTCAAGAAAATTAAGTACCCTCAAGAAAATTCTCACAGCTCTTCTCATGATCACATGGATGGTTGGGAGGGTGAGTGTAGAGCCTATGGTTTCCCTTTTATGTAGGTAATAAAGCAAATGGCTACCTGTTTGTAACTCTAGGAAGCCCCTAATGAGCCTCCTGAGACAGTTAATTCCCAAAGCTCCTTTAAGGGCTGAGCCTATTTATGTGCATATTGAAAAGCTGCTTAGAGCTTCTTTGCTGTTTCAGCTGCCTTTACAACAGAATAACTCAGGAATGGAGATAGGAATGGTCGTCCCCCACAGCACTCCTTGGAGAAGTTGACAAACCCAGCACTAGCCATTTCCCCTTCACTATGCAGTCCTGCTTTTCTAGTACTTTAGAAGCCCAGGGTGTTGAAAATTCTTTAAAATTGTTCCATCAGAGCCTCTGTTTTCCCACTTCCAACTGACATATAATAGTTGAAGATGGCAAGAATTGATGTGCAGGCTTTCTCTCCGGCAATGTCATCTATCACAACGGCTCAGAGGGCTTTGGCTCAGAACTTCAGACTCCTAAGATTCTCATTCTAACTCCAGACCCTTATTACTAGATGCCTGCTAATATTTCTGCTTGGGTGTCTAATGGTCTTCTTCATTCTAATGTCCAAACCACTGCTCGCTGTTCTCCCAAATTCATTCCCATCTCCCTTGCTAAACTGTGAACACCCATTCAGCTGTTCAAGCCAGGAACAAAAGCAAATATGATCTTCAATTAACCTTTCACATAATGCTATGTCCAGTTTGCTAAAGACTTCTGTCAATTATTTCACTGGGGTCTATGTACTTTGGAATTTCTGTTGCTTACTCTAACTGCTGGCCTTTGCTCTCTTGTCTAGACACCGCAAACAGCCTTTCAACTGGTTGTCATTTCTTCTTGCCTCCTGGCAATCCGTCCATTCTCCACAGTCAACCAGACTGACTTTAGACAAGATTATCAAATTGACAATGAGGTTGCAATAACAGTGAGGGAAGGGTGGTTTCTGAGCCATTTCAAGCATGATAATCCCGTCTTTGATCCCGAATCCTTCCGTCTTTCTTCTACCTTCATCCATAAACACTAGCACATTGTTGTTATTTAACACAAAGAGCCTGTTTTCCAGTCATCTTCATAGCGTCTTTCATTATTAAAGAGTCTATTAGGGCCATATATTATATTTAGGTATCATGTCATTCCATTGTCATGTCCTTTTAGGATCCTTCAAGATGCAACGGTTTCTATTTTTCTCTTAAGTTCAAGCTTGGTACTCTTAGGAATACTTGCTTTTTATTTTCTATCACTGTCTCAGTTTGTCTTTGTATTTGAAATATTGAAAATATTGAATTTGAATCTTGAAAATATTCATATTATGTGCTTTTCAGTAAAAAGATCCACAAAGTGATGCTCCCCCTCCTCATTGCCTGCATCAAATGGTTGTATCAGTTCAAGTCTTCAGGAAGTAGAATGCAAGGCAGATTAAAGACAGTGACAGTGATGCCTACATCTGTAAAGGATGGGGAGGAAGAAGCAGGAAGGAGTAAGCAGTGAGAGAGTCACATGGCCTATGAAAAGGAGGAAAAACCAACTGCAGCACAATTCTGAGAAAGCTTCAGACTGGCTGATGGGGCATCTCCAAGCAGAGCTGCCTGATAAATGAGGTAGGAATGGGTAGTCCCAACCCCATTCCCTCAGCATGCTCAGGGATTGGCTGGAGAATCAAGGGAAAGGCATGACCTAAGAACTCGCGGAACAGCCTGATATGTCAAGCATCTTTGGCCTTCACAACATATTCTGTTACCACATTCACAGCCACCGTGCACTAATTTCAGGTATTGTTCCCTTGATGGGCGGTGGTACGAGCTCAGTTTCTCCATTGTTTGTTTGGTGGCAGCAGAAAAGTGAGCTGTGATGATCATTTTGCACATCAAATTTTCCCAGATGAGAAACCAGCTCCTGTGTCTTTCTGAGACGTCATTAGCATTCTTTAACACTTATTTACTGCCAGTACGAAAGGCGTCCAGACTTCACTTGTTCTTTCCTTGTCCCATCCCTAGGGTTACCACCAATTTCTTTTAGTTGAATGGCATATTAAAGCCAGCACCTGGATACTTTGTGACATTATTGCTATTGTGGTATCTTTGTTCCCAGGCCCTCTCAATGAACAGAGCCTAAACAAAGTCTATTTTATCTATTATCTACCTATCATCTCTCTTTATCTATATATCTACATATCTATCTATCTATCCATCTATCATCTATCTTATATCTGCTGTCTATCTTTAGAAACTAATGATAGTAAAATTGTAAACCAGCACCAAATGGTTCATTCTAAGCTTCCCGCTTTCCTTGTTTTTTAATTCCTGTCTTCCACAGTGAGAAACAGCCCTTCCTTGATTCTCATTGTATTTCAGTCCACTTGCATAAAAACAATTGTGTGATCTCATTTGGACCCCACCAGTGTTGTCCTCCTCCTTGAGCAGGTGTCTGCCTTCACCGAGGACACATACTGAGCTCCACTTCAAATCATTTCAGAGACACAGAGTTTTGAGACAACTCATGTCATTGCTGCAATAAATATCCAATAATGGTAGCCAGGTTGGACTTAACACTGGCATATAAACAACAAACAAACAAAAACTGAAGGAAAATACTAATTAAGAAAATGCCGGATATGTAGAGAGGCAGGAAAGATATTTGCCGACTGCAATATTTAGCACATGATTATATAACATATATATGTTCAGTGCTCTCCTAGAAGCAAAATATGAGGCAGGGAAAGAAGAGTGAGATA
The DNA here is from genome assembly GCF_017639785.1 of Mesocricetus auratus. NCBI lineage: Eukaryota > Metazoa > Chordata > Mammalia > Rodentia > Cricetidae > Mesocricetus > Mesocricetus auratus. The sequence goes on along the minus strand of NW_024429184.1, from coordinate 44,960,416 downwards.
CAAATCTAAGAATAACACAAGTGCTAAATAGAGAATTCATAGAAGCATAATTACTAATGAAATTATAACAGAAGATGTTTTAGAGATATTAAAGAAAAAACAGATGGGAATTTATCCTGTTAGAGAAAATAAGCAAAAGTAAAGATCGAAACATGTTGTGCATGATGGTGCAGACCTTTAATCCCAACACTTGGGATGCAGAGGCAGGTATATCAGGTATATCTGGTTGAGACCAGCTTAGTCTATATATTAAGTTATAGGCCAGCAAGAGTTATGCAATGAGACATGTCTCAAACACACACACACCACAACAGCAGATCAAAAAAGTTTTGCAAATATTATCAAATGTTGAGGATGGATCATAGAATTAAGTGGAAAATGTAAAACTATATAGACTTTTAGGGAAAAAAATGTAAGAAACTATCAATACAAATAATAATTTAAGTGAGTATCAAAAGAGCTACATTTACTCAGTAATCCCCCAAGATTGCATACTGTGTCATGGCATTAATATAATATTCTCAAAGTAAGAAGTTACAGGGTTAAAAAGTGAGTTCCTAACTGCCATGGATATAGGAGAGGTTGGGGACAGGAGTGGACACAGCTGTCACAGAGAATCCTAGGAGGTCTTTTCTTGTTATTATACAAATGTTCTGTATTTCTACTGTATCAAGGTCAGCATCCTGGCTGGGATATAGTCCAGAAGAACAGTGAGATTCTCCTGCAGAGGAACATTCTGTCTCTCTGCATCACTTATTACAACCACAGCAAATTTACAAGGATCCTAGAATTAAAATTTGCATTAAGAGTCTGTAGCTTATGATCTCTATAGTCTATGTAGCTGTTAAGTAGGTAAACAAAAGCATTTTATATAGGTAATATTTAGTACTGAAGTATATATGCTTGTAAAAATTTCTAGGCTTGTCAAGAAAAATTCTACCAATAGGATCAAGGGTGAGAGAGTATCTGAGAAGAGTTGGGAGAGGGAAAAGAATATGATCAAAATATACTGCATGAAATTTTCAAAACAATTAAGCACATGAAAAAGAGCTTCCAGACAGAAGCAGCTAAGTGTTTATGTTAAGTGTTGTGAAGCTGGAAGGTGAATTAAAAACTCTGCAACTAGAATCTATATAATTACTGGTGGAAAGTAGTAATTACAAATATTCATAGAAACACAGGAAGACTAATAATTACTAGACAGGATAAAACAAACCAATGGGGGAAATGCCTCTCATTTAACTAATGATGAGGAATGGAAGAACACAGAGCATTGCCCAAGATCCTGAGACTATTTTCCACCTCCTAAACAGGGCTGGTCAGTGGTGGAAGCACAAGCTGCCTAAATGTGAACCACAGGCTCACCTGTAATTTCAGTCTCAGAAGGCAGAGACAGGGGAGGCCCCAGAGCAAAGTGGCTAGCCAGACTGATGAGCTCTGGGTGTGACTGGGAGACTGGGACTCAGTGAATACAGTGAAAGCCCAGATATTCGACATCTACCCAAGTCTTTACGTGTATGCGCACACATTTCCATGTAAACCCTTCACACCTGTGACACACAAACATGCACACATGCACACACACATATAAAAAAATGAAAAAATAAAAGTACAAAACAGCATAACCCCTCCAAGATCCTTAGCAAGTATAAAATTTTGTTGTGACAAATTAGTAATTTTAACACTGTGAATACTTATGAATTAGCTTAATTAACTAAAAATGTCAAAAGGGCATTTACTTTCACACTTTATTAAAGTATACATAGTAATATGAATATAATATATATCATATTTTTAGCAACAAATAAAAAACAGGGAGGTAACAATTTCTTACATTACAAAGTAAAACTGTAGAAACACATGCAAATAGGGCTCAGCCAGTAAAAGCACGATTAAGGTTGTAACCTGAGTTCAATCCACTGAACCCATGAAAAAAGCCAGCTGCAGCAGCCCAATCTATAACCCCTGCACTCCTACAACGAACTAGGAGGTGTAGACAGAATTGCTCAGACGCTCCTGAGCCAGCTAACCAGGAGTCTACAACAAAGCAGAAACAAAAACAGATTCTGCCTCCATTATATAAAGGACTGAACTGACTCCTGTAAACTGTTCCCTGAAGCCATCACAGGTGCACACATCATACACACACACACACACACACACACACACACATAAAACAAGCTTTTAAAAATACATGCAAACATGTTAATAAAGTAATTAAAATTTCATATAAAACATAATATACAACAGCATATTCTTGCAAACAACTAAAATTAAAAAGATGTTTAGGGTTAGGTAACAATTCAAGTTGTAAAGTGTTTAATTTGCAAGCATGAGGAACAGAGTTGAATCTCCCAAATTCTACCTAAATAAAGATGGAAGTGACAGCAGACACTTGCAATACCAGCGCCGGGGGAGATGGAAACAAAACAAGACCTTGGCGCTCAATAGCCAGCTAGCCCAGACTAGGTGAGGCCTAAAGAGATAACGAAGTGCCTTGTCTAAAACCAAACAAACAAACAAAAAAACAAAACACATCTGACCTCATCTTCTGGTCTCCACTGAGAGGCACACATGTGCAGTGTGCACTCTCCCTCCAAGAGTGAGAACACACAAAGGTTTTAGATGCAGTCTACAAATTCTTTACAACTTGGTTTCTGAGTAAAATCGTATCAGATATTGTATCAACTTGACAGCTTGACAAGGAGATGGCATAACGTTTAAAGTCCATCCATCCTCAAAATATATTGAAGTGAAAATAATAATAGTTTATATAGTGTGTCACGGAAACAAATGCATGATCACATTTTAATGCAAGAAAGAAAAACCTTCAACGGCTTTTACACAAAGCACTAAAATATTTTATGCTGCTGCACTATGCACAACATTTGTAAGATAGATAAAGCAACTATTTAGATGAAGATCAAAAGTGCTCCATTGGCCTAAGAAGGTCATTACAGTATTTTAAAATAAAATATTCCAATTTTTTTAATTTTTAAAGTTTAAAATATAAAACACAATAAAAATAATTGAACATTAAAGAATACATATAGAAAAACTGGACAAAAAACCCCAAAACACAAGGGCTTTAGGGAAGTGGAATTCAGGGTTGGATGTTCAAATTAGAAATGCAAATTTGGGGGTTGGGGTAGAGTTCAGCTGTGGACACTTGCCTAGCACACTCCTGACCTCAAGTTTGATCCCAGACTTAAAGGACAGACAAAACACAACCTAAAGTCTACCCAGGCCCTTTTGTTCTAGTAGAAGCATGTTTAATGTTAGTCAACTCTTCTAAACAATGGTTTGAGTTCTCAGTGCCATTCTGTTGGGTGTGCAGGCACCTCGGCATTGGCACCCTTTTCCTCCCTCTGTCTATTCTGGTGCAGGAAGTCCTTTACTGTTTGTTTTTAATTATTTTCAAAACTTTTCAGTATAATTTCAACTATTTATTCTTATGTCTCAAACCTGGGACAAACGGCTAACTGAGGCACCTATTTAACATATCAAAGTGGACCAGGTTCTCCCAACATCCCTAGGTCCCTACCTTTTATGGCATATGGCTGGCATACTCTGCTCTTTACCCTAAACTTCTCCAACCCAGGGGCTGCCTACCTTCTTCCAGCTATCTTCCCTATATAGTCCAGACATTTTGGTTACCTGGCCCTCTTGTCTACCCTTTACTCTCCTGGTTCTCCCCTCTACCCTCCCATGTTTCCTCACACGGTCTGGCCCAGGGTCATGTTCACTCTGAACTCTCCCAGATGTCTCTGTCTCCGGATACCCCTACATCACTCCCCTCTCCCCCTCATATTTACAATAAATCTTCTTTTCTACCATACCTAGGAGCAGTCATGTTCTCCTCTTTCTTTTTCTTTCTTTCTTTCTTTCTTTCTTTCTTTCTTTCCTTCCTTCCTTCATTTCTTTTTTTTTTCACTCATCTTGCACAAAAACCCGGGAGTGACATAAATGAGTTTCTACCCAAGGAACTCTGATGCTGTGAACCAAGTTTCTGATCTGACTCACTTGAGGTACTTATGCATCATTTGCTTCTGCTGGTTCCTGCCATCCATCAAATTTGACCCAAATTCTATAGTTCTCAGCTACATTCTCCTCCATGTGGTCTAACCAGTCCTCTTCTTATCTATGCCATAAGCATCTCTCTGGCTCTGAGAGATTTCTACATAACCCCAAGTCACCATCCTGAGTACTCATCTCACATCTCTGGGCTCTGGCCTGTTATACAACTGTCTGGTTGTCTCTATTAAAGACACTTAAGATCTCTCCTCTACCCAGCTCTCTCATCTCTGTCTACTGGGTAAGTGTCATCCAGAGCCGCCTGCTTTTTCTGCTAATTGCTACAAAAGCTACGCTGGTGTGTCAGGAATCTCCTATCAGGCAACTTGGATCCTGGTCACATGGGAAGGGATGCCTCTGTGATTCCGAACACTTCTCTCTCTGACAAGTATTCTGTTCCCTTTGGGGATGCCCCGGATGAATGTTCTCATCATAGCACTTCATCTACCCCAGCTACTTTCTCCCCCCTTCCCCCAGGAACTGCAGTCTCTCCTGAAGTGTACACTCCCCCCTAGGAGCTGCCCGCTGGGTCTCTCTCTCCCTTAAGCCCTTCCAGGCCTCTCCTCCCATGGGCAGAGTCCATCCTGCAGTCTCTCAAAGAGCTCATCTGGGCTACTACCAAATCTCTTAGCTCCTCTGGAAGTTTATAGAAATTTCCTCCTGCAGACTTTCATTTTTCAACCTTCTCTCTCCTCCTGAGTTACACTCAACTTGTCCTCAGTACAAGTCAATGCGCAAAGATACACTTGATTTTCAAATTCTCTCATATGGTAACAACTTCTGCCACCCCAAATCGCTTGCAGCTAAATTTCTGCTCTACAATTGCTCTACTTCCCACTCTTAAAAATCCTCTATTTACAATTTCTCTGCGCTTTGCTCTCAATCACTTAAGACTATGCTGTGAAGTTTATCTCATGGTTTGGAAGTTCACTGGGTATGGTTAAAAATCTGTAAAAATCTCTAAAAATTTTGACTTAAAGCTTATAATTAAAAATCTATACATGGGTAATCTTAACTTGCTACAATTTACTATATAAGTGATTCAACTCATGCTTACAATAACCTGTATATGTAACTTGGATCATTTAAAAAATGTAGATCTCCCAAAAAATAATAGGTTTACCAAAAAAATATTTTAAGTAACAGCCACTTGACTGGCAGCCATCTTTACTGAGGTTACAAGGCACATGCCACATGATTTCACCAGCATCATGATTAAGATGACCACATGGTATAAAACACCTAGAATAGCATCTCAAAACATCTCAATCCTACCAAGTCCTCTGTTCATCACTGGATCTACTTTTAGACTAAGGGAGCAACAGCAGGTTTCCCAAATATCTTGGATAAGGATGGATTTTTATATGATAATAAATTAATAAGTTTATAAAGGCATACTCAGGTTAACATGACTAACTTAGAAATGTGCATCTAACTACTTTTGTCTTTGCTGACTCTAAAAAATTGAGATAAGTAACAAGATACGTTTGACAACTAAGGTTTATAAATCCCTAAGACCTACTCGGGTTCACAATAATATTTGTCCAGCCTCTGTCTTTGCTCACATGGTTAAGCTTAAGCTATTTGGATAAAATGAGTCATTCAAGAAACTGTTATATTCTGTAATTGTATACTATAGAAAAGATCAGGAAAGTTCCCAGTCTCTCTATGGACTGCATTCACAGTTTAAAGTTTATAGCATTTATGGTTTAAAGTTTGTTGTTGTGGTGGTGAGGTTTTTTTTTGTCATTATTGTTGTTTTGTTTTTTTAATGTGAAGGGTACTTCATTTAAATCTTCAACTCAAATTTAAAGATTCAAACTTAGCAGGGATAAAGCTGTAAAATCCTAATCTTATAAAAGCTACCAATTTATAAACTGTTACATAATTCATTTAATGACAAGCATTATTTAGCCTTTATTTAGCCTAAAGCAACTAACTAAATCAGGTATACTTAATAGACAAGTGAACCTTCAACTCTTCAGAGATCTGCTGAATATGAATTTTAAATGTTCAATAAAAAAGCTTCCCATAATAGATAGACAGGAACCCTATGGTCTCCAAAGAAAATAGATGGGGCACAATGAGTACACCTGAATTGGGTAGCACTAACCACTGGAAAAACTGCTCCATGCCTTGCCTGCCACCAGGACTCAGGGGACAATTTTAGGGTGATCTCCCTATTCCACCCGGTCAAAGTGAGGTCACTTCTCCAGGTTCCTCCTCTACTGGAAAATCTCTCAGAGCTGCGTCTGGTGGCAGAATGCACACAGAATGCTCTGTGTGGCAGCTGAAGATTAAATACTATTCTGTACAACAGCTAAAGGCTGACCACTGCTCCCATGAAGCCACAGGAGCCTAGTGCAACCATGTAGGCAGTGGGTAAGTCTCCGTCATTTTACCTGATACACAGGTCATTTGAGTTACACATGCTGCTATAATTTATCCATCCTAACCTCTTATGATATCTACTAACTGTCGCTTTGTCAGTATAACAGCTAACCGACTCCTCCCCAAAGGGAACAACTGGGAACTGACCCTTCGTATGTAAAAAATCCAAATACCTCATATATGTTCTCTCTCTCTCTCTCTCTCTCTCTCTCTCTCTCTCTCTCTCTCTCTCTCTCTCTCTCTCTCTCTCTCTCTCTCTCTCTCTCTCTCTCTCTCTCTCGCGCGCGCGCGCGCGTGTGTGTGTGTGTGTGTGTGTATGTGTATATGTGTGTGTGTGTGTAGATCAGGATGGCCTTGAACTCACAGAGATCTGCAAATATGCCTCCTACACACTGGAATTAAAGATGTGTGCCCTCTTTTGGAGACACAATTTCTTGCTGGCCTAGAGCTTGCCATGTAGGCTAGGCTGACTGGCCAGTGATCTGAATCCATGGATTTTTTTCAAGCGGTTTCAACAGATCAAACTCCCACTTTACCAGCTGATCCATCTCCTCAGTCCCAAATCATTCTTCTTCATCTCAGAAATTTGAAACTTAAATAATGCCTTATGTGTCAAAAGTCCTCATAATTACTATATGTTCTATAGGATTTAATACATTCAGAGACTTCTGCCTTAATCAAAATCTAGACTGAAGTGCAGGGGAATAATTTCACTAATTGCAGGCAATGGTGCCTGCTGTGGACAACAGGCATGCTCGCACTGATGCTCTAGGTCTCCTGATGTAGCGTAGAAAGCATGACGGGACAAGAGGATGCTCTGTCACTCACTTTTCCTGATCTTAAGAAAACGACTTAGCCTCCTGCCGTGAGAAATCTGAACAGCGTTCTCTTTAAAAGACTTTCCTAAAACTGGAAAACAAATGCTTTTTTTTTTTCAACTCATTTTCATGGAGACATAAGGTTTATGTACTCTGATGGGGTGTAGGATACTGAGTGCACACATGTGTACAGTGTGTAGTGATCAAGTCAGGATTAGAAGCATTTCCATGTCTTCCAAAAGGACTCTTTTTTATGCGTTGAGAATTATGTGGCCTCCTAGTTACTCTGATGTAGGTCATGGAGTGCTGTAACCAAATTCTGTTACAGAGACTAAATTTTCTATTTTATAGCTCTTATCTAACCCCTTGCCTCACTCCTCTCTAGTCTTTAGTTCTAACCACTATTCATCTAGGTTATTCTATGAGGTCAGCTTTTTACTTTCCAAAATATAGTGGGAAGATGTGGTATCACTTTTACTGTGTCTGCCTTATTTCTCACTTAGCACAATAAACATCCCTGAACTATAAACCCTGAGTAGAGGGAACCTTTATAATGAGTTTAGTAAGGGTGGTCTTGGATCTGCCTGCTCCTCTGAGCCTTTTAGTATTCTTATCTTAGAGATGGAAGAAAAAAAATACTTAAAAGTCATCCTAAGAACAATTACAGTTGGCATTATATTTACCCACAGAAACAAATATGCTACTTATTGTAATAGAGTCATGTTCCTTTTCAAGAAGAAAATTTTAAGTCAATTTTGTACTTTAAAAAATTCGTGGACCATGGAGGGATGCTCTCTAGGCCTGGACACATGGTGGTGGACCTAGGCCCTGCCCTGGGTTATATGATAAACTCTGAAAATCCCTCATGGAAAGCCTTACCCTCCCTGGGGAGCAGAAGGGAGATGGAGTGGGATGGGGGGCTGGGAGGAATGGGGAGCCAGGGGAGGAGGAGTGAGAAAGGGAACTGAGAGTAATATGTGTAAAAAGTTAAATAAAATTTAAAAACATAAAATAAAAAATCACATTTTAAGACAGAAAAAATTTGTGGACATTTTTTCAACCACTATTACAGATGATCTTTGAAACATTAGCTAAATTAAAAGAATAAAACACACGAACATCGACTCCCTTTATAAGGAAATGGGTATCAGGTAAAGGAGCAGTGTCCTGTGGACACAGCCTGCTGTTAAGAACATAGTGTAGCTAAGCTACAGTCAGAAATACAAGCTGTATTTATCATGCCACAGATTCCAAGCCAATGCTCCATTTATTCTACAGTGGTATCTTGTGAGATAAGCTAAGGGCATAATCCAATGAGTTCATATATTAATATAAACTGTAGATGGCAATTTACCTCACTGTTTAAACAACCGTCAGTCATTACATCTGAACAGAAAGGCTTTCTGAAGTGGTTTTCAATCAGCAGTGAATGCCAGAATTGACTGGGGCTCTTGAAAAGATATCCACACCCTGGTCTTACTTAGATATGAAAACTCAAGGGTGAGAAGGGCCAGGAATGGCAAGTGCTTTTGTTTCCTAGATGGCTTTAACGGGGAAAACACATCCTCATCCTTTCCCTACTCCCTAGTTGTGCTCTTTTCTCATTATTTTGTCTTATAGAAATTTACACTTGCACAGTTATTAGATGCTGTGGAATATTGGTTAAAGATGTGTTGCATTTGTTTATGCTGTGCAGTATTTGTTTAATGATGCAAAGATGTGCTGCATTCTTCTATGTTGCATTTGTTTAACTCTGTAAAGTTGTGTTCCCTTTGCCTGTCTAAAACACCTGATTGGTCTAATAAAGAGTCGAACTGCCGATAGCTAGACAGGGGAGGGATAGGTGGAGCTGCCATGCAGAGAGAATAAATAGGAGACATCTAGAGAAGAGGAAGGAGAGAGAAAAGGAGGAGAGAAGGACACCAGGTGCAAGCCACACAGTCACCCACACAGCCACCGAGTAATAAGGAAAGGAAGATATATGAATAAAGAAAGATAAAAAGCCCAGGGGCAAAACATAGTTAAAGAGAAATGGGATAATTTAAGTTAAGTTAGAAAAGCTGGCTAGAAACAAGTCAGGCTAAGGCCAGGCATTAAAAGTAAGAATAAGTCTCTGTGTATTTATTTGGGAGCTGGGTGGTGGGCTCCCCAAATATTAAAAAAACCAACTACAAATAAGTATATTAATTGAAAATACATGTGAAGTCAGAGGAAAGAAAGCCAGGCCTGAGTGTACATGCCTGTAGTCCTAGCTACTCAGGAAATTGAAGCAGGATGATCTCAAGGATAAGGCCTGTCTGAGGAATTTATTGAGGCTCTTGTCTCAAAAAGGAAAACTAAGTATCTCAGATTGGTGGCATACTTGCTTAGTGTATGGGGTACCAGTCACAGTGCCACATGGAGAAGAAAAACAAACTTAGAGAAAGGAATTAAGCAATGCACATCTTTTGGAAAAGCAGTCTCCCTTGACCTCAGGGTTTTTCTGTTATTTCTTCAGTTGCCATAGTTATCCAGAGACCTCCATTTCCTCACCTCCAAGTCACACAACAAACTTTCAGGAACCCATGACTCAGGCTTTCATGTACTGTCACTAAGATACCAACATCTTCTTAATGGTTAAGCTCAATGAACACATTTAAGTGCTTAATTGCATTTCTCCTTTTTGAAGCATTCAACTGAGTCCTTTCCAGAACCTTTCATCTCATACTGCTGGTGGCGCTCTTTCTCAGGCTTTACCACTAGGCTTAGACTCTTCTCATTTCCAGTTCTATTCTTGGTCACTATTATCCTCTTGTTACCAGATCTACCTCTAAAGCTATATATTCTGTGTTGACTCCTAAGCCTCTATCATAGCCCTATTCTTTCTTAAGTTCAGATCTATGTAGCCTATATGTGTTGATCGCCATACCCTAGAAGCATTTCAGGCCCCTCCCTTGTCAGCTATCTGGCCTTAAACTGCTCTTACTTATGCCACCATCCACTGCAGAAAGAGTGAGCCATCCTAGTGCCTTCCCCATATGCCAATCTGCATTCTACATTTGCCAAATTTATTTTGCAATCTCCTTCCTATATTTACTGTCATGTCTGATTTCTGGTCTTTACTTCTCCCCTGATTAATCTTTAGACTGATGGTTCTGGCATTCTTCAACATCCTTAAACTATTGTGTACAATTTACAATTCAGACACTCCTTCTACTTCAGTACTATCGTATCCATAAATATAAAATCCTTTTCCTGTATTATAAATGAGCCCATTTGTGCATTTACAACACAATCTTATGCATTAATCCAGTGTTGCTTTAATACTTTGCTTCCTGCCCTTCGTGTTCTTGCCGTACTTAAATATTTATGATACTTTCTTGTGCTTTGAATTCTCACATTCCTCCTCTTAACAATCTGCATTTATCCTTCAATTCAGTGATCACGGATTACGCTATACCTCTAATTCTGGCTCATCCCCTGCAATCCTAGTCATGTCTCTCCTTCTTTGTTTCTGCTTGGCCTTCTGCTACCCACAGGCCTGCTCAGGCTGCACAGCCATGGTTTTTCCTCCCCACCTCCCTCATAAAGAGTGATCTCACCTCTTGCCACGGTAACTCCGAGCCAAGCACATCTCTAGCCAATATTCTTTTTACTGAAAAAAGGTGACTGGATAAAATGCAAAGTCAGAGAACTTAAATTTTCTCTTCCTCACTCACAGACTGCATTACCATGACACAAAAGGTAAACTGGCATCATAAACAAGGATGGATGAACTAAGTAGCCCCTGTGAAGCGTGTGAAACTCAACAGCAGTAACAAATTCAAGGAAGTCTGCGTGATGCACTGGTGTAAAAGCTCTGGTGGAGGCGGCAGTTAACTGGGAAAGAAGTCCTGACATGGGAACTCATCTGTCTAGAAAAAATAAAACAAAAATCTGTTTCTTCACCTCTAGGACTTTAACCTTTGTGTGTCTTCAGCTAAGGGCTCCCATGCTTTTACAACATGCAAAAACAATATAACAGCCCCAACCTCACCCAACGCAGTGACTTCTCTAAGTGCTTTCCTTAATCCCATTTTATGCCAATGGGTTTTTATTTTGCTGCTGTATCAGCCATGCAGGGTTTGTTTTTTATGTTGTGTCTGTGACTTCCTGGAGCCATGTAGGAATTTCAGTGCTCCATTGGTCTTATGAATGGTTGGGTCATCTTAGCATTTTGTGAGTTTTCAAGTTTCCTATCCAGTACATCACCTTGTGGAATTCTGAGTCATTTTAAAACAATAGTGTTATCTAGTTATTACTAAACCTGGATAAGCATGTTTGTTTGAATCTGACAGGTTTAACACTACAAGAAACAGTATGCTTTGATGTTCAATATTTAACTCAGTGTAGTAATACCCTGTTGATATACATTTTCTCAAGCTTAGGAGTGCTAAGAGTATTCTAATAGCAACCAGGAAAGGGGCAATAGCCTAGTGGCGTATGGCCTTGGATGACAAGCACCGAGAAATGTCAGTGCTCCTATGTAATGTAGGCACTGATGTCACACCCTGTCTTAAGCTTCTGCAATATATGACTATTCCCTTGAGGCTTCTTTATTTTGTTTTGATTTTTGTTTTGTTTTGTTTTGTTTTTGAGACAAGACCACGTATGTAACCCAGGCTGTCCTTGAATTCACTGCCTCAATCCTCCTGCCTCAGCTTTGAGGAGTGTTGGCATCATAGGTATACATCATCACTCTTGGATTCCCTTGTGGACTACTTCTTTTCTATTCTATAAGGCAGTTTTGACAGCAAAAAAAAAAAAAATGAAAAACAGCATCAGATCAGGTAAAAAAGAAACAAGGGCAGGCATCATTCTGGATGCTAAAATGATCACTTATGGTAGCTGTCATTTCTTTCCAGGAACTGTCAGAGAAACTAGGAACAATCAACAGAAAATTAAATCAGGACAAGTTTTGGATTTTATGAAAAAGCTTCAAGAAACTAATACTACTGTGTCAATTAACAGATGACGTTTGATGAGGGGAGATGAAGCGCATAGGCTAGCATAAGGACTCGGCGTCACCTGTGCAGGCACCGCCCCTACAATCCTGACACCCGACATGACATCATGAGAGACATCCCCAGCAGGATGCTGCTAGAAGCAGGGTGCATCCCTCCCCCCAAATGCTCCCTCCCATGAACATGGCTTTACAACCATGGGAAAGGAAGAGAGGAGAGAAGAAAAATAAAATAGTTCCTTTTATTTTCTTAGGCACACGAGTGATGTGGGATAGCAATTTCCAAGACATTGCACTGCTTCGCTGTTGGAATTCTCTACTGTAAATCCCAACCACCTTTGAGAACAGCTTGCAGCAATCACTCTGCAGTTCAGATATACCAGGTTATAATTTAGTTGTGAAGTCAACAGTGTCTGTTCAATATGTGAGTTTATTCGAACTCCTGAGTTTTAAATTTTCCATGAGAGAAATCCCTCTCCTCATTTAAATGGCTTTTCAGCTTAAAGCAATAACCATGAAAATATATATCCTAAATACCTTATTATAGGAGAAACCAGAAAACTCTAATCTGAGAAGCCCGATAGTATTACATGGAGTACCGTTCAGAGCCTGGGAGTAGTAGCCTTTGGCTGAAACAAAATCTCAGCACCAAGGTCATCAACCTAGTTACGATTGTTCTCCGGCTTCACAATAAACCTTCTCTTCAAATGCTCCTTTTCTGTGAATGGCATACATTTACCACACAGTAAGGATTTATTTGCACCAATATGTCACACACCTAGCAGCTTTCAAGAACTGGAAAGATAGTCTCCTGGACAACAGATTTAAATTCTAGCAACTTCTCCAGGAAGAGTCCAAAAAGCCACCACAGGCAAATACATACAATGCTGGGGGCAAGTGTGCACCTCAACCATATAGCTTGCTTACAGTGAGGGCAAATAAGTACTGACCATAACAGCTTCGCAGGAGGGAGGCTGTCTGACAGTCACGCACGTGGGCACTGGGGAAAGCCACTGTGGAATATTAGCAGCTGGTTACAGAGCATGAAGGGTAAGTATGGCTGACTCTGAATAAATCCAGTCACTTCCAAACATAAACTCAAATGAACATTCTAATGACAGAGACTTGATGATACGATTTTCATCAAAAGTACAAATTTCAATAATTCACAAATCAGATGATCAAATAAAAATGACACAAAAGCACAGTAAGAATAAACATGGTTTTAAAAAGAAGTAATACAAAGTTGTCAAAGTGACAATCTTAGGGAAAAACAGAACAAAACTTTCACCAGATATGAAAGCTAGGTGAACTCTAAATGAACATAAAGCGACGTCGGACTGTTGCTAACCAGTGTGAGAGAATCCAACATTTCATTTCTGTGAACATGCATTTCATGAATACATATGGCTGGAGGTAATATGTACCCAACCCAATATGAAACCATTGCTGCCGTAAGTCTAGCTTGCAGGGTTAGAGACAGAGTGAGCACGGCATAGCTATGTTGCACACACTGCAGTGAACATAAATATCACCTAGACACTAGCCATTAGATGCACCTATCAAATAACATGGCAATAATAGACTGCTGATTACTGGGACCCTGGGAAAGTATAGCTAGGTTAGTATTTTAGAAATGGTCAATCCATACTATTATGAAAGTTGATGATTTATTATATAAAATTATGATTGGCAGAATACAAAAAATGATTTTTTACCTTTATATATTACAAATACTGGGAAAGTGTTAACATCTGGAAGAACTCATGACAAACTACCAAATGATACTTATTTGGTGAAGTTGTTCAAGTCACAAATGCTAAGTAAATAGGATGCACTTCAAAATAAATGAGTTGTAAAACAAGTATGAAAACAGTGATCTTAAATATTAATATTCACCTAACAAAAAGTAACTAATGAGAAACACAAGAAAAATGTTGCCAAGACATACCAAAAAGAATAAATCAAATATTTCCTTTATTGGGATAGTTAAACTAAACTAAAATTTAAAACTAAATAGGCAATGGGGGCTCAAAGTACATATAGTTATTTTTTCTACCAATAACAAAAAGATCTGGAGGCCATCATGAGCTGTAGACCAAGTGCTTCTCATCACAGTTACTCTGGTCTTCTACTGCTACTCAAAGGCAAAGAAATTTATGCATCAGTAAGAGAAGGAAAATATCCTGAATAGGACAAAATGATAAACATGTTCAAATTCATCTCTAGGGTAAGACTAGAAAAATCTGCTTGCAAAGGATTACATCAGGTCAGCAGTAACCAGGGCAAAGGTTTTACTTCAAGGAAAATGCAGAGGACAGAGCTCTGATAAGTTGGAAAAGCCAGAGAAAATGAAGTACTTAAAAGAAAATGTTACCGTATCTCTACAATCTCATTTGTAACAAACAAAATCAACTAACCATTAAGTTCACAATTAAACTACTTTAAAAATAAAGCTGATTAATGAATGCACGCCATATGAATCATGTTGGATTATTGTATTCTACAGTCCTAAGTGCTGTTAGTAAACACACATGCTACAAGAAAAAGAATTGAGAAAACTTCACATTTCAGAATTCCTGAGTCTTGTCAGGGAAAAGGAATACCAAAGCTCCCCCCAAAACAGCAATAACACAGCAGATAACACAAACAAGGGCATTTTGTTAATGTTATGTTTATAGTTTTAAAGCTGAAGACTATGGGGACAAATACATAAGTACTTTAATGGAACTATAAACATGATTTTAAAGCTTGGTTCTTTTTAACGAGGCATTTTGACTAAACAAGGCCACCTGAATGACAACTTCACAGATGGTAAGCCCACCATTTTGTAGGAATAAAATATTTATTTCAAAGCCTAATTATGAATATAAAAAGGGAAATGGTTTATTAAGAGTGCTATCAGCCAGCCCTTCGATGAAGTCTAAAGGGTGAAACCAATATAATCAAATAAGAATGTGGGTCCCACTTTTGAGCCACCACCCACTAGATAAGTTCCCTTTGCTTTGCACATTACACAGTGAAAATAAACAGGAATCTTAAGAGCACTTCAGTCCCACAATGTAGGATTTAAGCTTGTATGAAAAGGTAGGGGGTGTAAAAGGCCCACAAAGACATAATGCTTGATAACATATATTCAACTGAAATACATCTATTTTCTTACAAGCAAAGAAAATGAAGCAAAGTTGTCCTACTTAAAACAAACAAGGCAATAAGAAAACAAAACAAAAGCTAAAACAAACAAAAAAACACAGTTTACCCCTTCTGGAAAGACTACCTAAGCAAAGAACATCCAACAATGATAACATTTAGAACTGCATACTTTTACTTATCTTTAAAGACAGATGCACATAACTATTTATGGGCTTTATAAATAAAAATACTAAACAGAAAAAATATTTGGGTTATTTCTCTGTTCATAAGTTCCAGCAATAAAACAATTCAATAACACTAAAGTGCACACCTATAGGCATTACAGGTATAACAAGGGGCAGCCAAAGCTGCGTCTACATTTACATTTACAAACCCAGAAAATGATTCTTGCTTTTAGAAAATTTGTGCAATTTAAAAACTAGTCAGTTTGTTTGTGCCATAACACGACAGCACTTGTATCTGCCACTAGGTAAGTGACTATAGGCCTACAGAGCACAGGAGGCTCTGACAATCAGTTTGTAAGAATCATACAATATTGATTCCACCTCCAGAAAATGTGAGGGTCCTCTTGTTGTAGAAGGAAGGGCCACTGGGGTCTGGCTGACTGCCTTTAACCAGGGAGGTTTTCAGTTCCATCTCACAAGCTATGACAGCTGCCTTCAATTCCACTTGAGCTCGATGGACTACATAAAACATGAGGCCTATGCTTATAACAATCTGTGAATAAAAACAAAACACCAGTTACCAACATCATATACGTATAAAGGCCATGAGTTCAATAAATATGCTTCATGTGCACGGTCCTCAAAGAGGGAGGTAGGAAGTCACACATTTTTAACTGCTATTTGCCATTCACTGAGCAGTCACTGTTCAATAAAATGCTGATTTGGGAATTGGAAGGGTGGGTTTCTAAAGACTGTAATTGTTTTATTTCTCCTAAAGATGCATCATATATTTTCTGAAAAGTGAATGTTTGATACCTTTCAGTAGACTATAATGGCATGTAAAGAAATGGAGAGACTGTTAGGAGAATCTGTGCTGCAGGCTGTGTAAGATGCTAAATTTGTTTACGGCACACTTACTAAACTAGGAAGGTAGTTACTAGACACAGAAGTTACAGGGAGGGGCAGGGCAGAAGACACATACTTTGTACTAGCTTTCTCCAGCAGGCACTCACTTTCTTCCTTAGTCTTACGAAGTAGAAAAGAAAAAAGGAAAGAAACAGACAGGACGCAACAGCAACCCTCTCAAGTTTCTCTATGTAAATAAAAGGAGGCCAGAGGAAGAAGCCGTCTACAGAAACACAAGTGTCTCTCCACTACTGACTGGAAAGAAGGCAGAAGATTAAGGAGAAGAGACCGCTCACATAGGATGAGGGCTTCCTACACGGAAGCTGCTGATTCTTAAGGAAGAAGACAGGCAGTCTCCTGAGGACAGAGGGAGGTCAGGAGAGGACAAGTGAAGAAGCTTGAGTTACTTCCAATCAATAGCAGAGGAGGAAGAGGACAATAAAGCAGTGGAGATGTGGGGGAGAGCTGGAACTCTGGGGGAAGCCTGTACCAGGAACTGCCGTCTGCTTCATGGTACCTTTGACCTATACAAAGCAGATCAAACTTGAACTTGTGTGGGACTGGAGTTCTGGGAAGTGAGAAGAGAAACATACAGACATGAGGAGGAGGGGATAAGCACCTATGTCTGTATGAGAACAGATACAGGTAATGTTCCAATTTTCCAATGAGCAGGCTCTCCATGGCTGCTGGCTGTAAAACCCAGAAGGCAAATGATTTGCAGCTCATTTCTAGCACAGAAAGAATCTGGCAAGTGTATTTTCTCTATTAACTATACCCTAAGCTTTGCCTTTACCTTGCCAGCATCACCTTCATGCCTACTCCCTCTCTATTCTACAATGCAGTGGCATAAAATCCTTTCTGAGGCAACTTGAAATGTAACTAACATCAACAGGCCAAACCAAAACTTGCTTCCATTTTTTTCTATAAATGTCTAAGCTAAAAATCATGTGCCTTCTTACTGTGATGTATTATAAGTTTAAATATCCCAGTTCAAACAAAGGGGTTGAAAAATTACTGGAAAAGAGATGATTCTATAGTTTTAGGAAGCACTAATGGTTGCAGTTGAGTAATTTACAAAGATGGTATAAAAATATAAAGTTTAAATGGTGAAAATACTGTGAGCTAGTGAGGAATTCTACTCAAACACCATGTTTTTAAAAAGATATTTCAGACAGACTTCAAATTTCTAGAAAACAGAAAATGATACACAATTTATCTTAAGAAACCTTAGAAATGTATTACATGCCAGAATCATCATTGCACTTTGAAATGACGCGGGTAAATAATACATAATGTACACACAAAATTTAACATTATGTGATTAGCATGCCTGTCCACATAAATAAAGCAAGCAAAACAAAATTTGTAAACTTAGATTGAATGTAAAATATTGCAAAATTGTTGAAGGAAAAGCTTTTATACAAAGTCATGATACAGAATTTGACTTGAAATGATTTTAAAACAATGCCTATGAAAAATCTGATTTTTTTTCTCATTTTGAAGAAGATATCCAATGCATTTCAACAAACTCATATACTTCTAGGTGTCCACAGATTAAAACTATTATCCATATATAAGACAGTATTAGGGCAACTATCTAAAATGAAACAATTCCTCACCTGTGGTAAGGAAACACTAGATTTAAATCATCAATACAGAGGGGTAGAGCCAGACAACTCATGATCTTAAACTCACCTGTAAACAAAAGACAAAATATCCACTAACACTTTGTTCTGTGATGACATCTTCCATCGTCCGCAGCGTGGTACCCAGGTAAGAGTTCAGAAGCTGAGTGGGAAGCAGTCCAACTGAAGATGCCATTAGATAGTTGGGTAAGGAAAGATCAGCAATCTAGGAAGTAGATTGAAGGTAACAATTTGTCATCAAGTACAAAATCACAACATGGCCTCTCTAAGTCTTACCTGCTTTCTATTCTGGGTAGAGTGAACACAGTATGGATGAAGAATCCTAACTTATTAACAATTATCAAGGGAATACATGCAAACTATAGATTTAAAATGAAATTATAGTTTAAACAAAATTTTGCTATTCTACTCTATTACTATTAAAAAAGAAATGTAATAACCATTTTTTTACCTGTACATAAAATCCACATACAGATCACCATGTAAAAACTTTTCTGAGTCCCTCTCATCTTATTAAATAAGCATCAACATTCTTAAGTGGCAATGGGGTTATTATACTTGAACAGTATACTGCAGTGTTGACAACCCAAGGAATTACTGTCTCCATCACTCTCAATGCAGAAATTGCAGCACTGTATATTTCTCTGTATCCATGCAATAATTTTTGCTTTCTTGATATTAAATAAATAAGTCCACAAAGCCTTTATGGAATATTTGTTTAACTAGACAAAGATATATCTATTCATTTATGTTGCAGAATATTACTTTAACTATGTAAAGGTGTTTTACATTTGTTTATGCTGCATTTGTTTAACGATGCAAGGATGTGTTACATTTGTTTAACCTTACATGCCTAAGGTACCTAATTTCTCTAATAAAAAGTTGAGCAGCCAGTAGCTAGGCAGGAGAGGAACAGGCAGGGCTGGTGGACAGAGAGAGTAAGGAACCTTTACTATGAGAGTAACTTCACCCCCCCCCCACCTCCATTTAAACAGTCTTGTTACATAAGAAAGTTACCACTCTATTAAACTTTTAAAGATGCTTTTGTTTGTTTGTTTGTTTGTTTGTTTGTTTTTCGAGGCAGCGTTTCTCTGTGGCTTTGGAGACTGTCCTGGAACTCTTCTTGTAGACAAGGCTGGTCTCAAACTCACAGAGATCTGCCTGCCTCTGCCACCTGAGTGCTAGGATTAAATTAAAGGCAAGCACCACCAACACCTGGCTTAAAAAATGACTTTTAAGTTCTAGTATTTTAGCTATCTACAGACAGCTGCTCTAAAACTATCATAGAATAACTGTGTAAATTATAATCTCATTACACCTGAAATAATCTGTAGTCACAAATGAACAGGAGATGCAGCACTGGGTTGGAAAGAATATTACTGCAATGAGTTGCCAATTCATTTCATCTATCACTGAGCCCATAACTGTCCTTGCAAGATGCCCTGATACTTGCTGAAAGAGACACAGAATACAACACAGCGATGACACACAGCACACAACTACCTCAGACACAGACAGAAAAGGGACCTTGAGAAGAACGAAGTGCAGTACACTAAAGAGTAGAGAGGAATCAAGATTAGTTATGGGAGTCTAGGCCCAGGGGCAGCTTTGTAGAAAAGGAGGCAATAAGAATGGACACAAACATCTAAGCGTGGGTTTAGCAAGCAGACATGGGTACCATGAGGAAGGCAAGTGTTCTGGGAAAAGCATAAACACAGACAATGTGGGAGGGAAGTACAGACACATTAATGGAGTTGGCAGGACATTCTGGATTGTTTAGAGACACATGGGGGGGGGGAATCTTGAGCACTAAGGACAGTAAGAGTCACTAAGATGAAGGCTGTTAGCAGACTTGATAAAGAGGACCACGCCACTCACATGAAAAGAACCAGGGAGTTTACTCACAGAAGAGAGTTCTTTAGAATAAATACATTTAAAATATCCAATAAAAAACATGGTAAAAATAAGTGATAGCAACTTGGTGTGATGGTTTACATGAAATTTATCAAAATTATATTTACAATAAATATTGAGGAGGCCAGAGTGCTTGCTTGGGGTGGCTCCCAAAAGCCTATAACTTCAGTAACTCCAGTTCTGGGAATCCAATGCCCTCTTCTGGCCTCCATGAGCACCCACATACACACATAGCATACAGACACACACACACACACACAGAGAAAGAGAGAGAGAGAGAGAGAGAGAGAGAGAGAGAGAGAGAGAGAGAGAGAGAGATACCTTTAAAAAATACTAATGTTACAATCCAAAATGTTCTAATAGAAACTGTCAGTCCAATCTTAAATGTAATGGGATGTCTCTGAACAGAACCCATAATTTATATTCAAAGAGCATCAAAAATGTCCAATCAAGAAAGAAAACACATTTCAGAAATCTGAACACACTCAGATACTGCCCAATATTGAGTCAAAGTTCATCAAAACGTTCAGAATCAAACCTCATCATGGATAAAAAGTGCCACCACTTCCATGTATTGTTTCTATAGCGTTACCTAAGAGAAACAAATGGCAAACTTCAGACAATCACTCTTAACAGCTTTGCTATAGAGAACATAACACAAACAGTTCCTAAGCTATTAAGAACATTACTGAAGATAAATTCCAAGTTATTTTAATGTAGACTTTTCGACAAGCCCAAATTCTAGTCAGAAGCTGGATTTTGACAGACGCAGTCTCTGACAAGCACAGCTTCCTACAGAGATCTCCCCAATCTCCTCTCCCACAGAAGTCTAGGCTCACAGAAGTTTGTCTGCCTACTTGCCTTACTTTTCAGGGATAAAAATCTACCAATAATGCCACTGGGATTGTCTCCTAGAGTACCCTGGGATCTTGACTGTGGAGCTATACTCTAAATTCAAAGAGCCTACCGAAATGTCACTCTAGAACCTCAGTGTTAGCTGATAGATGCTATGGTCAGAGATAGACACTTTCTAGTGAGATTTTTCAGAGATCATAAGTGCCACCTGATAGACACATGTGTATAAGCATATTATACATAAATGACATACTGCAAAAATGTTCATTTTTATTTTGTGTATATATGTGTACATATGTGCCTGAGTACAAATGTGTGAAGTACAGGTGTGCAGGTGCCTGAAAAGGCCAGAAAAGGGTACCAGGCTTAAACTGGAGTCACAGGCAGCTGCACACTGCCCAATGTAGCACTGGGAACCAGGACCTTTGTCAGAGTAGAAGTACCATCTGTCCACACTGATTACATACTCTCATCTCCAGAGTTTCTGTGACTCACCTGGAGAGCAACCTGGAACCCACACTCTTCTCAGACGGGGCATGAGATGCAATTCCTGTGGAAGTTTGCTCCAGAAACATGCTCTCACCATTCTCAGATAGGGTTTTACAGGTTTAGTTTGAAGCACTAAAACATTATCATTTTTACAGAGAATAATTTGGCATAGTATTGCTGAAGAGCATAGAGGCAATATGTTCAAAGACCTCAAATTTTACTCATAACTAAGTCTAACAATGGCTTGGGCAAATTACACCTTCTTGAAGCAGGTGCATATGCATCTCCAATGTTGTTTATTGTCGGTTATTAAGACATTACATAAATTCTAAGTATCATATATTCAATACTCCACATGAAAATCATGAATCTCTACAGAGACAAAAGAAATTAAAGTGACTACTTTTCAAGCACTTGACATAGTATGTGCTCTCCCTGCATACATCACCCAAATACTTACTGTCAATGTTTCAGAAAGCTTAGAGTTTTCACTCTTCGGAAAATGAAAGGTATTTCAATTGGCCCAACAGACTGGGGCTATAGCTCAGTTGGGGAATGCTCACATAGCATGCATGAAGCTCCAGGTATCACCCATGTAGGTCTGCACCTGTAATCCCAGCATGTGTGAGGTAGAGGCCCCATGCTCTCAGGAGCTCAAGGGCATCTTCCACTACACAATGAATTCAAGACAAATGTCTGATACAGGAGATCCTGTCTCAAAAAACAAAACAAAACAAGACCCACCCCAAACAAACAAACAAACAAAAATCCCCTAGGTGTCACTGTCTCTTCTGCAGCATACCCTTCCTTCATTCCCAGTCTTGACTGCCCATGTTCACGACCTTAGAAGTCAGTCATACAGTAACATCTGCATTTGTCCTTCTACCTACTACAACTTGTTAAGTGCATCTATTAAATGTTTACCCACCACCTGCTCAGATACCCCCACTTAGAGTCCTACAGAAAACTCTTTAAAATGCAAACCTAATCCTTAGTCAGTTCTGGCCTGTGGCTCTCAAAATGGATATATTTCTCACTGTTACCTCCAACTCATCTTGGCGGTCCAGCCTTTGACCATCTAATGCTTCAGGTCACAGGCCTCCAGCCATATCTGCATGCTCTTAGCTCCCGGTACATTCTTTGCTCCTGGAAAGATACCCAGGTTTCTTCCCACTCTCTGACTAGGGCAACTGTCACTCACTGCACAGCTACAGATTCCTCCAGGAAGTTCTCATATCCAAAGACAACATTTAAGAAGTGCTTCCAGGAGGTGTGAAAGATAGCCCTTGTCCCCTCACTCTGTACAGCAATATGAGGTCTCACAATTTGTTTGTCCTTGGCCCAGACTACATTTTGTGAGTAAAGAAACCCATCTGTCTTGTTTTCTTTATGCTCCTAAATCAGTATGCAAAATATCTAATATGTATTAGCTGTAAATATATGTTAGTTGGAGGCTAACTGTATCAATCTCAAAACTAACTTGTTTACAAATATCGAAACAATAAAGGTTGATATTTACAAACAGCCTGAGATTACAAAAAAAGTCGAGCATACAGAAAACATTTTACCTAGAAATTTATCACCAACAGAATGTACACCATATGCCTAGTCTCCACTGGAATGTCCATGCCTTAGGACTTGAAGCTTTGGCTCATTCACAGCTATGTATGTGCAGCACCTAGAGCAGTGGTGAGTACACGGGAGGCCACTGCTAATCACCTGCTGGATGGAAACTAACACCGCAACTCTGTCAAAACTGAGATACTCTGGTTAAGTGGCAACCCTGATATTCCTGAGAAAAATCTTGTTAGTAGAAAAAGGTAGGACTCTGGGGGACCCCACTCTATCAGATAGAGAGGACTTCAGAACAAAGGGGATCCTAGTGACAGAAATGGCTTGGTCATCTGATACAAAATCCACCTTCACATATGCAAACTTTGTCAGATCCACATTTCTATATTAGGGACTGCTCTTAATGGTTCCCAAGTAATTTGGAGACCAATGGCCCTTTTGAAAACTTGATTAACACGTAACACTCAATCTTCCTGAGGGATAGGGAAGGGTGAAACCTTATTAAATATAACCTCTAGAACACAAGTTGAAAATTCTTTACATACTTTGATGAATTATAGGTTTACTTTTCCTATTCATTCAACAAAAATTGGTCAAACACTTTTTATACATAAGGTCCAGCCCTAAGTTGGAGTTAAAAAGATAGAGACAAGTATGACTGTGTGGTCATTAAAAGTTATTTGGCAGTACATTGATCAAGAGAAGGTCACACAAATCATTTATAACATTAACTCATGTCAGAAAAATAGATCAGTAACAACAAAGTGAAGAAAAGTAAGCACACAAAAAAAGTGAAGTACTGTTTTCTTGGCTTGTACTTTGTAAGCTCTTTGTAAAGGGAAAAAACAGTTAAAATAGCTTTCAGATTTCTCTGTTTTTTTGTTTGTTTGCTTGTTTGTTTTTTCTTTAGTCCAGGCAGGGTTATTAAGACACTCACACACTGCTATGAGCTACAGATAAAGATGTGTAAACTTAAGCCTATATATGACAGAAACAGCAGAGAAGCAGAGTAGATAATTGCAGAACATTAAAAGAGAAAAGAGCTTCAAGGAAATCATGAGCAGCCAGCTGTCTTC
The DNA here is from genome assembly GCF_017639785.1 of Mesocricetus auratus. Taxonomy (NCBI): domain Eukaryota; kingdom Metazoa; phylum Chordata; class Mammalia; order Rodentia; family Cricetidae; genus Mesocricetus; species Mesocricetus auratus. The sequence goes on along the minus strand of NW_024429184.1, from coordinate 44,936,377 downwards.
AATGAAACAGGGAGGTCTGAGGATGTGGGCTAAGATGCTATCTATGTGCTAATATCTCACCCTATCCAGCCCTTTGGAGTTAGACCCCAATTCCTCCAAAGTTGACTATCTCCCCTATTTCTGTTCTGCACTGCATGTGCAGCAAGTCAGTGTATTTTCATAGGTAAACAAATGATGATGTAAATAAAACACTATCTCAGGACAAGTATCACACACAACCTATTATCTTTATTCCAGTGTATGACTATATTCATAGAATAGAACAAGAATTTAAGGAAACCAAGGCTTTTTTTTATAAAGCATAATCTCACTACATTCTTCAGAAAAATAAAGAAAAAAAGGTAAGGTTAAGTAACTGCTCAAAACACCTGCTTTTAAAAAAGCAAACTCTGAGCGCTTGCCTACTCTTGTCAGTAAGACAACTGGAGGCCAGATTCAATGACTTCATCATGGCCCCACAGTAGCTGACACAGAACAAGAAGTCCCCAGAGTCCAACATTATTACATTTATGCTTTGGATAGACTTTCCAGAACATCTTTAATAAATTAATTGTAGTAAGTGAAAGTTCATCTGTGAATAAAAACACTAAAGGAAAACTCTTCTTGATAAATCAAATTCTAGGGAAATGTATTCAAGGGTAGTTACAGCTCCTTTAAGTTATAATAGCATCTTTGGCTGTCAGTATTCCAGTCAGCATAGGCTCCCTGGTCTCTCACTCAGAATAAATAAAATAAACAAGCAAAGTTCTTCTTTGGCTGCTTCTAACCTTCTAAGAGTCCACACAAACAGCCAGAGTGATGAAAAGCTGGGTATTGTCTCTATTTCTTTATGTTTATTGTTTCCATTTTATACTTACTAATTCTGCTTAAACTGCTTTGTCTTGAAAAGATGAGGCACATCTGAGAACTCACAGGCCTCTTTCCAAGGGCCCCAACAGTAGCTGAGGCTTGGTGGGTACTTTGCTGCACTGACTATAAAGCAGCAATGGCTAAATTCTTTCCGTGAAGTGGGAAGCAGTAAATATTTTAGGCTGTGCAGGCATAGGGTCTATCTCAACAACTGAACTTTTGACTTTTCTAAAATTAAGCAAGCCAGCCTACAAAGAACACATATATTAAGCACAGATGCCCAAATCTGAGTTTTATAGAATGTTTATGTGCATAAAATACTATGCACCACATACACTGTGATATAGTTTGCTGACCCTTGGTCTGACAGCTAGCAGACCCTGTACAACATCTGACAGGTAGTAGGTCCAAGATGCTTGCTATGCAGGGTTCATAAAGAGAGCAGACCTCTGAGAAAGCCAGTTCTTGTTGCACCGCTGAACCAGGCACTAGCTAGGGGCAAGTTATTTTACCACTTTGTGCTTCAATGGTCTCAACTCTAAGATAAAGATTAATGTGAATATGAAAAAAGTAATGTGTACATGAGAAAATGGTGCCCAGTATTGCATATAGACAATGGAGAAATTGCTAAAAGTTTACAAATAAGCTCTATGTCCTAATTTTGGAATATGGAGAGTAGGAAAAAAACAGCAAATAATGAGCAAACCGTAACACATCACAGCTTTGTAGCAGATATTATTAAACATGATTTACAACACTAGGTCTCAAAAGAGTAACTATAACTTCCTCAGGATGACTGAGTGTATGTCAGAGTCGAGTCTGATTTAAGATTGTGACATTTGTCCTTTATGAAACCCTACCTCTTAAGGTTGACATGACTCTAACAACTGCTGTGACGGAAAACTAAGGGATATCGTGTTTGTAAACCTGCTCTCATATGGAAGTGGCACACAGAATGCAAGACAATCCTGTATACTACAGTTTATTTTACTATTTAAGGTTAATGAAAACAAATGTCCCATGCACCTTTGCTTGAGAGAAGGAGTCTTACAGGACTTTTTGACTTTGTATTCTTTCTCTAACTGAAGTAGAAATGTTTTTTAGGAACTCCAATGACACAGTTGTACATCAGGCCCCTTCAGTTTGGAAATACTATTATGGATTTCATTACTCATACAACCCATGATTGTGGAGTCTTTTGGGATCAAGAACACCTTTTATTGAAAGTAACCTTGAAATGCAGGTCTCACAGAATGGATATTGCGAAGATAGTTCAATGTTTATTAACTACGGGGTGGGACAGAACAGATTTTTCAAAGCATTTCTTCTAGATTTTACTCCTTAAGAATGTTGTCTTCTATACTTATTAGCAACAGTGCCTTTCTCTCCTATACCTATTAGCAACAGTCCCTCTTTATTGATCTGAGTTCCTTTCGACTGGAAACTGAGCAAAGTAAAACCTGATGTTTCTAGTAGAGGTAGGATTTCACTAGCTAAATTCAAACAGTGCCTACAGGTGCCAAGGATTAAATAAACAAAAACATCAAAAGGTGCATAGCAACTAACCAACTATAGACAGTAAAGAGAGGACTTAGTCCAAAGGTAGATCGAATTCATCCTCGGAGAAAAGGAAACTTATTGAGGAATTCACAGATAGCAATAACCACATCACATTTGTACTGCAGTTATTTTTCAGATAAAGATAAGAGAGTGTAAGCCTGAAGCAGGAACACCTGGTTGAGGTAGAGGCTTCTGAATCAGAGCAGAGGTCGGACTGAAGCATCAGGAGGCAAAACCCACAGGACTTAGACAATCATGCCTGGGGATATGGAAGGTGTGCCATGTAGCAGAGGCATTAAGACTTCACTCGGTGTTCCACTGCTGTCTCCTGCCACCACATCCGTCACTCCTGTGAGGTTAGTTATGAGTTTAGGTCAGGGAAATGGGATCTGCTACAATGGACACTTGGACGCCCAGAATTAATTCACTATTCTCAGCAACCGCATGCAAGGCAATACAGCTTGTATTTGGACTTGGTCATTTTCAAAGTCCTGGTACTGCTATCATAAGGCTGGTCAAAATTTGAGCTCCTAGTTCACACTGAAGGGCTGAGTATCTGGGAATCTCAATGTGAATTCTAGTTTAGAATCAGACTTTGCAAACTCAGCCACCCAGTCCCTTTAAAAGTCAAGTCAAAGCTGGGTATGGGAACTCAAGCAATGTGACAGGCAACTTGCTCATGTCCATGACAATGCAACTTGTTCAGTCTAGGAAAAAGAAAGATCTACTACAAGAGACACTTTAAAGTACAAATGCAGTTCCATATTGACAGCAACCAAGGGCAAGGTAATGGCTTTGCAGACCAAACCCCCAAATCAAAACAACGTAAGGTTGTGGGCCCCCCACCCCAAAAAGAAGTTCGATCTACACCTGTATAAAGCAGAAGAAGTGAACCTTTGCTCTTAGCCTACTGAGAAATGGAGGTTGTCACTGCAGTCTAATTAGCCTACCATGAACCATCTAGTAAGAAAAGCATACAGTCATCTCAGATGTGTGTCCAGTCAGGAACCGTACTTAGCAACAGGCAAACTGTTAAGTGCAGAGAGACCTGCAGATACAAGATTTCACCAAAGAGGCTGTGAGGAGGGAGATATTTCAACTGTTTCCAAGAAGAAATGAGGGAAAGGAAATGTAAATACAGACTTGAAGAATTCTATTTCTTATAGCTTAAGCACCAATACTATAAGGTGCTAGAATTATGAATGTCAAATGTTGTGTGTCACTTGCTCATCTCTTTATAGCACATGAGGAGAATTAAAGAATTATGGTAAATAACTGGAAGCAAAGGGAGACCCTTTTCGTATTTCACATACTCAATTTTTACAACTGGCTTCTGCCTCTATAATATAACTACCTTGAGCACCAACAATAGCATGGGTCAGGTAAAATAACGCCTCCAAAGCATGGCTTAATTGACACTAAAGACTGTAGCATGTTATAAACCAGGAAGCATGGAGTTTACACAGCAGGAACCAAGCGAAGACTATTTTCAAAACCTGTGCTTTGCATGACCTTTAAATCTAACTTCCTCTTTGAGCTATTTTATTCATGGTCATTGAGTAAATGAGAAGATAGCCTCAACTGGAGTGGGGAGGGGTACTTCCCATAAGGCTCCATAAGGAGAAAAGCAGAAAACAAAAGTATGCCTGGGTAGATATGATGGGTATGGGGCCAAGAGGGTGGAGGCGGAATGGCGTTCCAGAAGGCAAAAGGGAAAATGGGGTTAAAGCCAACATCACCCTACCTTTGTATTTCTGAGCAAACACCACAAAAGGTCTCTCCCCCTAGAAACCAGCTTAGACGGTGCAGACTGACAGACCTTGTGTAGTGGCTTCCAGACTTGTTTGTGTTTGAGAATTTTATAACATCGCAACAGCTGATTGCATTTAAACTGAAGCTCTAGCTCTGGCAGTGACTCTACAAGTTTCAGGATAAGGGAGATTTTATTTCTCTCTCTCTTTCTTCCTTCCTTTCTTTCTTTCCTTCCTTTCTTTCTTTTTAATTGGCACCAATGCCCTCTTTAATAGAAATTTGTCTTCTTTTTCTCCTGATCCAGTAATGCCAAAAGTACATATTAAGTAATTTTAAACTATTTCCAATAGTAAAGTACTTCTTACAAATTTCTGCAAGAGACATTAGGAGGGAAAAAGCAAAGTATCTTCCTCAATGGCCATGACTTTACTATGGGCTACATATTCCCTAGAAAAACAGAGAGGGCTACAAGTTGAGACTCTATCTAGGTCATAGTTCCAAGTTTGACTCCATCACTAGCTGCCAGGTGAGCAGGCAGAAAGAGCAGAAAGAGCAAACAGTAGACAAAATGCAGCTTGTGTTTGCAAGCCAGCTCTGTTGCATATACTAATCTTATGCAATCCCAGTCATCTATCACACATGGTCCAATTTACAGACAGAGATGAAGGTACAGAAAGAAAAGAACACAAGGTCAGCAGACAAGACAGCGGTACTTCAGAATACCAGCCCAGTTCTCATCTGTTGTAGGCAACAAAAGTAGATGTGTACAGTCACTTCTGCCAGCTGAGGATAGATACTAGAAAGAGCCTAGACTAGCAGCACATTCTGTGTAGATAAGGAAGATGCAGGGTGTGCTGGACATAGAGCAAACTATCAGAACGAAGCTATACACCAACCTGAGCCCCAGTCAGCTCTCAAAGTCTTGGTACCACTGATGTATAATAAGGCTGATGAAAATTTATGTTCAAATTTCACAATGTGGAATGGTAAAAGTTGAAAGGCAGAGGCCAAGTCTCTACTGGATCTCAATATTCCATGCAGTTCCCTTTTAGTTGACGGGTTGAGTACCTGGGAATCTCAGGCGTGAACTCTAGCTCAGAATCACCAAATATGGGAAAGTCAGCTATTCAGTCCCTTTATGTAAAAGTAAGTCAAAGTTGGATACGGGGATTCACACTTCTACTCCAGATGTCCTCAACTAAGGAGGTGGAGGCAGGAGAATCACAGCTAGTCTGAGGCCAGCCTGAGCTAGAGTTGTCTCAAGACAAAACAAAGTCAGACAGGTTTAATAATTTGTTCTAAGCCATAAAGTTTCCCATCAAGTGGCCACTATCTCACCAGCAGTGTTTCTACCTTACACCAGGTGTGTAGTAGCTATGGAAACCTACACGGAATAAGCAGAACGTATAAACCCAAGGGCAAGAGTCTTTAGATGGAGTAAGAAAAGTGGATGTTCATTTTGTTTTATTAACCACCCAAATGATTTCAAAATACAATTCTAAAGAAAGACAAACAGGATTCTCAGCTTTTACATAGTATTACAGCAAATTACAAATCTAGGAAAACTTCAAAAACTGTAGTCTACTTCTGTCTCTCCACTGTTAAAAAAAAAAAAAAGAAAAAGAAAAAGCGGTCCTCAGTCCCATGTAACCAACCTGAATCAAACCCGGATGCATTTATGCAGGGCAGAGAGTAAACTAGGGAGGTCAAGCGATAAAGCCTTATTGCCCAAGAGCTGCCAAAGCTGCTTCAGATGTGCAAAGGCAACGGAACACCCAAGTTTAAAGGATACCTCATTTATCAAACTCATACACAAACACACGCGCCCAGAGAGACAGTTCTTTATCGGGTCTTCCAAGGAGCTATGTTACAAGCATTTGTAGGAAACATTTCTCAGGGTACCAAAAAAAAATGATAATTACTCCTCTGCTGGGTATATATCTGACGGAGCGCCTCCCAGGGTGGTCACAAAAGCCAGTAAAAGGCAGATTTCGGGAGAGGGGCAGGCCAGAGGGATCCCACTTACCGAAAACACTGCATTCTGAAGCCCAAAAGGTATGGGAGTCAGCCGGGCCAGCGCCACCACCTTCAGGCCGCTTCCTCCCTCCACCACGCGGATAACGGCGCTCAGCTTGTCGCTGCTCTGGATCCTGGCGGCCACCCAGGCGGTGAGTAGCCGCTTGCAAACCACATGAGCGATGAAGGTTCCGATGAGGACGCCCACTACCATGAGCCCCATGCCTAACACGAAGCCATACAGGTAGCCGGCTGCCACATTGAGCACGATGTAACCCCAGCCACAAGGGAAGGAGACCACGATGAAGCCCACGACGAAGAGCAGGACACCGAGCAGTGAGTCGAGGCTCTCCACCCAGAGCAGGAGGTGCTGCAGGTAGCGGCGGACCAGGGCCAGGGAAGCGAAGCACAGGGCGGCCAGCACGCACACCAGCACGAGGCTCCGGCACCAACAGGTGCTGCCGAGGCAGCAGCACCGCCAGTTTCTCACCTCGGCCACCCCGACCACCACGCAGCCGCCCCCGGGGCCGCCCGCCAACGCCCCGGCAGGCGCCGGCAAGTCCGAGGCCGCGGGCGGACCGTGGCGCTCCAGATAGGCGCCGAGCAGGGCGCCCGAGGCCGCCGCCGCCGCAGCAGCCGCGCTGGCCCCGCCCCCGCGGAGAAGGCGGTCCTCGGGGCAGTCCCCGCCCACCGTCGGCTCCGGTGCCCAGCGGCCCGGCTGCTCCGAGCCTCCCAGACGATCGGAGTGCTGCAAGGCCCGGGGCAGCGTGTGGAGCAGGCTCCCGCCGGGACTCCGCATGCCTGGGCCTCAGCCGGCCAGTGTCTGCGCTCCCGCCGCGTCCGCCCGCCAGCGGCCTTCCATGGCACCCCGCACGCCCGGCCTCAGCTCCCTGCGTCCTCTCGCGGCGATGGGAACGGCCGGGGAAGGGCGGCGAGTGGCGGTGGCGAAGCGGTCCCGCCGGGAGTCGGGCGACTCTGGACCCCGCGCCCGCGAAGCCCTCCCCCTTGGGCCCGAGGGGCGGGGCGCGCGCAGGGGGGCGGAGCCGTAGCTGGATGGTCGGCCACGCCTCCGTGACGCCCGTCCCGGGCCGCGGTGAGTGGCGCGGTTTCTAGGTCTCTGGGGCAACGGAGGCCTGGGCTGCCCCGGCAGATGAGTGGGGCCGAGGGACGCCACGGGAAGCGGAAAGGGGACCCCGGGCTGCGCGCTCCCCGCTCCCACGAGCGCGCGCGTGCCTGCGTGTCAAAGACCCTTGGCCGCAGCTGCTGCGGCACCTCTTGCCAAGTGCCTGCCTTCCTGGCAGTTTCCGAAGTGACCTCTCCTGCGAGCTGGCAGTGCCGCTGCTCACTTCCAAGGCTGTCTGGCGACTCTAGGGGAGGAGTTCTTGTTCAGTTTAGAGGGTAGACGTGCCTTCCCAGAGAGCTAGGTCTCCCAATGTGTTCTTCACAGCCGGACCGTTTAGGAACCCAGGGAATTGCCTGTGAAGTGCCACTCTTCAGAAAGTGTCCCTTCTCAGTCCCTAGTCCTTTACTGAGTGCCAAGCACTGTGTCGGGGTACAGTGGAAAAGATCCCAGGAAGACCTTTGTTTAAGGGTTCCTGTTACCAGGGGACCCATTTTCTCTGCCTATAGACTGATGACTGAATGCTAGAACAAGGTAAGGAGTCAAGGATACAAAGGATACTATCTAGAGTTCTTATTTGAGGTGGTAGGTAGATAGGGATCCACTGCTTAAAGGAAAGTATTACAACTGTGCAAAAACAAACAAAAGCCAAATGAGGTTGATGCATGAGAGCTGAGCTGCCCAAAATACCATCCAAATGTGTCATTCCAGTAGATGGTTGAAAATAAGCATATGACATTGACATGAGTTATCACTCCTAGAAATGTTGACACTGGCATACAGACAGCAATTAAAATCATGGTTATGGGTGAGTGAGAGTGGTGATAGGTGTGCCAGATATTCTGTACCCTTCTCGGTACATGGTAGGCTGACTTGTCTGTCCAAACCTTATGTTTGGGTCAGTCTTCACGGCATTTTGCCAGTGAATTGTGACTAGCTTCTGGATGCTGATGAAAACCTTCCAAAATCCTTTCACTCTGTGCCATGCCAATTATCAGTGTTGCAGAGACTGAGCTCTGTGAATCTTCATCTTGAGAAGGTGAAGAATACGAATCCTAGTTACCTTTCAATGGAAATGTGGAGTGAGGAGTAAAACCACTGATGTGGGAGAGTTTTATTACAAGGGCAGGTCTTTTTCATTTCTGATTGGTGTGAAGGAGAACAGGTCTAAGAAACAAACTTTGAGACATTATTATGCTTCTTATACCCTTGTGAGGAGAATCTGGAAGAATGCCTCAATATCATTTGATAGTAATAATAATAATAATAATTAGGAACCCCTATTTCCCACCGTGTTTCTGCTTTCTGTCCCTGGCTTACTCCCATACCACCAATTCCATACAGAAGTCTTGAGTTAGTCTCCAGTTCATATTGCAGAAGACTCTAATCCATTCACAGATCCCTGAGTACTGAGCCAGCTCATGGTCTGCCAGCCGGCCTACATAGATAGGCCAATCTTGGATCATGAGTTCTTCCCTATCTACACAGCGTCATGCCTATCCAAGATATGATCTGTCTCCAGGGTCCATAGTGCTTTGGCCACTGAAGTGTAAGTGCAATGGAGCATTTCCACTCTTGCCCCACTGGAATGTTCTTTTCATAGAACTGTGAAAATTATAGTTTACAACTGGAAATGAGGCATGCCTTGATCCACACACGGCAGGCCATCATGATCAGCCTAACCCCCTTCTGGAAATATAGCAAATCCTTACCTGCCCTACAAAGGTGTTTATGACGTCACTTTCTGCTGCCACTCCCACCTCATCACCCCTTGCCCTTTCACACACTAGCACCCTGGCCTCCTCTGTCACTCTCTGGTGTGGGCAAGTTTCCTCTTCAAAATTCTATTTCTGCGGATCGCTCTTGGGTGAACAATCTTCCCTTATCACTTAGAAATCCCAGTCTTTCCCCCTTTTTTATTAATGTTAAGCTCTACTGGCATCTACTCAGATGACATCCCTAATGACTTTTATTTGAAGGACAAGTCTGCCTCCCAAAGAGTTGGGCAACCCCTACTTTCCTCCTCCCACAACCCCTGCCTGACATTGCTTTGTGTGTTTAATTGTTCACCATCTGTCTCCCCCAAGTGAAGACACTGTGAAAGATGTCATTGTTAATGTCTTGTGATCCCCAATAACCCAGCTTTCAAGAATACCTGGCTTGTGTCTTTAATGAGTTAATTTATTTTGTTTATTGTCATTGTTAACATCCAAAGGAATGTGTTTCGTTATGGAATTTTAATAATGTGTTCTTATTTGACACCTTCTATTGTCTTCTACTCCATGACACACTCTTAATAGTCACCTTGCCTATGACCCCTTAATTCTCTCTTGCATTCACGTAACAATTCATATATTTTATAATCATCTCTCTTCCACCCCTTCCTGCTTCCTTCAGACCTAGACTCACTGTCTAGTTTCAACACACATACACACACACACACACACACACACACACACACACACGAACACGCTCGCAGCACACACACATTTTGCATATGTCAGTACACGCAGTATTTGTCTTTGATTCTGGCTTATTTTGCTTTACAACAGTGTGTTCCATCTTTCTTTTTTCTGCAATGTCATAACTTCACTTTTTGTTAGAGCAGAATAAAATTCCCTCATGTATACCTATCATACACACACACACACACACACACACACACACACACACACTCACACACATATATATATATATATATCACATCACATTTTCTTTATCTATTAGTTTTCTGGTAGGTCCCAGGTGGTTCCATTTCTTAGCAGCCATAAACATGAATATGCAAATACCATAAGGTCCTTTGGGTGTATACACCCAGGAATGTTTGTTGTTGTTGTTTTGTTTCTAGTATAAAGGTTTTTGGTTGGTTGTGTTTTTTGTTTGGTTTGGGACTTTTTGGTGTTGTCTGTTTTGCCTTGATTTTTCCTTATTTTTGGAGAACCCTCCATTGTGATTTCCATATTGACTGACAGCACTCTAGTAGCTCACCCACTAGCAGTGAGTAAGAGTTCCTCTTCCTACATCCTCACCAGCCTTTGCTCTCCATTTCCTTAATAGTCACCATTCTACCTGTGGTGAAAGTAACTCTCACAATGGTCTAAGTTACATTTCATGAATGGTAAAGGAATTTATTAGCTACTTGCTTCTTCCTTGGAGAATTGTCCATTCAAATAATTAATTCATTTATTGATCAGAAGGTTTGGAAATGTATAATTTTCAGTTATTTATATGTTCTAGAGATTAACTTTTGTTAATGAAATTTGGCAGTGAAATTTTTTTCCTATTCTGTAGGATTTCTTTTTCATTCAGGTAACTGTTTCCTTTTCTACATAGAGGCTTTTTACCTTTTGCATAATCCCATTGTCAGTTCTTAGAGTTATTTCCTAGGTTGATAGGGTCATTCTCAGAGAGTACTTGCCTATGGTTATATATTCAGATGCTTTTTCCTAGCAGTTTCAAAGCTTCTGATATTATGTGAAGATCTTTGATCTATTTTGAACTGATTTTTCTTCTGGGTAAGTAATGTGGACATAATTTCATATTCAGTTTTCTTGACCCCACTTATTGAAGAAGTTGTCATTGTTTCCAATGTATGTTCTTGATACTTTTGTTAAAAACTAGGTGGATACAGCTGTGTATGTGTGAGCTTGCTTATAGGGCCTCTATCCTGTTTTTTATTCTGCATATCTAGTGTGTTTTAATTGCATATATCTGCATCATAATTTTCTGTACTAGTGGTTAGTTAGATATTGTGATACTCTCACTGGCAAATGGAACACATCTCCACACCACAGTAGCAGCTGTCTAAGAAGTTTTTTGAAAACCTCTACCCATGTCAAATTAGATTGATGGTTCAATAAAGAAACAAATTTCAAGGCAATCAAAATGTGAAGCAAAATTGATATTATTGAAGATAGAAAGGTTCTCCTAGACAGAAAGGGTAAGTACACACAATAGGACAAGTATGGGCTTCTCTAAGAAAAAGTCACAGTTGGGTTTTAATACAATAGGTATATATTTGATTGCACTGTGATACCCAAAACTGTGTTAATAAAATCAGTTTTGGATCAGGTAGCAGAGCCAGCAACTAGTTGACAGGAATTAGCCATAGAGAGTGTGGAGGAGCCAGGAAGATGGATAGAGAGATACACAGGAAGGTGTAAAGAGGGACTTGGAGTTTCATGGGCTTTTGGGCTTGGCATGACTGAAGAGGCACTCTTCATAATGAACAAAAAGATGGACTTATTTATACATTCACTCATCCATAGGAATAGAGGCCTATTTTTGTTCTGACTCTCCTCTTCTACCAGTCCACCCAGAGGCAATTTGCGATCTGCCATTTATGCAGAAATGGCATAGTAACTATCGTACATGCACCAAGGAGAAGTGGGCAGTGTGCTCGTGTGCTGCCCATTCTCTGCTGATCCTCCCCAAGGCAGCCAGTCCATGTTTGAAGTCAGTATTCATACAGATTTGTGTAGTACTCAGCACCAGCACAGGATAGGATAGGAGGACTGAAAGGCAATCTGGATACACATCTTTCTAACGAGTTTCCTCTGTGATTTTTTGGCATTGGCTGTGTTCCTACCTGGACAGAATTCCTATTTTCTAAGTCTCCAGGTTCCCCCCCCAACTCTGGTCATGGTCTCCTGGTGTTTCACCATTCCCATGTGATACTTCTTGATTGGCTTATTGTATTTGTCAGGAGTCTCCAGAGGAACAGAACCAATAGAATATACAGTTATGAATGTATCATATTAGTGTATGTAATTATTGGATCAGAGGCTAACTAGTCCTTGCCTGTGTGCTCAGAAAGACTAGAGAGTAAGGGATAGCAGTAGTCACTCAGTCCAAGAGTCCTCCAAACAAGATAGATCAAATGATACAGATCCAATCCAAGGGTTCTCAAATCTCATGTCCTCATGGAAAAGCAGCATCAAGTATAAACCAAGTCAAAACAACATCAAAAACTCACCAAGAGCAGACTATGAACCAGCATGAGTTCCTCTCTCTTTCTGTATGGTACTTTCCAAATCAGGGAGAGTCTTCCCCATTTGTCTCCCCAACATGCCAGTCTTCTTTGTAAACACCTTCATAGACATACCCCAAAATGTGCTTTATCAATTTTTCTATAGATCATTCAATCCAGTCAAGCTGACAAAATAAAACTGTAAAGCTATACTGTTGTTTTTGTTCCAGGCAGAAAGCCTGCCTGACACAGACAGGCAAACCAGAGGCAGACCATTTCACTACAGTCCGCACTTGTTTTTAATGTAGCTGTCCAAGGCCACATAGGCAAAGTGATAGAACTGTGTTTCACAATATAAATAAATTCAAGGAATAAGAGGAATCAAGAGAACTTTTGTATACTAGAAATATAAGGAAAAGAGGAGAAAGAAAGAAGGGAAGGTCAACATTGCCCAAGGTAGCAAAAGACCAAGGTGAGAAAAGAACCAATTTACCCCTCTTCAAAGTATGAGGGGTAAATAAGAGGTAGGCATGAGGAAATAAATTTCAATACCTTTTCATAATCTTTAGGGAAAGTAAGGAAGCTACAATCGAATGCAGAGCAAGAATTATATGGATATTAAGGCACTCCAGTGCCCTTATAAATTTGGGTTAAGGATCTGAAGAGAGGAAGTAATGGCTGAGTGAGTTGAGCATGAAATGGGAGAGGGTGGGGATAAGATATGGGGGAAGATTACAGGAGACAAGACATCTTCCCTGAGAGTCACAGGAGAGCTGTTTCTCCTATTGTCCATCCTATGTAACCCGGATGGGCTCTGTCATTTGAGCTTTTATTTGGCTATGGTTGGGAGATTGTGTATAGTTTTGTCTCTCCTTTGATGGGCTAGGCCAGTTTCCATAAATTTTCTTGAGCATTAAGGAGAACTGATTTATGCTCCCAATTTTTTCACATGTCAGCCATACAACAGGCAAAGCTTTTCAAGTTCCATGTAATATAGATGGAAGAACATTGTTAACTAATGTCGTTTAAATGCCAAATGTAAGGTGCTATTAAAAACAGATTAAATGTCAAATTACTCTCCACACTCCAAAGTATCTACCACTGTGGTATTCTATATGCCATATTTTCTGTATACTTCTGTAAAGGTTGGCAAATCCATAATAATTTTTGATAAGTGGATATTGGAACTCTTGATATCAGTTCACTGTGGTTGATGTTCCTCAGGAAATCATCTCTCAAGTGCAATTCTGTATTCTTTTGCTTTGGCATGATGGTCTGAGATGTATTTGCCTTTCTCTGCTGCCATTTAAAATATTTGATTTGAGGGGATTTTAAGATTCTGAACTCAAATTAGGACTTGGTTTATTTTGTTAAAGGGTTCCAGAAGCCTTGAATTCTTCAGTCACCTTTTTATCAAGTAAACATATATACCAGGCAAGACTGCAGCCAGGTGAGTATAAAGCTCTCCAACAACTGGTGGCCTTCTGGACTGGGACTTGGCTTTTTTGACAGGAGGCTTGCCTAACATACGCAAAGCACTGGCTTGATCCCCAGTAGCTCATAAACCAGGGCTAGCAGGATGTGTATGTAATCCCAGCACTTGGGGGATTAGAGACAGAAGTTCAAGGTCTTCCTTAGATATATAGCAAGTATAAAGCCAGTGTGGGACACATGAGAGACACCCCACACACATATACACAGCTGGACCTTGAATGACAGTGTCATTCTTCAGTGGCTCTAGTGAGGAAAATAGTTTGGATGCATTTTATAAAAGACAGGTATCTTTCTTCTCAGGCTTACTGAAGCTATATAATTTAAATAAGTGCAAATATACCTGGATCCTGCATAAAATTGCCTTTTCCCATTACCCACTAATATTTTCTAAATGATGGACTTTCAGCTTATTTGTTCAACAGGAATATATTGAGGATATATGCTATGGCAGACTCCTCTGAGAGCAGAGGGGTGGATTAAAGGCACTTCTACCATTGGGGAATGCAATCCAATTATAAGAAAGAGAACAATAACTCCATCACAAAGCCTGTGTGACAGGAGCATCAGAGTACCACTCAATGGTTAGGATGCAGGCATGTGGAGGATATGCTGATAGGGTGTCTTGTTTCAGATGGAGTTCTTCCTTCTGTTACTTGGTCATTGTCAACTAGGTACTTCAAACTGAAGGATTCTTCAGCACTGAGCTGATTGGGAAAGCAGCCAACTTCAGCTGCTTCTTCTCCTGTAGCCAAAAACACTGCAGTTTTATCCAGGCTTGATCTGGCATGATTATTTGCATGTCTGCCCATACTTGAGTAAGCGCATAACTTTCTGAGTGTCTCTGGCCTCTCCCACCTCACCCACTACCCCTCACTACATATTTGTTTGGCCCTGAAGAAGGAGAATGTGATGGGGGGGGCTCAGATTCACATCTGCCAAGTAAATGTTTACCTAATTGTTATTCACAATGAGAGAATGAAAACATACAGGTTTGACTCAATGGATGGAACTTCTAGTCCAGAGTGGTCATATGACTTGATGATTGCAGATGCTGTACTCTAAGCTCTGAGGGAAAGGTATTCCAGGATTCCAAAACTGTTGATCACTTATAATGAATGAGAATACCAAATCTTTTATTTTATTTCTGTTATTGTGTAAGATCACGTTCATACAAGCTGCTGTTTGATCTAGCTACTACACTAATGCTATATACCAAATTAAGAAGAAAAATCAACAGATAATGATTTTGAATTCTTGTTTAAAGATGTACAAAAGGAAAACTCAGAACACCCTATTACTAAGGAGACTTTGTTTCCTAGTGTAGAGAAGACTGGTGTATAAAACTTCCACAAGACAAACATATCACATCTTAAATAAAAATCTCTTTACTTTCAGTTTGTATTTTTTATTACTTTGTGTGTATGTGCATGTTAGCACATGCATGCTATGGCAGCGTGGACATTGGTGACTTCTCTGGAATTCATTTTCTCCTTGCAATTTTACGTGGGTTCCAGGGATGAAATCAGGCTATCAGTCTTAGAGGCGAGTGCTTTCCTCATTGATACATCTCAGCAGGTCACACCCTTGCAGAAAGAGAGTTGCACATTTTCTAATGTTTAAAAATTTTTGTTGTTGTTTTGTTTTTCGAGACAGGGTTTCTCTGTGAAACTGTCTTAGCTGTCCTTGAACTCACTCTGTAGACCAGGATGGTCTCAAACCATATGCCTGTCTCTACCTCCCGAGTGCTGAGTCTAAAGATGCACACCACCACTGCCTGGCTGAAAACTCTTCTATAAAGTAACAAATTGTGTCTAAGAGTAAAAGGTTTACGTTAGGTTTATTTCAAATTTTTCAGTTTATTAGATATGAATTTGGGACTTAATGTTACTGTTGACCTTTAGGTACAATATGATTAATCGACTGGTAGTCAAACTATGCCCTCGGTTATAGAAGAGGAATTTTCTCTGGAAGATGATTTATCTCAATGGAAAAAGGGTGGGAAGAGAGTGGAAATAAGCAAAAATAGAGTATGGAGTACCTACTATAATCCCAGGTCAGGCCTCAGGCATCCATCTCCCACTGTGTTATATACTACATAAGAGTTTAAGATTGCCTGTGGGATCTGACCACACCATTGAAGAGTTAATTTTTCAGGCATAGAAACTACCAGTTCATGTGTGCACAAAATGGCAAGACAGGCTTGTGATGTGATGGGATATTCTGAGAGTAGACGCAGAGTACATCTTGGAGCTTGGAGGACAGGAGCAACACCAATGTATATTTGCCTTGCTGTAGATTTCAATCTTGAGTGTGTATCACAGTACCACAGTTGCTTCTAAAAGCAAACTTCACTGAACTTCATCCCTAGGGACTTTGATTTTGCAGGTCTGTGCCTGGGGAAAGCGTGGAAGAATTTGCACTTCTCACAAATTCCTGAGGGATGCAGGTGCAGCTAGTCCTTGAAGCACATTTTAAGAAACACTCCTCAGTTTTTGGATTTTATCCTACAGTAGTTAGTAGTACATGCAAATTTTGCAATTGGAGAAATAGATGAATAGATTTGAATTTAGCTAATTTACTGGACACTAATGAGGAGAACTAGGGAAGGCCTAGTAGATTATTCCACATGCCCAGAAGAAAGATTAAACAGGTCTAAGACATTTGAGGAAAAGTAAAATTAGACTTGTCTTTGCTCAGTGGACTGAGATTCAGGATATGTAAGTCAAATAAATCCCTTTCTCCCAAATTTGCTTTTCTGCGTGTTGTTTCATCACTGCAGTATTAATCCTGACTAAGATAGTACAGAAAAAGAGCTACTTTTAAAGGTAGTGAATATCAAACACAACACTCAATTTTAAAAATCAAGAGTATGTCTTTTAGACTATGAAGGCTGTAATCAAATGTGCAATTGATACTGCTTCTGCCTAAGCTGTATTTAATCTTCAAAAGCCATTAAAGGAGATCTCAATTTTTAGGAAGTTATCATTTACTGTTTTTCCTCCTCCAATCTAATGTTCCTTCTGGCATACTAGTAGCATTTGAAGCTGTATTCACCTAGCTAGAGATGCTACCTCTCAGGCTTATCCAGAGGTAAAGAAGATACACAAATGTGTTCTCACCAACACACTGATGCTGCTGAAGTGATGTGTGCAACTCCAACCCACTGTGTTGGAAAAGAACCACCTGTTCTTGTTACTAAGCTGGGATACTGGTGTGGTGGAGTTTTCTTGATATCTAGTTCTCTCTCTCTCTCTCTCTCTCTCTCTCTCTCTCTCTCTCTCTCTCGTGTGTGTGTGTGTGTGTGTGTGTGTGTGTGTGTGTGTGTGTGTGTGTGTGTCTGTTCCCTGGTAGCCCTCTATTGAATGTGTGGTTAGTAAAAATCTTTTTCCATTTTGTAGGCTGTGACTGTCTGAATGATGGTGTCCTTTGCAGAATCATTTCCTTCTGTACGAGCTTCCTAACTCTGTGGTTGTTAGAACTGTAGCACACAAATCAAAAGCTTCAAAGCTAACATCCACATATAAAACATGCTCTGTTTATCTTTTTGTCTGGATTACCTCACTCAGGATGGTTGTTTCTAGCTCCATTCATTTATCTGCAAACATTCAAATTTTAGTTTTCTTAACAGCTTAATAATATTCCACGTGTAAACATACACATGTTCATCATCCATTTCTCAACTGAGGGACATCTAGGCTATTTCCAATTCCTGGCTATTAAGTATAGAATGGTAATGAACTTGGATAAACAAGTATTTCTATAGTAGGTCAGGTGCATGGCCAAGTGATATAGCTGGATCTTGAGTTAGACTATTCCCATCTTTTCAGTTTCATTGTTGACTGTAGTGTCTATGCTAATAATGTTCTCGTTTGAAAGTTTTCTCCTGTGTCAGTGCTTTCAAGGCTATTATCCACTTTGTCTTCTACCAGGTTCAGAGTATCTAGTTTTTTGTTGAGATCTTTGATCCACTTGCACTTGAATTTTGTTCAGGGTGATGTGAGTCTATTTCTGTTCTTTTATATGCAGCCATCCTGTTTGACCATCACCATTTGTTGAAGATGCTATCTTTTTCTAGTGTACATTTTCAGGTTTTTTTTTCAAAATTCATCAGAATGTGGACTAGGTCTAGGTCTTCAAGTTGATTCTGTTGATTAACATATCTGCTTTTATGTCTACACCATGTTGTTATTATTACTATTATTCTGTAGTATGTCTTGAAGGCTGGGATGGTGACACTTCTAGTAGTTCTTTTTATTATTCAGAATTGTTTTGGGTATCTTGGGTTTTTTGTGCTTCCATATAAAGTTGAATATTGGTTTTTCAATTTCTGTGAAATTTTGATGGAGATTGCATTTAATGTGTAGGTCGTTTGGTAGGATGGCTATTTCCACTGTATTAACCCTACTGATCCATGAGCACGGGAGAGCTTTCTGTCTAATGTCTGTCTAATGTCTTAAAGTTTTTATTACTTAACTATTTCACTTGCTTGTTTAAAATTATCCCATGATATTTTACTTATTTTGAGGCTACTGTGAAATGTACTATTTCCCTGATTGCTTCCTCAGTATGTGTGCCATTTGTAGCGATTTTTGCATGCTCTGTCTCTTGCTACTTTGCTAAAGGTTGCTTTTTTAACTAGATGTAGATGTTTTCTGGTTGGGTTTTGGGAATATTTTATGTATAAAATCATATAATTTGTAAATAAAGATAGTTTGACTTCTCAATTTCCAATTTGTATCCTTTGCTCTCTGTCAGATTTCTTATTTCTCTAGCTAGACTACACTTCAAGTACTATATTGAAAAGATGAAAAAACTGGGCAATCTTGTATTGTTCCTGATTTTAGTGGGATTGCTTTGAATTTCTCTCCATTTAAATTGCTTTTGGCCATGAGCGTCCAGTAAACTGCCTTTATTATGTTGAACTATGTTTCTTGTATCCCTAATCTCTCTGGCACTTTTACCATGAAGGAGTTTGGATTTTGTTTGTTTATTTACTTTTTGAGTTTTGGTGGTTTTTTTTTTTTTTGAGACAGGGTTTCTCTGTGTAACAGCTCTGGCTGTCCTGGAACTCACTTTGTAGACCAGGTTGGCCTCTGACTCACAGAGATCTGTCTGCCTCTGCCTCCCAAGTACTGGGATTAAAGGCATGTGTCACAACCACCACACAGCAGGGTATTGCATTTTTATCAAAGGCCTTTTATGCATCTGATGAGATGATCATATGATGTTTGTCTTGTTTATTTATGTGGTGGATTACATTTGATTTGCATATGTTGAACCACACCTGCATTTCTGGGATAAAGTCAACTTGTTCATGGCAGATGATCTTTTTTGATGTGATCTTAAATTCAGTTAGCAAATATCTTATTGATAGTTTTTAGTTCTATGTTCATGAGGAATATTCATCTCCAATTTTACTTATTTGTTTTGTTTATGCGTAGTTTTGGTACCAGGGTAATAGCAACCCCATAAAAAGAGAAGTTGGCATTAATTCTTCTTTGAAGGTCTGGGGTAGAATTATGAACTGAATACATCTGGCCCTGGGCTGTTTTTATTTGGAAGATTTTTAATTACTGTTTCTGTTCACTAGGGGTAGGTAATAGGTCTGTGTGTATTGTTTATTTAACCTTGATTTACCTTTGGCAAGTCCTGCCAATCCTGGATGGTAAGGCTTTTTTCCTCGATACAGCAGAAAACTAGGTGTTGTTTTCTAATTCAGTCTATTAGTCTGTGCCTTCTTATTGGGTAAATGGGACAATTAATATTCGAGTTATTAATAATTATTGATTTTCATTATTTTGTTGCTGTACCGTGTGTGTTTACCTCATCTTTTGATTTACTTTTTTCAGTTATTTATTTCTTATGTCCTCTGAGGTGATGTTAACCTTTTAAGTTCTTCTAATATCTCTGGTAGGGCTGGATTTATAAACAGATATTGGTTGTATCATGTAGTGATTTCTTTCTTACTCTGTTGATAGTAATTGATAGTTTTCCATATATAGTAGTCTGACTTGGAATGTTCTCTCTGAAGTTGTAGAATATCCATTTAGGACCTTCTAACTTTCATAGTCTCCATTGAAACCTCCGGCCATATTTTAGTGGGCCTGTCTTTATATGTGACTTGGTATTTTTTTTGCCTTTAATATCCTTTCTTTTTTCTGTACATTTAGTGTTTTAAGTATTATGTGTTACAGAGAATTTCTTCTCTGGTCTATGTGCTTCTTTTACCTTGATAGGCATCTCTTTTTTTAGGTTGGGGCGATTTTCTTCTGTGATTTTATTTTTGAAACATTTTCTGTGCCTTGACCTTGTCTTCTGTGTCTTGACTGATTCTTTTTTCCTTCCTCTATAGTTATATTATTTATACATTTGTATATTTTTTTCAGTGTCCCAGATTTCCTGATGTTTTGTGCCTGGATTTTTTTTTTAATATTTAGCATTTTTTCTGACTATCTGTTTTTTTCTACTTTATCTTCAGTGCTTGAGGTTCACTCTTTTATGTTGGTGAGACTTACCTCTGAGGTTTTAGTTTGACTTCGTAAATCTTTCACTTCCCGTTTTATTTCAGTTTGGGGTTTCCTTTGGTGATTCTATTTCTTTAATTCTACTTTCTTGACATGAATTGTTTTCATTATTTCAGTCTACTTTTTGTGTTTTCATTGACTTTACTGAGGAATTTATTCATGTCCCCATCCCCCACTCCCCCCCACCCCACCCTCCCCACCCCCCACCCCCACGTCTTTGAACATAGTCATGACTATTTTGAAGTCCTTGTCTAATGCTTCAGCTCAGTTGCTTTTCTCAGGGCCTTTTGCTGGCTTCTAGAAGAGGCGTATTGGCTTGACAGTTCCTGTTTGTGTTTTTGTGATGCGATGTAGGAATCTGGAGTTATGAGGTTTGGATTGTTTCTCAGTGTAGATACCTGGTCCTTGTCTTTGTTGGCTGAGAGGTTTGTTCTTTGGTTGCTGTTGTCAACTGTGGATCATAGACAAGAATGGGGATGTGGGCCTTTGCCTTTCAATCCAATGTGACCACTGGGGGGTTCCTAGTAGATTGTGTTTCTTTGAATTGGGGACTCACACAAAGGAATTCAAATGAGAAGGGCCCCTGGGAAAGTACTGGGGCAATCCTAGGTCTGAACCAAGAGGTGAGTTCTGAGGAAATGGAGTGGATTGGGGGGAAGAATTCTTCAGACAGGAAGGCTGTATGCAGTGGGACTAAGAGAAAGTCTGTCAAGAACAGAATCCTTGTCTTATTTTAAATAGAAATTCCTGTTTCTATTTTCTGTTTTTCTTCCGACTTCAAGTTCTTGAGACTTGATTTTGTAAAAATCATGGTGATCACTATTTCTGTTGTCAAATTATCAGGTCATGTTTGTTCTTAAAAGGCTGCCTTGCAAATGTTATGTAAACATTTGCACAGGAGCAGATCCCCAGATAAACCCAGGTCCTGTTTGGTCGATGTAGACATTTCAACTCTGGAAGGGCTATGTCTGTCATAGGCCAACTAACTTGTACCTTGTGCCTGTCTGCTGGGATAAGTCCAGTAGTTTGCTTATTTGACAGACTTTGGGTAGATGTTAAAGAACAAAAATAATTTGGAATTAAAACAAAATATGCTAACATTTCACAGATAGAGAAAAATGTGTTATAAAGAATCAAAGAAAACTACAGACTTGAGGGTGACCATCTGCTTTTGGGTCCTGCATAGCTTGCCTGTCTATCTATAGATGTGGCTGAAGAAACTGTGCCATCAGGCCCATTCATGCTTCACAAGGCAAGTTTAGCTGGGCATTTTTCAAGGAGCTACTAAGCAAGCAAACATAGGAGTCAGAAGATGGGAGAGAACTTCAGCCTAGAGATCAAATTTTGAGAGTGCCAGTAATGTACTGAGTCATTAACCCATTGGGAGTAGATGACATTTGCTAGGAAGAAAGAACACAAGCTGTGTGTATAGCTCATTGGCAATGTTCTTGCCTAGTATACACTAGGTCCGCGGTATAGTCCCTGCTACCAGGAAAACAAATACGAGTGCAGTGTCTTTTCCAGCTCTCTAAAAGCCGTGCTCCTTTGAACAAACTCTCTCCCCATCATGGAAATTTTTAACCATTGCTGTGTTTCACCCCCCCCCCCATGTTTCTCTCTCCCTTTTCTCCATCCCTCCTCCACTCTCTACCAAGGCATTTCTCTCAGCACTTGTTGCACTGTGTGACTCCCTTTCATCCTTGATTCTGAATATAAAATATATACACATGCCCTCAGGCCATACAGTGCCAACAAACACTGGCTGGAACCCATCTTAGATGTAAGACTATTGCACATTAAGGAAGTGTTTTTCCTGTATATACAAAGTTTTTGTAGTTTTATAGAAACAGTGTTTTAATTAGGAAAAGACAATATTTTATATCACCATTCCTTGGCATATATATTATATAAGTATACCTTTGCATTGTGTTATGTTTAGAATATGTTATTTGAAACCTTTCTGATTAAGTTGCTAAATTGGGCATCATAAAAAGTATTAAATGATTGTTGTTTGGAATTAAGATAATTTCTGAAGTGTTCCCAAACATGACTGTGATATTTTGCAAAGCAAACTTATACAAGATGATATTCTTACACTGATGATGACAACAAAAAATATTGATCAACTCTGAGAAATATTGAAAAAGATCTATTTCCTGCAGTATCAAGTATTCTGGCATGATTTAATTATTTATGCAAAACAAAAAGAACATCTTTATCAGTATACAAATATTCTTTTATTGCTAATAATTGTTAAATTATACATACATATAAATGAATTGCTTTAAAATAAAATTTTGTTTGATTTATACATGGTGTTTATAAATGTTTATTCCCATGATTGTATAAATGTTTGACAGATAAAAGGAGTCACCATGAAAGAAGTGTAAGAAATCCTGATCCAAAATTAAAAATCAAAAATTTTGGCTTCATTTTCAAGTTATACTCATGTGCAGCATAATGGTTTATCAGTGGTAGACAACCCAGGCAACAGTGCCTTCTGATGATTATAATGAAGCAGACACATTTTTGTCCCCCAAGTGACTGTGTTGAACAACTAGTGATTCATGTGTCTGTGGTGATGCTTGAGTCAACACAGCTGCTGCATGGACAGTTATATAAGTAGAGCACAAACAATTGCATATAGTACACAGCACTTGGCGATAATTAATAACAATGTCCCTCACTGGTGTACTCACTATACTATACTGTTGAATAATCATCTTAGCGTGTATTTCTTCTGCTAATAAGAGTTTTCTGTGACGCAGTATGGAACAACCTTATCTCCTGTTTCCTGTATCTCTAAGTCCTTCCACAGCATGGGTCCTGGAACTCTGACTCATGGTGAGTAGAGAAAGCATTGCCAGACCCACAGACACAGAACAGCTTTATTATGGTCTGACCTCTCAGATGGAGAAGCTCCATGTGCTTCTTATATACAGCTGAACATGTAGGTGAGGTTATTACACACAGATAATAAGGAAGCAGGGTTATTGTATACAGCTGATCAAGGACTCGGTTAATCTCATCCTGAGCAGGCTCTGCAGGGGAGCAGTCTTTAGACTGTAAACATCTGGGGGAAGAAAAAGCAATGGTGGACATTTTCCTTTCATACTGACAAGAGTTCACACTGGGACCTGATGGAGGTTTTGTCATCCTTTTGAGCCTCAGCTGGCGAAGGTTGCCATTCCCATGGGGCTGAGGTGTTGGTGTCCCTGACACGGCTGTGTTCATGTCAACCACACACGTCCACTTAGGACTTCACTCACTCCTTCCACTGTATCTCCTGATCATGTCAAGAGGTCACACTGAGTGTTATACCACACCTCTACATCATTTAGATTTGTGCAAGAATACTATGTCAGAGACAGACTGACTTCTCTAACACTGCAGTGTAACCCAGATGTTAAGCAGCATAAGCCTGTACTCAACTTTAATGGGCACTTTAAACTATGCATGCGAAACCTCTAATGAATAATGAAGAGCACCAGGTGATCATGGGAAGGAACTCTACGAAGGGAAGATCCGCTGCTGGTCCACCCCCATTACAGGTTGGTTCAGACTGTCAAACAAAGCTATACAGGTGGAGATCTCTGAGAATCAGATAATCAGAATTTACATGATACCCTTGCTAGAAAGAGGTAATACTTCTAAGTGTGTGCAATGGGAAGTCCTCATATTTATTACAACCTGGTATATTGCCATTCATGGCACAACTTGAGTGTCTTGACTACAGTGTGACTCATGGCAGATATATGATGCTCCTACAGTGGTTTAAAAGAAAATGGCCCCCAAATGGAGTGGCACTATTAGGAGGTATGGCCTTGTTGGAGTAGGTATAGTCTTCTTGGAGGAAGTGTGTCACTGTGGGGGTGATCTATGAGGTGTTTTTCTCAGGCTTCATTCAGTGTGACACTCAGTCAACTTCCTGCTGCCTTCTGGTCATGATACAACTACAGTAAATGGACTGACCTCTGAAACTGTAAGCCATTACCTCAAATGTTTTCTTTGTAAGAGTTGCAATGGTCATTGTGTCTATTCACAGCAATAAGGAACCCTAAGACACTACTGGTGTTCACATCACTTGTCTCAGTTTTGGTTTCCTGTAAATGGGAACCTGGTAAGTCATGTGAGCAGTGCCAGGACCAGTTGTGCCATTTGTTGAAGATGAGCAGTCTTTGGTTCATGGTCATGGTGTTTTGTCCTCCACAACTCTTTAAGCATCTTTTATTCTGTTGTGTGCTGTACTGTACAGTGAAGGCCAGGGCTTTCCTTGATGTTCATATTAGTAAAAATAGATTTTACAATGAAACTTTTGCTTTAAACACGTGTGTGTGTGTGTGTGTGTGTGTGTGTGTGTGTGTGTGTGTAAGTCAAAGGACAACCATGGGTATTGTTTCTCAGTGGCTACCTTTGTTCTTGAGACACAGTCCCTCAGGCTGGCTGGGCAGCCCTAGATACTTGTCTGTCTCTACTCCTTCAGTGCTAGGGTTACAAATGAAAGCCACCACACCCAGCTTTTTCACAGGTTCCAAGGGCCCAAAACTCAGGACTGTGTGCTTGCAAACAGCCACACCCTCAACCCTTAATCCTTTAGTCATAAGTTTTCATTCTTCTTTTTCCTAAACATGTAAAACCTAAAATACTATTTTTTCTTTTTCTTTATTCTCTTATACAATACATACCGCCCTCAGCCTCCTCTCTGCCCCAGATCTACTGTTCCTCTGTTTCCCTTCAGACAAGAGATGGCCTCCCATGGGAATCAAGTGAACACACCATAACAGGATGCAATTATACTAAGCATAAACTCTTATATAAAGGCTGGGTAAGGCAGCCCAGTAGGAGGAAAAGGGTCTAAAAGTAGGCAAAGCAGTCAGAGGCAGCCTCTGCTCCCACTGTAAGAAGTCCCATAAACCCAAGCTGAAGAACCACAGCTGCATGCAGAGGGCCTAGGGCAGACCAATGCAGGCACTGTGGTTGCTGCTCCAGTCTCTATGAGCTCCTATGAGTCCTGCTGTGGCTTGTTCCCCTGGTGTCCTAGATCCCTGTGGCTTCAACAAGCTCCTAAAATCCTTCCTTCCTATCTTCTGCAGGGTTCCCTGTGCTTTGCCTACAGTTTGGCTGTGGGTTTCTGCATCTCCTTCCAACAGTTGTTGGATGAAGCCTCTTTGGATGATTGAATAGGCACTGATCTGTGAGTGCAGCAGAATATCATTAGGAAGCATTTCATTGTTTTTTTTTCTTTTCTTTTTTGTCATGTTTGGTTCTACCCTAGGTCTCTGAGTCACCCAGCTTCTGGGTTCTGGCCATCCAGGCAGTGTCAGGCATGAGTTCTCTATTATGTTATGGGCCTCAAGTTAGACCAGTCATGTTTGGCCACTTCTACAAGCTCTGAACCACCATTGTCCCAGTGCATCTTACAGGCAGGACAGGTATGGGGTCATAGGTTTTATGGCTGTGTTGGTGTCCCAGTCGCACCACTGGGAGCGTTGCCTGGTTACAGAAGACCACATCAGATCTCATCGAAAATATTATTGAACAGTGCTTTTCCTATGAGTATTAAGAATCTCTCTCTACTTTCTGAAAGCACCTGTTTCCTCCCTTCTATGCCTCTGAGAGATACAGTCTAACAAAGCAACTGAGCAGGGAAGAAAACAACAACAGTAAAAACTTTATTGGCTGGAAGTTGGCTTCTAGCCACAGTACAGAGCTATATTTAAAATGGCTGATCATATGAAAGACATTTTTTGTGTTGAGTCTACTGGCCTCAGGCTAAAGGGCTACTAGCTTTTAGGATCCCTCTGTTATCCTTTATTTAATTTTTCTCTGTGACTCCAGCAAGACCCTTACGAAATGCAAAGAAAAGTCCACCATGGGAAACCTCTTTAGTTCACCTGTGTTTGGATGAAGAGGCTAAGGTTGTGCTCCAAACTCAGCAAGGGGATGAGAAGGAAGGAAGCTCAGCATTTGACCCCAGACTCTGTCTACTTCTATGCCATCCTACCAGTTGGCTTCTGGGAAGCAGGGAAGGAAGCAAGCTTGTGGTGACCTATGCTTTGACCCAGATAAAGCTTTGATCCTAGCAAAGGTAGCCCAAGTAACCCCTGAGATAGTGTGATCAAGTGATGCCAGAAACATACATGAACACAGTATATCTTTCCACAATGTCAGAATTTATTGAATGACAACAAATTTACAAGTTTAGCACTTTGCTCCAAAATCTGCATCTTGTCCAAGGCAAATTCAAATTCTTTATTTCAATTTTATCTACTAATATTCTCATACTACACAGTAAATATATGTATGGATCACAGAATGTATACAAGTTAAAAGATATATGCTAAAGTTCAAGAGGTTTCGGAGTAGGCTGATAAAGAGTTTGTATAGATAAGGTACTGAGCCAGACCTGCTCTGGGAGGGACCTTCTGATGGAGATATTATTGGAGGAGCTGTTGGAGTCAGGTTTGAAAGCAAAGCTGCAGAATTCAGCTGTGTCATGAAAAGGCTGGAATCAGTTCAGGGCAGGACTTGGGACAGGTAGAACTAGTGAACAGGTTGACAGATAGGCAGTTGAGGGCTACATCAGAAGCAGAGGACCTATCCTGAGCTCTGGATCCTCACTCCTTGCTGCACCAACCCCCTTTTGGATGACAGTTTGGTGAAGGGGCTATGCCATGGCTGTATTAGGTGTCCATTATTTTCTAGCATCCTGGCAAGGGTGCTACATCATTTCCTTGGTCTGGGTACCTGATAAGTTCTTGGCTCTGGTTTCTCTGATTTTACTCATGTGCCCCTACAGTCTCAGTTCTCACCAATTAGTGTCTAAGGAGCCTTCGTTTTCTCAGGAATAAATCAGTTATCATTGTGTGCTGCACAAATGGTGAAACCAGGAACTTTAAGTCATCCTTCTCTCTGAAAATGCAGTCAAAACTGCTTAGAAAATGGAGTTTCCTAAGGCAAGGCACAGCCTGATAAAACACTGCTTTGTGAAATGTGGAGTAACAGAGTTGGGCATAGCCTGGTCTCGACCATGATGCTAAGAGAACATCCAACCACCCTCCCTAGAATGGGGGTGTGTGCGAATGTGGGGATCCACATCTAAAAGAGCAGCAAAAACACTTCAAATATTAGAGTGCATTTCCAAAGGAAAACGATATCTGATTTCTTAATAAGTCAGTGGGAAGAAAGCTTTGTTGAGACCTCCCAGTCCTTGAAAAGCAGTCAGTCCTTTGATTTCTCAGGACCAGAGCAAAGTTGGCCCGCACACACATTCTTCACAGCAGGCCCCTGGTACTAAAGCAGAGGGCTAGTGAGCTCAGCTGAATCACAGTGTCTCCAAGACTCCTTTCTGTGCCCGGCCCAAAGCCCTAATGAAAAGAAAGCGGACCTTTTGACCTCTCCTTAAGCCTGGCTTTAGGTTTTTGCTTTTAGAATCCCGCCTCTTTCATACTGACTGGAGTGGAGATGGAGCAAGTTTTAAATAGTTTCCATCAAAAGACAGCCCCTCAACTGAAGAGTGGATAGAGAAAATGTGGTACATTTACACAATGGAGTATTACTCAGCAGAAAAAAACAATGGAATCTTGAAATTCGCAGGGAAATGGATAGCACTGGAAGAAACCATCCTGAGTAAGGTAACCCAGTCGCAAAAAGACAAACATGGTATGTACTCACTCATATATGGATTTTAGACACAGATCAGGATAGTGCCAGTCTGCACTTCCACTGATAGAGAGTCTGGGAAACAGGAAAGAACCTAAAAGATAGGCATATATGCATAGTACCCAAGAGAAGAGGATGGAGACAAGATCCCCTGAATGGATGGGGAACACGGCAAGGGGTGGGAGGGAGTGAGACCTGGGAAGAAGAGAGGGGGTGAAGAGGAAGAGAGTTGGTCATGGGGGAACAGGAAGTTGAGGGGGTGGGGGTAGAATAGGGAGAAGAGGGAATCATAGGATCGAATACAGATCAGGCACCAGAGCGACCTCGAGTGATCTAAAGGGATAACACCAACTGGCAAGCTAAGCAATAGTGGAGAGACCACCTCGAATGCCCATTCCTGATAATGAACTTGATGTCTATAACCATCCGGGAGCCTTCATCCTGTGACTGATGGAAGCAGAGGCAAACACACAATTAATCACTGAACTGAACCCAAGGAACCCAGTGACAGAGAGAGAGAGGAGTGATGAGCAAATTGGCAAAGAAAGGGCTGGCAAAACCAGCAGAGACAGCTGATCTGAACAGGGGAGAGTTCTTGGACCCCAGACTGACAGTGGGGAGGCCAGCATGGGACTGATCTGGACCCCTCAAATGTGAGTGTCAGCGAGAAGGCCTGGGCAACCTATGGGGCCCTGAGCTGTGGATCAGTGTCTATCGCTGGTATACAGTCTTCGTGTGCCTATAGCACAAAGAGGGATGCTCTCTCAGCCTGGACTCTTAGGGGAGTGCCTGGACCCTACCCAGAGTAAAATGACAGACTCTAGATATCCCCTATGTGGAAGGATTTGGCAATAGGGTAGGAGGGTGGGGGGAAGGGGAGTGCGGGAGGAGGGGAGGGAGAGGGAACTGGGATTGACATGTAAAACAAGCTATTTAAAATTAAAATAAAAAATGATAAAAAATACTATCCCCTTAAAAAAAAAAGACAAAATGCTAAAAACCTCCGTTCTTCTTTAGGCTTAGAATTGACATGTGGCAGTCTTAGGACATTTGACCAAAATTTGTTGGGGACATGGAGAACATTTCAATACCGAAACCATGTGATGAGATAAGGTACAGCCACATCAAGATTCCTGCGAAGCCAAAGTCAACACCATGCACTGTCTGGGTCCTGAGGCCAATGGTTCACCGGCTTAGCCTCTTCTCTGTAGCCTTCCTCGGCACTCCGTGTTCTCTGAGACACTCAATAGCCGTTTATCACTCTTCAGCAGCTGCCTCCCTCCTTGCACGATCCCAAGCATAGCCATCTGTTTTAGGACTTAGCTCAGTAGATTTTTCTTCTTGGATAACATTCCATCTACCCGGAACTGGAACATTTGTTCAAAACACCAGAGGGAAAGATGGGCTTTTGTAGTCAGAGCACCTTGGATTCTCCTAAGGTATTGTGTAGGCAGAATTCACTCTAGGATTTTTCAGCTTTATTTGCTAGTCATTCTGAGTGATATGGAACATTCTTTTACTGGAAAAATGGAAGGAATATAAAAATGTGTTAAAATACGAGTGTCTCTTTTAAAAAGTCCCTTTTCGTGTTGTTGCTTAATTAACTATATCAGATAAATAGGCTCTTTAGCAGTCAAAGCAATCCAAATTTGAATTTGTTCTGAGAAAAGTGTATTAATGTAAATACAGAATTAAACTTCAGCTTTTCCAATAAGCATTTAAACAGAATTTATTTCCATGATAGGTCACTTGCATAGAGGAGGACTAACATGTAGAGGAGGGAAAATGGGAAATTCAGACCCAAATTAGTACATGTTACAAAGAATTAGAGACGGAAGGAGAAAAACTGAGGTATGAGTGATTGTTACACCATTTTCGTCACATGGGCCACAGTATGACTTCCAAAGTGCTAGTTAGATTATTAAGCTCGTAACACTAACTCAGGAAGCCCTACGAGCTTTCACTTCTTGGCTATTCATGAGGTTTGAACTTTCTACACTAGAGATGCAGGGAAGGCTGTTTTTTGTTTTGTTTTGTTTTTTTCAGGGAACCCAGAGTCAACTAGAGAAGACAGATAGCCATTGTCCTTGATGACAAACCATATTTGGAAAGGAGTTCAATAACTTTCTCACAGTCTCACCATCAAATGTTAATATGGCATCTCAGACCCCCCTTTTAAAGACTGGTGTTGGTAGTTGACATGATTTTAATGTGATTTCCTATATGTTGGGGACTTGGTCCCTAGCGCATCGGTATTGGGAGAGAGGGATCAACAGGTAAAGAATGTATCATGATTCCAGGTATGATTAATAACATTGTCACAGGGGTGTGTGCATCCTGACCAGAACAGGCTCTTGTAAAAAACAGTGGCCCTATCTTGACTATCTCTGTGTTTTCTTACCCTCTGCCACTTGTGACATATAAAGTAGGTCCTGCTCAGAAGGGAGCCCTCAAACTTAGACATTCCAGCTTCAAGAATTGGATGAATAAATCTCAATTCTTTATAAATTGGTCTCAGATATTCTGTTATAACAACATACAACAGAACAATACAATTGTATTTACAATAAAATATGTATTCTATTGCAAAACTGCATAATAAAACAAATATTGATTGGCTTATATTTTATTTAAAAGTCGATGCATAGATTCTCCCAGAGTTAACATTTCATAGTTTTTATGTTAGAGCAAATGCAGAAAGATAGGAAGCTATGAATTTGAGATTTAAGTTCTGGCTTTAGAATACGATTAAGTAGTAACTTCCTTAATGTGGCCCCTGACATTTTTAGAGTCTGGAGTCTGGAGGATTACAAGTACACAAGGAACAGAACAGTGTTACTGAAGATACTTGTAGCACTAAATACTACATAGGTCCCTCTGTTTATGTGAATGATCACATGGTTAATATTTTGTATCCAAACTTCTAGATACTTCAAAAACTTCATATCACTGTCAGTTAGTTAGGATTTCAACTGAGCAAAGAGTCTACGCAAAGACCACTCTAGAGATACCATTTATACTTTCAATTTGGCAGATAATCAGAGGTGAATACCCTGAGACAGGTAGACATCCAGGAGCAAAATCATGTATCTTATTAAGGAAATCAGATTTTGTAATAAACACAATGTTCTCTATACAGTTTATATTTCTCAACCTAGTAGAGACTTGGACATAGATCCCAGTGTCTACTTAAGTATTTTTATGGTTTGGATATGAAATGTGTCCCCAACTCAAGTCTTGGTTTCCAATACAGAGATATTTGGATCATAGTGTGCCAATCCCATCCACAGATTGATCCATTGATGAATTTGTAATTTAATTGGCTAATAAAAATTAATACAGACTTTAGGAGGTGGTAGGTCACTAAGTGGTATGTGTGCCTTGAAGGTTATATTTTGTCTGGCCCCTTCTTCACATATACTGTGTGCTTCCTGGGAAGAACAGTGGGCCAACTGTTCTAGGTAGGTTCTGTTGGTAACAGGTGAAGATGGGGAAGAACTCAGAGTTAGGGTTATGAATGTCTGGCCACACATGGCCTGATCCTCCCCAGGGGCCCTCAGCAATTTCAGAGCAGAGCAGGATATTTTTCTAAAGATTGGCTGTTGATACAATGATGATCCTAGAAGAATCAGAACCAAATAGCCAAACAAAAGGTGTATAGAGTGTTCACTGAATGACTTCTCATTGATGTCTGGTATTCAAGTTCACTGCCTCCAGCTTGTTAACTTCACAACAACCACTCTGTCAGTGGCATGAGAGATACTCACCCCTGTCAGAGATTAGGAATAACAGAGAAGGGAGCATGCATGAGCTGCAGATGAAAGAGCTATGAAAGCAATCAATTTGAATACAACTTACATATAGGATTGAATGAGTAGTTTGAAGAGGTAGAGAAAATAAAAAATGATTTCCAGTGACTGGACATGTTAATGTCCTCTTTAAGGTGGAAGATAATTAGTTATCAATAGACCTTAATGGGTACATCTATATGAATACACTGAATGCATATCTAGGCAAATATCATGTTCAGATAAACATTTACGATAGACTGGAATTTGAGAGTCATCATGTATTGGTAATTTAAGTACTTCCTCAAGGAATAAAGACACTTCTTAAGGACATAAACCAGAGAGGGTTGTCATAGAAATCCCAATTAAAGGAGATTTAAAATATATAAAGAGTATTAATTAAATATTAATATATTTAAAATATATAATGAGTATTAATCATTGTTGAGGGGTGGAAAAAGAAATGGGATGTGGAATAATCACTTGATTTTTTGAATTAGTAAGAGCACTTTCTGGTAATGGAGATGACGGAAGTCACTTTCAGTGGGCTGAAGAATAGAGAATGAAGACATGAATCCCTATGTCTCTTTTATGGGCCTGGCTTCCAAACAAAGATTGTGCTGTAGACAGTAGAGTCAGGGTCAAAGGAAGTGAGAGTCTCTTTAACATGGAAAGATAAAGTCATGTTTATTTGTGGAGATCAAGAGAGGAAAACCTCCCAGTAAAGGAAATGAGGAAAATTAAAGCAGCTAAAATTAGTGCAAGAAAGACAAAAAGGTCATCTTCAGACCAAAGGAAGGACTGCTGGAGAACAAGGCTCTAGAGATGTGCTGGCATCTGCTGGCTTGACTGAGGTCAAATATTGGGTCTCCTCATTATTGCTGTTAGGAAAGAGAATGCACCAGGCTGTGTCTGCCACTTCACTCACATCACCTCAGGAGAAATGGAACGAATGGCATGTTTTGTAAATTAGATTAGAATATATGAACATGGCTTTCCGAGTCTCAGCTATCCTTTCTTTAAGAAACAATCTTCCAGCACAGAGCGAGCATTATGTTCCTCCAAGGGCAAGCTCTGTCTACCCACACAGAAAGGTTTACTTTGGTCCAATAGTGCTATGAATTTGATTGTGTCTGTCCTATTCTGAAACTTGGTATTATTATGCTGTTGAGGCAAACACACACAGCCACGAACCTGGCTTATATTAGTGATAGAGATGATATTTTCCTTTCTTTCTGTCATTCTTTTGTCTTTCTGTCATTTCTCCACTAGATCCATACAGGATGAGAGAGGGAAATGTCATTGTGTGTGCCAAATAATTACTTATTTAGACACAGCACTGATTCTATGAGCATGGAAGATTAATAGTGGGTCCCCCAGATCTCCACAGATATTTATGCACTTGAAGAGATTATTTGTCAGCCCCTTTGAGCCAAGAAAATGACCACAAGTGAAGAGTGAAAATTCAACCTCACAGGCTTAAAAGTGAGCTGCTTCCTCTCTTTCTCATGTGCATGAGATCATAGATATTGCTGCAGGCTGGATTGGCTGTGCAGAGGAGGGTTGAGTTCTGGGGTTTGCAGAGCAGAAAGACGGATGGAATCTGAATTGTTGAAAGTCCTGATAGAGAAGTCAGGGCCCCTGGGCTACCTGCGTGCATATGGCAGAGAACTCTTTACTTTACCTAAGCCATTGTGCACTTGGCGATCCTTATTACAGAAATATAGTCTCTATCTGAGAAGCAAAGATCAAGTCATCTTGGCCGTAGATATTCAATATTATAAACCTAACAGGTAGATGGAATTTCACTAAACTTTTTAGCCTAAACGCTAGACTTACAGGGCATAGGCAATATACTGCTTCTTAGAGAAATGAATGGTGCCATTTGTAATAGAAAAATATGACTACTATAGGCATATTTATTAATTCATTCCAAAGGTGGTGAGAGAGGCTCAGGAACACTAAATAAATACAGGCTTGCCGTATTTTGTTATGTGAACCATACAGTTATCACATACATCAAGAAAACTTAGCTGAGCAAGTTTTTCAGGCCCTTCAGGAGGAAAGAACATAATGACCCTAAAACCATAATGCACTTGGTGTGTCTGGACTAAGGAGAGCAGGCGCCTGGTGCATAGAGGCTAAGGAGCTGGCTTGGCAAGCGAACTTGGAGAGATGGCAATAGTCAGAAGAGATAAATCCTTGGGAGTCTCATTCCAGACATGATGGGCAGCCATCACAAATATGAATGACATGAACAAAATTGACTGTTTCCAGTGCCTTCCCATGCCAAAATGGAAGCAAAGAGACAAGAAGGCAGAGCCACTTAAGATCCATGGCAAGGCAAGCAAACCTCACAGTCCTTCTGAACGATTTGCGGATTTTGAAACAAGCCCCTAGTCATCAGCAAAAATAAACATATTAGCTGAAGCTAAAAGAACACTTTAAAACATCAAAGATTTTTCTTTCATATGGAGCTCATTAGCCAGAACATTTCTTCACTCTCAGGCTCTGATACTGCCCCTGGCTGTTCCAGACATGCCTTTGTTGTTAGAGAGTGAACTTCTTGTTTCAACTCAGCCACCCAAAACAGGGGCAATCAAATGCATCTGCTTGCTTACAGGAGTTAGTTGGCAAAACAAATATCTTGGTTTTAGTCAGCCAGTTTAAATACTGGCCAGCAATTTTTGGATTACTGTTTTCAAAGTTGCTGCAAACTGCAGCCATTATTCCAAGTTGTTTGGACAGAGACTTGGGCAGCTGCTTGGTCCTCACAAGACATCTGGCAGTGAGGATACAGTCAGTTCCCAGATGGGAGAGCACTCTGTTAGTTGATCCAATGTGCTGGAAGAAAGGAGATTACAAAATTTGCAAGTGATTAACAAGGAAATGAAGTATAGGAAACTAGAGTAGATTTGAAACTGGATCAGGTGAAGATGCCTAGAAGAGTATTCCAAAACAGATAGTTAGTAACGTTCCCCCAAAAGATTTAGTCTCCTCTCTTTGCCCTTACATCTCCTGTGAGTTGGCTGCTTCCTCTGGTATGTGACCCCTCCCTACTAGATGATGTTGTAGCAGTGTGGGGGGGGTGGGACCACCAAGGAAGTTGGAGATCCTCCCAGTAATTTGAAAAGAATTGCCATCCTACCTCCACTAAGCCAAACCAGTAACTTTAAGATGAGGGAGAACTGTCTTATATTTGTGTTCTGACAGTCTCCCAAATAGGAAAGTGTACATATTATTTGACAATTATAGGCCCAGTGTGTGTGTGTGTGTGTGTGTGTGTGTGTGTGTGTGTGTGTGTGTGTGTGTGTGTGCGAAGTTAGTTATCGGTAACAAATGAGGGCAGTCAAGGAGTGTCAGTGTTGTAGAAGAGTGCGTTACTGAGGTGATTCTTTATAGAACTGAAGAGACAACTTAATGAACTGAAAGAATTACTGAAGGCCTCAAGTGTCCAGGTGACACGAGAGAATACAAGAATAGAGTGATCCTATCCATGCCCCTTTTTTTTACTTAATTTATTTATTTTTAACACTTTCTTATTATATATTTAAATTAAAAACAAGCTCGCTTCCCATGTCAGCCCCAGTTCTCTCACCCTCTATGCCCACTCCCCCCTCAGCCCCCCTGGCCCCAGTATCCAGATTGAGAGAGCATCCCTCATTGTGGGATGAGCACCTAAAGTCCATTTGTGTGCCAGGGATAAACACTGATCTACTACCCAAAGCCCCATAGATTGCCTAGGTGTCCTTACTGACACCCACATTCAGGAGGTCTGGATCAGTCCCATGCTGGCCTCTCAACCATCAGTCTGGGGTCCAAGATCTCCCGCTTGTTCAGGTCAGCTGTTTTACCAGTCCAGTCTTGACCCCTTTCTTTGGTCATCACTCCTCCCTCTCTGTCACTGGGTTCCAGGAGTTCAGTTCAGTATTTAGCTGTGGGTGTCTGCCTCTGCTTCTGTCTGTCACCAGATGTAGGTTTTAGGATGGTATGTATGATAATCATCAAAATAATTATTAGGGAGGGGCATTTAAAGTAGTCTCTCCACTACTGCTTGTTTTGCCAGTTGGTGTCATCCTTGTAGATCTCTGGAGATCTCAGAAGTGTGAGATCTCCCCTCAAACCTAGAGTGACTCCCTCTATTATGGTATCTCTCATCCTGTTCTCCTCTATTCTTCCCCCAACTCAACTCAAACTTCCTGCTCCCCCATGTCCTCCTCTCCCCTCCTCTTCTTCCCCACTCTTTTTCCTGGCTCCACCCCCCTCCCAATCTGCTCAGGAGATCTTGCCTCATTCTACCTTCTCCGGGGTACTATGTATATCTCTTTCAGGGCCCTTCCTGTTTCTCTGACTCTCTGGCAGTGGGATTGCAGACTGGCACTCCCATGATTTATGTCTAAAATCCATAAATGTAATCTGCCATATAAACAAGATGAGAAACAAAAATCACATGATCATCTCACTAGATGCTGAAAAAGCCTTTGACAAAATCCAACACCCCTTCATGATAAAGGTCTTGGAGAGATCTGGGATAACAAGAACATACCTAAACATAATAAAAACTATATATAGCAAACCAAAATCCAACATCAAACTAAATGGAGAGAAACTCAAAGCAATTCATCTAAAATCAGGAACAAGACAAGGCTGTCCATTCTCTACATACCTCTTCCATATTGTACTTGAAGTTCTAGCCAGAGCAATAAGACAACAAAAGGAGATCAAGGGGATACATATTGGAAAGGAAGAGGTCAAACTTTCACTATTTGCAGATGATTTGATAGTTTACATAAGTTACCCAAAAAACTCTACCAGGGCACTCTTACAGCTAATAAATACCTTCAGCAAAGTGGCAGGATACAAGATCAACTCAAGAAAAATCAGTAGCCCTACTATATCCAGATGATAATAGGGCTGAGAAAGAAATGAGAGAAGCATCACCCTTTACAATTGCCACAAACAACATAAAATACCTTGGGGTAACACTAACCAAACAAGTGAAGGACCTGTATCACAAGAACTTTGAGTCTTTAAAGAAAGAAATTAAAGAAGACACCAGGAAATAGAAAGATCTCCCATGCTCTTGGATAGGATCAACATAGTAAAAATGGTAATCTTGCCAAAAGCTATATACTGATTCAATGCAATCCCCATTGAGATCCCAGCATAATTCTTCACAGACCCTGAAAGAACAATTCTCAACTTTATATGGAAAGATAAAAGACCCAGGATAGCCAAAACAACCCTGTTCAACAAGACAACGTCCGGAGGCATCACCATCCCTGACCTCAAGCTCTATTATAGAGCTATATTTCTGAAAACAGCTTGGTATTGGCACAAAAATAGACAGGCATACCAATGGAATTGAATTGAAAACCCTGATATTAACTTAAGTCCAAATGGACTAAAGACCTCAATATAAATTTAGTCACACTGAACCTCTTAGAAGAGAAAGTGGGAGATACCCTTGAATGAATTGGTACAGGAGACTGCTTCCTGAACATAACGCCAGTAGCACAGACACTGGGATCAACACTTAATAAATGGGACCTCCTGAAACTGAGAAGCTTCTGTAAGGCAAAGGACACAGTCAGCAAGACAAAAAGGCAGCCCACGGAATGGGAAAAGATATTAACTAACCCCACATCTGACAGAGGGCTGATCTCCAAAATCTAAAAAGAACTCAAGAAGCAAGTCTCCAAAGCACCAAATCATCCCATTAAAAAGTGGTCTACAGAACTAAATAGAGAATTCTCAACAGAGGAGACTAAAATGGCTGAGAGACACTTAAGAAAGTGCTCAGCACCCTTAGCAATCAGGGAAATGCAAATCAAAACAACTCTGAGATACCATCTTACTCCATGCCGTTTTTTTTTTATAAGTGTTCTCCCAAAGCATCCTGCAGTCTTGCTTAATAAAGCAAGAGAAAGTAGATGTTTGTTGCTATGGTTTCAACCTGAAAAGTTCCTTACAGGCTGTTTTGAATTCTTTGTTCTCACTAGTGACATTATTTTAAGCTTGAGGCCTGGATGATAAAAGCAGGTGTGTAGGGTTGGACTCAGAATGTTATAGCTCTCTCTGTCTCCTACCTTCTCTGTCACCAGCACTCCCTGCCTAAGATGGAGCCATCCCTGCAATCACACCTTCCCAGAATAATGAACTGATGATGGATTGTGGCCTTCCAAGATATGACGGAAGAATGACACTGGTGTGTGTGTGTTCAGAACTATAGACAAAGCAGCTTAGACTAGGCAGCAGGGAGATGAGATCAAAAAATTACAGGTATCAGTTGGCTTCCTGAGAAGCAGGTGGAAGCAGGTGGAGCGAGAGCAAGAGGGGGGGATAAGATGGAAGGACCAGTTACCTTCATATGATACTCATTTATCTATTCAAGAAGCACTGCGTATGATTGGATGTATCTGAAGGATCTTCTCCTTCTGGTTTGTTTAAAAGTCAGAAAATGTCTCTAATCCTTCACACTAACAAAAACTTGCCATTTAGCAGTTACTGTTTTTACAAGCATTGTCTCATTTGATTTCCCCACAGATGAGATTTTTCCATACCAGAGAATCACACATAATCTTGGTAACAGACCAGATATTTGTATCCAGTAACATAATTGCAGCCCCTTCCTTCCCTAATTAGTACATTAATTATAATTAGTTCAAGTATTTAATTCATCTTTCCTTCTATTCTAGACTAACTATTGAATATTACCAATAAAAATTATGACCTTAAAAATTATTGTGTTAAATTTCAACCACTGTAGCAAAGGGCCTGAGATAAATCAACTTATTAAGAAGAAAGGTTTGTTTTGTCTCAGGGTTTCAAGGTTTTCCATTCATGGTGACTTAGTCTTATTACTTAGGTCTAAGGTCATGGTAGAAAGTATATGTTGAATAAAACTGCTCATTCATGGTGCCAAGAAGCAGAGAAAGGAAAGGTCTGGTATGCCTCCCATAATTTAACTTATTTCCCTTAGGCTGTGCCTCAGTTCCTTTTCTATTGCTCCAAATAGACACCATGACCAAGGCAAGAAGAGTGGGATCAGACTGAGCAGAAAATTCCATATACAAAATGGTGCCCATACTTGGAGCAAGAATTTCCATATAAAACCTGACAAAAGCTTAAAAGGGGATTTTAAAAACAAAAGAACAAAGTCAAGCATGGCTTCTTAGGTGGATTCTGTTTGCTAGAGAAAAACAGAGATGTGTCTCCTTTAAGAGAGACTCCCTGACTTAGCATTAGAGGCAAAACCCTCTATTAAGCTCTTTTAAGAAGCCCTGCTACCAAACAATTAAATGGTGTTTATAAGCAGCAGGTTGCTTCTTGATGGTGACATGAACCTATAAACTCTGCCATGAAGCCTAGACTCTCAGGAAGCTAAGGAATAGAGTGGGACCAGCAGCTGTTTTAAAGACTCCATATGGTTAGAAAAAGATAGAGATATACAGTACAGACAGATTCAGATGAAGAAAAACCTGTAAATGTTTTACAGTGAAAAAGAAAATATATGTAGGATTGGGAGAGAAAAGAAAAAGGATAAAGTCCTTAAAAAAGAATCATAGGTTAGAAGACAGATCCGGCACCAGTGAGACCTCTAGTGATCTAAAGGGATGATACCAACTGGCAAGCTAAGCAATAGTGGAGAGACCACCTTGGATTCCTGATAATGAACTTGGAGCCTTCATCCAGTAACTGATGGAAGCAGAGGCAAACACCAACAGTTAAACACTGAACTGAACCCATAGAACCCAGTGACAGAGAGAGAGGAGTGATGAGCAAATTGGCAAAGAATGGGCTGGCAAAACCAGCAGAGAAAGCTGATCTGAACAGGGGAGAGCTCTTGGACCCCAGACTGACAGCTGGGAGGCCAGCATGGGACTGATCCAGACCCCCTGAGTGTAAGAGTCAGTGAGGAGGCCTGGGCAACCTATGGGGCCCTGAGCAGTGGATCAGTGTTTATCCCTGGAATACAAACAGACATCGTCTGCCCATAGCACAAAGAGGGATGCTCTCTCAGCCTGGACTCTTAGGGGAGTGCCTGGACCCTACCCTGAGTGAAATGACAGACTCTAGATATCCCCTATGTGGAAGGAAGTGGTGATAGGGTGGGATGCTGGGGGCATGGTTGGGGGGTGCGGGAGGAGGAGAGGGAGAGGGAACTCAGATTGACATGTGAAGCAAGATATTTAAAATAAAAATAATAAAATAAAATAATTTAAAAAAAAAGAAATAGAGTAGCTGGGTATGGTGGCACACATCTTTAATCCCAGCATTTCAAAGGCAGTAGCAAGCAGATCTCTGTGAATTCAAGGCCAGCCTGGTCTACAGAGTGAGTTCAAAAGAAAAAGGAAAACAATAGAGTAATAAAATAAAAGTCACGTAAAGATGGAAAATACAGAGAGTCTGGATACTGTATGTTATTGTGTTGTCTTTGAATTGCTTAACTGCTGAGGAAGGAGCAACAGCTGCTAAAAGACATTTGGATATAAATGTTGTTGGATTAATACAACATATACATTTTTTAAAAATGCCTTGACTTCAACATTTAATTCTAAGGACATGTTACTTTGGAAAAGATATTCAGCTTTTGTTTCTACAAAAAAATGAAAAACTGTGGATTCCTTCCAGACTAATATGTTTTGATCAAGCAAGACCCCCTGAAGCAGTGGCCCAGGTGATCCAACATCCAAAACAGCTGAAACGATGCAGCCTCATACTACTACAGTCAGGATTTGGACAGGTTTCTGTGTTTTCTCAGGATCCTCATGGTATTAACAGTACCCCCAAACAGCAGGAAGCAGTTGGGAAAGAAAGATGCCTGAATTACAAAATATTTTTTATAAATGTTTGTTTCCATTTAAACAGAGCTAGTTATAAATGACTAGTATTCACAATCAATCTCCTAAGAAAAACAGGTGAATATGATATAAAAATGAATACTTGGCATTGGTATGGGTTTTGATGTATTGATAGAAATTTAAGGTCAATTTTGTTGTAGGTATATTTCTATTCTTGTTCAGATATTGTGTTTATACACCTCATTTAAAACTGTAATGTATAATTAAACACAGACTATATATAGCCACCAAAAACTTATAATTATGTTAGTTAAGTTTTCTAGATTATATATATATATACATATATATATATATATCTCAGATGGATAGATTTTCTTCAAAACCTCTCAGAGACCTTCAGAATATGGCATTTAAGATGGTTTATTAGAGTTTTTCCTGAGAATGAGACAAAACTGCTTTGACTACAGGAGTATGTTGGAGAAGAAGATGGGCATCTGAGAAACTTGTTATGGAGTTTGCCTTCAACATGGCAGAAATAGCCATTTGGTCAAGAAACTGCTGTTTCCTAGACTTGATGGAAGATGCCATTCTGTAAATCTGTCTCTTATTGGTTGTTAAATAAAGCACTGTTGACCAATAGGGAAGCAAGATAGGTGGGACTAGGAGTTGAGGAGGATTCTGGGAAAGAGAGACACAGGCAGTCATGATGTAGCCACCATAGGAATAAGAGGTCCAGCCCCTTTTCTCTAAGAGAAATACTTAGATTAACAATTATGACTTAAATACTTAGGTCAGAGCTAAGGTCAGAGCTAGCCAGTGAGAAACAAGCAAACGGCTAACAGCTTCATAATTAATATAACCTCCTGTGTGTTCATTTGGGATTGATGCAGCTCTGGAACCAGGCTGGCGGGAAGACTTCACTCTACACTAGACTGTTTGACTGTATGCTGTACAACCTGGACATGCAGGACCCAAATAAGATGGGATAATCCTTCAGAGTTCCTGCTTCATGAAAGAGTCTGCCAGACATTCTGCAGGACATAGAGAAAAATGACTGACAAACTGACAATACAGGCAGGACACTTTCAAACTTACTGCTTCACTGAGAAGTCTGCCAGACACTTTAAGCCAATAGGCTAAAGATGGATATCTCAACATTACAGAAAAACTTTGAATGACTGTCCAGGCAGCAAGATGTCTCTGTTAATTCTAGAATTTATATATTATCCTTCTGAGGTTTTCGATGGAGTTGAAGACAGATAGTTATGGGTCATGGTTTTCCTTAGTTATGATAGACAGTAAGTTACATATAAAACTTTAGACTCACAAAGATAAGATAGATGATAGAATATTTTCTATAAATGTTTTGCCAAATGTTAGTGGACATTGTTAACTATAATTATTGATTGATAGCTGTCTTGTTATATATAATTTTGCTATGTTAAAGTTAAAACCTTTCTTTTTATTTAGACAGAAAAGAGGATGTTCTTCTGTATATATGTTTCCCTTATTGGTTGATGAATAAAACACTGATTGGTCAGGAGCCAGGCAGTAAGTATAGGTGGGACTACCAACCAGGAGAATTCTGGAGAGAGGAAGGAGAGAAGCAGCCAAAAGGAGTAACATGCTGGAACATTACAGGTAAGCCACAGACTCATGGCACTACATAGTTTAACAGAGATGGGTTGTTAATTAAGAGAGATTGAGCCAATAAGAAGTCTGAGCCATTGGCCCAACAGTTTCCAATTAATATGAATCCCTGTGTATTTATTTGGGGCTAAATTGTTGTCAGACCAGGCGGGAAAGAAAACCCATCTACAGAATAGTTTATTGAGGGCTTACAGCTTCAGAGGATTAGTATATGATCATCATAGTGGAGTGGGAGAGATCATGGCAGTGGAACTGGAGCAGTAGCTGAGAGCTTACATCTGATCAACAAGTGGCAGAGAGAACTAACTGGGCCTGGCATGGGCTTTTGCAACCTCAAAGCCTACCCCTAGTGACACACTTCTGCTAACAAAGCCATACCTGGTAATCCTTCCAAAACAGTTCCACTAAATGAGAAACAAGAATTCAAACATATGATTCTATGGGGGCCAGTCTCCTTCAAGTCACCACAGGGCCTACCTCTTAGAGGTTCACCACCACCTAATAACATTGTCAGAGAGTGACCAAGCCTCCTATCATATGGACTTTGGGGAGCATTTAAGATAAAAATCTCATTAGTACACGCAGAATCGTTCACAGATAACTTAAAACATAGGAATGAGATATGAGTCACAATGTCTTCCCAACAATCTTTTATTATGTACATATAACATGTCAGCACACAACCCCAACTCTTACACACTATAAATTGTTACTTTGTACTGCTATCATCATATGACACAGCAAGAACAACATAAATTAGAAGTTTATGATACTGGAGCTTATAATTATAATTAAGGTGAGATATAAGATTTTGAGTTATTATTCAGGAAAGGGCAAAATATATTTGTTGTTACAAAGATATTTAAATAAAACTCAAAATAATGTCCTAGGTGGCATCACCATCCCTGACTTCAAGCTCTATTATAGAGCTATAGTCCTGAAAACAGCTTGGTATTGGCACAAAAATAGACAGGTAGACCAATGGAATCTAATTGAAAACCCTGATATTAACCCATTCATGTATGAACATCTGATCTTTGAGAAAGAAGCTAAAAATATACAATGAAAAAAACAAAGCATCTTCAACAAATGGTGCTGGCATAACTGGATGCTGGCATGTAGAAGAATGCGGATCAATCCATGTCTATCGCCATGCATAAAACTTAAATCCAAATGGATCAAAGACCTCAACATAAATCCAGCCACACTGAACCTCTTAGAAGAGAAAGTAGGTGGTACCCTTGAACGAATTGGTACAGGAGACAGCTTCCTGAACATAACAGCAGTAGCACAGACACTGAGATCAACAATTAATAAATGGGACCTCCTGAAACTGAGAAGCTTCTGCAAGGCAAAAGACACAGTCAGCAAGACAAAAAGGCAGCCCACAGAATGGCAAAAAATATTCACTAACCCCACATCTGACAGAGGGTTGATCTCCAAAATTTACAAAGAACTCAAGAAGCAAGTCTCCAAAACACCAAAGGATCCAATTAAAAAGTGGGCTACAGAACTAAATAGAGAATTTTCAATAGAGGAGTCTAAAATGGCTGAGAGGCACTTGAGAAAGTGCTCAACATCCTTAGCCATCAGGGAAATGCAAATCAAAACAACTCTGAGATACCATCTCACTCCTGTCAGAATGGCTAAAATCAAAAACACCAATGACAATTTATGCTGGAGAGGATATGGTGAAAGGGGAACACTCCTCCACTGGTGGTGGGAGTGCCAACTTGTACAGCCACTTTGGAAATCAGTATGGAGATTCCTCAGGAAAATGGGAATAAACTTACCACAAGACCCAGCATCTCCACTGTTAGGCATATATCCAAAAGATGCCCATTCATACAACCAGAATGTCTGTTCCACTATGTTCATAGCAGCATTATTTGTAATAGCCAAAACTTGGAAGCAACCTAGATGCCCCTCAACTGAAGAGTGGATAGAGAAAATGTGGTACATCTACACAATGGAGTACTATTCAGCAGAAAAATACAATGGAATCCTGAAATTTGCAGGCAAATGGATAGCACTAGAAGAAACCATCCTGAGCCAGGTAACCCAGTCACAAAAAGAGAAACATGGCATGTACTGTCTCATATATGGATTTTAGACATGGATCTGGGGAGTGCCAGCCTACAATCCCATGGTCAGAGAGTCTGGGAAACAGAACCTTCATTCAGTGGCTGATGGAAGCAGAGGCAGACTCCCACGGCTAAGCACTGAGCTGAACCCAAGGAATCCAGTGACATAGAGGGAGGACTGATGAGCAAAGGGGTTAAGAATGGGCTGGTTTAACACCCAGAAACAGCTGACATGACAAGGGGTAGCTCTTGAATCCCAGACTGATGGCTAGGGATCCAGCATGGGACTGATCAAGACCCCCTGAATGTGGGTGTCAGTGAGGAGGCCTAGGCAATCTATGGGGCCTTGGGTAGTAGATCAGTATTTATCCCAGGTACACAAATGGACTTTGGACTCCCATCCAACAATGAGAGATGCACTCTCACCCTGAACTCTTGGGGGAGGGTCTAGGCCCTGCCTTGGATGAAATGACAGACTATGGACACCCCCCCCATGGAGGGCCTCACTCTCCCTGAGGAAATGAGGGGATATTGGGGGGG
This sequence comes from Mesocricetus auratus, assembly GCF_017639785.1. NCBI lineage: Eukaryota > Metazoa > Chordata > Mammalia > Rodentia > Cricetidae > Mesocricetus > Mesocricetus auratus. The sequence goes on along the minus strand of NW_024429184.1, from coordinate 44,891,565 downwards.
GACTGGTGGGAGGGCACGGGAGGAGGGGAGGGAAACAGAGAGGGACCTGGAATTGACATGTGAAGCAACCTTGTTTCAAATTTAAATTTAAAAAATATATATTAAACATCCATAAAAAGGCACATTACATTCAAGCTTGAAAATTAAAATAACTGTGCATATGGTGCAAAATTATTGATGTCCATATAAAATAAAGTGGCTCAAAAAACAAGAAAAAAATAATGTCCTAGGTTTTGGAAAAAGAAGGACCCAAGAGAAAACTGCACATTAGTTAGTTCATGGAAGTATTTATTAAGACTTGATACTTTTTAGAGCAGTTTTATGCCCCTCTTGCTCTAACCCTGATCTTTTACCATCCCCATGCTTATCCAGAATGTCACAGTTAAAAGTTATTCCTACATTCTGGGACCTCTTCACTTCAGGTTGAATTCTCTCACTTATTAACATATGTTTAAGTTTTCTTCAGGTTCATTTCATAGGCTGATACTTCATATCATTTTAGCATTCAAATTTCATTGTCTGCATCTATCACCATTTAGTCATTCACCTTCAAAAGACATCTTTGTTACTTTAAATTTTGACAATTGTGAATAAATTTGCTATAATATAGCAAGGTGTGAGCATATTTAAGCATCTTTGGGTAAATACCAAGGAATGCAGTTACTGGATCATATGCCAATAACAATCTCCACACAATTTAGACATCATTAGCACCTGCTGTAGTATGTTACAAAAACTCTAGAAGAAAGAGATGAGTAGTCACCTATACTGACGGCACCCTGTTTCATAATGTTGTAAGTGGAAAACCTTAGAATGTATACCCAGTGTTTCTTGCCTACGGAAACTAGGATGCCAGGTGAGGGTATGGGATCTCCTCTATGAATAATTAAGGGAAGACAGAAAAGAGGTACTTCTTGAGTTACTTTCATGCGATGGTTTTGGGTCATCGCTATTAGGTTGACTCTAAATATCCTCCTCACCTGACAAATTTAGGTGATGCCAGGTTTTGTTTTATACAAACAGTTCCATGTGAGGGACAGATGCATTCCATGGTAGCTTGGAGGCTTGGCACAGACTGTACAGAGGAGAGAAAATTTGTTTCAAATAGAGTAAAAGGCAAGAATTGGGAAATTGTTTTGCCAAACTTAAGATGGGAGTTCACTTAGAGATATACATTAAGACTATGCTTATATTGACTATTTTGAATGGATAGTATAGCATGATTGGACTTGGTGAAAGCAGAAAAAAAGTTACAAGTTGAGGCTCAATAGTCTGTGAAGACAGAAAAAAACTACAGTTTTGTTTTTCTATCTGATTTTGTTGAAAGAAAGGAATAGGGTCTTGGAGCAGAAATATTAAACTACACAAATTTAGGGATGTCCTATGTTATTTATTGAAAGAGAAATCACTTACGTGAACAGCCAAGAAAGCTGAGAACTAAAGGTCCGCAGGCTGCTCTCCAGGTCGAAACCGAAACCCAAAGAGCAAGCATCTCCTCCCCCTAGCTCTCTTTATTCCAGTATGTTCTACTTATCTATGAACACACCCACACTGGAGTGGTCAATGCTTATGGATACATAAAATCACTCCCTACAGGGTCTCTCTCAAATTCAAATTTTAGGAAAACTCTGAATATTTGGGCAGAGTGATCTAAACAAAATGTGTTTGTGTTTTTATTACAATATCAAATAATGGTCTTTTGTCACCCAAATAAAACGGATAAGTTAGAAGCCACTGAACTTAAAAGAGATCTAAAGGTTACACCTCTGGTTCCATCTAGTGAGGGTTGTCTAATAATTACATTTTTTCATACTTTGCCAAAGCGCTCTTGAGCACCGTGTAAGGTGTCTGCAGTCACACTCAGTGTCTTTCCATAGCAACACCAGCTCCCCATGGGTGATTTCTAGGACTTCTACTCTAGATCATCTTGTGCTGTGCTGGAAAAGGATCACATCAGCCATTTACGAAAACTAGCTTCCCACTGCAGAACATAAACACAAATGAAACCAACCAAAGCAATAAAAGAACACTTTATAATTCCAAATCATTAAACAGGAAAGTATTTCAATGGTTTTACTACCTATTCACAGTAAGCCATCACTCTGTGTTCAGAATCTACCCCTTTCTAGAAAGGACAATGAGTCAACAGAAACCTGAAAGGAATGTGACAAGAATAATCTTTGAAATAGTATCTAAAACACCATTTGTGTTTATAATGTCTTTATTTTTCAATCTACTTAACTTTTAAACAAGAACAAACATCCTTGACTTTGCTAACACTCCAAAAGGAGATAGAGGGACATAGTGAGTCAAAGAAATCAACTTAGCTTAAAATTAATTCTGCAATAACTTATGAATCATAGGTTCTAAAGTATGCGGATAGGAATTTATAATATTGAAATTTTTCCCTGTTTCTATAAATATGTTACATGAAAGATTTTAAGATGTTATTAATGAAGAATGCAAATGTGCAGGAATGAAAACTGTAACAAAACCAGTTAAAGAAGAAAAAATGAAAAACTTGGAGAGTTTCATTTTAAAATAACTAAATTTTTATTTCTGTACAATGCTGGTGACTAAATTTTGGCTTCCCCATATAAAAAGAGAAAGAGAAGAAATCATGTGGAAGAGCATGGCTTTGATCTCTATGTAGACCAGCTTTTGTTTAAGTGAGAACGGTGAGCAGAGAATAAATGGGATGAAAGACAGAAGTAATTCTGGAGCCAAATTATACAGGATGTGTATACTGAAGCAAAGTCAACTCTCCCTTCTTTAACCCTTCAGACTGTAGTTCTCTGTTTTCAAAAGGAAGCCTAGAAGAGCCTGGGGTCTGTGGGGTAAAATTTCCATTGTTATGGGAACTGGTCCTGTGTCAACATGTTTAGACTGAGAAGGTTTAGATGTGCTTTTTGTTTCTCTAACTTGACAAACTTAGTGATAGTTTTAACACATCTAGCTGTTGTATATAATATTTACTGTTTCAGTGAGCAAGTAGGAAACATATCTTTCTCTTCTAAGATTCCTGCCCTATGGATGTACTTCCCTTTATAAATTTGTGTCTGTTGACTATATTTTGCTATGTATACTACCCACTATATAATTATGGGTTCCCAATATTCCTTCAGTTATGCTTTTATATTAAAAGACTACACAATATTTTATTTGTATGCTATAATTGACTAAAACTACTATGTAATGTCAGACATTCAAATTATTTTTTCCTTCTTTGGAGGAAAAGACAGTCAGAATATAATCAATTATATAATCCTTTACTCCTATTTCATTTAAGCTTATTCTGCATTGCTTTTGAATACAGAGGCCAGAGGTAGCTTGTTTGCATTGACTTCCCACATTTAGTTAATTCTGAAATGACAGTTGAAAAAAACCTTTCTTTTCAATTTAAACAAGAAATTTCTCATTAGGTAACAACTAAACAAAGAAGGAGCTAAATTTGATCACTAGTGTGGTTTTGTCTGCTGTTCTGCCCCCCTCAAACAAATCTCTAATTTTAACTAATATCGTGACTCTATTCTATTTTCTCCCTTTGAGGGTGTCTATTTTAGGTGTTGTGACAGCTTGATTTGTTTAATACACATCAAAGTGTATAAAATATTAATTTTTAAAATGGGCATGGCCATAAATGGACCCTGACTAACATAGAGAGCTTCTTAGTGCAAAGGGAAAGGTCTATCAAATCCCTGATCATCTTAGTGCAAAGGGAAAGTGCTGCCAAATCCCTGCCTTCCTCCACCACAGACCTCCCTGGCAAAGGCAATGTGATAAAAAGAGGGCCAAGCCAGGATCCCACTCTTGAGTTTCCATTCTCATTCTTCTTCTTGCTCAGTGTAGAACATCATGTAAGGTGAACATTCTTTGTTAGGACACAGTAGCTATGCTGCAGGACAATGTCGGCCATCATATGGGACTACTTAAACACGAGCACTTCAATATGCACTTTGTGTCTAAAAGGTGGGATTCTATCTAAACACTCCACTGGTCAAGGTAGTTTCTTCACATATGAATCTTCTAGCTGCTCTAGAATCCTCTTGGGCATTATAGTCCCTTGTCCAGTCATGATAGCATTCCCAGATTTAGGATCCTTCTTTCAGAATGAACCTGTTTCTGAGAAGTGCTTATCTCTACTGTTTAAAAACTGTGAGCATATTTCCCATTAGGATCATTACCCTGAAGATACAAAAGGAGAGTAGAGCCCAAATATGGTGCACTTACTCAGAAGTATGAACTTGAAGGAAGAACACAGAAATTAGAATAAAGATATGTCCAGTTCATGCTGATCAGTGTGGTATTATCTCTAGATGACAACAAACAGTTGGCATAAGCCAGTGACTAGCCTACAATACTTTGCACAGATTCTTTTTTTAACTCTTACAATAAATTAGTGGGTTGCTACCTTCATACCTGTGTGACTCTTGGGAAAAATTAGAGATAGGAAATTAAGTAACTTACCAGTCACATATATGACAAAGGCTAGAGCTAGGATCCAGTCCCAAGCACATAATTTTGATCATTTTTGCATTCATGTTTGTTCCTAATTTGGGGAACATAATAAGGATTTTAATAAATGGATGAATGGACAATGAACAAAGTGAATGAATGAAATATTTCTTGAGAGTCAAAACCATGAAGGACAGCAAGCCTTGCATGAATTGAAATTGATTAGGTTAATCAGGATAAATCACTTGTAGAAACAGAAACACATTTTAAGTGCAATTTTTAGTTTTAAATTAGGATTTTAAAGATTATTGAAAAGTTGTGAGAGGAAAGGATTATGCATATTAATATAAAAAATATAAAGATATTGATGGAAATTAAACATACATTTTAATAGAAAGTGAAGAGGCAGAAGGAAAGGGTTTGGGTACCTATTGTTTGGGTAGGTTCTTTAAGTATGGTGCAAAAAGCAATAAGGAGTCAGTGGGCAGGGATAGCATTTTTAAAAACAATAATGAAAGGGTTGTTGAACTTTTTGTTATTACTATTACTATTATTATTATTGTTATTATTATTATTATTATCTTAGCTACAGCCTTTTGCACTGGTCAGGATGTAGAGAGGACCAAAATCAGGAAGTGGGAACAAGGAGATTTCATTAGCCAACAGTCTGGGGGAGTGATTGACCACAATGCAGAGCATGAGGAAACCACCAAGAGACTATTTCAGGAAAAGAAGGCGGCCTCCTCATTCAAAAGCTGTGTAGGATATGAAAAGAACGAAAGCATAACTAGCTTATTTTCCTGGCTTTTAAGATTCTCCCTTTTCATTTTATTTTACTTCTTTTTCTTACTAGAAAAGAATTAGATGTTAATTCTTATCAAATAAGTATGAGGCAAAGGACATTTTAAATGTGAATATTGTGGAATCTCGGATATTCACACAACGTAGGAAGAAATAACAGAAAGTTCAATGTCATGGTTTCTAAACATTAAAATGTCATTCAGTATATTGGAACACATAGGAGTAAAGGACTCTGTAATTTCGTCATGCCAAGATTACCAGTGGCGCATGCTTGTTTTCACAGAGCTCAGAGCTGGTGGTCAAGATAGACTTGGGAGTGACTTTAATATAAAGAGCTTGTAGGGGAGACCAAAAAAAAAAAACCTTAAAATTTTTCCTTGAACCCAAGGACTGGATGCCTAACAATATTGCAAATAAGAAATAATTTTTAAAAGTCAGAGTTCTGCCCTGAATTTTACGTTATGTACAAACACCACTAGATACTATGATTCCAGAAAATAAAGAGACTCAAATATGTAAAATGACACAGACTGACATTAATTAAAAAAATACGACTAGTGAACTGTTTGCTTAATAATGTTTCTTCTTTACATTAGGTGACATAACTGAGTCATGCATTTAAGATATTGATTTGAGATGATAAGGTACTCCAAGATTGTTTCTTAGCAACTCAGGTGTCTTTTATACCAAAGAAAAATTCAGTTATAATTTTAAGTGGAAGAATGACAAGATTCCCCCTTTAGGAAATGCAGTTCTCCTGTGGCCCTTTCTCAGCTAGCTGTGGTCTCGTATTTACCTTCCCCCTTCGCACAGTGAGAGCTCTGAAGTGGGAAGAACCAATTGAGACTAGAGTTCCATCACATAGCACATAGAAAACCTTCAGGATAATTGTCTCAATGTCTCTCTTGCGTTGAGATTCCAATCCTGTGGAAGCTATCAAATAACTCACCTCTTCCAGAAAACTTCCCCCAGCTGTGTCAATAAAATTCCTGCTCCTCTCTTACATAACTTCCTTATATAAAATTCCAAATTTGCCTACATGTCACAAAAAAGTAGTACCAAGCCACATACTATCCCTGCTGTGTGAGATAGTAGAGGTCCTACTTGCCATGTATTAGACTGTATAAATAATAAGAAACTAAAGAAAAATGTTCTTTTCTTCCCTCAAGTATAAGGGACAGAAGTATCTCTCTCCTTTGTCCTTGCCCCATTCTGTGATCACTATTCCCTTCTTGGCCTATTCATTTCACTCTTTGTCCTTCATGGCTGCACGTAAGGTCACATGCCAGGCTACTTCAACATTGATTTATATGGAAAATACTAGTCTACCAGCTGTCTGATTACCCAAGAAGCTAACAGGTGCTATGGAAAATGAGATCTTAGGTTTATAGGACATAGTTCCAAAAACAAGTTTAACTAGGGGCCAGTGTTTTTTTTACAGGTTGGATTTTTTATTATATTATTGAAATGTTTGTTCAGCTGAGAGTCAGGAGACACTTCAGCTCAGTGGACTGCTTTGGAACTAGCTTCGGCATGTAGGAATTCCAGAATGAAAGAAAAGGAAGTCATTAAGTTTTGTGGTGGCGCCAGTTATCTGTTACACCAAACACGACTAAAATGTTGTGTACGGTGCATAAGCACAAGGATTAGCCTGTGAGGAAGAATTAGCACTTCGGAGTGCTTCCTCTCTGATGTCACAGCAGAATGATTTTATCTTTAGAATATAAACACCAGAGGTATAACAAAAATGACATGAGCTCACGTCACATACGAAACAGTTCAACCAAGATTAGTAGCCATATTCAAATGGGAAGTTGTTTGTTAATGGCTTCTATTCAAATAAGTAAATCAGGGAAACAATATAATTTGAATCACTTAAAAGTTAAAATGCTTTACTCTTCACAACAGAAAACTATGACTTAGTCAACGTTGTTATGTTTGGAAAAGAACTTTCCCGCCCTGATTGGTTAAGATTTGATCCTAGGAAGAAAACCAGTTCCCACAAGGCTGTAGACGCAGGAAGAGAATCTATTTGTTGTGTTTAAGAGCATGTCATGCACGGCATACAACAGGCTCATAACAAATACTTGTTGAATAATGTGAAGGTAATAGTAGATGTGACCCCTGATCTGAAGGACTCGGCAAAATCATGATGGTGGTGGTGGTAAGTAGCTATAATTTATCCAATTTTACTGTATAGTAGAGACTGAACTGTAATTTATAGCACTTACACAACCTTCGCATTTCACTTCTCTTAGAGAACATAATTACTCAAAGCTTTTTACAGAGGAAAATGGAGTTAATGAATTCAAAATTAACTCTACCCAGAGTAGTGTGACTTCAAGGTCCTGATTTTTTTACTGCCCTCATAATGGGCATATTTTATATGAACATTGTGAACAAAGAATGAAGTTGAGGACAGTGGGTTGGGTTGAGAGGAGTATGCAATTTTTGCTTTTACAGACACAGTTAAAGGTAAAAATAAATAAGTAAGTAAGTAAGCAGGAGACAATGTGGCAACAGTTTGCCCGATAGTTTCTCTAGAAAATCAATGCTACCTATTCTGGAGGCAGAAGAAAGAGCCTGAACTACAGAGTTTGGAAGACACTTCACCAGTAAAGAAAACTTAGTCTGGACACTGAAACATGAACAGGATGTGAAGATGAAAGATGGATGCCAAGATGGAAAGTAGGGACCTGTACCGTGTCTAGGAAACACTGAGGCTGCTGGTCTAGGGGACAGTGCTCATCTAGGACAGTCTTAGCTGATACTGTCCCTTAAACAATAAGTGCTGATTTAAAACTATCACATGGCAACCACACATTCTTAAAATAGCATTTGACTGAAAATGATCCTTTTCCATTCCATCTTAAAGTTTCTTCTCATCATGAACATTTCGGTTATTTTCTTCCTAGTCTTCTGTGGATAAATTAGATAACTTTGGCTCATTTTTCTGTATAATTGGTATGGATTTATCAGTGTTAAGATTGATTCCATAATTGAATTGAAAACCGTTATATAGACCGACACACCTATGAAAACCTGATTTTGAAAAAGAAGCTAAAATTATACAATGGAAAAGAGAAAGCATCTTCAACAAATGGAGCTGGCATAACTGGATACTAGTGTGTAGAAGACCACAGAGAGAGTCACATCTATCTCCATGCACAAAGCTTAAGTCCAAATGGATCAAAGACCTCAACATAAATCCAGTCACACTGAATCTCTTAGAAGAGAAAGTAGGTGGTACCCTCCAACAAATTGATACAGGAGACTGCTTCCTGAACATAACACTAGTAGCACAGACACAGAGTTAGACAATTAATAAGTGGAACCTCATGAAACTGGGAAGTTTCTGTAAGGCAAAGGACACAGTCAACAAAACAAAGTAGCAGTCCACATCTGACAGAGGGCTGATTTCCAAAATATACAAACAACTCAAGAAGCTAGTCATCAAAACACCAACTAATCCAAATAAAAATTGGGGTACAGAACTAAATAGAGAGTTCTCAATTGAGGAATCTAAAATGACTGAAAGACGCTTAGGAAAGTACTCAACATCCTTAGCCATCAGGGAAATGCACATCAAAACCACTCTCAGATACCATCTTACTCCTGTCAAAATAGCTTAAATCAAAAACACCAATGGCAGTTTGTGCTGGAGTGGATGTGGACAAAGGGGAACACTCCTCCACTGCTGGAATGCAAACTTGTGAAGCCACTTTGGAGATCAGTATGGAGATTCCTCAGGAAAATGGGAATCAGTTTACCACAAAATCCAGCAATTCCACTCTTAGGCATATTCCCAAAAGATGCACATCCATAAAACAAGGACATCTATCTGTTCAACCATGTTCATAGCATTATTTGTAATAGCCAAACCCTGGAAGCAACCTAGATGTCCCTAAACTAAAGAATGGATGTAGAAAATGTGGCACATTTACACAATCAAGTACTACTCAGAGGAAATTAAAAAAATCTTGAAATTTGTAGGCAAATGGGTGGAACTAGAAGAAACCATCCTGAGTGAGGTCACCCAGTCACAAAAAGACAAGCGTGGTATATACTCACTCATATATAGATTTTAGACATAGAGCAAAGGATTGCCAGCCTACAATTCACACCACCAGAGAAGCCAGAAAACAAGTAGGACCCTAAGAGAGACATACATGGTTCCCTGGAGAAGGGGAAAGGGACAAGATCTCCTGAGCTAATTGGGAGCATGAGGAGGGAGAGGAAGTTAGGAGAATGAGAAGGAGATAAGAGGAGGGGAGGGAAGGGAGCAGGAAGATCCAGTCAGGGGAAGAATAGAGGAGAGCAAGAAAAGAAATACCATATCATAGGGAGCCATTATAGGTTTAAAGACAAATCTGGCACTATGGAAATGTTCAGAGATCTACAAGGATGATCCCAACTAACAATCTAAGCAATTATTTTACCTAGTACCTAGAAAACAAATTCAAATTTTGCCTAATATGTATTTTAGCTACCTGCCAACAGGATTTCTATATCCATTTTGAACATTAACCTTGGTTGTTGTTTACTCTCTGTGACTCTTCTCAATTCTACTTCATACACAACGTTTCCCTCTGCGAAACAAGATAACGATGCAACTAATTAGTCTGCCTTTTAAGATTCATTCTGGTTTTTATATTCTGATCTTTGGAGAACTGAAATTAGACCACAAATTACTTTAATGAAGAATGTTCAATTCTGCTAGGCTGTAGCAACTTTCTTTAATTTTCCGAGATCTAGCCATCATGTTGCAGAACTGATAGAGAAATCCAAAGCTTTTCCTAGAAAAGTGAATCCATTTATAACTTGTAACATTTGGGGAGTAATTTGCTTAAATAACCCACTTGTGCTTCTCAAATATTTGTGTGGATAGCAACCACTCTGCCTGGCAATTAAAAGATTCCCAGGATCCACCCTCTAATAATCTTCTTTTCATAGATATGGGTTAGGGGTCATGGTTCTGTCTATAAAAGAACTACTTGGGTGACTCTGATGAAGGCTCTCCTAAGATTACACTGGAAGAGATGCTGAAGCAGAGGGTAGACTTATGTCTCAGAATTTTTTTGAGAACATTTAGTAGGTTTCCATGCAGTGGATAATCCATGGGAAGTTTCCAACTCTCCCAGCACCCATGTGCTTACAGAAATGGAGAGATGAACAATGCTGAATACCAGGCTTTCACATTCAGGTGGAGGCGTAACTCACTTGAATCTGGGAACAAGGAATGAAAAACCTCTCCCAGTTTGCCAGCTGTTCGGTATGTTTGGGTTGTCCCACAGTCTTGCCTGATAACAGCATCTTGTCTGCCTTCAGAGGATTTCTCCCTCTGTTTTGAGAACCAGAAACTTTTGTTGACAAAAAATCAACTCTGAAGCCCAGAGTTCAGATGTTACCTCTGAAAATCTGCCTATTCAGATCACATCATACAGCATGTTTATCAAACACAAAACCTACTAGCAAGACTACGTAATTTTTTTTCTATTTTTTTATTTTATTTTCCAGTTTAAATTTAGATAAGAAACAAGGTTGCTTCACAAGTCAGTTCCAGGTCCCTCTCCCATTCCCTCCCCTCCTCCCGTGCCCTCCCCCCAACACCCCCCGTTATCCCCTCATTCCCCCAGGGAGGGTGAGGCCCTTCATGGGGGTGTCCATAGTCTGTCATTTCATATAGGGCAGGGCCTAGACCCTTCCCCAAGAGTTCAGGGTGAGAGTGCACCTCACATTGTTCTATGGGAGTCCAAAGTCCGTGTGTATACTTGGGATGGGTACTGATCTGCTGCCCAAGGCTCAATAGATTCCCTAGGCCTCCTCACTGACACCCACATTCAGGGGGTCTTGATCAGTCCCATGCTGGATTCCCAGGCTGATGCCTGGGATTCAAGAGTTAACCTTTGTCTGGTCAGCTGTTTCTGGGGGTTAAACCAGCCCAGTCTTAATCTCTTTGATCATCAGTCCTCCCTCTCTGTTACTGGCTTTCTTGAGTTCAGCTCAGTACTTAACCAAGGGAGTCTGCCTCTTCTTCGATCAGCCACTAAATGAAGTTTCTGTTTCCCAGACTCTCTGGCCATAGGATTGTAGGCTGGCACTCCCCAGATCTATGTCTAAAATCCATATATGAGAGAGTACATGCCATGTTTCTCTTTTTGTGACTGGGTTACCTCACTCACTAATCCCACATCTGATAGAGGGTTGATCTCCAAAATTTACAAAGAACTCAAGAAGCAAGTCTCCAAAACATCAAAGGACCCAATTAAAAAAGTGGGCTGCAGAACTAAATAGAGAGTTTTCAATAGAGGAGTCTAAAATGGCTGAGAGGCACTTGAGAAAGTGCTCAACATCCTTAGCCATCCGGGAAATGCAAATCAGAACAACTCTGAGATACCATCTCACTCCTGTCAGAATGGCTAAAATCAAAAACACCAATGACAATTTATGCTGGAGAGGATGTGATGAAAGGGGGACACTCCTCCATTGCTGGTGGGAGTGCCAACTGGTTCAGCCACTTTGGAAATCAGTATGGAGATTCCTTAGAAAAATGGGAATAAACCTACCACAAGACTCAGCAACTCCACTCTTAGGCATATATCCAAAAGATGCCCATTCATACAACAAAGATGTCTGTTCCACTATGTTCATAGCAGCTTTATTTGTAATAGCCAGAACTTGGAAGCAACCTAGATGTCCCTCAACCAAAGAGTGGATAGAGAAAATGTGGTACATCTACACAATGGAGTACTATTCAGCAGAAAAAAATAATGGAATCATGAGATTCGCAGGCAAATGGATGACACTAGAAGACTACGTAATTTAATCAAAGAAAAATCTTTTCATCGTAGGATCTTCTCTCAATATGTACTAGAAATGTCCCTCCTAAAGAAACTGAAGAAAACAGCCCTTAGATTTGGAACACTTTTCTGAATTCCAAGAGACTTATTCAAGGAGCAGTTACTTTTACAGGAAATCATAATAAGTAGAAATTAGATAAGGTCCATCATTTTTCTGGGAGCTTGACCTGGTCAGGCATTCTGATGCGGCTTCTGATTAGTGAAGTGTGGCTGAAGCCAGGTGTTAGCAGAAACTTTAGGCACGAGGCCTGAAGTTAGCACCTCTCTACTCAAAGACCTGAGTAGTTTGCATATACCGCCCTCCATGTCTAATGTTCCATCCTTTTTGTTTTCTTCAATCTTTTCAATATGTTTTGTTGCAGCTACCAAATACCACATTGAATGCATTGTACTTCACACCTATGTTTCACACCCACCACAGTATGTGTGGGTGGAGAGAAGAACACAGAGTGGCTGTATAGTTCTATGTAAAATGGTAGCATTTATTTTTCGTATCAAGGAACTTGTCTCTAAATCCGTTCTGAAACAAGTTCCCAGGTTGCTTTAAGAAAAACCATTTGCTTAAAATTCATCAATAATGCAAAAAGCTCAGGAGGTGGATATGGATTTGAGAGCAGGGTTTTCAATTTTTTATCAGAACTTGGAACAATTATCCAATTTATAAAAATAAATCTTTGAAAATGATTAAAAGTAAATGCGGCAATGTTCTATTAGGAGTTGTGATTCTGACAGGAACTTGTAGTACCTGGACTTGGAACAGTAACTTCTGCGATGTGGCTTCAGAATTCATTTGGTTCCCAGGAGAGGTAGGGATCAGATGTTTTCGACACATCAAAGAGAAGTAGATACAGTGGGTAAACACTTGCCTAGCATGTATGTGTAAGGCCCAAGACCACATCTATCACCACAGGCTATGTCCAAATTAGATCCATGAATTGAAAGGTGTCAGAGGCCAAGTAAAGTTCCTGATTTTGACAAGAAGACAGACAAAGGAGAGGAAAGGACATGAACAAGTTCATATCATAAATTGTGCTACCATTCCAAAATTTTCACTATGCTCCCTGTAAGATTACAGTCTTATCCACTGTGTCTTCCACAAACACTTTCTTTAGGGGAGGGTATACCTCCCCATTCTATTTTTATCAGGGCATGCCTAGTGGTATATTTTAGTTATTAGAATATGCCTCAGATATACAAGAGATTTCTGAGTAGAGATTTAAGAGCAATCATCTAGTTTTAACTTGCTTATAAAGTGGCATATACCAAGGAGGATCTGTATTCAGGCTGGATTCTGGAAGCAGACCTTGAAAATTTTCCATAGCTGATTTGGAACATGAATGTGAAGTATGTCTCTGTTGTTACAGCACTATGTTTTGGGAGATGCTTTCCACTTGGGAACAGCTCAACAAAGGCCGACTGAGATGAAGTGGTAAGCTGGGTGGCTAGGCTAGCTGTGGGAAACCTCAAACCAAGAAAACAGGTAGCAAAGCAAACATGTTAGTGATAGGTAGGTGGCTTCAGTGAGCATCTTACCTTCAGGCGGCTTGGTCTCGGCTCTTGGCCACTGAGTTCACACAGGTGCGTCTGTAGCTCAGAGCACGTTTTGCCCTCTGGCTGTCAGCTGCTGTGAGTGTGTCTTTGAATTTCACAAGCAGCCCCTTGTGGGAAAGTAGATATATAAAGATGAATGTGAATGCTTTAGTAGGTTTGCAGGTACCATGTTCGACAATTGCCCCTCTTGTAAAATGATGAGAGCTCCAGGCTTAGGAACAAGTGAGGCCTTGATATACATCAAACAACAATTGTAATGTAGAAGTAGTAAGGTTTTGTCAACCATTCCATATCTTTCACAATGATCCAACTACACCACTGTACCACTAATTACAGTCATAAACAATATAAATGAATAATGGACGTTCTGTTCAAAGGAAACTTTAAAAATAAAACAAGTGCCTACATGGGTTTAGCCTGTGAATGGTATGACATATGACTGTATGAATTGTATGTATTTGATGACTCCTGAATAGTAGAAAAGAAAATTGAAATGTGTCCACCTATTTCAGAATTTTGGTGTTGTTGAAAGTAAGGTATTTGTACACAACTCATCTAGAGAACTTTTAAGTGGCAGCCTAACTTATGTAACCATCTTACCAAGAGGGGGATTACCCCAAAGAACTATTTAGAAAGTTTAATGGCAAATGCTGCATCATCAAACCCAATTCCCACTCAGACATCTTGGATTCTGGGAAACTGCAGACTTAATTCATTGGACTCATGGGTGATGTTAGGTCTGCGCAAGTCAGGAAAGTGATTATGAGTCAATCAATCTATGAAACAAACACCACAGCAAGAAATCATTCACTGCATTTTGATTATTTTTTCATTTTAGGAAAATATTTTTTGTTATTGTTCTTAGGATATTCCTTATGTTTTGGTTTTTTAAGTAAGTGTTAAATGGGTTTAAAATTTTTTTTGTTTGTTTCTTTTTTTTTTTGAGACAGGGTTTCTCTGTAGCTTTGGAGCCTGTCCTGGCATTCACTGTGTAGACCAGGCTGGCCTCAAATTTACAGAGATCTGCCTGCCTCTTCCTCTGGGACCAAAGGTGTGCACCATTGCCCAGTTAATTTTTTTATTCCTTAAATGCACAAACATTTCAATGACAACTTTTTAATTGTATTGAATATGAGTTTTATGAATTCTTCATAAAGAATGCTAGTTAATCTTATATTTAAACTTAGAGTGAGATTGCAGATGACCTGAAAAGACTTCTGCCATTGTAAAGCAAACTGTAGGCTCCAGAACATTTATTTATTCTTAAGATCTTAATTGCACATTTACTTAGTGCCATCATTATGATCTGGTGTCCCTCAGATTCAGTAATGAGAAACAAGAGGCCCCTGATTCACTGCTGTGGGAAGCAGGCACAGTGGAATCCTCTGTACCATATCTAAAGGCAACCCTGGACAAATTAGAAAGAATGCCTAATTCAGGCCCAGAATTATCAAAGTATTGTGCACGACTAGGTTGCTTACTAGATTTTCTTATCTTCCAGTGACCAAAGATGTGCTTTTAATTATATGTATACAAAAAGTTACATCTTGTACTCATTCTAAGTTTCTGAGTAGAAAATAGGACATCACTTTCTAATTCATGTTACAAACAAAATATGTTTGTTTCAAAGAAATGTAGAGCCTCAGTGAGGAAAGGATTATTTGCTAACCTATTTTGGGTCGGAGGTTTCTTTTCTATTAAAACTTTTGCCAAGGTTTGTGGGGCCACTGGCAGTGGGACAAAGCTATCTCTAATCAATGAACAGACTTTTCGGAGCCCCTTTCCTATGGAGAGATACCTTGCTCAGCCTAGACTGGAAGGGGGGGGAGCTGGTCCTGCCTGAACGTGGTGATGGGACTGAATTCATTGACTCCCCATGGGAGTCCTTACCCTCTCTGAGGAGCAGATGTGAGGTGAGATGAGGGGAGGGAGGGGAACTGGGACTAGTAGAAAAACTTTTCCCAAAAGGATAGACATAAACCCTGAATTCTACTGCCTCTCCTGTGCTTTTAGTTCTTGGTGCTACAATTTTGCTAGTGTTACCTCAGAGTACAGTGAAAATAAAGACCTCATTTGCTGAGATATAATATTCTTAAATTCTGTGCTGGTCCTATGAGAATGTAATCACTTTATATTCATTTCAAGCCACTCCCAACCATATACTTGTGCTAGTATATTCCTATTATAGTGCAATAAAATCTAGGAATAGATAAAAGTCATATTCATTAAATAAAATCCCATTACTGTCTCAAGTCCTAACATTGAAATGTAAATGAGCTTTGTATTATACCAAACACTTAAAGAAGTTTTTATTTCCACATTAATTTAAATATCACTCTTAAGTGTTGCTTTGATTTCATAAATATGAGCACAAAAGCAAATATCTTTCTTGGTTCTGCAGCATAAGCATAATCAAAGCACATTATTGATTTGCTTTTTCACATTGGGATAATCGTTTATATTAGTACTGTATATTCACTGTAGAAAAATGGCAAATACAGTCTAAGAAGAAATAAAGACTATCCATGCATCTCTAAGTTGCATTTGCATTTGCATTTAGGTATAGACTCACAGATATAATAATACTATAGCTTTTTCTTATCTTTAATATAAATCGTGTCTATTTCTCCATCAAATAAGTGATAAATTTTTGCTGCATTGTATTTAGTGTTTACACATGCTGTATTTTATGTAAAAATCCACATTTATTGAATGTTCTGTTTATCCAGTTACTTCTACTATCATACAATGGGATTATTGGTATCCAACTTTATGGATTTATCTTCTTAGTTTAAAGTCCTACATGTAGAGTCCAGGACTAAATAACTTGCCCCAATTTCTGTGTACAGCTTTATTGCCATTTGTGCACTAGACGCCGTTTTCTTTCTGTCTAGTTGCAATGAAGGCTAAGGACTTGCCTGTATGTGATTCAGAGAATGGGAAGAGGGGGAGTAACAAAGAGCACTTCAGATAGAGCAAGACTGGAGGGACATCTGAAGTCACAAAGAAATGGGATAGCTAAGATTGCAGTGATGCTACGGTTGTGTGAATGAGAGATGGGCTCAACACTCTTGTTTCCCAGTGGGCCAAACTGTTTGCAGAGGGCAGGGGTCCAGCCTCTAGGCCACAAACTATGACCATGTGGGTATCTGAGGGTGGTGCCACTGCCAGGGTCAAGCTGATCTTAGTGGCCAGCACTGTTACTCAGTGTCATGGCATTGTCTGAGCTAAGGCTCTTGCTGAGGGCAATAGGGTCTGTGGCCCTACAGTAGCCAGAGTCTGAGTTGATGTCCGTAGTCCCTGTTGGCATCACCCAGGTTGTAGTTAGCCACCTGAGACCATGTTGACGTCTGAGGGACATGCTTCTGTTGAGGTCATACTGACCTAGGGAGCCTGTGCTGTCTTCTGGGGACATGAAGACTCCGGGTCAGGTTTGCTGCCAAGGGCCATGTCTGAGTCCGTGGCCCTGCAGTGGTTGGGGTCTAGAGTGATGTCCATGGCTCCTGTCACCACAAAGAGCTCTGCGAATACCCAGGATCTGGTCAGCCACCTGAGACCGTGTTGGTGTCTGAGGGTCATTTTGCTGCCAGGACCATACTGATCTAGGTGGCCTGTGCTGCCACTGGAGCCATGGAGACATCCGGGCCTGAGTTGCTACTGAGGCCCATGGTCCTGCTGCAGCTGGGGTTTGTGTTGATGTCTATGGCCAAAACCACCACAAGGAATCTTAGCAATCTTGTGCGTTGGAGTCTAAGGGCCATGCTGAACTGGCCCTGCTCTTTGTTGGACACTGTAGCAGGAGAGCTAGTCCCCCACACTTGAGAAAGATGGCCCAACGTCTCACCTCAGGCTTGCACCTCACCTGGTCAGCACACTAGAGCTGTACTTGGGAGAAAGAGTCCCAGTCCAGTGGAGCTGACCCTGGTAGTGTGAGTGTGAGTGTGAGCTAGACCGGAGGGCCTGAGAGCAGGAGGACTGGCCCCACTGCTTGCCGCAGGGTGCTTTGGACAGGCTGACAGAGGCAGTGCTGCAGAGTGAGGCTGGGTGGGGACAATGGGGGAAAGCTTCAGGGCTGGCAGCTGTCACCCAGGCCCAGGACTGAGGCTGGGAGTGGGTCCACCCCCAACATCCACTTCATCTGGGAACTGTCAGAGCTTGAGAAGGGGATGAACGTACAGATCCGAAACTGCAGGATCCCCATGACACAGGATAAAAGCGGTATGAACTGGGGGAGCCTCCATGGCAGCCCATTGTGAAGGGTGTGACAGAGGACAGAGACCTCAAACCAGACCAATGACTCATGACAATAAACACTTGGAAGTGAAGATGACTCACCAGGGCCACACCACAGCTCAGCTATGTGATTCTTCTCCTTTTTCTTTTTCTTTTCTTCTCTTGTTTTGTTTGTTTGGTTTGGTTTTAGCTTTTTCTTTTAAATTTTGTTTTGCTTTAGGAGGGATGTTGCAAAGATGGAGGGTGGATGAGGGGGGGAAAGAAGGGGAGATGGGTAGGATTGGGGATGCATGATTCTGAAATCCAAAAAGAACCAATAAAAGCTTTTTTTAAAAAAAGTTATGAATTTGAAAGGAACTGGGGGGAGGCCTGGTGTAGAAAGCACAGCTTAGGGTAAGCACTGGAGAAACCAGGACTGTCATCACAGGGGCCCACGTTCTTCACCTAAGGAAAGGAATGACACCTGGTCACCTGGAATGCCAGTGGAAGTGGTCAAACACCAAGTGATCCTTTGCTATCCTGTTAGGAGCCAGCCTCCACCTGAATCCCCCAGTATCCTGAGCATTGTTAAGGCCCTAATTCTGAGCTTTGTCTCTGTGAATAGAACCTATCCCTATGGAAGAGGCCCCATGTACTCTGCATCCTTTATCAATAGAATCCGTCCTTATGTTTATTACAAACCCTTCTTCTAGGCCCTAGCCCTGAGCTCTGTTTATCAGCTAATAGAATGCAATTTTATTGCAAAGGTCACAGGAACTTTGCAACAGAGTTTCTATGTAGCCTTGCCTAAAAGTTTCCAACGTTTTAGTGTGTTTAAGTGTGTAAAAAGAAGAACCATGAGGTCAGAGTCTGAAAGTTTTTTGTTCCAGTGCCTGCAAAGATGAGACTGACTCACCTCACATTTATCTTCTCCAGACAGTTGTAAGGTTTGTGGGGTTCCTGATTGTAGTGTCTTTCTCTGTTCTACCTGCCAGTTCCCAAATCCTGACAGAGAGACTTCCTCTTAGTTGCAAAAGCTCGTCTGGTAGCTTAAGCTTGTTTCTAACAAGCTCTTATAACTTCAATTAACCTGTTTGTATCAATTTATGTGCTGCCACTAGGCTGTCGCTTGTTACCTCATCTCCTACATGGAATGCTTCCTCCCAGTCGCCTCACTGCTCTGCCATTCTTCTTTCCAGCATCTTCCATGCCTGGAAGTTCTGCCAAGTTATTGGCTGTAGAGTGTAGTCTTCCTTGCCAGTCGTCTTGGGCCCTACCACGCAGTCTGAACCCCCAAATAACACATAGGACACTATATTAATTATGAAGCTCTTGGCTGTTTGCTTGGTTTGTTACTGGCTATCTCTGACTTAAGTATTTAACCCATAATTGTTAATCTAAGTATTTCCCTTACCGGAGAAAAGGGTCCGGACCTTTTACTCCTCTGGTGCCTACATGGTGACTCTCTGTGTCTCTCCCGGAATCCTCCTCGACTCCTAGTTCCACCTATCTTGCTTCCCTATTGGCCAACAATACTTTATTCAACAACCAGTAAGAGACAGATTTACAGAATGACATCTCCCATCATCTCCTCTTTTCTGTCTAAATAAAAATAAACAGTCCAGCTGTTTATTAAGCCAATCAGAGTGGCACTTCTCCACAGTGTATGAAAAGAATATTCCACAATAGCTGGTAGCATGGGAGTAGTGGGGGGGGGAGAAGGAAGGGGAGATATGATATGGTACAGCCCTCAAAGAACTCTTGAAAGAAAAGCAAACTCAGGCTATATGTGCTAGGTCTTGACAGAACTTATAGGCTTTCTGGATGAATATAGTCTTTTATCAACACAGAATGATATCTCTAGTATTCTGTTTATCTGCTTCATCTTATTAATATAATTGTGCCTTTCTTAGACTTAGTATTTCCCCCCAGAATCTTGAATTTAATATCTATTTTTATAGTTAAACTGTTTCCTTGTAACAGCCATGTATTTAGCCATTGTTCTTATTCTATCCTAACATTTTCTACTCCTTAATTGGAGAATCTATTTAACTTACCTCTCAGATGGCTGTCATAATTATTGGGGTCAAGACATTCATCTTGTTTCTTATTTTGTGTTTGTTCTGATTTTGAGGTCCCACTGTTTCTTTCCTACTTCTTTTCTAACTGCCATTTTTTTCTGTACTCCATTTTTTTCTCCTTGCTTGAATTTTATCCACAGTCCCTTATTTTCAGTTGTTACTGTTTATTATAATAAGTTCCCTTAACTCTCAGTGTCTGTTTTAAAAGAGTATTATAGCACACTCCTATACTATAAGTATTTGTCAAACCATGCTTCATTTTGAGAAATTATTGTTCAATTTTTTACTTTTACATGTTTTAAGCTTGGATATGGCATTGTTATCTTTTATGCTGTAAATAGCCTGTGTCTAAAGTATCACTGGCTGCACGTTGTTATAGTGCCTGTTGTTCCTTTCCAGGTTTTCATAACATTGTTTTGTCTCTCTGTGTACCTAATCTTTTAAATTCAATGCCATCTGCTGCATTTGAAAAATTACTAAGGCAATTTGAGGTCTAAAATAAAGTTATTTTTTTCCAAAATAAAATTTACATTTGTGTCTGTCAGAGAGCTAAGGCAAAAGCACTATTAGCTAACCTTAATCCAATCAAGTAATGAGGTGATTTTAGAAGGAGCCTTACTCCTGATAAGGCCTAGGTTTTTCTGTACATCCTAACTCTTCACCTACAGCCATTGGGAGCTTCAATATAAAGCCTGGGTCAGGGGGTGCCTCTCCTTAGACAACTCTGTGTGCCAACATTTATCATCTTAAACT
Source organism: Mesocricetus auratus (assembly GCF_017639785.1). NCBI lineage: Eukaryota > Metazoa > Chordata > Mammalia > Rodentia > Cricetidae > Mesocricetus > Mesocricetus auratus. The sequence continues at coordinate 44,870,852 of NW_024429184.1, read as the reverse complement.
TACATTGTTGCTGGGAGTTCAGTTTAATTGTTCAGTCTTTGAACCATTGCTGATGAACTAATGTTCCTAAAGGGGAAAAAATACGGCTTGCGATTCTGGATTTTTTTTCTCTAGGAACTTAGCCTTTGCAGTTCTCTGCTTACATATTTTAGAACAATAACTTAGAAAGGTTTCCTAGTAGTTTTTAGCTGTAAATTTAGTTCAAATAATCTAACTGACAAAGCAAAGTACATATTTTCATCATTTAAAATTGATTTATATGTCTCCCTAGGTTATATTTTAATAATTAATTTTATAAATGCCTAGACTTATAGAAGTATTAGCTTAATTTTTTTAGTTTTGAACTGTGATTAATTTGCAAAAGTCATACATAGTGTCCTGATTAGATTTTTGTTTTTGTTTTTTTTTTCTCAGTTTGACACAACTGGAGTCATCTGGGAAGAGGACTCTCAGCTGAGAAAATGCCGCCATTATACTGGCCTGTAGGCAAGGCAGTGGGGACATTTTCTGGATTAATGGGTTATGTGGGAGTGTCCAGCCACTGTGATGGTGCCACCCCTAGGTTGCATAAACAAGGAAGCTGAATATGAGCAAACCTGAGTGCAGCATTCCCAAGTCTGCTTCCATTCCTGCCTCCACATTCCTTCCCGCCTAAGTTCACTCAGAGATGAACTATTTTGTGGAAATTAAGATGAAATAAAGCTTTATATATCATAACAACAGGAAATAAACTAAGACACGGGTTCAACCAATTATTATACATTGACTATGCAATACAATTATCAATAACATAAAGAATTTTAAGAAAATGTCCTATTTAAAAAATGTTATCATTATTTTCAACATTGATTTTGTCATCCAGTGGAATACAGCCCTCTTGATTTCCATGGTAAACACACAGAAACTGAAGGCTGTGTTGCATACAAAACAGTGACACTACATTTATCTCAAGACATTTAGTAATTCCAAGTATAGTATAAATCTTTTTAGGATACAGAAAAATTAGAATATCCAGTAATTAATTAACTGGTGAAGACTTAAAGTAAGCATGCATTATGAATAATTCAAAGAAATGAAAAATGATTATATTCTTCAAAAACATGCTCCCACAAGAATTAAGATATGACAATTTGCATAGTATAGCATGAACCATTTTGAGGTACTTGAGAAATTAATGTATAATATATAGTTTTAAAAGAACATACTATAGAAAAGATAAATTGATTAAAATACCTAATAAAAGACAAAGGAAACAATGAAATAAAATTTAAGATTCACATACAAGTCCTTGAAGTAAGTTTCTGACAACTCCTTGGAGGCAGTCATGTATTAAGTAAGTTTCTGACAACTCCTTGGAGGCAGTCATGTATTAGACACTGAATTTCTTTAGTGTCAAAGAGCAAAGTAAAGTAAGTCAGTTTCAAAATTCACAATACCACAATTTGTTTTTCATCACCAACAAACCAACAGTTTAGGAGATGCACAGATAAAACAAAATACCTGGTATGGGTCCTTATTCAGAAGCCACTTGTACGTGAATATATATGTGAAAATAAGACTAATTTATTCTTGAGCAAGAACAATAAGACGCATGTGGTACAGAAAGCAAGTGCTAATGGACTCTGCAAACAAGCATGTGACTATTTTGAGTTATTGATTAAGTAGATGATCTATGCCAGGCAGCAGGTGAAGCTAAATATTTCTGGTCTGGTGAGAAATACACAAGCAATCTTACAATAGTGTGACATCATAACAGAATTGCATAGATGGTAAGGAGGAGGAAATGTGATCGGAAAGGAGTAGGAGATAAGACTGCAGTGAATGATCAAGACAAAATGATGTCCCACTTAGATGTCACCAAATAGCTAATGGGACCTGCTGGATGACTGACAGGAAGATAGTGATAAAACTACTTGGAGTTTAGAAAAATCACTGTAGGAAGTTGAATTATAAATTGTTGACCCCAAAAGTAGATAAAGCATTAAAGAGGGTATTGTAAAAGCCTAGGAAGCAAATGATGAGTATCTGGATTAAAGCACTTAAAGAAAAGAAGACTAAATTTAGAAAAGACTTAGTGATTAGATATCAAACACGATGGAGACAAAAGCTATGGAATACAATCAGGAAGGGTGTCTCTGGCCACACTGGAGGTTATGAGAACCTGTTTCCTCAGCATTTGAATGTGTTTTGTTTACTGTGAATAGGGTGTGTTAAGACAGGGCTGCCCAGTAGGCATTGAGATATAAAGTCTAGAGAAGCAACATGGTGATATGTTAATGAAAAAAATAAAAGGAGGACATGACCACTCCTAAGGAGTTGAAGTTTTTATTATAGATGTAAGGGAGAACACAGGCAGAGACATCTGGAAGAGTTCAGAGTGAACATGACTGATGCACTGAGCCAGGCCATGGGGGAGAGAGGAGGGGTGAGGGGAGACCTAGGAGCCAAGAGCAGCCTTCAATAGGTAAAGAGACCTAAAAGGACTGGCATGGCCAAAAAGCCTGGGTTATGTGTGGAAGTGCAACCAGGAGAAGAGCAGCCCAGCCCAGGCCCTGGACTGGAGACTTTAGGGTAGTGAGTAAGTTATGCCAGCCAGGATAACTCTAAAAGGTACTGAGGGATGCTGGGAGAACTTGGTGGTCGGGTTCCGCTTTGATATGTTAATAGGCACCTCAGTTAGCCACTTGTCCAAGGTGGTTTTTATATCTAACAATCTGGAACAAAGAAATCGGAACTATCACCATGGAGTTTCACTAGTGACTAGATGAACTTGGATTGGAAGAGAGTGTAGAAAGCTAAAGATAGATTATGGATAGTCAATATAAAACACTTCAGAAGGCTAGTTGAAGAGACATTGAAAAAGAAAGGTGGTGGTCAGAGTGAAATAAATTTCTGGTTTTTTTCTTTTTTAAATCCATGAAAATTAGGTGTTTTCTATTGAAAAATGTTCCACAGAGTTGAATTTTTTGATTATTTGCTGAAGGTTCCAAAAACTACAGAGAGTTAAAATAAGAGTGGTATATTTGACTTGTTTTGTTTCTTCAAAAAACTATCTGGTGACCACATATATATCTGGAGCCAATTACAAAATAATTGTAGCCCTTTTTGTAGTATGGATAATATGTCATATTGTGGTGCATTTGTGAAGACATATATAATCAGCAGAAAATGTCAGCATAGAATGCTAAGTAGGGTGCATAAAATAAACCACAGCATGATGTGTGAATGCAAATGAAATCACTTCTACTCCCTGCCAAGTGCTCAGAGGCTACATTATGTGAGTGGACTAATCATGAGTATGAACAGCAATGATGCTAAAGAAACATCCAATCCATAGAGTTGAACCAGAGAGAAGAGGCAGCTTCATGAGACTCAGGAAGTAAACAAGCTACCCTGTCTAGGAAAGCTGAAATAAGATTCCAAGACCGCTACCTCCCTAAGGTAATACAGCAGTAATTAAGTGTTAGGAAGTCTTTCCAATCAGCCCAGTTTCCTGGAGAAGACTCTTCTGCATGTTGATCTGCCTGTACATTCTGCAGAAACTTAGGAATTGGAGAGCCTAATATTTCATGAGTGGTGACCCATGGTGGGTAATATTTTTCATTATGCACCCACACTTGAGTCACCCATGCCCGTGGAGATAACTACAATCATGTAAATAAGCCCAATATACTCATTGGTTCTTCAGATACTAGGTTGTAACATTTATTTCTATTGCCATTGGTTCTGTGTCTGGGATGCACATTTCTTCCAGGAAAAGTCTCACACAACATTATTGTGGTTGAATTCACACACATGTACACAAGTCTTATTTCTTTTTCTAATTACTGAAAAGCAATATCAAAACCTCAGTTCATTAAATCAACAGCCAACATCAATCTAAATGGAGAGAAACTCAATGTGACTCCTCTAAAATCAGGAACAAGACAAGGCTATCCACTCTCTCCATATCTGTTCAATATTGTACTTGAAGTTCTAGCTATAGCAATAAGACAGCAAAAGGAGATCAAGGGGATACAAATTGGAAAGCTTTCACTATTTGCAGATGATATGATAGTTTACATAAGTGACCCAAAAAAAACTCTACACAGGAACTCCTACAGCTGATAAACACCGTCAGCAAAGTGGCAGGATAAAAGATTAATTAAAAAAAAAACCAGTAGCCCTATGATATACAGACGATAACAGGACTGAGAAAGAAATCAGAGAAACATCACCCTTTAAATAGCCACAAACAAAATAAAATATCTTGGGGGTAACACTAACCAAACAAGTGAATGACTTGTATAGCAAGAACGTTGAGTCCTTAAAGAAAGAAATTAAAGAAGATACTAGGAAATGGAAAGATCTCCCATGCTCTTGGATAGGTAGGATCAACATAGTGAAAATGACAATCTACAGATTCAATACAATCCCCATCAAAATACCGGCACAATTCTTCACAGACCTTGAAAGAACAATAACCAACTTTATATGGAAAAACAAGACCCAGGATAGCCAAAACAACCCTGTACAATAAAGGAACTTCCAGAAGCATCACAATCCCTGACTTCAAGCTCTATTATAGAGCTATAGTCCTGAAAACAGGTTTGTATTGACACAAAAATAGACAGGCAGACCAATGGAATTGAATTGAAAACCCTGATATTAACTCACACACCTATGAATACTTGATTTCACTAAAACTATACAAAGTATAAAGAAAGCATCTTCAACAAATGGTGCTGGAGTAACTGGATGTAGAAGACTGAAGATAGATCCATATCTATCACTATGTACAAAACTTAAGTCCACACAGATCAAAAACCTCAATATAAATCCAACCTCACTGAACCTCTTAGAAAAGAAAATGGTAAGCACCCTTGAATGAATTGGTACAGGAGACTGCTTCCTGAATGTAACACAGTAGCACAGACACTAAGATTGACAATTAATAAATGGGACCTCCTGAAACTGAGAAGCTTCTGTAAGGCAAAGGACACAGTCAACAAGACAAAAAGGCAGCCCACAGAATGGGAAAAGATATTAACCAACTCCACATCTGACAGAGGTCTGATCTCTAAAATTTACAAAGGACCCAAGAAGCTAGTCTCCAAAATACCAAATAATCCAATTAAAAAGTGGGATCCAGAACTAAATAGAGAATTTTCAATAGAGGAGTCTAAAATGGCCGATAGACACTTAAGAAAGGGAAATGCAAATCAAAACAACTCTGAGATGCCATCTTGCTCCTGTCAGAATGGCTAAAATTAAAAAACCAATGACAGTTTGTGCTGGAGAGGATGTGGAGAAAGGGGAACACTCCTCCACTGCTGGTGGGAGTGCCAACTCGGTACAGCCATTTTGGAAATCAGTATGGAGATTCCTCAGGAAAATGGAAATCAGTCTACCACAAGACCCAGCAATTCCACTCTTAGGCATATACCCAAAAGATGCCCATTCATACAACAAGGACATCTGTGCAACTATGTTCATAACAGCATTATTTGTAATATCCAGAACCTGGAAACAACCTAGATGCCCCTCAACTGAAGAGTGGATAGAGGAAATGTGGTACATTTACACAATGGAGTACCACTCAGAGGAAAAAAAAAACAATGGAATCTTGAAATTCACAGGCAGATGGATGGCACTAGAAGAAACTATTCTGAGCAAGGTAACTCAGTCACAGAAAGATTAACATGTTATGTACTTACTCATATATGGATTTTAGACATGGAGCAAGAGATTGCCACCCTACAATCCATGCCGCCAGGGATACTGGGAAACAGTGAGGGCCCTAAGAGAAAAATGCATGGTACCCCAGAGAAGGTGAAGGGGACAGGATCTCCTGAGCAGATTGGAAGCATGGGTGGAGGGGAGAGACAGATGAGAAGGAGAGGGGGAGAAGAGGAGAGGAGAAGACGGGGAGTAGGAAGTTTGAGTCTGGGAAAGAATAGAGGAAAGCAGGATGAGAGATATCATAATAGAGGGAGCCATTATAGGTTTGAGGAGAGATATGGTACTAGGGAGATTTCCAGAGATCTACAAGGATGACACCAACTGGCAAACTAAGCAATAGTGGAGAGGCTACCTTAAATGCCCTTCCCCTATAATGAGATTGATAACTACTTATATGCCATCCTAGATCCTTCATCCAGTGGTTGATGGAAGCAGAGGCAGGCATCCACAGCTACACACTGAACTGAACTCCTGGAACCCAATTGCAGAGAGGTAGGAATGATGGGAAAGGGGTGGAGACCAGGCTGGTGAAGCCCACAGAAGCAGCTGACCTAAACAACAAGGAGCTCATGAACCTCATACAGATGGCTGAGAGTCAGCATGGGACTGATCCAGACCCCTGCAATGCGGATGTCAGTGAGTTGGCATCGGCAATCTATGGGCCCTGTGGTAGTGGGGTCAGTATTTATACCTGGTGTACGAATGGACTTTGGGATCCCATTACACATGGAGGGATGTGCTCTCTGCCTAGACACATGGGGGAGGGACTGGGTCCTGCCCTGGATAATATGACAGACTTTGTGGATCCCCAATGGAGTGCCTCATCCTCCCTGGGGAGTAGAGGGAAGATGTGATGGGAGACTGGTAGGGGTGGGGGAGGAGAGGAGGGAGATGGAGCTGGAATTGACATATGAAGCATATGAAGCATGCTTCTTTGTAATTTAAATTAAAAATATTAAAAAAATAATTTCACAGAAGTGAAACGGAATCCTTATCCAGTTAAGCACTGATACTAGACACACCCTCCCCCTGAATTCCTTGTAGTGTGAGATAAAAACGTTTTTGCCATAAAAAACTCAATTCAATTAAGTCACTCATTTCCCTGTTTATAACAAATAATTAGTAAGCATCAATGCCATACTTTAAATATACATTTTAAGGTAGTTCAATGTTTAGTTTTTCATTTATGGACATAAGATATAACTGAAAAATAACATTTTCACAGAAAAATGATAGAAAAATAAACGTATAATTTACATAGTTTACAACATTTTCCACCAATAGACCCAGGACTCTGAAGCACCCTGTAAGTATTTACTGGTTTACATACCAATGAATATATTTTCTCTGGAATACCAGAGGAACAACTACTATCTTATGAATCCTTTGAAATTTTTCTTTTTTTTCCTTTTTTTTTATTTATTTTAATTTTAAATAGCTTGTTTTACATGTCAATCCCAGTTCCCTCTCCCTCCCCTCTTCCCGCACTCCCCTTCCACCCTCCCTCCCACCCTATTGCCAAATCCTTCCACATAGGGGATATCTAGAGTCTATCATTTTACTCTTGGTAGGGTCAAGGCACTCCCCTAAGAGTCCAGGCTGAGAGAGCATCTCTCTTTGTGCTATAGGCACATGAAGACAGATTGTATACCAGGGATAGACACTGATCCACAGCTCAGAGCCCCATAGGTTGTCCAGGCCTTCTCACTGACACTCACATTTGGGGGGTCCAGATCAGTCCCATTCTGGCCTCCCCACTGTCAGTCTGGGGTCCAAGAGCACTCCCCTGTTCAGATCAGCTGTCTCTGCATAGGGATAATATTTGGGGCAATGAGCCTGAAACTCTGCACTGCTGACAAGGTAAAAATATGAGTTGATTGGAGTCAATGAATGTATGTAGTACCCTGAGGTATGGTCATTGCAGAAATAGAAACATATTGAGCATCTGGCAGACATTATAAACAAGAGAAAACAACATATAAACTCAGGAAAAAGTGAAAAAAGAGTGAGAAGAAAAACATCTGGCTGAAGTAAGGGGTGTAAAATAGGCTGTAATGATTGATTCAATTAGGTAAAAAACAGGGTGAATAACACATTTTTAATTTTTTTACTCTGTACCCTATCCTCAAATATTGATAGGACATCCACAGATGGAGAAGCCTACCTGCCAAAAATCCTAAATTAGAAGTTCACAACTAGAGCATTATAAAAAGTAATGGACAGTTGTATCTTCAGTAAAAAAAGTAAGGGACAATATTTATCAAATGCTAACAATGTGACTGGAATTACTTTAAATATGATGAGTCAGTTTTACTTCACAAATGGGAAGAATTAGGCCCTAAGAAGAAGAGTAAGACTCTGGCAGGTGACGAATGGATGGGCTAGAGCATGAGCAATCTTTCCTCTGATCCCAGATGATCCATGCCCTGTGTTTCATTCCACCTTCTATCTGGTACAGTTGAGAATCTCTCCCAAATCACCTTTAGATAAACATGAAGGCTGAGTTTGATCACCTCTACATACCATCTTATATAAAGGTATCAACAGAGTTTCTTTTTTCCCAGAGGAGTATTTTCTGACCTTTTCTGACCATTGAGTGCTCTCATCATGACTGTGTTGGAAGGCCCTGGCTGTTTTCTTACCTGCCAAAGCTGAAGCAGAATATTGGTGACTGTGTTACTGGGCATTATAGATGTAAAGCATTCTTCTTAAATCTAACTAATGAGCATGTTATTTTGACAATTATGTATTTCTGATGTATTTGAAAAAGAAAAGAACAGTGTGTTTATACATTGCTTACTTTTTAAACATATGTGCATGGAATATAGTATGGATATGGAAAAATAGTTGAAACATAGTTCTTCAGGGTGACATTGTTTTATTTGTAAAAATAATGCTTCTATTTTTACTTCCCCATGAAGGATTTTTGCTTTTTGTTTAAAAAGGGGGGAATCCTTATTTCTGTAACAAAAGAAGAGTAGAACAAGACATTGGTACCATCAAGGATCCCAGAAAGACAATGTGGACCAAATGCAGGGAGTAATTTGTCTTTGCTGTTTGTACATGATCTGAGCGTGTCCTCCTAATGCTCATGAGTGGGGAGCTTCACAGCTTGCTCCCAGTAGGGTAGAGTGAGAATTAGCATATTGGTCTCTCTTGTCCTGCTTTCCTTTCATCCATGTAATTTCTTCATCACACACCAAGATACTGTTCACCAAGAAGGAACACAACTCAAGCACTCTTTCCAGAGACTTCTGCTGTTTGGGACTTTTGGTTTTCAAAATGATGAACTAATTAAATCTCTTCCTATATTACTGCTCAGTCACAGTATTCAATGTAATAGCTAAAATGGATTTAGACACCCTTTTTTTTTCATTTTTTATTTTAATTTTAAATAGCTTGTTTTACATGTCAATCCCAGTTCCCTCTCCCTCCCCTCTTCCCGCACTCCCCTTCCCCCCCTCCCTCCCACCCTATTGCCAAATCCTTCCACATAGGGGTTATCTAGAGTCTGTCATTTTACTTTTGGTAGGGTCAAGGCACTCCCCTAAGAGTCCAGGCTGAGAGAGCATCCCTCTTTGTGCTATAGGCACATGAAGACAGTTTGTATACCAGGGATAGACACTGATCCACAGCTCAGGGCCCCATAGGTTGCCCAGGCCTTCTCGCTGACACTCACATTTGGGGGTCCAGATCAGTCCCATGCTGGCCTCCCCACTGTTGGTCTGGGGTCCAAGAGCACTCCCCTGTTCAGATCAGCTGTCTCTGCTGGTTTTGCCAGCCCATTCTTTGCCAATTTGCTCATCACTCCTCTCTGTCACTGGGTTCCTTGGGTTCAGTTCAGTGATTAGTTGTGTGTTTGCCTCTGCTTCCATCAGTCACAGGATGAAGGCTCCCGGATGGTTATAGACATCAAGTTCATTATCAGGAATGGGCATTTGAGGTGGTCCCTCCACTATTGCTTAGCTTGCCAATTGATGTTATACCTTTAGCTCACTTGAGGTCTGTTGGTTTTACGGACGCTGTAACGATACGCGACACACAATGGGGAAAGTAACGCTAAGTATTTTATGTAGAAAATTACTCACAAGATACCAAACCCCGAGAAGCCCAGCAGATCTCAGCTAGCGACTGGACCGGAAGCCGAACTCCAGGAAAAGAGAGCGAGACTTCCTGTGCTCTGTCTTTTATGCCTTCCCCCCGTAACGCCCCTAGCCATGCCCAAAAGTGGGCTTGGCTAGTGACGTAGTTCCGCCTACGTATGTATACGTCTTTACGTCCATCCGTATACGTCTTTAGTCCTGCCTAAAGTGGGTGTGGTTAGCGGTGTGGTAAACCGCCCTTTTATTACCTCATCTGTATGCGCCTCTAGTAAGTCACATGTTTAATGGCGGCATAGACTTAGTAAGTCACATGTTTAATGGCGGCATCAGACTTCCTCCTACAGAGGTCACTCTGGTGCCTGATCTGTCTTTGATCCTAGAGACCCGTTTTACTGAAACCTACTGAACCTCTGTTTCACTTTACTCTTTATATTCATTAAGTCATTGATGCAAACTGTTAGTTGAGGACATAGTATGTTACATGCATCGAGGTAGTTTCTGGGTTCTAGCCAAAATTTGGTATCCACTCTGATACTAAGGAGAGCTGACGGTGTTTAAGTTGGTGAGAAGATATTAATAAATTGAAAGATACATTCCAAAATTAATGTAGAACTATTCCATCTGAGGCAGCAAGAAATGCTAGGAACAGTTGTAAATTACCTCAACATTTTGTGGGTGTCAGGCTCTAAGTACAGAGGGAGATGATTTACTGAGCATGTTTCTAGGTTTTGAATAACAGAAATGAAATGTTGAGGTGTTGCCTATATGCGAATAAGCTTTGATTTTGAAAACCATCTCCAGGAAATAAGAGTGATTTCTATTTTGGTTAGAAAACTGAAACCTCAATATTTTGTCTTCTTAAACTCCTGCAGTGTCTGTCACAAATCTTGTTACTTTTGGAGCATTATTTGTCACAAATCTGTGATGCCTTTTCATGCTCACCAACCAAGACAATGTTGCTGTGCTAAATCAAATCCTGTGTGTTAAAGTATATGTAGAGTGGTCACAGATGAAAATACTACAGATTATGGATTTTAAATTATCAAAGGACTTCAAACAACTATTTTATTCTCTTTCTTAGAAAAAATATCAGTTTATCTTTCCCTAAACTGAAATATTTCCTTATATCCTTAGTGTACATTCAATGAAGTATAACAATATGGGATTTTAGAAGTTCAAAAGCAAGGAGTTTGAGGTAGCTAATAGTAAAGTCATAATTTTCAATGAGGAGGCGAATGAGACGATCACAAAGTAAGTTAGTAATTGATCTGGTATTATAATCTAGGTTTTGATTCCAAGCCCTGTGCCTCTCTATAATGTACCAAATCAATATTTAGAACTATATTAATATTTTCTGTTAGATATATGGCTAGTTCACTAAAGGATTTTCTCCAATCTGTTAAATTTTGGCAAGATTTGCCGATGGTCTATCTTGTTAAGTATAGCTGTTGGTTTCCACCTTATGTTTTTACTCTGTATTTGATATGCGAAGAAATACCCAACTCATTAAGAGAAAAAACAAGCTGGCTGAGACAGCACTAAAGCACATACAGGCAACGCTAGGCAGCTTCAGCTAGGTGAAGCATATTTAGACCAGAAGATGGCATAAGAGTTGTAGTAATGGAAGATTATTCACAACGGCTGTGCACTACCTTAAAGGATTGTATTATAAACCAGGATCTGTGTTCTTAGACATAATTCTCTGTTAATCTAAGAAAATAAGCATGTATTCGAGAATATAAGTAAGAATCTTTCCTTCATTTAAAATCACACAATAATTGCAAAAAAATAAAATCCTCATACAAAATAAAATGTAAAACTATCCTAATCTTACTGTTTCTGCACAACTTAGCAAGTGTCGTGGTGTGTATAATGCCATATTTTATCTAAGAAGATGAATTATGAACTACTGTACCAACTGCCACTCTCCTTTAGCAATGTATAATGGGCATTTTGAATTAAAATGGTTTCATATACACATTGAGTGGCAGAGAAGTACTCTGTTGAAATACATGGCATACTTTACTTCATTACTCCCTTCCTAATAGATTAATAAACTGTGTCCAATGTTTTACTTGAATAGAGTTTTTAAGAAAACATATATATGGGATTTATTCTAGAAACAGAAAGTTTTTAAAATTGGAGTTTTGAAATCCTTTTTATTTATTATCAAATGTCCCTCTATGAAGACTTTACTTAGTTTCTTTCATTAGTATACAAACGCCCCACTTTCTCAACCTCTGCATCAGCCTTACATTTTAACTTTACAATGGATATTAGTCCACTTTTCAATTAGTGTAATAAAACGCCTTCATAAACTAACTCTATAAGTCAAAGTGGATCCACCATCTCATAATTCTGGAGATTCGAATGCAGTGACAAAGCAACATCTAGACTCTGAAGAGGGGCTCTAGGCCAATGACTAGAGCACAAATGAGAAGAGACTGACCACCACCAGACAAGAAGCAGGAGAGTCAGGCATCAGCTTCATTCTCCCAATCAGCAACCTGTTCTGAACTCTGAGGGCAGCACTTTTAGTGAGCTGAGGACCACCCAGTAGGCAGTACCCCTTAAAAGGCTGTACCACCTCTTGTATGAACACATGCAGCCTCATATGAATCCTTGGTGGATACACTGCTAAATCATGTCTAGACTGCCATGCCTTGATAACAATTTCTAAAATATAATTTGCTAAGAAGTTTTTTACAAAATTCTCATCTTTATGGGTAGACACAAAGTTGGAAAAGAGTATTCTTATTAAAGGTCATTGGAAGCTTTCTTTATACTAGTTATGGGGATTTTGTTGAATAAAACAACAAATCCTGCGTGCTAAATTCATCAATAATAATAGCTCCATCATCTAGCACTTTCTAAGTGCTTATCCTAAACCAGATTTGATCCTTCAACTTTCTACTTAAACCTTTCATATTCATTTTAAAGCTATTGTGCAAATGATGGACTTTCTTATTACATTTTCATACATGTATGTCATGAAATTTTGCTCCTAGTCACAAGACTGGAACATTTTTCTAAAATTTCTCACATAACTTTGCCTACATATACTTACTGATTTCTTGATCTCTCTGAAAATGTACCTCTGCAGAAAGAAATTTTCTGTGCATTATAGTAACCTGTCTTGTGTCAAGTCCAAGCATTTCAACATTTAATCCCAACCTTGTGTCACTATCTTGGGAAGTCTACAAGATGTGGGGCCTAGCTGGAGGACAGGTCTAACTAGAAGGCAGGTCTTACTAGAAGGCAGGTCTTATGGGCTTTAGCCCAGCTCCTGTACCAGAGGAATCTCTCTTGTCCACTGAGAAATGAGCAAGTCACTGTGTATTCCTGAAGCCATGGGTCACCTGCTACCCTGCCTTCCTGCCATAATGGACTAGTTACCACATTGAGACAACATTGTGACAAAAGTGACTCAAGAGCAGATGAAAAGTTCAGGGGCCTGTTAGGAGTTTTGTACAATAAAACAGTAAAACATGCCTCCAATTGTAGTGCTCGGGCTACAACACTTCTCAAGGATTCAGGCGAGGGCCTAAGGATTGAAATGAAGACAAAAGACAGCGGGTCATTCTTGCGAGGAGAATGCCATTTATTGCAACAAGAGGTTACCAGGCATGGTGAAAAACTACCAAGGTCAGAAGTACACGTTCCCAGGGCCCTCCAGCAATAAGGATGGGCAGATAACAGAAACTTGCCTTCAGGCAATAAGGATGGGGGGGTGGGGGTAGGGGGAAACAGGAACGTGCATTCAGGCTTTACTGGAAGGAGAGGAATAAGAAATATTTGCTAGAAGCTCCTAGTCACAAGCTGGTCAGGAGATCCCTATGGGGGAAGGGTCCAACATCCAGTGAATAAAGCAGAGTTGAAAGTTGGAGACAAATGCTAACTACTTTTGCCTCACATCTCTGATAATTCTTGTTTGACTTAAGTATGCAAACAAATACTGAGTGCTAACAAGAAGGCAGGAGCTTTGTTAAACCTACATGTGCATTGTATGATTTAATTTCATAAGTTGTGTCTTATTTGGTAAATGATATTTTTGTAAAAACTTCTAACAGGTATATAAGTAAGGATATAAACTTCTACATAAAATACGTTTTAAATGATAGAAGACTATGTCTATATTGTTGAATGGGCCCCAAGTGAGAAATTTGTGGAAATTGCCTGACTCTCTCTCCAGATTCAAGTTGCTTCAGTGATCTACCATTACCCACAAGCCTATGTTTTGAACTACAAAGTAATCTTAGTGGCATAAAAAAATAATGGCATATCTAAGTAATCCTTATATAAATAAAAACAAGTTGTATTCAACTTCAGAGATATGAATTTATAACTTGAACACATTGTGATATTTATAATTAGTTTGAGCAAAGAAAATTCATCCCTGAAGCTTTTTAAGAAATTAACTAATTAATCTTCACCATATCCTTTAGAGAGAGATAACTGTAGCCTTTCTGCCAAGAGCTTCTGTCAAGGGATTCTGAATGCTTTATGAATATTATATATGGTGATAAGCAGGCTCCAGGCATTTCAGATACACACTAGCTGACATTGGGGATATTAGAATTCATTCATGCATTGTGCAAATGTTTACTTAGTGTCATTACTGGAAATCTATAATCATGGAGCTGATGCCTCAGGAGAAGAGACTGCCTCTGCCTGACTGATAGTAGTGGAGTGTATAAGCGGGAGGTCTTTAGGAAACACTGCTAATCCTTCTTGACTCCTTTTCCCAAATACACAGTTTATCTTATAAGGGCGAGTTCTCCAAGTACAAAGAAACACTTGGCTGCCTTGAAATTGTCACATAGCCCTCAGTCTGCAGTCCCGTATTCTTCAGAGTAGTGATACTTTCCACTGCCAAGCTTCCCATCATCTTCAGTCCTGCTCCAGTCTCAGCAAAGAAGAAAGCATCTCACCAGACTTGAGAAGGTTTTCTGGTACCAAAGCACTAGTGATTTGTTGAAAACCATGCTTGTGCCTTGTCTTTGCTGCCATTCCCTAGGCACAGAGTCTTCAAAGGGACATTTGTGCAAATGATTCACAATAGGAATGCTCAGGTGATTGTAGCCTGTGGTCAATTGGTTCTGGTGTTGGACAGAAGAGCAAGGCAGAGGGTATGGCAGAACAAAGTGATTCACTTACTTCATGTAACCACAAGCAAAAGCAGACAAAGGAAATGTCTAGAAGCAAGATAATCATCTATGGACACATATCAATGATATACTTCCTCCAATTTTCCATCACCTCACAGTAACACCATCAAATTATGCGTCCACTGGTAGATTATCCATTGGTAATGATAAAAGTCCTCTGGTCCAATCATACCTCAATGATTAAATTTGCCAGTCAGAAACCAAAACTGCAACATGTGAATTTGTATTGGAGATCTTTATATACAGCCATAGCATAGATGTTCCCTAGTGTATGCCCACACATGTCAGTTACTGGACTTGACTTACTTCCAGTGAGAGACCATATCCACATCAAGGCATATACGGGAGGGGCTTAAGTTTCTTTCATTGGCAAAGCTTATTAGCAGTCAACAACTACAGTGCCTGAAGCAAGTAACTGGTATGATAAGGGGCATCTAAGTACAGAATCAAGACTTTTATGGTCGACCTTGCACCACTTAAATGCCCTTGCTTCTTACACTGTTTCCAAGACATATACATAGCTCTCCTGGCCTGCATTTAATCATAATTTGTTGGTAAACTTGCAATCAGAAGATCACTAAGACAAACTGCAATATTGCTACTGCTATTGATCCCATAGAAGCAACTGAAACACTCTGTCTTCATCTACTATTATTATTTTTCCCTTAGTGACATTTTTAAATGGCTTGCCTGCTGTTAGATTTAGCTCCCACCCCATCCTTGATGCTTCTGACCTTATGATTCCTCAGCCTCTTCCAGGCCACTGTATCTACCATTTCAAATACAACTGAATGCGAAATTATGAATAGAGGTTTTCCCAGATGTGTTTCTGAAATATATCTCTTTATGCTTATGTTATAGGATTTTAATATTGTTTCCTCTTGATGATCTACATTGTAAAGGGAAGACTTTCCTTGGTAGCTGCTTTGGTTTATCACCCGCCAGTTGCCTGGGCTCTGCTGCTTTGTAGTCCCCAAATAAACACACAAGACGCTGTATTAATTATGAAGCTGTTGGCCTTGCTTGTTTCTTACTGGTTAACTCTGACTACCCCATGGCGTTACTTCTTGACTCTCTGTGTTTCTCCTACCCAGAGTCCTCCTGGACTCCTAGCCCCACCTATCTTGGTTCCCTATTGGCCCAACAGTGCTTTATTGACATAATCACAGGACTTCCCACATTACTACATAGTATCTCTTTTTTTTTGTCTGTCCTTTTATTAGAAGAATAATCCCAAAGTCAACAGGTAGCAGCAATGGATTTATAACTAGTGAGACTTTTACTAACTCCACTGGTGAAACTTCTCCCTTTCTGGGGACTGGAATCATTATTCTATACAGCCTAGTGTTACCAAATTGGAAAACATGAATTCCTAAGAAAGTCATTTACATTGACTGTTATTGGGGTTATTGTCACTTCTGTTCCTTAATTCCTAAACTCACGAGGTCTATTTACTGGGTACACAGTGTCATGTAAAGAATCTCAAATTACTGAATAAAGCATGTCTTGAAGAACAGTATC
Organism: Mesocricetus auratus; assembly: GCF_017639785.1. NCBI lineage: Eukaryota > Metazoa > Chordata > Mammalia > Rodentia > Cricetidae > Mesocricetus > Mesocricetus auratus. The sequence goes on along the minus strand of NW_024429184.1, from coordinate 44,854,339 downwards.
TTACACCAGTAGGGTACTATACAAACCGATATATTTCAGGAGTCCTGAAGCCTATCATCCTATGCCTCCTGCTGTACTGCCATGGCTCTGGGTCTTATGGCCCTAGGCCCTACTGGTTGAGGGATATGGTAAGCACAGGTGTCCTCTACTTCTATGCTAGGACAAACTGCCATCCTTTCTTGGGTAGAGAACATGTATGTACTTAATTTACTGCAGACTCTCTTTTTCACCGTTAGAAGGTAACACAAATACCAGGAGCTCAAAAAGTCACTCTTTCTTATTGTTTGAATATTCAATGCACCAGTAAGCAGATCAGGCTAAGTTAAAAGGCACCAGTGCTTTTAGTTCGTGCATATCCTCTATTTTATTTTGAAGTTTTTAATATTTTTGCATTTATGTAGGGAGAGAAAGGATGTATGTGTGCATGCTTGTGTGTGTGCATGTGTTGCATAATCTTGCTGTGACATGGAATTTAGAGGACAACTTGCAGGAGTTGTTCCTTTTCCTTCCACCATCAAAATCAAATGGCAAGGGTGTTTATCCACTGGGCCATCTTTCTGGCCCATGAAACATCTATTATATTAATTATTATATTAATTATAATTAATTATTAATTATTATATTAATTGCTATCTCTTGATAAGCCTACTGTATAAAAATGAAAGTGGACAAGGGCAGAATAAAGAAGAAATCACTGACGACTACCCTAATTGTCATCATAGAACCTTCATCCAGTAACTGGTAGAAGCAGATGCAGAGATACACAGCCAAGCACTGGGCCATGTTCGTAGAGTCCAGTCGATGAGATGTACGAGGGATTATATAAGCAATGGGGATCAAGATCATAATAGGGAAACCCACAGAGACAGCTCATCAGAGCTAGTAGGAGCTCATAGACTCCGGAGTGATGCTGGTGGAGCTTGCATGGACTGAACTAGGCTCTTAGAACATGAGCGACAGTTGTGTTGTTTGGTCTGTTTGTGGGATCCCTAGAAGTGGGATCAGGATTTATTCCTGGTGCCTAAATTGGCTTTTTGGAACCCATCCCCTATGGAGGGATACCTTGCTCAGCCTTGATGCGGGCGGGGTGGGGGCTTGGTCCTGCCTCAACTTGACTGCCAGCTTAGTTGGCTCCCCATGGGAGGTCTTGCCCTCTCTGTGGAGTAAATGGGGGGTGGGAGGTAAAGTGGGGGGGGGCTGGAGGAGGGAATGAAGGAAGAACTGTGGTTGGTATGTAAGATGAATAAAAAATTAATATAAAAAAGAAATCAAGACTTTCTTATTTGTTGTTTTAGCTATAGCAGATACAGTTATTCTTCAGAGTTTATCCTATCCTTGAATGTACCCCAGTGAGATAAACGGAGATAGGGAGGGAAGAGACCACTAATGGCATGTCTCATGTTTTTTAAGAGTATCACCAATGTTTGCTCACATGATATTGCCTTTGTTTTTTTAATATTTTGAGAATTTCATATATGAGTACTGTATTTATATAATTTACCTCTTTCCTCTCATCCCTCCAACACTTCCCACTATCCTAACTCCCTCTCAGATTCATATCATCTTAATTTTAATTATTACTGTTTTATAGTATATAGTATATAGTATATATCTGAGTCCCTTTAGTGTCACTAATATGTTTGTCTAGGGCTCACCACTTGAGACTAGATAATCAATCAGAGGTATTCTCCCTGAAGAAAACTGATTCTCTCTCTCAGCTGCCATTAATTGCCTGTAACTCTCTATCTAGGGGTGGGGCCTTGTGAGATTTCCCCAGCCACATTGGCATGTCAACTGGTGTTATCATTGTTCAGGTTTGTTTGAGATGTAGTAAGTGAAACTTCCCTGTCCTGTCTAGAAGACACTACCTCACAGATGTTCTGGTCCTCTGGCCCACACAATCTTTCTTTCCCCTCTTTTGTGATAGTCTCTGAGCCTTAAATATAGGGGTTGTGTTTTAGATGTATCCACTGATCTTGGGCATCTCACCATCAATTATCTGAATTTTGACCAGTTGTGGTTTTCTATGATGGTCCCTGACTTCTGCAAAAAGAAACTCCTTTGATGAGGGGTAACAGCTACACTTCTCTGTAGGTTTAAGAATACCTGTTTCAAACACAGAGATTATTCTAGGTTAGAGAAGCAGTAGCAGGAAATTCTCCTCTAGTGTCCATGGTGTGATCGGTCAAGAGCAGTAGGCTAGGCTGACATGACCAGGCATAAGTTCCTTCCTATTGAATGTCCTTAAGTCCAATCAGAAGGCTGGTTTTTTACCCATAAGGTAAAACTATTGCCAAGCCAACCATCATTGTGGTTCACAGTGGAATGACTGGTTTTCCTCTCCCATGGAAGGTTATATAGCACCTTTGAATACTATGAGGTGTAGTCCTCAGCGAGGAAGCTTCCGGTCAGATTCAGCTTGATTCCTTCAAGTTCTTTGTCCCAAGCGTGTGGTGTCTTCAGCAGGACCAAGGGCCACAGCATAGCATATATTATTTTGCGAGTCTCCTTGATTTCTCCAACCAGTAACTTGAAAGGATATTTCTCATGCCTTATGCTGGGATTTCATTATGTGGGCTATGGTTTGGGACGTGGTGGTGCAGTTACCCAAGTGGTATATTTTGAATTTAAGAGGGAAGTGTTCAGGAATTCCATTTAGCTTTTCCTGTCCTAGTAACACTTCTTCCCTAGGCAAACTGGAAAATATGTGAAGATTCTTCCAGCCACGGAGTATGACTCTTCTGATTTTGCTCTCAGGAACTGGAAAAATGAGCACTGCATGAGTCTGTGAAGCCACTACTCAACTGTGTGACTTTGCAACATAGTTCTTTATTTTCTGACCATCATTCATCGCTTGTACAGTGTCAGTGGAGGAAAAGTGATCATGTATAGAGTGTTCCTGTGTCAGAACTAACATCAAATAACCTTCAAAATATATGAGCTCTCTCTTTTATGCTACAAGTATCTGCTGGTCTCCTTGGGAGAAGGATTGAGAACTACTACTTTCTATGGTATAGTTGAATTCCTTATTCTAGAGGATTTAGCTTTTCTTTTAATTAATGAGTGCGAGAATCATATCAGGTGTAATAACTAGACTTGTTTTCCATTTGTGGCAGTGTGTGTGTGTGTGTGTGTGTGTGTGTGTGTGTGTGTGTGTGTGTGTCCCCTGTTGGCTACTTAGATGACATACTCATTGCTCTGAATCTTCTGCAATCTGATCTGGTAGCCTTTAGTACTTTATCATCTCACCTCCTTAGGAAGCCGCACTTCAATGCAAGTGTTGGCTTTCAGTATGACAGAGCTCTATTATGTCATGTGTAACATCCTAATTTCCCTGGGCAGGTTACTAAACTTGGACTCAAATCAACTACACACAGCACTGGGATCAGGAGATTGGCTCTGGGACATCAGGTCCCCTTGATCAGGCTGTGTTATAGCTCTCCAGCTACAGTGAGAGTTGGTGCTGGCTTTCCTTTCAGAGGATTACCATAGCCACAGGAAGCACTACATTTCCTGTCCTCTGGTTCCATAATCAATGATTGGCTGTTATGACAGCACAACTTATGGGGCAATTTCTATAGGGATGACTGGGAAGATTAAAAAGGAGGGATGTGGGTGCATTGAAGAGAAGTTTTAGGGGTGCTGTCTGAAAAAATGACAAACTAAAAGCAGGAGAATTTGTCAATATGGGTAACTCTTATAATAGGCATATACAATGCCCTGGCAAAAGTTCTCAGGGCCAGACTAATGAGATTCTGAGATGGTGTTAGGGGTTTGGAGAGAGCAGTGACCTACAGTGACTACAGCAGACATGATAGAATCACCATGGCTGGAGTCATCTGTCTGAGGTCGTCTTTTAAGCATTGCACAAATTGGAGATTATTCAAATTTCTCTCAATTTCTTTGTGAAAAAAAATGAGTTCTGAGAAGTATAATTTCTCGAGTAGTCTCCAACAGAAGATCTCTAATGAAAATATTAATTGCTAAATTTTGTCACTATTGGGTATATGCTGGTAGTCTCTGACTCCTGCCTCATTCAAGACTCCACTGAGTTACTCAACTGGCAAGTTGGACACCATTGTTCTCTTACCTCAACTCTACTTCACAATAGTCTCCACTGGCATGGACTGCCCCATGCTTTAGGGATGCCAAGAAGTGGAAGAGAGTTACTGGCTTCAACTCTCACATTCTGGCCCCTCTGATCTGCAGTTCCTTCTGTTTACTCTTCCTGGAAGGAGGTGGCTTCTTCCCTGGGAATGTTAGCAAGTAGTGCTTTGGAATTGATATGCTTAGGCTCTTCACTGAGCCCCCAAAGGACTTTCTCTTGAATGCATCAGCAGTCTATGGTACTATCAGGAGATACTGGATTCTTCCAGAGGAGAGGTCTAGTGGAGAAACTCAGGCCACAGGGAGCATCCCCTTCAGGGAATCTGTGTAGGAGGGGTATGGTCCTGGCCTCTTCTTTCTGTCACTGTTCTTGTTTATCGTGAGGCAATTCTTCCACTCACACTTCTGTCACAGTGGACTGTGCTGCCAAAGCCAATGGGAACAAATATCCAGAGAAACAAATCTTTGAAACTTGAACCAGTTGGTTTTCTCAATATTTTCTTACAGTGACAGGAAACTAACATCAAAATACTTCTGAGTCTGTCTTCAAAATGACTGTCATTTTATTTCTTCAATTTTGGTGCTTTGGAACATATTCTTATTATATAACTATCTTTATTTATAAATAAATATCACTTTAAACATGATTTATTCCTGTCATGGAAAATGATAAATTCAAACATTTCAAACTTCAAATATAGTTATTGATGTTTTATGTAGGCAAATAAAATTTTCTTTAGAATTATTGACAATACTGATATGAATTTCATTGGGGATATTGGCAAAGGTATAGGAATTTTAGGAATCCTAACAAGTTGCAAAATTGATTCTCATATCTGAGATGGTTTTTTTTGGCAGGGGCTGACATGTGAGATGGAGATGCAATGATGATACATTAGTGGATATCGAGAGGGAGAGATCAATTAGATACACTGGTAAAAGGATGTTGTGAGAAAAATTTAAGAAAGGGAGAGAGAAGAGATAATGTGAGGAGTCTCCAGTAACTGACTTGAAGCATAAATAAAATGGCTGTGTAGGTAATGCTGGTCATGACTACAGATATGTTTCAGCTTTGTGGCTTCAGAGTAAATTCTCTCTCTCCCTTGGATATATACATATATATTTAATATATACATTATATATTATATTGATATATATCCATTTGGGATGAGATGTGAAGTGGATCTAACAGAATATGGCACAACCAGAAAGGGAAATTATCTTTCCTTATATATGAAGAATACATCACATTATTATTTAAACATTTCTCTTTATATGAAATAAGTTTCTAATATTTCAGATAATTAATAGAACACAGTCATTATATTTTTATAAGTAAGAAAATGTTTAGTCAGGTTGTGGTGGAAAATGCTTTTAATCCCATCACTCAGAAGGCAGAGGCAGGCAGATCTCTGTGAGTTTGAGGCCAGCCTGGTCTACCAAGCAAGTTCCAGGAGAGCCAGAACTGTTACAGAGAGAAAAGAAACCCTGTCTTGAAAAACCGAAAAGAAAACAGAAGAAAGAGAGAGGGGGAAATAGAGAAAGAAAGTAAATATTTAGAAAACAAACCATTTAAAATACTGCATTAAGATGAAATAGCCAAACATATTTTGGATTTCTTTTAGACACAACACACATTCACCCTACAGGCAATCACATTCTCTTTACATAATTACTTATATCATTCTGGAAATATTGATTTCTTAAATTAAATTTGAATTCATAAAAGTTTATTGATTTAATCCCCTATTCCTGGAAAGGGGGGTTACTTAAAAACATGAACTCCATAAACCACATTTCAATCAATGTGCAGTATTTGTCTGTGTGAAATCCAACTGGTATTCTCAAAATTCTTCTAGTTTTGTTGCCTTTCAGTGGAGTTCAATGAAGGGCAAGGGTCACTTTTACTAGTAGCCAATTTTCTATCCTGAGGACCATCTCAGATCCCACAAAGGTGACAGAATGTGGGAACAACTTGACAGTGCAGCTACAGAGCAGATTAGATTCAAGGATCCATGGAGCTTCTGCAACCTGAAATACTTCTGGGGCACAGACACATAGGGAGTATAGAGATGGGACGATGTGGTGAATCAGGATCTGTCTTTGCAAGACTGCCTCGATACTGAACCAATAGCACAACCTAAAACACAAGAAATGCTAGTATGAGGAGAGCAGAACAATGAAAGGAAACTCAACAGGGAAAGACTCAGAATGCAAAAGAGGTGGGGGGAGAATTCCCTTTTACTTCCTCAACTGGAGAGCCAAAGGGATCCAAATAGCCAACAGGAGAAGGCTGAACCAATGATCAACTATATTTTATTGTAAATTTTGTAGCCATGTAGATAGTATTCTCTCCTTCCTTTCCCATCCAGATACTCTTTCCCCTAAGTTTGTTGTTCTGGGACTGCATTTACCATCTTAAGTTGCATCAGACTCTACATCTAGGTAAACTGGTTAAGATAAACTCTTTGTGAAGTTGTCTGTCATTTTCTTAGAAAGAGTGCTAGAAATAGCACTGTTCAGACAAAGGGTCTATATGTTTTAACATCGAAGGGCTATACTAACTTCCCATCGACGGGAAAGAGATACATTTATTTTTGAGGCTGTGAAATAAATTCTTCTTCATCTTAGGTGCTCTCTGCTGCCTCTGAGTTCAGTTAGGTAGAAGACATGACAATATTTTTTATGTTGATATGAAAATGGACATTAGACAGCTATGCATAGAACTTGTGGGAAAAGGGAAGAAGGGTGATCAACTATGCTCTGCAGGTTGGTGGGAGTGTCAGGACAGAGGACTGTCTGGAAAGAAAATAATGCCTAAGCAATTGGCAGTTTGGTTAAGGAAGATACGTATTTCAGACAGTCCTTATGAAGGGCAGCAGCCCAGAAGCATGGGGGAGTAAGCCAAATTTAGGAATCTGCACATAATGATGAATACCACATTTTTGTCATTATTTTGTGCAAGTCACCACGCTAAGTTAAATGCCTTGCATGTACTGTATCCTCACCTAAACATCACACAGTAGGTACCATTCTCATTTCTATTTGGAAGTTGATAAAAATAGAAGCTAATTAACATACCTTGGTATTATACAAAGATAGCATGCCAGGCTGGGATTGGAGCCCAGATCTTTAGGGTGTCATTTGACTTTATTACCCAAATGGACTCCAGAAGTTCTTGGTGGCCAGAAATATTGAGTTTGGGAAGGAGATAAGAAAATAATGGAAAAGACAATGCACTGAGGTAATTTTTGGTTTTTAGACTCTAATGAGCCTCTGGGAATTTTAAGTAGGTGTGTGTGTGCTTAGATTTTCTTTAATGGTTATTTTCTTTCTTAAAATAACAGAGGAAATTCCATCCAAATGGGAATTAATTATAACACATTTTTCTGTCTTTCAGAGTATTCAAGCTAAGTGATAGAAATCCAAATGCTTCATATGTGTTCTCTCTCTCCCTCCCTCCCTCCCTCCCTCCCTCCCTCCCTCCCTCCCTCCCTCCCTCCCTCTCTCCCTCCCTCTCTCCCTCCCTCTCTCTCTCTCTCTCTCTCTCTGTCTCTCTCATTGTTGGTTGTTTTTTTATTCTTTACTCTTTGGGGGCCCACCACCCAGCTGCCAAATATATCACACACACAGGTTTATTCTTACTTATAAATGTCTGGTCTTAGCTTGGCTTGTTTCTAGCCAGCTTTTCTTAAAATATCCCATCTACCTTTGCCTCTGGGATATTACCTTTCTCGATTCCACACACCTTTCTTTAATACTCACTCTGTGGCTTGCTGTGTAGCCGGGTGGCTGATCCCTGGAGTCCTCCTCCTTTTCTCCATCCTAGATCTTTCCCTTCCAGATCTCTCCTATTTATTCTCTCTTCCTGTCAGCTCCACCTATCCTTTCTCCTGCCTTGCTGTTGGCCATTTAGCTCTTTATTAGACCAATCAGATGTTTTAGACAGGAAAAGTAACATAGCTTCAGAGTTAAACAAATGCAACATAAAAGGATGCAGCATATCTTTGCATCATTAAACAAATGTTCTACATAATAGACAAATGTAACATATCTAAAATAACATCCTACAACACTCTCTGTCTCCTCTTTTTTCCCTTCTTTTTTTCTTGTCTCATACATTACATCGCCACCAGTTTCCTCTCCCTCCAGTCTTTCCAGTCCTCTCTGCCACCTCCCCTCTCCCACAAATCAACACTTCTTCTATTTCCCTTCACAAAAAAAGAGGTCTCCAAGGGATATCAAGCAAGCATAGCCTAACAAGTTACAATAAGACTAAGCATAAACTCTCAAATGAAGACAAGTCGAGACAACCCAGTAGGGGAAAAAAGTTCCCAACAACACAGTCAGAGACACCCCCACTCCCACTGTTAGGAGTACAACAAGAATGCCCAGCCACACATCTATAAGGTATATGCAGAGGACCTAGCTCAGACCCATATAGAGTCCAGGTTCATCACTTTAGTTTCACTGATCTCCCATGAGCCCTGTTTAGTTCATTCTGTGGGTCATGTTCTTGTGATGTCCTGACCCCTCTGGGTCCTGCAGTCCTTCTTCCCACCTCTTCTGTGAGGTTCCCTTGGCTCCACTTAGTGTTTGACTGTGGGTCTCTGCATCTGTTCTCATCAGTTGCTGGATGATGCCTCTCTGATGACATTTTGACTAGACACAGATCTGTGAGTATAGAAAAATATAATTAGTACTCAATTCATTTAATTTTTCCCAATTTTGTTTGGTTCTGTTTTGGGTCTCTAGGCTGTCTAGCCTCTGGTTCCTAGACAACCCAGCAGGGTCAAGCATATATTCTCTCTCCTGATGTGGGTCTCAAGTTGGACCAATCATTGTTTGGTTATTCCCACAAGTTCTTCTGCTCCACCTTCACCCCCAGCACTTGTTAGAGGCAAGACAGACATTAGGTGAAAGGTTTTGTGGCTGGATTGGTGTCCCAGTCCTACTGCTAGGATCCTTGCCTGGTTATAGAAGTTTAGTCTCCATAACAGATGTCCAGTTTGGGCTCCATATCCCTGATTACTAGAAGTCTTTTCTTTAGTAGGGTCACTCTCAAGAGAGTTTGCACTGCACTAGGTTTCCACATCACTCCCCTAAGTGCCCCCAATTACAGTCATATATCCCAGTACTCTCCCTTCACCACCTCTCCTGCCTGATCCTCTTCCCATCCACACCTACCCAAGTATTGTCACCCTTCCTAATGTGTCCAAAAGGGAAACCCAGGAATAATCTTAGACTATTTCTCCTACCTTTCCTCTGCCCTATCTTCATTCTTATCCAATCCGTTGCAAGTGTTTTCTTTGGAATCTACCTTCTCCTTTCCACCAAACAGTTGGGCCCTTCATTATTCCTCCTGTATATCCCTCTAGCTTCCTTTGAGTAAGCCAGAAAACTCTATGGTACTCTCTGGCCAGCTTAGTGTGGACTCTCCCCTCTGAACCAAGGTCTGACTCCAGGAGTGACAAAATAAATAAATCCACCTCAAAAGAGAAATGATGGTATTTTTTAGATGTTCTCAACTCAAAATGGTGAAGAAATACCTGTAAAGAGATAGGTAGCAGTCAGGTGAAAGTCAGAATCTGTAGTCATCAGCCTACAAACCGGTAGAAATTGTTGCCTTAGACAATCTTAGCATACGGAAAAGAATAATAATGGGAGGTGAACCAGGACCACAATTCAGAGAACAACTTTTAGAAGGCTAGAATAACTAGAGAATTCCATGAAGAAGGCTGAGAAAAACAGAATTGTAACAACAACAACAAAAAAGCCAGGCTCAGGGTTCAAGAAAGGAAACAATCAGCAGTGTCTAGAATTATAGTCAACACTGTCACAGTCTCAGTGACCAACACTGCTTCCTCATCCCAATGTGCAAACACTGCACTGTAAGTTTCATACGAAGATTCATTGTCTTTACAAGTTTGGGAGTAGCAATGACAATCTTTGTTAAGCACATTCCTCTTGTCTGAACCCTATATGCTTAATACCCCATTGTTGCATTTACAAATGAGGAAGCTTGCCTATTGTATTACTGACTTCTCATTGCTGTGACAAAATACCCCACAGAATAATGTAAAGAAAGATTTACTTCGGTTTTAGAAGTTTCACTGTGTGGCCGTTCCATGGCACATCAGAGTAACTCAACTCATCGTAGAGCAAGGGTATGGCAGCAGATGTGCCCATGGTGGTGAAAACCAGGAAAGCAGGCTAGAATCAGGGACCAGTTAAACAGTCAAAGTCTGCTTCTGGCAACCTACTTTTGCCAGCCAGACCTCACCTTCTGAAGGTTCCAAGACCGCCAGAATAGTGCCACAAGCTGGGGACTGACCATTCAGAACAACAAAACTTGATGGGGGCATTTCAAACTCAAACTGCAATACCCATAGACAAGTAAAATGAAGACAGAGTGTTCTCAACACAGCAGCAATAGAGTTAATGCTTAGCATTCTGGGATTTACTAAAGTAGAAGCACCCACTGAACAAGCCAACAAAATGTGACCTTAATTTACTCACAGAGTGGCAGTAAAGAAAAATTTATCCCCAGGACAAAATGGCTTATAACAAAGTAGTCATCATTAGTTAATGCTTTTAAAAGCCCGTGGTACTTAGCGCTCCGCAGTCCTACTCTTGCTGTTTACAGCTGCCCAGATGCCTGCACAGACCAGGCACTGGGGGGAAGACGTGTCTTTCTCCGTCTTCTCTCTACCCTCACCACAACCCTCCAGCAGTACGGTTGTATTACTGCATTGCAATTATCTACTCCAAAAGTGTCCCTCTAACTTGTGGGTTTTGACAAAGACTAGCTTTTACCATTCTTCATCCATAGCTGTTAGCTGCCTGGAATGAAATGGGCACTCAATGTATATTCAAAGAGAACTAATTTTCTGACATTTTTTAATTTGTGATTTAAGCTATGGCTTACTTTAGCAGGAGAAATTTAGACAAAGTTTATTAATCAGAGTTTAAATAGTGAAAATACTAATACAATTAAATATGCCCAAATTATATATGAAATACCACAATGAAACGTTTAATTATACTCATTCATTTTGTGTACATGTTCAGATCAGGGTGTGCATGTGTCTATGTGTGTGGAAAGACCGGAAGTTAACTTTAGGTGTCTTTCTTATTCACTCTCTGCCTTAGTGCTCTGACCAGCAGGGCTCAATGGGATTTGAGCCCACGGGAACCTGGAATGAATGAGACAAGAAACACGAGAGAGATGGGCAGCAGGACAACATGGCTGATGGAGCCGCGTTTAATGAGAGTTTGGTACAGGCTTAAATAGGGGAATGTGGCATTGGCCATGGGGCAGAGGCTGGTAGACCAGAGACACTGAGAAGGGAGGCAGCAGGGAGCTTTGATATGCGATGGGCAGATCTCACCAGGGAGTGCAGGTGTATTGTTAAGTAATGGGTTATCTCTATAGCACCAGGCCATCTGTGGGAAGGCCCCTGAGTTTTGGGAAGTGCCTTGAGGCAAGAAAGAGACTCAGTGACCTGGTCCTCAATACTTAGTTTTGTTTGGAACAGGTTCTCTCACTGGACCTTAAGTTCATGCATTTGGTTAAACTGATTCCAAGGATCTCCTCATCTCTGTTCCGCTTTGGACCTAGACCTATAGACGGCTGCTGTGCCCTGCTTTGTTATGTGAGCCCTGGGGATCTGAACAAGGTCCCAATACTTGTGTAATAGGCCCTTTACTGAGTCACCTGCATAGCCCATGTGCAATTTTGCACAACTTTATTTTGTGTAATTAATGTACGCTAGTAAAAATGTTGCCAAAACATAGCTGAGGGGTTGGAGAGAGGGCTCAGAGTTGATAGCATGCATTGCTTTTGCTGAGGAGTAGAATTTGGTTCCCAATACCAGTATCAGGAGACTCAAAACCACCTGTAACTCCAGATCTAGGGAACTGACACCATTTTTGTTCTCCACAGGCATGGCACTCATATGTAACACCCTAGTCCATGTAATTAAACTCTTTTACATTGTTGCAGTTTCTCCTTCCTTGTAAACCAGCCTCTTTTCCACATCCATGTCACATGCTCCATTACTCTCTGTGTTCACCTTATCATCTCCCTTAAGTTAGACCTCACAGCAACCACAAGCATATCTGTGTGCACACCACACACACACACTACACACCACACACACATACACACTACACACACACCACACACTACACACCACACACTACACACCACACACACATACACACTACATACCACCCACACACACCACACACACATACACACTACACACCACACACACATACACACTACACACCACAGACACACACCACACACATACTACACACCACACATACACATACACATTACACACCACACACAGACACACACCACACACACACATACACACTACACACCACATACATTACATACCACACACATACACACTACACTATACAACACACACAACACACACATACTACACACCACACACATACTATACACAACATATACACAGACCACACACACATACACCACACACACATACACACACTACACCACAGACACACACCACAGACACACATACACACTACACACCACACACACACATGCCACACACACACATACATACACTACACACACTACATAACACACACCACACAAACTACACACCATACACACACACCACACAAACTACACACCATACACACACACCACACACATACATACACACTACACACCACACACATACACACTACACACCACATACATTACATACCACACACATACACACTACACTATACAACACACACAACACACACATACTACACACCACACACACACTATACACAACATATACACAGACCACACACACATACACCACACACACATACATACACTACACCACAGACACACACCACACACACACATACACACACTACACACCACACACACACATGCACACACACACATACACACACTACACACTACACACACACTACATAACACACACCACACAAACTACACACCATACACACACACCACACAAACTACACACCATACACACACACACCACACACACATACACACTACACACCACACACACACACGCCATACACACACATACACACACTACACACTACACGCACACACACACACACAAATCCAGACTCCTTGTATAAGAGAAGGGATATAGAATCTGCCTTTCTGAGTCTGCTTTATTAAATCCCATTTTGTACATGCACCACATTTTCTGTAACCTATCATCAGTTGGTGAAAATCTGCTTCTTAGTTATTTGAATAGTCCATCAATGAACCTGAGTGTGCAAATATCTGCAAGGCATGTTGGCTCAGAGTCTTTCAGATGTATGCTTAGTACTGCATTTGCTAGGCTCATAATGCAATGGAATCCTATGAGTCAAATTTTAGGGTTATTTCCTGTGATACTTAGGTCATTCTCAGAAAATCTATCTTGATATGTTTTCTGCGGTCAGTTTCAAAGTTTTAGGTCTTCTATTAAGTTCTTTGCTCCATTTAAATTTTTTGTTTATTTTATTTTCCTTAGGTTAAACCCAGGAGGGCTACAGCCTCACTCGGATTCTGTGGCTTTGGAAGGAACTTGGCATGGACCATGCCTTGGTGTCCACGGGCCCCAGTTACCTTTCCCCAGATTCTGCTGGTTTTGTTTGGTTTGCCTCCGTAAATCACTGTGCTGTTTCTTGTTTGTTTGTTTTGTGTGTTTTGTTTGGTTGGTTGACTTTGAGTTATACACATAGCACATCTCCTGTCTGAGGAGATCTCAGGCCTAAACACCTTCAATTTTAAGAAGAATTGGTGTTTTCTTAGGTTCTGGGAGACCTCACTTACAACAAGAATGCCCTTGTACCTCAGCCTTCCAGAAATATTTGCCTTTTAGAAGTATTGCAGGCTCTCCAGGTGCCAAGATGGCAGAAAGAACTGTTTCAGCTTTATTTTTTGTATTTATTCTAGAATACACAAAATCACAGTTTCCTAAATATTCATATATCTTATTTACAAACTAGAACACATACATTTCCAAGTAAGCAGTTAAAATTACTCATTGTCTTCTTGTGTCTCACTAATCATTAGTGACATTGATAGATCTTCTGAAATTTATTGAAAATATATCTGTTTACTCCTTGGAGAAGTGTCAGTTCTGTGTTCATTTTTCATTGTGTATTAGCTTGTGTTTTGTATTTATTTGATAAGAAAGATTACTATGAATTTTTAAAATATATTGTTAAAATAAATATATTTTAATATAAAAATTACCATTCAAATTTAATCAGGGACTAAAAGAAAAAATATGACTTTATAAAATTAACACAAGTGATTTTCATTGATATATACCATGTTAACAGATAAGAATACTCTTATGAAAATATACTCATTTATCACCTGTACCTACATATTGAAAAAATTCAAAGAAGAAACTTTAACTTTACTAATGCTTGATAACATGGTTCTTTTTTTTTTAAGAGACAGGGTTTCTCTGTATTGTTTTGGAGGCTGTTGGTCCAGCCCGGCCTCAAACTCACAGAGATCTGCCTGCCTCTGCCTCCCGAGTGCTGGGATTAAAGGTGTGCACCACCACCGCCCGGCTGATAACATGGTTCTTACATGTATGTGAAATACTGTTTCAGTTTTAAATGGATGTTTGCTCACAATGATTGGTGCAGAATTTATTTCCTTCTTCTGTGTGTGGATGGACAGCTTCCCAGAATCATCTTTTGGAAACCCATTACTGCCCCCTGCATGTTTTTGAAACCTCAGAGAATGAATAGGTGTGTGTACCTGCATGTGCCTATTTCTGGGTGCTCTGCTCTGTTTCATCGTACACCTCTGCTTTTGTTCTGATACTACTATGTTCTTATTAAACATATATAAAAGGGACAGAACAGATTCAGTGTTGTTTTCTGTTTACAGCTGCATTGGCTGTTCAAGGCTTTATTGCACTTCCCCATGAGTTTTAGAATTGTTTTCCTACTCTGTGAATAATTCCATTGGAATTTTGACAAGGGTTGCACTAAATCTGTAGCCTGCATTCAGTAATTCATCCATTTTTTAAATAATATTAAGTTTGCTAATCCAGAAACATAGGAGGTCTTTCTTTGAGTGTCTTCAATTTCTTTGTTTGTTGTTTTAAGATTTTTACCTTAGGTAGATTTATTACCAGATATTTTATTTTGTTAAGCTATTATGGAATAATATTAACAATTCCTTAGCTAAACCAGCCAAAAAACAAACAAATGAACAAAAAAGAAGACTCAAGTTAATAAAATCGGGAGCTAAGGGGTATATGTATGACAGAAGATTCAATTGAAATACAAAGAATCATCAGGAAATACTTTGAAAACACATATTAAAAATTCTGTAAAACCACAAGCCCTCTCTAACCACACTACTTCTGAAACTGAAACTGTCCTGGAGAAGTATAAGTTCCACCCTTTGATTTTAGTCATGTGAGAATCCTCTACAACCATCCTTCAGAGTTGCAGACCTGTGTGACTATACAGTAGTTTAATGAGTAGGAAGCCTGTTTCCCTCAAACACGCCAGATTTCAATAAGTTTGAGGGGTTAGTATCCTAAAGTTCTCTTAATGTCCAAGGTCACACAAACACAATTCAGCTTAACAAAACTTACAAGTATTTTTTTTATAATTACACAACTGCAGAATTAACACATACTTTTTGAGACATTCCATACTGTGTTTGTATTCCTGAAGTTTGTAATCTCATACAAAGCAGTTATAGATAATGGTCACTAATAATATTATCACACTGGCATACTGGAAAGATGTATCAGTGTCATCATGCTTAGAAAAATTCTACCTAGCACACAAGATGATACTGTAACACATACACATTTGTAGATGGTTTTTTCTTTCTGCTTCAAAAAGGGAAAATGTCCTGACCACCCTATTCTCTTTCTTAACATAATCATGTTAGACATGAACAATTTCATTCATTCGTCTTTGTTTGAAATTCATTTCTACGTTGATATGAACAACTTTTAGGAGTCTAAAAAAGTAACAGCAACTCAAAATGAACAAATCTATAAAAACACTTGAATGACCTGCAAGCAGGTGAGAAATGTAATCTGAGTTTTCACATACCAGCTTGCTAGCCTTGTTTCCTTTTCCAAAACATGAACTAGGTTTGATAAATCATACCATGCTTTGCCTTACCATTGTATAAAGTGCATACTCAATTTTCACCCAATAAGACCGTCAAGTATATATCTGTCAAAGAAAGCAACATTTGTATTCTTTTCTCTGCTTTCAGAACATGTACTTTTTACCCCTTGTTGACTTTAATGACTGCTGCCAATGATATTAACAGAAAACAGAATTTACAACCAACCCTTTCTAGGTGGGTGGTCGCAATAGAAAACTAATGACAGCAAAGGTTTATGCGTAAGTTTGAAAGATGGCTGACACAATTTCTTGTCTTCTGCTTTTGAAATGACTAACTTTTTAACTCATAAATACATTGATACTAATTACAAGTTAGATAACAACACATTCAGTGTTGCTACCTAATGGCGCTGTCTTGCATGATCTGTTTTTCAGACTTCTCGTTTCTTGTTGGAGAGTCTCAGATAATGTGTTCTTTAAACACTCATTACCAGTATTCAGAAAAAATACAAGATTTTTTTTGTCCAAGTGTTCATGAATGTAAGTTAAAAAATTATATTTGATTTGGATTCAAATATTTATACATTTACAATAGACCTATTTCATCAAAATATATTGTATAATATTTAATAAAAATCAAATACATAAGATAAAGTTTTCAACAATATTTAAAGAAATGCTGGAATATTTTTAATTGAATAAATCCCTGACTCACCAAAATTAAATTAAGAGGAGACAAAACAACTTAAACAGGCCTATAACAAGTAGCAAGGTTAAAGCAATGGAAAACAAAAATGAACAAAATCCAACCTCCCAATAAAGCAAAGCAGAGGAGTCACTGTGGTGGTTAAAAAGAAAATGTCCCCCAAAGGCAGTGGCACTATTAGGAGGTCTGGCCTTGCTGAAGGAACTGTGTCACTATGGAGGTGGGCTTTGAGGTTTCATATGCTCAGGATACTGCCTAGTGTCTCAGTTACTTCCTGTTGTTTGCAAGCCAAGTTGTAGGACTCTCAGCTGTAGCACCACATTTACCGTATGCTGCCATGCTCCTCATCATGATGATAATGGACCGAACCTCCGAAACTGTAAGCTAGCCACTTCAATTAAATGTTTCCTTTATAAAAGTTGCCTTGGTCGACCCAACTAATGAAACCCACAGAGACAGCTGACCTAAACAAGGGGGAATGCATGGACCCCAGACTGATGACTGAGAGGCCAGCATGGGACTGATCCAGAAACCCCTGAACCTGGGTTTCAGAGAGGAGACCTTAACAATCTATGGGGCCTTGGATAGTAGATCAGTATTTATCCCTGACATACAAATGGACTTTGGGAGCCCTCTCCACATAGAGGGAGGCTCTCTCAGCCTGGACACATGGAAGAGGGTCTAGGCCCTGCCCAGGATGATATAACAGACTTTGAAAATCCCCCCAAGGAAGGCCTTACCCACCCTGGGAAGCAGAGGGGGTATGGAGTGGGGTGTTGGGGGGTTGGGAGCGGGGTAGAAGGGGAGGGAGAGGTAGCTGGGAGTAACATGTGTAAAAAGTTAAATAAAAAATTATTATAAAAAAAGTTGCCTTGGTCATGGTGACTCCTCACAGCAATAAAAACTTTAACTAAGAAACACATAAGGCTAACATCAATGTTCCTCAAACTGTTGCACAAATTAAAAGGGAAGCGGCACTATCAAATGCATTCTATTAAGCTAGTATTACCTTGATATCAAATGGGGTAGAACAACAATAAGGAAAGAAAACTGTAGATCAATTTCTATGATCAACATAAATGCAAAATTTCTCAATTCAGTTGTTTCAAACTGAATGACACAAGGATGGTTCAACATGCTCAAGTAAATAAATATAGCACATACATGGACTCAGGGACAGGCCTGACATGGTCATGTCAAGGGATATAGAAAAGGTCTTCATCAGAGTTAAGAAACCCTTCATGGTAAAAGCTCTGAAGAAACTAGGAATGTATTTCAACACAAGAAAGACTGTACATGATAAGATCTAGATCTTATTGTTCAAATCGTCTAAAAACACTGAGAACCTTTCCCCTAACATTAGGAACAAGCTAGAGTATGCATTGTCTCTACTCTTACAGTGTTTGAAGTCTTAGATAGTGCAATAGCACAAGAGGAAGAAATAATAGGGATAAAAAAGGAAGGGAAAAAAGTCAAGTTATCCCTATTTGTAGATGACATGATAATATATTCATAAGAACCTGATTCTTTTCCCAGAAAACTGTTAGGTCTTATAAATAACTTAAGGAGCAGGATACTAAATCAGCATAGTAAAATCAGTGGGTTTCTAAATACCAGTAATTCAATTGCCAGGAAATCAGGGGAAAATCTCATTCACAAAATTCCTTCTTTAAACTGATTGAGTTGTCTGCAGGGCTCTTCCAGAACTGTAGCCCCTCCACACTTACTTCTGCGTAACCATTGCAATCAACAAATGCATTTCCCTGTATTACATAAGGATTTAAGGTCTCTGTGTGCTGTGCCTACATTTCAGTGGAATCATCTTCCACTGTACAGAAGATGTGAGCCCTGCCTGTTTTCAGAATACACACCCTGGATTCAGGTCCCCAGATAAATAGTGGGTTTGGATCTGAGGTTGCTAAAGCAACAGAATGTCCATTACCCAGTCTGGAAGGATCCTGAGTCATTGCTCTGAAGGATAGCACTCCCTAGATTTAACGTATAAATAAAATAGATCCTGGTGTTCTAAAATGGTTTAGATAATAGTTCCTCCATGAGGCAGAGATGGATTGAAATTCAATACACTTCCACATAGCCATCATCTGATGAAATGCTCCAAATGCCTTCGTGTCAGTTTTATAGAAGTCTGAGAGCCATAATCTAAAACTGCATTCCTGTCTCCTTTGCTCTCTTTCTTCCCAGGCCTTCACTACAGATAACTTGGAAAGAAGATACATTTCTTCCCTCCAGTCAGCTGTCTGCTTTGGCGACTAATACTATGCACAGCAGTACAGCATCTGTGTTTCAGGAAAACGATGTGTGAAAACAGTTTTCAAAATGCTCACTGTCTAGATAAAAAGAAAACTAAAAATATGTTTGGTTACCACTCTGCAAAGCCTATTGAATTTGGCTGTGAATGAGAATCTAATTGTCATCCATTCCTAGTGGAACCTTCCTTAAACATCACACCCGTCATAAAAATAAATCAGCTGTAGTAGCACAATATAATTCATGTAGGAAGTATTAAAAGAAATAACGACCAGCAGCCTGCTTAATAATTTACATGTCTTCTTTTAAAATTATGTGTGTGCATATATGCATGCACACATGCATTTGTGTGTTGTTTATGTTCAGGCACATGTGCTGTGAACTCCCTGTAGAGGTCAGAGGACAATTGTGAAATCTATTCTTTCCTCCACTCTACATGAATTACGGGGTTAAATTCGGCCAGAATTTCATGGAAAGCCCCTTTACTGGATAAGCCACCTCACTAGCCCTACATTTCTTATGCTTTTGATTTCTTTTTATTTTATGTGTATGAGTGTTTTGTCTGAATGAGTGTAACTGGAGACAATTGTGAATCATCTTGTGGATGCTTGGAACTGAATCCAGGTCCTCTCAAGAGCATTAAGGGCTCTTAGGCACTAAGTCATCTCTACAGCCTGCCTATGTTCCTTCTTGATAGGCCCTTAGAAGAAATAAGGAGAGCCACTGGTACATAAAATGTCATGTCTTGTCAGTAAAGGGAGCAGGGATGTACTGAAATGTTACAGCTAGTTCTCTAGTTTTGGACAATGGTGATGGATTACTTTCCTGTTTTTCATTTATAATCAAAGAAAATTTTCTTTATCACCTATGCTTGTTCCCATGGGATTAGCATAAGCATATTATCATACTCACAAGACTGAATTTGAGAGCAGAGAGACACACGCAACTTAGAGACCCCGGTCTTAGGCTGCACTTACTGACAAAAAAAGTATATTCCTCGGTCAATAGTGAGCACAAATATGATGTTTTGTAAACTCAGTAACATTCATCATCAGTATTCCATTTGCTTTTGTGTGATATGAATGACCAGGATTTTTTTGAAGGGTTGGCTAGACCTTTTAATGATTTTCAGTTTCCTTTTGATATGCAACTGTCAAAGGAAAGAATCTATTCCAGTTGTTCAGATGAGGGAATTTGCAGTTAATAAGGCATAAATACAGAAAGATGCAGGATTAGCAGTCCTCAAAGCACAGCTCTAATCAATATCTCCCCTAAACAAGTCTCATGTTTCTGACCGTATTCTGACTTAATGAAGCCCAGTGCTGTATTCCTGAGCCTCACAGGTCTGGGTTCACCAGTGTCTGCCTCATTTCTGCACTTCTTCTTTAGGGGCTTATTGACCCGGCGCTCATCAGGACTGCTTGAGAAGCTTTAATATACACATATATCTATGGATACATATACATACATACACACATATACATATATTCACATGACATATATAGTGACAACCACATGCTAGAGGAACTTGAATCTGCACGTGAAGCACAGGCCTTAACTTGTGTTTTGATTTTGTGGGAGGGGTACTTTCTTATTTGTGCTACCTTCAGGCCTGTACCCAAAACGCAATTGTAAAATGTAGCGAACAGTTCCTTGTGCTTCCAATTTCTGTGGGGAACAGCACTTACCATCTTGGAATTCCTCTGGGTATCTGTGATGTCCGAGATTTGGGCTGGGATTACTAGGGGTGTCTCAAGGAGCTGGGGCTGGGGTCATCTGGTGGTGTCCTCACTGACCATTCTGATATTAATAATTAGGCTGGGGTAATGCCCTGCTCAGTTGGACCTCTCATTCAGACTCCTAGGTACACATTCATTTCCATATAGCTTGCGTTTTCCTAAAAGATGGTACCTCAAGATGACCAAGCTTCCTCTGTAGAAGTTCTGACTCCTGGAACAAATAAACACTTCGTTGGAAAGGTGCAGCTGTAAGGCCTTTCTGGATCCTGCCTCAGAAGCATAATCTTTGAATGAAGAGAAGCCGAAAGAAAAATGACAATCCATCTGTGGCAGTTTTGAAGCTGACACATTCTCTGAGTGATTCCAGCATGCAGCCAGAGTTGAGACCAGCCAAACTCATTTTCTGTATAGAGAAGGGCTGGAGTTGGGCTATATCCCTGCATTTTGTCTGTGATGTGCCTGACTTGCCTCACTACACCTGAGAGTTCCACCATGTATAAGCATCAGATCTATGAGCTAAATACCAGCAAGGTCATCATTTTACCGATTAGTAAAACTGAAATTTAAAGGTTTAGCCGTTCGCTAGGTCAAAGATAACAAAGTAAGGAAGGCAGGCTTGGGCAGATCGCCAAACCCAGTACCTTAACTGAACTATTCATCCCTTCCTAAGAGGAATCCAGGAACTGGGGTGGGGGATGGGCGATGGGAGATGGGGGATGGGGTGAGGGTGTTCAAGCAGAGTCCTGCTTCCACCATCTAGATTCCTTCTTTCTACTCCTTCCTTCAGATCCCCCCCCCGCCCCCGGTCCCCTTAGCTTCTGACCACTTCCCTTGCCTGTGCAGCACAAAGCCTCGTCTGTTCTGTAAGGTGTCTTGTGGTGGGCAGGGTCCCAGAGGGTTACCTCTGACATGAGGCTAAGGGCGAGCCAGAGCCAGGAAATGCGCACAGGCAAGGGGAGCTATGTTGTTGCTAAGTGCAGGAATGAGTCGGATCCCCAGTGAGGCGCAGTCAGCTCGTGGGAAGGGGGAGGCGAGAACCAGTGTGCTGAAGCCCCAGGGCGGGAGAGGGAGGAGAGTCCGCGCTGAGCGGAGGGAGGCGCGCGCCGAGCGAACACCCACTTGCATCCGAGCGAGCGCTGGGAGGCAGCAGCTGAGACAGCTCCAGGTCTGAGCCGCTGCATCCCGCCCAGTCGGTCTCCGCCTGTCGGCTTAGGGGGTCCAGAGGATGGAGGATTCCCGGGAGACGTCTCCGTCCTCCAACAACTCCTCCGAAGAGCTCAGCTCTGCCCTGCAGCTGTCCAAAGGCATGTCCATCTTCCTCGACGTAAGTATAGACGAAGGAGTTAGGTGGGCGCCTTAGGCATCAGCCCTGTGAGAGAGGAGGGTGCAGCCGCTGGCTGCTGGTGTTATGCTCCCAGACCTCCAGGCGAACTATCTCCTGCCACCCAACTTGTAAAAAGAGCTGTCCCCGACTTGCAGCTTTGATTACAAGCGTTAAGAAGACCAAAAAGTTCGACTTCCCAGCAGCCTGGGCTTCTGCAGGGATGGAGTCGAAACAGGAGTCTCCATTGGGCAGTATAGGACTTGATTCCTGGCTCATCCCTGCCCCGGTTTGCTGATAGGCACCCCCACTTGTGCTGGGGAGCGCTGATGGAAGCCTTAGAAATTGTGATGCGCCTCCAGCCTCTCCCAGCTGCCTCCAAAACAATTTCTTTGAACATGTGTGTTTTTCCTTTTACAACGGTAGCCACGGTCTCTTTTATGCTGATGACTCTTTTCCTTTTGGTGCCCCCCTCGCTTCCCCATTATTCTCTTCCCCTGAGCCTAAACTGTAATTGCTGTCATTACCTTCTCTTCCAGTGTTTGTTTCCCCTTTGGTCCCATTTCTTGCTTGGGAATTGACTTCCTTCCTCCGCATCTCTAACATGACCATCCTTTTCTTGCTGTGCTGTTTTTCTGCCCCTGTGCTGTGATTTCTCTCTCTATAGCAGCTTCAGATCTTATTCGTTCCTCGATTCTGCTTAGCTTTGTCCTCTGTTTCAGTTGTTTCTCACCCTGCTGCCTTGTTAGGTTCCCTGGCATTCCTGTCCCTGGGTTGCATGCCTTCTGGGCTTTGGCTTACCCCTCGGCTGCCCACTTGTCAAATTCACTCTGTTCCCGCAGGTAGTGTCTGGCTCAGTGGGGGCAGTCTAGTGGCTGGTTATTTAGCATGTGGAATAATGGGCAAAGTACCTGAAGGAGCTCTGTTTGCCCCGGCCCTTTTCCTCTCCAAGCCGTTTGATTGTGCAAAATGAAAATATGAGGAAATCAAACACTAGTATCATAATGGCCAGTCAGAGATTTTTGAAGACAATGGGTTGGAGGTGGGGGGGGGGCAAGGAGTCCTCACTTTGTCTGGAATGATCTAGATTTTCTTAATTGGTAGAGAAATACATAACAATAATTAAAACTTGTGTAAGACACTTGATGGCAGGTTTAGTCCCGGCTCCTGACAGCCTTCTCCCTTCATCACCACGCAGTTCCAACACAAGATTTGGACTTGGGGGGGGGGGGTTCAGCCATTTTCTTCCCTCGAAAACACAAGTGTCTGGTTTCCACTGTGTGTGGCATCATAGGTTCCGTCGATGCTTTAATTAGCTAGTATTAGTTCTTCATGCCCTAGCATTCAGGACCTAACCCTTGAGGAACTAAGCTGAGTGAATGTAAAAACAAGACATGGGAAGGCAATCTCTGGGATCAGGAGGAAGTCGGGGCCTAGGTCATCCAGAGTTTTATGAGGACAAGAAGTGAATTCTGAGTTCAAGTGGGATCCCCATCCATTTCTGCTCTGCCCTCCACAGATACTGAGTGCTGCCTTATGATTTTTTTTATCTTACAAATCTAAGGAATCCTGGTGACACTCTGGTGAGGAGCGAATGGAAACTGTGTAAGAGGGGAGTCAGCTACCCCGACAGACTCACCATTCTCAGCTCAAGTCTTTAACTCCAGTTTACTAATAAACAGGGTAAGATCCCTGTCCTGAAGGAACTCTCATCTTTGGACAGAGCTCCCTGGCCTTCTTAAGTATGTTGCCAGAACTGAAAAATAAATACATAATAAAAGCCCAATTGATTCCATAGGAGAGGCATGGACATGCTTGTTTTTCAGTGAAATGTAGTCTGAAAAAAAAAAAAGATTAACTGCAGTTGGATTTTTTTCTTGGAGAGAAAATATGTTGTTTACACATTTCTGAGTTATTTTGTGAAGAAATCTAACACTCTGGTGAATTGTGTGACATGAAAAGGATTGGTTATTTAGGGATCTCTGAATTATTCATTTCTGGATCATGTTGCTTTTAGCAAAAACAAAATGTGAGACATAAATACATCACTTGATTTGATTAGGTTTAGTATATTCTAGTAGCATTGCTAAGAACGATTGCTGTCTGAATTCTACTGAGATTACAAGGAAAAGGTGGCAGACACTACCTGTGCAAGAAAAGTAAAGACATGAAGCCACTGGGGGAACTTCCGCACCTCACAGCCAAGTTTCCAAATTTGGGCGTAACTGAATCCTAGAATTTACATTCAAGTATCATTGACAGTCAATCTTTAGACTTCTTAGAGAAATTATTTAAATGTCATTTGAGGTACTCTTGATGATATGACTAGACTTGGCAAGCTGCTTAGAAACTACAGATAAATGGTTGACATGAACATGAAAATCAGATTTCCTAAGTCATTGTCTTTCATTTCATTCTTCTAATCTTACACTCAGCAGTAGCCGTAAGTCTCATACTTGCCATCTAAGGTCATTGTCATATGGGGTCTTGGTCTAGAAAACAAAGGAAAAGGGGACACCTGCCATATACATTTGAAGTACTATGGTGTGTCAGTGCTTCATGTTAAATCCACAAACAGCTGTAGCTAAGTTTGCAAACTAACACAAGAACTGCATAAATATAATCCATATTATTTTCCCCAAAGTGGCAGAATTACATAGCATGTTAAACTACTTCTGAATACCTAGTGACGTGAGACTTTGAAGACCTCTGCCGACTGCTGTACCCAAACATGCTGGCACAGTGCTGCTGGGCATATTTACACAGTATACACCTGACAGTTGTAGGACAGCACCAGAACTGACCCCAGCATACAGCAACAGAGAAGGATCAGAAGGCTGACAGCCACTTTTCTTTTTGACTACTGTGCTATACGTTCCCAAGATCCCTTATTCTAGATAATGGAGAGTAAAGCCACATTTAAAATGTGAGCCCCTGGAGCTGTTGGTGCTCTCGGTCTGTGCAGCAGGGAGAATCTTCAATTCTGCTCCTTACACAAGAGAAATGCCAAAAGGAATGAGTTGTACTCATCCAATGACACTGTCCTCTTCAAATAGATTCCCTTTGACCTTTCTTTCCAGTGCTGGACATCTGACCCAGGGCCTTGTTCATTCTGGGCAGGTGTCTACCTC
The DNA here is from genome assembly GCF_017639785.1 of Mesocricetus auratus. Classification (NCBI taxonomy): domain Eukaryota; kingdom Metazoa; phylum Chordata; class Mammalia; order Rodentia; family Cricetidae; genus Mesocricetus; species Mesocricetus auratus. The sequence continues at coordinate 44,828,932 of NW_024429184.1, read as the reverse complement.
TGAGCCACCCCTCCACCTTTCATGACTTTTAATTGAGAAAGAAGAAGACCTTCTCTGTTTTTCTAGTGAAGTAGGATTGGAGCTGGGAGGTCAGTGTATAAACCATACAAGGCACGTGGCCTGACGGAACTTGGTTTTAAAAATTGAGTAATAGCTTCTCCTTCTAAACAGTTAGATTCTGGGGCTTGGCGCATACTTGTTTGTGTGAGAGATAACCTGGATGCATTGTCAGAGCACACAGGGTTTTCTGACACCATGATTCTATGACTGAATTCCACTGTGCCACATGTCTCCTGCCTTTCCCAGTCACACATGCACACTGGATTACTTGAATAAGATTGTCCATTATGGAAAATGTCAAGTGAAAGGCTAGATAACCATGGCCTGTGCCATGTTTTTCCACACAGGATTTACCCTGGAATAGAATGTACTAATTACAGTTTAGTCCTGTGTTTTCCAGGACCAACTTCCCTGCAGCGTGAGGGCAGCAGTGGTGTGGTGTCAAATGCTCTACTGAGTGCCCAGTGTGCACTGTCACTCATTCCCTAGCTCTTTATTCCCACACATCCAGCTTCCTGGATCCTGTCCATTGACCGAGACCCCATCTTATCTTGAATCCTGGAATCTTAACCCACATCCCGATCTGAGTCACTTGTCAGTTCAGTGAATGGTGACTTTTTTATGCTTTCAAGATGATATTTATGTTTAAAGTCTGTTCTCAATAACTTAAAGTGAGAAATAAGGAACTTCACGTATGGGCATCGAAGACTACCTTTGGAGGTAAAAAAATAAAAGAAAGAAAGAAAAAGAAAAAAGAAAAGGAATCTGTATGATAATCCTTCAGTTATAACAAAGTGCAGTATCCCTTGGATACGTTTCCTGCCTGAACATATTTAAATTTATTTACTATGCCTCCAGTCAGAACAGCTATTAAGATTAGCTGACTGTGGTAACACTGCGTACTGAGCTCCATTCTCATCTGCAATGCATTTTTTTCTTATTACTTTGTGAGCTCTGAGGCAAGATTTTCAGGAGAGGCAGTTCTATCCATATTTAATTACAAGAGTTTAATAATGTGGGCTACTGTCTTAATTCATCTCTGAGAGTCTGGGTGCCACCTCTATTGTTATCTATGCAATGAAATGATGGAAGTCCTGGGTCCAACTCCTTGATGTGTGGTCGTTTCTATTCTAGTCATTTCACACTCCTGAGGGCACAATGGGATTCAAAAGTCAAACTGTAGGGTCAACCAAAGATAAAAGATGTGCTTCCTGTCTCCCTGACTTGTCTGTAACTTTTCAGTTCTGGAAGACAGGAAGAAGCTGTCCGCTGGAAGAACTGGTCATTGGCATCTCCAGCAGTTGCTACTCCAAGCAGCAGAAAGTGTGCATTCGGGTCTCCTTTTAGCATAGTTCTTACTATGAAATCCTCTTGTAGCAATTCAGTTTATTCTATGAAATGGATGAGCAGTTTACATCAGTCTCATGGACCAGATTTGTCAGAAATAATATTGGTACTTTGTAATCTTTAGTGAAGATTAGGTTTATCCATACTCCACTTTCGTGAAGTCAGAAGAATGGAGGATTCTTTTCCTATGATAGAATGAAGAAAACTTTAAAGTAGTAATAAAATAGTAGTAAAAAGAAGGCTGTGTTTTCACCATGAAGTGCCAATCTAAAAACAAGGATACTTCTGGTTGTTTAACTGTAATGGAAGCTTACTCAGCGAAAACAAGATCCTCAAGGCTCTTTCCGTATAGTTAAGTTTTCATCTGCAGTAGTAGATGGTCTTTCTCTGCAGGTGTGTATATGAGAGATGCATTATGTCATCCAGTTGCTTTTCTGTGGGAACCTACATCACACGGGTTAATTTAATTTCTCCAAATAGAAGGAAACAATTAAAAGCTGTTTAAGGTTTGACTGTATAACAGCGTATTGACTGTTGTAATAAACAGCTGGGGTTGCCTCCTCGGGGACCAGCCAGGGGCTCAGAGAGTGCCGCTGGTTTTTCTGACCCTCTCTATACAGATTTCAGAAGTGATGATTTGTTTCAAGTTATAAATTATATTAATTTCAGAAAAGGGCCGTAGCAACCACCACAGATGGGGTAGCTTACACATAAGAACTCAGGAGACCTCGGAGTTGTGAGGTGAGAAGGGCATAGTGAATGTGTTGGTAGGAAATGGTTTCTCCCGAGACTGCAGAGTGGGGCTGCTTTGTGTCACTATTCTAGCTTTTGATGGCAGCCGTCGGTCCCCTTCATTCTAGAATTCCAGCACCTCACTCTGTCATGAGCCTGCTTCCATGTCTGTGTCTCTAAAGGTCTGTCTCTTCATAAGGTCATCACATCAGGGCCCATACCTCAGAAAGGACCCAATTCCAAAAAGGTCACATTCATAGGTACTAAGATACTAGAATTTCAACACCTGCTTTCAGGAAAAGAAAAAAAAAAAACAGTTCAACCCACAACATGTGTGATAACACAATGCCCAAGGACAGCACCTTGCTTATATCTTTCCAAGTTCAAATCCAGAAACAAGCTTTGAGTATCCTTTTCCTAACAGTGCAAGCATGGACTATTATTCATTAGCCCTAAGGTGCTCCTGACCCATCAATGGCAACGGCAGAGAGGTGTAATACTCCATCAGACCTCGTGCTCCACCTGGCCTATAAGCATAGAAACCAAGAGTAGAAGAAAAACTAGTTTCCCAGGAAATAATTCAAAACCATTACCACTGAGTAATGGATACCAGACGGCCAAATAATCACTTTACATCAAAACACCTTAAAGAGGGTCCAAGATAACATTATTATATCCAAGTAAGACATAGTATAGATATGTGGGCTTCTATCTGCCAATTACTTATTATTTTCCTTCTCCGTTTTTATTTCCTGTTTCATTGAGATGACAATTAACTTACATTAAAGTGCATAAATTTAAGATATGTGTTGGGTTTTAACATATAAAATGTGGAAGTCTCTGCAAGCATCATGGCTGGCAGCAAAACGACCTGCAGAGAAGCAAGAATGGAAACTCGGTTCAGCATGGCTTGGTTAGCCAAGGTGGCTTAACATCAGGCCAGTTTATTTTGGACATATTTAAGTACAGTGCAGTTTCCCTTGGAACAGTTATCCCAATCCCATGTACACGATAAATCTTACCCAATGATGGCTTCTATAGCTTAAGGGCTGAGGATCTGGTGTGGTCTCTGACAGAGTTGAGCAGTCTGGAAAGTACAGGTGACACCTCCCCAAGGATAAATTCTATTGACTGAGAGTTAAAGAAAAGGTCTAGGAGGGAGAGTCCAGGATAAACATTCTGGGGATTTTTGGTGAGGTCTGGCTCTACAGATAGCAGAGGTCACCAGGTTGCTAACACTCACTCTCAGTCTTCTGGGAGGAAACCAGCTATATATCTCCTCCAATGAGGTGACAGCTTTTCTTGATTAACACTCCTGGTTTCTCTAGCGTTAATCTGTGAGCACTTGTGCCCTCTACAATGAAACAATCACATTTGAGATAATCTGATTTTTTTATTGTCCTCAGTGGTTTTCTTATACACTTTTATAATACATAGCTCGTGGCCTTGACTGTGGTTAGACAGCTTTTGATCTACTTTCTGTCACTAACTGTTGTTATGCTTTTATAAACTGTATACACCCAGACATTTTTATATCTAGGTTTTCTATTCAGCCTGATTATTTTTAGATATATCCCAATTTTGACAGGCAAAATCTTTTGGAAAGCTGATTCTTTTTAAATTTTCCACTAGTTCTTTATTGTACTAACCACACCCTTGGTTCACCAGTTTACCTTTTGATAGACATTTGGGCTGCTTCCAGGTAAGGGATATTTAAAAAGGAAGATCTCAGTTGGAAAACATTCATTTACCATTGGGATTTAACTTGTTTAATGATAGACTAATTATGTGTGAATATAACATTCATTGCAATATTTAGGGAAAAAAGATGTCCTTTCTTCTGGACATTGAACCTAGGGCCTCACACAGGCTAGGCAAGTACTTTACCACTGAGCTACAGCCCCAGCACAACAAAAAATGATAAAAGTTTTTTTCTTTTCTTTCCAGATACTGAGGAGAGCAGACAAAAATGGTAAGATCAAAATTCCATAATTTGTATTTATTAATTCATTATATTTTAGATTATCTTATAAAGAAACACAAAGGAGTAGAAAGTTCTAGGAATTGACCTATAAAATATTATTTTAGCAATAGTTAACATTTTCATCAAGTTTATGGCTCCAGGTACTCATGAGAAAATGGCAGAAGAATTCAAATTTGACAGCAAGGTGTAATTTATGCCTTTGAAGTGAGGAGTCCTGTCACACATGGGCTGTGACTTCTCCCTTTAATGCTTGAAAAACATCTAGCAATAGCAACTTTGAATCATTGGGAGTATTGAGCTGTGCGTTTTGTCTATAGTATGTCTTAGATTTCTAAGCTAGAGAGTGGTTTTTTTAGCTTTTTATTCTTTTTCTTTTTTTATTATTATTATTTTCATTTTAAATAGCTTGTTTTACATATCAATCCCAGTTCCCTCTCCCTCCCCTCCTCTCACACTCCCCCCACCATCCCCCCCCATCCTCCCACCCTATCACCATTGCCTTCCACATAGTGGATATCTACAGTCTGTCATTTCACTCAGGGTAGGGTCCAGGCACTCCCCTAAGAGTCCAGGCTATGAGAGCAACCCTCTTTGTGTTATGGACACATGATGTCTGTTAGTATTTGAGGGATAAACACTGATCCACTGCTCAGGGCCCCATAGGTTGCCCAGGCCTCCTCATTGACTCTCACATTCATGGGGTGTGGATCAGTCCCATGCTGGCCTCCCAGCTGTCGGGCTGGGATCCAAGATCTCTTCCCTGTTCAGATCAGCTGTGTCTGCTGGTTTTGCCAGCCCATTCTTTGCCAATTTGCTCATCGCTCCTCTCTCTCTGTTGCTGGGTTCCATGGGTTCAGTTCAGTGTTTAACTGTAGGGGTTTGCTGCTGCTTTCATCAGTCACTGGATGAAGGCTCCCGGATGGTTATAGACATCAAGTTCATTATCAGGAATGGGCATTCGAGGTGGTCTCTCCACTATTACTTAGCTTGCCAATTGGTGTCATCCCTTTAGATCACTCGAGGTCACACTGGTGCCTGATCTGTCTTCTAACCTATGATTCCCTCTTCCCCCTATTCTAGCCCCCACTCAACCTTTCTGTTCTTTTGCATGCAAATCTGTTTGGTCCCAGCTTCTAGGTTTGCTAATTCACAGTGGCCTAGTGGGATGACTGCCTGGACTCAGTACAACTTACTCTTCTGTCTGAGGCATGGGAAACTCTCGTCCACAGAGACAGAGAAGTGAGAGGCAGCAAGCCAAAAATAAAAATGTGTCCTGAAAATCTGGAGGCAGCTCTGCTAAGTCCAATTATGAGCTCATAAGTATTTTTTATTCCTTGATTCTACTAGAAGTTTCCTTCCGTAGAATCAGAGCTGTACTTCACTACAGTTATATTATTGGTAATAGTGGCTTGACAATTTTAGGATACAAAGGCTGCTTTTGAATTCTGGAAGTCTCATTTCTTATCTCCAAGGAAAGATTGCCATCGGGTATGGCCATTAAAACATATTATTTGGTTTATCCTTAAGCTCCCACATCCAGGAGAGCATTCTGACACTGTACATCTTACTCCCCAGCACATGGTTCTTTATGCAGCCTCTGTGTGTTTCAGCACTGCCTACTCTTCTGACAGACCTGGCCTCTCTCACCCACAGCTCCTTGTATTTTCAGGTTGTGCCTTTGTTTCCTTGGATTGCAAGACTCTGATCAAGTCCTGATAATTACCTTTGTATCTATCACCCTGCTTTATATCAAAACTATCATACTCCACTATCATAGTAAAATCCAGTCGCCACAACCCATTTTTATGACAAAAACCATCTGACAAATCAATTCACATGGATAAATTCAGAGGCTGATAGTAACCCTATATTTTATGCTACATAAGAGTAGTCACCTGATCCACCAGCTCCAAACCCTCTTAATGTGATTGCCAACAACTCCCTTTTAATATGATTGCCAACAACTCCCTTTTAATATGATTGTCAGCCCCCCCATGGGATTCCTTTCTGTTCCTTATGTCCTTTCCTAATGTTTGGTTATTCCACATGATCAAAACTACCCCCTCCCTGCTCTTACCTCTCACTATCTTTGTCTGCAGTTCTCTGAAATCTATAGTTTCCTGAGCATTTGTCCTTTTAGGCCAACTCCATGATACAGGCCTGCCTTAACCACAGTTTACTATGACATTCCACACTTGGGAGCTTGAGAGTGTCCACATCTTGCATGGGGTCTTGCTAAAAAGGCATTGTATCTCAGAAGTCTTCCCTATGCTACAGAGCTGCACCTACTCTCTGACTAACTCTTCCACATATACAGATCATTACAGTGAAGGGCTAAAGTTGATCCCAAACGATTCTAGTTCCCTTAACCAAACTTGCTTCTCTAGGGCAGAGATCTGTCTTCTGCATTGACACGATGCCCTTCAAGTACATTTACACTAGAGGATATGTGTTTAGTAAGTTACTAGTGAAGATACTCTGCTCATGATTCATTGCTTTGATCTGTCCACTCCTCTCTGCCTTCTCTCCACCTTAGTCTTCACTCTGACCTGCAGTGTAAAGTTGGGAGATGCTTGGAGTCTAGCAGGTCTTGGCTTAAATCACAGTTATTCTACCATGTAACTCCATGTATGCCAGGAATCACTGTAAGTAATTCATGAGATGATTCCTGTTATGAGTAATTCCAAGTTATGAGCTCTTTTTGTGTCATGATACCTTGGCTATATGAAGCAACTGGTGACATTTCAGTAATGTCTCCTGCAACAGGATTTGGTGGGGAGGAAACATAAGGCTATTTGCCAGTCATGTTGAATTGAAAAGGAAAGTAGAGGGGGCTGATCTAGTGCAAATAAAAAGATAAAAAGTAGCCATCTTTCTGTATCATACGACTATTGTATGCTATAGTTTCAAATCAGCAGCCATTGTGTGTGTTTACTTTTTTGGGAACAGACTCTCATGTGATGGAGACCCTTGTGGCAAGTTTAAATGGTGCTGAAATCATCAAAGGAACAAGACAGCAGAATGAGAGTTAGCTGCCAGAGGACAGAATTAGCATCTGGACTCCATCTGACATAAAAGAGAAGCTGCGGGACAAATGGGAGAAAGCACATGGTTAGGGATTAGCTATAATAATGGCATCTTGGAGAGATAGTTTTTGTTGTTTTTAAATCACAGGCTAGGATCCTAAGCAGAAAGATAGACTTGAAAATAGTGCTGCTTAGGGGAGACACCAGTGCTTTCATCTCCAAAGCCCAAAATTAACCCCAGAAATGCAGAACTCTGGAGAAACTTCCCCACACATGGCCTGAATGACAATGGGAATGGTACGTGGTCATTTTTCAAATTTGTAAAAAATATTTCACTTGTAATTAAGGATATTTAATTGACAAGATAGGATTGTGTATATTAATGGTATATAACATGACACTGAACTTATGTATTCATTGTGCAATGGTTACCACCAAATTGATTAACACAGTCATCATCACTCACCAGTAGTACACAGCAGGTACCCAGAACTTGCTCATTTTATGACTGAAAGTTTGTATCCTTCCAACAATATCACCCCATTTCTCCTACACCCAGCACTTGGCAACTGCCACTCCACTCTCCGTTTCTATGAGTCTGACATTTTTCAGATTCTACATATAACTAAGATCATACGGTGTTTATTGCTCTATGTCTGGGCCAAAAATTTTCCTTTAGCTTAGTGAAAGGCAAATGAAAAGGCTCTCAGTGGTGCATAGTGACATCCAGTTCCTCTTGTTGATATGCACTTGCTCAGATCCAGGGCTGTACTTGTCAGCAAATATTAGGTGGATACATGGCATTTGTGATCCTTATGTAATGGCTAAGCTCTGACTGAACTGGCCTGTGGTGTAGCTCTCCTTGCTCGGCTTTTAGTTACTCTAGTCTGTGAGGGTAGAGCTGTCTGAGGTCCCCATGAGTCTGAGAAAAGTGCCTGCCATGACACAGGTGCTCAATAAATAGTTACGAGTATTTGTAAGAAGGGCATCATCAACAATTTGACCTTGAAACTGAATCATATGAGTTTATTTAATCAATCTTCACCCTTCTATGTAACTATTTTTACCAATTATTAATGATGACTAAAATTTACCGTTGACTATTACGGTCTAGGACCAACCCTAAGTTCTTAATATGCATTGCCTTGAATCAGTCTGAAAAGTACACAGAGTAGACAGTTTATAGCTATTGGAAAAACAGAATTTGAGAAAATGAGCTTCAGTGTCCTGCCTCTTACTCTGTCTAGCTGCATGATGTTGAGTAAGTCTTTCACCTTCCCTGGTTTTCCTCATCTGTGAAATGGGTTAATGACTGTATTCTCTTATAAAGCTGTCATGAGAATTAAATGAGATTATACTTTTGAAGCATTTTACCTTTTATTATTACATATTACCTATGCACAATAATGGATTTCATTATGATACTTCATAATGAATAATGTATTCACACACAACTTCTCCTTCCTCACTAATCCTTCACCTACCTATTTCCAGTTTTCCTCTCCTCTTCTTTCCTGCCTTTTTCTTCTTCATCTTTTACTTTTTGTGACCTAATGAGTTTCATTAAGATTGCACACAGGAGCACTCATGAAGAAAAAGATTTCCCTCATCAATTATTAACTGCCTACACAGTCTCAAGGAGGGGTGAAGCACCACCTTTCCCAATTCTGTGACTGGGTATTGGCAGGTCCAATCCTATGTAGACTTGGTGTATATTGTCACAACAGCTGTGTGGTCAGGAATAGAGTAGGTGTGTAACTCTTGTGTGTGTTGTCATACCTGTTGTGAGGTTAGGAGTACAGTAGATGTGTACCCTCCAAAGTCAGAGTTCCACATTGCTCCTGCCATCTTCCTCTGGTTTTTTTCCATTTTCTGTTCTTTCCACCTCTTCGGTAATGTTTCCTGAACCTTGGAGAGAAGCAGGGTAGAGGAGGAACATAATATAGGTGTCTCATTTATGAGTGGGCTTCAAAAATCATGTATTCTCAGTACTTCAACCTGTTAAGAGTCACTGCTGACGAAAAAAAAAAGATGCTTCTTGAACCAAAGTTGATGGCAAAACTCTTCTATATGTATAACATTGTTTTTTGGAATGTAATTTGACAGATAGATCATGTCCATTCAACAACACAACGATAGTAATTCCCTTACTGAGGCCTATGACTCCCCACCCCAGCCATAGGCTGTTGATATGTGAATCTCCTCATGTAAAGCAAGAATCAGAAAATGGTAGGTTACCTCCATGATAGAATTGCCTCTGTTTCACTAGTAAGCTCATCTTGCTTGCCTTAGTACTGTTGCAGGCCAGGTCCACAGCTTAATAAGGCTATTAACAACAATTCATTCCCCATAGTGCAGCATTAATTTCAATCTAGGTAATAGTAGCTCATATTTGTAGCCTTTGTTTCTTTTTTTAATGGACCAAATGAAGCTAGAAAGGTTGCATCTTATGCCAGCATCAGAACAAGCATAGTGAATGAAATCTTTTCTTACTCCAAATTGACTTTTCCTTGTATATATACGTATGCATTTGTATATATTTAATGTGTTAATGCATGACTATTGTAGTTGTTACTCAAGTCTACAAAGGTCTTGTGTTCTTATTTTGCAATACATGGTAGTTACATTTATTTAATACGTTAATTGTTTCATTGGAAAGCTGAAAAAGATATAAATGAATAACTAGCAAATCTCCAGAAGATAGCATTAGCTTAGAAAATTCTGGGTAACAGTTCACATACTATTTGTGTTTTTTGACAATTATGCAGGGTTATAGTCAATGAATACTGAATTGATTAAAAAAATCTTTCAAGTTCATCACCCAAAGCTTGGTTTATTTGATCCTCTCATGAATATAAGATAAGTAGAGACTAAAACAAAGTTTCAGTAGGTAGGACTTCTTTACAGAGAGGTGAGTATTTCACATATTACCCGCAGAGCCTTAGAGAGCTCTATGGTCTTTGTAATTAGGCTGTTCTATAATGTGAGCTTCATAGACAGTTATCCTTCAACCCTGAGGAGCCCTCAAATCCTTCCTACTTATAATCAGGGATGTGGTCCCAAATAAAATGGAAAGATTGAGATGTATGCCCAGAAAATAGTATTATTGGCACAAGGTTGACTTCTATTTCATAATTTTTCACTCATTTCTTAAAATGGATGTGAAACAGAATAAGAAAATTTACCAGAAGGGCTCTCTAATAACCCTGTGACCTTGATTTTTTCTTAAGTATAAAGGAAAGTCAACTAGACACCTACCACCCTAGAAACCAAAGCCATATCTATTAGCAATGAGTCACTTAATCTGTGCCCTAAGAAAGACCCTGTTAGGAGTGGCTCACAGTACTGAGAGTGTGGGAAGAACTCAAGAGTGCAGATTCTGACTCTAATGATGTATTTTTAGCAAAATAAGGGAAAACAAATTGTCTATTTCCATAGTACCTTTTTTCTGATATGTAAAGCAGTTTCACACTCACAAATGTGTTACTTTTCTTCCAGAAGTAGAAATCATGAAAATTCTGATCTTTATATAGCAGAGCTTGCTTATTAGATATCCCAGAATGAAGTGTAGATTCAAACTTCCAAGCCCAATAAATGGTCACTAAATGCTCAAAAGTCAGGTAGGTCTGGCTATGACAGCAGATCCTGGAGTATACAGAGCATAGCATTTACCCTAAAACCTGAATCCAACCTTATATGCACATGCAGCTTACGTTTAGTCATTGGCTCCATTCCTCCTAGATCCCAGGGGTGTAGCCTTTGGCTCAGTTCTTCCTAGATGCCAGGTGTAGTGAGATATCCACCCCGCGCGCACCTGTAGCTCTGGTCACAAATGAGGACTGTCCACAAATGAGGGCGTGATAGGAAGTGAGTTTAGGTCTGGGGTCCAGGCAGATGGCTCTCTCTTGTGTCCGGTCGGGTCACAGGGAGCAGCCTGTGCGGATCCTTTGAACGGGAACCTACAGCAGTCATCTGCTACTTTTGTAAGTGACTTCTCCCCGAAACAAATTATATTTAACCTGTATCTGAACCTAGTCCCGTTAATCATTATCCATGCCTCCACACCCAGGGATGTAGCCATTGGCTCTATTCTCCTAGATTCCAGGGGGAGGTGGTCATTGGATCTATTCCTTCTAGATCCCAGAGGGATGCAGCATGGTGTTAAGCTGATGACATGCAGTCAAATTAACTGGATTCCAATCCTTGTTCCACTTTGTTATGTGACCTGGATAGCTTACTTAGCAAAGGTAGTGGCTCTGCTGTATTCATGTGAAAGCTTGAAATAATACTTGGAAGCTCTTCAGGATGGTGTCTGAGCCTCAGGAAGTCTTTAGTAGATGCTACCTAATTTTTGTCTTCACACCTATCCGTGTTCTTAGTCTTGGGACTGTCCATCTCAACATCTACCTACTGTCCTTCTAATGGGGGTAGTTATCACCACAGCACACAGAGGTTCTGTCAAAGACGACCTTATCACCTCAGAGTTGCTGGGATGAATTGGCCTGCCTTTGCCCTGGCCATTTAGGTTTCCCTGTTGTTTGAAAACCAGTAATCCTAGTTCAGTATGCTTGACAAAGGTGCTTTATATATAAAAAAAGTTGGAATTTTGTTGTTGTTGTTTTTGTTCCATCCTAAAAACTAAAAACCTCAATTTACCTATATTTGTAGTTTTTGAAAGAACTAAAGAAACACATGATGTGTCACATATATAAGATTTTCCTTTTCATTAAAAATTGTATGGCAAGCAATTTCTTAATGGTGTCAAACTAGCCTGTGTTCAGTGTAGTTCTTTAAAGGAAATGATACCTTTTCATAATATCGGTCTACATTTTCCATATTCAGATCTTTTGAAAATAGCTATTAAAGGGCTGGAGAGATGGCTCAGCCATTAAAGGCTAGGCTCACAACCAAAAATATAAAAATGGTTATTAAAGCTGATGACAGCTATATGTAGTTAGGATTTGGAGTAAAAGTTCTTAAATGCTAGTCTCAGGCCCCCATCTCTTCTTCCTATTGCATTCGTTCATTCATTCATTCAACTGCTACTGTGCATTGGTCCTGTCTGCCACCCTATATAGGTACTAAATTCAATTCAATAAAACAGAGAGAGAGAGAGAGAGAGAGAGAGAGAGAGAGAGAGAGAGAGAGAGAGAGAGAGAGAGAGAGAGAGAGAGAGAGAGAGAGGAGGGAAGAGAAGGGAATAGAACAGAATTTAGTTAAAATAAAGTTCTTTTTTCCAGTAAAGAAAGAAATGGTTTTCTTAGGGCAGAGAAGACAGACATATACTGAAGGTACCCAGAAGAACAGAAAGAAAAGACTGCTTGCAAAGCTAGGGTGTATGTGGGGCGGGGGGGGCACTGAGCTCAACTTCTTCTTGAGGTCTGGGGCTTTTTCAAGTCTCTGAGGGGTGGGCCCTCCCTAATTTAGGGTTTGTCACTTTGGAGAAAGACTGGATGCCCCCCAGCCAGGATCTTGTTGAGCCAGTCCTCAAGAAGGGGCCTACTGGCAGGAGATGAAGCCCACAAGGCCTTTGTTTCAAACTGTCAGACCCTTGTCTCAGATTATGAGGCTGAGGAACAGGCCCACCATCTTGTAAATTCAAAACCTTTATTAACTAATTCTGTCCGCTCTCCTTGTCTGTCTGCCTACCAGAAAAATCTAACCCCCATGCTCCCCAGAGGTCATCCTAACTCCCGTTACTGAGTTGGGGCAAAGACTTCTCTAACTGCCTAACTGGCCAAGGGATGAGTTAGAAAGGGTAGCAGTTTGAGTGACTCATAGTGTCTGAATAAGAGACCATGATACCAAACACTTAACAGATGTCAAAGATACAGAACATTAAGATGGCCATTTGATGACAGTTTATGTTCTTGGAGCATGCCATTCCAGTGAGTTACCCAGCTGTCAAACTCACAGGTTTGGGAATTTATTAACCAAGTGGTGTCCCTGAGTCATTGCTGGATAGTCCTATAAAAAAAGACTTGATGGGTGTAGAGTGTAGCCTTCCCCGCCATCTGCCTGGGCCCTGCTGCATTGTCTGAACCCCCAAATAAATCACAGGACACTATATTATTTATGAAGCTGTTGGCCATTTTGGCCGTTTCCTTGATTTCTTACTGGCTATCTCTGACTTAAGTATTTAACCCATAATTGTTAATCTAAGTAGTTATCTTACTGGAGGAAGGGTCCGGGCCTCTTACTCCTCTGGCGGCTACATGGTCTCTCTCTCTTCCAGAATTCTCCTCAACTCCTAGTCCCACCTATCTTGCTTCCCTATTGGCCAACACTGCTTTATTGACATATATATAGGACTTCTCAATCATCTCCTCTTTTCTGTCTAAATAAAAAGAAAGGTTTTAACTTTAGCATAGTCATATTATATATAACAGAACAGTTATCAAGTAAGAACATAGTTACAATATTTTGTCCATTAACATTTAGTAAGATTTAAAGAAAATAGCATCTATCCTATCTTTGTGAGTCTAAAGTCTTATATGTAGCTTATCTTTTATCATAACTAAGGAAAATCTATAATTATAATTCTCTTTCTTCAACTCCATCAAAGACCACAGAAGGATAATATATAAACACTAGAATTGACAGAGACATCTCACTACCTGGACAGTCACCCGAAGTTCCTCTGTAATGTTTGGGCATCCAACTTCACAATGTGTCTGGAAGTCTTCTCAGCAAAGCAGGAAATTTCAAACTGTCCATCTGCATTGGCAGTCTGTCAGTCATTTTTCTGTGTCCTGCAGAAAGTCTGGTAGACTCTTCCATGGATCAGGAACCCTGAAGGACTGTTTGAGTTCAGCAGTCACTTTCCTGTGGGTCCTGCGTGTCCAGTTTATACAGCAACAGTCAAACAGTTTCTTGCCCAAATGGCTAACTTGTCATGTGGAAAGCAAACTCCATAATGAGTTTCTTCGATGCCCATCTTCCTCTCAGATGTAACTGATGCTGTCAGAAGCAGATATTTCTCATTGTCAAGAAAAATCCTAAACCATTTTAAATGCCATTTTCTGAAGGTCTTTGAAAGGTTTGAAGAGTGTCTGTCTATCTCAAATATATTTATGTATATCGGGAAAACCTAACTTACCTAACTATGAGTTCTGACTATTATAAGTAACTATCTATAATCTGTACTTAATTATGTATTATGTTTTAAAAGATTAGTATAAACACAATACTGAATATACATATCACAAAATTGACCTTGAATTTGTATCAATAGATGAAAAACCATACCAATACAAAGTACTCGTTTCCATAAAAATAATCCCCATTTACCTTTAAAAAGAGATTGGTTGTGATCATTAGCCAATTAAAAGCAACCCCATTCAAATTAAAACAAAGATTTATAAACAATATGGGAATGTGGACGTTGCTCATTCCAAACTGCTTCCTGCTGGATGGGGGTGCTATTCATACCATAGGGATCATGACAAAACACAGAAACCTGTAGAAGTCCTTATTTTTGTACTCTGTAAGGCTGCATCATCTTTGCTGTCTTAATTGTTGGAACACCTGGCCCACTGCTTCCGGGGGTCTTGGTTCATCAAACTACAGAAGCCAGGAATGAATCCACAGCTTTCCATTTTCTGTGGAAACATAAAAACTCTTTCCCCAAGTAAACAGTCCTTATACTTAAAGTTAGAAGTCAAAGCATTTTTGAAATATATAAGTTGGATTAATTCAGCAGCATCTATAATCAAATATACTTTAGCAGTTTTTCCTTCTTTAGCAATCAAAAAACTGAAAAACACAATACCATACAGTATCCAGACTCTGGATTTTCCATCTTTACATGGCTTATTTATTTATTATTATTACTCTATTTCTTTTACATTTATTTATCTATTTATCTGAGAAAGGGTTTCTCTGGAAATCTGCCTGCTTCTGCCTCTGGAGCAAATCCTACTGGCATGCACCACCACAGCCGGCTTCTCTATTTATTTACCACTATTCCATTTCTTTTTCTTTCTCAATCCTACGTATATTTTTAAACACACTGTAAACCTTTAGAAGTTTTTCTTCATATGAATCTGACTTTACTGTAAATCTTTATGTTTTTCTGGATACATGTCTTATCTGGTAAAAACCATGGCTGTTTAAACTGCAGTTTTTCCAAGATGGCAGGCGTAAGTTTGACTCCAGCACATCACCTCAGTCTATGCTGACATCCAGCAAAATCTGCCAGCTTGGAAATGTGGTCACTACCACTTCCACTTTCAGCTGTACATATACACACCTTTCAATTGTTAGCAGAGCCTCTTAAAAGAACCTTGCTGGGTTTTGTTTTTTGTTTTGTTTTATTTTTTGCTTATGCTGAGTCAGGAAGACTCCCTTAAGTGAGCCACGTGAGTCTCTGCTTGTCTGTAGCAAAACAGAGCCCACCTGAGAAAAAATGCTGCTTTCAAGAAGCCGTGCTTCTCTCTGTTCTTTTGTTTCTAAAATTCCTTTTAAGCTCTTGTCATTATACATGGAAATTCAGTCCCACTCCTGACAACCATGTGTAGAGTGTAGCCTTTCCCGCCATCCGCCTGGGCCCTGCTGTGTTGTCTGAAACCCCAAATAACTCCCAGGACATTATATTATTTGTGAAGCTGCTGGCCGTTTGCTTGGTTTCTTATTGGCTGTCTCTGACTTAAGTATTTAACCCATAATTATTAATCTAAGTATTTATCTTACTGGAGAAAGGGTCCAGACGTCTTACTCCTCTGGTGGTTACATGGTGTCTCTCTCCCAGAATCCTCCTCAATTCCTAGTCCCACCTATCTTGCTTCCCTATTGGCCAACAGTGCTTTATTGACATGTACACAGGACTTTCCCATCAGATGGGATTATATTTCTCCTTTATATTGTTAATTAGATCTTTATGTTTGATACTGGCTTCAGCAAATGGGCTCTAGATTTTAATCATGTTTGGCCCAGAGTGTCCACTCCCACTGGACATTACACCTGATCCTGGGCACAGTCTTTTTTTGCTGGGAAGACATGACCAATGAGACAAGTACTTCAAGTTATTTCTACAGTTTCCAGACATTTGATCCCTAGGCAGGAGTATTCTGTGACAGACAGATGATTGGACAGTTAAAGTTCATATTCTGGAGGGGGAAATTAATTTAAGCTAGACATGGATTATACATTAGATGGATTATACATTTATATGGCTTGGTAGAAGTCTTCACTGGGGTCCATCCTGGAGTAATCTTTCTGTTTGGATAAAGATTTCCACAGGATAAAGCATAGGCTCTTTAGCAGGGCATTGCTACCTACCTATCTACCTACATCTCTTTGTGTCTTTAGGACACTGAACTCCAGGTCACCCATTTCTCTGTGTATGTGTAAGCATAGCTCTGTCTGCTTAAAATGACTTTCAAGTCATTAGTTTCTAATAAAGGTTATCCTTCCCATTCTGGTTGACAGAGGATGCTGGAAAGTTTTATGTCAACTTGACACAAGCTAGAGATATCTGAAAGGAGGGAACTTCAACTGAGAAAATAGCTCCATGTAAATAATTTTCTTCATTAGTGTTTGATGGGAGAGGGCCCAATCTATTGTGGATGATGCCATTCCTTGGCTGGTGGTCCTGGCTACTATAAGAAAGCAGACTGAATAAGTCTTGGGAAGCAAACCAGTAGGCAGCACCCCTCCATGATCTCTGCCTTAGCTCCTGTCTCCAGATTATATCCTGACTGAGTTCCTGTCCTGACTTCCTCCAATGACAGACTTATGATTTGGTGTAAGCCAAATAAACACTTTCCTCCCCAATTTGCTTTTGATAATAGTGTTTTATCGCAATGGTTACCCTAAAACAGCAGAGGAATTTTTTTCTTCACTTTTTTAAAAATTTAAATTAGAAACAATCTTATTTTACATATCAATTCCATCCTCTCATGCCCCCACTGACCCCCATTCCTCTTCTGCTCCATAGAAAGGGTGAGGCCTTCCATGGGGGATCATCAAAGTCTGTTGTCGCACCTGCTGTGCGGCCTGCATCCGAGAATGTAGCGAGGTAGTCGGGATAGATGACACAGAGACCGGTCGGTTGCTTTAAGGAAACTTTATCTTCCCAAGTCAGCTTAGGAGGAGACCCCAGTCCGCTTAGGAGAGAGCTCTCAGGAGAAGTCTCTCTAAGAAAAAGGAGCTTCCCTTTTTAAGGACTTCTGCCATTCATCTACATACCATTCTTTCCAGACTTCTCACCCTCCTGGCTGGTGGTTAATCTCCAGCCCCAGAATCGGGGAGACACCGCAGGGGGGGGGCAGGAAGAGGCCTCTAGCCGTAGGGGGTGTGAAAGTCATGGTATCTCAGTGAGCAAGCCCTTATCTGAGCCCTATCAAGAGCTTTAAAGCACTGAATTGTTTTCAGTAAACATTAACAGATGCCTGCTCCCAGGCCGAAGGGGAAGTGGGTTTCTGCTCAAGGTCTGGTGTCCCCACAATTCACCCCTTTTTATTTTTAAATGAGGCACTCCTGGCTTAGGTCAAGTAGGGTCACCCTCCCTGGCCCGTCTTTGGGGGACCTTGAACCCCTGTCTTAGGTGGGAGAGGGTCTTCCCCACAGGTTGACCGTCTTTGGAGTCACCCCAACCTTATTACAGAATCATCTGTAATAAGGCTTTATGGCTATCAGGATTGCCATGGGCTAAGGCACTTTGAACTCAGCATGAAGCCAGAATGCCTACTGTCACTGTTACCATTCCTAGGACCCCCACTGACATAGCGCCTCTCTGTCACCTGCCCATCCCCCGATCTGGGCCTTAGCATTCTACCACCAGCCTTTCTTTGCTACAAGGGTGATTTATAGTTACAATTTGACGGTTAAAACAGTGATAAAGTTTATAATCATTTTAAGATCTACTTAGGAAAGCATTAGAGAGTGCACTTGCACAGATACATTAGGTACAATCATTGATGTTACACATGTAGCATTATAAAAAATATGAACAAGAGGCTTGTAGCACTATTTACAGAGTACCAATTTGTTCCTGTGGTGATGTAGTCTGTCGATTTAATGTCAGTAGTATCAGCCGAACATGTAACCCGAGTCAAAGTCTTTTTGTCGCACCAGGACAAACCACATTTCTCCAGAAAAACACACTGGCATAGGTGTGATTCCAGAAACAGGAACTACCAAGTCTGATATTTCAAGTGACCATGCCCTGTTCAAATACTGAAAAGAGGCTTTTGCCATTCATCACAGTCCATACCAATGTTCAAATGCTTTAAATGGGTCCTTTTTCCCCCAAAGGGAAAAGCTGGCAAAATGAATTCTGTTGTTTTAAGGTGTATCAAAGGCTAGCTGCTAATCTTCCAGTTTTGTTGGCTTTGGGATGAAAACTCACGGGTCCAGGAGGTTGATGTAGCAAGCCTGATGAGAAACTGGAAATCTCGAACTGACTGTTTTATTTCTTTCTCGGGCTGTAGATTTGATGACATCAAGGGTTAGGAACACCGATTTAGGAGATCTCGAACTGGCTTGGGCAGGCTCCCACGGTCTCAGGTCCAGTTTTCTCTGCTCCATGCATCTCACCAAATGTTGTGACAGCTACTGAAGCTTTATTCTTTTCCTGTAAGAAAACACAAACATGCCCTCGACCCCAAATTAGGGTCTTCTCTACTGTCTAGTGTATGGATGTTTCCATTTGACCTGAGTAATAGTTGTTTAACTTTCATTATGTCAGAATCTGTCTGAAGCAGATTCCTCACTGGCATTTACATTTTAAAAATTTTTAAATGAGGAGTGGATTATTTAATGAATCATGTGGGGACTGGGGACATTACTCCCCCTTTTATTTTTAAATTTTGTTT
Source organism: Mesocricetus auratus (assembly GCF_017639785.1). Lineage (NCBI taxonomy): Eukaryota > Metazoa > Chordata > Mammalia > Rodentia > Cricetidae > Mesocricetus > Mesocricetus auratus. The sequence continues at coordinate 44,809,967 of NW_024429184.1, read as the reverse complement.
GAACTGTTGAAGTTGGACCATAACAGTAGAAGGATTTGTCTACCCTCCTTAGTCAACTATCTAGGTGAATTGGGATCACTATTTAAAGTATTAGTAGATGTCCTTTAAAAGGGACATAACCATTAAGTACCTTTGAGAATCATTTAAGGATTGTAAACTATATTATGTCCCAAATAGTCCCTTTTTTTTTTTAACCTGTAGCTCTCACTAGCTGACAAGGCCTCGTTTGCATCTGAACTGACAAGGCCTAATTTGCATCTACACAGACGCCTTTGGGGGTGGGGGCCTGCCAAAGCGGCAGGACAGTTCCCTGAAAAACCTCTCTCTCTCTCTCTCTCTCTCTCTCTCTCTCTCTCTCTCTCTCTCTCTGACTGGCTCTGAGGGCTTAACTTGAATTTTTTGTTAAAATATTAACCGACTGACTGGATGTTTCTTTTGGCTATATCTAAATCGATTTAGGTAGTTTTTAACTGTTTGAAGGGATTTAAGTATCCCTTTAATCGTATCCAAGGCAATTAGAACAGTTGCTTTTGTCAACATTCATGCATTTACATTTCACACTTCATATATACTGACGTGGCCACGTCCATACACACAGACCATGCATACATATCTCTCTTTGCCTAGGTTATGATTAGTTTGTTGAACTGAAACTTCTTTAACAGAACAACTCCAGTCAATCTTTGAATTAAAACAAAAGGTTGAAAAAGTCCTGTATGTCCCTCATCATTTCTTCATTAGAGAAGTTTTGAGCTACACTCAGGGGCTACAGCCATACCCACTCCTTGTAATTCTGTAGATGCAAAGTGGAAAGGCCAGGCTTTTGCCAAAAGTTTTTAGAGATGACTCACAAAATTCAATAACCTACCCTATATAAATGTAACCAAACATTTTTATTTTATATACCTTTGTCTTTTTCTTTACTGAATACTAATACCTCATTTATTAACTGTTACCAGTTTATTTAATTTACCCATCTTAATCTACCTTTCCATTGAGGATGATCCTCCAATCTACCCTCCAACTGAGGGCAACTTCTTATCTTAGGTTCCCTTTCTTTTTTGACCTTTGTTAGGTGAGGGCCTAGACATTTAATCCAATCCACCCTTCAACTGAGGGTTTAATCATGGAGATATTAAATATTTTTAATAAAGCAGAGATTCCCCTTTTAGGAGGGGGAAACTCAGACTCTCGTGTTGGCAGCACCCAATGTATTTATTAGTGCTATAAAGGCGATGAATGGGGAGCTGCAGTGACTAACTGGCATCAAAACGGTGGGAGGGGTTTTCCTCACCAGTGCCCATACTTCCCTTACCTGAGTTTGGCAATGTTTGGATCATTTTTATCATGGCGAGCATTCCTAGTGTCGGGAGCAGAGTCGGGGTCAACATGCCTGATGCACCGTTCGGGGACCCAAATAGGCTTCTCACTTCCTGGAGGGAAAACACAAACAGCCCCTCGGACCCTAGCTAGTAGGGGAGTGGGTGGCTGCCATTTTCCTGTAATCAAATCTTTCCATCTGACCCATCCCAAAGACTGGGAGGGTTTGTTCCAATGTCTCTCCATAGCAGACAAATTATTACTGTCTATGGTCAAAAAATTTAAAATATAAAGTATGGTGGATAACTGAATATTGGGGGAGGTGACATATTCCCCTTTTTTATTTTTTAAAATACTGTTTGAGAGTGGCATGGGTGCGCTCCACAATGGCCTGTCCGGTGGGGTTGTGAGGAATACCAAAAGAATGGATAATGTGATGTTCCCTGCAAAAGGCAGCAAAGCGATTGCTGGCATAGGCAGGGCCATTGTCTGTTTTCAGGGCATCAGGAATGCCCATGTAGGCAAAGCCTGCAGGCAATGGGAAATAACATCTTTAATCTTCTCTCCTGAGTGGAGAGAGGCAAAAATCAGTTTAGAATACGTATCCACCGAAACATGCATGTATTTTAATTTCCCTGCCTGTGGCAGGTGAGTTATATCCATTTGCCAAAGATGGTTGGCCCTGAGGCCCCGGGGATTTACCCCCTCATTGGGAGAATTATGATAAGGGGCACAGTCAGGGCACTGAGAGGTAATCTGTGTAGCCATGGATAGGGGGCACCCAGTATGAAATTTAATGGAGCGGGCATTTAGATGATATCGCTCATGGAGCTGGTGGGCAAGCTGCTCCTGAGTGTATAAGACCCTAGGGCGGGTCAAGGAGTCAGCAAATTGATTGCCCTGGGCAAGGGGTCCTGGAAGGTTAGTATGTGCACGAATAAATCCCACATAAGCAAGGTGGATGCGCTGCCAAATAAGATGTTGGAGCTGAACTAATAAGGAACGGATCTGAGAGGTTGGAAGAACATATGGAGAGGTTTCTAAAGGTCTGACAATGTTGGCAACATAGACACTATCAGTATATAAACTAAAGGGCTCCCCCTCAAACATTTGGAAGGCCATCAAACAGGCAAACAACTCTGCAGCTTGTGCTGACATTTTCCCTATGGGTACCCTCTTCTGCACCTGAGAAGAAACCACCACCGCGAAACCTTTGGAGGAACCATCTGTAAAGACTGAGCGAGCTCCAACTAGGGGGCTCTCCTTTAAAACCTTGGGAAAAATCACAGGATGTTGTTTAAAAAAGGACATCAAGGGGCTATTGGGATAAAGGTTATCAAACATGGCACCTGTAGATGTAATAAACAGGGTCCACCCATCATGGAAGGTCTGTAGATATTCCATCTTCTCTTTATCATAAGGAAGAATAATTTTATCAGGACTCTTTCCAAAGGTTTGGATGCTAAACTTGTGTGCCTTCCATAACAATTGTAAAATCAGATTATAGTAGGGGGCCACTACCTTCTTAGGGGGAGGCTGACAAATGTATCCAAAAATGGGGCCAGTCTGCCAAAACACAGCAGTGGGCGAAAAGCTAGATGAAAGTACAACCAGAACAAGAGGCTCTCCATAATCTATACGCCAAAGGTGGGCTTGCTCTATACTTTTTAACAACAATTGTAGGGCATTCCTGGCCTCTGGGGTAATCTGTCTAGGGGAAGTTGGAGCGGGATCCCCAGGAAGAATATCATAAAGGGGTTTAAGAGCTGCTGTTTCAATAGAAAGAGAAGGGCGAATCCACTGCACCTTTCCCAAAAATCTCTGCCAGTCATGAAGCGTTTTTAAATTTGAACAATCAATTTGGAGTCTTTGGGGCCGGAGGCCAGTTTGTTGAATTTGATGACCCAAGTAAGTATAAGGGGGTCTCTTTTGGATCTTTTCTGGAGCCAAAATAAATCCGCGGGCCTCCAGGAGCTCTCATAGCTCTGCAAAGGCTATGTAACATTGCCTCTCCTCGGCTGCAGCCAAAAGAACATCATCCATGTAGTGGATGATGGAAAGATCAGGGAACTTACGCCTGAGGGGATCTAAACAGGCAGCTACATAAATCTGGCATATAGTTGGACTGTTAGCCATCCCTTGGGGAGCACCACCCATTGGAAGCGAAGTGCAGGCTCCCTAAAGTTAATTGCAGGAAGGCTAAATGCAAACCGAGGACTATCTTGAGAATGTAGGGGAATGGAAAAGAAGCAATCTTTTAAATCAATGACAATCAAATGCCAGTCTTTAGGAATGGCCACAGGTGAGGGCAAGCCAGGCTGCAGAGCCCCCATAGGCTGCATGGTCGCATTTACGGCCCTCAGGTCTTGTAGTAACCTCCACTTTCCTGATGGTTTTTTAATTACAAATATGGGGGTGTTCCAGGGGGACGTGGAGGGGACCAGATGGCCCACCTCCAATTGTTCTTGAACTAGCTGATGAGCCGCCTGGAGTTTTTCTGCTGGTAAGGGCCACTGTTCCACCCATACGGGATCATCTGATAGCCATGTGATAGGTATGGGGGCTGGCGGCGCAACAGTGACCCTCATTAAAAATGGTTAAAATCCTTCCTGTTCCCTGGGGCCCTGGGGCCCTGGAGAGGATGCCACCGGCCAAGCCTCTCCCTGTTCTAGTTTATCTAGTCTCTTCCCCTGACTCCAGCCCATCCCTTGCTGGGGGGCCCCGCTTTTGGACTTGGGTGCCTGGGTGGTGAGGACCACTCCCATTTCTCGTAGGAGGTCTCGTCCCCAGAGGTTGATAGGGAGGCCAGACAAAACATATGGTTGAAAAAACCCTGTGTGGCCCTCAGAATCTTGCCACTTTAGCATTCTGAGGCTCTTTTGTGGCACAGCCTGTCCTATTCCCTGGAGGGTCACCTTCCCTTCCTGCTTGGCCCAGGCAGGGGGCCAGAATTTATCTGAGAGGACAGAAATGTCCGCGCCAGAATCTAAAACGCCTTTGAAGGACTTGCCTTCTATCTTTAATGTAAGCTGGGGGCGGTTCTCCATGGTGGCTACCCAAAATGCTGCTGGGCCAGTACTTCCAAAACCTTGGTTATCCCTTTTCTCTTTAATTTTTTGAGCCTCACAAGGAGCTGTAGGGAGGAGGAGTAACTGAGCAATCCGTTCTCCTGTTGGGATGGCAACAACCCCACTGTCCACTGATGTCATTATTTTAATCTCTCCCTCACTATCCTGGTCTATAACACCAGGGTGTACCTGGATGCCTCGAAGGATAGTACTGGACCGTCCCAAGAGTAGTCCAACTGTGCCTGGGGGCAATGGCCCATGTACCCCAGTAGGGAGGGCCTGGATCCCCATCTCGGGTGTTAGGACTGCCCGGGTGGAGGGACCGATGTCCAGTCTTGTACTGCCTGAAATGGCTCTAAGGAGGTCTGAGATATGAAGGGGTTGCTCTGGGGGAGTAAACGAATCTTGCTGCTGTCCACAGCGGGGGTCATTGCCCCATATACATTGGTTTTTGGGCCCTGGGGCGGGGCCCTCTTTCAGTTTTTTTAATTATTATTAGTAGGAAGGAAATTGCTCCCCCAAGTCAGTTCTAGAGTAACAGTCAGTGGCCCAATGGTATCCCCTTTGGCAGCGGGGGCATAAACCAGGTCTCTTGAGACTAGTAGTACTATTTTGAGGGCACTCTCTATGGAAGTGTCCCTCCCTACCGCAGCTGAAACATGTTTTTCTCCCTCCCTGATTAGATCTTTTTTCCCCCTTGGGGTCGAATAGTAGTAGCTAACACTTGGCCCTGGATGAAATTACCATTAATGTCTCTACAGATCCGGATGTAGTCATTTAGACTTTTGTTGCGGTGGGGGCGAAGAGCCTCCTTACAGTACTTATTTGCATTTTCAAAAGCCATCTGTTTGATAATTGGCATCGCAGGCCCAATGCCCCCAAATATTCTCTCTGTTACCTGACTGAGGCGGTCTACAAAGTCTTGGAAAGGTTCGGAGGGTCCTTGAAGGACTCTGGACAGGTGATCCCCTCCTTCCTTTGAAGGCAATGCTTTCCAAGCACCTTGGGCTGCTGCCGCCACTTGGGCATAGACAGCGATGTCATATTGCATTTGTTGTTGAGCGGTGGCATACTGACCACTCCCAGTAAGCATCTCCACATTTCTCTGGGGCTGTCCGGCCTGTGCATTCCTTTGGGCTATCTGGCTGCATCTTTCTTGAAACTCACCTCTCCAAATCAAATAATCTCCCCCGGACAAAGCTGCTCTGCAAAGCTGCTGCCAATCGCCAGGTGTCAAATTAAGAGGCACAAAAGATTCCATTAAGGAAAGTGTAAAGGGAGCCTGTGCTCCATAATTTAGAGTTGCCTCTTTCAGTTGTTTCATATTTTTGAAACTTAAAGGGTTATGGCGCCTAATGACCCGCTCAGGGTTGTTTGGGTCTGGAACTTCCATTACTGGGGCCACCACCGGATAGCATTGGACCCCTCCTCTGGGTCTTCCCTCCAGGTCCGAGAAGGAGGAGTCCCTCATTTTAGAGTATGGAGGGTTTCTCTCCCTGTCCTGTCTTTTTTTAATTCGAGTCCTTTTTAGTGCCTTTTTAAGGGCGGAGACCTCAGCAAGTAACCGTTCCTTCTCAGACTCTGACGAGTCAGAGTCTGGGTCTGAGCTATTTTCATTTTCTAGGTCTGACAGAGTAGGATATACCCGATTCTGACTGAAGTCCCTCCTTTTGGGTCGCGCCCCGAGATTTCTATTAACTCTTTTGTTGTTGCTAAGAGGCTCCTCCTCATCCTCACTAACAATGGAGCCTCTAGTTTCAGTCAGGGTTTCTCCAGATGATTCACTGTCACTCTCTGCCTCAGAACTCAGGGAGGCTTGAGTCTCAATCTCTTGTAACTCTGAAAAAGCCTCTTTTGTGGCCTGGACTACCTGGCGGTGGCTAGCCTTATCTGTCAAGAGTGCGCCCTTCACTAATCTCCATAAGGAGAATGTAGATGGGGGCAGGGACTCAGGTCCCTCTTTTCGTAAAAGTTGATGAAGATCACGGCGAACCTCCTCCCAATCTGGGATATTTAAGCTCCCCCCGGTAATGAACCATGGACTGGCTCGTTCGATCGACTTTAGAAAGCCTTCTAAGGTTTTAGACTTTACTGTAGTCCCATGTCCTTCAAGTAACTTTTTAACTTGATACTGTAATTTAAGCTTCCCAGAACTATTCCCCATGGTTTCTTTTCTTTTTTCCCCAATCTGTCCCTGGCCAGAAAAAGAGACAAACCCGCTCACTTACCTCGCTTTCACGATCTCGGTGGGATCCTCCAATTGTCGCACCTGCTGTGCGGCCTGCATCCGAGAATGTAGCGAGGTGGTCGGGATAGATGACACAGAGACCGGTTGGTTGCTTTAAGAAAACTTTATCTTCCCAAGTCAGCTTAGGAGGAGACCCCAGTCCGCTTAGGAGAGAGCTCTCAGGAGAAGTCTCTCTAAGAAAAAGGAGCTTCCCTTTTTAAGGACTTCTGCCATTCATCTACATACCATTCTTTCCAGACTTCTCACCCTCCTGGCTGGTGGTTAATCTCCAGCCCCAGAATCGGGGAGACACCGCAGGGGGCGGACAGGAAGAGGCATCTAGCCATAGGGGGTGTGAAAGGCATGGTATTTCAGTGAGCGAGCCCTTATCTGAGCCCTACCAAGAGCTTTAAAGCACTGAATTGTTTTCAGTAAACATTACACAGCTGCCTGCTCCCAGGCTGAAGGGGAAGTGGGTTTCTGCTCAAGGTCTGGTGTCCCCATAGTCTGTCACATCATTTGGGGCAGGGCATAGACTAAGAGAGTATACCTCTATGGGGAATGGGCTCCCAAAGTCCATTCATACACCTTGGATAAATACTGTTCCACTACCAGAGGCCCCATATACTGCTCTGCCCAGGCCTCCTAACTGACACCCACTTTAGGAGCCTGGTTCCATCCTATGTTGGTTTCCTAGCTGTCAATCTGGGGTCCATGAGCTCCCCCTTGTTCAAGTCAGCATTTTCTGAGGGTTTCTCCAGCCTAGTCTTGACCCCTTTGCTCATCATTCCTCCCTCTCTACAACTGGATTCCAGGAGTTCTACTGAGTGCTTAACTGTGGGTCTCTGCTTTTGCTTCCATCAGCTACTGGATGAAGACTCTAGGATGGCAGAAAAGGTAGTCATCAATCTCATTATAGGGGAAGGACATTTAAGATAGACTTTCCACTATTGCTTAGATTCTTATTTGAGGTCATCCTTGTAGATCTCTGAACGTTTCTCTAATGCCAGATTTCTCTTTAAACCTATTATGGCTCCCTCTATTATAGCATCTCTTTTATTGCTCTCCTCTATCCTTTTTCCAACTAGATCTTCCTGGTCCCTCATGTCCTCCTCCCCCCTGTTCTTCTCCCCTTCTCTTTCTCCTAGCTCCCACTGGGTTACCTTACTCAGGATGGTTCCTCTATTGCCATCCATTTGCCTGTGAATTTCAAGATTCCATTGTTTTGTTTTGTCCACTGAGTAGTACTTCATTGTGTAAATGTACCACATTTACTCCATCCATTCTTCAATTGAGGGGCATCTACATTGCTTCCAGGTTCTGGCTATTACAAATAATGCTGCTATGAACATAGTTGCACAGATGTCCTTATTGTATGAATGTGCATCCTTTGGGTAAATGCCTAAGAGTGGAATTGCTGGATCTTGAAGTTAAAAAAAGTTGAGAAAAAGAAAGAAAAGTTCTCAAGTTGTAAAAGTACATGTTGAACTGTTCCCACACTGATGTCTAAAACTTAACATCTGATCTAGCTCCCTGCTCTGCTTCTCAGAAGCCTCTCCTTTTTGAGGACCAATCATCAGAGAATCCAGCCAGAAGCTTCAGCCTTGTCCACATTCCCCTTCTTCTAGTAACTATGCATGAAATTCATTCGCAGGCCCATCAGTTCCAGTGTCACTACCCAACCCCTTCTCTCTCCACATGTGCCACGCTATTCCAGAGCCTCTGCAGTCTTCTACTTAGCACACCTGAAAACCCACCAAACTAAAGCTATCAAAGGTGCCAATAGATCAGTGGTAAAAGAACAGTGATGACAAAGTGAATGTAACCTTTTTGACTTATGATTAGCAAAGAATTATTAATTAATTAAAGGGTTAGTGATAATGAAAGAGTTCAACGGCACATATTTCTGCTTGGCAGTTTGAGTGGCAAGCACATTTCTGTATTCTGGTTTAGGTACCCAGGTTGGTAGTGAGACTACTCAGCAAGAGCCTCATAGATAGTTGATGGGGAATGTTGTTCTGTATATATTTTTGTCTTATTGGTTAATGAATAAAACACTGATTGGCTAGGCAGGATGATACTTAGGAGTAGGAGACAAGGAGGATTCTGGGAAGTGTAGTCTGAGAGGAGTTGTCATGTGATCCCAGGAAGTGATGTAGTTGGGCAGAAACTGCCACTAGCTAACCATAGAAGTCTGGATGTCTGTACAGACAGGCAGGAAGTTATGTAGCTGGGCAGAATCAGAATATAAGTAGGGACAAACAGGAAATTGCTCTCTTCTCTTCTCTGTGGAGATGGTGAACAGTTGAGATGTATGATTCTAGAGAAGTAAGAGGTCCCCGGACCTTTCTCTGGTAAGATAAGACCATGTAGAAATACTTAGATTAATAGAAATGAGTAAATAGTTAAGACAGAGATAGTCAATAAGAAGCCATAGTCAGTGGCTAGCAGTTTCATAATTAATATAGCATCCTGGGTGTTGACTTGGGACTCAAGGGTGACGGACTGACTGGGCCAGAAACAAGAATCTCACATTTCAGTAAGAGCTTAGTTCTCTGAAATATTTGTCTCACAACTATTTATGAAAGTTTCTATGAACATCTGTGAAGTTTCTGAGTTTCTCCTGACTTTCTAAATCTAAATTATAAATGGTTTTCTAAAACTCAGAAATTTCATAGTCTGTATGCTACCAAGTTTTATATAATCTTGATATTAGTTCATACATCAAATAAAATTGTTGTACTAATAAGAGCAAATAAGTTAGTAAAGCATTTCTTCATATAGGATGCTACACAATTTTCATGCTATTCCACAGAGAGGGTGGTATTATTATTGCAGTTTTATCTGTGACTAATCTGAGACAAAACTCAAGGACATAGAGGTTGTAAATAGTTTATATCTAGAGTACCTTCTAACCTAAAGGGACTAACACCTAACTAGGGCACCTCATTTGCTACAGTTCATCTCTACAGAGTGTTGCTATGTTCAGAGTAGAAATATTGATCTTCTATAATAGGCAAATAATACTGAGTAAGTCAAAGTAATTTAAGAACAAAAGACAGAATTATCCCGACTGCTATCATGTTTGAAGATGTATGGTATAATGGAAATTTGGAACCCCAGAGATCAAATGTTAATCTTGAGTTTTTTGTTTTTTCATTTGCATACACAACAGACATTTTGATCCATGTTCTTTGTGTGACAGAGTATCTGAGTTTTTGAAAATACAAAGAGAAAAGGATATATAAACTTTAGGATACACTTATTAGGCTGTGATATTGGAGAATTAATCTCTCTGAATTTGTTTCCTTTCTGGAATCATAAGATTTAATTTGTGGGGTAATTGGGAAGAATAAGAAATGTAAATCCCCATGGATGGTGTTTAATATTGTAAATAATCAAAACACATCTGCTTCCTTTGTTAATTCCCTGTAGGTCCTAAAGATGTGATTCATCAGTTGTAGATTAACCATAAAAGGTAGGCTGGACCAATGCTAAGCTCCTGCTAGACTTCATAGTCATAGAGCACACTATGTATTTGTGAAATGAAAGGGATGCCTCCTTAATTTTGTACATGGAATCAATAACAAACCTTTAGTGGCATGAGAAATGGATGACTGCTGGATGAAGGTACCATGTGAGAACTTAGTGTCTTATTGTGAATGAGTCATAAGCATGTGGAAGACTGAATGACAATGTCTTCAACAATGCAAAAGATCCAGAAGCCAAATGACTAATAAGCCTCTGGGTATAAAATTTCAGAGAAGAAAGGTCCCCAAGCGTAGAGTGGCCTAGGAGGGCTTATGTAATAATTGTTCTGCACTAATTCTCAGAGGAAGGTAAAGGTTCAGAAAATTGAAGGAAAACAAGAATGCATATTCAATTAGGACCAGTTCTATGTAAATTTATGAATATTTTAACTAAAGTTGGGAAATTGCCAGTTTTTAACATTGAAACACTCAGGATCTAGTATAGTTCAGGCTCTGCCATATCCAAGTGTTCAGAAACTATTCTGTCTCTCTTTATCTCTACTTCTCAGTTGTGGTTTTCCTCTGACTGGTCTTCTGGTAGGTAGGCTTTCTTACCAGTGGTGGCAAGCTAGCTCCCAAACTGTATGCCACCAGTTAAGTAGGACAGAAATGAAAAGACTTTCCCCCGGGATGGCATGAAAATCTGCAAGTTTTCTCTGATTGACCAATTAGTCACATGTCCACGACACATATATCACACACACACACACACACACACACAACACACATGCATCACACACCATATACACAAAACTACACCCACCCCCACCCACCCCCACGCACATAATGGGGCAGGTTGTATAAAGCTTCATTCTAGTGAGAGAGGGCTAGTGATCTCTCATGTGAAAATCACTGTTTTGGCCAAAGTAGGGAGAATGGCTTCTGATGAAGCAAAAATGACAGCTTTCCTTCTCTTGGAGAAAAAACAGAGATGATTAACTATGGATGAAGGTGAGGTGGGTGTGGAGGTAGGCAAGCTAGTCAGCTGTGGGCTGAACCCTCCTATTTTATGTCTGTATGAAAATAGTTTTCACTTGTGAGTGAAATTCGTCTATAAATGGAGTATACTTTACGCTGTTAATTTTGAATCTATGTCCTCTACAAATAATTAAATGTTCCTCTAACAAATGCTTTATTTGTCATTTTCTGAAAGCCTCAGTAACTGGGGGTGTATTTGGTTTCCTTACTTCTAATCTCACATAAAATGTTATTGTTAGTTCTCAATAGAAGTGACATTAAATGTCTTCTTATTTTTCCAGTATTATACACTCATTCTCTCAGTTTATTTTTTAATATTCTCAGCACAATTCCAAAGTAATGAAAGTATTCTTATATAACAGATAAATTTCTTGGTAAGTGTCTAAATATTTGGTAGCTTTCCTAATTTGCTTTTTGTTGCTATGATAAACACCAAAAGCCACTTGGGAAGGAAAGGCTTTATTTTATCTCACAATTCCAGGTTGCAGTCTATCTTTGAGGGAAGTCAGGTAGGAAGTTGAGCAGGATCAGAGAACCATGAACGAACACTGGCTTACTTCCTCTCTCGGTCTCTGCTAGCTTTCTTATAAATCCCACGCCACCTGCTTAGGGATGATGCCACCCGCAGTGGCTGGGCCCCCCCACATCAGTCATCAATCAAGAAAATTCCCCACAGACATGACAACTCATTAATCTGATGAGACAGCCCTTAATTAATTCCTTCTCAGCTGACTCTAAGCACTTCAAGGTGACAGCCACTTAAAATTAACTAGGACAGGACATCTTGCACACGTAAGGACCCAAGTTCAATTTCCAGAACCCATTTAAAAAGATTTGTGAATGGAGATTTATGCTTATAATTCCACCAGTGGAGAGGCAGAGAAAGGCATAGTTTCTTGGGTCTCAAGAACCACAGAGCCTAGCCTATTTGTTGAGTTTCAGGCAGGGAGACATGGAATATCAAAAATAAATAAGGTTAATATTGGAGGCTTGATGCCCAACGTATTCAACCCTCTTCCCCTCCACACAATTCTTTACATCATAGCTAGTAAACACGTTTTAAAAATTCAAGACATCAATACTATATAGAAAGTTCCCATGTACCGAACACCTAACTTCTCATACTACTAATCCCTTACATTGCTATGATATATTTGTTATAACTAATGACCAGAGTTAATACATTAGCTTTATCTAGAGGCCAGGATTCTGACTATTTTAGTTTCATCCTAATGTCCTCTTCCTACCCCAGGGCTCCACCCAAGGTAGCCTGATGGGGGAATGTCCTTCTATATGCTGTGAATATATGTTTCTCTTATTGGTTAATAAAATGCTGATTGGCCAGTAGCCAGGCAAGAAGTATAAGTGGAGCTACCATACCAAGAGAATTCTGGGAAGAGGAAGGCAGAGAGAAGCCACTGGAGCGACGCCATGTAGCTACTGGGAAAATAGGAGGCTGGGCATCCTCCAATAAGATGAGACCATGTAGAAATATAAAGATTAATAGTTATGGGTTAATAATTAAGAGAGAGCTAGCCAATAAGAAGCCTGAGTTATTGGCCAAACAGTTTATAATTAATATAAGCCTCTGTTTATTTATTTGGGGCTAAACAGCTGTGGGACCAGGTGGAACAGAAACTATGTCTTTAATAGCCTATTCCATTCAGGTACCCTTAAGCTTCTTTTAGCTGGAAGTTTATCAGACTTTTCTTGGTAGTGATAATCTTAATAGTTTGGGGGAATACTCAGTCTGTTATTTTCGAGGAAGCCTTCCCTTGGGTTTTGACAGATGTCGTCCCATGACTGGATAAGAAGTGTTTGTTATGGGTAAGAGGTCTAAAAGGCACAGTGCCATCATGTCTTTTCAAGACGTACTTTATTCTTTGGATTATAATCCAAAAATACCCAATTTGTTTCACTGTTATTCTGTTTAAATTACTCTTGCTTTATTCACAAGCTCCCTTGTATTGTATTTTTTGTAGTTGTTCTCTCTCATCTTTTATGCATTTTGTAGTTTTAATCGGTATTTTGTATAATTTTATGTATTTCTATTTCCTCCTTTAACAAATCTATTGTATTACACTTCTTTTCTCACAATTTTATGGAGATCGTAAACATTTTAAACTAATGTAGTTTGCAATATGAATTTTTGTTTATTTTTGGACTCTTAAGACAGTGTCTGGCTCTCCAATTCAGGATGGCCTCCAAATTCCTGTGTAGCTCTGGTTGACTTTACCTTCTTTTACCTGCACCTCTTGAACACTGGTGTTAGAGGCATGCCACACCACATCCGACTCACCATTTACACTGCAGTTTTTTTCATTGAAAATGTTCTTTTGTTTTCTGTTTTTTTAATTAGCTCTTTGATAATATCATACCATGGAAGGGAGACTGCTTACTGCCTTGCTTCTCGCGGTTTTCTCAGCCTGCTTTCCTCTAGATCCGAGGAATGTCATACGAGCCCTCTGACATGAATCATTAGTCAAGAAAATGCCCGAAGACTTGCTTTCAGGAAATCAGACAGAGGCATTTTCTCAGTGAAGGCTTCTCTTTCAAGAAAACTGTAGCTCAATGATTCCCAACCTTCCTAATGCTTCAACCCTTTGTACAGTTCCTCATGTTATCGTGACCCCCAACCATAAATTATTTTTGATCCTACTCCATAGCCGTAATTTTGCTACTGGTACGAATTGTAATGTAAATATCTGTGTTTTCTAATGGAAACCTCTCTGTTTTCCGATGGTTTCGGGTGACTCCCAAAGTGGTCATGACCCACTGGTTGAAAACCACTGCCCTAGTTTGTGCCAAGTTGACATAAAACTACCCAGGACAGAGATTATCACAGAGACCCACACTGGTCAAGTAGCAGAGAATAGGAGACTCCAAAATGCTTTTCTTTCTTGAAATGGGATGTCTGTATGACATTACTTCCTCATCAGAAAGACTGTAGAGCTACTAGAGGTGGATGACTACAATAAAGCAGTGCGTTCCGAGGTCCCAGTGCAGAAATTGTAATAGCACGCATGAGACCATATCTCAGTGCGCTGGGAAAAGACGGGCATGAAATCCACTCCTAGCCAAAGAGCTAAGGACAACTGATACGTGTGTATTTGTGACTGTGACCTGGAGGAGACATTGAACGACAAGCTGGCTTCCTTCCTTCTTTCTTTTCCTCTTCTCTCCAAGCCCCATCTTTCTTTTTTATGTTTGGGGGGAAAAACAGCACCAGTTTTGGTTCTTTAGAAAAATAACTTAAGATATCATTACATAGCCGTTTGCAAGTGTTTCCATCTCTGGCAGGTGGATAGAGAACATTCATGGAATGCTGACCCCTGCCACTAAGTCCTTTCTTTTTTCCATTTTGAAACATTTCACAACTGAAATTTATCCATCTCACCCTCATACATAATTGTAAACTTTTGCACAGAATTCCATGCTATAAGTAATTTTCCTCACCACAATTCCATAGAATTTTTCCACTGTCTTGTTGATTCAGATGTTGCTGTTAGTTTGAATTGGTTTAAACTCTGGGACTTAGTGTTTATTGTCTCCCCCACTCCCAGGAAATTTAAAGTCTTCCAGTAAGTACTTTTTGAAGAAAAACAGAAAATAAGAATTAAAAATCGCATGAATGGTCTCTGTTTATTGTGCTATGTTTAATTTGCCTCTTCCGTTACTGAGGGATTGTGTGTACTAGGTCCTATATGAAGAATTCTCTTCTGGCCTCACATTAACCCTCAAAATGGTCCAGCATTTATGAAATTTGGAACTGAAAAATTCATCCTTCTGTAGTCTCTTCTGGGTTCTTGCATTTTCTACTGCTGTCCTTCATTCTGGGGTGACAGACTCACTTCTGGAACCCCAATTATTTTGTGTTTGTAACTATTCGTATACCATAATGTTTTCTGTAAAATAAATAAAACTGTGAACTTGGGGTATTTCTTTCATAATGGAAATGAAGAGACACAAGAATTTTATATTTTCCTAAAGAAACCATAGACATAATTTTTAATTAAACAAAGTATTTTAAATAAGCAGAAAATAAAGAATGGGGAATTCACAGTATATACATTTTATACTGTTTTTGCTTCTTTAGATATGTGAATATAATATTCACTTAATAACACAAAACTATGTTTAAATGCAATAATATGTAAAAGTAGCTACACTTTTTAAAAAGTCTGTGTCCCTAGCAACGACACTGTACTGCCTTCCATTCCAAAAAGTTAGTGGAATTTGGACTATAATTCCAAAATAATTATTATAAAAACTAAGTCAGAATTCTCCCTCTATACAAGAGTTTAATAGGGAATAGGCAAAGGGGATGAGGGAGCTCAGAGGATGAGGGAGAGGAAAGATAACCAAAATCAAGGGTGGGAATGATAGGCCATATGCCCAGTATATGAAGGGAGATGTCCAATATATCTAAGTAAAGCTGTTTCTAGAAACAAGATCCAACAAACAACAACAAAAACCTCTACATTTTTTGCTTTATTTCGTTTTGGTATTTTGTTTTATTTTCATTTTTCTGGGTGGATAGGGGTAAGGGGGAGGAGAAATTATGATCAAAATATATTGTATAAGAAACTTTAATAAGTTAGGAAAGCCTAAGTCTTAGAGGTTCATAGATCATATGAAGGAAATTACTATTGATGGTTAGCTAAGTAGACAAAATATCAATGTGCCTTTTAAATATCTGTTTACACTCTTAACTCTAAGGCTATTCACAACCCTAATAAGAGAAGCATATTTGCAGTAAGTGGCAGTGAATTTGCAGATTCATGGCGGCCCCAGATGCTGAGAACAGAAAGAGGGCTTGGCCCTAAGCAAGTCATTTATCTGAATCCTTGTTGAGGCTCCGGGAACAATGCAGAAGAGAGGATGAAAAGAGTGTGAGAGCTGAAAGATAGGGGAGGGCAAGCAAAATCCCGATCTCTAGACACAGTACTCGCAATGTGGTTGTAACTCCCAGCAGTTGAGATTACCTGCACAAGACAATGCTCACCTGTCAGTCATGGACTGGGGTGGGGTTTCAGGGGCTGTACTCCTTACTGCTGAATTGTGGGCCACTGATAGCATGCTGTCAGTTGAGTAACCATTGGTGTGCTCACCACACTCCATTGGAAAATTCTAATCCCAATGTTACACAGAAGGCCCTGGCAAAAACCCAGAGGAACATAAAGAAATGAGAAGACATAAAGGTGGGTAAGAAATTACCCAGGAAGAAGGAATTTTGCAGGGAAGGAAGAATGATGGAGACAGTAGGAACGAGAAAAATCAGAATTCATTATGTACATGTGTCAAGATATCAAAGAACAAATCAGTTAAAAAATAAAATGTGGGTGGGGGTGTCACATGCCTTTAATCACAGTACTCAGGAGGCAGAGGTAGGCAGATCTCTTAATTCAAGGCTAGCTTACTCTACAAAGCTACATAGAAAAACCCTGTCTCGAAACCACCCCACCCTCCTAAGAAAACAATAAAATAAAATGCATGAAGCTGAGAAGGTCAAAATGTTCAGGACAAACTGAGATGAAGAACACAATTCTGAAAGAAAAATTGAAAACCCTGTGTGTACATTGGGGGTAAAAGTGAAGCTTTGTCACTGGAGGAAAGCCGGTCTCAGAGGCATGCCTGTTTTGTGAGCCAAGCCAATTTAAGCCAAGTTCTTAATGTTTTGTTCAATTTCAAAGGAATATTTCAGTAGGAATACTGAAGTTGAAATAAAATATATTAATAAAAATATAATTGCCTTATTAATACTGAATCACACCAGGGGATTTTTCATCCTTTCTTTTAAGCTTTTGTTTAACACTTCAGTACTAGTCCAGAACTACTTGAAAGGAATTCTTTGCAGTTGCTCGTTTTACAAGGTGGCAGCCTGTCATGAAGAATTTCAAGAATCCTGCATGTGATAAAAACAGCTTTCAACACATACTTTCCTCTCTTCAAGCCAGGGCTGCAATTTAATACTTACAGTCTAATATATAGGAGATTTTTTTGTCATTTTTTTAAACCAGGGTCCTTGCTAGCCAAAGCTTTTATTTTATATAATGTGCATTACTACTTGCAATCATTTCCCTTAGTTATAATGAAGCATACCTCAGAGGCCTGCCCCACCTATAGGAAGCACAGGAAACCAATTCTAAGGCCTGGTTCAACTCACCTGAGAATACTGAGAATATTAATGATTCCCCATAGGAAATATCCCATAATCAGTTTGTAAAATTGTATTTACTGCCCAGCACAGTGGCAATGGAGAAAATTGTATGGTCATTTACAGTTCCTTCTCTTTAATTGTTCTGTTTGTTTGTTTGCTTATTTATAGTCAAGACCTTTGCTTGTTTATAGGCAGGGCCTTACGTTGTGGCCTTGGAATCTAGGTTTTTCTGCCCTAGCCTTCTGAGTGCTGACTTAGCAGGTGTTCACCAATACAGCTGACTCTAGTCCTAGTTTATGAACAATTTCTCCATCTAGTGACTTATTTATTTCTTTATCAAAATAAGAAGTTTCACATCCAGCTCTACAATAGGCTCTATGGGGCTGAATTTCCATAGCTCACTGTAAAACCAGCAAGTATTAGACAATAGAGAAGCTGGTGCATTGACCTTCTCACTGCAGCTACTCTTGGATTGAATGGCTGAGAGTGGCTGGCCTAGAAGGTAACTAGGGTCAAGGAATCTTTGTAAGCTTGACCAGATCTAGAATTTTATCACCCAGATGGCCACATCTGCTCTGCTAATTGTTAGCGAAAATGAAAATCTCTGTATTTCACAAACCAGGATCCTAAAAAAAACCCAGACTTTAAGTCTTTACTGAAGAATTGGGTAATTCAGGCCTGATGTTTCCTTTATAGTAATACTTCCTGGGTGTAATGCAAAGAGAAGCTACTGAGGCTGTTAAAAACCATCCATCTTGCCGGTCCACACTCTGAGCTCTTTGTGTAATTCTAATGCTGGGGTAGCACCCAGGAACCAGCATTTAAACAGTACTTTGGGCATTCTGGGGCCATCTGTTGGGAAAGTGCTCTAAATAATCTTAATCACCTAGTCCTATTAAATCAGAATTTTTAATTCAATGATAGGACTCTGTTGTTTCTTACAGCATTGCTGGTTGGTCTACGTGAGGAATTTCGTGATCCTGGGCAACTTCTTTGTCTGATCTTAGTTGTTGTGTTATAAATGCAAAGGTTTATTCCATCACTTAGAGTCATTTAGCAACCTATCTGAAAAGTCTGACAAATGACTGAATAGAAAAGGATGCTCCCTCTCCCTTGGGCACCCTTCATGCCTTCAGATTTGTTGTTACAGTACCTTGCATAGATATTTGCATGTTGATAATATGTGTGTTTTTTCTATCTATGCTTATCCAGAGCTTTTATTCAAAGTCAGGTGTAAATGATACTAACCCTGTTCGTAGAAGTGAAAAGAGTCTATCATTCTAATTTCTATATATTTAAAGAGCATCTGTCTCTTATTGAATTTACTACTCCCAGCTGTGCAAAATATGTATGCTTATGCCTGTAATTTTTATCTTTTATTAGACTCTGATTATGCTTTGCTGTTGTGTCTCATATAAGAAAATGTGTTTGGCTTTAAAAGCACTCACTAGTTTAATGAGAACAGCAATAAATACAGTTTGTTGCATTATAGTAACTCATGTCCTTGTGTATGTATTCATTCAAAACATACTTGTCAAGCATCTAGTATTTATCCTGTAGTCTGCTAGATTCTGTGTAGGTTTGGTGTCATGAAAGTGAAACGTCTGCTTGGCCCTTCATGTTGTTGTACAGATCATTTTCTATAGCTAGGTGAATGTTTCCTTAAATGTTAAATGTTTGTGATGGCGATAAACCAATAAAAAGACTCAAAACCAGGAAGATATACATAAGTGCATTTGTCGGTGTTCTTTATCCAGTGAAAAAATATTAATTTTTAAATGTTTCAAACTTTTCTTTTTTCCTTCCTTCCTCCCTCCCTCCCTCCCTCTTTCCCTCCCTCCCTCCCTCCCTTCCTTCCTTCTTTCCTTAATGTCTGTGTGTCATGCATAAATAAGTACAGACACCAGAACTAAGTTTTGAAAACCAAGAGTAGACCAACACACAAGGTTGAAGTGATTTGCTTCTTTTCTGTTTCAGATGATGGGAAATTGTCCTTTGAGGAATTTAAAGCCTATTTTGCAGATGGAGTTCTCAGTGGAGAAGAACTACATGAGCTCTTCCACACCATCGACACTCACAATACCAAGTAAGGAATATTTCTTATCAGTGGACTCTATAAATGAGGTGGAGAGGAGTGTGAATGAGTCACTCAGAGATATGTAGAGGGTATGTTCTGTAATGTTTAATTCTGAAATATCCTTTCCTAAAAATGCAAGTGATCTAAAACAATTCAATATCTTTTAAATAAACCTTCTATAATAGTTTTAGGGTGTACCCTCTTTATAGAATATAAAAACTAAGAAGACATGATAAATATAGTCCATCATTAATAAATAAGTAAAATCTTGTTGTTCATCTTTGGCATAATCTAAAGTTTCTTTGTTTGAAAACTGCCCTCTGGGTATATTATATTTATATTGAGATGAAATTATTGCAGTTATAAACTGAAAATAGCAGCTGCTTGAGAGCTACAGGTAATGTAGGGCACAGAATATCTCTGGAGAGTTGATACATAGGGTGATCGATTAATGTCATTTATTTGGCATGTTGGCCTCTCTTTTGGAGTAGGAACATTCTGTTCATATTCCCCCATGCCGAAAATATAAGGTAATGAGGACTTTAGGATGCAGACCAACAGAAATATACTGCTTGTTTAAGGTTACTGAACCAAATAATATTTTTCATAGTAGCAATTATAGAAGTCTAATACAAAAGAGCATGGATTCACACATGCCTGGAGACCTGCCATGATGCCTGCTGCCTGAACAATCACAGTTTGCTTTAGGCAAAGCACTGACATGGTTCCAGGCAGTAAGCCAGTCTGCTAAGACAATGCTCTGTAGCTCCACCTATGAACAGACATTTTCCTGAGGCAAACTATTTAAAAAATTAAAATATTAAATTCACTTTACTCCAGTGGTTGAATATTTTTAAAACAGTAAGTTTCTAAAATTCAACAAGACTTTTAAGTTGCCTTGGCAATGCCTTAAGTCTTTCGTTGTCAAAAATAGTATTAGACTCAGTAACTGATATTTTCATTATGCTATCAAAAATTCTGTGATTGATGTATTCATATCACACTTGGGAATTGCAAAGAAGGGATAGGTCAGTGTTTCTCAAGAACTGGAATATGATAAGAAAATCAAAACTACTTAGGTAAAGAAATGCAGGAAAGTGGGAAGAACACTTCCGTTTAGAAAAGGTGTGGTCCAATGACTATAAGGAAGACATGGATTGAACTTGGTGTATTTTTAGTTCTTTTTTTCAGGGGAAAGGAGGCCATAAGAATTGGGAGAGTGGGCTTCAGAAGACTGGGAAGATAGTGTGATTGGGGTGAATTTCCCAAATTATCAATAAAAATACTATGTTGGAAATGAAATAGATATTCACAAAATAAAGAAGAAAAGGCATGGAGAAGGTTCTGGATGCATGAGATGAGGGAGAGTTACTCTGATTGCTGAAGTATTAACTATACAGCTAAAAATGTAGGGACATTAACAGTAAAGAATGATCTGGGTGAGAAATAATTTATATTCTGAGTATTTAAAAGTACTTCAACTTTATGCAAAGCAAAAGTGACCTAAGCAAGAACTCCAGCTTCTAGGTCACTGTGGTTCCATTGAGGAACCAGCTAAAATGATAGAAATGGAGGAAAGACTGCAGATCTTAGGTAAACCTTAAATGGATGCTGAGGAAATAGAACATCCATGCATGGAAGGAAGCCATTGGGAGAACGGATGCAGAGGAGGCAGAGGCTCCCTTTGTGTCTTGGTTATCCTGGTGGAAGTTGGTATGCTAACACTCCATCAAGCATATTGATGAGTTCCTCCTTATTATGTCAAGTTATAAAAGTGTCTAGATTTGGAATATTTATTGAGATTTCTAGTTTTAGAATTTGGTGTCATGAATATTTTTCAATGCACATTTACTCAAGTAAAGGAGAAAGTTTTCCCTTGGTTTCATTTGTTTGATGTTGTCATTTTATTTACATTTTTCATAGTTCATATTGCTTTGTATACATCTAAGATTATTTGGTACCCAAAACTGAGATGTCTAATGATTTATACAAGTCTAAAGAAATGTATATTACTATTGCTTGCTATCATATGCATTAGCAACAACCATGTTTTCTGACATAATTATAATCAAGCTAAAATTAAAGATATTAGTTAGAGACCTCTGAATTTATTCATGAAATTCCTCCTTAAAGCAGGTTGTCAGTGTCAAGCTTTGATCTTTTACAAAGATTAATTCAACCTTCAACATAGAAATTCCAGAGATTTATTTTAAGCTTAAAAATAACTTTTATCTTTCATGATCCAAGTTCATGCTCTATATGCCAATTACTTTTCTTTTTCCACTCACTTTCTCGGGACATATGTTATCCTCCCAAATACTATTGCTGCCCAACAACCAAAACTGGTCTAATTGAACCATGAGCACACCTGCCCACCAGAAGCCAACTAATATAGGTGGGGCAGAACCAAGTCAACTAACTCCCCATTTACAGCAACTCCCTGGCCCTTCTCTCTCTCAGTGTCTGGTATTTGAATATTTACTTGCCCATAGCAGCTGTCTTTTAGAGAAGTTTAATTATAGCTTGTTCTAAAATGTGGTAAAATTAAGTATCAAAGTTAGGTAAATTATTTCTTATATAAGGGATGCCCTAGTTGAGAGAATTTTTAAATTCATTTTCAGCCCAACCTATTAACCACTGGTCCTTGTTTTTAAGGAAAGTGTCTCACATTCACCATCCATGATACAGCATGAGCTTGAACTCAATACTCAGATAAAGCTCATCCTAAGGTGAATCCCACACAACATTCTGTGTGCTTGGTGCTGTGATCGACTTTGAGTATGGTGAATGGTTTCCCAGAAGTTGCATTCCTCATGCATATAACCTCAACATTTTGATCAACATAGAAATTTTAAAAGTGAAAAGAATCCTCAGTGGAAGAAGAGAAATTTGAAGGCATCATATGTTCAACTCTCTATCACTTTTTAAAATTAATATTTTTAATTGATAGGGTTTTTTATTAGGTATGAACACTCACAGTGTTTTTCTTTCTGGATTATTGTTGCATAGAGTGATTCATAGAGTATGTAAAAACTGCTATTTGAATTAGATGGTCTGATGAAGAGAAAATGGTGAAATTAAAAACATTGTCAACAAAAGAAACAGCATTACTGAATACTAACTTCTAAAAGGAACAGTGAACAAACTAATATTTCAAAATAAGTTGAAATTTTCACTTCCATCTTATTAAAACCTATAATTTCAATCTCCATATTAACTGCCTTATTCTTTCTAGGCATGTATTCCTAATCTTTCTTCTTTAAGAAAAAGAAAAAATTGTTACTCTCCCAATGATTTCTGTTAGCCTTCTTTATTACTACCCTCCCAGCCCTGGTGTATGTTTCCCAGTCACGTGCTTATCTTCTCACCTTGTAAGACAAAAAGACTTATTCAGAAAAGAATAAAGAATATTCACAATGCTGTGGATACTTAGGTTTGGTATAAAATAATGTTAACAGAAACTAAATCTATAGTTAGGTGCTCATAAATAAGGGTAGCACCCCGATGATAAACAGAAATAGAGGTAAGATTGTGAGGTCAGGGAGAGACTTTCACAGCTTACAGAGAATATTTTCACTCACTAGAAAGTCAACATAGCTGCATTTTGTCATCAGTTCCATGAAAATGAGAAAATTTAGCATAAATCCTTGAGGTATTAGTCATAGCAGAAGCATGGGAGAAAGTCTCCCTAGAGACCTAAAGCAATGCTGCCAGTGAACTACACTTAGGAGCTCCAGATTGTCAGGGTAGACCAAATGGTAGACCAGATGGAAGTTTTGCTCATGATGCAGAAAGTGAACACAAAGAAAAGTATCCCAAGGCTCTCAGAGAGGGTCTCATGACTAGAAACTCATACGTTCAAATAGAAGATTCTTTGTGCCAGACTAAAATAGTTTTTTGGATGCTGAGCACTGATATTTCCACCCTGTGCTTGTTAACTCACTGACGCTCACCAGAGTGACAGAAATATCACCAACTACTAAAATGAGTTAGCTCTGGAAATGAAAACACTCTTTCCTATACTAAACTGATTTTTTCTCTCTCTAATTTCCACTTAGTGTGTTCCTTAGGGCCATCCAGAATATGAATATTTTATGACATGTCTCTCCAACATTTGAAAGCAGTTTTCATGTACCAATGATGAGATTAAAATCCCATAATAATTAGAGAGTAATCATATCAAAGAGTTGTTTCAGATGGCAGAGTTATGCTTTTTCTGAAATAGAACAAGTTCTTTAGCCTGTATTTATGCATGATATTAATTCCTAAAGTATGATGAGTTGGTTGATAATGTTACTGTCTTGAGTTACTCATGACACTGCTTAAAGGGAGACATATGTTGTGAGGAGCAGGAAAAGAATGTGGGGTCAATATCTTGAGGTAAACACTAAGCCATTCATTCTGATGTATATGCAATATAGTTGTGCATGGTACTGTGGTTATGCTATTCTAACCATGAGTAAAATCGATCTCCTTATGAGTGTAGCCTATAGGAGGAACAACCACAAATTTAGTACCTGGAAAAGTAGAGTAGTGCACAGTCCCAGATGTTAGTTACAAGTGTTGGGGAGGCTAAAAGTACATATGCAAGAAGCCAGAGACTGGAACGTGGTAGAGCTATGTGTCAAAGGAACAAAAGACCATGAAAGTCCATAATAGAGTAGTCAACCTGGGCAAACAAGGGTTGAGTTTCAATAGTTAAGACCTTGGCTAAGGAGCCTTGGCACAACGATACTCATAACCCAAACTGGCCGAGAGAAGCCAGCATCATGATCAAGGCTTACCTGTAGAAACCAGGTAAAGGGTTAATCCTCTGTCCATACCTAAAGCAGTTTTGAGACAGCAGCTGTGTAAACAGCTTTTACGAGACATGGTATTTAGGATGCTTTGGGTGAAGGATGGAGTCAAAAGATTCTCAAGGTTGCAGAGCTAGGGAAAATCATTTTTGAGCAGATATTCCTCAATTTATCCCTTGCTCAATTTGGAGAAAATATCACAATAAGGAAAATGATAATATAAAAAGAAGGACTTCATTGGTTGTGAGTGACAGAAGCCTAATTTAAGATAACTTAAGGAAAGTGTGACCTTGCAACCCAAAGGTGACTTTTAAGCCTGTAGGCAACAGGTACTGGAATGATGGTGCTAGGACTTCCCTATCACTATCTACTTCTTCCTCTATCTCTATCAGCTCTTCTCTCAGAAGGATAGGATGGCTAGAAGACAGCCTGGAAAACTATCAGAGACTGCTGTTCTTTACCAACAGCTATAGGAAAATACTGTTTTCCAATCATCATCCTACTTTGATATCATGAACAATTTATCATTGTTTCAGGGGGTAAATAAATCAGGATACTGCATCTGAATATAGGAGTATAGATTCTGGGCAGATACAACTTGGATTTCCAACAGATCAAAGAATTGCTTACTTGGGCTCTAAAGTCTTCATTATCTCATAATTTAGAGAAATATAACACCCTTTTTGAAGAGCAAAAGAGTCTCAGAGAAGTTAAAGTTCTAAAAAAAATTCTAACCGTGGAGTCACCTGAAAACCTGAAGTTACGTATTCTGAAGTCAGCAAAATCTCTGTGCTCTAACAGGCATCCTGGTCTCACTAAGGTACCATGGTCCTGCCCTTCTCACTACTCTCATTGTCTTTGACTTTCCCATCCCTTTGACTGACCAGTGTCCCAGGTTCCCTACACTCTTCTAGAACCATGCTTGTCACACCATTCCTTTGTGCCTTGGGGTCTATTTGGTCTATTGTGTATTTAGGATGAGTGCCAAAGTTTGGATGTAGCAGCATCTAAGTATTTAGTCACTAGTCCTTCATAATCCCAACTACTGTAGATATCAAAATGTTCTCTGATTTCATACCACTTTAGCTCCTTGAGAATTTAAAGAGTAGGAAGAGTCATGTGCATGCTGATAGAAACACCACTTCATTACATCCTTTGCAGGCATGCTTTTGCTCACAGAAGCTGAAAGCCACGGCTCACTTTAATGTGTTGTCAAATCTGAAGTTATTTGTTCTATTTGTCCTGAGGCTAACCCATGACAACAGATTTCTTTATTATTCATCCCTTTTTTTTTGATTTTTCAAACTAGAGTTTCTCTGGATAGCTCTGTCTGTCCCAGAACTCACTCTGTAGACCACATTGGCTTTGAACTCACAGATATCTGCCTCCCCCTGCCTCCCTGAGTTCTGGGATTAAAGGTGTGTGCCACCATGGTTCTGCATCCATTATTAGGGTGTGTTTTCACTTCAGTAATTGCTAAGTCTAATTACTTAATTGGAGCATCATTGTCTCTAACAAAAAATGAAGAAAAATAAATGTATGCATTTTTGAGAGTTGATCTGAAACTCTGTTCTTTCTTGTGAAGGTATTTTATCAACAGCATCTTGATTTTTCCTAAATCAAGTCACTCCACAACCTCGAATGTGAATAGGGACAGAAGTATCCCCAACCCACATGGGAGAGTATAAAATTAATAAACCAAATTCTACTTTACAACCAAAAAGATTATTATACCTTGGGAGACTTACAACAGAGATAATTTTAAGAAAATTTTAGGTGAAAATTATTTATCTTTAATTATAATTTGAGAAATAAGTTGGCTCTAATTTTCTCTGAAAAAAGATGGTAGTGAAATCAAATTTTGTGTCAAGGCATTTCACTTATTTCTAAAAATTTAATTTCTAAGGGAAATGTGTAATTAATAACTGAATAGGAGACTCAGTTATTAGACAGCTACAATCGAGGCACTTATTTATATCATTTCCCTTAATCTCCACAAAAACTTTATAAAAATGCATTACAATTCACAGCCTGCAGTTAACACTGACAGTTAACTGATGTGCCAAAGTTGCTTGAATAGCTTGTACAGAGGCATTGGATTTCCCAGTGTCTAGTTAAAAACAAAACTTAAATCTCTTTTTTGTCATGCCATCTCAAGAACATTTCATATTTTAGCTGTTTTGTATATCAGAAATGAAAATATTTCAAGGCCTTTCTTAAAAATCACTTTGAAGTGTTTTATTCTGATGAAAAAAAAGATGGCTAGTTCCCCAGCCATAGAATATATTTGGATGTACAGTATAGAGGCAATTATTTTAATTGCTGCCTTTATCTCCTGTCTCTATGTCTATTGTGTTGGGTTTTTAAAGTGTGGGAGTTGCTACACTGTGGAAAAGTTATTCTTTTTTTCTGTGGACATTAATTCCATTCTTCTCCCGTTTCCCCTCCTCCATACCTGGAAGTCGGCTTCTACTTTTAGCCTTCTCACCGCCCTCCCTCGCTCACAATAGCTTTGCTTTATTTTCTCATTGTTCTTCGGAATGCTCAGAGTTTCACTATTGTCTTAAAGCATCTTATTAGAAGCTGCAATTTCAAACATTTTCAGTAGTTTCGTATTGCCTTCTGGTTGTCATCTACTTTTCCCCATGAAGAACCTGAATTTCTCTTTCCTTTAACTGAACTCCCTCGTTGAGAAGATGAAAACTCATGGGCAGTTGCCAATGGTGTAATGAAGTCAATTACTACTCAAAATAAAGTTTTCTAGGGTAAACTATTTATACATAAATATAATCTTCTTTACTATTATTGACCAAATGGATGAAATAAATTCAGTAAAAGTGGAACAGAAATCTCTTTAAAGCACCTTGTACTCACCTCTTGAATTATTTCTTCCCACATACCCAATGCACCAACAAAATTTGCTCTTAAGTCTTTACCACTACAACTATCTCAGTACAAAGTTTCCATCTTTAAAACCACGTTATTCTTTTTAAAATTGTTATTTGGACAGGAGATATTTTAAAAACCTGAAATCACTATTTTTGAAGTGAAAAGTTTTCAAAAAGAACTTCTTTTGAAAACATTTCCCCAAGTGTCTGAGACTCCCTATATTCAGATCTGTGGGGTGATGTCTTGAGTAGTTAGGTCTTAGGTGATTCAGTCAGAAGCCCTCTTGAATGGGGTGAGAGCCTTTATAAGAAATACCCTAGGGAATTTGTTACCCTTTCCAACCTGCTGGTGTATTGATCTTGGACTTCAAAGCCTCAAGAAATGGGATAATAAACTTCTGTCGTTTATTAATTATTCAGCCCAGCATATTCTTTTAGATCACTGAGAAAGAACAAATCACCCATGATTAAAAGAATAAAAATAGCATGACTGTTGTAAAATGAACTGAAACAATACAGAAAATCTCAGGTCAGAGCATAGAACACCTGGAACACTGTCACTTTGACATAATCACAGTAGTGTCTGCTTAAAATGACTTCCAATTATATATTCTAGTTTGATCATGAAAAACCATTTTCTTTTGTCTTTCTTTTCTTCTACTATTTACCCTTATTCCACCCAATAGCCAATCTTTATTACCTAAAACATAATTTTAATGTATATATTCCCCAGAAAGTTTATATTACTATATACACCTGGTCATATTTCATGAAACTTTATTCTTAAAGTTTTGTTGTCAGATTATATTTTCTGTTTTGCATTCTCATGGAAACACACACTTTTCTCTTCAGTAACTATCAATTGCAATTTTAGATCCATTGCACTCACTCATTGTTTAATGGTCTCTTCCCCAAGTCTGAGCTTCCTGAAGGCAGATGTTGTGACTACTTTGTTTTTCATTGATTTTTTTCTAGCATAACATCCAGCATATATTGTGAGCTCAAAAAGTATTTGAGATGAGAAGGAAAATACATTCCTGCTCTCCTGTATCTCCTGTTGTGCCTTTCCTTGGGCACCCTTGCATCTCCATGTAATAACGTTGCCAGTCACAAAGTCCACAAACTCACTATGTAAGCACAACCACAGCGTGAAAAAGACTCACAAAATTGCCAGCCTCAATTGCTTCATGTTCTAGTGTTGGAATGCTGACATATTCTCTGCATTGGATCTTAATTTCTTTGTAAAAAGAAGGAAGCCAAAATAAGAACTCATTTTTACAAAACTTACCAACAGTATATAAATAGCTGCCCAAAATAACAATAAAATGAAGGTAATTAAGATGTATTCATTAACCTTCCCAGCTTTCTTGGATCATCTTTCTTTAAAGTCTTATAATTACAATTTATGCCTTCTTAAAGCACCATCTAATTATGTAATGTCTTTTTAAATAATTGTTTCATTAGCTTGTTAATTTTGTCTCCAAATCTAATTATTATCTCTGAAACAAGAACCATTGTTTTCTATTTCTTGTAATCACTGTGCTAAACTTATAGTTGATTGATTGACTCATAAACATAACGTATTGATTGGATGTAAGATATTTTCCCATAGGAATATTTATGATAACTTAAGCATGTAGACCCTATAGATGCTATAAAAGAAGTAATGCCACTGGCAGAGTCTATCATATAAATTTTTAATTAGCTTTTTTATTTGGAGTCCAGTACATGATTAATTTGGCCTAACCCTGAATGGAAATTAGTTTCAAAAGATGTTTCTCTTAAAAATAATACTCTATTCTTGTGAATTTAAAATATAAATGTGAGTTAATTCCTTATTTTAACAGACACAAATATGTACAAATTAATAATTTATTCTTCTCAATATTAATGGTTCTTCATTTATATGTAAAATTTGTTTCTATTGCTTAGGAAGAAGTGCTTACTTCATAGAATATTATACTCTTCTTTGACCTTAAAAGGTTTCTCAGTAAGAAGAAGATAGACTAAATAACAAAAGCTTTTAGCACTTATCTCAAAATCTAATGGGATGAAAGCTGAGCACAAGCCTCGGATGAACGTTATTGTTCTTGTCTCATTCACTAATGGCTTTAGGGGTTTAATTTTATTTTTATGATTTCCAAGAATTCTATTTTTAATCAACCTTAGATTAAACATAATTATTCAGCATAATTAGAAATCTACCTCTATTAGACCATCGGGTTTGAGGATTTTTTTAAATTATTATTTATTTTTAAAGTTAAATTTAAATTAGAAACAAGGTTGCTTCACAAGTCAGTTCCAGGTCCCTCTCCTTTTCCCTCCCCTCCTCCCGTGCCCTCTCTCCAAGCCCCCCAATATCCCTTCATTTTCCCAGAGAGGGTGAGGCCCTCCATGGGGGTGTCCATAGTCTGTCATTTCATCCAGGGCAGGGCCTAGACCCTCCCCCAAGAGTTCAGGGTGAGAGTGCATCTCACATTGTTGGATGGGAGTCCCAAGTCCATTTGTATACCTGAGATAAACACTGATCTACTGCCCAAGGCTTAATAGATTACCTAGGCCTCCTCACTGACACCCACATTCAGGGGGTCTTGATCAGTCCCATGCTGGATTCCCAGGCATCAGCCTGGGATTCAAGAGCTAACCCTTGTCAGGGCAGCTGTCTCTGGGGTTAAACCAGCCCAGTCTTAATCCCTTTGGTCATCAGTCCTCCCTCTCTGTTACTGGCTTTCTTGAGTTCAGCTTAGTACTTAGCCCTGGGAGCCTGCCTCTTCTTCCATCAGCCACTTTCTCTATCTTTCCATCCTGTTGAAAAATATAAAACCTTACTGGAGACCATAATGAATAATTTCCTTTTGCTGAGTTTTTTTTCCTTTTCATTGTGAAAATTCAGACTGTCAATTTTGATGACATTATTCATGCTGAGTTTGCAGATCTCATGAAATTAGTCATTTATTCCCTACTTATTCATTAATTTATCCAAAAAGTACTTATTCATTGCCTACAATGGATAACACATGCCATGTGTTATATATGAATAATTACTTCATATTTAAGGGATGCTGACATATTCATGGATGGGAAATTACTTTCTAAATAACTTACAGAAAACTGGCTTTTCGCCGGGCGGTGGTGGCGCACGCCTTTAATCCCAGCACTGGGGAGGCAGAGGAAGGCGGATCTCTGTGAGTTCGAGGCCAGACTGGACCGACAGCCTCCAAAACAATACAGAGAAACCTTGTCTCGTAAAACCAAAAAAAAAAACAACAACAAAAAAAACCAACAAAAACCTGGCTTTTGTTCCAACATATGTGATATCTTCTAATTCCTATGACTGAGAAGTATGGCAAGACACCCTCAATTCTTGATTTTCCACCCATGTTTGACTTTAACCCACAATCTTCACAATGTTTGATTTTGATGATAAAATATAATTCAGCATGGCTGTGAATTACTTTCTTTAAAGAATTACTACATTCAACTAACCTGTCCTTTAAGTTTTTTTACTGTTTGGAAGTTATTTACAGGCAAGTAACTGTTAAGGAATGCTTCCAGGCAGCCAAAGATACTTGTATAATGCATTGATCTCAGGGAGGTCACCTGCCTTATTGTGTTCAAAAGTCAGTTCTTTAAGGAAAGACTAGAGACAAGGAAATAGAATTTACTTGAAAAATAATCAAACTTTCCCATGGGCTAGGAAATAAATGGAGAGAATTACTGTTTATTATCCTTTTATATTTGTTCATAACTGTAAATAAGAATAGTATAAATATTTATAGTATATTTAGTTTCCTTCTGTAACACACCCAACCCTTTCCAAATTCATGGTAAGAAATTGTATGTGTATAGAAATTGTATGTGTGTTTGTTTAAATGAAAAAAGTCAAAGAGGTGTCCAAAATCAAATTTGTTCCTTGTTATTTAATCTAATTCTTATGAAGTTCTACTTGTATTCTGTGTTCTCGGTCTTGGATTTGAGGCTATTATATTGTATATTTCAATTTTTCCTATTGTCCATGAATTGTATCTATACCTTGGATGATTAAAGAAAATGCATAGAAATAATGTTTTTAAAAGATACCTCCAAAGAGATATATTCCAATGAAAAGACTAAGGTATGCTTCCCACCTTTCCCGAGCAAACACATGAGTGCATCCATCATTGCACATATTTGTATAGATACAGGACTATCTGCTGGAGCATGGGTAGATTCTTAGTGAATCTCATCCTTGAAGAAAATTGACCCTCCCTCTCCTATATCAAGTTGCATTGGGACTTTCGGCTCATTTCCCTCCTCTGACTTGGTTTTTTTTAATTGGTCTTGTGCATGTTGTCATAGCTACACATGTGCAGATACTATGTTGTGCCTTGGAAGCACTGTTTCACTATAGTCATCTATTTTCTATGGCTCTTATAATCTTTCTGCTGCCTCTTCCATGATGGTTTCTGAGCCTTGGGAAGAGCTATGATTCAGATATCATATGCTTTTAACTTATTTTTTGTGGGATGTATCTCCATTGTATTCTATTGTATTTTTTTCTGTCAAATGAAAAATGTAATCTGAATCTTAAAACCTCCGACAGGAATAGTCTTTCCATAGAAACAGACGACACAGGAAATGTTTGACTGATTTATAATTTATAATCATTGAAACAAACACATTTTTCTCTTTTTTTAATTTAAAAAATTTATTTCATTTTACATACCAACGCCAGTTCCCCCTCCTTCCCCTTTTCTCATTCTCCCACCTCTCCCTCTTCCCACCCCCAAAATGTTTTAACCTGAGCAACATCTAGTACAAAATATCACAAATATTGCCGTTTTCATTTTGGTGGGAACTGAAAAAGAATGGTTAAATTGTTGTATGAAACCTTCATGTTTTGTGTGCAAACATCAAAAAATCACTATTTGTTTATCTTCCTTTTAGCTCACAAGTCATCAGTGTTCTGTGAATCCTGCTATAAAAAACTAGTGTTTATGTTAATCCTGCTATAGAAAAACTGGTTTAATGTTATAAGAGAGTACTGCACAGGCCCAGTAAAAATTCTACAGGATTCCTGAGAGAAGACTAAGGTGACTAAGGTGATAAGAAACATTTAATTTGAACTCAGCGTTCTCCTATGTCTAACACAATCATGAAATCAGTTCTGTCTTGCCCATCCAAGCAGAGCTTATGATCTTTCATCAATGGGTTTTTAGGTGCTTATTAGGTGCTCTGTTTGTTTAGTCCTAGGGATGTAGTGGTGAACTAGAATTTTGTCCTTTAGTAGAGAAAGTAGGCATATAACATGGTGCCTCCCAACAGCATCCCAGAATAGAGAAGGGAAGTGAGCAGCACAAAGTGTCACTCCTAACCTGCGAGCTACTTGCAATTGATAACTGCTGGAAAAGAGAAAATCCGTTTTCTCTAATGGAGTGACACTGAGTATATCATCCACACTTCAGGGAAAGACCTGTGCCAAAGAATAGCTGGCCAACACAAAATGCACTCCATGGCTTTTTTCTGCATTTTTTGTTACGGTTTGATTTTGTATTTCTTTTGTCTTATTACTTTTTGTTTGTTTTATTTTCATTTTTGTTTGAGAAAGAGAGACAGGGAGAACATGAGGTTGGGTGGATAAGCTTGTGGGGTGTGTTGGGGGTTAGGAGCTGGAGAGGGGAAAGAATATGACCAAAATATATTGTATGAAAAAAATTATTAAAACAAAACAAAAATAATTTCTTATAACATGGAAACATAAAAATGCAGTGTTTTAGAGGGAGTTGGTACAATGACCTGATCTAAAGATGTCTTCAAAATCTCAGCCTCGTGGCCGAGTTCTCATGATGTATTAACAAAGAAAGGCAGAGAAATGGGTGTAGCAAGAGATGAGAGGAGATCTAGGTCGAATAGAAGGACATATGTGAAAGCCCTTAGATGAGAGAATGTAGCATTTTGAAGATGGGACATGGAGCATGTCTGAAGCATCAAGTTCAAAATGATGGGAGATGCTTGACAGGCAAACCTTGGCTGTGGAGGAGTTTAGGAACCAAACCAGCAGGACATTAAGATTTCTTTTGTTTTTTTTTTCGAGACAGGGTTTCTCTGTATTGTTTTGGAGGCTGTCCTGGAACTCACCCTGTAGACTGGGCTGGCCTCGAACTCACAGAGATCCACCTGCCTCTGCCTCCCAAGTGCTGGGATTAAAGGCGTGTGCCACTAACACCCGGCCAGATTTCTATTCTTTGTTCAATGCAGAGACAGTTGGTAGTCTCAAACCTAAAGCTGGCTGGAATGAAAGGCAGCTATCCCAAACTAAAGAGAATTCATGAAAGGTGACAAGTCTTCAGGTGGCACACCAGTTTAAGAGCTTCCTGCAGCTGTGCTAGACAAAATGCTGTCTGTAGCACCCTCTTGAAGGATCTATACCCCTTGTCTTCCTGAGTCAGTTTAAACATTTCTGATCTAGAACGATCGCGATAATCATTCTAGATTGTAGAAAATATTAATGGTCAGTATTTATGGATTATTTACTATGTTCATATCTAAGCAGGGTTTCCTTTTTGAGACAGAGTTTCTCTGTTGTAGCTTTGAGACCAGGCTGGCTTCGAACTCACAGAGATCCTCCTGCCTAGGCCTCCCGAGTGCTGGGATTAAAGGCATGTGCCACCAACGCCCGGCCCTGGTGGATCCCATTTTGTTCAGGAGGAAACTTCGAGTCACAATGAAGTGGAGAACTATCCCAAAGTCCCATCATATTCTAGACAACTGCTCAGTGAATCTGCCTTTGTACATTGCCTTGTTGTCTGGCAGAGCAGCAATCTTCATTCTGTTTCTGGCCAAGAAAACTTTCCAGTACTTTACTGTCTTTGAATATTAAGTGGAGCTAATAATATGTTCTGGAAGGAAAATTGTGAAAGCTCAGGAACAAATGTTAAGCAGTTTATTCTACCAGCCAAGGAAGGTGCTACATAAATAGATGAAGTTTGTTTAACTAGAGGCAGTAGTGCTTGTAAATATAGAACCACATAGTATATGGATTAATTAATTGCTTAGTATTGCCTCCTGGGTTCAGGACAGGAGAAAGTATAGTGGCTGTGAAGCCAAACCATTGACTTAGTTCTGCACACTATCTCCCCTTTTGGGGATATGGATGATATTTGGGAGTTCACAGCTATGTCTAATCCATAGAAATCTAATGTTTCAAGAGGTACTATAAAGGTCAATAGCCAAGTGGTGGAGTCACATGCCTTTAATCCCAGCTCTCGGGAGGCAAAGGCAGGCAGATCTCTGTGAGTTTGAGACCACCCTGGTCTACAAGAGCTAGTTCCAGGACAGCTTCCAAAGCCACATAGAAACCATGTCTCAAATCCCCCCCAATAAAGGACAATAAAATGATCGTGATAAGTTCATAAAAAGTATCCAAAAACCTAGCTTAGGCAGACAGTCCTGTGGGACTAATCTCTTCTTTTATAAAGAGCTTTACAAACGAGAGGCAGTTGACAGACCTTGCCTCCACCACCACTCCCATTATGTCATTGGGATGCAACAATATCTTGCAAAATGGACTTTCTTAGAGAACATAGATTTGCAAAGTAGAGAGGCAGATAGGGTTAGAATAATATTGGAGAACACTTAAACTATTTCACTCAACTCCTTTGAAAGGAGAGTTGAATTGGGAGCTGATTTTCCTGTTTGAGACTCCATCTCCCTGCCTACTCCTAGTGTTTGGTTGAGCAGCAATGACCACAGCCTGAGACTTACTTTCAAGGACACCATGGGAGGAAAGTAGCTGAGCAGGCTTTCAGTCTTGGGAGAAAAGATCCTTTCTGGTTGGTACTTTGGAGCGGGATTGTCTGAGAATGGAGAAAAGAATTCTGAATCCGGGTAGTGGAGGTCTGCCTGCCTGAGCAGGAAACTGGGGTAGTGTACAGTTAGGAGTGCCTGTGGTTCCTAGAGTTAGACTGGGAGTTCTGCACGCTGATTCCAACCCATTAAAAGGTTTATTTATCTCCAATTTCAAAGGACAACCTTGTCCTGGGACTTAAAGTTGTATCTAATACAAAATCTATATGTGTAACAAATAAATGTGATATTCTTTCTTTTGGAGCATTTCCTTGCTTCTCATCCCTAAGAGACAAGTACACGAGGGAAGGGCAGATTGGTTTAGCTACACCTTAATATCATAGAAAGTAGAGGGAAACTCTCAGCAGCCCTCAAGGGACTGTGTGGGAGGGCTTATTGGTTGCTATTCCCTGTTTGTTTTCTGGGGGCTGGAACAGCTTGTCTCCAATAGCTTTTTGCACACCAAGTAAGTTCTGGACTTTCTCTGTGGACTGTGGGCACTTTTTAACCATATCCAGAGGCTTTTCCAACATATGGCATTTTCCATAATGCCAAACAGTGCAAAGACAAGACTGCCATTTAAGTGGTCAGAGGATTTTTCCTTGTCTGTCTTGATAGATCTTGGGGCATTACTCATGATATTTTATGAATTGTTTGGTATGTGATTTTTATTAAAGACTGTATAGATAGTGTAAATGACTGTGACCAGTGATTGTAGGTGCCAGGAATGTAGCTTTGGCTGTGGGGAATAGAGGGAAAGTGTGCCCTGCTGTTCAGGGTCCCTCCAGTGCCATTTCTTTGATGAATATGTTTATTAATTCCATTCCCCTTGATATCCAAGAGGATCATGGGTACTTTCCTTAGCAAAGAGGGGTCTCTTCACACTTTCTCCTTTTATCCTTTCCTTTAAGTTCCAAAACAGCTGTTCTGAACAAGATCACAAACAAGAGATTTTTCAGTATTGCTTAGCATGTAGCGCAGAAATGTTTTTGCTGAGTTCTCACAGGCCCAGCTGTGTGTTGTTAGAGAACTGGCTGTTACATGTTTCAACATTGTGCTGAGTCGTGGGGAGATGGCTAGACCACAGGGACAGTGTTCACACTGAACTCTGGAGTTGGCCTCATTTCACTTAAGCAAGTGTCTGTTTAACCCTGGCATTAGCTTTGAACGAGGAAGGCCCAGATGTGAAATCTAGGACCTGTGCACAGTACTGCCTCCTTCTAAGATGAACGCTTGCTGTGTATTTTAGATAACTGACTGTAATAATTAACTTTAATTGCCAACTGGACATAACTGGGAATAGGGAAGCTCACCTGGGGAATTGCCTCCATCAGATGGCTTGTGAGCATGCCTGTGGGGGCACTGTCCTGATGGATAATTGGTGTATGGGGTTCAGCCTGCTGTGACTAGGACCACTCTGGACAGGTGGCCTGACTGCAGAAGAAAGGTATCTGTGCATGGCCAAGGAAGCAAGTCAGAGACCAGCATTTTTCTACAGTCTCTGCTTCAATACTTGCCACCTCATTCCTGCCTTGATTCCCTAGAAGATAAACTATTCCCTTTAAGCTAAACAAACTGTTTCTTCCTGGAGTTGTTGTTGGCCGTGCTGCTTATCATAGCAGCAGAGAAGCAAACTAGAACATTGACTATACTAAGAAAAAAAGCCTTGCTTTGGGAGGGAATATCCATTCCAGCTTTTCTATGTTATATTAAATAAACAGAGTTAAAAGGTGATTTCCAACAACCATGATTGACGAAAGCATAGGCTGGAAACCATGTTTTCTCAATCCCTGCTACCTTCTCTCCTCTAAACCACACTGCTTTTCAGCAGAGGGTAGAGAAAGCCACAGCACTTGGGTGTAAGTGGAACATTTTCCCTGTACAATTTAACTTGCTTCCTGGCTTGAGCTTCCATTCTAGCAGGGAGTGCAAATTTATTACCTGTCAATTCAGGGTCACTCTCAACCCCCCTTGTAG
This sequence comes from Mesocricetus auratus, assembly GCF_017639785.1. Taxonomy (NCBI): domain Eukaryota; kingdom Metazoa; phylum Chordata; class Mammalia; order Rodentia; family Cricetidae; genus Mesocricetus; species Mesocricetus auratus. Next base: position 44,773,122 of record NW_024429184.1, on the reverse strand, counting down.
ATTCTGTATAAATCTGCAGTATACAAATCATACTCTTAAAACACTTCCTATATATGATAGAGTGTAGTCTGTAGTGTGTGTGTGTTTGTGTGTCCGTGTGAAGGCATCAGTTCATGTTCCACAGAATACATTGTTCTGTACAATTAGACCACACAGTCTATTGAGAAGATTAATTTTTAGGCCAGAAAATACAGCACTACATATCTATGTCAAAGCCTTATAACTCAAAAGGAGTATTTGACACTTTACTTCCTGTTTCTGTAATAAGGTACCCTGAAAAGCCACTTGGGAAGAGAAATGGTTTATTTTAGCTCACAAATTATTTTAGTCCATTGTGGCAGGAAAGTCACAGTAGCAGAAACATGAAAGAACTGATCACATTATATCCACTATCAAGAGCAGAGTGCAGCAGATTCTTGCATTATACAGCCAGGATTCTCTGCCCAGGAAATGATGGCACCCAGGGGGTCTTCCCACTTGAGTCAGTGTGATCAAGAGAATCTCCAGCAAACAAACTCACAAGTCTGTCTTAACTAGACAATCATTCAGTGAGATTCTTCATAGGTGATTCTAGATTGCATCTAGTTGACAATTAAAACTAACCAGAGTTCCCAAGAAAACATTGGTCACCAAGTAAACACACAATAGCTATATTAATAGAACATGATTTTTTAATGTTATTTATTTTATTTTTGAGAGTATAATATAATTATATCATTTCTTTCTTCTGTTTACTCCCTCCAAGCCTCCCAATATACCCCTCCTAGATCTCTTTCAAATTCATAGCCTCTCTTTTTATTAATTGTTCTTACATACATAAAAAGCATTTCTATTGAAACTGTTTATTTTGTCTTTCTACAAAATCAACAGCCCCTAGTTTCATAAGTAAGAAATGGGCATTTCTCAGAACAGCTGGCTATTTTTGTTTTTTTGAGTGTCATCCGTTTTCTTAATATTTTGAAGTGGGTTTTTCTTTAAGTGGATTTTGAGAGCAAGCCAAACAACACTTGCATCTTCCTTTGAGTTGCTGTGATACCACTGGACTTTCCAGAATGGAATGCCACCTGGTACATCCTAAATTCTGTGAAGCAGAGAGCAAGCTGGGCTAAGTGAATAAAAGTGGCATATCCTTAATTACCACAGAATGGCGCTTAATTACCTTCCTGCCAGCTTTAATGTATGACAGACCAGGAAAGATGGTGTTTGATTATTTTCAAGTGAGTTACATAAGCCAAACTTTCAGCGCTGGAATGATGCCCCCAATGCTGCCAAGCCACTGGCATGCAGTGTCTTCCCTAGCCTCATGTTCCAACACAGCTGCTATTAATATTAAAATGGCAGGAGCAAGCGATCCCCCGTGATTGTCCTTAAACTTGATCCTTCAGGAGGAGACAAAAAATAATAGACACGGCATTGTCATCAAAATGGAAAGTGCAGTAATTATGTCACAATAGTTTTAATCTGTGAACTTAACTTGATCTCTAGTTTATTAAAATTCGATAGTTCTACCAGCCTCAAAAACTGCCTCAATAGAGGTTTTGAAATTCACTCTTTGTTAGCAAAAGTGTCAAGAAAGAAAATTTAGTTTTAACCAATTTGGAAACAGGACTGCACATCTGGGGTGTGGGGGGACAGGTTGTAGAGGTTTTTTGTTTTGTTTTGTTAGTTTTTACTATCTTCACTTATTTATTTTCTGGTTATTGAGTGTTAACTCTGTGCCAGATTGTAGAGAAAACAGCAAAGAGTTTGAAGTATAGCATTGCTTTATTATTCTTCTCATTTAGCATTGGCAAAATAGAAGACTTTAAAATACATACATTTTTTAATGAAATCACGATGGTAGATGATTATGTTGAGTGATCGTTTCTGTTCTTATACTACACCAATTTGCTTTTGTACTTGGACTGTCCAAGTTAGAAAGAGAAGGACTATGTAAAAGCATTAACTTAATGTGCCAAAAATTATCAGAGACAAGAATAACAAAATATAATCTGTCAGAATGGTTGTCAATTAACTCTTGGAAATACTTAAAATTCTAGTTCTCCTCATGTAACAAAGGGCAGAAAATAAAAATAGGAATATGGAAAATGAAATTAGATGCATTCTCTCTCTCTCTCTCTCTCTCTCTCTGTGTGTGTGTGTGTGTGTGTGTGTGTGTGTGTGTGTGTGTGTGTGTTTTGACTGGAAAAGACAATGGCTTGATTTTAGTGTTTTATTCCCTTGAATATCAAGTAATTCAATAGTATTAGTGAAGCTAGCTGCTCTACATGAAGGAAAAAAATTACCTTCTTGATAACAATTTTCCCAAATATTCATTTCCACAGCTTAGAAATGACCATATTTTTTTCCACTGGCATTTTGTATAAAGAAACAGTAAAGTTAATGGTAAATAGAAAGGATTTGGCATAGAGGAGCTATGACAAAATGGAAAAGAGGCTTGAGGAACAATCTAAAACAGATCCTAATGCTTGGAGAGAAGAATGTGAATCACATAAAATATTTCCACCTATGTAGAGCCCTGATATGAAAAACATAATCCAGAGAAAACATAGATAGTATACTCTACTGAATAGCTGAAAGGAGGAAAGGGTGCTGCATTAGGAAGGAGGAAAGCTTGGATACTTGACCTGTATCTAATTATGGGTTCACTGAACTAACTCCTGTGATATTGTATAAAACAGGAAATTAATATGGGTTCATCATTCTTGGTCCGTGACCCATAGCTCTTAAATGCTCTGACAGGTAATGTCCAGAGGCCCATCGTTTGCTATTCATAATAAGCCACTTTCAACCATACTAGTGTTTATACAAAAGAATATTTCTTAGGAAATTGGAACTAGATAGCAATGGAATCACCCTGTAATGAGATTAGAACTTTTAACTCTGTGACTCATCATCCTGGTAGGGGGAAAGGATTGGATATTGAATTAATCACTAGTGACGAGTGATGTCATCTGGCATGCCTAAATGTGAGATCTCCCTAAAAACCTGGGATAGAACTTCCAGGTTGATGACTACTTGGGGCTTCTGTGCTTTCCATAGAAGCAAACGCCTGCTTAGGAATTCACTATTTATAATTAGCATCTGAAGTAAAGAGCATTCGTTGGGATTAAGTCCTTGTTTCATGGATTCATACTAGCTTCTCATGATTAGTATTGTAGCTGAACTGCAGAATGCCAGTTGTATCCAGAGCATTGGAGAATTACTTTGTGGGAGAAAGTTCCAGGGAGTCAGTGAAGAGGAGACAGGACCAGAGTTGAGTAGGAGCTAAGTTTTAGGGGTAAAAAAAATGCCCATTAATATTAAAGAAGAAAAGTTTAGCTTTAGGCTCTTGGGGAAACATCTTGTTCTCTAAAGAAAGGGTCTTGTGTAGCCTACATTGGCCTCAAACTCATTATGTAGTCAGAATGTGATTTTTATGTAGCCAGCATGAGATTAAACTCTTGATGATCTATGCTCTTCCCTGTATTCCCCAAATGCAGGGAATTTAGCAGAGCTAGCTTCCTTGGAAAACATTCTTTCATTGAACATCAAGGGTAAAATTTTCTTCCTTCCCATCATCAGACTAATTAATACATTGCTTTTATAAGCTAGTAGGTGACATGTTTGGTATTCTTAGAAATTGCCACTCATCAGTCTGAAGATATTTTGCCAGATTGCTTTAGTTTTGTTTAAGTTATAACATTAAATAACAGTCAAATTTCATTTCTATTGTCTTCCTAGATTTGGGGGATATAAAGCCTTAGTCAGAGCTGTTTCTGAAGTCAGAAAAGTCAGAAATACCCTGAAAAGCCTATCTAGTCTTGGAAGGGAAAACATGGCAAAGTTGCTCTACTGGAACATTCCATAAGCAACAAATCCTGGACCATTTTCTATTTGAGCTCCTTGGACAGGGGGAGGCATGGAAAATTTTTGCAAGGTTGGATAAGATATAAAGACTATAATAACCTCATACTTTTATCCTCTCTCCCTGTCATATGTATAAATTATCAGATAGAAATAGAATGGCGTAGGCCTTGCTATACCAGCCCCTCCTGACGAGAGATAACTGTTCCATAAGTTTAAGAGTAAAGACAAGTCACATGACAATTGACTAAAAATTATCACCTTCTATGACTGCTAAGGCATAATTTTCTATGTATCCTTTGGAAAAACAGCTACCAGTCAGGGCAGAGAATGTGGGGAAGCATTCTTTCCGCTGAAGGTTACTTCACCTGTAGATGTCATGCCATGCACACCCACTATCTCTTCTGACAGACAAGTCAACTACATGATGATGAACCAGATATACCAGTGGCAATAGTAAATAGAAACATCACATAATAGTCTTAGAAGTCTTAGTAACATAGGACATTTTGACAGCAAAACAGTGAGTCAGATCCCTCATGAGTTAGCAGTGTGCAGGACCATATTGTTCAGTGTATGCATCAGACATACATACTTCTGTTTTTCTCTGAGAAAGTGTTTTTAATATGAAATTAAAATCCAAAGTTATCTTAAGCAGATAATTAAATTAGCAAAGGAAAATTCCATCTAACACTGTAAAGTCTACAATGTGAGTTTTTCTTCAGTCGTTCTCTTACATCCCACATACAAAATCCAAGTTATGTGAAAATTTGCTAATTATCCTATGAGAAAACTGAAGCAAATACAACATATCTTGGTTCCCTGTAATAAATTCCCTTCCATTCATTTATAATTTAACATTTTGTGCTTTTTAACTTAACTTTGTATTTTAATTCTGTCACTTCTATCTTGCCTAATACCATCAAAATTTATATAAGAAATTCAATTCCCCCTGTGTCTATCTCAAAATCTTGAATGAAATTTGATTCAAACATGTTACCAGTTTTAAGAAAAACTGAAAGGGAAAATCCATTCCTTACTCCTTTTACCATCTTTCTCTGTCATGCTGAACAGCTTTCTCTGAAACATTTGTGTTTGACTTTCTTGTACTAACTGCTTGATGACAAAGACTGAATATTCAAAAAGAAACTGGTATTTTCAATAAGCCCAGAATATTAGATTTTTGAAATATTAGGAAAAATAAAGATCAAGCATTTTATGAGATATGCCAGGCTCAGAATTATGCATGACAATTTTTGTCACACAAAAAGGCATTTAAGTGCTCCTAACACATAATTTTCCTACTCACCAAAGCAACTTTTTTATTTCTCTTAGTTCTTTTTATTTTTTGAAAAGATTTGAACAGTCACAGCAAATTAGGACAATTTTCTCAAGCTTTGTGTATATTCACAAAACTGTGTATATGATTTTTCTGACATTTAATTCTTAGACTCACTCATTTTGTTGAACCTTCTTATTAGTGAAACATTTCATGATATCAATGATGATATTGTGTAATAATTCATGACTGGTAAAAATGATAGAAGAATATTAACATGATAAATGCTTTCTTGATGTTATTCTTTTGGTGTTTAATACCTAGAGTTACATGCTTCTCATTATTTTGTTAAAAATGAACTTCTTAAATATCTATTTAGTTTAGGAAATTAAACAGTGGAGACTCGACTTATTCATGACAGTCCCCAAAACAGGAACAGGTTTTTATTCCACAATGTACTAATACAATCCAATTTCTTAAACATAATTTAGAGCAGGAGTATTAAAACCCAGCCAAACTGCAGCAGCTACCCATGTGGGTGCCACCCAAGGCCGATTGACCGACTAACGCCAACCCACAAACTGTTATTTGTCCACATGGAAACAAGCAGAGAGCCTAAGAGCTCTGTGGACATCTTGTAGCAATTTGTCATTCTCGTAGCATCCAAATACATGATCTAGTCATTCATTCTTATAGTTTTCTACAAAGATACCAGTCTGGCAGGAATTGGAAATGCAAGCATCACACACTTCACCCGAGAGCATGGACAGTTCCTCTCTGGAGCTGTGTGCAGTTTCTGAAGAGTTCTAGTGGGGTGCTATTAGATGCTCTGGTGGAGGGAAAAATGTAAAAACGAAGGAGGGAGACAGACAGAACTTAAACATAAACACTAAGCAACAGATAAAGCTAAACAAACAGAAGACTCCAAACTAACATTCCTAGAAAATACTAACTTAGCTGTTGGTCATCCCCCATAGTTATGAATTTTCAGTTTTAGTCAGTCTTCTTTTTAGATACTGATGACAGAAGCCCATCTCAAAATAGGTTGATGAAGGATAAAGAATTATGAGTGAGGGGTGGTGGCAAATATTTCCTGGACTCGGCACTCAATATGAAACTGGTCACCTAGATTCAAAGCATCTGATATTACCTTTCTTTTGCATCCACTCATACTGAGCTACCCCCGTTTCTCAGATCTCACATGGTCTTAGGATTGCTCTATTTAGCCACAAAGATGGTTGTGCCATGTGGAGCAGAGGGAGATTGACTTTATATAGTGTGGAGTTATCCCACCTTAGCTACTTTACCGATCCTCCTCTGACTGCCATACATAAAATCCTAAAGGAGTAGTCAGTGAACTAGTACTATGTATTCTGGGGCCACTTATCACAATGAAGGATACAGAAGACTTTGTTTGGTGCATGTCCTATGACTAGGGTGTATTGACTTGAAGTAAGGTAAAAATGGAGTTATGTGGTGGTAAATATTAATTCTTAATTTGATTGGGTTTAGAAATGCCTAGTATAAGATATAGTTCGGTTGGTAGAGTACTTGCCTAACAAGCATAAGTTCTGGATTCCATCCCCAGAACAAAGAAACTAAATGTGGTACACTCTGCCTCTAAGTACTTTAAAAGTTGAGGCAGATATATCAAGAGAAGTTGACGGTTATATCAACTTCAAAGTGAATTCAGGGCTAGCCTGGCACACAGGAGACACTGACTTTTTGTGGCACATACCTTTAATTCCAACACTTGGGATCTCTGAGTTCAAGGCCAACCCTGGTCTCTAGAGAGAGTTTCAAAACAGCCAGGGCTACACAATGAGTCAAAATGAATGACTCAACAATTAGTAAAACATACTCCTGAGTGCTTCAGTGGGGACATTTCTAAAGAGCATTAATTGAAAATGACCTACTATGACTGTGTGTAGGATCATCCCTTGTGCTGGTGGCCAGGATGAAATGAAGATGAAAGAAAAGCTTGTTAACTCCAGTGTTTGTCTCTGCTCCCAACTTGCTGTGCTATGTGCTTCCATGCTCCTTTGCTATTGTAGTCTGAACGTAAAATGCCCCTGTGGGTTCATATACCAAATGCTTGTTCCCAAGCTGGCAGTGAAGTCTGAAGGATCAGCAGGAGGTGGGTTCTCGTGGAAGAAGCAGGGATACCTGGAACATTGAATTTTTAAACACAGTCAGCATTTTTCTTCGCTTTCTGCTTCCAGGCTGTGGATGAAACATGACCAGTCAACCTCTGAGTTTCATTCACATGCTTTTTTACCTCCTTTGTGTCTTGATACCATGATGCACTGTATCCTTCCATACTGTATACACTGTATCTTTCCACACTGTACTGATGCAGTGATACACTGTATCCTTCCACACTGTATGATGAGATGCACTGTATCCTTCCACACTGTATACACTGTATCCTTCTACACTGTATTGATGCAGTGATGCACTGTATCCTTCCACACTGTATGATGAGATGCACTGTATCCTTCCACAATGTATTGATGAGATGGACTGTATCCTTTCACACTGTATGATGGAGTGATGGACTATATCCTTCCACACTGTATTGACGCAGTAGTGCACTGTATCCTTCCACACTGTATGATGCAGTGATGGACTGTATCCTTTCACATTGAATGATGCAGTGATGGACTGTATCCTTCCACACTGTATGATGAGATGCACTGTATCCTTCCACATTGTATACACTGTATCCTTCTACACTGTATTGATGCAATGATGGACTGTATCCTTCCACACTGTATGATGCAGCGATGCATTGTATCCTTCCACACTGTAAGACAAAGGAAGCATTTCATCCTTTAAGTTAATTCTTACCAGGTATTTTATCAACAAGAGAAGTGCCTAATGCACATGCTTTTCCACTATTGATGGGTGGAAATCTCTAAGCCAATACAAATTTTCTCTTTTTAAGTTGCTCATATCAGACATCCCATCACAGTAGCAATAAAGTTAACTAAGAAAGGGTAGTATGACCAGAAGCCCCTCCAGGATTATATAGTTGAGTGAAAGTTCCCCCAAAGATGAGAGTCTGTTTCAGACTAGATGGGATAAGTATAAGTAGTAAGAGATGTTTACTGCATTTTACCGACTAGTCTATCCCGTTGAAAACCATGCTGTAAAAGAAGTGACAGGAGGTGGAAGAGTTAATAAAGGAGACAGTCAGAAAATGAAAAGAGGAGTTGAGGTCCCTGGGGAGTCTGGAAGCTGATGCAGGTTGGATGTGGGAGGCATTGAGCACCATGGATAAAGCAGTGAAACAAGACAGATAAGAGAAATGGAGAGTGGGTGGAGAGCTGAGTATTATGTGTCCTTTGAAGACATCAGCATGGGACAGCTCTGTCAGTCTGGAAGGCAATAACTGTCAATCAGCCAGTTAGAACTCAAGCTTCCTCAAGCAGTTAAGAGTCCAGTGTTGAGCCTTAGCTTGTCAGTTAGTGATGCTTTAGAGCTTGGACAGCACATTTTAATGAAAGCAATGCCTGGCAATTTTTTTATCATCTCTTTCCCTTTGCTTCCTCTCCATTGTTACCTTGTACAACTGCACATTCAGACGGCTTTCTGAATGCGAACTACTTACTACTATAGAAGAAATCTTTAATTTCCAGACCCATTATACTGGCCCCGTCCACAACTTTTAAATGACAGTCAGGACGCAACTTTAAACATTGTGTTGTTCAGAAACCACAGTCTTAAAGAAAAATGTCTTGAGCTCTCTTCTGAATGTTTTAAAGGCAGGGTCTAAAGTCTGTCTATTTACGAATAATTGACTAAGTTGAGAAAACTTGCTGATATTCTGAGAATAAGTTACTGACAAAGGGACTGTGCAGTCTGACACGCGACTCTGTGGTTCAGAGACCCTGGCTCTTTAGAGCATCTAACTTGGACAAAAGAAAAGAGACACTGAGCTCAAAGGCACCTGTTGGCGTCAGTCACTGCTGCTTAAATTGTGACCTTGGAATCAGCAGCACAGCTGTGGGAAGCTCGAGATCAACTGCGCAGTGTCGGAAGTTCTGGGCATCAGACCAAGGAACTTCCACTTCAACAAGGTCTTTGGGTGACTCTACATTAACAGAAGTTTGGGAAGCAGGGGGACATATAGTAATAGAATGTTTAAGTGAAAAAGCCCAGAATATGGCTATAGAAACTAAACCAGAGTCTGGGTGAGAAAAGGGAACCCAAGGTCAAGGAAGAAAGTTATTACTGGCAGTGATACCCGAGAAATGAAGATAATTATCCCTACTCAAAAAAGATGAGGAGGTACTGTAACAGTCGTCTTTAGTCCCCCAGAGAATATCCAAGAAGGTCAGGTTTCTCCATCAGGCATAGAAGCTTTAAGAGAAAGCAATACCAAATGGTCTGTTGACAATTGGATGACCTCTTGAACAATAAGGTCTCACCCCCTGCTGGATGTAATTGAGTTCTTCATGAAGCTGAATATAGGAGTAACAGAGTATATTGCTGTGTATATAATTATTGAGTATAGATTAACAGAGTATATAATTAAATAAATTTAAGCCCTGTTTGCAGAGCAAGGAATATTCTTTGCAGATTACGTTCAATGATTGGGAACTGTTTCATTTGTTTTATGAGGGTTTTGAGAGGTGGATCCTGGTCACAAAACATCATTTTGGCAGGTTGCTAAAGAAGAAATCTCTGTGCACACCTCAAGTCCCTGAAGCACACTCTCTGGAGGGTCTGGCCTGGAAATCTGTATTTCTGAAAATTCCCCAGGCAGTTCCTAGGTTCAGTCAGATTGATGAACTTCTAACTGAGAAGTAGGCTGGATAAACCAATTAGATTTCTGCTCTAAGATAAACAAATTTCTATCTGCTTCAGCCTCACATTCTTTGTCTCTCCTGTGGCTCCTCCACTTAGCTTGCCTTTCCTTATTTTTCAGATTACAATTCTAGGCTTTTCTGAGTATAACTGCTTTCCTGTCTCTGTGCCCTCCTGCCTCAGTCTCCTTAGCCACACCTTATTTCCTGCTTTTTTCACTTTAAGAATGGCAGGCACCTTTCAGGGCAAACTTTATTAGTGCAACTGCAAAGTGCCCTTCTCCTTTTCAGATGAACTTGATGTTGCAAGCTGAGTACACTCAGAGGCATGCCTGTCCAGTATTTGATTCTCTGCAAAATGCATTCCGTGCATGACCTTGAGCAATGTGTGCCCTGAAATGTGTCTACTGTCTCTGCTTTTTTAGGTGATGACTTTAAACTGAGCAATCTCCTCAATCTCTGTGTGAGTAAATATAGCCTCCTTGAAAAAAAAATCCTCGAGTTTCCTTTGTTTGGAGATAAGCCTGGGAAATACATCTTTCTTAACTCTTTGCATTATCTATGTATTTCATTTTGTTTGTTTTTTTTGTTTTTTTTTATTTTATCATTTTTTATTTTAATTTTAAATAACTTGTTTTACATGTCAATCCCAGTTCCCTCTCCCTCCCCTCTTCCCGCACTCCCCTTCCCCCCCTCCCTCCCACCCTATTGCCAAATCCTTCCACATAGGGGATATCTACAGTCTGTCATTTTACTCTTGATAGGGTCCAGGCACTTCCCTAAGAGTCCAGGCTGAGAGAGCATCTCTCTTTGTGCTATAGGCACACGAAGACAGTTTGTATACCAGGGATAGACACTGATCCACAGCTCAGGGCCCCATAGGTTGCCCAGGCCTTCTCACTGACACTCACATTTGGGGGGTCCAGATCAGTCCCATGCTGGCCTCCCCACTGTCGGTCTGGGGTCCAAGAGCTCTCCCCTGTTCAGTTCAGCTGTCTCTGCTGGTTTTGCCAGCCCGTTCTTTGCCAATTTGCTCATCACTCCTCTCTCTCTGTCACTGGGTTCCTTGGGTTCAGTTCAGTGATTAATTGTGTGTTTGCCTCTGCTTCCATCAGTCACAGGATGAAGGCTCCCGGATGGTTATAGGCATCGAGTTCATTATCAGGAATGGGCATTCGAGGTGGTCCCTACATTATTGCTTAGCTTGCCAATTGGTGTTATACCTTTAGATCACTCGAGGTCACTCTGGTGCCTGATCTGTCTTCGATCCTATGATTCCCTCTTCCCCCTATTCTACCCCCACCCCCTCAACTTCCTGTTCCCCCATGACCAACTCTCTTCCTCTTCACCCCCTCTCTTCTTCCCAGGTCTCACTCCCCCCCCACCCCTCGCCGTGTTCCCCATCCATTCAGAGGATCTTGTCTCCATCCTCTTCTCTTGGGTACTATGCATATATGCATATCTTTTAGGTTCTTTCCTGTTTCCCAGACTCTCTATCTGTGGAAGTGCAGACTGGCACTATCCTGGTCCATGTCTAAAATCCATATATGAGTGAGTACATACCATGTTTGTCTTTTTGCGACTGGGTTACCTCACTCAGGATGGTTTCTTCCAGTGCTATCCATTTCCCTGCGAATTTCAAGATTCCATTGTTTTTTTCTGCTGAGTAATACTCCATTGTGCAAATGTACCACATTTTCTCTATCCACTCTTCAGTTGAGGGGCATCTAGGTTGCTTCCAGGTTCTGGCTATTACAAACAATGCTGCTATAAACACAATGGAGGAGATGCCCTTGTTGTATGAGCCTGCCTCATTTGGATAAATGCCTAAGAGTGGAATTGCTGGGTCTAGTGGTAGATTAATTCCCATTTTCCTGAGGAATCTCCATACTGATTTCCAAAGAGGCTGTATGAGTCGGCACTCCCACCAGCAGTGGAGGAGTGTTCCTCTCTCTCCACATCCTCTCCAGCATAAATTGTCTTTGGTGTTTTTGATTCTAGCCATTCTGACAGGAGTAAGATGGTATCTCAGAGTTGTTTTGATTTGCATTTCCCTGATGGCTAAGGATGTTGAGCACTTTCTTAAGTGTCTCTTGGCCATTTTAGCCTCCTCTACTGAGAATTCTCTATTTAGCTCTGTACCCCACCTTTCAAGTGGATCCTTTGGTGTTTTGGAGACTTGTTTCTTGAGTTCTTTGTAAATTTTGGAGATTAGCCCTCTGTCAGATGTAGGGTTAGTGAATATCTTTTCCCATTCTGTGGCCTGTCTTTTTGTCTTTTTGACTGTGTCCTTTGCCTTACAGAAGCTTTTTAGTTTCAGAAGGTCCCATTTGTTAATTGTCGATCTCAGTGCCTGTGCCACTATCATATCATCTGCAAATAGTGAAAGTTTGACTTCTTCTTTTCCTATTTGTATCCCCTTTATCTCCTTTTGTTGTCTTATTGCTGTAGCTAGAACTTCTAAGTACAATATTGAAGAGATATAGAGAGAGTGGACAGCCTTGTCTTGTTCCTGATTTTAGAGGAATTGCTTTGAGTTTCTCTCCATTTAGTTTGATGTTAGCTGTTGGTTTACTGTATATTGCTTTTATTATAATCAGGTACGTTCCTGTTATCCCTGATCTCTCTAGGACCTTTATCATGAAGGGGTGCTGGATTTTGTCAAAGGCTTTTTCAGCATCTAGCGAGATGATCATGTGGTTTTTCTTTCGCAGATTGTTAATATGGTGGATTACATTGATAGATTTTCTAATGTTGAACCATCCCTGCATTCCTGGAATGAAGCCTACTTGATCATGGTGGATGATTTTTCTGATGTGTTCTTGAATTCGGTTTGCGAGTATTTTATTGAGTATTTTTGCATCAATGTTCATGAGGGAAATTGGTCTATAGTTCTCTTTCTTAGTTGTGTCTTTGTGTGGCTTCCGTATCAAGGTAATTGTAGCCTCGTAGAAAGAGTTTGGCAGTGAGCCTCCTGCTTCTATTGTGTGGAATACTTTGAGGAGTATTGGAATTAGCTCTTCTTTGAATTTCTGGTAGAATTCTGCAGTGAAGCCATCTGGGCCTGGGCTTTTTTTGTTTGGGAGACTTTTGATGACTGCTTCTATTTCATTAGGGGTTATAGGTCTGTTTAGATTGTTTATCTGTTCTTGATTTAGTTTTGGCAAGTGATATCTATCCAGGAAATTGTCCATTTCCTTTAAATTTTCAAATTTTGTGCAGTACAGATTTTCAAAGTATGCCCTGCTGATTCTCTTGATTTTCTCAGAGTCCGTTGTTATGTCCCCTTTTTCATCCTTGATTTTGTTAATTAGCATGCTCTCTCTCTGTCTTTTGGTTTGTTTCGACAGAGGTTTGTCTATTTTGTTGATTTTCTCAAAGAACCAACTCTTTGTTTCATTGATTCTTCTCAGTGTTTTCCTGGTTTCTACTTGGTTGATTTCAGCCCTCAATTTGATTATTTCCTGGTGTCTGCTCCTCCTGGGGGAGTTTGCTTCTTTTTGTTCTAGAACATTCAGCTGTGCTATTAATTCTCTAGTATGACTGTTCTCTAGTTTTTTCATGTGGGCACTTAGTGCTATAAACTTTCCTCTCAGCACTGCTTTCAAAGTGCCCCATAAGTTTGTGTATGTTGTGTCTTCATTCTCATTGAAATCGAGGAAGTCTTTAATTTCTTTTTTTATTTGTTCCTTTACCCAGGGATGGTGCAATTGTGCATTGTTCAATCTCCATGAGTTTGTAGGGTTTCTGCGATTTGTGTTATTGTTGAATTCTAATGTTAATGCATGGTGGTCTGATAAGATGCAGGGGGTTATTCCAATTTTTTTGTATCTGTGGAGATTTGCTATGTTTCCTATTATGTGGTCAATTTTAGAGAAGGTTCCATGTGGTGCCGAGAAGAAGGTATATCCCTTTGTATTTGGGTGGAATGTTCTATAGATGGCTGTTAAACCCAGTTGGGTCATAACTTCTATTAGTTCTTTTGTTCTTTGTTAAGTTTCTGTCTGGAGGTCCTGTCTAGCGGTGAGAGCAGAGTGTTGAAGTCTCCTACTATTAGTGTGTGAGATTTTATGTGCATTTTGAGCTTTAGTAATGTTTCTTTCACGAATGTAGGTGCCTTTGTATTTGGGGCGTAGATGTTTAAAATTGAGACTTCGTCTTGATGTATTTTTCCTTTGATGAATATGAAGTGCCCTTCTTCATCTCTTTGGATTGATTTTAATTTGAAGTCTAATTTGTTAGATATTAGGATTGCTACGCCCGCTTGTTTCTTGGGACCGTTTGATTGGAAGATCTTTTCCCAACCCTTTACTCTGAGATAACGTCTGTCTTTGATGTTGAGATGTGTTTCTTGTATGCAGCAGAAGGAAGGGTTCTGTCTTCGTATCCATTCTGCTCGTCTGTGTCTTTTTATAGGCAAGTTGAGGCCGTTGACATTGAGGGATATTAAGGACCATTGATTGGTGATCCTTGTTTGCGCTTGATTTATTGTTAGTGAAGTTATTTTGTGTAGTTTCTCCTCCCTTTTTCTTTTGGTGTTTTGTAAAGTGTGATTATATATTGCCTGTGTCTTTGTGAATGTAGTTATCTTCCTTGGCTCTAGGTTTTCCTTCTAGCATTTTCTGTAGAGCTGGATTCATGTATACGTATTGTTTAAATCTGGCTTTGTCATGGAATATTTTGTTTTCTCCATCTATGGTAATTGAGAGCTTTGCTGGGATATAGTAGTCTGGGCTGGCATCCTTGTTCCCTTAGCGTTTGTAGGACATCTGACCAGGATCTTCTGGCTTTCATCATTTCCATTGAGAAGTCAGGTGTAATTCGGATAGGTCTGCCTTTGTATGTTACTTGGCCTTTTTCTTTAGCTGCTCTTAATATTTTCTCTTTACTCTGTAGGTTTGATGTTTTGATTATTATATGGCGAGGTGACTTCTTTTTCTGGTCAAGCCTATTTGGTGTTCTGGAAGATTCTTGTTCTTTCATAGGCATATCTTTCTTTAGGTTAGGGAAGTTTTCTTCTATGATTTTTTTGAATATGTTTTCTGTACCTTTAAGTTGAATTTCCTCACCTTCTTCTATACCTATTATTCTCAGGTTTGGCTTCTTCAGGGTGTCCCATATTTCCTGGATATTTTGTGTTAAGGATTTGTTGGTTTTGAGATTTTCTTTGGTTGACGACTCTATATCCTCTAATGAGTCTTCAACACCTGAGATTCTCTCTTCTATCTCTTGTATTCTATTGGTGATACTTGCATCTGTAGTTCCTGATCGTTTACCCAGCTTTTCTATTTCCAGCATCCCTTCATTCTGTGTTTTCGTTATCGTTTCTATTTCAGCTTTCAATCCTTCAACTGTTTGAGCTGTTTCCTTAATTTTTTTGGTTGTTTTTTCTTGGTGCTCTTTAGATTCTTTGAGAGATTTGTTTATTTCTTGAATTTTTCCCCCATTTCATGGATTTTTTGTTTGTTTTTTCTTCTATTTCTTTAAGGGATTTCCTCGTTTCTTCTTTGAGGGTCTCCATCATCTTCATGAAATAATTTTTAAGGTCTGTCTCCTCTTCTTCGTCTATGTAGTGCTTTTCGGGTCTTGCTGGTGTTGGATCCCTGGATTCTGGTGGGGTCATGTTGGTGTTTCTATTGCTGAGTGATCTCTTATTCTGTCTTCTTCCCATCTCTTCTTCCAGTGGGTGCTGGTGGGGTCTTTCCGTCTCCACTGGTCTCCCTTCCTTCCTGCAGCTGAAGCTGGGGATGCTGAAGCTGGGCTCGCTGGGGTTGGGGTCTTGGAGGGGCTGATGTCTTTCCTGAGGCTGGACTCGCTGGGGTTGGGGTTTTGGAGGGGCTGATGTCTTTCCTGAAGCTGGACTCGCTGGGGTTGGGGTCTTGGAGGGGCTGATGTCTTTCCTGTGTCCGGGTCTTCTGGATGCCGGGAGCGGCCCCGAAGATCGAGGGGGATGGGTGATGGGCAGGTGGTCCCAGCGGGAGACCCAATCTCACCTGAAGCTGGACTCACTGGGGTTGGGATCTCGGAGGGGCTCTATCTATGTATTTCTTTGTGATCTGTGCTCATCTGGGTACGAAGACACTGTGTTCACTGGTTACACATTTCTCAGGATTGTAGGGGTGTTATTTCTAGGGCTCCAGATTTCAGAGTAGGATAAAAACTCTTGTTCTGTGTGCTACTTAAAGCCCTAAGTGTGAACTGCAAACTGGCCCTCTCCAGTCTTTCCTGTGCCTTCTCTTTAGTATCTGAATCTAATGGCTCTCTACTCCTTGTCTACGGAACTACTGGTTCCTCCTGGCTGTTCTTTTGGCCATCATGTTCCTATGCAGCCCCTTTCCCTGCTCTTTTAAGATGATAGATTCTGTCCAGAAATCATCATTTAGATATCCATAGAGTCTGCCCAGTGGAAGTTATTCTGCTCAGTTTTGTGTATTCAGTGACTAGTGCCTAGTCCTTGCTGTGGGGGTAGCATAGAGACCCAAAAGGAAAACAAAATGTGGAGAGCTCCCTAGTCCTCCCTAAGTAAGTCTGAAAAGTGTTCTGCTTGCATGAAGTGTCCCAGTGAGTACTCTCAAAGAGCCGTCAGGTCCTTAGCTTATTTCTTTACTGCAGCTACAAATCTATATGCAGCAGACTCCAGATGCCTAACGTAAAGTCCATATTCCCACAGGAGAAGACAAGAGCTCTCAAGTTAGATGTGCCTGGGTTTGAATCTGGGCTCCACTGCTTACTAACTGGATAGGATCAGTGTGTCCAACAAGACACTTAGCATCATTTGTACAATGAGAAAGTAGCATGTGGGTCAGAATCCTTGTGTGGAGTGAAGTTCCCTGGAAGGTGCTCAACAGGTAGACAGATCATGCTCAGTACTCCATGCTTGTTAGCCATGTTTACCATCTCAATCTGTTTACATTTCTCACCATAATGCAGTGTGGGAACTCATAACTTTTAAACGAACTCTTGGGTTCAAGGAGTACTCAAAGGACAGCAAAGTGACATAGAAACCAAAACATGGCATTACTTGATGTGCATGGGTACTTGAACCCCACACAGGATATTAGGACAGGCTTACCATTTTCCTAGAGCTACTGTGGAAAACGTCATAAGTTGAGAGGTTTAAAGCAACAGGAATGTATTCTCTGGCAGTTCTGAAGGATGGCAATCCAGCAAACAGGCTCAGCAAGACCTTGTTCTCTCCAGTCTTAAGCAGGCAACCTTTCCTAGTTTCTTCCAGATTCTTGTGATAGCTCGCAAATGCTGACATTTCTTGGCTTGTGAAAGAACAGTTCTAATATCTGCCCAACTCCACAAGTCCTCTCTGTCTGTCTTGATATCCAATTTTTTCTTCCTTTTCTCGTCTAAAGAGGAATCACTTAGCATACACACTAAAGTGATATTACCCCGTCTTAACTTCCTTGTATCTAAAAAGACCTTATTTCACACACCAAGTATTAGTATGTTCATTGCAAGACCCAGAGGAAATAATTATTATGTCACAGCTGAGTAAATAAAAAACCTGTACCTCCAGAAAAATATGCTTTTCTAACTCTAGCCTATCTCCCATATATGATGTGTTTATGTGTGAAAACAATTTAATTTTAGTTGACATCCACATCAGGAGAGTTCAGATTCTTGCATGAACCTGGGGTTTAATGATTGCAGCAAAAATACACCGGATATGGAAATTGTAATTTGGAAAGGAGAAGAATATAAAGAAATGAATATAGTCAGAAACAGCAAAGGAGTTTAGAATGGTGCTCTTTCATTGAGAAATTCACAATCCTTTGTTTATATTTTCAAACTAAAATGCAAGTAAATCTGTAGGAAAATACCTAAGGGAGATAATAAGAATGCCGATTTGAACATAAAATTTTTGTTGTGTAACCTAAGATGAGAGGTGGAGATCTTGAGTTACCAGACCACAGAGCCCTGGTGTTCTCTCTTTTGCTGAGTAGCAAGCTGCCTTCTTCTCCTTCTCCTTCTCCTTCTCCTTCTCCTCCTTCTCTTTCTCCTCCTCCTCCTCCTCCTCCTCCTCCTCCTCCTTGTTTTTTTGACACAGTGTTTCTCTATGTAGCTTTGGAGGTTCTCATACCTTGCTCTGTGGACCAGGCTGTCCTTGAACTCAGGGAGATCTTCCTGCCTCTGCCTCCCAAGAGCTGGAATTAAAGGCATGTGCTACCACTGCCTAACTCAAACATACTTCTTCAGCAGAGATTTGGTTTCATCTGAGTTTATAGAGCCCAATACAGCACGGTACCTTCCAGTGCCTTCAGGATTGGACATGAATGCTCTTAAATATTGCTTAGTAAACTGTTTTTTATACACATAATGTCAAATGGTAGAGTTTCAAATCTGAGTGTTGGGTCCAAATGGGTAGACCAAATGCAATCTCTACTAAGCAAACTCATAGGCAGTTGCATAATATGTGCAAAGAATCTATGAACCTCATCTGTTAACCTTAATACCTTACTTGTTCTGGTTTCTTTCAGTACAATTACAAAGCTCATTATTTCCATTAAAGGGGAAATGTAATGATTATAGACAACAATATTTTAGAAAAGTATAAAGGAAGAAGCAAACCTCCTTGACATCCTACACCCAGGAGCAGTGTGGGCTCGCTATTGCCATATTCATTCACTTCCTTCAAGCCTTTAAAAATAATTTTTTACCAATGTGTATGTATATAGCCAATTTACTTCTGATTTGATATTTGTATAATTTTTGAATATATATATATATATACATACATACATACACACATACAGACATACATACATTCAATGTAGTGAGAACTCTTCCATTACATTTAGTGATTCTATAACACACAATTCACATAGCTATTCATCTGCTGCACATTTATTTTCTTTGTCTTTATTTTCATCATTGCCAATCAGATGGCTATGAATAGTTTTGTGTTTGGTTTCTACCTCTTTCTGGCAGCAAGATAAGAAAGGATTCTTCTATTAAAACCCCTGTTGTTCTGTTTCTGTGAGAGTATGAACTGTTTAATCAGCATTCACTCTTTTCACTGGCTTTCTTTCCCTTCCCCTAATCATCTCTCTCCCTCGTTTTAATATGATACCATTGGTAAAATACCATTGGTCTTTTTGCTATAAACATGGAAAGAAGAAGAAAAATCCTACATGCTATAAGATACTCTCTGGGCTCTTCTATAGCTGATGTATCCTTTAAAATCTTGCATTCCTACAAGACGGAATAGATCACACTATGAAGCGAGTCCTGCTACAATTTATCCATGTAAGCCTGCTGTAAAGAAAATCATGACTTCCTACCCACTACTAACATCTTGGCACAAAAACAACTGAACACAGGCACATAAGAGCCAGGAACACTGCAGCACCTGACAAGCATCATTTTGCAGGCATGAACAGGCAGGCCCCTGTGTTCATTGTTCCTAACTGTTCTACTTTATGCTGTATCCCAATTTAATTTTCAATAATAGATTGGATCTGTTTATTCTTTTGGAAATCCAAAATAAATCTCATTATGAACCTGTGAACCACTGAACAAAACAAGTACAAAACCAGTGACTTTTAATGTCCCTTTCAAGTCTGAAGCTCTATAAAAACAGTAAGACTTAGAAAAAAAACCTTGTATCTTATAAAATGCCTGAGCTAGCTAACACTGTATCCTATATGTTGGTTTCTCCTCAAAATCTTTTACAAGTATTTTTTCCAACCCATATCCTCATCTCTGTCTACCACTAGTGGACAGAACTGATTCTGACAACACCCTCTTATTAGTTAATATAGGAAAAGTTAAGTCCCAGAGAGTGGTATAGAGAAACATCGTAAAGAGTATTACTAGATTATAAATCTAATATAGACCTGTAGACATACTTGTTTATATATTATATAAGTAAATACAAAAAGAAAGTAAAGGTTAGGACTAAGTGTACACACAAAGATGTCTCTTGTCCTACCCCATAAATGAGGCTGCATGCCCACTAAGATGTATATTCCACGCAGTTCTGACTACCTCAGTAACCTGCAAATGGGGCTCTGCACTTTGCTTTTCTTCTGCCATTGCCTAATCGAACTGATTTCTCAATATAATCTCATCAAGCTACTCACCTTTAGATTTCTCTGTGATTCCAAGCTGATAAGAAAGCAGGAGGAACTTCTTAAACTGTTAAGTCAGGCCTTTCATTTGTTCAGCCCCATTTTCTCAACTGATGATCTGCATTTCAGTCAAATGAATAGCTTAGTTCCTTGAAATTGAATGACTTCCTAGTCACACGTTTAAGAATTATGTTTAATAAGAATATCCCTTGTTCAGGGGAAGTTCATGGACCCCAGACAGATAGCTGGGAAACCAGCACACAACTGACCCATACCCCCTGATTGTGGGTGTCAGTTAGGAGGCCTATGGGGCCTCGAACAGTGGATCAGTGTTTAGCCCTAGAATATGAATGGACTTTGGGAGCCCATTCCACTTAGAGGGATACTCTCTCAGCCTAGACACACGTGGGACGGCCTAGGCCTGCTCCAAATGATATAACAGACTTCGAAGATCCCACATGGAAGGCCTCACCCTCCCTGGGGAGCAGAAAGGGCATGGTATAAGGGGTTAGTGAGGGGCAGAGAAGGAGGGGAGGGAGAGGGAACTGGGCTTGACATGTAAAACAAGCTTGTTTCTAATTTAAATTTTAAAAAGAAAAAAAATATCCCTTGTTCATCTACTTTTTCTACTCATACTTAACCTTCAAATTTTAGCTTAATGTATTACCCTGAGATACACTCTTTGACACCTCAGAAAAGTTCTCCAGTTCTCCCATATCAACTGATTTGTTGTAATTTATTTATTTGTTATGTGAGTCTACCTCTTTGTGTGTGTCTGAAACAAGTCTCACGACGAAGCTCCGACGGTCCTGGAACTCTCTATGTATACCAGGCTAGCTGTGAATGTACAGAGATCTGGCCGTCTGTGCCTCCTGAGTGCTGGGATTAAAGGCATGTACCACCATATCTGGCCACTGAGTCTACTTTTGAACAGAGCTCAAAGAGACTAGAAATCTAACATATTCATTTTGATGTCTCTTGCAGGCTCAGGTGTCAATGGCAGTTAGGATAATGTGTGATATGTAGCAATACATCTCTGTGGAATAAACAAATGAATAATGAGGAGCCCACACAAAAACTAACACCACAGACCTTACAAATTCTGTCTGGTGGAAAATCAACTCACAAAACCATGCATTGATGTATCAAAATATTCAAATACAAATAGAATATTCAGTGTCATATATTGAAATATTGATTAATTACATAACAAAGAATGATAGGGCTGGTGATGGAATGCTAAGACAGTGTTTCTTCTGTCTGGCAACCTGCCTATAACTTAAAGGAAGACTTGTCTATGAAGGCTTACATTGAACTTTGACATGTGACAAATGCATATACTAAAAATTTTCAAACTCATATTCCTAGTTGATCCTCACATACTTTAGATCTCTAAGAGGTATGTCTCTAGTCCTCGTATTTTCATTTTATAACTATGAATTATAAGTAAAATATTGTTAAATTCTTGTTTACCATTACTAATATTGTATGCTTTTCTTTTCCCTCATAATGTGATTACATATGATTTATTGACTAATACTGAAGTATATTTTCATTCCTGTATCATACCCTTCTTGGTTCATGGCCATACATTATTCTTCTGATAATAAGATTTTACATTTATTAGCATTTAATTCAAGTATTTTGTATTTATCTTCATAATGGTGAGTGGTTTTCTATTGTTTACATCTGAATTTTGAGCCACGTAACTATTGCCTCTTAGAGACCACTTGAAATAAGCATTGAACCAAACTTGTCTCAAAGGTATGTTGGCTATAGTTCTATTAAGTCAGCAATTATGATGCTTTTGTTAAATGATCACTTTGCACCATTGACCCCAAGTTCTCTGTGCACACCAACCCACTTAAACACAAAACAGTATTTAGAGCAGAGACACTAAGACTCAGAGAGGTGAAAAATTCAAGATCACAAGACAGTAAGTTGTGGAGTTAAGATTTGGACTCAAACATTTTCGTCCCAGAACTCAAGTTCTTTGTTATTGTGTATTTTTGCTAGTATGTTGAAAGAAAAAGCACAAGTACAGAATTATTTGTTCAAGACAGACTCAGATGCAGTCACTCTTAATAATGGGAAAGTACTCAACAATGTAGAATGGCTAAGAGAACTATACTAACCACATATATTTATCAAAAACTTATGTGGATTGGAGAATAACTGTATTTAAGTGTTTAGAAACTTAAATGAAGGGCTATGGATGTAACCATGGAATATCATTTGCATAATGTGTGAGGTAATTGATTAATAATTGAAATATCTATTCATTTCTGTACCACAGGGGCCTTAGTCCATGAGCATGGCATTATTCTTCTGAGAGTCATGTATTATATTTATTAACATTTTATCTCAGTATTTTGAATTTATCAGTCCTCAACCCTGGAACAAAAAAAAATAAATGAAAAAAAAACATTGTGAAAGAAATAACATCTTTCTTTCTCTCTTTTCAGCAATCTTGACACAGAAGAACTGTGTGGTGAGTATCTTTAAGACCAACGAAACTGTTGTTAATTTGACTCAAAAAGGGGAGAGTATAAAGTTGGAGTTAAACGTCCATAAGTGAAGCAAACCATTGGGCAGAGTGGTCAGAGTTTTCTTATCCTTGAATTTGGTCCCAGTGTATATGTTACTTAAACAGTTGGGCTAGTTAATTTGCTCATGAAAAGAGAGCTGGGATTGTGCAATGGTTTTACAGAAACGAATTCTTAATGAGCCTAATGCAGCTTCTCCATTTGCTTCATAATCATCATGCAGCCTTTCCAAAGCTGTATTCTTGAAATATAAAAATAACTTTGTTCCATATCTGTGCAATTATTCCAGAAACTTAAATGCCTTGTTGAAAAATGTACTAGTAGGGAAAAAATATTTCCAGATGGCTAGTCTACAGCTTCTTCATTTCTTTCTGTTGTCATTGTGACAATAACAGAGGTCAGAGATTAAAAATGTGGAAAAGGCCGGGCGGTGGTGGCACACGCCTTTAATCCCAGCACTCGGGAGGCAGAGGCAGGTGGATCTCTGTGAGTTCGAGGCCAGGCTGGACCAACAGCCTCCAAAACAATATAGAGAAACCCTGTCTCGTAAAAACCAAAAAAAAAATGTGGAAAAGTAAATAATCTGAAATTTATTCTTTGTTATGAAATTGGAACATTATGAAACTACTAGACTTTAAACAGATATATATGTCTCTGTATATGGAAAGGCTTCATATTTTTCATTTTTAAGATGGATGTGTCAAATAACACTTTGCTCAAGTATGATTTTATCCTCTAGGCAGCCTGAGACATTTAGATAGCTCGAAGGTTTTCTAAGACTTCTCATTGAAATCACAAACCTTTCTTAGATACTGTAGCCATTTTACAATTTGAGAGCTCTCCAGAATCATCCAAATGGACATTTTCTGTCATTAGAGGTTGGTAGCCTTTCAGCAATCTGGCAGATCAGCACTGTAAGATGTCACCAGGATAATATGTCACAGTGCAGTTCCAGGGCAGTAATGGAACAAAACAAATGCTAATCCCGAGCTTTCACGTGTTTCAGTAGCCCTTAAATTCTAGGCTCCCTGCATAATACCTGCATGATATTCCTCCTGGTTCAGAGACAAGATTCCAACTGAAGAAACAAGATTTGGGGCTGGAGCAAGGTATTTTTGGAGTCACAGGGAATTAGGTTTTCAGAGTTATGGGAAAATCCTGCCATGCCGTCACACACAGTCACAGGCAGCTTCAGCTACACGTGACAATTACTGTGTTAAACAGACAAAAGAGTTCACCTAGACCATGACACCAAAATGTGTGATGACCAGCAAAGCCCATGAAGGTCAAGTTGTAATCCATTCTCCTGGATGCACAACCCCTGCCGGTGAATGGCGAGATAATGGGAAGCAGGAACTGAGACAACCATCTTGTTCATTGCATGCAATTAGAGACCTGTTTCTTTAGGATGTCTAAGCATGGCAGGCCAAATTAGCAATTCCCTCCAAGTGTTCAAAAAATTCCTTTTATATTCAACTAACATTGCCTGGGTAAGAAGAGCTGATTGAAAAATAATTTATTATTATCTTTAAGACAAAAAACATTTAGTGGCTATTGTCTGCTTGCTCTGTTGTCTGTCCTTCAGGAGCATCTTACAAATCTGTCTTCTAAAACTACTAAATTTCAAACCATAACTGTGACTCTTCATTTAATCATCCACACAGAGTTTTATTTACCTTTCACTATAATAATAAAGCTTGATTAGTCATTTACTCCTCCTCCCCAACAGTTTTAGCAAGGAAAGTGACTGGCCTTTAATTCAACAGAATTTCTTTATATGTTAAAAATCCTGTGATCATATTCATAATCTAGTTTTAATCCTCTTCTCTGCTGTAGAATATGCATTTTATTTCTAGATTGACGCTTCATTTCACATCATTTTTGAATATAAAATAAATATTTAGGTTGGATTTTAATCAGAGCCAAGTCTTCGGTGCTAGCAAGTGAAATATGTGGAGTCACATCTCATGCAAATTCCCTGTAGGTGTTGGAGGGGTGGGGTTTGATTGACACAGAACAGAGATTTCATGCACTTTTCTCTTAGAAACCAATTACAGACTCTAGGCATACATCTCTTAGCTTCATTAAGTTTTTTCTTAATTCATCAGTTAATTCAATTAAGTACCTAAACTGAAAATCTATTCAAATATGAGTTTAAAATATCTTTTCAATCTAACTTACGAGATTAATATATAAATAATATTTTAGTTAATAACATTGCTTCATCTGAGTACATAAGCTGAGGCAGCTTTGGTGAATGTGGATGTACCATTGAGATGGACAAGGGAATTTTGATAATGTGTGGTTCTTCAAAGTGCATTTTTCCGTTAATGTTTTTCTAGGATGATCACCCACACTCATAACCCCCTCAGAATAATCTTTATGGAAATTTCTAGGTGATTGTGTTCTTCAGATTACAGGGGACAAAGCCCTGTCTCTCATTTTATTTAGTTCCTTTCTACGCCTCATTTACTAGGTGCTCGCAAGGTGCATGTGGTGGAAGTCATTTAGATTCATGAGAATGCTCTCTGAGATGATTTCCTATTCTGACACAACAGCTGTGGGCCCTTTTGCTTGACTTGATATTCTTAAGCCAGACCTGGAAATTCAACTTGGAAGACTGAATTGCTGAATAAAATTTCAGTCTATCACTACTAATTCTGTACAGTTGGGAAGGGTGAAACTAGCCCCTTGTTAGCATTTTATAAGTGAAAGTATGGCAACTATGCACGAGAAGACAATTTGCTTCCTGGAAGACTGTACGCTCAATGTACGTGTTTATGAATTGCATTCTATTCTTCCATTACATCCAGTACCAAGACTATTTTTCAAAAGTCCTTCACACAAACTAAGAAAGAATAATTTCTATAAATTTTTTCTACAAATTCTATATGACTGGTTTTTTTCACAAATTGATGGAACTAATTTGTGTATTTTCTCCAGAAAATAATTCTTGGCACCCACAGACAGTTTCAAGGGACCAATATCTGCTTTAAATCTTTATTTTTCTTCAATGACATGATTATTAGCAAAGAGCAATTTCCTAGATCATACTGTCATTGTTATTTAATTAGAAAATATGAATTATAGCAACAAGAATATGACATTACTCCAAGATCAGCCATTTCCTTCTTCCTCCTGCTTTACTCCATACCTTGGCCTGATTCGTGGTCCTTAGTCTATGAAGAAAACCCTCCCCACAATTATTGTTGCCTTGGCTCTGGACAACTTCATGTCACTCCCTGATCATGTACATCACTTCCAGATAAAGTCTATGAGGAAAACTGTAAGATATCACTCTTCTTTTCAAAACGGTGCACCTACCTGTTGCACATAGACATCTTAAATTTAATTTTCATGTCAAAGTTTGTAGAATCTCAGATGATGTGTTATAATAAGTTCCAACTGCTGTTCCATGGAGAAGCAAAACCAGTGAGGCTCTAGGGGACTCTAACACAGAGAGTCAAGAACACCAACCTAAACTTGAGGATAAAAGGTAGAGTATTAAACAAGGGATGTTTAGGGCTTGTCTGCTTCTTGTCTCATCAGCTATCTTAGCACACGGAGCATCACCACCTTACTTAGCTTCCCAACTCAAGCTCTTAGTCAGGGATGACACTGTAGTTAGTACCCCCACCCCATTCTCAGAGTTACAGTCATTGCTAGCTAGTGTATCACTTACCGTGCGGCCGTTCCCTCTCTATGTGGGGACTTGAGATGAACAAATGCATTAATGACGAAGGGAGAAAATGAGAGTTTCCAGTCTGAAGTCTTGACATAGTTTTGTCGCGTGCTCCACTGACCTCTGCATGCATGTGCTAGCACACACGATTTAAAAGCAAAAGAAGAGTGAATTTCTCTTCACCACATTTTCTGACTAAGCCAAACGTCTTGAATATCAAAGATATTTTTATTTTGAAAGGTCAGCTCTGGACATACGTACATATAAGAAATGCTAAATGGACTCAATATGTAACATATGTACACATGTGTATGTGTAACAATAATAATTTAGAGGAGATCAAAATTTTTGAAGAAAGAGGTGGAGCTACAGAAGGAGTTGAAGGGAGAGGGAGGGGCAAAATAATACAGATTCAGTGTATGCACAAATTCTTAAAACAACAACAAAGAAAAAAGTGGCCTTACTACTAGTTTTATTTTATGAAAATTCCTGGGCACTCTCTTCCTCCCTCCCTCCCTCCCTCCCTCCCTCCCTCCCTCCCTCCCTCCCTCCCTCCCTCCCTCCCTCCCTCCCTCCCTCTCTCTCTCTCTCTCTCTCTCTCTCTCTCTCTCTCTCTCTCTCTCTCTCTGTGTGTGTGTAGACCTGTCTAACCAGGACCATCATGAACACAAAAAAAAATCACTCATCACTCTATCAATTAAGCTGTATCCATAGCCTCTTTGTTTTTTGTTTGTTTTGTTTTCTGTCAAAATACCAGAGATCTCAATTTTAAAATTCAAGAATAGCAGTGCAAAACAAAATAAGCCAGTAAATGCATGTGATATTTTGTGTTGCTAGTAATACAGTGCCTCCTAGCAAACTTGCCAATTCCTAAATACAAAGCCAGGGAGAAAAACTGCATCAGCCTTCTCATTTTCACGCTGTAAAATACTTCACCTATTTTTGTTCATTAGTGAATTAGCTCTGGCCTGGAAGAAAGACTGTCTTCAAGTCTAGTCGCGAATTTCACCTGACCTTCTGGTGGCACAATTTCATTTCCATTAATTTTCTTTTCTCTGAAAGTCAAAAGTCTCTCAAATCAAATTACTTCACTTAGATTAACCTTTCCTTTCACATTTTCTATATCTTAGATATAATTTTTACATTTGATTTTTACTTCTTTATGTTAGCACGTTTAGCTGATGTCTGCACAACTTCATCATCTGTGTTCACATCACCTGGTCTTATTTTTTCTTCATTTCAATTTGAATAACCTAAAGCCTAATGGGCCTTTATCACAATGAGTTCTCCTTATTTCTCTAGCTTCCTGGAATATATGCCTACAAAGAATATGAAAAGATATATTTTACTTTAAATGTGCACATAAATCCAGAATTTCTTTTCACATATTTGTCTTTGAAACAATATGTATTGAATTTATCAACAACCTGATCAGGTCTTCCCATTTTCATTGCCACCATCTTGGTCCAAGTCATTGCTGGACTCCAGAATTATTAAAATAGTTCTATGATAACTTTTTAAAATTGAATATAAATTCTCTCATCATAGCTCCTGTGTAAAAATCTTTCACTGTATGTATTTTTACTACTTACATGAAAAACTTCTGCATAGTATTCTTTGAGGCTGGGAATATGCTGAAATAAAAATGAACAAACTTATCTTTTCTTCATGTTTATTTGCATATTTTGCTTATTTTAACATAATATTGCTTGTATATTGATATGCATTCTTTTCCATCTTTTGAAAATTCTACAGCAATATTAACTGCATATTGATTCATGAAAAGTAATGTCATTTATTTCATTTATTACAGTCACCACACAGATAAAACAAATGTCTTAGCCAATCCTATCAGACTTAAAATGTTACTTTTTATTTCTTTAATGAGTATTTGCTCATTTATTATTTCACTAATCCTTCCCTAAAAGGATCTCTGTATCAGTCCTAAGCTACAGGGACCATATATTCTGGACTGATGTCTTTGGGCTGTGTTTGGAACCAGCCAAACAGCCCCTGGATCCAACTCTGAATGGGTGAGTATGGATCATGGAAGTCCTAGCTACCCAGTGTCATTAAGGATGAGACAGAGACATCATGTCATTTCAGGAGGGCTCTCAGTCAATACTGGAGACCATGCTTTATTCAAACATCCTCTTAAATAGCTTTCTAAAAGTGGGGTACTGGCAGGAGACATCTAATATGTATATATGGCTGACTAGGAAGCACTTCCTTTAACCATAGAGATGGTCCTAGAATGCACATACACAAGCCTTCAAACATTCCATAACGGTATGCTCACCAGTCTTCAGGCACGTCCCACTAGCCCTCATGACGGCCATGTGGCCTGGGTCTATTGTTACACAAACTTGGAGCCATTCTCCACTGTGACCAGGCCATCTGGAGGTAACCAGCCGACATCCAAAAGACAGTAGGAAATTCGAGCTCCTGGAATTGAACTGAGGCTTATATCCGAAATATCATATTCAGGGTCCAACAGAGGAAATATCACAGTGTTTTAGAGATTGCAGAATCAAGAAGGTATCTTTCTTTTAGGACAATATTACATTCATTTTTAATCTATGTATGTATAGGCTGCATTATGACGAGACTCTAGAATGTTTGTGCTTCGTTGGTTTTTATCCTCGGAGAAGCTTATTGAAAGGTTCAGGCATTATGCTGGCCTGCTCTGTTACCTGGCAGAATGCATTCAGGCAGTGCTCTGGTCAGCCCAGAGTTCCATGAGAACCAGTCTGCATGTACGTGCAAAGGACCCCTTTAAAAGACAGCCAACATTTTGTCTTAGGATTATCTAGACTTCAACATAAATTGATTTTACTTCTTTTACTTACAGAATATTTTTCTCAGCACTTGGGTGAATATGAAAATGTACTGGCTGCACTTGAAGACCTGAATCTCTCCATCCTGAAGGCAATGGGCAAAACAAAGAAAGTAAGGAAATGTCAAAGATTACTCTCCAGAACAGTATCTTCCTTGAGAAATATTTTCTTTAAAATTATATGCATTTCTTAATGTACAATTTAAATACTGATTGCTTCTGTCGGTGATGGTTCATTCTTTTTAATATTGGCTGCATTGTTCATTCACAGGACAATTGCTAGCATCAACTATGAGCCAGAGACTGTTTTGTGCTGAGAATACAAAGATACCCAGAACTATTCTAGCAATTCTTAATATGGTAGGAACACAAGTTGTGTAAATAAATGTGATATTGTGTGAAAGAGAGGAACCCAAGATGGAATACACAGTTTGTATTGAAAGAAGTAATACCCAAGGCTATAGCAATCAAGATAATAGTCATTAGACAAAGGAGAGGTAACAGCATATACAGGAATTATCGATCAGAAAGGTCCAAGGCTCTCAAGGAAGAGATGAAGCTGAATTATGGAAGGGCTGTATCTTTCATGGTGCCACCAAAGCTAGGGATGTAAGCTGACATACAAAATGCAAATAAAACAGTATTTCAAGCAGGGATATGAAGTCTTCCAGAAAGAGCATGTGAGAACTTGGCTGTGGTTGAGATGAGTACAAGGGAACAGAATCAGGAAGATGAGTAAGGAGGCTAGTTAACCAGTTCTGGTGAGAGACACCAGTATGTGAAAAACTAACTGGGGGGGAACACAGAGAACAGAAAGTGAGTGCACTTGTGTTTGGCACAATAATTGTGGAATTTGGAGAAAGATTGAATCCATGGGCTGAAATGAAGTGTGTTAAGGGTAAACCTAATCTTTCGTTTAAATGCTTGGGTGGTGACTTTACCTAGACAGAATGCTGAAAGAGGACCAGGTGTGAGGATGTAAGAGCGTAAAATTTTTTTAAGATTTATTTATTATGTATACATGATGGATGCCTGCATGCCAGAAGAGGGCACCAGATCTTATTACAGATGGTTGTGAGCCACGATGTGGTTGCTGGGAATTAGGACCTTTGGAAGGGCAGCCAGTGCTCTTAACCTCTGAACCATCTCTCCAGCCCCAAGAGCATAAACTTTTATGAATCTAAAGTGCCTTGGTGGTGTCTAATGGAGACAATTAAGCCACTATTGGAAGAAATCTATTCCTCATAGGTGACATCTAGAGTTGGAGTTGCAATAAGGAGCTTGAGTGGTGTCATTTATACATGGGAATAACTAAAGTAAGGTGAGAAGCTCACACTGTGCATTAAGACATTACGGCTTTTTATGGTGATAGGAAGAGAAGGATCCAGGATTGGAGACTGGATAGGAGCACAGTGTCCACAAGTTAAGAAATGTATTTGAAGGTGTGGGGAGCAGTTAATGTTGCCTTCTATGTAGAAGTTAAGAGGCAAGAATTAAATTCGTCATTGTCAGCAAATCAAGTGGCATATTAACATTTAAGATGTTTGACAGGTAAACATTTTTGAAGCACATACAGAATTCATGGATATAGACAACAAACCTATACCACCAGTGAATCCTGATAATCCTACCACCACATGGCAACACTGAATTGAGATGCTTTGAAATGGGAACATTATGGCAACACAATTTGGAAACAACAAACCAGGTGGACATGAGGACAAGGTGCTGACAGGAGAGACACTATACTACTAGACACATTTTGGGGAAACAGCTGTAGGTTTAAGTATATAAAGAGACAATAAAGGATGTGTTGCAATAGTTGCCACCACAATGGGGAGGGGAGTTAGTGGTAGGGCTGAAGCAGAGTGACCTGCTAGGAATCCATGTAAGAAGCACTTGGGTTCTCAGATCCAATGCTCTGCTCAGCAATGACTTCTTGTCAACTGATACTGAAATTTTTAGATATTTCAAGGGTAGGAAACTATATCTGGTCTGCAACAGTATTAGACATAAGTGAAAGATTAAGTAAATGTTTGCATCGTAAGTGAAAAGGCAACCAGTTGTCTTCTCACTAAACCCCAGGAGTTTTGACAATATATACCCTTGAGGCAGATGGGGAGACTCTTCTTTCAAAATTCTCTGCAGTATAAAATGACAAAGCTAAGTATTCATGAGGGGGTATAGTCTGTCAAGACTTCCTCTCCTCTAATACTGGTCATCATGCCCCTAACTTACCTACTACTAGGTCTAAATATGCAATCTGTTGAGAAAAATCACCGGACTTCTTATAGAGAGGGCAGAGGTACTAATAGGAGAGAAAGAAAAGAAGAACAGAGGGAGACAGAAAAGAGTTAACATAGGAATTATGCAGGAAGTAAAATTTTCAAAAATATTATCTTTAACCTCCTTGCAAAAATAGGAGATGATATTACATGTATAAAGAAATAGCAGACAACCCAAAGCAAGAAAATGAAATGAGAGCAGAAATAATAGTTTACTTTTTAGAAAGTAAAGTTTAGAAAGCCTTCCCAAATGCAAAGCAAAATAGAAAATTGAAGTACCAACCAATGTTGTTTGTTTACTCACAAAAAATGGCAGAGATGGTGAGCACTGTAAAGAGAAGCTTTATCCTTGAGAGAAGCCGTCACGCCAGCCTGGTTCCAGAGCCGCTTTCCCGCCAGCCTGGTTCTAGAGCCGTATCAGTCCCAAATAAACACACAGGAGGCTGTATTCATTATGAAGCTGTTGGCCTTGCTTGTCTCTTACTAGCTAGCTCTGCTTTAAGTAATTACCCCATAATTGTTAATCTAAGTATGTCTCTTACCGGAGAATAGTTCCGGGCTTCCTACCCATGCGGTTACATCTCGAACTCTCCTGTGTTTCTCCTTCCCAGAATCCTCCTGGGCTCCTAGTCCTACCTATCTAGATTCCTATTGGCCAGACAGTCTTTATTGACAAATAACAGGCAAATAACAGGACTTCCCCAACAGAGCACAGAGGACAAAAGCGGAACCTGAGTGCATTTGACTTGCTTTCCTTGGGAGACTCTGAGAACTGTAACTAACTTTGGCTCTTGGTAATTTCTCTGCAGAAGTGGTCATTTAAAAATCCATGCTGAACCTCCTAGGGTAGGCTACTTGAAAGGTGGTGGCCAGAGGTTGGAAGATTCAGGACTTGCCTGGGATACACATTCCACCAGACTGAGCAACATAGTAAGACCTTATCTCATAACAATTAAAACAAGAAAGAGTAAAAGGGCAATAGCTGAAGCACTTGATTGGTAATGGCGAGGTCATCAGTTAAACTCCCAATATTACAGTTAAGGAAACAAAAATTGGTTTGGTAAGTACTGTAATTTGAAGGTGAAATACCCCTACAAAGTTATATATTTGAACATTTAGTTCCCATCTCATTTCCCTGAAGAAGTTTCTAGGAGGTAAAGACAACTTGGAGATGTTGGTCACTAGGGGCAGCCCTTGAGGCTCTATAGCCTGTCCCACTTCCTATCTGCTCTTTACTTCTGTTCTGCCAAAATATAAGAAGTAAAGTGTTCCAGTGACCCACTCTGACACCATGAAGTGGCCCACCACTGTGCCTTCTCCTGCATGGCAGCCTGTGTCACTTCAAACTGTGAGCCAAAACATAACCATTACCTCTTACATTGTTCCTTGCTAGGTATGTGGAAACAGCAATGAGAAAATTAGCTAGCACAACATGGTCTCCTTTTCATTCTTTAGGTCTTATCTTTAGTGACTTCATACAGAACTTGTCCTGTTGCTCTCTCTACAAAGTTTCACCTGTTACAAAATCACTTGTTTGTTGCTATGACTATTGTGATGAGTATCTATGAGTAACTACATAATGAAAAAATAGTTCTGTAGGAAATAAAAGTAATATACTATTAGTTTATTTTATTTATTTATTTTACCTGCCACATTTACCCAATAAATGGGGCTGGAGAGATGGCTCAGAGGTTAAGAATACTGGCTGCTCTTCCAGAAGTCATGAGTTCAATTCCCGACAACCACATGGTAGTTCACAACCATCTACAATAAAACTAAGCCCTGTACTGGTCCTCACAATTTAAACTTATTGCTGTATTAAATAAATATTTTAATTAAAGGGATAGTCTTACACTAAAATAGCTAAAAACTTCAATTCTTAAACTTCCACAATCTTTCAAATTTCTCTGAATAGGAAGGTAAACCAGGTACATAATCTTTCACATTTTCATGCAAATACACAATATAATCTTGCTTTCTGCTGTGCCAATACAATGAAACTTTTTGGCAATTTTTTATTTTTATTAAGTTGCATTTTTCTTGGCATTGATTCTTAAAATATATTTTATTTATGTAATACAGCTTATTCTATAAAAGCATTTTTTATAAAAGAAAAGGTTAAATGGTAGAAAATAAAATTAGAAGCCACATTTTAGTATGATAGCTTAAAGATGGATAAAATCCAGTGTTCTAACACCTTTTAAGCCACTGGTGACCTGTTATCTTCTCTGTGTTGCCAGCATGAGGAAGTACACTGACAGGCAGCCAGTATTTCTCTTTTAGAAACTTGATATATTTTTATACAGATGAAAAGTGCTGTCTCAGTAGGAAGGGCTGACATTCCAGGCTATTTGTGATATCTTGACTGGCAGCACATCTGCTTGCCTTATCAGAGAATAGATAAATGGGTTCTAACTGATTAACTCAAACCTCAGGAAGTGACTCTGGGCAGAGGCAGTGTATCGTGGACACTGTTTTTTTGTTTGTTTGTTTTCACATGGGTCCTCAGGGCCTGCATTAATTGACTGTGGATACTTATCTGGAACAAAACAAAGAAGATGAAATCCCACATGGTCATTTGACAGGTATCGACAAAGGGAAAACCAGAACCCTCATCCAATATTGACAGACTTTGTCAATTCCCATTTTTCTTCTTTTGACAGCGTGAGTAAAAAGTTGTAACATCAGTCTGTAGTATGATTGTAACTTCAAAATTAAAATGTAGAATTCTGATGCATCCAAAGTTTATTGTGTGCTATTATGCAGTGTGATATTCCCTGCTTGTTGATTTTTAAGGCTTAGAAAGTTATTATAAACTAAAATTAAAGAATAGTGTTTTGAAATGATATTTAGGATATGGTAGTTACTATATTGAATGTTTCTATGGGAATTTCCAAAATTAAAATATGCTTGTATAGTTTTAAACTTAGAATTCAATTTTAAGCAAGAGCATCTTAGAGTATATCTTCAATATTTAGGAAAATAGTCTTGATTTCTAGAACGGTTGGACCTTTGTCATTCTTGGTATCTGCCTTTAGGGTCACTGGTGCTTCTCTGTCTGGAAGCTCTAGACACCTTTACCACAAACTTTCCATATCTCCTGTGTCCCCGTTTTACTAATATTTAGCATCTAAGCTTCTCTGAGGCCTATATTTCTCTCACTATTTTAATATTACAATAGTTTTACTATTAATACAAAGATGAATAAATATTCATGATTCTCTTTTCACTATGGGGAAAATATGATAATTGCTAGCAATTACCATGGAAAAAAATCCCTTCTTTCAGTCCAAATAGGGGAGTGAAGTGATGTGTCAGATATTCAAGTACCC
This sequence comes from Mesocricetus auratus, assembly GCF_017639785.1. Classification (NCBI taxonomy): domain Eukaryota; kingdom Metazoa; phylum Chordata; class Mammalia; order Rodentia; family Cricetidae; genus Mesocricetus; species Mesocricetus auratus. Next base: position 44,738,423 of record NW_024429184.1, on the reverse strand, counting down.
TCATAGAAGACAGGCATTTCCATCTTTTGTTGCTTCTTTATAATCCTTTACATGTTCTTTAAAAACAAGTGGAAGTTAACTCTTGGACTTCATGATAAAATATTTTCCAAACAGCTTATTTGATGTTTCATTTGTCTCCTGCCACTTTGTATGTGAGCGTGTGTGTTGAGAAGGACACAGACAGCACAGACAGAGGAAATGTGAGTGTGTAGTGAGGAGGCTATAGATACCATGGGCATGGAAAGTATGGATGTGTGTAGTGAGGTCACAGACGATGGCATGGGCTGTATGAGTGTGTAGTGAAGAGGCCTCAGATAGCCTGGGCGCAGGAAATTGAGTGTGTAGTGGGGAGGCTCTGGATAGCACAGGCATGGTAAATGTGTGTAGTGGGGAGGCCACGGATCACACTAGCATGGAAAATGGGATAACATGGTCTTGAGGAAACAGATATAGGCCATCAGGAGAGAAGCTCTGACCCAGGTCTAAGCTTTAGAACCTTCTATAGACTTCTGCCCAGTACTTGGCAAACAGAAACACTAGGCTCCTAGAGAGATCACTCAATTAAATCAGAGTATAGTCCTCTCATTGGGGGCCCTTGAAAGAACTCAAATTGCTGACCCCAAAACTAAGCTGTCCTAGACAGAAGACCCCACCACCTCCGCCTGGAAAAAGATGGACAGAACTGAAGTGAGCAACAAATGAATTGACTTTTGAGGTGATGTGAAGAGCATTGAGTTTACTGTTACCATTCATGAGGTAAGGTGGGTAATTAATTCATGGGTTAAGTTACATTTCATGTCAGGTGGGGAATGTTTAACCCTGGTGTGGTGCACAGGCCTATAATTTCAGAAGTAAGGAGCTGATACAGGAGGAGTAGGAGTTCAAGGCCAGCCTGGCCTACAGAGTGAGATGAGTCTAAAAGTTAAAGGTGTTTTGAGCTTTAATATTAAATATTAAATATAATATGAAATATACGCCTCCCAAATGTAATGTGACCAAGAACAATAGGCAAACATTGGTGGCCTTCCAAGATCTGGATGGACTTACAAGGATCCAAATAAGAGTCCAGTTGACATTCCAAACAGCCAGGAAATCCACTGCTGTTTCTTGACTAATTCGTTCTTTCATCCCTTCACATCAAATACCTTCTATACCATTTGTTAAATGTTTGCGACACACTAGCTTTGCGTCAGAGTTGACAGCCTTGTTCCCCTGACAAAACTGTACCTTCTAATATCTCTGAACAGCATCTTAACTTCCAGATACTTAACACATTCTAGACTATGAAAGTGAGGCTCCTCCTTTGTTTTTCTATTCCTAAGTTTTTCCCCTCTGTTCTGCCATTTTGTTTATAAATTTTTAATTGCTTTTTCCTCTTTACAAATACAATTCATTAAAATTATATTTTTATTGAATTTGCAATTTTGAGAGAACTATGTAGAGTTTATTCCCCTTCTCTTTAAAGTACATGGGTTATTTTTTATTTGGTCAACCTTCCTTTCATCTCTTAGTAAATTTATTATAATATTTAATACAGGTTCAGTCATTTTCTCTTCAATTAATCCAATGATTATATATATATTTTTGTCTCTTGTGTGAATGGCATTTTTCTCCATCTTCAGTACTTAGAACTACTTTGACACTGGGAAGTGACTGATTTCTAGAGATATCCCTACCTCGACTAGCTGCTCTCTTCAGTAACCAGTGGTATGGCGTTCACTTCATCTGTTGCTGCTCTAGGCTTGAACCCTGAGATCTTTTGCCACTATAAGACTTGGGCAACTTCCAGGAAAACCCACCAGCCTCTCACAAACCATGGTCTTCACTTCTTTTCACATCTTCCCCCATGTTTCTAATCAGAAACTTTAAAGTTTACATTCATTGTTATTCTGTAAGGTTTTAGGTTTTAGTCCTGCTTCAGTGCCACAGTGCAATCTCTCTCTCTCTCTCTCTCTCTCTCTCTCTCTCTCTCTCTCTCTCTCTCTCTCTCTATCTATCTATCTTAGAATATTGTACAATCCAGGTACATTTTTTAAAAGTTAAGCAACTAAATATTACATGCACAAACATGTTGAAAACTTCAGTGGATTCTTTGTGTACTTTAATTCAAAAGATACAAAATAAGAAAACATGAGCAAGATAAAATATTCATTAAATCAATTAGTAATGCATCTATGCAAACAATAAATATAGTTGCTGTTAAGTAGAGACCAGTGACACTTGAGTGATCATGAATGAATAAGCCTGACACCAGCATCAAAGAATGTGTAGAACTTTAATCAAGAAAGGATAGACAATCCCGTGAGTGATGACATTTCTCTGACCTTTTAAAGAGACACTTTTCAAGATTGGTTCTGCTAGAAGCACTCTCTCATGAACAGAAAAGTTGTCATTTTGAATGGATGGAATAAGAGCACACAAAGTTGCAATTTACAAAGTCCCATTATATTTACTGTTTCTTCAATGAGTACACAGATGGCAAGCAAAGAGCTTGGAAACCATGTTGAGTTGAAATGGTTTAGAATAATTCAACAGAGTCCTAGCAGTATAGCTCAGTGTCAGAGCTTCCTAAGCATTCAAAATCTAATCCCTAGCCTGTAAAAGACAAAGAGAAACATCAACAAATTGCTGAAATGTGACAGAAGTCCACTACATCCCCCAAAGTAGAGGTTCCCATTAATAATCACATTTTTGTGGTTGCAGTCTATTTGTTGACAGTCTTCCCAGTTTTTCAAACCCTTTGCTTCCTCCTTCCACCGCAGTCAGTAGCAGGAAACCATAAGAAATTATTTTTATTTCATATCATGTACTTACAGTTTTTAATAGCCGTTTCCTTTATATGGATTTTTGAAAATCTATCTGTTTTAAACCACTAACTAGAACACGTATGCTACTAATGGATAGTAAGTTGATTTGCTGCTCAGTAAGGTGGAGTGTACAGAGGAACTGCTTTAACACAAAATCCGGTTTGTTTTCCTAAGGCTGAAGTTCTGAACTACAGTTGCTGGTGTGAATTTATATAGACCTTTTTCTAAAGGACATATCTTTGAATAAAAAGTGAACAGAACTGTCATGGAGCAACACAATGCAACATACTATTCCTCTGTCAAGATAGTTACATTTGACATGAATCATTTCTTTTGCATGAAGAGGAAAAATGCAGGAAGAGAGATTCAAAATTGCTCAGCACTGTATTTCTCAGACCTGACAGACATCAATTATTATCACAAGAAAGATATTCTTTTTAATTTTAGAAAATTGAATTTATTTATTTTTTATTTTGCATGTGTGTGTGTATAAGTATGCATACTTTTCCTCTTCTCATGGGTACTTATTTGTCTCCTGTCATATCTAAAAATGAGGGTGTTTACACCAATCATAATATTTCTCCCTGTTTTGTCTCAGGAACATTTATTATGCATGGTATAGCATATTCTTATGTTTATGTATGTGTTATTCTAGGTATGCCTATGAATGCTGTAGAGGTGGGGTTTTTTTCACTGTTTCCAGTAAGAATTACTTATTCCTACATAGAAAAATTTTAATGAAAATACCATTCTTGATCTGATTTACCTTAGGTTATTAGCAGCCCTAAGTAAATGAAGAAGCATGAAGCCAAGGCTGCAAGGCCTGTTTTACTCCTCTAGTGTATTTTTGCATGATCTAAGCACAGTGGTTAGATAAAACCCAACGGTTCTTTCTGTAAACAAACAGAAGCAATTTTGTTAAATGTTTGAGTGTATTTATCTTTGTTTATTCAGGAACATCAGCTTAAATATTTTATCACCCTTTTTCTTCACATAGTCATATGCTTATCTGTATTGTTTTGGTTACTAATATTTCAACTGAAGGGAATTTAAGTGGGTTGGAGGGTTAATGCCCATGTGTTGTCTCTGTTGTAGCAGAGAAACATGTTTCCTTCTTCCTTGATTTGAATCTGAAATGTTCCTAAGGACTGATAGCTCCAGTAGGTGTTACTATTTTGATAAATTCTAGAATCTGTAGATATAGAAACTAGATGTAAGAAAGTTCGTGGGCATGGGTATTTGGTGGTATATTGCACCTGTTCTTTCTTGAGGCATTCTCTAAGCTTCCTTCCTGGTCTGGCTGTGATGTGAACTGCTCTAGTTTGTCATGCCATCCCCACCATGATATACTGGAACTTGTGAACCCTTTTCTCCCTCAGATTTCTTTCTCTCTCTCTCTTTTTTTTGCGGGGAGGGTTCGACTCCCTCAGATTTCTATACCATGTATTTTTATCACAGCTGTGCAAATGCTAACTAATATTCAAAATTAGTACCAGAGAAGTGAAGTTATTGCTGTGACTACACCTGGCTTTGTGAGTCTTAGAACTTTGGAACTGGATTGTGGAAGAACCCTGAAGAAGTTTGGAGATGTAAGTTGAAGAAGCCTTAGAATTCAGCTTAATAGGTGACTTTGATGGGTGCTCAAGACTATGATGCTGATAGTAGCACCTGCTATGAGGTTTCTGATGAAAATAGTACTGGGTTTGAAACTAGTTATGGGCTATTCACCTTACATTTTGTCAAATGATTCATTTGCATCTTGCTCACAGCCTGAGAATTTGAATGAGGTTGAATTAGAAAGCATATTTCAGGACAGAATTTGAGCCATGTGTAGTTAGTTATTTATCTAGGGTTGCAGTGAAAGCCACAGGGAGCAAAGTTCAGAGAAGGGCATAAAAAATATGCAGTGAGTTGAATGCTAAGGACAAAGTGCTTGTGGTTGTTAAATAAACTAACTTGGTGAATAAGAAGCCTAGCACTTTGCACTGAAATAATAGGGAAGTTTTCTCTGAAGAACCTGTCAAGACCCCTGCCCTTACAAGCTGCAAGGTGAAAATTATAGACATCTTAAGTATTTTAAGATAGACCATTTTAAAGAGTTCTCCTTGAGAAAATGATGCCTCTTGGGTATCTTGCTTTGAAAGAACTACAGAAGTATTTTCAGTTTATTCAGCTGGGTACTAGAAGGCCACTAGAGCTCTGGTCCAAGAATGACCCAATACTGCTCAAGCTGGCTGCAGACTGTGAAGTCATTCATGTAGTGCTGGTTTTGCACACATGCAGAATGCAACTGTTAATATTCTAGAGGCTTCCAGGGGATCTTTAATGGACCTTGTGAGGCTAGTCAATCTCTGTCAGGATGGGGTCCCTCTGGGTAACCCCCAATGTGATGTGGGAAGCAGTGAAGGTGAAGTCTAAGCAGAAACAGAGACCTCAAAATGTTGCAGGTAATAAGAATGTAGAATGTGGGCCGAGAAAAGTTCTAGGCAACAAACAGTCTCTCAAGAGAGAGGCCCTGTGTCGTAACAACATTAACGCCATGAGTACAGGGTTGGCTAAACTCATTAGAAGTCACACTATACCACAGCGTGCTCTGGAACCCTGGGACTGAGCTTCTTAATTCAGTGTTTGTTGCTCTCAGATAAATTCCTTTTTTATTGCACTTCTTCTTTCTTTGCCTCCAGTCCCCACTTTTGCAATGTGAATTTTTGTGCCATTGTATCTTGGAAATTAATTTCTTAGTGCTTACATCAAATAGTTGGAGTCTCAGAGGAAACTTTGAGTTTAGAAGTTTAAATAATGATGAAACTAATAAGACTTTGGAGAACTCTGGTAGGTAAACTAGGTGAAGGGTCTCTGGGGACTAGGAGCTGACTATTATGATATAAGTATGAAATGTGCACCACAGACTCTTAGTTTTAGTGCTTAGTTCCTAGCTGGTAGAACTATTTAAGGTGGTTCTGCAAACCAGAACTACAGAAGAAACGGAGGAAGTAAATCACTGGGAAGATGAGTTGCTGGTAATTCTCTCTCTCTCTCTCTCTCTCTCTCTCTCTCTCTCTCTCTCTCTCTCTCTCTCTCTCTCTCTCTTCCCTTCCTCCTTTCTGGTCCACTAAGATATAAATTGTTCTGCTATGTCATGCCTTCCCTGTCACGATGAACTGAAGCTCTTTCTTTTTTTAGTTGTTTGTGTTGGGTATTTTTGGTCATACCAATACAAAATCTAACTAAGCACCTTCTAAGTCATTCACCTATAGGCAATAATAATTTATAATAAATATTTGAGATTATAATGTCTATATTTTCAGAAACATTTGTCCAATAAATATCCCACCTACCAGATTTTCCCTGTAACTTACTGTGCATAATTTTATAATACAGAACTACTTCAATTCTAGAAGTAACTCATGAACAGCACTCAAATAAAAGGGTAATTTTTAGGTTTGTATTCACTTAAGATCTTTGTCACATTCTTTATCCCTTGAGGTTGAATCAGCAATTCAGAACTAATGATCTTTGAACTAACCTTTTTAAAATTGACTCCTCTCCATCTTCTGCCCTCTTAACCTACTTCATAGACTGTGTTTCACAGAACCAGTGCAATGGTTCCTGCAACAGATATTAATATATTACTTTTCTTCAAGCCTTGTACATACACCATTGAAATGCGAAATCTGTCCAAAAGTAGGACTTATTGAGTGAAGCCTTTTCCTTGCCAGCCGCTTTGGTTTTTCCCCACCAGTCGCCTGCACTCTGCCGCGTTGTAGTCCCCAAATAACACACAAGACACTGTATTAATTATGAAGCTGTTGGCCGTTTGACCCTATGGCAGCTACATGATGACTCCCTGTGTTTCTCCTTCCCAGAGTCCTCCTCGACTCATAGTCCCACCTATCTTGCTTCCCTATTGGCCAACAGTGTTTTATTCAACAACTAATAAGAGACAGATTTCAGAATGGCATCTCCCATCAAGGGCTTACATTCATATGTCTAAGACTTCCAATACTTGCAGGAAAGAGTCTTTTCTTAGAGCAAACAAGGAGCACTAGCACTCAATCCTGAGCTCTCCACTTGAGTCTGATACCCTGATTATGAGTCTAGTCCCACTCTTGCCCATCGTTTTCACGTTATTTCAGCTTCAGTTCCTTTGTAATTCAATGATCCTCCTTTGTGGATGGCATTCCTCTGTCTTACTCAGAACCTGCCTGAGGATTTCACTTGCTTCTCTTCTGCCTGGTTCTGTAATAGTTTTGGCAATACTATAAAAACAGTGTAAATACTGATTCCCCAGGTGCATTACTCAGGGTTCTCTAGAGGAAGAGAATTGCTAGAATGGGAGATAAATACATGTATACATACATACGTACGCACGTGTGTGTGTGTGTGTGTGTGTGTGTGTGTGTTTGTGTGTGTTTCATTAGAGTGGTCTATAGGCTGTTATCTGTCTAGTTCAACAATGGGTGTCTATCAGTGAAAAGTCCAAGAATCTAAGAATCCAGTAGTTGTTCAGTCCTTGAGACTGTATGTCTCAGTTTGTGGTAAGTATATGCAGTAGGCTCTAATGCCAGTGAAGGAATTAACTTAGCAGCAACAGTGAGGACAAGTTGGCAAAGAGCTAAAACTTTCTTCAATGTTTTTATATAGGCTGTCACCAGAAGGTGTGATACAGATAAAGGTGGATCTTACCACCTCAAAAGGTCCAGATTAAAAGTAGGTCTTCTCACTTCAAATAATTTATTTAAGAAAAGTCTCTCTCTCTCTCTCTCTCTCTCTCTCTCTCTCTCTCTCTTGGGCTGGAGAGATGGCTCAGAGGTTAAGAGCACTGACTGCTCATCCAGAAGAAAAGTCTCTCATAGGCATATCTAGCCACTTGGGTTTTAGTTAATCCAGATGTAATCCAGATGGCAATCAAGAATAGTCATCACATCTGGGAAATCTTTCTCTGTCTTCTAAAAGATGATTATTTATTATCAAAGTTCCTCTCACATTTATTTTCCCATTAATGTTTCTTAATCTTTCTTTGTCCTTTCAACTGAATTGTATCATAACTAATATATAGGATGCCCCCCAAAGGCCTAGATATTAAAGGTCTGGTACCCAGCCTACTTGGATGTAGTGGAAAGAACCTTATTGAGGGGGCTCATGACAGTCCTTAGGGTTGTACATTTCAGGGAATACTGGGATTCCAGGCCCTCTCTCTTCCTGTCTTTTGTTTGTTGGCTTTGTTCTTCCAGGTCCTCCTGCCATGATATCTCCCTTCCACTTAGAGAGAGGTCTGGATGCATCTGCCCAGTCAGACTGGGGCTTTAAAACTGTAAGACAAAGTAAACCTTTTCTACTTATTGGTTTATTATATGTATTTGTTATGTCACTAACACAGTGTCGTATCTCATTGTATCAATTATTGCTAGGATTGGTAAGGTGTTCATGTAATCTTAAAAATATGCATTGTCTCCTACAAGCACAAAGGATATGTTGCAGTTCGCTGCTGGTTATGAATAAGCTGTAAAGAAAAGGAGTGGTTCTGTGACCATATTCCAATTCTGGGAAGTCTGGGGAACCAAATGGATGTAAATTCCAAGGAACAAGGGAAAGGGTAAGAAGGGAACAAAGTCAATAATTTTCACCCAAGACTGCTTGAAATCTTTGGAATAATTGGTCTCTTGGAGCAAGAAATTACTCTTTCTTAATTTAGCAATTCATGAAGTAAAAACTGTGTTCTCTGTCATCTATCTAGATTTCACTGATTCAGGACACAATCAGTACATCTGCAAGAGGCCAAGTGCATTTTTCAGAGAGCACAGTTTCACAGTTTCAATCATAGCACTCATAGAATTTAGTATTTTTGTAAAGGATGCTATTTTTAAGAATTGTAGGTCAGCATCAAGTTGTCTCCCAGTTGGACTCTTTTTTTCCTTAGTCCATTATGTTGAACTTGCCTTTCAGCAGATTTTGACTGTGACACAACTTCAGTGATCTTCTGTTCTGACATTTTGAGAGCTGTAACTGAGATTATAATGTGGCAGAATATGGTAGGTGCAGGTGAACAGTATTTTTAGATTCTTCATTCTCATGCTGATCATCCAAAAAGTAAAAATGAAAAAAGAAGCATGCATAGCATAAAAATCATACAATGTGTTTAGTTATATATTCTTAAGAGTTTTGTCTTTTTCCCCCATGCTAAACAGGGTCCAGTTCTTTTAGTGTATAAGGAAATAGGTGTCATTAGATAGGATGAAATCTGCTTCTCAGTCCTCTGATCTTCCTTGAGTCCTACATAGCTTCCTATTCCTGTACAGTAACATATGGAAAAGTATTTCCACTCTGTCTATATAAATAGTATACAGGACACACACATAGTAATGCTGCTGGAAAAAAATTGATTTCTACATTTAAAAGAAATTTATTTGATTCCTAGTTCTGATGCTTGTCTATATATGCCTATGCTAAATTCCTACTCTCCATTTCTTCCTTTACTACATATGGACAATTCTACTTCCTTCTTGAAGATAGTGGGAAGATAAAATGAGACAGTGTATATAAGAAGTTTGTGACTTCATGTTCCCATAATAGAGCCAACACAGATGAGTTATCTTTATTCTGTTAAGATAATTCCTAAGTTCCAACCTTAGTTACTGAAAACCATTGAGAAACATATGGATTGGTATTTTATAAAGAAATAATTATTTCTTTTTATTAATTGAGAATTTCATGCATGTATATAATGTGTCTTGGGTCAAGTTCACCCCTCAATCTCTCCCTTCCAATTCTTCCTCTCTCCCCAGCGCAACTTTCATCCCCTTTCATGTGTTCTCTTTTTTAAAAATGTGGAATCCATTTGGTGCATGCACACGGTTTAGGGGCATCTAAGGAAATATGAGTCACCCCTCAGGAACTTATACAAGAAGAAAACTGGCTTCCTCTTCCCATCAGCCATCATTTGTTCCACCCCTCATCTAGGAGTTGAACTTCCTGGCCTTCTTTCCCTTCAGTCTGGCTCAATCATATGCAGGTCTTGTGCATTCAGTCACAGCCATTGTCAGTCCATATGTGCAGCTGCCCTACTGCATCTAGAAAATACTGTTTTGTTGTAATCATCCATACCTCTGGCTCTTACTATCTTTCAACATCTTCTTCTACAATGAGCCCTGAGCCTTGGGAGGAAAAGGTGTGACATAGATGTCCTATCTAGGAACAAGCACTCTGCAGTCTCTTATTTTCTGTACATGACCAGTAGTGGGCCTTCATATTAATCACCATCTAATGCAAATAGAAGCTTCTCTGATAAACACTGAAAATCTTCCCTGAATGATTGGCCAAGCTGTTATTTGCAGGCAGAGATATAGAGAATTGTGTGGAGGCACAGACATCTGTCAATAACTAAATTATCCAACTCAATAGAAATTAATTTACAAAAATATAGGGAAATTTTGATGAAAGCACAACTTCTAGTCAGCCACTTTCTTATTAAGGTGATCAAAACAGATCATCTGAATGACAGAACATATACTCCTACAACTCACTTGGAAGCACAAAGACTGTACCCAAGTTATTAATAACTCCTTAAACAGAATTCTATGCCTCCAAATTCCAAAAAGCAAACAGCAAAACCAGGCTCATCCCAGAAGAGGCATAGATGTCTTCTGATGAGCAGTAATCAAACAATTGAAGGTCTTGCATGTGGTGGCTGAGAGCTTCCTTAACCCAAATTGTTTAGCTCCACAAGGAGCAACTCCCATGTTCTAAACGTTGCATAATGTTAGTCCTCAAAAGGTATGCAATGGTGAACAAACCAATTTTCTAGTCAAATGTACATGATAACAAATGTATTTTACATACCTCTGTCTTCATCATTTGTGTCAGGATTCTTTTTCAGCTGATATAACAAGCAATTACCAATTTGATGAAAAGAAATTCAAGTAGGAATGTATGGATTCTCCACAACCATACAAGATCTGATACAGTATTGTCATTTTGGAGTGCAACTTTGTGTGGAATAAGTACTTAGCAGTGGTTGAAAGGAGCTGTTGTCTCCCTTTAATTCATATTCTCCACTCCAGGAGTACTTGTCCCCTTCAAATCAGACACACAATGAAATCTCAGTGAGCTAATCGCTCTCTTGTAGGAGGATAATTCCTCTGCTGTTCATTTTAGACAAAGCTCTGTACGTTCTATCGTTTATAGAGCTTGAGAGGTACTTTGACAATGGATTCATCTATATATCTAACAGATATAAAGCAGCAATAAAAGTGCCCTGCTGCAGTTTTAGGCTACATTTTTAGCTTCCCTACCCTTCTCATAATCTTGGTAGTGGCTCCTCAAGAAGGTAATTAGAATGAATGGTATTCACTCCAGTCCTATCACTCCTCGTCCAGAACATCTAAAAATAGATGCTTTAATTTTGTTGATGCTTGATAAACAGACTCCAAGTCTATCTTGAAGCAAAACGTGTATTAATGAAGAGAATTTCAGTGGGAAAAATATTAAAGTTGTAGTTACATCCTGAGTTTCCACATCTTGTATTAAAGAATGCCTGGTATGTTTTAGGTATTACCACTGTAGAATCTGAAAAATTCTGAACTTTGGCATACTTTCCCTCAGTGGTGTTTTGTTAATGCTGAATTGTAATGGCTACCTCATTGTGCCAGATATTCTAATATTATCAGTAATAGATACTCTAGTAAATTTTTAGCTCTCAGATTATATTACTCAGCAGTATAGAAAGGCATACTCTCTGATGTTCAAAAAGTGAAGCAAAAAAATAAAACCACTAATTCTTTGGGAATTGTATTGCATTTCAAAGAACATTAGAATTACATTATGTACAGTCAAGCAAAAATTAACCCTACAGCTCTGGGGGAAAATGTGGATGGATTAACTAACCTCTCAAAAATGGCGGCTTTAGGAAACTACTCATTATGATCCTGCTAAGTGTGCTGACACACTGACAAGTCATGGATTCGGGATACTTCCTTTGGGTGGCTTAGTACACTAAAAGAAATCAGTAGCTGCTTTCCCTGAGCTATGGTAACAGATGGTTCGGATAGCTTTGGGAATAACCAGATGACTTAAAGGATATGTCTGTTGCTGCTGTAGGGTGAGATTAGTTATCATCTCATTACAAATTGGGGGGGGGTGCTTTTGTTTGACTTGGTTTGGTTTGGTTTGGTTGTTCAAAATTCTGTTTGACAGAATTTTTCTGTGTAGTCCTTGCTGTCCTGGAAGTGACTCTGAGACCAGGCTGGCCTTGAAGTCAGAAATATGCCTGCCCCTGCCACCCATGTGCTGGAATTAAAAGTGTGCAACCCACTCCCAGATTTTAATCTCATAGCATTCAATTCTTAATCTTCTGTAAATTTCCTGGTTTTAGCCTGTTTCTTCTTAGTAGGTACATGATGTGGCCTCGATACTGTGTCATATGTACAGATAGTTTCTAATCCATTGAAGAAACTCTCATTATCACACAACTCATTACATAGGAAAGTTAACTGCCAAACCTAGTTTTCCCATGTGAGAATAACTTTAAATTGGAAGGAATTCAAAGTACCACTTCATAATTCAAGGTACCACTCCATAGCCCTGATCATTCTTGCCACCCATCTTAATCCATTGTAAAGTGAGGTTTTCTCTGGCCCGGCTGGGTCCCACTGCCCTTCTCTGCCCCAAAGAAACACACAGACGCTATATTAGTTATAAGATATTAGTTGGCGACTTGGGCTTCTTATTCTTAAACCATAACTACTAATCTGTGTATTTCCTCATGGCCTTACCATACTGAAGAAAAAGTGTGGGCCGCTTACTCCATTGAGGTCTTCATCGCATCTGCCCAGTGTCTCCACAGAGAAGAGAAGAAAAGAGATTTCTTGCTTGTCCCTGCTTATCTACTGATTCTGCCCTGCTATGTCATTTCCTGTCTGCATCACATGGCAACTTCTCTTTACTACATTTCCCAGAATCCCCCTTGATTCCTAGTACAACTATCTTGCTTCCCTATTGGCCAACAGTGCTTTAGTTAACAATCAATAAGATGAGCATATACACAGAAGAATATCCCCCATCAATCCACCATCACTTGGGCCCTATATACAAATGAAAAACAGAGCCTATATTTAGAGTTGAAGATGAATAGATATCAAATTCTCCCACTTCATTGAAACCAGAAATTATATTAACCACTTAGTTATCTAAAAAACCACAGAGCGTAAAACGATGAACAAATTCAACATTTGACACCACCCAGAGCTAATAGTCCCCAGAAATCCTATAACTGCAAAAGAAATAGCAGCTCCCAGAGAGTTCTTGACTGAGTATGATGAGTGGACCATACCCCTGGTCCAAAACTCCTGACCTCTTTTCTTGCCTTACTCTTTGCATCTGCTGTGGCTTCCATATCTCATACCTAAATGCACAAAATCAAGTGTGCTAAGTAAAAATAACTGTCCTTTATTGAATATTTAACACATGTCATCCATTATCTTTGTCAGTCTTTCAACCCAACCCTACCAAGTCACTCCCTCAGTCAAGGACTGGGTACATCCTAGTTTCCTCAGTTCTCTGTTAACCTTCCACATATTTCACTTCTCGCACTTTAACTGTGATTCCTTCACCTGATGTAACAAATGTCCATGGAGTACTAGGTCTGCCCCAGTCTTATGGGAAAGTGAATCTAAGATAGAATTATGAGTGTGAGAAACTTGTAGAAGGAAAAGTCCGAAGTCCTAATGAAAGGAAAGAGGAGAGGAAACAGGAACCATGGGCAGGACAAAGGATTCAAACTGGAGTACATGCCTGCTCCCTGAGAATGACAAGAGTATGGGGCTGTGCAGGAAGGAAAGACCTCAGGGAAAATTTGACAAGACTGCAAGAGGAGTGCACATCAGGCAGAAGTGACCTCACCACGCCTCAGCTGTGGTTGAGAGATATCTCTGAGAATGTGCTCTCGGTGTGACAGCCAGAGACTACTAAGGAAACTCTTCTAACATCTTCTCTCTTGAAGCATATGGATGGCTGCCACAGTGCCTGTGTCATATCAGAATGTGAGTGGAGAGGAGTATTAGCTATCTTGTTGCTATGATAAAATACCTAATGAAAGCAACTTAAAAATAAAAGTTTATGTTGGTTCATGGCTTGAGAGAATAGTTCATTAAGCCAGAGGAAGTTGAGACAACAGCTTTCATGAAATGCACAATTGGGAAGCAGAGAGTGAGAAATGCCAAAACTCGGCTAACTTCTCCTTTTGACTCAGTCCGGGACCACGTACATATGGTGCTCACAATCAAGATGACTCTACCCAACCCTGCTAGCCCTGTCAAGAATTTCCCGTGAGTCCCAACCCTATCAAACTGACAGCCATGTTTAGCCATCACAAGGTGCATGAGGAAAGATTCAAGAATCCTTGGAACATCAGCCCCTCCAAGACCCCAACCCCAGCTAGTCCAGCTTCAGGTGAGATTGGGTCTCCGGCGGGGACTGCCCGCCCATCACCCATCCCCCTTGATCTTCGGGGGCCGCTGCCAGCATCCAGAAGACCCGCCACACAGGAAAGACATCAGCCCCTCCAAGACCCCAACCCCAGCGAGTCCAGCTTCAGAAAAGACATCAGCCCCTCCAAGACCCCAACCCCAGCGAGTCCAGCTTCAGGAAAGACATCAGCCCCTCCAAGACCCCAACCCCAGTGAGTCCAGCCTCAGGAAAGACATCAGCCCCTCCAAGACCCCAACCCCAGCGAGTCGAGCATCAGGAAAGACATCAGCCCCTCCAAGACCCCAACCCCAGCGAGTCCAGCTTCAGCTGCAGGAAAGAAGGAGACCAGTGGAGACGGAAAGACCCCACCAGCACCCACTGGAAGAAGAGATGGGAAGAAGACAGAATAAGAGATCACTCAGCAATAGAAACACCAACATGACCCCACCAGAATCCAGGGATCCAACACAAGCAAGACCCGAAAAGCACTACATAGACGAAGAAGAGGAGACAGACCTTAAAAATTATTTCATGAAGATGATGGAGACCCTCAAAGAAGAAACGAGGAAATCCCTTAAAGAAATAGATGAAAAAACAAACAAAAAATCCATGAAATGGGGGAAAAATTCAAGAAATAAACAAATCTCTCAAAGAATCTAAAGAGCACCAAGAAAAAACAACCAAAAAAATTAAGGAAACAGCTCAAACAGTTGAAGGATTGAAAGCTGAAATAGAAACGATAAAGAAAACACAGAATGAAGGGATGCTGGAAATAGAAAAGCTCGGTAAACGATCTGGAACTACAGATGCAAGTATCACCAATAGAATACAAGAGATAGAAGAGAGAATCTCAGGTGCTGAAGACTCATTAGAGGATATAGAGTCATCAACCAAAGAAAATCTCAAAACCAACAAATCCTTAACAAAAAATATCCAGGAAATATGGGACACCGTGAAGAAGCCAAACCTGAGAATAGTAGGTATAGAAGAAGGTGAGGAAATTCAACTTAAAGGTACAGAAAACATATTCAACAAAAGCATAGAAGAAAACTTCCCTAACCTAAAGAAAGATATGCCTATGAAAGTACAAGAATCTTACAGAACACCAAATAGGCTTGACCAGAAAAAGAAGTCACCTCGCCATATAATAATCAAAACATCAAACCTACAGAGTAAAGAGAAAATATTAAGAGCAGCTAAAGAAAAAGGCCAAGTAACATACAAAGGCAGACCTATCCGAATTACACCTGACTTCTCAATGGAAATGATGAAAGCCAGAAGATCCTGGTCAGATGTCCTACAAACGCTAAGGGAACAAGGATGCCAGCCCAGACTACTATATCCAGCAAAGCTCTCAATTACCACAGATGGAGAAAACAAAATATTCCATGACAAAGCCAGATTTAAACAATACGTATCCATGAATCCAGCTCTACAGAAAATGCTAGAAGGAAAACCTAGAGCCAAGGAAGATAACTACATTCACAAAGACACAGGCAATATATAATCATACTTTACAAAACACCAAAAGAAAAAGGGAGGAGAAACTACACAAAATAACTTCACTAACAATAAATCAAGCGCAAACAAGGATCACCAATCAATGGTCATTAATATCCTTCAATGTCAACGGCCTCAACTTGCCTATAAAAAGACACAGACTAGCAGAATGGATACGAAGACAGAACCCTTCCTTCTGCTGCATACAAGAAACACATCTCGACATCAAAGACAGACGTTATCTCAGAGTAAAGGGCTGGGAAAAGATTTTCTAATCAAACGGCCCCAAGAAACAAGCGGGCGTAGCAATCCTAATATCTAACAAATTAGACTTCAAATTAAAGTCAATCCAAAGAGATGAAGAAGGGCACTTCATATTCATCAAAGGAAAAATACATCAAGACGAAGTCTCAATTTTAAACATCTACGCCCCAAATACAAAGGCACCTACATTCGTGAAAGAAACATTACTAAAGCTCAAAATGCACATAAAATCTCACACACTAATAGTAGGAGACTTCAACACTCCGCTCTCACCGCTAGACAGGACCTCCAGACAGAAACTTAACAAAGAAACAAAAGAATTAATAGAAGTTATGACCCAACTGGGTTAAACAGACATCTATAGAACATTCCACCCAAATACAAAGGGATATACCTTCTTCTCAGCACCACATGGAACCTTCTCTAAAATTGACCACATAATAGGAAACATAGCAAATCTCCACAGATACAAAAAAATTGGAATAACCCCCTGCATCTTATCAGACCACCATGCATTAACATTAGAATTCAACAATAACACAAATCGCAGAAACCCTACAAACTCATGGAGATTGAACAGTGCACAATTGCACCATCCCTGGGTAAAGGAACAAATAAAAAAAGAAATTAAAGACTTCCTCGATTTCAATGAGAATGAAGACACAACATACACAAACTTATGGGGCACTTTGAAAGCAGTGCTGAGAGGAAAGTTTATAGCACTAAGTGCCCACATGAAAAAACTGGAGAACAGTCATACTAGAGAATTAATAGCACAGCTGAATGTTCTAGAACAAAAAGAAGCAAACTCCCCCAGGAGGAGCAGACACCAGGAAATAATCAAATTGAGGGCTGAAATCAACCAAGTAGAAACCAGGAAAACACTGAGAAGAATCAATGAAACAAAGAGTTGGTTCTTTGAGAAAATCAACAAAATAGACAAACCTCTGTCGAAACAAACCAAAAGACAGAGAGAGAGCATGCTAATTAACAAAATCAGGGATGAAAAAGGCTACATAACAACGGACTCTGAGGAAATCAAGAGAATCATCAGGGCATACTTTGAAAATCTGTACTGCACAAAATTTGAAAATTTAAAGGAAATGGACAATTTCCTGGATAGATATCACTTGCCAAAACTAAATCAAGAACAGATAAACAATCTAAACAGACCTATAACCCCTAATGAAATAGAAGCAGTCATCAAAAGTCTCCCAAACAAAAAAAGCCCAGGCCCAGATGGCTTCACTGCAGAATTCTACCAGAAATTCAAAGAAGAGCTAATTCCAATACTCCTCAAAGTATTCCACACAATAGAAGCAGGAGGCTCACTGCCAAACTCTTTCTACGAGGCTACAATTACCTTGATACCCAAGCCACACAAAGACACAACTAAGAAAGAGAACTATAGACCAATTTCCCTCATGAACATTGATGCAAAAATACTCAATAAAATACTCGCAAACCGGATTCAAGAACACATCAGAAAAATCATCCTCCATGATCAAGTAGGCTTCATTCCAGGAATGCAGGGATGGTTCAACATTAGAAAATCTATCAATGTAATCCACCATATTAACAATCTGCGAAAGAAAAACCACATGATCATCTCACTAGATGCTGAAAAAGCCTTTGACAAAATCCAGCACCCCTTCATGATAAAGGTCCTAGAGAGATCAGGGATAACAGGAACGTACCTCAATATAATAAAAGCAATATACAGTAAACCAACAGCTAACATCAAACTAAATGGAGAGAAACTCAAAGCAATTCCTCTAAGATCAGGAACAAGACAAGGCTGTCCACTCTCTCCATATCTCTTCAATATTGTACTTGAAGTTCTAGCTACAGCAATAAGACAACAAAAGGAGATAAAGGGGATACAAATAGGAAAAGAAGAAGTCAAACTTTCACTATTTGCAGATGATATGATAGTTTACATAAGTGACCCAAAAAACTCAGCAAGGTTACTCCTAGAGCTGATAAACACGTTCAGCAATGTGGCAGGATAGAAGGTAAACTCAAAAAAATCAGTGGCCCTATTATATACAGATGATGAAGTGACTGAGAAAGAAATCAGAGAAACATCACCCTTTACAATAGCCAAAAATAACATCAAATATCTGGGGATAATGTTAACAAAGGAAGTGAAAGACCTGTATATCAAGAACTTTGTGTCTTTAAAGAAAGAAATCAAAGAAGATACCAGAAAATGGAAAGATCTCCCATGCTCTTGGATTGGTAGGATCAACATAATAAAAATGGCAATCTTGCCAAAAGCAGTCTATAGATTCAATGCAATCCCTATCAAAATTCCATCACAATTCTTCAAGGACCTGGAAAGAACATTAATCAACTTTATATGGAAAAACAAAAGGCCCAGGATAGCCAAAACATCCCTATACAATAAAGGAACTTCAGGAGGCATCACCATACCTGACTTCAAGCTCTATTATAGAGCTATAGTCCTGAAAACAGCTTGGAATTGGCACAAAAATAGGCAGGTAGACCAATGGAACCGAATCGAAAGCCCTAATTTTAACCCACACACCTATGAGCACTTGATTTTTGACAAAGAAGCTAAAACTGTACAATGGAAAAAAGAAAGCATCTTCAACAAATGGTGCTGGCATAACTGGGTACTGGTATGCAGAAGACTGCAGATAGATCCAGGTCTATCGCCTTGTACAAAACTTAAGTCCAAATGGATCAAAGATCTCAACATAAATCCAGCCACACTGAAACTTTTAGAAGAGAAAGTGGGAGATACTCTTCAACGAGTTGGTACAGGAGACCACTTCCTAAACATAACACCAGTGGCACAGGCACTGAGATCGACAATTAACAAATGGGACCTTCTGAAACTAAAAAGCTTCTGTAAGGCAAAGGACACAGTCAAAGAGACAAAAAGGCAGGCCACAGAATGGGAAAAGATATTCACTAACCAACCCTACATCTGACAGAGGGCTAATCTCCAAAATTTACAAAGAACTCAAGAAACAAGTCTCCAAAACACCAAAGGATCCACTTGAAAGGTGGGGTACAGAGCTAAATAGAGAATTCTCAGTAGAGGAGGCTAAAATGGCCAAGAGACACTTAAGAAAGTGTTCAACATCCTTAGCCATCAGGGAAATGCAAATCAAAACAACTCTGAGATACCATCTTACTCCTGTCAGAAGGGCTAGAATCAAAAACACCGAAGACAATTTATGCTGGAGAGGATGTGGAGAGAGAGGAACACTCCTCCACTGCTGGTGGGAGTGCCGACTCATACAGCCTCTTTAGAAATCAGTATGGAGATTCCTCAGGAAAATGGGAATTAATCTACCACTAGACCCAGCAATTCCACTCTTAGGCATTTATCCAAATGAGGCAGGTTCATACAACAAGGGCATCTGCTCCACTATGTTTATAGCAGCATTGTTTGTAATAGCCAGAACCTGGAAGCAACCTAGATGCCCCTCAACTGAAGAGTGGATAGAGAAAATATGGTACATTTACACAATGGAGTATTACTCAGCAGAAAAAAACAATGGAATCTTGAAATTCGCAGGGAAATGGATAGCACTGGAAGAAACCATCCTGAGTGAGGTAACCCAGTCGCAAAAAGACAAACATGGTATGTACTCACTCATATATGGATTTTAGACATGGATCAGGATAGTGCCAGTCTGCACTTCCACAGATAGAGAGTCTGGGAAACAGGAAAGAACCTAAAAGATATGCATATATGCATAGTACCCAAGAGAAGAGGATGGAGACAAGATCCTCTGAATGGATGGGGAACACGACGAGGGGTGGGGGGAGTGGGACCTGGGAAGAAGAGAGGGGGTGAAGAGGAAGGGAGTTGGTCATGGGGGAACAGGAAGCTGAGGGGGTGGGGGTAGAATAGGGGGAAGAGGGAATCATAGGTTCGAAGACAGATCAGGCACCAGAGTGACCTCGAGTAATCTAAAGGGATAACACCAATTGGCAAGCTGAGCAATAGTGGAGGGACCACCTCGAATGCCCATCCCTGATAATGAACTTAATGTCTATAACCATCCGGGAGCCTTCATCCTGTGACTGATGGAAGCAGAGGCAAACACACAATTAATCACTGAACTGAACCCAAGGAACCCAGTGACAGAGAGAGAGAGGAGTGATGAGCAAATTGGCAAAGAATGGGCTGGCAAAACCAGCAGAGACAGCTGAACTGAACAGGGGAGAGCTCTTGGACCCCAGACCAACAGTGGGGAGGCCAGCATGGGACTGATCTGGACCCCCCAAATGTGAGTGTCAGTGAGAAGGCCTGGGCAACCTATGGGGCCCTGAGCTGTGGATCAGTGTCTATCCCTGGTATACAAACTGTCTTCATGTGCCTATAGCACAAAGAGAGATGCTCTCTCAGCCTGGACTCTTAGGGGAGTGCCTGGACCCTACCAAGAGTAAAATGACAGACTCTAGATATCCCCTATGGGGAAGGATTTGGCAATAGGGTGGGAGGGGGGGGATGGGGAGTGCTGGAGGAGGGGAGGGAGAGGGAACTGGGATTGATATGTAAAACAAGCTATTTAAAATAAAAAAAAAAAGAATCCTTGGAACTCAACCTTAGAGAATTATTTCTTTTCCTTTAAAAGTTTTTTTTTTGTCCTTAGAGGTCTATTCTCCAAGTCTTTAAGGAAATAAATAACCTTGAAAAGAAAAAGAACTGAAGTGCTGGTTATACTATGATGTATCATAGATCATAGTATTTCTTCATTTTCTGTGACAAAGTGCCCACAGCTGAGTAACTTATAAAGAACAGAAGTTTGTTTGGCATACATTCTTCCAGAGACCAGGACAGTCAAGAGCACAGCATACTATGTCTGACAAGGAAGTGCCTTCTGGCGATGTCATAACATGGCAGAGAGAATGAATGCATGGCAGAATGCATGCTTGCTTTTCCTACAGAGACACTAATGTCATCATGGAAGTCTCACCTTCTCCATCCCTTCTAATCCTGATCACCTTCCAAAGTCCATACCTCCAAGTACAACTGACATAAGTCTCTGGAAATAAAGTTTTTAATATATGAACCTCTAGAGAATTCATCCCTGCCTAGGTGTACGAGAATGAGATTTGGGCTTTATCTGAGCTAGAGGAAAGTGAGAAATGCTGAAACAGAGAAGGGTACAAAAAGGGACAGAGATATACACAAACCAACACCAATACGTGGGCCTGCATTGCCTGTGAGAGTCTCAAGTCTTATATTTGATGTTTACATTATTTGAGGCGTTTGACTTTTATATGAGTTTCTTGCACCCTGCTATGATCCAGAAAGTGTTCCCTCCTCATGAAGCCACAATTCATTGTGATAAGGCTAAATATGAGTGTTCTCAAAATGTTCTAGAAATATTCTTGAACTAAAGATGAAAAGCATGCAAGTCAGACACACCATAAGTGTGATAGCAAGCATTGTTCATGGCTGGGCAGATAGATCAGTTGGTATTGCCATGCAAGGACAAAGACATGGGTTCAGAGTCCCAATGCCCACATAAAAAGCTGAATGCAGAGGCAGATACCTGTAATTACAGCTCTGGGACAGCAGAGGCAGAAAGATCCCTGGGGCTTGCAGGCTATCCAGTCGAGCTGAATCAGTGAGCTACAGGCTTAGAGAGAGACCATGCCCCCATTGTAAAAATAATAAAACACAATTGAGAAAGACACCCAGCATCATCCTCTGGCCCTCACACATATCTATGCAAATACACATGCATGTACACGCATGACTATACACAAGCATGTAGACACACTTATGAACGTACAGACACACAGTGTTGCTAAACATACACTGAAGATTCGGCGGCATTTAGTGTGATGATCTGAGGCTATCTTCTTCTCTGAGCACAATAGTTAAACCTTTTACTTGTCTTTCTCCAGAATTATTGTCTTCATTTCATTAAGCAAATGAGTAATTTCTCAAACATAGAAAGAAGAAGATTCAAATGCATGTGCCATGTTAGTGGACCATAGTAGAATGGCCATACCCTGTATGACACATGCCCCTTGCTGACCTCTGTCGAGGGCCTATAATGAGGGAAAACAGGGTAGACAAGGATAAGCACATTGTATAGTGGGATGAAAAGAAAAATGATAAAAATGATTCCTTCTTCCTACAAAGATGCAGAGGAACTTGTGCTGGATAACTAAAACCAGACCAGATGTTTCATAGATTGAGAAACCAATACGGTCAAGTCTGTTACCCGCTTAACATCCTATCCTCCGATAGGGTCAGAAATGTTACTCAGACCTGAGTGAAAACACTGAAATTAGTTCATAACACTCTAATCACTGAAGTGCAGCTGCAGAGCCTCTTCTGAGCGTAGTGAACACATCACTGTCACCTTCTGGGTACAGGATTCTCTACCTGTTGCCATGGCAAAAGAGCAAGATGTAAGCCTCTGGCTGAAATGAATAGTTTTGTAAGAGAAAATCAAGTTACCTGTGAGGCTCGCTCGTTGTCTCATCACTAGTCCTATAACTCTCTGAGCCTGGACTTCAAAGTACTTGAAATGTGGTCTGTGTTGTTTATATAATAACTGAATTAATTTTGTGTCATCAGTTTCTTGAGTTTTTTTCAATAGTACAAATGTGCTTTAATAAATCTAAGTATTTTTAACATTTGATTTCTCTGAGGAAAAACAGACTGAGTAGGCAGTAGGGGGCATGCATTCCACTTGTCCCTTTCAGAGTCTGAGGTTTCTTTTAGCAGTGAGATCTTGAGTTGCTTGCTTCAACACAGAAGCCTGTATGAAATATGAAAATTATTAAACAAATGCATGATGGCATGGAAACACTTGTCATAGGATAGACTTTAGTAAACCCTTGCCTAAAAGCTGTAATTTCTGAGATAATAAAAAACTCCAAGGCTGAGATGACTTAAGTCTCTCTATAGAAAAACAATGTGTTGGGGAAATTGTGCTGGCTTCTTGCACCCTTCTGCTTAAACAGAAGTTCCACTGCAATCTAGAAAATGTTTCCTTTCCATTTTAATTGCATGTTTACAGCCCCACAAAGCTTTCCTTACAGAGATGCCCTTACTGGTGGTGTGATAATCAAGACCTTTTGCCTTGCATTGGTTCCTGAGCCAGGAGTCTGCTGAAATGGCCACTAAGCTGCTGTGTGTTAAATGCCCTTTGAAAGCAGACAGCAGAGACAGTATGCCTCTACTCTTCTGTCCTGGGCATGTGTCTTCCATCTGTGTGCCCCTCACTTCGGAAATGAAGGGTTTATATGCACTTCTCTCATGCTGGTTACCAGTGAAATACGGAAACCATCACTTTCTGATTCGAAATCTCTTCCATTTCAACAGATTATATACTAAAGAAACCAAAGTAATGTTGAACCTTACAACTAACAGTACCTTACATTTACTATACTGAAGCATTTTGTTTTCTTCAAAGTCCCACTGAGCCAAATTCTTGGCTGGCTATTTATCATTTGAAGAAACTAATCATTCTTGGGGCTATTATATTTGTGAATAAAAATTTAGTGGGATACATGAGTATTCATTCCAAAGATGGGCCACAGGGGCAAGCAGAATTCAAAACTTGGCAGGTGCTCATACATTTAAAATGCATCTACTATCCCCATACACCATGGTGTTGGAGAATGTCCACAATATTTTAATATTCAATTATTTGTTCTGTCTCAAACTTATTCGGATCAAACAGAGGGATAACTTGTCTTGAAGGCAAAAAGATTAAATATGGTGTTTTGGAAATGCATTTCTGTCTGGAAACTCAGTGACTTGGAGATGTTAACTGAAGACATTATAGCAGCATGACTAAAATAGCAGGGATCACATCAGAGGCTGTCGCCTTGGGGTTGGGTTTGCTTCAGCACTGTCTTATACTTGTTCTGTGAGCTTAAAATTATACTGAAAGCAAATATGTGAGCAGTAAGGTATAAAGCACTGTATTTACCAGGGGAAAAAGGTAATATTTTGTAATCAACAAATATAAGTTGAGCATAATTTATGTACAAATGTAGGCCAGCAGTCTTTGTACTGAAAAATGCACCATTTGGTACTGTGTTATACTTCAAAGAAATGCAGGCTAGCTGTTGAAGGGATAGCATATGAGGGTGATAGAGATTGCAGGTTGGAAGTGTTTACACACTTTCTGGTCCAGCTGCCTGCCAAGGAGTCCCATATTTTACAGCCTATATCTGTCTATTCCCACAGCTGTTCACATACATGAAGATAGCTTATCTCAACCAGACTGGTTCTTACACACATCTTGACCTTTTTGTTGTCCAATGAAGCAACAATAGGAAAGCAGCAGTAATAAGTGGAGAGTCTGGTGATTTTAAAGTGAACATTACAGAAATAACTGCTTGCCTCCCCGGATCAACAAAACAAAAAGCAACCAGTGACTCTGGGAACTTTTTGACATGCTCTCGCAAAGCCCCGATCCTTCAAACTGCTAAGCTGTGATCCTTCAAACTGCTAGCAGGCACAGTTGTCTCATCCTTTCCTTTCCCTGTGGCTTCATCACGTGGTGTGGGTCTTCAGCCCAGGAAACCAGAACTGTGCTAAATTTCTACCTGTTATATCACTCTTACAATGCAGGTTGCCCTCAGTCTACTTTACTTACCTATGTTTCAATGTGTCCATAGCAGATCAACTAAACTGTGCTCGCAGTTCAGGTATCACTGTTTACCTAGCTATGGTAACAAGGTCCTCAGAACTCAGTGTTCGCTCCAAATTCTCAGCCAAGTCCAGCGTTTACTTGATAAGACTGGGGCTTTGAGCTCCCTTTCATCAACACTCACAGGCTGTGAGTCACATGTTTTGATAGTGGCAGCCTTTGATACTGAATGCCCAAATAAAGATGATGGATTCTGCCAACTGCTGATTTTCTGAGGTCTATGAACACAGCCATACTTTTCATTTGAAAAGCTTCTATGGCTGCTTGCATACTCCAGTGGCCTAAAACCAGTGTCTCACCTCTACACTCAGTTTGCCTATACTTACAACCTAAATCATCACCATTTGAAGATCTCTAGTCGTTTTGGCTCTCTGTAGGTGTGGTCTAATGGATTCCTGAGAAAAGGTCACAGTAATGTTATTATACCAGAGTTCTTAAATGTTGACAATTTGTTGGGTCATGGGACACAGGAAGACTTTCATCATGGAAGTCAAATTTTTCTGAAATTCTTAGATCGCTTTACTTTAAAAACAAGCATTTTGTTTTATTTTTCTAACATAAAAGTATGACCTTTTGAAAGTCATAAATTTTTGTTTGATGTATAGTTCACCTCTTAAGTTGCATGATATCTTTTGTGACTCTGTACACAACGAAATTTTACCTCTTCGGGGGAAGGCAGGATCTTGCTATGTGACCCAGTCTCTCTTAGAATTCAATATCCTCCTGCCTCAGCCTCACTGGTGTGCACCATCACACCTGGTTTTTGCTTTGTCTTTTCAAGTACTGTGTTGTTCTGAATTGATAGCCCTAATTGCAGCATGCAGGTGTTTAATGGGGAATCTCTTTTATTTCAGGAATGCTTTCTTAAGTGTTTGATCCTTGTGCTCCAGTCATCTCCTGGATTCAGATTGTCTTCTTTTGAATTGCATTGTCAGTAGGTTGACTATTCTGTCTTCCATAACTGTCATTTCCACTAATATCCTTTTGTTTCCTTTCTTGGCTACTTTCTATTTCTCCTTCCTTCTTTCATATCAAGGTATTATATGTGGTCATTTGTTTCCTACTCCCTTCTTGCTTAGACTCTCCTTCTTTACGAGTCCTGGTAGTCATTTGTTTTGCTTTCTAGACTTCTGTGATACTGAACAGGGGACTGAGTGTAGATGGTGAGGTTCAGCCCACACAGGCTTAAGAAGGCAAAAGAAGTTTGACCACACAACTAACAATCTGGAACAAAAATGAAGAGAACACAGTGAAGTCAGAGAAAGAAACGGAATTGAAGAAAGATCCTGGTAAATGGGGCATTTGCTAGAAGGATGTAAGACAATGTTGAGAGGAGGCAAAATACTGGAAGGATGACTGTACTGATCAGTATTTAGCCTTAGTGAGAAGTAAATCAAGAGTATAATGACTTTTTGACTCTGCTGCAGAACTCTACACTCTAAATTGGTACTCCTCAAAGACAATTCCGTGAATCACAGCTTAAACATAGCAGCACATCTGTACATGAAATGTGTGTATCTTAAAGAAGGCAAGCTAACAGGTATGGGGTAGGAAATAGAGGTATATAGCCCTAAAAACATGTACGCAAGTAATAGTAAACTAATATACAGACTGGCAGACTGTGCTGAGATTGTTTAGGATTGGGGGGGTAGGGGTAAATGGGAGGGTCTTGAAGGAGGAAAGGGGAAGAAGAAATGATACAATTATATCTCAAAAGATTTTTGAAAAGTAAACTTTTTTTGGTTTTTATGAGCCAGGGTTTCTCTGTATTGTTTTGGAGGCTGTTGGTCCAGCCCAGCCTCGAACTCACAGAGATCCGCTTGCCTCTGCCTCCCAAGTGCTGGGATTAAAGGCGTACGCCGCCACCGCCCGGCAAAAATTAAACTTTTAAAATGAAAATACAGGTATAAATAATTTTTTTAAAATTAATTTATATAGGGAACCCATGGCAAATCAAATGCCAACTGAGCATTTTTCTTGGCAGAAATTCTAACATATCTTATTATAGCAATAAGTTTACGTCTTTTTTATTTGTGAGCTACTGGCATCCTCCTTCATAACATTAATAGAGATAATAAACATTTATCAAAATCTATGAGCTAGACAACTTACCCTGCATTTAACCTGGCTTTCTTCATTCGCCCCTAGAAACAACCTGGTGATAAATATCCTTAACAGTTGTGGGAACTTCGAAAAATAGAACACTTTTGTAAGTTCTCACAGCTGTCAAATGGCATGATCACAGAGCAGAACTCATGTGGTCATCTTCAGAAAGTTTTTTGGGGATTTTTTATTTTATTTTTAAGATTATCATATAGTGACGCCATTTCTACTTCCCTTTCCTCCCTCCAAAGGCATATGGATGACTAACAATTTCCACACAGTGATTCATTATACGTGTGATTTATCAGTGGCTTGAGTAAACATTATTTGGATCTGAGAAATAGTGTCAGCTTTTATTTCTCCATAACCTTTGTAATAGACAGGAATATTGAACAATGTTTAAAAATAAAGAAGCTATCTCACACCAGAGCAGTGTGTGGGCTATGGAAGCTTGTATCAGAGGCCAATAGAAGCAGTAGCCTTGCCAAATGTGACAGTGCCTGATGGTCCTCAGGAAAGAGACATTGTGACTGGATTCCACTGACTTAATTACATTTCAAATGCTGCAAATGCAAACAAACAAGTCTGATGTTCTAAGTTCCTGATAAATTGAGATGACTCACACTGGGTTAGTACCCAAATTCTCCACTCTTCCATCATGCAGATGTGCTGTGCTCACTTGCTGAGAAAGGATCTTTCAATTAAGATGCACAGGTGGTCCCCTAAGAAACACAGTTTTCAGGTTAACTTCAAATGCTGGGATTTTTACTTGAATGAATGCAAGCCCTGTTGCAGTCTCTCTCTCTCTCTCTCTCTCTCTCTCTCTCTCTCTCTCTCTCTCTCTCTCTCTCTCTCCCCCTCTCTCTCTCTCTCACACACACACACACATCACCTACAATTCAGATGCTAGCATTTTGGCTTTCCAAAAGCAAAAATGGAAATTTTAAGGATATATATATATATATATAGTATGTTATATCCGTATATATACTAACAATTTCAACCTAATGATTCAATCACCAATGACTTGAGTAAACATCATATGGATCTAAGAAATAGCATCAGCTCTCACTTCTCCATTACCTTCCTAATAGACAGGAAGACTGAACAATGTCTGAAAACAAAGAATCCAGACACCCAGCACCATTCACGCATTTGCTATCCCATGCTTTATAGATTCCTGGAAGTTCTTCCCTCCATTGTCCTAGCACTGAGCTTTGTTCAAATAAACATGTGTCAAATACCAACACTCCAGTCTTCTGGGGAGACAGGAATGAAAAGATCGCTTTTTGTACTTCTCTATCAATACATTTGTTGAGGATAAAAGGTCCAGGCTTTGACATTTCCCAGCTTGCTATCTATTTAATTTTCCATCTGCTTCTTTGCCACTGCCTTCCAAAGGAACATCTGCGTGTGTGTGGGAGACGGGAAGGAGGTTGGATCTGTGCCACCTGGGTCTGCGTCTCAAAGTATGGGATCCAGAGGAAAGAAAGGAGGAAAGCTAACAAATGGTCCAAAAAAAATGAAATGAGGACAAACAGTCTGCTGAGAGCAAAGCTGTACTTCCCTTTATAGCAGAGCCACATGGTCAGGCAAAGCAGGCATGTGCAAACAGCAAGAGCCACACATAGGGGGCAAACTGGTGACTGCAGGCATCTAGAGCACCCCGGGCTCAGACGCTCCTTCAGGCTCCCAAGGTCTTTATGTAGTGTCCTGTTCCTCACATACTCTTTAACCATTTCGGGAGCAGCTGGTGTGGGCCAGAAGCTATTCTGAACACACAGGAAACAGAGATGAAAAATATATAATCTTTACACCTAAGGACTTAACACAAGATTACAATATAAAATGCCAAGCCATATTCCCCAAGTAAAGAAAGATGTTCCTGGAACACAGAAAAGGGAACGGGACTATGTGAAATTAAATGTTGGTTCCAGGTCTTTAAAGGCTATGAAGACAGTGCTCTGAGGTCAAGCTGGGAGGATAAACAGGAGTGTTAGAAATCAAGGACTTCTTTCATTTAGAGTAATGATTTCTGTTCCATCTGTCATAATTCATTTTCTCTCATGACTGAATGAAATTCCACTGTATATGTACATTGTATTCTCTATCAGTTCATCTGTTGATGAGTACCTCAACCAGTTATGTGTCCTGAGTATTGTGATAGTGCAACGTCACGTCAGGACTCAGAATCCTTTGGATACATACCCAGGAGTGGTCACAAGGTAGCCCTATTTAAAGACAAATACTGCATATTCTATCTCATATGCATAACATAGGTTTGAATGTGTGTGAGCGTGTGTGTGTGTGTGTGTGTGTGTGTGTGTGTGTGTGAGTGTGTGTGATGAGACTAGAAAAGGAACTATAGAGGGAAGGATGAAATAACAAGGATTGAGAGGGTGAAGAAAGGGGACAATAGAATCATGTATGACATGAAATCACAAGGGAGGGCACTGAGGGAATAGCAGTGGCAGAGAGTGTATGAAAACGCCATCACAAAATGCACTACTACAAGTAAACTAGCAAAAAATAGTTTAAATGTTTTTAAAGAAGACCAGTTATTTATTCTCCTTGTTCCTATGAGGAGCATATGACAGCAACCCTTTGATACTGTTTAAAAAGTCTTAATCTCCCAAAGCCTCATCTCATTTCCCACCCTTGTCAATGTTGGGCTCTCAACATCTCTGTTCAACATTCTTTCCCAACTGGGGTAGAACATTTCATAATGTTATCCCAAACTCTCCAGAGTGCTGTAGAAGAATAAGTACGAAATAACACCTGTTTTGCTATGGTAGAGCAATGATAGAAGATCCAGGCTGATTTTAATTTTCCTTAAATGTCTAACTTTGTGATCAGCATTACACAGGACATCCATACCATACCTCTCCCCTAAGGCTCAGGGAACATCACAGAAGATGGGGAAGAAAGAATGTAAGAGCTGGGGAGTAGGGAGAAGGTCTCTGAAACTTTATATTCTGGACATGACATGGCCATTGCACTCATGATTCATAATAAGTTCAGGTACCTCCATAAGATCCAGCCTGTTGACATTCCTGCATGGTGGGGGAGGAGCATGTAAGGCTCTATCCCTAGTGGAAGAGACATTAGCAGTTAATGAATGGTAGAGAAGGGGCAGTCGTTTTTCTTCAGAGGGTGTAGCCACTGGCAAGCTGACCATGATCCAGTAATAATCCCACACCTGTGCACACAAAAGTCAGTAGCTGATGAAAGCAAAAGCAGAGATCCACAGCTAAGCGCTGAGCCAAACTCCTCGAGTCCAGTTGTAGCGAGAGAGGAGGGATGAGCAAAGGGGTCAAGACCATGCTGGGGAAACCCACAGAAACAGCTGACCTGAGCAAGTGGGAGTTTATGGACCCCAGTCTGACAGCTGGGAAACAGCATACGACTGAACCAGGCACCCTGAACGTGGGTGTCAGTTGACAGGCCAGGGCAGTCTATGGGGTCTCTGGCAGTGGAGCCAGTATTTATCCCTAGTGCATGAATGGACTTTGGAAGCACATTCCCCCATGGAGGGATACTTCTCAGTCTAGAGACATGGGGGAGGACCTAGGTCCTGCCCCAAATGATGTGACTGTTTTCAATGATTCGCCATGGAAGGCCTCCCTCACTCTCCCTGGAGAATGGGAAGGGGCGGGAAGGGGGGAGGTTGGTGGGAAGATTGGAGGAAGGGAGGGAGACAGAACTGGGATTGATATGTAAAATAAGATTGTTTCTAATTTAAACTTAAAAAAAATAAATTCAATGGAGTGTTTTAAAGGCACAAAAATAGAAGGCAGATGCACTGGTCCAAATGGGGTGTCAGGCAAATAAGAGAGGGAAGTGTGTATGTATGTGTGTGTGGGGGGGGTGAACTGATGAAGATAAATCGTATGTGTATGGAATTGTCAAAGAACAATTATTTTCAAAGTATCTAAGTTCACTGAAGTCTTTATATATAGAAATACAATATCAACGTAATAAAAAGTTTAAGGTAGACATTTATCTACAAAACCAGTCACTTAAATATCAAGTGAATACTTACCTTAGTTATATATATATATATATATATATACATGTATATAGCATTCCCTATGTCTAAGAAGCTAAAGTCAAAAAAAGCTATGAATGGAGTGCTGCCATTGGCTAACTTAAAAAAAAAAAAAACAACCAAAGAACCTTTGTCTAGCCTGATATAATAGTGACAAATATTTAACATTTAAATGAGAAAAAGTAAGGCCAGCTCTGTAGTCATTGCTCACTGAATGTATTGTCTCTTCACTGTTCAAGGCTGTCTGCAAACAAGTACAAAACTTGCCATCCTGCTTGGGATTAGTCATAGTTTACCCTGAGATGCAGATGAGCTGGCATAATCTGGCTATGCAATTGTGTCTTGTGTTCATTTTAATAAATTTTATTTTTAAAATATGTGTTGGTGAAATGAGAACAACTGCAGGGTAAGAATCAAATCAGCCTTTGTTCCATCAACACACTTGAGCTCAATGGAAAGCTTCCTTGGTTGTAAAATAATTACTGAGAAATAATTCTGTGAAGTTTTGACTGCCAAAACTTAGTAACCTCTAAAATCAAATGAGGTATTTTGTATATTTCAACTCAATTCAACTTATCCAAAACTCTTATGCCTACTGTAAGCATGGGACATTGTATTTTATGACTATTTTTTTAAGTAGAGTTTAAGGACAGTTTTGACTTCTTAAGTAGAGCTGCTAGGTTTGTGAATAAGAAAATTTCCTAGGTTTTCAACTCTAAGGAATGGGCTCTTTTAAAGGCCGATGACTGAAAATTTTGCTAAATGACATTTTCTATGATGTTATTCTGTGGGAAAAAGATAATTGCTATCAGAAGGACAATAGCAAATACTTAATAATTTAGAATTGATGGAAGCACAGAATATATTCAGTTTGTAATGCATGCTGGAGTTTCTTAGCCTAATTTGCAAGTGAGAAAGGTGATGTCTCAAAAGGTAAGTTAAATAACTATATTTCATTTGTTTGGATTTGCAACCACACTTTCTAGCTTCCCAGAACATTGTGGCCCATGGCTGTATCTCAACACCATCATTCCTTTTAGTTTTGTGTTTTCCATCATGAAAAATATCATTTTGTTTAGGGACAGAAGCAAATACATCTTCTCATTGACTAAAGTCAAATTCCCACCTGAATAACTTACTTCCTTATCACTGTGACCAGACTGTCTCACAGACACAATTTAAGGGGGAAAGATTTATTTTAGCTCAAGACAGAGTAGGGAAGACACAGCCTAGAAGCGAGTCTGTGACACTGACAGCACCTTCAGGGCCCATGACTAGTGACCTGCTTCCTCTGGTCTGACTGACTCATTCCTCATCTCGGAAAGGTTGACAGCCTCTGAAAATAACCCTACCAACTGGAAAGCAGACATTCAAAATGTGCCTACAAGGATATTTGAGATTCAAACCATAGCACTACTGGATGTTAAAAAGTCAGATTTAGCTGGTTTCTTGTAACTTGAATGGAAGATTCCGCTGCCATTTCATTCTTACTAACCTAGCTTTCCTCCTCAGTTCTCCCTAAGATGTTACAGGTTAGCAGCTCATAGCATCTAGAGCAGTGGTTCTCAACCTGTAGGTCAAGATCCCTTCAGGGTTAAGCACCCCTTTCATAGAGGTTGTTAAGACCATCAGAAAACACTGATATTTATATTACAATTCATAACAGTAGCAAAATTACAGTCATGAAGTATTAATGAAAATAATTTTATAATTGGGGTCACCACAACACAAGGAACTGTATTAAAGGGTGGCAGCATTAGGCGTGTTGAAAGACACTGCTCCCTCGCTTCCTCACTTGCCATGAGAAGCTGGGCAAATGCCACTGTTAGCTCCAAGTCAACCTGTGAAATTGAATTTTTATGATAGAAGTTGTTAGTCTTTAGCATGGCTGAGCAGGACATGAACGGATTAAGTAAACTTTTTTTGTTTGTTTGTTTGCTTTTTGGTTTTTCGAGACAGGGTTTCTCTGTATTGTTTTGGAGGCTGTCCTGGAACTCTCGCTGTAGACCAGGCTGGCCTTGAACTCACAGAGATCTGCCTGCTTCTGCCTCCCGAATGCTGGGATTAAAGATGTGCACCACCAACACCCGGCCTTTTTGTTTGTTTGTTTAAATGTGTAGCCCAGGATGGCCTAGAACTCATAATCATCCTGCTTCTGCCTCCTTCAGCAAATCCTACCAGTGTGTGCCACCACAACTGGCTAACTGTTCCATTCCTAACATTTTCCAGATCCTAACTACACCTAATTTCTCTGCCTTCTCTGGAATACAGATAAATCATGATAAATGCATCAAGAATGAATTAAGACACTTGTTGAAACATGACTGTATTTTATTGGTGAAAGAGAAAATATAAGATGTCATGGTCATTACTTGCATGAAACAGAACAAAGGAAGTCAGTTACACTCTAACGTTTTTCTCCAGAATTTTTTTTCTTTTTCCCCACAGATACCTATTACTTAATTTTGCTAGGGTTGGTCTTTTTTGCTAAATTTTAGGCAGGTGTAATGAGAAGCGATATAATCGAGTCTGTTTTTAAATTCAGCCTCTGACAGTTGGGCAGAGACCTACCATAGACTTCTGAGCAACACCTCTTACCTCTCTCCACTTTCCCTTCCAAGGATTGATCTCAGAGTGATGGGTAGTTGAGGGGAAAATATGTCCCTGGATGTTTGTCTCTACCGAAGTTTTAATTACATTTTTGTAACCTATAGGACTACCAAGAAGCCTCCAACTTGGAACAATTTGTGACTCGGTTTTTGTTGAAGGAGACTTTAAACCAATTGCAGTCTCTTCAGAACTCTCTGGAATGTGCCATGGAAACTACTGAGGAGCAAACTCGTCAAGAAAGGCAACTAATGTTTTCTATATCTCTGATTGTGTTATACTTTTTTATTTCTATTCCCTCATACGTTACATCCTGACTGCAACCTCCCTTCCCTCCGTCCCTTCCAGTTCCCTTCCCTCTTCCCCCTAATCCACCTCTTCTTTCTCCTCAAAAAACAAAAAAAAAAAAAAAGAGCAGGTCTCCTAGTGATGTCAGCTGAACACAGCACACCAAAACACAATAAGACTAGGCACAAACCCTCATATCAAGGCTGGATGAGACAATCCAGTAGAAGAAAAATGGTGCCGAGAGCAGGTAAAAGAGTCAGAGATGCCCCCACTCCCACCGTTAGGATTCCCACAAGAACACTGAGCTATACAACCATCACATACACAGAGAGAACCTAGTGCAGATCCATGCAGACTTCCTAATTGTCCCTTCAGCCTCTGTGAGCTCCTATGAGCCCTGCTTAGTTGATTCTTTGGACCATGTTCTTAGGGTGTCCTCAAGCCCACTGGCTTCTACAAGCCTTCCTTCCCCCTCTTCTAAGAGGTTCCTCTAGCTCCACCTAGTGTTTGGATGTTGCGCTTATTGGAAAGGCAGTTGAGGGATTATTGAGCTTATTCTAGAGAAAAGTAATTACATGAATTAGTAGATTTTAAGGCAATGCCAAGGACCTCTCTAAGGTATTTTCTTTGGTAAAAAAAAAACTCATCTTTTATTACGTTGTCTGTCATGAACTGAACACATGTGAATTGAGAATTTAGTAGGTAGAGAAGAATTTAAAAGACAATATAGATTTAATATATATTTAACAAGATATTAATCCTTAAGGAGCTAAAACCTATTGCATACTAAAACATAGTTACCAAAACTAAACCACAAGATAAATGAAGAGAAAGTGAAGTAACATGTAAATGGATTTCTGAAGAGTGGAATACTAAATACGGCAGAGTGGAATTTAAAGCCATGGCCTAATACTCAAAATTAGTATAATTTGAAAATGTGGCAATGATCAGAAAGTCCTTAATACAGCAAATGATCTTGGTTATATTGGAAAGACTTGGCATTAATTAAGCAAGCCGGATTATTTTTAAAACGGAGAAAAATGAGTGGTGAGAGAAATTTAAAAGCTAATGCTACCAGAGTGTATCACTAAGTAGAAAATTAACAACATAATAAAGGCACTTGTGCTGGTGAGAAGACTGTATTATAAGCAGGTGAGGTGATGTCAGAATAATTCAAACATTTGGTACGTTACCGAATTGACATTGTTGGTGCCTTCCAAAATGAACAAGGTCAAAACTCTTGCTGTTCTGACATACCCTGGTTAATACATCACTTTAAGCCTCTAGATATGCCTTATGTAATATTCACATCTTGGGACTGTGCAGTAAGGTTTTTGAATGGGGTGCTAATAACTTATTCTGTAAAGAGTCATTTTTCTAAATAAATTAATGGATATATGATAATCAAGACATCTGCAGAATGGTGTGGGATGTTCTGCCATGTGTACAGTGTCAGATGAATGAGCACTGACAAGTTCCAGCAAAGAAATGCCTATAACTTCAGAATACAGTGAGCCTGTGTAGATGATAGACTTGGGGGTGCAGCAGATGAACACCGGAATGTATCCTTCGATGGATCCGTGCACCCTTCTTCACACTATACTTTCTTTTCACTGTGTTGAGTGATTCCATAAAAAATAGCAAGACATAGAAATTCACTTCAGGAAATCAACAAACTACCTTCTCCAGTTTTAGAAGATAACTGAATGTCTTAAAGCATGATGAAATTGATGTCATGTTCTTCGTGAGAAAATGATGGTCCTTGCTGTTTCTTTGGTTTGGCTCTCATGGGTTTAAACTCTTTCCTTTTACAACCAATCATTTGCCACCTGAGGAGACTTAGAAAAGCCTCAACATTGCCTCTACACCTTCATTCTCCAGGTTCCCTTTTTCCCCCTCTATAGTGAATACCTACAAACATAGGCCACATACAGCAAATGCTTAGTGAACAACTATTTTGTGTTAGGCTTGCTTTCAACTTGTGCTTGTAACCAAAAGCTATATAGCATCTGTGTTTAATAAGAAGTAACAAAGTCGTTCAGAGTTTAAGAAAGATAGAAGACAGCAAAGAATTGATGAACCTTTTACTTGTAGATCTAAGCTCCCAAACTGCTTGAGTAATGGAACTATCACAGGTCTCTTGTCTTGTGTAGAGTGCTGTGGTGTGGAATGTGACTGAAGCATCCGAGGATGCCCAGGTCCCACCACATTCTGAGACAATCTCAGGAGTTTTTGAATAGATTAATTTTTTAAATAAGTAGAAAAAGTACACCAGGATGGGTTGGCTTGTGCCCATGATACCCAGGTTCCTTCTGGTACCTCAGCAGGAAGCATTCATAAGCCCTAACCTAGAAGACTGCTTCCTCTCCTACCTGCACCACCAAAGGGCAACATGAGCAGAGACCCCAGGACCAGTACCAGTGACAGAACTGTAGTAAGACAAAGACTGACCTGTTCCAAGATATCTATCAAAACAGTAATGGAAAAGTTTCCTAGATTGAGGATCCTTGAACTGGATCATGGAAGGACTTCAAGAGGCAGATTAATATTCTCTACTGTGCTCTGTCCCACCCCATGTTGGATACCTGTCATCTGACTAGCTTTTCTAAGCTTGTTTCCTCACTCCACAATTCTTTACTGATAAAGCCTACATGCAGAACAGGCTCTCACATTCCACATCCCTACCAAGTGTTCTACTTATGCCTTGTGTTCCCACTCAGCCAACTCAGCTTTGGACTTACTCACCCTCTCCATTAGTCTTTGCCTTTCTAGATAGCAGGGTCTTCATTTCTCCCCTTTTCATGCTGTATAAGTGGAACTGAATGAATGGAAGTGAACCCTGTGGAAGAGCAGAACATTAGGGACAGTGAGGAGGGCAGTTCATCTGCTCACTGGAAGGTCTTAAAAGCTACACAGATGCATTGGAAGTTAATTCTATCATAGGCTGCTGTTAGTGATTATAAAAGAGCAATCTAATGACACCAATGAAAGGAAAGGAAAATTTGCCTTGCAACTGTATATAGTACGTATTTGAGGAATATAATAAGTGGGGGGAGAAGCCAAAACAAGGTTTATAAGGCTCCTCCATTTTAATATCACAAAGGAGGATTCCATGGTACCCTACAAAGTCAAGAGTTGTAAGCTGCAGGTTTCATTAAAATTCCCTGGGTCATAATTATTTTCTTCCCCATTGGCATCAACATTCCTTTAGAATTTAACGGTTATGAAATCAAGGGACACAGACTTGTTAGGAGGAGGGAATCCAGAGAACATCTCCTCCTTCTAGCAGCCCCAGGCAGAATCACACAGCATCGTTCATCCTGCAATAATGAGTCAGACATGCTGGGCTGGGCATAATGTCTGTGCCCATTCATGTGGAAACAGCAGTTTCAGAGAGGAAGATAAGCACAGCTGGAATGTCACTGAGGTGAGATCCTCAGATGGCATAAAATGTGTCTGCTCTGGCTAAGTGGGAGCCACTTTAATTCCCTGTCTTTCAAAAGAACTTAATAGCCAGTGGCTAGAATAATCATTATGTGATGTGGAAAGCTTCCCTCGAGGGGACCCCATTCTATTGCATAACCCTCCTCTTCACAATCTACATTTCCTGAGCACAGTTCAATTACACGTGGATTTCCTTTGTATAATGGGATCTCTGAGTTTGATCTGTTTTCCAAGTTTCTTTGGTAGACAGGGATACAAATGAGTCCCCCAGGCTTGGAAGTCTTTTTTTTTTCTTTTTACCTTTTGAACGTTGTCTATTATAGAAGAATGGAAAGGCTTTCATTTCACCAACAGGTGATTATAAATCCTCCTGTGACTTACGATCAGAGAAAAGTGGCACTGATTGCCTGTGTCACCAAAATTTGGGGCTAATGCTGTGTGAGAATCCATATGATAATTAAATACTGCAGACTAGATATATGCGGATTTTTGTTGTTGTTCTTTGCCTACTCTTTCAAAATTGTCATTTAAAATGCCTCGATAAAATAGTCATTGACACACAAACAGTGGAGGGAACAGACCCCACCGCAAAGCCAACCCAGAAATTAGAAACTGGAAATGTGAAAAGAAGGATGTAGAATGATTTTAAAAGCTCCATGGAAGCAGCTCACACAGCTTGTGTGAGAGGGAGCTGTGTTCACAGTAGAGAACATGAAGAACCGCGGGGTGCTGGAGAATGGATAGAGCCACGCAGAACTCACCGTGGGGTGAAAGACAGACTAATGTATTGGGGAAATCCCCACCAGGGATTTTTAGGGACATCCCCTTGCCAGTCTTGAGAACCCGAGAGGTAAACAAGGGTATACACAGCACAATGGGGGTGGGGTACAAAGTTGAAGATGAGACACCAAATGAAGGCCTTCATCCTGACTAGTGCACCCGAAACCCCCTTTGTATCCCATGTTTCCAGATCACTGACAACAGGGCTCAAAGTGTCCAGTTATGGGACACTGGAGTGGAAGATCTGATTAATCTAAGATAGGGTCCTGGACAGACCTATGATTAGACTTAGAGACTCCAATTGGAAGGCATGACTTGGCTAATGTGCAGGGCACACAAAAATGCCAACCTGCCTCGTGAGTCCTTCCCTGGAAGGGAGAGGGAGGGGAGGAGCAATAGAAAGAGTAAAGCAAACACAAACCAAAACTAGAAGACACAGAAACTGTTCTGGAGTTTGAGACCACCAGGGAAAGACTCGATTCAGATTATAATTAGCCAGATTTATTAAAACTGCTGGCAGGGCCACACAGTCTTTAGTCCAAGTCAGAAACAAGCAGTGCAAAGGCACGGGGAGGAAGGAATTTTTCTTTCCCCTTTTTTCTTTTATTTGTCCCCCTTTTTCGGGATAGGGTTTTTCTGTGTAACAGTTCTGGATGTCCTGTAACTCACTCTGTAGACCAGGCTGGCCTGGAACTTTACCATCCTCCTGCCTCTGCCTCCCAAATGTTGGGAATAAAGGTATATGCCACCATAGCCTGATTTAAAGGAAGGACTTTTAAAGGCAAAAACCACAAGAACTGATTTGCTCTATCAAGACTAGATAGATGATGATGGTAACTTCAAACTAATCTTTGAACATCTGCATAAGCAAAATTATAGAAGCCGAAACCAGCAGTTAGTAACAAGCAGATGGTCATGACTGCACATTTTTGGGTAGGGATCAAGGAGTCAGGGTTGTCAGGAACTTATCTTCGAGGAACTTGAGTCAGACACAAACAGTTATTAGGTACCAAGATGGATCTCTAGTACAAAATGAATTTTCTTTAGCCATCACAAAATGATTCAGAGAGCAGAAAAATACGTATCAAAAGAAGCAAAACCATAAAAAGGTAAAGATGATGTTGAAGGAAACAGAATCCACAGCAGACAAGAGAGCTCTTGTCTCATAACATCCAAACATATGGCTATAAATTAAAATTCTTTGGGAAATATTAATGCTAAATCTCTACAAAGTAACAAGAAATGAAATATATAATGAGAAAACTAGAGAGTAAGTCTAAAAGATCTTATATTTGTGAAACAAAGATTACAGAAAAAGAACAAGGGAAGATTATTATCAAAAGAATAACTCAAGAAATCTTTCATAACAAGAGTAAAAGCTTTCAACTTGATAGACTAAGAACTCATTATAATGTTTTTAATCTAAGACAAAGAAATGCAGTTATGACATTTTAGAATATTACAGACAAGTTGTGTCCAGATATTCAAGGGAGAAGCCAGGACATCTGGAAAGGACAAAGGGATCTACTCTGGGAACTGAAATAAGTAGAATCTTCCCCCATCTCTCTCTCTCTCTCTCTCTCTCTCTCTCTCTCTCTCTCTCTCTCTCTCTCTCTCTCTCTCTCTCTCTCCCGTGTCTGTCTGTCTATCTCTCTCTTCACCTCCCTCTCTGTCTCTCTTTCTGTGTCTGTGTCTGTCTCTCTCTCACACACACAATAAAATAAAATAAAACAAAAACTAACAAATTGGAATTGGACAAAACAAACAGAAGGAAAAGGGACCCAAGAGAAGGCACAAGAAACCTAGTCACTTGTTTGCACCCTCAGGAATCCCATAAAAACACTTAGCTGAAAGTCATGAAATACACACAGATGATGTGGTTCAGTCCTATGCAGGCCCTGTACATGCTGCCACAGTCTATTTGACTTCATATGAGCTCTTTTCATGTTGTTTCAGAGGGCCTTGTTTTCTTGGTGTCCTCCATGTCATCTGGCTCTTATACTCTTTCTACCCCTTCTTACACAGGGTTCCCTGGGGCCCAAGGAGCAAGATTTGATGGTGATTTCCCATTTAAGGCTGAGTGTACAAAGATCTCAAAATCTCCACATAATAGCTGGCTGTGGGTCCATTTGTTCCTATTTGATGAAAGAGGAAGCCTGTCTGATGACGGCTAAGCAAAACAACGATCTCTAAGTATAGTGACATGTCATTAGGAGTCATTTTATTGCTATGTTTTAAAAATTGCATTTAGTTTTACCATGGGAACATGAGCTATCTAATCTTAAATTCTTGGTCCCCCAAGCAGTATCAGGAATTGGTTCCACCTCATGAATTAGGCCTTTAGTCAATCAGATATTGGTTGGATACTCCAACAATCTTTATGCCACTGTTTCCCTGTATGGTCAGGACACAATTTTAAATCAAAGGGTTTATAACTGGGTTGGTATTTCTTTTTTGGTAGTGTGCAGAATATCGTCTGTACCGAAGACACTAGGACATGTGAGCAAGGGCTCTATGTAGGTAGCAGATTGATGGTCTCTGTACCCATTGGGCTGTTTACATGTTGTCTTCATTAGTAAGGACCTGCCTTCAGATTACGGAGAACAACCAATAGTTTTGGCAACTGCCTGCGTGGTCTGGGGAGTCCCTGGGACCCCTTTGGCCAAAAACTCAATCAGATGCAATGCAATCCCAGTACTGGAAGCTTCAATTGGTGACAAGAGATATCCAGAGGGTGCTATGTTGTCTCCATTATTTGACAAATTCATTTAGACCCCCTTTTTATGTGTACATACTTTAGGAAGCTTCTGCTGTTTCAAGTATCCATACTACCCCTCAAATAGTCCTTGATTTTAGCTGCCTCTCTCCATATCCTCTCTCTTGTCACTCTCTTTACCCCCCTCACTCTCCCTTCCCACTCAATCCTCCAGTTCCTCTATCCTCCACCCACCCACAACTATCTGTTCTATTTCCATATCCTAGGAAGAGCTATCTGCCCTACACCCCAAGTTCCTTACTCTATACCAGTATGGTTTTATGGATTGCAGAATGGTTAGCACTGAATTGATAGCAAATATTCACATATAAGCAAACACATCCCACATTTGTCTTTTTAGGTCTGAGTTACTCATTCGTGATGATTTTTTTTTAGTTCCATCCATTTACCTATAAATTCCATAAATTTTTAACAACTGAACAATACTCCATTGTGTAAGTTTTATCCATACTTCTGTTGAGGGATATCTAGGGTTGTTTCCAATTTCTGGCTGTTATGAAAAGAGCAGCATTGAACATGGTTGAGCATGTGTCTCTGTGTTAGGATGGAGCATCCTTTGGGTATATGTTCAAGAGTGATACAGTTGGATCTTGAGGTAGATCGAGTCCCATCTTTCTGAAGAACCACAATTCTCTCTATGGTGTCTATACAAACTTGTACTCCAGCCAGTAATGGAGGAGTACTCCCTTACACCACATCCTTGCCAGAACAGACTGTCATTTCTTTTATTGGTCATAGCCACTCTGATTGCGTAACATGAACTATCAAAGTTTTTCTAATGTGAATTTCCTTGATGACTAAGGCAGTTAATATTTCTTTAAGGGTTTCTCAGTCATTTGAGTTTCCTTTTCTGAGAATTCTGCTTAGATCTGTGCTCCATTTTTTAGTTGGATTATTTAGGGGTTTGGCTATCTAGTTTCTTGAGTCCTTTATATATTGTGGATATCAGTCCTGCATTGGATGTGGCGTTGGTAGAAATCTTTTCCCATTCTGCAGGCTGCCACTTTGTCCTTTTGGCAGTGTCTTT
The DNA here is from genome assembly GCF_017639785.1 of Mesocricetus auratus. Taxonomy (NCBI): domain Eukaryota; kingdom Metazoa; phylum Chordata; class Mammalia; order Rodentia; family Cricetidae; genus Mesocricetus; species Mesocricetus auratus. Next base: position 44,696,644 of record NW_024429184.1, on the reverse strand, counting down.
TGCCTTACAGAAGCTTGTCAGTTTCATGAGATCCCATTTGTTAATTGTTGATCTTAGTGTTTGTGCTATAGGTGTTTTGTTTGGAAACTTGTCTTCTGCGCCAATTGGCTAAAGGCTATTGCCCACTTTCCCTTTATCAGGTTCAATGTCTCTGGTTTTATGTTGAGGTCTTTGATACATTTGGAGTTGAACTTTGTACAGGGTGATAAGTATGGATCTATTTAAATTCTTCTACATGTAGCTATCCTATTTGAATAGGGCTGCTTATTGAAGATGCTGTCTTTTTTCAGTGTCTATTTCTATCCTCTTTATCAAAAATTCAGGTATCTATTTTCTTGGATTTATGTCTGGATCTTTAATTTAATCTAACTGATCAACTTGTCTCATCATCTGCAAATGATAATACTAATATATTATCATTACATATTTTACGTACATATAATATTTATGTATACTAATAACCTGTGTGTAATATATTAAATGTATAATATATTTTCATATATATTTGTATTTATTAAATGATACATCAGCAAATACGTATGATTTTTATATATGTGTGTATGTTCGTGTGTGTATACACATAACATTTGACTTCAACCTTCCCAATTTGTATTCCCTGATCTCCTTTAGTTGTTGTTTTTGCTCTAAGAATGCATGTACTATATTGAATAGACATGGAGAGACTGGACAGTCTTATCTTATTCCTGATTTCAGTGGGATAGATTTGTATTTCTCTGCATTTAATTTGGTGTTGGCTATGAGCCTGCTGTAAAATGTTTAGCAAGCCCTTTGTACCCCGATGTCTCCAGAATTTTTATCATGAAGGAGTGTTAGATTTTTTTGAAGGCCTTTTCTGTATCTAATGAGATGATCATGTGGTTTTTTTTGTTTTTCTGTTTGCTTATGTCGTGGATTACATTTATTGACTTATGTGTGTTGAACCATCCTAGAGATCTAGGAAGAAACCTATTTAATCATAGTGGATGATATTTTTGCTGTTCTTGAATTTGAATTACAAGCACTTTATTGTGACTTTTTGCATCTATATTCATCAGGAAAATTGGTCTGTAATTCTCTGTTGTTTTTCTTAGGTCTTAATATAGTTTGGGTAGCAGGGTAACTGCAGCTTCATAAAACAATATGGGCCATGTGCTTTCTGTTTTCACTTTGTGGGATAAAATCATCTGGCCCTGGGCTTTTTTTTTCTTGGCTTGGGAGACTTTTGATTATTGCTTCTATTTCATTGGGGGTTATAGGCCTGTTTAAATTGCTTTCCTGGTCTTGATTTAACTTTAATAAGTGGTACCTATCAAGGAAAGTATCCATTTCTTTCAGATTTTCCAATTTTGTAGAGTGCAGGTTTTTAAACTATGTCTTTATGGTTCTCTGAATTTCCCTAGTATCTGTTGATATGACCCCTTTTTATTTCTGATTTTGTTGATTGTCTTTACCTCTTAGTTAGTTTGGATAAGGGTTTCTCAATCTTATTGGTTTTCTCAGAGAACTAGCTCTTGGCTTCATTGATTCTTTGTATTGTTTTCCTGTTTGCTTCTATATTATTGATTTCAGTCATGAGTTTAATTATTTCTTTCCATCTACTCCTTATGGTTGTGATTTCTTCTTTTTGTTCTAGAGCTTTCAAGTGTGCTGTTAAGTTACTAGTATGAAATCTCTCCAATTTTTTGTGGTACGTTCTTCATGATATAGACTTTCCTCTTATAACTGTCTTCATTGTGTCCCATAAGTTGTGTCTGATATATGTTCTTTTTCATTCAATCTTAGAAAATCTTTAATGTCTTTACTGATTTCTGTCTTGACCCATTTTCATTCAGTAGTGAGTTACTCAGTTTCCATGAGTTTGTAAGCTTTCTGTTGTTTCTATTTTGTTGATATTCAGCTTTAATGCATGCTTTGAGGTCAGATGAAATGCAGGGTGTTGTTACAGTTTTCTTGCATATGTTGAGACTTGCTTTGTGTTTAAATATGCAGTGAACTTTAGAGAATTACATGAGGTGCTGAAAAAGAGGTATATTCTTTTGTGTTTGGATAGAATGTTCTATAAATATCTGATATGATTTTCTTTTGTTTGTAATGTCAGTCAGCTTTATCATTTCTCTCTTTAGTTTTTGTCTGGATTATCTGTCTATTGGTGAGCGTTGGATATGGAAGTCACTCTATCAGTGCGTAAGGATCAATGTGTGAGTTTAGCTGTAGTGGTGTTTCTTTTACTAACTTGGATGCCCTTGTGTTTGGGGCATAGATGTTAAGAACTGAAATGTCATCTTGACAGATTTTTTTCTTTGATGAGCATGTAATATACTTTCCTATCTCTTCTGATTAGTTTTGGTTGAAGTCTATTTTGTCAAGTATTAAAATGGTTACACCACTTTGCATCCCAGGTCCATTTGCTTGGAATATCTTTTCCCATTCTTTTACCCCATGATGTCTGTTCTTGATGTTAAGGTGTGTTTCTTGGTGGCAGCAGAAGGATAGATTCTGGTTTTGAATACATTCTGCTAGTTTGTGTCTTTTTATTGGAACATTGAGACCATTTTATGTTGAGGGATGTCAATAAACATCCTTTGGTTCTGTTATTTTGCAGTTGTGCGCTCTCTCTCTGTTTCTCTCTGTCTCTGTCTCTCTGTTTCTCTCTCTCTGTCTCTCTCTGTCTCTGTGTGTGTGTGTGTGTGTGTGTGTGTGTGTGTGTGTGTGTGTGTGTGTGTGTGTTGTGTTGTTTTCTCCTCTTTTATTTGCTGGTCTGGGATTATTTGCTCATTGTGTTTTCCTAGATGTGACCTCTTTAAGCTGGAATTAATCTCTTTAAGTTGGAATTTTCCTTCTAGCACTTTCTGTAGGGCTGGGGAAGCAGATACTGTTTAATATTGTTTAAATTTAGTTTTGTCATGGAATGTCTTTTTTTATTTTCTCTGTCTATGGTGATTGAAAGTTTTGATGGATATAGTAATCTGGGATAGAATCTGTGGTCTTTTGGAGTCTGCAACACATCTGTCTAGGCCTTCCTGGCTTTTAAATTCTCTATTGAGAAGTCAGGTGCTGTTGTAACAGGTCTGCCTTTAAATGTTACTTGATCCTTTTCCCTTGCAGGTTTTTTTCTGTATATTTGGTGATTTGATTATTATTTGGCAAGGGGACTTTCTTTTCTGGTCCAGTCTATTTGGTGTTCAATATGATTCTTGTACCTTGATGGGCATCACATTCATCTGTTTAGGAAATTTTTCTTCTATTATCTTGTTGAAAATATTTTCTGGGCCTATAACCTGCATTTTTTCTCCTTCCTCTATCCCAATTATTCTTAGATTTGTTCATTTCATAGTGTCCAAGATTTTCTGTATGTATTGTACGCATGTTATTTTTAGATTTAACATTTTATTTGACTGAGGTATCTATTTCTTCCATCACATCTTCAATGCCTGAGAGTCTCTCTTCCATCTCTTATATTCTGTTGGTGAGACTTTTCTCTGAGGTTAGTGTTCGAATTCCTAAATTTTTCATTGCCAGGTTTCCTTCCATTTGAGTTTTTATTGGTTCTGTTTTCATTTTCAGGTCTTTGACTGTTTATATTTATTTCCTTCCACTATTTCTTTTTTGTGTTTTCATAGATTTCTTTGGGGGATTTATTCCTTTTTTCTTCATAAGCCTCTATAATATTCATAAAGGCTATTTTAAGGTCTTATGTTTAAGTGATGTTGAAATGATGCTGTGGTAGGGTTGCTGGGTTGTAGTGGACAGTGTCCTGACTGTTACTGAGTTTTTATGCTGGCATCTAGGCATCCGGGACTAGAAAGGTTGCAGTTCTTGGTGCTGATATCTGATCTTGTTTTTGTTGGATGAGTGCTTTGTGCCTTGGCTTCCATTGTTCTTTCTGGATCTTTAAAGAGTATTATGCAAATTCTTCTGGGATCCTGATAGATGTGACCACTGAGGATTCCATGTAAATTGTGTTTCTAAGCATTAAGAGGTGGCTTTTAGGAACAGGGATAGGAATGGGGGGGCTTGAGGGTGTCTATAGGAAATCAGGTGGTTCCACCAGGATCTACTTAGTCCCCTGGCAATGGGGGCAGAGATTATAGAGAGGCTGCAGCAGATGGTTCACTGGAGAACTGGAAGTGAGACTGGGCGATTGGACTTAGAGAAAGGGAGGGAAAATGAAGACCTACAGTTAGCTAGCTATTTGGATGACCAGAGTGGCCTGTGGAGTCCCAGAGAGTGCTTGATAGAGTCAAAGGCTGAGATAAAGCAGTGAATCAGGGAAGGACCTCTGGAAGGGTAAGATCTGTGTGAAGTGCGGGTGGCAGTGGTAATCTGCTATGAAGCTGGGGGTGAGACTAAAGGACTGGATTTGGAGGAGAGGAGGGAGATATGAAGATCTGCAGTTAGCCAGGGCCAGGGGATGCTCTCTTTAAGATGACTGACGTCCTTAAAGTCATTGTGCCATAAAACCTAATACCATGGGAAGCATTTCACACAGAAATTTGTGAGAAATCCACCTTTGGAAGCAATTTGGGACTTATTTATCAACAAAGGAAACAACACAGAGAAAAATAGAATCCAGTTACACATGATAAAAGCTAAAGGAACCTTAGAAAGCAATTTGTAGCTTATTTATTTATTACCAAACAAAGGAAACCACAAGAAAAATGGAATACAGTAACACAGGATAAGAACTAAAGGAATCTTCACTAGTGAAAGATAGTTAAAAACTGATTCTCACAAAGGCAAATGAGTGCTATAGTTGACTGCCTGTAACATAAAATATGGAAAGCGGTTCAGATACTTACGGGATTTCTCTAGATCAAGACATCTATATGCCAATGCAACATCTCTACATACTGGTTAGTCTTTCTTTATCACATCTAAAGCACTTGTCTTCCATTCTCAAGTTTGTCCCAACTAAAGATAGTGGAAGTTCCAGCTATCATGCTCTGTGTGTCAACCAAGAAACAAGAAAGACAAACTTGCTTTCTCCTAAACCCACCATTTTAATTAAGCTTCTTTCTTGGAGGTTCCTCACAATCTTCCCATGTATTTATCACTAGTTTGCGCATTTCCCATTGGGAAGCTAACAGGAAAGCTTAATAAAATAAAAATACAGATATAGTGATTTAAGCAAGCTGAGTTCTGATAGAATGGTAAACGGAACATTAAGCACTTGCTAAGAAATGTCTGTGGAACGGGAGTGGAGGCACATCTGGGCATGGGAGGAGAGGGGGTGGAGGCACATCTGGGCATGGGAGGAGGGAGCTTCAGTACGTTGAAGTAAGAATTATGGAATTATTTGCTCTTTTTAAATATATGAAATTTTACTAGATTGGGGCAAAAATGTGAAACATCAAGCAAAGAAAACTCCATAGGTTTTCTCAAATTAAGCAAAACACAACACATCATACACAGAAATTTTGTTTCTATTAAGAACTTTGCCATTGATGGAAAGAAGGGTTAAATTGTAGATTAAATTTTACTTGGGCTTAATTTTAACAATAATGAAAGCCTAGCACATTCCTATCGTTGCGTTCGTTCATATGCTATAGTAACAATCAGCTTGGCTCTCCAGGGTGTGTTTACAAACAGTATTCCTACTGGGTCTGCATTAACTATTCCAGAAACTCCTGGTGGGTGATGGGTGATACGGTAAGGTCATGTCCTAGGAGTAGCATAGTAAAAGTCTGATGGGAAAGATCAATGTTGGCTCTTGTTTCAGGCAAGGCCCAGCTAAACCAGAAGTCCTGTCTATCCAGTGGCCTGGAAAACGATCCAGCCGCCGAATCCAAAGACACAATAGCTTCTCCCCCAACAGCCCGCAGTTCAATGTCAGCAGTCCAGGTAAGGCAGACTCCGACGCTCGCTTCATCATGTGTATGATTGAAAAACAGCAGCGTGGAACGCTTTCCTCTTATCAAATGCATGTCAGAGTATTTATTAGGAAGTGGGGAGGAGATCAACAGCCAGTCCTATCAGATCCTAGCTGCTGCTCCTGGACAGCTCACAGAGGGTGGACTCAGAGAAAAACACTTCCGAAGCCAATTCCTGAGAGCCCGGTCCTGTAGTGCACCCTAGTCCTGACTCTGTTCCTCCACCCAATACCTTCTTCCTCGCCAAGTTCCCTGAAGTGTGTCTCTTAAGCTCACCCAGGAAAATCTTTGCATTAGCCATAGCTGCCTTATCCTATCCCAAATTCTTACAAAGAGGACATGTGTTTCCACATTATGCCAGCTCACTCAGAAGAAACCAAAGGCCAGAATGTGAAATTATTTGTCTAAGGTCATCTGCACTACCAGTCTATTGTTATTGCCAAAGAAACCCAAAAATTTCTATAAGTACAACTACAAATAATTGCCTTTCTCTGTCATGTGTGTGTGGTTAGTGCTGGTTTGGGCAATATCAGCCAGGTGTGGTTCCAGGCTATAGGCTCAGTTCTCTGTTCCTGGTAGCTTCATCTGGAATAAGTGACAATCAGAGCATTTGTCAGGCAAAATTTATATAAATACATTTAAACTGCAATGTTATTCTTGCCACCTAACTTTCCCTTTGCCAAATAAGTCACATGCAAAGCCCTCTAGCCAAGGTGATGGAAATATTGGCCCTCACTGTAGCAAGAGGTGTACAGTTGCCCCCCTCCACCCCCAGGGCTTGCACAGGAACCGTGCCAAAGGAACAAGCAAGGAAGCAGCAAGCAGATTACAGACTGCTCTCGTGGCTCCAGAATGGCAGTGATGGGTTCCCAAAGCCAAGCATAAATTACACTGTTTCCATTTTAACCATTTAGAAAACACAGAGCCAGGGAGATGGCCCTACAAGCAAACGAGTTTGCTGCCAAGTCTGGCAGTCCAAGTCTGATCCCCCAAACCCAAATGGTAGAAAGTCAGACCCCATGGTTGAACCAGCACCCACAGGTTGTCAGCTGACTTTTACACACATGCCTTGCAATGCATGAATTTTCCCTGAGTGTGCATGCACACATACACATAATAGATAAATAAAATATAAATGTGATACAATGGGGTGGGTATAGAAAATTGTCAGTTATGGTCATGCTATCCTGAGTGTATCAATCAGACTTAATCTTAGAAGCCTAGCTAGTACTCTGATGGAAAAACAGAGACAAAACTACAATTCCCAAGGACTTTGATTTTCCTTAAGTCCTTGTAGGGAACAACCCAACTTAGAAATATGCTACTTAATTTGTGAATTAAACATTAAACATGAATATTGCTCTCATTTCTGGTAACACTTTTATTGCAGTAATAATGTTTGTTTTTACTTTGTAATTTGTTGGTGCATGTCTTCCTCCAATACAGGAACACAAGCACATTTTGATACAAATCACCATGCTTTATTTTTGCAGTCTTAAAGATGAATGGGTTTCTTTGCTGTTTCCATATGTGAATAATACCTCTTTACAACTTAGGTCTTGATTCCATTTAATTCTATGATAAAGTAAGATTTCTAATTGTGAATTCAATTTTGCCCTCATTTAAAGAAAAATTAACGAATATAACTTGAACAAGCACTTATAAGACATCTTAAGTGAGTTGTCCTCAGCACACAGGAAGCTAGGATGATCAATCAAGACTTCAGGCCATAATGCCTCCTGTTTCATAATTACCTAGTAATAGTTAAGCAATAAAACCAGCAATTAATGGCATGTTTAAAGTGGTATTTTCTGTACAGTTCAGAGAATGATCTATAACAGGCATATTTTAGATTTTGAATGAATGAGCTTATCAAATAGATAACAAGCCAAGATAAATGAATAAATAGAGAAAGAGAGAGAGAATGTTCAAAGCAAGCTCTAAATATATCCCACAGAAACTGACTAAGGAACCCCTGTTAAAGCAGCCCGCTGGAGTTCCTCATGGATAGTTCGGAAAGAGTATGCCCTTTGCCAAGGCTTCCAAGTAAAAGAATAAATAGCAACACCTAAAGATGACATCATCAAATTGCGAGTCAAAGAGAGTTTACAACTGAGCTCTCTCTTCATGGGCGAGCTTCCTGGGTCTGAAATCCCTGGCTTCTCCTTCCCACTACAAACTCTCTTGTATCATGGGAAAAACAATAGTAACATTTGTTGGAAAATGGTTTACCTGCTAGCGCCTCAGGGAACTAATGTGTTTACTCTTGAGTTGTTTGGCTGTTCAGTTCTTCCTTGCTGTAAAGTTAGAGAGTCAGCTCATCCCCCAGACAAGGAGCCTTGGAGGACACTAGGAAACAAACATGCTTGGGTTCAAAATGGGGATGGAGGACAATCCTACTTCTAAATCCAGCTTCCAGTGAGCTCAAACAACAGGACAGTTGCCAATGTCACATACATTACATGGTTCCAGATAGGCAGATAGATATTTGATTCAGATATGTATATGTGTGTATACATATACATATATACATATATATATGTGTGTGTGTGTGTATCCAAATTAGTACCTACTATATCCACATATATACATGAGTATATTTTACATACATGAATCCAGCCCAACAGGCTCTCGTTTGCACTCTTCACCTCTAAGCCTTGACTAAAGGGTCCATATAGTCCCAGGTTAGTTGGTAAGAAAGGCAACAGCAGCTACATCACTATTACACTTAGTTTGCTTCACAGCTTTACATCAAGGTTCCGATTTTATCTCTTCCTGCTCCTGCCTTATAGGTGAGTTTAGAATCAGTGTTTTCCTTCTTTTTCAAAAGAGGACTATCTTATAGGAAAGTAAAAGAGGCTCAGCAGGATCTGTTCTTTTAGCTTCACAGGCTAGTACAGAAAACAATATATAATTTTTTTAAAAGGCTTGTGAAAAAGTCAGTGATGCATGGATCTCTGGGAATCAGATACTAAGACATCACTCATGGGTACATTTTTAGGAATCTGTTTAAAAGTCAGCGACACTGCAGCCTTCCTTCAGGGTGGAAGAAGAGATAACTAAGCATTCTGCATGGTTAAAAATTTAACATTCTGCCTTTGTGATTTCCTCCCAAGCGTTGTTAGAAGAAGACAACCAGTGGATGACCCAGATAAACAGACTCCAGAAATTAATTGATAGGCTGGAAAAGAAGGTAGGTACTCCCTTTCTTTCCTCTCTCTCCTTCTTTGCAAAATTTTCTGACCCAGTTTCCTCACTGCCTGGATGTCTGTCCTTGGCTGCCCCACAAATCAGGAATGTCCAATATTCAACTGGCTTTTTGAATGGATGGTTGGTAGCTAAGAGGGCTTGCTTTCTGAATGGTTGGTTGTTTGTTTGTTAATGCAAATATGAAAGCTCAGAGTTATGTTTAAAATAAGGTCCAAAGCTGAGAATTAAGTGAATGCTTAGGTTATGCGTGGATGATGGTAATGGCATCTCACAGAACAATACAAGTGAGGTTTTAAGAATCTTCCAGTTTACTCTCGGGGGAGGGACACCCCCATGGAGGGCCTCAACCTCCCTGGGGGAAATGAGGGGATATTGGAGGGGTTGGTGGGAGGGCACGGGAGGAGGGGAAGGAAAGGGGGAGGGACCTGGAATTGACATGTGAAGCAACCTTGTTTCTAATTTAAATTTAAAAATAAAATATAAAAAAGAATCTTCCAGTTTAATTAGGAGGATTATTTCATGCTCAACTTCTAGAGATTAACATATTAACTGATAATTTTAGCCTTAAACCTGCCTAGTAAGCAGACAAGAAGGAATATGATGAAGACTTATTGGGCGCTACATTGTATGTCCTTAATTAACATATCTATATGGAGTGATTCAGCGTGTATCAAGTGTCCTGACACTATACTGGTACTATGCTTATGGAGCTTGGATGGTAAAGGTAACCTTTGTCAGTCAGTAAAAAGACTTGTTTCCTGTGACTTCTAGACAACAAAAAATGAATAATTTTGCTTGGCAGAAAAACCAAGTCTTAAAGATCCCATGTATAATTGTACAAATAAACAAGGAGTGGTAGACGAAGGATTGTTTGTGGTTTAAACGACTGATAGCAGAACTGAATTCATAGCTAATGCTCAGTAAGTCCTGATATTTTCCAAAAGACTGGAATGTGAAGATATTTATCTGAGGGAATGGTCTCTGTGAGCTGGGTACTTGGAAGGATTTTACATTCAGAAAGTATGTAAGTTATATGTTAAAACTGATGGTAACTAAATAAAGAATTTGGTTACACAAAATAGAAACCATCTTTGTAATTTAATAAAATTGAGAAATTTATGGAAATGCTCATGAAATCAACAGATATTCTAAGACGTGAATTCAGGAACTTGGGAGATGTGATGACTTCAGATGTCTAACTAGCAAGAGTTATAGTCTCTTGAGCTACGTCCACTAGAATTAATGAATTCAAACCATTTCCAGTCTATTTATGTTGTACTCATGATTTTATTTCCAGGTGTGAAGACAGATATAGTGTTGTCAGGCTCACATGCTTCTTCTTAGAGGAGACCATTCTAACAATCTCAGACCACTGCAGTGAAGGGAGAAGAGGCAACTCATGGAAAAGAAAATGTGTTGACATTCAAGTTGGCACAAATGCTGATTAACTAGCAAACTGAAGAAGTAATGTTTTAGTAAACAAAGAATACACTATTTGGAGAGGACAGTGAAGTCATGAAAGTGGGGTGGCTTTGTATTTCCTCTAGGAAAGGGGTCTCATCTTACATGATGAATTGTCATCTGATCATGAGGGGCATTTGTAACAGACTAAGGGGTGTGGACTTGGTCTTGAGGACACCAGACACATTTGTTACTTTTTAAACTGGTAATTTAAAACATAAGATCTTCTGCTAGAAAGCCAGGCAGTAAGATACAAATTGCATTAAATCAAGATCAAAATGTATTAAAACAAGAATAGACTAGACCGAGAGCTGAAGAAGCCATCTCCAGCCATTTCAAACGTGTGTACCAGAACCCAGGGATGGGTCCAGACTAAGTGAGGTGATGGAAATGAAAGACTTCCGAGACTAGAAGTAGAAGTGACAGCACCACCGGATGGAAGTCTGAGGATTTCAGCCTATCGGAGTCCACTCATAGAAATGGGGGAGACAGGTGGTAGTCTACTTTGAGGTGCAATGAGAAAGGAAGCTGACTTTCTAGATTCATCAATTTCAGGGTACAAAAGGTAAAGGTACCCCTTTAAGGGTCAGTAATGAGGTCAGACTGACAGGCCAGGTCTTATAGTTAGCCTGACTGAGGTAAAACCTTGATGCCTGAAGATGGCCAAGGATACTGAAAACAAGGTCAGAGAGAAATAACCCTAGATAGTTCCAGTCCTTCAGTCAGGGCGTCTACATTGACACTGGTCTCTTACTGGAGCAAACACATGAGCTAGAGCATGTTGCAAATAAACTTCCCTTTTTCATTTTCTGAGAACTGAATTTTCAGCTATGACTAAAGGAAAATAGTGACTTTGAAAATTAGTTTTCTGATATTGAAAGACCTGGGAATATAAGACCCTGTTCTGAAAAGGAAACCCAATGGAAACATAAGGGTTCCTGTGCTAAATAAGTTTAGATTCTTTTAAAGAACAAAATACCTCTTTTTGAAGTGGTTTTGAAGTTCCTATGGAAACTATCTCTTCTAGGTGCATGAAATATGTACAGTTCATTTTTCTGGATGGCTTAAACTTGAGTAATGTCTTTCTAACCTGTTTTAAATCAAAGTATTGTCACATCCCTTTCTTTCCTGAACTTTGTCTCCCTCCCTTCCTATGACATGGCTTTATTGTGAGAGCAGCATCTAAGAGGCTTGCTGAAAGAGGCCTTCAGCCTGGGCCTCCAGCTATGTGGTGCTCTGCATGAGCTGTCTTAATGAGTATTGGAGCAGTATGGGTTAGGTTTTCTATGACTTTTTTCCGTACTGTGCTGAATTAGGTTTCCAGAAGAAAGCTACCCAATTGCCAAACAGTGGCTAAGTGCATGTCATTTCACTGCTGACTCCCTTGTTTCCTGTGGCTGTTCACATTAGATTTGATTTCCCTGTTAAAAGAAAGTATACTTGAAGCAGAACATAGATTATTTTATTAAATATTTATGATGATCTTTCCTAGACTGTAAACTAAACATGATTCCAGTTCAAGGAGTTGGTGGTTAATAACATAAGATTCCTACAAGTTTTTCAGTGTTTTCTTTTCCTGTCCTTTCCAGCCTCTGTGGGTAATAACAGATGTGTACTGAAGTTATAACCATGCTTATTTGAATTTATACAAAGTACCTTCAGGGCTAGGGAGATAGCTCCAGGTGTAAAATGTTCACCATGCAAGCAAGAGAACCTCAGTTCAAATACCCGGAACCATGTAAAAGTAGCATGCAATAGCAGCCATCTACAATCCCTGTGCTCCTCTGGGTAGACACATGGGAGGCATGGGAGAATTCCTGGAAGCTCGCAGCCATCTGTTGTATGAAGCAACAAACAATAAAGAGACCCTAGGTCAAAAAGTTAGAAGGTGAAGTCTGATGTGCAATATTGTCCTCTGGCCTCCGCACATACACTATGGTACACCACACACACACACACACACACACACACACACACACACACACACAATGTAAAGACCGTTCACTCCCCCAGTGTATATCATAGGTCACCAGAGGAGGAACACCTGAGGATGGCACACTCATATAATCGAAGCTTTTCTTCCCTTATGTCAGACAGTGTAGAACTGGAAGGTGAATGGAACATAGTCAGAGATCGATGGTCACAGCTATCAGTGCTGTACCTCCCATATTCCATTCACTTCTTATTCATTACATGATTTTTCCTTTTGGAAAAGCCATGATTTAATGGGACATTCATCCAGCCACTCATTGATTCTGCAATGTCTATGTGTCTAGCAGCATTTTGGTAACAGCAGTGCAGAAATACTCAAAACAGGTAAAACATTTTGTCTCTACAAAGACAGACCGAAACATGTGAAAGAATCTAAGAAAGAACATGAAATCAAATCATGTACTACATCTGAACTCCTGATGTCAGCAGTGTGAGTGGATGGAGAGGTCACATATGTAAAGAGACATCTGGGAAGGTCTCTGAAAAGGATGCGATGTTAAAACTGGATGTGGAAGACAAGGAGCCATCTGGAGGAAAGCTTATGGGGAAAGGAAAATACAGCAGAAGGAACCCTGAAAGTGAATCCCAGAGATGACAAATAACTTTCCCAGAGCTCTGTCACACACAGCGGAGCCAGAGCAGACCTGCTCTGCTCACATTAACACTTTTTAGCATAAACTCTACAACCACCAATTTTTTCTTAGTTATTTGAGGGGAATATTTCACATATTCCTCACTTGGAGTATACGTTTCTTCACAAGTATTGAAGGTTTAGTCGCTTGGTTTTCCTGGGCATATCAATGTGAACCACTGATCATCATCAAATACCAGAAAGGAAGTCTTTATAAAAAGTCTTTCATTCATGAAAATTGACCTTCAAAGGTTCTCATCTAAATGCCACACATACACTGAGGTGTACACATGTACACATGCCTACAGATACACGCACACACACACACACACACACACACACACAGAAAGAGAGAGAGTGAGAGAGAGATTTTTAAATTTTCAAAAGAATCTTTATTTTATTTTAACAAATATTAGTAGTTTTTCCCTTTATTTTTCAATTCACTGATTTTAGTAAAGAAAACTTGTGTTGCAGCACAAAAGCATTATTATAATAGACGACCCTCTGTGATGACCTTCCAAGGAAAGGAAAGACATGACAGTAGTCACAATAAAGGCAATCTGCCTGCTAGGCTGGTCACTCCAACTTCATTCTTCTTCTGAATACATTTCTGGTCACCCCTTTGTTCTCTGTTGGCATCAGTGAAATGAACAGCAGTAACAACTTAAACATATTGTAAATAGCTTCTTAACATTGATTTTTAATAATGATAGAGTATCTCATTATTGAAACGGTTCAATTTTTAAAATGAGAATTAGTTCATCTTTCAAATAATAAAGTACTCAATATTAGCCATCGAAACAAAACTACATATGGTATTATGCTGATTGTTTTAGTTATGTAACTTGGCATCTGTTTCTTTTTCTCTGCCTTTACTTCCTCTGACTGAAGGATCTGAAACTTGAGCCCCTGGAAGAAGAAGTTATTGAAGAGAGCACTAAACCCGTGAGTGATTTCTATATCAGAATGTCAGAAACACATACTTTGAAGGCAAGACTTTAACTAACCTCAAGAACTATTACCCCAATGATAATTTGAAAACTTAAGTAATGAATGAACACTTTTATTCCTTTTAAATTTACCATGGCATTTATTTTTTATAATTTTTTATTTTAGATTATTATCATATGTATTATTTCTTGCTTTCAATAACAATAAAAATTTCATGGCATACAAAAAAGCAAGACAAACCCATCATGAGAATTACTAACTAGTAAACCCAGAAACACAGTATATAGAAAGGTTTCAGAAAAAAATCACAATTTCAGCAATTTTCTAATTATTTTGCACTTTCTTTAAATCTCTTACTAATTTTGGTTGGCTAATGTGGACTTGTGAGGACTTTCATTAGGCACTAGTTGCTTGTGTGAAAGAACTTTTCATGTACAAGATGCAAAATGAAGTTTTATACACTTATAAGACAGTGGGTAATTGTATAATTGTATATGACAGGCAGAGAAGGATACCATCCAGATGTTATCATAAACACCACTAGGCTGAATATTGTAAAGGCATAAGCTGAAACCTAGTCCTGTATACCACTGTATGTCTAGTGCTTAGCTTAAATCTGGGGACTGTTAAATACTAAGAGATTAAGTCATTAGTCTTCAAAATAGCTAAATGGGGGTGTAGTAACATAAGTTATTTTCATAGAAGAAAAAAGTAAGGTGCAGAGAGATTTAAATTTACAGCCACCCTTGGGAAGTCCAACACTGACCTTACACTCACACTCAACAGTCTGGTGACACCATCAATGTGGTGTCTGGTGGATTTCTCACCACTGCAGTAGGGGTACTTGTTGCTAGCAAGGTTGTGAATTAACAGTTTATTGTTTCTGTCCATGAGATATTTTCCCGTCATGAGAACAGATTAGATTAATTGGTGGGCGTGTTGAAACACAGCAAATCTAGACATTTTTGCATGTAACTTTCTGAGCACTGGACCATTAGTTACATCATCATGAATCTAAGATATGGTTTATTTCCTAAGACCGATTTTCCCTATCACCCCCAAAGTCATGGAAGGAAGATCTCATAGACGTTTACCACTTTAGTTGGCTTTGTGAACCTAGGAGAGTGAGCAGGGCCTAACACTGAGGTAAACTAAATCCTCATGGATTAGCCAACTTTATTCAGAGCATCAATTTTTTCAGGCAATTTATACTCTGAGGGTTAAGAAGAGTCACCTGATTAAGGTGTTCAATCACAAGGAAAAGTCACACATGGCAAAAGCATGTTTTTCCATAAAGGCATATGAATAATAACAGCTGAAGTAAAGTCACTCCTTCCGCTACACATGGGAGCAGCAAGAAAGCATATTCTGAGAACAATTCTGTGTTTATAATGAAACTGAGGTCACAAGGCTCTTGTCTTGTTTTCTTGGAGTTTTCTTACAAGCACTGAGAATTCTCACATGAGTTCATTCTTGGACCATGTTCCTACAATAAGACTATTTGGTCTACCTCAATTTTGTGATACAAGTACCACTATTTAAATTTTATATATTCAAACTTAAGAAAAAACAAATACCTTGTAAGAGTGAAGCCAATTCATTTGCAAAAGAAACAGATAGAAGAAAATTCTAAGACTGTCCAGTACTCAAGAGCTCTCAGAGTACTTCAAATCTGCAAAGAATAAATACATGGAATGTGCTTCAGGAAATTCACTAATAGTCACTTGCTAAAAGCAAAAGTATCTTTCGTTTTAATCACCTCACCAAAACAAAAAATTTAAGGACCATCTATGTATCAGTCAATGAAAAGATCTAGAGATAAGTTTGTGAATACTATTCATCAGAAAACAGGTGAGAAGGAAACTAGAAACAATAATAAAATGTGATAAAGAATATTATAGATGAATATACATTTTCACAAGGGGACAAGATCTATTATAGGGGAATATAGAGTGCATCCAGAATTATATATTTAAGACAAAACAACGAAGAAGGGAGTGTAAGAGCCACAGGAGATAGAGGACACCAAGAAAACAAGGCCCTCTAAATCAACATGCTGAAAGCTCTTATGAACTCCTGGAGACTGAGGCAATATGCGCAGGTTCTGCACATGTCTGCCCCAGGTCCTCTGCACTTGTAGTATGACTTCCAGTTTAGTGACTTTTATGGAATTCCTGAGTAGGGAATGAGTAGGTCTCTGATTCTTGTGCCTTTCCTTGGGATCTTTTCGTTCTGTGTTTGTCTTTTCCAATTCCTATATGATAGTTTTTGTTTTGTGTTACTATATTTTATTTTTTATTGTCTCTTAGAAGCCTGTTTGTTTTCTGATGAGAGACAGAGAAGGAGTGGATCCAGATGGGAGAGGAGGTGGGGAGGAACTGGGAGGAGTAGAGGGAGGGGAAACTATAATCAGGATAGATTATGTGATTTTTAAAATCTATTTCCAAAGGAAAAACAGGAAAATAAAGATGTAGTTACAATGTACAAGAAAAGATACTTTACTTCTGAGGACATACTCAGGATAGAATTGTAGTAAGAAGCATGTAGTAAATAGAATAAGAAAATAGTAGAAGATGTTTACTCTAGATACAGTCTAAATAAGTATGCATGCTCCACTAGTTTGCTACTTAGCAACCCAACCCCAAACTTCAGGAACTTGGAAACAATTTTGTGGGTAGGAAAATTAGACAGGGATCAGTGGCATAGTTCTTGTGTCACCCTTGTGGTCCCCTTTAAGTGTCTATGGCCAGCTGTGTATCAGCTTGGCTGGGACTGCCCAAGCCTTGCATACATGTAGAGGTTCAGAACTGCTCTTTGTGGACTTAATGTTTTTTTTTCATAAAGTTGTATTGGAATTGGACCAGTCCCATTCACTTACGCAGTAGCTGTAGTCACTCAATAACAGATTGAGGAGTTGCTATAGGAACCAAGTAACACACAAAGTGTGAAATATTTGCTGTATGTTTACAGAAAACCTTTGTTGACCCTTCAGTGTCAGGTCTTGTTCCCATGACAATCTCAGGGACCTGAGTTGTGCGGGGTTGGAGTAGGGGTGACTAACAGTTCCTTGGGCTCTTATTTGAAACGGTAGAGCACTGTCACTTCTGCAGCATTCGGTTACCCAAAGTGGGTTAGAAAGCTAACCCAGAATCCAGGTGAAGAAAACAGAAATGGGAACTTCCTGGGTGGAGCAGAAGAGTTACATTCCAAGGGGCCTGTAACTTTTGGGGTAGTGAAGACCTCTGGTCATTTTCAGGATTCATCCTACTGAATCATGTAAGGATTGTTTTCAAACTTAAAGAATGGTAGAGAAACAGGTGCATAGAGGTCTAGAGCTCACATCTATACCAAAGATAGCCCCTGAGAAATTCCCGACCCAAGAAATCCTTGCAGATGTCTATGGAAGGACATGTTCATCATCGTGTTGTCGGAAATCAACTCTATTTAGTTATTAGTGCAAAACCAAGTTCCTGGGAGAATCACACAAAGAGATAATTGATCACACAAAACCTTGGGAACTAGTCACAGGTTTGCGTCTTCTGATTTTTGACCTCTGACTCTGAGAGGAAATAAAGCAAAGACCAGTTGGGGTGTTGAACTCAAGTGACTATTTACACTATTAGATGTAGCAAATTTATAGAATGGCTCCAGTTTTCCAATAAAAACCCACACAGTGATTCAGGGGCCCATAGCCCTCTCATCTTGAGTCTCTGTCATTCCCAAGATAGGCCTTCCTCCTACCAACAGGAAAGAAACCTTAAAAGAATGTGATGGCTCAAATCTTTCATAACTTTAGGCTCAAATGTGTTATGTACGACTTCTGTTTGAATACTTGATTAAAAAGAAAAGCATCAAGTGATTGTACCTAAAGAGAAGGTGTGGCAGAAGAGTCCCAAGAACATCTGGAAAAAGAAGGAGTGAACATTGTGGGGTCTAACGATCTAATTCCCACAGGTACCGCCTTTAGAACACACAGAGAACCTCTCTACAAGGGGCCACACAAAGCTCTCTATAGTTACTGCCTTAGCTCAACATCTGGGATCTATGGCTATTATTAAATCCTATTTGTTAGGAATTGGTCTCTGGGGGTGTGAAAAACATGAGAGAAAGACAGACACACAGAGAGAAAGAGAGAGAGAACCACAGTGATCAAACTAGTCTGCAAAGCATGAATGGGGTGGGTGCATGACAAACACACAGCCCTCGCTGCTTGATTACAACAATGAATTCAAGCTGAGAGACATTTTTCAGCTAGGAAATTCTATGACTCGACACTGGGTCTGGATTCTTGGAATAGCCTTGCCACCCAATTGTTTTTGTGAAAAAAATTTTTGCTGGTTCATTAACCTCTGTGATCATCTATAAAAGCCAACTGAAGAAATCACCTTCC
The DNA here is from genome assembly GCF_017639785.1 of Mesocricetus auratus. Classification (NCBI taxonomy): domain Eukaryota; kingdom Metazoa; phylum Chordata; class Mammalia; order Rodentia; family Cricetidae; genus Mesocricetus; species Mesocricetus auratus. Next base: position 44,678,139 of record NW_024429184.1, on the reverse strand, counting down.
TGGGAGTGAGGGGAAGATTGTAGCCTATTCAGAGCCTGTTGAGTGCTCATTTATACTTGTGGACACAAATATAGATCTAACAGCTAACCAGATGAAGAATTTTATTACTGGGTTCAGTATTTCAGTGACAGTGCAATACTGTTTCCTCAAAAAAAAAAGAACTGACTCAAGAAAGCCAGTAACAGAGAGGGAGGACTGATGACCAAAGGGATTAAGACTGGGCTCGTTTAACCCCCAGAAACAGCTGACCTGACAAAGGTTAACTCTTGAATCCCAGGCATCAGCCTGGGAATCCAGCATAGGACCGATCAAGACCCCCTGAATGTGGGTGTCAGTGAGGAGGCCTAGATAATCTATTGAGCCTTGGGCAGTAGATCGGTACTCATCCCGATTATACACACGAACTTTGGACTCCCATCCAACAATGTGAGGTGCACTCTCACCCTGAACTCTTGAGGGAGGGTCTAGGCCCTGCCCTGGATGAAATGACAGACTATGGACACCCCCATGAAGGGCCTCACCCTCCCTGGGGAAATGAGGGGATAATGGAGGAGTTGGGGGGAGGGCACGGGAGGAGGGGAGGGAAAGGGAGAGGGACCTGGAACTGACTTGTGAAGCAACCTTGTTTCTAATCTAAATTTAAACTTAAAAATAAATAATAAAAAGAGAGAAAAAAGAAATGGTCTAACGGTTAAGAATGAATAAAAAATAAAGTAGTGATTCAATATTGGTAATGTATGTAGTTTGCATACAAATAATAGCTATTAAACTGTTGAGAATATCATTTAAGCCACAGGATACTGAGCTACTAGTTTCCTGTTGGCAGTTCTCCATGTAAATGTGGAATAATTCTCTGAATACATATGTATTTCTGTCTCACTTTATTAAACAATTCCATGAAATAGTAAAAAAAACTGATAGACTTATCACAAACTTACATGCCATCAACCTCATAAATGAGCTAAGGTTATTGCCTGGACACAGATTTTTTTTCCACATTATATGTTTTTATTTAAATTAGAAACATGAATGCTTCACATGTCAATCCCAGCTCCCTCTCCCACCCTTCCTCCCTTGTTCCTTCACCAGCCCCTCTAAATCCCCACATAATTCCCCAGGGAGGGTGAGGCCCTCCTTGGGGGGATCTCCAAAGTCTGTCATTTCATCCAGGGCAGGACCTAGGCCCTTCCCCATGACCTGGACACAGATTTTAACCTAATTATTTTGCTAAGTCCTTTAAAAACAAGGAGTTGTGTGTGTGTGTATGTGTCTGTGTGTGTGTGTCTGTGTGTGTGTGCGTGTGTGTGTGTGTGTGTGCATGTGTGTGTGTGTGTGCTGTAGCACTGGGAATTGAACTAGGACTGATGCATTCCAGGCAGGCATTCTGCCACTGAACTAAATCCCCAGTCCTAGAAGTCTGTCATTAACCATCACTGCATACTCAGAACCTTGCATGTAGTATCTCATGACAAAATAGAAAAGCATTTATTGATATCCTGGTCACTGTTCTACTGCTAAGAATAGACACCATGACCAAGCCAACTTTTCTAAAAGAAAGCATTTAATGGGGGCTTGCTTACACTTTCACAGGCTTAGTCTGCTATCATCGTGGCAGGGAGCCCAGGTGCATGCATAGTGACACTCGTGGTGTTGGAGCAGTGAAATCTACTTCTGTATCTGCAGGCAGAGATGGGGAAGAGGGAGAGGCAAGGAGAGGTAGACTGGGTCTGGCTTGGGCTTTTGAAACTTCAAAGCCCATCCCCAGTGTCACAGTTCTGTCAAAAAGGCCACACCTACTTCAACAAAGATACACTTCATCATTCTGTTCCTTTCAAAATAGTGCCCCTCCTTCGGCGACTTCATATGAACCTATAGGGGTAATTCTTATACAAACCCCCACAACTGGATATACTTAGTGCCTCTCATAGTTCTTACAATGCAATCAGTGTTTGACAAGTAACAGCTATTTAACAAGCACTGCGAAATTGTATGGAATAGGGAACAGAAGATCAGGGGTTTAACTGTATTCACTATGCTACGTGGCTAGCAGCATTGGGCAAGTTTTGTTGGTATTCCATATAATTCTTGTGAGTTGCGTTTTAAATTTGCTTTTGCACTTTTATGATGCTTATTTTCATACTTTTTAAGTTTTTCCCCTCAATCCTTGCAGAAGAAGAAAGGATTAATATTGAGACCTATACTTCCACGAGGCACTGGGGCAGGTCTCTAGGGAATTGTCTAGGAAACTGAAACCACAATTATTATAATGGTAATAAGATTTTTCAGGAATAGAGGTTAGTAGCAAAGCCACTGTGAGCCATTAAACTGGGGATAGTAGCAACTTTTCTTGTTGCTACGGCAAAATATTTGACAAAAGCAACTTAAAGAAGACCTGACTATTTATTCAGCCTTATTGTTTTGAGGTTGTACTCCATCATGACGGAGAAGTAGTAGAAGCAGGCTCAGGATGCGGCTGGCGCTATTATGTCCACAGACTGGAAACAGAGACTGATAAGTGCTGGTGTCCGGCTTGCTGTCTCCTTAGTCTGGGACTACAGCTCCGGGAATGGTGGGCAACAGTTAAGCTGGGTCTTACCTGCTAAATTAGCCCAATACAGAAACTCCCTCACAGACCATACCCAGAGGTTTGTCCCTTAGGTGATTCTGGATCTGGTCAAGTTGACAGTACAGAGCATCACACAGTGTTAGAGCATACGGAGTAGCACATGTTGTAAATGGGTAATATTTGATAGCCCTTTAATCGCCAATGCAGCATTGGAAATGCAACGGTAAGCCCACATTTTTAAAGCAAATTTGATTGTAATGACTATCACAGTATCTGATATCTGAAAAGTATCCAAGAAGCTATGCGGATTACGATGGAACTTCTCTTTAAAACTTGGTATCTTTCGGGCGGTGGCAATGATTCAACAGCATATCAGAGGCACTCCGCACTCCGGGAAGTTTTTAGGAGACCAGTGCCTGGGTCAGCCACCTCCGCCTCACAGAGACTGACTCTTGAAAGCTCCTCCGTGATTCTAATTGCATCCCTTGCTTAATTTTTAAAGAAGAAACCGCCTCGGTGCAGAGCGTTTCTTTAGCTTCTGTTGCTATGTATTTGGTGGCTTTTGTTTGACTTGAGAAGGAATAGTCAAGTCTTTCCCTGGTCAGTTTCTGGCTGGCAGTCGTGTTTGCAAGCTCCCTTTCCTCTGCAGCACATCATGCTCGTGCAGCGCCAGATGTCCGTGTCAGAAGACGATCTGGAAGAGTTCCAGCTTGCTCTGAAACACTACGTGGAGAGCGCCTCAGCCCAAAGCGGGTGCCTGCGGTAAGCGTTCAAGTGCAAGCCCCCACTAGCTCTACACAGGTGGTGAACGTGAGAGTTAGGTGAGGGTGCAGGAGCCAGAGCACAGGCATCTCCAAATCCTCGTGTTTTGCCCTGCAGAGCAGTCCTGTCCTGGCATTTGCAGAGCTTAGCAGGATATTTTCTGTGTGATCTTTGAACCAGCGTTGATTTAATCATTAGGCTTACCGAGACCAATAAAGCGGAGAGCCATCTGGATGGGAAGGGTTTCACATAGATTGCAATGTCCTCTTTGCACACAGGCCACCAGCATGCATTGAGAATCATGTGTAGACAAGGCTCCTACTCACGGCTGTGTGACCTCCACAACCCTGTGGACTAATGACCACTTCCACGATTGTGATAATAGCAGGGCTCTCCAACATTAAGATTTCAGACCTTGATTGTTTCAAAAAAGCAGCGGCAACATCTTTCTTTCTCCCTTCATTCCATGGCTTTCTCTCTACTGTTGTATAAAACTCATAAATTATGCTACACCTCTGTAATTTTTTACTACCACTGGTCCAGTAAAACAGTACTAGAATAGTTGTCCACAAACTGCTTTGGGTGCCAGAGTAGCCCCAGCGAGAAGGAACCTGCTGTGGGCAGGTCAGAGAGGTAATAGGTGAGGCATGTGATGCTTGCAGCAAGCCTTTCAGAACCATGAAGAAGTGCCCCTGCTGGAGGAGAGGACCACTTCCTGAAGGATGGGTTTCCAGCCTTGGCTTCTCCTTCACAGCACTCGTGTTTCTTAGCAGTTATTCATCCACTTAGGGCTGACTCTTCAGTTCATTTCTCTTGCAGGAATGGTCAGAATATATATGAGTATGAGAAAATGACCACACAGGTGGAACGCCCTGTGGAAACATCAGTGTTTCAGATGTACCAGTTAATCAGTTACAGTTCTCTACGTATGGACGAATCATCAAATGCCACTCATGTCAGCAGCTGCGATCTTGGGCACCCTCCACACCTGCCTGGTGCTGAGCTGTTGCCGCTCTGTGAATTAGCAAACGTTTTAGATTTATTTCCCACAATGCTTAGCTAATTCTCCCCATGCAAGACACAGAGTGCTGCCATGGGTGATGCCTTACAAGATTAGCAATTTTCATATTTAGTTTTCAAGGTTATCATTACAGGCATATATTACATCCAGTTTAGGCTCTGGTGTGTTAAAAACTTGCTCAAGCTTCACTCAAAACCATGCTTAATCTTCCTTGTCAGGATTTAATCATAGCTGAATTAAGGATTCCTGAACATTTTTGGTTAACTAAGGGTGGGATACATACACAAGATCCTTCCTGTTCCAGTTAGGCTAGGAATAACCTTGCTAAATTCAAGCAACTGAATTAGAACTTTTTCTCTGAGTATTCATTAATAAATGTGTAAGTTTGAGGACTCACAGAGATTTGGTTACAGTATTCTGTCAACGGTACTTTAAAGACCACGGGGAGGGCTGACAAGTTGGCTCAGTGGGTAAAGGTGCTTGCCACCAAGCCTAGTGATCTGAGCTCGATCTTTGAGTTCTGCATGATGGAAGAAGAGAACTGACTTCCACAACTTATCTCTGACCTCCACATACCTATGCTGGTGTGCATTCATAAACACACACACACACACACACACTCATGTGAGTGGGTATATAATGTTATATTATTACATGCTGCTGGCTTCCTCTGCAATTACAAATTCTCAATACCTTTTGTGAGAAAATCACCAGCTCAGTAAATGATCTGTGCTCGTAGAATCACCCTTGATGCCAGACAGGAAATAGCTTCTGCCTTCGATGATTTTATCATCTGACTTTGGAAACGGGCTCCTTACTCATAAAGGTCAACAGCAATTCCAATCATATTCTTGTCCTAAAATTCTAGGTTTTTTAATAGAATTGATCTCTGAGACTACTTTCAGTTACAAAGCTCGGGAAATATAACATGTTCATATTTCCAATGTCAAGGACCCAGGAAATATTACTGTGGATTATATTGCAAAAATCACTCTTGAGACACCCTTACGTGGGGTGGGGTGCATTGAGGCATCAGTCATCAATCTGTATGGATAAGATAAAATATGGTGGCCAAAGCTAGACCCGGATGTAGAGAAATGTGGGGAGTGTGTCCCTCCTGTTACATCGTTTTTTTTTTCATTCATTTGGCCCTGTGGTAATGCAGAGCAGGCACGTGGAGAAGGAAGGAAGCTAAGAGTAAGGGAGTCCACTGCATCCTCATAGAACCATTTCAGAGAGGGGGAAACTGAGGTTGAGTAATGGGCCAAAGGTGGCACACTTATTGAGTGGTAGTTCTACTGGGACATTCTTTGGCCCACTGTCCTATCACACCACTATATCCCTTCCTCTTTAATCCTCCACCCCAGTCTTCCACAAGCCTGGGCATTGTGCTGACATGTGACTTTCACTGGGAGGGCAATACTAGAGATCAAACACAGGATCTCACCTGCTACACAAGTGTTCCACCAACGAGTACATCTCCAAGGCTTGATGGCCTGAAGGATATCTCACCACTTAGTCAAAGCTGGTCTCAAACTCAAGATCCTGCTGGAATTACAGGCTTACAGGCCTTTCTGTGCTAGTCCAGAAAATGTAACATTCTCATAGTACAATAACTGGGAATTTAATATAATGAGTAATATCAATAACTCGTTTGCAGAAGGCAATTAATGAGGGGCCTGAAATGCTAAGCTGGGTGTTCCAATCTTTATTCTAAAGAAAATAGGGTTGAAATTTGAGCATTAGGGAAACCTCCAAGACACTAAATAAGCTATAGATTCTCATCCCAGGAAAAAGTATATATGCACATTAATTTGCAAACCACTATTGAGGTTTATGGAAAAAGTCACAAAGCTTACCTATGAACTCATGGAGTAAGAAATACTAAGTCCTATTGTATTATTATCACACAGCAATTATTTATTCAGAAAAATCTTAAGTTGAGCTAGTAACATTAGTAAATCATGCATAATGAAGCAAATTACATTTTAAAATATGAAAAATACCATACTACAAAAATAAGCAAAACACCCTCTATTCATGCTCCACACTGCCATGAGCAGCATCTTTTAAAACAAAAAATATTTTTAAAAATCCTTTGTGTAATTACTGCCACCTGCTGGTCACAAGCAGATCCTAAATCCTAAATCTTCATTGATCATTTCACTGGAAAATGCTTATTTTTTTTCTTTTGATCCTTTATTTTGCTACCTAGTTTAAATATAGAAGATTAGACTAAAAAGATAACCTTTAAGAATTGTTTTTAGCCGGGCGGTGGTGGCGCACGCCTTTAATCCCAGCACTCGGGAGGCAGAGGCAGGCGGATCTCTCTGAGTTCGAGGCCGGGCTGGACCGATAAGCCTCCAAAACAATACAGAGAAACCCTGTCTCGTAAAACCAAAAAAAAATTTTTTACCATGCATCACACTTTTGTCTTTTTTACACAAGCTCATGAACGCATGGGCCTGTCCCTCCATTCTTGTTTCAGGGTTGGTCGAGTCTTCTTCCTCGCCTATTGCATTCAGCTTTCCTCTGTGCTTTACCTGACTGTCCTCCGTTATGCGCCACACTGCTGTGAGCAGGGTATTTTATTTATTTGGTTGGTGAGTTTGGTTTTTCCAGACAGGGTTCCCCTGTACCTTTGGAGCCTATCCTGGAACTCACTTTGTAGACCAGGCTGGCCTCACACTCACAGAGATCCGCCTGCCTCTGCCTCCTGAGTGCTGGGATTAATGGCGTGTGCCACCAATGCCTGGCTGAGCAGTATATTTTAAGTAATTTTTAACAAATTTTGGCACAAAAAAAAGATACTTGCTAAAACTTTTGAATGGGGATTGGGGAGATGGCTCCACAGTTAAGAGTACTGACTGGTCTTCCAGAGGACCCGGGTTTGATTTCAAGTATGGTGGTTCACAACTGTAACCTCAGTTTCAGGGGAACATAATAACCTTTTCTGACCTCCAGGGTCACTAGGCAAGTAAGTGGTGCACAGGCATACATGCAAGCCAAACACAAATAATAAACTAAGAACTTTTTAAATAAAAGTTATCAAAGATAGTAAACTAAAAAGTATATGCCAAAGTAGGTGCACTGGGCTACTCTTGATAAATCCATTTGGTAGTCTGACAAGCTTAAATTACTTTGTTTCCTATACATGCAGGTAACATTGTTGCATAATACATAGAGATTAGAAAATTTGGTTCACTTTTGTCTGTGTGCCCACTGTGGGTGGTTATGGATATGTGTGTGCACACTGGTACACAGACAAGGGCTTGAGGCTGTTGAGAGTCTTCTTTGGCTGCCCTCCACATTATTCACTGAGGCAAACTTAGCCAGCCTGTGACGAGGATCGTACAACTTGTCACTTATGCTTTGCCCTCTGAGCCATATCCCCAACCCCTCCTTTGCTTCTTTAATTTCCAGGGCCCAATCATGTCTTTTCTATTTCAGCATTTCTATACAGAAGCTTTCAAATGAATCTCGCTACATGATTTATGAGTTCTGGGAGAATAGCAGTGTGTGGAATCGGTAAGTTGCAAGGAAAAATGACTTCTTCTATTAAATGTGGGTGTGGCAATGTACAACTTTGTACCATGTATTTTTGCCTACTTTTTTGATGCTAGAGATTGAACCATGGCTTCTAGCATGCTGGGTAAGTGCTCTGTCACTGATATATCCCAGCTTCCTTCTGACTTTATGCTTTGAAAATAGGATGGGTAAGTTGTCCAGGATGATCTTGCACTTAACTCTGTAGCCCAGTCAGGCCTTGATTTGAAATACTTTTCCTTCAGCCTCAAGTATCTAGGATTCCAGACCTGTGCCACCAGATCTGAGGTATATACCTCATCTTAAAATCTGTCTTCCTGTTGAACTGAACTTATTTCATAGCGTCAGATAATGATCCCACTCTGAGTTTTTGCATTTTACTGATGTTCTTAGTAAAGCAGAATTAGACAATGGTCATGGGTGTCTCAGGAAGGAGAAGTGATGGGGGTGTGAAGTTTCATAAAATATAAGCTCTGTGGATATCGGTTTGTTGTATTTGAATTTAAAACTATACGCATTGGCTAATATAACTTTTTAAATGTCCTTAAACTTTAGATATAAAGGAATAAAAGACATTGAAAAAGCTGGAAAATCAACTTTGAAAGTAAAAATGATCAATAACAAATATGCAATTTAAAATGTGATGAACTTTTTGTTATTCTAACCCACAAACAGTTCTGATGGTTTTTGGTAGTACACAAAACATAGCTCTCCAATTATCAGTGTTTTAGAGTACTAAATATGGAAATAAAAGAATACTGGGAAATTCAACTGACTCCTATTTCACCTTAAATTGACATTTCTGTGGCTTCAACAAACAGTGTTGGGATGTTGCTCAATGGTAGAGTGCTTACCCATTGATAAATAATTGAAGCATTCTGTGCTATAATGAAGACACAATAGCAACAATGTTATTTCAGGCAGAATCCTGGAAGGAACCTTAGCTCCAAGCATATCGGTCTTCTTAAAGATGAGATTTTTATTCTCTACTGATGGAAAATTTACACTTGTTGTTTTCAGATAGCCTGTTCTTTAAGCATGCAGATATTAAAATTCTTTCATTTGTGCATTTCTCCTGGAATTTAGCCTACCCTCCTATTGTTGGGTGTTTTGTATGCTTATCTTAAATGCCCTTTCTTCTAAAATTCTGATGACAATAATTACTCTTCAGGCTCTATTAAAATTTAAATAAGCATCTAGAGCAAACTATATCTGGTCAATTAGTTAAACCACCCCCAAATCATGACATCTTGGTAGAATTTGATCTCCGCTGTACTCTACTTGGGAAGGCTTTAAACAAAAATGCGCAATTTTAACCTACAATCATTTCACAGCCACCTCCAGACAAATTACAGCAAGACCTTCCAGAGAAGCAATGTGGATTTCTTGGAAACTCCAGAGCTCACATCTACTATGCTAGTTCCTGGTAACTACCCTGGAGCATGTGTAGTGCTTCTGTGTGTTTCTCACCACCTTTTATTTTTAAGATAGCATGATATCCCACATTCTATCAATGGCACTTTCTTTACTGTTCCTTCATTCAAAATTTGGGGAGAAGGGGAAAATATTTTATTGTCTTTTGTCTTTAATGACTGCTTATTTCTAGCTACATTAAACCTAGTACTGGTAGCTGCTTGGGCACCACAATTTTAGCAAAATTTAGGTGCAAGTCAACTCATATACTTCAAAAATCTTTAAATGCTTTACTATATTCCAACTAGTATGCTGAATGTAATTTGAAATAAGTGATCACAGCAGGATTGTTAGAGTGTTGGAAAAGTTCATTACAATAGTTGCTAAAATGATTTTTGTAACTGGGAGAAAGAAGAATGGAAGGAGAAATTGCCTAAGAAGCCCGGGCAAAACTTAAGATTACTGAGAAAATTCATTTGCTGTCTACCCATCCACCCAGCTACACACTGTACATATGCTTACTGTGTAATAGTGTGTGCTAGGTACAGGGGTTCCTGAGATGCTTAGTCTATTTACTGAAACCAGCTGGGATCCTGCTCTGACCAAGCATTTTGCTAGAAGCTAACAGATGTACAAAGTAAAAACATAGTCTGTAAGGGTAAAGTGTTGTCTATCCAGTATCACAAAAAATTTACAAAGGGCATATATTTACATAAAAACAAAACACAGTTCAAGGCACAAACTAGTAGTTACCACTAGAGGTAATAGATGCTTAGTAGACTTAAAGAAGTTATCCTACTCAACTTTAAAGTGGAGACTATCTTAATTAGGTATGTAAACAACAATTTAGAGTCCTTGGAGGTTTTTTAAAATGGATGACAACATGGTCCAATCAGTAATAATGAACAGGATGGACAAAAGTAGCCTTCATAGAGTGGAATCTAACCAAGCAGGACAATGACCTATATCAAGGGAGAAAAGAACCTACACCAAGAGCCTGCTGGGATTCCAGCTGCAGACGCAGTGTCTATCCACAGCAGCACGGTAGGATCAATTGTGAGTGAAGACATGAGCAGATAAGAGCAGAACATCTGAAAGAGGCCTGGAGAAATGTCTTTCAGTAAAAGATCTGCTGAGGAAGAAGAGCTACTTTATTAAGGAGAACAAGGGGCACCATCCAGGGGAGAAGAACCAGAACAGGCAGGATAATATCAGAGTGGAATGCGAGGATACCATGCTCTGTGGGGCATTCATGCTGAAATGATTGGGAAAAAATGACACAGAAAATGAGAATTGACAAGATCATTACTAAAGAGAAGAGTCTTAATGGAGTGGTAGGGCTCTGATGCATTGAGAACCAGATGGGAGATAAGGCAATGAATTCTAGGACTGCAGCTGGTTGAGGAGACAGGAGGCCAGGAGGGATAGCCTTCAATTTAGCTGATCCTCACAGTCTAAGGCAGAGTTTTGGTGTGCCAATAGAGCTCCTGGGCGGACATGTGTACAGAATTTCTCTTGCCGGATAGCTGGCTTAATCCTCAAACAAACAAAAAGAACCATGGACATGGATGAGTATCTCAGGTTTTGCAGTTTGACTTGGTTTATATTGCAAGATGCTATAGTTAGGGAAGGCCAGGAAGGTATGGTGACAAGTTATGAAGAAAGAGACTGAGGCAGCCACATTCTATTTATCTAGCAAGGTTTTAGCTTCACTGTTATAACAAGCTTGAACGTGCTGTTCTAAACAGGTTCAGCCTAGTATACAAATAAATGATGTAAATAGGACTGGCACAGCCTTTGTTGATAGAAGATAGGGAAACAGTGCTACCATTTATCTGCTCATCTTTTCTTTAAGGCTATACTGCTACTATATTACACAAAACAGTGAAACTTTTCTGATAGATGAAGACCTTCTATATCACAGAAACACTGACTAAACATGCAAATCTCCAAGGTCTGATTTTAACACTTTTGTGTTTGCCATCTTATCCATTTTCAATTCTCCCAAAACTAAGCCCATTGGTTCAAAAGAGTGAAAGCACTGTGTTCTTTTTGAGGTCTTGAGTCTATCCAGTCAGAAAAAAATATGGGCAAAGATAGAGTAGAAAAACAATACAGAAAGGGGCTCATGAGTTAACAAGAAGGGTGGAAGAAATGCTATTGCAAGCATTGTAAATGTAAAATAACCTAGTAAGTTTTATGATCCAGCTTCAGCATTATTTTGGATGAACTTTTGATGTGACGAACTATTCCATCACTGACACATGCATTCATTCTCTGCTTCACTGTCTCTCGGTGTTCTCTCATTTACAGAGAATGAAGCTGAATCAACTCTCATTCTTAGACGCTAATAAACTTGATGCAATTAAATTTCTGTCCAACTTTACTTTGATTTCCATATCACACCTAATCTCAACAATGAAAAATGGAACTTAACAGAACATTAGGAAAAGTTAGTCTTGGCTTCTAACACAAATTCAAACTTACTGCAAACAAAATTGTAACATTCCTTGGAGCATTCCACCTATTTTAAAGTTTCCTACGTGTGACTGCAGGAACGCAAAGTACATCCCTCTAAGCAATTAAATCCGAATGCCAACTGAAGCATACTGAGATACAGCAATGTTGGCCCACTGACCATCGTAAACCATACAGACAGCAGAAGTTAGGTACTCAGCTTGGGAGCCAGAATATCCTTACCATAAGGCAAGAAGGTACACAAGAAAGTAAGGTCTGAGTGCAAGCCAGTCAACAGCTTTAAAACACAGATTACTCATCTGCCTTTACCACAGGTGCCAGCAACCATACTTTTTTGTCATGGGTTATGTTCAGGTATTTATATTCATTGGGAAACACATTTCTAGTGCTGGAATATAAACATATTAAAAATACTGTTTATATTACATCTATTTGCTTAGACTCAGACTTCCTGAAGTATGTATGTAGGAGTACCTTATGTTATTTGCTAACAACTGCTAGTATTGGGTAGATTGCAACATGACTCATCATTAATGTGTTGATAATCTTGCTACAATAAACATTATTCATCCATAACAGAAAAGTCTTAGACAACAGCGAACAAAAACCTACAGTATAATAGTTACACAGAAATAAATCAATATCCCAAAAAGTCTAGAATTGAAACCTAGAAAAAGTTATGCAGCCTGAAGATGAAGGGAATGACCTCTTTACAGTTTGGCTTTCTATGCCTTAAAAACACATTTTCATTATTTCTTCTTCTTTCAGCTTCATGGTGGATCCTGAACAACAATTAGATGTCCCTACACACTGTCTTTATTGTTCCAAGTACAAGTGTTCTTATCTAAAATGCAACCTGGAAAGTTCTCTGTGGTTGTCAATTGCACACTTTTGTTCAATGTGTTTACTGTAAGTACACTATCCTGAAGTATATTCTGTAACTATTTTCAAAGTTTATTGTTACTCTTGATAATTGATGCTAATTTATACATTGTAATCAGTCTTATAGCAAAATCTTAATATATAAAATGGTATATAGGTAATAAAATTGTGATAATTATGGTAAAAATGCTAAGAACTTCTAGAGCATCATAGAGCAGGGTTTGTAAGCAGGCATATGCTCCAAATGATTACATCTGTGCTTTGTGACTTTTTTTAGTAATACATTTTCCTGTGACAGAAAAATTCTTCTTCAATAAGGTCCACATGTTCATCACATGGTCTTCCAACAATTTCCTTTATAATTCCTTTAATATTAACATAAATGTAGAAAACAAACTTGGTTTTAGCCTGTAGAAGCTCTATCCATGTGTCATACTGTAAAGTGATATTTTGCAAGTGAACACTCTGTAGTAACTTAGGGCATTTACTAATGTGACACCTTTGTTAGTATCACAATTTAAACATTATTGAGCAAACTTAAAGTTTATGGCAGAAGCCTTTAGTATATAATTCAAATAGCTGACTATTCTTATAAAAAAGGACACTTGCATATAAATGAAGATTTTTGAAACCATTACTTTAAATCTAAAATTTCAACTAAAGAAATTTAAAACAAGCACAAAATTTTAATACTGAATAAACCTATTTTATGGGCTTTCCTGATAAACTACACAGCTTATCTACTCTCCTCTATAAACTCTGGTTATAGACTCTGCTATGAAAATACATATAGAACTATTACCATGTTATTCTCTCATACAAATGTCTTCAAAATGCTGGGTCTTAAGGGGGAAAAACATGTAAAATATTATAGTATTTTGTTCTTTTTCTTTTGGTTTTGCTTTTTGAGACAAGGTTTCTCTGTGTAACATCCCTGGCTGTCCTGGAACTCACTTTGTAGACCCAGGTGGGCTCAAACTCACAGGGATCCACCTGCCTCTGCCTCCCGAATGCTAAGATTAAAGGTGTGCTCCACCACTGCCTGGTAGTACTATGGTATTTTAAACAAGTGGAAAATCTAGGGAAAGACAAAGCTTGAATGAAAATTTAATTTCATAAATATGAGACTCAATCTAGAATACTATCTCATAATTTATGAGACATTAATTTATTGAATACTTTTGTATAATTTCCGTACTTATCTATTTTCATAGTGTGTTGGACCAGAGGAGCACATTTTTACTTACACACACACGCACACACACATACACACACACACACACACACACAATGTGTATATGTATATTCAAATCTTAAGATGACAAACATTAAAAAACAGTGCCTGGCACAACTCTTTTGGTATAGACATGCAAGGCAAAAATGCTAATGGAGTTTTTATATAATGATTGTTGAGACAAACTATACATTGTGTGAAAGGCAAAGATAGCAAAGCAGTCTTTGTGGTCCCACTGTGATTACACACCATAAAGTCCTGAAACCCAGGAATCTTTCCAACATGTACATGCTCCTTGGAAATGCTTGTCATAAATGATTTCAAAATATAAGTTACAGCCAATGGAAACATTGTCTTAACTGGCCCACTCATATCCAACCCAAAAATTCTATCATGTGTTTTGCATACTGGGTAGCTCCCAAAGTAGCACAGTAGTCTAACTGAAGAGGATCTCGGCCCAGCAACAGAGTTTGGAGAAAGGTCCTTTGGCTACAAATTGTAATAAGTTTTATAAATATATTAAACTAGAATCAAAGGGACTTAAGAAAAAAACAAATAATTAACCAATTAAGTATGGCCAATCTTGTCTCGGCTATTATGCATATATTTATGTATTTGGTTTAAGTGTGTGTGTGAATATGTATGAAAATGCATACATATTCACAGTAGATCCTATAATGAAAAAGAGAACCGTAGGAGGCAACACACACAATGATGCCATCCATAGTATACATTATCTCATTTCATACACAACGATGCCATCCATAGTATGTGTATATATATAAAATTTCAAGCAAGCAATACATTTATGCCTAATGAACAGATTTTGTTTTTGTTTTCTATTTTAAAAAATCCTTTCTTTCAGAAGCAAACCAATGTAAAATAAGGTACAAAAAGGCCAGTCTGGTAAATCTCCTCTGGCAGAGGCGCTAGGTTTGGTACTTCACATTCAGGAGAAACAAGGACAAGGTTGCTGCTACTAGTAGCCTCCAGTAACTTCCAGTGGCCCCAGAACACAAGAGTAAAGGAGTGGGTTTATGCTTACCTTTTTGTCTGCAGTATTTCTGACACATTCCATGCAGTTTAGTGCATTAAATTTCTAAGAATTAAAAGTTTAATCCTCAAAATTCTTAATCCATATATATTCTTATGTGAAATTATAGAATTGAAACTTAATGTACATCAATTGTTTGCAAATGCCTGCATTTGTCCTCTTTTGGAAACAATATCAATTTTACTTTCCAACTCTTTGACTCTCAATCATATGGTCTGATGAATGACATTAAGTATCAGCTACTTTTCAACTTTAATTTCACTAACTACCACTTCAAATGTTTATCTCTGCTCGGCGTTATGGATCTACGACCATGTTGTTCTTAAGAACCTAGAGAACAATCAATCACGTGTTTGAAGTATCTATCAGAAAGGCTTCCCCCTGCCATTGTGTCTATCAGAAAGTCTTCCCCCTGCCATTGTGTCCATCAGAAAGTCTTCCCCCTGTCATTGTGTCCATCAGAAAGTCTCCCTCCTGTCATTGTGTCCATCAGAAAGTCTTCCCCCTGCCATTGTGTCCATCAGAAAGTCTTCCCCCTGCCATTGTGTCCATCAGAAAGTCTTCCCCCTGCCATTGTGTCCATCAGAAAGTCTTCCCCCTGTCATTGTGTCCATCAGAAAGTCTTCCCCTGTCATTGTGTCCATCAGAAAGTCTTCCCCCTGTCATTGTGTCCATCAGAAAGTCTTCCCCCTGCCATTCTGTCCATCAGAAAGTCTTCCCCCTGCCATTGTGTCCATCAGAAAGTCTTCCCCCTGCCATTCTGTCCATCAGAAAGTCTTCCCCCTGTCATTGTGTCCATCAGAAAGTCTTCCCCCTGCCATTGTGTCTAACAGAAAGTCTCCCTCCTGTCACTAACAACTGCGCTTTAAGCATGCTGAATCATTCCAAGTCTCTGGAGACATCATAATGATCTGTTTAAGTGATGGTGTGAAATCATTTGGAAAAAGAACAAGTAACATTGGCTTTGTGGGCAACAAAAATTATATACCATATATACATTGTAGCAAATACTTTATATTTGAGAATCTTTACAGCTTACATTTCCATTCCATTATTACAAGTGATGAAAAACAAGAATTGCAAGTAGCATGCAAATTATAATACAGTCTTCCCACTTCGCCAACAACATCCCCACTTTCGAGTGTTACTTCCCAATTTTCGCAGGAACTACCTGCAAAGTTGAAACTGATTAGAAAAATTCTTTATAGTTTAAATATCTCTTTCTCATTTTATGAGAAACCAAATAGCCAACCATCAAAAGTAAAAATAAATTGAATCGTCACAGTCCATTAGTTATTATTACTAGGTCCACTTCATTTGCAGGTGTCCAAAATATAAAATGAATAATTCTTTATCTTCAAATTCATCTGTTCTTAAATGCTACTTAAAACTTTGGTTGTTTTCCTGTAACATAGAAGAAAGATAATTTATCAATTAGACTTACTGAATACAGTTTTCACCAGTTAGCTTATTCAACCAAATACTATGAATCTACTTCTATGTAAATGCATGTTACTATAGAAACTATTAAAGTAACTGGAACTATCAAATACATTTGTGTTTCAGCAAACCTATGTAATCCATTTTTAAATATAGTAAATTGTATTCTAAGTTTGTTGTTCTGTTTCTGTGATACCTAGTTTTAAAAATACTGTTAATGCATAAAGCAAAATAAGCAATTCTACTGAACATTTATCCAAAACAAGTTTGTCAAGCTTTTATTAACAAAATAAAGTGTTAATGATTTAAGCCTGGAAATAAAAAGTGATTGTGTTTTATGTAAAACTGAAATTTATATTTATTCTTTTTTCCTCTTTCTTATTTTAAATTTAAGTTAGAAACAAGCTTGTTACACATGTCCATCCCAGATCCCTCTTCCTCCCCTCCTTCCCCACCGTCTTCACCAGGCCCCCCAGCCCCCCAGCCAATCTGTACTCCAATATATATTTATTCTTATAGACCAAGAAATTATATGTCCCCTTAATCTTCAAACAGATGATAAAGTGCTAGTATTTAATACCTTTTCCTTTACCAAACATTCCTTTCTTAAGAACATTATTAAAATGCATTTGATTTGAAAGAAAAGGCTAGTGAGCTAGTGAGACGATGAAGTGAATAAGGTGCTTGCTGCTGATCTCTAGAACCTACACAGTGGGAAGAATAATAACTCCTGCATAGCTATTTTCTGACCTCTGTACATATGCAGTGCCAGGCATGCACACACACACACACACAACAAATAAAATAAAAATATAATAAAGGTGTTTAACTAGCTGGGGGCACCTAAGTTGTTAGGGAGCTTAATTGTGGAATATTGATATAAACAATGAATATAAACAGCAGTAATTTGTAGTCAAGGAAATACATTTATTTATAATGGGGGTTTATATGTGTGTGCCAACTGAAGCACAGATACACATGCATAGAGATCAAATGGGGATGCCAAGTTTCTTGGTCTGTGACTTTCACCTTATTCTCTTGAGAAAGGTTGTGTCACTGAACTTGAAACTTGGCTGACAATAAGCAAGCCCCAATGACCCTCCTATTTTCATAGGCACTCACAATCAGCTTTTTATATAGGTTCTGAGGATTCAAACTCAGGTCCTTATGCTGGTGCACCAAGTGCTCCTGCCCAGTGAACCATCATCCTAGCCCCATGAATGTGAAAATGGCATAGATTTCTAAGACTTAAAATTTTAAAAAGAGGTCTGGAGAGAGAGCTTACTGGTTAAGAGCACTTGACTGCTCTTCCCAGAGGTCCTGAGTTAGTTCCCAGCAACACATGGTGACTCACAACCATCTGTAATGAGATCACATTCCCTTCTGGTGTTCATGAAGACAGAGCACTCTTATAGTTAAAATGCATGAATAAATAAATCTTTTTTTAAAATTCCAAAAAGAAGAAAAGGAGCTAGATAGTATTCTCTACCCCATGGTGGAACTTTTCTCAGCAAACTTACAGTACTGAGTCTCACCTTAAAGTTATAATAAGATAACTGGAGGATATCAAGAGGCTACAGATTGGAAAGGAAGAAGTCAAAGCATTGCTAGTTTCAGATGGCAAGATAGTATACATAAGTGACTTGAAAAATTCTACCAGTGAACTACTACACCTGATAAACACCTTTAGTGAAAGGACTGGATAATATATTAATTTAAAAAATCAGTAACCCTCCTATGAAAAAAAGGCTGAGAAAGAAATCAGGCAAACAACACCCTTCAAAAAGTCACAAATAATATAAAATACCTTGGAGTAACTCCACCCAAGGAAGTGAAAGACTTGAATGACAAAAACTTGAAGTCTTTGAAGAAGATATCACAAGATGAACAGACCTCCCATGTTCTTGGATTGGTAGGATTAACATGGTAAAACTGGCCATCTTACCAAAAGCAATCTACAGATTTGGTATAAATCCCATCAGTATTCCAGCATAATTCTTTATAGACCTTGAAAGGGCAATACTCAACTTCATATGAAAAAAACAACAAAAAATCCAGGATAGCTAAATAAATAAATCCTGTACAATAAAAGAACTTCCAGAGATATCACTGTCTGTGATTTCAAACTGTACTACAGAGCTATTGTAGTAAAAAACCATATGCTGCTGGGTGTGGTGGTGCACGCCTTTAATTCCAGCACTTGGGAGGCAGAGGCATGTGGATCTCTGTGAGTTCCAGACCAGCATCTTCAACAAATGAAACAAATGATGCTGCTCCAACTGGATGTCAACATGTAGAAGAATGCAAATAGATCTATATTTATCTCCCTGGATAAAGCTCAAGTGCAAGTGGATAAAAAGCTCAACATAAAACTAGAAATACTGAACCTATTAAAGAAAAAGTGGGGAATAGTCTTGAATGCATTGGCACAGGAGACAACTTCTGAACAGAACACCAATCATGCAGGCACTAAGCGCAACAATCAATTACTGGGACCTCATGGAAACGGAAACGCTCTATAAGGCAAAGGACAATGCCAACTGAACAAAATGGCAGCCTATAGAATGAAGGTTTTCAGCAACTCCACATCTGACAGAGCTAATATCCAAAATATATAATGAACTCAAGAAACCAAACAACAAATCAAATAAACAAATAGTCTGGGGTGCAGATCTAAACAGATTCTCAACAGAAGAATCTTAAGTGGCTGAGAAATGCTTTTAAAAAGTGTTCAACATCCTTAACAATGAGGAAAATACAAATCAAAATGACCCTGAGATTCCATCTCACACCTGTCAGAATGGCTAAGATCGAAAACACAAGTGAGAGCCCATGCTAGAGAGAATGTAGAGCAAGCAAAGGGAACAGTACTCCATTGCTGGTGGAAGTGCAAACTTGAAAAGCTACTATGGAAATCAATATGGTGGTTCCTCAGAAAATTGGGAATTGATCTACCTGAAGATCCAGCTATATGACTCTTGGGCATATGCCAAAAGGACACTACATCCTACCACAGAGACACTTTCCCAAATTCTTGTGGGCCACCTAAGAGGGTATCTCTGACTCTTTTGACTGCACTTGGGACTCTTTTCCTCCTCTTTGATTCCCTCGTCCAGTCTTGATATAAGGGTTTGTACTAGTCATATGGCATGTTCAGTTGATATCCCTGGGAGGCCCATTCTTTTTGTGGAAGGGAAATGGAGGAGGAGTGGATCTGGGGGAGAAGAAGGGTGCATTGGTGCACTGGGGGGATTGGATGGAGGGGAAGTTGGGATGTAATATATGAGAAAAAAATCAAAAAAAGAAAAAAGTATTACTTTTACCTAAGGGAAATAGTTGTTTTGATAACAAGAAAAAAAGCCAAAAGTTAGTAGAGACCAAAAGAACAGTTACTGATGCAGAATGACTGGCAGACACATTACTTGTATTTTATATGCTATTTAATAGTAGCCACACAGAAGTCATCATCATTATCTTGAATTACAAAATTGGGATTCAAGGTAAGTTACTGCCCAAGATTGAACTAGTAATATACATAGTGAAGCAACGATTTGAAGAATTGTCTCTATCATAGGTGTGATAGGAAAGCCCATGTCCTTTCCTATATGCTACTGTGTGTATTGTGATATATTTGGTAGTTTGACATGGAAATAGAAGGGGCTACTAAGTAGAAAATTGAAGAGATAACATGAATAGTCTGTATTTTTAAAAAAAAGACTAATTGAACAGAAGAGAAGCCCACAAACAGGCCAAGCACACATTGCCATAAGGTGTCAGGGAACTACCCTTTCTTTAAATATTGCTAGGATAGATAGATATGCACACAGGGAAAAGATTTTAAAAACTACCACTTCACAATGCTATAAAATAAATTTCAGGAACACTGTAGAATATAATTGAATATTAAGCTAGAACTTTTAGGCTGCAAGATGACATTTTCATAATCTTTCAGCTGAAGAGTTGTAACCTATAGAAAAATCAAAATGATTCTGTTCTATTTCTTAAGTAGACTAGAGACTATTTTATGATTAGTTATATGGGTTCATTTAGATTTTCGTGCCTTTTATATTACCATTACCTTACAATACAGAATGTTAAAATTCTTAATCTATTGCAATCTAATGAAAAGCCGGTACTTGGAAACACAATTGTGCAATAAAGATTAGCAGGTGACTCACTGGTTTTTGAAGTACAATGGGATGATCAGGCAGAAAGTCTGGTTTTTTTCTGCAGATGGAAACACTTGAAAGCTTCAACAAGAAATCTCTGCTGTATTTAATTCTCTCTGTAATTATAAAACAATACCATTCTAGGTAACTTTTCAACTCCATTTTGGATGTTTCTAAACTATTTTATTAAATGACATGCAGTATCTGTTGAAAAGATAGGGGAGAAAAAGCTCACAAAAATCATCCTTCGGCTTGGGAAAAAAAGTTAGGAAAAAGAGGAAGCATCACATAAAAATTGATCACTTACTCAGGTATAGCAATATGACCTATATTATAAAGTATAACAGCATCAGTATCTATTGACAATGTCAGTATCTATTGACATTATTATATCTATTGTACTATTCAGATCATACCAAAATGGAAGCACAGTGGGCCTATCTAATCTCAATTGATACTGTAATTTTAGTACAATCAAACAAACTCAAAAGCATTTATTATATGTCTATTGTATATCAAGAATTATGCCAGGTAGTGGTGGCACATGCCTTTAATCCCAGCTCTCAGGAGGCAGAGGCAGGCGGATCTCTGTGAGTTCGAGACCAGCCTGGTCTACAAGAGCTGGTTCCAGGACAGTCTCCAAAGTCACAGAGAAACCTTGTCTCAAAAAAAAAAAAAAGAAGAATTATGCCAAGTAATGACAAGGAGATCCACGACAGGCTCCCTATGTTCAAGGCAACCAACTATTCAAATATCTACCAATTTCTCATCAGAAACTATCTTCAATAGTGACCAAATATGCTGATGTTGAAAGCAATGGCCATAATATTCTAAAAGAACTAAAAGAAAAGAACTGACAGATTTCTTACTAGTGGTGTAAAGAGAAAATCCTACTAGAATCCTACTGACACTCTCATAATAGAAAGCTAAAACAAATTCAGTAGCAGACCTGGTCAGCAAGAAATGGTAAAAGGAGGTCATTCAAGTTGAATGGAAATGATCCTACATGGAAACTTTCCTCTTCAAAAAGAAATGACAGTAAAGCAGACTCCTGCTCTTCCCTCTAAATTGTATTAAAATGTGTGTCACTGTCAAAAGCTAAAGTTCTAATGTTGTCTGGGGTATTAAAATTAAGTAACAATGTTTGATATTATAACCTAGATTATAACTAAAAAAGAAAACATAACCAAAAACAGGTCAATAAATAAAAATGAAATAAAAAACACAAAACCATATAAAGTAGACAAGAAAAATAAAATAAATCATCTATTATTAACAGAATACAAATAAAACAATAGGCCTAAATGTAACTATATCAACAATCACTTTAAATGTGAATGCTCTAAAAACAAGAACGTCTCTTATGAAGGACCAGCTAGCAAATATTTGAGAATCGTGGAGTCACATAATCTGTTACAACTATTCAGTTTTGTGTCGTAGCACAAATGTGGCCACGTATGATATATACATGAAGAGTGTGGCTCTATTTCAACAAATTTTGTTTCTAAAAAAAAGCATTTGATATAGTTTTCTGACTCCTATGAAAAGCATTGTATAAATGCATACAAGTTTGACACCGGATAATGAAAGCCTTATTCTTACTGTGTACTGTCTACAAATGACACATTAAACAAATACATTTGTGTTGAAGGTATGTATATTTTTATACTTTATATGTGGTATATATATATATATTCAATACCAAGACTAGAAATAAATAATCTGAAATGGCTGACTACCTTCTCAAACAAGGAGGTAATTATCAGTATGTTCTATATAATAGAGTCTTAAAAGAAATGAAACAACTTTAACAGAAATGAATTTGGAAACATAGACAATAATGTCAAGTATTATAAAACCCTCCTTCAGAAAGTAAGAAAATAAAGCACAAAAATCAGGAGTAATCTGGAGAACATTGTTAAGTATTTCATTTAACTAAAATTATAAATATGACACCTACAAAAACCCATAAGTCAGACCATAAACAACTCTTAATAAATTAAAAATATATATAACAAAATTAAATTATAAATGTATAATAATTATAATATAATATAAATATAATCTATAAAATCTCAAGTATCTAACAAGTCAAGTAATATATTTCAAGATACACTCATAAGACACAGAAATAGGGGAATTAAAAATACTTTAAAGAGAACAAGTCAAACATCGCATTTAAAACTTATAGTGTGGGGCTGGAGACGTGGCTCAAAGGTTAAAAGCCTTGCTGCTCATGCAGAGGACTTGGGTTCAGTTCCCAGAATTCACTTGGTGGTACACAATCTGTTCCAGTTCCAGGGAATATGACATCCTCTTGCCTCCACAGGCATCAGGTAAAAATTTGATGCACATGCATATACTCCAGAAAAAAATCACACACATAAATTTAAAACACATAAGTGTTTCTCAAATATGTAGAATATGGCTGAAATGTAGCTTCAATGAGAATAAATTTTTATAAGGCAGAAGACTCAAATTTTATTTTAAAATTAGAGAAAAATATAAGCAAAAGAAAAATTGTACAATGACCAGGACATTACAACTAAACATTGTAAGTGGGTAATGGATGCTTAGGGGAACTAACTGGAAAAAAATAAAATGTGTTTCAGACCCAAGGAACTGAAGGCACTGATAAGAATATTGTTCATTTAGATGAAGATACAAAGCCATGGCCATTATATTAAAAAGTTTTCATCTGAGAACGAGGTTAATGATTAATAAAAAACACTATAGGAGATAACTCTTCCTATTAAAAATAAATTTTCAGTGTAGAAGGATATTATAAACTAGATGTGTAGAATTTAACATTTTGTGTAATTGAAGTTGTAGGCCTAAATATGCATTGCTCCAAACATGGAGATCATTTTGTGAACAGTGTATACCCTTTGGTGTTAATGCACAAAACAACGTGTGTTACTTATTTTTGTGCCAGAAGGCTGGGGGACTCACACAGTAGTAGCTATAGAACCCAACATGTGAACTTTAGAGTATTTTAATATACATGTGCCCACATGTATATGTACATACATGATTACATATGCTATTTGTGCTCTTCTCCATAGTACTCACAATAGAAAAGGTAAGTCAAATATCATTCTATTAAACTGGCATTAATGGAACTAACTCTAGAATGCTTACTTTCCCTTTCTGCTGTTTTTCTACTCTATATATTTAAAATATATTTACTAAAATCGAGTAAATACACACATCTAAGAAAGAAAAGGGCATAATATTGGTTGAATAAGGAAATTGAGAGTGGATCTGGGAAGAGGTGGGGTAAGGAATGAATAAAATTGAAATATAGTTTGTGAAATTCTCAAAAACAGAAATAAAAATGGGAATTGAGAAAAATGCTACCTACCACTAAAAATAGTTCTCACACACTTCGATAACTTAAAATGCCTTTTAGAATCATATTATCCTATAGCCACAGATAATTTCAAATTTAATATAATCAGTCAAGATCACGTTATACGGAAAAATTGTATATGAAATGCCCTTATTTTCTGACAAACAGTAAGCCTCTGGTCAATTTGTTAAAGGTATGTGACCTAATGGAAACATTGAATTCTTATTTCATCAAAAGGTTTTGAGCAACCCTATTGCTGAAGATTTCACGTATCTGAGTCATAGAACATGGGGAAATTATGGTGGTACTGACTTAGAAGCGCCACCCTACTGGCTAGCTTCCACAGTACTGGAATGTACTATGAACACTATCAAAGGAGAAAAATAATCATCAGTCTTACTCCACTTATATCAAACCTACAGTAATGATTAGGCTGGCCAATCATGCCCACTGTGACAGTAGTAACATAAACATAACAGATGTTATCAATCACTTTGAGATTTGATTTAAGGCCTGTTCCACAACATGAAACCCACACCTGGCACCACTATTAGGCCAAGAACCTATAGTTAGAAAAGTCACAGACCACAAGTGAGAAGTTACCATGTTAAAACAATTCTTGTTTTTGAAGAACAACACCAATAGACATGTTAATATCAGCAGAGGAAAGTGCACAAGGCTTTGATCCTAGACAAAGAACTACTGGTGACTATGGAAATCAAAGAACTGGAGAAGTAGTCTTTCCAGAGAAGAACATTCCGATTGGTTATGCAATACTAAATGGCCATCCCTAAAGTTACTACTTTTATTCTGCTAAGTGAGCACAGTATTTAAGTGACTGCTAATGACTTAGATTAATGTATCTTGCAACCTTTATCAGAGAATCTTCTATTCATAGTAAATGATGATGAACAGAGTCTCATAACTGGCCATGGTGCAAGGATAAGACACTGTAGAATGATCAGCCCTAAATGGAACAGACATAACCCACCCCCTCCTGCAAAAGCTCAGAGATCATTGAAGAAAAAGCAGAAAGAATGTAAAAGTCAGAGGTTGTACATTACTAAGGAAGTGTCTTTGGGCAGAAGGGCAGAGGGCTCATACAAAAATCATAATGGTTATGCATGTACAAGGCCAATACAAGCCCAAGTCCTACCAAATCCTACCATGCAGAGGAGGATTGTACATCCTTCCCCAGCCAAGGAACTCTTGGCAACTGTTACTGCTAGGAGCGGAAAGGTCAGTTTTCTCCAAGATTATAGCTCCTGATAAACTGACAACAGTCCAGTGGAATACCATACATCTAAGAGTAATTGGGCAGCAAAAATTTGATTTAATGGGTTTCAAAAAGTAAAAAGACACAGAATTGGATTGATCGGGAAGTGGGGTGGGGGTGGGGCGATCTGAAAGGAGTTATGAGAGGAAGTTGAGTATGATTAAAGCACATTGTACAAACTTAGCAACTAATAAAACTCATATATAAAGAAAATTTTTGTTCTGTTTCTGTGTTCCTATAACAGTATACCTGATTCTAGGTAATGTAGAAAGAAAAGAAGCTTATAATTCTGATGGCTGGAAAATCCAGACACCATGGCATCTGGGAAGGAAGGAGCTCTTGACTTCATCTTAATATGTAAGGAGGCATCTTAGCATAGAAGACAAGAACATGTCAGAGACAGAGATTGGAATTAATGTAGTTTAAAGACTTGTTTTCCACTATTGCCATTATAATGGGGATTGAGCCTCAACAAGAGGTTTGTGGGGAAAAATCACCTTATCGTAAACCACATCAATTAGAAAAATTATATACAAGTAATGACCTAATAAGCTGTATTAAAATGCTAGGGTGGGGACAAACTAAACCCAAAGTAACAGAATGGAATTTACAATCACCAATGATAATTAAAGATGAAGCAATTAAAGACAATTAAAGCTGATTCTTTGAAGAATAAAAACAAAGTTTACTACTATCTAAATAACAAAAAAGACTACAAATTACCACCATCTGGAAGAATAGTGGAGTTCTTATCATACATTAATTATAAAAGATAGAATGAGCAACTTCCTAAAAACATTCAACACAGATGAAATGACTACACAAATATTTTAACATGGGTTTTAAATTTCTTTGATATAGCCATTTGAAAATTAGAGTCTATTAGAATTATTGCAACTGAAAATAATGATGAATTATGAATGCCAAGTGCTGTCAAGCAACTAGATTCAAGGGTATATCTAGCTATAAGGTCACTCTGAAACAGTATCATGAAATTATGCATTTACATAGTCTAGGGTACATCAATCTAACTTCTACCTCAGAGAAATAAAACAATCCAAATAATAACTTTTAAATGAGCAATCGATATCAACAATAATCAAAATTATAATGCAAGAGAGTAAATAAAATGTTGCGTCCACATCACCTAATTCCCAATGAAGGTTCCAAGGACATTCAATGAGGAAAATGTGTCTTTAATACTGAATAGCCACATGAAAAAAAAGAATGAAGCTGAACTCTAATTTCACAATAGATCCATAAATTAACTCAAAATGAATCAAAAGACCAAAAGTTATAAAGTATCAAACCCTGAAGGGAACAAGGGTAAATATTCATAAAATCTGACACTCCACACCTATGAACACCTGATTTTTGACAAAGAAGCTAAAACTGTACAGTGGAAAAAAGAAAGCATCTTCAACAAATGGTGCTGGCATAACTGGGTACTGGTATGCAGAAGACTGCAGATAGATCCATGTTTATCGCCTTATACAAAACTTAAGTCCAAATGGATCAAAGATCTCAACATACATCCAGCCACACTGAAACTTTTAGAAGAGAAAGTGGGAGATACTCTTCAACGAGTTGGTACAGGAGACCACTTCCTAAACATAACACCAGTGGCACAGGCACTGAGATCGACAATTAACAAATGGGACCTTCTGAAACTAAAAAGCTTCTGTAAGGCAAAGGACACAGTCAAAAAGACAAAAAGGCAGGCCACAGAATGGGAAAAGATATTCACTAACCCTACATCTGACAGAGGGCTAATCTCCAAAATTTACAAAGAACTCAAGAAACAAGTCTCCAAAACACCAAAGGATCCACTAGAAAGGTGGGGTACAGAGCTAAATAGAGAATTCTCAGTAGAGGAGGCTAAAATGGCCAAGAGACACTTAAGAAAGTGCTCAACATCCTTAGCCATCAGGGAAATGCAAATCAAAACAACTCTGAGATACCATCTTACTCCTGTCAGAATGGCTAGAATCAAAAACACCGAAGACAATTTATGCTGGAGAGGATGTGGAGAGAGAGGAACACTCCTCCACTGCTGGTGGGAGTGCCGACTCATGCAGCCTCTTTGGAAATCAGTATGGAGATTCCTCAGGAAAATGGGAATTAATCTACCACTAGACCCAGCAATTCCACTCTTAGGCGTTTATCCAAATGAGGCAGGTTCATACAACAAGGGCATCTGCTCCACTATGTTCATAGCAGCATTATTTGTAATAGCCAGAACCTGGAAGCAACCTAGATGCCCCTCAACTGAAGAGTGGATAGAGAAAATGTGGTACATTTACACAATGGAGTATTACTCAGCAGAAAAAAACAATGGAATCTTGAAATTCGCAGGGAAATGGATAGCACTGGAAGAAACCATCCTGAGTGAGGTAACCCAGTCACAAAAAGACAAACATGGTATGTACTCACTCATATATGGATTTTAGATATGGATCAGGATAGTGCCAGTCTGCACTTCCACAGATAGAGAGTCTGGGAAACAGGAAAGAACCTAAAAGATATGCATATATGCATAGTACCCAAGAGAAGAGGATGGAGACAAGATCCTCTGAATGGATGGGGAACACGGCGAGGGGTGGGGGGGAGTGGGACCTGGGAAGAAGAGAGGGGATGAAGAGGAAGGGAGTTGGTCATGGGGGAACAGGAAGTTGAGGGGGTGGGGGTAGAATAGGGGGAAGAGGGAATCATAGGATCGAAGACAGATCAGGCACCAGAGTGACCTCAAGTGATCTAAAGGTATAACATCAATTGGCAAGCTAAGCAATAGTGGAAGGACCACCTCGAATGCCCATTCCTGATAATGAATTTGATGTCTATAACCATCCGGGAGCCTTCATCCTGTGACTGATGGAAGCAGAGGCAAACACACAACTAATCACTGAACTGAACCCAAGGAACCCAGTGACAGAGAGAGAGGAGTGATGAGCAAATTGGCAAAGAATGGGCTGGCAAAACCAGCAGAGACAGCTGATCTGAACAGGGGAATGCTCTTGGACCCCAGACCGACAGTGGGGAGGCCAAAATGGGACTGATCTGGACCCTCCCGAATGTGAGTGTCAGTGAGGAGGCCTGGGCAACCTATGGGGCCCTGAGCTGTGGATCAGTGTCTATCCCTGGTATACAAACTGTCTTCATGTGCCTATAGCACAAAGAGAGATACTCTCTCAGCCTGGACTCTTAGGGGAGTGCCTTGACCCTACCAAGAGTAAAATGACAGACTCTAGATATCCCCTATGTGGAAGGATTTGGCAATAGGGTGGGAGGGAGGGGGGAAGGGGAGTGCGGGAAGAGGGGAGGGAGAGGGAACTGGGATTGACATGTAAAACAAGCTATTTAAAATTAAAATAAAAAAATTAAAAAAAATCTGACACTCACTTTTTACATCTAATCCTAAAATACAGCAACAAAAGATAAATACTCAAGTGAGGAGTCATCTAATTAAAATTCTCAGCACTGAAAGAAGGAACTGGGGAAATGTGTGCCAGCACAGGGGAAACTCTTGAGAATCGTGTATCTAGTACCTGACAGGGGTTAGACATTCACAATGAAGAGAGGGAGGAAAAGTAGGAGAGGAGAGAGAGGGGATGAAACTATATATGTAGGTATGTATGTTGTATATTACAAATCAGTCAAACAAACAAACCAATGAAAAATTTAATAAAATGTATAATCTTCAATCTCATTGAAATCATTGATATTCTGGTATTTCTTTGAGAGCAGAAAAATCAACATAACTACTAATACAAAGAAATAAACCTAAAGGCAAATAACAAAGACAATTGACCTTATGTGAATACTGAGGATACTGTGTGAGTAAAGTTGAGAATTTTCGCAAAAGTGTACCTTTTTTAACTGGAGACTGGTGTTGCTGTTGCTCATTAAGACCTTGAGAAAAGGCTTGCATTCCATTTGTCTTACACTGTTGAGTAAGAAAACATACATTTAAACTTGGATTTGATCAGTATGGAGACTTCTCAGAAAAATGGGAATCAGCCTACCACAAGACCCAACAATTCCACTCTTAGGCATAAATCCAAAAGATGCACATTCATACAACAAGGACATCTGTTAGACTATGCTCATAGCAGCATTATTTGTAATAGCCAGAACTTGGAAGCAACCTAGATGCCCCTCAACTGAAGAGTGGATAGAGAAAATGTGGTACATTTACACAATGGAGTACTATTCAGCAGAAAAAAAAAAAAACAATGGAATCCTGAAATTTGCAGGCAAATGGATGGCACTAGAAGAAACCATCCTGAGTGAGGTAACCCAGTCACAAAAAGACAAACATGGTATGTACTCTCTCATATATGGATTTTAGACGTAGATCTGGGGAGTGCCAGCCTACAATCCCATGGCCAGAGTGTGGGAAACAGAACCTTCATTCAGTGGCTGATGGAAGCAGAGGCAGACTCCCACAGCTAAACACTGAGCTGAACTCAAGGAACCCAGTGACAGAGAGGGAGGAGTGAAGAGCAAAGGGATTAAGACTGGGCTGGTTTAACCCCCCAGAAACAGCTGACCTGACAAGGGTTACCTATTGAATCCCAAGACTGATGGCTGGGAATCCAGTATGGATCTGATCAAGACCCCCTGAATGTGGGTGTCAGTGAGGAGGCCTACGCCTTGGGTAGTAGATCAGTATTTATCCCTGGCATACAAATGGACTTTGGGTGCCCATCCCACAATGAGAGATGCACTCTCACCCTGGACTCTTGGGGGAGGGTCTAGGCCCTGCCCTGGATGAAATGACAGACTATGGACACCCCATGGAGGTCTTCACCCTCCCTGGGGAAATGAGGGGATATTGGGAGGGTTTGTGGGAGGGCACGGGAGAAGGGGAGGAAAAGGGAAAGGGAACTGGGATTGACATGTGAAGCAACCTTGTTTCTAATTTAAATTTAAATTTAAAATTAAAAAAAAACGGGTCTGGAAAGTTTATGTAACATGTTTTTAACCACTCAAGGTATTTTTGTATAGCCAAAAATATTATTCAAGGAATACTTGGAGCTAACCAATAAACCCTGACCATAAGTTTGCTTTGTGAAGTGAACAACAGAAAGCTGGCATTCTGCTGCATACTTACAGCCCCAGCACTCAGATGGCAGAGGTGGGAGAGTTGTGAATTCAGGGGCAGCCTGGGTTACAGAGGGCGACAGCATTCCAAGTCAATCTCAGCTCAAACCTCCCTATGAGCTGTTGCATGGGGGTCAGAATTCCCCAAAACAATATACTTATTGCCATTGTCCTTGGTTACCCAACACAATCAGATGGTAGGACGCTAATTCTGAAACCACACATAAGGGTTGTAGGACACCGAGACATCAAACTTGACCTGACCTGAAAACTTCCTCCTCTCTGGCTAACTTTTATAGTGCCAAAAGACACTGTTCAGGCTAACGTGGAACAAATCATCAATGATCTTACCCACTGATACCCTATGTGCTGTATAATAACCACTTGCCAGTCAAGATGTGACCAGCAGTGAAACAGTGGCATGCATATTACACAGTTAACTACCACATTCTATTGAGATTTCAGGCCCATTTCACAAAAGGAACTCTTGCCTGGTGCTGTATGGTCAAATGTTCATGACTTGTGAGGAAATATACTCTGAGGAAGTAGTTCACTACTGTTGCTTTGCTAAATGGACATGTCTAAGTGCTTTAGTATTTATGCCTACACTCCAGATAGTAATGCTCTCATCCTTGGTCACAGAAGTATTGCTTTCATCCTGATGATACAGTGATAAGCCCTGTTCTATATAATACTGACTTGCCAGTTGAGATACGACCAGTAATGAAACAACGGCAGGCACGTTATGCAGTTAACTCACCACATTCTGTTAGGATGGTGAGTAGTTAATTCAAAGATTCCTAACTGGTCAAAATGAATGCTGATTTCTCAGTCCTAAATGGAACACCAGTATCTCTCCCAGCCCTCAGTGAAAAGAATATAAGAAAGGAAGGAGTGTTGTGAAATGCTTTTTCTGGATATGGCATGGATACTGTACACATGAACTCACAGAAGCTATGGTTTTCTGCACAAGACCTGCACACAATTGAGCCCTTCAACATTTTAGCATGGGTGACAGAGGAGCGCATGAGGTTCTAGACCTGATGGGGAATATTGGCATTATTAGCAACTGGAAGAGAGAAAGTTATTTTCCTTCAGAGGTGCAGCCATTGGTAAGGTACTCATGACCCAAGAAGCAACCCCAAATGCACACCCATGCCAGCAACACTAACTACACTCAGTGAGTTGTAACACACACACACACACACACACACACACACACACACACACACACACATACACTTTGCACAGATAAATACATGTAAAAACATATTTCTCACATCTAAAATTTTAGTAAATTATCATTAACTCCAAAACAGCTACTTCAAAACAAGGCCTAACATCAAAGGTAAAATTATACTTTTTCGTGCCTGTTCATATTAAAATAACTGCTATCTAGAATATTTCATACATGTAAAAAGTATACTTACTGAAAGTTTTACAAAGTGATTATAGGTTCTGTGACTTAACTGTCATAATAATACGAAGGTAAGCATGATCATTTACAGTCAAAGTAAAGACCAGATGAGTTTAATGACTAAAACAAATGGCCAGAGCTAGCTGAAGTGGATTTGAAGTCTGGTCCTGCTCTACATTGCTATGAGGGGTGTGCATCTAAAAGAGAACCCTTCACAAAATATAACAAAGTTGTAATTTTTCAATAATTTTTTGGTTTTCTTCTAATTCTTACAAAGATGCTAGTTAGACAGCAATGGCCCTAATGAACACAGGGTACCTAAGAAACAAGAGCACTGTGGCTGGAATTGGAAATACAAAGAAACACATGACATCTCTTCTTAGAAACTCACAAATTCCCAAATATGAAACAACATTCTCATAGACCATGTTCTTAAATTATTTGCTGTGATTATAAGAACAATAATCAAAACCCAAAACATGTTTCCAAGGACCATTTAAAAAAGAAGGTAGCATGAGAAGATATGGGCAATCTCTCTTAAGCACCACATCAACTAAACACATGAAAAGATATGCCAATTCTCAAGCCACAGAGAATAAAAATTCAAAGCAACACAAGAATTTACAACCACTTAGGAAGAAAAAAATCATTGTGTCTGATAACAGCAAGATAAGGACCCTTGTTAGGCACAGAGTTCCATGCACTACATGGATAATTTACCTCGGCGCATAATCTGAGTACCCAACAGAGCTGGAGGTGACAATACTGTTTTCTGTCTTGTTTTGATTTGTTCTGGTTTTTGTTTTGTTTGGGACAGGGTTTCTCTGTGTAGCACTGGCTGTCCTGGATCTCCCTCTGAAGACCAGGTTGACCTCGACTCACAAGAGATTCAACTTCCTCTACCTCCTGAGTGCTGTGAGATCATTGTTGAACACAGCAGTTCTCTCCTAGTTTTGTCTGTTTGTTGTTTATCTATAGGCAACCTTTCAACCCTGAAAAACTGAAATTGCTCTGGAGAGTCATTGTTACATTGTTATAAAACTGAAACACCTGCCCATAAAAAAAATGAACTCCTAATGAGGTATGTTCATGTAAACTGAATTATTTTTCTCCATCAGCACCCACAGTGCTGCTCCATTTGTTAAACATTGCCTAGCTTTCCCAGTTGTTAATGCCTGTGCCCCCACAGTTTGACTCTAGGTTATCTGCATCAAAATATCTACTTATGTTAGTAGAAAAAGGACCACCAGGGAAGGGCTATAAGCCAGAAGGAAACTTCCACTAAGAATCATAGTATTTATGTTTTTAACATAAACATTAATGTAAAAGAAAAATTTTAAAATAATTCCATTATAGCAAAAATTCAAAATATATTCATGGAAAAATAACAATCAGAATAGTTAGTTCTGGGGAGGGTAGCAAGAAAATGGAATTAATTTTAGAAAGGCACATACAGTTTTAAATTGTCAGGTTATCTTTTCAATTTTTTAAGCAAATATAGGAAAACTTTTTTGTGTGTTTTTTTGTTTGTTTTTGAGACAGGATTTCTCTGTGTAGCTTTGTAGACCAGGTTGGTGTCAAACTCACAGAGATCTGCCTGCCTCTGCCTCCTGAGTGCTGAGATTAAAGGAATTTTTTTACATTTGAAAATGCTGAGAAGTATTATGGGTGGGCATGCAATCCTTAATGTATGCATAAAATATATCTTAATCTTTTTTAAAGAAAGAAATACTCTTAATGTGATGTTATTTATGATTTACTGACGCTTGTCTGAGGATTCAGAAAGCAAAACCAGCCTCAAGACATAGAAGTCAGGCACACCCCTTTAATCCCAGCAGCCAGAAGCTAGGAGGTGGTGGTACAAACCTTTAATCCCAGGACTCAGGAGGACAGATGGATCTCTGAGTCTAAGAACACCATGGGTTAACAGAAAATGAATCAGAGCTCATGTCTTTAAACCTAGGACGCATGAGAGGTATTTAAGACAGAAACAGGGTCATAGTATCAGGCATTCATTCTCCAGCCACATTGAGGATTCTCCACTGAGAGGCAGCAGGATGAGAGGCAGCAGGATCAGCCCATTCAGCCTGAGTTAGTGACAAGTTAGTGGCCCACTACTTTGCTTTTCTGATCTTCAGCTTGTAGTTTGAATCCCAATATCAGTCTCTGATCTTTTATTTTTCTGGCTACATCTTCACACAAGAGTTGGCATACAGTCACTTAGCAATGTCATTTTACAATCTATAATGTATGTATACATATTACACACACACAAAACAAACACTCTGGATAAGCATTCACTGTGCCAATGTGCTACTACCCAGCCCAATCTGTAATAATTTCTAAGACTTACTCTGCCAACTCCACTCTGTAAGCACTGAGTGTTACATGGATATTCATTCTGAAAGTTAAAAGGGAACACTGGTCCTGTAAGAAAAAAGAAAAACTATTTAAAATAGTCACATTTTCAATAAATAATATACCATAGTCTAAAAAGCAAGCATGTTTGTGAAATCTTTGGAATTGTTACAAAAATTTTTTCTTTTTTTTTTCTTTTTTTTATTTTATTTTCCAGTTTAAATTTAGATAAGAAACAAGGTTGCTTCACAAGTCAGTTCCAGGTCCCTCTCCCTTTCCCTCCCCTCCTCCCGTGCCCTCCCCCCAGCCCCTCCCCCGTTATCCCCTCATTCCCCCAGGGAGGGTGAGGCCCTCCATGGGGGTGTCCATAGTCTGTCATTTCATATAGGGCAGGGCCTAGACCCTTCCCCAAGAGTTCAGGGTGAGAGTGCACCTCACATTGTTCTATGGGAGTCCAAAGTCCGTGTGTATACTTGGGATGGGTACTGATCTGCTGTCCAAGGCTCAATAGATTCCCTAGGCCTCCTCACTGACACCCAGATTCAGGGGGTCTTGATCAGTCCCATGCTGGATTCCCAGACTGATGCCTGGGATTCAAGAGTTAACCTTTGTCTGGTCAGCTGTTTCTGGGGGTTAAACCAGCCCATTCTTAATCTCTTTGATCATCAGTCCTCCCTCCCTGTTTTTAATGGTTCATTATCCAACAAATATTTATTCTGCCTTCTGATGTCATAGCTTGTTAGGAGATAGGTAACAAAGCATGAGTCTAAAAACACACTCATAAGCAATGGTTACCATATTGTTTCATACACAGTAAATTACACTCTTACTGTAAGCTTTAGAGAAATCACAGAGTGCCATAGCTACTGGGAAGGCTTCACAAAGGAAGTCATTTAAATTGCATTTGAGGAAAAAGAAAATTCTTCTGAGGATCTGAATTGTGCAAAGTAAGGAAATGTGTTGAGAAAGCCGCAGGTTAATTTCCATTTTAATTTAGCGTTCTATCTAACAAGCCTCTACTTCACTGTATCTTCAATGTATTTTACTTCAGTTGGAGATCAGTGTCACCCAACATTTCTTCCATTCACCCATGTCACAGACTTGGAGGGAAGGGGACAGTGAGAACTGGACCTGCAAAATCGAGATGGGGAAGAGTGATGGCAAAAGGTGATCACAGGGACGAGATCAGTGGACTCAAATCAAAGACCAAGATGTAACTCCACACACTTATGGACACATAATTTTGGACAAAGAAAATTTTTGACAAAGCTAAAATTATACAATGGAAAAAAGAAAGCCTCTTCAACAAATGGTGCTAGCATAACTGGATGTTGGCATGTGTAAATAGTTCCATATCTATTACCCTGAATAAAACTCAAGACCAAGTGTGTAAAAGACCTTAGCATAAATCCAGTTACACTGAACCTGATAGAAGAGAAAGTAGGGAGACTCCCTGAACAGAATACCAGTAGCACAGACACTAAGATCAACAATGGACAAATGTCACCTCATAAAAAGGAGAAGCTTCTATAAGGCAAAGGACACAGTTAGTAGGACAAAACAGCAGCCTACACAATGAGGAAAAAAGATGTGAAGAAAAGCCCTACATCTAACAGAAGAATGATCTCCAAAATACATAAAGAACTCAAGAAATTATACATAAAAAACAAATAATCATATTAAAAAATGGGGCATAGACCTAAACAGAATTCTCAAATGGCAGAATAATCTCAAATGACAGAGAAACACTTAAAAGAAATATTCAACATCCATAGCCATTAGAAAAAATTCAAACCAAAACAACTGTAAGATTCCATCTTTTTAAACCTATAATGGTTATAGGTTTAAAGAGAAATCTGGCACTAGGGAAAAATGTCCAAGGACCCCCAAGGATGGTCCCAACTTAGAACCTAAGCAACAGTGCAAGGCTACCTTAAATGCCCTTCCCCAATAATGAGATTGATGACTATCTTAAATGCCATCCTAGAGCCTTCATCCAGTAGCTGATGGAAGCAGAAGCAGACACCCACAGCTAAGTACTGAGCCGAATTCAGCTGCAGAGGAGGAGGAGTAAGGAGCAAAGGGGGGGGGGTCAAGACCATGCTGGGGAAACCCACAGAAACAACCAACCTGAGCAAATGGGAGCTCAGGGACCCCAGTCTGACAGGTCCAGAAATAGCATAAGACCCACCCAGGTTCCCTGAATTTGGGTGTCAGCTAGGAGGCCTGGGAAGTCTATGGGGCCTCTGGCAGTAGAACCAATATTCATCCCTAGTGCACAAATGGACTTTTGGAGCCCATTCCCTATGGTGGGCTACTCTCTCAGCGTGGCTACATGTGGGAGGGCCTAAGACTTGTCCCAAATGATGTGACAGACTTTGATGATACCCCATGGGGGGGGCCTCACCCTCCTTGGGAAGTGTATGAAGGGTAGAATGGTGGGGGGCATGGGGAGATGGGAGGGAGAGGGAACTAGGATTTGTACGTAAAAGAAGGTTGCTTTTAATTTAAATAAAAAATATTTTTAAAAACATCCCATCTTACACCTGTCAAAAATGACTAAGATCAAAAACCAAAAGACAGTCCATGCTGGAGAGGATTTGGAGCAAGGAGAACAATCCTCCATTGCTGGTGGGAGCATAAACTTGTTTTGGGGGAGCTTCGTATTTTTTTATTTTTTACACATGTAACTCTCAGCTCCCTCTCCCTCCCCTCCTCCCCCTCCCCCCAATCCTCCCAACCCCTCACCCCTACTCCATCCTCCCTCCATTCCCCAGGGAGGACAAGGGCTTCCATGAGGGATTTTCAGAGTCTGTCACATCATCCCGGGCAGGGCCTAGGTCCTCCCCCATGTGCCAAGGCTGAGAGAGCATCCCTCCGTGTGGTATGGGTTCCCATAGTGCATCTGTATGCCAGGAATAAATACTGCTCTACTCTCCAAAGTCCCACGGACTGCCAAGGCCTCCTCTCTATCACCCAGGTTCAGGGAGGGAAGGAGTAGTGTCTGGATCAGTCCCATGCTGGCCCCTCAGTCATCAGTCTGGGGTCCATGTGTTTCCCCTTGTTTAGGTCAGCTGCCTCTGTGGGTTTCGCCAGCCTGATCTTGATTCCTTTGGTCATCACTCCTCTTTGCAACTGGGTTCCAGGAGTTCAATTGGGTTCCCAGCTGTGGGTATCTGCCTCTGCCTCCATCAGCCATTGGATGAGAGTTCTAGGATGACATATAAGGTATTCATCATTCTCATTATCATGGGAGGCCATTTAAGGTAGGCTTAGTGCCAGTTGGTGTCATTCTTATAGATCTGTGAAGAGGGAGCACAAACTTGTACAACCACTTTGAAAATCAAAGTGGCAGCTCCTTAGAAATTTTCCTGGCCTTCTTCAGGTGCCCTGCTCAGAGGCTCATGAGGCCTGGAAACTGCACATAGGGAACCCGTCCCTGCGGAGCAGCCATCCAGAGTCTGCCAACATTGTGGTACTAATCCTGCCTACACTCATGGGAGAAGGAGAGCCATCGGAATATTGGACCTGCTTGAACCCTCCATAAGACAACTTTGGTCCCGTCCCCTCCAGGAGAGGGAGAGACCCCACCAGTACCCACTGGAAGAAGGGATAGAAAGATGACAGTATAAGAGCACAATCAACAACAGAAAGATCAATATGATGCCACCAGAGTCTAGGGACTCCACACCAGCAGAAGAGAACGACCCTAAAAACAACTTTATGAAGATGATAGAGACCCTCGAAATGTAATGATAAAACCCCTTAAAGAAATGAAAGAATAACAAAAATCAAGTTATGGAGGAAAAGGCAAAGCAAAAATTGCAAGAAACAATTCAAACAGTGCAAGGGTTGAAAGCTGAAATAGAGACAATAAAAAAACACATTCTGAGGGAATGATGGCAATAGAAAAGCTGGGTAAATGATCAGGAACTACAGATGCAAGAATAACCAACAGAATACAAGAGATGGAAGAGAGAATCTCAGATGTTTAAGATACACTAGGAGAAAAACATTCATCGACCAAAGAAAATCTTAACTCCAACAAATACCTAATACATAATATCCAGGAAATATAGGACACCATGAAAAGGCCAAACCTAAGAATGATATGTACAGAAGAAGGTGAAAAAACATACCTCAAATGTACAGATAACATATTCAACAAAATCATAGAAGAAAACAAAAGAAAGACATGCCAATGAAAGTACAAGAAGCCTACAGAACACCAAATAGAGTGGATCACAAAAAAGTTCCCCTCAACATATAATGATCAAAACACCAAATATACAGAATAAAGAAAGAATATTAAGAACAGCAAAGGAAAAAGGCCAAATAACATATAAAGGTAAACCTATCAGAATTATACCTGACTACTCCATGGAAACTCTGGAAGTCAGAAGGTACAGGATAGATATTCTATAAACACTAAGAGACCACTGATGCCAGCCCAGAATGCTATACCCAGAAAAGCTATCAATCACTAGAGACAGAGAAAACAAGATATTCCATGACAAAACAAGATTTAAACTATACATATCCACTAATCCAGCCAAACAGAACGTTCTGGAAGGAAAACTCCAACCCAAGGAAGTTAACTACACCCACAAAAACATAGGTTAGAGGTAATCCCACTTACCAACAGCCAAAAAAGAGGGGGGATCCACACACAATACCAACAACAACAAATCAAAAACAAACAAGAATTAGCAATCAGTGGTCATTAACATCCCTCAATATTAATGGTCTTAGCTTACCTATATAAGACACAGGTTAACAGAATGAATACAAAGACAGAACCCATCCTTTTGCTGCATACAAGAAACATTCCTCAACTTCAAAGACAGACATTACCTCAGAGTTAAGTTCGGAGAAAAGATTTTCCAATCAAATGGACCGAAGAAACAAGCAGGTGCAGCAATCCTAATATCTAACAAATTAGACTTTAAACTAAAAACAGTCAAAAGAGATGAAGAAGGCCATTTCATATTCATCACAGGAGAAATCCATTAAGATGAAGTCTCAATTCTGAACATCCATGCCCCAAATACAAAGGCATCCATGTTTGTAAAAGAAATATTACTAAAACTCAAATCACATATAAAACTTCACACACCCCAATCTCAATACTAGACAGGACCACCAGACAGAAACTTAACAAAGAAACAAAGGAACAGAAGTCATGGCCCAATTGGGATAGAACATTCCATCCAAACACAAAAGAATATACCTTCTTTTCAGCACCATGTGGAACCTTCTCTAAAATCGACCACATACTCAACAATATAGCAAACCTAAAAGGTACAAAAAAATGTAATAACCCCCTGTATCTTATCAGACCACCATGCCATAAAGTTAGAATTCAACAACAACATAAATTGCAGAAACCCTACAAACTCATGGAAATTGAACAATGCACAATTGCACCATTCCTGGGTCAAAGAAGAAATAAAAAAAGACATTAAAGACTTCCTAGAATTCAATGAGAATGAAGACACAACATACCCAAATTTATGAGACACTTAGAAAGCAGTGCTAAGAGGAAAGTTTATAGCACTAAAGTGCCCACATGAAGCAACTGGAGAATAGTCACACTAGAGAATTAACAGCACAATTGGAAGTCTAGAACAAAAAGAAGCAAACTCACCCCAAAGGAGTAGACCCAAGGAAATAATCAAATTGAGGGCTGAAATCAATAAAGTAGAAACTAGTAAAACAATACAAAGAATCAATGTAAAAAAGAGTTGGTACTTTGAGAAAATCAACAAGATAGACAAACTTTTATCCAAACTAAAGAGCATACACATTAATAAAATCAGAAATTAAAAGGGGGAGATAACAACAGACACTGAGGAAATCAAGAGAATCATCAGGTAATACTTTGGAAACCTATACTCCACAAAATTCGAAAATTTAAAGGAAATGGAAAATTTTCTGGATACATATCACTTACCAAAATTAAATCAAGAACAGATAAGCAATTTATTTTTAGGTCATATTTTATTTATTGTAAATAAAGACATACAGCAAGATGTATAAAGGGAACATTATATGTATTTAAAGAAAAAGGCACTCTTTTAAAATTAAATTCCTTATTTCAATAATGTATAAATGATGGGAAAGTCCTGTGTATATGTCAATAAAGCACTTTGGCCAACAGGAAAGCAAGATAGGTGGGACTAGGAGTCCAGGAGGACTCTGGGAAGGAGAAACACAGGGGGTCATCATGTAGCTGCCATAGGGGTAAGAAGTCCGGTAAGAGAAACACTTAGATTAACAATTATGGAGTAAATACTTAAGTCAGAGATAGCTAGTAAGAAACCAGCTAGGCAAACAGCTTCATAATTAATACAGCATCTTGTGTGTTATTTGGGGACTACAACGTGGCAGAGTCCAGGCGACTGGTGGTGAAAAACCAAAGCGGCTGGCAAGGAAAAGGCTTCACTCAACAGGGAACACTATATGTATTTAAAGAAAAAGGCACTCTTTTAAAATTAAGTTCCTTATTTCAGTAATGTATAAATGTTCACTCAAATATGTAGATTGTCTCTGAACTCAAAGTGGGAAGCAGCCTTGACCATTCATTTACACTAGTAATAGAGATGACATGATATAAACTCACAGAAATCACAAAAATTACATATATATAACTATATATTTAAAAAGTAAACCAGTCCTGGCATAGGTGAAGAAGTTGGAAACTGAATTGTAAAACAGCAGGCAAATAAGCAAGTGCGTGTATCTAATACCAGAATGGGAACACAATCAGCCCTTCCATATAGCTAGCTTAAATATAGCTTTCAGGGAATACAGATTGTCAAGATCTTGTTAGAAGTCAGTAAGTGGAGCGAGGCTCTTCATGAGTACTGAATAGTCAACAGTGCACCTATAAGCACCAAGAGAAAGGAAACCATTGAGTTTATACTTTGTGATTTACAGGTATCTGCAGCAAGAGAAAGAGGGAGAGAGAAGGGGGAATGGAGGGAGAAAAGGAGGGAGAGGAGAATGGGAAGAGGGAGACAGAAGAAGGGGGAGGGAGAGGAGAAAGGGAGAAGTATCAGATAAGCAATTTAAATAGACCTATAACTTCTAATGAATTAGAAGCAGTCACCAAAAATCCCCCAACCAAAAAGCCCAGCGCCAGATGGTTTCAGTGCAGGATTCTACAGGAAGGTCAAAGAATAGCTAATACCAATCTCCTCAAAGTGTTCCACACAATAGAAGCAGAAGGGTCATTGCCAAACTCTTTTTAATGAGGCCACAATTACCTTGATACCCAAGCCACACAAAGACACAACTAAGAAAGAGAGCTACAGACCAATATCCCCTTCATCCCAGCGATGCAGGAATAGTTCAACATCCAAAAATCTATCAATGTAATCCACCATATAAACAAACTGAAAAAGAAAAACCTCATGTTCATCTTACTAGATGCTGAAAAAGTCTGACAAAATCCAACAATCCTTTATGATAAAGGCCATGGATAGATCAGAGATAAAAGGAACATGCCTGAACATAATAAAAGCAATATACAGTAAACCAACAGCCAACATCAAATTAAAATCAGGAACAAGGCAAAGTTGTCTACTCTCTCCATGTCTCTTCAATATTGTACTTGAAGTTTTAGCTAGAGCAATACGACAACAAAAGGAGATCAAGGGGATACAAATAGGAAAGAAAGAAGTAAAACATTCACTATTTGCAGATGAT
Source organism: Mesocricetus auratus (assembly GCF_017639785.1). Classification (NCBI taxonomy): domain Eukaryota; kingdom Metazoa; phylum Chordata; class Mammalia; order Rodentia; family Cricetidae; genus Mesocricetus; species Mesocricetus auratus. Next base: position 44,636,358 of record NW_024429184.1, on the reverse strand, counting down.
ATGATAGTTTACATAGGTGACCTGAAAAACTCTACAAGGGAACTCTTACAGCTGATAAACACTTTCAACAAAGTGGCAGGATACACGATTAACTCAAAAAAATCAGTAGCCCTACTATATACAAATGATAAATGGGCTGAGAGAAATCACAGAAACATCACCCTTTACAATAGCCACAAACAACATAAAATATCTTGGGGTAATGCTAACCAACCAAGTGAAAGACCTATATAACAAGAACTTTGAGTCTTTAAAGAAAGAAATTAAAGAAACATCACCCTTTACAATTGCCACAAACAACATAAAATACCTTGGGGTAACATTAACCAAACAAGTGAAAGACCTGTATCGCAAGAACTTTGAATCTTTAAAAAAAGAAATTAAAGAAACCCTCAGAAAATGGAAAGATCTCCCATGCTCTTGGATAGGTAGGATCAATGTAGTAAAAATGGCAATCCTGCCAAAAGCAATCTACAGATTCAATGCAATCCCCATTAAAATCCCAGCACAATTCTTCACAGACCTTGAAAGAACAATAATCAATTTTGTATGGAAAAACAAAAGACCCAGGATAGCCAAAACAACCCTGTTCAACAAGGCAACGTCTGGAGGCATCACCATCCCTGACCTCAAGCTCTATTATAGAGCTATAGTCCTGAAAACAGCTTGGTATTGGCACAAAAATAGACAGGTAGACCAATGGAATCGAATTGAAAACCTGGATATTAACCCACACACATATGAACATCTGAGCTTTAACAAAGAAGCTAAAAATATACAATGGAATAAAGAAAGCATCTTCAACAAATGGTGCTGGCATAACTGGAGGCTGGCATGTAGAAGAATGCAGATCGATCCATGTTTATCGCCATGCACAAAACTTAAGTCCAAATGGATCAAAGACCTCAACATAAATCCAGCCACACTGAACCTCTTAGAAGAGACAGTGGGTGGTACCCTTGAACAAATTGGTACAGGAGACAGCTTCCTGAACATAACACCACTAGCACAGACAGTGAGATCAGCAATTAATAAATGGGACCTCCTGAAACTGAGAAGCTTCTGTAAGGCAAAGGACACAGTCAGCAAGACAAAATGAGGGGATAATGGGGGGATTGGGGGGAGGGCATGGGAGGAGGGGAGGGAAAGGGAGAGGGACCTGGAACTGACTTGTGAAACAACCTTGTTTCTTATCTAAATTTAAACTGAAAAATAAATTTTAAAAAATTAAAAAAGAAAGAAATTAAAGAAGATACCAGAAAATGGAAAAATCTCCCATGCTCTTGGATAGGTAGGATCAGCATAGCAAAAATGTCAATCTCACCAAAACAATCTACAGATTCAATGCAATCCCCATCAAAATCCCAGCATAATTCTTCACAGACCTTGAAAGAACAATATTCAACTTTATATGGAGAAACAAAAGACCCAAGATAGCCAAAACAACTTTGTACAATAAAAGAACTTCAGGAAGCATCACCATCCCTGACTTCAAGCCCTATTATAGAGCTATAGTCCTGAAAACAACTTGGTATTGGCACAAAAATAAGACAGACCAGTGGAATTGAATTGAAAACCCTGATATTAACCCACACATCTATTAACACCTGATTTTTGGTAAAGAACCTAAAACTATACAACTGAAAAAAGAAAGCATCTCCAACAAATGGTGCTAGCATAACTGGATACGGGCATGCAGAAGACTGCAGACAGATCCATATCTATCCCCATGCACAAAACTTAAGTACAAATGGATCAAAGACTTCAACATAAATCTAGCCACACTGAACCTCTTAGAAGAGTAAGTGGGAAGTACTCTCGAATGAATTGGCACAGGAGACCACTTCCTGAACATAACACCAGTAGCAGAGACACTGAGATCGACAATTAGTAAGTGGTATCTCCTGAAACTGAGAAGCTTCTGTAAGGCAAAGGACACAGTTAAGACAAAATGGGAGCACACAGAATGGGAAAAGATATTCACCAACCCCACTTCTGACAGAGGACTGATCTCCAAAATATACAAAGAATACAAGAAGCAAGTCTCCAAAACACCAAAAAATCCTATTAAGAAGTGAGGCACAGATCTAAATAGAGACTTCTCAATAGAGGAATCTAAAATGGCTCATAGACACTTAAGAAAGTGCTCAACAATCTTAGCCATCAGGGAAATGCAAATCAAAACAACTCTGAGATACCATCTTGCTCCTATCAGAAGGGTTAAAGTTAAAAACACCAATGACAGTTTATGCTAGAGAGGATATGGAGAAAGGGGAACCCTTCTCCATTGCTGGTGGGAGTGAACTCATACAGCACTTTGGAAATCAGTATGGTGGTTCTTTAGTAAAATGGGAATCAGTCTACCTCAAGATCCAGCAATTCTACTCTTAGGCATATACCCAAAAGATGCACATTCATGCAACAAGGACATCTGTTCTACTGTGTTCACAGCAGCATTATTTGTAATAGCCAGAACCTGGAAGCAACCTAGATGCCCCTCAACCTAATAATGGATAAAGAAAATGTAGTATTACTCAGATGGTAAACAATGACATCAGGAAATTTGACATCAAATAGATGGAACTAGATAAAATCATTGAGTGAGGTAACTCAGACACAGAAAGAGAAACATGTTCTCATAAGTAGATACTAGTTATAAAGTTAAGGATAACCATGCTATAACCCACAGACCAGAGAGGCTAGGTAACAAGGAGGCCCAAAGGGGAACACATTGATCTTCCTGGAAAAGAGAAATAAAAGAGATCTCTTGGGTGGACTGGGGGCAGGCTGGAACAGGATCTTGAGAGATCAGGGTGGTGGGTAAATGGAGGGGAAGAATACCCAACTGTCATCAAAGAGCCTTCATCTAGTAAGTGATTGACACATATGCAGAGACCCACAGTCAAGCATTAGGCCAAACTCAGGAAACCCTGTGGAAGAGGGAGGAAGACTGTAGGAACCAGAAGGGGTTCAAGGACATCACAGGAAATCCCACAGAAACAATTAACCTGGTTCAGAAGAGCTCAGAGAGTCTGAACCAACAACCAAGGCGCCTGCATGGGACAAATCTAAGCCATATACATATATGTGATAGTTGTATAGCTTGGTCTACCTGTATTACTTCTAACAGTGGGAGCAGAGATGGTCCTTCATGCTTTGGCTGGCTCTTGGGAACCTATTCCTCATACTGGATTGCCTTGTCCAGCCTGAATACTCCAACTTGATATACTATGCTTTGTGGATACCCATAGGAGGCCTGTCCCTTTTTAAACAGAAACAGAGGAGTTGATTTGGGGGGTGGAGGTAAGTGGAGGGAATGGGAGAAGAGGAAGGTAGGGAAACTGCAGTTGAGATGTAAAATAAATAAATTTTTTAAAAAAGCTGATCACAGAAAGAACAGCTGCCATTCACTCTATGATAAAGTGAAAATCTCACCCTATTCAACAGCTTCCAGTACAGAGGACATGGGATCCATACTCCAACGCTGTGGTCCAGGAAGATTCATTAAGTTACTTGTCTGTGCAAAGGCACAATTCTCTTGAAAGGGAGCATTACTAAGTACTGCCATTTTCCTTGGAGGAACCAAGGATGGGTGCAGTCTGGTTGCATGTCTACATTTCCCGCTTCACTTTTATAGAAATAAAAGGAGTATATTTTCCTCTATCAAACAGTCCATTAAGTTGGTGGAACAATTAGACTATAGAAATTTCGAAGTAGTTTATATATGTGCCATTTAATTTAGAACACAGAAGCCATTCTAACAGCAAGGAATCACATATTTCAAGATTGTGTCCAAAGAATATTTTTGTGGACAGGGAAGAAAAATATTTAAGATTGGGAAGAAGGTTTACCAGGGATTAAACCCAGCACCTTGCAAATTCTAGGCAAGCATTCTAGGAATGAGCTATATCTCTAGTCAGTTTTGTATTTTCTATTACATGCAGTTATTTATTCTGTGTGTGTGTGTGTGTGTGTGTGTGTGTGTGTGTGTGCGTGTGAATGTGCACACACGTGCCATAGTCCACATGTAAAGGTCACAGGGCAACTTGCAGGAGTTCCTTCTCCCTTCTACCATGTTGATCCTAGGGACCAAAGTTGGGTCTTCAGGGTTGAAGGTAAGCACCTTTACCTACTGTAGCATTTTTATAGCCCCCTTGTTTTTGTTTTGAAATAGGTTATCACTAAGCTGTCCAATCAGATGTAAGCTGTCTGTCTCTGTGGTTCAAATAAGCTTTGACTTTGTAATCTTTTTCCCTTAACATCTCAGATAGCTGCATTACAAGCCTGAGTCATGAGGCATAGCTTACTTTTACATTGTTATTTTTGTTTGACTTCTGAACTTAGATATCTGACAACTCAAGCATGTCCCCAACTCCTATTGGCATTACATGCACAATATAACATTAGCCTCTAAGCATTCTTTGCTACAAAAATGGTTATATGGTTTCATATGTTTTTAAAAGACATTCTACAACATGACTATTATGCACTGACAATAATCACAAGGTACAAATAATTTATATGGAGGGTGTCTCTCTGACCACAGGACAGTTAACCTAAATAAGTAAGCCAGCTACTTTCAAGCAAGGGCTTATGTTCCCTTCCCTGCCTGATCTGGAATATTCAGGGTCAGTAGATACTAATAATCTCTTTACCTTTAGATAGCATTTGTGAACTCTTCCAACAGAAGGGGTCATTAGTTTTTATTACTTCTGTTAAAATCCACCTCAAATAATTACTTTATAAATAATTTGACCTCCCAAATGCTAATTAGTCATTAGTAAATTAATACTTAAAAAATTAAATACTCTGTTATTCACCTGGAGGAGAAGAGAGATGACGAACAGGTCTCGCTGGTTGAAGCGGCTTGCCAATCAATTTTTTGGTTTCCATTGTCATAAAGTCCTTGAGGTTCCATACTTTAATAGGGAAAAACATATTTTTATCTTTTAGACAAAATAATAAAAACAACCACAATACTCATTTGAAAACATTAAAGTGGAAACATACATGAAACCCATTTAAAATATTCAACAACTGAACCTCTATATAGTTCTCACCGCAGTTACAGAAACCCTCTTTAAGATATTTTCCTCCTATAGAGGGATACTGTTTCAGCCCAGATACACAGAGGAGGGCCTATGCCCTCCCACAAATGATGTGATGACTTTGATGATCCCCCAAGGAAGGCCTCTCTATATTTGGGGAGTGAATGGGGGTGGTTTTGGGGGGCTGGTGGGGAGCATAGGAGAATGGGAGAGAAAGGGAATGGAGGATTGATATGTAAAATAAGATTGTTTCTAAATAAAAAATTATTTAAAATTTTTTAAAATATATTTTCCTCCTTCTATTTATGTGACTCTACTGTCTTTTATTGTTTCCTGTGTCTTTGGCTGCCTCTTCTAACTACTTTAACTGATCCCTCATCTGCTCTTCAAATATAAATTTAAGGATGATTAGTTCTTTTAGCTAACTCATCGACGTTCATGTTTACAGCTATCCATACACAAATGAAAATATGATGTGATGTATATCTTTATGTATTTATTAAATAAGTGCCAGTCCCACTTTTCTCCATTATCATTTTAAACATCTCCAAACTGGAATTAAATGCTGTGGTATCAAAAGTGTTCTGAATTCTTTAATCACCAACTCCCTTAAATACCCCTTTACCACACACACCTTCAATTTGATGGTTTTAGTCACCCTGATTCCTGTCCATTTCTCTTTCCAAAGATACCTCATGTATCTTCATCAACTCTCCACTAGTCTTAATTTCATAGCCTTGGCTGGCCTTCAACTCTCTCTGTAGACCAGGCTGGCCTCAAACTGCCTCTGCTTCCCGAATGCTGGAATTAAAGGTGTGCATCATAACTGTCCAGCCACAGAAGTTCTTAATTCATCTCTCTGACTACCGATGTAAATGATCCCTACATGTGACCTTGTGACACCAAGATTATGTCCATGTTATGACATTTAGAAAACATTATATTTTTCTTCCATACTACACAAAATTAGAAAACAGGTTCTTCTTAATGAAGAGACATTAATTTGCCCAATATCCCCTAAAAAATACAAAGTATGGATAAAGCAAGCTATTCTTTGAGTAGCTAAATCAATACTGTCATCATTAGAACCATGGTCCTTTTGTATTCATCTAACCTTTAAAAATGTGAGCATGACTGTAACCACTACTGCTTGGATGATAGAACAGGACAATTTCAAGGCCAGCCTAAGCAACTTAACAAGATCCTGTCCAAAAAATAAAAAAAATTAAAAATACTTTGGAATATATCTCAAGGGTAGATACATTGCCTACCATGTGTAAGGATCTAGATTACTTCCCCAATTACCAAAACAAGACAAATATACTTCCCACCAGTTCAAAATCATCTGCACTAATAATAACAGAAGCAGGTTATATCCATGACATGTATAACAAACCATTTATGTACACATTATTATTATAAATAACTCTGTACCATTCATAGAACTCAGGAACAGTAGTGTGCCCTATAGTCCCACCACTCAAAAGCTGAGGTAGGAAGAATACAAACTAGAGGCCACACTGGGTCATTTGTTAAATCCAAAGCCATCCTGGGCTACTTGACCCTGTCTCAAAATTAATCATTATTATGTAAGCATGCCTGTGTTCATATCATGCCGCCAACACCTACCTATATGACAGCAGATAATAACCACCTTAGTTCCTAGGCATGATGCAAACACTAAATAGTATAACTTAAATAAATCACTTAGGAACATTTATGTTACATAACTCAGTAGAAGTTCATGTGGCATTCTCATTTTGTAGTTCAGGTATAGAGAGATAATGTAATCATCCAAGGTCAGCAGACTAGGGAGTGATGGATGGTAAGGCTTGGCTCATGCTGGGGGACAAGCTTCTATCCTTCTTACACTTAGGCTAAACATCTCAAGTTTTCAATAAGAAGCCTTTTTATGTTTTCACAAAAACAATTCTGTAACTTCTTCCAACCCAGTACTTACAGCACACACTGCAACTACCTACTAATCAATGTTTAAATTTGTTGCGATTTTCATATACATATTCAATGTATCTGATAATATCAACCCTCAACTCCCATCCAACTTCCCTCTACCCCTAGATTCTCAACAAATATTAAATTCCAGTTCTCCCTTTCAGGAATGCATCTTATGTGACCGACTCTTCTGTAATGGTGGACATTCACTGAGTTGTTGAATGAATATTATTCTGTTTCACAGTGTATAAAAATCCAACTATGTCTCCACACTTGTCACTCTTCTATACTCTTCAACCAAATGGCTATGAATCTTTCTGGACCAAAACAAGTTGCTTTTATCTTCTTACAGAATATCTCCAAGTCTCAACACATAGCTTCAAACAAAGCAGTTTTCAATGTTCTGATAGTCAAAAGTAAAATAATTCTGCTTTCCTTACCACCCATCTCCATTTTTTCCCACTGCATCTCACCTATTTTGTTTTTGCTAAAATATAGCATGTGAAGTATATTGCATGCTGGTTTGAATATATCAAGTTGGCTGAAGCCACCAAAACTAGATTTCAATTATCTTTTCCTCCTATTAGCTACAACGTAATTAGTTTTAATAATTAAACCAAAAAGGTCTTTCTCACTATAAAATCTCCCAACATCTTCATGACACACAGCTTCCTAAATTCTCGTACCTTGCTTAGCTTTATACTAATCATCAAAAGTAATTGTGATCATAAGCAAATGGCAAGCCCTACTTACATTTCCTCACGCATAAGATATGATTACTATTTTGTTCTAAGAGATGCTTTCTATGATTTAAAAGTCTAGGATACCTAATTCCAGTATTACAAGACTAAGTATCTTCCCTCTAAGTTAATCATGCTAACTCATCAAGAGTCAATTTTTCCTGAAGTGTGGGGATAAGCCAAGCAGCACCCCTGTCAGCACCTATCTTGCCTTCTTATGTTAGCTAGTGCTGTCTTAACAGAGCAAGCTTTCTAAACAAATCAGTACTACATTTTTTCATGATACAACACAGATAACAGGAAGCAAAAAATAAAACCCCTCAAGTATACATTAACTGTTTTCTACATGGAATATTTAAATATGGGTCAAAAGATGTCTAATGTCTAATGTGAATTATTAACTATTATACATGTTTCTTTACTTAATGTTTATTCTAACAATTCTGATGAGGACATACCACACAGCAACTGTCCTTCCTGCTTCCTATATGAAACTAGTGAATCAGAACACAAAAGAATAAAGGCTTTGGCACACAGCTCCTTGTTTTCCATTGCTCAGCTGAAACTGAGCTGTACTGGGATGTCCCTTCCAGCTGCTGAGCAGGGCAAACCCATAGTATTCAAACTGAGGAATTTCAAGAGTTGGGAGTTACAGATTTTGCAAAACAATAAACAGGAAATGAAAGCCCTTTTCGTGCCACCTACCTTCCAGTTGGCAGTAGGAAAAAGGACACCTAGAACTTCCCATATATAAAATCACATCAGTCCAGAAATTGGAAATTCTGGTTGCACACATACTTTTTAATATGTTTTCTTACTCTGCTTGCACAGAAACACTGACATGGGTTAGAAATCAAGATGCATAGTACACACCATGAAGATTACCACCACAGACATCTTAGCTACAGATGCTAATCAAGAGTGAACTCCAAAAACCACAATCCTAATTTCCATTTAATTAAAAGTAATCAAAGTTTAGCAGAGCTATTAAGTTGGTATATAAAATAACTTCAGATTTTAATTCCTGTTTCATCCAAGAGCTTAAAAGTTTCCCTGATGCTCCCAGAGTAGGCATTTATGTCATCAACTTTTACAAAGGACAGTAGTTGCAAAAGAAACACCTAAGAAAGTTCTCTTTTAAAAATGCATGTACATTTTGTGACATAGATTGTATTTTTAGAAGCCATTTGGCATAATATCTCAAAAATATATATTTTATTAATATAGTCCTCAGAATGGTTGCTAAATAAAGTTTCTTTCAAGTTTTGAAGGTGTGTCATCTTGAAGGACAAGTTGTCTATGAGTGAAATCAGTAGATTCCTAGTAGGATTATTAGTCAAGAACCTTGGAGCTGCTATTCTACACTTGCCAACACTAACTATATCCTAGGTTCCTTTTCTAATTTGCAAAAGCTGTTCTCAAATTCTGAAGTTACAAATTAACTAGAATTTTCTATAATATATTAGAATAAACACATAAACTGATTGCATTTGGATGCAATCTGTATCGAGTATAGATGTTTTAAAACACAATTTCTTCAGAAATTACTACATCCTAAATACCTTGCAAATGTTACTTCATTTAACATTGAGCTATGCATTAACTGATGAAATGGTTAGTTCCACCTTACAGATGAGAAACATGAGGTTTAGAAACCCCAATCTACATAGTTACCCAAAAAGTGTATATTTGACTACAAAAGTCATCAGTTTCTATGCTTGCTTATTTGTTCAGACATCTGACTCTACTGTTACATGCAAGTATTCTATGTATTGATGAAAAAACTTAATAGAGGGCACATTTATGTATATAAAGCCTTGGTGAATAAATGTATATGCTAACACTTTCCATTTCCTCAATTTACAATTTTCTCTCATTTAACTATGACATGTTTTGTTCACACTAATCATAATTCAGAGTTTAAGATACATAGAGCTGGGTTTAGCTCAGGTGACACAGGACTTGTCTATCACATATGAAGCACTGGGTTTGATCCCCAGCACTGCATAAATCCTGGTATGATGGCTCACACCTATAATCCCAGCACTTGGGACCGGAATTCAACCTCATCCTGGGCATCACAGCGAATTAGAGGCCAGCCAGGACTAGACAAGCTAAGTACCAAAATTAAATCTCCCTTTTAAATTCTGGGCTTCTTGGGGCTAAGGATGTATCTCAGTGGGAAAGTGCTACCCTAAAATGTGTGAGGCCTTCGGCTCTATTCCCAGCACTGCCAAAACAAAGGTGCAGCGTTCTAGTATAATTTAAAAACGAGATCACTTTTATTTACTTCCGTATATTTCCTATGTGAAAACTCGTTGTTTTAAATTCAATTTCCTTCTTTAAGATTCTACACTTCAAAGTATTCCTTAAAGCCAAATTCTGCTTGTTAAAAAAGCCAACCAGTCCTGATAATAATAATAAACGAAAAGTAACAACAACCACAACAAAACATGCGAACGGGAGATAGGATCTATTAATAGCTAAAAGAATTTTATATTCCATAAATCTAGGTGGCCTATTTGGTTTTTCAAAAATCAAAAACTACAAATCAAATCCAACAGCTACGCCTAGCATCATACTTCTCACACCTCTAAAAAACCCGGGAAGTGGGGGCCTAAAAGTTTTGGGGGGATTTTGGTTTTGTGTGTCTTAGTACCCTTCCATCAAGACACAGTTAAACGATTCTCTCAGACAAGCGGCCCAAGCCACAGGTGTTTGGCGAGCAGTCCATTAGCTGGCACCTGTGGGCTGGCGAGCGGGCGAGCGGGCGAACTTTACGGCGCCTCCGTTCCCGCTGCCCGCTCCTCCGCGGTGCCCGCAGCCCACCCGACGCCCGGGCTGTGCGGGCGGCCTCCCGTCACCTACCGCCTCAAGACCCGGGAGGGTTTCCGGCGCGGCGTCGCGGCGCTCAGCCCAGACACGGCGGCCGAGCGCCCGGCTGCCGTCGGGGAACGGCTCCAGCCGCGCGTCGGCTCGCGGCCTGGGTCGCCGCGGCAGCGGGCAGGGGGCGGGGCGAGGGCGCGGGCCGGGGGCGGGGCCCCGGGGCCGGGACCGTTAAACCGGCGGCGCGCGCGTCCCCCCGGCAGGGCCTGGGGAGGGGGGGCGGTCCGCGGCGCGCGCGGGGCGAGCGATCGAACGATCGAGCGAGCGAGCGGGCGGGCGGGCGGCGACCTCAAGCAGGTGCGGACCGACGGACGGGCGGACGCGGTGGCCCTCGACCGAGCGCGCCCGCCTGGACAGCTCGCTCGGGACCCGCGTCCTCAGCACCACTGGCGCGGGACCTTTAGGCAGGCCGTCCGCGCTGCGTGGAGCCGGAGGGTGCGAGCCCGGCCGCCTCTGTGAGCAAAGCCGCCTCTGTGAGCCAGGCCAAGGCAGTGAGGGAAGCTGGGGCTGAGGCAAGCCGCGGTCCCAAGCCCTGGAGCAGGCGCCCCAAATCCTTTTTTCTCTTTGAAGGGGCTGGCATCACTTCTACCTGGTACGTCTTCTCTGGATTCCAGCTGTCGACAAGGATGGTAGTGGAGAAATGGTGTCCATCCTGCAGGAATATATATTTTCACTGTATCACTTTTCTGTTGCGGTGACAGTAAAAATAAATAAATAAAAGTATGAAAAACTAAAGGGAGGGTCTTTTTAGGCTCACAGTTTGAGGGTATAGTCCACCATGGTGAAGAAGGTGTGCGGTAAGAGCGTGAGGCCATTTGTTTATGCTAGGGAATATTCCTCTAACTGTAAAGATTGGTTTATGCTGTGGAATATTACTTGAACTGTGTAAAGGTATGCTACATTTTTATGCTGCGTTTCTTTAATTGTGAAAAGATGTGTTGCTGTTTCATCTTGCCTGCCTAAGGCACCTGATTGGCCTAATGAAGAGCTGAATGCAGAGAAAGGATAGGCGGGGCTAGCGGGCAAAGAGGATAAACAGGATGACAAATGTAGACTAAAGAGAGGGAGAGGAAGAGAGGAGGGCTCAAGGGAGAAAGAGAGGGGGATGCCTGGGGCCAGCCAGATGTAGGGACAGCAGGAAAGTAAAATATAAAGAAAGGTAAAAAGTCCCAAGGCAAAGCATAGATGAAGAGAAACAGGTTATGAGTTAACAAGAAATAAGAGCTAAGACTGAGCATTCATAATTAATATTAAGTCTCCGTGTAATGGCTTGGGAGGCGGGTGATGGACAGCAGGCAGAAGTGGAAAGAGACCTGTAGATGTAACTCATATTGAAAGTTTTATTGGGGGGGTAAGAAAAGAAGTAAAGAGACAGAGACAGAGAGAGGACGGAAAAGAAGAGGGAGACAGGAAAAGTCCAGTCTGCCCCAGAGGAACAGCAGGAACGAAAGTGTAGGTGGGCGGGATCTTTCTATTAAAGGATCCTTTGTACCTGAGTGCAAACTGGTAGTCAAGGAACCCTGGGCTGACCAGGGTACTGCCTGAGTGCATTCTGCCAGGTGACAGGGGCAGGCCAGCATAATGCCTGAATCCTTACAGCACTATTTTGTGGGGGTTTGGTTTTGTTTTGTTTTGATGTTTTTTTTTTTTTCGGGGATGAGGGTGGTTTGGGTTTTTTGATGTTATTTAGTTTGGTGTTGGCTTGGATATTTTTTTCTTTTTTTATTTAAATTAGAAACAAGCTTGCTTCACATGTCAATCCCAGCTCCCTCTCCCTCCCTCCCCTCCTCCCAGCACCCCCACCAGTCCCCCCAATCCCACCAGTCCCCCGAACCCCCATCCGTCTTTGCACCCGAGGGAGAGTGTGGCCCTCCATGGAGGATATCCAGAGTCTGTCATTTCCTTCAGGGCAGGGCCTGGACCCTCCCCCATGTGTCCAGGCTGACACAGCATCCCTCAATGTGGGATAGGCTCCCAAAATCCATTTGTTTGCCAGGGATAAATACAGATTTAATACCCTGAGCCCCATAGATTGCCTAGGCCTCACTGACACCCACATTGAGGGGGTCTGCAGTCCCATGTTGGCCTCTCAGCCATCAGTCTAGGGTCCAAGAGCTCCCCCTTGTTCAAGTCAGCTGTCTCTGTGGGTTTGAATATTTTTTAAGAGGGAAAAAGAATGTGAACTTAGGTGGGTAGAGAGTTGGGGAGGACTTGGGGGATAGAAAAGAATATGATCAAAATACATAATGCTAAAAAATTTAAATACAAAAATTAATTTTAAAAAATATATAAAAGATAATGAGCAGACTATTTCAGAAGTAATTTGGGTAGTTTGATGAATTCTTGCACTGCTGAATCATTCCTTTGTCCATTGTATTCATTTGATATATATTAGATGTCCTTTAATTATTTCATAGCTATCTCAATTGCCAGACAAGATTTAATTTCCTTTATATCCAACTAAGTATTTTATCAATAATGTTCCCAAAGCCCAACAATGATTCTGGAATTTTTATAACAGCATGTTCTTTCATTCCGTTTTCTAAAGAGTTGTTACTAGTAATCTCTTATTGTGTATGAATATTGCCGTAGGTATGTACTTACAAGAAAAGCATAGTGGCACACATCTTTAATCCCAGCACTTGGAAGGCAGAGGCAGACGGATCTCTGTGAGTTTGAGGTCAGCCTATCCACAAAGTAAGTTCCAGGACAGAAAGAAAGAAAGAAAGAAAGAAAGAAAGAAAGAAAGAAAGAAAGAAAGAAAGAAAGAAAGAAAGAAAGAAAGAAAGAAAGAAAGAGGGAGGGAGGGAGGGAGGGAGGGAGGGAGGGAGGGAGGGAGGAAGGGAGGGAAGGAAGGAGGAAGGGAAGGAAGGAGGAGGAGGAGGAGGAGGAGGGAGGGAGGGAGGGAGGGAGGGAGGGAGGGAGGGAGGAAACAGTGTGTAGATAGGGTTCAACACTATACAGTTTCAAACATCCACAATGGATCTAGGACAGAAGCTCCACAGATATGGAGTACTGTTGTATGAATGTGTTAAATATTTGGGCCCATCCACCTAGGCAAATAGTTTTGATGGCTGATGTGTATTGGGTGCTAGTAATTAAGAATACAAACTGAGGCGGGGGAAAGACTATGATTGCTGAAGAACATATAACAAGAAGAAAAATGGTACCCATTAACAGTAGTGTCTATGGACAAAGTCGAGTGTGGTATATGTAGTGGAAGTATTCACATGGAATCAAAGTATTACAAAGATGCTATTGAAGGCTCAGAGGAATAAAAGGCCCCAGGAAAGTCTCATGAGACAAGTAAATCCTAAGGAGACTTTAGAAAGCTATATTCCATTATAATCAATTCCTACTCTGTAGGAATCCAGAATTCCTAAATTTATTTTAAATGTTTCTGTTAATACATAATAAAATATTTCAGCTGTACCATAAAAAGCTATATTCCTAGCAATAACAAAAACACAAAGGGATATATATGGATATATATGATTTAATGATTATGTCATATATAATTATATGTTAACATATATACATGTTAACACACATATATAAATGAAACAGGAATCAATACAAATAATAGCAATTCAGTCCTACAGAAGCACATCAAGCTAAATAAAGATAAAATATTTTCTTTCATAAGGATATCAAAAGGCACTAAAGGATTTTAGGTGCAATGTGGTCATTTGGAAAGTAGCAATGTGGGAAAGATATTGGAAAATGGTAGGAAGGACACAACGTAAGAGAGATAGGTGTTCTTACAGTCACCCAAGTAATACGCAAGAGAGCTTTGCACAAATAGTAGCGTTCATGAAGAAAAAGAAGTGCACGTGGCTGAGAGAAAAAGAAATGCCAGACAGTAGATGGCATGAGAACGAGACATGAAGAGTGGTAAAAACCAACTGTTGACATGGGCACCCTGATGAATATAGATGAATATAGACATCATTGTCTATCCTCTGTGTGTACATAGGGACACACCTGTACACATGCATACCACACACACACAAATCAATTTTTTCTTCATATTAGGACAAAATTGACAACTTTTAAATGACTCTAAACATGCTTCTGCCATGCTGAAGTATGTATTTGTGCAAAGCAATATGGATGGATATAGAATCAAATATGATCAACTCTGAAAATGCAGATGTTCTGTGCCATGCATTATCAAATATTCAGTTTTTATTTTTTATGTAAAAACAAGCACATCCATCTCACTAGTATATAAATTTGCTTTAATCATCAATCAATGGTAAGTTTTTATGTGTACCAATATCAAATTCATGTGTTATTGAATGGAGTACTATTCAGCAGAAAAAAAACAATGGAATCCTGAGATTTGCAGGCAAATGGATAACACTAGAAGAAACCATCCTGAGTGAGGTAACGTAGTCACAAAAAGAGAAACATGGCATGTACTCTTTCATATATGGATTTTAGACATAGATCTAGGGAGTGCCAGCCTACAATACCATGGCCAGAGAGTCTGGGAAACAGAACCTTCATTCAGTGGCTGATGGAAGAAGAGGCAGACTCCCACGGCTCAGCACTGAGCTGAACTCAAGAAAGCCAGTAACAGAGAGGGAGGACTGATGAGCAAAGGGGTTAAGACTCGGCTGGTTTAACCCCCAGAAA
The DNA here is from genome assembly GCF_017639785.1 of Mesocricetus auratus. Lineage (NCBI taxonomy): Eukaryota > Metazoa > Chordata > Mammalia > Rodentia > Cricetidae > Mesocricetus > Mesocricetus auratus. The sequence goes on along the minus strand of NW_024429184.1, from coordinate 44,621,090 downwards.
CAGCTGACCTGACAAGGGTTAACTCTTGAATCCCAGACTGATGCCTGGGAATCCAGCATGGGACTGATCAAGACCCGCTGAATGGGGGTGTCAGTGAGGAGGCCTAGGTAATCTATTGAGCCTTGGCCAGTAGATCAGTACTCATCCCGAGTATACACATGGACTTTGGACTCCCATCCAACAATGTGAGATGCACTCTCACCCTGAACTCTTGGGGGAGGGTCTAGGCCCTGCCCTGGATGAAATGACAGACTATGGACACCCCCATGGAGGGCCTCACCCTCCCTGGGGAAATGAGGGGATATTAGGGGGGTTGGGGGAGGGCACGGGAGGAGGGGAGGGAAATGGAGAGGGACCTGGAATTGACATGTAAAGCGACCTTGTTTCTAATTTAAATTTAAACGTAAAAATAAAATAAATAAAATTCATGTGTTATTGTCAGTAAATGTTTTATTTGTATGTCTAATATATATACATATCATATACATACATATATATACATACACATATATGTATATACTCAAGACATAAGGATTCATGAATGGATAAAGTGTAAGAAGTGCTGGACTATGCAGGGTCTTAGCCCAACCACAGAAGGTTGAGCTGGGTCCCAGGAAGAGTAAGTGCACTGCTTGCCCGTTCCCAGCCTCCTGGAGTCAATCTGATGCATCGGGGAGTCTAGTCAAGCAGGAACTCTTATATTACCACACAACAAGCATCTTTAAAAGGAAAAAAACTGCAGAGTGGGAAAACAGCCAGCCAGTGGTTTTAAAGGTCAACCTATCACGTGCCTAGGCACCCTAGGCTTTACCTACTGAACACGAGCTGTTCATGCAGTGACCGCATCTGATTTGATCTAGGCAACCAATCATCTTTTTTCGTAAACAACTCAGGACTCACCCATGAGACTTCCCCTCAGTGCCATCTTTGACTGGCTCGTGTGCCCTACAGATTCCCCCTTTTAGTTTTAGACTATGGCCCACCTTATTTAGAAGTATGGGCCACTAGGCACCTCTGAAGATATTCACCTCTAATAGCACCTTGTGTCAAGGTTCACTCAAAAGGGAGAAAAACTGGGAGGGGGTTCAATCTGGTATACAGTATTTTAAACAGTGATGTAGAAACATCAGTATTACATAGTAATGATTGTTTTGAATGCAGATTGTCTGACTTAAAATCACCCTTTGAAGGACTCTGGAAGAGCATGGCCATATTCTATAAACAGAAACCACAGCCCTCTCCTTGGTGCCTGTAAATACACAACATGTTTTGTGAAGCTATCACAGTACCTGGCCCAAGTCTTTATTAGATTCCTTTATTCTAAAATAACAGGGATATTCAGAAAAGATGGTCAGAAACACCATGGTCGGGGCTGATGAGATGGCTCAGTGGGAAGAAAAGCTTGCTGCACAAAGCAGATCACCTAAGCCAATCCACAGAATAAAGGCAAGCATCAACTCCCAAAAGGTGTCCTCCCAACACACACACACACACACACACACACACACACACACACACACACACACTAAAACACTTTTTCAAAGAAAATGTCTAATCATAGGTTTATTTTCCCCTCTAAAAACAAATGGAATTTTTTTAGCACTTTGGACAGCAGGGGGCAAACAAGTTCCTTGTGCTCTAATAAGTCACTATCATGAGGTCTTTCTGAAAACACCGGAGTCCAACACTCACTGGGCACTGAGAACTACACAGAATTGATAATATTAGAACTGATAGCAAATTTGTGATAATTTGAGAATAAGCTTTAATATGTATAAAAATTCTAATGAAAATGTAACAAATATTGGTATGATCATACCAATGTATTTATCAAGAGCAAAATTTGAAGTTTCCATGATTAATGTAGTTAAAAAATGTTTAAATCATTTGTCTCTCATAATCCAGAGGTAACATTTTGTTGTTTTTTCCCCTAGTGTTTAGAGTACAGGCACATACTTTCCCCAAAGTGGATCAAAATGCAGGCATTACTTTGTGACTGAGTTCATTTCATCTTTCATGTTTTTATTTATTTGGATTTTCAAGACTAAGTTTCTCTGTGTAGCCTTGACTGTCCTGGAACTCTCTGTAGACTAGGATGGCCCTGAACTCACAGATCCGTCTGCCTCTACCATCTGAGTGCTCAGATTAACTGTGTAACAACGCTGCCAAGATCTGTTTTTAGTGCTGCATTTTTATTTTACAAGTTAAATGGGCCATAATTGGTTGACCCTAACCTATTCTTTTTAAAAACAACTATTTCCTTTTTTAATATTTACTAACAGAAATGTGGCCAACAACATTGTAAGTATTCAGGCATCTGTACTGGTCTACCCTGAGGGTTCTGGCAGGATATGCCCTCAGCTGAAGCCACTAAGAGCACCACCTGTGCACATTCACTCAGTTCCCTTTTAAAAGGGCCCTGCTCACCTCCTATCCTACTCTCTTTCTCTACCCCCACCCCATGTTCCTCTCTCTCTCCTCCTCCCTCTCCTTCTCTACCCTGTCCTGCTACTCCTGTCCCCACAGACTACACAGACTAGTCTCCCCACCATCCCTTTCCCCTAATTAAAAAAACCCTCCACTTGAACCCTGTTGCACCGCTTTTCTTAAATTACAACAATCATATACACATTTGCTCTTATAACACCATTGGTATAAATTCTTAAAATTATGCTACCAAAGAATATAGGGAGGGAGAGACTAAGAGAAGGGGGAAATTGAGATTTTTTTATATTCTAAGTCTTGGGATATTACTTCTCTTTTTCATTATCAGTTAATGGGGGAAAAGTACTATCTCTTGGCTTAATTTACACTGTTTACTAGGAACAAACATGCCTGTTAGGGCTGGAGAGATGGCTGAGTGTTTAAGAACTCATACTGCTTCCACAGAACAGCTGAATAGATTTCCAGCATCCAAGTCATGCAGCTTACAGCTGCCTGCAACTCCAACTCCAGGGCATCTGTCCTCCATGGGTGCATGCATGCATGCATGGATTCCTGAGCCTGCTCGTGAGTGCATGCACATACACACACACACACACACACACACACACACACACACACACACACACACAGGAAATGACATTTTAAAATGATGATAATGTTTAATTACATAGTTTTTTTTTAAAGCAGGTTCTTGCCATGCAGCCCTGGCTAGCTTGGATTTGCTATGTAGTCCAGGCTGGCATCAAATTCACAAGAGTCCACCTGCCTGCTTCCCAAGTGCTGGGATTAAAGGTGTGTGCCATCATGTTTGGCTTTATTTCTCCTCTAATAAATTGCTTCTTCCTGCCTTTAGATCCTTCCCATATTTCAGAGACTTGATTCAACTGTTTTGAAAATATCTTCTCCAATTTGTTTTTATTTTTAAATTTTTATTTTTTCATACACTAGTTCTTGAAGTGTTTGTATAGGTTTTAGTCACTTACTATATCAATCTTTTACATGTTTTGCTTCTAGGTAATATTTAGATCTTTTTTCTTTAACCTGGCATTATACTGTTAACCTAAATATTCTAGCTCAAAATGCCAAGTACTGACCCAAGTATACTTAGGAACTAAAAATAATGCAGTCACACATCCCTCATGTACATTCATTCTTTCACGTAGACACAGTACTGATGTACCAGGAAGGGATCTAAATGGGGATGAGTATGTGGGAAAACCATCACACATCTCCCAGAACTGTAATTCAGAAGGATACTATCAAATAGCATATAACACAGTGTGAGATTTCAAACCAATAGGGAAAAGGATGGGCTGACAATCAACATGCCTTGCTGTTCCAAAGTACAGTCGTTAAGACAAGACAAAGGAGGTTACTTTATACTGAATATCAAGTGTGCTGCCAATACCATGGCATGCAAAATGATTTTAGGAAAACATAGCTATGAAAATAGCACAAAAATGATAACTGAACATTATAAGTTATATATCTTCATTAATATGAATATTTCAGAGCAAATTTCAAGTAAATTTTCAAAACTAAACCTTATTTTTAAGATGACAGAACAAAGCAATTTTTGAATAATAATCTTTATTAGTGTATTTTCAAAGATACATATAATCCTGAGCTACTGCATTTATACATTTATCATTTCATTTTCTCCTTGAGGTTTACATGTATTTCACTCCAAACTTCACTGTAAGTACATTTTTATATTAATCAGGAACATAAATAATTTAAAATATTAGTCTTGTCCTTTGGAATCACATACTAATTTACTCAGGTCATCTCATTGTCTAATTCTACAATTTGAAAGAGTTTAGACCATTAACTCTTGATTGAATAATTCCTCCAATACTGCAAAAACGGGCAGTGCAAGAGCTGACTCCATGAATCCCAAGCGAAGTTTTAGAAAGCCGTGAAGATCTTTATCTCTGATCCATTTTCTTGAATAAATTGAGTCATTCATATCTGGTCAGCTGAGAAATGGTAAGAGAATCTAATTCTAACATTTCAGCTAATGCAAGACGCCATAGTTCTCTTCACAGAGAAATGGCTGAACAAGTATCTCAAAAATTTGCCATGGTCTAAGGAAAGGGAGTGCAACACCATGTAAATATGTCTTTGATGAGATGATGAAGTCTTATAAAACATGTTTTCTGAAATAGTTCCTCCAGTCTATAAAGGGATACACCCAGCAGATCAACAATAAATTCCATAAATCCAGACCAGATTTTTGTAAATGCTAAATAAAAAGACAAAAATGAAAGGCAAAAGCTCTATAATCTTAGAGAAAAGACACTTATCTGACATATCCAACTGTGGAGAAATATGTTCACCCTAAGTATTTTAATTTACTACCAAAATATTGTATCTTTCTACAAACAACAAAAAACAAGCATATAATAACTAGAAATGCTTCTCTGACAAGAATGTCAAGTTTTGGAAAGTACACTCAGTTTTTTTCTTTCCTGAATAAGGTAACTATAATCTTAGGTTAAAATTACAGTAAGCAGTTCAAGCAAAAATGCATATTGCTTAGATTTTTAAAGCAAGCAATTCTGTTGAAAATGTAAGTAAAAATGTGAACCTATTGTAGAAACATTTATAAACACTTCTTGGGAATAGTCACAGATCAGCAAGTAATGGAATAACTGTTTTAAACATAATAAAAAACTGATATTAGACATAACATGTGATGACAAATCCAAAAATATCTTTGATTGATTTAAAAGAACAAAGACGCACTTTATTTTTCCAAGTTTGATAACCTAGCAGCAAAATGAACTTGCATATAATGTACTGTAGTGAGCATCTGTTCAGGAAAGACTCACAAAGTCTTGAAACTATTATACAAAGCAGGATGGAATCCACTAGGATAAATGATGTGATGTGTCCAAAAGAGCTTATCAAGAACTACTGGACACTCTCACCTGCATCAAGGATTCAGGGGTAGATTTAAGCAAAACTGTGTTCAGGATAACTGACCCTTATTGCACCCCAGTAACAAGCTCGGATAAGGCAAATCAAACCTATGAGATAAGCAAGTGCCCAAGAAACGTAGGTTGCATGAAATCGCCTTGAAAAATCTTGTGTGCCAACCTGAAACAAACAAACAAACAAAACAACAAAAACAAAAACAAAAACAAGAGATTAGAATCTTTAAGAAAATGTCTGCTGGGAAAACTTGCGTTGGCCCTCCGGTCGTGATTACATGAAATATGTCCCCAAATTGAAGCCAGTAAGTCCCTCTAAGACTACGTGCAGCTATTGTCTAATTGACAGACAACAATGCTATTAACTACAAATTTTATGCAGTAAATAAAAAGAGCACACTGCCAGACATGGTGGTGAATGCCTATAAATCCTAGGACTCAATACCAAAAGAGAAAAGTAAAGAAGAAATTTCTTATGACATTATCTCTGTAAGGTAATCAATCCATGTAAATATTTAGTATCAAATGGCACAGTAGAGCATTACTAAAAACATGGGACCAGGTGTATTAACAAAAGAACACAAAACATGGAAAGCAAAACAGAACAATTCCCCACCCCTTTCTCCCAGTGTAATCCCCATGCCAACTGTTCAACGTCAGTCTCTCCGAAACTACTCCATCCTCAGAGCAAACATAAACCTCTGCTTGACATGGGTAAGGAGAATGACTTTTCAGATCTCTGTAAATGAACAGTGTTGTTTTGGATATAAGATATTCCATGACCGTGCAAAATTGGTTCTGCCCACTCAGCAAAAGTAAAAGAGCTTTTGACCAACAAATAGTGAATTTCTCAGTGCTACAGACTTTCAGAGGGGCACAAACATAGTCTTTCCCTGGGTAGGAGACTCTGTTAGAAACAGCTCATGCACAATGAAATCTTGACTTTATATCATTAATATAAGGCCATGAAATCATTTAAAATGGGGCTGGAGAGACGGCTCAGAGGTAGGGAATACTGATGGATTATCCAGAGGACCTAAACTGGATTCCCAGCACCCACATCAAGACTCATAACCATCTGTAACCCCAGTTCCAGAGGATCTGAAACCCTCTGCTGGTCTCCATGAACATCAGGCACTCAAGTTGTGCACAGACATACATGCAGACAAAATCCCTGTGCACATAAAACAAGACAAAAATAAAAGTCTTCTTAAAGATCTTTTTAAAATATTACTAATTAAAAAATACATAACCAAGGAATGGATATCTGATTAACCATGGTCCTGTCATACTGAGTGACCACCATCTTGGGGATCTCTGATGACAATCCCAAACCTCAAGACATACTAAAGTTAGTAAAAGTGAAGAAAAAAATTCTAATAGTAGAGTTCAGTCTCTTTGCATGGTAGGGTACACCTGTAATCTCAAATAACCTATAATCCCAGTACTTGGGATTACAGTAGAGACAAGACGATCATGAGTTCTAATACCACCCTCTGCTACATGAGAACCTGTATCAGAACTAAAAAACAGAGGCAGTACTCACAGTTAGTCCAACTCCAATGAAAATGCATATCATTCCAATGGTGACATACGCACAGCAGCGTCTCCGGGGAAGTGCACTACCTACTGAAGAGCTGAAAAGAGCAGAGCAAAGGGACACATTAAGTTTATGCCAAGACTTTCCATTGCGTCTTCATGACTTCTTATGTGTGGCCTCACTAACTTATTGGCTTCATTTGTTTCTTCAAAATGACAGGCAGAATGTAAAAAATGACATTTTCAACAAATAACAAAGGTAAATGGTGCCCTGCTCACTGACAATATCCATTCATAAATGAATAACCAAAAAAAAAAAAAACCCACTGTGAGCAGCCTTCAGATAAATGACCACATCCAAAGGTCTTTCCAGAATGGAGAATAAATGCTGGCCTAAAAGTAGCATTTGGCTTGCTTAATAGTTTATGCTTAGTGCAGCAAATATGGGAAATAGAAAAATGAATGAAAAGGGGGAAAATGTGTAATTCTACTGCCCGAAAGCAGTCTCCCAGTGTCCTGGCATACTGTCTTCCTGCCGGTCTTTACTGACCCGTAGGCAGCATAACTGTTTTCCTGTTCTCAAGCATGGAGCTCTAATAAGTTATCAATGGAATCAGCTGTGTAGGAACTAGGACCTGAACACAGGTCCTTAGCAAGATCCATACCTGTTCTTAACCACTGAGCCATCTTTCCAGACCAAGGTAATTACCTATATTCAAAATTACCAATCTTCCTTTAAGGTACCTTATCTAGAAAGTTCTTTCTTATCCATTACAAAAATACTTTTCTTTTAAAGTCATAAAATTTTGTGTTTCTTTATTTGTATAAAAACACAGTCATTTTAGCTACCAGTTTCTATTTTATTATAGTATATTTATATATTATACTCTGTATAGAATATGGTATATACAAGTAAGAAATCTATGTTTCTGATGAAGAGACCATAATGGAATTTTTATATTAAATACTTAGTACATGTGATAAAAGAGAAATCCAGACCATCAAAGGCAAAACACAACTACAGTAACTTAAGATGAGTTTGTTTCTCTGGCATTATGTCAGAAAAAGGTATTCAACTAGAGCTGACTAATGGCCCTGTGCTGCGGTTAACTGGCATTGGCAGACTCCACTCAATTGGTAGCAAGGTTCCTGTTGCAGTTACCTTTCCAAACAACTAGAGAGGCAAAAGAACACCAACTCAAGCAATTCTGTGTTTGGGGAGCATAGTAGGAAGCTGTACTCATCACTTTCCATTGTTTCCAACTTAAACACATAGCTGTCCCACTGAAAGAGAGGATATAGCTGGGGTTGAGAATGGGTTGGGAGAAAAGGAAGAAAAGCATAAAAGACTTGCTATTTATCCTTACATGTATGTTTTGACCCTAAATAGCATTTTGCCTTTGGCAAGTTCATGGTTATATCTTTTTCTGTCTTGGCTCTCACTCCATGCTCAACTATTGTTTTTTAACCCTCTTTTTTGGCTTCCATGTTGCTAGTAAGATGCTTGCTGACACAAGTTTTCACTTCTCCCCTTTCTAGAGGGCTATGTTTCATTACATACTCATTTGGGAGAAGAACATATTTTGAGAAGGATATTGGGAGGGAGTAGTATTCCAATCTTTCCATCTCCTGAAAGGCAAAAGCTATTTCTTTTTACCAGAGCCCTAAATAAAATCTCAGGATGGCACCAGCTATCATTGTATTTTCATTTGTGGGCCCTTGGGGATTCCTTTTAGCATTCTTATCAGCTAAGCTATGCATCAAAGAAGAAGCTTGTTATAATTATTTAAAAGTATATACAAAAAAAATGTGGGCAGAGACTTTGCAAAAGGAAAGATTATTTGGTGTTCCCAAGCATCTAATTATGCTTCAAATTACAAACTTCCCTGTCCACAAAACCACTTTATAGAATGCTAGGCTTATGAGGGACACTTGTAAAGTAGGAGTATAGTTATTGCTATGAAAGTTTTTTAATGCCAATCAATATTCCTTATAATTTCAGATGAGTTAATAGGGGAAGGTAAGTGCTATGGTTTGATCATTGTGTCTTCCCTTCCGAAACTCATCTTGGAGTATAATCTTCCAGTAAGGTTTTTAAGAGGATGGGAATTTAATTGGAAGAGTGTAGAGACATGTGGCTTTTGAAAGGTAATTAGGATTAGATATGGTCACTAAGGTAATACCCCATGAGTGAATCTATGCTTGTTTTATTTGTTCTTAAAGAACAGGCAGAACAACTGGAGAGACAAACACGTGTACATTCCTGGTCATCAGCCATGTGAAACTCTGTACCACCCCAAAATTCTGCCAGCGAGAAGGTCACCACCACATGTAGGCTCTTAACCCTGGATCACATGTGCTAAAATAAGCCTTTGTTTTTGTTTTTGTTTTTTATAATGCATGAAGTCTTTAATATTTGACTATTGCAATACAAAAGAACCAATAGAGAGAGCTTAAAGGCAAGATGAGATGATGTGAGTAGACAGTAGGATGACATTAGCAGGGTGACAGTAGGATAGTTTATCAGTTTATAATAGTGCCATGGTTCAAGAATGAGAGAAAAAAATACTGTAATCATTCTCCCACAGGAAGTTGTAACAAGCAAACAAGAGAAACAAAAGAGACTTCAGCTAATTTGTGGGACTTAATGGGTGTTTCTGGGGCAGGGAGGGGAGAGGAAGTGAAGCAGCCAGGCCATCTCATGGCTCATACACAAGAATAAAGGAAAGAAGCAAGCAACTGTAGAGAATGCTTAGAGAAGTAGAAATTAGCACATAGTGGTTGCCTGTAGGTTCAGAAGAAAACAAAGAAAGCTCTACATGATAGCTACATAGAGGCTTAAATTTGGGGACCGTATAAAGCTTCCTATGAAGCATTCTAGAGAGAAAATGTCTTCTCAAAACAATTTATACACCACTAGGAAGACAAAATTAACAAACCAAAGGACAGGATTAAGATAAGAAGGGCAGGGCATCTTCTCCAGTTGTACAGCATGTAACTCACAGATTTACATGCTGTTGGGAACTACTAGGAAATCTGAAGCCAGACTTTAAATTCACGGGGATACGGGCACATGTTTCTAAGAAACTGGTTGAAAATGTTAAGGCTGGGGCCAAAGAGTAAATCAGAAGGCCACTGTCAGAACACTGACACAGGGGGCTGAGTGAGTGAAGCAAGGTTGAAATGGTAAGAGTATAGAGAGATGCCGGGCGGTGGTGGCGCACGCCTTTAATCCCAGCACACGGGAGGCAGAGGCAGGCGGATCTCTGTGAGTTCGAGGCTGGGCTCAACCGATAAGCCTCCAAAACAACACAGAGAAACCCTGTCTCGTAAAAACAAAAAAAACAAAAAAAACAAAAAAAGAGAATAGAGGGAAAGGTAAAATAGCAAGAGACAGCATCCATATATGGAGAATAAAGAAAAGATACAATCAGAATTCTGGCTGCACTAGAGAGATGGTGTAACATTCATTGATATATCCATTCTTTATAATGAATATTGGTGTGCAGAGTGGGGTCAGGAAGTTGTTAAAGATGTTTGTGATGTCAACTAAATGGTAGCATGAAATAATTACATGAGATCCTAAACAGAATTATCTGTCTACATCTGATGTTTGGGAAAGAAATCTGAACTGATCTGATGACATATAGATGACAGTGCCACACCTAAAATCTCACATAAAATGTGCTGAAATTCCTATACCAATGTGTAACAATTTAGAAAAGGAAATGAGACCAAGAAAATTAATAACAAAGGAGTGTTCTCTTAAGTGGAAAAACCCAGAAGAAAGCAATTTCTGGTAGCCAAGAGCAGAACAAATTAAAAGCAAGCAAACAAACAAAAAACCAATGACCATAGTTGCTCAAGGACACAAATGGATAGGGTTGAATGGTTGAATGGCTGGAAGTTGCAACTAGATGTGAATTTCCTCTGAGCAAAGTTAGTGGTGGCTTACAAAGTTAGTGGTGGCTTACGTCAGAGGGAATGGGGTGTACCTTGCACAGAAGAGACCTCCCTCCTCTAAGAGGACAGTGGCCATAGACAAAGACAGGATATAGACAGTGCTTAAAGCCAAAGGATTTCCCAGTCAGCTTCAATCATTTCAGAGAGACGGAAAGCAGTACATCAGCAGAGACAGGGAAAGTGGGGAGGCTGAACTGAAATGTATAAGAGGAACAAAAAGACCTGGACATAAATGTTTTGTGGACAATGGTGGTGGAAATTAAGGAAGCACACTTAAAAGGGAACAAAGAGCAAAGCTTTAGCTGAAGGGTAAAGTTGTACATTAGTAAAAGGCTAACAAATACTAAAATGTTCAGCTGGAGAAGGGAAGGAAGAGGCGCCTACTGCCTTGTGGATTCAAAACATTATTTGCATAGTGGATAGACAAGGTGAAGACTCAGTGAACCTAGCAAATCTGAGTCTCCTCATATCAACCATGATAAAAAGGAATTTGTTATCATTTCTAGCTGCGTGTCTTCTAGATCCTGAGTTTCTCCTGGAAGTCTCCAGAGCATCTAGGAGGATCTAGGAAACAAGGCCATCATTGGCCCCAGCCTGTCCAATCCATACCCAGTCCTCTCTGTTGGGTCTTTAGCAGCATGGATACACTGACTCCTCCCTTGCCTTTGCACAAGTGACTGCTTCTACAGTAAACCATACTGACCTTTTCACAATCCCCTTTGTCTATAACTTAGATCACGTTCCACCCTCTCCTGAAGGCCACCTGTCATGATGGCTTTCCCTCTCATCTTCAAAGCACAGCAACACATTGCCGCGGTGCCACTTTTTACTGTACCTTTCTATCCTCTCCTTCCTCACTTTTTGTCTACCAAACTAGTATGCATCCCAGTGAGACGATTGCCTTTTATTTCAAGTTTCCAGTAACATGGAGTGTTTACTAAAGTAAAAGGGCAATCTCATGAAATCTAAAGGACAGCATCCAAGAGTATCCATAATAACTGAAAACAGTAGAAAGACATTCGTGAAGGAGTTCCTGGTGATATAGAATCCATTGAGAGTTTAGAGGAAAAGCCCATGTTAGCTGTAGATCCATTTCAGTGGGGAACTACAGCCTAAATTGTGTTTCAGAATGCTAGAACTGCAGGTCCAGATGGAAACCACCAGCCGCAATGAAACGAAAACACATTTTCAGCTTCAAAAGCCTCCACTTCTGCATGAATAAGGAAATGCGATAGGAGAATACATTCTTTTGCCTGTGGAGCTGTGGGGGAAAGCTGTCCTCAAACTCTTGTGAGATTAACACATGGAATACTAGCTTTGTAGTAATGACTTCATAACTCCTATAATTAAAAAGGAATTTTAAGACAGACATGTTTAAAGAAATAAAATGCTGTCCCAGCAACCTATTCTAATAGACCCATCATGTTGCTATAAAGAAAAACATGCCAAAAGCAATTTTGGAAGTAGCTATGGTGCTCATGTGATGACAGTATCTGCCCACAGTAACAAATCCCCTGAATTTTCCCATGGTTAGCATATGACTCCAATTCCACAAACCATCTCCTTAGAACGGTTGTGTTCACATGAATTTCTACGTACACTGCTCCCTAAGTTATTGATACAAATTCTTCTTTATACTCATACAGCCTTATGATCAGAAATTTCATGTTCTTATCAGCAAAAGCAGTGCCATTGTTCTAATGTAGTTAATCAAACAAGTTCCTCAAGCATAGTCCTCACCCTCTCTCAGTAGTTTCTAACTGGTAAAACTAGACCAACGATCACCACCTTCTAAGATGGTTGCAAAAGTTCTGGCTAATGTGTACAGAGTCTGGAAGGTCACTCTCACCATACTTAGAGCAGCCAATCTTCTGTTTCTTATTTTCTGTGATTTTTTTAATACCACACAACATCCTTGCACAATGTATTTGCCACTTGAACTTGTGCATTTTGTGATACACGCATAAACATGCATTGATTGCATGTATAATTCACATATTTTGGTAGCATGTGTATTCACGTATGTCAGGAGTTGTCTCCCCAACATGATTTTTTTCTGTGTACATATTTGGGGTTGTCTATTTTTCTTCTCCATGCATGGACTTCTACAAGACTCAATAAAACGAAGAACTCAGGTGATTTATTTCATATATTTAATAAAGTATCTTTTCTTTTAAAGTTAAAACTGAATGATAAAGAAAATTATCCCAGGGCTAATGAATGGAGACATTTCATTATGCATTCTTAATTTTTTAAACACTTTTTAATTATTTTCCCTGAGAAACCATTCTTTCGATTCTTCTATTGTCAAAACAGATGAAGTTAATCAGATCATACTGAAGGTCATATAAAGTATGAATCCTTATTTTCTATTTTAAAAACTGAACTGTCAAAACATTCCAGTTTGATTGGCTTTGCTTACATTGTAATTCACCCATGTAAGTGAATAATCATTTTTAATTAAATTTTTGTTATCAAAATTAATGTTATGTGGAAAGGTTAACATATCAAGCCTAAGACTACTATCATTAAAAATCCCTTCTTAGAAGGTTAGTGCTTAGCTGCTGGCTGAGCACTTAAGTTTTTAAAAAGTTCCCAGCATTCCATAAGTAGTAAGAGAGGCTTATAGAGGATAAATTCTCTCTGTGAGTGGTATGGGTTACCCCCAAAATGAACTTTACTGTTGGCTATCTAGAATGTGGGGATGAGCTTAGCAATAGGTGCCAGTGTTCACTAAGGCACCAAGTCTCGCGTGAATACTCTTAGTAGACACACGTTGCAGATGTAGTGACAACTCATTCACAGAAGACTTCACTAGGAAAGGCCTCTTGGAAGCTTTTTCTTGATGCCTCCAAGGCTTGTGCCCTTTTTGTCCTTTGCCGAGTATGTTTAATATTCTTCAGCTAGAGTAAATCATTATCTGTAGTATGACTGGTCACTGTGAGCCTCCTTGGAACGAAATCTTGGTCCTCAGAGACCCCAACTCTTAAGCCGTAAAATATTTTTAATCAAAATATCTTCGTGATTGCCCATGGCCATATTGCTTTTTGTTCTTTTCCCTAGGTAAATCAGTTAGAAACATAGATAAATGGACTTCATAGTTAAAACAGACAGTTACATAAACTTGGCCACAGGAAGAATCTCATTAGGAAGGGAGTGGAAAAACTAACCATCAACTAACTACAGACTCACAAACAATACGAGGTTTTTCTCCTTGATTGCAATACTTCTTAAAAACATAGATTAGTTGCAAAAGACTATAACCTTTATAACATTGGAAAACTCTCAGGTAGCTGACAATTTACTAATTTTACTCTCTTAGAAATGGATTTCCCTTAAAGAAGCATAATCAAGCCCAATTATTTTCATTCCCAAATGAACTATATTAGCCTAAAGATGCCTTGGCTTTAACTTGAAAATGACAACTATATTAACCATTCATTCACTTCATAGCACGTCTTAAAAATCTTTAAGTGAGAATTCCAAACTCTAGGGTGCGCTCAAGCACGTCTCAGTGCTATCTCCAGCCGCAGAGAACTTACATTTTTTTGCAGTGTGGGCATTTTGCCAGAGTGTTGAACCTCAGTTCCATCCACTGTAAAATAAATAAAGAGAGGGATTTGAAAAGAAAAACAACTAAAAACCAGCCAATCTGAGGAAATGTTTATTTTAGTCTAAATGTCACCAGGGATCATGACAGCAGCCATACATAAATTGCCTTTTTGTGGTTCCATACTTTTTCCACCTCCAACAGTTCTCTCCTCCCCTGCAAACACATTTTGGGATCCCAGTCTGAACTGGTTCCCATGACTCTCAAGGCTCTGATACCATCTAGATTTGCCTCACTAGGAAAATAATGCAATTCTATACTCACGTCAGCTCTCTCCTCTGCATGCCTCAGGTCACTTATAAAGTATAGCAAACTTGTACCTTCAAACTTTATTTTCCTTTAAGCCCTGAGGACAACTTGTAAATACTTGAATATTTGGATTTATAACTTCTTTCACTTTCTATTTTGCTCGTGTGAGAAGCCACACATGAATATAAACTAACCAAATGAGATCCTAACAGAACTGCAGGCACGGAACTGTCTTGCTCCCTCATTGTTTGTAAAATGAAACAAAAACACATTAATCCAGTGGTACAATTTTCTCCTCCACCTGTCAGTAACTGTGGTATAGAATGTGTAACCTTTCTCATAAAACTGTTATTTAGATACTCAAAATTGCATACAGACCTTAGGGCAAAGTCTTTCAAAGAAAGTTCCTGTATATTTAAGCTAAAATCTTTACCTCATGAAAGTATTTCCCAATGGTTTTCTAAGGGGCTGTGGCTGTTGCTCTGAGTTTCAGTTAATGTTGAACAGGCATGTGGCCCAAGGTTCTCTGTGACAGCCCAACAATGTCTTCTAATTGTTCATCTTGCTTTAAATAATAGTATATTTCTTTCATAGTTTCACAGGGAGATAAATATGCCCTTAATTTGTGTCAAAACAAGTCTACCATATAAGAATTAATTTTTGTTTAGGATTCTAGGTAGTCAATTTCTAATTGTTGTGAGTTTTTAATAACATATGGCTATTCTAATGTTTTCCAAATAACAAAAGAAACTTTTAAGAAAAGATGAGTTTTTCTTTTTACAGTTTACTTTCACCCCTAGATTTAAGAAATGAGGGAAGGGGTATGGACTTCCTGTGCTCCATTTCTTCATTTTAATTCAAGCTTAATGAAACCCTGCTGACTTTACCAAACCTTCACGAGCTCTTCCCATCGCAGTAGGGCACCTAGTCCCAAGGGAAATGAACTAGGAATGAAACTAAGCAAATGCTTAGTTTTTTCCAAGAGATTATTTTCAATATCTGAGAAAGTCAACCAAAATCACATCATTTTCAAGCAGTCACCAAGCTTCCTCTCACTACTTACACTCTGTAACACAATAGTTTCTTTCAGTTACTCTTATCTGCAAAAGAGTTTTGAATTAATGTGCCAAGCAGAGGTTTACACAGATTTATACAGAAGCCAGAAAAGAACACAAAATAAAGCTAAGTATCCTTTTATATTTTCATGCTGAATTGGAGTATCATTTCAGATATTTTTTATAAACAGCTCTTCATGAATGATTTTATAATTAAAACAAGAAAATGACCTGAGATAGCAATTAAAAAAAACCTTTAAGTCAAGGGTAACTCCAACCCAAGAACTTAAGGTTGACACATTGCAGAATATGAATTTTAAGTGAATAAAGAGGATTATTTATCTCAACATTATTATCTTACAGTATACATTTTAGCACAGGTTAATCTTGGCAAATTCGTTTGTAACTAACATCTTAGACTTAATTGTGACAGAAGGTAGATTAGACAGTTGATAACCTAATACAAATGCTGGTGGTGGTGTAAATTCAAAAAATAAAAAAAAGATTTTATAGCTGGGGTTGATTTTGTATTAATGTATTTAAATGAACAAAAGTGGCTTTTGCAAAGAATTTGACTTTATATACTCTCCCAATCTAAAAATGCTATGCCTATACTCTTAAAATGGCTAAACCTTGAAGTCCTGGTAGTAAAAAAAAAAAAAAAAAAAAACTAAACAAAACAAAATTTTCTTTTCTGGCATCTTGGTCACTTCAGACAGTTCTCTAGCTAGGCCATGACATCTGCGAGAGACCCAAGATCCATGTCTACCTCCTTCGTGAGTACTTAGCCCTGCTCTGACCTGATTCCTTCATGCTTCTGGGTGCGAGAGCATCTTTCCTGATGACTAGTGGAGTGTGTGCTGTTCTGGGTGAGACAGTAAGAAGCAAAGTGTGGTGTGCCTGCCGACCAGCATGGTTTCGTACGGATGCTGCCCTGCTGCAGCTAAGCCATCATGGGTACCATCTATGAGCTAAAAACACACAACATAGAAACCATAAGACAAGCATTTACAGGGCACCTTTATCCCAGGTTGTCTGCATTTCTCACCTCAGCTTGTTTGATGCTCTCTCTTCATTAATTAAAACCAAGATGTATGGTAACCAGTACAAGCAATGCCTTGTACATGTCCTTACTCACCAACACAGCCTCAATTCCTCAAAGTCCCTATCACTGAATTCTCATGCTAGAACTCATGATACGTCTTTAGAAAAGCTACAGATTGGCATCTAACCCTATGTAGCCACAGCCCTTCCTCTCACCTGCATCTGCATGACTCTGGCTGTCTTTGTACAGTGCCAACCAAGTCTCAGCACTGCCAATGGTGGATGGGGAAGGGCATGTGGTAGACTTTGACTCTGAGTTTGATGTGATCAATTTGTCAGGAGAAAACCCTACAGCAACACAGATATGTCTGTGAGGAAACCCCTGCAACATCGATTACACTACTTTGCAAGGGTTCTCAAGTGCTGCTCCCATGAGACTTTTGAGATCACCATCCGTTCAACGGAAGAGGTTCGCGGCCTGGCAAGAGAACTATCCATGTGACATCCTGAAGGTACGGGCATGCACAGATAGAGAGATGCTCCACTCCCTGCCTCATGGAAGCTTAGGGAATCATGAAATTCTAGGGGAACTGAGTCTGCTCCCAAGCAGGCACCCCCTATCCATAATGTAGAAGCGAAGGGAGACATGCAGAAAAGAGAAGGACTTTTAGCTGCCCTTGAACTTAGGCACTTGAGGAAAACTTCCGGCCTAGCTAATTCCTGCCCTTGCCTCCTTGTTTGTAACTAGCCTGGTGATCTCACGCATGGGCTCTGTGCTTTTCAGGTTAATTCTGAGAGATCCTTAGACTGTCCCTGGCCACTGCTTTTGTCTCCCGTCTGACTGTACAATAATAGCACAGTGAAGTTCTCTATAAAGGGTTGTTTATTCCTTCTCTTTTGTGATGAACAGAAGAGGGTATTTAATAGAATTTCTTCCCATGATTCAAGTGAGGAATCTGGCAGGGAGCCGCCACTTAAGCTACCATGCTGTTTATACAACAGCAATGGGAGTGGTAAGAAACAGTTATTGCTCTATTGCCACAAATCTAGTTAAATAACAAAGTTCTCATTTAAAAAAAATCTCACTTCTGTCAAAAATTTTAAGTGACTTCTCCAAATCATTTTTAGACACCTTCCAACATTGTATTTGTTTCTAACCCATTCTGCTGAACAGATAAACTCGGGGGCCCCATGATACTTTTTCTACTATGAAAGCTCATAAATAAGGCTTTATTGAATAAAATCAGACACTTAATATTACCCTGATGGCCACAGAGAAACCCTGTCTTGAAAAACCAAATATATATATATATATATATCCCTGCTGGGATATGTTTTAATGGATATACTAGACAATGGATATACTAGACAATGAGAAACACCTGGAAATATATTCACATTGAAACTATTGTTTCCCTCAGCTAGGCACTAACTCTGTATTCAAGTGAAGAATATCTCACCCTGTCTGAAGGTACCAGGTTGGTCCAATTTAGGGAAAAGTCTGAACCATTGTCTATGACTCAGCACATGTGGTGACCAGTGCCTCTGAACCTCTGTGACTCAGCACTGTCTGTGACTCTGCACATCTGATGAGTTGGGCAGTTTTGTAAGAGAACACTAGCCTCGACCAGGATGAATATGTCTTTTTATCAGCAAAGTGCCTACTGTCACCAATAGAGGTATTAACTTCTGCTGCACATCAAGAAACATCTTTATATTCCTGGTGGACTGGTTTAAGTCCACATATCCACTTTATTATTCTAGGGAATTGTTTTCTCAAGATGCCCCCAAAACAATCACTACTATCTGACCACAGAATTCTCTCAAAATAGTTTGGATGACAAGAAATATTTAGACATGTAGCATAAAAACTCCCTTTCAGATGTTAACAGGGATGTACATGAAAAAGACTAAAGAATGCATTTACAAAAACTTCTGCCCAATGTTTTCAGCTTATCATTTCCCGATATTTATTATTTATGGAATAATAACTGATTATCCCATTAAGTAAATATGGCATTAAACATACTTTGGAAACACAACTCTCATTCTTCTAAACTGCGTCAATGAGTCCAGGCACATCTTGAAACAGTGTCAAATAGTAAATCCTAACCACCTTAACTTAGGAATTACAACCTATTAAAAGGTGACAGAGTAAACAGGAGGGTGCTGTTGAGAACAGGCCCATCACACTGATCTTTAATTCACTGAAGGGATGGCCTCTCTGGCCTCGGCAGTCCGGAAAGAGCATTTTGCCTCATTGCTGTTGCTATCTTTTTATTTAAAATGTAGTATCTTCTAAGAAATTTTTTTGTTTTTCTTTTGTTTGTCTCTAGAAAAGACAATTGCAGTTCAGCCTAGCTTTTCATCTCTGCAGGACTAAGTAGCTTTTATTTATAAATAGAACTTCAAGTTCTTTTCTGACAAATTTTTCTTCTCTTGATTTTCTCCACTAGGGACAGAGGATGAGAAGAAAAGAGTCAAGATCACTCATGTCTAGCACAATAATGATGAAATGGGAAGAAGAGGTTGGCAGCCAGTGTTCACTTATGAAACCTGAGCGACCTTTACTCCCCACCCCTGGTGTGCCGGGCATGGAACTCAAGGTAAGCCTGTTCTACTGCAGAAACCCCTGGCAAAGGAGAACAACAAGTTGTCACTAAGCTCCCAGCCCCACCAGGTTTCTCTCCCTCCTACATACCTATTTAAATTCTCAATTTGGACCATCTCTCTAGGATTCACTGTTAGGTGATCTCCGTAGTACTAAATAGAAGACATGAATGGGAAAGAATAAAGAATCTGGGGAGGGGAGCTACTTAGAGGGGGCAGGAGTAACAGGAAGGTAGGAGAAGAGCCACAAAAGCACACTTTGTTTGAAAATGTGTTTGAAAATGCCGTAATGGTATATCTAATATATTACATTGCAATTTAAATTTAAATATATATAACATTTTTCTTGAATTTTTCCCACTCTTTTCCACACTATTAACACTATCATTAATTTTCTCTCTCAGATTCTTAATACTTTTTCTAACCATCATCATCATCATCACTTTTCTGAATAATAAAAGCTGAACATCTGTTCACCCCTCTACAGCCCACTCTATCTATGCATGGCATTCATATATCTCAAGTGTAAAGCACTTCTTTTTTATGAGGATTTTACATTTTTTATTTTGCATGGGTAGGTGATGTCTCTCTCTCTCTCTCTCTCTCTGTGTGTGTGTGTGTGTGTGTGTGTGTGTGTGTGTGTGTGTACTCACATTGTAGAGGTCAGAGGACGACTTGTGGGAATTGGTTCTTTCCTTCTACTGTAGCTTCCTAAGATTGACCTAGGGTCATCAGGCTTGGCAGCAAGTGCCTTTACCAGCTGAGGCATCTTGTCAGCCTTGCACAACACACTTCAGTATTTTTCCATTCTCCTAGGATAACGCCACGCCTTTTAGGCTAGGTGCATCACTGCACTAACACAGTGTATTCCCCTGCTGCATTCCAAACACATTCCCCATGATTCTTTTGTTATTGTTGTTGTTTGTTTGTTTGTTTGTTTTGCTCCAGACAGGGTTTCTCTGTGTAACAGCTCTGAAACTCACGTTGTAGACCAGGCTAGACTTGAATTCACAGAGATCTGCCTGCCTCTCCTGGGATTAAAGGTGTCCCATGCTCATTTTTTCACGACTCTTAATTGTCTTTCCTTTCCTACTAGGTTAGGAAACTCTATGAAATAGAGATGGCTTCCATTGGTCATAATTTCCTTGGGATTTGCCTAGCATATGGCACACACCTTCTTGATATTTTTTAATACATTACATCAGCTCTTTTGTAGGGTAGCCACAAAGATTAGGAACATAAAACATAAGGGATGCAAGGTCATCCTGGAAGGAGATTCATGAGTAAATTGGAAAAAATCTGTTCTGAAGAGTTTTAAATTATATTACATTCAAAAGACCATTTCTTCGTGTGAGACAAAGAACAAAAAATGTGTTTACTACATATTTAGCCAAGTCAATTTACTTAATGTCTGCTGGCATCTGTGAAGTATACTAATCTGTACTAAGTCAACAAAGAGAAATCCATGGTTTGTCCCGAGTATATCCCAAAATGTGCATAAGCATTGTTCATATCAATAAAATATAACATAAGGAAAGCAATTATATTTCATCCTAGATCAGAAAAATCTGAGTTAGTATGATGAAATGCACACAATTAGATGAGTGAATACATTTCCATTTCCTTCTCCAACCACAACTAAAGTGATAGTAACTGAATCTATAGATGTAAGATACAGTAAGGAAAACAACAAGAACAAAACCAGAGGGCAAATGACTTCTAATTTATGTACAGTAGGAAAGCATGGTCATAGCAAGTGACTTGGTGAACCAGGTGCTAAAAAGTAGAGACATGCCAGAGAAAGCAGGAAGGTTCCCACCGAAGAATTCTATTGAAGTCCAAGTGTTTGAACTACTTTCAAAGTTGGAGGTTAGAGGATATGATGGAAGCATGGAGCATCACAAGTCCATGCTTACTGAAGTCACAGTAACCAAAATGCAGAAGCAACTTGCAAACTCACTGACAGATCAAGAAATGGTGGTACATACATGAAATAATTCAGTCTTAAAAAAGAAAGCAACTACAGCACATTGAGATGACAGGAGTGAATACAGAGGATGTTATGTCAAACAAAACAAGCGACACAGAAAGAGGAACACTGTGTGATGATGTCTATATACAGAACTGCCAACAGTGAACCCCATAAAGGCAGAGAGGACAAGCATTTTTCCAATAGCTCAAAAAGGACAAAGAAGAATTAGGAACTGTCTACTGTGGAACTACAGTTAATAATAACTGTTTCATCTTCTTGAAATTATGAAGAAAGCAGATATTATGTATTGAAGTGTTGTTTTTATAATACTTACACTGATAAGAGTCATATGCCAAGTGATCTAAAAGTATACTAGTTTGCGTATGATGATTTTAACGTACACATATATATAATTGTAAGTTTTACCTCTTAAAAAATGATTTCTCATTGCTGGTTATACCAAAAGGCTGAAAAGCAAATACCAAAGTGTTCCTGTAAACTCTCTCTCCATACTACAAAGTCAGAAGCACTCCTCACTCAACACTTTCATAGACATGAGTGATTTATTCTGAAAAGGAATTGAGCTGTCAAGCCTGTGTCCCTAGAAAATCAGGAGTATTCTAAAAAAAAAAAAAGCAGTTCAAGTCTACAGTCTGAGCAGGAAGTATGTATTTATCGGTGCCTAGAATTGCACCTTTCCCAGGAGATCAGAGACTCTTTCCCCAGGGAAACTAAGCGGATTTACAGTTACTAATGAATGACTAATTTTCAGAGAAAAATGGAAAGAAATCACCTAGACTCTATCTACATGTACAGTCCAATGGGAGAACTTAAACATTTGAGTAAAATTTCTATCATGAAAAAAAGCACAAATAGAAAATGAGGACAAAACAGAGAAAAAGCATTGAGAAAAATAACACCTCCTAAAAAGCAGAATTAGTATTTTCTGAACGAAGCCATGAGGAAGAGATTACATCAAAAGGAAACAATTTGAAAGGCTCATGAATATTTAAGCTTAAGTTAGATGTTCTGAAATAAATCCAAAGACCCATGGAATACTCTCCCCAGGTCACTTCCTCATGAAATTTCAAATCAATGAGGAAAAGAAAAAAAAAAAAGGGAAATGGGAGAATAAGTAAATTGAAAGGAATTAAAACAGTAAAAATTTCATTATTGATTAAAACAAGGTTGCAATTTTCTGAAAGGAACAACTGTAAACCTCAAATTCCATATCTAAAGAAATCATTATACAAATTTGACATTACATTAAAAACCACCTAAGAAAATAAATTTTACTTCTTGTCTCTTCTCAGGACCAAGTCAATAGTCTTGAAGGGAGCATAAAATGCAAATCTGCAGCCTGCAAAAGACCTGTCAGGATGGTGAAGGAGGTCCCAAATTGACAGCTGTGGAACAGAGAGCTACACTAGGAGATCCTAGCCACATCTGACTAGACAAAGAGACATTATAGATCTAAAACACCATGTAAAGAACTAGGAATGTATAAATAGAAAACTAAAGAAACCAAAGCAGAGGGACAAATATTTACAGATCAAACCAGATGCTGAAAGTCATGTGGGGAGCATGTACCACATCATGTGGCTTAGCCATAAACACGATTGCCCCGATCACATAAGGCATGTAAACACTAAGTAACACAGTAAATCCAATGGGGATAAGGAACGGAGTTGAGGGCGGGAATACAAAGACGGTGATGTGAGTACAAATGTTCAAGTTGCATCTTACACAGTAGTGAATAAGGTCCAAAACTGACAAGTCAAAAAGAAACAGGAAAAGAAACAGTTTGAACACGGAAAACCACTGTCAGTCAAGTAGCTGAAAGGGTTGACAGCATTTAAGGGACACTAACTGTTAATCAGGTAGATGAGGAGGTCCCAAGCCTGATTGGACATTTAGAACGTATGTATACAAATCGCTTTAATACAATAAACACTTACTTACAAGGGAAAGAACCCATCACACTTCCTAAGCTCATTCATTCCATGGCAGCATTCATAGACTTCCTTGCCAAGACTCTAAAATTACTCTCTTTTCTCCTATGTGTTGAATAACAGTGGAAATTCTCTTACCTTTCCAGATGGGTGAGTCATTATGAAATTAATTTTTTAAAAATTAACTGTCACGTGAAGTTAGAAATATACTTCTACAGATTTGTTCACATTAAATGCTTCTGTTTTAGATTTTCTCCAATGGTTTGTTGCTGTGAAATAATCTTTCTGTACACGGTGTGGATGTAGGTTGCTATGATTGCTTTAATAAACAAGCTGACTGGCCAGTAGCTGAATGGGATACAGTTAGGTTGGAAAACCAAACTGAGACTAACGGGATGACGAAAGCTGGTCAGGGAGGTCACAAGGAGACACAGGAAGAAGATGGACACGCCATATTGACAAAAGGTACCAAGCCATGTGGCAGAGAATAAATAAGAAATAAGGATTGATTTAAATGTAATATTTAGCTAGTAACAAGTCTGAGCTATTGGCTGAGCATTTCTAATTTATATTAAGCCTCCTAGTCAGTTATTTGGGAGGCGGCTATCAGAATGGGAAAATTTATTCTACCAGTTTGACTAATCATGGGTATCAAAATTACCTTCCTTTACTCCAAATATAATTTTTGTTCTTGTTGTTTTGTTTTATTTTGTTTTTCAAGACAGGGTTTGTCTGTGTGTAGCCCTAGCTGTCCTGGACCTCACTCCATAGGTCAGGTTGACCTTGAAGCCATAGAGATCCACCTACCTTTGCCTCCCAAGTGCTGGGATTAAAGGCGTGTGCCATCACTGCATGGGACCAAGTATAATTTTTAAAGTCAGAAAAATTTTCATAAATCCTAAGAATTGTTCTTGAATCTAAAAGCCATAAACCAAGTTGAACATGTATATTTTGCCAATAAGTAAGATGAGAGAGCTAAGATTTATTTGCTCACAAATACCCAAAGAGCTAAAAGTAGATGCATCTTTTGTCTAATGCCCAGTATATATATATACATATACACATACATACATACATACATACTCTGGACTCATCATGTTCATAAATCAGTACACTTGGATTAAAACTATATAATCATAAACAGTCCTCAAATCTATGACATCATGACCTAGATTTACAGATTAATGACCAAGATACAGCTACTTACCAGGAATGTGTTTCCGCAGTGCCCACACACAACCCTTGTACCTTCCGGCTGGATTGGCAATGCAGGTTGAGTCGGTTGTTCTTCAGAAATGAGCATTACGGGGCCAAGGTTAATTATGCGTCGACTGTGGAAAGAAATAGCAAGCAAAATCATGAACCCACAAGCAGACTGAGGGCAAACTGCAACACATGGCCAGAAACAGAGTACAGTAAGGTAAATTAACTGAGTCAGCTATCAAACCCTGAACCCCAAACACATGGCCAGAAACAGAGTACAGTAAGGTAAATTAACTGAGTCAGCTATCAAACCCTGAACCCCAAACACATGGCCAGAAACAGAGTACAGTAAGGTAAATTAACTGAGTCAGCTATCAAACCCTGAACCCCAATCACAGAAACTATCAATAATCCTTCAAAAGTAAAGAAAAAAGTATATGTTTTCAAATATAAGTCATATTATGACAAAGTTCTTATCAATGACCTTGGGAACCATTTAACTGCCATTTCCAAATTTTTTAACTTCAAATCAGAAAGGTCATTTTTTTTTCTTCTTAAACACAGGTAACTTGTGTTTGAATTTGGTATAAGACTGAATGAACAAAATATTTTCCACATTAAATACATCTGTACCAAGTGCTGAGCTGAGACCAAATTTCTCTGAAAAAAAACTAGAATCCCTTGATAATTATTCACTAGGAAATAGAATGAAAGTCAAGTGAGGTCCTTGTTTCCTTCTCTATTCTCCAGTCTATCATCAGATGATGCATTTGATGGTCAAAAGACCACACAAGTTTCAGGAAAAGAAAATGGTGAAGGTGTTTATATACTTGCATGTCAGCACATGCATAATGGCATTTGGTATAGGCAAACAACTCCAGGCATTATTATATATAATTATATATACTATACAGATATATAGCATGCAAGAAGATACACAATAAAAAAAGTCCCCGGGTTAAAATTAATTATATCAAAGGTAAGCTAAATAGTTATTTTTAAGTAAGTTAAGTGAGCCACTGATTTATTATAGTTCATTAAATACCCACATAAGGAAAAGAAAACATCCATTGTCCATTCAACAACATTATATCCTACAAATCTACAAATACTTCTGACTACCAAGTTCTAAGTCTACCATCTCTTTAACAACAATAATAAGAAACTCCATGCTCTGTAGTGACTGAGGCCAAAGACTGTCTGGAACAAAGTCTAGCACATAATGAGCCTTAATAAACACTTGTTGAATGAACAAATGAATGAATGAAGGAATCTTTATCTCTTACCAGTTGGGTCTCGGACATCCTATTCGCCGAGATGTGTCCTTACATATGAGGAGACAATTACAAGGGCATCTAACATATTTCTTCCCTGTTGGGGGGGTTTTGATTGGCTAGATAATGGAAGAAAATGCAAACACAGGAAATCAACCAAAATACAAACGGTCACAAATTGTGTTTAAGGAGGAAATGCTACTTTAAACTGGAAGGCCCCACAGCGCTACCAAGGTGAAGTCTAAGAAAGAGTGCACACACAGCACATGGTTTCAAATGCTGAAGATGCTGGCTGGTAAGCACTCTGAAATTCAGGGTCTGTGAGCATTTGATTGTAAAGAACCCATTTCAAAGTGAGTTTGTGCTGACCTTTGCGGAGGTAGGAATAGTTGTGCATGCTGGTTGGTTTCTCCTTGAAGTTCACAAGACTAGGTCACATACCTGGCCACGTAGGGAGAAACTATCCTTGTACTATTGTTGTTCCTGCCCATGCTCAACAAAAGCAACTTTAGAGGAAAGGGGGCTCATTCTATCTTTTCTTCAACTTCAATAGAAGTGATTAATTTCAATGCCATGTCTAACTTAGAAACTTGCAAATGTTCCAAGTAGTAGTATACTTTTTTAAAATTTACAGTAAATTTAAAGTGAGAATAAATAGCATAGAAGAAAACACTCCTTGCAATATTAGAACTTAAGCTTGCTAAACTGAATAGTCACATTGAAAAGAACAGCTCTCTTCTGTGGCGCACCTTCCAAAACACATGACCTGAAGCCACGGGAAACGGGAGACAGCTTGAACTGGGGGACAGCCTAGAAAATATCCTGCCTATATTGATCAAAACATAAAAGCAATAAAAAGACGAAAAAGAACAAATTACAGATAAAAGAATGTTAAGGCGATATGGTAACAATATGCAATATGTGATTCTGGTTTTACTTCTAAAGTAGAAAATTTTCTTTCCTAAGTCACTAATGAGGCAGTTTGGGGGACATGAATTAGGTCCTAAGATAACACAGGGGCTGGGGAGATGGTCAGTATTAGGAGCACTAGCTACTCTTCCAAAGGACCATGTGCGTTTGTGTGTGTGTGTGTGTGTGTGTGTGTGTGTGTGTGTGTGTGTGTGTGTGTGAGAGGGGGGAGAAGAAAATAAATAAAACTGAAAAAGTAAAAAAGATTAGACAGCAGTAGTATGTCAACATTAATTTTTGGTATAAATTTATACCAGTATAATCTATTTGAAAGAAAAGCATGTATAGCATAAATGTCAACATTTGTAGAATAAGGGTGATGGGCATTTGGGAATGCTTCATGTTTATCTGCAGCGAGTCCTTAAATTACAATAGTCCCACTTGCAGTTTTTCAGTTATTTGGTGATGTTAAGAAAGATGTCTGTGTTCAGCAACACATACTTAGAATACTTAGAATATTGATTTTTTTCATCATTTTCAGGGTTAGCAATAAGAATTATGAGATTCCCTGAAGAAGTTCTTGGTAATCAGCAGCAAGCTACAGCTCTCAGCCCCTTGATGAGCAGGGCAAACGACCTACACTGTACAGTGAGCATGCTGTGCTGGCCACAGGGAATGCTTGGTATGATGGGTGTACCAGATATTTCCTATGGGCATACTGTTACAGAGCCCAGGGAAACTGAGAAGCATCCATACATACCATAGTATTTTTAACACTTTATCCTTTAAGAAACAAAAAAGAATTACAAATATTTTAACTTAATAACTGTGATAGAAATACATAAATGTTAGTAAAAAATCTATAATTTATTAACTAAATCTGAGTCCAGTGAATAGGTAACTAAATCTGAATGTTTAACATTTACAAACATCAAAGATGCATATCTGTAACGTAAAGCACCCAGAAAAACGGAGTTTGGGCTTATTTATGTTATTCAAAATTTACCATGACATAAATGTATGTTTGACAATGGATAAGATTTTTCACACACGTTTTATTGCTTTCTCACTTCTAGACATCAGTCCCTTCGCTTATAACTCAAGGCAACGAAGTCAGACTTTGAGCACTAGTCTCAGGGCCACCCCTCGTCATTTCCTATTTAGTCTGCATGGGAAAGGGAGAAGTGGCATGCCTTGGAGCACTTTCTTTGTTTTATTTTGTTTGAAGACTCACTTATTTTTATTTTATATATATGGCTATTCTGTCTGCAGGTATGTCTGTGCACGACATGTGTGCAGTGCCGTGGCCAGAAAAGAGCAACGAGCCATCTGGAACTTGAGTCACACACAATACAGTATTGTTAGCTGCCAAAGGGGCCCTGGGAACTGAACCCACTTCCTCTGCGAGAGCAACAAGTGCTCTTAACCTTTGAGCCATTTCTCCAGCCCAAGCATGGGCTTTAAAATTATTATTTGGCAAAATAAAGCTGCCTAGTTGGGCAAGGTCACGTGTACCTTTAATCCTAGCATTCAGAAGCCAGAAGCAGGTAGATCTCTAACAAGTTCCAGGCCATCCTGGCCTACATAGTGAGCTCCAGGACAGCCAGAGCTATAGTGAGATCCTGCTCAAATAACAACAACAATAATAGTAAAATTTGCTTTGCTAACAGCTATGCTGCACATTTTATTCCTGTTTCCACAACAATCCTACACATTGGTATTATTTTACCATGAGGAAATCACAGTTTAAAATATGAAGTCCCCCAAGACACAGTTACTGAGGAGAAAACAGGGACTCGACGTCCAGTCTGTCAGCCTCAGACTATCAGGCCACAATCAGATCCAGGCCATTTAATCTCGACAGACTTACCAGGTTCCTAAGACTCTGAGGCCACATTTCAGGTGCTTGGGAAAGGATCACCGTAGGGGACAAACAGTGGGTGTAGGAATGGCTCTGATGGACCTGAGCCATTTCCTTCATTATCTCTGACATTTTCAATCTAGAAGTCTCTGAAGCCACTCCCAGGTGCCTCATAAAAATTCACTTAAAAGTTTATAATCAAATGACAAGTGAGACATTATCAAGTCACATGTCAAGTCACTCCTCCAAACTTCCTTTCACTTTTTTCCTCATTTGTAATGTTAGAGCTAGGAAAAGGGCAGCCTGATTACATGCAGTTAGCTAATCTAGTGCATCCACGATTGCTTATGTTTCATTACTCCATAGAGGAAAGAATCATGACAAGAATGACCATAATTTCCTTTAGGCTCCAAAGTCCTTTTCTTATAGCAAACTGCACTGGTCCTGTACAAGTGAATTACTGACTGACAGATCCTGTTTGCTGAACCTTCAGAAACTTGGTTTCAACATGAATGACGTACTTTGTTCTGTTTACTTCCAAAGAGTAAACACAAAGCCTCAAAAAGTGTGCGTGTGTGTGTGTGTGTGCGTGTGTGTGTGCGTGCGTGTGTGCGTGTGTGTGTGTGTGCGTGCGTGCGTGTGTGTGTGTGCGTGTGTGTGTGTGTGTGTGTGCGTGCGTGTGTGTGTGTGTGTGCGTGTGTGTGTGTGCGTGCGCGTGTGTGTGTGTGTCCTTGGCGACACATTCTTGCAATTCCAAACCTCCCAGGAGCTGAGGCAGATGACCTTGAGGGCAGCCTGAACTATGTAATAAGATGATGTACCTAAAAGAACTGAGGAGACGGCTCATGGGAACTCAGATCCAACTGCTTCTGCTTCTCATGCTGTGCAAGCGTGAGAATCTGAATTCGAATTCCCAACATGTACATAAAAAGATAGACATCACACCTTTAACCCCAGCATTGGAAGGTGCAGGGACAGTCAGAGGTAAGTAAAGGAGTCGCCAGATAGTCAGCCTAGCTGAAAGGTTGAACCTCTGCTTCAGTAAGAGATCCTGCCTTAAAAGAAAAAGGCCAAGAGTAATAGAGGAAGGCGTCCTAAATCTTCCTCTGACCTCCACATGCACAAGTACCACACATGCGCATGCGCGCACACAAAGACACTAGGGTGGTGTGAAAGAAAAGAAAATGGCCCCCAAAGGGATTGGCACTATTAGGAGGTGTGGTCTTGTTGGAGGAAGTGTATCACTGTGGGAGTGGGCGCTGAGGTCTCTTTTGCTTGAGTTTCCCTCAGTGTGACAGTCAGTCAACTTCCTGTTGCCTGCAAGACATAGGACACTCAGCTATTTCTACAGCACCACATCTGCCTGCATGACTCCCTGCTCCCTGTCATGATGATAATGGACTATAAGCAAGTCCCCCAATTAAGTGCTTTAAGACTTGCCATTGTCATAGAATCTTTTCACATCAATAAAAACCCAAACCAAGGCAGACACCATTTCAAACACACATGGATAGATATAGCAGAATGGAAGAAGATATAATTAAATCCAAGGAAAGCATCACAGCTCTGCCTTGTAAAATTAGTATTTATGTCAAACCACTTTTATTTGCTTGCCAAGTCTCCATAGAGCACAACAGAAGATGATCCTACTTAAGTTCATTAGTCATCGATCAACTTACACTCTAGCTAGTTTATACTTATGACTGTGTATCATGAAAAACTTCTCTAAATTTTTGTTCTTTGCAGGAAAAAATTGCAATGAAATACATTGCTTTATGAATTAGAGTTTAGTTTACAACTGTCTATCAAACATAGGAAGCCCAGGATCTATGATTTGTGGTTCTTACAGACAATGATCACTAGCAGACTTCTTCACAGTTTTCCAAACAGGAAGAAAATACAAACATCAAAATTCAATTCAATTCATATTTAACTGCAGATTCCAAAAGAGACTGAAAAAAAAAATGAAAGTCTAACTATACAAGAAGGAAAGAGATGAACTAAATAATACATCTCTTACCAGGTACTATTTGAAACTGTAAAAACTTTTTGCTAAGATTTAGTTATTCTTCCCAAAGATCCGTTTCTTTTAAAGTGCCCTTCAATTATTTAAAAATTTCATTGCATTAATATCTAGCAAGTGGATTAAATGCTAAGCTATTTGAAAATAAGCAGTTTGGCACAGAAGGTAATAATAAATTTATAATCAAAGAAAAAGAATACTGACATTATATGGATATTAAATAAACAGTTTTCTATTTATTAGAAATCTGCAGTAAAGCCCAGCAGATTTGCACAAAAATAAGATGGACAGAAACTAAAGAGAAATATAAATGCCTATCATACATAAAGCATCAAAAGGATGTTACAGTTAAGCAAGAAAAAAATGTGATGGTGCTATCCTAAACTTGTAGAGGCATCCTTATATAATAAAAGAAAGACAGGCAGAAGAAAAACTGAGACAGATCACCATATTTGTACCCAGCCCACATTGGCACTTAAATGACACTACTGAAGAACTTCCTTTAGAAACAAGACATCCATTAGTGAGCTATGCTTTTTAATGGAAATTGCCACTTACCGTAGCTTCATTGCAAACTGTGCACTTAACCACATGCTGGTGAAGTTTACCATCCAAGTTGATGAGTGATTGGCACACGCGACAGTTGATCACGGGAACCCCACTGGCTCCCGGACTGGCAATGGCTGTATACGGAGGTGGGAGTTCAGCTGAAAGGGGTTTACATTGAATCAGAGTCTTTGAAATTACTGTGGCTACTTTGGGCATAGAAGCATTAGACATGCAGTAGAAACCATGAAAACACTTACTTCACATTTAAGATTTAACACTAGCTGACCCATCCCAGTAGCAGGGAGTAAACATGAGCATGACTGTGTTGTCAAGAAGAGTAATTCTTAACTCCAATAAAACCCAAATTTTGATGGCTTAAGTCTCATTGGTGGGAATTTCCTTTACTCAAAATACCCACCCCATTCCTTTGTGTTCGTCTGTATAGCTGGTAGTAGTATTTTGTGTAACTGAGACTCTAATACTAGTGCACTTGCAATTGCAGCCCTTGGTAAGCTGAGACAGGAGGATTGCAATAACAAGGCCAAACTGCTCTACTACATGGATGAATGGACAAAAGGCTCAAGATTCCCATACTTTAGCAACTGGGCTGGGACCTACTTGGGGACTCATTACAGCCAGAGAGACAGCACTATAATATTTACTCCTTAAACTACTAAAAAGCCCACCTATCTACCCACAAGTGGATGCCTACACATGGCTCACAAGATAAGAACAAGTAACTCTCTGCTAACTATTATACTGTTATTAAAAAATCCCCATTCCCTCAGTAGAGCAAGATGCCCGCATCTACATCCTCTCTCAGAACTTGCCTTTCTTGAAGTATATTTCAATTAACTTTCACACTGTCTGTTTGGACGCTTAGTAAATTCTTTTTTACCCACTCAAGTCACCAGCCCTCAAGACATTGTTTCACATGGCAATTAAAAAAATAAACTCTATTGGAGAATAATAAATAGAAGTTCTCAGTAGTAGGAAATAAAAGTAGTCAACAAACTGAAGTTTTATAATCACTTACAAATAGCACAAGCTGGATACTGTTGTGCTTTCTCTATATCCTGGACCAGTAAAATGACTGCCTGTGATACTAACAGAATAAGGATTATGAGAAAGTTAAGGAGAGACACAAATTAACCCAGGCAAACTGAACTTAACAGGATGGGACAAAGATGGGGACTACCCAAATTTCAGACCCAAACAAAATACGTAAACTTAACAATTTCTAGTTTCAAATGTTTATTTACCAGTAAGAACTTTAAAAGAAGACGTGGGAGTTATGAGTAAAATAAAAGGATGTCTGAGACAAGATAATCCAGGGACAACCACAACACAAAGGACTGGAAATAGATGAGTGACAAGTGACAGCTGATGAGTATAATAATGCAAAAGAACACATGCTTCACATATGTTTTAACCTTGATCTTATGCTGAAAACTTGGCAGGGCAGAAGATTAGGACGGATGTGAATGCCCCTCCCTACTGCTATCAGGTCATCAGCTGTCTTTTTTTTCCCCTCCATGTGAATGAACTTATAGCACAGAAATGAACAAAGAATTCTGCCAAGCTGGTAAACATTGGCATTCTGGGTACAGACAGGGATCTTATGAACCACAAAGGCCTTGATTCTTTTCTCCTTCAAAATGAAGTATCTCTAAGATTCTATTTACTTTGGCTAGGAATTAAATAAAAAGATGACATCCTAACCAAAACCTGAGAGAGCCTGGGATCCAGGTCCCTTCTTCCAAGCATATCTTATAAATTTTCCCTTTTCTCATAACTTCTTATGAATTGCAAGATAGTCACATGTAACATAAGGAGGAAATTAGACATCCCTACCTACCGATGGATAGACTGCAAACACATCCCTTTTCCTTTACCAAATTTTGTTTCCCAATTTCTTTTCAAACACAGGAGAAAAAAGATGACAGGTTTCTAAACCTACGTACCCACAAAGGAAAACCTTTGGAAATCCTCACACCTCACCGATAAGCACCAAAAAATATACACATAAGTATTTCTTGCTGCTGTAGCTTTGCTTTGGGAGATAACTAAATTTGATTGAGTTGGTAAAGACTTGTGCCTAGTTTTAGAATCATCTGACATACTAGATACACTAATAAATGCCAGAGCACCCCTAGACAAAGAAAGACAGGCTACTGAGAGCTTCTGAGAGCATGAGAAATAGTCCTCCCTAGGGGTGGAAGGGTGCGCATGAAAGAGGTTAAAGGGAGGAAAGGAGAGAATAATTTTAATTTAAAATAATGAAAACCTATTGTTTATTTTTTAAATGAAAGAAATCATCTGGAGAAAAGTCCTGATGTACCACTCTAAGACAAGGGTTCCATAGGAAACGCCTGGCAGCATTCTGAGTATTCTCCGATTGCTCCTTTGTGTGTTTGTTAGGCCCCATGCTTTAACTCATTATTTAGGCCAACCTGGCCTTGAACTCATGATTCTCTTCCCTTGGCCTTTCAAATTCTGGAATTTGAATGCCATCAAGCTGGTTCTAACGATATCATATTTTTGAACAGTGCTAGAGATGAAAGTCTTGCACAAGCTAGGTCAGCATTCTATTACTGAGCTAGAGCACTCTCCTCTAGGATCGAAAGCACTTTTGATTTCACGGATTATCTTAGGACTTCTACAAAGATCCACCCGACACATGACTGAAGCACCACCAAAGGGAACTGACATGCACACAGAAAACAACTACAGCTAATCATCAAAGAGCTAGTTTTGAAGTTCAGATTTGGAATTCTGTGACTTTTTTCAAAGTGTCAGAGAACAGTACAAATGGCATATCTAAAATCCACACACAGATTTTTATTGCATTTATTGCATAGCCTTATCATACCGATTGTTTTTCCAGATATTTACCAGCAAGTGTTATAAAGTAACAGGAAGTTTCTACACAGAAAGATAGTCTAAGGATTCAGGCATTATGCTGGCCTGCCCCTGTCAGCTGGCAGAGTGCACTCAGGCAGTACCCTGGTCAGCTCAGGGTTCCATGGTTGCCCAGTCTGCACAAAGGTACAAAGGACCCTTTAAAAGAAAGACCCCTGCCCTCTTACGTTCTTTCCCATGCCTCTCTTCCCTGCAGTTCCCTGGGGCAGACAGGACTTTCCTGTCTCCCTCTTCTTTTCTGCCCTCTCTCTGTCTCTTTACCTCTTTTCTCTTTCCTTCCCCCTCCCTCCCCTTTCTAATAAAACTTCTTACTTAAGCTCTGTCTGCCTGGCGAGTTTGTGCCCTGCCTCGATCAATCTCGCCTGCCACGGGAGGTGGAGACAAGAGAATCCCCAAACTTCTAGGGTCAGCTACCCTGGTATACATGGCCAACGTGATATGGGATGTCCTTCGGTATAATACTGCGAATATATTTTGACCAATGGCCAGACAAAATATAGCTAGCCCAGAAATCCAAACAGAGTTATGGAGAGAAGGAAGGCAGAGTTGGGGAGACGCCATGTAGCTGCCAGGAAAGCAAGGTCTGAGGTAACAAGCCACAGGACTCATGGTAAAATAGAGACTATTAGAAATGTGTTAATTTATAGGTAGAACTAACCCATAAGAAGCCTGAGCCATAGGCCAAACAATTATATTTAATATTAAGCCTCGGAGTGTTATTTTATAAGCAGATGCTGGGACACGGTGGGCAGGAGAGAAACTGGTCCAATGGGACTGGGTGAGACAGAGCAAAACTTCCAACTGCATCTGGCATGCCAACGTGGGACTCTCAAAGTTCCAAATAAGACCAGAGAAAGCTTAAAAAGGGGGGGCTGGTTCTGGAACACATATAGGGAGCTGAGTCCTGGTTCTGACTCTCATGCAGGCCACCATGAGCAGGCAACACTGCATTTGGGCTTGAGCACAACATGGCAGATTCCCACTGCAGTACACAAAAGAGTTTCCAGGCCATGCAGCACACTGCATGGCAGATTTAGCTTTCACCCATACTGACAAAGAGTTGAGGTGGTGAGCACCGCTACCTTCCAGTGAGCCCAGTACTTTTTTTTATTTTTTATTAGTATTTTAATTTTAAATAGCTTGTTTTACATGTCAATCCCAGTTCCCTCTCCCTCCCTTCCTCCCGCACCCCCCCCCCACTTTTCCCCCAGCCTCCTACTCTATCCCCATTTCCTTCCACATAGGGGATATCTAGAGTCTGTCATTTCACTCTGGGTAGGGTCCAGGCATTCCCCTAAGAGTCCAGGCTGAGAGAGCATCCCTCTTTGTGTTATGGACACACTAAGTCCGTTTGTATGCCAGGGATATGTACCTCTGCCATGTTGGAAGACTAAGCAGGGCAGAGCCAGCATCCAGGGGCCTCCACGACCATGCCACTTAGCACTTTAAATGCATATATGGTCAGAAAAAATAGAGATATACAAAAAAGATAGAGATACACAATAAAAACAGATTCAGACAAAAAAAGAAATCTCTAGTTTACAGGAGAGAAAAAATAGATACAGTCATAGATTAAAGGAGTAAAGAAAATGAATATTAAAAAGAAAATAGCAAAAAGTGACACATAAAAATGGAATATACAGAGAATCTAGATTATGTATATGATTGTATTTTCTTTAAATTATTTGACTGTTAATGAGTTAACTACAGAGAAATTTGATTGTGAGGTCTACTAAGCTAAACCAACACATATATTTTAAAGGAATCTTGATTTCAAAATTTGGATCACTAAGGATATGTTGGAAAAGAGGTTTTGCTTTTGTTTTCACAGAAGATGAAAAGCTGTTGATTCCTTCCAGGCTAATACAGTTTGATCGAAGGAGTGGCCCAGGTGATCCAACATCCAAAACAGTTTAAGGGAAATGGCTGAGACAATGCAGCCTCACAGACTACTACAGTCAAGATTTAAACATAATTCTACATTTTCTCAGGATCCCCATAAGATTAACAGTGTCCCCAATCAACAGCAAGTAGTATAGAAAACTACACCCAAATTCCCAAAATATCATTTATAAATGTTTGTTTTCATTTAAAGGGGGTCAATTATAAATGGTTAATGGTCACAATCTCTAAAAAAAGGGGGTATGATTCAGAAATGAATATTTTACATTGGTATGGATTTTGGTTTATTGATACAAACTTAAGGTCAATTTTATTATACTGTATATATTTCTACAGTATAACATAAGTTTAACATATTATGTTTATACAGTTCATTCAAAATATAATGTATAATTAAGAAATACATATCAATAGATAGTCATCTACAATGGTCAAACTTATAGTCATGTTAGTTAGGTTTTCTAGATATAGAGATATATTTCAGATGGATAGGTAATCTTCAAACACTTCAAAGACCTACAGAATGTGGCATTCAAAAATGTTTTATGAACTTAGACTTTTCTCAACAGTGGAACACATCTGCTCCTGGAAGCACCAATTATTTCAGAGAGGATGATGGGCATCAAAGGAACTTGTTATAGAAGTTGCCTTCAGTGTGGCAGGACTAGCCATTTGGGCAAGAAACTGTTCTTGCCCAGACTGCTGGATGGTATGCTGTATGAACTGGACATCAGGACCCACAGGAGAGTGACAGCTAAACTTGCCAAGGTAAGATGGGATAGTCCTTCAGGGTTCCTGCTTCACAGAGGACACAACCAGACCATCTGCAGGACATAGAAGAAAGCAACTGATACAAGACAGAACAGATCTTCAAATTTCCTGCTTCACTGAGAAGTCTGCCAGACACTCTAAGCCTATAGGCTGAAGATGGATGTAGAAGAACTTTGGATGACTGTCCATGCAGTTAGATGTCTCTTGTCGTTTCTAGAATTTTTGAAGCTGCTTACAATGCACTTCCTGTTTACTTAGGTAATATTATATCCTTCTGGGGTCTTTGATGAAATTGAAGACAGATAGTTTAGTTATAGTTTTCCTTAGTTATGATAAAAGATAAATTATATGTAAAGCTTTAGACTCACAAAGATAGATGATAGAGTATTGTCTTTAATTTTGCCAAATGAAGATAGACTAAATATTGTACCTGTAATTCTTGCTTGATACTGTTTTGTTATATGTAATTTTACTATGTTAAAATTAAAATCTTCCTTTTTTAATTTGACAGAAAGGGGGAGATGATATGGGATGTCCTGTATGCTGCAAATATGGGTTGCTTTTATTGGTTGATGAATAAAGCTGTTTTGACCAATGGCCAGGTACAAAATAGCTAGGCAGGAAATCCAAAAAGAGTTATGGAGAGAAGGAAGGTGGAGTCAGGGAAACGTCATGTAGCTTATAAAGGAGTAACATACTGGAGCATTGCCAGTAAGCCATGGCAATATACAGATTAATAGAAATAGGTTAATTTATAAGAGAGAGCTAGCCAGTAATATGCCTGAGCCATTGGCCAAACAATTATATTTAATATTAAGCCTCAGAGTGTAATTTCATAAGCAGATGTAGGAACCCAGCAGGTAGGAGAGAAACTAGTTCATTGGGACCGGATAAAACAGAGAAAAACTTCCAACTACAAAAGGGACCTCATCTCAAACAACATGGAGTGTGAAAGCCAACACCTGTCATAACAGTAATGCTCTGTCTAACTCACATGCTAACATACATACACACACAGAAAGAGAGAGAGAGAGAGAGAGAGAGAGAGAGAGAGAGAGAGAGAGAGAGAGAGAGAGAGAGATTTTTCAAAATTGTGAGAGACAGAATGAAGGAAGAAAGGAAAGAAGGAAGGGTGGAAAGGGTGGAAGGGTAGGCTGCAGAGGTGGCTCAGCAGTGAAAAATCCTTGTTCTTTTTCAGAGGCCCTACAGCCCCCAGCAAATTCATAGCATGTAATTCCAACTCCAAATGATCTGATGCCCTCTGCTGACCTCCTCAGGTACCTGTATACCAGTGGCTTTCACTGGTACAGATGCATACACATAAACGAAAATAACAAAAAAGGAGTGGGTTTTCATTAGTATTTTTTGTGCATATAAGAGTATTCTTTCTGCATATGTGCCTGTTCACCACATGTATTCATCAATACCCTAGAACTGGAGTTACAGGCAATGGTAAGCAGTCATGTGGATGCTGGGAATTGAACCTAGGTACTCTAGAAGACAGCCAGTGCTCTCAACCACCAAGTCAACTGTCCAGCTCCAATAAACTGTGTCTTTTTCGGTGTTGGGTTTTAAGAATAAAATGTTAATGCTGTAACATTCCCTTGAAATGCAAAACACAATATCCTGTGAATTTATTCTCAAAGGTTTGCACTATGATTTTAATCTGTCAAACAGGAAAAGCCCTTAATGACAAAGTATACCCAAATCTGCTCTTTGGAGTAGTGATGGGATAACCAGTGATGGTAAGTACATCTGATTTGTTAATAACTCAGTCCCTAGCACTGTCGAGATGCCCCGTATGGGGCTTACACTCATTACATAGTTACTGAACAGTTTAGTGAGTTCATGAAGCACTTAAGTTTATTGTGTACAATAATGTCTCTTAGAAAAATAAGATGAAATAAATGCATGGCTACCATCCTCCTCATAGGGGACCTAGGGTCCTTACAAAACAATCAATGGCTCTACATTGGATGCGGGGGGGGGTAACACTCTTTTCTTGAGGAAAAGTTGTCCTTCCAAACCACACCCTCAGGGGTGAGAGAGCCAGGGGCATTGGCCTGACCCAACACACAAATCAATGAAATCAATAGAATGGCAGACACGGTACCCTAATTGCTCCAGTACCCAGCAATTTTAGGCCTCGTATTCCAATTGTCTGAGAATCACTCTAGGCCTAAGGCCATTTAGAGACACTTCCTGTACTTTTAGTAGTGCTCACTCAGAATTTACCCCCAAGGAAGCTTTCACCCACAGCTCTATCTCGTTCGAAAAGAGACCTACAATTCTGGAAATTTAGTCTGTTATTCCTACAATAATTAGGATTTAGATTTTCTCATATCATCTATTTTCACTGTTTAAACAATCAAGAAACCACTTGTACCTCAATGAAATTGCTAGATTAAAAGGGCTACAGTGATCTCAGAATTGCAGCTCATTAACTATTACGTCAAAATTCTTTGTTTTTACGAGTTTTGGTAGACACTTAAACAGTGGGCATTTCCTGTATGGGGTTATAATAAATGAAAGATCTTTTCTTTCTATGTATTTGCAATACTTAGTTCTAAACGAACCTGCTAAATCTTCAGAACCATGCCACATCAGAAATGAAATCAATCTATGAAGTCTAATATTTTCTCTAAAAAGAAGCCAAAACCTAAATATAGATGCTGACCACTGAAGGGTTCTGGAGAGATTTTGCCAATGCCGGAACACAGTAACTGTTTGATAGGCGAAGAAAGATGTAAAGACAAGGGACATGATGAAAACAGGCAAGAACCTATTAGTGAAGGCTTCTGAGGAATCAGATCTGGGGAACACCGGACAAAGAAAAAGATGAAAGAGTCAGGAGGTGTTAAAAATTGAACAGTATGAGGGAATCATTTCATGGTAATAAAAACTTCAGAGAAACCAGACTCCTAAGAGACAGAATGAAAGCTGGGGGATCAAAGGACACACTGGAGCACTTGGGAGGAAGCAGAACCACCCTGCAGACCCCCAAAGTGATCGACTGCAGTTTCCCGTCACAAGCATCAGCACCATTCACCTACCTGTGCCAAATAGTCCCTCCGTTTTTGCTAATTCATTAATCTGTACTCTTTGTTTAGAGATATATCTTTCTGTATTTTAAAGGTTAGCATCGCCTCACGGCTGCTCTGACCTTTACCACCTCCATCACTCCTCTACAAGTCTCTTCAATGCCTGCCCACTGAATTCACTTACTTCACTCAGGCACTCACTATAGCCAGCCCTACAGGCCCTTGACAAAAATGCATGGGTAACAGAAAAATGACATCAGACTAAAATCTGAGATGGTCTAGGATCCTACCATAGAAGAAGCTGCCTGAGAGGAATGTCTGAACCCTTCTCCCCCAGTTTCCACTACAGGATCACGTTCTTTGTGGTCTTTGGGAGAATGTGGGTTAAAGACAAAGTCAGTTGAGCTGTTTGTTATGGGACATCTGCTGTCAGTGACAACTCTCGCCAATACAGCTCAATACAGAGAAAAGGAAAGGCCACTCCTGCCCCACCCCTTCTCAGAATCCAAAGACATGAAGTCATTTCTAGAGATTCTTAGGCTCTCCCAGAACCTGCCACTCCTGGAAGGAGATACCTGGCACAAGTCAGATGAGGACAGAGTGTGTTGGTGATCGGGTTTCTGGTCCTTTTTCTGGAATCTAAGTTCACCATCCTTTGTTGTGTACTGTGAGCACAGACCTGCAGCAGTACAGCCATCCTTGGGCTCTGCAAGCTGGCTGCAGGTGCCCTGGTAGTAGACGCCAAAGGGAGGGAGCCTACCAAGTCAGAGGAGGAAGGGATTCGTCTCTTCTGTTTGTTACCTGTTTGCTTCCAAACCACCTGCTAGTCTTCCAAATGGCTCCCTAGAAGTACTCCTTCATCTTGGCTAGAGCATGTTCCGATGGCAACACTGAATCCTGTTTTCAGTCTTCAACTACTAACTTCACTGTGCACCCCAAGTTCCAGCCTGTGCTTCCTTCCTTAGGTGCATAATCTTTCTCTAGTGTTCAGAGACACCAGTGCCAGCTTCTTGGAGCGTCTTCAGAAGCCATACTTAGCTCTTCAGGAAACCCTGTCCACACTGGGAGCAGTTTCAATCTTTCCCTTTTGTTCTCTGGGCCCTAACAATGATTGCTGCATTTTGTTACCTCCTGGACACTTGAGAGTAAGATGCCTACCTTTCAGCTGTCCAGTTAGCAATTTTATACCTAGCTAACAGTTCTTTAAATTCTGTTGAGTTGTTCCCATATTCTGATGAGATCTTGATTGATATAGAATCTAATATAAGAAGATGCCTCAGGAAAAACAAGGATTGAATAAGAGGAGCCTTTGGGTGAGTCTGGATTTGCTCAGCACACTGAACTGCTTATCAGTGAGAAACAGGAAGGTATTAACCCACAACAAATAGTGTCATCCTGATGAACCTGCTTAACCCTGATGTTAAGTGTGATGTCTATGGCTGGGTCATTTGATAATGCAAGAGTAATAATTACTAGCCGGGCGTTGGTGGCGCACGCCTTTAATCCCAGCACTCGGGAGGCAGAGGCAGGCAGGCGGATCTCTGTGAGTTCGAGGCCAGCCTGGTCTACAGAGAGAGTTCCAGGACAGCCTCCAAAGCCACAGAGAAACCCTGTCTCGAAAAACCAAAAAAAAAAAAAGAAAAAAAGAGAAAAAAAAGCCTGGTCTACCAAGTGAGTTCCAGGACAGAGTCCAAAACAATACAGAGAAACCCTGTCTCGAAAAACCAAAAAAGAAAAAAGAAAAAAGAAAAGAAAAGGAAGCAAGTTTGAAGCTGTTATCAGAAACCAAACACAAAATTTCACTGTGGTGATTGAAAACAACGCCAGGCAAATCCACAGCCTGAGTCTGGCACTGACCACCAGGAAGAAAGCTGCTTACAAGGAACTGGGATTCTGGAAGTTGGAATGTGCACAAACAGAGCTGATATTACACCCCTGACTCCAAGAGTCTCACACGTAGAAAACAGCTTTCTGAGTATCTGTGGAGATCAGCCTTCCCTTTATAAATACCTCCCTTGAGGAAAGTTGCCTACAAGGAGATGTCTGACCATTTTCCTTACGATCAACCATTAAAACCCCTCATTGCCTCAATATTCAGGATGAGGGTAAATCTCAGCAAGCTTTAAAAGAATGAAATCAGGACTGGAGAAATGTCTCTGTGATTAAGAGCACTTGCTGCCCTTGCAGAGGACCAAGTTTAGTTCTCAGCATCTACACAGTGGCTCACAAGCACTTACAACTCCATTTCTGGGATTCGACACCTTCTTCTGGCCTCCAGAGGCAACACATACACACAGTGCACATATTTATGTACTTACTGCAAAACATTGATGCACATAAAGTAAAATTAAATGAATCTTAAAAATAATTTAATAAACAAATACAAACTCTAAGAATTGACTTATGCATTAAGAGAACTGCAGGATTGCTGGTAATACGTATCAACTCAAACCTGAAAATATTTGAGTAGATCTTCAAGGAACAAGCAAAAGAAGATAAAACATAATACTGAATGAGCCAGATATTCTAGATTCATTCCTTGTTTTAAGGCTGAGGTACATATGAACTTACCAGGGCCTGCATAAGTTCGACCAGCTGGGGTCCCAGAACTGGAAGAATGGACTCCCACAACTGGGAGGGGGAATCAGACACAACTCCGAAGCCTAACCAAGAAGTTCTCTCCAAATGACAACAGCTTGCAAAGAGAAATTTAGCTTACTCCAGTGGAGTTTCACTGGGTAAATTAATCACACTCAAAGGCAGGTCCCATGGCCAGCAGTAGTTGGTCAACACAAAATGAACTCAATGTCATTTTGTAGACTTTTGGTCTTATATGGTTTCATATGGGTATTTTTATTTTGTCTTGTTGGCATTTTGTTTGTACTTATGGTTTTCAATTTTGTGTATGTATGGTGTGTGTGTGTGTGCCTTTCTTATGCTTCTTCGTTTTTGTTTTGCTTTTTATTCTGATTTGATAGGTTTTTATTTGCTGCCTGTTTCCTAAAGAGATAAAGAAGGGGTGAAGAGATGGGTGGGTGGAGAAGTGGGAAGGATATTGGAGGA
This sequence comes from Mesocricetus auratus, assembly GCF_017639785.1. Classification (NCBI taxonomy): domain Eukaryota; kingdom Metazoa; phylum Chordata; class Mammalia; order Rodentia; family Cricetidae; genus Mesocricetus; species Mesocricetus auratus. The sequence goes on along the minus strand of NW_024429184.1, from coordinate 44,578,197 downwards.
GGGGAAACTGATCAGAACATACTGTTTGAAAAGAATTTATTTTCAGTTTTAAAAATATATAGATATTTATCACTTGAATTAGCTGTTTACTTTGCTGTTGATATGATGGCAAAATATTCCTCCCATGAGTCTGAAGAAGCAATCACAGGTTTATAGAGTTGAGAATGTTAGAACGGATTTCTTATAAGAAAGCTGTATTCATAAGTATACATCACTACATCTCCTAAAATAGCTCACAGCGCCAGGTGTTGGTGGCGCACGCCTTTAATCCCAGCACTCGGGAGGCAGAAGCAGGCAGGCGGATCTCTGTGAGTTCGAGGCCAGCCTGGTCTACAGAGAGAGTTCCAGGACAGCCTCCAAAGCCACAGAGAAACCCTGTCTTGAAAAACCAAAAAAAAAAAAAAAGCTCACAGCACACTACCTTCATTAAAACATCAAAAAACATCATTTGCTAGGCAGAGGTGACTCAAGTCTTTAGTCCCAGCACTTCCGAGGCAGAGACAGGCGAATCTCTGTGAGTTTGAGATCAGCCTAGTCTACATAGCGAGTTCCAAGACAGCCAGGGCTACACAGAGAAACCCTGTCTCAAAAAAAACGAAGACAGATAGACAGACAGACAGATGTGGTGAGATACTGTTTATGATTTATTAAAGCTTGCCTGAGGATTCAGAAAGCAAAGTCAGCCACAGGCCATAGAAGCCAGGAACACACTTTTTATCCCAGCAGCCAGAAGCTAGGAAGTGGTGGAACACACCTTTAATCCTAGGACTCAGGATTAAGAGATAGATGATTTCTGTGAGTCCAAGGTCACACAGACCTACACAAGATCGAATCAATCTAAAAGACAGAGGTCACACCTTTAATCCCAACTTTAGGGAAGTATGTAAGACAGAAGCAAGGTCTCAGAGTGGCATTCGTTCTCCAGCCACACTGAGGAGAGGCAGCAGTTTGAGACTTGATGAAGAGCTCATGCATGGATCAGTCCTTTCAGCCTGAGCTAGAGGTGAGAGCTGGTGGTCAGCTGCTTTGCTTTTCTGATATTCAGCTTGAAGCTTGAACCCAAATATCAGTCTCTGGGTCTTTTATTTATCATGTTACAAAGCTAAAACATCATTTATAGGAAATCATGCATCCTTCTGTGGTTACCCCTCAATACACATTAAACATTGTATGGCACAATACAATTAGAATGTTTCCTGGTGTGTGTGTGTGTGTGTGTGTGTGTGTGTGTGTGTGTGTGTGTGTGTGTGCGCGCGTGTGTGTTGCTGTGGCAAGAGCACCTTAAAGGAGGAAAGGTTCAAGGATCGTGACTACTGTGACGGATACTACAGACAGCAGGGACTGAAGCAGCTGCTGACACCACAGCAACACCAGGAATCAGAGAACAATTAGGAAATCCTGCAGCTCAGCTCCTGTTCTCCGAGGAGACAGGCCAGGGTCTATCCAGGCCATGGTGCTACCAACTGTTGGTTGGGCTTCCTACCTTAATTCATGAATCAAAATAATCCCCTCTGGGTATGTCCAGAGCGTTCCAGGTGGTTCTAGATTTCATAACTTTGACAGTTAACACTAACCCTCACAGATGGGATGTCTGGTGTCAGTAAGGAGCCAGGATTGTAGAGTAACTAGTACACTACCAGAATTCAACACTAAAGACACAGGAGTACATGGATTATGAAGAAAGATCATACTAACAGGGACCTTTGGCAATGACTAATTGAAATTAGCCATTAAAATGGCTCGATACCTGCAAAAAAAAAAAATACTGCTTGGCTTGATAGAAAAAAGTCTAGGTATTTTAAGCAGCAACATGCCTATATTAGAACCACAGTCCTTTGACAGGTTTCCAATAAGAGCAAGTTCACAGAACCAGAGCATCTACATGGACATACAGGGTGCTTGAGAGGGAGAGGGAGCACTGGCCTCAATATACTTACTGTGAGTCTTCCTATGAATTTCTGCAAAGAAAGCTAAATAACCAATCTGTTTACTGAGGAAAGAAACTGCAATTAGACTGACTTTCAAATAATGTTCAAACAGATGCAAAATGGCCAGCAAGTGATAGTGGCATCTTTTATTGCAACTCACAGTGGTTCCGGTATATCTTGGAACCCACTCTAAAGGTATTTTACTAGTTCTTGAAAATATAATTTAAGTAAACATCCTGACAGCCATTTAATTGAAGGCTTAGTGCTGTTTCTGGAATTTTCACAGAAAGTAATACTACATCCCTAGAAGAATAGCAGCCATTAGGACCATTACGGTAGACTGGAAAGTTGAAGAGGTGGTGATAAGAAAGAAAGAAAACAACAGCAAATGTGGGTGAGGGTCCAGAGAAAGGGAAACCTCATTCACTGTCGGTGGGAATATCATTTAACTGGTGCAGCCACTGTGGAAATCAGTATGGTTCTTAAAAACTAAAACTAAAACTGCTATAGAACTCAGCTGTTCAACTCCTAGGTATGTGCCTGAAAGATCCTAAGTCATCATACCACAGTAGTGCTTGGATATCCATGTTTACTGCTATACTGTTCACAGCCTAGATGTCCACAAATAGAAGAATGGATAATGAAAATGTACATGTACCAAAAAAAAATTTGTGGCCATAAAGTAAATGAAATTATGACATTTGCAGAACAATGCGTTGCATTAGAGATCATTATTTCTGAGTGAAATAAACCAGATTCAGAAAGTCAAATGTTTATGTTCTCTCATTTACAGAATCTAAATTCAAATATGTGTAGCTATGCATATATATGTATATGTATATACATATGTGCATGTATACACATATATGAGATTGTTGTGGAGTATTATCTTAAGATGTATTACAATTCTTTATGCCATAGAGCATTTGATTAATGATGCAAAGATGTGTTACATTATTTTATGTTGCATTAGTTTAACTCTGTGCAGTTATGTTACTTTGCCTGTCTAAAACACCTAATTGGTCTAATACAGAGTCCACTGGCCAACTAGCAAGGCAGGAGAAAGGATAGGCAGAGAGAATAAATAAAAGGAAAAAAAGAGGAATCAGGAAGGAGTAAGAGATCAAGGAGCAAGAAAAGAAGGGGCCAGCCAACCATCCAAACATTCAGCCATGGAGTAAAAGTGAAACTAAGATTACAGAAGTAAGAAATAGAGAAAGCCCAGAGGCAAAAGATAGATGGGATAATTTAAGTTAAGGAAAGCCAAGCTAAGTCCTGGCATTTATAATAAGCCACAGTGTTTATTTGGGAGCTGGTTAGTGGGCCCCTATATGCAAAGAGCCAAAGCATTAAACATGCAACAATATGAGACAGGAACAGAAACAGGGCTATGAAAGTGGTAGAAGAGATCTAAATGGAGAAGGTAAGATGTCAAGAGAAGCTAATAGAACACATGTGGCATTAAGGCACCTGGGGAAGGAGGCGGGTCCTTGAAGGCAGTGGGAGAGCAAGTAAGAGCAAAGCATATGATTATATATGAATAACAACGCCACAATGACAGTTGTTACTTTGTATGGTAACAGAAAGACAATTTTTGTAATTATTAACACAAGTAATTATTAACGTAACTAATAACAAAAATAAACAGAAATAATAAACAGAAGGATTAATTTTTAATTTTAAAAAATCTGACGAAGGCAGGGTGTGTTTCAGGGTTGCAAGTGGAGAGGGAAAGGATGTGGACACAGTCCTTACTGAAAAACTTAGTATTTATTCTTTTAAGTACTGCAACACTTTCGTATAATTTTACCATTAATGTCTTCCTCCAATCAACATCTCTAGAAAAACAGCCATACCTTATGTATAGCTTCAATATTAGCTTGAGACCAACATCCGTTTACATCCCAGTGCCCATTAGTCCTTACAGGTGCTTACAGAAGCCAGGGTAGACCATGAGGCACCAACAAATCAGGTATTTCTACCAGTCAACAATGAACATGAAATTTCTCCAAGAACTACATCTATCTGTCTTGCACTATCTCAGATTTATAGACTATGTCAAAGAACAGCTACATAACGGAGATCCTGGCAAGAAATAATGACCTGCCAATAACCAACTCCTAGATGACAGCAGCTTCTACTCTGATTTCTCCTTTCCTTGTAAGGCAACCATGACCTGACCTGAATAATGCATTTCACCTGTGGCACTGCTACTGCTTCCAAGATGTGATGGCTTACAGTATATTTTTATCTTGCTTTTCAATTATTCCATCTGTGGCTATTTACAGAAATACAAATTTTTCTGGCATTGATTTATGTGAAACCACAGTGGTTATTTCCATGGCGCCATTCTCCGTTTGACATTTATAATATTGCCTTCAGAATACATGTCTCCAAAAACTACAAAGATGTCCCCTTTGTTGTATAGAACAGATTGTTGACTCTGTGATCACAAACAAAAGAAGGAAAAAAGAGATTTCTCTTGTAGCCTAAGCAGGTTACAGACTCCTCTGCTGTTCCTCTTCTCACCCATTACACCTCTGATGGCCAAGAACTGCATTTTCTAAGATAAAGCACAACAGCCCTATGTGCATAACTAGGGGGCGTGGTTTGGAAGAAAATGAACCCCAAAAGAGTGGTACTATTAGGAGGTGTGGCTTACTGGAGTAGGTGTGATCTTATTGGTCTCATTTGCTCAAGCTACAGCCAGTGAAACAGCTCACTTCCTATTGCCTGCAGATCAAGATGTAGAATTCTCAGCTCCTTCTCCAGCACCATGTCTGCCTGCATTATGTCATATCCAGTCATGATGATAATGGACTTAAACCTCTGAACTGTAAGACATTACAGTTAAATGTTTCCCTTTATTAAGAGTTAACATAGTAATGGTATCTCTTCACAGCAACAGAAACCCTAAGACACCAGGTATATATAATATATGTATACATTAACTAACCGCAGTATTCATAAATCACTAATAATAAAGTCTATTTATCCCAAGTCTGTTTAAAGACATGTTAGACCAAGAGATGATATGGGGAGGTGGAGGGGGAATGTAGAAAAAAGAAACAGCCAAACTGGTTTTGTAATGTTGGTTTATTTAAAGATGTCACACAGTATGACTGGGTGATGGTAGCACATGCCTTTAATCCCAGCACTTGGGAGGCAGGTGGAGCTCAGTGAGTTTGAGGACAGTATGATTTACAAAGAGAGTTCCAGCTCAGCCAGGTCTGTTACACAGAGAAACACTATATCAAAAAAACTGAAAAACAAAAGAAGAAAGGAAGGAAGGAAGGCAGAAAGATATATGGCATTTTGTTAAGATCTCATGGTATTATAGTATAAATATATAAACTAGTAATATTATAGTCTATATCTTTCTAATTGTGAATTATTACCTTTAATGAATTTTAAGTGAATCAAGGATTAACCAATTTTAGATTTTAAAAACTAAATAATTAGAAAACTTTAGAATTTGAGACATTCGCTCTACATCTTAGAAAAATCAGAAAAATACATGAGAGCTAAAAAGGTCCTTAGCATCAGTATTTATGTTATAGGTGTAGGGAAAAGGGACCAGTCAAAGAAACACACCCTGAGCAGAGCCAAAGAAATGTACCCTGACTCTGAAACCAGTGTCAAAGGAACACACTTTGTCCCTGAATCAGAGTCAGTGAAAGATATGCACCCTGACCCTAAAATTGGAGCCAAAAGGCTAAAAAGGACCAGAGAAAGAAACACACTTTGGCCCTGAAACCAGAGCCAAATCTGACCCTAATCCTGTGTAGAAAACTAACCAATCCTTGGGTAGGAGCTCTAGCCAATCTGAGCTCAGCACTGAAATCAGACCAATCCCTACCCTGGAAAAACTTCCCCTGTCCCCAAGAATCCCTATATAAACCTTGTGTATGTTCAGTTTGGCCTGTCCAGCTGCTTCCGTCCAATAAACCCCTTCGATGAGCTTCATTTGGTTGAAGATCTTCTTTTGAGGCAGCGGCAGAGCAGAGGCGACCCTGGGCAGAGCAGAGCCAGCAGGGCTCTTTTTGCCTGGGAAACCTTCCCTTGGTGGAGCGGAGTTGTTATGCTCCACTCCCTGCTCTCAGCTCTCCGTTCTCTGGGAGCAGAGCTGAACTGTAGCAACTTTGCCGGAGAAACCTGATGAGCAAAACTGCTACACTGGGCAAATATCCCCAGCTGGAAGACCCTGTCCTGCCTGAGCCGAACCGATACACTGAGAAGCCTTTCCCTGAGGCAAGGCTGTAAGATGCTAGGCTTACTATAACCTGTGGTGGTCCTTGGCTCCCGAGCTCCAGGATACCTTTCTACCTGAGCTGTGTAACACTCAGTATTCTGTGACTCACAAATGCCAGAATACCTGACCCATCCCGAAACGCTTACAATAGGCATACAATAAATGCCAAAAAAAAAAAACATATTAGTAAACAAATCCCATTTTTAGCTAATGGAGTAACTAAATTTCATTTCAAAGTATAAAAATTCCCAAAGAAATGAAGCAATTAAAGTGGCAGTTCTTCACTACTGACAGTAGAGTGACAGTACTGGAATGCCTTCCTTTGCCCTGTGGACATTTCTAGAAAAGCAACCACATGCTCCACCAGATCACACCACCATTTGCTCTCACACTCCTCCATCATCCTCACTTTCTGAGTGACTTCAATGTCACCATGATGCCTCATTCTATCACCCATTTATTCTCACGATAGACTTGTCAGGGAAGGAGACTGTTGAGTGCCTAGATATGGACGATGTAGGTCACGTACAAGAGATGACAGACAGGGATCCTACATCCAGCCTTGTCTCTGTTAGATCACACACACAGTCTATACAAACTGGACACACACTGTTGAGGGGACATGTATTTTCTGGCAAAGGCTTCACAAAACAGAACTTTGCTGGGCAGCTGCAGTTTTAGTTTTAATAGTTCCATAGCTGCCTTCCCATTTATCTATCTATAAGAAAGAAAAATGTAAATCTCAACCTGGAAAGGACAAAAAGAGAAAATTTCATAAACTTCTAAACCAGTTATACATCATAATTATGATGGCATAGTATAGATATCTTTATAAAGTTATGAATGGGAACTTCATGTTGAGAGTAATTATTACAATGTGCTTATAAGTAATGGTGGGTTTTTCTCCCTATGAAAATTTCACTTTTTACTTATATTGCCATACTTTTATTTTGAAAAAAACTGTACTCTATTTATCATAACAATGTTATTTATTATGTTTGTATGAGACACTTCTCACTGGGATCACAGGGGCCATACCTTTTAAACACCTTCCAGTGTTTCCCTAGCCTATTGCATATAATATGCACATATGAATATTCTCATTTGTCTTGTTTTATACACAAGACAGTGTGCCTTATACCATTCTTCATCATACATTTTTTCACATTACAGCATATTCTAGCAATCTTCCCTGACTCATATTCTAATGGTATATACAGGTGCCTCATTTACATTTCCAGCTGCAGTCCAGATGTGGTAGCACATGCCTTTAATCCCAGCACAGTAGGCAGAGGCAGGCAGATCTCTGAGAGCCGGAGGTTAGCCTGCTCTACAGAGCATGGTCCCAGGTAGTCAGAGTTGTTCTACAAAGAAACCTTGACTTGAAAAAAAAAATAGTCTTCATTTTCCAGCTGCATAGCATCCCATTATTTATATATGTATTGGCTTATTGTGGTGGTTTTGTAACATGACCACGAGCTCTGTCACTTTTCGCATGATGAAGTTCCTCTACGTTGAAGCCAGGTGTTGCACCCTTCCTCCATGGAGGTCTGCAGAACAGCTTGTGACTAGGAGCTTCTAGCAAAACACCTCGTCCCCTCCTCCCTGTAAGGCCTGCATGCAAGTTCCTGTTTTCTGTCCATCCTTATCATCTAATTCCTGCATGCTAATTCCTGTTATTGGCCCATCCTTTACAAGAGGGCCCTGGGAACGTAGGCTTCTGACCTTGGTGATTTTCCACCATGCCAGCTATTGGTATATAATGCTCCACTCTTGTTAAAATAAACGCCGTTCTTCTTGGAAGAATGAGCCACTGTCTTTGTCTTCATTTACATCCTTAGCCCTTCGCTCAGAACTCTGTGAAGTGTTGTAGCCCCATAACGGAGTAACCGAACAGCTTGCTACACCCAGGTGATTCATAACTCCTTCAACCAATAAGCTGACAGATGTGATGACCACTTGGCTTTTAGACTCAATCAAACAATCTGGCTTTCACTTGGAGCAGCCTCTGTTGAAGTAGGTGTTAGAGATTTAATAACTTTTGTTCTTATTAGAGATTGGCAGGTAGCAAATCCTACTTATGCTGAGCTTAGTTAGCAAAGTGCCCTATACAGAGAACTAAGATAGTTCTATATGTCTGGAAACTATCTATTAAATGTTAAAATAATTTTGAATTCATGTACGGAATTCACCCAGCTCAGGAGAAATCAATGTGGTTTTTTTTGGGGGGGAGGCAACATCCTATGAAAATTTTCCTATTTAAATCTCTCTCATTTCTATATATTATTTCTCTTCTTGATGATGAATCTTAGTGCTTCTCTTAAGTTTTGAAACCACAGGGTTATTAATTTGTTCTATGCCTTCCTCGTTCTTCTATTGAAATCAAATATTCAAATCTAGGACAATTAGGTCTTTTCTTATAATTTATTTTGAAATTCACACTACATATTAACCAAGTTTGAATAACTCAACAAAATTGGGGCAGAAGAAGTACTCTGCCACTGCCTCTAAACACCCACCTATGCTTAGAATAAATGCTCTCTGATCAGTCACCTTAGTACATGCATGCATATTCTACAGAGAAATGAAATACTCCATGCTAATTCTGAAAAGGAAGAAATACGTAATGCACACACTGTCTTTCCAATTAAGATACTATAACATTTAGAATTCATATGGAAGTAAAAGTGTGAGGTAACAGGTTGAGCATACAGTTTAAGCATCTCTAAACAGAAAAAAAAAAATCTAACTTCTGAAATGCTTTGAAATCCAGTACTTTTTGAACTCTAGCATGGTAGTCAGGGTATTTCTGATTCAAAGCCTCTCAGATTTCACCTTTTCAGATTTGGAGTGTTCAACCTGCAGAGCCTATGCAAATATTCTAAATAATTAATGAACTAATGGGAACACTTCTCATCCCAAAAACTTTGAATGAGGGATATTCTGTGTGGGTATATTCCAGGTGCTTTGAATCCCTTACAAAAACAAAAATAACTGGGCCACAGAACATAAAAGCCAAGGATAATCCTACACGCTTCTGTCTCTGGTATGAGAAAGCAAGGCTCTATAATGAAATAGGTGGCACCCAGCAGCAGCAGGACTGACACTGAGGCTACGAAGGTATGGAGTCAAATGGTACTTGGAAGCCTCACCTGAAGTCAAGGAAAGAAGCAAGACTATCTAGAAACGTAAAAGCAACACAAGTCCCTTAGAACCCTTCCTCTCCCCTACCCACCAAAGTACAGAAGCTTTGTCAGAAACAAGCAACAAAACACAAAACCCTGGAAACACATATTTACTCCTTTTAGAAACCATGAACATGATGTTGTTCCCACCACATTTAATACCTTGTAGTGATTATGAAAATACAGTGCAAAAGAGCTAAACCCAAAGTCTTCTCCAGAATTGCCTACTTTCCCCCTACAGTAGGATTACAGTTTTCATTTGGAGAAATTCCCCGGTTACTCCCCATGGATTACTACCTGGAAAACAGTTATGAATGTCTACCATGCTGGCTCTCCTCTGTAACACCTCTGCTATATGCCAGGGCCACCAGCAAGTGCCAGCGCTCTCTGCTTGATACCTCTTGAGACAGATGCATAGGCTGAGGCAGGAAAAGCACAAGTTTCAAGACAGCCCGAGCTACCTAGTGAGACGAGCTGAAAACACAAACATGAATGAAATGAACAGATGGATGGATTCTGAATTCAAGCACAGCTCGGTATTATCGATTATTCTCTCACCTTCACCACAGTTCAGAACATCATTCCACAACTGATAACCCTTAATTAGTGTTCTAGCTTATTATTTTCTCATCTTCTCTGGGTATTCCCCATATGCAAATCAGGACAATCTTAAAAAATCTAAGTTTTAGGTGTCTTCTTTACTCCTATTACCTGCATGCAATCCCTCTCTGCACGGTGACCCACCAAGCCTCCCGGTCTCTCTCAGACTATAGGTATGCCGTCTTCGACTGTTCTCCCCATCTCCATTTTCTAACCCATGGTATCCCCAGCTTCAGTTTATTACATCTGCTGTCCCCATGGTCTAGGAAACTCTTTTTTCCCCTAAAATTTTGATGGCTGATTCTGACTCATTTTTCAGGACTCTGATTGTTACCTCTGAAATGTCTTTCCTGATAGCCCATCTGAAACACTTTCTGCCTTTGTTCCTTGCTTATTATTCTGAAATTACAGTGCTTACAGTACATAGCTCAAATGAATGGAAGTTCTCCAGCATATGAATAGCAAAATAGGTACTCAAATATTTGAAAGGGTGGCTGAATGGACGTGTGGGAGGGGAGGTCTTGGTTTAACATTTTAAAGACACTTCAAAGAACCTGCGTGTAATGTGAGAATTACAGAAACAGAATAAAAGAACCTTCAAGGCCAATGCTTACAGAATAAGGGGGAAAGATTCTAACAGGAAATGGGCTTGGCAGTCCACTGGAGTGCCAACAGCAGATATACTTCATCCTTAACGAAGATTTGGCCTCAGTGAAGCAAAGTTTGACTTAAGAAACAGTATGAAAGACACCCCTTAAATGGAGTAAGTGAGTTATATGAAAACAAAAATCCAATTTTCGTATTCATCCAGACCCTCTTTGTTCAGCATCACAGAAGGTATGCACCCTGCCAGGACACTGAAGAAGCTTCATTGCACTTTTCTCCAAGATACTTCTCATTTCTTGCTTATCATGGCAGTGTGACTTCCAGTGGGTCTCAGAACCTTTGGCAAACAATATGAACATTTAAATAAACTTCACCAGGGGTCCTGTGCAGAAAAGGTGCTTGCATATACATTGTTTCTTCTCATCAACATCCAATCAATCTTGGGTTCTCAAGTATGCAAGGAGAGATGCGGAAATTTAAGACTGACAAAATACATCTAAAGACTCACTCAGTATCAGTCCACTGAAATATCGAAAAATGCAGTTCCAAAAGAACTAAGACTACACATCCAGTTTAAACTAAGACGCAACCTCTAAGTTCAGATTTTTCCAAGGATAAGACACAGGAGAGGCCGGGCGTTGGTGGCTCACGCCTTTAATCCCAGCACTCGGGAGGCAGAGGCAGGCGGATCTCTGTGAGTTCGAGGCCAGCCTGGTCTACAAGAGCTAGTTCCAGGACAGCCTCCAAAGCCACAGATAAATGACACCCTGTAAGAGCTAAAGTTATGTTCTAAGCTTTAATTACTATGCCTAAGCGATTCCCAAAACAAAAACACCTCTAACTTATAAGCTCCTTGCACAAGAGCAGACACTTCCTGAGATGATGGAAGCTATTTTATGTGAGATAACAAGTCACATGTTGTTGATCCCCCAAACAAGTTTGCTTTTCCCAACTACATGGGATGTGCTTGATTCCATGTAGGCAGAAGATACGCGGGCAGGGAGTATATCAGAATATATGCTTGCTCCTGATTGGATCTGGTGGGAAATACATAGCTTTATGTGTTTGTCTTTTTTGAGCCTCTGAAATGTTAACTCTTCGACATTTTGGGGGGAACCCTGGGATGGATCTTGCCAGAGTCCATCCATCATCCTGGTCAGTATTTAATTAAAGCTTGCTTCAAATTTGGCTCAAATTTGTGGTAGTGGTCTCATTCTAACCCAGTGAGACTAATAAACTTACCATTTCATCACTGAAAACATGTCCTCAAGTGTCAACCTAAGTCCAAGAATGGAATCGTGCAAGGGGAATTCTGAGTGCTTGTGAGGAAGTGCCAAGTAAACAAGGCAAGAGTCTTGTGACTTCATGTTCTTCAAAAACACGAAATTGTTCTTGAAATGTGCTTTCCCTGATAGCATCAGATAGGAGTGAGTTTAGTTCAGCTGCTGTTACTCACATGCCTCTATAGGAAAACAAGTTTTGGCTGTGTGTGGCTTGTCGTTGCGACTGAACACATTTGTGTGATTTTTGTTTTTTTGTTTTGTTTTGTTTCCTGTTCGTTTGTTGAAACAGGATTTCTCTGTGTTAACAGTTCCAGCTGTCCTGGAACTTACTCTGGCTGGTCTTAAACTCAGAGATCCTCTTGCTTCTGCCTCCCAAGCACTGGGATCAAAGGCATAAGCCACCACTTCCCTTAATCCTAAGAGTATAAATTGCCTGATGCTGACTATTGCATGAGACTTTAGTAGGCCTCATTTTTAGGCCTCACAAGCCACCAAGTAGAGCTGTAAAGACTCAAGCAATTAAGAATTTTTTTTTTCACAGCCGGGCGTTGGTGGCGCACGCCTTTAATCCCAGCACTTGGGAGGCAGAGGCAGGCGGAACTCTGTGAGTTCGAGGCCAGCCTGATCTACAAGAGCTAGTTCCAGGACAGCCTCCAAAGCCACAGAGAAACCCTGTCTCGAAGAAAAAAAAAAAAAAAAAAAAAGAATTTTTTTTCACATGACACTTCCTCGTGGATACAGACATGTGCCCTGACACACTCAGAGCCCTGAGGAACTCTCAATCAATATGTATCTATTTAGCTCTGACCAATACACAAATAACACGCTTTGATTTTCAGATCAGGCCTCTTAGCTCTAGGCTTATAGATCCTGTAAATCAAATCATTTCATCTCTTTTTGGATATTTGGAAGCATCCAAAGTGCCTCATATCTAAAACTAAGTTTGCAATCTGTCTTCTCCAAAACATGGTCCTCTATCTAGTGTTCTCTGTTTTAGATCAGACAAATAAACCTTAGTGTTGTATACTCACAATTCTTGGAGATCTTTGCCATCACCATCTCACTTCCACGAAGCATCCATCAACAAATTCGGTTCACTCTACTCTTTAATTTACTTTGGGACTTGACAGTGCTGGGAATTAAGCCCATGACCTTTTGTCTGCTAGCCAAATGTTCTGCCACTGGGTTTGATCCATATCGTTTCATTGTTGCTTTTTCTTTTTAATTATTTTGAGACGGGATTGACTTGGATAGCACCAAAACTGCAATTCTCCTGAGTAGCTGGGATTATAGGTCTGTGCCACAATGCTTGACTTAGTCTCCCTCCTAAAGCTCATTCCCGGGCTTTCTATCTCTAATATAACCTGAGTCCAATCAACAAACATAATTAATCACATTTGCCCGAATTACTGCTATAGTTCAGAAAGACAGTTAGTTATCCTTATGTACTCGGGTCAATCATTTACTTCATCTATTCTATAGAGTAATTTAAAATAATGATCTGAGGTTGGGAGTTGGTGGCACATGCCTTTAATTCCAGCACTCGGGAGGCAGAGATAGGCAGATCTCTGTGAATTCGAGGCCAGCCTGGTCTACAGAGCGAGTGCCAGGATGGGCTCCAAAGCTACACAGAGAAACCCTGGCTTGAAATGCCAAAAATTAATTAATTAATTAATTAATTAATTAATTAATTAATTAATTAAAATAATGATCTGACACAGCAGTTTTTTGTTTAAACAAAATTTCTTTCAAATGGCCTATAGTGCTCTGGAATCAACTCCCATTCATTGCAGGGTCCACTGATGAAGCAGAAGGAATCACTCAAAATTATGGTATCTTACAAATTTAAGATTAGCTGACAACCCTATGACCTGTCCAGAATCAGTTGGGTTGTTGTCATCTACACTCTTTTATGTTGATATAGTCATAATTTGTTTTCGATTGGTGTCATTTGAAGACTCATCTCTGTGTTGTATCCAAGACATTTACATGCCTAAGGGCTGGTCAGACATCTTTCTTCTATGTAGCCTTTCTGCATGATTTGTTCTGACTTTCTCTAACCATGACTGTCTCCAGATATCCCATTTCTTACATGACAAGTTACTTTTCTCCATGGTGGACTTCTGCAATATCAAAAGCAAAAACTGTATAATCTCTTCTCATTTAGCATCTAAATTCATTCAGTACATCTTTTACCTTATTCTGGAGGTCAAACACAAGTCACAGACTTAGCCCACATTGAAACAGAGACTCTACAGGACTTGAATGTCTGAAAACACAGGGAGAAGAGAGAGTCTATGGAAAATATCAACCACACCTACCTGTAATCTCATTTTACAGCATGTGCCTTATTATATCTCTAGTTTACAACATTGAACTTCCTTCCCCCACTTGGACTTGCCCTATCCCATTCTGCTAAAGTTTTTTCTCAATACTACTTTCTTTGCCTACGATCTAGTCCCCTTTTCATCTAGGTAATCCCTGTTCCACCTTTAGATCCCAATTCAAGGTTCAGGAAAGTCTCCCTTAACCAGACTAAATCATAGTGCATGTGGTTCAGGCACTAGACATGCTTCTAACATGGTCCATATCCCCTTTCCTTTGCATTTCATGTTTCTGAGTAATTGTGCAATTTATCCCCCATTACGTCATAAGAGAAAAGGAAACTAGTCGGTTTTCCCTTTCCTGACACAGCTTGGCTAGCATGCCAGGATTCATTGATGAATAAAGGAAAGAAACAAACCGAGACTTGTCCCTCTGTAGGTAACCAAGTATCTTCTCCCTTTGTGAATTACACTCAAGTCATAAGCCATATTCCCATTGTCAATTCTGTGCACAATTAGACAACCTGGAATTTAAAACATTTTCACAGATTTTACAAAGTGAGCCGATTCCGTTTTGTTAGCTTGACCGGGTAGAGGGAACGTAAGCTGAGGAACTGTGTCCCCAAAACTGGACTGTGGACGTGTCTGTCAGACATGTTCCCAATTAGTGATTGGTATGGGAAGTAGCAGCCCACTGCAGCAGAGTCATCTTTCAGCAGGTGCTTCTAGGACATACAAGGAAGCAAGCTGGGCAAGCCATGAAAGATGAGCCAATGAGTACATTCCTCCACAGCCTCTGCTTCAGATCTGTCTGCCTCCAGATTCCTACCTCAAGCTGTAACTTGTAAGCTAGAATAAACCCTTCCTCCCAAATGTCTTTTGGTCATGGTGTTTTACTACATCAACAGAGAATCAAACTAGGATGTGAATATGAAAGTTATGGCATTCTCCCATATATTATCTAAAATACTAGCAGATCTGTAAGAGAATCAATCAATCTATCCAGACTATTCAAGTTTGTGGTGGTTTTTGGTTTTTGGTTTTTTTTTTTCCTACTTTCCTTTCAAATGAGAGCAAAGCTGTCTTTGATTTTAATTTCCATGCCTGAACAAAAGCTGGCCAATATATACCATGGAGCACTGTAGTCGGGAGAGAAGTCGCATTCTGTAGCTATTCAGAAAGGACAGTGGAAACCACTAGCTTTGTACTCCAAGGACTACATGTGATTCTTCTTGGGCAAAATTTAAAGACCAATGTTAAAAGCCCTCCACTCCATTACCAATAGCCGACCTAGAAATAAACACACCATAACTTGCAACCCCAAGTGCACTATTTCTTCACAGGAGATAGGAACTAAAGTTTCTGTTGCTTAGAAAGTGACGAAGAGAGGAGCTGAGGAGGTGGCCCGCATGGTAAGAGCACACACTGCTCTTGCAGGGGATCCAAAGTGGTTACCACCACTCACAGTGCTCCCAACCAACTGCAGCTCCAGTTCTAGGGCATCCGAAGGTCTCTTCTGGCATCCTCAACCACTTGTACAGACATGGTGCACACACATGCAGTCCAACACACACATGTACACATAAAATAAAAAACAAGTCTCTACAAAGGAGGTGACATGCCAGGCAGTGGTGGCTAACGCCTTTAATCCCAGTATCTGGGAGGCAGACACAAGCAGATCTCTGTGAATTCGAAGCCAGCCTGGTCTACAGAGTGAGTGCTAGGACAGGCTCCAAAGCTACAGAGAATCCTTATCTAGAAGTCTGGGGGCGAGGGAGGGTGTGAGGGCTGTGACACAAAGCAATGAATTAAAAATTAGAAAATATTGTTGTTAAGGCTTCTTCCTCTCCATTTTCTTCTTCTTAGCCTACTAAACGTCTGAGTTATTGGGATGTGAAGACAGTAAAACTGGTACACGGTATGCTATGAAAGCTTGGGGACCTGCAGCTGGATTCCTGGGTCCCACATATGCAGCTGGGTGTGCCGCTGCACATTGGAAGCCCAGTCATGAGGAGTCAGAGGCAAGAGGACTTGCGGCCTTTATTAGCCGTCTAGTCTAGCTTAGTCAATGGGCTGTCTCAAAAACTGAAGTGTAGAGTATTAGAGACGTATGATGAAGACCGGTAGTACCTACATGCATAAACAAACACACACACACACACACACACACACACACACACACACACACGCATAGCCTGAATAATTATAAATGGTATCATAAACTAAAGTTAATCATCAAACTGTGTATCCAATTTCTAGTCTCTGGATTCCAACTAAAAATGTTACTGTTTTTGACTATTAACAGAATCCAGTGATAAGTCTTAAAAATCTGAATTGATTCAGCCAAAAGTTTATTTATTCTTTCTCCCACTATATGAGCTCTGCGAAGGCACAGTTCTGGGCAGGCCTACTCAAAGAGGGTTAGCATGTGACACACTATGGTACCCCATAAAGTTGATCAATGAATGAATGCTGATGGTGTTCGAGATTTAGAACGTGTGCATTACTCAAATAATTATTTGTTATTAATCAAGAAAAAGTACTGTCAACATGGAAATCAAATGACTTTATTTCTCAGTTATGTTTCTTGCTTCATAGGCATTACTCCATATGAAATTAGTGTTTTAAATATCTCACCTGTCTCCTTTATCAGTATGGAAAAAACTATTCTACTATAAGGCTGAATGAGCTTTTTGATTAAACACACCCTTAAAGGTGGTTGTTTCAAAGTTCTTTAGAGTGAAATTACTTCTTTTCAGTGGCCGATTTGTAAGTACTGCATCTTTGAAGTTTGAGAAATCTGATCAAATTAAGGAAATCTATAGAGAACAATGAGGTCTATGCAGGCCCGTGAACATGACTATCAACCACGTGTTTGCTTTAACTGCAAACTGATAAAAAGTAGGAAAAGACAGCTCCATGACAGAGCATGGAAACATGTTCTCCATCAGTCATTTAAGTTCAAACTCAGTCCCTTAATAGATTGTCAAATACTTTGTCTTAAACAACTAAGTTAAATTGAAACATTCATTACAGAACCAGTGAATAAATATTAGATATAACAATATTAATATTGAACTGGGCCCCTAAGGGAAATCGCCCAACCTGATGCCTGGTGAATTCTGACCATCAAGTATAACTGTAGGTTTTCTGTGGGTGAGCTCTGGTGGACTTTGCCCCTTTCCTCCTCTCAAGCGGTCAATCACACGGAATTATCCCAGCTAACCATAGTTTTCCTTTGTCCTGCTTCTGTTTATAGGTGGACTAAAATCCATATGGCTGACTTTCCAGTAACAAAACGCCAGACAACTTCCACCTTTTCTAGTTTCAGACATGAACTTAGGGAAAGTTGCGTTACAAGACATGTGACCTGCTTCTATTTTCCAAAGCATTAACTTTTGCCTCCTTGGGTTTTTAAACTTCATTCACAGGCAGCCAAAAGGGAAAGGCGAAGTAAGCTAGGTTTGCACGTGCCACATTTCTCTGCAAGGCTTGCCTTCCAGACTACTGTAGTAATCACCCAAAAAAACATTAAACAAAGACAGATCTCTAAATAAATCGAATCCTTTGGTAAACAGACTTCTTTTCCTTCACCACGCCATTTACCAAAATTCCTTTTTATTCTACACTGAAAACAAAAATTAAAAATATATACAGTATGAACTTGGGTAACTTTTTAGAAGTTAATTTCAACCTCGCCTAGATTGGCATAAAAAATATTCCTCCTTCCCTTCTATCTGCAGGTTCTTGATTCACCACCGAAGCTGTGACACACTCTTATTACCCAAAGCTTAGGGATTTCAGACATATTAGGACTATTGATTAACTCTGTCCCTCCTGGTTCGGCACTTCCTGCTTGAACTGGGCTCCGGGGTGAGTGTAAGATGTCCAGTGCTGAAGCCCTCTCAAGGACAGATGCCAAGGTGAGCAGTACCCCGAGTTTTTTCAGCCACCCGGGGCACTTGTGAATGACTGGGAGATCTGCACCACCGCCCAGCTACACTTAGCTTGGGAAACAACAGCACGGAGCTTGGGAAATTCACGTCAGATCCTAAACCCGGGTAAGGAGTGCTCAAGCACACACTCTCCACACCAGCAGCAGCAGCGAAGCCCTGCCGCGAGGCTCTCGGGCGGGCAGGCACCGCCTGGGAAGGCAGCAGCCAGCATCCTTCTCCCCCGGCCCAAGAGAGAGGCTCTCCTCCGCCTCCGCGCTAGAGCTCCCCGGCATTCCTCCTTCCAGACGTGTCGGTGAGAAGCGGAACGGTCTAAGACGCCGGCCTTACCTTTTGGGCTGCCGTCCTGCAAGTACGGCGGGGCTGTGGGAGTGACATTTCCCGAGTGGGATGCTGACAGCAGAGGCGAACGTTCGTCCACCCCGTCAGCAGCCATGACTGCAGCAGCAGCAGGGCCGCGGCCGCCGCAGGTTGAGCTGGGTTGCGGCTCGGGAGGAGGGGGTGGCCAGCAGTGCCGCCCAGCCGCGGCTACGGCCTCCGGGAGGGCCCAGGATGTGTCACAAGGCAGCAGGCGGGGGAGGGGAGAGTGCGGGGCCGAGAGGCGGGGGGAAGGGAAGCACGCCGGGAGGCATGCTGGGGGAGGGGAGAGGGAAGAAAGAGCCCGCGAGGAGGAGGAGGAGGAGGAAGGGAAGCGCGGGTGGAGGGGCACCCAGCCAGTCTGAGAAAAGGGGGAACAGATTAGGCCTGTTTAGGAAATGGGGGAGGGGAAAGGATCAAGTAAGCGCGAGGAGGGGCCAATGGCAAGAGAGGCTGAGGAATCCTTTAAACTCGGAGAAAGAGAATAAAGAGCGGCTTTGAAAGGCACTGAAAGAAAAGGCCTGTACTTGATTACAGAGGAAAATTAGAGCAATCAAGTTCAGCCCCTCCAGGAAGGACGAGGGTCTAACTTTCGCTGATAAACTTTGCAATTGGGTAAAGAAAGTTTATTTCTTGGGTATCAATCCCTTCTTGGACGTTTCTTCTTGGTTATGAATCACAGTCCAGTATCTGTTGACTAAGGAAGATTTTTGTGCATACGCATTAGGGTTTCCTCTTTTCTCCTTGATGAGTTTTTAGCAGTATAAGTGCTGACATTTGATTTCGGGCACTTTAAGCATAGGTGTTGACTTTTACAACTTTCGTTTTACAAAATAGGCTGTCATTTTAGTTTTTGCAATAATGAGGCTTATGGATAATGTAAGACAATTTTCTCACAAAAGATTTTTTTTTTTCAAAAAGTCATTGGGCCGAAGACATGGCTCATTGGTTAAGGTATCCACTGGCGTTGCTTAGGACACAAATCCAGTTCTCAGCACCCACATTAGGTAGCTCACAAACACCTGTAACTCCAGAGCACGGAATCCAATCTGGCCTGCACACATACTTACATGCATACATACATACGCACGCGCGCATGCAAGCAAGCAATATTTTTTTGGTGGGGTGTTTTTTTTGTTTTGTTTTTCGAGACAGGGTTTCTCTGTAACAGCTCTGACTGTCCTGGAACTCACTCTGTAAAATAGGCTGGCCTTGAACTCACAGAGGTCCACCTCCCTCTGCCTCCCGAGTGCTGGGAGTAAAGGTATATACCATCACTGCCTAGCTTATATATATTTTTAATACTCAGCATACTTTATGCCTTTTTTCTTTTTCTTGTTTTTTATGGGGGGGGGTTCAAGCTGAAGATCAGAGAAGCAAAGCAGCCCCACTGGAGAGTTCTCACCTCTTCCAATGCTCAGACTAAAGTGACCCTCTCCTCAGACTGCATCCTCAGACTCCTCAGACGGCACTGTTCCCCAGACGGCACTGTTCCCCAGACGGCACTGTTCCTCAGACAGCATCTCTCTATGCTTTATTTTCTATTTGCATTTTTCTTGCCATATGATTCTAGCTTTGTTTGCATTTTTTAAAAAAGCAAATCAAAATTCAGAACACATCCAAATAAAATGCAACAGAAATAAATATTGCACCCTAGGATGATAGCTTTCCCACTATGTTTCTTCTGAGTTACTTGGGGAAGAGTCAGTAACTCAATTACTGGGTGTCCCCAAGTATCTAGTGGTCTCTGTGTTCAAGGTGGCTGAAAGGCACCAAAGTAAAATAGCTATGCAGGCGACTGGTAGTTGCATCCTTACATGACCGTGGGCATAAGCAGCAGATATCGGTCATTTGATACTCAGATCACACTCCAAATCCTCATATTGCTCTCAAAAGACATACTCTCTTTTCCTCAATCTACTAAGTACCAGCTGGAAGCCTAAGGGAAAATAAAGAATGATGTTTTCTTTCATGCAGTGTCTTTGGAGAGTCAATAACAACAAGATACAATACAATATAAGGATCTCCATATGGTATGATGACTTTGGGCATAGATGCATCTGCAGTCACCCGGGGTATGAAGACTCAAAATGTAGCACTCCCTGGGGAGAGGTGGGGAAAGCTTATCCCCAAATGAGTGGCAGTAATTCACAGTTGGAGACTGGAGACTACTGATTGAAGAAAATTACAAAACTAATCCACAGAACCCTGCTTCCCCCCTAGTTATGGTTTGGACTGTCCTACAAAGGCTCATATGTAAATGACTGGTTCCCCACAGTAGCAGAAGTAAGAGGTGCTGTGGAGGAGGGTTAGGAGGTGAACCCCTTGGGTTTTTAAAGAAATTGCATTGCTGAGCTATAACTTTCCTGGTCTCCACACTCTGTGTGATGACAAACAGTTATTCCCAGAGTTGATTTTTCCATTGTCATCAATAACCCTCATCAGAGGATGACCAATGCCTTGTATTGGGATTTCCAGAATAAGCTAAATAAGCCTTCTGTCTGTAAGTTAGTTGCCTCAGGTATTTGATTGTAGTGATGCAAAGATGACCAATAAATCTCATGTTCTGTCATGCCGTTCCTCAAACTCCATTTTTTTTTTTTTTTTTTTTTTTTTTTTTGGTTTTTCGAGACAGGGTTTCTCTGTGGCTTTGGAGGCTGTCCTGGAACTCGCTTGGTAGTCCAGGCTGGTCTCGAACTCACAGTGATCCGCCTGCCTCTGCCTCCCGAGTGCTGGGATTAAAGGCGTGCGCCACCAACGCCCGGCCATTTTTTTTTTTTTTTATCATTTTTACTTGTTTGGTTTTTGGCTTTACAAGACAAGGTTTCACTATGTAGGACCAGCTGTCCTAGAAGTCACTCTATAGACCAGGCTGGCTTCGAACTTACAAAGATCTGCCTGCCTCTGCTTTCCTGAGTGCTGAGAGTAAAGACATGAGACGCTTCCACCACCCAGCTCAAACTCCATTTTAATAGTATATTTGCATTTGTATTATCCTCCTACTCTCTCCCAGTTGACAAATGAGGTCAGAAGACATATATCTTTTGGGAGAGTGTTGTTTTCAAATTTTAATTATGGCATTCCCTTTTCCTTCAAGCCCCTTCCACACCTTCCCTCCCTTCCTCTCAAATTCATGGCACTTTTCTTTGATTATCACTATTGCATATATATGCATAAATTATAAATACAACTAGCTAAGTCTGTTTATTGTTTGTATGCACAGGATTTCAGGACCAACAAATTGGTATTATATAATCAGTTCACTGCTCATCTCAGGAAGATTAATTCTTCTTCTCAGTATTGTCTATGAATGGAGCCCCTTAAGATTTCTCCCTTCCATGTCAGTATGTCTGCTAATGTTGTCATTTATTGGGTCTTGTTTAGACAGACATATTATTGAGGAATCATGGATGTAGCTTCTCTGTCATTTCTAAGAGATGTAATCTCACTGTTCCTCTGGATCTTATGATCTCCCTATCCTGTCTTCTGAAATGTTCCCTGAGTCTGGGGTAAGGAGGTATGTTGTAGTTGTATCCCTCAGGGCTGGACACCAGCATCAGTTCTTTGTATTTTGACCATTTGTGGTTTTCTGTGGTGGTCTCTGTCAGCCTCAAGAGGCAGCTTCTTTTTTTATTGTGATTAAGATTTATTTATTATGTACAGTGTTCTGTCTACATGTATGCCTGCAGGCCAGAAAAGGGCGCCAGATCTCATTACAGATGGTTGTAAGCCATCATATGGTATCTGAGAATTGAACTCAGGACCTCTGGAAGACCAACTAGTGTTCTTAACCACTGAGCCATCTCTCCAGCCCCCAAGAACAACTTCTTTAATGAGGAGTGAGCACTACATTCATCTGTGGATATAAGGATTAGGATTAGCATTTAGAATGAAATTTGAAATTATTCTAGTCTAATAATGTGGAGATATCATGATCTCCTGTTGCAAGACCCAGAGACTGATATTGGGGTTCAAGCTTCAAACTGAAGATCAGAAAAGCAAAGCAGCTGATCACTAGTTCTTACTCTACCTCAGACTGAAAGGAGATCCTGGCTCCACCAAACCTCAGACTGAAGCCTTTCTTCAGTGTGGCTGGAGAGTCCTGAGACGTCAGTGTCTTCCTATCCTCAGTGTGGGTGGAGAATGAATCCCTGAGACTGACTACTGAAGACGCTGCTCCTATCTTTTATACAACTCTAGTGCTGGAATTAAAGGAATGTGATCCCAGGTGCTGTTTCTCTTTAGTACTGGATCAATCTTGTGTAGATCTGGGTGGCCTTGGACTCATAGAGATTATCTATCTCTTAATCCTGAGTCCTAGGATTAAAGGTGAGTACCACCACCGCCTAGCTTCTGGCTGCTGGGATTAAAGGTGTGTACCATCGCTGCCTGATCTCTATAGCTTGAGGCTGACTTTGCTTTCTGAATTCTCAGGCAAGCTTTAATAAATCATAAATAATATATCACCACATCTCCATTAAGATCCATGAACTCATTAGTGCCAGGCAAATGGGTAGGTTTCCAGTACCCAGCATGATTTCCCTCTTGTTGAGTGGACCTTAAATCCCATCAGACTTCTGTTGCTTACCACCAAAATATGAGTAAGATATGAGTACTACAATTGCACCTTTTGGAACTTCTTACCACGCTGGTCATTGTTGTAGGTCAGAGGTGTCCCCACTAGGTAGGGCTACTGATTGCCCCCCCCCACAAACAGCTTGCACAGCAAGCACCTCCTGCTACTATGAAAGCTAGGGGGAGAGAGAAGTCATGTATCTTTTATTTACAACGTATCTACAATGTCTAACACAATGCCTAATCCATTAACAAGCATATGCTATTTGTCAAATAAATAAGTAAATGATTGGCTAAATAAATACTGTATAATCCCAGGATCTTAATAAAATTCTTCAGCATGAAAAAATCAAGAGCAAGACTGGGGGTATAGCTTAGTTGGTAGGGTGCTTGCTGACCATGTACAAGGCCCTGGGTTCAATCCACAGTACCAGGTATCCTGGCACAGGGCTGTAACCCAGCACCAAGAAGTTGGAGACCACAGGAACAGAAAGAAGTTCAAGTACATAACAAGTTGCAGGCCATCGTGAACTATGTGATGAGATCCTGTCTCAGAGGAAGGGTGGGGGCATCCCCTATGCATAAGAGGCTGAGACACCTTGGGATTCAGCAATCCTGCAGGATTTCTCTGTGGTTTTGGAAACTGTCCTAAAACTAGCTCTTGTAGACCAGGCTGGCCCTCACAGAGATCTACCTGCCTCTGCCTCCCGAGTGCTGGGATTAAAGGCATTCAGTATCACTGCCCGGCATTTTTCTTTTCTTTCTTTTCTTTTTTTTTTTTTTCTGGTTTTTCGAGACAGGGTTTCTCTGTGGCTTTGGAGGCTGTCCTGGAACTCGCTCGGTAGACCAGGCTGGTCTCAAACTCACAGTGATCCGCCTGCCTCTGCCCCCCGAGTGCTGGGATTAAAGGCGTGAGCCACCAACGCCTGGCCTTCTTTTTTTTTTTTAAGTTGATTTTTTTTTTCTTTTGTTTTGTTTTTCAAGACAGGTTTGCTCTGTGTAACAACTCTGACTGTCCTGGAACTCACTTTATAGACTAGACTGGCCTTGAACTCAGAGATCTGCCTCTCTCTGCCTCCCAAGTGCTGGGATTATATGCATGCACCACCACCACCCGGCTCTGTCTCAACCTTTGAAGTATCTGAAACTGCAAGTGTGTACAAGTTATTTATCTGCATAGACATATGTGCATGCAGGCAAGGACCGGAAGAGTCCAGAAGCATTGGCTCCCCTGGAGCAGGAGTTATCCGAAGTTATGACCTACCTGTCAGGGAATGAGATGTAAGTCCTTTGCAAGAGTAGTGTGGGCTCTTAAATGCTGAGCCACCTTTGCAGGCCCTTCATGGCCTTTTGACAAAGATGACAGTATTGCCATTTGACTTAATGATACTTTTTATTGTTGCAATGTGTCTTTACAGCTATACTTGTACCTAGAAGAGTGGTGAGTCTGAAGAATGTTCCACTTTTACATCATCAGAAACCAATACAAATGGTTCTCTTTTTTACTCTGTCATACAGCTTCCCCATCCAACTTAGAAGTTATGTGAAGCTAGTGGCAGTTACTCCTACACTGTAAAATGTAGTAGATACATTGAGGTTGTATTTACAGTAATGTCAAGTCAAACAAAAACATTTCTTAGATGTGTATCACTTCCTTCTGGTTTCAAGGTAACACCATGGTTTATGGCTATTCAATAAAGGTTAAATAACGCTCATCGATTCTTGGTATTTCATTTTTATGACTTGTATCATCTTTACTCCCAAGAGAAGTTAATACATCTGTCAGAATAAAAGGTTTTGTCCACCCAAGTAACATGTGAGATGCAATAGAGTTACGCTGTACCCTAATTATTTGCTGCAAAACAAGCCACATCAAAAGCTGGTGGCCTTAAACAACATGACTTCTTCATGACTTTCTGTAGGGTGTCAGACTTGCCTGGTTGTAGCCAGTTGAGCTTAGTTGGCAAGTTTGCTGATGGCTGGCTTCAGTTGGGACATCTGAAGCTGTTAGGCATCTCCACATTATCCCCCTCACGGACTTTGTCGTGTGCCTGCTGATACTCCAAGAGAAAGCCGAAAAGCACTGAAGTTCAAAATAGTGTCACTTTGATTGTTATGCCCAAATTCTGAATCCCAAAATCACCAAGAGGCCCATTTCAATGCAAAGGCAAAGAGTCTTTTATTGTAGTTGTTTAAGGAGCTAGCCCCAGTAGCTAGGGCCCTTCATCCATCCACTGCAGTGAATGGCTAGAGAAAACATCCCTAGAAACTGTGAGGCAGGAATCTTAAAGGGCAGCATAAGGGGTGTGTCTAGGGGTGCACAACAGTCTCAGGATTAGTGCGCTTCCAGGCTTGGATGACCTGCCCTATGTTGATTGGTCAACTGGTTGTTATGGCCCATAGGCCCTCCCAGGGCGGTTGCTATGCTCTGCACATCACTGTTGTGCCCTTTTCGGTAAAGCACACCCAGAGCCATAAAGCACAGCCCTGCCAGCTAACTTCTGATTGGTTCCTTGCCACGAGGAGGGCATCTGACCTCCTAGTGACCAGGACAGGAGCAGCAAGATCATGCAAGCACGTGTTAGGCTGTCATGACTGCTAAAACCGGGATGCGGCGGGGGAGGGGGTGCTTGCATCAGCTGCTTTCTCAGCCTGCCGTTGCCTCAGTGGGACACCTGTTGTTAAAATGTCTAGGTTTACCCAGTAACGAGACACAAACTGTGACTCAACGATCCCACGTGGAATTTTATTGGCAAACAGGGAGGGAAAGGGGGGTGAGAGGTAACCAACCCGTGCAGAGCAGAGAGAGAGAGAGAGAGAGAGAGAGAGAGAGAGACAGAGACAGAGACAGAGACAGAGAGAGAGACAGAGAGAGAGATAAGGTATGACAGAGAGAGAGAGAGAGAGAGAGAGAGAGAGAGAGAGAGAGAGAGAGAGAGAGAGAGAAGAGTAAGAGAGAAGATGAGATGGAGAGTAAAAAGAGTGTAAGAGGGCAGGGATCAGTCCTTTAAAGGGGTCCTTTGCACCTGTATGGGTCTCACAGAACTCTGGGCTGGCCAGAGTGCTGCCTGAGTGTATCCTGCCAGGTAACAGGGCAGGCCAGTGTAAAGCCTGTACCTTTCAACACCTAGAGGTCTCCTTTCATCTTCAAAGACACAAGGCCAATGGATGAATAGGCAATGTTTCTTGGTGGGAGGACCAGAAGTTCCATTGCAAAGGGTAGAGGAACATAGGAAGACATGATCTTCTGAAGCCATTGTACAGTTTGTCCTCTTTTCCAGTAGCCTTGGTCCCCTTCAGGAAAACTGGACTCCAACTTACAAAATTTTGTTTTACCCATACTATGTTTTGAAATTCGTTGCAAAAACTAATGTGGAGACTTAATTGGTCCCATTGTGAAATATAAAGGTGGAAGCAGTGTGACGTTAAAGAGAGGAATCCACTTATGAATCAAGGTTTGTGCCATCCCAGATTGGATCTAGTATAGAAGCCAGTTTAGCTTAGGCGTCTGTAAGTCTACACCAGCAAGATTATCCTCACCAAATGCAGGCCCTCAACTTTGAACTTTCCAGCCTCAGAAACATGAACCAAAATAAGCTTTTTTTCTTTATTTTTGTTTGTTGCAACTTTTCATGCTTGGGTATTTTGTTATAGCAACATAAACTAGGAAAATTACCAAATCAACTTTGTGTATCTTGTCACCTATGTCACGTCCAGGTTCATGCAAAGCTCTTTGATACAATTCCCCATGTTCAGCCCCTTTGGGTAGAGCAGAGTTCTGAAATGTACTGGGGAGTATGTGACTGGTCACTTGTGTAGACCAGCAAAGCTTCTCCTTCGTGAGCGCACAGCTCTGCTTCTCTGCCAGTCCGTTTCCCGTCTACCACTCCCCGTCACTCTTCCACTGAATCCATTCTTTTCATTTGATACTGTCTCTTTGAATCCACATTTATATCATTCCCTGTTGAGTGTGAAGTACCCTCTAGAAGCTCATGTGTTTGAACCTGGTCCCCAGCTGGCGATACTTTTTGAGAATGCTGTTGAACATTTAGGGGGTGTTGCTGTGTTAGAGGAAGTGGGTCCCTGGGGTTAGAACTTGATGTTTTATAAACTTATCCTACTTCCTGTTCATCCTCTCCTTGGGAGCAGGAGCCAGCAGATCACCAAGGAAACCAGGAATGTTAAGTATGCAGGATTGTCCTTTCAAAGAAAAGGTGTATAACTGGTTTTTCCATCCAGAAAGCTGGTAGTTGGAGGCCCAGTGATCTGCTTTATCTGTAGGTCCAGGTCATACAAACTCCCACAACCAGGAGCAGAGGTTAAATAACCCTTACATTATCTGTATAGCCAGAGGCACCCTGAAGCACCCACAACCAGGACTAATAGCCCAAATGGCCTCTGTACTGAACCACACCAGCTCCTTCCCTAGGCCCTTAAGCTAATAGAGGTAGCCTATCTTTAGAACACATCCTTTTGGAAGAAATAGCATGTACCCTGAGTTGAATTTCAGTGTAATTAATGCCTCCTTGTGTACTGGGGATTGTATTACACCAGGAGGTTTCTTTTTTTGTTTGTTTGTTTTTTGGTTTTTTTTTCAAATTGTACCGTGTTTAAGTATGCTGACAGTAAACTGCCTGGCTTCATACCCCCAAAGTTCACACCCAATGCGTCCTGACTTAAATGCAACATGAGAAGCTGCATCTGCTACCATGATTTCCCTTTCACAAAAGATTGTATCCCCTTGAACTGTAAGCCAAAGTAACCCCTCCTTCTCCTAAATTGCTTCTTGTCAGGCATTTTTGTCACACTAATGAGAAATGTAGCTTTATACAGGAAAGTGTTACTGACAGTGGCGTCATTGTTGTAATATACATGGACATGTGGTTTTGGGGTTTTGGAACTAGTTTTCAAGAGAAATATGGAGGAGTTTCAAACTTCAGGATAAAAAGGAAAAGTTCTTGAATGCTGTCAACTGAGCTCAATGGGATATTGGAGTGATATTTTGTTTATGATCTAGCAAAGCTTGCCTGAAGGTCAGAGTGCAAAGCTAGCCACACTAGCTATCCATAGAGGCCAGGCAGTGGTGGCACACACCTTTAATTCCAGCAGCCACACCAGTTAGCCCTAAAGGCCAGGTGGTGGTGGTGGTACACACTTTTATTTGGTTTTGGTTTTTTGTTTGTTTGTTTTGAGACAGGGCTTCTCTGTGTACACACCTTTAAGCCCAGCACTAGAGAGTAATAAAAGATGGGAGGAGAGAGAAGCTCAGTGAGCCTGAGGATAGGATCACCCCTTTGGTCTGATCCTTGGTAGAGGTAAGAACTCTCTGCTGTCTGGCTGCTTTGCTCCTCTGATCTTTCAGCTTTCCCCCCCAAATATCTGACTCTGGATTTTATTATTAAAACCTATTTGAATTTGTGCTATAGGATATTCCAATTGGAATTTGAAAGGCCTGAAGGCTGCAAACAATGTGGGCATTGGAAAGCTGGTTCATGAGGTTTCAGACAGGAACAAAGACTCAATCAGGATGTGATGTAGACTATGTAAGGATTCAGGCACTGTGCTGGCCTGGCCCTGTCACCTGTCAGAATTCACTCAGGCAGTACCCTGGTCAGCCCAGGTGCAAAGGACCCCTTTAAAAGAAAGACCTCTGCCCACTTACAATCTCTTTCCCTGTCTCCTTCCTGCTGTTTCCCCCTGGTCAGACAGGACTTTTCCTGTCTCCCTCATCTCTTCTGTCCTCTCTCTGTCCCTGTGCCTCTTTACCTCTTTTCTCTTTCCTCCCCGCCCCCTTCCCTTTCTAATAAAACTTCTCACTAATCTCTGTCTGCCCAGCATGTTTGTCCCCTGCATTGGTGCCTTGGTCACCCTCGCCTGCAATGGAATCCACCAAGGTCCCCTATGCATATTATCATAACAGACTGTTCCTCTGAACTCTCCTGAGAATGTGAGTGAGGCTGATATTCAGGAGTAAGGAACTAATTTGCATGGGGGAGGAAATTTCAAGGCAGGAGGACATCATTCTAGTTGTACAATGGTTATTACTCACCACTATAGATCCAGGTCAAGTGAAAAGGAGCAGCAAAAATACATTTAAAATGTGCTCATTTATTTGAAAGGAAACACCAGAACCTCAGGAGGCAGGTGGGGCTTCCTGCTTCTGGAAATCAATTGCCTAGAGAATTGCTTCCCCAGGATCAGCAGAAGCTGAGGCAGCTGAGGCTCAAGGGTACCAGGATCCATCTTAAGGTAGCAGCAGGACTTGGTGATGTCTTTTTTGTGGTGTAGGATTTACAGGAATAAAAGATGCCGTATTGAAGAGGTTGTTGGTGTCTTATATCACAGTTATCCAAGCCAAGCAGCCTGCGGTACTGTCCCTGCAAAGAGGCCACAAGAGGCTACTGTGTGACTTTGTGAGTGGAGACTGCAGGTGTATCCACTAAAGAAAGCTCCAAATATGCAGTGGAGACAGCCTAAGAAGAGGAGCTTTGTATCTACAGGAAGCAGGATTGGAAAGGCAGGGCCACCTAAGCCCTTTGAAACTGAAATAATTATATTATGAGCATCAGGTGCCAGACAAGAACGTGCAGGATTTGGTGTTTCCTAAGGTTCAAATTCATGGTTATGCCCATTTTTCCCCTCTAGGAATGATAAGGTATGTTCTGTTCCATTGTGTGTTGGGAATATGTAATTTTTTTTGTAGGGGATCTGTGAAGAGATTGCTTTACATTTCAGTAGAGACTAGACTTTTTAACGGTGTTAGGACTGTGAGAGACTGTGGACTTTGAAGTTGAGCTATATACAGTGTTTTTCAAGAGGTGGCTATGATGAGCTCTCACAATGACAGAAGATAGCTGGGGGAGAAATGCCATCAGCAGTGTTAATCCTGCAAGCTACAGTGACTGGGTTGGCAAAATATGCCCATTGGATTAGTAGAGGCTGGCTGCTATGGGATGATTAAAATCTTTGAGATTGGTTGTTAGGCTCACACCACAAGGGAGAACTTATGCCTAGTACCGTAAAAGCTGCCCAAGATAGAACCTCTGGATTGAGGGAGGGCTCATAGTCCCTTACACTATTATCTTGCTACAAGGACACGATATCAAACCACTTTCTAAATATTCGCTTTATATCCATAGGCGACTTCAACTCTCACCCTTCAGAAAGGGGCATGCTTTCTGCAGAGGATGACAGCTGATCCAGAGATTTACAGCTTGTCAAAGTGCAGACTGAGGAACTCTTAGCCTGAAACAGAACATCCTATTACTTACACACACACACACACACACACACACACACACACACACACACACACACACACACCCCAGACTCAGAGAGCATTTCATGGGAGGGAGAGCAATATTTTAAAATATTTTAAAAGCCAGAATTCAGGGAAGATGGCTGTGAACTAGAGTCTTTTGGATATGTAGCAGGGCAGTGGTACAGATCCTTCATTCATTCACAAGTGCTTTGGGTTGCTAAAAAATCCAGGGTCCTGCTCACATTGGCATCTGTCTGTAGAAGCAGCTGTGACCCACACAAAATCAAGTCATGAAGGAGGAAGAAGCCTACAGTATCCTACCCCTATCTGAGGAGCTATAGGCAATCAGTGGTTCAATGGTGTGGCCCATGGGAGGTTGCCCATGCTTTAGTGGATGACATCCTACACTCAAGTCTATATATTGCCAGCACTTATTGAATTCAGTGGGGTTTTTTGTTTTGCTTTGTTTTTAGATCTGGAGAATGGGACTGATAGACCCAAAGTTAACCTGTAAACCCCACCTATCCAAAGACCAGGTAACTTCATGAGATTCTGGGAGTTGTAGTTCTTGGAAAATGATAACAAAACCTTCTGGGAAAGTATGGTGACCTATGTGTTTTGTCCCTATAAGCCTGGCCAGCAGATGTCTAGGGCCACAAAGCAGGAAAGTTTCAAGACAGTGGTCCTGATCAAATTCCATCTTGATCAGTGTTCAATATTTTAATAAAATCTTGCTTTAACTTGTTCAGAATGGTAGAACTGATTTTTCTCTAGTGAATTTCAGGATTAACAGGGAAAGGGATGTGAAGGGATTATCTGGGAGGAATTAGAGGGGGGATATAATTTAAATGCATCATATTCATGTATGAAGTTACCTGAAAATCGGTAAAAGTCAAAAACCTATAGAGATGACAATGAATCTGCTGGGGCCAGGAATGGAATGTTCTGGTCTGAATGTGAAATCCTTCCCCAAGCTCTATAGGCTCACATGCTTGAATACTTTATCCCCCACTGGTGGCACTGTTTGGGAAAGCTGTGGAACCTTTAGGAGATGAAACTTAGCTAGAGAAAGTGGGTCATGGAGGGGAGTCTTTATCACCTACCCTCACTTCTTTTTCATTCTTCGCTTCCTGAGCAGAGTAATTTGCCCAGCCTCCTGACTCTGATACCATGCCTTCCATACCTGCTGCTGTGGTGTCCCTGACATAATAGACTGTATTTCCCAGGATTCTAAACTGAAATCAATGATCTATCCCCTAAGTTGCTTCCTTCGGGATATTTTATCATAAGAATAGAAAAACAAACATGGCAAAATCTTTTGTATCAAAGGAAAATTTCTACATCATTCTTTTAGATTGTTAGAGATTACCTGAGGCCTTCATCTCCATTGAGAACCTGATACAAGTTGAAAGACCATTTTGAACCCTATAGTGTTCCTTTAAAGTATGCTATAAGGCTGCTCCTCTTTAGTTCACTTAAGAGGTAGGCAAAATAGTGCCAAAGACATCTACAATATAACCCCCAGGATCTTGTATCTATTTTATCCTGCATAGCAAAGGGCACTTTGCAGATCTGGTTACAAACAGAACCATAGACAAGGAGTCTGCTTTGAATGGTCCTTCCAAGCCAAATCTAATAATGAGAGTCTTTAAAAGCTCAGCACCTTTTCCAGCTGTGGTCAGACTCATAAGAGGAGATGGTGGAATGTGAATATGACTTAGCCTACCACTGCTAGTTTAGGAGGAGAGGAGTGAAGAATAAGGGTGAACTTTTCAAGTTGGGAATGACCTTCAACTAATGACAGCAAGGACACAAAATCTGTACTCATAAAGAACTTGGATTCAGAAAACTACACAAACAAGCAAGAAAAGAGGTTTCCTCTTAGCTGTCAGAACATTTTGTGTTTACCCAACAGAGCCATTTGGACACTCACCTACAATGTAATGAATTTGTATTACTTAAGCTGCTGTATTTTAGTAATTTTGGGGTACACCAATAGAAAAGGTAAATTTTCTTTTATAATACATGATCGAATGGCACTAAAAGATGCAAATTGCCACTTTTGTTGTTCTCCATGGAAATTATTTTAATGAAATCAACACATTTATCTGGTCCATTTTCTGTTTTCCATGTTACCACAGGAATAGTTTAACTGGTCCTTCTCTGTTCTCTAGTTTTTTTATATCAATTTGACCCACTGATCTTCTGATGTCACTGTCTCCTCTTCATTCCTTACAGTGTTGGCATGTTGCCTAGCCATCACCAGAGTTCCACAGATTATAGATCTTATTACAAAAATATCATCTTTTGTAACATTTGTCTGTTTCTTTGCACTTTATTTTCAGTACCAATTTCTATTGAAGTCACCTGTTGCTTGGTACTTTCAGTACCATATTATGTTTATAGATTGCTTTGTAAGAATCTATTGTCCTAAAACATAGTGGATTAAAATAGTAATGTATTACTCTTCACCATCTTGAGGGTCAGTGAAGTAGTTAGCTGCCCCCATCTCAGCTGCAGATGCATTCAGCCAATGGCTATTGGCTTAACTGGGGTATGCCATCAGACAATATGTCTGTTCCAACTTTTCCCTCCAAAAGGGAAAGGATAATGTAATGTCAGGAGTAGAAAGGGTAAAACACTTTTCAGAGAAGTGTAAGGAGAGTTTAAAGCTTGGCTGCATTAAAGAAAATCCAGGAAAGTGTAGAGGACCCAGGTAAGACATTCTCCCCTTACCTGAAGCCCAGCGTAGACCAAGAAGTGATATAGCTGAATGGCTGAGGTATAGTTGTGAAATAAACCAGTAGGGACTCAAATGCCAAGGGAAAGAAGCAAGACTGTGTTCATCCCTCCTAAACAAGAAGTTCTTCTTGGCCTCTTTGTTAGTGTCTTCAAATAAATACTCTCAATTTGAATAACATTCTTGTTGGTTATTAGGTTACCTTATTGTATTTTCAAAAATCTTTAGAAATAACCTGTTAATTAAGTTAAGAAGAAGTTCAATGCTAGTCAAGACGATACAAAATACATTTGTTTACATTTAACCCACCCAAATATACCGCGAAAAGCACCTATGTTATCTTGACATTAAACAAAATATATGGTGCCCTATGTCTATAATCTCAGCACTGGAGAGGCAGAGGCAGATGGATTAGGAGTTCAAGGTCATCCTCATCTACATAGAGAATCCAATGCCAGTTGAGCTATGTAAGACTCTGTCAAAAACAAAATCAAAACTCCCAAAGCCAAAAAGTAATAAAACAAAGTCCAGAAAAAAATGGTACTTTGTCTTGATCCAAATGACTGTAATAATGCATTTCATGTAAATGTAGAGTTTTACTTGAATATTCACTTGAGTGGTAGAGTTTCTTGTCATATGTAATTTGACTAATATTGACCTGCATTTGAAAACCTAACAAAATAGCTTTAAATTTCTCTTGAACACCATTAAAAATAGGCTTTTATTTTTGTATAAAAAAGAATGAACTAATGTAGCTGTGACTGAATAATGCTCTTGCCTCCAAATTGCCTCAACCCCATTCAGAGAAAGGACATTTAGGATGTGATGAGGTTGGTGATATAATAAGGTGGAGCCCTAAAAAAAATTGGTGTGTGTGTGGTGGGGGATTCTATCTACCTATTTGTGTGCATGTATGTGTGGAGGAATCAATTCTCTCTTTCCACCATGAGAAGTTTAGGAATCAAACTCAGGTCCTCAGGTTTCTTGGCTCTTATTTTTTACTGCTGAGCCATCTCTGTCTTTAATTAGAAGTATTGAGCACTGATTAGCTTACTCTCTCATCAAGCATGCCAGGGCATGTGTTACCTAACAACACAGTTACATAAGTATGACCACCTTCAAATCAGAAGGAGAACTTTCACCTGCCCATAAACCTAATGCCTTTTATCGTGGAGCTTTGTACACTCTAAATCTGTTTTATTTTTTATGGCAGCTCAAACTGAACCACAACTCCTCAAATGTAAGATTAACATTACAAATATATTTTTCCAGTTTTGGGTATCAAACCCAAAACCTCACATATTCTGGGCAAGTCTAACATTTACCTCCATCCCTAGCCCCAATATTACTTTAAAAAGGAAATCCATCTAATCGTTTGAGACGTATATATGAGACATATATATCATATATACAATGCATCCATTAACATTTTATTATATTTGTTATTTATTATTACATAAATCTGTATTTTCATATGTTAATATTTGGACAATAAAAAAGGCTAGACACATCAACACTTGGGACATTATATATATATACATATATATGTCTGTACATACATATATATATATAATGCTATAAACACAGATCTAAAGATAATGACACAAATCTCCATGTGCTGATAGTGAATGCTTCCAAAATAATTAAGTAAAAGCACGATACAGAAAAACATGATAAAATTATCCAATTTATGTAAAATTAAATAGACACAAACCTTGTTGATTTATTTAACACAGACTACAGTAAACAAAGAAATGTCTTTTAAAAAGAGTTCTATGGTCTCAGGTAAAAAAGAGTTCGATCAGCCAGGCATTGGTGGCACACGCCTTTAATCCCAGCACTCGGGAGGCAGAGGCAGGCGGATCTCTGTAAGTTCGAGACCAGCCTGGACTACCAAGCGAGTTCCAGGACAGCCTCCAAAGCCACAGAGAAACCCTGTCTCGAAAAACTAAGAAAAAAAAAAGAGTTCGACTCAGAAATTACACTTTCTTTTATTAAAAATTAATTATGTGTATATTTTAAAAGATTTACTTATTGATTATGTAGATAGTATTCTGTCTGTATATATGCCTGCAGATCAGAAGTGGACATTAGGTCTCATTACAGATGATTGTGAGCCATCATGTTTTTGCTGAGAAATGAACTCAGGACCTCTGGAAGAAAAGTCAATGCTCTTAACCCCTGAGTCATCTCTCCAGCCCTCTGTCTCTATGTCTCTCTCTCTCTTTCTGTCTCTCTCTCTCTCCCTCCCTCCCTCCCTCTCTCCCTCTCTCTCTCTCCATTTCTCTCTCTCTCTCTCTCTCTCTCTCTCCATTTCTCTCTCTCTCTCTCTCTCCATTTCTCTCTCTCTCTCTCCATTTCTCTCTCTCTCTCCATTTCTCTCTCTCTCTCTCTCTCTCTCTCTCTCTCTCTCTCTCTCTCTCTCTCTCTCTCTCTCTCTCTCTCTCTCTCTCCCTGGTTTTTCAAGACACGGTTTCTCTGTTTAACAGTCTTGGGTGTCCTGGAACTTGCTTTGTAGACCATGCTTGCCTAGAACTCACTGACTTCTGCCTGCCTCTGCCTCCCAAGTGCTGGGATTAAAGGTATGCACCATCACTGTCCAGTGTGAAATTTCACTTTCTTAATAGAAATTATATACTCCAAATTGCATTTTATATATTGCAACACAATCCTAGCAACCTCTTAATAGCTAAATATATGAACTAGTCCTAGTTTTGAACAGTATGAGATTAGGTCAATAAATTGTGGAGCAATTATTAAAAGGTAAAATTATTTGTCCCAAGACAAATTTGACAAAGGGATCTTCCCACCCCTTGTAAAGTTCAAGACAGAGTAATCTAAAGCAATATGAGAGAAATCTGTCCCTTATGGATGGGCTTATACTGTCAGGGACACTTAGTTTCTGTTGGCCAAAGTCCCCATGAATATAAGGTGCTGAAGAATATTAGAGGAAAGACAGAGAATGGGGCATTCAAGAGGTGGTATTTGGTGGCCAGTTCACTAGACCAGGCAGGATTGTCCACAGGCGACTTATGAAAGAGGTTGCTTCCACACTGAGTTCAAAAGTGGTTCAGCTGAGTCCCAGGCTGTGGCATGATCTTTATGAGGTAGGAGAGACTCTGGTAGAACTGGATGAATTAGGCTGGCGTGTAATCATGTTTGTAAAGTGCTAACATAAATGGAAGGTGACAAGAATGAGAAAACACAGTAAAAAAACCAAAACATCCTGTCTAGGTCACATGGAAACAAATGTAGCAAGACTTCCAACTTTCTAAGGAAAAAACTGACAGAAGGCTAACTCAATACATCTGCCTCTGGAAGGCTTCAATCCTGAGTGAATTTTATCAAAGATGTGAGTCTAATACAGCACAGGGAAAATACTAAGCCTGTTCCAGGGATGGGCAGTTATGCCCAGCTCCTCCCCTACCCCATCCTCACCCAGGAAGCTGTGTACATTTCTCTCCTGCAGCAAAATGGACTGCGTGTGGAAATTGCTTGCCTAGCCCAGGGTCCTCTCAGCAGGCGGGTAATCAGTGGCAGACTACAGTCAGCTGTGGCTCAAGCCCCGAGACTATCAGAGCTGGGGAGCCTGTGGGCACATAGCAGGTGACAGTATGGCTGTATTCTGCCTTGGTCTTAGACTGGTCAGAGCAACGACAGATATCACAGGGCCATCCAACTATTGAACGTGCCAGGAGATTCATGAGAGCTGGGTGAGGCAGCATCCCAAGTTGAGAAGAGAGGATGACTCATGGAGGATAACTGACTAAGGGGTGCCTGCCATTTATGCCACTATACACAACACTGATATTTTTAGGAAACAACAGATACAAGTGATGATTTTTTTCCATGCTCTATTGGACTTTGCTACTTTCTCACCCCACTGGAATTTTCTAGGAATGGAGGGCTGTGGGGAGTCACTTATGTGTGTGTGTGTGTGTGTGTGTGTGTGTGTGTGTGTGTGTGTGTGAACTTTCTGGGTCAGTTACATCTCCTTCTGCCACACTGAGACAGGGCCTAGTCTGTTGCTGTCCCTGTGTAGCCTACTCCAAGCTGGGTGGCTTACAAGCTTCCTGCTGGGATTTCAGACACACACCACCACATTGAGCTTTTCAGTGAGTTCTGGGGATTGAACACAGGTCATCAGGCCTGTGTGGTGAATGCTTTTGTCTGCTAAGCCATCTCGCTGGCACCCAAAATAGTTTCATTTCATAGATGCCATGCTGAACTCCGTGTGTATGCTGGACCTAGGGAGGTATCTGAGAGCTTGGCAAGCACTCGATTAAGGGTGTGAAGTCCAGGCCCACAGCTGCAAGAACCAGGCACAGCTGTAAAATTCTTGGGAACTTTGTGGTTGAGCAAGACACAGAGGGCATATAGTAAGTTGAGCAAGAAAACCATCCAGTGGCTCATTCCTGAAAACATAAAAAGAATGCTTAAAGAACTGAAAAAAATGATCCCAGAAACTATAAGGTTATTACTAAAAGCACTGGTGCCAAGATGGTCTTCTTAAGAGGTTTTGGCCACAGAGGATGCCATGACCCCTGACACAATACAGGTTATTGCTACTTGTGTTGGTTGCCCACCAGAACTAGACACTAAGAACCCATTGTTGAAGACACTGTATGCTCTGGCAACAGAACACGAAGAAACCAAGCTGGGATTTGGCTGGACTCTTACTCCCTATTGGCTTGCTGCAATAGTGCCAGAAGGTGTGTGTAGTCAGATGGGGAAAATGTGGTCAGAAATCCTGCTCACATGTGGACCTTGTGTACTATACTATAAACATGAATGGCTGGGTGTGCCACTGGTGCAATGGATTATGGCACAATTGATATGGGACAATCAATTGCTTTCTAATTTGATGTTTTTGAGACAGGGTCTTTCTACATAGTCCTGGCTGTCCTGAAATTCACTTTGTAGGCCAGCTCAAACTCACAGAGGTCCACCTACCTCTGCCTCCTGAGTGCTGGGGTTAAAGGTGTGCACCATCACACCTGACTAATCAGACTTAAAGTCAGCTCCAGGGAATTCCCACCCGAGACTATAAACCATGGCAAAGGCCTGAGCATGGGAACTCAGGTCCTAGTGGGTAAGCATTGTGGTTGCTTGCTAAATATATGCGATCTGTCTGTCATTACTCTCTATCGTGCTTAAGCTCATAGACTATTCTTGCTGTCATCTTGGGTCAAGAAAAAAATTTTACTCAGTGAGGGGTGCATAAATTCACAACTGGTCAAAGTACTTATGGTTTGAAGAGGAATGGCCTCCATAGACCCATTTGTTTGAATGCTTGGCCATAAGGAGAGGCACCATTAGGAGGTGTGGCCTTGTTGAAGCAAAAAGTGGCTTTGTAGGAGGAGGTGTGTCATTAGGGGGTGGGCTTTGAGGTCTCAGAAGCTCAAACCAGGCCTAGTGGCTCACAGTTCTCTGCCTGCTACCTGCAGGTACAGATGTAGAGCTCTAAGCAACTTCACTAGCACCAAGTCTGTCTGCCCAATACCATGCTGCCCACGGTGATAACAATGGACTAAAACTTTGAAACTGAAAGTCAATCCTAATTAAATATTTTCCTGATGGGGGAAGTCCTTCTGTGTATATGTTTGTCTTGTTGCTTGATGAATAAAACACTGTTGGCAAATAGGGAAGCAAGATAGGTGGGACTAGGAGAGATAGAGGATTTGGGGAAATGGAAGCACAGTCAGTCACCATGTAGGACACGAGAGGAGTAAGATGTCTGGACCCTTTCTCCGGTAAGAGAAGATCACGTAGAAATACTCTGATTAGCAGTTATGGGTTAATAATTAAGTCAGAGCTAGCCAATAAGAAACCACAGAAAATGGCCAACAGCTTCATAATTAATATAGCATCCTGTGTGTTCATTTGGGACTGATGCAGCTCTGGGACCAGGCTAGCAGGAAGAATGCTTGTTACATTTTCCTTTGTAAAAGTTGCTGTGGTCATGGTGTCTCTTCACATCAATAAAATCCTAAATAATACAATACTGAAAAAACAGTGACTCATGAATGCTCAGGGTAGGTGGACTGTTCATATCAACCATTTATGGCTTGGGAAACATTGTAAAAGAGAGCTTAAACAATGTATGAACTGGAGGAAGGGCCGAGTACTGTACTGTGGGCATTATATAGCGTTTGCCCTCTTGAACTGTCCATGGCTGTGATCACCCACATGAAACCTGTAGAAGACTGAGCCTATTAGCATTCCATCCTAGAGCTGTCGGGGGTGGGGGGATTCCACAAGGCTCGAGCCCTCCCTGAGTATGTATAGGCAGTTACAGTTCTCCGGGAAAGAATTTTTTCTTCCTGTGGTGTGGCTCTTTCCAAGTTTCTCATGCTCTTGTAAGTAAACACTCATCCCAGATTCTGTAAGTAACGAAAGCTAGATTCAGGTGGAATCATTTATATGGGCTAATACTGGTCTCTTTGTCTCCTCAGGAATGTTCTCACAATACTGGCTTATGTGGAGTATCTAAGTCATTGGTTTTGAAGAAGGGTGCTGAAGATAAATACGATTATTTTCACTGGTATGGTAACATCAGCTGGGAGACATGATAATCTCAGTCCAGGGTCTTAGTAGTTTAAGGTGGTATCCCTATTTCAAAAGAGCAAAACCAGCACAACAACAAAATAGCTTTGGAACAATGCCAGACTCTGGTTCATGCTAATGGGTGGAAGAAAGTGCAAGAGAGGGTTCAGTAAAGAAATCTCTGAACTGATCACTCCACTCCATGGTTGGGGGAGGGGTAAGGTTTTTATTGTAGATAGGAGAGAGAGGAGGGGAGAGAAGGAGGGAGAGGGAGTGAGGGTGAGAGAGGGTGAGAGAGGGAGGGAGGGAGAGAGAGAGAGAGAGAGAGAGAGAGAGAGAGAGAGAGAGAGAGAGAGAGAGAGAGAGAGAGGCAAACGTGGTGGCACACCCAGGGTAGGATGTGGGTCTTTCCAGTCATAAAGGGTTATAATTGGAGAGTGGAAGGTAAGTCAGCTGCAACAGCCTGTGCTAATATTAGGCTCTAGTCTGTTGGAAGCTTGTTTAAGTTAATAGAAACTGGATGCCCTTTCCAGAGGTTGGGCATTATAGGGTTGTAATGGTTTTTCCTGGACAGCAGAAACCCACTTTACAAGATTTCTGAGGAATGCTATGTTTACCAGGTCAGAGTCCTGGTAAGCTCTGAGCAGAGGCCAGACTGACATTTTTGCTTGCTCTTGAAGGGTGTTTAGGGATTTTCTATTTGGACTTAACAGAAAGTAGAATAGAAATGAAAATGAAAGACATAATCATTTCTGGAATATTTAAAACAACACTAGGGAAAAATTCCAATGAAACTGCATATATTAGAACAAAGAATGTTCTAAATCAGTAGTCACAGCTTCTACTTTAAGACACTAGATAAAAAGAAAAAAATTCTGAAAGTTAATAAGTAAATAATAGATCTCAGCCTTAGTGTTTTCAGTGGGAGAACAGCCTTGCCAAAATCCTGATTGTGGACTTTTGTCTTTATAATCATGAGACAATATATTTCTTTTTAAATTTAAACCATCTTGCTTTTGGCATTTGATTTTTTTCAGGCCAAACCAATGTATACAAATAGAGCTCGAGAGATCAAATACGACCTTAAACTACTATTTCTACTAGACCATCAATTATAAGTAGATTTTTACAGACCAATATGGGACTAAAACTGAAAAAAGGAATGGGAAACATCTATACAAACGTCATTTGCAAATAATGTTATTAAAAATAAGTACTATGCAATAAAAATTCAATGTGGAATTTTTCTTTTTCAAAAAATGATTAATTTTCATATAATATATCCTAATTATGGTTTCCTCTCCTTCTATTCCTCCAAGTTTCTCCTCAACTCTCCTCCCATTTGGATCCACTCCCTTTCTTTCTCTCATTAGAAAACAATCAGGCTTCTAAGGGATAGTAATAAAATAAGACAAGAATAAACACATTGGAATAGGACAAAACTAACAAATAGAAGGAAAACAGCCCAAGAAAAGGCACAAGAAACAGCTATTTATGCAGAGACCCATTTGTCCTCGTATTCGGGAATGCCATAAAATCACAAAACTGGAAGTCATAATATATATGCAAAGGATGAATAGGGAAGAAGAAGAAGGAGGAGGAGGAGGAGAAGGAGAAGGAGAAGAAGAGAGACAGAGACAGAGAAATAAAATAAAAAATAATAAAATTTAGAAAAAAATCTCAACATCAGAGTATGAGACAAGGAAATTCTGAAGATCTTGTTGAGTTCATTTTCCATTGGCTATCTAAAGCTGGGCTTGTGTCCTACCCTTAAGAGTACTTTGCTTCCCCAGTGAGACTACCCTGGAGAAACCCAATTTTCATTTGCAGGTTTTATCAGTCGGGGGTAGCTTCTGGGTAAGGGATGGAAGCATGTGCGTCCATTTCTCCTTTCAGCTCTAGGACCCCACCTGATGCAGACATGTGCAGGCTCTGTTCATGCTGCCTCAGTCTCTGTGTGTTCACATGTGTGTTGGTCCTGCTGTATTTGGAAGGCCTTGTTTCCTTGGTGGTTTTTGTCTGCTCTGGTGCTTACACTCTTCCTGCCTCCTCTTCTTCAGGGTTCTCTGAGGCATGAGGGGAGGGATTTGATGGAGACATCCCATATAAAGCAAAGTGTTCAAAGGTCTCCCACTCTCGATTATTGTCTGTCTGTGGGTCTCTGTGTTTGTTCCCATCTGCTGCAGAAGGAAGCTTCTCTGATGATGGTTAGGCAAGACATTGATCAATGAGTGTAGAAGAATGTCATTACAAGTAATTTTGTTGTTACATTCCTTTAGGAGAACAGTGTATTTAGTTTGACCCTTCATTCTCAATCTATCTAGTCTCAGGTTCTTGGTCACCCAAGCAGCATGTGTATTTCATTTTACAGAGTGAACCTTAAGTAAAATCAGACACTAGCATATCTTGTAGGCAGGACACCATTGTAGATTGAAAGGTTTCTAGCTGGGTTGGTTTTTACATTTCTCCTTTGGTAGTATGCAGAGTACCTTCAAGTACCAAGAACACTAGTCTGGATGAAGGCTCTAAGGAGGCACCAGCTCAACTTCTCCATGTTCAATGAGTTGTTTAGGTATCATCTTTAGCAATCGGGGACTTGCTATTAGTTTGTGGAGAGCAACCTATAGTCTTGACAGTAGCCTGGATTGTTTGGAGCTTTGTATTGGACCCCTAAGCCCCACAACTCAATTAGATGTAACCTATTCCCAGTATTGGAGGCTTTATTGGGTGCAAGAGATGTCTCTCCCCATCCTCTATCCATAACTATCTGTTCTATTTCCCTTTCCTTGGGATCTACCTGTCCCATCCCAATAGCTTGCTCCATACCTACTCCCTGTGGTTCTATGAATTGTAACTTAGCTACCTTTGACCTAAAAGCTAATGTGACCAGTCCCCCATTTTAGCAGCCATTACAGCCTAACACGTGCTTGCATGATCTTGCTGCTCCTGTCCTGGTCACTAGGAGGTCAGATGCCCTCCTCGTGGCAAGGAACCAATCAGAAGTTAGCTGGCAGGGCTGTGCTTTATGGCTCTGGGTGTGCTTTACCGACAGTGCACAACAGTGATGTGCAAAACATAGCAACCGCCCTGGGAGGGCCTATGGGCCATAACAACCAGTTGACCAATCAACACAGGGCAGGTCACCCAAACCTCGAAGTGCACCCATCCTGAGATTGTTTCATACCACTAGACACTCCCCTTATGCTGCCCTTTAAGGTCCCTGACTCGAGGTTGCTTGGAATCTTTCTCCAGCCATTCGCCATGGTGGTGGTGTGAAGCCCAAGCTAATGGGGTTAGCTTGTTAAACGTCTACAATAAAAGACTCTTTCTTTGCTTTTGCATCGAAATGGGCCTCTTGGTGATTTTGGGGTTCAGAATTTGGGCACAACACTAACTTTCACATATAACTGAATACTTAGCATATTTGCCTTTCTGGATCTGGGTTAACTCACTTAGGATGATTTTTTTTCTAGTTCTATCTAATTACCATCTTCCCT
The DNA here is from genome assembly GCF_017639785.1 of Mesocricetus auratus. Classification (NCBI taxonomy): domain Eukaryota; kingdom Metazoa; phylum Chordata; class Mammalia; order Rodentia; family Cricetidae; genus Mesocricetus; species Mesocricetus auratus. The sequence continues at coordinate 44,535,090 of NW_024429184.1, read as the reverse complement.
GGCCAGTGTGACTGGTGTGTCCCCAGGGAATCTCAATGTAGTATTTTATAAACACCTTAAATATTAAGGAGTTAGAATAACTACTATGAAAGGAATAACTACTATAGAAATTGTTTAAAGAAATATGTAAATAAGAACTATTTTAACTAGACAAGTGATTATAAATAAGACCAAAGTTTAAAATGAGTTACTCTTTACTTTTCTGTTCAGTAATTTGTAAATTGTCTTTATAAATTAAATATGGTAATTTGTTTCTTGTTTTTCTAAAATAAGACAAATTTAATAAAATTGGAGTTCTTTTCATTTCTCCAGGGCTTTTATTCTTTACTCAATTTACCATGTTACTCTAAATAAACAGCATTAATGACTCTATTATAATCAGGGTAAAAAGCTATGAGTGAAGTATCTTAATGAGAAATATTAAGACTTCCAAAACTTAGTATCACAATAATGTTATTGTACAATTTTAAGTTGAAGGATTTTTTTCAGGAAAATGAAATTAGATTGTCACATGACACTCTACACAGACAGTAAAAGTCCACTATAAAAATCATATTAGTACCTTATCCTCACTAGTGTAGCTTCTGTAGAAGAGATGTAATCATACAGCTGGGTGGTGGTGCATGCCAGCACTCTGGAGACAGAGGCAGGCAGATCACTGTGAGTTCCAGGACAGCCTTTTTTACAGAGAGAGTTACAGGACAGACTCCAAAGCTACACAGAGAAACCTTGTCTCACGTCCCCACCCAAAAAGTAATTATTAGTATGAGAAATGTTGTTGGCTTTGAGTTTCAGCAGTAATTCCTCATTTTGTTTTTGAGACAGTTTTTTTTTTCTGTGTAGCCCTGGCTGTTCTAGAACTAGATCTATAGACCAGACTGGTCTTGAGCTCAGAGATCCACTGGCCTCTTCCTCTTGAGCACTGGTTAATTCCAGTGTGTGCCACTACTGCCTTATTCCTTATTATCTCTTTGCTACTATTCACTGAAAGTATGATCTTGGCTTTCTTTTTAATCTTTGTTTTCATAGCAATCTTTTTAGTATAGTATAGATGAAAGGCAAAAATCTAGCCTCAAAATAAGATTAGGTCTTGTTAATTTTTATGTGGTGCTAAGCCAATTAACAGTTTGAGACTCATTTTCATGGTTACTGGATATAGAATAAAGATTTTCATCATTTCTTTACTTTCGAGTTTGGTGCTAATTGGCAGTATCAGCAACATGTGATCTTGAAAGGAAACAATTCTAGGTTTAATTTAAAGCTTCATCTTAACATAATCTCTTGCCAATTGATTGCATGCTAACACAAAGGTGGCATCACCTCAGGAGTGACTACTGGCAAATATTAACAGCCTTAAATGTCCTATTACAGCTTATACTCTAATTATTGGCAATGTTTATACTTACATGCACATCACCAGTTAAATGATTAGATCATGATCTTGGAAGCATTGTATTTGGATATTTGGTTGGTTAAAATGGTGAAGTTGCAATAGTTCCGGTTATGAGAGTAAAATTGTATATCATGCTACCTAAGCAAACTGTAAAGTTTAATGACAGACTAATATTTACTGAGCACACAAAACACAGAAGATGCTGCACCAAAGGAAACAGTTGTAGATGCTTAGTATGACTTTACTCCCTATTTCCTTGATGTTATTGGCTTGGGATACTGTTGATCTAAGAAGTTCCTAGGCTGTGCTGATGCTGACTTTCTGTGGTTGGTATTTCTACAAAAAAAAAAAAAAGAAAAAAGAAAAGAAAAGAAAAGAAAGAAAGACTGCAAATCAGGAAACCTATGGAGATCTGCAATGGTGAGGAAATATGCGGGGAATGGGAAGTCAAGAAGCTTCCGTTTCTCCCCTTTGAGAGTCAATTTTTGCCAGGTGATCAGAATCTGCTTTGTTCAATTAAGATTCCATTGAGAGAAATCTATTACTAAGAGGTTAGTTACAGCTCCTAGAGCAGTTTGTATTTAGAGGAAACCCACTAGGCAGGCATACTATTTCCACATGTACAATAAAGCAAAAACTTAAAATTCAGTTCCTCTTTCCTAAGTGTATATTCTATTCTTTGTCTGGTGTTTTTATTCTCTGTTCTTTGGCTTCTTCCGTCTATATCATAAACACATCACTGTATTTCCTAAACCACCAATATTTGTTATAGTTATCTCATTTGATCCCTGGAACCTGTGTAGTAAAAGGTGAAAATCTGTAAGGAGTTGTCCTCTGCTTGACACATCCTCTCGTCCCAATGACTGTAAGCACACTAAAAATTATAAATATGTGCCGGGCGGTGGTGGTGCACGCCTTTAATCCCAGCACTCAGGAGGCAGGCGGATCTCTGTGAGTTCAAGGCTGGGCTGGACCGACAGCCTCCAAAACAATACAGAGAAACCCTGTCTCATAAAACCAAAAAAAATTATAAATATGATTGTTTAGTTTTTAAACTTGGAAACTTCTGTTGTCGCCCCCCCCAATTTTGTTATTTGTGATTTCTAGACATATTTCAAGTTTTCTCAGGGTCATATTGTGAAAGCATCTAGAAATGCTTCAGGATAGTATACAAAGAATGGAAATAAGTTAACAAAGCAATATGCATATCTCATACTCCTAATATACTTGTCATGTTTTAAAAAATGTTTTTATTATGTATACAGCGTTCTGATGAATGCATGCCTACAAGCCAGAAGAAGTACCAGATCTCTGATACAGGTGGTTGTGAGCCATTATGTGGTAGCTGGGAATTGAACTTAGGACCTCTGGAAGAGCAGTCAGTGCTCTTAACCGATAAGCCAGTTCTTCAGCCCTTTTTATTATCTCTTAAATCTCCATTTATACCACTTATCAAAGCTAACAGTTTTGATAGATACATATATGTTTAACTAGCGAGTATACTTCATGAATATGATTTATACATTTCAAAATTTATATATGCTGATTTATAGCAATCAAACTACCATGCACACATGATATGGGTTGATGATTTTGAAATATTTTATTACATTTATGTATTTTGTATGTATGTGAAAAGGACACATACATACACAGCATACCACAGTGCATATGTGGAGGTTAGAGGAAAACATACAGGGCTTGGTTTCCTTGGTTCATCATGATCTCAGGTTGTCAGGGTTGACTGTAATATCTTCATCTCTTTGTCTCAGATCTTTGACCTTATAATGAATACAATGTTATTTATCACATAAAGTCTCTTAAATAGAAACGCAGCATGTTAAATTCTTGAATTGTTCCCAAATCTTGTTTTCTTCTAAGTGCTAACATTTTTAATACACTTGCTATTTTCCCTCTAACTGAATATATAGGTAATTGGTCTTTAGTTTCCCAATTTTGTAAGCTTAATATTTTGAATGGTCCGGTTCACAGTGACAAAGCATTTTACATATATTTAGCTCAAAATCATGTATGTCTCTCAGTATATCACCTTATGTCAAGAATGAAAAAGAATTTATTTGCTCAATATATTAGTTGTTTGTCATGTTCTTGAGATTAGAAATATATAAACTGAAAAATTTAGACCCAAGCTTCAAATCTTTTTCATTTTATTATTTTACATAATTCAAGCTTCATCCCCTTTGTTTCCATACTACTATTTTTTCCATGCAATTTTCTCCCACTTCAGTCTTTTAAATGGTGTTCTTGATTAACTACACTACATCTGTCAGCAAAAATTTCAGAGAAAGTTCTTCCCTGACATATTTTCTTAACCATTGAACAGTTGAGAATTTCTTCCTGTTGCTGTATTAGCAACTATTCTATAGTTGTGATAAAACATGACAATCAAGCCAATTTATTTGACTTAATTTCCTGAGGGTCAGAGTCCATGACGGTGGAGTAGAAGCAGCAGAATCTTGATGCTAAGAGTTCAATTTCTCTAATCACAAGCTGGAAATAGAGAAACAGCAAAGCCGCAAAACGACTGTCATCACACCACCACCATCCCAACAAAACTGGATGGCACATGGCCTGTGAATCAAAAGGCCAACCCCCAATGACATACTTTCACCAGCAACATCATAACTCCTATACCCACCCAAACAGTGTCACCAACTGGGGACCATAAATTCACACATGTAAGCCTATGGGGGCATTGGCAATCAAACCTCCATGTTCAACTTACTGATCCCTGTAGCCTAGTGTCTATATTATAATGCAAGGTGTATTTAGTCCAACTCCATGAATCCCTATAGTCTCTAATGCCACGTCAGCTACGCAGCCTGTGTCAGAGAATGTGCGGAGGGTGTCGGGGATTGACAACACAGAGACTCGTTCAACGATGTAAAGAAAACTTTAAGCAGGCCCCAAAAAGGTTCAAGAAAACTTCCTAAGAAAGGCTCCCTCCAGAGAAGCTTCTGCTCTCTCCTCCCTGGCTGGTTCTGCTCTGACACCAAAAACTGATCTGGGCGTGTCAGAAGAGGCAGTTAGTCTTTGGACAAGGTCGAGGTCAGGGCGGTTTCCGTGGGCAGGCCTTTTCCAGGAACTTATTGCCCCGGGCATTGTATTGTTTTTGGTAAACATGTTTTTAATAAACATTGTCTTACAGCTGCCTACTCCCAGGCCGAAGGGGAAGTGGGTCTCTGCTCAAGGTCTGGTGTCTCCACACTCTAAAGCTGGCAGGGTATACAGGTCTCATATCAAAACTACTTTTCTCTATGATTTGTATTCTGTTTTGTTCCTGGCATTTAGAGTTGCATGAAAAAAAATCTAAGATCATAACTTGATTTTTCAGTGTGGATACTTTTCCCTCCTCTGACCTTGAAATTTGAGAAAACAGAAAACATCTAGATGTTTTCTCTTCAGTTTGTAGGCCAAGTTCATTGTTCATCTTTGGAAAACTGTCTTCAATTCTTTTCAGAATAATTTTTTCAACTTCATTTGTTTTGTTCTGGTTCAGGCATTCCTATTTCCTATTAGTTAACTCACACACACACACACACACACACACACACAATTTTTGAGACAGGGTTAGGGTTAATCTATCATGGAACTCACTGTGTAGACCAGGTTAGCGTTGAACTCACAGAAATCTGCTTGCCCCTGCCTCTGACCAACTGAGATTAAAGGCATACACAATCAAGCCCAGTTCTAAAAACAGATTTTTGTTTTTTTACTGGACCAGCCCTCTGGGCCTTCCACTTACCCAGCACCATTCTGTGAGAATTCTTGTTTGCCCTTACTTCAGTAATTTGATTTTGTGGCACATACAATTTATAGGTGTTGACTCTTGATTCAAACCTTGAAAACAATCTGGCCTTACTTTTATCATTGAATTAAGGTCTTATCGATGAACACTTAATCCATTTCATAAATCTCTTTACTACTTGTGTCCATTTCCAGAGTAGGCATTTCTTAAATTCCTTAGCTTTCCCCCTTTCGCCAGTTGCAAACGAACAAAAACCTTAATTCTCTACAGTATGATTGATGCAACGTAATAGCCCTTATTGAAAACAATGCACACTCCTATTTTTTATTTTATTTATTTATTTTGTTTTTTTCCGAGACAGGGTTTAACTGTGTAGCCCCGACTGTCCTGGAACTCACTCTATAGACCAGGCCGGCTTCGAACCACAGAGATCCGTCTGCCTCTACCTCCCGAGTGCTGGGATTAAAGGTGTGCACCACCACCCCAGGATCAACACACTTTTATTAAAACACACACACACACACACACACACACACACACACACACACACAATACAAACAAAAAACAACATATCCTAGCGAAGGGTGCAAACACTAAACAAAGTTTCAAAGCACAAAATTGAAAGCTGCGCGTTCGTGACGCCATCCCCGCGCGCCTCCCATCAGGGCCAATCGCCTGGCGCTTGAGAAACACCGGGGCCAGGAGCGGGTTCCGTCGCCGAGTCTCAGCTTCCGGCGCGCCGTCCGGAGCGGTGGGAGCGCGCAGGCGCCCTGGCCCATGCCGGCCTCTCCGGGTTTCAGTGGTTAGCCCTGGATCCGGAGCCGCCATGAGGCGGGGCTGGGCCTCGGCGGCGACCAATGGCGCCCGGGGTGAGGGTTGAGGGGTGGGAGGTACTGGCCCGCCTGCCGTGCGCGGCTCGCCCCGCGCGTGTGCCCCGCCACCTGGTCGTCATGGAGGAGGTCCTGGCAGAAGAGCTGGACGAGGAAGAGCAGCTGCTGAGAAGGCATCGCAAGGAGAAGAAGGAGCTGCAAGGTGACGGCAGAGGGGCTGGGGATCTGAAGGTCGTCCCCACCCAGGGCTGGGAGCGTGGCGTGTGACCCCGAGGACCTGGAGGGGCGGCCGGCCTGCAGCGTGCATTCCCCCGCAGATGACTTTGGTGTGCCTTCTCCAGCCTTCCCCTCTCGCCCGGCCCCCATTTGCAGTCCTCGGAGGTGTCCCCTTGGGCTGCCAGCAGCGGACCCCGAGCCGGTGCTGCGCTTCTGCTGCTGCTGGTGGCCCTGGAGGCCGGGGGCTTGGTCCTCCTCTGCCACCTTTCCCATTCCTGCCCGGTTCCTAACACTTGACCTTAGTAGTGTGGTCGAATTGCTTTACTTTGCTATTTGACAGGCAGAAATTGTGTTATTTTGTAACTTCATTTTGCCCTGTCAAACCAAACGTATTCAAGGTGGTTGGGTTTGCGAGGTGTATGTTGGATCTCAAGCGTCATCCGGGCCTTTCTCTGTAGCTGATTGTTGTGTCATGACTAATTGCTTCTATAATTACATTACATTCTATAATTACGCCTCTCGACATTTTACTCCTGCTTTTCGCTCTTCCTGGGGGCTCTGACACGATGGATTTGGTAACCTTTTAGCCAAAATTCAGGGAATGAAGAACGCTGTTCCCAAAAATGACAAAAAGAGGAGGAAACAACTCACTGAAGATGTAGCAAAGTTGGAGCGAGAAATGGAGCAGAAGCACAGGGAGGAACTGGAGCAGTTGAAGCTGACTTTGAAGGAGAGTAAGGTAGGGGGAATAAAACTCGTTTCTGAGCCTTTGGAAGCAACCGTCTGAGCTCGTTGAGCTGCTTACTGTGTCCTTTCCCAAAACTGGCAGTAAAATCAAGTCATGCAGTCACACCCATATATCACATTTCAGCATTACTATTTTTTTTTAAAGATTTGTTTATTATGTACACAGTTTCTGCCTACACATATGTCAGCTCGCCAGAAGAGGGAACCAGATCTCACTTAGATGGTTGTGAGCCACCATGTGGTTGCTGGGAATTGAACTCAGGACCTCTGGAAGAGTAAGCAGTGCTCTTAACCTCTGAGCCATCTCACCAGCCCTCAGCATTACTATTTTTTGAGATAAAATGTCATGCAGTTCAGGCTGCCACCCATCTGGATTTGTAGCAGAGGATAACCTTGAACTTCAGATCTTACTGGCTTGTCTGCACAACTGCTGGGGTTACGGGTATGCACCACCACACCTAGCTTTCCATTTCCTCAGTATTTTGGGACCAGGTTTATTATTTCTTTAAGGGAGATGAGCAAAGAAGTACCTACTTGCTTATCCCAGTGATGATGTGTAAAGCAAGCAGTGTGCTAGAGAAGGTTTCTCTAGAGTGAAAGCTGGAGACTAGGCTGCTTGTCAAGGATTACTGATGAATAAGATGTAGCCTCTGCAAAGTTACTTAAACAACCCAAGGATATGACATGGTGGCAATTGCTTTTGTGTATGGTTAAGGTTCCTATGAAAAACAAATGGGGTGGCAAATGTGAAATCATATTGAAGTTATAAAAGCTGGCTTTGGGAGCCAGTTGTAATGAATGAAGTTTTAGAGATGCTTCTTGTGTAAATGGGAGCATGATGCCATGCATCTTTTCAGTGTTTATCATTCGACCTAGTGGTGTATGCCAGCCATTTTGTTCACTCTATGTTATATGGATTATTTCAGTTAATTGTCAGTAGTACTGTACAATAATACCTGTAAAATAAATGTAGATAATCGCACTTTTCCAGTAGGAAATACACTTAGAAAGATTAAGATCTTTGTGCTGAAGTCATAATAGCTATTGAGTGCCAAAAGCTAAAATTCAAAACTTGGCCATCAGTTGGGGCAGTGGGTGGCACACATCTTTAATTCCAGAACTTGGGAGGCAGAGGCAGCTGGATCTGAGTTCAAGGCCTGCCTGGTCTTGAGAGTGAGTTCCAGAACAGCCAGGGCTACACAGAGAAATGCTTTCTCAAAAACCAACCAAACAAACAAAAATAAAATCAGGCTATCTTTAAACCTTTGTGTAATATAGTTGCATGAGTTTTGAATATGAAGAGTCATATATTCTACAACTTCAGTTAACTGTTGTTAGGAATTTCTTAGTTTTGTGTAAGATCTCATCTTCCATAAGTTTTCATTCACCTTTGTTCTGTTGACAAGGGAAGAGTTTCTGGATGCCCATTTATACAATATTAAATATAGTGTCAAAGTCTTTAATTTCATTACCCAACCATCATGTTTGTGGCCTTCCTAAATGTTAAAATATTTTTATCTCCAACCTGGCATGGTGATAGATCCCTATAATCCCAGCATTCAGAAGGCAGAAACAGGGAGGTTGTGAGTTTGAGGCCAGCCTTGGCTTCATAGCAAGACCTTTATCTCAAAACCCAGCAACAGCAATAGAAAAGAAAGTGACAAGAAAACTTTTTTCGGGAATGCCAGTATAGCTCACCAGGTAAGGCATGCTTGCTGTTAAGCCTGATCATCCAAGTCCCACTCCTAGAACCTACACGTGAGAAAGAGAAATAGCTATTGAGTGCCAAAGCCATACTATCTAATAATGTGTCTAGTGTTGCTGCTCAAACTGGAAATATTTTTACTTTTTAGTGATAATTTAGTAGCCTAACACTTCCCATAAGTTTAACACTTTTTTTTTTTACTAATTTCTTTTCTTAAATGTTTTTCCTTCAGATAGATTCGGTTGCTGTTAACATTTCAGACTTGGTACTTGAGAATCAACCACCTCGGATTTCAAAAGCACAAAAGAGACGGGTATGAAAATCATATCACCAAGTATATAAGCTAGTGCTCAATACTTCCTTCCGTATTCTATAAAAGATTAAAACAAATTGGAGTTCCTTGTCTAGGGACCTGTGCTTGCCATATGTCAGATAATATTCTAGTTATTTATATTAAAATCTCATTTAATCCTGACAGTAATCTTGTGAGGTAGGTTTTCCTTTCCTTACTTTTTAGAGAAGATAGTAAGTATAAGACAATGAAAAATAAGATGTCTAGTTTGCAGTTCTTGTAGGAAATGGGGAGGCAAAGGACTTTTTTCTTAGACAAATACAATATTGAAAATTTAGAAATTTTCAGTCTGGGGTCATATGACTGATGCACATCTTTGTTAAAATTTTAGTGCTTGGGGGCTGGAAAGATGGCTCAGTGGACAAGTGCTCAGACTACTCTTAGGCAACTTTAGTTTGGTTCCCAGTTCCTTTTTGGGGCTGCTCACAACCATCTACAACTGCAGCCCCAGGGAGATCTGACACCTCTGGTCTCCATGGGAACCTGTACTTACATGCTCACATCCACCTCCACACAAACAAATAGACAAAATTAAAAAATAAACATTAAAAAATACTTTGAAACAATTAGTAAAGTGAAGGTTTGAACTTAGAAGTACAGTAGAACAGCAGAGATCCAGTGTTCTCAGAGAATTATGTTGGTATCTATATAATGCTTAGTTACACTATACATCAGAGAAGGGAAACTTCATTATGTCAGGTGTTAATGATGTGTTATAATTTGAAGGAAAGATAAATGTTTAGACAAGATATTCTTTTTTCTTTTTTTTAAATTAGAAACAAGCTTGTTTTATATGCCAGTCCCAGTTCCCTTTCCCTCCCTCCTCCCCTGCCCCCACCAACCCCCTGTCCTATCCCCTTCCTGCTATCCAGGGAGGGTGAGGCCTTCCATGGGGGATCTTCAAAGTCTGTGATATCATTTGGAGCAGGGCCTAGACCCTCCCCCATGTAGACGAGCTATTCTACACAGGAGACATAACATAATAAAAACAAATGTGGCAATGAGATACAGCATTAGATTTTTTTTTTTTTTTCGAGACAGGGTTTCTCTGTGGCTTTGGAGGCTGTCCTGGAACTCGCTCTGTAGACCAGGCTGGCCTCGAACTCACAGAGATCCACCTGCCTCTGCCTCCCGAGTGCTGGGATTAGAGGCGTGCGCCACCAACGTCCTGCTCAGCATTAGATTTGTTAGGAAGAGTGTATTAACGAGAATGGCATGAGGTGGGTAAGCCCATTTCACTTTAGGAAAGGAAACTTAAAAATCATATTTTTGTTCGGAGTACTGTTACTAATTCATGTTTTCTAAGATGCAAGTGCATGTTTCATAGTGTTTTCTTAAGTACATAATATAGTAGAGCATGAGTTTAGTGTCAGATGTTTTCCCTTTTTTAAGGGTCAGTCAGGGCCCTAGGCTGCTTCCCAGCTCCAGGTAAGGTTTGCATTTCACTTACTTTCATGACTTTGAATTCAGTTTCAATAGTAGATAGGGGAAAATAATACCTATGTCAGAGGACTATTATGGATATTAAATAATAAACTGGCCAGGACCATTAATACGAGGCCTGGAGAACTGGTGTCAACAAATGATAACATTTACCTTTTTAAGTGCGTCATATTCCTCTGAAAAAGTGAGGCACATGACACTGTCTCTTTGTGTATGAAAGCTATGCTATGCTGCAAATAGTCAAATATATTTAGCATATGGAATTTTACTCTTGACTAATATTATTGTGAATTCCAAAGAATCATTTAGAGGTCATGCTACTCTAGTTCAACTCCTTATTTATGGTAGCCATTCTTTTTTGTCATGGTCCCACAATTGTTACTTTTCTTCTATACATCAAAAACGGGTGTTTTGTATACCATTTATATAACAAGTCAAAAAATTATTTGAACTTATTAATTGCTTTATTTAATGTTAGCCTGTTTATTTCTAAAAACCAAGGCTGTATCTCCTCTGTTGATCAATTCCTGTTTATTCATACCTGGATCTATCTTCTTTAAAAGCTTGTTACTTCTCTCCTATCTGAAATTAATACATTTACCAACTATACTCTGGAAGATTTAGTAATATTTATTTATAGTCTACTGCTTTATCACTTGGCAGAGAAAATAGTTCCCAGTTTGTTCCTTTGTTAATCTTTTGGGCTTTTGGAGCAGAGAACACCAAATGTTCATAGTGCTTAATAGAATGGAAACTGAATTCAGAATGGGCAAATTTGACATTAGTTTGGTGGTCATTTTGGTAGAAAGACAATTCTGGAAGAAAAGCACAGCAGTTGTAGTGATTTATCATAAGATTCTTGAGGTCTGTTACTTTTAATTTGGAGAAACGTGGGGGAATTTTATTAAACTCAGGATTTTCTGTCTAGCAAGATGGTTCAGTGGATAAAGTTGCTTGCTGCTTAACCTGAGGACTTGACTTCAATCCCTGGAGCCCATATGGTGGATGTAGAGAACCAACTGCTCCAACTTCCTTCCCCACCCCCAACCAAAAAAAAGGTAGAAGTAAAATAATTGATTTCCAAAAATAAGGAACTTGAGAGGTAGAATGAGATTTAGTTTCTTTGTTTTGCAAATGAGAAAGATGAGACTTATGCTATCATAGTGAGAGGGAAAGTTTACTGCAGACCTGGACTAATGCCCAAATCAACACGACTCTAGTCGTACTAGCACTGTGTTTGTGAGTCCTGTGCTCTTGTCTCCCATCTATTGGTTTTATTAAGCTTTATTACCAATCTGTCTCTAGGACTATCTTTGTAGAAGAGTAGCTAATGTTGGAAACTCCCACAGAGACAAGAAACCAATGAATTTCCCACCTGATTTACTGAAAGCAAGCTCATTTTGCTTTTTAGTTATGAAGCAGATTATTAGGCACATACACATAGAAATTAGCATTTAAGAGTCTTAAAGGCTGGGAAGATAGAATGAAGTTCCATTCTGTCAGTAAAAAAAGTGAATGACCACTTCATTAGAGAGGAGCTTTTAGGTGACAGCTTGTCCTCTAGGTGTGGAGACTATGACTGGAAAACCCTTGCTCCATGTCCAGCATTTTGTGAGGTCAGTTTGCTGGCCTGCATACTACATTTTTGTGTATGTCTTGAGAAATAATTGCAAGGGTCTCTTTCTCTTCTCTCCCCTGGAGATGATACAGGCAGTAAAAGTATCCAAATTTGTGAGAAATTGGAATAATCAAGACTTACCTGTATGGAATGCTATTAATGACAGTGATTCATACCAGAATGCCTTTCACCTGAGACACTGGGTGTTTGTTAACAGATTAAAAGTAGGTAAAGAAAAGTAAACGACGTTATCTGCTGCTTCTACCTGCTCTAACCTTTATTCTGATTCAGGTACCTGCATAGAAGGAGCTCTGGGTGTTGTCCCCAGCCCCCTGCTCTAACCAGCTGTGTGGTCTTTGGAAATCTTTCTGTGTGCTGTTTCCTCAGAAGAGGAAATTGAGTGTTTTGGATTAGATGATGCCTAAGGTGCTTACTCTTTCTTTCCCCTCTGAAACTGGTTTTAGTCTTTTATAAAGGAATAGTGCCACCTTGTGTCCTAAGATTTTATACTCAGATGCAGTTGTAGTTAACAGTGAGGTAAATCATGCTGTTTTTGTTGTGCTTCAAGCTGGAAGAAAAAAACCTATGCTGGTCTGTGTTTGTTAGTGAGCTATTATTGTTTTTGTTTGATTCAGGTCCTTAAACTCACACCGAAAACCACCATGGCCACATGAGAGAACAGTTCAGTGTATTGGATTGTGCCTTCCTGTTCTGCCCCAGGGGGGCTGAAGTTAGAGCATGAAAGTCCTTACCTTTTGTTAACATTGCTTTACCATTTTTTTTCCATCTGTAATTTACTAAATCAGGATTTCTCAGGAGCTTAAAGATGGTTTAGTGGCTAAGAGCACTGGCTGCTCTCCTGAGGACCTGGGACGGTGACTTACATTTGTGACTTTTGTTCTGGGGATTACACACATACACACACTGTCATATGTAACTTTAGTTCTGGGGATCTCTCTCTCTCTTCTGGGGATCTCTCTCTGTCTCTCTCTCTCTCTCTCTCTCTCTTTCTCTCTCTCACACACACATACACACACTGTCATCTCTAACGTTCTGGGGATCTCTCTCTGTCTCTCTCTCTGTCTCTCTGTCTGTCTGTCTGTCTGTCTGTCTGTCTCTCTCTCTCTCTCTACACACACACACACACACACACACACACACACACACACACACACACACACACACCCTCTTCTGGTTCTGGGAACTGCATGCCTTTAGAGCACAGGCATACATGGGACTAAGTACTGATATTATATAATACAGTAACGTAAGCTAAAGAAAATTGTTGACTGGGTAGTGGTGGCGCACGCCTTTAATCCCAGCACTTGGGAGGCACAGGCAGTTGGATCTCTGTGAGTTCCAGGCCAGCCTGGTCTACAAAGCTACTCAGAGAAACCCTGTATTGGAGAAAAAAATTTGCCAAGTTTAATGAGGTTTTTTTTTCCTCTTAAATATGCCCATGACTGACATTAGAAACTTTAAAGCACAATAATAACCCGCTAACAACACTGTTCTACCATCCAGAAAGAACTACAAATGTTGTGATAGTACTATATTAGCACAAACAATATTTATTAATGACAAACCTGTCTTTAGCCAGCATTCTCATCTATTGATACTTTTCTCTTATATGCTAGTTCTGTGAATTGTTTTTAGCTACGAAACATGGATGTTCTCTGGCTTGTGATTCTTACTAGTTCAACTATTGGGGATGTTTTCCTTTGCCTCCGTCCCCCAGTGCAATTTCCCACTGTACTTACTGACATCTCTTGTTGACTTCTCTGAATCCTACAACATGCCTGGATATGCAGTCTTGGGAAAAATCTCAAGAATTCCTATTTCCTTGTTTAAGTAAGAAAGTAAATTATACTATATAGAAAATAATGCCATTTTTGTTACAAAGGGTATGCCATCTTTTCTGTAATTGTAATTGTGTTTATTATAGTGCATAGAAGAATCTGGAAGGATATGCATCCAGAGCTTTAGGGAACACTAGGATTTAGAGGGATTTTAGTCTACTGTAATTCTTGAATTACACGTAAGCAGGCTTTAAAAAAAATCTATATGTATAGGTGTTACCCACTTTAAGAAAACAGATCAAAGTTGTATCTGTCTGTACCCTTCTGGTGGTTTTAACATAGTGAATCCACTGTGGCAGAGTGAATTAAACTTGGGTTTCTTTGGGTTTAATTATGATCCTGACTTTAAGACTGAGGACAGCTGAATCTTTTTAATATTTTTGATAGTGTCTTATTCTGTAGCTCTGGCTGTCCTGAAACTCACTATGTAGATCAGGATGGCCTCAAGCTCACAGAGATTCGAGTTCCTTTGCTTCCCAATTGCTGGGATTAAAGTGTGGGCTGTTATTCCCAGGGCAACTGCATCCTAAGACAGTACTTTGAAATCAGCTAGTCAAGTTGTTAATATGTTTTTTTTTTTTTTTTTTTTTTTTTTTGGTTTTTCGAGACAGGGTTTCTCTGTATTGTTTTAGAGGCTGTCCTGGAACTCGCTCTGTAGACCAGGCTGGCCTGGAACTCACAGAGATCCGCCTGCCTCTGCCTCCCGAGTGCTGGGATTAAAGGCGTGGGCCACACCGCCCGGCTTGTTGATATGTTTTTAAATAGACTTTATGAGGACAGTTGTAGTTGCAAATGCCAGTAATCCTGAAGGATGGAGAGAGTAGGCTAGCCTAGCTACCACAGAAAGACAGTGCCGCACATAAGCAAACAAACAGGCAGGTTTCTTTCTTTTTTTAAAGACTTATTTATTACATATACAATGTTCTGTCTACATGCCTAAAGAGGGCACCAGATTGAATTGTAGATGGTTGTGAGCCATCATGTGGTTGCTGGGAATTGAACTCAGGACCCCTGGAAGAGTAGTCAGCGCTCTTAACCTCTGAGCCATCTCTCCAGCCCACAAGCAGATTTCTTAAGGTCTCTGTTCAAGTTTTCTTTTTCCTCTCCCTTCCCTTTGCTCTCCTAGTCCCTTTACCCCACCCCCCATGTCCTTTTGTTTTTTCTGTGGGAGACAGGCTGTCACATTGCAGGCCAGGCTAGACTGGAACTCAGTAGCCCAAGCCCTCCTCAGATATGTCATCCTTCTGTATCAGCTTTCCAAGTGGAACTGTAGACCTATTCCACTGTACCTGGCTATAAGAAAGGCTTTTTTATATGCTGGTACAGAGTGAAGTGCTAAGAACAGGGGCCAGATAAATGGGGTAATTTCCTTTAATGGTTGTAGTTAGAAAGTCCTGAAATAGTGAGGGGATCAAAATGACAATGCTTGTGGGAGAGGGAAAATGGCAAAAAAATTTCAAAATGTGAATTAACCCTAATATTACCAATTAACTTTCCTATATTCTTGTCCTAGGAGAAAAAGGCTGCTTTGGAAAAGGAGCGGGAAGAAAGGATAGCTGAGGCTGAAATTGAGAACTTATCTGGAGCTAGACATGTAGAGAGTGAAAAACTTGCTCAGATATTGGCAGCCAGAGAATTGGAAATTAAGCAAATTCCTTCTGATGGCCATTGTATGTATGGAGCGCTTGAGGACCAGCTGAGAGAGCAGGACTGTGCTCTGACTGTGGCTGCCCTGCGGAAGCAGACTGCTGAGTACATGCAGAGCCATTCCGAAGACTTCCTGCCCTTTTTAACCAACCCCAACACAGGAAATATGTATACTCCAGGTGGTATAGCTTTCTTCACTACATTTTGTTAGTGCTTCTGGTTTTGTAATAAATGCTTTTTGGGTGTAGCATGTAAGCCCTTTCTTATGAAGAATAGATCATTAGAATGTAGGCAAAATTATTTCCTATAATTGGAATAGATGCAGATATATTCTACTTTATCTGTTAAGTACTTAACGATTTTGTAGGTAAAATATATTAATTGCTATATGTAAGTCATTAAGAAAATAAGATAAGAGTAGGATTAGTCATTATTGAAAGTTATATGTTAGTTTCTCTTTTAACAAAGTTAGAAGGAGGTGAGTTTTGATCAGTATTTGTAAGTACATAGGTGTAGGGCTTTAAAATCATGAGTAAGCAATGATTGTGAAAACTAACTTAATCATACTCAGGGAAGTATAACGTTACTTTCAATAAGCTATAGCTAAAAGGCTACTAGTTAAGTAAAATTTGACTTCACAACCCTTCATGAACAATAATCTAACCTTTTTATTAAAATAAATTGGTAATTAAGGAACAGTTTTATGATAAAGTAAAAAAAATCACAACTTGCAAAGCAAACAAACAAACAGAAAAACACAATTTGCAAACAAGGGTGATACTAAGTTAAAATCTGAAAGTTCGTCAGGGATGTTAAGAATAAGGAAAGTAAGGAAGATCATAGGTATGGCAGTTTCCACTGGGAGTGGCCAGGAGGACTTGGGGAAGGGATGGCACAGGCTGATTTTCTTAAATGGAGTCGGCCCTCCATAGAAGAGGTAGAACATAGCACAGAATGTACAGTATGAGCACAGGCAGTGGAGTTGGTCATTTGTGATGAGTGAGGCATGTGCTAGGTATCTATAGAGAGATCTCAAGTGTGACTGCATATATCAGAATTCTTAAACTTGTCTATACAACACTGCTAGATCATTTGATTGATATATTAAAAAGACAAAAGTTTTAGTTCGTTCATTCAGTAAAAAAATTTTTTTTTGGTTTTTACGAGACAGGGTTTCTCTGTATTGTTTTCGAGGCTGTTGGTCCGGCCTCGAACTCACAGAGATCCACCTGCCTCTGCCTCCCGAGTGCTGGGATTAAAGGCGTGCCATTCAGTAAATTGTTATTAAAGGGTATGGTATTTATTCTAGGTACTGTTTTGAAAATGTAGACTTAATACAAAACAGATTAACATTTGGGGCATATTTGTCTTTTAGTTGTCATAGCTTTTCTTCCCTTCCTTGGATAGGAAGGATGTTTGGCTTCATTTCATGTGTATGGATATTTTGTCTTCATGTATATCTATGTACCATGTGTGAGCCTATGTCCTTGGAGACCAGAAGAGGACAGATGTGAGCTCTCTCATGGGTGCTGGGAATTTAACCCAAGGTTCTCTGGAAGAATGAGCAGCAAATGCTGTTACCTCCTGAGCCATTCTCCATCTCCTGTTTAGCAAAACCATTTTAACACGCTGCATTTGAAAGTGTATGTGTACAATAATATGCCTATTGTAAACTCAGAGGTTAGGTCTTTTACTTCTTTCAGAGATTCAGAAAAATCTCTTCCTTTTACTAAAAGTGACACTGATACAAATCATATAAAGAGAAGCTGAGGAACTATTTGCCGCTACCCCTGGAGAGAGCAAACTCATTTGTACTTTGACTCTCTATAGGCTCTTATAGTAAGCCTAATTATAGAAGGCCATATATTTTAACCTTGTATGCACTTTTGGCTTTAGAGCACTTGTGAGAATAATGAATTTGCTGACATTCTTAGGAGTCATAACATTAGATAAGGAGAGGAGAGGTCAGTTAATTATGGATAACTCTGGGTCCCAGGTTGAAGGGGAGAAGTAGAAATGCTTTGCTCTTGGATAGAAAGAAGGTGGCAAGTTGGGGTGGGTTTTTCTGGGAAGTAGATTACATTTTAAAAGGAGGTGATACAGAAGGGAGCTGTTCTCATCAAGAATTGTGTGATGACATAAAAATTCTGATGTATTCTCTACAGAAGAATTTGGAAAATACTGTGATGATATTGTGAACACAGCGGCATGGGGAGGTCAGCTTGAGGTAAGTGTGTGAGCTCATGGCAGTTGTAGGTGTTAAACTATTTATCAATCCCACTTGTAGTTTTCAGTTTTTTTTTTTTTTTTTTTTAGCTAAACCCAGTATCTCTTTGAAGATGCCTTTTTCTTTCTACATTTGCCATTTCTCTACTGACAAGGAAATAGGCACATTTTTTTTTTGTGCCTGGGATTAGACCATGTATCTTTGAGTTAGTGAAGCACGGTTTCATCTTAAGTAGCTCAGTGTTGGATTTGTGACTTACGGAAGCTGGTGTTTTTTGAGACAGGGTTTCCCTGTGCAACTTTGGAAACATGTCCTGTAACTAACTCTTGTTAACTAGCCTGTTCTGAACGCACAGCTATCAACCTGCCTCTGCCTCCCAAGTGCTGGCTCATCTGAATGTTTTCATTTGTGATGCTTCTACAGCCAATCTGTTTGATTTTTCTGTATCTTAAAAAAAAGAATACTTGATGTGGTGGTGCTCACCTGTAATACAAGCAGTGGAGAGGCAGTGTTGGATGCCAGCCTGGGCTATATAAAGAGAGAACCTATTGTAGACTTTATCCCATGAAAGTCCCTTTTAATCTTGTAGATCAGTGTTGGAAAAATAACTTCCTCTTTATATCAGAAATAGAAATGAACCAAGGTCAGACTTAAGTGCCTGTAATCCCATCATTAGGGAGGCTGAGGCCAGAAGATGAAGAGGTTAGACCAGCCTAGGGAATACAAAATGAAAATTTTATTTCGACTAAATCTTACCATAACACATTTGTTATAATAATTATCTGTTTAATTCCTGTATGTTAGTATATTACTTGAAGGCAATAAATTGATGCACTAATATTGTTTAAGAAAAGAATATATTCAGACACACAGAAACTTAGCATGACTTCCTTGAGCTCTAATTTTAAAATTTTCTGTTAACCTTGATTAACAAAGCATTCAGTTAGGCCTTGTGGTGACAAGAAGTCTGAGGTGGTAACTCCTAGGCTCATGCTCAGACTTTTCCTTTGTGCCTTGGATGAGTCATCCAACTTCTTGACCACTAGTTTTAAAATGGTTCAGTAAGACCTCTTGTACTTAGTTGAATGCTGTGACAATAGCTAAGTTAGGGAGTACATGATACACAAGAGTTTGTGAACTAAGATGGCAGATAAATGACTTTAGTGGTGCTAATATTTTATAAAGGTGACTAGTTGTCTTCAGTAGTCTATGTCCCTGAAGACCTTTTAAACTGTTGTTTGAAGATGATATGTAAATATTTCTTTGCAATAATTTTTAATACAATGCTGTAGTTGGACCTCTCCACCAGAGGGAACTGTCTCCATAAGTTTTGTTTCCTGACTCACACACTCTACAATTGTTCTACGAACTTTGTGATGGCAGGAATAAAGAAACTTGAACTACTTCAAAAGGTTCACTAAGTAATATGATGGTACTGGAGACTTAATTCTGTTAAGCTGACATAATTTAATTGAGAGAGTTGTAAAAACATCTGGAAGGATATTTGCTCATCCATTGCTTGTGAATTCCTTTGAAGTACAAGTTGTTGTTTTCACAGTGGGAAAAAAATATATTATAAAACCAAAGCCAAAGAAAATCTGATTGTGTGTGTGTGTGAGTGTTAATATGAGTGCCACAGCACACTTACTGCAGTTTGAGGAAAACGTTTCAGCGATTGATGCTCTTTCCAGCACATGCATCACACTCAAGTTGTCTGGTTGGTGGCAAGGGCCTTAACCTGCTATGCCATCTCACTAGTCCTTTTATGTGGCTTTTTGAAGACATTGCTTTGCACACTACTCTGTGCTAGTTAAAGAAAAATGTATCAAAGGACTATTTTGCAAAAGAATATGGGGATTTTATTTTTTCATGTAGCATAGAATCCTTTTCATATTCCTGAAATAATTTTTAGCATTCATTGCAAACCTCATAAAAGTTCTATGTTATTGGTGTAACCTTTGTAATTGGGCAGACGTATAAATTAACAATCCATGTTGGAAGACTAGCAGTGATGGATTTGGGTATGAATTCGGGTTCTAGATTCAGTCAGCTTCCTCAATTCAACAGGGTCATTTAATTTTGTTTGACCCAGAGAAATCTTTTAGCATCCTTCTACTTCAGTTTCCAGGTGTTAAAAAAAAATAACAGTCAAGTGGGTATGGTGGCTCACACCTGTAACACCAGTCCTTGGGAGGCAGAGGCCCGAGGACCTCTGCAAAGTTGAAGCCGACCTTGTTTACATAGCCGTTTCTCAAGCAGCTGGGTCACATCAACAGACAGACAAGCCCCCCCCCCAACCCTAAAAAAAAAAAAACCCAAACTGAAACCAACTCATCAGTATCTGTTCCATGAAGTTATTAGGAAGGCCGCATGAATTAATTCACTTAAAGTATATACATGAGTGTAGTGCTTAGTTACAGCATGTCAGTGGCCATTAGCACTACTTTATTAGTGACTATTATTCATTAGGCGTTAAGCTCTAAGGTTATGTTGTATGTTATAAAATTAAGGTAGTACTGCATGCTGACCAGATGGAGATTCCATCACGGGCCAGAGAAATTCACATATATACCTTGTTCTTACTGCTGACTGTATCAGTGTCATCTGAGAAGCCTTTAAAAGGAATCTCATGTTTTGCCAGACCTAGTCCCTGTCCTTTGGCCAGTAATGGTTTGGTCTGCTCCTTAGCCACTAGTATTTAAAAATTGTATCATTATGACAAATGGAATGTTTTCAACCCCAGAGACTGGTATAATAATCACAATCTACCCTTCACCCACTTCACCAAGTTTGACATTGGTATTTTTACAGAGCTAGTCTATGTCCAAGACTTGAGAAACTCCTGGCTTTTAGTTACTTTATGCATTGATTTATTTTGAGTTTTTCATCAATTCAACAAATACTAAGTGTCCACTCACTTGAGACCTTGGTACTATTATGAACAGAGCACATATTTGCTCTGACTGACTACCATGTTCTGTGTATGTACTTCAGTAGTTGTTATTTGAATAAGATTTGCAATTTTGTTTCTCTTGCTAATCCATTTTTTCCCCTATAGCTAAGAGCTTTGTCTCACATATTACAAACACCAATTGAGATACTACAAGCAGATGCTCCTCCTATTGTAGTTGGTGAAGAGTATCCAAAGAATCCTTTAATACTAGTGTAAGTATCTAGGAAGCTTTACTATTTTATTTTTCATAATTAAGACAAAAAGGTATGTGAAGATTTTGGGTTGTACATACTGATTAATCAAAATGCTAAATTAATTTTGCTTATTTTAAAGGCAATCAGAAATAGCATCAGAATGTGTGATTTACATAATCTCTTAGGCTATTGATCTTTGTTTCTTTTTCTTTTTTTGTATGAGCTAAGAAGAAAGTCCTTTCAAAGGTCTATAAAATTTCAGGCTAGTCTTGTGTGTTGCCCACATTGACATTAATTAATTTTTAATTAGCATAACAGATGGGGTTATTCAAACAGTTCTTCATGTTTTAAATGTATTTGCATGATTGAGAATTGGTCCCTCACATTCAATTTGGAGGGTTTATTTCTCCAGTTTCTGTGTGTGTGTGTGTGTGTGTGTGTGTGTGTGTGTGTGTGTGTGTGTGTGTGTGTGATTTTAGCTATTCTTATTAGTAGTTTGAACTTTAGTCAAAGTTTGACCTCATTAAGCCATTAGCATCTCAGCCTTTGCTAACACTTGTGACATGATGTGACATGAATATGCTCATATTGTCAATTAATGATACCTCTATGGAATGGGACATTCAAAGTACTTAGTTATGTATGTCTGTATGTAATATACGTTACCTCCTCAAAACGACTGATTTCTCTCTTTTTCCATTTCAGATACATGAGGCATGCATATGGCTTAGGAGAACATTATAATTCTGTCACACGGTTGGTGAACTCAGCTACTGAAAATTGCAGCTAGTTTACAAAATGTTACACTGTTTTGTAGTGTGCCAATCTGCATATTCCTACCAAGAGCTAGATTGTTGTAAATGCTACTGAAAAACACAGCTACCTTTAGTCAGATTTATGAATAAGCTTACTAACAGGCTTTTTAGAAATACATTGGTTTAACTTTAACCAGTGCCCTCTTAATGGCATTCCTAGAACTTAAATTCTGTTGTGGAGAACATTATTCTAAGATGTTACACTTCTCACTAATGAGTTTTAGTTATCCTGGACATTCTGATTTTGAATAAATTTTGTTTTAAATTTTGGCCCCACAACTTTATATTCCTAAATTAAGTATTTTGATTTTTTTTTTTTAAATACAGAGAGCCTGTCTCTATCATGGTAGGAACATATTGCAGTGGCAGCACATTTATTGTAAAATGAGCACGGTCAGAGTAACTTTGGTCTTTATTCCTAGGATCAGCGAGGTGAAGCTTGTTATGTAGCACATCTCTGCAGCCAAGGAGAAACCACTTTTAGGAAGCTTTGAATACTTACCTGAGGATCAGTTACATTCAAAGAAATGAGACAGAATCAGTATAAACATGTGTTCATTGTGTCTGTTTTCAACCTATTTAACAAACTGAAGATTGTCCTTTTCTGTGTGTATAGCTTTTTTTTTTTTTTCTTCAAGACAGGATTTCTCTGTGTTGTTTTGAAGGCTGTCCTGGAACTCACTCTGTAGACCAGGCTGGCCTCGAACTCACAGAGATCCACCTGCCTCTGTCTCCCGAGTGTTGGGACTAAAGGCGTGCGCCACCAACTCCTGGCTGTGTATACCTTTTAAAAGACCGACTTCTGCATTGCTGTTTTTTCAAGCTTGAGGCTGGAGTTACTTTGTGTCTTTATTCTCTTCACAACTAAGAATTTTTACATTTTCCTGCATTTTCTCCAACACTTCTCAGTGGCTTTGCTTTCCCTAGAGCCTTTTTCCACTGAGGGATATCCAGTGGCCTGTGGTTGCACACCTGTGCAAGGCGGTGCGTTAGTAATGCAGAAGGGGCCATGGTCACATTCTTCTGAGTCTCCCCCTTTTTGTCCTAACAGGGTCTCTGTTTATGCTCACTTTCTAGGATTCAAAGAAAGCCCTGGCTACGGATTGTGTAGTTACATACTGTATCGCTTTTTTTTTACTCAGATGTTTAAATACACACACACACACACACACACACACACACACAATTGAAGGTCACTATTCAGGAGCCGAGAGCTGAAAATCAGTACAGAACAGTTTTCTGGAGAATGATTTCTGTAACTTAAATTTCCAATCACTTCTGACAATTCTTTGTAAGAGAGTTGTACCCACATGGGGAAGGGTGTCTGCTATGCTTGTGTAGCACAGTACCATGGATGGGGACACAGCTCTAGCAGAGCTCTAGCTTATCATTTATCATGCAGGAGGCTTGAGGGTTACTCTAGCACCAACAAAAAAAAAACCAAATTCATGAAAATGAAACTTTTTGGTTTGATCGTTTTTTTTCCACATTAGAAATATAATAAGATTGAGCATCACGTTTATAATATTTGGACTTTTGGTCCATGTATACTTTCTATGAGTAAATAATGGACTTATGATGTTATAAGTAGGTAACACTGACAAGATGGTAGAGACTGTGGTCATGAGAGCAAGTCAGGACTTTTGAGATCATTCCAGCAGACTAAAACTTCCTCTGCCTCCTACACGGTGTGTTCTAAAGGGTGCCTGCTTTGTAACATCTGATCTTTCTTTTTTTCTCTGAAATTTACAAAAGAATGAAGTTGTAAATTGAATGCTTTGAGGTTTTTTTGAATAATATCTTCATGTTAAAATAACGCATTGAGGATTAACAAAACAAAATATGAAACTTAGTCACTGCAAAAAATAACTCATTGATGTTTTGTTGTTTTGACAAGAATTTAAATTACTTAATTATGTATTTCTGTTTTTTGTGTTTATGTTTTATTTAAAATGGCCAGTATATTTATAAATAGAGTGAATGGCCAACTTCTACCATTTTAGCTTTAAATGAAAAAAAGAGTCTTTTAAGAATGCAGATGTTAATTTAAAAACAACATAATGCGAATTAAATTTGCTGCTGCTAGTGGTATCCCATGAGCTTTCTCTTTAGTCTTGATTGGAAATGTGTATGTCAAAATTCTGAAATTTGTCTTCAGCCAAGAATTTTATTCACTTACATATGTTTACAGCCTGTAAAAAGTAAAACAAAGAATGTGTAACTATTATGAGCAAGATAGCTTTGCTCATTATCTGATGTTTGCCAAAAGAATAAATGATAAAGGAGTTGAATCAACATGTATTATGTTTAAATTGTCAATTTTTTAACAGTTTCAAACTTTAGAAAAGAGCTCATTTTGCTTTAGAACTTCATCCAGACGTTGTTTTCCTTTATATATTGAGAACAGTGCAATCACAGATTCTTGTATTTAAAGGGCTTTATAGATATATGAGCATATCACTGTGCTCAAAGTAAAATGAGGTAGGTAGAAGAGTAATGGCCAGTTAAGCTACTGTTAGAGGTGAGGTGCAGGTTTAGGACACATTGGTCAACCAATTGAGGTTTACTTTGGATCAGTAAATTCTAAAAATATTGTAGATTCATGAGTGTTTTTAAAAAAAGGATTCATATACATAAGAAATTATTAATAAGAAAATTCATAATAACAGGAATCAGTAAGAGGCACATCTGTGCCAGTCGATGTGTGTGCACATTGGTACCTGCCCACAACTGCTTGTACATGGTCTTGGTCCAGTTGGCATGAACCAGTGAAGGAGCAAGTCAGCTGATTGTGGAAAAACGTAACTGGTGAATTTATAACTTTCACTTTAGCTTTTAATGTTAGTTGAGCAAATGTGTTTTTTCTCTGTTTGATGCATTTATTCTGTCCTGATTTAAATCTTATTTAAAATTCTTTTTTCTCCATCTTTAAACTCTGGTAGCATCAATTCTTTCCCTTTGATGCACTCTTGTTTTTTTCTGACTGAACATCCAACCTTACTTTCCTCACTCAACACCCACCCTGACTCTCCTCACTCAACACCCACCCTGACTCTCCTGACCCAACACCCACCCTGACTCTCCTCACTCAACACCCACCCTCACTCTCCTCACTCAACACCCACCCTGACTCTCCTGACCCAACACCCACCCTGACTCTCCTCACTCAACACCCACCCTGACTCTCCTCACTCAACACCCACCCTGACTCTCCTCACTCAACACCCACCCTGACTCTCCTCACTCAACACCCACCCTGACTCTCCTGACCCAACACCCACCCTGACTCTCCTCACTCAACACCCACCCTGACTCTCCTCACTCAACACCCACCCTGACTCTCCTGACCCAACACCCACCCTGACTCTCCTCACTCAACACCCACCCTGACTCTCCTCACTCAACACCCACCCTGACTCTCCTGACCCAACACCCACCCTGACTCTCCTCACTCAACACCCACCCTGACTCTCCTCACTCAACACCCACCCTGACTCTCCTGACCCAACACCCACCCTGACTCTCCTCACTCAACACCCATCCTGACTCTCCTGACCCACCTCACTCAACACCCACCCTGACTCTCCTCACTCAACACCCACCCTGACTCTCCTCAGTCAACACCCACCCTGACTCTCCTGACCCAACACCCACCCTGACTCTCCTGACCCAACACTCACCTTTGTTCTCACTTTCCTGAACACTTTACCGACCTCACCTGCTTTCCTCAGTTAAATGGACCCTTCTTTGGCACACGTCCCCAGACCTTCACACCCAGGCTAGGTTGGCTAATGTTTACTTCTTTAATATTTGATTCTTTCTAGTGTATCTACACAGAGAACTAGTTATTTGTATTTGTTTATTTTTCTCTATGTGCTTAAAAACAACTTCTTGTTAACTAGCATTAAAAGATTTAAATTCCTAGGTGCTTAATAAATAAATGCTTGCCAAGTGTCTTTGTATATCATTGAGAGAATCTGAGAAGTTGCTGTTAAACTAATTGGCAGCTGTGAGTAGACAAAATATAAAATTGTGCTTGTTTACAAAACGAGTGCTTTCTGCTTTACCTTTCCTTAGGTCTTTTGGTAATTTGGAAGGGAGAAAGGAACAATGTAAGAACATTTTGTTTTTGCCCTTTTTTAGGTGTCCTTAACCTGAAAAATTACAAATCTGAATTGTTACAAATTTAAAATTTTGAGCATTGACATCATACATAGGAAAACCTATCCCATTTAAATTTAGGTTTCATGGACATTTAAAAAATATTATACATCATTACTTGGACTGTGAAAGGTCTGTATGATAGATATGAATCATAGATGAATTTCATACTTATACACCTGACTCATTATGAAGCTGATTATGTGTAGGTGAACAGTTCATAAGAACCTGATATTGAAAATTTCAAACAAAGAAGCCTAAGCCTGTAGCATGTAACCATTACTTTGAAGACAATGTCTGATTTTAATGAATCTTCAAAATACAAGGAATTTATAGATCAGATAATTATCCAGAACTTCATTGGGAGACTGTTCATAGAAAAGGTTTATAGAGACCAGTGAGGTGACTCAGTGCGTGAAAGTGCTTGTCACCAAGTCTGAAGACATGACTTTGAGCTCTGTATCGCACATGGTAGAAGGAAGGAATGATTCCCACATGGTCTCCTGGCTTCACATTTTCTGCTTGAAGTTTATAATTTTATTTCAGCATGGTTGGGATGACTAGTATGACTTACTGAAATACATCATTGCCTTTCTAGAAGTCTGACAAGGACTAAATTAGGGTCATTTACAATTTGGTCTCTTGTGTGATTTCTGTATCACTCTTGTTTATAATTCCAGCCAACATAGTACTACTATGAGGGTGAGTAGTAACTCCAGAGTATGGGTTTTTAAGAAATATAATGACCTTTATCCGTGTGGACCGCTTCATCACTGAAATTCTCAGTTCTTTGTGCTAGCCCAATGGGCTCTATTCTGGTCCTGGCCTTCTTCTGGTCACTTTCAGGGTATTATCCATGACTTTCTTATACTGCTTTAAAGTTCCTGAAGTTGGTGTGCTGAACACAACAGAGTTATAGTTTGTTTGGCCCATGTAGTGATTTAATTTTCTTTAGAAGAAGAATTAGTTGATAGTTTAAAAACAAGGAGATTTCACTGATAAATCTTGCTTTCACCTTTTCAAGATTAAAACTAGAAGAGTTGATGAAGCCAAGACAGGGTTTCCTTCTGGCAGCATTTGGTGGGAACCTGGTAGCCGCAGTGTGCTGTAGGAGGACAGGCAATCTGCTTGGCACCTGCTAGTTTGTGTTCATTGTCTCAGACACGCCCAGTGTCTAAGCCACGATCTGGATGTTACTGTAAACCATTCTCTCCTAAACTGCTTATTTTGTCTTAATTGGATTTCGTCTTGGTTTTCTCTCAGTTCCCTGTTTTCTGCTCCCTGACCCTTATTGGTTATTTCCTTCTGATTTGTATGTTTTTTAATATTTGGTAGAAAATATGTGTTTCTATTTGTATGCTTTTTAAATAAATTTTTGAGTAGTTCATCTGAATAGTTGGTAATTAAATTGCTTCTCTGGAATCTGGTCTAATTGTATAAGATGGAAAGTTTTTGTAATGCTTTCCTGAGCTTAAGGAAAGTTGTTTTAAGGTTATATTCTTTATCAGAGGAACTAAAACTTCTTTATTTATGAAGCCATGCTGCATGTACCTGAGGGTGAATTTTAAAAATAATTTTAGCATAAAGAGTGGATAATTCTGTATTTCTCCTCAGTGACTTGGTCTTAAGTTTTATGAACTGCTAGTAGAGATTCTATCTGTGAACACATATAAAGTTCTTTATGTGTCATTTCTGGCAGGTCTTCACACAGATATCTAAGAAATATAATGAAGTAGTGATAGATAAAGAAGTGAATAACCGGGTGTGATGGTATATGCAATTAGTATCAGTACTCAGGAGGCAGATGCAGGCGGATTTCTGAGTTCAAGGCCAGCCTGGTCTACATGGAGAGTTCTAGACTAGGCAGGCTACACAGTAAGACCCCATCTAAACAAAAGAGAAGAATAAGGAAAAGGATTTTGTCCCATGGATGACAGCAGGGAGGCAGGTACTTGATGTAGTGTACACATGTTAACGCCTGTGGTGTGCGAATGTCAGCCTGAGTAGTGCTTATATCTCAATACTTGTTTAAATTAATAGTGGAGATCTTAATTGTGTATGTGAGATTGCACAGAAGCAAATAGAACTTTTATTTGCTTTATGCCAGGCACTGGCTAAAGAGTTTATGTACATGGGCTTGTTCATGCTTCAGAATGTTTCAGAATGCAGGGTTTGTTATTTTCATCCATTATAAAGATAATGGGATGAGACTTGAAGAGACAAGAGTTATTTGCCCATGCCACATGGTTAGTCATCAGTAAGGTGCTCTGTGAAAGGCAGGTCTGTGGCTGTCCATGGCCCTAACATTGAACCTTCTATTTCCATATTTGCTTTAAAAAGTGAACCAAGGCAAACTGATGTCATTTGTTATAGGACAGAGAATTTGTACAGCATTTTAAGTAAATGAAGCATCTGCTAGTATGAAAACTGCTATCAGAAGTCATAGACCACACTTTAATCACAAAATAAGCTTGCCAAAACAAGTCAAGTAAACACACTGGTTTCGTCCATAATCTGTATTTTTGAACTCCTGGTTTTTCAGGCATTTTCCTGGCTTTCAAAAATCTGTTAATTTGTCACAGGGGCCTTTGTTTAAGTACGAATTAGTCGGGTACTTTGGTATCACAGAGTTTTTGCAAATGTACCAAGCCTTCTCTGTATTTGTGAAATAAATGCTACTTCCACTTTAAGGTCCATGACATCCTAGGACATATAATCTAGCATTCTGACAGTACTTTGTACTTCTGAAGTCATTTATAATCATTAGTTAGCTATTTCCCATGCGTCTCTGGAATAGACTTGTATTCTGTCTTGTGTCACTGATGAGAATGGAGATAGAGCCAGTTTGACTGACTTGGCACATTTCACACAAGAAGTCATTAACTCTGGTCTGGATTTGCATCCAGCTTTAGCTTCTTCATCCTGTCTTGGGCTCACAGGATGGTGATTTAAAAAGCTGATGATTTTTCAATTTTCTTGCCAAATGGTTTGATTTCTGCTTGCTGGGAAACCTTCTAATGCCAGCATTCCATGAGGCTCGGCAGCGGGCAGTTCACCAAGCCTCTCATTTGCAGCTGCCCACACATTGGGTGTATTTAAGATACAGGTCCAAACTCAGAAATCTGAAAGTGAACTCTATGCCTTTTTGAAATCCCGTTTCCTAGGTTTGTCTATAAACCTGGACTTGCCACAGCTGCCCTATCTTGTCAGATAGCATGGAATACTGCATAGCCTTTCCCTTTGTACCCTCAATTGTTTTCCAGTGCTCATGCATAAGAGCAGTGCACTCACAGTCTTACCCACATCCATAACCTTACTTCCCATCTCCACCTTCCTTCTGTCTCTTGCATAGTGCAGAAGCCTCCCCATGGAGGGCAGTGCTAGACTGCGTTGTGTGTTTTGAGCAGTGCCTGGGTAGTCTCTTGATGCTTTAAATTTGTGGACCCTAGTTTTTCTTTGTTCACCTAATTTTTTTGTTTGCTTTTTATTTTTTGAGACGTGCTATGTGTAACAGCTCTGACTGTCCTGGACCTTGATCTGTAGACCAGTCTGTCCTGGAACTCAGCAGAGATCCTCCTGTCTCTGCCTCCTGCCCTCTGTTACAGGGGTGCACTAGCACTGCCACTGTCCAGCTGTTCATCTAAACTTAATTAGCATCATTTGAGTGCTGAGATTGTCATTCAGATGTGGCTTACTATTTAATTGCAAAGGAGAAACAGGAAAAGAACAAAAAATAGAAGCTACAACCTGCTAAGTGAAGTTTAAAGTCTGCTTTATGGAAGCAGTTTCACTTAGTACAAAGGTTGCCTAGGCAAAATGTATAGCATGAGCGAAGGGGTAAGTGTGCCTGATGCCCTTGCAAGTAGTTTGTAAAGAGCTGTAAAAAAAAAGGCCTGTTATGTACATTTTAGCACAGAATCCTATGTAATTTTAGGCCAGCCAGTTCTGACTATAGGACATTGCACACACAATTTAGAAGTCTTAAGTTGCAACTTGGAAAACAGTACAGTTGTTTGGCAGGGGTGTTATGGTTCATCTTTACTGTTAACTTGGCTAGATTTAGAACTACCTTGGCATACTTCTGGACATGTATGTGAGTGTGTTTCTAGAGAGGATTAATGGAGGAGCAAGGCCTGCCCTTTATGTGGGTGTCACCTTCCAAGAGTGAGGGCCCAGGAAAGCACTGTCTTTATCTGCAATTCTTTCCTGCTTTAGTGTGTCTGTTGCTGCTGCCATCAAACTCCAGCTGTTTTGACCTTCTTTGGTGAACTCTATACTAGCAACTCTCCAGGGAGCTTCCAGGCTTTCATTACCAGACTGGGACAGCTAGGCGTCCTCTTCCATAAACTCAGTGGTTCTGTGGCCTCTGCCTCTTCATCTTGAAGAAATTCACTGTTAGACCCTCTAGTCCCCAATGTGTAAGCTAGTCTGTTGCGTTCCCTTGGGTAACACACAGTTGACTGGTTGAGTGTCTGTAGAGAAGCCTGCCTGATATGGCACAATGTGGACTTGCAGTTTTGCTGGCTTACTCACTGCAGTGTGTTCATACTGAGCTTGCATTTTCTCTGCCTTCTGTCAGACCTTCAGCTTCTCAGGGCAGGCACGGCATTGGGCATGGAAGCAGTAGCCCTCACTGGCTCCATTTTCCATATGTTGCCTAGTTGGTTTTTTTTTTTTTTTTTCATTTTCGGATTTTGTTGCTATAACAAAAATACCTAAGTGGGTTTTGGGAGTGGGCCTTGAATATAAGGAAAGTCTTCGAGACTAATGTCGTACTATGAGGTGATTGGTAAAAGGTTAAAGAGTTGATGAAAATAGCAAGCTAAAACAACTGTAACTTCTGTTATGTAGCAGAGAGTTTAGTAAGGTGACTTGCACTAACAGTGAAAAATGAACATATGATACCAACTGGATGCTCTAGCCAAGGGGCTTTTTAAGTGTTTTGTCAAAAAATACCTTCAGGATGATAGTAAAATATGAGAGAGATGAGCAGGAAGAAAATTTATATACACAGGAACATGGCTTTGAGAGTTTGAGCAATAAAACGTTTCATTCTTTTTTTTTTTTTTCTGGTTTTTTCGAGACAGTGTTTCTCTGTGGCTTTGGAGGCTGTCCTGGAACTCGCTTGGTAGTCCAGGCTGGTCTCGAACTTACAGAGATCCGCCTGCCTCTGCCTCCCGAGTGCTGGGATTAAAGGCGTGTGCCAGCAACGCCCGACTAAAACATTTCATTCCTAGTGTGATGACTATACTTGGTTATCAAGTGGACTACATATGGAGTTAATTAAACCCAAGCTGATAGGTACACCAGTAAGGAATTTTCTTGATTGCAACATTTGAGGTGGGAAGAGCCACCTTCGGTATATGCCACACCTGGCGACTTTCTGTATGATATGGAAGAAAGAAGCATTGGCTTCTTACCTGCTTGTCTGTGCTCTCACTGGCAAGGGCATTCCTTCACTTGTATTAGAGTCTGCTTCTAAAGGATTCCTACATAGACTGAAGACCAGCTAAGACATGTAGCCTCATGATGGACGGACTGAACAACTGTTGGATTCTTGGACTTTCTGTCTGGAGACAGCCATTGTTGGAATAGTCAGACCACAAACTGTAAGCACTGTAATCAATCTCACGTATCATTCTGTCAGTTCTGTTTCTGTAGAAAATGCTAATACAAAAGAGAAGAAAAGAAAATGCTAATACACCTAGCCTCTCCAGATAGTAAGTGATGGTCAAAGTAAGAAATGTCTCCCAGATGGAGCACATCTAGGAAAATGTAAAGGAAGTGTGAAGATGAAGTTGATGGAATGTAGATTTTGTTTAGAACCCACAGCTAGAATCTTAAAGGTACAGTGCAGTGTCATATGGAAATCCAAGATGGAGGGCTGCTGAGGCGGCTCAGCAAGTAGAAGTTTTAGCTAGCAAGCTGGAGACCTGAATTCAGTCCCTGGCTTTTATACAGTGGAAGGAGAGACCTGGCTCCCCTAGCTTGACTTTGACCTTCCAGCATATGCTGTGGTACTCCCTCACTCTCCTCCTAAATATAATAATAAAAAACAAACAAACAAAAACAAAAAACCCAAACTTTTAAAGGAAATCCAAGATAGAGGCTGTCTGCACATGCCGGAGGCAGCTGTGCCTTAGATCTTGTTTGATAAGAGTAGATAATGAACTTGAAAGCCCCACTTAAGTTTTTTTTTTTTTAAGGATTTGTGTCAGTTTGGATAGAACTGAAACAATGCAAAAAATAAACCTAAGCGCACTAGGGTAGGATTGTAAAAATGGTACAGTTACCACGAAACGCAGTGTGGCAGTGCCTCCTAAGAGTATATGTGCTAGCACTGTATGGCACAGCGATTCCTGTGTGTGTGTGTGTGTGTGAGTGTGTGTGTGTGTGTGTGTGTGTGTGTGTGTGTGTGAATATCCCCTAGTAAAATGCAAATGTATACATTGTAATACTTAAGTCAGTGTTATTTCTAAGATCAAAAAAGCGGAAACAGCCTAAATGCCATTCACACAGATTCACAGATGACTAAAAAGTGATATGTAGGTATAATGGAATATTATTTAGCAGTAAAAATTTAGTACTGGTATGTGCTTTTACTTTGATGAGCCTTGCAAAGGTTTTTCTCAGAAGCCAGTCATATGATATCATTTTTTCATCATTTCCTATATACAGTATTCAAAGAAAGCAAGTCTTTTTTTGAAAAACAAAAGATTAGACTGGGTCATGGTTGGCTTTCAAAATATGACCATAATTTTATTTTTCTCACTTGCCACCAAGAAATAAAATTTTGTCTCATTTGAAATGTGGGCAGACCTCAGTGGCTTGCTTCTTTCTAATCAAAAGATTATGTTAGAAATAATGACCTGTGACTTGCAAGGTAAGTTATGGAGGTAATGTTCCTACCCTAAGAGCCAAGCCACATGTCCAAGATGACCACCTGAAGGTCCCAGTCAACAACCAGTGTCACTTCCAAAGATATGGGAAAGTGGGCCTTTTGGTGACTTCTGCTGGTCCATCCTTTGTGCTGCCACAGTTGTCATCAAAGGAAGAAACATGGGCTTGTCTCAAATTAAGATTGGTGGATAAAGTGTTTTACGTCGTGTGGTGGCTTCATGGCAACAGATAAGCAGAGTAGGTTGTATTTATACTATTGATTACCTACTATGCATGGTAGAAGAGGGGTTGAAAGTTTACATTGCTGTCTAGGTTTGTCAGATCATTAGGAAGCAGGATCAGGTTACAGTGGCCTCTTTTCCTTCTTTAGGTGATTAACAACTTTCCAGTGTTTGGGTACCATCTAGGATGTTGGATATGACACACAATAGTCACTTAAGAGGTAATGGTGACACAGATCTTTTAAAAGATTCTTCCTGGTATGTGTGTACACGTGCATATTCATGTTCATATGTGTGTGTGTGGTGTGTGTGTGTGTGTGTGTGGGCGCGCGCGCGCGCGCACGCGCAGGGATGCACATGTAAAAGCCCAAGGTAGCATTTGGGAGTCTTTGCTGCTTTCTACCTTAGCTAACCAATTTGCTCTGGGAATTCCTTGTCTCTGCATTCCCAGAGTTGGATTTACAGGTAAGCCACCAAACCTACCTTGTATTTAATGAGTTCTGGAGATCCAAACTTTCATCCTTATGCTTGTGCAGCAAGTGTGTTAACCAGCCTGTATGCAGCAGAAAGGCTTATACAATCATGAGAAATCAGAGTATGAGTTTCCTAAGTTTGAATTTTTATTGTTTTAATTGTGTGTATATGATTGTGTATGTGTGTGTGCATGCACGTGCATATGTGTGCATAAGTGCAGGTATACTCAGAGTTTAGAAGAGTGTGTTGGATTATATGAAGCTGAAGTTGCAGGTGGTTGGAGCTGCAGGACATGGGTTCAGGGAGCCAAACTCAAGTCTTGACCATTGAGCCTTCTCTTCAGTCTTAAGAGTAAGACTTTGTAAAGGTAACTCCACACAAACTTCGTGTGTAGAGTCTTAATAGTTTTTCTAATAAACTAAGGTTGAAAGAAAAAAGGCAGTGCTTAAGTGCCTATAAATGGTTCTATCTATACTGACAGCTGGAAGCCACTCATGACCAGCTTTTCTTATGATGGTAGTGACATTTGTCATGCTGTTGTTAGGTTAGTGTTCCTTTTTCAGAACTGTGGTACCAGCTGTACTTGTGTTGGAAGTACCTCCCAGTGAGGCTTCCCCTGTTGTCCTTACCTAACATTGTAAACTCCCTCCTACTCATTTCTTTCTCCTCTTTGCTTTTTGCCTATAGGAACTGTGCCCATCTACTAGACTAGATAGATTTACATAGATATCATGATTATTTGTTTTCTACAACTGGATTATAATTTCTTTGAGAGCAGAGCCTTTTTAAAAAAAGATTTATTTATTTATAGTGTTCTGCTTGCATGTATGCCTGAAAGCCAGAGATGGCACCAGATCTCATTAAAGATGGTTGTAAGCGCCATACGGTTGCTGGGAATTCAACTCAGGACCTCTGGTAGAACAGACAGTACTCTTAACTGCTGAGCTATTTCTCCAGCCCCAAGAGCAGAGCCTTTTAACTTTCTTATTCACTTATTTTTTGTTTATGGTTTTTCCCCACGGAGACAGTGTTTCTCTGTGTTCAGGACAGCTCAGGCTGTCCTCGAACTAGCTCTGTAGACCAGGCTGGCCTTGAACCCAGAGATCCGCTAGCCTCTGCCTCCCGAGTGCTGGGATTAAAAGTGTTTGTCACCACCGCCTCGCTCTCATTCACTTCTTTATAGTCAGTTCTTGCATTAGAGTTGTGTTCTGAAAATTTTGAGGGCAGAGTATCATAATGTTAAAATATTTTGAAATCATAATCTAAGTTTGCAACATGTCTAATCCAAGTGCCTTCAGGCATCCTCATGTCTAGGTATAGATGGGGTTTTAATGATCAAAGGTCACTGACTACAGCTTTTTCTTTTTTCTGCCATCTTGAACATATCCTCCAGTCAGTAGGGTAGTGTAAAGAACCCTCTGTGTAACTCTTCCTCAGCATCAATAATTATCAACATTGTGTCCATCTGTTTCTTCACCTGCCTCCTCTATTTCTAGATTATTTTAAAGAGTTTATCTGAAAATTTCAGTATGCATTTCTAAATGTTGGTTACATGTAAAATAAGTCCTACTGTTCATATCATACCATTTTGTATACAACAGAATCAAAGATTTCCTGTTTTTATTGAAATCAAGGTTCTGTCCATGTACACAGATTTCATTTGGCTAATATTCAATGCCCATTTTCAGAACAGTTTTTATTTTTAATTATGCAGTTGTTGAAACTTCATTTTTTTCCCTTATAGAGCAGTGTTTTATATCATGACCTCTTCGTCAAACCAGAAAAAGCTGCACCACTCCAAACTCCACCCTACTATTTCCTGTGCCTCTCTCTCTCCTGGATGCCCTCTGAAGCTCTATGATTACTCTCTGCCAACTAGTTGCTAGCTCAGCCTCCTGACTCGAGGTTAATTTTATTCAATTAATGCAAATGCAAACTCAGGGATTACCATGTGATCTAACACTTCCCATGTTCTTGGGAATGAGTCCCTGAGGGTGACTTCTGCTTGCTTTGCGTTCCACTCTTTTCTGTAGGTGTTGGTTAGAATACAAAGCTGTATTAGAGGCAAGTCTTGTTTTATGCATGAGCATTTCATCTGTACTCTGCCTCATTCCATCAGGTGATTTCATCCCACATGCTGTTTTCAGTTTCAAATGGCTACAATGATTAATGGGGTTATTAACCTTGTTCCTAGCAACCTAGCAGTCAAGTTTGATTTTTGTGTTGGTTCTTTATTTCAGTAGAACTTGGAGAAATGATGGATTTTTCTAAGGCCTTTTTCATTTATTAGTTGCAATTGCTATATGAATGAAAGCTGTAAACCATTTGAATATATTGACATGCAGTTTGTACTGGAATAATGTAATAAATGCTTGATTCATTTCTTCTTTATTCGTTTTCAGGCCGAGCTGATGTCCCATCCACTCCAAGTAATGATTAATGAATTTTCTCTTTTCTTTTTTCTTTCTTTTTTAAAAATAAACTCCAAGGTTCAATCCACTCTAGATACTCCCCCCACTCCCAGATAGTCAGCATTCTTCACCTCAAACTGGTGGAAGACCCCCAAAGCTTATCCTGCCTCCTGGTGTGATCTCAGTATTTGGTATTTTACATGTGTCTTCCATAAGATACACAATCCTTGTCTTCTATGCTTTCTGGCCCAACCTGCAGTGGCTATTTCCCCTCTCTAGCTAGAAAATCATCTAATATCTCCTACCTTCATCATAATGGGGGGTGGTTGTGTTTTTATGACACAACAATTCTGCAATTAGATGTTCTGAAGATATATAATAGGAAACTCTCCTCCATCATGGTTACCTTTTCAAAAATCATGACTGAGAGATTGTTGTTAAGAGCACTGAAGGGTGGTAGCAACACTAAGATCATTACTTTAAATGGGAAGAAGATAAGAAAGATGCCCTCAGCACTAGAAAAGCTGCCTGGTTTGAGGACTCTAGACCTGCAAAATAATCTTATCTCCAAAGT
Source organism: Mesocricetus auratus (assembly GCF_017639785.1). NCBI lineage: Eukaryota > Metazoa > Chordata > Mammalia > Rodentia > Cricetidae > Mesocricetus > Mesocricetus auratus. The sequence goes on along the minus strand of NW_024429184.1, from coordinate 44,498,581 downwards.
GTGCCCAGAGCTCAGCACCTTGACTCAGGTGAGAAAGCTCAGGTCTTTTGGCATTGAGGCTGAAAAACATGCAAGTGATGAGTGTCAGAGTAATGGCACTTTGATCTCTGGAGACTTAGCTCTCTGGAGACAATATGGAGTGCTGTTGGAGAGGCATGAGTAGCCATTCTTGCTTAGGGCATTACACATGGCAGGAAAGATGTTGCAATTTACTCCTGTGCCCTTTGGCCCACATCTGGAATAAGAATTGGATCTTCGCTATGCTCATCTTCCTTCAGGCTGTCATCTGGAAATAGGTTGGAAGCCTGGGTCTGGTGGTCTGTCTACCTTGGGGCTCACATCTGGAAGTAGGCTTTGGGGGTTCCAGGCGAGACTGTGCCCATCCCCCTGCAGGGGCTATTCTGCAGTCTTTACTTATGGAATTAAGACACATTGAGCATGTTGGGGAGGGAGTTACTTTTTCATTTCCTAGAACTGACTGGAACTTCAAGTACAGGGCTGATAGGAATAGGAAGGAAAGGGATTTCTCTCTAAAACAGCCCTTAGGAGTTGGTTAATATTTAAAATAAAGAATATCCTTCTTAAAGAGAAGCTGTTGACATGGATGAGTCCCAGATGCTTATGGTAAACGTTTCTTCCTGATAATGTCTGACTCCAGCTGCTAAAATGTTGAGGTTAAGAGAAGGCAAGCCATGTAGTTTTATTTCTGTTGACTTCTTCATAGTCACCAACACTGAGAGAACCTATAAACTGTCATTGCAACTTACTAAAAGAGTAAAACTGTCATCTCCACACAACCTCCTTTACCCTTTATCAAATCATTTATCCTTGGGTTAATATTCAGTGATAGTTATTAATAGTACCTTCAAAAGGTGTAGGTCTAGTTATAAGACAAGGACTCCCATTTTTCTAATGGGACAGATGAATTTCTGTAGAAAAGAATGTAAGTTCTCACTAAAAATCTTGAACTAATCTCTTTTCCTGCTTGAATCCCTATTCAAATAGCTCTCCATGTTGTTACAAGAAAACCATTATTATAAAGCTTATACTAAATAATCTTTTGTGACACTTTGAATGCCAGTCCTCACTTTCATATATAATTACTCTCAATTTATTCCTTTTCTTGGTGTGTCCATTTTGAATACTATTCCTCAAATTCCACTGGCAAGTACACCATGCTAAGCTTAGTTTCTGTAGTTATCTTTTCAAACTTAGTGTGATGACACATTTAGATCTTCCAGTAGCCCTGGCCTCACTCTACTCCCCACTGTGTAAACTGCCAATGCCAACAAGTGCCATTCACTCTGGCCTTGCTCTGGTGGCATTTATAGTGCTTTATTTTGCCTCTCAGAGAATTTTTTTTTTTTTTCGAGACTGGGTTTCTCTGTATTGTTTTGGAGGCTGTCCTGGAACTCACTCTGTAGACCAGGCTGGCCTCGAACTCACACAGATCCACCTGGCTCTGCCTCCCGAGTTCTGGGATTAAAGGCGTGTGCCACCACCGCCTGGCTCCTCTCAGAGAATTCTACAGTGTGCATTCTTAATGAGTGTCATTCAGAGAGAATTAGTTAATACATTTTTGTTCCTTTAGACCATCTCATGTTTTTTTCTTTATACTTAGGTTACAGTTTCTTATACTGACATATTTAGTCCTTTAATTCTTGCATCTTTGTTATCACAGCTACATTTTATTTCAAAGTGATGCTACATAATTTTCAAATGTACCTGTTCTCTGTGATATTTTTCTCTAGGAACCTCCATTTTCCTGCCCTTAATAAGCTGATTGTTCTCTAGTTTTGCTGGTTACTGTCAGTCCAGGACATGTCATCCTGAAGTAGAGTCAATTGTTTTCTATAGCCCATTTTTTTCCTCCTCATTCTTCTCCCTTTCATCTTTTTTTTTTTTTTTTTTTTTTTTTTGTCCTTTTCCATCACTCCTCTGCTGCCACCCATGGATTGCTGGAATTAAAACCATGTGCCTACGTGACCATCAGGTTATCATTCTTTTTCAGTATAATAAATCTATATATCATCCCAGTCTGGATATGTTGTAGTTAATACTTAGGTCCCTTGCATTTCTGAAAATGTCTGTATTATGTCTTTAAATTTGGATAATGGTGTATAGTAAAAATTCCCAAGTTACAAAGTATACTTCCTCAGAAAAGAAACCTCAAAATCTAGATACCATGACACTGTCTTCTTTTCATGGTGCTTTTTATTGTTTTCTTATTCTTCTATTAGGAGAGATACTATGTTTTGACTTTTGTTACTCCCTTTGTTTTCTTCCAGTAGGGAACTGGCTTAGCTTAGGGTTTTAAGAAATCATACTGTGCTGAAGTCAACTGGTTTGACCCTAGGCTCTTGTGGTCTGTCTTTAGAGTGCTTTCTATGTGTTTCAGGCTAATGGCTTTCTGTAGCTTTGCTGTTCCCTAAAGTAGTGATGTTTCTTACATAAGAGTTCAAGCGAGGCTAGAAAATAAACAAAATCTATGTCTCCTTTGTAAGAGGAGCAATAGAAGCTAGCAAACTGTACAAGCAACTTTCAGAGAATGTGTATAGATGGCCAGTTGTTCTCATAGTTGTTAATAGAAAGGACAGAAGAGAGTGAGGAAAGAGTGAATGGAGAGAGAAGAGAAGAGAGAGAAGCAGGGAGAGGAGAGTGGAGGGAAAGGAAGGAAGGGAATGTAGGGCATGGCAGGAAGGAAGCAGGGAGGGAGGCAGTAAAGGGGAGAGAGAGGGAGAGAGGAAGGAGAGAGGGAGAGAGGGAGAAGGAAGAGATCTGGTGTGTTTAGGCTATTGTCAGACGGTTAGCAAAAGTAAAGCTCTTGGTCTCTAGTGGTCACCAACCTAAATGTATAAAGGATGATTATACAAAGATTCATACATTTGTTTGGAAATGAAGGAACATTGCAAAGGGAATACGTACGCCATAGTAAACTACTCAAAAAGGTGGAGGCAAGGGGAAGTAGCTTTTTTTTTTTGCTTTTGAAGTTATACTGTTTCTCTGCTTTTCTCCCTCTAAACCCTCTCATATTACCTGCTTTGATCTCTTTGAAATCCATGACCTTTTTTAAAATCCATGTTACATGCTTGTATGTATATGTGCATACATATATATTCTTAAATAAAATTTCCAGCAAAAATAAGGAAGATATAAATTATTGTGATAAAATAACCATTGACTTACCAAAAAGGAATAACAAAAAGGTTTGGGGCCCATCAAATTTGAGCCAATTACTGAACAGATGTTCTTGGAGAAATGTTGTTTATGTAAAATTGTTAATTGCTTTTTTTGCAAGGTGTGATTATAGTAGTATTTTCTGTTTTAAGTAAGCATGCATGTACTGTATAATCCTGTACTGTATAGTTTTCTAGTAAAGACTTTGAGTAGACAGTTCTCAAAAGACATACACAGAGCTAAGCATGTCTATGAAAGTGTGTTGAATATTATTATAATCAGGGATATGCAAACCAAAGCCAAAATGAGATGTCCCTTACATATGTTAGAATGGATATAGTTAAGTGAAATGTGACAACTGTTGGTGAGGATATGAAGAAGAAGGCATCTTTGTATATAATGGAACTCTTATTTTGTATAATCATTATTGAAAACACAATAGCTTCCTCAAGAAATGAAAACTTGAAGTAGCTTGTTACCCAACAGTCCTACTCTGGGTCCATATACAGAAGGAATGGTATGATTGATGAGAAGAGACATCCGTGGGACATGTTTATTGTGGGATTATTCATGGCATCCAAAACACAAAAGCATCTGCAGTTTCTATCAATGTATGAATAAATAAAAGGTGTGTATGTATTTACAACAAAAAGCCATTCAGCCTTAGAAAGGAAGGAATCCTGCTACTTTGACAATAAATGAACCCCATAGATATATTAAGTGAAATGAGGGGACATGATGGCGCACGCCTTTAATCCTGGCACTCGGGAGGAAGAGGCAGGAGGATTTTTGTCAGTTCGAGGCCAGCCTGGTCTACAGAGTGAGTTCCAGGACAGCCTCCAAAGCTACAGAGAAACCTGTTTTGAAAAACAAAAAACAAAACAACAAAAAACAAAAACAAACAAAAAGATGTGTTACATAATGTTATGTAATTCTAGCACTTGGGAACTATAGAGGCAGGAGGATCCATGTTCAAAGTCATTCTCTGAAACAGTCAGTTCTAAGCCTGTCTGGGATATAGATGGATGGATGGATGGATGGATGGATGCATGCATGAACAGATGCATGAACAGATGCATAGACAGATACATAGAACAACACCTTTCCTATAATAACTTCTACCCTAAACCCCCAACCATATGATGCATATATCACTTTTTATGACATCTGAAAATGTTAAACTCATGGAGATAGATGTGGAAGATAGTTAAATGGGTTTGAGGGGGAAGAGACAATAAGTAGATCAAAGGGGGCAGATTTGTTATGTAATACAAACAAGTTCTAGAGATTGAACATTCAATAATGTACCTGCAGTTAGTATTATATACCTGAGGCCTACTAAGAGCAGATCTAATGCCATTCTTAGCACGCGCGAGCACACACACACACACACACACACACACACACACACACACACACACACACACACACAGAGAGAGAGAGAGAGAGAGAGAGAGAGAGAGAGAGAGAAACACACAGAGAAATGTTTATATACTCTTGATAGAGACCATCTCGTCAGTCATGACAGTACTTGGCTCTAATTGATTGTTGTCCCATCTAAATTGCGTATTTAAAGTATTACAAGTGACACTTTTAAAATAAAAGTATTATGTTTTAGTCAAATCCAGCTTTTATGCTTTAATTTTAGGTTTAATTCAGTAGATGGAATCCATTGCTTTGTAAGTATTAAAGGATGCAAAAATGTTCCTTTAAAGCAGTGGCCCCTTTGGTGGAACAACACTTTCTCAGGGTTTGTGTATCAGATATTTATATTATGACTCATTAACAGTAGCAAAAGTATAGTTATGAAGTAGCAATGAAATAACTTTATGGTTGGGGAACTCCATGACATGAGGAATTACATGAAAGGATTGAAGCATTAGGAAGGTTGAGAACCACTGCTCTAAAGTATTCCATTTCAGAAGTGTTTAAGCATCTCTTAGTTTCAGTCAGATATTTTTCTTTTTAAAACTTACAGAACAGAGTGACTTTGTTAATTTGGCCAAACATCAGGAGAAAATAGCACAGCTTTTATTAACTGTGTTCCAGTTACTATCTCTGGCCTGTGGTTAGAGTTCTATGAGTAAGCTGATGGTGCAGTAGCAAGTGCCCTCGAGAATGCCCATGTCCTGGAACACATGGTTGATCTGGACGTGAGAACACTGCTGATGCTTCTGAGCCCTTGTCTAATTCTCATGGGGAGTGGGTATGTGGGTGTAGTTTAATCAATCTAATCAAGCTCAGTGCCCCAATGTCTAATAAAAGAGTGACTGTGATGAGAAATGTGTGAAAAGATAGGTCAGAGTTACAAATTGTTAAGAACAAATAAGTTTAAAAACTGAAAGTCATTGAACTATCAACATGTATGTACATATTAATTACCTAGTTCTTTTTTTTTTAGCACTATGCATTGTCTTCTGGGCCTGAACAATTATAGTTAATGTGAAATAAGTGCTCATTTGCCAAGCATCTTATTGTACTCTCTTCAATCCTTAACACAACGTCAAGAACAATAATAGACATCATTGTCTCCAATTTTTTTTTTCTTGACACAGGGCTCTGTGTATCCTTAGCTATCTTGGAACTCGCTCTGTAGAGTAGGCTGGCCTCGAACTCACAGAGATCTTCCTGTTTTCTGCCTCCCGAGTGCTGGGATTAAAGGTGTGTGCCACTGCCACCTCACATTATCTCCATTTTAAAAAGAAATAGAGGCTTAGAAATTTGAGTAACTTTTCCCTAGATCACAAAGTGTCTAAGGGAATCCATAAAATGCTGAATTGGAAGCCATCATACAAACTCACAGGACCTGGTGCCAGTGCGAGCAATCCCTGTGCATGCCGCCTCGTCTCAGGCTCTGTGAGTTTGTATGGCCTTGCTCATTCTGATTTAGAGGGCCTTGAGTTGTTGTTTTTTATGTTATCTCCTTTGGCTCTTACTCTTTCTTCCTCCTCTTCCGTTGGGTTTCCTGAGCTCCGAGGGGAGGAATTTGATGGAGACCTCCCATTTAGGACTGTATGTTCCAAGGTGTCTCTCTGCATAATGTCTGCCTCTGGGTCTCTGTATTTGGAAACATAGCATTCTATGGGCAGAAAAGTTTTCTATGGACTGATTATTTGAACAGTTGTTTAGACATAATCTAGTAGGATTAAGAAGAGAGATTGGAAGTAATGTTACAGCACATTTGTTGCCAATTCAGCTGTGCAATCTTAGACACAGGCAGTACTAACAGGGTGATTGGAATGGAATGTGAGACTTGCACCTATGAGGAATTTTGATGTTAATGTTTGATTACTGACTGAATTCAGAAAAAGGAAAAAGACAAGTTCTAGGTGTCACTAAAGTTTGGGCACCACAGGATTATAGTAATGGTAGGTATATTATTAAAAGCAGGGAATGGAAAAGCTGACATACTTTGTTCATGGACATCACCAGGTTTTAGAATTTGATCTAACCGTGGTCAACTGGAGATGTTTTAGGAGCCAAAACCAAGAAGATGCAGTTTTTACAGGGATAAATGTAAATTCCTACAGTTAGGTTAAGAAAGAAATTCATTGCACAAGTCCAGGATGTGGGTTATATATTTGACAGTTAACCTAGGCTTGTTGTTGTTATTCTTGGCCATGCAGGGGGCTGTTTATGCACAAGTAATGTGTCTCATTGTCAATAATATATGGCATGTTAGGCTACATTAATGAAAGTGTACTCCTATGCCAAAGATTCCACCATCCCTAGCATTTGTGTTGTGAATTAATTGTTTTTTTCATTCTAGGCACTGTGTTTTCTGACAGGAGCACTCACAGTGATTATAAAGTGGCCAGTGTGGCCAAAGGGTCTTAAGGAAAATAAATGGTTAAGGGAAAGATACATCAATTTCAGAGAGTCTAATAACAACTCTTCAACATATTTCAATATTATGTAAGAGGACTGAGAATAAAACTGTTGTTTATGATGGCTCTGGGAAGAACTGGGTAAGAGGTACAGAGAGCTAGAACTTAATCATAAAAAGTAACAGATTGTCAGTGAGATGGTTCAGCAAGGAAAGGTACTTGCCACTAAGCCTGACAGCCCACGTTTGATCCCTGGGATTCGTGTACTAGAAGGAGAGAAATGATTCCAGATAGTTCTTCTATGACTTTCACAATGACACTGTTACATGTGCACCCACCCCTAATTAATTAAATTTAGTACACAATTAAAAAATAATGGATGGAAGATAGATATTAATGACAAAAGAGCTATCTGTTGCATGTTGTGTTCACCAGGAAGGTCTATAGCCAAAAATAAAACAACAAAATTTCCATTTTAAAAAATAATATTTTTGGAGTTATAAACTATTTCTTCTCTTTCTTCTTTCCTCCTTACAACCCCACTCACTCTCAAATTCATGACCTGTTTTTCTTATTACATACACACACGGTGCATGTGTAGAATGCAACTTGGAGCAGTTTTCTCCCCCACCACCTTGTGGTCTTGGAAATTGAGCTTGACTAGGCATGCTTTTCAGCAAGTGCTTTTACCCAGAGCCATTCCCTGCTGTCACAGTCACTAATGACTTTTGTGTTGAAAAATCCGGTGGTTATTTCTTATGTTTTGATTTCATTTCATGGTCTCCTGGTATTTGACTTAAAACTTCCTTTTTAGAAGAGTTCATTTTCTTTCCTCGTGACTTCTGTGACACTGATTTTGGAAAGCCTTAGACACAGACTTCTGTAATTTACTAAGGCAGTTCTGTTGGGGATATCACTCTCTATGTATGTATGTATGTATGTATGTATGTATGTATGTATGTATGTATTCACACACACAGGGAAGGAATGGGGCTGTTAAAGCAGTGAAGAGTCCAGACAAAGATATGTGGTGACAGTGAGTTAAACTGGTAATATCGCTCTCTATGTATGTATGTATGTATGTATGTATGTATGTATGTATGTATGTATTCACACACACAGGGAAGGAATGGGGCTGTTAAAGCAGTGAAGAGTCCAGACAAAGATGTGTGGTGACAGTGACTTAAACTGGTAATATAGACTAACATAGCTGCAGACTCTGTACTACGTCTTTCCCCTCATATTATGAATATATTTTAACCCTCCCTGAAAAATAAGTTGACTATGATGGCAATAATATTGTTGCAACTTGCACTCAAGAACACATTCAAAAGATTACATACCATGACCAAGTTGGTTTTATCCCAGGAATACAAGATTGATTCAGAAATTATCCAAATCAGTAAGTATAGCATAACACATAAACACAAAAATCACATGACCATCTCAGTAGATGAAGGCAAGGATTTTGACAAAGTTCAACATCCTTTATGGTAATGCTCTGAGGAATCCAGGACTACAAGGAATGTGTCCTCTCCCTCTCCCTCTCCCTCCCTCTCTCTCTCTTTCTTTCTTTCTCTCTCTTCCTCTTTCTAAAGACAGGGCTTGTCTGTAGTGTTGGAGCCTGTCCTGGAACCTGCCCTGTGGACCAGGCTGGCCTCAAACTCACAGAGATCTGCCTGCCTCCTGAATGCTAGGAATAAAGGTGTAAACATGCATCACCACTGCCCTGCACATGTTAAGAGTTATGTATAAAAATCCATAACTGATATTACAAAATGAGAAATTGGGATTTCTTCTAAATTCAGGAATGAGGCCAGAACAGTTACTTTTATTCTTATTTAATATAGTGCTCAAACACTTTTAAAAGTTACTATTTTTTCATTGTTATTTGAGACAGGATTTCATTGTGTAGCCCTGACTGGCCTGGAACTCACTAAGTAGACCAGGCTGGTTTCAAACTCATAGTATTCATTTGCCTCAGCTTCTCAAGTACTGGGATTAAAGGGAGGTAAGTCACCATTCTTGGCCCAGTTCTTGAAATCTTAACAGAGCAAAAAAAAAAAAAAAAATGAGAGAAAAATTAAAGAGGTATAAATAGAAAAGGAAGAAGTCAAAATATACATGATCCTATGCTTAAAATACCCTTAATGACTGACTCCACCAAAACCTCTCAGGAACTGAGATACTTACAGTTAAGGAAATAGTCAAAATGAAGAGATAGCTTACTTAACACTAAAAAATTCTTCACTAACTACATGAAACATGGGATAGCATCTAATATATAAAGAGCTTTAAAATCAGGCATTGGGACACCAAATCAAACCAGTTTAATTGACTAACGAACTCAACAGACACTTCTCAAAAGATCAGTAAGTGGCCAGTAAAAATTTGGAAAGTCTTCAGAAAGTATGGAAATGAAGGCTGCTTATGAGTTCAGCTTTCCTCTCTCTAGGACTGATTCTGTTGGTGGGAGTGTAAAATGGTGTAGCCATTATGAAAATGCATATGGAGGGTTTTCAAAGAAGAAAGAACATAAATAGTGTGTGTCCCTGTTGTATCACTTCTTGATATATACCTGTCAAGACTGTAAATGAACACAGTACAGATTTATTGCACATCCAGGGTGATTCCTGCACTGTTGACAGTAGTTCAGAAAAATGGAACTATCACATCTGCTCTCACATGCAGAATCTAGGTGTGTGTGTGTCTGAGAGAGACAGAGAGAGAGAGAGAGAGAGAGAGAGAGAGAGAGAGAGAGAGAGAGAGAGAGAGAGAGAGAGAGAGAGAGAGAGAGAGAGAGAAGTATGTGCAGGGGAGACCATAGGGAAGCAGAAGTTGTAAGGAAGGAGCAGCTGGGCGTGGGGAGGTGATAAAATAACACGTAATATAGGAGAAGAGAAAATAAGTGCCACAATAGGGCTAGAGGAAGACAGAGGGCATGACAATGCCCTAGTGCTCTGTGTGCTAGCTTAAGAAAATGGATAAAAATAGTATCTTATGTTAAGTTCTATAGATCTCAACAGTCTTAATTTACTGTGCTTCCCATGTGGAGGAGGAAGATAATGTACAGATACCTTAACTCTCTGTTTACAGTTGACATTACTAAATCTGGGAAACAACCTTTTAGAAGAAGTTCCTGAAGAAATTAAATACCTTACCTCCCTGAAGAGGCTTCATCTATTTGGAAACAGAATTTGTAGAATTGCTACTGGAGTCTGTGGTAAGTTAGTTAAGGAACACTATAGCATTGCATTTAACCCCTTGTGTTTAATAATTTGATACAGAAATGAAAAAGAATTCCACTACAGAAATCAAGGAATTTCTCAAGCAGTACTTTTCAGTATTTAAAAACAAAAACAAACTTTTTCCTGGGTAGTGGCACACACCTTTATTTTTTAATTAATTTTTATTTAATAACAATGTTATTTTACATACCAATCCCAGTGTCCTCTCCTGTCCTGTCATCCCCCCCCCATTCAGTCTTATGCTGGTTTCTCAGTTGTCAGACTGGGGTCTGTGAGCTCCCATTTGCTCAGGTCAACTGTTTCTTTGGATTCCAGAAGTTTGGCTCAGTGTTTAGTTGAGAATCTCTGCTTCAGCTTCCATCAGCTACTGGATGAAGGCTCTAGGATGGCATTTAAGATAGTCATCAATCTCACTATAGGGAAAGGGCATTTAAAGTAGCCTCTCCACTATTGTTTAGATTCTTAGTTGGAGTCATCCTTGTGGGTCCCTGGAGCTTTCCCTAGTGCCGGATTTCTCGTTAAGTCCATAAGGTTTCTATCTTGCTCTTGCTCTCTCTGTTCTTCCCCCAACTTGGACCTTCCTGATCCCTCATGTTTTCCTCCTCCCTTCCATTCTTCCCTCCTCTTTCTTCTACCTCCCTTCCCCCCAATACTCCCAATTTACTTAGGAGATCTTGTCCCTTTCTTCTTCTCCAGGGGACCATGTATGTCTCTCGAAGGTCTTCCTTGTTTCCTAACTTCTCTGGGATTGTGGATTTTAGGTTGGTATTCCTTTGCTCTATGTCTGATATTCACTTATGAGTGAGTACATACCATGTTTTGATTTGCATTTCTCTGATGGCTAAGGATTTTGAGGACTTTCTTATGTGTCTTTCAGCCATTTTGGACTCCTCTATTGAGAATTCGATCTGTGCCCCACTTTTAAATTGGATTATTTGGTGTTTTGGTGACTAGTTTCTTGAGTTCTTTGTATATTTTGGAAATCAGCCCTCTGTCAGATGTGGGGTTGGTGAAGATCTTTTCCCATTTTGTGGGCTGCCATTTTGTCTTGTTGACTGTGTCCTTTGCCTTACAGAAACTTCTCAGTTTCAGGAGGTCCCATTTGTTAATTGTCAATCTCATTGTCTCTGCTACTGGTGTTATGTTCAGGAAGTGATCTCCTGTATCAGTCCATTCAAGGGTACCTCCCACTTTCTCTTGTAAGAAGTTCAGTGTGGCTGGATTTATGTTGAGCTCTTTGATTCATTTGGACTTAATTTTTGTGCATGGAGATAGATATGGATCGATCCACAGTCTTCTACATGCCAGCCTCCAGTTATGCTAGCACCATTTGTTGAAGATGCTTTCTTTTTTCCATTATATAATTTTAGCTTCTTTCTCAAAAAACAGGTGTTCGTAGGTATGTGGATTAATATCTGGGTGTTCAGTCCGATTCCATTGGTCTACCTGTCTATTTTTTGTGCCAATACCAAGCTGTCTTCAGGATTATAGTTCTATAATAGAGCTTGAAGTCAGGATGGTGATGCCTCCAGGCAGTTCCTTTATTGTACAGGGTTGTTTTGGTTATCTTGGGCATATCCTTTTGTTTTTCCATATAAAGTTGAGTATTGTTCTTTCAAGGTTTGTGAAGAATCGGGTGCATGCCTTTAATCCCAGTGCTCGGGAAGCAGAGACAGGTGGGTATCTGTGAGTTCGAGGTCAGCCTGGTCTACAGAGTGAGTTCCAGAATGGAATAAAGCTACATAGAGAAATCCTGGATCGAAAAACAAAAAGAAAAAAATATATCTTTTGAAAATTTTATGTATAAATATAATGTGCTTTGATCAATTCCAGCCTCCATGCCCTGTCCTCCAAACTGTTGTGTTTTATAACCATTTCCCCACAGAGCAGATTCACCACAGTCAGAAGTCTATCCCAAAGCTAAGTCAACTGTAAACTTTCTTTAGGATTGTGATAGACAAAAATGGTTCAGTTTTTTTCTGAGCAAAGACATGAGACAAAACAGACCCACAGCTGAATAAACTGCTTCTCTTCTGCTGGTATTTTTAATATTTTGAATTGGGTGCTATAATTTTCAAGTAGGAGCATTGGGGAAAAGCAATTTGACCCTTTTATTTGTATGTTTCAAATAAAGATTAAGCCAAAATGCGCTTTCATTCCTAAATGGTAACAATTTCCAGGAGCTAGTTGCATGGTGGTAGCCCTGGATGATGAAGCTGGATATGGGGATTAATGGAGGAATTTATCATTGAGAATTGTGTCATGTGTGTGTCAGGCATTGTGGGATGATTATACTCCAGTGGAAAACAGAGCCAGTCGCGACTGTTCAAAAGAAAGAAAGGCTGTGGCAAGACAGAGACAGAAAGGCTGCCCATGTGAATGCCGCGGGGAACTTGGATGAGAAAGCGTACTACATCCTGCTTCTGACTTTTAGTTCTTAGGTCCAGTTAGTGATGAGCCTGGTTCTCTTCATGTCCTCAGATGCCATGGCTTAGCTCTGTAATGATGTGATATATTTCTTCTTTTTGCCTTAGCCAGTTTATGAGATTATCTGTCTTCAGCAAGCAGCAGAACCATGGCCAAGGCAAGAATCCAAAAGAAGTCAAAGGTGAATAGAAAGACTAAAGCTTATTTCCTGAGGGATGGCTAAAGTGGCATATTGTTTTCTGACAGATGGCTTGCAAGAGTTGATTATGCTTAATCTGAACAACAATCAACTTACGAGTCTTCCTCAAGAAGTTGGCAGGTAATTTTATTTATAGTGAAGCTTGGGTAAACATTCCATGCCTCTCCTTGCCCAAACTCCATCCCATTCCTTTGATGGTGTTAGCCCTAGCATCAAGTAGTGGGCTACTTGAGTGGAGGTGGGAGGGTGGGAAGGTGGGGAGTGGGAGGGCTACAAATAGCATAGGGAGATCAGATGTGTGAAGCAAGCCACTGAAGTTTTTTTTCTCTTTTGTGTGTATATGGTGTATGCATGTGTGTACACATGTGTATGGTAGTATGTGTAGAGACCACATTCATGACGTTGGGATGTCCTCCCCAGTCTCTTTCCTCTTTATTTATAGAGACGGGGTCTCTCACTGCACTTGGAGCTCACCCTTTGTGCTAAACTGGGTGGAAGTAAGTTCCAGGGATCTGCCTATGTCTGACCCTAGCTCTGGGGTTACAGACATGTGCCACTGTGCCAGACTGAAGGAGGTACACATTCAGGTCCTCATGCTTGTAGAGCAAGCATTGTACCAACAAAACCATTGCTCAATCACTAAGTTTAAGCAAATAATTCCTAAACCACTTGAAAGAAATGAGAAATAGTGGGTAATGGAAGAGTAAAGTTGGGGTATAAAAACAGAAAGCCTTAAGCTGATATTGATAGGCCAGCAAAGTTCTTGGGGCATGCTCAAACACAGATTGGGCACAATAAATTTTATTTCACTGGTGCCATAAACCATTTTGAGATCGATGGGAAAAGGTCATATAAAAGCAAAGGACTTAAAATTACAATGTCATTTTATTAAATAAAAACCAACACATTTTATTATCATTAGCAACAACCAAAATATGTTTTTCCTTATCCTGAACATCTGTGCAGATAGGCCGTCTAAATAGTGTTTCTGGAGCCACTGAAGGCCTGTCCTTCCGAGGAGTATGCACTCTGGAGCTGTTTCTCTGGTACATGGAGAGAACTCTGCTTAGGTTGACTTTGGTGATTCTCCATTGCACATTGAACAGAAACATACGCATTACAGAGTAAGAACAACTACAGACTTCAAACAAAATGTGACACTTTGAGCATGGGCACAGAATTGTCTGTCCTCAGAGCCTAATGTGTTCCATTTCACTTGTCTATACTTATCCCCAAATCCAGCAGCTCACAACAACCTATAACTTCAGAACAAGTGATTTGCCTTCTTCTGGCCTCTACGGATACCCAAATGCATGTAATGCACAAGCATGAAGTCAAGTGTAATCAATGAGATTTTTGCTATTATTATCATGAATTGGTTTTTATTGTGGCTATTTTATGCTGTTCTCACTCATTTCTTTCCAGAGGTGAAAGACTACTTTGTATATGAAATTTGGAAAAGCATTAGGTTTGTGTAGTGTGGCATCTCCTCTTGCCCTTCCAGAAATCAAGCAGTTGCTTCAGCAGTAAAGGCTATGAATTAATAAGCCTAGCTAAAAAGGAGGGCAAGTAGGGTCCATGTGTGTCAACTCTGTGCTGATGCCTGGCTTCTGTTCACCTGTATTCTCAATTTGTTCAGAACCCAGGAAAGGCAGAGAAGAATTTGTTGGTTAAGATAATTTCAGCTTCATAGCTCATGAAATTGGAGTCTAGATAACTGTTGTGAGTGGCAATGTATAGCTACACAGCTGTATAGAAGACAGCAGAAGCCTCCTGCACACAGGACCTCTGAAACAGAAAGGGAGAGGGGGAAAGACCCCCTCACCTGCCACTCAGCCAAGCTGTTTTGTGAAGTTATCTGTGAACCCTTTATGGAGGAGGGGAGCAAGAGAATTTGCAAGTGCACCCTTCTCCGGGTCCCTTTGCAAGGTGCTCTTCCTGCCTTCTTGAAAGAAGGATGTTAGGCTCCTGATCCCCCCTCCCCAGCTGCCCTACTTACCCAAACACAAGATGGACACAATTGCAATAAGCTGTGAGCTTGTTATAGAGTTTGGAGGAAAAAATAACAAAGGAAAGCCAAATCTAAATGGAAACCCCTAGTGCTCAACTGAAACAATGACTCTAACTGAGCAATGAAGAACAAACTCCATGTTTTTTGCTGTAAGACATAGCCCTGCATTTTTATTCCTTGTTTACTTGTTTTTGTTTTTAGGTCCCAAGCAAAGTGTCTCCTCCCTCCTGTCCTTCCAGTCCCTCCTCCATCTCTCCTTCCCACCCCATCTACTCCTTCTCCTCTGTTTCTCTTCAGAAATGGGCAGCCTTCCATGGACATCTGCCAGTCATGGTATATCAAGCTGTAGCGAGACTAGTCACCTCCTCTCCCATTAAGGCTGAATGAGATACTCTTGTATGAGAAAAGGTCCCGAAAGCAGGCAATAGAGTCAGAGACATTCCCTGCTCCGTTAAGATTTCCACAAAAAGACCAAGTTACATAACTGTAGCATATATGCATAGGGCTAGGTCAGTCCCATGCAGGCTCCCTAGTTGTCAGTTCAGTCTCTGAACCTCCTTTAGCCCAGGTTAGTAGGTCCTATGATCCTTTCTCCCCTTCTTCTGCAGGATTCCCTGAGCTCTGCCTAATGTTTGGCTGTGGGTTTCCATCAGTTGCTAGGTGAAGCCGCTCTGATGACAGATGGTCTAAGCACCAATCTATGAGTAGAGTATATTGTCATTAGGAATAATTTCATTGACTTTGTTGCGCACTTTCTTAAGTGTCTCTCAGCCATTTTAGACTCCTCTATTGAGAATTCTTTAGTTCTGTATCCCACTTTTAAATTGGATCTTTTGGTGTTTTGGAGACTTGCTTCTTGAGTTCTTCGTAAATTTTGGAGATCAGCCCTCTGTCAGATGTGGGCTTGATAAATATCTTTTCCCATTCTATGGGCTGTCATTTGTCTTGTTGACAGAAGCTTCTCAGTTTCAGGAGGTCCTTTTTATTAATTGTCAATCTCAATGTCTGTGCTACTGGTGTTATGTTTAGGAAATGTTCTTCTGTATCAATTTGTTCCCACTTTCTCTTATTAAGAGGTTCAGTGTGGCTGGATTTATGTTGTGGTCTTTGATCCATTTGGACTTAAGTTTTGTGCATGGTGATAGACATGGATCTATATGCTGTCTTCTACATGCCAGCATCCAGTTATGCCAGCACCATTTGTTGAAGATTGAAGATGCTTTCTTTTTTCTATTGTATAATTTTAGCTTCTTTGTTAAAAAGCAGGTGTTTGTAGGTATGTGGGTTAATATTAGTGTGTACAATTCGATTCCATTGATCCACCTGTCTATTTTTGTGCCAAAACCAAACTGTTTTTAGGACTATAGCTCTATAATAGAGCTTGAAGTCAGGGATGGTGATGCCTCCGGATGTTCCTTAGTTGTACGTTGTTGTTTTGGCTATGCTGGTTCTTTTGCTTTTTCATATAAAGTTGAGAAGTGTTCTTTGAAGGTCTGTGAAGAATTGTGCTGGGATTTTGATGGGGATTGCATTGAATCTTTAGATTTGGCAAGATTACCATTTTAACTGTGTTGATCCTACCTATGCAAGAGTATGGAAGTTCTTTCCATTTTCTGGTATCTTCTTTAATTTACTTCTTTAAAGACTCAAAGTTCTTTTTTTTTCTTTTTTTTTATCATTTTTTATTTTAATTTTAAATAGCTTGTTTTACATGTCAATCCCAGTTCCCTCTCCCCTTCCCCCCTCCCACCCTATTGCCAAATCCTTCCACATAGGGGATATATAGAGTCTGTCATTTTACTCTTGGTAGGGTCAAGGCACTCCCCTAAGAGTCCAGGCTGAGAGAGCATCTCTCTTTGTGCTATAGGCACATGAAGACAGTTTGTATACCAGGGATAGACACTGATCCACAGCTCAGGGCCCCATAGGTTGCCCAGGCCTTCTCACTGACACTCACATTTGGGGGGTCCAGATCAGTCCCATGCTGGCCTCCCCACTGTCGGTCTGGGGTCCAAGAGCACTCCCCTGTTCAGATCAGCTGTTTCTGCTGGTTTTGCCAGCCCATTCTTTGCCAATTTGCTCATCACTCCTCTCTCTCTGTCACTGGGTTCCTTGGGTTCAGTTCAGTGCTTAGTTGTGTGTTTGCCTCTGCTTCCATCAGTCACAGGATGAAGGCTCCCGGATGGTTATAGACATCAAGTTCATTATCAGGAATGGGCATTCGAGGTGGTCCCTCCACTATTGCTTAGCTTGCCAATTGATGTTATACCTTTAGGTCACTCGAGGTCACTCTGGTGCCTGATCTGTCTTTGATCCTATGATTCCCTCTTCCCCCTATTCTACCCCCACCCCCTCAACTTCCTGTTCCCCCATGACCAACTCCCTTCCTCTTTACCCCCTCTATTCTTCCCAGGTCCCACTCCCCCCACCCTCGCCGTGTTCCCCATCAGAGGATCTTGTCTCCATCCTCTTCTCTTGGGTACTATGCATATATGCATATCTTTTAGGTTCTTTCCTGTTTCCCAGACTCTCTATCTGTGGAAGTGCAGACTGGCACTATCCTGATCCATATCTAGAATCCATATATGAGTGAGTACATACCATGTTTGTCTTTTTGCGACTGGGTTACCTCACTCAGGATGGTTTCTTCCAGTGCTATCCATTTCCCTGCGAATTTCAAGATTCCATTGTTTTTTTCTGCTGAGTAATACTCCATTGTGTAAATGTACCACATTTTCTCTATCCACTCTTCAGTTGAGGGGCATCTAGGTTGCTTCCAGGTTCTGGCTATTACAAACAATGCTGCTATGAACATAGTGGAGCAGATGCCCTTGTTGTATGAACCTGCCTCATTTGGATAAATGCCTAAGAGTGGAATTGCTGGGTCTAGTGGTAGATTAATTCCCATTTTCCTGAGGAATCTCCATACTGATTTCCAAAGAGGCTGTATGAGTCGGCATTCCCACCAGCAGTGGAGGAGTGTTCCTCTCTCTCCACATCCTCTCCAGCATAAATTGTCTTCGGTGTTTTTGATTCTAGCCATTCTGACAGGAGTAAGATGGTATCTCAGAGTTGTTTTGATTTGCATTTCCCTGATGGCTAAGGATGTTGAGCACTTTCTTAAGTGTCTCTTGGCCATTTTAGCCTCCTCTACTGAGAATTCTCTATTTAGCTCTGTACCCCACCTTTCAAGTGGATCCTTTGGTGTTTTGGAGACTTGTTTCTTGAGTTCTTTGTAAATTTTGGAGATTAGCCCTCTGTCAGATGTAGGGTTAGTGAATATCTTTTCCCATTCTGTGGCCTGCCTTTTTGTCTTTTTGACTGTGTCCTTTGCCTTACAGAAGCTTTTTAGTTTCAGAAGGTCCCATTTGTTAATTGTCGATCTCAGTGCCTGTGCCACTGGTGTTATGTTTAGGAAGTGGTCTCCTGTACCAACTCGTTGAAGAGTATCTCCCACTTTCTCTTCTAAAAGTTTCAGTGTGGCTGGATGTATGTTGAGATCTTTGATCCATTTGGACTTAAGTTTTGTACAAGGCGATAAACATGGATCTATCTGCAGTCTTCTGCATACCAGTACCCAGTTATGCCAGCACCATTTGTTGAAGATGCTTTCTTTTTCCACTGTACAGTTTTAGCTTCTTTGTCAAAAATCAGGTGTTCATAGGTGTGTGGGTTAAAATTAGGGCTTTCGATTCGGTTCCATTGGTCTACCTGCCTATTTTTGTGCCAATACCAAGCTGTTTTCAGGACTATAGCTCTATAATAGAGCTTGAAGTCAGGTATGGTGATGCCTCCTGAAGTTCCTTTATTGTATAGGGATGTTTTGGCTATCCTGGGCCTTTTGTTTTTCCATATAAAGTTGATTAATGTTCTTTCCAGGTCCTTGAAGAATTGTGATGGAATTTTGATAGGGATTGCATTGAATCTATAGACTGCTTTTGGCAAGATTGCCATTTTTATTATGTTGATCCTACCAATCCAAGAGCATGGGAGATCTTTCCATTTTCTGGTATCTTCTTTGATTTCTTTCTTCAAAGACACAAAGTTCTTGATATACAGGTCTTTCACTTCCTTGGTTAACATTATCCCCAGATATTTGATGCTGTTTTTGGCTATTGTAAAAGGTGATGTTTCTCTGATTTCTTTCTCAGTCACTTCATCATCTGTATATACTAGGGCCACTGATTTTTTTGAGTTTACCTTGTATCCTGCCACATTGCTGAAGGTGTTTATCAGCTCTAGGAGTGACCTTGCGGAGTTTTTTGGATCACTTATGTAAACTATCATATCATCTGCAAATAATGAAAGTTTGACTTCTTCTTTACCTATTTGTATCCCCTTTATCTCCTTTTGTTGTCTTATTGCTGTAGCTAGAACTTCAAGTACAATATTGAAGAGATATGGAGAGAGTGGACAGCCTTGTCTTGTTCCTGATTTTAGAGGAATTGCTTTGAGTTTCTCTCCATTTAGTTTGATGTTAGCTGTTGGTTTACTGTATATTGCTTTTATTATATTCAGGTACGTTCCTGTTATCCCTGATCTCTCTAGGACCTTTATCATGAAGGGGTGCTGGATTTTGTCAAAGGCTTTTTCAGCATCTAGTGAGATGATCATGTGGTTTTTCTTTCGCAGATTGTTAATATGGTGGATTACATTGATAGATTTTCTAATGTTGAACCATCCCTGCATTCCTGGAATGAAGCCTACTTGATCATGGTGGATGATTTTTCTGATGTGTTCTTGAATCCGGTTTGCAAGTATTTTATTGAGTATTTTTGCATCAATGTTCATGAGGGAAATTGGTCTATAGTTCTCTTTCTTAGTTGTGTCTTTGTGTGGCTTGGGTATCAAGGTAATTGTAGCCTCGTAGAAAGAGTTTGGCAGTGAGCCTCCTGCTTCTATTGTGTGGAATACTTTGACGAGTATTGGAATGAGCTCTTCTTTGAATTTCTGGTAGAATTCTGCACTGAAGCCATCTGGGCCTGGGCTTTTTTTGTTTGGGAGACTTTTGATGACTGCTTCTATTTCATTAGGGGTTATAGGTCTGTTTAGATTATTTATCTGTTCTTGATTTAGTTTTGGCAAGTGATATCTATCCAGGAAATTGTCCATTTCCTTTAAATTTTCAAATTTTGTGGAGTACAGATTTTCAAAGTATGCCCTGATGATTCTCTTGATTTCCTCAGAGTCCGTTGTTATGTCCCCTTTTTCATCCCTGATTTTGTTAATTAGCATGTTCTCTCTCTGTCTTTTGGTTAGTTTGGACAGAGGTTTGTCTATTTTGTTGATTTTCTCAAAGAACCAACTCTTTGTTTCATTGATTCTTCTCAGTGTTTTCCTGGTTTCTACTTGATTGATTTCAGCCCTCAATTTGATTATTTCCTGGCGTCTGCTCCTCCTGGGGGAGTTTGCTTCTTTTTGTTCTAGAACATTCAGCTGTGCTATTAATTCTCTAGTATGACTGTTCTCCAGTTTTTTCATGTGGGCACTTAGTGCTATAAACTTTCCTCTCAGCACTGCTTTCAAAGTGTCCCATAAGTTTGTGTATGTTGTGTCTTCATTCTCATTGAAATCGAGGAAGTCTTTAATTTCTTTTTTATTTGTTCCTTTACCCAGGGATGGTGCAATTGTGCATTGTTCAATCTCCATGAGTTTGTAGGGTTTCTGCGATTTGTGTTATTGTTGAATTCTAATGTTAATGCATGGTGGTCTGATAAGATGCAGGGAGTTATTCCAATTTTTTTGTATCTGTGGAGATTTGCTATGTTTCCTATTATGTGGTCAATTTTAGAGAAGGTTCCATGTGGTGCCGAGAAGAAGGTATATCCCTTTGTATTTGGATGGAATGTTCTATAGATGTCTGTTAAACCCAGTTGGGTCATAACTTCTATTAATTCTTTTGTTTCTTTGTTAAGTTTCTGTCTGGAGGTCCTGTCTAGCGGTGAGAGCGGAGTGTTGAAGTCTCCTACTATTAGTGTGTGAGATTTTATGTGCATTTTGAGCTTTAGTAATGTTTCTTTCACGAATGTAGGTGCCTTTGTATTTGGGGCGTAGATGTTTAAAATCGAGACTTCGTCTTGATGTATTTTTCCTTTGATGAATATGAAGTGCCCTTCTTCATCTCTTTTGATTGATTTTAATTTGAAGTCTAATTTGTTAGATATTAGGATTGCTACGCCCGCTTGTTTCTTGGGGCCGTTTGATTGGAAGATCTTTTCCCAGCCCTTTACTCTGAGATAACGTCTGTCTTTGTTGTTGAGATGTGTTTCTTGTATGCAGCAGAAGGAAGGGTTCTGTCTTCGTATCCATTCTGCTAGTCTGTGTCTTTTTATAGGCAAGTTGAGGCCGTTGACATTGAGGGATATTAATGACCATTGATTGGTGATCCTTGTTTGCGCTTGATTTATTGTTAGTGAAGTTATTTTGTGTTGTTTCTCCTCCCTTTTTCTTTTAGTGTTTTGTAAAGTATGATTACTATATTGCCTGTGTCTTTGTGAATGTAGTTATCTTCCTTGGCTCTAGGTTTTCCTTCTAGCATTTTCTGTAGAGCTGGATTCATGGATACGTATTGTTTAAATCTGGCTTTGTCATGGAATATTTTGTTTTCTCCATCTATGGTAATTGAGAGCTTTGCTGGATATAGTAGTCTGGGCTGGCATCCTTGTTCCCTTAGCGTTTGTAGGACATCTGACCAGGATCTTCTGGCTTTCATCGTTTCCATTGAGAAGTCAGGTGTAATTCGGATAGGTCTGCCTTTGTATGTTACTTGGCCTTTTTCTTTAGCTGCTCTTAATATTTTCTCTTTGCTCTGTAGGTTTGATGTTTTGATTATTATATGGCGAGGTGACTTCTTTTTCTGGTCAAGCCTATTTGGTGTTCTGTAAGATTCTTGTACTTTCATAGGCATACCTTTCTTTAGGTTAGGGAAGTTTTCTTCTATGATTTTGTTGATATTGTTTTCTGTACCTTTAAGTTGAAGTTCTTCACCTTCTTCTATACCTATTATTCTCAGGTTTGGCTTCTTCATGGTGTCCCATATTTCCTGGATATTTTGTGTTAAGGATTTGTTGGTTTTGAGATTTTCTTTGGTTGACGACTCTATATCCTCTAATGAGTCTTCAACACCTGAGATTCTCTCTTCTATCTCTTGTATTCTATTGGTGATACTTGCATCTGTAGTTCCAGACCGTTTACCGAGCTTTTCTATTTCCAGCATCCCTTCATTCTGTGTTTTCTTTATCGTTTCTATTTCAGCTTTCAATCCTTCAACTGTTTGAGCTGTTTCCTTAATTTTCTTGGTTGTTTTTTCTTGGTGCTCTTTAGATTCTTTGAGAGATTTGTTTATTTCTTGAATTTTTTCCCCCATTTCATGGATTTTTTTTGTTTGTTTTTTCTTCTATTTCTTTAAGGGATTTCCTCGTTTCTTCTTTGAGGCTCTCCATCATCTTCATGAAATAATTTTTAAGGTCTGTCTCCTCTTCTTCATCTATGTAGTGCTTTTCGGGACTTGCTGGTGTTGGATCCCTGGATTCTGGTGGGGTCATGTTGGTGTTTCTATTGCTGAGTGATCTCTTATTCTGTCTTCTTCCCATCTCTTCTTCCAGTGGGTGCTGGTGGGGTCTTTCCGTCTCCACTGGTCTCCTTCCTTACTGCGGGCTGAAGCTGGGCTCCCTGGAGTTGGGGTCTTGGAGGGGCTGATCTCTTTCCTGAAGCTGGGCTCGCTGGGTTGGGGTCTTGGAGGGGCTGATCTCTTTCCTGTGTGGGTGGGTCTTCTGAAGCTGGGCTCCCTGGGATTGGGGTCTTGGAGGGGCTGATCTCTTTCCTGTGTGGGCGGCTCTTCTGGCAGCCGGGGGGCGGCCCCGAAGATGGAGGGGGATGGGTGATGGGCGGGCAGTCCCAGCCGGAGACCCAATCTCACCTGAAGCTGGGCTCCCTCTCAAAGTTCTTTTATACTGGTCTTTCACTTGTTTGGTTAGTGTTATCCCAAGGTATTTTATGCTGTTTGCGACAATTGTAAAGGGTGATGGTTCTCTGATTTCTTTCTCAACCCTTTTATTGTCTGTATATAGTAGGGTGACTGATTTTCGTGAGTTGATCTTGTATCCTGCTCCTTTGCTGAAGGTATTTATCAGCTGTAGGAGTTCTCTGATAGTGTTTTTCAGGTCACTTATGTAAACTATCATACCATCTGCAAATAGTGAAAGTTTTACTTCTTTTTTTTTCCAATTTGTATCCCCTTGATCTCCTTTTGTTGTCTTATTACTCTAGGTAGAACTTCAAGTACAATATTGAAAAGGTATGGATAGTGGGGACAGTCTTGTCTTGTTCCTAATTTTAGAGGAATCACCTTGAATTTCTGTCCATTTCGTTTGATATTGGCTGTTGGTTTGCTGTATATAGCTTTTTTCTTAAATTTTTATTTTTAAATTTAAATTAGAAACAAGGTTGCTTCACATGTCAATCCCAGGTCCCTCTCCCTTTTCCTCCCTTCCTCCCACGCCCTCCCACCAACCTCCCCAATACCCCCTCATTTCCTGTTATCCCTGATCTCTCCAAGACCTTTATCATGAAGGGGTGTTGGATTTTGTCTAAGGCTTTTTCAGCATCTGGTGAGATGATCATGTGATTTTTGTTTCTCAGCTTGTTTATATGGTGGAGCACATTGATGGATTTTTGTATGCTGAACCATCCCTTCATCCCTGGGATGAAGCCTACTTGATCATGGTGGATGATTTTTCTGATGTGTTCATGGATTTGATTTGCCAGTATTGAGTATTTTTGCATCAGTGTTCATCATGAGGGTTATTGGTCTGAAGTTCTCTTTCTTAGTTTTGTCTTGTGTGTCTTGGGTACCAAGGTTATTGAAACCTTGTAAAAAAGAGTTTGCATAAGATCCTTCTGCTTCTGTTGCATGGAATAATTTGAGGAGATTTGATATTCACTGTTCTTTGAATTTCTGGTAGAATTCTGCACTGAGGCCATCTGGCCCTGATCTTTTTTGGGTGGGAGACTTTTGATGATTGCTTCTATTTCATTACGGGTTATAGGTCTATTTAAATTTCTTATTTGTTCTTGATTTAAGTTTTGTAAGTGATATCTATCCAGAAAATTGTCCATTTCCTTTAAATTTTCGAATTTTTGAATACAGGTTTTCAACGTATGACCTTATGATTCTCTGGATTTCCTCAGTGTCCGTTGTTATGTCCCCCTTTTCATTTCTGATTTTGTTAATTTGCATGTTCACACTCTGCCGTTTGGTTAGTTTGGATAAAGGTTTGCGTATCTTGTTGATTTCCTAGAAGAACCAACCCTTCGTTACATTGATTCTTTGTATTGTTTTCCACATTTCTACTTTATTGATTTGAGTCCTCAATTTGATTAGTTCCTGGCATCTACTCCTCCTGGGTGAGTTTGCTTCTTTTTGTTCTAGAGCTTTCAACTGTGCTGTTAATTCTCTAGTGTGACTCTTCTCCAGTTTCTTCACCTGGGCACTTAGTGCTATGAACTTCCTCTTAGCACTGCTTTCAAAGTGTCCCATAGGTTTGGGTATGTTGTGTCTTCATTCTCATTGATTCTAGGAAGTCTTTAATTTCTTTTTTTATTTCTTCTTTGACCCAGGAATGGTGCAATTACCCATTACTCAATTTCCATGAGTTTGTAGCGTTTCTGCAGTTTGTGTTGTTGTTAAATTCTAATTTTAAAGCGTGGTGGTCTGATAAGATACATGGAGTTATTCCCATTTTTTTGTACTTGTTGAAGTTTGCTATGTTGCCAAGTATGTGGCCTATTTTTGAGAAGGTTCCATGTGGTGCTGAGAAGAAGGTATATTCTGTTCTGTTTGGATGGAATGTTCTATAGATGTCTGTTAAACCCAATTGGGTCATAACTTTTATTAGTTCCTTTGTTTCTTTGTTGGGTTTCTGTCTGGTAGTCCTGCCTAGTGGTGAGAGTTTATGTGTGTGAGGTTTTATGTGTGTTTTGAATTTTAGTAATGTTTCTTTTATGAATGTGGATGTCTTTGTATTTGGGGCATAGATGTTTAGAAGTGAGACTTCATCTTGGTGGATTTCTCTTGTGATGAGTATGAAATGACCTCTTTCATCTCTTTTGATTGATTTTAGTTTAAAGTCTTATTTGTTAGATACTAGGATTGCTGCTCCTGCTTGTTTCTTGGGTATATTAGATTGGAAAATCTTTTCCCAACTTGTAACTCGGAGGTAATGGCCGGTTTTGAGGCTGAGCAATGTTTCTTGTATGAAACTTGGGAGGTAGAGGCAAGTGGATCCGTAAGTTCAAGACTAGCCTGGTCTACACAGTAAATTCCAGGGTAGTCAAGGCTACACTGCTGTCCCACAGGAAAAGGAGATCCACCAGAGAGTATTGGACCGGCTTGCCTCTAACTCCCAAGTTGTTGCAAATATAGACATTTACTACCACACCTGGCAGAATTCTCTTCTCCTTAAATCTAGATATTACACAACTTTCTATGACAAATATCATTATAATAATTCCAGTCAGTTGTCTTAAAAAGATTCAGAGGAGCTCCTAGAAAAATGATACATATTAAGTGATACTTTTACAATGAACTTTCTTTGTCTGATGAGCTTGAGTCCCACACTTTTCCTGTCTCTTGTTTTAGGCTAAGGAATCTTACCTACCTAAGCATCAATCATAACCAGCTCACCATGATCCCTACAGAGGTTTGTTCTCTTGAGAATCTTTATGAATTGCATCTTAACTACAATCAGCTCATGTACATCCCTGAAGAAATAAAGCTCTTGCAGAATCTTCGGCATCTTTTTCTGGTCAGAAACAACATTGAAGTTTTGCCAGAGGTAAAGAAAAAAGGGCCGCCCATTTTGTTATTGTTGCAGTTGGAGAAGAACTCATTTAACATGATAGCATTGTAAATGATAAAGCACTTCAAATTTCATTTGTTTTGATAAAGAAAAATGTGTGAATCATTTTCTAATTCATTATGAATTATGTGTATGAATATAATTTTCTGTTTATATTTGTGTTACACTCCTCTTAGGCTCTATTTTAATTTCTCTGAAGAGGTCTGGGGGATACGAAAAGAGACCTTTGTGTAAAAGATGTACCTCAGACTTCTGAAGTATAGTCTGAACATAACATTTTCACTGCTTTTGTGATAACTAAAGTAAAAAAAATAGTCTCTTTGGATTTGAGTGTGTGTACGGATAAGCAGATGAATGAACAGAAAATAGCCCGAGCAGCATTGAGTTTTTTACGGAAAGCTTCTACTTACTTTTAAAAGCTTGTTTTCATGAAACGGATTCAATAGGTGAAAGTAGATATTGGGACAATTACTATTTAGGAAATATATTCGAATCACACACTTAAATATAGATGGATATTTCATGCCGTTGCAAAAATAAGCCCACAAGGTCTATGAGCTGGTCATAATGACATCAGCATTTAAAAGTACAACAAAGAATTTCAGAATTCATAAAAGAAGGCATACAGTTAAGAACTGGAGTGAGAGTGCTGTCATATGGACTTCTGTGTCACGTTCCAAAGCATTCAACTGAAAGCATTAGTCCTTTGTGGCTTTGTGTGGTCCAGAATGCTCATGTACTGACCTTAGTACATAACCTTAGTGTGAAGGAGTAGGAAGTGGTGGTATTGTGAGGAATTTAGGTTACCAGGGTGATTTCCTTGTGAATGAAACTATTGTCCTTATGAAAGAGGTTCCAAAATTATGTGTGCTTGTACATGCCTGCAGTCCCAACACTCAGGATCAAAACCTCTGAAGCATTTTAGGTTACATGATGAAATTGAAGCTAGCCTGTTGGCATACATGAGACCCTGTGTTTAGCAACCAAACCAAGCTAAACCAAAGCACCTCGGGAGACTTCATAGGAACAAAGGGCTCTTTCCACCATGTGACAGTATAGCAAAAAGTTGGCAGGTTCCAACCCATCATTGCCCTACCATGCTGGCACCCTGACCTTAGTCTTCTACATTCTGTAAAGGTGAGAATACATTGCTATTGTTTCTAAGATTTGCAATCTATGATTCTCTGTTGCAGAAGACAAACATCTCTTTTTCTGAAAATCTACAAAATATATTCACATATTAAAAATACTGACAGATCCTGAAACCAATCTTCTGAACTTTGGTAAATTAGAGTTGCCTGAAGCAATGCTTTGGCATTTGCCTTGGTCATAGTGGCCAAATAAAAATTGTTAGAAATTTTATGTAATTCATGTTCTTCTTGGTCATAAGTAACGCCAACCTTTAGCCTTGTGTCTACTGTTTAGATTTGGATGTGTTTGCTTTTTCTCTGTTTGTTTTCATACTAGATTTGTGTTGTAGTTTTGTAAATTCTCTCCCCTCTGAGTCTTTTAGATTTTCTTAGTGTTGTCCTATCCCACTACTCAGGTCATCTAGCCAAGTAAGAATAGTCATTCACACTGCACATAATGATTTGCTCCAGGATAGACATAAGACTTAAACGCATGCCTTTAATCCCAGCACTCGGGAGGCAGAGGCAGGCGGATCACTGTGAGTTCGAGACCAGCCTGGACTACCAAGCGAGTTCCAGGACAGCCTCCAAAGCCACAGAGAAACCCTGTCTCGAAAAACCAAAAAAACCAAACCAAAACAAAAAAAAACTAGGTAAATAGAATAAGTTCGATGGATATATGGGGATAAATGTGGTCTTTCTGCTTGTTAAAAAGGAAGAGTGGAGATCCACATCTAGGGACTAGAGAGATGGCTCAGTAATTCAGAACACTTGATGCTCTTACACATACACATAGTAGTTCACAACCATTCATAACTCCAGTTAACAGGGGATCCAATGCCCTTCTTTGTGGACACTGAACACGTATGTGGGTTACATACATGCATGCAAGCAAAACACACACACATACAACTTAAAATAATAAAAAATAATTTTAAAAAGTTAAAAAAATATTTTCTGTATCTAGGCATCTCCTTTGTCAGTTGTCTTTGGTCATTTTCTGTTGTTTTACACTCTTCTCCTTTTACCGTTTTATCCCAGGAGCAGCGCTGTTCTCTTTATGGAACAGTTCCTGTCCAAGTCTGTTTCTTGACCTGGCATTTACAAAGATGGAAATCTAAAGAACACTTAGTGCTTCAGACTTCTCCTCTTTTCTCAGAGAATGCAACTGGTGCTAGCATGCAATATAAAAGATGAAGACTATTGGATATGGCTAGAGATATACTATTTCCCGGGGGAGGAACTCTGCCACCAAAATCAGAGCACTGCAGAAACATTTCTACCATAGTTGAAGTCATTTAATAAATTATACCCTCCTTTCTCAATTTAAAAGGTTTTTCAAGTTTTTAGGTTTTAAAACCACAGTTTTCATTTGCTTGTTAATAGAAATACTAGAAATAAGATGTCCCATAGAAACCATGTCGTTGCTGTGGTAACACACAGTTGCGTTAACCATGTGAATATAATCATGGGTTTTATTTCTTTTATGAAGAAAGGGTTTTGTTATAGTACTAAGCAAAAGATAGATGTACTATAAATTCTGGTGAAATTATCATTACAGAAAATATTTCAGGATTATAGCTGTTTTCTGTTTCACAGGGTTTCTACTTTAATAATAGGTAGTGTCTAAGAGTGCTGACTGACAACTAGTCTGTTTAAGTTTGCTAACTCAGTTAATCCACTCAACAGTCACAAATGTATATCATTTCTGTTTAGAAGAAATGGAGAAATCAAAATACAAAGAGATCTTAGGAACTTGCCTATGAATACATGTGGTAAAAGTGAGAAGTGGGTTTAGACATAGAAGCAGTTAACTTAGCATGAGTTATGATGCTCTGGAGTTCTCAGAACAAATGAGGATTTGTACATATTTGACAGCCCTTACCGATTTCCTTGGAGAAGACTGTCTAATCTGAACTAAAAGTTAATACTTAACGTTTTATATTAAAAACTCTCTTTTGTCTTCTGATACAGGGACTTTGTCATCTTAAAAAACTAAAACTCCTGGACATAGCTGGAAATGTCATTCAGATATTTCCAGCAGGTGTAAGTACAGTCAATTTTTACTTTAACTAAAAATCATTCTTTTTATACTACTGGGAATAGAAAATGCAACAGCCAGTAAAAACTGTAGTAATTGGAGCCTTGATTTGTACAATGATTCAATGAAGATTTTCTTTGTTCTAGAATTTCAAGACCCATTCGTTCTCATCTTTTTCCTTGTGTTCTGTGCCTGCTGAACTTGCTTGAACTAAATGAATGCTGATTGCTATAATAAATATTTAATCTATCAGTTATGATTCCATTCTTTGGTTATTACGTACCGCTTTTGGTCACCCCTGCTTTTTTTGAAGAGACTACTGTCCTGGATAGAAGGTACTATCCCATATAGTTAATCCAGAGGTGACCCTTTCGTTAGTTGTTTTTAAGCCATCGGCTATGAAAATGCACTTTCTTTTCCATTTGGAACTGAATTTTGACTTTGTTTCATTTCAAATAACAGAGGCAGTTCACTTTTGGCAATTTCTGACTTTGGGGAAAGGAATAGCTGTTTTTCATATTGCATTTTTATATCAAAGTGAACATGCTGGAACATTTGAGGAAATAACTACAAGTCCATTAATCTAGAAAGTATTCAATAAATACCTGTGGATCCATTATTTTTTTCTGATTGATTCAAAGTATAATTTTCAGACATTTTGATCTAATAAAAAGTATTTTATATTGAAAAGGATAAAATATGAATGAGTTCAAACTATGCTTTAGAAAATTACGTGTAATATTTTGATTGTGGTAGAATATACATTATACAGTCTTATCTTTTTAAAATTAATTCTAAATTAGTTAATTATTTTCTAGCCTGATCACAGTTTATGACTACTCCACCCCTTGTCTCAGTCCCCTTCCCAACCTTCTTATCCCCCCCACCATTATCCTTTCCTCCTCCTTTCTCTTCAGAAAATGGCCCAAAGCCTTATTTTTAATAGGACAGACTTGACACAGGACTTTGATATGGTCCATCAGCACAACCTACCTCTAGAACTTAGTTATCTTACCAACCGAAATGTTGTCATTAGACAAATTACCAACCAGTTAAATTTCTATTCTCCTGTTAGCATCTAGGGCAGTATTTAAAAATGAGACATTTCTTCTTCTTTTGGAAACCACCATTCTACTTTCTGTCTTTATGAATTTGATTACCGTGCATTCCACAGAGGTAGAATTAGTCAATGTTTGTTCTTTTGTGGATGGCTTGTTTAACTTAGCACAATATCACTCAAGTTCATCCCTGCTATAAAGAGTTGGATTTCACTTTTTTCTTCTAGGCTGAATCATAGTCATCCATACCACATGTGTCGGTATAGTTTGCTTATCCATTGTTCTGTGGATAGACAGTTGGATTGTTTCTGTCTCTTGCTTACTATGAGCAGGGCTGCTGCGAACATTGTAGAAGTTTTTGTTCACTAAGTTTTAGTTTTTACTTTCAATTTCTCTAAATATATACTGAGAAATAGAATTACTAAATTATATAGTCCTTTTCTTTATTGCTATCTTGGTGCCACGACAAAACACCTGACAAAGCATCTTAAGGAAGGTAGGGTTTGTTTTTTTCACAGTCCATCATGGTGGGTTAGCCATAGCATCAGGAGGGTAAATCATTTGGTCTCATGTATTCATAGTTGAATGCTAGTGTTCATCTCTCTCTCTTAAGTAGTCTACCAGTTATCTCTCTCTTATGTATTCTGGGACCCAGTTCTCTCTCTTATGTATTCTAGTGCTCATCTGTCTCTATTATGTATTCTACTGTTCATATCTTTTATGTGTTTTAGTGCTCATCTCTCTCTTATGTATTCTACTCTTCATATCTTTTATGTATTTTAGTGCCTATCTCTCTCTCTCTTATGTATCTGGGGACCCAGCCAATGGAATGGTGCTGTCACCTTCAGAGTGGGACTTCCCATCTCTATTAACTAAACAACCCCTCCCAACGTGTCCAAAGTAACCCTATACAGACATGCCCCAAAGTTTGCCTTCTAGGTGATTGTAGAGCCTATCAATAAATATTAACTACCATATCTCAATTTACTATCTGGTTAAAAATTTATAGTTTCAAATTATAGGAAAGAGTACATGTTTCCAGCAAAGACTTGGTAAAGACTCCATGATTTTATTTGTACTAGAGTCTTGATTTAACTCTGTGCATAGTGTGATACAACTGTAACTTCCAGAATACCCTTCCAATGTTACTTCTACCATGGTATCACTATAGCAGAGACCATCTAAAAGAATATCCCTTCGAGTCTATGTTGGCATTAGAATGTGAACTTTACCATCAGACATATCTTGGATTTCAACTTAATATTATTTATTAAATGAACAAACCTAAATAATGTTCTTCAATTACACTCAGCATTCACCTTGATATTGCCGTTAATTCAATTTCTTCTAAAAAGAGACTCTATATCAACCACTTTGTTTATAAACACTCCTGCTTTCAATAATTTTAGCATGCCTTTGATATGACATATGTCAAATTCACTTTCAGAGATTTCTATAATTCTTCTGAAATAAGATAGTAAACGAAACTCATCTGAGCTTTGTTCCCAGTTTTTTGCTTCAGAATTTTCAAAATGACTTTCCTTTCTAAAACAGTAATGGTTTTCTACAAATTATTGGTGTAAAATCAGTTTTGCACATTTGAGAGATGGGGCAAACTGATGGAAAACGTGGTAAATGCAGAGATAAATCCCTGGCTGTAGTATAGTTCTAAGTGTTACAGAGTTTAGTTTCCAAGTAAGGCATGTGAATGTTACCAACAATGAAGACCGAGTAGTGAACGAAGGATATGGGCTTTGTTACATTCCTAAGTTTCTACTTACAAAACTATGATTTCAGACAGGTTGCTTGAATTGCCACTTAAAGCACTAACCTAATGGACATCAAACTTAGTAAATGATTGATATACTGTTTCATAGAGACTGTCAAAGGAATGGAAATTACCTTGACAATGTATTATATGTGAGATATGTGATATTATTGAAATGGTGATTGGCAATGCACAGTCAAAGAATGATAGTGATCATTCACGATCCACAGGCAACAATAGGTGGTAATGACTGAAGGATATGGTTTAAAACATGTTTTTACTCTAAAATGTTGAAAGATATGAGAAATGGGAGGCAAAGTGGAAGTCATGTGTTTTATTGAAGTTGAAGCACACTGTGGCCTCCAACGGGAATTGCGCTCTGCAGAATAGACTTAAGTGCTTGTTTTACTGCTGTTCTTTTAAAGATGATCTTTATTGGAGCTTTATGTTGTTTCATGCCCTAAAATGGTGTGCAACTTACAAAATGCCATTAGTTTGCAGTAGTATATGATTTTTATTGAGATAGCTTTTTAAATATTTGAAGCTGATTTTTTTAGGTTTACCTATTTTATGTATGAGTGTTTTGCCTGCATCTCTCTCTCTCTGTGGACCGTGTGCATACCTGGTGCTTATAGAGGTCAGAAGAGAACTGGAGTTATGAACATCTGTGAACAGCCATGTGGGTGCTGGGAGTCTATCTTATGTCCTGTGTAAAAATAGGTGCTTTTAAGTGCTGAACTGTCTTTCCAGTCCCTCACGCTCCCAAAGCTGATTTTAAATAAGAATGTTAACTGGAAACCTGATTACAATGTGCGCCACCACAACCTTCTTGGCATTTTCTGACTGTAGAAGTACTTTGGCACTGAGGATGTAGTACAGTTGGCAGATTGCTTGTTTAGCATTCATGAAACCTTGCTTCATCCCCAGTACTTCTTATTCCTGTGTAGTGGCACATGCCTGTCATGCTAATGGAGCTAGGACAGTCAAACATTTGAGATCATCCTTGGCTTCATAGCAAGCTTAGGCCAGCCTGGAATGCAGGAGGTATTGTCAAACAAGTGAAAACAAACACAAAACAAGATGTAAAGCAATAATAGAAGGAAAACTTCATCATATAAAAGGCATATCCATATGTGTATGTTAATGAAAACAGAGGCCATGCACTTGAAAGAGGACAAGAAGGGTTGTGGAGAATTTGGAGGAAGGACAGGAAAGGGGAAAATGTTGCAAATATATTATAATCTCAAAAGATTAGAGAAATAAGTTTTAAAAGGTTTATAATATTGTAAATTACAAGGTGTGAGGTGCCTTTAATTTATCTTTCAGAAACAATATGTTATTTTCTTCCAGTATTTAATTTTGATATATTTGCTTTAGAATAAATTGTAAATATACTTCATGAAAGGATATATCTTTTTCACTTGACACTATATATTGAATACTTCCCTCCAAATACTGTATTTAAAATATTTGATTATAATATTGTATCCTTTTTATATACTTTCATTTATTGGAATAGATTGAAAATAGCAGCATTTGATTAAAGATTATCTGAAATCAGACATCTTTTATTTTAATTTTTCTTTGAGAGAACGAGACTTCCAAAATGTGACCCATGATGCATAGCAGACAACATGTGGAACACTGGCAATTATAGTAATGGCTGGTTTAGTAGTTTCCTGTGCTTTCCATAACTGGGATTAAAGGTCACATGTCTCTATTGTTTCTTCTTAGAAAGATACAAGTCCTTGAACTTTGTCCATCCTGATTCAGTATAACTTCATCATAACTGATTTTATCTTCAAAACTCATAGGGCAATGCTGTTTTTGGGGTGGGTAGTACTACTCAACCTAGTACACTTTTGTGGAGTGTAAATCTTCCTATTGGTCTGTAACAGATATAAGTGTCCTGTGTGAAGAGAGGTCAGTCCTGCTAAGCTTTCTTGAGTGTCTCCTTTGGCCATTCCCTTCCAAAGTGTTGCATTTGAAGGTTAGAGGAATTCCCACCATCAGAGGGTTCCCAGCATTCATATTAGGCAGCTTTGATGTCCCTGGTCTTGTGTGTGTATACATCCCTGTACACATGCACATAATTAAAAATAAAATAAAAATTTTTTGAATAGATTTTCTTTATTGATCATTTAACATTTATTTAGTGTTTGTGTGTGAAGGCAAGTGACAACTTTTGTGAGTTAGTGCCCTTTTTAACCTATGTGGGTTCCTAATATGTACCTCAGGTTACCAGGCTTGGCAATCAAGTGTGTTATTCACTGAGCAATTTCGTTGACCAGCTCAAAATAAAATAAATCCGAAAATGGAATTCCTACCTTTATAAAGTTCTAGGGAGACAAATGAATTATGGATATTGTTTGTGTAGAATCTGAATTTTATGTTGGGTTTTGGAGAGTTCATAAAAGCAAGAAATATGGACATTTAAAAATAAGAGCTTTGAAGAAGTGGACATTAACTTGGAAAGAGAAAGGGGACCAGGTCAGTAGTAATTCATTATGACTTCAAAATAATGAAGGGGAAAAGTGGCCAAATACACCTAAAACTGTTGAGAATGGGGAAGGAAAAATATTGTTGTCATTTGCTACTGAGAACTCTGGTTAGGGTGTCAATGGGATTGGTAAGAGACAAGAGCTACCAATATCTCTTTCCATATTCTAGAAGAAATTGGAAACCCAGTCTCTAAAGCAAGTGGCTTAGTCCTTTCAATGGGGAGAAAAGTGAATTCCTGAGATTTTTAGTTCTTTTGAAATAATTTTACAAGAACCACTTTATATGAATCTTCTTTCGCTAGCTCTTCTTTCCCCCAACCCTGCAGTATCCAAAAGATGCAGGAGGCATCATGAGGTTTGTCTTTGATGCGAGCTGTAGAACCAACAGGAAGCTTCATGTGTCAGTAACCACTCTTGTCAGATACCATTAGCGATCCTTCTACTCATCTGAAATATGGTGACATTTTAGACCAAGAAATGATGCAAAAATTCTTTCCATCAATATTTTAGAGTTTCTTAGTAATTTACAAGTGTTTGAAGCAAATTTATGTGCCAGGCAGTGGTGCCGCACTCCTTTAATCCCAGCATGCCATAGGAAGAGGCAGATGGATCTCTGAGTTTGAGGCCATCCTGGTCTACAGAACCAAGTTCCAGAGCAGCCAGGGATACACAGAGAAATCCTGTCTCAAAAAACAAAAACAAATAAAAATCTGATGTTGTGCAATCCCCTCCAGAAGCTGACTGTGCATCATACTTATTTAGGACTAAATGTATTGATACTCCAGAGAAGTCATTAGAAGTTGTCCTCCAACTTGAGTTCACACTAGAATAAATAGCTCAAGCATACATTCTCATGTCAGTGTGATAGCCTGCAGATTTTCTCTCCCTTCCTCCCTCCCTTCCTTCCTCATTACCCCCCCCCCCCAATATATTAAACCATGTACCTGAAAACCCTGGGAAAATACAAATTCTAAAATGTCTTAACTGTGACACAAATGGAGGCTACAGATTTGAATGAACATTAAGTGAAGTATTTGAAATCGAAAGCAAGCAGCCACTGTGGAAAGTGTATTAGCTATGACTTGATCTTGGGGGTTTACTCTTAGTTAAGCAAGACCAAAACTTTGGATAGTTTGTTAAAATCCAGAATGCTGGGCTCTGCTCACAGAGTTTCTGAGTCAGAAGACTTTGGAGTCCGAGAATGTGCATTTCTATTCCGTGCTCAGGTGGTGCTGATGCTGCAAATGAGGGATCATACTTGGAGAGCCACAGGCCTGAATTACAGAGCAATGGTGGATTTAGACCTTACACTCAAGACTTTGCCAAAAACTCAGGCTCCATCGGTCTTAGCACAGAACCTCTGAAAAAATCTGTTCTTTATCTTAGAAATGATAAACATGAGTTTTCCTGTTGTGTTACACAAAACATTTTTTTTGGAGTTCAGTTTCTGAAGATTTCACTGTGTTCTTGAGTCAAGTGATACTGAAAGAGGACTCTTTGAACAATACAGTTTCTGCATATGCTGAAGATGCTTCACCTAGAAACTAGGGTCTTGGTCTGTGAACACAAAGAATAGTGTGGAAGCTCACATTTGTAAGTTGGCCAGTGGAGTTAACTTTATTTCCCTCAGCTACATTGTAAGTGTGGGTAGTACTTACATGACACTGATAAAATATATATATTTTTAACCTAATCTTTACCATGTTATTTTTTAATAGCTTTAGTTTGTCTTAGAAAAAATATCCCATTTATGTTAACTGGATGCAATTTGGAATGCAAGATTTATCTGAAACAGTTATATGGATACAGGTCAATGTGACAGTGTGTGAGACAGTGCTTTGCTAAGAGTAGACTCTCAAGATTGTACTTCAGAAGATGACTCATGGCTAATACAGTTTCCATAGTCGCTGCTTTCAATTTCAAATTCTTGACTCAGTGTTCATTCAAATCTGTAGCTTCCAAAAACAATTTGTGTCAGGGTTAAGAATTTTCAGAATTCGTATTTTCCCAAGGTTTTCAGGCACATGTTTTAATATGTATATGGCGGTGGGTGGGGAATGGATGGAAGGAGGGGGAGAGAAAATCTGCAGGCTATGGCATTGACATGAGAAAAATTATGCTTGAACTATTTATGGCTGCTATATTATAGTTATAGTACCTTTTTCATTCTTTCAGTGCTCCTTGGTTTTCTTCAAGAATTCTTTAGTGTTATAAATCAAATTCAAGGATGGCAAAAGCATTTTCTCCCTTATAGTATAAAAAATATAGTGGCGGGGTGTCTGTTTTCACAGAAACACAATTCATGTGGAGAGTGAAGAGATTTGAACCCACTGTTCCCAAACATAGTTTATTTTCCTACCATACCAGTTATCAGTGTTGTGACCTTGGACACTATAGCTGGCTACCTCTAATGTTCATCTTTTTTCCTTTATCCATTGGGGGTTATTAACCCTCTTTGAAAAGTGCCTAGCATACGGTTGGTGGTCAACAAAAATAGAAACAATGAATAATTGAGACACTATACATAAAATCTTTATTACTGAACTGGCATATTATATATAGTGAATGTTCTTTTCTGTTTTGGGGTATTGGGTGGTGACCCAGGTCTTCATGCCTACCAGGCAACTGCAGTACTCTACCAATGAGACCCATTTTCTTCTCAGTATTTCTTTTTATTTCTTTCTTTTTTCTTTTTTGGTCTGAGTGCTCTGTCTGCATGTATGCATTTATGCCAGAAGAGGGCATTGGTCCCATTGTAGATGGTTGTGAGCCATCATGTCAGTGTTGGAAATTGAACTCAGGACCTCTGAAAGACCATTCTCACACTGTTGGGAGCTAGTTATCTTGATGTCCTCTCCTGTTTCAAAAGTGATTTCTCTCCCCAAAGCCAATGCTGACTGGTTTTGGTCTGCTCTAGTCTGAGAAAAGTTTGCTGGGTTGTCCTGGACTCTAGATTCTGGCTTGACTGCTGCATACTGGGGATTATTTACTTTAATATTCACCTGATGTTTGTCTGACTCATGATGCCTACATGTTTCACGAATGTTTCCAGTATCTTTAGTCATTTTACACTGTTGTGCTTATACAAAGTAAAGCAATCTTCCTTATTAATTAATGCATTTGTGCATGTGTGTGCATTTGTACACCTGTGCATATATGTGTGTGGAGGCTAGAGGGTGAAGTCAAATGCTCCTCTGTTATTCCAACCTTATATATTGAGTCAAAGTGTTTCATCTGAGCTGAGGACTCCCATAAATTTGGCTATTCTAACCAGCTGTCATGCTCTGAAGAACCTTTCTCCACCTTCTACATTCTGGCATTACAGGTAGGCATATTTGTGGTACTGGAGGTCCTAACTCTGGTTCTCACTCTTGTGCTATAAGCTCTTTACCTGCTGAGCCATCTTCAGCCACCCCTATTTTATCTCTGAGTGACTTATCATTTCAAAATGAGCTTACATGCCTTCAGTAGACTAATTTCTTTATATGGCCACTTATAAACAAATATGTTCACGACATACAATCATTCCTAGGAAGACCACTTAATTTTAGTTTATAAGGATATAAACTAAACTGGAGTGCTTGGAGAATAGCTGTTATATTACAAATGTTTCCATGTCCATGATAAGCATGTCTTTAAGTAATCTAGAAAACATAACGGTGTTATGAGAGACTCATTCAGAGAGTGAAATTGAAGTGTTTACTTCATATCCAGACTCCTCTCTGAAGCTTAAAAACGTTTCAGAAAAGGTTTTAAAAATAGCCTTAGTACATGAAACATATATAAAGGAAATATTCCTAAAGCTGTGGTCAAGAATGCCTCCAAATATGTCCATGATGTGGCAGTTTGCATTGAAACCTCCAGTTTGCTCTGGGCTGTGAGACTCCAGCTGCGCATCTTGTCCTCTAGCTATTCCTCGGCAGCAGCAACTTCAGGGATGCATTTGGTATTTGACCTCCATGCGAGAGTTGATTTGCTTATGTTTTCCTCTTGAATGTTAAAAGAAGCTATGTCCTGTCCTTGGATCTCTTTAAGTGCCTGTCTAAAATTTGACTCTGATTTGAAAATAACATATTTTTCTTAAGTTGTCAATGCTCTCTCCCATGGCTGAGTTTATTAGGAGATATACATTTAAAACAACATTCTGACCTTTAAAAAAATGGGCCATGAGCCAATGCTTTACTAACGCAAAGCCCTTGTGGGATCCGGTTTTATGTGAGTGATGTCAGCTTGGCGAAGTGGTGTCAGACTCGTGTGTTCCAAAGCCTGACTGGAGGCTTTCCTGTCACTGCTTTTATGAGGCTGAGCTCATGCTCTGCTGTTCCTTGTGTGGGGGCAGGCGAAGGGGAGTGTGCTGAATTACATTATGCTACTTCGTTTACTATTCCAATCCTAAAACTTCATGAGACAGCCTTCTTTTGAGATGAAAGCGGAGAGAAAATTCATAAAACATACTCTGCAGGCAGTGATCATTTTGTTAAAACTCAGGCTTAAACATTGAGTGCCCAATGAAGTTTGGTGGTGTAACTTTTTATTTTCTCTGCTTTGCTAAACTTAATAATCTCGGTTCTGACCTTTTATATCTACATTTGATTTTATTGGAATTACAGACAGCCTGGTACTGGATGCCTATAAAATGGAAATCTGTGAAAGGATCCTGTTTCATGGGACAGGGTGGTTTATCCCCCAGTAATTAAACACTCCAGAATTTGAGATTTCTCACTAAGTTGTAGTGATATGACTCAGGAGATTAAAAAGATATCTTGCTTATGTCCAAAAATGGAGATTCCCACATTTAGATAACCCCTATCTCCTTGTTGAGAGATTAGGATGGAGCCATCTAGAAAACCAAGCTGCTTTTCTTTTCTTTCTTTTTTTTTTGCCTCATCATAAAAGTGAAGTTTGATGATTGAAAATCAGGGTCAGTATGCTTTGGAGGCTAACGCTGATCATAAATAAGAAGTATTCTCAAGAGGCTCTGGGATCTGGTGGTATACAGTTAAAGGAAAGGTAATGGCTTGGGACCTACAAGACCAAGTTCTCAGCACAAAGGAGATTTATTTGCCCCAGAGGGACAGAGGGCAGGGATAAGGAACAAAGATAGGAGATAGAGGGTGAGGGAGAAAGGAAAATGAACAAGAGAAAGGGGTAAGGAGTATTTGTCCTGAAGGGAGAAAGGACTGCCTCTGGATAGAGAGGAGACAGACATAGGAAAATGTCGATTTATAATGGTGCAGGGGAAAACCCCGTGTTAGGATGAGGAGTTCAATTTTAATTAGGTGAACCAAAGGGGGATTTTGATTTCTGGACTTTGGTAGTCAACCTCAGGAGGAAAAACTGGTCAAATAAGGGGATAGTCCTTGGTGGCTAGCTTTAGGGATATAAGCTAATAATTTTTAGCAAGGCACAGGGAATGGGGGAGAAGGGCAAGGCCTGCCAGAACCATCTTCACCATGCTGGAGCTGGGCTTAGTCCCTGCATTTAGCTCAGTTATACAGTGCTTCATATTTACATGTCCCTGAGTTTGATCAGCATAGCATAAAATGAGGAAGGAAAATTCCACAAAGAAAGGCTCTCCTGAAACCTTGTTACTCTTCCTTAGATGATGAACTCTCTCTACCTGTCTGCCTGCACCTCCTCAAGAAAACTCAACGATTAAAAAAAACCTATTTTCTCAATTCAACGGTGTATTTCCAACACCTGGAGCAGTCCCTGGCACATAGACTATCAGTAAAACCTGGCTGGAGACTATTTTGTTTGCACAGATAGAGGAATGGCACCGTTGGCATCCTGGGTGAGAGGCCAGAGATA
This sequence comes from Mesocricetus auratus, assembly GCF_017639785.1. NCBI lineage: Eukaryota > Metazoa > Chordata > Mammalia > Rodentia > Cricetidae > Mesocricetus > Mesocricetus auratus. Next base: position 44,458,524 of record NW_024429184.1, on the reverse strand, counting down.
TAATGAAAAATTTTATAGAACATCAGACAGTCCCCAAAAATGTTATCTGGCTGGGCTATCCATGTTGAAGTTGAGAAATCCTGGTTGAAATCAATGATGCTTGGTGAAATTCTCATATATCCTGAGTCATAGATTTAAATCATAATTTTCTGCTGCTCCTACCACTATATTTTGTTTTGGTTCATGTTTCCATGGTATGCTTGTTTTCATTCCTTTTGACCTTTCTGTAGCCATACAGCTTATATACATATTATGTATACTATAAAAATTCATTTTAATGTTACTACTCTTTAAGTAGTAACATTTCGTTTATGTGTTGCTGAATTAATTTGGACTTAGTCAGCATTTTACTATGGATTTCTACTTCTGTGCTCCTTTCTTTTTTAAAATCTGGAGATTTTTATAATTCCATTTTGACTTTTTAAAAAATTTTATTTATCATGCATACACTGTTCTGCTTGGATGCCAGAAGAGGGCACCATATCTCATTACAGATGGTTGTGGGCAACCATGTGGTTGCTGGGAATTGAACTCAGGTCCTCTGGAAAAGCAGACAGTGCTCTTAACCTCAGAGCCATCACTCCAGTCCTCATTTTGACAATTTTAGTAATAAAGTTTTATTCAATTTTACTGCTATAACTAACTAAACATTAAAAATTTACTTGCTTTGTGGGGATAATTAATTTGCACTTCTGGGGAGTGTAAGAGACTCAAGTTCGTTTTCCCAGCCTTATTTCAGAATGTTTTCTTGCCAGTCCTAACTGCTTCTGTACCTCGCAGGCTTTAATATTCATCACACAGACAGCTCTTTACAGTGGGATTCCTTCGGATTGAACCTTTCATCACTACCATTTCTTCTCTGATCTTTGAGAGGAATCCTGTTTACCTCCAGTTCAAAACAACTTACTGCCTTTCCTTTGCAATGAGTCCCCATTAGCCCAGCTTTTTAACACAATCCTAGAGTTATTCTTGAAGAATAACTTTTACTGCGTGTAGGATCAATATTAGCATGATGACTTTCACCCACTTCAGCATGTCAAGTTCTTACTACTGTCTCCTACCTTTCACTGCTTCTCTGAGAGGCTGTTTGCTTGGCCCAGGCTCGAAGCACGGGCACATTGTTCTCAGGAGTAAAGCACATCTGTTTTTCTTTTCCAGGCAGCTTCTAAGATTTTTCTCATAGTTTTATTATTAATTTCAATTATGATGTTTCTTTTTTTTAAAATCTATTTAAATTAGAATCAAACTTGCTTCACATGTCAATCCCAGCTCCCTCTCCCTCCCCTCCTTCCCCACCCCCCCCACCAATCCACACCCCAATCTCCACTCTGCTCCACAGGAAGGATGATCAATTATGATGTTTCTATATGTTTATTTTGTTTTTCCTGCTGAATTTATTAGGCTGCTCAATGCATGGATGAATGGTGTGTTAGTTAGAATTTATCAAGTTGATTCAAACTGGAGTCATCTGGGAAGAGGGAACATCAGTTAAGAATTGCCTCCATCATATTGAACCATAGGCAAGTCTTTGGGGGCATTTTCTAGATTGATATAGGAGGACCCTGAACATGGTGCGAAGTGACATCCCTGGAAATAGGTGGCTGTGGGTTGCATGAGAAAGCAAACAGTACACCATGGAGAGTGGTCCAAGAAGCTGTGTACCTTCTTCAGGGCTTGCTCTCCCACGGTGGCTTCCTTTGATGATGGCCTGCAAGCCAAATCAGCCCTTTCCTATAGCCTGCAAGCCAAATAAGCCCTTTCCTACCCCAGCAGCTTTTGGTCATGGTATTTATCAAAACAATAGAAGTCCAACTAGGAAAATATGCTTTTCATTATTCTGAAAAGTTCTTAGTCATTTTCTTTTCAATGTAGCATTTTCTCTTTTCTCCTGTAATTTAATTTCATATATTTTATAATTTTTCATTTTATCACCTTTACATCTTATCTCCATTTTGTATTTCATTCCTTTCCTCTTTGTGTTTCATTCTATATTTTCCTCATTTTTTAATAATTCTATAATTTACTTTTTAGCTATATTTAAATCTGTTCATTTCCACCGAAGTTTATTCAGTGTGCAATTTCTGTATGATTCTTTTTCAAATCTACTATGCTAATATTTACATTTTTGACTGGCTTTATTTTCTAAACATTATAATTGCAGCAAATTTAATGTCTAAGTCTAATAAATGCAATATTGGAGGAGACTATTTGGGGTACATAGTAACTACATTTGGCTTATCTGTTGTTAATGCAGGTTCATTCACCCCTATCAGTCATGGGTATCCACAAAAGTGCCATTTAACTCAGCGCACCTTTTCTTTTTTTCAAATGTTTTATTTACTTTTTACATTCCAACCCCAGTTCCCACTCCCTCCCCACTCTCCTGTCCTCCTATCTGCTCCATGGAGAGGGTAAGTCCTCCCCTAGGAAGTCTACTAAGTCTGTCTCATCATCTAGTTGAGGCAGGACCAAGGCACCTCTCCACTCCACACCTCTGTGTCTAAGCTGAGCAAGGTATCTCTCCATATAGAATGGGCTCCACTAAGTCAGTTTGTTCATTAGTGTTAGATCTTGGACCCACTGCCAGTGGCCTCATATATTCTCCAGACACACCATTGTCACCTGTGTTAAGGGAGTCTAGTTCGGTCTTATGCAGTGATCTCTTAATTGCTCGGGTCAGCTGATTCTGTGGGTTTTCCCATCATGGTCTTGACTCCTTTGTTCATATTTTTGAACTTCCCTCATTTCAGTTGTACTCCAGGAGCTTGACCCATTGGTTAGTTGTAGATTTCTCCATCTGCTTCTATCTGTTTCTGGAAGAGGGTTCAAGCTTCTCTGGGGTTAGGGATTGTAGGCTGGGTATCTTTTGCTTTATGTCTGGTATCCACTTATGAATGAGTATATACTATATTTGTCATTCCGGTTTTGGGTTACCTCACTTAGGATGTTTTTTCTAGTTCTGTTCATTTACCTGTCAATTTTAGGATAGCATTGTTTCTTACTGCTGAGTAGTACTCCATTGTGTAAATATACCACATTTTTTTTTATCCATTCTTCAGTCCAGGGGCATCTAGGCTGTTTGCAAGATGTGGCCATTTACAAGTAATGTTGCTATGAACATAGTTGAGCAAATGTCCTTGTGGTGTGAATGTCCCTCCTTTGGGTTTATGCCCAACAGTGGTATTTTCTGAGAAATTGCCATACTGATTTCTGCAGTGGCTATACAAATTTATACTCCCACCAGCAATGGAGGAGTGTTCCCCTTTCTTCACCATAAGCTGTCATTGGTGTTTTTGATCTTAGCCACTCTGATCAGTGTAAGATGGAATCTCAGAGTGGTTTTGATTTACATTTCCCTGATGACTAAGAATGTTGAGCATTTCCTTAAGTGTCTTTCTGTCATTTGAGATTCCTCTATTGAGAATTCTCTATTTAGTTCTGTGACCCACTTTTTAGTTGGATTATTTGGTGTTTCGGTGACTAGCTTCTTGAGTTCTTTGTGTGTTTTGGAAATCAGCCCTCTGTCAGATGTGGGGATGGTGAATATCTTTTCCCATTCTTTAGCAAGCTGTTTTGACTTGTTTACAGTGTTCTTTGCTTTACAGAAGCTTCTCAGTTTCAGGAGGTCCCATTTATTAATTGTCAGTGCACCTTTTCTTATAGAGATGGTTAGCTTTGCTTATGTATTGAAAATTAAATGAATAATTATTTTTGAAAATGCCTAGAAGTCTCAGATGAGGTAAAGTTTTAGAAATATTTCCATTTTCTTTCCCATGCAAAACAAGATAGCATCTTATTAATATAAATGAAATGTTAATTACAAAATTCATTGCCTAAGAATTACCAAGAAAACTTCTTGGGACTGGACGATTTATTTTTTGTTATTAGATTGAAAATGTTCATACTGATTAGTTCTTTTGTATAGTTGGCTAGACTAGAGTCAACTAGGTAGAGGAAATGTCAGTTGAGAAATTACCTCCATCAGAAAGTTTGCATACTAGTAATTATAACTAGGTTGTTGTTAATTTAATGATTTCTGGGAAAAAAACCTTTTTCATCAAGGATTATTTGGGAAATATACATAAATGAAGAAGGAAAACAAAATTACCTGTACTCTGACCTATACCAACAATGCTTTATTTCTTTACTATTATTTCAGTTAAAAATTGCATTACCATAAACAGGATTTTTAGCATTCACAGGTAGGTACGGAATTTTCCTATGCCATTTGTGTTATTAGAATTATCCATAAATATTGCTGCATTCATTCATACATGTTTTAAAAATGTGTATTTAATTTAAAAATTAAAATTTTCTCCTGATTTAATTTTCTACACAATTATTTATAATATCTGTGAAGTATTTGTATATGCATACAATTAAGCAGTCTCAAAGTTTTTCCCATGGATATTTCAGACTTCTCACTGAATAAGAATAGTTTCACTCATTCTCATGCAGTTTATCTTTGTACATAACATTTTCTAGTCTCCTCCAAAGACTTCTGGATGTTATAGTTCTTGAATAAAAATTATGCACATTTACATATATTATACCACTGTCCTGTTTTCTCTGGCACGAATTTTTGATTTCCTCTAATGGTTTTGGCATTCAGTGATAATCAGGCAGGTAACTCCATTTTAAAGAAGTTGCTTATTTAACTTGGAGCCCTTGAGAATGTCTGTAAAATTGGCGGCTTTCTCTTTTTCAACCCACTGCATAGGAGAGACAAAAATTCTGACTCAAAGGGAAATATGCTAGCTGGTGTAATGAATTCTGAGGCTTTTGGTTTTACATGGCAGTTTTTCCCTTCCACATTGATTTTGATGCTGCTTTCTTTGCTCAAGAGTCCATACATGGTTTCTCTTCCTGTGATGCCTTCTCGCTGCATCTTTAAGCAACTAATTATTTACTGTTGCTTACATGGATCATGTCTGGGATTTAGAGTAGGGAGGGAGTCTACTAAATATGCTCTGTCTTTATTTCATGAAATTAGACACACCTTTTACTCACACATCTGAAATGTAGGGAATCACTTTCAACCCTGTCTGGGAGAGATGCATTAGCGAAGTCCACGCTTATAGTGTGATCAACCTGCTGTAACAAAATATCCTGTGTAAATGATCTGTAACCAACCGGAATTGTTTATAAATTTTAGAGTCCTGGCTCAAGTCACCCACAGATCCGGGATATGGTGAGGATTCTGGTGCTCTAGAGGTGATGTTTTCTAGATGTTCTTATGTGGTAAGAAGTGTACACTCCCATGAGCCTCTTGTAAAGGAGATATATCACTCCCATGAGCCTCTTATAAAGGATATACATACATACATACATACATATTTCTTTTTTTTTTTGAGATAGGCTTTGGAGGCTGTCCTGGAACTAGCTCTTGTAGACCAGGCTGGTCTCGAACTCACAGAGATCCACCTGCCTTTGCCTCTTGTAAAGGATATTACTCCCATTTATGAGAACAGACTCTCATGACCGTTCACTCACTTCCCAAAGCCTCACACCTCTTAATACTATCAAATTTGGGAATAAGTTTCAAAAGGAAAAAAGTTACTGTTGATTCTAACAAGACTTTCCTGCTGTGGAAAAGATCCAATTGATTACCTTATTTTTCTGTTTTCTATTTTCTTGGTAGCAGCATTTTCTCAGGTGGGCTCTGTTTCCTAGAGACAAGCAGAGGCTCTGGACTCCTTTAAGAGAGGCTTCCTCACTCAGCATAAGTGACAAAAACTGCAGGGCTCTTCTAAGAGGCTCTGCTACTGATTGAATGGTGTGTATGAGCAGCTGGCAGCAGCAGTGACCGTATCTCCAAGCCGGCAGCATGCTGCTTGATGGCAGCATAGACCAAGGTAGTGAGCATAGCTCCCAGTGCTGGCAATAAATGTACCCCGCCATGTTTGAAAGCCAGCAGCTAAAGTGTTCACTTTAATTTTAGCAATGTTGTTTAGCAGATAGAAAAAAGTCAAGGCCAGAAAAAGATAGAGATATATAGTAAAGACAAATTCAGATGACAAAAAACCTTTAAGGGTTTACAATGTGTTTTAAAAAATACATATATAGGCTTAGGAGAGAAAAGAAAAAGGATAAAGTGGTTAAAAAGGAAATAGAGTAGCTGGGTGTGGTGGCACACACCTTTAATCCCAGCACTTGGGAGGCAAAGGCAGGCAGATCTCTGTGATTTCAAGTCTGGCCTGGTCTACAGAGTGAATTCCAGGACAGGCAAAAGTACACAGAGAAACCCTGTCTCAAATAATGAAAGTAAAAGAAATAGAGTAATAAAAAAGCCATGTACAGATGGAAAGTACACAGAGAGTCTGGATACAATATGTTATTGTGTTGTCTTTCAATTGTTTGCTGAGGAAATAGCAATAGCTGCTAACAGACATTTGATTATAAATGCTGCTGGATTAGTCCAACTTACATATTTTAAAAATGCTTTGACTTCAAAATTTAAATCTAAGGATATATTACTTTGGAAAAGAGATTTTGTTTTTGTTTCTATAGACCATAAAAAGCTGTGGATTCTTTCTAGACTAATATGGTTTGATCAAGCAAGAACCCCTGAAGCAGTGACCCAGGTGATCCAACATCCAAAACAGCTGAGATGGTGCAGCCTTGCAGACTACTACAGCCAGGATTTGGCCAGGTTTCTGGGCTTTCTAAGGATCCCCATGGTATTTATTGACAGTGTCCCAAAACAGCAGGAAGGTGCTTGGAGAGAATGATGCCCGAGTTCTCAAATATTGTTTATAATTTTTTTCCATTTAAATGGGGTTGGATATAAATGATTTGTGATCACAACTATTCTCTTTCTAAAGAAAAAGAGATATATGCATTTTAAAAAACGTGTTCTACTCTCACATAGTTCCCAACCATAGCTTCCCCTCTACTCTTCCCAGTCCCACTGCCCCTAGCCTCCTCTCTCCCCAAATCCACTGTCTCTCTGTTTCCCTTCAGAAAAAAGAGGTCCTCTCAGTGATGTCAACCAAACATAGCATAACAAGATGCTATAAGGCTAGGCACAAACCTTCATATCAAGACTGGATGAGACAACCCAGTAGTAGGAAAAGGGTCCGAAGAGCAGGCAAACGAGTTAGATACACTGTTAGGAGTCCCCCAAAACCTCAATCATAGTATGTATGCAGAAAACCTAGTACAGAATCATGTAGTTCCATAATGGTCACTTCAGTCTCTGTGAGCCCCTATAAACATTGCTTAGTTGATTCTGTGGGCCATGTTCTTCTGGTGCCTTCCACCCCTCTGGCTCCTGCAATCCTTCATCCCTGTCTTCTGCAGGGTTTTCTGAACTCTGCCTAATGCTTGGATGTGAGTCTATACATCTGTTCCCATCAGTTATTGAGGAATTCTCTCTGGTAAAAAAAAAAAAAAACAAACAAACTATTTTCAATATATAAATAAATGGGTAAAATGAATGAAAAGGAAATCTCATGAGGATTTAATTTGGAGATAGGGTAAAGGCCAGGCAGAGCTCAGGTTTCCTGGAGTTAGGAAGTGGTTCTTAGTTTAAAAAGGTTTGGAATCCTCAGTTTTTGATATGTAGGTCATTTGTTATGTTAGTGATATACATAGACATATTCTAAATTCTTCCATTGTGTATAATTTTTGTTTCCTTATTGTTTAATGTGCACATAGGCCACTGTACACTTTCTAGCCCCTGACATAGGAGCTTTTGTGTGCCAGCTTCCAGAACTAAATGGAAAATTATTTCTACCTTTCTTTGTGGAAATTCTTAAAAATGTATATGTTTAGGCCAGTCCTTTTGACTCTAAATGACCAAATCAGAGTTTGTAATCAGGCTAGGATTTGTTTCATTTGGTACAAGAATCAAAGGCTTGTTCAATAAGTTCAGGTTGCAGGTGGGAGAGTCGTATGGTGTAACCCTAGGTGGGCGGCTGCATTTAGAAGTGGGAGAAGGTAGGAGAAAATTGGCTTCAGGAGAGTGAGAAAAACTTAGTGATTTATGTGTAATGATATGATTAACTTAGGGTATAATTTATTTTTTATTTTTATTTTTATTGAGTAGGGTCTCATGTATCCCACATTGGTCTTGAATTAATTGTAGAGCTGAGTTTGACCTTGAACTCTTGCTTCTGCCTCCAGACTACTGGATTAAAGCCATCTGCCTGAAGACAGCACAGCCTCCTGGCTTTTACAATTTATAGATGGAAAAAAAAAATACCATGAGATAGTTGTGTCCTAAGGAGAATCACAAAATGGTAAATAGTTATACATGAAAACTCAGAGCAGATTCATCAAAGAAATGTACTGGATAAGAAGGAAATACACTGACATGTGAATAGTCTTTATCTTCAATGGACATCTAGAGTGGTCCTTTAGAGCATATCAGATCACATGCCACATGTCTCTGCTCAAAGCCCTCCAGTGGTATTATGTCACACTCAGTTTATGGGTTTCATTCTCAAAGATATTTAAAAGTTAAAAAAAATGGAGAGGCAAGACGCTTCAAATGCCGGCTTCTAGCTGCCTTCCTTTTCCTTTGAGTGTTTGACAGCAGTGAGTAGGAACAGCAGGCCAGTGGAAGAATCAGCACATGGTGTCCTCCATTACAGTCCCCATGAAGACCTCCTGTATTGAGACCCCTGCTCTCTGGCAGCAACTAATGTTATAGTTCCCATGTGGAGGACTGAGCCCACTGGCTATGGTTTGACAGCTCTCTGGGACTCTTCTGGCTTCTCAGGGTCTTCAGATTCTCTTTTTCTGGCTCCCTTCTGTCTTTTGCCAAGTCTCTTTGTCTCTGTCTGTCTCTGTGTTTCTGTTTCTGTCTCTGTCTCTGTCTCTCTCTCTCCTTTCTTTCTCCTACCAGTTCTGGCTGCTCTCAGTTGTCCAGATGCTTCTTCAACTTGCTGCTGGGGAATGACTATTTTGGGAATGTGCTTAGGAGTTACAGTGTTACTTGAGATATCTGATGTCGCTTAGGAGTTTTGGCTCTGGTAGTCTGTTAAGAAACTCTGTGCTGTGCTTTACTGGAATCCCTGAGGCAGAAATCCTGGCTGCTGGACAGGTTTGCCAGCTATCATGCAGCAATGCCTTAGGTCAATACTTGGGACTCAGAAAGCAAGCATGAACACTCTGGCCGTTTGTGAGCCCAATGCTAGATACCCTAAGATGGATTCCAATCCATTAAGCTAATCTTGTCTGCAGCTTTTTAAGCTGTTGAGCATTCACAAGGCCAGTGGGCTTTTTGTTTTGTTTTTGTGTTGTGGGGGGAGGTTCAGGGTAAAGATCCACCACCAGCTTCCCACTGGCTAGTTATTTTTACTACCACTGTCTACTGTCCCTCTTGCTTCTGCCTTCCTATTGCCAGCTCAAACAAGGACTGTGCAAGTGAGTCAGGAAGCACCACTTGAAGCTCGATATTGCAACATGATGGGGGAAGTGGCACAGGACAGTGTTTCCCTGGTAACTAAGTAAGCAGCTTACTTATCTAGACCTGGTGTTTGGACAAATGACAGGTGTTCATTTTAGACCAATTACAGCTACTTATTTGGTCTAGTCATGGCTTTTCTCTTTTTGCTGCAATCATAGTCATTAACATGGGTTGTGGACCAATTAAGATCTTGTCTCTTAGCATCAGTCACTGTAGTCCCTTGACCAAGGGAAGGGCCACCCTTATGGCTAAGATGGAACTCATTTACCAAGACTTGTGGTAACAAAGAGGTTTGTGCAAACCGTTTCAAACAGTCCAGGCTGAGGCTGTGTCTTCAGGAGCCAAGGCAACTAGCTGTGATCTTTGTGTAAGTTTCCAAGATGTCCATAAGTGTTTGAGATGGCTGCTATTGGCATCATGGTAATCCAGCTGGCTCTTGGACTCATAGTATTTTGCTTAAGGCAGCTTGACCAGCAACATAGTGTTCAGTGCTCTGTATTTGCTAATCAAGGAGTCAAAATGCCTTATCCCTAACCTCTGCTCTTACTTATAGGAAATTGAACAACCTGAAGAATGTGTACAAGAACTTATTATTTACAAAGGCATTTGAAATCAATTTTAGCAATGCTCTAACAATGCTTACTTTTGCCTAGTGTTGAGAGACAGGTGAATTTCCTAGTTATCTCATATTCTTTTTTTTTTTACTTCTCATTTTAGACACCATTTTTGTCCATGTAATTGCTAATTTGATAAAGGTTCTCCAGAGACAAAATTTACAGACAGCTGTCTGTCTTGCTGTCTATCTAACTGTTTGTCTGTCTGTCTAGATTTATTATAAGTCTCATTTGATAATAGGACCTAAGAATTCCTTTTACTTTCCACCCAGAAGCTGGGAAGACCCAGAAAAAAAAAACATTATTTCAGTTGGACCCACAAGATCTGAGAAATAGTTCAGTCAGTATGGTGGGGTTTGAGCCAGGTGTATGGAAAAACCAATGTGTTCGATCAAACAGGCAGAACAGACAGGCCATTCCTTCTTCCACCCTTTGTTCTATTTTGCCTTCAGGGGATTACACTATGCCCATCTACACTGGAATTGGTTGGAGGCAATCTGCTCCACTCAAATCTCTAACTCAAATGCCAGTTCCGTCAAGAAACGCCCTTATGGCCCTCATTATTTATATGCAAACATTGTCCCCCCCTGAAATAATGTTAGACAAATACTTAAGTACCTCAGTGCCCAATCAAATCATCATAGAAAATTAGCCATCACACTAAATAAGGTTAAATACATGCAAATTATATTGTCCTATTAACTTGTTTACATATGCTTATTTGCGGTTAAGTACAAGATCATTTTATTAAGTGCTTGCCAGGTATCTTGGGGAGAAGTATCATCAGATCTGAAATACTTTTTTTTACACATATAATATCCGTTAATCAAGAATGAACTTTCTAGTGTCATAGATGACAATTGTGAATGGCTAGTATGTGTATCATGTATATATAATATATGAATGCTACGTGTCTATGTACCATATGATGATAGATATATACTATGTGAACATATATACATATAATGTATGCATATTTACATACTATATGAACATGGATATGTACTATACCAGGTCATTCAAGAGTTATAAAATGGGTAGGCATTAGCAAGTTGTTAGAAAACTACTTTGGTATTCTATTGAATTATTTGTGACAAAGTTAGTATATTAAAGTCTGCCTACTGTATGCATGAGTTTTATGGCCCATTTGTCCCACCACTGCTTCAGCCCCAAATAAACACATGAATGCTATATTAATTATAATACTGTTGGCCAGTGGCTTGGAATTCTTATTGGTTAGCTGTCTTAATTATTAACTCATTTCTATTAATCTATGTATTTCCATGTGGTCTTGGCTTACTAGAGAATGCCTGACGCATCCTATCCTCCTAGTGGCTTAATGACAACTCCCCTCTGCCTATACTTCCCAGAAATCTCCTCATCTGGTAGCCCTGCCTATCTTCCTGCCTGGCCAATCAGTGTTTGTTTATCAACCAATAAGAGAAACATAATACAGAAGGGCATCCCCCATCAGCCTACCAATTATTCTTGTCTTCTATTGTGCTTGTTTCTTAGAGATGAGTTCAGATAAATACTTTATTGACTTTTCAATTTTATTTAGCACAAGTATGGCAGAAATCAACTATACTTATTGATATGCACTTAATAAGAGACATCTCAAAACAATTACTTACACTTATTTTCTCAAATTTGTTTTAATTTAATAAGCAAGCATAGCTCTTGATGTCAATGCATTAGGGTCATTTATTGAAATGTTAGTCATGTTTATGAAACATTGTTTGGTTTAATACTTAAATTATCAGCAGTCCAGCTGGAGTATTTAAGTTTTCTTTGCAAAACCAGAGAATAAAACAATGAGGAGAAATTAAAGTGAGAATTAAATGGCCTGTAGTTTCTAGCAGAAGAATCACAGGTCCTTTCTCTTTGAATTCCTACCTACTGGCAAACATTGTATGTTTTGCCGTTTTCTAACATGAAAGACTTTTATGCTTCTCTTCCCCCTTTACTGTTCCATGAATTCATTATGTTTTTGTGGCAGAACAACAAGTTCTGAAATAGGATGGGTGGAAGAGTGAAATGGGTTTAAAAGAGGTCAGGACTAGGGACCTATTTCATTTATGCTTGCAAACTGAAAAGTCACAAAAACCATGACCCCTCCTTTCTCTGGGCTATTTAAACTAAACAGCTTTGACAGCCATTACATTGATCTGGGTTATTTTAATTCTCTCTAATTAACTTAGATGGCTTTCTGTCTAATAGAAGGACAAAATTTAAGGTCAGTGCAACAAAAAAGAAAATGTTTCTGACTTTGCTGATTACAGAATTAACACAGTTGTTGCTCAACTTGCAATGGGGTTACATCATGATCAGTTCACCAGAAGACAAAATAGCAGATGCCAAAACTACCAAATATTCTATCTTTATGTAGTCTATCATGGATGTTTTCAAAACACGAATTTAAGTCTACAGTTGGTCAAATTATATATCCCCAAACCTATTTTATAATTTAAAATAAATCATACAGTTGATTTAATACTGTACTAAAAATGAAAAACAGAATGACTGTGGTGCCCTTTTGTACCATTATATGTTGAAAAAAACTTCATTTGAACCACTGTTAAGTCATGGACCATCTGTCTATAAAATTGAGAACTAGCCTTTTGTTTCTCTGCTATTTGTGTGACAGGACTGGAACTTGAGTGGGTGCTTAACATTTAGAAAAAGTGTTTACAGATGATTTCTTGGATGTCACGTATGCATTTATGGAACATTTAGAAAAATTGTGCGATAAATGTTTCCAGACATTTGAGATTGGATAATTGAGTTATTTCACATTATATAAGGTAAACCCAGAACCAGATTCCTCATTAGATGCTTCCCTAATTGAGATCTCTAGGAACCAAGGCCAGTCCAGAAGTAGTTTTGGGATGTAATGTCTAGGGTTAGGGATAACTGCAATTTCAGATATCTATAAGAGCACAATTTTCATTCCCCAGGATATTTTTTCCTTCACTTGTTTTTGAGATTCAGATGAAGCACTTTCCCATGTCAATGTAGAACTGTCATGATCCATGAAGACCTCACATACTACAGTGATGCTTTCCTTGAGGGTTAAGGAATGGGATTAGAAGCTGGGTCAACTTCACTCCAAAATACTGTCCCAAAGCACAGAATTCACTCTTCACAGTACGTTGACACTACCCTCTTCTCTATCTTCATTCTGTCATTTGTCTAGCAAAATTTCCTTAGGTGTACAACTTGTCATCTGCTTTGATTTTTTTTTGATGCTAGACATTCACTACTATTATTATTGATAAATAGCATATTTTGGAAACTATTTTTTGAACAGCATCTTTTGAATACATCTTGTACTTAAATTTCTGCTATATATGGAATTATAATAAATAATTAGAAAAAATTTAAATTGAAATTAAAAATTAAAATTGTAAACTTGATTCTTTTAGACATTTTAATTAAAATAGAACTGCATCACTTTTCTCCTTCCCTTTCCTCCTTTCAACTTCTCCCATGTGCCACCCACTATCCAACTGATAACTTTTTCTTTGATTACTATTGTCTCACACACACACACACACACACACACACACACACACACACACAGAGAGAGAGAGAGAGAGACAGAGACACAGAGAGAGAGACAGACAGACAGAGAGAGAGAGACAGACAGACAGAGAGAGAGACAGACAGACAGACAGACAGACAGACAGACAGACAGACAGACAGAGAGGGAGGTATGCACAAGTATATGACCACATCTCGCTGAGTCTGTTTTGGTTGTTTGTATGTGTATGGGTTCAGGGCTGAATACTTAGTTTTAGGTAACCAATACGAGGATTCATCTCTTAGAGATGCTGTTTCTCACTCTTCCAGCAGTCAATACTTGCTTGTATTCATTGGCTAGGAGTGAGACTCTGCAACATTTTTCCCCTTTCATGTCAACATGCCCATTACTATTGGCTATTTGTCCAGTTTTGTTTATGTAGCCATTTCTAGAAGAGACTGTTTCACAGCAAACTTCCTGGTATTCTGACTCTTCCTTATGTCCCTTCTAATATTCTTTGATCCACAGATGTCAGGAGCTGTGATGTTGCTGTATCTAGTGGGACTAGGTTCCCTATGACCCATTGATCTCTGCATTGTGTCCAGTGGTGGTTTGCTGTGATGGTCTCCATTTGTTGTAAAGAAAAGCTTGTTTGATGAGAGGTGGTAGATTCACCTATCTTGGGTATAAGGATAAGATTTAGAATATAGCAAGGGATTATGTTGGTCTAGCAAACTAGTGGTAGTAGACTCTTTTCTAAGGATCATGACTTTTACTAGCTCTGAGGAAGTTTGCTAGGTTTCTGTAGCAAGCATAACTTCCCCCCTGTTGAGTGGGCCTTAAGTTCAATTAGACAGGTGTTATTTACCAGCAGCAATCACATGCCACTTACTGTACCTTATGGTCATTGTTTGGGTTCATACGTATTGCCTCTTTGAAGGGCTTTTGTTTCCCTCCCTTGGAAACTTGCAATAGTATACCTAGTACAATGGAAACTAGAAAGCAGGAATGAGGCTTTCAGATTAGGTAAAGCTTGAGTCGTCTGAGATCTGTGTCCTAAATATGCTGTATCTTTAGTATTAGGGGCTTATCTTCAACCTCTGAGAGGCAACCAAGGGCTACATCAATAGTCTATATTGTTTTGGGAGCCACTTGGAGTACCCTGATCTATTATTTGAAAGGATATTTCTCATGTCTGGTACTAGTGTTTTTGTAAGTCTGTGGTCAGCCCAAGTGGTGTTATTTGTCCTTCGTCCCTCCCTCCTCTCCAGCTGAATCGCTTTCTTTCTGGGTTTTCTTATTATCTCTATCCTGCTGTTTCCCTTTCAAGCATCCCCATCCCCCATATTTTTCTGTTTACTGTGGTCATTCTATGTTGTATGCTCACATCTGAAGATTTGGAGCTAGGAACTTCAGATGAGAGAGAACATGCAGTGTTTGTCTTTTTGGGTCTGGGTTACCCTACTTAATATACTCTTTTTTAGGCTCATTCATTTACCTGCAAATTTTATGATATCGTTTTAATTTACAGATTAATAGTATTCCATTTTGTGTATTTTAATATCTATTCTTGTATTGAAGGGCGTTTAGGCTGTTTTCATTTCTTGGCTGCTGTGAATGGGGCATCAGTGAACATTGTGAGTAAATATCTATGGAGTAGGATGGGGCTGGAGAGATGGCTCGGCCGTTAAAGGCTAGGCTCACAACCAAAAATATAGGAGTAGGATGCCACATCCTTTGGGCGGTGTACTTGGGTATTGGGTAGGTTTATTTTTAGTTTTTTGAAGATTCTCCATACTGATTTCCAGAGTGGCTGTACCAATTGCATTCCTATCAATAGTGATTGAGGGTCCCTCTTTCCTTAGAACCTTACTAGTGTTTGTTGTCAGTTACTCTGTTGATTTTTTTTTCTATTATGGCTGTGGTGAGAGAAAACCTCAAAATTGTTTCAATTATGACTATGGTGAGAGGAAATCTCAAAGTTGCTTGAATTTGCATTTCCCTAGTTGCTAGGGATGATGAACACATGAGGTAATATTCAAATGTAATTGGGAACATTACTATACAATGTATCCAGTAAAGTTCTAGATCCTCACACTGTTAGGTCTGATTCAGTGGTAAACTGTGGAAGGCAGAACTCAGTCTTCAATACAATTCTACTTTACAATGATTTTTTTCTTTTAGCTTATAGTGATATTCTTAGTAGATACTGGGAATTACCAGTATGTTTATTGATTTACTTAGTAACATAGATAATTTCTATATTAGTTATCTATAACTGTGTGACAGTGTGCCAGAAGATGTAGCAGCTTAAGACAACACGTGTATTATTTCACACAAGGTCTATTGATTACAAAGTTGAGCGAAGTTAGCTGTGTGTTTTTAAGTTGTTTCTCATGAACTGGAATCAAACCATCTGGGATTGCACGTGTCTCAAGGCTTGCCTGGGGCTAGAGGATCTGTTTCCAAAATGGTGCCCTCACAAGGCTTTTTGACACAAAACCTAGGCTTGTCACCATGAGTACTGCCTAAATGTCCTCACTTCATGGTAGGTGGCTTCCTTCAGAGTGGGTGAACCAAAAATGAAAAAACTAGGAGGACTTGTGGTGGTTTAATTCTGAAGTTATACTGTTGCTGGTGCTATAGTGTATTCCCTAGAAGCAAGTCATGATACCCAGCACATAGTCAAGGGAGGACAGTTTAGATAGCCCCTTAGATTAGAATCTCTTAAAGTAGGACTAGGAAAGAATTGATATGCCACATAAACTCTCCACAATGCACTGACAGCACAGAATGTGTTTTGTGAGCTTTATAGACTGACAACACTACTTCAAAAAGTTAAAAGAAGTGAAGGAAAGGGCTAAGAAGAAGTGGGGAATGTATGAAGCTTAGAAGTAGGAGTTTAGCAGAAGAGTGTTCACAGCATGTGGATGTTTTGTGCTAATGTTTTAATAATCAAAGGTACCAAAGAGTTTTATATTGGAGGATGACATTGCAGAAATGATAAGGAAAAAAGGAGGAAAAGAAAAAAAATCAAATGATATTTTTTGTAAGATCTTTATGCAAAAAGCAGGAGGAGACAAGAAGGAAAGAAAGCAAAATACCTCTGCGGAACAGGCTCGAAATCAATAAATGAAATAAATGAAATAAACTCATTAGGAAGTATGCAAAGGAAGTATTTTCAAAGTCTTAGTGGTATAATATTTGAATATGGTTGTTATGAGGCATTTTTTTTCAAAACAAATTTTTTATTTTACATACCAACCACGGTTTCCCCTCCCCACACATCCCTTTACCCCCCCATCTATTCCTCCTTTGTTTCCATTCAGAAAGGGGCAGGCCTCCCATGGGAGTCAACAAAGCATGGCACATCAAGTTGAGGCAAGGCCAAGCTCCTCTCCCTTCATCAAGTCTGACCAAGGCATCCCACTATAGGGATTAGGTTCCAAGGAGCCAACTCATGCATCACAAACAAGTATTGGTCCCACTGCTAGGGCCTTCACAAAAGACCAAGCTACACAACTGTTACCCACATTTAGAGGGCCTAGGTCAGTACCATGCCAGCTCCTAGCTTTCAGTCTACAGTCCATGAGGTCCCACAAGCTCAGATCAGCTGTCTCTGTGGGTTTCCCTGTCATGATCTTGATGACCCTTGCTCATATAATCCCCCTTCCCTCTCTTCAACTGGACTTCCAGAGTTTGTCCCTGTGCTTTACTGTGAATCTCTGCATCTGTTCCCACCAGTTACTGATGAAGGCTCTATGATGACAATTAGGGTAGTCACCAATCTGATTACAGGGGAAGCCCATTTAGATACCCTCTCCACCATTGCTAGCAGTCTTAGGTGGAGCTATCCTTGTGGGTTCCAGATGCTCCTCAACCAAGGAATGGAATAAGAAAATATGGTGCATCTACACAATGGAGTAATACTCAGTAGTAAAAAAAGGTGAATTCAATGAAATTTGTAGGCACATGGATAGAGCTAGAAAAAAAAAAATCATCCTGAGTGAGGTAACCCAGATCCAGAAAGACAAACATGGTATGTTCTCATTCATATGTGGATTTTAGATGTAAGGTAAAGCATAACCAGGTTACAATTCACAGCCCCAGAGAAGCTAGGTAGCAAGGAGTACTCTTAAGAGGGATGCATGGATCTCCCTGGGAAGAAGAAATAAATGAGATGGGCAAACTGGAGGTGGGGGTAGATGGGAGGGAATGGGGGATGGAAACATGAGGGATTGGGATGGTGGAGGTGGTGGCAAGATGGAGGGGAGAGTAATGAAAGAGATATTTTAATAGAGGGGGGCATTGTGTGCTTAGGATTAACCTGCTACCATGAGACATTTTTTATAGTGACTCAAGTGCTGAATAGAATGAGTTATTGTAGGCTTCAACGGATGCTGTAACGATACGCGACACACAATTACTGACAGTAAAGCTAAGTATTTAATGTAGAAAATTACTCACAAGATACCAAACCCAGAGGAGCCAAGCAGTTCTCAGCTAGCTGCCGGACCGGAAGCCGAACTCCAGGAAAAGAGACCGAGCCTTCCTGTGTGCTGTCTTTTATGCCTTCCCCCGTAACGCCCCCTAGCCATTCCCAAAGTGGGCATGGCTAGTGACGTAGTTCCGCCTACGTACGTATACATCTTTTCGTCTAGCCGTATACGTCTTTAGTCCTGCCTAAAGTGGGTGTGGTTAGCGGTGTGGTAAACCGCCTTTTTATTACCTCATCTGTATGCGACTCTAATAAGTCACATGTTTAATGGCGGCATCAGACTTCCTCCTACAAGTTATGATTGAAGACAAAGCAATTTATCATTAAACAGATGGAAAAAAGCAACTGCTAGTTTTTTAGGTGAATTATTCAGAAAAAAATAGTTTATAGTGACAAAGTTTAACACTAGAGTCATTACTGATCAAATTATATACAGAATGAAGTTATTAAAAAGTAGAATATAAGCTTTTAATACCAAAGAAGACAGAGTCGAAACGATCTGTCTCTCCCTGTCTTACTACTCAAGTTCCTTTTCTAGAATAAACACATGGAGACATTTCATCATAGTCTTGTTATGTATACATACCAGAGAAAAAAATCACAGGTGAAGGTGACATAATAGACATGTACACTAAATGATAAGATGGGTATGTTGCTTTAATTGTGTTGGTCAGAATAAATAATTATATTGAGGAAGATAATATATATCAAGTATGATCAGTTAGAGGTCGAGAGTTGACTCAGAGTTTGCAGAGACATTATGGTACCTAATAATGCAAAGACTAAATAGGAAGAGGACTACTATAGGGAGATCAGAAGAAAGAAGCCAGCGAATGGAACCATGTGTTTGATTAACTATGACAGTCCCAAAGGGAAATTAAATAATATGACTAGCTTGTAAAAGGCAGAATATAGACAGTAAAGAAAGTTAGTGGAGGCCTTGAATAGGAGTCTTACTTTACAGTTTTAACTTAGAGGTAAAGAATACTGCCGACTTCATTAAAACACACACACACACACACACACACACACACACACACACACACACACACACACACACACAAATAAAAAGACCTAAAAATCCCAAACCAAAACCAAAACAAAAACCAAACCAAACAAAACAAAATGAAAAATGAGTTGACATTTACAGAGGAAGTTTTAATTAGTTTTTCATACCAACAGGCCCACTTTTGGTCTACCTTCCAAACATGAAAATGAATAAGAGCGTATTTCTTTTGATTATAAAATAATACATTGAAAATTAGGAAAATGTAAAATTGTGGAAGGAGCTATGGGGCTGAGGACTCAGAGTTAGGGTGCTTGCTTATCATGCGTATGGTTCCAAGATCAGTCCCCAGTTGACAAAAAACCATAACACAAACACCAAGCAACTACAAAGCCACACTGTCAAAATGAATACTTCAACACATTTCATGTTTTAATGTTCATAATATACCTTTAAATAGATCCTCTAAAGATAATTTTGCATACCCTTATTGAGTATTAGAGCATGACCTTTTTGCCATTAAAGATCCTTTGGAAGCATCATCACATTTATTTTCTTGAATTTTGAATAAGGTTTAAAGAGTATTGATATGTAGTCTATCTACTCCCTTTTATTACAATGAAAATATAAAATAGATAATGCATGCCGAAATTTTTAGTAGTTAAAATGTTTGCTAATTACCTTCTATGCTTATTTATTCCATCACTGAAATTTTTCCAAGTGCTTGCATACATTATATTACCTAATAATCACACTTACCATATGAGAAAGCTAGTATGTTCTTTAATTTACACATATTACATTATGTCATCCCATGCACTGCGAAATAAGTGGTAAAGAAGCCAGCCAGAGTCTCTGCTCCCTCTGAACTACAATCTGGCAATGAAACAGATAATAACCAGACAACTAGTATTCTGAGCTTATGAACTGAAACTAGTGCATTCCCAGACAAAGACAGGGGTCTGTCAGGGACTGACTAAACAGGTTGGGCGAGGCTTCTTAGAACTGGGTGACACAAACTGAGATTTGAAGATTGGTGGTAGAGGAAACAGCCTGGGGTGCAACCTTAAGATGGGAGGACCAGCCATACTCTGGCACTAGACGGAATTCAGTGTACTGTTAGGACCGGACAGGATGAAGCTTAGGCAATGTCTGCATGGTGTGCTGCTTGTTTTTATCTTTACTGCAAGGACAACAGGAATCTTGAAGCATTTTAAACAGGAGGAGATGTAACAGATTTTACCTCATAAAAGTTCTTTCTCCTTCCATGTGACAGATACACTAGATGGAGTCAGAACACATACTGGGTGGAATTTTGAGAGGAATTTAATGAATCCAGAAAACAATGATAGCTTCTTCTAATGTGGCACAGTACGGGTAAAAAGACCTGGCCCTATTCACCAACTGTTTAATAGGTAAAACTGGAAATGATGATTGTATTATTGTATTATTACTTTTCTGTTGCTGTGATGAAATACCACAACCAAAGCAACTTACAGAAGGAAGAGTTTATTTAGGGTTTCCAGTTTGAGAAGGGTAAGATTCCATCAGCATCATGGTAGGGGAGCAGTGTAGCAGGCAGGCAGACTTGCAGATATAGCACTGGAACAGCAGCCCAGAGCTCACATCTCAGACCACAAGTAGGAAGCAGAAAGAGCCTACTTGAAATGCCTTTTGAAACCTCAAAGCCCACCCCCAGTGACACACTTCCTCCATCAAGGACATACCTCATTATTCTCCCCAAACAGCTACCAAGTGGTTATCAATATTCAGATGCCCAAGATTTATAGAGGGCATCTCATTTAAACTACCAGTGGCCGTAACTCATGAGTTGAGATGGAAAGCACCATAAGATGACCAACACTCAAGAGGCCATGTTTTCTATCTGGGACTGGTGAATTGATGCATACCTAGCGAATGTTGGAGTGTACAGTTGGCTGTGAGATGTAAAGTCATGGTCATTTCCACGAGGCATTCCTAGGTGTCGGTGAAATTGCCCTGGGTGAAGATCAAGTGGAAAGAGAATGTGACTCTGGGGAGAACTAGGTCATGTTTGGGAAAATAATCATGAGTAATTAAAGTCAGTGTTGTTGAGAGAGCGTGTCAGCTGCAGGAAGCTTTCCAGAGACCACTGAGGGCACCTGGAAGGTGGTGGTGGTGATTTTTATGGAGATTCTGTGAGCTCTGAGGTACAACTCTGCAAAGGACATTTGTTCAGTTGTGTGCAAAGACAGGGAAGGCTGGCAGCCTGGGTGACCCGTGCCTGGGTTTTCAAGGCAGATGAAGTGAAAGGCAGAGAGCTGGAAGACTTGGATACACGATGCAAGCTGCCGTGCTGTTGTTAATGTAAAAGATGCTTTTAAACTCCAAGTTGTACATTTGACTCACAAACATCTGCTCTCATTCCCAGTGTTTGTTTTGTTGGATGACCTCCCAAAAGAGCTGTTCTCTTCCAGGAAGAACTTTCAGGCTTTTTCCTGACACTTAATTTTTTTCAAAGAGATTTCCCTAATCTTTTTTTTTCAAAACGGCAGTGGATGCTCTAAAATTTGTTCTTTGCATTCTGACAAGAGAATGCATCCTTTCAGTTTTGCAATGCATTATTCTTTCAGCTAGTCTGTCTTTTGAATCATTTTCCTTGGTTAAATTCCACAGCAAAACACTTCCTTGCTCTTTGCCACGTTAATGAGATTTTGTTTGGTTTTCCCACTTGGGGACAAAAAGAGACTTCTTCTTGCAAATCACTAAGACCTTATTCTGTATATTCTCATGTTGAAGCAGTGGATGACTTTGAGGCCCTGGTGTCATAAGAAGAGGGAAATTTTTAGGAAAAAGCTAATATTGTCCCAGTGGAGGGAGAGAGAATAGGGCAAGAGTAAAATAAAAGCAAGCAGAGAACATGAGTGCTGACGGTATACATAGTAACATCCAGAAAGCCGTGAGTGATTTCTAGTGACACGAGTGGCTGCCAGACAGTTCTGAGCAAGGAGTGGTGATCTGAATATCTTCATGAGTGCATTCACGGGACAGAGAGGGAGCAGAGCTATTAGTTCTCAGGTAGTTCAAGGGCAAAGGCTCAAGGGGTCTAAAGCAAGTATGTGATGGGGACTGTAAGGTGATGCAAGCAAGCCCTTCAGTATCAGTTATTGCTGCAGTGATGCTTAGAGACATTGCTGAAAAACACCATGGAGTGTCTGAGGTTTCACATGGACTCAAAGGTACAGGTGATATGCGATCTGTGTTAAATTACTCTCTGCCCTTAAGTGCCCAGAATATTGAAGGCTGAGGAGAACTGGGCTTAGGTGCTTTCAGCAGCATCTCTCTGGTCTGCAGAAAGACTCCTCCCTGCTCTCTGTGTATGTTTATGGCCTGCACATCCAGATTATCTCCTTTCTGTCAGGCTTGGTGCTTAGCCTCCTCCCTCTATTCCCGTTTGGGATTCTCTCTTGTGGCATACATTTGGCAGATAGGAGGAATTAAGACATTCTATACTCTGTCTCTTTTCCCTTCTACTACTCATGGAAGGCTTGAGAAAGGCATTTCCAGATTTAGAGTTTTGGGGGGATTCTTATGTATAAATGATGTCATCAGCCAAATCACTCCACAATTTTGATGTCACTCTTTGTTTAATTTCCCATTAGCTGCTAAGTCTTACTCTTTAAAAAGAATTGTTCCTTGGGTCTAATTTTTGGATGTCATAGTTCTTGTACTTAAAATTTTATCCTTTAAACTGAGTCTATTTAAAATACCAGTTATTATTACAAGGTAGTCCTATGAGCTTTGAGAATGTCTGAAGAACACATTAATTTAACATAGATTGCTTATCAGTTCTATCTTTGAGACCATGTGAAACCTCAGCCTTCTTTTCTCCTATTTCCATTGAGAATATTTTACGCTCTCTCCTTGCTGAGCTCCTGATGACTTAAGGATAGTTTGAAGTGACAGTAGGACTTGAAAATTCATAGTATTGCTGCAGCATGTGGCTTTGTGTGAATCCTAGTATTAATTTACCAAATCTGGAGAAGGACTTTGCAAATCTTAAAAGCCTGGGAAGAGCTGTATTTCTTTGGTGTTTATTTATTTATTAATTGTCTATGAAGTATCAGTAATCAATTACTGAGTAATCAGTAATCACTGTGTATTTGGTACTGGCCTTAGAATTTGGAATAGTTGTTATTTAAGACATAGTCTTAAAGGCAAAGCCCAGAATAGTGTTCAACAGTGGTTGTCCATGCACTTTATAGGACTGATTTATACATAGGGCAAGGACATGTAATGAGGGCAGGGAGAACACAGGTGGTAATGTTTTAGTCTTAGAAGGATGGTCCATATTTAAGCTAAAACTTGTGAGTCATAACAAATACCATAGAGTTGATGTGAAATCTCCAAAAATCTCAGTATGGGAGAGCTTACCAGCTTACTTTAGAGGCATAGTCTAAAGAGAGCCACATATGACATGTTAGGATGTTTGAATATACTCTGAATAAAAAGGAACCATGAATATCTTAACAAGGGTTGTATTATAACCATATTTTAATGGTAAAAACTTGCTTAGGAACAAAAGCTTGTACAAATTCCAGATTACTATTCTATTAATCCACACAAGGGGAAACATCCTTCAAGGCTGAGGTGAAGAGTAGCTGGGTCAGGTGGGAAGACAGGATTATGCAGAGATTGTGAGGGAGTACACAAAGGATAGATTTCCCAAGTGTTGGGAAGCATCCATTTATAGGACATAGTGACACATTTGATGTGGGTGAAGATGAAAGGTAAAATCAAAGTTTAGGAGAAGAGTGAGCTAGGCTTCATGTGATTGTGGGACTTTCATCTACATATCCCAGAGAACCCAGATGTACACTGTTTAAGGAAGTTAGTACAAACACCTGAAAGTTCACTGAATCCATGTGTAGTGGTTTGAATGAGGATAACCCCCATAGGTTCATAGATTTGAATGCTTGGACACTAGGGAGTGGAACTATCTGGAAGGATTAGGAGATGTGGCCTTGTTGGAGGAAGTGGGCCATTGGAGGTGGGCTTTTAGGATTTTAAAAGTCCAAGGAGGCCAAGTGGCTTTCTCTTCCTGCTGTGTGCATAACCAAATGTAGAACTCTCAGCTACTTTTCCATAGCCTCAACCTCTTACAATTCTCAACTTCATCCTTAGTCTGATCAAATTTGGGGAACTGACACTGAGTATGGAATCTGACTGTTGTTTTCCCCGTGTTCAGGCTTTTCCTTTTTGTATCTGGATGCTTTCATTTATGACACTGAAATCTGCTGCGTCCATCCTTCTTTCTCTTTTTACTCACAGCTCAATAGAATTGTTTCTTTCTCCAACCACTCTGGACCACATAAGATCAGTTCCAGCCTTCATTTATTTTAGAACATTAAACATTGTCATTCCTTTTTTTCTGATATTTTCTTACCACACATTTCCAGTGTGGACTAGGAATGGCAGTGCATACATGGGCCTCCACTACTGTGTGGATCAGAGTATCTCTTTCCAGTCCTGGATAGTGTGTTTGCACATCTCTACATGGTTCCTTCCCCCAAACTTGCAGTCTCCAGCCTTCATCACTTTCTTTCTACTTCTTTCCTCATTAATATCTTGCCTCAATATTATATTTTGTTTCAAATAGGAAACTAAAGAGATTATGTCTGGGTCCTTTGACTATGAAGTGAATGACCTCAAATATTTATAGATGCTGTTATCCATCCTTTCATCTCAGCACAAAGAACATAAGAAAAGAGCAATATTCAACAACCCTCCTGTGTTTTTCTGATCATTTCTTTTTCGACTCTTTCCCCCTCAATATTAATGTTTTTAATATAATCCTTTACCTTATCCATAGATGCATTTACTTTTTGGTGTGTGTGTGTGTGTGTGTGTGTGTGTGTGTGTGTGTGTGTGTGTGTAGGTACACGTGTGTGAATGCACATATATACAAGTGTGTATAGAGGCCTGAGCTTGGCATTGGGTGCCTTCCTAAATCTCTCTCACCTTATTTTTTTTTGAGACAGGGTCTCTCACTGAACCCAGAGCTTGACAATCTAGGCTGGCCAATGAACTTGAGAGGAATGAATGCCTATATTTGTTCCTGAACACTGGGTTTAGAGACACATACCATCAGCCTGACTGCAGATTCGAAGTTAGGTTCCCATGCCTGCATAGTGGGCACTTTACTGACACAGCAGTTCCCTGTAGCTAACACACATCTTCTCTTTATTTATTGTTTTAAACTAGGTGTATATATGTGTGGAAATGTACACAGGTACCCTCATAGTGCAGGAGAGGATATCAGATCCCCAAGACTCAAGTTAAATGCAGTTGTGAACTGTGTTTATGTGAGCTGCACATAGCTGCTGGGAGCTGAACTCAGGTTTTCTGCAAAATGCATGTTCTTAATTCCTGGGACATCTCTCCAGGCCTTCTTATAAAAAATGTGAAAATCCTTATTTTTCTAGTGGAGTAACTGTGGCTGCCACAGATTTAATTCTCGAGAAGGAAGCCCGAGGACACTCAATAAGTATAAATAGAGAGGCTCTAAAGGAATTTATTTTGAAGAATACCTAGTATACATGAGAGATAACTCTAGGTCAATAGAACTTTCTTCCTATAAGACACATACTATTACATTTCCTTTCTATTAAACTAACTTCTTTCTAGCCAGGCATGGTGTTGCACACCTTCTGTCCCAGCACTCGGGAGACAGAGGCAGGAGGATCTCTGTGAGTGATCAGTCTGTTATATGTAATGGGACAACAAATTGTAGAACCTGTTATCACCTTTGATGGGTAGTGACAAGATTGAAGCAAGTATATAGCCCTTGAACTGTGTATATTAAATGTAAAATGTTTACATAAATTAGTGATATTTGTATATATATTCATGTTTGAATGAGATTTTTTTCATATGTGTATTTTTTGCCTGTGCATATTTATACATATGAGTATGTATGTGTGCAGGTGAAAGCCAAGGTGTTCTCTATTGCTCTACACCTTATCTTTTAAGAGAGGATTTCTCACTGAACCTGGAATTGCCAACTCGGTCTAGACTGTCTAGTTTGTGAGCTGAAGGGATTTCTCATCTGTTCTCCCCATTCTAAGATCACAGATGGGTACTTCTGTGCCTGCTCTTTTGAGTGAGTTCTGAGGATCAAAATGCAGATTCTCATGTGTGTATGGCAAGTACTTTCCTATGGAGCCTTCTCCCCAGCTCCTTTTTAACAGTGACTATAGTTGAGGTACAAGTACAGATTGCTATTACTAGGACAGAAAGAAATAAAGCACAATGCTTGTGTAGAAAATTAGGTCCAGGACATTCTCATTCTCATTTTCTCACACTTGGCACTGACTTATGAGTGACATTGGCTCCAACTATCAAGGTAACTCCCTTAAAGTGGATAATTTTTGAAACTGAGTAGTTGTTGGAATGTCTGTTGTGTGGCCAGGATTAGGTATAATACAAAGTGGTCTTGAGTTCTTCACTTAAAACTCTTAAATACTTTATATACATTTTACTCTACCTTTGAAAATCTAATAACATAATGCCCCAGAAATATATCTTAAATCAGCTATTTTTAATTTGACTAATCATTGCTATCTTTCATATCTTTGGCTGAAATGACAGATGTCTCTAGTTTTCCCATAAATTTTGTGAAATGCTGTCGTGTGACTAGGCCATTTTTATTGTGGCTCACAAGAGTTGATTTTTCACATCTTTCCAGCTCTCCGGCCACTGGACTGAATCAGTCATAGCAGAAGTGTTTGTTTTAGAATTAACACACATCATTAACCATGGCTCTCCTCCCCACACTTCCCTTCAGTTCACTCAGCTCAGCACTCCCTCCTCTCTTCTCCCATCCCCCTTTACCTTTCTATTTACTAGCATACCTCTGAAGATATGCTCTTATTTTCCTGCTAAGAATTTAATATCAGAGATGTAGCTCCTTATGTGATGTCACTATATCAGAAGCTTTATAGGACCTAGCAGAGGCTTACTAAGCATAATATGAACACAGTAGTAGTTCTTATTTTCTGTTGAAGTGGTAAATCCCAGTGGGATTTGGATTTTCATTATAGGTTAAGTATCCCTGTGAATTGTTCATTTCTCCTCTCCTTCATGTTGTAGTTTATATTTCCCAATCTCCAGTTTTGCACATGCCAGACACTCCTGCAGCACTGCGCCACACCCACAGTCATCTATTTTAATTTTTTGTTAATAATAGTTTAAAATGAGATATTGAGGTTTCTATGTTTCTCTTATCTCCAGTAAACATGAATTGATTTTCAGGCAATCACTGATACTTTAAGTATGGCCTGTTTTCGAATTGTTTTGTCATGCTTGGTTTTCTGACACATATTTACACATATTAAGTCAGAATTTGACTTAATAAAGTTTATTCTGCTGCTGACTCTTTTTGTGAACCTAAACAGGTTTCCTTAGCTATTCACTATGGGAGATATGACCAGTGTCTTCTAAGGTCATGGCTATTCACACCATCATTAAAACTCTTAATTCCTAGCAAGTAGAATATCTCTTATTCTTGGAATACTAGTATAGGATGTACATCCTAAATTATAATCAACCTTTAGAAGTAAAGTCTATCATCTTGTTTGCAATAAAGATCTTTTCTTTTACCAGTTTCAGGAGCTAAAGCTGAGGGAGTTCTACTGTGAGGGAAATCCACTCTTCGTGAAGCAGCCAATTACTGCTAAACTACCTAAAGTCATCTGGACTCTACAGGTGAAGGTTTATCTCATAAGCATGAACCTTCGCACTACACCGATGGTTCAAGATGTAAAGCATTCTTGGCAAGTCAGCAAATGTGTAACACTGGTCCATTAAGAATGTGGATCCTCCATGTCATTTTTTGACTTGCTCACAGAATTCAGTGTAATTTGATTTCCAGACTGTCTCAACACAGAGAAGTGAACATTTTTCATTGGATGAAAAGCAAAGAGGAATTTATTTTTACTTTAACTTTCTAAATTATTCTTTGCTGGTAGTGGGCTCTTTATTGCTTTTGTTTTACTTTCACTTGTCTCCTTTCCTATTGAGTGCATGGACATGATCTGGAACTCACTGTGTCCAGTTTGGTGAAAGTAATTAATGATATCAGGAGAAAGACCAGAGAAGCATATTGAAGGACTCCTTAACTACCATACAAGATAAAGACCACAGATCCTCCCAGTGTTGAGCATGATTCTCTATCATGAATTTTGATATACCAGATTCATTTGGATCTAAGGCTGAACATACAAGATTGCTTCAGGTGGAAATTAATTATAATGCTTCTAAAATTGTTTTCTTATCGTGAAAGCAATATAGATGCATGTATAAGAATAGGAAAAAGCCATTGACAATTGGTGAAAACTCAGAAATCCAATTAGCAAGGTATTACTACCCTCTGACTTTCTTGTGCATTTGGAATATATTTTAAATTTAAAGTGAATCAATACTCTATCTGCTACTTAGAGACTCACATTTCTTCTCCTATTATTGTGAATGTCTTTTTAATCAAAAACATTAAGATATCTTTTTAGATGAATATATGCTATTGTGTTACATCATAGTATTTTAAATATTTTCTCACTGTTAGATGTTAAGATCATTAATATTCACCCATTTTTGTCTTTACATATGAGGCTAAACTGACCATATTCACAGTAGATGTCTTTCATGTCCATATTTTCTCAATGAATAAAATTGTAGTGGATAAGAACTGTTTTCTTTGAAGATCAACTCTTTTCAAATTCTTTTCTGGAGATTATTTTCATAAACAGCATTGTTTTCTACTCTTGTATGGGAAAATTTTATTTGAAAATTAAATTGATTAAATTCATTATTTAAAACTGTCTTATTTCTTTTAAGCCTCTATAACTTGTTCTTTTTTCTCCTGCATCAAGCATACCAAAGAAATAATTCTAGTTACTTATTTTAAGGTTTCTGTGGACAGGTACTATACTTATGAACACAGTAGTTGTTTGATTGCCATCAAGAGGTAGGTGTCTTCATTGTACCCCTTTTATAGACAGAGAAACTAATACCTAGAGAAGCTAACTAACTTGTTCACAGTTGCAGAATTTATGTTGGGGCTTGAGTGTTGATGACAACTTCTAAAGTTGGCCTGCAGACCCCACACTTCAGTATTGTTAAGAGATAGGGTACAGAAGGGTAAGCAGATTGTCTTAGGATTGAGGATATGAGATTCTAGATAGTGGAGAAGGCTGAATGAATAGTTAATCTGATGTGGTAGCTTAAGAGGTATAGAACATTTCTTTTAATTTTTAAAATTATAAGGTCCAGGAACTAAGAGTTATTTCTATGCATATATTCATAATGAATATATGCATGGGTAGATATATTGAATAGATTATATAGTAGAAATTATTAGTTTTACTTATAATATATAAATGGTTTAGTGGTTTCGAAAATACTATGAATTTTTCTCAGAATGGTGGATCAAACTGACAGTATATTTTTACTCAATGTCTTTTTCTAGTAGACATTTGGTTAACATTAACAATTAAATTCCTTTGGGTTTCAATGGTCCATAGGGCTTTGAAACTGTATCTGCTTTAGTAGAGAATTTTTAAAAGGTGTACTTGGTCATTTAGGTCTCTAATCCTAGCTACATGGAAGGCTGAGGCAGAAGCAACACAAGTCTAAGGCTTGAAGTATCAAGTGACTTCTAAGCCAGCTTGAATGACCTAGACTATGTTAAAATTAAAAGTAAAGTGAGGGTTGGGGATATAGCTCAGTGACAGAATGCTGGCAGTATCAACAAAAGGTTTAAGAACCTTCCTTACCTCAGAAATTTATTAGCTAGAATCTGATGCAGGCCAAATGCTTTGCTACTATATTAGCTCTCTATAGACTCTGTCGTAGTACTAGAAAAACTCCCATTTTACACATGAGATATTTGGGACCAGGTGAATTAAGAACTTGTCCAAATAAGTCCATGAAGCCAATACCTTATTGAAGCAGTGTGTAAAACTCTGTACATGATAGACCCAGAGCCCTTGATTACGATGCTGTGTGTTCTGCCTTCTGTGGTCACAGTAGTGGTTCATTACAGAGTCATTTTCAAATCTACCCTTCCTTCTAAAGATTCATATTTCTTTCTATGTTTTATAATTTTTATAGTTACATGGATATAAATGTTCTGCCTTCTGTGGTCACAGTAGTGGTTCATTACAGAGTCATTTTCAAATCTACCCTTCCTTCTAAAGATTCATATTTCTTTTTATGTTTTATAATTTTTATAGTTACATGGATATAATTTGTGGACATATAATTTTAAAATTCATATGACCATATGTAAGAAAATTTAAGAGTGCATATGAATTTACGTTCAATTTATAGTACATTAGAAATAGGAAATACGACCTGCTTAAAATATTCTAACAAAACAACATACAGGTGATTCAAAATAAACAACTTATTATTTATAAAAACTTCTTAGATTTAAAATAACAATGGAATGATGTCATAATTAAATGTCAGAAAATTCACGAAATGTGTCTCTAAGAGGTGTCCTAAAAGATACTAGTAATCAGGTGATGTTGTCACACACCTTTAATCCTAGTCCTTGGGAGGCAGAAGGTGGATCTTTGAGTTTGAGACCAGCCTGATCTACAGAACAAGTTCCAGGATGGCCAAGGCTACACAGAGAAACCCTACCTCAGAAAAAAAAACTTAGAAGATACTATTGGTCATGTTAACAGTATTTTGTTTTGTGTAATCACATTTCCAAGAAAAAAACCTTTAAATTTTAATCACATAACATTATTCTTGCAAAGTAATGTTTTGGCTTCAAGGAGAATTTAAATAATGACTGATACATTAGTTGTCAGGTGATATATTGAAATAAACAAATTTGTTTGGGTCAAGAAATCACAAATGGTAAAAGTAATCTATATTACTTATGTTTGTATATTCAAGATAATTCTCCTGTTTCTGTCTGGAAAGTGAATCCCTGTCTGTGTGTTTTCTCTATACTAGAACCAGGCACCCACTTTGTCTAATTAGCTAATGACATACCTCTAAAAACAAACATTTCATTTCGAATCATGAACTATGCTCTTGGGAAGCAGTCAGAGAAAAGGTGACATTAAGCCTCTGAAGGTTGGAGTCATGATAGTGTTAGTGTTTTCAGATTTATTCCCTGTGTTCACCATGGCCATTTCCCACTCAGAAGGTGATGCTGGAGGATCTGTCACACAAGAAGCCCATGCCCAAGGTGCTTTGCTGTATGTGATGATCTTCCAAAATGCTTGTTGACTGGTAAGCATGGGCATAGCAAGGAGCAGGCCCACAGCAATTCATAGGAATTCCTTGTTATTTTTAAAGACTTAAATTTAGCATGCATTAGGGAGAGTTTTTTTTTTTTATAAAAATAGAGATATGTATATAATTGACTAGCATCCTGATATGGACTATTAGAAAACCCTTATTTTTGGGCAGGAAAATGTGTCCCAAATAAACTGTCCCCATACATTCTTTAAATTTCAAGCAGTGTTTGTGCAATATGAACTTCCATGAAAAATAAACACACACTGCTTCATAAATACAAGCATTGTTTATGCCATGCTGGCATACTGGATATGCGTGCTTCTGGGGAGTTAAGCAAATGCTTATTTTCTTTGTTGGGTCAGTGAAGGTTAAATTTTAGGTGATGATAATTATGGTACTGGTGAAAGGCAACTTCTTTTTCTTCATTACTTTTTCATTATTTATATTTTGGTGGTTAAAGTCCAGTGTTGTGTATATCAGCATGGCTAAGTTTAACACAGATTGATAGTAGGGGTCGGTTCACATGTGCTAATGTTCCCTTAGGGACGCAGAGTTGACTGGTCTGTGAGCTGTAGTTCAGACAGTAACAACTTAGATCCTAGTGAATACAGCTGACTCTTTCTGAGTCTAGGTTGCATGTGTGTGTGGTCCTTGCTTATTGTAGCAAAAGGTACAAAACCTAAGTAAAATGACATCTGATTTTATTAAACACATAATGTAAATTTATATGTCTTACATGTATGGGATATAAAGATGGTTGAAGGTACCCACTTTTCCTGTATTTGTAAAAGACACTTTTTTTAAAAAATGGGAGCCACATGCAATGTAAGTCATTATATATGATGCAGAATCTTAGATTAATAAACAATAAAGATTTTGGAATTAATGTATAAATTTTGAATTAATTTGAAGAACTACTTTTTTTTTCAATTTAGGAAATAACAGCAAGATTTGTCCTCCATCAGTTACAAGAAAACAATCAGTTGATTATGTATTCACTAGAGTATTATCCAGAGATCAAACACAAAATCTCCAAGGCAAAAAAATGTGTGTTGTGTGGAAAACCCTTTTTATCCGAATGGCTGGAATGTGTCCAGTTTGTTCCCCCATCAAAGGTAAACAGCACTTTTTTGGGGGGGGGTATGAGAATAAGCGCTCCTATATTCGTTCTTTTAATGATATTTGTACTGAAGAAAGATAGACTTCTTTGCTAATATTTATGATAAATACAGATAACTATGTTATAATCATTATTCCTTATTCCACTGGAATTTAAAGTCTTTATCTCATTACATACATTTCATCAAAATTCTATGAATACTGGGCATGGCCACACATACCTGTTATTCGGTTATTCAGCATGTGGGAAACATAGGTTGAAAATTCACTTGTTTAATTTTCAGTTTCAGTGGAAATTTTGGAAATCTTGCCATTCTTAATTGTCACTGCTCTATGGGCAGTGGGACCTGGGAGAATGCAGCAAATCAATAAGGGGGACTAAAGTCTCATGCAGCAGGTAACTTTATTCAGAGCTTCAGACAGCTTACACTGAGCGTTAAGAACGGTCACATGAGTGAAGTTCTTATGAGTTCAAGCAGTGTACAGTGTACAGCAAGGACAAGCTGCACATGGCAAAAATGTATTTTTCCATAGAGGCATATAGAGGATAGTTAGACATTGAATTAATTAAAACAGCAAATAGTAATGAGTAATCTGAAGTAAACTTGCTCCTGTCTGTTGCACCTTATATAAGCATGAAACACATTCCAAGAACAATTCTGTATTTTGAAGAAACTGAGGTCACAAGACTTGTTTTGTTGGGGTGTTCTCACTAGTACTCCAAATTCCCCTCAAATGACTCCATTCCTGGACCATGTCACCTGGGGC
Organism: Mesocricetus auratus; assembly: GCF_017639785.1. Lineage (NCBI taxonomy): Eukaryota > Metazoa > Chordata > Mammalia > Rodentia > Cricetidae > Mesocricetus > Mesocricetus auratus. Next base: position 44,425,284 of record NW_024429184.1, on the reverse strand, counting down.
AGTTGTCAGTGGGCAGTTCACATAGTTCATGTAGCAAGTTTTACGCGAGGTTTAGAAGACTACTTTCACTGTGGATGACCAAATAGCAAATGAGTTAGGCATTGTCGTCTCTATCACAATTGTGTAACTGTTTTGTGGCAGGAAGGCATCAGTAGGCAATATGTAAATGAGTGTGAACTTTATATTTAAATTTCATAGAATTTTCTCAGGTTGCGAAATGAACTTCTTTTTTTCAACCACTTAAAAATATCAAAGCATCTGTAACTCCTATGTCATGAGAACAGAATGTGGAACAGGCAGTGCCCAGGGAACCTCAACTTTGCTTACATCTGTTCAAGCCCACCCAGAATTTGTTCTTGGCACTAATTTCTTGACTTGTGTTGGTAAGCAGTTGGCCATTCCTGGGACAGCAGAGTATAATACTTGATACTGTTAAATAGATGGCAGATGCATTCTCTGCTATTCTATAGATGATCATCTGGTTAGAGGGGGCAATACATAAAACAAACCAAATGAACATACATGTAACTATAAATCATGTTATATTATGATGTAAAAGGATAAGACAGTTTTTTAAAACTTATATGACTACTACTGAGTAATTTAAAATAACAGAAATTTATTGTCTTGTGATTTGGGAAGCTAGAGGTTCCAATGTCAAGTTACTGGCAGGATCAGCTTTTTTCTGGATTGTGGCTTAATCTGTTCTACTCTACTCCTGTTGCCCTTTTAGTTTTACTTGTCAGCTTGGATCTGGGATTGCCCAGAAGATAAGCTTTCCAGACACACCCTTGAGGAATTGTTTTTTTTTTTTTTTTAGCCTCTGGCCATGCATATAGGGATTATGTTGACTTGATTAGTTGAAATTGGAAGGCACACTCTAAAGGTGGACCTCATTTCCTGAGCTTGTGTCATGGAATGTCCTATGCAAAATAAAACTCTGGATGAGCACAGACACTTACCATTTTCTGCTCATTAACTATGAGTGCAATGTGATATGACCCCTCCACCATGATGGACTGTACTTTTGACCTGTGAGCCAAAGTAAACCGATTCTCTCTTAAGCTGGTTTTGTTGAGTATATAGTAACAATAAAAATAACCAAGACAACAGCTGTCACCCTGTGTCCTTTCATGTTACCATCCTTTTTCATGGATCTATAATCAAATCTTCCATTTGAGCATGACCATCAAATCATCAAATCATCTTAAGTTCCAAACTAATGACCTCATATTCAATTGATCACCTTGGCAAAACACATTTATCCAAATAAGATCAGTTTTGAAAGCACTGAAGTTTTCCTCATGTGAATTTGAATGAGATGCAGTTCAATCCACAATTAATAGATTCCATACACAAAGCATCAGGAAAGCTCATTGTACCAGGCATTTTTTTAAGCCGCCACCCAGCTCCCAAATAATGAAGACTGAGACTTATTATTAATTTTGAATGATCGGACTTGACTTAGCTCTTGTTTTAATCTGTTTCTCTTCATCTACATTTTGCCACGGAGCTTCCCTTCTTTCCTTCCTTCCTTCCTTCCTTCCTTCCTTCCTTCCTTCCTTCCTTCCTTCCTTCCTTCCTTCCTTCCTTTCCTTTCTTTCTCCCTCCCAACTCCCTTCCCTCACCTCCCTTTCTCTTCCCTACTCTCCCCTCCCTCCCTCCCTCTCTCCCCTCTTTTTTTATTTTTTTATTTTCCAGTTTAAATTTAGATAAGAAACGAGGTTGCTTCACAAGTCAGTTCCAGGTCCCTCTCCCATTCCCTCCCCTCCTCCCGTGCCCTCCCCCTAACCCCTCCCCCCATTATCCCCTCATTCCCCCAGGGAGGGTGAGGCCCTCCATGGGGGTGTCCATAGTCTGTCATTTCATATAGGGCAGGGCCTAGACCCTTCCCCAAGAGTTCAGGGTGAGAGTGCACCTCACATTGTTATATGGGAGTCCAAAGTCCGTGTGTATACTTGGGATGGGTACTGATCTGCTGCCCAAGGCTCAATAGATTCCCTAGGCCTCCTCACTGACACCCAAATTCAGGGGGTCTTGATCAGTCCCATGCTGGATTCCCAGGCTGATGCCTGGGATTCAAGAGTTAACCTTTGTCTAGTCAGCTGTTTCTGGGGGTTAAACCAGCCCAGTCTTAATCCCTTTGATCACCAGTCCTCCCTCTCTGTTACTGGCTTTCTTGAGTTCAGCTCAGTACTTAACCAAGGGAGTCTGCCTCTTCTTCGATCAGCCACTAAATGAAGTTTCTGTTTCCCAGACTCTCTGGCCATAGGATTGTAGGCTGGCACTCCCCAGATCTATGTCTAAAATCCATATATGAGAGAGTACATGCCATGTTTCTCTTTTTGTGACTGGGTTATCTCACTCAGGATGGTTTCTTCTAGTGTCATCCATTTGCCTGCGAATCTCATGATTCCATTATTTTTTTCTGCTGAATAGTACTCCATTGTGTAGATGTACCACATTTTCTCTATCCACTCTTCCGGTGAGGGACATCTAGGTTGCTTCCAAGTTCTGGCTATTACAAATAAAGCTGCTATGAACATAGTGGAACAGACATCTTTGTTGTATGAATGGGCATCTTTTGGATATATGCCTAAGAGTGGAGTTGCTGGGTCTTGTGGTAGGTTTATTCCCATTTTTCTGAGGAATCTCCATACTGATTTCCAAAGTGGCTGAACCAGTTGGCACTCCCACCAGCAATGGAGGAGTGTTCCCCTTTCACCACATCCTCTCCAGCATAAATTGTCATTGGTGTTTTTGATTTTAGCCATTCTGACAGGAGTGAGATGGTATCTCAGAGTTGTTTTGATTTGCATTTCCCTGATGGCTAAGGATGTTGAGCACTTTCTCAAGTGCCTCTCAGCCATTTTAGAGTCCTCTATTGAAAACTCTCTATTTAGTTCTGCAGCCCACTTTTTAATTGGGTCCTTTGCTGTTTTGGAGACTTGCTTCTTGAGTTCTTTGTAAATTTTGGAGATCAACCCTCTGTCAGATGTGGGATTAGTGAATATTTTTTCCCATTCTGTGGGCTGCCTTTTTGTCTTGCTGACTGTGTCCTTTGCCTTACAGAAGCTTCTCAGTTTCAGTAGGTCCCATTTATTAATTGTTGATCTCACTGTCTGTGCTACTGGTGTTATGTTCAGGAAGCCCTCTCTCCCCTCTTCCCTACTCTCCCCTCCCTCTCTCTCTCTCTCTCTCTCTCTCTCTCTCTCTCTCTCTCTCTCTCTCTCTCTCTCTCTCTCTCTCTCTCTCTCTCTCTCCCCCCCCCCTCTCTCTTTCTTTCTATGTCTTACTCTGTCTACCTGGTCAGTAGCTGCTTGGTTGGCAGACCTCAGTTGTCTTTCTTTCTTTCTTTCTCCCCTCTCCTTTCTTGAGCTTAGGTTTCTCTTCCTACTTATTCTCTCTGCCTGCCCTCTCCCTCTCCTGCCTTGCTATTGGCCATTCAGCTTTTTATTAGAGCAATCAGGTGCCCTTGGCAGGAAGGTGAAACAAATGCAACACATCTTTTACAATCAAACACAACACAAACAATTGTAACACATCCTTATACTGGTAAACAAAGGCAACATAAACAAATGCAATACACCTTTACACAGTTAAAGCAATATTCCACTGCATAAATAAAATAATATTCCACAACAGCTCATGTTTTGAAATCTGAAACAAGGGAGGTCCTCACTGAGGAAAGGGTGTTTTGACTGAAGCAAATGACAAGAAGTAGTTGGTCAGGCAAAGAGTTAGAGAAGCACATGCTAAGACTTGGCGAATGGAAGTTCCTCTGTGGCTGGAGGGATGGGCAAACAGTTCACTCTGTGCAGTATGCATTGCTAGGCAAGGCAGATGTCGTTAGGAATGGTTAGGTTTGGTTTCTATGTGGTGAACAGTGAGACACCATTTAGACTTTTAAGGAAAGACTGACATGTCCTGATTTGTATTTTAAAAGGTAATTTCTGAACGAGAATGGATTAGAGACAGTCAAATGGATTAGGCAATCAGCCAGGTGACTTTTGTGTCAAAATCAGGTGAGCGATAAAGGTCAGGTAACAAATGATGATGACAGTGACCTTAGAGAAAATGCATTGGAGATGTATTTGGAGGAAGAAGTAGAAAGACTTCCAGTTTTCTGACTTAAATTATTACATAGTGCTTTTTTTTTTAAAAAAAAACAAAAACAAAATTGGGATGATTGCAGGAGAAATAGTTCTGCAGTGGGTTAAGCATTCAAATATATGAACCTATGAGGTTACATTGTTGTTCAGATCACCACACATATCTTTTGCAAGTTTTTCACACTAGAAACACTAGAAATTTGATATTGTTATACAGGGTCATCTATTTCTCTGTTTCTTCAGAAATAACATTCTGACACACTGATCTCAGATTTCTAGCATCCAGAAGTCATAGAAAATAAACTGCTGTTCTTGAAGTTCCCAAGTCTGTTTTTTTAAGTAGCCAAAGAGAACTATACAATGCAATACAATACATTACAATACAATAGCTTGCAAAATTAAGTTCAAGCTTCATATGCAAGAGCTTGGTATTTCATGACACTTTTCTCTAACTATATTTTACATAGCTTACCTTATGAGTTCATAGAACACAGTAAGCTAATTATTTGAGCAATTTCATCATTGGTCCAACTCTAATGCTTCCTTGTTCAGCAATGCACATTTTCAGGTAGGACATCTTAAATTGAGTTTAATCTTTATTATTGTATTAATTCTCCACCTCCCAGACACTATGCTATGCCTTCAAAACTGAAGAATTTTAATTGAGATGCCATCTCCTCATAGAATTCTACCCACTCACTTATTACAAGAATGTAGCCATCCTGTCTTGTCGTTCTTAACCATTCACTATTTAATCCCATCATTATAATTTGTTATGCTAGGCAATATCTGTATAGCCCCTTGTGAAACAGGAACTATTATTATTGCCTCTTAACAAATAAGCTCAGTCTTAAAGAGGAAATTAAGATGACATAGACAGTAAGCTTTGAGGCTCATTATCAAATCTAGATTGTGAGTTTCTGATTTCTTTCGGGACCAGGATTCTACATTCCTAGCTGCTAATGGAAGATTTGGTATACTATAGAGAAATTCTAATTTGAGTAGATAAATAAATGATGAGTGAAGGCCCTTCAATGTGAATGTCTTAAAGTCAACTGAATAAATGGAGGCTGGTTAGGGTGGACTAGCCAGTTCATCATGTAAGGTTGAGAGTAAGGAGTGACACACATGAGTTTGTCCCCTTAGTCTCAAGTTGGAAGCTTTAAGAACTTGGCAAAGCTACCTAATTTTTTTGAAGTTTAGGATTTCTCAGTGGGCTGGGGTGTTTTAGACATTAACTGTGGTATTCCAGGTGACACAAGAGTTGGCTGTGGTTATTTTTATTAGCTGGCAATTTCTCCAAGAAAAGACTTAAAATGAAGCTAACAGTTCATCGGATGATTTTGCAAAGGAATCTGTCCAAGTAAAAAATGAACACGGCAAGTTGTCCCAGGTGTTCCGAACATGGCCAGAGGAAAGCAGGCTGTTTTTGGCAACTTTTGCTAAGTAATTTGGCAAGTTTTACTCTTTATATTTCTTTTAACTGCAGTGATCCATTCCAGATGACATCATGAACTCTTCCAAATAGGTTACAGATATCATCAGGATAACTCCCATCTTAAGCAACATGACACATTTATGTCCACATTTTCCTAATTACAATATCTTTTTTTCTCTTGGTGTCGAAAACATCAGGCTGCTTTGGGCTTTTAATTTTTTCTAGCAATTATTTCAGTGGTCTTTTCTTGCCTACTTAAGTTAATACCAGGGTTAGGATATTTTCAAAATCTTTTTTAATATTTTGTTTTATTTTTCATAGTAGCCACAGTTGCCTCTCCCCTCCCTTCTTCCCCCTCCCCCTACAAAATCTTAAGAGTATACCTCATTGGCAGCAACTCAGGTATATTTCTCTATGATACATTTGATGTAAATTCATTAATAACCAATAAAAAAAGAGTAAGAGGGATTAATATTCAATCCCAGACATTCTGATTCAGTAAAAATAAAATATGTAGCAGGCACTTTTCTATGCACGTTCTCCATAATAGTAAATAGAGAAAACAGTTTGATTCTATTGTGCTTAAGTTTGGTGGTAGAAATAGACAGCAAACATCAAGTAAGTAAATAAGTTTACATTTTTAAATGCCAGGAAGACTCTAAAATTTTCTAGTAGAAATACTGAGCTGGACAAATTGCAACAGACGTTACCAATCACAGATTTTTGTGACCATGGATATTTTACAAGCAGAGTAGAGCACAATAGAACTGTAAATGGATTGAGGATGCTATCTCTGAGTTGCTGTGGTCATGGTGTCTTTTCACAGCAACAGAACACTGACTAAGATAGTGAGCAATTGCTCTCAGATAGGCTCTGGGTTTATGCTGCTTTCCCACTTAAGTGTAATGATATTCTATATAAACTAATTTGCTTAGAAACCTCTGTTTTCTTTTTTTTTTTTTTTTGAGACAGGGTTTCTCTGTGTAGCCCTGGCTGTCCTGGAACTCACTCTGTAGACTAGACTGGCCTTGAACTCACAGAGATCTGTCTGCCTTTGCCCCCTGAATGCTGGGATTAAAGGACTGTGCCACCACCACACAGATTAAAATTCTTCAATTATCTATTCAGGAGCTAATCTCGGAGAGTGCAGAGTTTTGCAGTGAATACTTCCTGAAGAGTGAAGAAGCTAATGATAAGGCCAGCATTTGGGACTGTCATGCTCTGCAGGACGTTTAGCTTCAAACAGGGTTTGCATCCAAAGGAGGGAGACACTGAATGAAAAACGAGTCTATTCTTGACAGAAAACAGAAAAAGAAAAACCAAACAAACCCAAAATATCAAATTGAAATGTCTTCTATTCATATGGATGTCAACTATGTCATGCTTGCCTTCTGAAATAGAGAGACGACAAATTGAAAACAATGGATGGAAAGTGTCACTCAACCTTCAATACTAAACTTTACACAACTCATGCTTTTGGTTTTTTCAAAACGTTGTAATTCATCCGAATTATTAGCTCTTAGAAATAAAGAAGCTTCAACTTAATTGCTATTTCAGCGGCAATCTTTGAAACACAAAATATAATCCCTTTTAGTTACTAGTAACTTGGGCCACATTTGATCAAGTAACCTAGATAGTCTTGTAAAGTTCTTTCCAAACTCTTGAGTGACCTTGTGCCCAAAATATGCATGTGAGGGTTTCATTTTGTATAGTTTCGTTAGTTGAACTTAACATTTCCCCAGATTCCTTTAAAGTTGAATAGTTTAGGGCAGGGATGGGTTGGAACATGAACTCTCAGCCCTGTGTTGAATGATGTAATGTAATTTAAACTATCCTCAGAAGAGATTAGCATGAGGGGGTCTCAGCATAAATGAGTGAAAACGTTCATCTACTTTATAAAAAAATGAAACTTTTAATCTTAATTTCTTTTTATGACAACTTTCCAGTAATGAAACATAATACAAAATTACATTTAATAACCTTTCCTCATTACTTTTGGAGTAAAATCTTACTATACTATAAAGAGTTATTACTATTAAGATACCACTGACATTTCTTTATGAAGCTGATCATTTCAACTAGTCAGCTGTGAAAATGAATGTGGTTAGTCAATTTAATGAACATTGGGCTCCAAGAAGATCAGAAAGCATCCATTTCAAATTCTAAATAGTCATGAAAGTTGTATATGTATATATATATATATATATATATATATATATACACTCAGGAAAATTGAAAGGATAATGCATACTCTGTATTATTTTAGGCACAGGATAGCAAATGACAATCACAGTATAAGTGAATCCAAACAGTGTGCTTTGGTCACTTGCATTCCTCAGAACTCTGAATCCCCTTTCCCTTCTAGATACTTCTCCCTTTTGCTCTTTAACTTGTGGCATAGACTTATGATTATATTCATATCTTTGATTTGTTTCCTGTAATAGGTCTGAAGTTGTGGTCCACTTTATTTTATTTCAAAGCTGTCCATTATCCTAAACTTTGGACCTCCCCCAAGAAACTTAAAGGACATTCTTATGCAGGGGAGAGTGATGGAGAACAGGATTGAAATGGAGTGGAAAGAAAGCATGCCTGACTCCATTTTTTGTTTTCAGTTTCTGCCCTTACAACAGTTGAAAATGTCTTAAAGCAGAACAACCATAAAGAGTATCATCAAAGAAAGATGATTTTGAGAATAAAAATGAACATTGTTAATAGCTGGAAAAATTAGCAGGAAACCAGACCTGTCCTTGGCATATATCGACTTGTCCTTTGCATATGCTGACCTGTCCTTAGCATATGGTGACATCTCCTTGGCATATGCTGACCCGTCCTTGGCATATGCTGACCTGTCCTTGGCATATGCTGACCTGTCCTTAGCATGTGCTGACATCTCCTTGGCATATGCTGACCTATCCTTGGCGTATGCTGACCTGTCCTTGTCATATGCTGACCTGTCCTTGGCATTTGCTGACTTGTCCTTGACATTTGCTGACCTATCCTTGGCATTTGCAGACCTGTCCTTGGCATTGGCAGACCTGTCCTTGGCATATGCTGATTGTCCCTGGATGAGGTGGTTAACTTTGAGAACAGTACATAAGGCTGGTGCTATCAGTACTGATTTTGAGGGGTTGCCATTCTGAATATACACTTTTGATTTTAGAAATTATTTTAATTACTTCATAAATATTTGAGAACATACTTAAAGCAGGAAGTTCCTGGTATTGCCTGTAATGAATCTTTAAAGGGAACCTGCTCAGTCCAAAATGGATTAAAATTTGAGTTTAAATTCTAAAGATGTAAAAGATAGTAGCACTGAAAGCTAAATATCACATGAGGAGTAGAGATCAGTTATGTAAAAGTTTCAGTGTGGGTGGTAAAATCACTTCATTGTCTTTCCCAGGAACTGTCCTGAATGCCTTCCTATATAGGTGGAATTCAGATACATGACTCAAAAAATAGAAAGGAGGGGTCAGGACAAGAAAACGGCACACAGGAATAAGGAGTAAGGTTAATTTGTAGATTTGGGAGGAGGAGACATTATAAAGAATTTGTCTAAATATTATGAACCTGTCAGAGTTAACTAAGAAGAATGACCCTGTCTGTGGATAGAGTCTAGTGTATAGGTGAGTACAAGTCAGTGGTAAAAAATAAGGAAGGTAATTTTAGGATCATTTGACAGTGGGTGCTGGATTAATTGAAGCTGAGGAGAAGGAATGCTAACCAGTGTGAAAGTGCTTGTCTTATGCATGGGTATGGGGTGGCAGTGGAAGTTCAAGGAGGTGGGAAACATCCTGGGAAGCAAGGAGAGCAGAAGTCAGCCATTTTGCATGGAGAATGTCAGCAAGATGTGCAAAGGGGAAAGATCTATTTAGAGAGGAGCCTATTCAAGAAGCACAGCCTAAATTTGACTGTAGATAGGTCAAATTTCAAGTGATATCTACATAATTCAGATGAATGTTTCATCTTAGGTATGTTGAGTACCAAATGGTGTCAAGACAGTTCAAGTAAGCATGCTTAACCACATGCTGGGACCAGCATTTCAGTAGTCTTCATATTTCCCCAACTGTTTATGCTATCAGACTCTCCTTCTTGGATGTCCCAAACTACTTGTTAGTGAAAGATGCATGGAAATGTACTATGACTAACACAAATCTGCAGTTTAGTGGTCTTGGATTCTAGTCCTTCATCTGAAGTGATGAGCTGCTTCTAAGTTGTTTATCTTCTCACTGTATGAACTGGTTTCTTCATCTGGTCAATTAAAGGATTAAAGCCAAGTATCTTCCAGCTTCAAAGTATTGCATTCCATGGGGAGAGGGAGGCTTTAAGGTTTTATAAGTCCTGCTAATTTGGAACATGAGACCACTATTGGTTTCTGTTCTGTGTCAGGTTACCACAAACTTGGCATCTTAACAACAAAATGTATTGTTTTATAGTCCAGTATATTAGAAATTCAATATGGGTCTCATTGAGCTAAAATTAAGGCTTGTGTCTCAGGAAGAATGTCTACTGCTTTACTCTTTTTTAGCTTCTAGAGGATTTTCACATTTCTTGGATAATGGCCCTTCCTACTTCTTCAAATCAATGTTGGTATATCCTTTCATCTTAAATTACATCATTTGAACCCTGTCTCCTGCTTCCTTCTGACTCCAACTCCTCCCCTGTCTCTCCTACTCCTTCTCAAATTCATGACATCTTAATTATTGTCGCTAGATATATCTATTACCTATATCTATCTATCTATCTATCTATCTATCTATCTATCTATCTATCATCTGTCTGTCTATTCATATGTGGTTATGCATGTGTGTGTGCATAAGCACACACACAACCTATTAAGTTAATTTAGTGTAGCTCAGATATACATGTGTTTAGGACTGACCCCTTGTGATTGGATAACCTATTCAGGTGCTTGTCCCTAGAGAAAACTGATTACATTGAACCCATCTGGATAATTCTGGAGAAACTGTTTATCTTCCTGTCCATAATCATATCTACAAAGTTCATTTTTCATTAAAAAATGATGCATATTGGTGATTCACAAAGAAGAAGGTCCATAAACTATAACAGCTCCCTAGTATCCAGCTTAATCCTGTGCCATTCTTGGATGTGTTGTTCTACAATGAAAGTTCTTAAAACTTGCTCGACATCTACAAGAAATTTCTCAAGCAGAAGCCCTACAAAATGAGAGTAAAAGAAGGGTAAGGAGTCTCTGGGACAGGAATCAGGGACTACAGTGGGCAGATGAAACTTCTTTATATAAAAAGATTAACACTGAAAAGATGAGTGTGCTGAGACTTGAGTCTACACACTGAGTCTACACAACTTCAGCTCTAAGAGAATGCCAGCTATTCTGAGATCTAAGCATTTTGAACTAGGAGGAGCTAAGAAGAGAAAGGGTCAAGTGATCTGGTTCTGTAAGAGAAAATGAAGGCATGATCTGTTGGCCAGCCAACTTGGCACACTGTGCTTCAAAATAAGCATGGGACACTGTGCCTCAGAAGTCAGAATACTGAATACTGAAGTAGCAAGAGTAGTCTGTAGCTGTCTGTACACGAGCATGCCCTCTCTGTATCTCCTTTAATGTTCTTCCACATGGAGACCCTGGTGGTGTGAGTGCTCATTATCCAATCCCAGGAAATGTGCTAATTGGAAATGTGCTAACCAACCACAGCTAATAGGCTTCCATTATATAAGTGGTGGTTCATGTGAAATAAAGCAGACACTGTTTCCTGAAAACTGTCTCCAGAGTGGTTTATCTCCATGCTCTTTATGACCCACAGGCATTGCTGTCTTATGGGGAATGCCTCGGTTACAGAGGCACAGATTTAAGTCAACTTCATTTAGAAGACAGTTGTCTTAGGTACAATTTCTGCTGCTGCAACAAAACACCAGGACCCAAAAGCAAATTGGGGAGTAAAGGGTTTATTCGGTTTACATTTCCATATTGATGTTCGTTATCAAAGGAAGTTAGGACAAGAACTCACACATGACAGGAACCTGGATCCCAGAGTTGATGCAGAGGCCACAAAGCAGTGCTAGTTATTGGCTTAAATTCCATTGGCTTTCTGAGTTCTGCTTCCTTATGGAACCCAGACTTCCAACCCAGAGATGGGACCACCCACAATGGGCTAGGCCCTCCTCCATCTATCACTAAGTAAGAAAATTCCTTACAGCTGAATCTTACAGAGGTAGCTTCTCCATTGAGGTTCTCTCCTTTCAGATAACTCTAGTTTGTGTGTCAAGTTGACATTAAGACTAGTCAGCACAATAAAATTGGTAAGTCATGAGCTTATACTAAAATGGAAGATGTTCTAGCATTTTGGCCATGGATGGCTTGGTCATATCTACGGAGATACTTTTGTTTTGAGAAAATAAGAGGTTATTTTACTCTTTGTATTCAAACCCAAACTCAACGTGATACTTATTTTATAATTATATATGTCCATAGAGTTGGAATTCCTAAAGTTTAAAATATGGCAGTAATTATCACTCAGCCACCTGTTGAAAGATTCTGAAGTATAACAGGTGCTAAATTTAATGAACATAGAACTTAAGTGGAAAACTAACCTTTTCTAAAATAGGAAGGTGTTATAATTGTGTTTATTTGCTTTAGGAAATAATGCTTCTCATAAGTAGTGAAGATTGGAGCATCATTATACTATTTCACTCTTTGGCTAAAATGATTTTCTTTCAAAATAAAATCATGTGTAATCAAACTTTTCTCTGATTTGGATTGCCAAAACAGTATATTATGTTTTGTGTTTTATTTTAAATTTCTTTTAACATTGTTTTTCATACAATGTATTTTGATGTTTAATCTTTTCCTTCATCTCCTCCAAGATCCTCTCCATTTCCTAACTGACTCAACTTCATGTTGTTTCTCTCTCAAAAATAGACAAACAAAAATTAAAACCAAAAAGTGACTGAAGACAAAAAATTCCAAAACAAATCAAGCAAACAAAATGAAACAAAAATCTCACAAGAAAACCATGGAATTTGTTTTGTGTTGGCCAATTACTCTAGGGCACAGAGCCTGCCCTGGAGTGTGGTTGATATGCCCAGTGACACTCTATTAGGGCAAACTGGTTTTCTCTTTCTCACTGGGTATCAATTGCAAATAGGTTCTTGATTAGCAGCAAGACCCAGTGTCTTTTTCTCACTGTCAGTTCTAGGAATCCATTTAGCTTGAACCTGTGTAATCCTAGGCATGCTGTCAGATTCTTTGTGAGTTCACATGTGCATAAATCCTGTTGTTTCTACAAGACGCTGGCTGTTTCCTTGCAGTCATCCACTGGTTCTTACATTCTTTCTGCTTCCTTTTCTACAACATCCCTAAGCCTGAAGGGAAGGGGTTTGATGAAGGCATCCCATTTATGACTGAGTGCTCCCAAGTCTCTCAGTCTCTGCACACTGTTCAGTAGTGGATCTCTGTGCTTCTTCCTAGAAGAAATTTCTTTGATAAGCATTGCGTGAAGCACTGATATTTGTGTATATCAGTGTGTCATTAGGAGTCATTTTACTGCTATATCCCTTTAGTAGAATTAATAGCAGTAGGTTTTTCACTAGGCCTGTGACCTATCTAGTTTTAAATTCTAAGCCACTTCAGCAGTGTCATGTATGGGTTCCTGTCAAAAAATGGCTGGTGACTCTCATAACATTTGTTCTACTATTGTACTATTATATCTTAAGGCAGGTCACTGTTGTAGGTCACATGTTTTGCCAGGTAATATTGATGATGACTTTGCTCCTCTGGTAGTATGCTGAATTTACTCCTAGCACCATGAATGATAGTCAATAGCAGGGAATCTTCTAGTTAGGCACCAAGGCTAATTCTTCCTGTTCAATGATGTAATTAAGTGTTGTCTTCAGTAATAGGTCCTTATCATCAGCATCAGGTTGTTGAAAGAACCAATATCCTTGAAAATAGCCTGTGATATTTGGAGGACCCATGGGACCTCTTTGGCCAATGACCCAACAGATGTAACCTATTCCTGCCACTGGAGGTTTTACTTGGTGGTATAAGTTGTCTAGTTGGAGCATTGTCTCCATTATATGGTAACATTTTGTGTTTTAATTTTTATGAGCCATCCACCAAGGTGGTAATTACTTTTGACAGAGTCATAAGGTTTCTTAGTTTACATTTGTGAAGAAGGATGCTTTCTAGGAAGGAGTATCATCATTCCTTTGTAACATGGTCACTTTAGATGTCATATATCATATAAATTAAAATGACTTCTGTGATGCTGAAAATGGAGATAGGAAGTTAAATGAGCGTTCGTTGGAAGCATATTGGAAAATTTCTTCTCTCGCTCTCTTTTTACAAAAACAGTATAGAAGATGACTATACAAACAATTACAATTCCAAGAAATTATGTCAATTTGTTTTTCTCAGTATAATTTCCAGAAACCAGTTCATATCCCTGAGAAATATTGTATCATAAATAGAAATAACTAGAGAATAATAAACAGCAAAGTTTGTGTTTGCTACAAAATTGACAGTGGCATTTTCACAACAAACTCATAAATGATTTATTTTATTATAAATAAATAAACAATAAATCATCCCCCTGAGAAGGGGTAAAGAAAGTTTGCATTCCTGCTTTTGACAAGAGCCAACCCAAACTCTTCCCAGGCAATTTCTTACTAACATAAGGGAAATGGCAAAAACCACAGTGGAATAAATACCATTAGAGTTTCTGTTATAAACTCTACTTCATGGAGAAACTTGAACAAAGCATGTTAGTTAGCCCCACAGTATAGCCTCCCTGACTTATCTTGTTTCTCTGATAATCTCTTGGTTCATGGATCTATTAATTATCTTGGCATATCAAATAAGGGCTGATTAAAATAGATGTGGTGTGGTTTATTTTTAATATTCCATAATGGAGTAGAAAATAACTGTTTTACAGGCTCATCTACTTTATGAAAGGCACATTTAGCTTTGATTTTTGCCATTAGATCTCACACTATCATTTCAATATCCAGCTAACACAATCTAAAGTGATATTATTTTATACTAGAGTAGTCTTAAAACCTATGCATCTATCATTACAGAAACAGTAATCCTTTTTGTTTCTTATCTAGTGTATTTAATATTGATAGCACATGATCCAATATTTTATGATTTATTTCTTGCTTTCCTTGTTTTGTTTCCCAAACATGCTAGGTACATTTTAAATTTCTGTTATAAAGTTCACCCTTTTAGGCATGTCCCTTTGTCTCCTCTGCAGGTAGTCACATCCTAAGTAATCCTTCTAAAATATGATCACCTTTCTTTTATGCTGTAAACTCTCGCTTAATAAGCAGTCTGGAGTGGTGACTTGTTTCTCTACGTTCTTGTAGAACTTACTACTTGCCTTAGCCATATGTTTCCAGTTACTTTGTGTCTATTTATTTCTATTTTTTCCAACTAAATCCCGAGAAAATTCTTGGAGGCAGAGATTATTTGCTACATATTTTTATGTTCCTGGAGGTTTGCCTAAAGTCATGCATTTGTCTGTATTCTTGGTTGCAAGTTAAAGAAACAAAGCTCATATTAATTCAAGTAGGTTTGGCTGAATACCTATAACTAGATCAGGAACCCAAATTTGTCATCTTTTGATTATTATCTTCCCTTTTCTATTTATTACTTTTGCTTATTCCTCATCTTGCCTTCATTTTCATGTAGGGACTTCCTAAATAGTGCCCTACAGAAGAGGAAGGACTGCTTTCTCAGTAGCCCCGAAGTCCACAGTTGGTGTTCTCCAGCTTTACTGCTATTTCTGTGCTGTGTGCTTATAGACTAATCACAGTTGTCAGAAGGTTGATCCATGCTGGTTGAGTCACCCTTCCCACTGGTGGGCTCACTACCAATGTATGTATCAAGGCTGGAGAAGGAAGAACTAATTGTCCAAATAAAATAAATGAGCTCTTGTGCCATCCGTGTGGGAAATAAGCCCCAAATATCCAAAATAGAGATGCTCACCAAAGAGTTTATGAAATGCCTGCTGATTGATTACAATGTGGGAAGGTATTAGCCTCCTACATTCAAAACACTGAATGGGCAGGCTAGCACTTCCCAGTCACTGTTAGGGTGGGTGATAGTATGACTATTGAGTTCGGTTCCCCACTCATATGTTGCCAGTGTTAGAAGGCTGTTACTCTTGAGAGTGGATGATAAGTTTTCAGACATCTGAATAGGATTTCAAAGTTCTTTGTTGGAAGAGTGAACACAACAGCAATTATATCTCTCTTATGATTTGTGATGATGCTGCCCAGAGGATTTTATGGCGAAAGTAAGTAGTATCATTAACCAATTAAATCTCAAATCATGTATCACTACTTCAGATTTCTCCAGTGAGAGCTATGTTGACTCTAGAGGTTTTGCTCTCTCCCCTTTTTGTCATGGTGGGGATCACAAGTGGCTGAGGCTGCATACTAAGTTGGCAGTCAGAGTTTTTGACTACCTATTTTGTGCATGGAGAAATAATATGAAAGATACTTGAAAATATCTTAAGTCGTGTATTGAATAGCTTGACTGAGACTCAGCCAGTGATGATCTTAAAAATTATGAAAATGAACAAATAAATTAGAATTTTCATGTAGGAAGTGCTTGTAATACAGGCAAAATCAAGAAGCTATTCAGTAAATACTTAATTGTTGATAATGGGAAACCTCTTTCAAACAGGAATAAAGTTCATGTTGAATGTATGATTTTCATTGACATCCCTAACACTTTGTGGTCAGACTATGTGCTAGTGTTTTCATAAAAGCACATATACATTTCTATCATATAAATTTTGTTTAGTGTTAAATATGCCTTTGTCAGATAGTTAAATTCATTTTTTGTGGTAAAAGAAAAAATTACCTATATATGAAATAGTGTGTCATTTAAAAGTCAATGTTCTAAAGCTTCTGACAAAATGAACATTTTACTCAAAAATACTAGACAAACCAGGTTCACAGATGCTTGCCTGTGATCCTGAAATTTATGAGGTAGATGCTGTAGAATCAGGAGTTCAAGGCCATCCTTAGCTTTCTCAAACACTACAGAATTTAATCCAACCCCTAACCGTACTTCTTGGGAATATCTTAATTTGACCATTCATCTTTCTTTCCAGAACTGGAAGATAAGCAAAAACCTACAGCTGATACCTCTCCGAATACTACTTTGTTCCTACCGATGCTTTAGATGGCGTGGTCCTGATGTCTTTGGAATTGTTCAAGAGTAGAGCAGGTGAGACTCTCCTTTACAGGCCAGTTGTCTGCTCTGCACAAGGTCAGCTCATGCCCACTTCTAAGGCTGTTCTCTGTCTAGTCCCTTTCAGTTCATTAAGCAAAGGAAGATGAGTCACACAGTTATAAGCCTCACAACATAAGCACTGCAGTCTGCCTCTAGGATGGTTCTTTTTCTGGATGCTCCTTTCTTCCTGTTGACTTAAATTTTAAAATGGGAAAAATTAATCTGCATGGCACATGAATGGTGATCTTTCCCATTCCTTTATGAGTTCCACCTGCCTTTTCTAGAAAATTCTAAGAGAATTTAATGAAGAAGCATGTTTTGTTGATGATTATTTCACAGTTGAAAGAGAAGTACTTGTGAGAGCGAGGTATATATAGTGTATTTGCAGAATTTCATCTGACTCACTAATATCTGTTGGTAGGATTTACAATCTTCATTCATGTTAAAAATGAATAGAAGACTGGAAAGTCAAGGGTAGTGACTCCTAACACAATTACTGTCTACAGAGTTTTGTTTATTTTATTTTTAATTTTTTGGTCAATCAAGAGAAACTTATCTGTGTGAGGAAAATTGCTGAAATGAGAATTTGGTTAATTTCTTTGAGGAAAAAGAGAAAACTAGGAAAAGAAGTTATGAAAATATATGTTACATTTTTCCTAGATCAATGATTATTAAAATTTTCTTTTCACTCAATACCATCCAGAAAATTCTCCACTGACCCAAAAGCATGCGAGCATCACCAGGCAGTTTCTGTGACCATCACCTTCTAGGTGATTTGTCTGTGTGTTTTACTTTGAGAACCACAAATTAGTTGAGTTTGTAAGAAAGCTAATCATAGTTTTATGTTCAGACTCCCCTAAAAATAACATGGCTTCATGCTACTATTTGATGCCCCCCCCCCCTTGCTGGAAGGCAGCCTGGAGCCTCTTCTGCACTTGTCCGGCTGCCACCTAACTTGTAAGTTCAGCTCAGGACACACTCCTTTGTGTCAAGGTTACCTCTGGTATAATTGGCCAGTGAGATCTATGCAGTGTATCGAAGGCTCCCAGTTCCAAAGAACCAGTCCCAGTCCACTGAAACAAAGTTACTTCAAGGTTACATTTAAAAGGCTCCATTAAACAAGAATGTACCTTAACCAAAAATAAGCAACAGGGAACAACACAGGGCTCACTAAACACGAGTCAGCAAAGGCACACTATATAAACTTACTGGGAGAAAAATCACTCAGTAAATTGTATTTGATTAGGGAAGTACTTTTTACCCAGTTTACACTGTTTAAACATAGTTTGCTTATCATTTCAATCCTATGACTTCAGCTGTAATCTATGCCTCATCTTGGTCCTGCATAGAAAATTCTGTTTACACACACATCTACACTCTTGTTTATTCAACAGTGCTTCGGGTATTTTCTTGACGTTCAGAAGACATACAGGTGGATGTGGGTTCATTCTCCCCACCTTTGCCGCAGTGTTGAATTCATATGTGAAGGCCACCACAGCCTGATTTCTCCTCACCACTCCACAACATCTCTCTCTATCAGGTCATTGCCGACTTCCGGCTGATCCCCCTGCTTCTCTCAGAGGCTATTCCTCCCTGCAGATTTGGGCTCCACTAAGCACCTGCCTTGCTGGAGTTACAGCTTTAAGTTAATCCCTCTTCCCTACCTATTTAATTGAATTCTTTTCTGTGCCTTTCATTAAAAACCGGTGTTCTGTGAAATTCTTAACCAGGTCTAATTCTCTTCTCTCCAGGCACCTTTTGTTTAATGAATGAATCCACCCACTCCTACACATTCAATTACTTGCACTCACCACATCAGGACCATCAGTGACTGTCTTTTTCTTCACCTTTGACATGTGTCTCCAAGTCCTTTAATTTCAACATACCTAAAAAGAACAGAAGCTCTTCTATGCAGGCTGTCCTTTCCCTTGATTTATTCTTTTATTAAACAAATGCTTGCTGAGGGTTGCCATCTACTAGGCACCGTAGTTCTCAGTTCTGAATCTGTGAACGTGAACAAGACCAGCATGATCTTCTGTCTCATAGAGGCAAATGAGAAATAACTTGCAAATAATATGGTAAACAAAATAGGATTTGGAAGCTAGGAAATGATGTGAATATTATTTATGTGGAATATTTATCATCGATCTGGAAGGAGTGAAACAGAGAACCCTATAGATATAAGTAACAGTTGATCATATGGAACACTAAGAGCTCTGCCCACCATCTGCTGGAAAGCATCACATAACTGATCTCATTGTTCTGACGTCATAACTCTGATGTCGTGGTGCTGATACCCTGATATGCAGTGGTGCTGGATGCATAATCACTGTCAGCTGTCACCATGGGAACAACACTGGGGGAGGGTGCATCTGTGCCCTGCTCCATGGGCCACTAATTAAACCAGGGACGTCTTGCTCTACAAGGGCGTGATGCATATGAGGGTAAAGTTACTTCCTGACAGTTGTAACACATCTGAAATGCTGCTGGGATTTGAAACACTGCAAAAATGTTTTTATTTTCTAAGTTACGGCCAGCCTTTATCTAAAGTTGAAGTAACTGGAACATTAAAGCTTTGCAAGTTATCTAGATTCTTTTTTGCCTTTGTGTCTCTCATGGATGATCTCTAGGATTCCACTTTCACTCATTTTTGCCTCAGAAGGAGAATAAAAACGAGAATGAAGTCTCTTCTATTGCTTTTTATAAAGTCTGATCACCCATGTTTTGGGAAAGTAGCTTCAAACAGAAGTCTATTGTTGAATAATTAATAAATTGTGTCCATTTTTCTAGTGACTAGATGTAATTCAGTACCACCTCTGGTTCTTATTTTGCATATACATAACCTGACATGAATTTTCTCTATTTAACTAGTCAATTCTTTCCTTTCCATCTTTTTGCTTTCCTGTACTATCCCTATTTCTTCTTCCCTTCCTCGCTCCTTCCCTCCTTCCATCTTTCCTTCGAGACAGTGTCTCACTATGTAGTATGGGTTGATTTCATGTAAATTCAAGATCCTAGACCAACGAGATAGCCTAGTGAGTGGAGTTGCCTACAGCCAAGCCCCATAATATGAGTTTGACCTCAACATGCTCATTGTAGCATGTATGCATAGAAGCAAGCAAGCAAGCAAACAAACAAACAAATCTAACTCAAAAGACTCCTGCCTTAGCATCCTTAGGACTGAAAGTACAGATGTGGTGATCAAATTACTGGTTATGTTCAATGTTTCTAACATGCTTACAAAATAGTATAAGATGATTCAGGGGTCAAAGACACAATTAGTTTTATGAAAGTATTATTATTTTTTTTTGTGCTCAAAGCAATATGTCATTAAGCTGTTTGGAAACTTCTATGTTGTAACAATATCATGGAGATTTTATTTTAAAATAAGGAAGTTTTAGTGAAGATAGTTTTTATATCACTTGATAAAGCTTCTAAAAGCCATAAAATAATATTTTAAAATATTCTTGGTATGTCTTTTTAAAATACCTCTTTGTATAGCTCTTGTCTAGGTTATTTTTTCTGTGAGAAAAATAAATGACCAGAAGTTATTTGGTCTTGCTAAATAACTGCTTGTTTCTTGGCTCAGAGAAAGTTCCAGGCACAACTGGAACATTGGGAGTCATCTCAGGCCACAGGACTCTCAGTTTGGAAGGCCCACTTTCAAAAAACAACATTGGGGGCTGGAGAAATGGCCAGTTTAGAGGTTAAAATCACTGACTACTCTTCCAGGACCTGGGTTTAATTCCCAGCACCCACATGGTAGCTTACAACTCTAACTCCAGTTCCAGGAAATCTGATACCCTTACACAGGCATAATGCAGGCAAAACACCAACACACACACACACACACACACACACACACACACACACACACACACACACACGTTTTTGAAAAAAACAGACAAACCTTGAGGCTCCCTGCCACAGAGGGACTGTTGAAGGACCACTGAGGGATCAGGACACATTGACAGGTAGCGCTTAGAGGAGGGGCAGGGATTCCTGAGCATCACTGTAGACTCAGGGTGAAGGGCAGGAGAAGCCAGAACCAGCACAGACCTGCTTCACAAGGATATTTTAAGGGACATTTCTCATATTCCTATGAGTTGGTAAATGTTTAGGGAGAGGAAGAAAGCAAATACATTTGGGAGTGGTGAAATTGGATTGTAGCCATCTTTCTTCTAGTGAAGTTAGACAGAGGTTTCTTCAGTTCATTGTAATTATAATAAAAGCCTATGAATTCTTGGTAACATAACCAAAGAAATTAGCAGTTGCATGTGACTTGTTTTATCATTGTATATTGAAGACAAAAATGCATTATATTAAAACTGTTCAGTTAAAATGCATCTATCAAGTAATCCTGGCTTTAGGAAGAAGGTAATTTAAAGGGACATCCTCTTCTGATGTGTTGCTATTTCATGCCAACAGTTCTACCTACAAGAGATATATATTAACACCTCCCATAGGGAAGATGTTACCTTAACTTGCATGTGGATGGGGCCTCAGAGAGCTGCTGACTGCTTGGGAGGTGCTTTGCACTAAGTCAGAAAAGCTCTTCTCTGTTCAAAATCAAGAACCTCACTCTCTCTCTTGGCTAGCATGTGACAACCATACGCGTTGTTTTGGGTTATAATATGCCTTGCCTGGATCGATGTCAGTTCTTCAGACAGCTTCCCCACATTCCTCAGCAAGCCCATCCAGCCACCTTATTAAAACCATAGGTCTCACCTGCAAACACCAAAGTCCTTGCTTTCTGTTTCCTGTTCCTTTTCACCTTCAACATCACGCTGTAATTGCCAGTCCAAGCATCATAGCTTAATTGAAACTATTTATGTGTTTGTACACATATGCTCATGTGTAGTATATGGAATTTAGGTAAATTAGAAATAATGTAAACCCTTATGGCTTTTCAAGCATGCTTACTGTTAATGATGCTAACATTTTCTTACAAATATGCAATGCCAATCTTGGTCATATCTATCCCACAACCTCCACTTTCTACTCCCCTGTGGATTCCTCCAACAAGTGCCCCCTACATATTCATGTCACATTCTTATTTTCTTTTATAATCCACTAAGTCTAATTAATGCAGCTTGCATGAGCCCAGACAACCTATCGGAGGCTACATCCATGATGAAAAATGATTCTATTTTGCCCAGTAGCCATTAAATTCCAGTAGCTCATCAGCTAGGTATGGAGCCTTGGGAGCTCCTCCCTATGTTTTTGTTGACTGTGCAGGTCTTGTTCAGGTAATGAGTTCATTAGTACAATATGCCTTAAGATGTATGGTGTGTGTGTGTGCATGCATATGCATATGTATTTATATATGCGTGTGCTTGTGTATATATGCGTATGCTTGCATATATGTGTACATACATGTGTATATGTGTATGTTTGTATATGTATTTGTGTGCATATATATATATATGTGTGTATTCATGTGTATGAATCCTAGGCCTTTTTGGTAAGAAATTTTTATTTTACAAAAATTAAAATAAAAGCACTTTTAAGAGAAAACAATAGGAATTGATCAAGTAATTAATTTTTTTTTCATTTTCACATTCAGGTTTTTGTCTTTATTTTCTTTTTCCCCCATTTTTAAAAATTTAAACTAGAAACAATCTTGTTTTACATGTCAATCCCAGTTCCCTTTCCCTAGCCTCCTCCCCTTCCCCCCACAAACCCCTATCCCATCGCCTTTCTGCTCTCCAGGGAGAATAAGGCCTTCCATGGGGGAATCTTCAAAGTCTGTCACAACATTTGAGTAGGGTCTAGGCCCTCTCCCATGTGTCTAGGCTGAGAGAGTATCCCTCTATGTGGAATGAGCTCTCAAAGTCCAGTCATACACTAGGGATAAATACTGATCCATTACTAGAGGCCCCATAGACTGCTATGGCCTCCTAACTGACACCCACATTCAGGGGGTTTGAGTCAGTCCTATGCTGGTTTCTCAGCTATCGTTAACTGTTTCTGTGGGTTTCTCCAGCCTGGTCTTGAGCCCTTTGCTCATCACCTCTCCCTCTCTGCAACTGGATTCCAGGAGTTCAGCTCAGTGTTTAGCTGTTGGTGTCTGCTTCTGCTTCCATCAGCTACTGGATGAAGGCTCTAGGATGGCATATAAAGTAGTCATCAATTTCTTTATAGGGAAAGGGCATTTAAGGTAGCCTCTCCACTATTGCTTAGATTCTTAGTTGGGGTCATCCTTGTAGATCTCTGGACATTTCCCTAGTGCCAGATTTCTCTTTAAACCTATACTGGCTCCCTCTATTATGGTATATCTTTTCTTGCTCTCCTCTATTCTTCTCCCAACTTGATATTCCTGCTCCCTCATTTCCTCCTCTTTCTCATAACTCCCTCTCCTCTCCCACCATGCTTCCAATTTGCTCAGGAGATCTTGTCCCTTTTCCCTTCTCCAGGGGACCATGTATGTCTCTCTTAGGGCCCTCCTGTTTCCTAGCTTCTCTGGTGGTATGGATTGTAGGTTGGAAATATCCATATATGAATGAGTACATACCATGTTTGGCTTTTTAAATTTTAAGCTTTTTTTCTATGAAGAATGCCATTGGAATTTGGTGGAGATTTCATTTACTCTCAAGAATGCCCTTGGTAGTGAAATCATTTCATAACATTAATTCTGCATATCCATGAGTATGAGATCTGCAAAATTAATATTGTTCCCAGTATCTTATTTGTTTTGAGTGTTTTAAAGATTTTTCATTATAGAATTACTTGATTTTATTGACAAGGATTATGCCAAGGTAATTAAAGAAGCTACTAGGAATGGTATTGTTTTCTTGATTTCTTCCTTAACGTATTTGTGGAGGCATGGATAATGATTCACGGGACTAGGCTCAAATATAGGTTAAATTCTTACTTACACAAGAAGCAGATGGCCACTGCAGGTCCCTACTCTAAGGATCTGTACAGGCTGAGCCTTGTGACCCCACCCGCAGCATGAGAGAGCCACCGCCAGGACTCCAGACCTAAAACTCACTCTCCCTCAGGGCACCTGTGACCATGTCCAAACCTATGTGGTCAACGCTACAGGTGAGGATGGATGAATGTCTCACTATACATATTGATTATTGATATTTAGGAAATTTGTTGAGTCTTGCATGTTGATTTTGTATCTTGCTTCTTTGAAGAAAGCATTTATCAGTTCTGCAAAGTTTCCTATTTTACTTTGCCTATTTTACTTTCCTTCGTCTCCCATTTCATAGGATAGCTGCCCCCGAACTAGCCCCATTCTCGGAGCTTCTGTGTGTCTATACATGGTTGTCACCCACTGTTGTTTTTCCAATATATCTTATTTTGATGCCTGTTGAAGTAACTTCCAGGTATTACCTTACTTCTCTTCTAGTCAGCAAGTATATCACTAACTAGAGTTCAGAACTTTTATCCATTGTCTTTCCTACACTTGTATGCTTTCATTACTAAATCTCCATTACTTTCACAGATGTAGTGGAAACTCTTATTTAAATGTGTAGTATTGTCACTACTTTAGAAACTTCTCTCACAGCCCTTTATGCATTTCACAAGTAAAAGTTCATAGGACATGTTTGTAGAGTGTAGCTTTTTCCTTGCCAATCACCTGAGCCCTGCCGTGTTGTTTGAACCCCCAAATAACTCACAGGACATTATATTAATTATAAAGCTGTTGGCCATTTGCTTGGTTTCTTACTGGTTATCTCTGACTTAAGTATTTAACCCATAATTGTTAATCTAAGTATTTCTCTTACCGGATAAAAGGGTCCGGACCTCTTCCTCCTCTGGCACCTGTATGGTATCTCCCTGTCTCTTTCCCAGAATCCTCTTTGACTCCTAGTCCCACCTATCTTGCTTCCCTATTGGCCAACAGTGCTTTATTCAACAACCAATAAGAGACATCTCCCATCACATGTTTTTATTATACTAAAAATATTTTTGTTGATCTGAAATTCAGATTAAGCCCCAAACCCTATATATTATGTTGCAGGCCTGCTTTTTTTCTTTTTCCATTAAATTAGAAACAAACTTGCTTCACATGTCAATCCCAGCTCCCTCACCCTCTCCTCCTCCCCTACCCTTACCAACCCCTTAACCCTCCACCCAATACCCACTTCGCTCTTCAGGGAGGATGAGGCCCTTCATGGGGCATCTCCAAAGTCTGTCATATCATCCAGGGCAGGGCCCAGGCCCTTCCTCATGTGTTCAAGCTGAGAGAGCATTCCTTCATGTGGAATGGGCTCCCAAAGTCCATTTGTATGCCCAGGATAAATACTGACCTACTATCCAAGGCACCATAGATTGCCTAGGCCTCCTCACTGACACTCAAATTTAGGGGGTCTGGATCAGTCCCATGCTGGCCTTTCAGCTATCAGTCTGGGGTCCAAGAGCTCCCCCTTGTTCAGGTCAGCTGTTACTGTGGGTTTCACCAGCCCAGTCTTGACTCCTTTGCTCACTACTCCTCCCTCTCTGTCACTGGGTTCCAGGAGTTCATTTCAATGTTTAGCTGTGGGTGTATGCCTCTGCTTCCATCAGCCACTGGTTGAAGGTTCTAAATTGGCATATGAGGTAGTCATCAATCTCGTTATAGGGCAAGAGCATTTAAGGTAGACTCTTCATTACTGCTTAGATTATCAGTTGGTGTCATTCTTGTAGCTTTCTGGAAATCTCACTAGTGTCAGCTCTCTCCTCAAGCCTATAATGACTCCATCTATTATGGTATCTCTTATCCTGCTCTCCTCTATTCTTCCCCTGACTCAGCTTTCTTGCCCCCCCATATCCTCCTCTCCTCTTCTTTCCCTCTCTTTTTCCCAGCTCCCTCTCTCCTCCCCCCAGGCTCCCAATCCTCTCAGGAGATCCTGTCCCATTCCCCTTCTCTGGGGTACCATGCATATCTCTCTTAGGGTCCTCCTGTTTCCCAGACTCTTTGGCAGTGGGATTTTAGACTGACACTCCCCTGCTCCATGTAGAAAATCCATGAATGACCATATACCATGTTTGTCTTTTTGTGACTGGGTTACATCACTATGGATGGTTTCTTCTAGTGCCATCCATTTACCTGCAGATTTCAAGATTCCATTGTTTTTTTTTTCCACTGAGTAGTACTCCATTGTGTAAATGTACCACATTTTCTCTATTCACTCTTCAGTTGAGGGGCATCTAGGCTGCTTCCAGGTTCTGTCTATTACAAATAATGCTGCTATGAATATAGTGGAACACATGTCCTTGTTGTATGAATGAGCATCTTTTGAGTATATGCCTAAGAGAGTTATTGCTGGATCTTGTGGTAGACTGATTCCCATTTTCCTTAGGAATCTCCATACTGATTTCCAGAGTGGCTGTACAAGTTGGCACTCCTACCAGCAATGGAAGAGTGTTTCCCTTTTTCCACATTCTCCAGCATAAATTGTCATTAGTGTTTTGATTTTAGCCATTCTGATAGGAGCAAGATGGTATCTCAGAGTTGTTTTGATTTGCATTTCCCAGATGGCTAAGGATGTTAAGCACTTTCTCAAGTGCCTCTCAGCCATCTATCTTAGTCTCCTCTATTGAGACTTCTCTATGTAGTTCTGTAGCCCACTTTTTAATTGGATCCTTTAGTATTTTAGAGACTTGCTTCTTGAGTTTTTTGTAAATTTTGGAGATCATCCCTCTGTCAGATGTGGGGTTAGTGAATATCTTTTCCCATTCTGTGGGCTTCCTTTTTGTCTTATTGACTGTGTCCTTTGCCATATAAAAGCTTCTCAGAAAAAAAAAGCTTCTCAGTTTCAGGAGGTCCCATTTACTAATTGTCAATCTCAGTGTCTGTGCTACTGGTGTTATGTTCAGGAAGCCATCTCCTGTACCAATTCGTTCAAGGGTACCTTCCACTTTCTCTTCTAAGAGGTTCAGTGTGACTGGATTTATGTTAAACTCTTTGATCCATTTGAACTTAAGTTTTGTACATGGTGATAGACACTGATCTATCTGCAGTCTTCCACATGCCAGCATTCAGTTATGCCAGCACCATTTGTTGAAGATGCTTTCTTTTTTCCATATAATTTTAGCTTCTTTGTCAATAATCAGGTGTTTGTCCATTCGTGCATTAATATCAGGGTGTTCAGTTCCATTCCATTGGTCTACCTGTCTATTTTTGTGTCAATACCAAGTGGTTTTCAGGAATACAGCTCTATAATAGAGCTTGAAGTCAGGGTTGGTGAGGCCTCCTGACATTCCTTTATTGTACAGGGTTGTTTTGGGTATCCTGCGTCTTTTGTTTTTCCATATAAGATTAAGAATTGTTCTTTCAAGGTTTGTGAAGAATTGTGTTGAGATTTTGATGGGGATTGCTTTTGGCAAGATTGCCATTTATCCATGTTGATCCTACCTTTCCAAGAGCATGGGAGATCTCTCCATTTTCTGGTATCTTCTTTTTTTTTTAAATATATGTTTTCAGTTAAATTAAAAACATGCATACTTCAAATGTCAATCCCAGCTCCCTCTCCCACCCTCCCTCCCTTGTCCTTCCACCAGCCCCTCCCCCCAGCCCAATCCCCATATCATTCCCCAGGGAGGGTGAAGCCTTCCTTGGGGGGGATCTCCAGAGTCTGTCATTTCATCCAGGCCCTTCCTCTTGTTTTTCGGCTGAGAGAGCATCCCTTCATGTGGAATGGGCTCCCAAAGTTCATTTGTACGTTATGGTGAACACTAATCTACTACCCAAGGCCCCAGAGATTTCTGAGGCCTCCTCACTGACACTGCATTCATGGAGTCTGGATCACTCCCCTGTTGGCCTCTCAGCCATCAGCCTGGGATTCAGAGCTCTTTAATTTCTTTCTTTAAAGACTCAAAGTTCTTGTTATACAGGTCTTTCACTTGTTTGGTTAGTATTACCCCAAGGTATTTTATGTTGTTTGTGGCAATTGTAAAGGGCGATGTTTCTCCGATTCCTTTCTCAGTCCTTTTATAGTCTGTATATAGTAGGGCTACTGATTTTCTTGAGTTGATCTTGTATCCTGCCACTTTGCTGAAGGTGTTTATCAGCTGTAGGAGTTCCCTGGTAGAGTTTTTCAGGTCACTTATGTAAATTGTCATGCCATTTGCAAACAGTGAAAGTCTGACTTCTTCTTTTCCAATTTGTATCCCCTTGCTCTCCTTTTGTTATCCTATTGCTCTAGCTAGAACTTCAAGTACAATATTGAAGAGATATGGAGAGAGGGGACAGCCTTGTCTTATTCCTGATTTTAGGGGAATCACCTTGAGTTTCTCTCCATTTAGTTTGATGCTGATTTTGGTTTGCTGTATTATGTTAAGGTAAGTACCTGTTATCCCAGATCTCTCCAAGGCCTTTATCATGAAGGGGTGTTGGATATTGTTGAAGGCTTTCTCTGCATCTAGTGAGATGATCATGTGATTTTTGTTTCTAAGCTTGTTTATATGGTAGATTACATTGATGAATTTTCGTATGTTGAACCATCCCTGCATCCCTGGGATGAAGACTACTTGATCATGGTGAATGATTTTTCTGATATGCTCTTGATTCAATTTGCCAGTATTTTATTGAGTATTTTTGCATCAGTGTTCATGAGGGATATTGGTCTGAAGTTCTCTTTCTTGGTTGTGTCTTTGTGTGGCTTGGGTATCAGGGTTATTGAAGCCTTCTAAAAAGAGTTTGGCAATGGCCCTTCTGCTTTATTGAGTAGAACACTCTGAGGAGAATTGGTATAAGCTGTTCTTTGAATTTCCTGTAGAATTCTTCACTGAAACCATCTGGCCCTGGAGTTTTTTAGTTGGAAGACTTTTGGTGACTGCTTCTATTTCCTTAGGGGTTATAGGTCTATTTAAATTGCTTATCAGTTCTTGATTTAATTTTGGTTAAGTGATATCTATCCAAAAAATTGTCCATTTACTTTAAAATTTTTTAAATTTTTATTTTAAAATTTAAATTTAAATTAGAAACAAGGTTGCTTCACATGTCAATTCCAGGTCCCTCTCCCTTTCCCTCCCCTCCTCCCATGCCTTCCCACCAACCCCTCCAATATCCCCTCATTTCCTCAGGGAGGCTGGGGCCCTCCATGGGGAGTGTCCATAGTCTGCCATTTCATCCAGGGCAGGGCCTGGACCCTCCCCCAAGAGTCCAGGGTGAGAGTGCATCTCTCATTGTTGGATGGGCATCAAGTCCATTTGTATGTCCAGGATACATACTGATCTGCTACCCAAGGCCCAATAGATTACCTAGGCTGCCATGAACTTTAAATTTTTGAATTTTTTGGAGTACAGGGTTCCAACATACTACTTGATAATTCTCTGGGTTTCCTCAATGTCTGTTGTTATCTCCCCATTTTCATTTCTGATTTTGTTAATTTGAGTATTTTCTCTCTCTGCCTTTTAGTTAGTTTGATAAAAGTTTGTCTATCTTGTTGATTTTCACAAAGAACCAATTCTTCATTACATTGATTCTTTGTATTGTTTTACTGTGTTCTACATTATTAATTTCAGTCCTCAATTTGATTATTTCATTGTGTCTATTCCTTCGGGGTGAGTTTGCTTGTTTTTGTTCTTTCGGTTGTGCTGTTAACTCTCTAGTGTGACTATTCTCCAGTTTCTTCATGTGGGCACTTAATGCTATGAACTTTCCTCTTAGCACTGCATACACAGTGTCCCATAAGTTTGGGTATGTTCTGTCTTCATTCTCATTGAATTCTAGGAAGTCTTTAATTTCTTCCTTGACCCAGGAATGGTGCAATTGCACATTGTTCAGTTTCCATGAGTTTGTAAGTTTTCTGCAATTTGTGTTGTTATTGAATTCTAACTTTAAAGCATGGTGGTCTGATAAGATACAGGGGGTTATTTCAATTTTTTTCTACCTGTTGAGGTTTGCTATATTGTCGAGTATGTGATCGATTTTATAAAAGGTTCCATGTGGCGCTAAGAAGAAGGTATATTCTTTTGTTTTTGGATGGAATGTTCTATAGTTACCTGTTAAACCCCACTGGGTCATAACTTCTGTTTGTTCCTTTGTTTCTTTGTTAAGTTTCTGTCTGGTGGTCCTGTCTAGTGGTGAGATTGGGGGTGTTGAAGTTTCTCAGTATAAGTGTTGTGAAGTTTTATGTGAGATTTGAGTTTCAGTAATGTTTCTTTTACAAATGTGGATTCCCTTGTATTTGAGGGCAGAGATGCTCAGAATTGAGACTTCATCTTGGTGATTTCTCCTGTAATAACTATGAAATGGCTTCCTTCATATCTTTTGATTGATTTTAGTTTAAAATCTAATTTTTTAGATACTAGGATTGGTACCACTGCTTGTTTGGTCTTTTCATGGTGTTCCATATTTCCTGGATATTTTGTGTTAGGGATTTGTTGGACTTAAGATTTTCTTTGGTCAATGAATCTATTTCTCCTAGTGTATCTTCAAGGCCTGAAATTCTCTTTTCCACCTCTTGTATTCTGTTGACTATGCTTGCATGTGTGGTGCCTGACCCTTTGCCCAGCTTTTCTGTTTCCAGCATTTCCTCAGACTGTTTTTTTAATTGTCTCTATTTTATCTTTCATCCCTTGCACTGTTTGAATTGTTTCCTGTAATTTTTGCTTTGTCTTTTCCTCCATTTCTTGAATTTTTGGTTTGTTATTTCTTCCATTTCTTTAATGGATTTTCTCATATCCCCTTTGAGGGCCTCTATCATTTTCCTAAAGTTGTTTTTAAGGTCATTCTCTTCTGATTCATTTGTATTGAGATGTTCAGGTCTTGATGGTGTAGAGTCTCTAGACTCTGGCAGCATCATGTTGGTTTTTCTGTTGCAGAGTGTGTTTTTATATTGTCTCCTTCCCATTCCTTCTTCCAGTGGGTGCAGAAGGAGTCTCTTCCTCTCCTGCTGGGTATGGGACTAGGTTTCCCTTCCGGTGGGTGCAAACAGGTCCAATACTCAGGTGGCTCTCCTCTTCTTGTGGATGGAGGTGATCCTTGTACCTGGGCCTTGCCAGTCTCAGGGTGGAGTCTGCAGTGCACAGTCCCCAGGCCTCAGCTGGTTCTGCTAAGGGCACTGGAAGGGGGTCTGGAAAGTGGTCCACGCTTACCTTGTCTGTCCTGTGGTGGTAAAAGGGACTAGGATGCTGGCAGCCTCTGGGCAGACTGGATCCCCCTGGGATGGGATCTGCAGTGTGCAGTCCCCAGGTTCAGGTGGTTCTGTCCAGGGTACCAGGCGGCAGGCTGGAAACAGGCCCAGACTTGCCTAGTCCCTAGTGGGCAGAGAAAGGGACTAGGATGCTGGCAGTTTCTGGGTGGTTTGGTTCCCACCCAGAACAACAATGTGCTGTCCCCAGGCTTCAGCTGGTTTTGTGCAGGGCATGGCTAAGTGTACTTTATAGTAAAGTTCAACTTGGTCTCTTAAGTCAATCATCATTCTAATGTTTTCCACCATAGATATTGCTTTTAAATAAATCCCAATACATCTCTGTATGTAAAGAGCACATTCTTTTTATTTCCTAATAGAATTCTTTAATACAATCATAACAGTTTATTATACATTCTCCATATTGAGTGTTCTCCACTTTTAATCTTTTATAAACAAATTGTTATGTACAAAACCATAGAGACATTCAATAGCTTTCAGTTACATTCTGAATAAAGTCCAAATTTCTTGATATACGTTTGTCCTTTCAGGTCTCTAGTCTACCTCCTGCCACCCTTTCTTCATGGTTCCCTTTATCTAGTCACCTTTTGCATCAATTGGCTTTCTGTGACTAAGTCCATGACAAGAAGCAAACAAAGGGAGAATGGGTTGATTTGGCTTACATTTTGAAGAGATGCTGTTCATCCCAGCAGGGGAGGCACAGTGGTGTGAGCATGAGGGGTATGGTCACAGTGCATCTGAATTCAGAAAGCAGAACTTGGACAGCAGGTGGAGCAGGGCTGTGACACTTGAAAGTCTGCCCCACTTCTTCAACAAGTTTCCAAAGTCTGCCCCACTCCCAAGTTTCCAAAGAGCACCACCTTTGGGGAACAAAGGGTTGAAAACAAGCCTGTATGGAGCATTTCCCATTCAAATCACAGCATCCCTTTGGGGAGCCTGAAATTTCCATGCTGTGCTCCTGGGAGTTTATTTTCAGCTCAGTGGAACATTATCTCTACATACTGCAATAGGGCCATACACATTTTCACTAACCTCTCTGGGCTTCGCTCTGTCACAACATCTGTGACACAGAATAATAATTCTTTTCTGAGAGGGTTACTGTAAAGATTAACTGAGTTGATACATGGAAGCATTTTATCCTGGCACAGTGAGGCTAACTCAGTGTTTTATAATCTGCCTCTGGGAGTACCTTGGATTTCTAGAAGTTGACTTGTAATGAATACTAAGAAGAGGAAAAACTAATCTTAATAGCAACATTGTGAGAGGTAATAGAGGCGGAAATACAAGCAGATAGGAAAAGAGCCTAGCAATATCCCCATGAGTGGGGTAGACAGCAGCTGGGATAATTCTGGCAGGAATTGAACATAGGGGATAGATTCAAAGGACCGTATTCTAGAAGTAACAGGAAAAAAGCCTATCAGTGACCATGGGTGTCACATAGTTTGATAAAGAGTTCAGAAAATAGATAGCTTTTGGTAGGAAATATAGAGTTAATTTTAGATATGAAAAATTAAGGATGCTAACAGGATATTGTTGGAATCAACTAGTAGGTTACCATAATTCTTTTTCTTTTTCACTGCTAGGCAAGAACTGGAAACCAGAGAAGTGTCTGTTAGCACCACCATGAACTTCTCAAATCTAATAAAAATTTCTTAGTCATATAGTATTGGGGCTTTGCATCATCTTTTACAAAATTAGTCATACTTAATCTTCATCAGCTATGTTGCATAATTTTGTTACAGAGTATAACAAAATTATTTAAAATTTCCAAGCTGAGAAATTATTTTCAGAATAGAATTACTCACCAGGAGAAATAAGTTGATTTCAAGTTAATTTGTTGTCTCTGCATTTTAATAGTTGGACAATGAACAGAGTGACACGTATCTGATGAAGATATTTATAGAACTAAATGCTTTAGGGATTAATTGTTTCTAACCAAATGACTGTGTCCACAGTATCTTTTTTATTTTCTTGATTGTGACAGTTTGCAGTAGGAGATAGAATTATGATCCATTATCTTTGAAATAGATATGTATGGAAACAGTTTGTTATGAAATAGAGAACAGGTATCTTACTGCTGTTGCAAGCTTTACTTTTTCACAAAAGGTTATTCATTGTGTAAAATGTTATTTTTCATGATGGTATGTTGGTTATAATACCATACTTTCTGCTTAGCACATTGAATTTTCCAGGCATATGCTACGTGATCAGTAATTTTTTCTTTTTAGAAACACTTATTTACATAACAATACTCCAGTTCCCTCACCCTCCCATCCTCCAGTGCTTCCCACCGACCCCCGGCCCACCCACCACCCACTCCCAAGGGATAGTGAGACCCTCCACCGGGGAATCATCAAAGTCCATCACATTACTTGGGGGAGGACTCAGGCCCTCCTTTCCATATCTCGTCTGCAATAGTATCCCTCCATAGGGAATGGACTCCCAGAGTCCATCCATGGCCCAGGAATAAACCCTGGCTCCACTGATAGAGGTTCCACAGACTGCCCTGGCCTCCCAGCTGGCACCCACACTCAGAGGGTCCAATGCTGGTTCTCCATTCCACGACTAGGGTCTCTGTGCTCTCACTAGGACAGGTCAACTGCCTCTGTGGGTATCTCCAGTTCCGTCTGGGTATATTTGGTCATCTCTCCTCCCTCTCCACAACTGGACTCCTGGAGTGTGGCTCAGTGTCCAGCTGTGGGTGCCTGTCTCTGCCTCGATCAGCCACTGGGTCAAGGCTTCAGGAATGGTAACCAAGGTAGTCATCAATCTCATAGAGGAAGGACGTCAAAGGCAGCCCCTCCACCACTGCCTAGACCCCTAGCTGGGGTCAATAATTTTTGTTGAATGTGTTTTGCTAAACTTGAGAATCATCAAAGAAATCTAGGTGGCACAATCTGGAGAACAGAGTACCAGAAGGCTTGAGGAAGCAAGATGAGAGGAAGAACCAGTGAAGATGCTGTCAGACATGCTTCATTGGCCTGTTCTGTGAAGCTATGTTGTCTGCTAATGAAAGATGCACATGCCTCTAATTATTGCATGAAAGATGCGGTGCCAGAAGCCTCCTAGGGAAGCTTTATTCTGAATGAAATGCTTGGTTTTTTGTTTTTTTGTTTTGTTTTTAGGAAAAAATCATTTAGAGAATAGTGATAATTGAGTGAGATGCTCTCTTGGGACTCTAGTTGTGTGATTCCAAGAAAGTTGGTCATTACGAACAAATTAAGGCTTGGCAGTTGTAGCCAAGAAAAATGCTGCTCAATGTTCTCAGGGAGGAACGGAAGTATATTGTGAATGAGTCCAAGTTGGTGGAGAGGGCTTGGGGTTTGCAAGATATTTTCTCAGTCTTGCCTGATTTTATTTAATTAAAATTTCTTCTTTTGGTATTCTTGTGGGACTCCTAATAAAGAAGAAACCATCAAACAGAGGCTAATTCATTTCAGCCTAGTTAGGTTCTTGCAATAATTAAACACAAGATGAGCCCAGAAGGGGAGAACAGGATTCCTAAAGGGAAAATGGAGTGAACTACTTGACTGTTGAAGACAGAGTGTGAAAGGATAGTAGGCAGCTCCCCCTTAGGGTATGCTGGAGAGAACTCTGAAACCCTTGGTCTTTTCTCTCTCTGTTAATATGTTCCTGAAATTTTCAAAGGCAAAGCAGCTTTCCCCGAGTCACAGCATCTCCAACAATACAGCAAAAAAACCCCACTTGGTTTCCTTGAATGTGTTAATTAAAATATACCTGGGCCTTTCTCAGTGAGTTCCCAGAGTATTAAAGCTCTTTTGCCCACCATTGCCTCTGAAGTGCTGTTATAGCTTCAGTCTTCCAGAAGAGCCTGTTCTCCATCTCTCCTCTTTTCCACCAGTCAAGGATATTCTAAACTTGTATTTTTAGAAACAACTTCTTATTTAAATACATTAAAATCATAAGGAGAATGGATTTAATGACGATTTGCTGTGAACTTTTAATTCCTTTTCATGTGTAACTTACTTTAATTTTGTCTCCTCCAATACAATTTGCAATTCTCCAAAAGTTCTGGTAATTATTCTTTCTCTCCCCCCCAAAATGACACCCAACCCTCACATTGTAAAGGTCGGAGTTTTATTTTGGAGCTCATGAGCTCCATGACTTCACTAGCTTTAATGAGACCTGTTGGTTATGAGACAAACTTTCCTTTGAAACTGTTGCTCAGTGTTAAGCCCACTATTTTTAGTGTGAGCTTCTAAAACCTTCACTGATTGATTGCTTTCTATGTTAGGGGCTTCTCAATACACACGTGTTTCTGTAACTGTGCTGTTGTGTAGATGTGCTACCGATACAGATGAATTTGTAAGTGAGGGCACCATGTTCACCTCCTTTTCAGATTCATTAAATATTTGGTGCATTCTCAAGTCTCCTGAGGGTACAGAGATAATAAGTGTTGAAATGTTGAATGTTTTTTTTTTTTTTTTTGGTTTTTCGAGACAGGGTTTCTCTGTGGCTTTGGAGGCTGTTCTGGAAGGTGCTTGGTATTTCAGGCTGGTCTCGAACTTACAGAGATCTGCCTGCCTCTGCCTCCCGAGTGCTGGGATTAAAGGTGTGCGCCACCAACGCCCGGCTGAAATGTTGAATGCTTTTAAGTGAAACAGTCAAACCTGAATGAGAAGTCTGTTTTATTTTTTTATATGGGAAAAGATGATGTTTGAAAGCAATCTTCCATTCACTGACTAGACATGTTGATATTGCTAAGCAGTCATTGTACCACTACTCAATGTTTTTCAGATATATTCAACTTGAATCTTACTCTGAGGGAGCCATTATTTTCTGCAACTGATTCATAGACAAGTTCGAGAGGCATCACCTAATATTGCATGTTCTTAAATTTTAGTTCTTCTCATGGTGCTCACTGACAACTTGCAAATGGGAACAGCATGAACCTATGACCTGGTTTCTCCTTTGGGCACTAAGAGCACTCACTGACTCCATTCAAGGGTCTGGGGATTGTGTCAATGGTTCCTGCCTCTAGTCTTAGTGGACTCACGGAAACTTTAAACATGAACACGGTGAGGAGAGGAGGCCTTCATATGTAGTGCTGACTTCAAAAATGCTTGCATGCCTTTTGTTTGTTTGTTTGTTTGTTTGAGACAGGGTTTCTCTGTGAAGCAGCCCTGGTTGTCCTGGAACTCACTCTGTAGACCATGCTGGCCTCGAACTCACAGAGATCCGCCTGCCTGGGATTAAAGGTGTGTACCACCATTGCCCGGCACATGCCTTTTCTAATAAACTATGAATGTTCATCTCCTCACTCCTGTCAGGAGGGAACTTGGAATTCCCGTCAGTCAAGGGACATTGTGAAACAGTGTTAACTATGCAAAACTTATGAAAGATTTAGGTGAAGGGAAGTCTGGGATGGAAAATAGAAACACAAAAAGACCGTGAGACAGAAATATGTGCTAATTGAAAATCACCGAGAATTTAAAAACACACCTGAAAAAGGACTGACCCTTTAAAGGGAGTGTTTCTTACCTATTTTTGTTATGTTTATATTTCTCACAAGCAAACTCAGGAAATACTTCTACTAGTCATTGATTAATAAGTCTCAAGTCATCAGAGTTGATACACTACCAGTTTCAATGAAGAGTTTACTTTAACTGTCTGTTGATCACTACTAGCCCATGGGATTCTCATCTATAATATTCTCATGTATATTTAAATTGAGCCTACGTGAAGTATTCCCCAGAGGCTACTTGGGATCCATAGCTACTCTTTATATTTCAGGACGTGCAAAAACTCTGCTCTGTTCATTCCTTTCTAGAAACACAAAACCTCTCTTGTCACAGAGAAGCCTTCTGAACAGAAACCACAATAAGATACCGAGAGTAGACGTTAGTCTTAAGTTAATACAGAAGCAAAATTTGTACTAGAATATTTATATCTTCATTTAGGTTCTGGATTCCACCTACATCCTAATCACATAGTCTCTTGACAGTGCGAGAAAGAAAATAGAAACTGCTAGCCTAAATAGAAGGGAAAAATTGAAGCTGGTAATTGAGGAAAACCTCAAGCTTCAGTTTTTCCACTCTGCTCACGGCTCCCGTCCTTTCTGCCAGTTTTTAGACAATAATACAGTTAGTAAAAATGGAGAAATCTGAAGTCCATGTGGCTAGTTTCACAATACTCTATGGAAGCTATTGCTCACTATTGGGATCACCAGCTACCTAAGCTCAACAACTTCTGTGTGAGGATAAAGCCTAACATTCTTTACAGGAGGTGATTGTCATTGCTCATCACTGCTTCCTAACCACTAGGTGACACTGTTGCCTCAAGAGTTAGTGTTGGAAGCATGAGTGTCTTCTCAAAGATTTCATTTCATTCTTTCAGAGAAATTTGCTGGATATCACAAAGCCAAGAAGTAGCAGAATTAGAATTCAAGCCTTCACTGGTACTATGCCCCCTGACTGATGGAAGTTGTATCTGGTTACAAAGCATACACGTGGCTAGGAGAGACCTGCACTTGTATCTCGAGTCCACTTTACTATACCATGATCCTGGGGATGCGCATGTAAATTTGCATGTCAGATAAATGACTTTTCAAAACTGCATGTTCAGTACAAATATTTGAATTTCAGATAACCTACGAACTGGGTAATTACATCTCAAAATTTCATGAGACATTCCTGTCATAAACGTATTCCTTGTGTTTTTCAAATTTTACTAGGCATGTATTTTACATTATCTGACAATGCAACCTTAACTATTTTCTAACTAATCTGGGAAGTTTAACAAGATTCACTCACTTTTTTTCCTGTTCTGTCCCAGATACTCTCCCTGCTCTCCATTTCCCTTCCTTTCCCATGCGAGCATACTCTCAGTGGTCTTACGGGCTGCTGTTGCAGATCTGTCTTTCACACTTCTTCCTGTCTCTCCAGCATGGCTGTGTCCATCACCACACAGCATTTTTACTCTTTCTCTGTCATCCTTTCACATCTGATATGACAATTATATGCCTCTGTCCTAAAAATCTTCCAGCTGCATTACACTTATGGAAAGATTAGTCGTCATGTTTCATAGCAGCCTTTTCAGCCAAATGCAGTCTGTTTTCTTTAGCCATTACTGTAGTAAAACTGTTTTACTCAAGGTCACTTAGCAACTTTTTAGTTATTAAATTCCATGCTGCTTTAATCATCCATATTCTCTTTCCTAATCCCTCCCTGTTAAAAGTGTTCCATGTCAAATCCTTTACTCATATTATTTCTCTTGATAATATTTATCATGAATTATCATCCCCTTCTTGTGAGTGAATGTGTGATTACAGATTTCTCTCTTAACAGTATCATTAAAAGCAAAATCACATGAAACATCCCTCATTAACATTCTTTGATTGCAAATATTTTGCCACATGACTCAATCTTTGCTGTGCTCATGAATCTCTCTACTCTAGGTTTTCCACCTGATTGTACTATCAACTGAAGGAATAAGTTTCTTCAGAGTTGTATTCTATTTTTCCTATCTCTGTTTTCTTAATTGATCATCTTGGGACTAAAAAATATGCAAGGTATATTCTTGTGGTGGGATTAGCCTTTCCTTCTTGGATTTAAAATTCATTTGGTAAATGGTAATCACCATATTGGTATTGGGCTGTGCCTGTGAGAATGGAGATTGAGTGAAAAGAAATGCTTTCCTTATCTCATATGTAGAGTGGGTCACAATGTTCTTAGATGGCTTTATTGAGGACTGTCATATAGTCACTTCTTTATATTCTCATTTTGGAGCATTTTCTGTTCAATGTACTAACTAGAATGTAGGAAACTTCATGCATACATTGTACCATATTCTTCATTTTAATCACCAGTTCTTTGAGGGCCAGTTTAGAATTTGAGCTCTTGGCCCTAAGTTTTAATTACTGTTAAAATCTCAACTGTGTTAAATTTCCTAAACTATAACATCTGTCTCCTCATTCTTGGAACTTTTGTAGGCTTGGCTAGTCTATAGAAGTTCATAGAGCCAATCAGAACAGTGGCTTCAAATCAGTGGCTTCAAATAGTAAGAATGGTCATGGAATAGAAAATAGTTAGGTTGAAATTCCCCTTTGAGCGCAAGTTAGTAGA
The DNA here is from genome assembly GCF_017639785.1 of Mesocricetus auratus. Lineage (NCBI taxonomy): Eukaryota > Metazoa > Chordata > Mammalia > Rodentia > Cricetidae > Mesocricetus > Mesocricetus auratus. Next base: position 44,386,336 of record NW_024429184.1, on the reverse strand, counting down.
TACCAATAATTTTTTCTTTGTTCTTGAAGGATTAACCAGTGTATGAACAATGGGCTACTGAACACATTAATTTTTTCTCACTTTGACAATGGTCTCAAAGTTCACTAAACTGTCATTTTCACAGATTGTACATAGAATCATAATTTGTTACAAAATGGTTTATAGATAAAATGAGAGAGAATATTTTTGCTAACCCAATTGTTTAAAATAAACTTCCAGAGCAATAACCATAAATTTGCACCATGCTCGTGGCCACTCCCACTAATACCTATGCCATACACCTTTAAAAGGTTATGCAAATTTTTACTGAATATGATTGATTGCTTTAGAATTTATCTTGACATCATATATTTCAGCTTTCCAGTTTAAGAACAAATTCATCTGCGTTGACACAGATGGAAATAGATTTGAGTTGTCATTAACTTCAGAGACTAAGTAGATAGATTTACAGAAAATTATGATCTAGGTAAGATTGTTCACCCCAGGAGAAAATTCTTCATTCAAATTGAATAATAATGGGAAACGAGACATTTTTTGTATTATACCTTTATGTATTAATGTTTAAAGGCATATTAAAACCGCAGCTCAAAACGGTTGAAAGTCTCGAACATGATTCAAATTATCTTAGCAAATGGTGAAAGAAACTTGTGAGAGCTAAGTTAGAATTTATCAGTGTCTCTCCCATGTGCCAAGCATTGCCCTTGGTGCCCACTTATCTAAATGTTCCTTTCAAAGACCTTGAGACGCTGGCATTTAGCTTCGGCTTTGCTTGCCAGAATTGTGTTAGTTGGTTGTCTGGCTCCATAGAATAACACGACAAATGTTCTTTTTTTTCTGTACACTACTTCTGACATGAATAAACAGCAATAGTCCTGGTAGGTTGAGCAGATGAATTTTTACTACCAGTAATACATGGACTATTGCAATGAATATTGCAATTCATATGCAATGTAAACTTTGAAATTTCTAGTGTAAATTTCAGTTGTGCCATTAATTAATGAGGGAACTAAAGTATCTGATGCTTTACCTATTTGCTGTTTCTAGAACTGAGTGAAATTCTCTGTTCAAGATCTAAAATGTCCTCAAGCCATTTTAAATATATTATTGTTTTGCTTTTTTTGTTTTTCAAGACAGGGTTTCTCTGTGGCTTCGGAGGCTGTCTTGGAACTAGCTATTGTAGACCAGGCTGGCTTGCCTCTTGCCTCTGCCTTCTGAGTGCTGGGATTAAAGGCATGCACCACCAACGCCCAGTGGAGTTTTCTTTATTTTAAAGCTTTATTTGTTTGTTATTTGTGTACTTTTATTTTATGCATGCGCCTGTGTAAGGTTGTGTGAACCACATGTATGGTGTGGTGCCTGTGGACTTGAGAAAAGGGCATTGGATTCCCTGGAGCTGGAGTCATGGGCAGTTATGAAAAATTTCATGTGTGTCTTAGGGAATAAGAGACAAGTACATTCTCTTAACCTTCTTTCCAGCCTCTGTTTCTCTCTCTATCTGTTTGTATGTGCATATTTAAATAATCACTAGAATTATTCATGTTCTCTTTTTATATTACTTTAATTTCACTGTCACCCAATTTGGCTTCTGTAGACAACACAAGTGCTGAGAAGTTCTGATTATTATTTTAAGTATTGTTTTGGGACTTGTGCATTACTTATAGTTCATGTTTGATTCATTTTGTCAATTGTGTAATAGAAATCATCAGGTAAAAACAAACTAAAAAGAAAAAAATATATTTTGTGATTTTAAGGTCTCAGAAAATTTAACTATGAGTGCCCTGTTTACTAAATGACCACTTAGTCTAGAAAACTAGACATCATGAAATGTTAAGTCAACACACAGAGGCAGAAAGTGAGACTGCTCAAAAAATGGATTTATTGTAGATCTGGGCTTTTGTAAAATTTGATCCAGAAGAGTCCCTTTGGATCATGGGAAAAATAGCTGCCATAAAATACCATCATTAACAATGGTTCTTTGGCACTGGGACTAGCAACTTACTTATAAGGAAGCAATAAGAAATATGAGCTTAAAACTTACACCAAGCTTTTTCTTCAGTGCCATTTGTAGTAATAAAAATCTTGGGGGTAACCAAAGTGCCCATTCCTTGAGAGAGAAGCATATGTAGCATGTGTACCAAGGTGTATCTTTGAGGAGGGTTGCTAATGTTCTCATCTATTTCTAGAGACACACATAGTGGATCATCATGCCTAGACTATGCAAAGTAAAACAATTCATAGAAGAAATCAGGATATCAGCACAAAAATTGAAACTAGCGATATGAGCATAGAACTTATTTGCTTATTCAATACTTCTCGGTACTTTCAAAAATATATTTTATAATAGTAATTTGATTACTTAATTGGAAAAATGAAGAAAATATTGGCAAAAGTGAATAGTTATCAAAATTCTTATCCAAGTGCCAGCCCTCTGTGCATTACAAAGTCATGAAGTTTTAAAGTCAAAACAGAAATGTTAGCTTTACATGGTCATTTTCATTTATTTATTTATTATTTATTATTATTTATTTATTTATTGAAATATTGGGAATTCAATCTAGGGCCTCACCCATACTAATCAAAGTGTCTACTGTTAGGCTGTATCCTTGGGTTTCCTTTCACTTTTCTGTTTTCAGAGAGGGTCTGTCTCACTAAATAGTCCAGGCAGGATTTGAGCTTGTAGTAATCCTCTTTCATTAACTCTGATTAGAAACCTGTACCACCAGTATACCTTGAGCTTTGCCTTTGACACTGGGACCTAGTGTTAGATGAGAACAATTTGATCAGCGTTGACTTTGTGAGCCACCTTTCTGTGTATATACCTGCCTTCTGATGAAACTATTAATATTGGAAGGAAGACCCTTACAAGAGTCCTGGGTCTTATCACTGCCTTATACCTTTTTATTAAAACCCAAATGATCACCTTCCAGAAAGCTATAAAAATGACTACAGTGTAGCTTGAGTCCTTGTAGTTAGTAGTGGCCATGAAGTGCTATTTCAACTTCATGTGCTAATGGGGCAAGATTCATATTGTTTGAATTTACCTTAAAAGGGAGTCAAACACTAATTATGTGAGGGAAATTCATGCTGAGGGACTGATCTTTATGCGGAAATATGGGGTTTATAGAGTATTTTACCGATTTTCCTTCTGAGTAATATTAAGTTCCAAATAATATCTTTTTGCTTTATGATTATTATTCATTCCAAATGGAGGCTATGTATCCAGAGGAAGAGTCAATGGAATCATGGGGCAAATCTCACTCTCTTCTTTTTTTCTGATTTGAAGTTTCATGACTGGTGAAGACAGTATACTTGATTTGATATGAATCCTTAGGGTTCCTTTTAGACACAATAAAAAATCTATTAAATTTGTCCTTTTCCAATTCGTTCTAAAGAAATTTTATTCTAAAGTATAAGTTCTAGCAGATATGCTCGATGGCCTTTTTGGCCTGCAGTGGTGGGAGGAGAATGTCAGATGTCCTGCCTTAGACAGAGTCTCTCCCTGAACTTGAAACTAGACCACTAGTCAGAAAACCCCAGTGATCTTCTTATATCCTCCCTACTACAACATTGGGGCTGTCATAAAACATTATCACATATATAAAGACACAGCAGAATGAAAAAAAACTGTGATAAAAGAAGAGCTCGGCAAGTTCTATTTAATCAAAAACAGTGAGTTAATCAAAGACAGTGGGTTATGCTCATTGTTGAGATCAATCTTGTTCACTATTTGTGAGCTCACTATTGGACTAGTTGGTTTGTTATGAGAAAACATTGTGGAATTCAGGACTGCAATTGACTTACATGTGCAATGGCATTTAGGAAATGAACAGCTCCTAGGAAAAACAAAAAACTATCTTCAGAAATTGTAGCACTGAATGAATTAGTCTGGAAGCTGAGAGTCTGTAATATAGTACAGAGGTTAGGATGAAGAGCAAAGAGTAAAAATCTTAAATAGTGGTGTTGGCTTACCAATTAGGAAAAAACGTTCTAATAGTCAGGTCCAAAATTTGGAACAGGCTGTTTTTCTAAGCTTGTTAACTCTAGTCATTAAAAAATTATAACTGAATTTGGTTAAAATGGACTATGCCAATCTATATAAAAATTTGCCTTGATTAGAAGATGATGTCATGTTTAATTGATGAGAAAAGTCAACCCCTCTTTGTGGAGACATCTCAATGCCTGTTGTGTGGTGTGTGGTGAATGGAGAAAAGCTTTCATCTCTGCCTTCCCTTTTCCCTGCAGATTGAGCCTTAAGCAGTATCTTTTTATTAGAAATGCTGTAGATCAACTACGTGTAGGAGACATGAGCTAGAAACGGATGTTATCCGTGGTTTGTGAGCCTGTATTTCCGGGATAACTGGGGTACATATCAGTGCTTTAGGTACCCCATCCCTGCACAGGTGAGGCATCACACCCATATCAAAAGTCACATGCCTGTCTTTACTTGTGTTTATCAAAACCCAACAAATGTGATCCAGTTTATAACCAGCTTAATATTCCCCAAGATTCTGAGCTCACTCAAGCCTGACCCAGTTCCCTTATGCTTCAGGATTGCCTTGAACACATTCAGTGCAAACCCTGTACCCTGGCAAAGTCTCAAACCACAAGGATGGCTGCCTCTCTTGTGCCTTCACCTTCCCCTCTTGTGTCTTCTCCCTCTCTTGTGCACATCCTATTTGGGCTTTCCTCACTCCACAATGTAGATCCTATAATACAAAGAAAATGACTTCTATTAAAAACAAGAACATTTCTTAGATTTTGAAAGAGCAAGGAGAAGTTGAGCCAGCCAATGGGGCTGTCCTTCTGTATGCTGTGAATATATGTTTCTCTTACTAGTTGGTGAATAAATGCAGATTTGGCAGTAGCCAGACAGGAAGTATAGGCAGGGCTACCAAACTAGGAATGCTGGGAAGAGGAACACAGAGAGGAAGTGTCAGCAGAGGGGAGTGGGATACGCCATGTAGCCACTGAAGGAGTAACTTGCCAGAGTATGACAGGTAAGTTACAGCCTCATGCAATAAATTGTTTAATAGAAATGGGTTAATAATTAAGAGAGAGCTAGCCAATAAGAAGCCTGAGCTATCAGCCAAACAGTTTATAATTAATATAAGTCTCTGTGTATTTATTTGGGACTAAATGGCTGTGGGACCAGGTGGGACAGAAACTCCATCATCAAGCAAAAACAAAAGCTCTCCATGTTTTCTCCCTACTACATCCCCTTGTTTTCTGTCCACATACTGTCCCTATTCTCTTAGAGCACAGTATGGCAATTATGCTGCATCAGGTGAAGTGATTCTTGAGCAGTTTTAGGAGAACTGCCACATTCATGATTATCTAGTGGAAGCTATGTCTATAGTTTCTTCTTCTAAATCATAAGGGGAAAGACAAAGAAAATTACATGAATAAATCCTACTCATAATGAACTTATGAGGACGATGTAAAGGAAGAAAAAATATATATCATGAAAATGACTCAAGCTCTATACCTGTGAAGGCTACCGGAATATAGCTTGATCAGAATGCTGGGGGTCCAGATAGTTCATGGAAGATGTAGATTTTAGTAAATATTTGGAAGATATGATGGAGAAGATCACATGACTAGGGATGTCAGTATGTGGTAGCCTGTGAACTGTTACTTGCTGGAACACATGGTCTGGGTAGGACAGGAGGAATTTATCCCTAGTAATAATGAAATCCCCATGTTCCTGAGCTTACAGCACATTAATAATTCATTATTAATTTACCCATTTTTTTGGCCTGGGAGAACGTTAGTTATACCTTTTCCTATTTCCTGCATTACATATCTCCTAAAGTCCTAAAGTGTAGATAACACCTACTCTGTCCTTCCCCTCCTCCTACACAGTGATTGTTTAATACATACAAGTTGAATTAGGATTATGGTAAGCTAGTTGGAGCAGTGATTCTGAAAGGGCAAGCACATTGTTTGTGTTAAATAAGTTTGAGTTTAATGTTGGAAATGACAGAAATTTAAACATGTTTATGATGTGATAAAATGATGTTTCAGGAAGAAGAACTTTCCTGTTGGTCCATGTCTGAAGTGGAAGACAATCAGAGCATCTTTTGATATCTATAGGTGTTCACTGGACATTCAGGGAAGAGATGGTTCATATGGGTGGTATACAATAATGAACATTAAACTACCTTTAGTCACTGGAACTTTCAAATAAATGTTATTAGTCTTATTGAACTTTATGGGCCAGCCAAGTCACTTGGAGAATTTCATGTGTGTGAAAAAATTCTTCATAAAGCTTTCTTTGTTTGCTACTGCTGATTATACATAAGGCTGATAGCATGCTGTGGAGTGAGGTTTTGGAAGGCCCTAAATAATGTGTCTGCACACAGGAGAGGGAAAAAAGGAAGTAGAGCTCTAGACTTAAACTTAGAAAAGAGTTATTATCTTAGGGACTGTCTGATGAGCCATCTAAGAATTAATCTCACATATAACTCTGCCCCCTTCAGAGCAGAAATGTTTTAGCACAATTGCTAGCTCTGATGCAATATAGGTATTTCTGTGTAGATTCATTTTTATTTATAAAAGACCTGTTCAGGTCAATGATTTGTGTCTACGATTTAACAGAAACAAAAAATTGAAAATCATAAAATAGTTACTGTGTTGATGACTTCAGTGAAGCTTTCAATAATTTTTTTATCTTTTTATATGCAGCCTAGGTTTGAATTTATAGCCTAGATTTATTTTTTATATTTCATGTTTATCTTAGTTAAGAAAGTAATATGCAATGCATGTACACATAGTTCCTGACTTTCATTGTGATATATGCTGAGTAGAGTATGTACAACCAAGGGAGAGATCTCCACTCAGGAAGGAAAGCCAGCCTAAATGTCCTCTTGTGTTGATTTGCATTTGTCTTCTAAGGCTATTTTTATATCAAATAATAAGTTAAAAATGCTATAATTTGCAGCATCCTCTCTGAATGAGATTCCCTCTTCTTCCTCCTTTTCCCTCCTCTTGTTTCACTAGGAATTGAACCAGGGGCCTCATGCACGCTAGGGAAGAACTATCCCTCTGAGCTTCATCTCAGTCCTAATGGGATACTTTCTCTAGAGACTTTTAACCTGACCCCGAATTAGACATGTATTGAAGTGTTACAAATTTAATGTGATACTAGAAAAGTGCAGAAAAATTCCATGCATTTCATGCATTGTACATCTCTTTATATATTTAGGATTCATGAAATTTAAAAAAGTATTGCCAAGTAGATACAAAGCAAGGGATATTGCATTTTTGAAGCTGATAAAGTAGCTCTTCCACTTGATATAAGTAATGGAAGAAAGTGTCGCAGGGGTCCTTTAGAGAATCCACAGATCTAAATTCTTCCTGTTCTAATAGCTTCCAGAATCTGATGTCTAGTCTCTGGGCAAATGGACATTAAAAAGTACTGCAACAAACCACATAAATGCTTTTCTTTCTGTTGGCTCCACAGTTTTACTTAAAATATTGGCTATTTTGGGTTAATTCCAATGGTTCAGATCATACTGCAGACTGCTTCTTCTGGAGGCTGTGGGAAACAACAATACAATAAAATCTTAGACAGTCTATTCTGTTAGAAAGTGTAACACTCATTCTTAAAAGGACAACACTCGAAATGTTATGTCAGCAAAAGATAGTATTACACCCCCCCCCACACACACACGAGTGCCACTTCAAAGAATAGTTTTAATGATACTAAGTTCTTCAATAAATTTTACTTACAATGACATAAGTATGTTAATTAAAAACTTAGAGAAACAATCAGTGAAAAGTGAATGATCAGAGACAGGAAGAAAAATAAACTCCAGCCACAAATATTTGCTCATTGTGGTACTTATTTCCTTAGCCCAGGAGATGAAATTTCAGTTTGTTTATAAGAACTAGCTAGTCCTCCCTCAGATGGCACAGTGGCTATTTTTTTTTTTTGTATGAATGAAAACTTTGTGCCCAGAGAATAAAATGACAAGGATTCATGTAGTTCCCTATCATGTTTCTGACTTTTGTGGAACTGGCAATTTTTAGACATGTTGAAAATATACACCTCAAAGAAGTATGGCTGCAGTTTCTGAGCATATTCTGTATAACAGATCCCTCTGGCCATCATAACTTCGCTTTAGCGTGTAGGGAGACACTAGGCTGGCTGGATTCTTCCTGGTTTCATTAGCATAGCCCCACCCACTTCCAACACACGCCCAGAACTACCTCATTAACCATTGGGAATGCAGCCAAAAACATAAGACGACAGTGAATATAAAGGGAATTACTAGCAAGGGAGCTGTAACCATCTCACCACTGAAACTATTACTTTTCCAAGATCAGAAAAGTAATACTTTAGCAGGAATCATTTCTTTATTCTGATAAGAATTAAAGGTTTGGTTCTATAATTTTTATCTAGAATATTTAGCTGAACCATAGTAAGGCATACAGCTCAGTTGTATCCATTTTTGTTTTTTCAACCTTTCTCTCTCTCTCTCTCTCTCTCTCTCTCTCTCTCTCTCTCTCTCTCTCTCTCTCTCTCTCTCTCTCTCTCTCTCTCTGTCCTCTCTCCTCTCTCTTCTCTCTCTCCTCTCTCTCCTCTCTCCCACTTACTATTTTCTGGATAGCTTTGACATTGTAAACCACAGACGGGTTGGAGCCTGGCATTGAAAGGAGGTGTTCAACAACGTTTATTGTTTTCTCCCTGTCTGAAGAGGTTGACTACTACAGGAGGGGCTCTGAAAAATGACAGGAGCAAAGAGGAAAAAGAAAAACGTTCTGCGGGGCAAGATGCATCCCCCCCACTGGGAAGACATTAAACAGTGGTGGAAGAGGCGCCTACCTATTTTGGAATGGGCTCCACAGTACAACCTGAGGGAAAACCTGCTTCCAGACACTGTGTCTGGGGTTATGTTGGCGGTTCAACAGGTGACACAAGGTAAGGGTTGCATTTGAGTTTACAGTTTTATGCAGAGTGGATGTTGCTTTACTTCTTGGATGGGGATTATGATCTAAAATCCTGACAGTTTACCTAAGGAAACAGATTTTTAATAAAAAATTGGTATTAACGTTAGGAAAATAAGCAGAATGGATGTTTCTGTGTAAGATTTTCCTCATTGCTTTTAAAATTACTTGCTTTTTTTGGCTAGGAATTAAGCAATTAATCAGTAACCCTTGAATGGAATTATTTATTTTTCAATGTTAAAATTTATACTGATTCAGAGTAAAAGATCAGTAATTGTGGGAAAATGAGCTCTATAACTCAACTGTGCTAACATAATTTCCTACCTTCATTGAATCAAGCTATAAAAATTTTTCTGTTTTGAGCACAATCACCTTTGAGCCTAATTAGTACCACACACTTACCTGCTGTAGCCTTGGGACTTGCTGTAAGCAGGGAACAAAGCTCTTAGTACATAAAGAAGGCTTACTGCCAAGATCACTATTTGCAAAGAGAATCTTACGTCCTTAGAGTGTGTGCAGGCTGTGTGTGTCTGTTTACTTCTGCAGTGCATTTCCTGCAGCATTTGTGTCTCAATGAAAAATGTAACATGGTAAGAAATCGGACTTCTAACTTTTCCAGAGGAAAAAAAAAAAGATATTCTGGGTTGATAGGTGTGTGTGTGTGTGTGTGTGTGTGTGTGTGTGTGTGTGTGTGTGTTTCTCTAAAGTTATGTTCACACAAGTTTTGGCTAGTTCAGGTAACACTTTCCTACCTGTGGCCTGGAAAGGAACTAATTTCTGGACTTGCCAACTTTAAAACTTTGGAACAGTTTTCTTGGCAAAGACTCATTGGATTGTATTTCCATGAGGTCTCATTACCTCCATGGCTTTAACTATTATTTATTCTGTTCAATTATAAGCATGCTTTTAATGAAATTATTCTGTAGCTGGAACAAACTGGTTTGTGTATTTGTGTTTTCAGGCTGATTAGGACCATCTGCACAGGGGCCTTTAAGAACTACAATACTATCATGCTTTATGGGGTCCAACTTTACTGCTTAACTCTGTGTTGTAGTTTTAATGATCATTTTGCCAACAGCAAAGCTTAGTAATTTTTATAAAATGCAAAGTTAGTAACAGGTTAGGACATCTCTAGGCTCTTTTGTATTTGATTTTGAATTCTAGATGAAATAGCAAGTCACTTGAAAACTTGGGTGATAGACTTAAAACAGGCTTTCCCTCCCAGACTGTATAGTTTCATCATATCTCATAAATTTATTTTGCAGATATTTAATGTAAAATGAAAGAGGAGTAATTGTGACTTTAGCAGTACCTGTCTTTTTATTTTTGAAAAACACCCAGTGACCAAGAACATTTGGGGATGTCATACAACTCCCTTGGACTCATCATTTGGATATGGCTTCTGTGTAGCTTTTGAGTGACTCTGTGTAATGGGCTAAGTATTACATTAGTTAGGAAGAAATGCACGGGTAAGTGCCCAGCTGGTGAAGAGCAGAAAGCTACTCAGCTCTGATGCCATGAGAAGTATGGATCAGACTGCTCTGTCTCCTGTAAATGGACAGTTACACTGCTAAGAAGAATGTAAATGCTTTTTGTGTTGTAAGAAAAGATGGACTCTTCTTCAAAAGGCATTTTACCAATGCATTTCTCAAGCTTTTTCAATCTTTTCTACTCTGAAGAGTTCAAAGGTAAAATATTATGAACCCACTATGTCTTGTTAGGGACCCATTATTTAAAGGAATCCAGAGTTAACATCAATTTTTCCATGGGACGAAATGGAGGCTTAAAATGGTGGGGTCAGGATTCGGGTCCAAAGCCAACATGCTTGACATTTGCACTGTATACTCTATACTGCCAAAACCATCAGACTTTTCCTAACACCAATGTTATTTGTAATAGGAGACATCACTTTAGAAAAGTCTCAGTGCCTTTCTCTTCAAATGAGGTCCGTGTTCAAGTTTCATCCCCGAAGTTTTAGAGTCAAAGCAGAAGTGAACAGAAAACCACATCAAGGAGGCCATGCAGACAGATTTCATATCTGCTGGCCGCTGAGGCTTGTCATTAGCGATGTCTCCAGGGAGATTAGGAGAAGGGAGGAATGAAATTTGCTTTTGTCCTGTAAATTAACATTACAATCAGACCCCTTCTGACTTTACTGATACCTATAGCAGTCTTTAAGTCATTTAACACAGTTCAATTATAAGGAATTTCTGAATTCAATGTCTTTTACCCTATTAATCGTAAGCCGTGATATGATTCCACCTAGAAATCATTTTCCCTTTCTCTGTCTCTAGAAGTGGAGTCAAAATCAAGAAAATGAGAAGTATCCTGAGAGATACCACAGTCAATTAAATTGTTTTATTACAGACTTTCTGTGAGATAGATGTTATTCCTACACCTGGCTCCTCTGTCATAGTTCTTCTTGTGGGGCTGTTTTTAGGAGCCCCTTTCTTCTTCTTCTTCTTCTTCTTCTTCTTCTTCTTCTTCTTCTTCTTCTTCTTCTTCTTCTTCTTCTTCTTCTTCTTCTTCTTCTTCTTCTCCTCCTCCTCTTCCTCCTCCTCCTCCTCCTCCTCCTCCTCCTCCTCCTCCTCCTTCTTCTTTTTCCTCCTCCTCCTCCTATTTATTGGGCCTTCTCTCCTAATGAACCTCTGTAGATTTTGCCTCCTCTCCTTCCTATCAAACATTTAGAGATGTTTATCAGATACCATTATCTTAGAGACTCAAACCTTGGCCCCAGCTCAAAGTGCTGTAGACAACTTCATCTGCATGCTGGACTCTAGCACTGTCACTATGCTACAGAAGTTTTCTTTCCAACCTGAGAGCCATATATTAATCTATACCAACCTAGACGGTTCTAAAAACACATCAGATGCCACACTGCTCATACTATCACTATGCAACCAGTCTAAAAGTACTACAAGATGGAACATTAGGTCTTCTAAAACAAACACACCAGATAGTATCACTATTCCAACCAGAATTATAGTAAGTAAAAATAAAAGAACCTTTTAGGCATAAACGTACAACATTGTCAAGAGATCTTTTGGCATATATGCCAAAGAGGTTTAGAGGGAGCAAGAAAGTTGCTTGAAAGCCACACAGAAAGTAAGTGTGAAAGGACATTTGACCTTGAGTAGCCTGGCTCCTGAGTCTCCAGCTTGCTTTTGCACTCAGCTTTCTCTTAGGGATGGTCCTATTTGGAATTCTGTACTCTCCCCCTCTCTCGTGTCACCGTCAACTCCTGCTATAAGCTAGTCACCAAGTCTTTGATGTCTGTCCTCTAGCTTTTGTTATGAAGTCTTTGAGCCCAAGAAAGATCATAGACTCAGTTCAATTATAATTAAAAGATTTCTTGATTAGTTGGTATCAGGGAAAACAATTTCTTAGCCAAATTTGAGATTGCCATGAAGGAGGGTTACAGGGAAGGACTTTAAAGGGGGAGAAACCACGCAAAGACCTTCACAAGCAAGCAAAACCTGTTCTTTTCTGCCAAGTTAAGTAGTTAAGGCAACTCAAAACAATCTTTGGGTATCTGCATAGGCAAGTTACAGAAGCAAAAAAAAAACACAGTAGTCATATCATAACAAATAGATAGACTGTATATTTTTGGGTGGGGGTCACTGAGTCAGGGTTATTGGGAATTTATCTTCTAGAGACTGGAGTCAGAGACAAATGACTGGTGGACACCAACATGGATGCCTGGCATAAAATGGAGCATCTATAGCCAGAACATCGTTTTTCCAACCAAGTAGCCTTGCTTCATATCTTTGCAGCTTCTTAATGGGCTGAATTACTGAAATCATTGTCTTGTGGCTCTTTACTGTCTGCTCTGCCTCCTGTAGATCTTATGCCACACTGCTATCAGTATACTACCAATAAAAAACAAAACTAATCTGGCCATATTGCTGTGCATAATTCTTTAATACCTGCCTATTTCCGCTAGATTAGAAAATCGAATTACCGAGCATGTCTTATTAAATGGTTAATAATCTGAACCTTAATGTTTAAAGTTACCCTAAAAGAGATTCCTCTCCATCTCCTGGGAGGAGGAATGTTCTCCTCCTCCTTCTCCTCCTACCTCCTCCTCCTGCTCCTACTCCCAGTGTCCTTTTCACATATCTCTGTGATAGGCTTTGTTTAATACACAGTATTGTAAACTTTTGATAGAGTTCTTTCCATGGTCTATGAACTCTGGAAACAAAGACAGTGTTCTCTTTTTTGTGTTTTTAACAAGCACAGGGAAGTAGGTTTTAAGAAGTAAATATTGAAAGATTTAAGGCATTTCCTAGGCCGCTGGTTGCCCCATTGTGGCATGATGGAAAGCCTGTGGAAAGGCTGTTGAATTCAATTTAAAGATGATGCTTTAAGAAATATATCAACAGCGAAAGGCATTAAAATGTGAGTAAGTGGGTTCTTCTACTTTGTATCCTTCTAGACAAATCTGCTCAGGGCTGTTTTCTTTGTCCCAAACAATGCTGACTACTTAATTTTTCTTTTTCAAAATAATGTTTTTGTTAATTCTTTGAGAATTTCATACAGTGTATTTTGATTATATCCACCCCCTCCTCCAAACTTTTCCCAGATACCCCTCCCCAAATTCATGCTCTCGCTTCTGTCTCTGTCCCTCCCTCCCTCTCTGTCTTCCTCCATTCCTCCTTTTCTTCCTGCATCCCTCACTCACCCACCCACTCACTCACTCACTCACCCACTCACTCATTCACTCACTCCTCTTCCTCACTCCATCCCTCACTCACTCAATACTTCTCTTCCTCCATTCCTCCCTTCTCTCTCACTCTTCAACCCAGCAGGTCCAGTTTTCATTGGCCAACCACTCCTGTGTGTGAGGTCTGTCCTGCAGTGTCAAATAATGTTGTTTATGTATTTATTTTTTGTTCAACCAACACTAAGAGGATGGATATGTCATGTAAAAAATTCAAATACCTCCTTTTAAAAAGAGGGAGGATGTGACAACGTGGGCTCTATATTCCATGTGGGAGAACTGTTCCTCCTTGAACTTTGACAGGCTAGTTCTTGAGTCTGCCATTCATTCACCTGCTGACACCCTCCCAGCATTCCCATCACCTGATGGCCCTACAGCTAGCTGGATTTATTTCCTTTGCAAGAAACTGTCTCCCACATCTGTAGCATAATGCTTTGAGCCTGTCCTTAAATAAAGTGTTTATAGGGATATAACATAGCCTTAGGTTCTTAAACCACATTCATGGAACTGGTAGGCCTGGGAGTTGGGCCAATATATTCTTATATTGGTCACGTCTACTTTACCACATACATTTTTGTAATTATTTAATTATTTATTTTTACATCCCTACCACAATTTTCCTCCCTTCAGTCTCCCTTCCCCACACCCGTCTGTTCCCACTCACACCCAATATATTCCTCCTCCTGTTCTGTTCAGGGAAGGTCATGTCTTACATGGATATCAACAAAACATGACATATTAAGTTGTAATAAGACTAAGCACTTCCTTGTGTGTTAATGCTGGGCAAAGCAACCCAGTATGAGGAGTAGGGCCCCAAAAGCGAGTAAACAAATCAGAGACAACTACTGTTCCCACTGTTAGGAGCCCCATAAGAGCCAAGCTACACAACAGTTACATACATATTGAGTGCCTAGATCAGTCCCATGCAGGCTCCCTGGTTGTTGTTTCAGTCTTTGTGAGCGCCTATGATCCCAGGTTAGTTCATTATGTGTGTTTTCTTGTGGTGTTCTTGACCCCTCTGCTTCTACAATTCTTTCTCCCCCTTTTCTGCAGAATTCACCAAGCTCTGCCTAATGTTTGGCTGTGATTCTCTGCATCTGTTTCCATCAGTTGCTGGGTGAAACCTCTCAGATACCCTAGACATTTTTATTGCTTATCTTTAAAATGGCAAAGAGACATTCTACAGGTTCAGGGTGGATTCCCTCATACCAATGTAAAAATAATAACTTATATGTTCATTTCAAAGAACAAAAAATAAACTTTGTCATTATTTCTCCATAATACAATATTTCAGTGAAACTACTTGTAGGTATAAAATAGTTTAAGTGTGCAGGAGCTTTATTACAGTTCCCAGGCAAGAGCTTTCATTACAGTCAGTGTTCATTGCCTGATGTCCAGAAAGCCTCCTTACTGAATGCCTTTTATAGTAGAGCAGACATATGTAGTGAATGCATATACCCACATGACTCACAGGCCATCAGGTATAACACTGATCTGCAGAATATTTTGCTCACATTTTAGCCTACATGGTTATTGTGGCATGATTATTTGCAACTTAGAGAGTCAAGCTCAGTGAGAAGAAGGAAATGTAGACTGCATAACTTATCCTGTGAGAACCAAAGCTGCTGAAAAGGAACATAGAAGTGCTTAGCCTTGTATTTGAGGTAGCATCTAGATTTTTTTGTTCCCAAGCCATGAAAACCTGAAGCTGCAATAGGCTGATGATTGAACCACAACATTTTGGGTGGCAGAACAAAGATGGATATTCCTAGTAATTATGCTGACTAAATGGCAGTACTGGCCCCAAGACATATGCATAGAAGCCAAGCTTCATTGCACTCCCAAGAAGAGTTCAGTTGTATGTGGAGTGAAGTGGAATTCCTGAAGCCTACTGCCCTACAAAGACTAAAGGCTTGTCTAGGGGTTCTCCAAAACATACCTCAGCCTCAGGGGCATATAATTCTATCATTAACTGTGGCTCTCTAACTCAGCTCCCCGAATCATGCTATCTTCCTGCTGGGAGTTGAGCAATGGCAGCCAGATACTCCTAAAGAATTCTCAGGCACAGTCTGTGCCCTCTACAAAAACCTACAGGGGATCTAGTGACACTTTGCTGGCTTCTCTTTCTCCATGCCCTTCCCCCATTCCATGATTCCCTCCCCAAATGATAGCTCCAATTTCATTTTGTGCATTTGATTTTATTTTTTCTTCAACATAAAAGGATGATTCAGATATTAATGAATCATTAAAATGTTTAAAGGTATATGCATGAAAGAGTCAGGACCTTCCTTGGTAGGTATTGAAACTATGACAAGATTTGCAGTAATTGTACTAAGTTGAGGACTAACTAGATGGCTTTTATAGTCTTTACATATAATTTCTGGCTTCCATGTTTGCCACTGAGGCTCCATTCCTAATGTTTTTGGTACCTGAACCTTCCTTTTTTTTTTTTGGGAAGAAGTCCTCTTCCATTTTTAGTACATGTAGGTTAAGTGATATATTACTTCTGGCTTTAGTGATAAAGTCCATTTTGATCAGAGGCCTGAATGTGCCTAAAGTTCAACTCTCTACTTTGTGGGGCCAATTGGAACCAAATTAAGACTGGTGAGACTTGAAAAATGATGACTTGGCATCACGTCTGATGATTATGTCATGCTTTTCTAGAGGCAGTATCCAAGCCTAGACATTGCTTGTGCTTGCTCTCTGCTCTCTCCTACATCCCCCATCTCTCTGTGTCTATCTCTGTCTTTCTCTCCCTCCCACTCTTTCCTTCTTTTTCTCTCTCTCCTTCCTGTTGTCAGCCCAGACACTAATCTGTAGTGTTGTGGGGCACTTGCAGTTATATTACATTTGGATTCTATTAACTATGGCTCAAGACTTAGTGATTGGCACATTTCCATACTTCTGGCCAATGTCTAATTCAGGAAAGAGAGCTGCCCTCTACACACAGGGCAGGGGTTTACAACACTTCAAACTAGTCATTTATCATTTTTACATGGAGAGGACAATAAAAATAACTGTGTGATTCACTAAGTTAGCCTGGGAACTGCCACATGTGTGGACTGCATGAAAGGATGGTTCCCTCATGCTGGGGCTGTTGACAATAAGGATAATTCACCTGGATGACTTCCAAGGACCCCCAAACGTGAAGATGAAGCCAACACAACAAAGAACAGAAGAGAAACAGTCTTGGTGACACACTGTCTTTTTGTTTGCATGCAGGCACTATTTTGCTTGCTTATCCTGGTTTGATTTCTTGTGATTGTTAATGATACATTTTAGTGCTATCACTTGCTAAGTGTGATCAACAGATTGTTTCTAAAATCATGAAACCCAGCAGGACAAACACTATTGTACTTAATATTCTCATAAGGTTCACACTTTGAGGTTCAGAACTATTGCTTTATTGCCCCCAATTCTAGCATTGCAAGTTAGATTCCAAGGTGAGCTTGCTAGGATTCACTATTTGTTACCATCTGTCGTGTGTGTGTGTGTGTGTGTGTGTGTGTGTGTGTGTGTGTGTGTGTGTGTGTGTGTGTAGAACACAACCTGAGTGGGGATTGGGTGGGGATGCATAGGCTCCGAGGACTCTCCTCTCATTGTTTCCTCAGCCTGCCCTTTCCCATAATGGTATGTGCATGTTGCTTGTTGGATAAACCCAGTGTGTGTAACTGAAACCAGAAGAGATCTCTACTGATGTTATATAGCTTCTGTACAGCAGAGGAAATGTTTAAATACAGATCTCTCTGACACCCAAGCCAACACGTCTACTGTCAGAATCCCCATATCTCTTTTTCCTGTTAGGGCGTCTTCATATCTTGTCTGTTTTCCTTTCAAACTCAGTCATTTTGAGAAAATGGCGAAACTTTCAGTTTACAATCATTTCTAATGTTTAAGATCCTGGTCTGTTAATCCTGAGGATTCTGGATCCTTATAATTCTTTTATTTTCATGCTTTTGTGATCTCAGGGATATAGGAAGCTATAGCATAGAAACATGATGTGGTTCATAAACCTTTTCACTAATGAGGTCTATTGACCTTTAATTAAACACTTGTTTGTGAAGAAAAGAATATGTGCTTGTAGGAATTTGTTTTCACTCAAGTCTGATAGTGTGACCAGACAGCTGACTGTGCTGTGCCTTGCTAATACTTAGGCTAAGACCATTACAGACTTGTGGTCCAATGGAAATAACTTTCACCATTATCCACATAGCGTGGATTTAATATTTTTATGTGAAATTCTTGGAAGTACCCACCATGGCTTAATTTTTTGAAGAACGCTAAAATATGCCTCACTAAGGTTCTTTATTTGTTTCTATTAAAATATTTGACAGAATATATAGTCTTTTGCTATGTTCTTGGAAAGAGACAGAAAAGTATAAGACAATAATCTATCCCACAAGGGGCTTATTATTTTTCCTTTCCTCAGAAATGTGTACAAAAGTGTATGAGAATATGATCTTGTTATTACAACCTTGAATATACCATTCTGCTGTTGGTTTGTAAGGGTGGGACCCCTTTTTTTAAACTGAAGGTTGGTGGAGTATTGGTTTCAGCTGACTTTTATATTGAATAGATTACCCATGGACCTGCCAAAGAAATTCTGTTTTTATTCAGGGACATTAAGACAAGTACAATCTTGTCAATATAGCATAGCATAACATAACATGTATAAAATGAATGGTTGGTGGTAAAAGTTGGATCAATAGAGGGAACAAAGTAATTATTAAAAAACTGCCAAGGTTTGGTTAGATATAGACATATGGCTTTAAAAAACAGGTTCCTATTCATTACTCTTCCTATGGAGGGACTCTCTAAAAGCTGTGTGTGTACACTGGGGTCTTTGGAGAACATTAACTACTTTGTTAGCTAAGTTAGTGGGTGGAGCACAGTTCTGGCTAAGCTGGGGAGGACAGACCTAAGGAGGTCTGAAGATGCTGTGGGAAATGCAGCAAACAGGCGAGAGCTTGCTCTTGGGGGAGCTCTGATTGTCTCCTCATGCTCAACATGTGAGAAATGGTAGAAGACAGTAAAGACTCCCCTAGGATGGGGATCACTTCCTTCTAGGAAGTGTCTATTTCAGTCTGTTCAACTTCCACTCCTGTAATTATCAGCACTCCTCCTGAGAGAGGAATGTAGTGGACAGCGGGGAATCTAAGAACTTCTGTTCCATACTTTGGACCAAGGTTCTGGCACTGTTCTGAGAAGACAGAACTGTAAATGAGAGTTCTCAGATTAGAAGCTACACCTTCTGATGAACCTCTGCAAGGCTGATTAACTAATCAGATCTTCAGTGACTGCAACGTTTGGAATGGCGCAGGTCCAGGGTCATATTATCCTAGCCATTGTTAGCTCTCTTAATGGCCATTTATTGTCTCCCTGTGTTCCCGACCTAACTGTTTTGTGACCATTAGGTAAATCATTTTGAATGTAGAAACAGTGCCCTAGTTTGCCTTTGCAATGTAGTAACTCAGAGGACCACTACCTTCCACCAACCTAAGTGCAAAAAGTGTCACCTGAAGCATCCCAGGGTCTCTCAGCTACATTCCACCTCATTCATGTTCCTACTAGTGTTTGTGGAAAGCATCATGGTTTATAGCTTCCTTTGTTCTGTGAGCAAAAGCTTCATGGAACTGTTAAAAATCTTGTGAATAACCTAAATCTGAGTTCCTAGGCCACAGTCACTCATATTTGGCTCCGGATCAACTGTCTCTTGCCCTCTTTGAGGTCACATTGGTGTTTTTACATTGACAGAACTTTGACCTAAGACTAGTGTTGGCCTCAGGAATGTTGGGTAAGACAAACTCAGACACCTGGGGATAGGAGTGTAAAGTTGGTCACCCATGTGTCAGCTTGTGGAGCCAAAAAAAAAAAAAAAAAAGATAACACTTAGTGTAGGAGCAACTCAGGATCTGAACTTGTCTAAGATTCCGTGAACAAAAGGATCTGAGTTACAGTTTAGGGGGCTAGCAGCGTTGACAGACCTGACAGTCTATTCTGGGTTTCTAGTTAGTGTGTGGCAAGGCCTCAGGTGCTCATAGGTGAGGCTCTCATATGATAGTGGGTGTCCAGACCACCTTTGCTTAGATTGCACTGTGTGGAAACAAGTACCAGCACAGAGGGTGGCAGCATGCCATGGTCTATGCAGGCACTGACTGCTTGGTTTTGTTTAGAGCAAGAGATTGGCACTGGGTACTTGTTCTATTGTTTGGGATTTCCTGATTTTCATAAGGGCCTCAGTATTTGATATAGAATACTTATCCCCTGGAATCATATGAGGTAACTAATCCTCTCTGGGAGCAACTAGATTATCCTTTGGAAATTAAGCCCTTCAGAGTAAAGTGGCTGTCTGTAATCTGTCTTTGAAAAGACAATTAAACCCTACTCTGCAAGGGAGTGTCCTATTACACATATGGTCTCATGTGTACTATAGATTCTTTCCATGAAAGTAAATGTCAAATGCATTCAGTTTAGTAGTAACAAAACACAAAGGCAGGTTACTTCAATCTACTCCACTGCAGTTTTCAATATAGTTGTTATTCAGTTATAAATGTGACAATATAGCATCCATTCTTCTAGAAATATTGAAAAGTAGAAGCGCCAGTGCTGGGGAGATAACTCACTTGGTAAAGTGCTTACTCTACAAGCATAAGAATGTGAGTTCAGATCCCCAGTACACATGTAAATTGATAGAGAACATGCCTATAATCCCAGAAATGATGAGGTAGAGAGAAGAAGAACTCTAAGTTTGCTGGGCAGATAGTATAATGGAACCAGTGATCTCTAAGTTGAGTGAGAGACCCTGGAGAGAATATGTGGTATCAACTTCTGACCTCCACATACACATGCACCCATGTATATATACATGCACATGCATAGACACATGTTCATGAACCTGTACACACACACACACACACACACACACACACACACACACACACACACAGTACAACTGTCAAGGGGAAAGTTCTATGATTCGTATTAGTCATTTTCAGACAATAATTTATTGAGATTTAAAGTTGTTTGAAAAAGCAATTTCACAACTAACTTGCCTTTGTGTTTTGTTACTACAAAATTGAATGCATTTGACATTTCATCTTTAAAATGAAGTAATTAATTTTATTATAGTGTGATGCATTATGTATTAATAGATTCTGAATTCTATAGCTGAAGATCTAGCAAATACTAGGGATGGTAGTAGCAGGTGTTCATCAAAATTCTTGTAAATCATCCCTCAGTTCCAAGGCTTTACTTTCATGGAGCTATGAACAGGCCATTTTTATCCCCTCCATGTACACTGTGCTATTGGTATTAGAAGCCATGTTAGAACACTTGTTTGGGATCACACTACAGTATTACTCTCTTCACTTGGATTAAGCTTTGCAGAAGCAATTATTTGAGTTCATGTCCATGGATGAGGATGCTCCTAATTCTAACATTTCTGTATGTGACGTGTGTCATGTGTCTTCCCATCTGGCTTGAACCAGGTGATACCATCATAGGCACCCTTTACCTCAGTACCCCAGGGATATTTCTTAAGGAGCACACTCTATTCTGATAATATAATTTAAAATATTCTATTTCTTAGAATCTAGCTTTCTTACACAAGTGCATCATCTCTTGATTGGTCCTCTCTGAGGGAGGCTTATTCTTTCACCGCCCTTGGAGATGAAATGCATGTATCATATTTTACTTGTATTTCTGTGCTCAGAGTTTATACTTTACAATCTCCATTTCCTTCAACTTCATTGTCTCTGGTTTTCATGTACCTTTGTCCAATTTTTAAAGCAAGATGTTTTAATGGAAATTTAGTAAGAACATTATTTCTTACCAATCCAACTTCCTTCAGTAATGCTTTTAGGTCCAGTGCCATTTCAAGGACTGTAGTTTCTTTGGAATTTGGCTGAGGGATTTGTCAAATTCTGACCCTGGCAAAGCCAAAATAAAACTCATAAAACCCCTGAAACTAGAGCTAAAGGCAGTTGTTGTTTATCTGCTGTGGGTGCTGGGAACTGAACCTCGGTCTTCCACAATGGCAGTACATGCTCTTACTGCTGAGCTATGTCTCCATTCATATTAAGTTGGGTTTTTATTCTTTCCCTTTTCTCCTTCTCCCTCCCCCTTCTCCCTCCTCTTCTCCCTCCTCTCTCTCTCTCTCTCTCTCTCTCTCTCTCTCTCTCTCTCTCTCTCTCTCTCTCTCTCTCTCTCTCTTCCTCCCTCCCCCTATCTCTCTCCCCCTCTCCCACCCTCCCTCTCTCTCTCCCTCTCTCCCTCCTTCCCCCTTCCATCTGTGTGTGTGTATAATGGTGAATGTTCATGTATGTGTGTATGATGTACACATGCAAATGTCAGGGAAGGACATTGGACACACTGCTCTATCATTCCCTACCTTATTTCCTCGAGACAGGGAGTCTTACAGAACCTGCAGCTATAATGAAGGTTAGTGATCTCCTGATTCCCCCAGCACCGGGTTTATGAGGACCACACCTGTCTTTTCACATGGAGTCTGGGGAGGAGTCACATCATCATGCATGCACAGCAAGTGCTGTCATCCACTGAGTGATTCCCTAGCATAAGATATGTTTTCTTTATGCTGGGCTTAATTCCTTATATATTTTGGATATTAATCCTTTGTCCAATGTATAGTATGTAAATATTTTCTCTCTTCCACAAGTTCCCTCTCCTTACTGCCCTTGGCTTTGCAAGACTTTGATATAGTCTCTTTTCTCTCCTTTTTTGTCTATACGTTGGGATTATCCACAAAATATCCATTGTCTAGACTATCAAGCAGGATTCTTCTGTGCTTTGTTCTGAAGTTTTATAGTTTCAAGCCTCAGATTTAAGATAACTAATTGAGGTAATCATAGTTTTATCTTTCTAGTAAGTGCCTCAAAATTAATAAAATTTAGGACTCACAAAACTTAGATCTGTTCTCTAGCTCAAGGACATTCCGTGGTAAACATTCTGAAAACATGAACAGCCTCTGTTGGTTCTAGGCCACCTTTGCCACTAAGTCTTTCTCTCCTGTCTTCAGTTTTCAGAAGGCAGCTTGTGCTTCTTGTCTGCTCTCTCTGTTTGGTTCCTCCCTCTGTCTCTTCTGGGTTCCCAGACCCTGTGTGCCGAGGAAGGACATGTTCTTGGGTGGTGACAGCTTGTTATCAGACTCTGAGGGCATGTCTCCACTTCAGGAAACGGTTTCTGTGGGTGTGCCACAAACCTGTGCTCCAGCTTCTTTCTAGCCCTTCTATCTTGTTTGCTGTACACCTGGAAATTCCTCATTCTTTAGTGTAGATGCTAACCAGTCTTCCTGCCTTCATTGTATCTATCCCCTCTTCAGGTAGCATCGAAGGCTTGTGCTGGTTTTTTTTTTGGTTTCTATCTATCTATCTATCTATCTATCTATCTATCTATCTATCATTCATCTATCTATGTATCTATCTAGCTATCTATCATCTATCGATCGGTCTGTCTGTCGATCCATCTATGTATCTATGTATCTATGTATCTATGTATCTATGTATCTATGTATCTATCTATCTATCTATCTATCTATCAATCATCTATCTAGTGTTTATCTGTGTGTGTGTGTGTGTGTGTATGCGGTTCTGTCTTCTCTGCTCATATCCAGCCTTTGACAATGTGACATGTGTACCTTAATCACAAGTCATGGAAATGCTTTGTTATTAGATGTGTTTGCCAACATGTACCTGCCTATCTGGAATGCTGGTAGTTTCCTTGCCTTCCATTCTACCAGGCTTGAGTGTCTTCCATATAACCTTTATAGCAAGCTTGGAAAAAGGCAAAAAGCAGTCTTCCCTTTGGAGAAAATTAGTCTCCTGATAACTTTCATAAAATTCAGGATGATAATGAGAATTACTTGATAGTTTTCACTGAAAATGTTTAAATGGTGTAGCATTTATAAACTCATAATACAAGACAGAAATCGTACCTCATAGATGTATAAAGACACTAGTCTTCTTTTTGTATTTTCACATAAAATTGCCATGCCAATCATGTAATCCTGAAACTTGTTGGCATGTGTTATAACACCTCACAGATTCTTCCTCCAGATTAATGGCCGTAGTTTCTACCCCAACATTTTAACAGCTGTAAATTATTCCATAGTATAATTGTACCAAAAAAATCTAGTCATCTCTGTTAGTGGTACACATTTAGCTAATTCTTGTTTAGTCATTCCTGTAACACATAGTGTTATGTATTGACACCCAGGCCTCTATATGAAGTTGCACGCCTATGGTAGTATTTCTTACCCACATGTTTTCATTTTACTGCCACTGTGGGTAACCATTCCTCTTCCACTTTGAGGTACTGGTTCCTGTAAGCCAATGCTATCTGCCATCAAGAACAAGAAGTGACCCAGGCCTGGCTAGTTAGAGACTGTATCTTTCTAGATACAATATTAACAGTAATTTGCTTCTAGCATGTAAAGCATACCTGTTAAAAGCCTTTTATTATTTTTAACATTAAAAAGTTGTATATTTTGTTGCTATTTCTAACATGTCTCCTTGAAATTCTCATTGTACTTTTTATAATTTTTTAATTTTTGATACTGTAACTGCATCATGTTCCTCCCTCCAAGTTCTCCGACATATCCCTTCCTAGTCATTTTTTTAACTTATAGATTGAAGTCTATTAAGACAGTGCAGTGGATCAAGGTGCTTGTTTGCCTCCAGGCCTGATGACTTGTGTTCCATCTCTAGGACTCACATGGTGGAGGGAGAGCATAGATGCTCACAAGTTGTCCTCTTGCCTCCATTTTTTCCCTTTGCATTGTACCCTCCCATTTGCATATATAATAAAATGTTATAAATTAAGGAAAATTTATGCATCTTTCAATTTAACACATGGCCCTACATCTGAGCCCATCATTTTCCTTCAGCTGCAGTTAGTTCTCATTCATTTTCATCTGATATTTTTCATTGACCACTCTGAAAGTCCTGGAGTTAGTTCTGGTCAGAGTTTTGAGGGCTGCTAAGGTCTCCAGGAGGAACAAAGAAGCCATGGAAGGGATAGTAGCTTCTTTGCTGGCTTAGTCCAGGATGCAGAGGTACTAGCAGTTTTTTTCAGACTTAAGCAGACAGTTTCTCCAGTGGGAGCTCTATGTACTGCTGAAGTTCCTGTGTAGGTCCATAGGATTGGGCAGGCCTTCTGAATCATAGTCATAATAGGTAAGTAAGACCGTTGTTTTCCCAGGAAACCCCTGTTAATCAAACACTTCTCTTACTCCTCAAACAATGGCATCATTCTTACTTTAAATGAGAGGCAAGTTCTCTCTCTCTCCCCCTTTTGGTTGACTGTGTCTCTTGGAATATCAAAAAGAATGAAGTTCACCATGTAAGGGACATAGTTATGGACTGAAGATGCAATCTCCTGGCCTGCAAATTTTTTTTCTAGTTAGCACTGAGGAAGTTGTAGGACAAGGAGCTCCTGAAGGTTCAAACTTCTATCCTCCAGAATCACAGACATGATCATAACACTTGCCTTCATGCATAAGACCCTGTACCATGTGAAGTACCATTTTCCATATCAGGAACATATTAAACAGCTTTCTATCCCAGAAACCAAGGAAACTATTTGCTAGTATTTCATATTTTAAACATTTTTCTTCTGTGTAAAGTGATCTCAACCCCACCCTTAGCCATTTTCTCCTCATAATTGGCCCATTATAATTAATCACTCAATAATCAGTGTAGATATTTTTCCTTTCTTAGGATCAAGTCATATGTCTGAATGTTTAGTTATCTCATAAAGTATATAATATTTATGTTACTATAAACTACATATGTGAGGTTAAAATATCAGGTTGGCATTTCTCACTGTATACTATAGAACTACAACATGATGTAGCACAATTAAGAGATTTAAGGGCTTGCAAGTGATAGCTCACCCAGCACTAGAGAGGCAGAGGCAGGTGAATCTTTGTGACATCATGGCCAGCTAGGTCTATATAGTGAGTTTTCAGAATATCCAGAGTGATGCTGGAAGATCCTGTCTCAACAAACAAACAAAAAAGGAGCTAGTTCAGTGGGTAGACTGCTTCTGTTCAAGCATGAGGTACTGAGCTCCATCCCTAGGACCCATGCTTTAGTGTGGGTTTATCCTTCCAGAGGCAGGATAGAGGTAACAAATCAGGAAGCTCCAGGACCCAATGAGAAACACTGTCTAAAAAATTAAAGTAGAAAAAGATGGAACCCAGTGCTGATATCCTCCCTGATCTCAATGCTCAATGCACACATATGTACATGTGCATACACACATACAAAAATAATAAATATGAAGGTAATTGCTGTGTAAATAAAAACACAGTAAGAGTGATACTGAAAAGAAAATGGACAGTATAGCTGTGGTGATTCCAGATCCTTACCTTCACCTGCCTCAATGTTAAAATATTCCAGATGTTTTCACTTAGTCCCAAATCAAAGCAAACATGAAATATGGTGAAATAGATCAGAAGAAAGGTTGGAAGAAAGAGGAGGTAGAAAGGAAATGGAAGGGCAGAGGCAGAGGGAAAAATCACCTTACACATATCTCCTATTCCACGAGATGGTTTCCCTACTTCCTCTTTCTGAAGGAGGAAGCTCCTCAGACACACACATCCTCACTTTTCATTGTCCTTACAACCTCACTGAAAAGGCAACTGGAGTGTGATATGTAGCATGGGATGGACTCTTCATATCCTTTTTTCGTGTTCCATTGTTGTATTTTCTCCATATTCCAAACTCTCACACACAGAATTCAACCCTTATTTCCTGGAATGAGAATGTCATCTGTCTGTCATCTGTTTATCCACCCACCCACCCACCCACCCATCCATCCATAGGCCAGTGAGATTCTTTTTTAAAAGTTGCTTATGCTGAAAGCTCTTAAGAGATGCTGACTGGTAGGAGGCATTCAGCCTGCCAGGGCTGGCCTGGCTTCAGGAGGAGTCCTGGATTAATTTGAAAATACTACCAGTGCTGCTTAACTCAATCTACCACTTCCCAAATTCCAGTTTTTTATAAGAAATGAGTAAGCTTTGGCCACTGGTTAGCTTTACTTATGTAAATTATCTTTACTGAAAGGGTACTGTTCGACTAGTGTTATGATTTATCAAGTGACATAAGTTGTTAAGTTAAAGTTAACAACTTTGATTTTAAAATAAAAATCTCAAATCCTTTAGATTGCCTGGCTTCATAGTTCTCATCACACACACATTAAAGCTTTAATAGAGCTCAGGCTAGACTCAGTGAAGAGGAACAGGAGACCAGGAGCTGCAAGGGTTTTCTATGAACTGGGCATTCAGAGTTCCTGATGGGCTGCTGCCATTTCTTTTTAGAAATGGACAGGACTAAGACAATGCTGTTTAACTAAAGACAGTTAAACATTGCTACTTAAGTGGAAACTCATGTCCCTAACACTTTTACATACTGGCCACTGTTCCAAATACTGTGGATCCACTTTGGCTTACATTTCTTTAAAGTTTCCCATGCCGAGTCTCGAGCACACAGCTCTAATTATGGCATCACAAGTCAGAGATGGAAAGAGGTTTCATCTTCCCTATCTGAGCACTGGTCACACACACATTCCAAGGATCGTTTTTACATTTAGCCCCATAACCTCTCCACACTTACTCAAAACACAAAATTTAAAGGAACTTGCGAAGATTCATGAGTTATGGAATAGAAATCTGAAGATTTTGCTATTCAGTATTTATCAAGAACAAGAATTTTGACTTTGCTCAAATGTGAGGTTGAGTACCTACTGCCAACTACCTTCAGCTTTTGTCCCCTTCCAAACGATGACACTGTGTGATTTTCATGGGGCTGTTACTGAAAAGCATCATAGAATCCCTGACTCATAGTTTTGAAGTCTAAAAGTCTCAAATGTAGGTGTCACTAGGATTGAATCCTTCTGATTCCATGTTTCTCTCATTACTTCTAGTGTTTTTTCACAGTCCTTAGTATTCTTTTGGCAAAAATAAACAATACCCCAATTTATACTTCTGTCTTTATCTGGCATTTGGGTGTATTTCTCTTGCTCTTCATAAGATGTTCTCTAAATGATACCATTCGAATTGAGTTAGCACCTACCCACATTACAAAAAAAATTATTTAAAGTAGGTTCCATAATGATCATAGTCTCAATATTTATTCAACATTCTGAGGGTTAGGATTTACTTATATGAGGGCCACAAGTCACCCCATGATGATAACTAAAGGTGTTGTGATAAGGATGGACAGTTTGGGCATAGTGCATTCCATTGTGAATAAGCTGTTTTAGCTGTTGTTTTCAGGGTTGTATTAGCTCTCATTAGAGCCAATAATAAGAACTAAAACCTATAAAATATACTATAATGCCAGAGGGAAACAAAGCTGTGATTCTGAGTTCTGGATGCTTGACCTTTCAATTATAATGTAGGGTCATTAAACGAGCATCTACAGATCTTAAAAATGTAACACCTCTAATAGAATGACTTTACAGGTGTAATTATAATACCTGTGCCCAGTCCTGAATTACTCAGTTTCTGGACACAGCCTTTCCTTTTTATGCTGATGTCAAACAAACTGCTCTAAAACTGAAGTCAAAGTGCATGTCCTTAATGTAGAAATCACTGTTTGTCTGATAACTTGTTCTCTTTCTCACCAGTAGAGATTGCGTCACTTTCTGGTCACCTCAGACAGAAGGTTATTGTAAAAGAAGAGTAGTACAACACACAAACCATGTATACTTTAGTGCCCATGAACAATAATGATGAACCATTGTGAGTTATAGTTTATGTACTCACTGAATAAGCAAAGTCGAGGTTTTTTTTTGTCACTCTAAGAACCTGTAGTTGACACACAGTATGGGTTCAGTGAGTGGAAAGTGGATAGGATTGTGTCTTGGCCCTGTTGCTGTACTCACCCAAAACTAGTACTTGTTTTGCTGACGAGTAGAATAATTCAAATAGCTGGGCAGCAGTGGCACACGCATTCAAAACCAGAACTAGGAAGGCAGAGGCAGGTGGATCTCTGTGAGTTCGATGCCAGCCTGGTCTTCAAAGAGAGTTCTAGGGCAGTCTCTAAACCTACAGAGAAACCTGTCTCGAAAAACCAAAAAAAAAAAAAAAAAGAATATTTCAAAAATACTCAGTTTGGCTTTCTATGCATTAGTCTTTGCTTTATTGTGTACTGTATCTTGAGGAAATGAGATGAGATGGTCCTAACTATTCTGGACTTCTTCACAGGGCTGTCCTTCGCTATTCTTTCATCTGTACACCCAGTTTTTGGTTTATATGGATCTTTGTTTCCAGCCATCATTTATGCCATATTTGGAATGGGACGCCATGTTGCCACAGGTAATAATTAGTGTCTATGCCTAAGCTTCTTATATAACTAACAAAATGGACTCAGGGTGGTTATTAGCTCTTGCTTACCTTTTCAAAACCATTCTACCCTACTGATATATGTGGGGTATGCTTATTTATTAGATAGATACTGTCATTTATTGTCATATTCCTGTGCTAAAAAGAAACTGAAAATAGAAACATTGCTGAGTTTACAATGGAATAAGAGAATGTAAAAATTTGAAAGAAAACAAAGACTATAATGTTTAGTTGGTCAAATATTGAAAAAAATTTGGGTATATTCCTTTGGTTCTTGAACTAAATGATATGTTTCCTTTAGGTAGACTCTACAGGACCCTTTAGTTGGTGTATCTTTTTGCTTTGTTTTTGTTTTTGTTTTTGTTTTTTGCTTTGCTTTGCTTTGTTTAAAGATAGGGTTTCCCTGTGTGTATTGTTGGCTTTCTTGAAACTTGCTTTGTAGACCAGGCTGGCCTTGAACTCACAGAGATCCACCTGCCTCTGCCTTCTGAGTGCTGGGATTAAAGGCATGTGCCACAGTGGTCCAGCTTACCTAGTATGTTTTGCCCTACCTCACTCTGTACCTCTGAGAAACACAAAAATGAATACAAAAGGTGACTAGTCATGAGTATCTTGATGATAGAGCAGGCTGCATTTTTGTGTGAGCTACACCTAAGCACATGCCTCATTTGTTGGTCATCACCTGCATGACCCTGGGCAAAATTTTGAAACTCTAGTTGTTACTTTTTAAATAAGATGACCTCTTCCCCATTCCATAGTAAGAGCTACACAATTAGTATATTGAGTTTTATTTAATGCTTACTTATATTAATGCAACATTTATTGAGTTTTCCTATTAGAAAATGACACCTTAATCTTAAATATTCAGCTAATGGCAAAATATATTTCAACGTAAATATCTGCAGACATTGCTATTCATTTTGTGAGAGATCTAAGGCTCTGAGGAATAACATTTATAATCTGTCACCTGTGGTCAGTTTGTTAGTGGTTGTATTACTTTCCTACTGTCACAAATTATTTCAAGATAAGTGACTTGAAACCGAGGAAGTTAATTCTATAGTTCTGGAGCTCGGTGCTCTGAATAAGTGTTCCAGACCCCAAAATGAGCAGTCAGTGAGGCTGTGTTTCTTTCTGTGTGCTTCAGCTCATTTTCCTGACTTTTCTGTCTTCTAGAAGCTTCCTGCATTTCTGGATTCCTGGATTTTCAATAGTTTTCAAGACCAGTGGTGGCATCTTCAGGTCTCTCTCTGACTCCACTCTCTTGCCTCTGTCTTCTGTTTTTACAAGATGCTGTGATTTCACAGTCTATATCCAGACAGTCCAGGATAATTATATTTTAAGACCAACTGACTAGTGAACTTAATTTCACCTGCTATATTTATGATTTCTTGCTATAGAAGAAGCTTATTTCTGGATTCTGAAAATTAGGATTGAAATCTTGGGAAGCTATATTTTTGCATATATATATGATTTTTCATAAAATGATTTGTACTTGCATAAATTTGGTTTTTACATCACTAAACTTTGTTATGAGTAAGACAGCAAAAGTTAGCAGTCATTACAGACTTGCCACCTGACAAGTGATCTGTGACTCGGTATTCTGAGGGAGCTTGTTAGGTATGCAAAGATACTGGCTTCCACTAAAGACATGCTGAATTAGAACTGGCATTTTCACAAGAGGTTTTACACACACACACACACACACACACACACACACACACACACATCTTTACATAATGACACATTTCAGTCAACAAAAATGGCATATCACAGTCTTGGCTCCTTTGCTCATCCGTCCTCCCTCTCTACAACTAGATTCTAGGAGTATGACTCAGTGTTTAACGGTGGGTGCCTGCTTCTTCTTCAATCAGCTATTGAATGAAAGCTCTAGGATGGCAACCAAGGTAGCCATCAATGCTGGAGAAACCCACAGAAACAGTTGACCTGACCTAGGGAGAGCACAGAGACCCAAGTCATAAAGCTGGGGAACCACCATTGGACCGAACCAAGCCCTCTGAATGTGGGTGCCAACTAGGAGTTCTGGGTAGTCTATGAGACCTCTAACAGTGGAGCCAGTGTTTATCCCTAGCACAAAAATGGACTTTGGGAGCCCATTCCCTATAGAGGGATGCTATTGCAGCCCAGATACTTGAAAGAAGGCCTAGGTCCTCCCCCAAAGGATGTGACAGACTTTGATGATCCCCCGTGGAAGGCCCACTATCCTTAGGGAGTGGGTGGGGGTAGCTTGGAGGGGGTCTGTGAGGGGCATGGGAGGATGGGAGTGCAAGGGAATGGGGGAATTGATATGTAAAATAAGATTGTTTCTAATATTTAAAAAATATAAATATGGCACATTGCATAACACTGTGGTTTATAATATTATATCACACTTGGTACCATAGTTGATGTAGTTTGGGTAAGGGTACTATGATGTGCATATAAAAGTGAAATTGGCCACGATGAATTAATTAATTCTCAAAATGTGTCTCTACTTTTATGATAAATAGTATATATATATATACATATATATATATCATATGTGTTCCTGTGTGTGCACATGTACATATATATGTGTATGTTTCAGAGCTATGCATATACTTAAAGAGATTTACATGTTCTTGTCTTAATGCAGCCCTTTAAAGTGGACATTAATTTGTATTATATATACATTTCAGGTGAACTAGGAAAAACACACAAAGTTTCTAATAACAGCACAGATTAAAATCACAAACATACAACTTACACCTCAGATGTGCTAAGTCTGGAACCCAAATTATCATTTGTTTCTTGACAGCAAAATGTTTTGGAATATTCATTGAATGAGAGTTTTCTTCCATAAAGATACAAAAGGAGAAAATTACAGAATGAATTAAAAATTGTTTTCTTCAGTATTTTCTTATTTGTTATTTAAAACAGGGTTTCACTAATGGTCCTCCTAACTCAGCCTCTGGACTGTTAGAATTACAGATGTAAACTACTTTACACAACCAGGAATTCTTAAACCTTATTGCTTTTAAGTTGTTCTGCCTTCTAATATTGTCACAGACTATTTAAATATGTCTATGGCAAGAAAGAACAAAAGGTTTTAGAATTGACTTCATGGACATTTCTTCTGTTTGACCCAAGATAAAAGAAAAAGGCAAACAAAATTTCCCAAAAGACTAAAATTAGTCTAGAAGTCAACGTCATGTATGTCATGTATGTCAGTTAACCTTCATAATCCCAGCACATGGGAGGCTTCAGCAGGAATTCTATGAAACAGGAATTCAAGTCCTGTTTGAGCTACATAGTGAGTTCTAGCTTAGTCTGGATCACAAAGTGAACTCCTGTCTCAAAACAAGTTAAAAATACATAATTTGATTATACTGAGATGTATAATTACATAAACCATTGCATTTCATAGGTACTTACTGTAGATGTTCTACTGGTTGCATAGTTTCAAAATTACAATTTATGTAAGACTCTTACTATTATGTAAAACTTATTTAATAAGTTATTAACAGCTATAGATGTGTCAAAATATACATTTCGCAAACTTCACAGTCATTCTACTGTACAATAAGTGTTGTGACATTCTGTTTTTGAATTTATACTTCTCAGAGCCTGCCAGACCTTCCTATTTTGGTTGAAAGTTAATATTAAAGTCATTAGCACTAGCAACAAATAGGTGATGCTTTCCCTCATGGTATAAATGACAGGGAAACTATAAAAATGACTTTTGGGATTGTCCTGTGATTTTGACCATAAGGGTCCTTGAATCTCTAAAGATGTCCATGTATATTTAATATACAAATAATATATCTCTTTTATTTGATCATATTTTGGTGTAGGTGGGATATTTATTCTCCCTGAGACTTTATTAAGAGACCAGTTACTATTGTTAAAGGAAAGTACCTTATCTTGGGCTTTACCCTCCCAGTTAGGTGTTCAGAATGCAAGATCAAATTACCAAGCATGATAAGACATTATACAAGAATCATTTTTAAAATTAAATTTGTTTTTTGACATTTTCATATATGTAAACAATGCATTCTGACTACTTCTTGCCCTTCCATCCTTCATTGTCTCCTTTTCTCCCTATAAAAACACTCTTTTCACATCCTTGTGCTGTATTCATGTTTTTGATTTAAGAAGCAGTATGTATAATTGGAACCGTCAGTATGAACTTGGAATTCTCCACTGGAGCTTATGGGGTTCACCAGTGGTTGTTCAAATGATGGCAGTGACTCCCCAATTCCTATAGTTCATCCTGGCCACAAGTGAAGTAGGAGGGCACCTCTTGAGTCCCTCCCAACCATTCATGGTTGGCCATTAACAGGCTCATTCTAGTGCAGTATCAGTGGAATTGAGTTCAAATATCTTTGAAAAGCAATTGTGTAAAGATGTTGAATGTGCTAGTTTATTTAGCAATTTGAATTTTTATGATTAATTCAAAATATGATTACTTAAAATATATTTTAAATACCATTGCACACAATATAATTGTGACGCACAGAAGTCATGGAAAAGAAACAAATAATTCATCCCTTGAACTAGAAAAGAGAAAAATAAATCTGTGAATGATCCTGATAGAAACCAAATTGTTTAAGACAATCAACATGTGTCTCACTGTCTCTTCTTTTTAATATTTTTAATTTAAATTAAAAACAAGCTTGCCTCACATATCAATCCCAGCTCCCTCTCCCTCCCCTCCTCCCCTGGCCCTCCAATAACCCCAGTGCCTCACCCCATACCCCCTCCCCTTCCCAGGGAGGGTGAGGCCCTCCATGGGGGATCTCCAACATCTGTCATATCATCTAGGGCAGGGTCTAGGCCTTTCCCCATGTGTCCAGGCTGAGAGAGCATCTCTCCATGTGGAATGGGCTCCCCAAATTCATTTGTATATGATACATAATGCATAAATAATGATCTACTATGTAAGGCCCCATAAATTGCCAAGGCCTCCTCACTGACACCCACATTCGCGGGGCTGGATCAGTCCCATGTTGGCCTCTCCGCCATCAATCTGGGGTCCATGAGTTCCCCCTTGTTCAGGTCAGCTGTCTCTGTGGATTTCACCAGCCCGGTCTTGACCCCTTTGCTCATCACTCCTTCCTCTCCGCAACTGGGTTCCAGGAGTTCACTTCACTGTTTAGCCGTGGGTGTCTGACTCTGCTTCTGTTAGCCACTGGATGAAGGCTCTAGAATGGCACAGCCTTTAGATATGCCTAGATTCTGTTCTTAATTTATTCTTTATTCGTCTCAAAATCAGAAAATTCCTTGAGATGTTCAACAATTTAGATTTACATGTTCAGCAATTTAAATATTCAGCAATTTAGAGAAATTTAGAAAAACTCAGTAGGATGCCATTTCAAAAAATATACAAATAAGCATTCGCCGAAAGATCGATAGAGTGGATCTTGGATCTGACACACTTTTCAGATGGCTTCTTCTGTCTTATTTTCAGTTCCTTCCTATCTTCTAAAAAGTGCCAGGGAATAGAATCCTAAACTAAAACGTTATTGCACTTGTTTTTCTTTTAACATCTGCAGTTATCTGTTCTATGACTTCAGTAGAAAGCATACTGGTCTCTGTTTGGGGGGAGTTTAAAGGCCTCAAGGTATGGCTCTTACACTTCTTATCTGATTTGATCTCAGAGTTATCCATCTGGGTGCTAGAATCTTGTCTCTAACTGTTACTCTGTTTCTAATTTACTTTTTATCACAATGTCTATTGATTTATAAAGAATACCTAGATCACAGAGAGACTAATACTTGATTTTTTTCTATGTATTTGTGTACCATAACTGCTCAGAGAACAGAGTACAGCCATAACAGCATTACTAACTCAGTCTCACTAAGATTTAGCTGAGTGGTTGGCACTTAGTGGGTGTTGACAACATGCCATTTGATGCTAACTATGATATATTTATATGATATTTAAGCCTTTTAAAAATGTCAAAGGATGAAGAATGTGCTTTTTGTAGACAAGTAGATCAAGGAAATAGTTAAGGGATTTAAGTCCAAGTCCATTGGGATCCATACTCCCATATTGTCCTAAACTCACAGAGTGTACCACAGCTCTTCTCTAACCCTCTACTCTGGTAAGAATAGAAGATAGTGTGCTGGGTTTCCACGGAGACCAGGTTCTGTTGGCCTTATCTTGTGTGAGATAAGTTGCCTGTATCCCGTAGAGTACCTTTTACCAAAGGCTTACACACAAACTGGGACAAAGTGATGACATGAGGGAATGCTTGCACAACACAGCATGTGTTTCTTTACCCTTTCCTGTGGGAATTAGCATTTCTCTTCCATGATGCTGCATTCTCAGGTAAGCTATGTCAAGAAGAAAGGCATTAGATAGAGCTCCTGTAAGGAAGAGGAGAACATATTGAGCAAAGTCCTGCTTATAAACAAGGCTGCGAATATTCTGAGGAAATAACCTAATAGCAGTAGACAAACATGGTTGGCATGGTGGGTTTAATCATTTTGTGAACGTTGGCATTTTGTTGCTGAAAATAAAGTCTACTCAGTTATGAAATCATAGCAGGTAGAAAGCATATAGTCTGGTGAGGAAGACTATAGAATTTGGGCTGCATCTTGGAAGGTAAGACCTTGTTTTAGTAGGTCAGAGGACCTTATGTTTTAGCCAGCAGGTTTATAGTTATCCATTAAGCTCTTTAAGCTTTTCTCCTTTTAGTCTCCTCAAACCCTAATGTCTGGGTACTAGTATCTTCAGTGGATAAGGCAATTTAGACCCAGAGTGATGTACTTTAGGTGGCATTGTAGGTATGTTGAAGGGCTGGATGTAAATCTAGGCCACAATCCTGCATCTTAGATATTCTCTATTCAGAGAGTTGGGAAAGTGCACAACTCAGAAAGACATGGTGGCTTGGTGGGCATCGAAGCAAGTCAGATGTACTGTTTCTTTCATGGGGTGGGGTGAAAGGCAGAGCAATGGCGTACACTGGGGTAAAGCATCTTTCTAATAGCTCTTGTTACCTTTTCACCAATCATGAAAGAATCCAATAACTTTAATGTTTGCATGGACGTTTTCTAATTACATTCTCATTTTCAGGCACCTTTGCCTTGACATCCTTGATATCAGCCAATGCTGTTGAAAGGCTAGTCCCTCAAAGCAGCAGGAACCTCACCACACAGAACAACTTCAGTGTGCTGGGCTTATCTGACTTTGAGCTACAGAGAATCGGGGTTGCAGCAGCAGTTTCCTTCTTGGGAGGAGTAATTCAGGTAAGCAGCTCTGAGCCTGGAGAGGACAGAGGGGGACAGGAGCAAGAGAAAGCAGGCGGTGTTGAATTTGTGTTTTTAACCATGGGTTTCTCTCTGGATGGTTAAAGGAAGAATGTGTTTTATGATTATGAAAATACATAGTGGTTCTATAAATGCTGGTTAGATGAAGAAGCAGGAATCAACAAATTGAAGACACAGAAACATTTAGTAAAATCAAATCTTTAAAAGTTTTTTTTTTTTGAATTTGCGTGGGAGGGAGGAGTTGAGGACCGAGGAGGAATTGGAGGGGGGAGAATATGATAAAATGAATTGCATGAAAAGCTTTAAAGATAAAAACACAAATTGAAATAAAATGTTAATATTTTTAAAGAGTGTTTTATGGCCTGGAGAAATGTCCTAGTGGTTAAAAATACTTACTGCTCTTGCAAAGGACATAGGTTCACGTCTAAGCAACCACATGGAGGCCAAAAACTGCCCATCTATTTTCAGGGGATCTAATACCCTTTTCTGGCCTCTGTGGGAACCAGGCACACACGTGGTATGATACACATACATGTAGGTAAAATACTCATACACATAAAGTAAAAAATAAGTATTTTTTAAAACATTGAATGGGCTTCCTTCATACAATGAGTCCATGCTGTGTTCATACATGACCAGAGTATCACTAAAAGGAATTTTCTGGGTGAAATTACATAGGAAGATGCAGCTAGCTTTCAGGAATGCCTCTCTACTTTAAGCATTTTATGATTTTGTTGTATACATGGGCGAGAGATGACACTTAGTCTTCTCGCTGGTAGGAGGTTTCTGGACTCAGATCCTACCAGTCTTTGCCTTTTTTTCAACTTTGAATGTCAAATGCTGCCACATTGACTATTGTCAGAATATCAATATTTGGTGTTTGCTGTTTTTAATGAAATGATCTAGATCCTTCAGAAGCAACTTTAAGGCAGATACGGTATGTCAGTCACTTTTGGTAACTGACAACATGCCAGATTAAAACAAGTTATAGGAGAAAGGGTTTAGTTGTACCCCCAGTTTCAGAACTGCCAGTCTATCTTCACTAGGCTTTATCTTGGGGCCGGTGATGACACAGAACATGGTAGAAGGAAAATCTCATCATGGGGTAGTCAGAAAGCAGAGAGAAGGTGAGTGGATTTGGAAACTGGCAGCCTCTGAAGCATCTGGGTTGTGGTCCACTGCTTACAACATGGCCTCACCCATCCCTAGTTTTCACCTCAGTGACACCACCAGACCATGACTGTGTTCATGGACTGGGTCAGAGCTATAATGATCTATCTAATCTTCAGGCTCAGCATTGCTTTGGGGAACAAATCTTCAACACATCAATTTTGATGATACATTTCACACTCAAATGGTAAACACACAGAAAGGCACTAAATATCAGATACAAAATTCTCCATTGAGTGGTCATTTTTACTTACTCATTTCTTGTAAACTAAATTATATATATATGCATATATAAAAATCTTCTTAGTGTTTGTGTGCTGGGATGATAGTGTATTTTGAAATATTGTTGTCCTATTATTTACAACATCATATATGAACAGTAGAAAAGGAGAATAATTGATGATTATATGAATATGAATAAATGGCAAGAAAAAATGTGATCTAGAAAAAAGAAACTAAAACCCTTAGAATATTGCCTTCTCACCATATCAGAAGGATCAAGTATGAACTGAAGTCTGCAGTTACTGAGAAAAATAAGTTGTTTTACCACAGTGACCAGGCAGACTAGTGGGCCCGTCACATTTTCTGTCTTTAGAATAGTTTTCCAGAAAGCAAAGCCCAGCTATATCACCCTGTGTCCTTCACCAAGAGTTTGTGAACATGGATGATGTCAGCATATACTGAAACTTGTGTGGGTCGGCTTGCTGACCTTGTCTTTGACGGGCCTTGGAAGACTCAAGAAAACACCTGGCCATGGCTGTGTCTCAGACAGAATCAGCTGTGTGAACTGGCAATTGAACTGGGATATGTTACATTGAATTTGATATATTCCCCTTAATTCCTGCTCATTTCAAATGAAAATGTCTGTATTAAAATGGAAAAAAAATCACAGTGCTTCCTCTTGCCCCATTATTTTACATTCCTCTTTCTTTTACCCAGTGTAGCACAAAACAGACAGTTAGAGGTGTACATTAGTACCTTGCAAAATTTATTATTGTTAATAAGACTAGAAACTACTTTCTTAGTCTCATTTTAACCATTTTCCACAAGTCTCAAATGATCACCTGTTATTTTATTATAATTTAGCATATTTGGAATAAGAACTTACATAGTAAAATATAAAAGTGGATGCCAAGATTTGAACAAGTAAACTAAATCTCATTGCTCTCATTGAAACTCCCTAGAAATATAAGAGTAAAGCAGGATATTATTAAAGATAATAAAATTGTTTCATTTCACGGCCTTTTATTGCTTGTAAAATGGGATCCAGATAGTTGTATGTTTTCTCTTATAAGCTTGTCAGACATCTGCTCTCCTTCCTCTGTCCCAGACTGGGGTCCTGGATGTGGATCTGTGAGTTAGTCAACTTGTAAGCAGATGCCTGGACTCATCTGACCCCCACACTCATCCGTCATGGTTGGGCTAGAACCTTACAGGCTGAGATCTTTTGGCTCCGCCTCCTCCATCATCACTTTATTGTTCTCTGTCCCAAGTCCATGGACAATGAGGAAAGTGTTCTGCAATCACAGACTGCCTTTCAACCATTCTTGGGCTGGTTTTCTTATTTTTATATTACTAATGCTTTTTAAAGTTTTCTGAAGCAATCATTATTGACCTGATTCCCAGACTGTGTAAATTAGAAATGTCCCCAACTGCAGAGAGCAGACAGGCCAATCCTCAGAGGCAGACTTTTGAGACATCAATTGCTTCAGATGGCGAATGGGTAGGTATCAGTGTCTGTCAGCACATTCAATTAACAAGTGGATCTGCTTTCTTTTATTATACAACAATGCCCGCTGCCTTAGTATGTTTTCAGTTTTCAATTTCTCTCCTTCCCTTTCTCCTCTCTCCCTCTGTCTCTCATTGATGATTGACCCCCCCCACCCCAGTGGTCTTTTCTGTGTTTCTTTCAGAATTCTTTGTCTTCTGTTGTTTTCCCTCAAATTTGAAAAGTTGTGTATGCGATAGAGATTTTAGCCCTTTAAATATGCTATGTGTTGTTAAAGTTTTTCTCTGTTTTGACCATTATACAATTATATTTTACCATGTGCAATTGAAAAATATATGAAAGTAAATTCATCAATCTTCTTTTAATTGTCAATGAATTTTATAAAAGCATTGGAAAGTGTCTCCATTACAGTGAGTTGATAGAGGAATTGATATACTTCTTCCTCCTATTACTGTGAGGACTTAGAGTTTGTTTTCCTTTGTATTTGGTTTGTTGATGACTGAGGAAAACCTTTTCCATGTTCCTAAGTGCAATGGCCTAAAGAACTAGGATGTTAGCCTGGGGGTGGCGGCATATGCCTTTAATCAGGCAGGTCTCTGTGAGTTTGAGGTCAGCATGGTAAACAGAGAGAAGAGAGTTACAGGACAGCCAGGAATATATACAAAGAAACCCTGTCTCAAAAAACTGTGTGTGTGTGTGTGTGTGTGTGTGTGTGTGTGTGTGTGTGTGTGTGTGTGTAGAACTAGGGATGCAAAGTGAAAAAAGTAAAGGTTTATTTTTATATATGGTGGGATGTATGGATCTGATTTCATTATTGTTTTGGAAGTGGCTGTCTCATTGGGTCAGCAACATTTATTCAATGGTTCAAGCTAATACTAATATTAATATAATGTACCAACCTTATTTATATATATATTTAGACAGAATTTAGGACTTTTCCTATTCACTGTATATCTGTTCTTGGGACAGTAACACTTGGTTTTATAGAGACTTTATTATTTAGTATCATATAGGACAGTTCATCTTTATAGTTTTTTGTGCATATTTATGGCTGTTCTTTCATGTTTGGTTTTAGCATCAACTGACCATATTCTATGAAAGCAATTATGTTGATGCTTTTGTTGGTATGGCATTGTTGCTATCTTTATAATGCTAATTTTTCACATCCAAGTAAAGAAATGTTTTTATTTTGTTCAAATCTAGTTTTGTGTGATGCAGTGGTCTTGTAAAGTTTTTTTTTTCATATATTTGTGACATTTATTCCTAAGGACACTATCCTAAGGAATAAATGTACTGCTTTGCTGCTATTATAGATGGAATTTTGTTCAGTATTAATGAGGTGACTACTTTTGTCACATGAAAGCTATTAATTTTATCTTAACTTTATGTTTTTTCTTTTTTTAAATTCACCACATGGAACAATTGCTCTCTCTCTCTCACTCTCTCTCACTCTCACTCACACACACACACACACTCACACACACTCACACACACTCACACCCCACTTTACTTTCTAACCCGTTCTTCATCCCCGCTGCTCCCTCCCATCTTTCTCCCTTTCTCCTTTTGTCTCCTTCCTCCTCCTGAGCTGGCTCCCTGCTTTCTTGCCACGTGTATCCCATTGTTCTATCTTCCATCGCCCATAAGATCTCTTCCTCCCTGTCACAGTGCCCACTTAAATCATGAGTAAACATATGAGAAAAATATGTCACATTTTTTGTTCTGAGTCTGGCTTATATCACTTCACATGAACATTCACCCATTACTTGAAAACCTCACAATTTCATTTCTCTATATAGCTAAATAAAATTTTATTGTAGGCATATACTACATTTTATCTGTTCAAATACTGGCAGATGTTTAGGTTGATTTTATATCCTAAAAACTGTCAATTGTGAGGCAGTAACCATGGATGTGTTACCATATCTGTAGTGTGTTGACTTAAAGCCCTTTTGATATATATCAAGAGTGATATAGGTGGGTCGTATAGTGATCCTACATACTTTTAAAGAACTTCAAACCTCCTCACTGACATCCAAGGTTGCTTTCTTTACATGTTTATACTCCTCTAGCATTGAATATGGATTCCTCTTTTTCAATTTCATCAGCATTTGCATTTATTTGTTTTTATTTATGATAGTCATTCTGACTGTGATGAGAAACAGTCTTAAAGTATTTTCTTTTAAGCAATTTCAATATTAACCATTTTTATTTCTTAATTTGAGAATCGTCTATTCAGTCCATTATTCCATTGATTGGCTGGACACCTTGATTCTTTTTTTTTTTTTTTTTTTTTACGAGACAGAGTTTCTCTGTATTGTTTTGGAGGCTGTCGGTCCAGCCCGGCCTCGAACTCACAGAGATCTGCCTGCCTCTGCCTCCCGAGTGCTGGGATTAAAGGCGTGCGCCACCACCGCCCAGCCACCTTGATTCTTTTTGTGTTTAAAACTTTCACTTCTTTATATATTATGTGCATTACTCCCATATCTGATGTATAGCTGGTGATGATGTCCCCCATTCTGTAGGCTGCTCATTACTTTCTTCACTCTGCAGAAGCTTTGCGATTTCATGGAACTTTATATATTTTGGGGTTATTTCCCGTTCTGGAGTATTGCTTGCAAAGTCCTTGTCTATGCCCATATCTTGAAGTATTTTACTTATTTTTTTCCTCTAACATTTTAAAAGATACAAGTCTTATATCAAGGCCTCTGAATAATTTTTGATTGACGTTTATGTAGGGTGAGAGATTAGGATCTCAGTGCTGATCTTTCAGCACGTGTGGGCTTGCCTTGCCTATTGAGGCTCTTTTGTGTTTCAATGTGAATTTAAGAATTGTGTTTTCTAATTCTGTGAAGAATGTCATTGGTATTTTTAAATTAGATTTCATTGATCCTGTAGATAGTGTCTATTGCTTGATGTCTTCTTTAATTTCTTTCTTCAGTGTATTAAAAGGTTTTTTTGTTTTGTGTTTTTGTTTTTGGTAGAGGTCTTCTACCTCGACATTTTATAATGTTTAAAGGTGATTACAGATGGGAATTTTCCTGATTTCTTTTTCAGTAAGCTATTTTTTTGTATTCATAAAGTTTATTGGTTTCTGTATTTCTTTTGTCTTTGTTACTGTTCTTTGAAGAGACACCATGATCAAGGCAACTTTTATAATAGAAAGCATTTAATTGGGAACTAGCTTACAGTTTCAGAGGGTTAGTCCATTGTCATCATGACAGGAAGCAGACAGGCATGGTTCTGACAGGAGCTGAGAGCTTTATATCCTGATCCACGTGCAGTTCACAATGCAAGAGGCAGACACTGGGCCTACTGTAGGCTTTTGAAACCTTAAAACCCAACCCCAGTAACAAACCTCCTCCAACAAGGCGACACCTCTTAATCTTTCTCAACAGTTTATAGCAACTGGGAATCAACCATTCAAACATAGGAGCCTTGTGAGGACAGTCTTATTCAAATTACCACATTCCACTCCTTGACCCCCATAGGCTAGTAGCCCTATCATAATGCAAAATGTATCCAGTCTGACTTCAAACGCTCTATGTTCTTTTAGTTTCAAGACAGTTTCAAAGTCTAAAGTTTCTTCTGAGACTCAAGACAAGCTCTTCACTGTAACCCCTTGTAAAATAAAAAATCAGATCACTTGCTTCCAACATACAATGGTGCAGAATATACATTACCATTACACAAGGAAGACAAGGGAGGATAGTGACCAAAGCAAGACTGAAAACGTGCAGGGCAAACTTTAAATTCTGTCTTAGATGGTTCCTCAGATCCCTAACTCCTTTCAGCTTGTTGACTGCAACACATGTCTCTTCTTTTGGGCTGGTTCCAAACCTTGTTAGCAGCTCTCCTTGAGAATTCTAGTATCTCAATCCAGTCTTCATCTTCACAGCTTCATGCAATAGCCTCTCTAAGCCTCCATGTAGGGACTGCACTGCAAAATGCCTGGACCCAGTAGCTGTCCTTTACTATGGAGGAAGATTATATAACCCCTTTCCTGTATCATTATTGACTGTAAATTTTGAGCCATGTGGCCAAAGCTGCTAAATTCTGCTGCTTGCCTAGGCTGAAGCCTTGCCACTTTGTGTAAACTTTGACTTGTTGATCATTTCAAGGCTGTGGAAATCCCTTGGGCTTGTTCCTTACATAGGATACAGGATTAGCTGTGTTAGGTCATGCTGTGAGGGTATGCCTCTCTTTTTTAGGATCTGGTCTTTCTTTTTATTTTTCTGAGCACTGAACTTGGCTCCAACATTACCTTTCCAGATGATCCTTTTCTCTTCAAACTGTACATTTTGTTTTTCTCTTCTTCAGGCATATACCTTTTCATTACCGATCTGCATATGAGTGATTACAAATAACCACATAACATAGTCAACAATAGGCTCTTGAAATTTCTGCCAAAGATATTAATCCAAAACTCTTTTATTCTGCCTCAGACAGACTCTTAGGACAAGAGCACAATGCAGGCATATTATTTGCCAAAATAACATAAGAATGATCAATAGCCTATCTGCTAATAGTAATATTGTTAACCTCTGAAACCCTTTGAGCCAGGTCTCTACAATTCAAATCATTATCACACTACTTTCTTTCATATTCCCACTAGGATGGCCCTTAAACCCTGCTTAAAGCCTTCAACTTTTTTTCTAGTCCGAAGTCCTAAAGCCATCCATATTCCTCCAGACAGCATGTTCAGGCCTGTCCCTGATAACAACTACTGTTTCAGTTGCCATTTTATTGCTATGAAGAGACACCAGGCAACTCTTGTGAAATAATTTAATTGTGGGCTTGTTTATAGTTTCAGCAAATTACTTCACTATCATCTTGGTGGGAAGCAGACAAGCATGATACTGAAGCAGTAGCTGAGAGCTTTA
The DNA here is from genome assembly GCF_017639785.1 of Mesocricetus auratus. Classification (NCBI taxonomy): domain Eukaryota; kingdom Metazoa; phylum Chordata; class Mammalia; order Rodentia; family Cricetidae; genus Mesocricetus; species Mesocricetus auratus. Next base: position 44,342,271 of record NW_024429184.1, on the reverse strand, counting down.
CATCCTGATCCACAGGCAGTCCATAGAAAGAGGCAGACGCTGGATCTCGTGTGCGCTTTTGAAACCTCAAAAACCAACCTGAAGTGATATACTTTGGACAAGGACACACCTACTAATCCTTCCTATTAGTCACACAGCTGGGAATGAAGCATCCAAAAGTATGTGCCCACCTTTCTCATGCAAACTGCGAGAGCTTTGTATACTACCACTTTTCTGAAAGAGTTTATCGGAATCTTGAGGGTCTTGTAGTATAGAACCATACTGTCTGCAAGTGAGAATACTTGGGCTTCTTCCTATCCTGTTGTGTATCCCTTTTATTATTTTCTCTTGTTTTACCACTCTAAGATTTGAGAACTTTGTTGAATAAAAATACAGTGGGTCCTTTTGTCTCACTCCTCTTAAAGGTAATATATTCAGCTTCCCCCATTTGATACAAGGTTAGTACTTAGTCTGTTATATCTCTAGCCTTTGTGATGTTGAGATACAGTCTTTTAATCCCAACTTTCTATCAGGGCTTGCTTATGAGGAAGGGATATTGGGTTTCTGATATATTGAGATGGTCTGTTACTACCATTCATAAGCCTATTTATTGATTTGTGTTGAACAAATCTTACATTCCTTGTATGAGATCAACTTGTTCTTGGGTCTGATATTTTTAATCTTATTTAAAATTTGTTATTTCTTAATGATTTCATACATGTATATGCTACAATTTTGCTCGTCCTCTCCTATCAACTTCTTTAATCCCCATCTCTTTTCTGCTGAAACTATTCTTCCAAACAATACCCCTCCACTTCTGTGTCTTTCTTTGAGTCACTGTATTTAATTATGGTTACTTTCATGAATATGAATGGGGAGTTATAACTATTATGATTTTCATACTTTGTTCTTGAATATCTTTTCAAGTATTTTACTGAGAACCTTTGTATCTGTGTTCATCAGATATATTGGTGTATCATTCTGTTGCATAGTTATGAGCTTACCTAGAAGGTGCTTGGTAGTATTCCTTCCATTTCTGCCTTCTAGAATGATCTGAGGCATATTAGTATTAGTGTTAGCTTAGCCTTAAGTATCTATGTGAATTTGGCAATAAATTCATCTGTCCCTGGGCTTTTCTTTATTTGGAAACATTCTACTATTAATTCATTTTTGTTAATTATTATGAATCTGTTTAAGTTGTTTATATCATTTTTATTTATTTGACTAAGTCAAGTTGCTAATAATTTATATACTTCATGTAGATATTCTAGTTTGTTGGAATATAAATTTTCAAAATACTGCCTAATAATCATTTGCTTTCTACTGGAGATTTCTGTGTCACCCCCTTTGTTCAATCTCATGTTTTATTAATTTGGGTATTCCCTCGATTTCTTTTGGTTAGTTTGACCAGCAGTTTCTAAGTTTTGCTTTTCAAAGAATGGAGTTTGTGTCTGGTAGGGCCCAATGTGTTGTTCATTTAGTCTCTATCTCATTAAATAATTTTTAAAACTTTATTATTGTTTCTTGTGGCCTACTGTTGTTATTTTTGGCTTTTGTGTTTAAGACCTGCTGTCATATTGTATTTTGTATTTGTGGTCTTATTTTTTGCACTTGAAACTCACAGCTGTAAACTTTCTTGGTAGAACTACCTTAGTTGTATTTCAAAATTCCTAGGAGGTGATATTTTCATAATGAACAGTGTGTCATTGAAGAGCTTTACTCCAGTCTAATGTTTGTATAGTTTCATCCAGTATTGATTTTGTTGTTGTTGTTTTAATACACTGTGAGCTGACAGTTTACAAGAAATTATTTCACTTCTTTTACATCTTCTGAGGTCTTCTATGAGGCATAGAATGTGCTCTATTTAGAGAGTGTTGTATTGGACTTGTATCCCATTTATGTTGGTAGCATATTATGCTATATTTGAGCTATGGCATAGTTTAACTATGAAGGCCTGTAACACAATCCCAAAGACTGATATTGGGGTTCAAGCTTCAAGCTGAATACCAGAAAAGCAAAGCAGCGGGTCACTAGTTTCTTACCGCTACCTCAGGCTGAATGGGATGGTCCTGTCTCCACCAGCTCTCACCAAACCTCAGAATGTAACCTTTCCTCATCAGGCTGGAGAATGAATGCCTCTCTGAGACCTTGCTTCTGTTTTACATACTTCCCTAATGTCGGGATTAAAGGTGAGAGCTGTAATTCTCTTTTAGACTGATTCACTCTTGGATAGATCTGGGTGCCTTGGACTCACAGAAATCTATCTATCTCTTAGTCCTGAGTCCAAGGATTAAAGGTGTGTACCAGGCTTCTATGACTTGAGGCTGACTTTGCTTTCTGAATCCTCAGTCAAGATTTAATAAATTATACATAATATATTGCTTCAATTCCCCAACAAGGTGGAACAGAAACTCCATTTACAAAGGCCCTTTATCAGTTTCCAGTTTAGATGATGTAAGTAAAGATGAGATTGGGCAATTGAAGTCAATCATTATTATTCTTTAAGGATCCAACAGACCTTTTATGCTCAGTAGTGATTTTTAAAAATCATAAGCACCAACTTTCAGAGTGTCTATTTTTATACTCATTCTATATTATTATTATTGATGATTTTTTCCCTTTGTTGATAGGTGGTTAACGTTTTTTGTTTGTTTGTTTTTGGAGACATGGTTTCTCTGTACCTTTTGGAGGCTGTCCTGGAACTCTCTGTAGACCAGGTTGGCCTGGAACTCACAGAGATCTGCATGGCTTTGCCTCCCAAGTGCTAGGATTAAAGGCCCTCCATGGGGGATCTCCAGAGTCGTTAACCACACAGTTGGGTGTTGGTGATTAATGACTCTGGAGATCCCCCACAGAGGGCCTCACCCTCTCTGGGGAACAGAGTGGGGATTGGGTGGGGGGCTGGAGGGTCTGTTGGGGGGGCGGGGGAGGAAGGGAGGGAAAGGGAGCTGAGATTGACATGTGAAGCAAGCTTGTTTCTAATTTAAATTTTATTGGGTAAAATAGCTGTGCTGTCTTATTTTTGGCTTTTATTGTTGATTGACTTCACTCCTTGGACTTTCATTCTGGGAGTGCCTTTCCTAAGGAGATATATATATATATATATATCCAACAGACAGTTAGACCTGCTTTGTTTTGTTTTGTTTGATCACTTTTTATTTTAAAACAATCTTTTCTCATTTTACGTACCAATCCCAGTTCCCACTCCCTCCCCTAGTCCTGCTCCTCCTAACTTCCTCCTTCCCACCACTCCTCAGTGAGAGTAAGGCTTCCCAAGGGAGTCAATAAAGTCTGGCACATCACTTTGGGACAGGACCAACCTTTCTCCCCCCATATCTAGGCCGAGCAAGGTATTTCTCAAAAAAAAAAAAAAAAAAAAAAAAAAGAATAAGACTCCCAACTGCCAGTTCAAGCACTAAGGATAGATTCTGGTCCCACTGCCAGGGGCCCCACAGACTTCCAAGCCAAACATTCAAAGGGCCTATGTGGGTTCCCCGATATCAGTCCAGAGTCAGTGATCTCCCACTAGTTCAGGTTACCTGTCTTTGTGGGTTTCCCCAAAATGGTCATGACCCCTTTGTTCATATTATTGTTCCTCCCTCTCTTTGACTGGACTGTGGGTGTGGGCCCAATGCTTAGTGTGAATCTCTGCATCTGCTTCCATCAGTTGCTGGATGAAAGTTCTATGATGATAATTAAGGTAGCCATCAATCTGATTACAGGGAAAGGCCAGTTCAGGCACCCTCTCCACTAATGCTTAGGATCTTAGCTGGGGTCATCCTTGTGAATTTCTGAGAATTTTCCTAGTGCCATTGTTTATAAACAACAACAAACTATTCCTAGTCTGTATGTCTTTGTTGGGAAGTGTAGACTTTTTGCATTTTGGGTTATTATTATTTTTCACTCCTATTGTATTAAAGGTTTCCTGATTTACTGTGCTGGACATTATGGATTTCATCCTAGCTCTCTTCTGTTCATCTCCTCCTCATAAATTAATTTTTCCCTAAGCTTTGTGAAGTTCTTCTTTGGATACCATCTAAAGTGTTGGCTTGTAGGTCCTGAACTGCCTTAGTTTGTGTTTGTCTTGATATTTGTTTATTTTGCCATCAGCTTTTAAAGTTAGATTTGATGGAGACAGCTGTCCTGTTGATAGCTGTTTCCTCTCTGAGATTGCAAATATTTCATTCCATTCTTTCTTGGATTTTGTTAATTTAGGAGCTAATGTATTTTGCCTTTATTTTTCTCACAACCTTGAACATTATTTTTCTATTGTGCATTTTTCTTTTTAGTTTTGGAGGGTGTGTGTGTGTGTGTGTGTGTGTGTGTGTGTGTGTGTGTGTGTGCGTGCGCGCGCGCGTGTGCATAGCGGAATATCAGGTGTTTTCCTCTGTTGTTCTCCACCTTTTCGCCTGAGACAGGGTCTCTTGCTGCAAGAGAAGCTCACTGTTGCATCAGGACTATCTGGTTATCAAGTTCTCAGGACCTAGATGCCTCTATTCTAAGTCCTGGGGTTGTGTGAATACGTTTGTCATGACTCCTCTTTTTTTTTTAAACATAGCTGCTAGGATTTGAATTCAATTCTTCTTGTTTGTAGAACAAGAATTTACACCCACTGAACCATCTTTCCAGCCTCTCTACTTTGTGTTTTTGATGGCTTTACTGTGATACTTTGAAGAGAAGGTTGCTTTGTGGTCATGTCTTTTGGGGGTTCTAAATGTCTCTTGTGTTTGGACAACTACTTGTTTCTCTAGAATACACACTCACATATTCTTTCTTCCTGTACTGATATTTGAGATTAGTACTTCCTTGATCTTGTCTTCCATGCCTGATATTATTTGTATGCTTACTTGATTCTACTGTTGATGATTTTAGCTGTGCTTTTTATTTGGGCCATTGAAACTCTATATTTCTATTTAGTTTTTAAAAATTCTTAATTACCCTCATTACTTTTCTTTCTGTGCTTTTTTTTTAATTTTATTTTTAGCTATACTTCTGATTTTTTTCTCATCAATTTTACTGATGTTTTTCTTGACTTTCCTCTAGGTCCTGGATTGTTCTTTGTATATTCTTTAAGGCAAACATTGTTTTTACAATCTAACATTTAGAATCTTCAGATGGCATTTTCTCACTTGCAGTATTATTTAACTCAGTAGTTAAGAAGAAATGATCATTTGGGAAGAGTCATGTTTCTAAGCATATTTTATGTTTTACTATGACTTTGGAATAGTATATAGATTTTTTTTCCTGTCCCTCTTTTTGCTTTATCTTTCAATATTTATTATTTCCTTCCTTGACTATCAGGGGAGTACTTGTTTACTTTTTATTTTCAGCTTATAAATTAATTATTATGTTTTTGTTTATTGATTAAAAGTGTTAGTGCTATGCATTTCCTTTACTTATTACTTAGTATGTATCCTGTGGGTTCTAATTTGGAACTTTGCTTTCAATGTATTTTTATAAATAAAGTTCCCATGATTTCAGCTTGTATTTCTTTTGTAACTGAACAATTATTTGAAAGATTTAAATTATTTTGTTTTTTTTTCTTATGTGAATGGGCCTTTTGTGCTTTTCAGCTTAGGAGTTTGTAGTGCAACTGCATTTGTATTCAAGGAGTGTTGATTGTATTGCCTAATTTATTTATTTTAATGATGAACTTTAGTATTGAATGTTTTGTGAGCCTATGAAAAAAAATGGCTGATAATTTTAGAGGCTACAAATCTGTGTACAGTGATGACTTCTACCTTCTTACTGTTATTAATCTTTTAAATCTTACCTAGTTGATCATTCCTACTCTCAGAATGATTCATTCATATTGTAGATCACCTTTGCATGAATAATGTGTTTGTAGCTATTTGGTTTTCTCTTTCTCTCTCTCTCTTTTTTCTCTCTCCATCTGTCTCTATGAGTGTGTGCCTCTGCCTCATAGTCATTCAAACAGTGTCAACTCTCTCCTCCTCCTCACCACTTTATTTATACTGTATAAAAATTGTGCAATCACAGGAATATAATGTGTTGGTGCTATAAATTAGAGTGTTGGCCTTTTAAAAACTGTTCTAGTGAGGTGTAATTGTCATACACTAAATTTCATACTTTTAGAAAGTATAGTTTGATTAAATTTCATATCTATATGTATCGACGAAATCATAATCAACATAATCATAGTGTCGGGCACACATATCTGTTGCACACACCCATTTTTTTCTGAACCATTTGTAAACATTTCCTCTCACTCTTTACAAACAACTCCACCCTTGCTCCATAGCAGTCACTGACCCGCTTCTGTCTCCAGGCATCACTTACTGCTGGTGATTATCTAGTATCATCACAATTGTTTCTTAGGAAGGAATGCACAATACAGTAACTAAATCGATAGCAATGCTAATGCTTTCTATCATCCACATCTTTTTGCAGTGTGTGTGTGGCATTCAAGTGTGTCGGCATGTTTGTGATACTCACATGCATGTGTTTGCGTGCATGTGGAGGTTGGAGGTTGACATTTGGTGTCTTTCTCATTTTTTCTCCACTATTTGAGGCAGGATGTTTTCACATAACAGCAGAGCTTGTTGATGTGGCCCATCTAGATAGACTTTTGCTTCAGGGATGCCCTTTCGCCATCTCCCATGGGTTGTAATTAAGGGTGCGCCATCTTGCCCACCTGACACATATGTGCCAGGGAGCTGAAGTGTGGTCCTCATGTTTGTATGTAGGCTCTTTATTCATTGAACCATTTTCTCATTGTATGTGAATGCATGTGCATATGTGTGTGCCCAAGTGCAAATGCCTGATCATACATATAGCCAGAGGAGTACATCAGGGGTCCTACTCAGTCATTCTCTGATTTACTTCCTCGAGAGATTTTCTCACTGAGCCTGGAGCTTGGCTGATAGCCACCAATTCAGTGATCCTCTTGACTCTTCCATAGCACTGGCTTTTTAATGTGAGTACTGGATTTGAACACAGGTCCTCAGGCTTGCTCAGAAAGCACTCTTAGTCACTGACTCATCTCCCCAGCCTCTCTATCATCTCTATCTCTAGGGTGCATTCTTTAGTGTAACTGATATAACTATACATTATTAATATTACTTTAGAGGAAACACAGAAGAATAAGATAAACAAGCTTTCTAACCAATAGCCAGAAGTAGTGAAGCATCTCCTCTTTACTTGCTTACACACTCAAGAACAAGCTAATCACTTCAGGGCTCAACTTTTGAGGTGCAGGATCAACATATTGTTTCTGTAGAGAAGCAAGCACTCAATAAAAGCCATTGCACGTTCAGAGCCGTTGATGTCTCTGTAGCCTTTACTAGTCTCCAGGATGGACACTTGGCCTGTTTCTTTTTCCAAGAATTTAGAGGCCTAGGACTGTCATTTGCCCATTTAATTTTGGAAATTTTCCCAAGCTCTACTTTCCTGAAGCAACCACAGAGCAAGATTTTCTGCCCTGGAGGACAAGGCATATATAGTCCCTTTGTTTTTACAGTTGCATAAACACTGGTGACACTAGGGGGGGCGGGTGGGCGGGTGTTTAGTGACAAAGTCCAGTGTTATTGCACCAGTGTCTTCTAGAAACATATGGTCTTAAGTCTTCAGGGATGACAAACTATAGTCCTAAGTAGACGTTCTACCTACTTGTAGTTTTGCACTAACCATTGTTGGCATATTAAACAAGATGCTCATGAGGACAGAACGACTGAATATAAAAGCTATTTACCCTCTCTTTCCCATGTATCATAGTCTTTTCTGAAAATCATCAGCTTTTTTGTTTTTTTTTTTGTAAAGGTGGAGGATGATTCAGTCTCTTTGATAGTGTTCCATTGTTCACAGCCATTTGAGTCAGGAAATCATTATTCTGTTTGGTTGAAATCTATCTACTATGTTTGTACCTGAAAGACCTAAGTCATAAGCCAAATAAATTTAGAATTATAACATTCTTAAAGGTATAAAAGGGAAAATTTCTCATTTTAAAGAGTCTTTGCTGTCTACCATATATGGTAGACACTTAGGCCTCACTGACATCTGAAAATGAGTAGTATACCCTATTATACACATAAAGATACCAATAGGTAGAGTGGTTTATATAGTCTTTGTGTATCTGTGCATGTATGTGTGTATTGCTCACATGTGTACATGTGCATGTATGTGCTCAGACAACAGGACAACATTAGTATTATTTCTCTGTTAGCATCCACCATGAATTTTGAAACAGTCTCTGGCTGACTTGAAACTTGCTAAGTAGGCTAGGCTGATTGGCTTGTGAGCTTCAGGGATCTGTCTCTGCCTCCCCAGTGCTGGATTGCAAATGTGTGGCACTGTACCCAACTATTGCTAACAATGAGTAGAGTCTGGTGATCAAACTCAGGCAAGTACTTTACTAATGACAACCACCTTTAAGCTTTTTATACAGAATGTTAGAAGTTGGAGATTGTTAGTATTCAGGCATCTGTATTGACCTGCCTTAGGAGTTCTGACAGGAAATGTTCTCAGCTGCAGCCACTAAGAGCACCACCTGTGCCCATTCACTATGTTCCCTTTTAAAAGGGTCCTGCCCACCTCCTATCCTACTCTCTCTTTCTCTGCCTCTCTCTGTCTGTTCCCCCTCTCTTTCTTTCTCTCTCTGTCTCTCTCTCTGCCCCCTCTTTCGTCTCTTCTGCTGTTCCTGTCCCCAAAGGCCGATCTCCCAACCTCCACTTTAACCCTTTTAAAAAAGTTTTTTTAATTTAAATTTAAAAATCTTATTTTACACACCAATTCCAGTTCTCTCTCCCTTTCATCCTCCCACTTCCCCACCAACCACCCATCTCACCTCCCATTCAATCCTTAGAAAGGGTGAGAGACCTTCCATGGGGGATCATCAAAGTCTGCTACATCATTCGAGGCAGGACCGAGGCCCTCTCCCATGTATCTAAGCTGAGAGAGTATCCCTCCATTGGGAATGGACTCCAGAAAGCCAGTTCATACTCTATAGAGATAAATACTGGTTCCACTGTCAGTGGCCCCAAAGACTGCCCAAGATCCCCAACTGATACCTGCATTCAGAGGGCCTGGTTCAGTATTATGTAGGTTCCCCAGCTGTCAGTCTGGAGTCTGTGAATTCACACTTGCTCAGGTCAGTGTTTCTGTAGGTTTCCCCAGCAAGGTCTTGACCCCTTTGCTCATCACTCCTCCCTCTCTATAACTAGACTGCAGCAGTTTGGCTCAGTGCTTAGCTGTGAATCTCTGCTTCTGCTTCTATCAGCTACTGAATGAATGCTCTATGATAGCATTTGAGGAAGTCATCAATCTCATTTTAGGGGAAAGGCATTTAAGGTAGCCTCTACACTATTCTTAGTTGGGGTCATCCTTGTGGATCCCTGCGAATTTCCCTAGTGCCATGTTTCTCTTTAACACCATAATAGCTCTCTCTATCAAGGTATCTCTTTCCTTGCTCTCCTTCTCTGTCCTTCCCCCAACTCAACCTTCTTGATCCCTCATGTTTTCCTTCCCCTTTCCCTTCTTCCCTCCACTCTTTCCTGCCTCCCTTCTCCTTCCCCCATGCTCCCAACCCAGCAATTCTACTCTTCCACATATACCCAAGTGATACTCATACCACAAGGGCATCTGTTCAACTATGTTCATAGCACCATTATCTGTAAAAGCCAGAACCTGGAAGCAACCAAGATGCCCCTCAACTGAAGAATGGATAAAGAAAATGTGGTACATTTACATATTGGAGTACTACTTAGTGGTTAAAAAACAAACAAACAAACAAACAAAAAAACGATGGAATCTTGAAATTCACATGCAAATGGATGGAACTAGAAGAAACCATCTTGAGTGAGGTAACCCAGTCACAAAAACACAAACATGGAATGTACTCAGTCATATGTGCATATTATATAGAGACCAAAGGATTACCAGCCTACAATTCAAAACCCTAGAGAAAGAAACAAGGAGGACCGAGAGAGAGAGAGAGAGAGAGAGAGAGAGAGAGAGAGAGAGAGAGAGAGAGAGAGAGAGATACATGGTCCCCCGAGAGAGAGAGAGAGAGAGAGAGAGAGAGAGAGAGAGAGAGAGAGAGAGAGAGAGAGAGAGATACATGGTCCCCCGAGAAGGGGAAGGCCGCAAGATCACTTTCCCCTTTTTTGATCCCTTTCCCTAATCTCATTCTGCTTAAACCCTGTCACATGGTGTCTTTCTTTCTCAAGCCTCCTTTCTTAAATTACAATAGAGATGGCATAGTAGAATCTGTATTATAGTCTATATTCTTATGACTGCTATCTTGCACAGCTTATAGTCTTATTTATTTATTTTTTATTCTCACTGTGTAGCTCAGGCTGTCCTTGAACTCACTGTGTTCCCTTGGTCCTCCCATTGCTGGGACTGAAGGTGTGTACCACCAGGCTAGTTTTCCAAGCTGGTACTGAGAAGAGAAAGAGGGAAAAATAGGCCACTGTCTTCTGGTACAGCTTTGCTCTTGCTCCTTCCACATGTCACTTCCTGTACCGTCCCAGCAGCCTGAGCTCCAGGCTCACACTGGGAGGTAGGCAGAAATCTGGGATCCATGCTTACTCAGTTGGTAAATGTTTTTGTCCAGCTACATGTAGGGCTCCTCCCTCTGTCACTAGATGTGGTTATGTAACTTTGTGTTCCCATGAGGCACTGCTCATTCCTTTCCTGCTGAGGCCCCTTGATCCCAGAAAACAATGTTTGCATGTTTGGCTTCCACCATCCACTGTGGGCCTCTGTGGAACATAGACTGTTTACTTCCTTGATTCCAGCAGCTGGTGCTTTATAACCATGAGTTAAAGAAATTAAAGATGGAAAAGGCCAATTGAATGTTAGTGGCTTCACTATGTTAAATAACCAAAATTAAATGAAGGGTTTTTTTTTACCTTTTCAGATTTGCCTTTATTTTTTGCCTCCTATTTTTTTTTAATAAAGGACAAGAAATCATTCTTTATCCTTAAATTGTACAGCAGTTTTTATTGAAGGAGGTTAAAAAAGCTTACAATTTTCTAAGTTGGTCATATATTCTACTAGATCCATTCTGATTGAATATACCAGCCTAGTCAGCAGAATCTCCTACTTCTGTTCACAGTTATTCCCATATATGATGGAAATTCAGAATACAACTACATTACCCTCAACTCTGTACACTACTGTGTCTCTTAATAACATGGTCCTTTCTCTTCCTGTTGCCCTTTGGCTAAAGTAGAAAGGAAGGCATAAGAGCCGAACAGCACATCCCTGGCACTTCCGACCCCCCATGGTCTCTGGTTTCATTTAGTTTTGTCATGGAAGTTCTGACAACCAAATATATTATGTCCTACTCTTAAACCATGGAATTGCAATAGAAAGATTCTCAAAGCAAGTGAATATCTGATACATCCTGTGGCATAGAAAAGTCAAGCCATGTTTGCCAAACATATGCTGAGTTTGCCTGAGATGTAATTAAGAGCATCTTTCTGTTGTTCTTCCTCTTTCTCTACGGTTTAGCAGGTGTGTTTTTCTTACTCTGGCCACTCCTCTCATGCTCACCTTTTAAATAACTGCTTCACATTCTAACATTAGATCAACTCTACCAAAGCATGACTCTGATTAGGAACCAGATCTGCATGAGTCTTGGCAAAATTAGGTGTTTAATAAGCGTATGGAAGAGTGATGTCACTTGTTCCTGAGAAACTCCCTTTTAAATGCTTTGAAATGTGTTCTGACTTCAACACTTCTTGCTATGTTTTCTGCTATTCTCTCTTGACTAGCAGAGTGTCCTCTCCACATGACCTTGCTGAACTATTGTACATCTATACTGTCCATTTCTGGAATCATTTCTAATTATGTTCTGTCTTGAATACTTCAAGTGTAACAGGCAATTCAAAACCTCTCCTGCAGTATTCCTTTCTTAAAGCTTTTATAAGAACTTATTCATTATACGTAGTAATACGTTCCATTACGGCATTTTCGTACATATCTGTAATGTACTTTGATCATATTCCCTATCACATAGCCTGTTTTTGAGTGGATGTTATAGTAAATGGGAAATTAAGGCATGGGAACAATGCCATAAATGCTGGGAATTAAGCAGAAGACATCTGCCCATTCTTTCCCATGTATTTAGTTAATTATTTATACCAATGGTATTCAAGGATATTTATTTAAAATCCAATACTATGCTTATTTTGTTCTAGCCTTAGGCCTTGGGAGTTCTTTTGTTGGTTCCTGGGTCTTGGGCCCTGACTGTTAGCTTTCCTTCAACTTTCAAGTGTGTTTTTGGTGACCTAGGGAGTTTACCTGTGGTTGTTTATAGTCCTAGGTGGCAGCACAGTTTTGTTTTGTGCTCATTGCAAATGTGTACTCAATGTCTTTCTCTTGGTGTGATTTTCTATGCATATGTCGTACCTCGGACCTCCAGATATTTGGTGCTACTAGAGTCCTTCTTTCACCTAGTGCCATGCGTCAGGACTCAGGACATTCTTAAGCCCCTTGCACACAGGCAAGGAAGAAATGGTGATTTGTCAGCAAATTCTGTGGGAGAGATAGAGAAGCTTTTCTTCTTTTAATGTAACTTTTCCTTTAGGATTTTTAAAAAGTTTTATGGGGTTGTCTTCTATCCTAGTCAATTGCTTCTGTTAACATCTTAGTATGGCATTCTTGTCACAATTGATAAACCAGATTGATATACAGCTCTTAGCTACAGTTCATATGCGATACGCCCACCTATTTCCTGGATTTTAATCTAACATTCTGTATACTGTAACAGTTCTCACCTAGGATACTATATTTCAGTAAGGAAAAGAGACATTCTCCCTCAATAATATACACTAACACAACATCATTGTTATTAGTTTGATTGCCTGGTTTAGGCAGTGTTTGTGGGGATTCTCCAGTGAAAAGTGTTCTGTTTACTCACCTTTCCTTGCTACTTTGTTGTAAGTCAAAGTGCATGTCCTACTCACTTTTAAGAGTTTAAAAATAAACTCTCTGTGTGTGCATATGTGTATTCATGAGAGAAACACACAGAGAAGAGATAAATGTGTTTGTGGGTGTGAAAGAAAATGTGTTCATCAATGCCAATGTGTGTAGAGACCAGAGATGGACACTACTAGTTCATCCTCAGTTGCTTCCCCCATTGGTTTTTGAGACAGAGTCTCTACATAAAGCTAGATGACAGTGAACTCCAGGGATCAGCCTGTCTCTGTTTTGCTACAGTTGGGATTACATACATCATATCTCTTCTTGCATGGGTGTTGAGGATCAGTCCTGATATCTTCATGCTTCTATTAACTGAGCCATCTCTCCAGCCACATAGCCTACTTTTGAGTGGGGGTTATAATAAATTAGGAGTTAAGGTGTGGGGACAATCTGCCTAAATGTTTGGGAGTCTGCAGAAGACATCTGCCTATTCTTCTCCATGTATTTAGTAAATCATTTATATCAATATGGACTCAATGATGTTCCTTTTATCATCTAGTAATATGATTATTTTGCTCCAGCCTAGGGCATTGGGAGCTCTTGTTGGTTTCTGGGATTTGAGCCCTGACACATTTTTAAAATTTATCTAACATTCCTTTACTTGTTACTATAAAAGTTGATCTACAGTTTTAGTATTATGACCCTACCCCAGTTCTAGGCCCAGACTTTCCTCTAAGGATATCTGTTTCCTTTTATCAGTGAAGGGTATAAGTGAAGCAAAGACCCTGGCACGGGGTATGTGCATTGCTAATGGGATTTTTTTGGTTTCATTTTACATCAAGGAAAAGTGTGTATATACTTATATATTTAACCATTTCTATGTGTAAGCATATGTTATCTATTCTATTTAAATTAAGCTAGAAAAGAGTTCATACTGATATTTCCAACTCTATATATCACCATAGTTAATCTTGTCTTGTTTGTAACCTACCACTCTGAAAGTGGGCCATTGCCTCAAAGTCTTTCTTTTGTTTCTGTATATGGCTCTTCTTACAAAATTTGTCAAAAGGAATAGTCTTTCTATCCATTGAAGAAACTAAAATTCTTACTAATAATCACTTGATCATATGCACAAGAGGTTTATTTCTGGATTCTTCTCTCAGTCCCATGAGTCTATATGTTTATTTTCATGACAATACCATAATATTTGATTATTACAGGTTCTACAAGATAATTAAAATAGGAAGTATTAATTTTCACTCTTGTTATTTTCCATCTTGTTTTTCCTACAAATAATCTGTTTTCAATTTTCACAACTCTTAATTTTAATTTTCAATTCCTTTGAAAACTTTGTACATGAGCACTGTAGCTGTATCACTCCCACTCCCCCATCTCCTCCTATTGTACATAGCACTCACTGCATCTACATCACCTCCAATCCTTCCCCAACTCCTTCCACTGCACCTGAGCACTGAAGCTACATCACACTCAGTGCTCTCTCAGTTCCTCCACTGTACTTGAGACTGTACCTACAGCACTCACTCCCCCAACTCCTCCCATGCCTGTCCTCCAAAAGTTACTGTCTCCATTTTCATTATTATCTCTACATGTATGTACACATGCACACATGCTCTTTTTATCCCTCTCAAATCCTATGTCCACACAGATTCACCAAGCTTATGTAACACTTGGTTGTCCTACTGTCATGAATTATTTGTTCTTTCTCCTAGCCTGTATATACTGTTCCACAAACACCATAGGGTTTACTAACCTTTTAAGTTCCACTTTCAAAGCTTTTCAGACTTTAGTTTCCAAACACTTTTGTTCATTTTTTATGGTCCCAATTCACACTCCTGTTTCGTAACTTCTTCATTTCACCTTTCCTTATTTAATATTTTGATGTGTGAACCATGTATTAAATACTATAATCTGCAACTATGCTATGTCTTTCTCGTACTGGGTATTCCATAAGTTCTTACAGAATGGGCGTGTAAGTGATTTGCCATAGTGAATAGGCCAGATATCAAGAATGGCAACACCACCTGAAATGCATGTTATATCACATTCATATGAACATATAGTTATTTTCTAGTCAAATTTAAAAAATGTTTGAAGATCACTTGAAAAGAATGGACTCAAATCTGAAATACATTTATTTTATATAGAACATATGGCTTTTATATAGACATGATCAAATACTACCTTGCTAGTGAACCTTGATAATGCATGTCAGAGGTTTAAGCATTAATCTAGAACATTAGTATTGCTGTGAACTCCTGCATCATATTGTATGAAATCTATGCTCTCATTAGATATCACTCGGCTATTTGATTAACCAGAACATATTGGTAAAAGGAGCTTCAAAATTCTTAATGTAAAATATGCCCTAAATGAAATATTCTCAAGAATCTCCAGTTTACATTTGTAAACTTTGAAGATGAACTTGAAGGTTCACTTTCTAAAGCTGCACTGTTCCAGAATTTGTTGCATTTAGGTTTTAGATTATCAGTCTCTGTGTGCCAGATCAGCTCCCCCATAAATGAACTGGTACAGTTTAGAAGATGGGAAGAGGGGCTATTTTTTCTTTTTTATTTAAATGAGAAACAAGTTCCCTCTCCCTTCCCTCCTCCCCTGCCCCCACCAATCCCCATCCCATCCTCTTTTTGCTCGACAGGGAGGGTAAGGTCTTCCATGCGGGAATCTTCAAAGTCTGTCATATCATTTGAAGCAGGGTCTAGGCCCTCCCCCATGTGTCTAGGCTGAGATTCCTCTATGTGGAATGAGCTCCCTGTTGGGGAAGTCCTGTGTATTTGTCAATAAAGCACTGTTGGCCTTGCTTGTTTCTTACTGGCTAGCTCTGACTTAAGTATTTAACCCGTCTAAGTATTTCTCTTACCGGAGAAAGCAGTCCGGACTTCTGACCCCTCTGGTAGCTACATCTTGACTTGCTGTGTTTCTCCTTCCCAGAGTCCTCCTGGACTCCAAGTTCCACCTATCTTGGTTCCCTATTGGCCAACAGTGCTTTATTGACAAATACACAGGACTTACCCAACATCTCCACTTTTCTGTTTAAACAAAAAGAATGGTCCCAAAGCCCATTTATATCTTAGGGATAAATACTGACCCAGTATTAGAGGTTCCATAGATTGCCCAGGCTTCCTAACTGACATCCACATTCAGGGGGCCTGGATCGGTCCTATGCTGGTTTCCCAGATATCAGTCTGGGCTCCATGAGGTCTTAATACTCTCCTTTTCCTGCTTCTGTCTTTGCCCATCCTCTCTTTGCATGCCTCCCTTTCTCCTCCTTCTCATATTTGCCATTGATCTTGGAACATGTTCAAATACTCAAAGACCTGCATGAATCTTCTATTTATATCTTAAGTAAAAATAAATAGTGTAAAGATTTCTTTTATATGACACTCTTGAAAAGGTAAGACTATAGATACAGTAAGTACATTAAGGTTTCCAACAACTTGAAAATACAGAAAAGAGAAGACAGATGAAAGTACTGTCTCCCCCATGCTTGTTATTCCTGCCCAGTGGTCCATGTCAGAAAGAGTTCTTGAGGGACCTGTTGTCCTTCCACTCAAGAGCTCTCTCTTCCAAACTCTTGTCCCTTGCTGTCAGGGTGTTTTAAAGACATAGATATGTGGGCACATAGCACATTATAATAGTTGAGTCTGTGGTGTTTGAAAAGAGGGTAGGCCCTTGTTTCTGATTCCTGTGGCTTAGTAGAGTCCAATGTTCTTAGCATTTGAAATGGTTGGGCTCTTTTGATACCCTGGAGTTGTCCTGGACCTTTCGGTTTGGAAGCATAGATTGTGGAAATGACCAAGCTGTGAGTGGAAGTTCGTGGTTCAGGTGGTTACAGTTAGTGGCCAGTGCAGATTTCTCAGGCATGGCAAGACATCAACCCATCTGAACAGACCTTGTAATTTAGGAAATAAAGCAAAAGAAGAAGTTGAAATTGTGATGGTCCCTGAAAAGCCTTTTAAAAGATTGCTTCTTCCCTGGCATTGGCATAAGGACCTAAACCAGGGTCATGAACTGGCATTTTGGAGCCCATTCCCTAAGGTAGGATACCTTACTCAGATATGATACAGGGCAGAAGGGCTTGGTCCTGTCTCACCTTGTATGTGAGATTTTGTTGACTCCTCAAGGAAGGCCTTCCCTATGAGGAGTGAATGGGTATGGCAAAGGGGGAGGTGGGATGCAGGAGAAGGGGAGGGAGGGTAATTGGGTTAGGATGTAAAAGGAAAAATACATTTTAAAAAGTTTCCTTCTTGCTCTTTTAGTTTGGTGCAATCCTGATTGTTTATTTTTTGTTTTGTTTTCTGTGCAACTGGTGTCCTAAAATTACTGACAAGACTAATGTCATGAGCATTTCCATTTTGTTTTCTGAAGAGACCAATTTCATTCTCTGGGTTATGAATGTCTACTTTTTCCAACACCATTTTCTAAAAGCATTTTTTCTCCTTTGTATATTTTCTGTACCTTGTGACATAGCTGACTATATATATATATATATATATACATATATACATATATATTTGTGTGTGTATATATACATACATATGGAGTTATTTTTGATTCCCCATTCTATTCCATTGTTCTATATGTCAAACTTTGTACCAATGCTATGCCTTTTTGATTACTCAACTATGTTTTGTTTGCTTGATTGGTTGTTGGTTGGTTCGGTTTGGTTGGTTTGGGTTTGGTTGGGTTTGTTGTGTTGCTTTTTCTTTTTCAAAACAGGGTTTCTCTATGCAATAGCTCCAGCTATCCTACAACGTGCTTTATAGACGTGGTTGGCCTCAAATTCACAGAGATCTGCTTGCCTCTGCCTCCCAAGTGCTAGGATTAAAGGTGCCACCACCACCCAGCAGGCTGACTATTAACTCTGTTATATAGTTTGAAGAAGTACCATGCCTCTGCCTTTGTTCTTTTTTATTGGGTGAGCTGGTTATTTGTGGCTTCTATTGTTTATTCTATATATTGCCAACTTTACTGTTATTATTGTATTATAAAAACAAATGAATAAATAAAATATGCCTGCATATGATAAAGAAATAAATGTGTTGTGAGCCAAAGATTCTGATTAATGTAAATTTGTGCACCTGAGATTTAAAAAATAAAAGATTTTCAAAGATTAAAAAAAAGTTTCCTTCTTAAAACAATGATTAGCTTTTAGTCACACAGGTAGGAATTTCTCAACCCTCCACACATACATAGCATTTTATTTATGTGGATAGCATCCAGAATTTAAATGATGTGAACTACATGTATGGTTCATTTAGATATAATGAAGACCCAACTCTGGTTTCTCTGTAATATAATAATATGCTAATTTCATTGTCATGACCTAAAAGAGTTAATACCAAAATGGGAATTCATGATCTTGCTTATGGAGAGATACTTGGGAATTCTTGGTTCAGTGTTTTTCAAGATTGTATTTGCAGAAGGAAATCAACAGACTATGTTAAGAGAGGCCACAAAGATCACCGTGTTCCTTGAGTACCCGTAAGCTTGGTTGCACTGGAATTCCCAGGAGGGTCTTGTTTCTGCTTTCTTAACTAACATACGGCTTCTGAAACAAAGCATGTTAACAGAAACCACAGCCTTCTCTTCCTGTTGGCAGTGGGAGGTTGCCTGGTTTCTGTGTTAATGCCCTCCTTCTTCTTTTATCGCACACTGAATGAAAGGTGGCTGCTAAGCTGCGACAACTCAAAGTCAACCCTTTCTGCATGCTCTTTCTTTCAAGGCTTCCAGAGTTGAAAAACATGGTGTGGCCATGTCTGCGTTTTTAAAATCGATAGCTAGTTTCCCATGGAGTAGATACGTGAAATGCTCCACGACATCTTTCTTTATTACCCATCCTGCATGATTCATAGGCTTTAAAGCATTTTTGTGTATCATTTCACAAGCACCTTACCAGAACCCTAAAGGATGAACAGGGCATCACTCCAATAATAATTTATAGATGATGAGTCAGTTCAAAGAATTACAGTAGGTTTTCTGCAGCCACACATTTAGGATGTGGGAGAAAACAGGATCATAAAGCTAATGTTCCAGATTCTGCCCAGTGAACTGCACTTAATAGGAGAGCATTATTGCTGGCAGCCAAACATGCATTGTGATGCTCTCACAATATAGATGTCACACATGTTGCAATTTATATTCTGGTGTAGCAGATAGCATTATGAACTTCTATGTCTCATTGTTAGCGTTCTGATTGCAGGAAATTTCTCTGCTATTCTTCCCTCTGGTTTCTTGTTAATCTTATTTTCCAACAGGAATTTTAAGACTTGACCTTCATTCTAATATTAAAACATTACTTATTTCTCTTTTCTAGGAGGGATACTCACAAATATAATTCAGTGTTACGTTCAAACTAATAAAAATTATTTTTTTACTGATCCTGTGCCTGGGTTTACATGGTCAAAGATCTTTTTAAGGTCACCTTGCTCTGTCCTCTGGCAAAAGATATGATCCTAGAAATGGCGGAAGTGTGTTTTTGCCTTATGAACTTATGTTGAAATGGAGGATGATGCTGGCAGTCATCAGACAGTGTTTAAGGAAATTGTTTTTATAGTGATTTCTATAAAGTCCTTTTCTTAATACATCCATACTCCATCCCTATCAGTGTTCTCTGTCTCTATCTGTATCCCTGTCTCTATCTGTATTCCCTGTCTGTGGTGGTTTGAATGTAATTGGCTCCCATATGCTCATAGAAAGTGGCACTATTAGGATGTGTGGCTGTGTTGGAGTAGGTGTGGCCTTGTTGGAGGAAGTATGTCACTGTGGGGGTGGGCTTTGTGGTCTCACATATGCGTAAGCCATGTCCAGTGTCTCAGACCATTTCCTGTTGTCTGCTGATCAAGATGTAGGTCTCTCAGTTTCAGCACCTTGTCTGCCTGCATGCCACCGTGATGATGATGAATTAAACCTCTGAAACTGTCACCCACCTTATTAAATACTTTCCTTTATAAGAGTTAGCATGGTCATGAGTCTCTTCACAGAAATAGAACCCTAACTAAGACACTGTCTGTATTCCCATGTCTATCTCTATTGTCTGTCTCTATCTGGATCCCCACCTGCAGACAGATCTGTTGTCTTCTTAGTTAACACTAACCTTTTAGAATAGTCTCCCAGGGCATCGTGTCAGGCTTTGCTCCCACTTTTCAGAAACCCAGGTAAAAAGTTCTTTCCTTAATGCCTTTGAAGTTATACATTTATTGGGTATCAAGTAGTGAATCATGATTCTTTGGGGGCATTTTAAAAATTACAAATGTTAATTTAAAAATTTAAAAATGTTAATGAAAATTTGAAATTTTCCCTACAGAGATCCACATGTTGATTCTAGTGTGTCTTTCTCTAAACCATTTCCTAATTTTGCCTTTCAAACAGAATATTTTATTGCATTCTTTCAGTATTATGAACTCCAGTAGGAATTAACACAGAAGCCTGGTCAACACTGATGCCTAGATTCCCAGCAGCCTAATAAGGAAAAGAAAAAGAATGGTCAATATTCAGAAGGTAGAAACTATCGGGTTAACTTTAATGAAACCATGCATACTGTACTTAGGAAAATTTAGGTCACTTCTCAACCTTGTAATACTCTCAAAAACACACAAATACCGATTACATCCAATTAAAGAAACCCATTACCCAGGTCACTATGCAACTATAAAACAGAAATGTGTCTGACATTTCACCTCCTTAGGAACCTTAAGGATGTCACCTGAATGTGATGCCCAACTCTCCTCTATCCTTTTAGATGGTTATGTTTGTGCTGCAGCTGGGCAGTGCCACGTTCCTAGTTACAGAGCCTGTGATCAGCGCCATGACCACGGGGGCCGCCACCCATGTTGTGACTTCACAAGTCAAGTATCTCTTGGGAATAAAAATGCCATATATATCTGGACCACTGGGATTCTTTTATGTAAGTTTTACAAGTGTCTCTGTTTTTATAATTTGAGTGCATGTTTCACATAATTGAATTTTGCTTACGGTAGTGCTGAGCATTTCCTGTACCACAGAAACTTGGGTTTACATAAAAATATAAGATTTTTAAAATGTGATTAGTGTATGAAACTAGTTTAATGACTACAATCTCCTGATTTTGGAAGTCATTCCTTATAGTGAATAACCGAGTATAAGTTGGGTGACTGATGAGGAGAAGTGGCTGTGTAGTTTTGTGAGTCAGATCTACTGCCAAGTTCTAATGAAATCCATCTACCAGGCTTTTGATCCACTAACAACAGCACACTCTATCACATTTTTTCAGAATTATGAACTCCAGTAGGGATCAAAACAGAGGTGCGGTTGGTATTGGCGACTGGAGCCCAGTAGCAGACAATCAGCTCTTAAAAGCCCCTGAACTTGAGAGAAGAATGACTGGCCAGTTTCAACGTATTTCCAGAATAGCATTCCTTTGCTCTTGCTTTCTTTGGAGACATGACTTGTAATCCATGACTGCTTAGGACTTTGCATTCAGTTTAAGCTTTATAACAACAACAACAAAATACTCAAGTAATGAACTTCATGGCAAACAAACTTCACTTTACTCAATTTTATGCATTGTTGTATGCTCAGCGATATTAATGTTTATAGCAAGAGTTGTGTCACCCTTATTCTTATTTTTGATTTTGTTTTCTGTTTTTTGATTTTTTAAATTATTATTTCTTATTTAAATTAGAAACTACTTGCTTCATGTGTCAATCCCAGCTCCCTCTCCCTCCCCTCCTTCACTCCCCACCAACTGCTCCCTCCAACCCCCCACCCCATGCCATGTCCTTTCCCCAGGGAGGGTGGGGCCCTCTATGGAGGATCTCCAAAGTCAATCATATCATCCAGGGCCTAAGCTCTCCCCCATGTGTCTAGGCTGAGAGAGCAACTCTCCATGTGGAATAAGCTCCCAAAGTCCATTCATATGCCAGCGATAAATACTGATTTACTACCCAAGGCCCTATAGATTGTGGAGATCTCCTCACTGACACCCACTTTCAGGGGTTCTGGATCAGTCCCATGCTGGCCTCTCAGCCATCACTCTAGGGTCCATGAGCTCCCCCTTGTTCAGATCAGCTGTCTCTGTGCGTTTCACCAGCCTGGTCTTAACCCCTTTGCACATTACTCCTCCCTCTCTGCCACTGGATTCCAGGAGTTCAGTTCAGTATTTAGCTGTGGGTGTCTGCTTCTATTTTAATCAGCCACTGGATGAAGGCTCTAGGATGGCATATTAGGCAGTTATCAATCTCATTATTGGGGAAGTTCATTTAAGGTAGCCTCTCCACTATTGCTTAGATTGTCAGTTGGTGTCATCCTTGTAGATCTCTGGAAATCGCACTAGTGCCAGATCTCTCCTCAAGTCTTTAATGACTCCTTCTATTATGATATCTCTCATCCTGCTCTCCTCTATTCTTCCCCGACTCAACCTTCCTGCTGCCTCATGTCCTCTTCTCCCTCCTCTTCCCCCCTCTCTTTCTCCCAGCTCCCTCTCCCCTCATCTCATGCTCCTAATCTGCTTAGGAAATCCTGTCCTATTCTCTCTTAGGATACTCCCTGTTTCCCAGACTCTGGCAGTGGGACTGTAGGCTGGCAATCCCCTGATGCATATCTAAAATCCATATATGAGTGAGTACATACCATGTTTGTCTTTTTGTGACTGGGTTACCTCACTCAAGATGGTTTCTTCTAGTGCCATCCATTTGCCTAGAAATTTCAAGATTCGATTGCCTCTCCCCATCCCTCCCCTGCCGCTGGGTAGTATCCCATTGCTTCCAGGTTCTGGCTATTACATGTAACGCTGCTATGAACATAGTGGAACAGACATCCTTGATGTATGCATTTGCCTCTTTTGGATATATGCATATGAGTGGAATTGCTGGGTCTTGTGGTAGAGTGATTCCCATTTTCCTTAGGAACCTCCATACTCATTTCCAGAGTGGCTGTACAAGTTAGCACTCCCACCAGCAGTGGAGGAGTGTTCCCCTTTCTCCACATCCCCTCCAGCATGAACTGTCACTGGTATTTTTGATTATAGCCATTCTGACAGGAGAAAGATAATATCTCAGAGTTGTTTTGATTTGCATTTCCCTGATGGCTAAGGATGCTGAACACTTTCTTAAGTGTCTCTCAGCCATTTTAGACTCCTCTATTGAGAATTCTCTACTTAGTTCTGTACCCCATTTTTTAGGTGAGTTATTTGGCGTTTTAGAGAATAGCTTCTTCAGTTCTTTGTAAGTTTTGTAGATCAACCCTCTGTCAGATGTGGGGTTGGTGAATATCTTTTCAGATTCTGTGGGCTGCCTTTTTGTCATGTTGACTGTGTCTTTTGCTTTACAGAAGCTTCTCAGTTTCAGGAGGTCCCATTTAGTAATTGCACCCTCAGTCTTGAAACTCATTGTCTGAATAGCAGCCAGATATATGGAAGTTCAGTAACGTGCTGGTCTCATTTCTGTTTTGGAGGTTATCACTGGTGCATCTCAATTTGTCATGCTGCATACAGGATTCACTTCATTTGCATACCATTATCTGCATTATATTATTGACTTTCTTTTATTCTTTTTTCTCATGTGGATATGTGTTCTCATTTGTATGTACACACGTATGGAGACATGTTTGTGGAGGCTGACTGATGCTGACTTCAGTAGTTTTCCATCTTTCTACCTTATTCATTTGGACAGGGCATCTCGCTGAACCCAGTTCATGAACGTGACTAATTTAGATATTCAGTTTGCTCTGGAAATCCTTTCTCTGTATTATAAACATTGGAATTACAAGGAGGCACCCTTGTCTACCTGACAGTTACACTGTTTAGGGCTCTGAATGCCAGTCTTCATGCTTGCACGGCTAGCACTTTAACTCGTGAGCCATCTCCTAATCCTTAGTAATTGCTTATTTAACACAGATTTCAAGTTTGGGAATAACTCTATCATGATAGTATAATATTTTTACTAAATTTCTGTCTGGAACTTTTATCATACTGATATTTTACTCCAACTTTATCATTGCTAAGTCCGTTTGTTACTGTTTTTAAAAAAGTACCAAATATCTGTGGAGTAGGCTGTCAAGTCCTTTGGGCAGATGTCAAGAGGTGGGATAACCGGTCCATAGGAAGATGGAAAAATGAGATATGTGGTAATTATAGTATAATCTGAAAAATAAAAGATAAAGGATTCTAAACAGAGTGCATGCATATAAGGAATTCTCAAAGAGTTAATAAAAAGCACTATTTATTTTTTTGGTTTTTTATGAGACAGGGTTTCTCTGTATTGTTTTGGAGGTAGTCGGTCCAGCCTGACCTCGAACTCACAGAGATCCGCTTGCCTCTGCCTCCCGAGTGCTGGGATTAAAGGTGTGCTCCACCACCACCCGGCAAAGCACTATTTTGTAAAGTGTGAGGATAAGAGAGATATGCAGAAATTCTCCTTAATGGCATTGTGTACGTGTAGTGTTTGGGACATGTGCCCAACTCTAAAGAAAAGAGGCTCTGAACCCTTGCCCCCCTGAAGCTCTTCTGTTAATATAGCAAACAGAAATGACCAAACACATGCAAACATAAATTGGAATAAATGTTATAAAATACAAAAATTACCAGCTTGGTATTTGAAAAAAAAAGCATTCATTGTCTTAATGTCCCTTTATCTGTTTCAGTGGTAAAATAGTCATAAAGACACAGTAATTGGTAGTATGGTGCTGCAAGTTGGTTCTGAAGTTTTGTTGCTTAGGTAATATCTGTCTCAGTGATTCATTCATTGCAAGAAAGCTTAAAATCAAAACAAGAAAACTGGAGCTGTGCCTGGAAGTAACATAATTCCATGTTCCAACTCAAACAAAAACAGACCAAAGTAGCTGTAAGCCATCAGATGACTGACTGAAAGTTAAGACCTTTGGTGACGCCCAGTCTACAGGACAGAACAAAAGTGGAGAAGATTCTGCCATGACCTGCATGGGAATGGTGTATTAATCTGCACATGTGCAAAGTAGAAAACACACATGGGGTAGATTTGGGCGCTATTTGGTTATATCTGTGTAAATAGATGATCCTATGTTTTCAGGAGTGTGTTTTATACAAAAGGCCACAATGACTTGGGAATGACATCCCACACACACTTGTTACTGTGTGGACATGCTCCCTGAAGCATTGTATATGTGGTTTTCTCTCTCACATTTTTGTTTTCTTGTGAGGTAAAATGCAGGTTACTTTAGCTTATCTAGATCAAACAATGTGGGGCCTTGAAGATCTTTTATAAGATCTCAAACTGAATCAGATTTAGGTGCATGCTTAGATTGCAGATTTTGAATTCACATTACTCAGCTACTAGAAGATGCAATGTGTCCTGATGGAAAATGTTAAAAAAATGTTACTCTCAATGCCCTGCAAGAGGACCTTGTGCTCTTAGGTTCTTTGGCAGTGATCGTTCTTTGTTCTTGGTCAGTGTGCTAACCCTCTGTATCAAAAATCATAGGGATTTAAGGCATGAATGCCACAAACTAATAATTCCAGCCTTTGAGAGACTAAGGAAGGAAAAAAAAGTAAGTCAGAGGTCAGTCTGGAATGTATAGTGAGTTACTGACTTGCCTGAGCTACACAGTGAATTACCAGCCAGCCCATATGTGTAGTGTGACTCTGTCTAAAAAAAAAGAAATGTAGTAAGTTGAGTATTAGTTGAAAATGAAGCTATTCATGATGGATCGTTGAAAAGGAATTTTAGTGCACTTCAGCTGAAAGAATCAGGTGTTGAGAATGTAAATCAGAACTTGTCCCTGCTTATTTAAGTTGGACCTAAAAGTCCTGAACTCAGTGACGGAATACACAGAACATGAAATCATTCAAGACCTTGGTCATCCGGTCAAAGCACTTGGAGGAAGGTCAATGAACACACTTTAGGGTTTTTGTTTTCTGACTGCTTTCTTCTGAGTTTTCAACACTATTATATCCTGTTTGAAAGCTACTCAGGCTGTGCAGAGAAAAAGAACACACCACTGATATGCTTTGTCACACAAATTAATGTATAAAATATTCTATAAGCTTGAATAATGAGACTGTCACAGATCTTAACAGTCTTAGACACTGGCTTTTATTTTTAAAAATCAAGTTTAGCTTGTATTTCCTCTAAATTCATTCCAGCAGCATTGTTCTTTCCCATGAATTTTGAGAGTCTTTTGTTCTGTTCCTCTGTTCCTCTGGTCTGCAGTAGACACCATTTTCTCATGCTTACAAGTGTGGCTTCCCCAGTCCCTCCTTCCTTAGGGATGCTGGCCTGTGTAATAAAGAAAGGCCTGTTATCTAAGTTGAATTAATAACATCTCCGTCCATTGGCTTCTCTGGGCTTGAAAATGTACTCAACTCAGTGGAACACTTTCAGCAGACAGTTTAAATCAGATCCACAAAGTGGTATAACATTAGGTTTGTTCTCTAGGATTACAGAAAGGCCTTCCAGTTGTTTTGAGGGATACACATCGTTACAGTTTGGATGTGAGATGTGTCCCAAGGAGCTGGATTTAATGTAAAGGCATGTTCCCCAGCCTTATGGAAAGTAGTAGCATCTTTTAAATGTGGGGTCTAGTAGGAGGGGGCCAGTTTCTCTTTCCTCCAGGTCACAAAATGAATAGTTTTACCCACTGCCATAACTTGTTGCCTTTGCTACAGATTGGTAAGGAAAGCGGGCAAGTGAATATGGACTGGAACCTCTGGAACTATGAACTGAGAGAAACCTTTGCTAGCTTAAGTTGACTGTCTCAGATGTTTGTTACAGTAATGGGAAGATGGCACAACACAAACTCCAGCTAAGCACTCCCTGGCCTCTCTTTGACTTGTAGCTGAAAGCTGCTAGCAAGTTTGCTCATGGGAGCAGAGATTTATAAATCTTACTTGCTAAATTCTGACCACAGAATTTAAAGGTTCCCCATATTTATAAGAAATTTTAGAATAACTCTCACACCCTCTGTGTTAGGATTCTTCTGAGAAAAAGAACTGACAGAATGAAAAAACACGTGAATACACATCTTGGGATTTCTATTGCTGTAAAGAGACACCATGACCACAGCAACTCTAATAAAAAAAAACACATTTAATTGAGGTGACTTACCGTTTTGGAGGTTTAGTCCATTATCATTATGGCAGGACATGGTGGCATGTACGTAGATATGGTGCTGGAGGAGTTGAGAGTTCTACATCTTGATTTTTAGGCAACAGGAAATGAACTGAGTCACTATTAGTGTAACTTGAGCACAGGATACCTCAAAGCCCACCCTCATATTAGCACAGTTCCTCCAACAAGGCCATACCTATTTCAAGAAAATCGTACCTCCTAATAGTGACAGTCTCTTTGGGTGTGGTCACTTTTTTTTAAGCTACCACAGTACACACACACACACACACACACACACACACACACACACGATTTAATATTGTCACTTACAGGTTGTGGTCCAGCTAGTCCAACAACCAAAAGGCCAATAATCTAATAGTTATTCAATCCATGAGGCTGGATATCATAAATGGTCTTCATTCTACATTGGAATACTGAAGTAATAGGCTCTTGTGACAATATAAGAATGTTCCAGCATCAGGATAGATGAGCTTGGCAGCAAAAGTGGGGGTAAGCAGGGAAAAGGCAGAAATTTCCTTTTTCCTTGCCTTTTTCATATAGACTGGCAACCAGTTCCTCCCAGGTATGTCCAGCTGCTTGGGGTTTTATTGATTCCAGATGGGTGCAGTCAAGTTGACAACCCTGATCAGCCATCTCACCCCCATAGTTTTAAAAAGAACTGATAAAGTTAGGCCTAATTTGTTCACTTATTATTTCTCTTCCCCATCTCCTTAATGCCTAACTCCTCCTTTCTCTTTGTTCAATTAGTTAACTGCATTATACTGCTTGAGAAACTTTCTTTCTTGAGGAAACAATTTTGTAGTGACTTTGAAGAACTTTGTAATACAGTCTTCAGTTTTTTGGAAGGTAAAAATATTAAATTTTGTTCTGAGTTACCTTTAGTTTTCATGATTTTATTAGGGTCAGAATAACTAATTAGTCTGTTTATTTTCTATTTTTTCATAGAACTGACAGTGGAATTTGGATACGTTAGAATTCAAGAAACCTAGATTCAGATCATAGGTACAACTAGGGATTGAACAAATGATCTGGTGTCTTTAAACTCTAGCTGCCAGTTTTGTTAATTGATGAAAATTATACTCTGAGGTGCTAATTTAAAAAAAAAAGGACTGGAACATAGCTATTCAAGAAATGCCAGTCACTGTCTTGTTGGTGATGAATAGATATAAAAAGTCTAGATTATTCACACTTCTGATTGAGTAATAAATACCAATACTTTTCCTCCCTAAAAGACTTTTAGTGAGATGCACATGATGAAACAATAAAATAAATTCTCAGGTCTCATTGCAATTTAAAATTCACAGTGACCAGACAGCTGACCAGATAAGCGGGAGCTCTTGAATCCCAGACGTATGGCTGAGAGGCCAACAGGGGACTGATCCAGACTCCATGAATGTAGTGTCAGTGAGGAGGCCTCAGAAATCACTGGGGCCTTAGGTAGTAGATCGGTGTTTACTATGGTGTATGAATGATCTTTGGGAGCCCATTTCAAATAGAGGGATGCTCTCTCATCCTGGACACATGGGGAAGGGCCTAGGTCCTGCCATGGATGAAATGACAGACTTTGGAGATCCCCCCCAAGGAGGGCCTCACCCTCCCTGGAGAATGATGTGGGGATTGGGTGGGGGGCTGGGTGGCTAGTGGAGGGATAAGGGAGGTGGGGTGGGAAAAGGAGCTGGGATTGACATGTGAAGCATTCATGTTTATAATTTAAATAAAACATATATTTAGGAAAAAATTAAAAAAAGAAAATTTATAAACCTTGAAAGTAAATATTTCTGCTTTTAAATAGAGCTTGTAGTGATACTTGCAGAAGTCTCTTTTAAATTTTATTTACAATTTTCCATTGATTCTGCCCTAAATATCCTTGGCAATTATAATGCCACTTAATAAATTATGTGCTATACTTTAATATATTTAAGATCAAACAGTAATAGTCATGTTAGAAGGGTCACTGTCTTAGAGTTGAGGCTCGACAGATAAAGTGCTCTGTTATCATTCTGTAGAGCCAGGTATTTGACTCATATATTAGCTGGTTCTCCAAACACGTAACAGAAAACATTAATACTTTAGAATGAAAAATGCTTTTTAAAAACTAAGAAATGATGAAGTATGTCTTACTAGAAAGGGTGTTTTCCCCAAAGGGCATAATAAAAATGACAGAAATTCCTCGTTCATATTTGCACATGTGGATTTCCTTGAGAAGGCGCCAGTGTTGAGCCTGCAGAAGCCTATGTGAAATTTGGCAAAGTTAATTTTACTGGTCTGGCTTTACATGAGCACTGTTCTAAATGGCTATGCACAGTTCTGTGCATTAAACTTGGGAGAGAAGGCAAACTTGGCAATATTTCCAGTGACCTTTCTTGGAAGTTTTTACTTCCAGCCTTAGAAATGCAGACTTCCCGAAATGAAAAACAGTTTCATTATATCTATACCCTAAAGTACAAGCACAATGCTTCTCTGGTTTGCTGTCCACAGACTGCAAAGGCAAAAACCAAGAATGTTAATAAATTGGAATCGGAACGTCCGAAGGAAATCAGAGCCAACAAAACATTTTCTTTTATAGAGAATGAGATCACAACTAAGTATGTACAAATGAAGTTTATATTTGGAGAACAAATCTACTTAAAGACATAGGCCCTCTGGGACTCCAAATCAAGAATACATTTTGGTGGGACCCTTTTCTGTGACGTTTCTGTTGTGAGTTGCACGAATGCCAATATATATAAAAATGACAGAGCAAGGAAAGGGAGAGAAACAGAATGCTCATCCTCAGCATGATTTAATCAGTGCAAAGGATAGACATTGTGAATACGGAGCAATTACATGGACGTTTATAACAAAGGTGACTTTCAAATTCTAAATCAGAGAGCAAATATTTTTGCAACTCAACCATCTTGGGTTAAGGGATAAGCACCTTCCATCCCCCACAGTTCACTGAAGAATGCCCTGCCACAAAACCCAGTCCTCAAGTAACTCAAATTAAGCTTATTTTTCTAAACAAGGGATGGCTGAGTGCCATGAGGGCTGTGGTATGCTTGGCTGACTGCTTGGTTCAAGAGAATTTCATGCCCATGTTGTTTCTAGCTGCTTGACATACCATGCTTCCCATTCTGGCATGAGACTTCATTTATCCCTTGAAGCAAGAGCAAATGCATTTATTCCCAGAATGAGATACAATTGTTGATAAAAATTATGTAAAAATGTATAGAATGTTGTTTTTCTGTCCTTTCTGATGCTTTACTTGTACTAATGAAAATGTAGCCTAAGACTAATATTCAATATTTTTCTCTTTTCTTTTGGTATTTGTGTTCACTACTTTGAGGGAAGGAATTATAAGAAGCTTATCAGTGCTGATCTTAAAATATTTAATAATGTAATGGTATGTAGGCAAAGTTGATAGAGACATTCAAATCTTAGAAACAGGGAAACTTGTTTAAACATTTGTTTGAGAATGATGAAAGATGAGTTTTGGGGGATTTGTGGACTTACCAGGAGCTTGGATTCTAATGTCATCAGGTTGGAAACAATTGTGGTAGAGGATCATGTTGGGGCAACTGAGGCTCATAGGTAAATACACCAATGGTGTAATTGTTGCTTTAAGTAAGAATGCAACAATCTGAAAATGGTCTTCTGAGCTCCATAAAATGATGAAGAAAATAGCATCATCCTTGATTTAAAAACTACTGGAACAGATGTATTCAATACCTTTTGTTGACATGTCTGTAAACATTGAAGATGCAGTTGATAAAAACTGCCCTTGTTCTTCATGAGGAGGAATATGAAGTAAGGTGAATGGATACAAATACAAGCTGATGAACAAGAATCTTTTGCAGTATTATGAAAAGAAAAATGGGTCACTGCTTGACAGCAGTAGCCTGATAGGTTGGCTAGGGACAGATGTCTACAAAAGGTGTTCATACACCTTTGTTGTGAAAATGTGACTTTCAAGAGGAATGCAGAGAACAGAGAGAGACTTATCCGTGGATACAAGCTTTACGCCAAGTGCGTTTTCTAACCAAAGGTTGCACATGTAATAAGCATGTGTGAATGTTAGAATTTTTCCCCTGTGGAAATGTTCTAGCCTTGTGGTTGATGAGTAACTCAAAATCATATATTTAAAATTAAGACCCATAGTTCAACAGTTACTAGTTTATACTTATTATTCAAATAGAATGCTGACATTTAGCAAAACTTTATGGTTTTATTGATAGTACTGTTACCCTGGTGAAATTCTTCCTTTTTCATGATGGATCCTGAGTACAGCGATGACACAGGCATGATAAATGATACTGAGGGGTTTATTTGCATGAAAATATTTATTCAAGTGTTCTTTATTGTAGTAATCAGGATGATAGGGAGGGAGAGACTCTAGGGTGACAGGTATGTCTAGCTAACTGAGTAGTGAAAAAACAGTTCATGATGTAACACCTTGATATTTTCTAAGCACGTGAGATCTTTGTCCTTGGGTCATGAAGCTTTGTAAGTAGGCATTCTGGAATTTTCTTCCTGTATGAGTGTGTCTCTAGGCAGGATCTTAGAGCCTCAGTCATTATTATACTGTGAAAATCAACTGAGTCGATGTAACTTCAGGGAGGCCTTTTGCTTTTTAGTTCACTAATACTGTGAGCTTTTTCTGTCTTCAATTTTACTTCATTCTTACACAATTTTAGTTGCTAAACACCTGATTATTTAGATCAGATTGACCATACGAAAGATAGATTACTTGGAATTTTCTGTGGTGGTAACTGTAGTATTTATCTCATTGCTTCCCACAAAATAGAACCTCAGTAAGAATGAGTAGATGCAGCTGTAGCTACATCAGAGACAGCCCAGGTTTCCACAGTGAGAAAAGAAGGCACTTATATACCATGCAGCCTCTCCTATTTCAGAATCTTAGTCATGCTCTACTCTGTCCCATACAGAGGCTTATTGTTACTTTTGCCATATTAGAACAGAATGTTAATTCACTCAGTAGTGTTATTTTCTCTCAAATACTACTCAAGCAGTTGAGAATCCATCACTGAAAAAATAGACAAAGTTACAAAAAAAGGCCAACTCAGCTAAAAACATGTGTGTTTGTGTATGTAAAAGTACTTATGTAGTGTTTCATAAAATATCACATCTAAATAAACTAAATTCATGTATATACCATGAATGAGTAATTTCCATTCTCTGAACTTTCTCACAATGAATTTGTTTATGTATATTTGTATGGATTTATGCTTTATGCCATTAGCAAACTAGTATTATGGTCTCAGAAGTGCTGAACTAGTTTATTAAGTTGATTGGTCAGTTCTAACAAGCTTAGATATTAATTTGTACAGCATTACTGTTGCCTCTCTGACCTCTTAGAAGCCAATGATGATCCCTTTAGGAATTTTTAATTGGTGTGGAGACTGTGTACCAGCATATTTAGATAATTGAACTTAGAGTAGAAAGAAATTTAACATGTGTTGAGGATACCCAGAGCACTATTGAGTGATCATATAGAAATGCTTGTGTCTATCCTTACCTCCAGCTCTGCAGCATCTACGTGTGTCACCCATATCCCACAAGCTAATTTAGCTTGTGACTTCTCTCAGTGGGTCCACATGACAGTCATTAGGACTCCTCCCAGCCTGTTCTCCTATTACGGCCTTCATGCCTGTGTTCTTGTTTTAATGAGTCTTTACCCCCCCCCCACTATGTTCTTCTGGAGCATCTTGTAAGACATGCTTTGTTTGACGAGCTGTAGTTTAATCCAGACAGACAATAAAATCCCCGAGGGGGCTCTCATTCCTTTCATTCTGGGGTGGTCATTTGTATTACTGCAAACACATGTTCTCAAAATGCACATTACATAAAAATCTGGTATGGATTGAGAGCCTCATTGTCATGGCATACTTTTAATATCATGGGAGAAAGGCATAAAGAATAATGCAAGTGCTTTGAGACGTTTGGATGATTGGCTCTTAGAAGAATAATCTCAAGAATATTCTCAATTATCCTTGAACCACTGGGCAGAGACATGTATTTTGAGAGAATTTCTTGACACTCTGCTTATACCCATCCTCATTGGAATATATCACACTAAGGAAAATTTTATGTTTCTGAAAGTTTTTTGAATTAATGAATTTAATTCAATTTTGATTTTATGTGCATAGGTGTTTTTGCCTGAGTATATATCTGAGCCCTATGTACCTGCAGTGTCTTTTGAGGCCAGGATAGTGTATTAGATTCCTTGAAACTGGAGTTACAGTTCTTATAGGGATGCTGTGACCTAACTTTTACCCATAACATGTAGTAACAGATAAGGAAAAATATTTTCTATGCCTCATGTAGCAATGATAGTGTGGTGTCAAGTTCTTTCCCAAATAGTGCTGAATAAGCATATTGGCATAAACAGTAACAAGCGAAACTACCTGCTCTGTGCTCTATGACATATTTCTAAGTATGTCTGATTGCACAATGGATGGCTGTTGTTACTGCTTTATCTGAAGTGCAGTTTGGCTAACCTGACATTACCCGAGTTGTTTTCATATGTTTCACTACATTTTCTTTGTCAGAATTATTAGAAAGTTAGTCACCAAGCTCAGTATGTACAGTCCAGGTTATGTTCAAGAAGTTGGGGGAAAATTAGTTTATAGACATGAAAAATCAAATTAAAAGCAATATTCAAATTAGATTGCTTACTATCAAATGTTTATATAGAGCAAAGGTTAGATTTGAGTTAGTAATTTTTTCTCCTTCACACACAATTTAGAATTCCTTAAAATAGGTCCTGTGCCTATGCACGTAGACCTGGCATGTAGGCAAATACCTAAAGACTAAATTATTGAGATAAATGTTTTTGGCACTTAGTTGAAGGTTTAGAAAGTTTTAATCTTATTCTTTCCCTTGACTTTACTCTAAATGTATTTTTCTGCCAACTGAGATTAATATAATTGAGTATCTAATATTAATGTGCTTTATTATACCTTCTTCATAGAATCAAATAACTTGGTTGATGGTAGAGTATGCGTGTGTTTGTGTGTGTGTGTGTGTGTGTGTGTGTGTGTGTGTGTGTGTGTGTGTGTGTTCAGGCATCTGGAAGTCAGAAGTCAGTATCAGGCTGTCTTCTTCAGTTGATGTCTACCTTAATTTTTGAGACAGGGTCTCTTACTGGATCTGGAACTCAGAGGCATGTCTAGGCTGGCTGTCCAGAATGCTCCTGTGGTCCTCCTGTCTACCTTTCTAGTGTGTAGCTGATAGGTACATGCCATTGCTCAGGCTTTCTCATGAAGGTTCTGGGCTTTTGAATAAGAGTCTCCAGTCCTGTATTGGTTTCTGGACCATATGTTTTCCTGAAGTCATGCACTGCTTTCATCACAGTCTATGCTCTGAGTTTTATAATATGACCTTAATGCAAAATATTTCCATAAACTCCTTCCTCCACACCTTCCTGTCTGTAGCCTGTTCAGTTCCTATTACTGGTTTTGGAAGGGCAACCCTCATTGCTGATACATTTATTCATATCCTTCAGGTATCCAATCCTCATTATTACCATCATGTTGTACTAATTGATTAATTTAGTAGTAATCCATATACTGTATGGTGAAGTCTATGAATACTAAGACTGTTTCACCATTGTTAACCTAGCACTGCCATACATATGTGGTGATAAATAAATAAATGCTGAGTAACTGAGAACATGGTAACAGATTATAATAGCCAAGTGTCTGATGCCAATTAAATATGGCTCTTGACATATGTGTGTATGTTCCTGTTAAATCTGGAAGAGTGGTGGGATTTAAAAGGTGGGGCCTTTTGCCCATCTAGGTGTCAAAAAAGGAGCCAGGGAAATCATTCTCTTTAGCAGTGTTCTATGTAGTAAGAGACTGACCTGAGTTTGACGGATGAACCAAGGACAAAGAAATTTTAT
Source organism: Mesocricetus auratus (assembly GCF_017639785.1). Taxonomy (NCBI): domain Eukaryota; kingdom Metazoa; phylum Chordata; class Mammalia; order Rodentia; family Cricetidae; genus Mesocricetus; species Mesocricetus auratus. The sequence continues at coordinate 44,307,384 of NW_024429184.1, read as the reverse complement.
GCATGAAAAAAGAGCTTTCCCCCTTCCAGCACTTATTCTTCACCCTCTGGTCATAATGATTTTTAAAATAAAGCATCATGGAGTTTATTTAGGGCCAGCTTTGCCTTCTGGGGTTTCGTGGCAACCCTGATTTTGCCGCTTTCTCATTTCTGTAGATTTATGCATATGTTTTTGAGAACATCAAGTCTGTTCAGCTGGAAGCGCTGCTCTTGTCCTTGCTGAGCATTGTTGTCCTTGTTCTCGTTAAAGAGCTGAATGAACAGTTTAAACGAAAAATTAAAGTTGTTCTTCCTGTCGACTTAGTTTTGGTAAGTATGCAATCAACAACACTTAGATTTTTATAGGGGGGTGGTAAAGTCTGCAGATGTTTACTGTATGTTCTGCAGTAACCCATAGCCATTCCTGTGTCTCATTAATGGAAGACTAATTTGCATGGATATACATTAATGTAAGAAATATTTTGATTCAATAATTTTAAAAAGGAAGGACATACGTTTTCAATTTATACAGCATTTCTCATATGCTTGTAATTTTTATAAAAATAAGAGAACATATCGCCTGTGATCTTATAAGAGATATATCTAAGAGTGAGTCTCAATGATATTGGGTATGATTTTATGCAAAGTAACAAAATATGACACCCTATGCTATTGCCATCACACCTCTGTGACACACACCCAGTTATTATGTGCCAAATACTCATTGGTGATTGGAAGGTTTGTTGGTTTTCCTGTTACTGAACCAATTTTACCCCTTTGAAAAGATGCTCAGGATTTCCATTGGCCAGGGTTGTTTCTTTAGAATATGTTTGTGACTGGGCAAATACATCCTATCTTACTTCTAAGGATTGAAGTTTTAAGAGCCTTTCCCAGCAGCACTTAATAATCATGATGACATGACCACAGTGCACATTACTGAGCTTCAAATGGTCCTTGGATTTTCATGTATATTATAAGTGGTATAAGTGGATTGAAATGTTATGGCATGATCCATGCCATCTTATCTCAAATATGGAGATGTTAAGAAATGCCTATTGCATCTTGGAAAACTATATTAAAAGTTTTATAAACCAAAATTAGAAAATCACCTTAGGGGGACAGGCCCCTAATCTAGTCATAAAGCAACTGGCCTTCTCTAAGCAGTTTGTAAGGATAATTCCTAAAATGACAGGTATTCTGGAGATGGCATGGACTTTCAAGACCCTTGGCAGAAGCACCAGTGCAAGCCCAAATACTGAAAAGGCCCAGAACAAAATGTTAAAGAGAGCAGGTTCTGGTTTTTCTTTTGTTTTGTTCCTTTTAACTTGACTACTGTATCTAAGCAATGACCTTGGAAACCAGGTTATGATAGACTCCTGTGAGTCTGGGAGAATGTGACAGCATGAGGAAATCCATTGCTCTTTTTCACCCACACCAGCTTCAACCTGCTCATAAGGTATCCTATATGCACACATGGATATCCCTGAACCAGTGTCAAGTTTGGACATGTCCACTGTACCGTCACCACTGCCCTTTGGTCTTCCCTGGATCACTCTGGTAGGGAAGACCGCTGCATCCAGGCTAGGTGCTGTATAGGCAACGGGTGATAGATAGCTGTGCATCTGCAGCATAGAGCAGAAGCAAGTGTAGAATTTGAGTTGGGCACCTCTTCTTTTTTCTTACAATGCTTCCAATTTGGGGGAATGTGACAGTTGGAGGAGGGCCATATTAGAACTATCTTTAGCATCTGGGGCAGAATCCCTTCCTGCCCATGTGAATAGCAGTGCTGGCCTATATATACCTATAATATTAAAAAATACTAATGAGGAACTGGTGGACTCAACAGGTAAAGAATTAAGTCATGTTATAGAAATACAGCAGGGTGCTGTCTCCACAACCATTTCAGTAACTTTGAGATTACTATTATATCACATTAATATTTATGTAGTTTATTCTTGATTTTTCTTTCTTAAATCCAAATTAGCATTTTCCTTTTAAGCCCATTTGATGTTTTAGAAACTTTTGTAAGTTCAGTTAAACATCATTCAAAGGCATAGTAGAAGCATAACTACAAAATATGCTACTTATTATTGAGCAGTGATTGTTACATGTTCCTTATTTGATAGTGTAATTCTATTATGCTTTTTCTCTGATTGTGCTTATGGGAAATTTGTACTTTATGTATATGATTAATGTGTCCATTTTAAGAAGATGAATCATTCCAGACTGTTTTTATGGTTTCATTTCTATTTGTCCACAGAAGATTTCTCAAGTTTCATTTTTAGATGATAAAACTAGTTTTTACTTTATCCCAATGGTTATTCTTATAGTAGCCCAATTTGGTGATGTTCTTTGCCATTTGTATTTAGGATCCCAAATATAATTTAACTACAATCCAATATGGTGGGTCATGAAATTGTATAGTAATAGGTCAGAAATGACAAACTGTGCTCATCAGCATCTTTTCAAATCATCTAACCTAAGCTCTCCACCTAAAGGCCTTAGCCTGTGTTCTCAGGGAGCAGAAATTCACATACTGTAAGAAGGTAGCTCATGTCAGGCAACTGGAAATCACATAGCTACTAAAAACATTAGTAGATCAAAGAATGTGAAAATGGGCGGAATATGCTCAGGGGCATGGCCAACACAGCAGAAGCTGTCCTGGCTCTGGCTTGTGCTTACAGATGATTGTGGGTCAGAGAAGAGAGTTCTTGGTTAGCTGTGTAGGTAAGGACTAGAGCTCAGAAACCCTAAACTCTTATAAAGGTCACCCAGGCGAAGCAAGCTCCCTGTAATAATACCATTGGAAGATGGCAATAGGGGATCCCCAGGACAAAGTGACCATCCAGACTAGCCATATAGAGGAGCTCTGGGTTTGATTGAGAGACCCTGTCTCAATGAAAAAGAGGAATAGCCCAAAAAAAAAAAAATAGAAAAAACACCAACTTTGGTCCTCTACAAGTACATGAACTTGGTTGTAGACAGACCAAGTGACCTTGTTCGAATATCTAAATAATATCAAAGAAAGATATCTGAGCCTCCTGAGGGCCATCTGAAAGTTATTTTGTCCACCAGGCTGGGAACTGGCATATTTTACGGCATGAAAGAGATACAGCCGCAAATTTAAAAAAATAACTAAGGAAGCTGTAAATCAGCATTTACTATTAGCAGAGTAAGAATATTGGACAGTACTTTATGCTCCTGAGAAGTTGCTCTCACAAAGGGCAAATAATGTTCTCAAGAAGTACTCCTTCATATCATGAGAGAAAAGTAGGCTGAAATGCAAGCTTGCATGTGTGCACGTGCGCGCGCGCGCACACACACACACACACACAACTGCATTTTATGTTTTTGTGCCTTCAAAAGGGGAAATAATTGTGTGGGTACAAAGCAGAATGTTAGAAAATCCATGAGATTGTACATTCTGCTCTTTAAAAACTCAGAGGAACATCCTGAATATTTTAGAGTTGTTCTTGACACCTGATCGGTGATTGTATATACTTAGTTCAGTGTGGCATTGTGACACTGTATCTACTGTTTAATTATCAGATCAGAATCATTGGCATATCCATTGGCTTGGTTATTTTGCATTCTTTTGTACTGGAACATTCCAAATCCTTTCCCCAGGGAATTTAAAATATATGGTTAGTCATCATCAATTCAGTTGTGTTCTAAGACATCAGAAATTAATGCTTCCTAACCAAACTTGCCTCATGCCTGTAAACCGTTTTCTCCTTACCTCTCCCCCTATTTTATTTTTCAGTTTTTAAAACCTTACTGTATACCCCAGGTTGCTCTCACATTTGAGATCTTCCTGCCTTGGCATCATGACTGCTAGAATTACAGACATGCAATACCACTCCTGGCTTAACTCTTAGTACTTCAGTAATAAATAATAATTATGGAACATATAATATGTATTTTAAGTGGCCTTTGGTGTTTGAAAGTCAGGTAGTAACATACACACAGAGATATATATGTCTTTCTTTCTTTTTCGAATTGAACCACACAGATCATTGCTGCCTCATTTGCTTGCTATTGTACCAACATGGAAAACACATATGGATTAGAAGTAGTTGGACACATTCCAAATGGGTAATGTAGCCTTTCTTTTAATATGTGTTTATCTGAGTGTTTGTTTTTGATGTTCAATGGGCCCAGGCCTGGGTACGTATGTATTTCATTTCTTTTTGTGGCTTTATGAGGCAAAATTCGAATTAATTTTTAATATAAATGTCTAAATCAACATGTGGAGAAAAATAGTAATTTTCTAGATTATAAGCTAACCTGTTGTTAAATAATCATGTAATTGTTTTATGCAGCATTTCTTCAAGTAAAAGATTCCAAAAGTATTTATAAAGATATGGCTAGAAAAATAATAGAGGTTACTAAATTTGCAAACTCCTGGACTTGGCCCAACTTAATTCTTTAGCCGCATATGTTCTTGTGGCCCTTTTTATTTCACTTAAGTTATGATAAATATAAACAAGCATCCTGTGGAATTGGAAGCCCACAGGCTAAGTAGAGAATTATAGAGAAGGGTGAAGGAGTGCGGGCCTGGCTCCCCACCTCGTTCAAGTGTTCCTCAAGACTTCAAGAGACTGTTTTACACGGTTAGCCCAGTGAAAGGATAGAGGTCCTTCCAAAAACAGGCTGACAAGATATAGCAGAGGAAACTGAATACTTTAGGAATTTCCCTTCTTAGGGGCTACATAACAGAGACACATATAAATTTTGAGACAAAATTAAGAGTTATTGGGTCTTAAGTATTTTATTTTTTATCCCTTTATAACAGAGAAATAGAAAAAGTCTCAGTAACTAAAAAAGATGAATTTTAAGAAATCCTTGTAGATGCAAGCAAAGGAGGGTGTCCTCAATTGACTGCTTTCCTAAAGGTTCCTCTGTTTTTCCTTTGAAAGCTAGCTCATTGTTTCTTCTTCGGTCCTGTTTTTATTAATGAATCACTTTTAATTTTAGTGAAATAAAAGTTCCATTTCTTCATTTCAAGGTTTGTATAATATGTGTCTTAGGATGTGTGGTCATAAAAATGTGTTTTGGGAGTAAGGGGTAGTAAGTGGGTGACAAAAGTTATTGTCCTTCTCCACTTACTCATGTTCACCCTCACTTGAGTTCCTTTTTCAGAAACCTCTTAAGAAAATGCAAAAAACCATGGCTTTGAGAACCCAGAGCTGAGACCGAAACAACCCCCCTCTCCCTCTCTCAGCTGTTCTCCTCGTAACCTCCCTCCAAACATTTTCTCATGCCCACAGTGATTATGGTGTACTTGATTTGGGGTTGTTGGGAAAATTAAATGCAACAGTTAATGAGAAAGAGCCCATATTCTACTCACACACTAGATAGTAAGATACCAACAAGTATGAAATCACCCCCCATTTTCTTTTTACCACAGGGATTCTTTGGGGTGTGTGTGGCAGAGATAAATCTCCAAAAATGACAAGGGATACATGAATGGTCATTAAGCTTACATGGTTTTCAAGGGACAATAAGACATAATGAATGGGTATTATCTGAGAAATGTTTTAAAGATTTCTTTGAAATGAAGCTAAGTGTGGTCTGTTTTGCTACAGAGAGTAGATGAGATCTTCCTACATATTTTCTCTAGTTTGTGTAAGCCATGATTAACTGTCTCATGAAAGGGCTGAGTTAAAAATGTAATTACCATAATGAAGTCAACAACATATTTGGAGATTAGCCGACGTAAAGTAAGCTAGTGTTTGCCTGAAACTCTGCAGCATTCTAGTTAGGAAACACAGCTTCAGTGCCAGCCAAATAAATATTTGGAAAAGTCCAAGTGAAAGGAAAGCCCAGATATGCTTTTGTTTCCTACAAGAAACTTTTTGTCAAGTCAGAATTTCTGTGGTATGACCTAAATTCCCTGAAATGAATGTCAGTTAAATGCACGAGTCTCTCCCTGTGGTCTTTCCTTACAATTTTGCTTTTTGACTAAATGATGGTGAGAACACAGGACTTCTCTGGAAAAGGATGTTTAGTTTTTTCCCTTGGGGTGGGTTAGGCATTCCTTGTAAATTTTAGAAACAGTGCTGTGGGATCCATGGCAAGTTGTTACAGAAATGACGGGAAGGTTTGTAGCCTCAATATAGTCTTTCCTCTCCTTAGGATCCCTCCTCCCCGTGCTCCACCAATGAACATCCTCTCCGCAGTGCTCACCGAAGCTTTCGGAGTTGCACTTGTAGGCTACGTGGCCTCGCTGTCTCTAGCTCAAGGATCTGCCAAGAAGTTCAAATATTCGGTTGATGACAACCAGGTGGAGTGTGCCCTCAGCCCCTCTCTAGTCAGGGTGTTTTACTGCTCCATGGACTCTTCAGTACTGGATATGTCAAATGTTTGAATATGCAACTTTTCTAAATGTGTAGCAAGAATGGGCAGAACAAAACAGCAAAGTCTCTGAGTCATTCCCAGGAAGCTCAGAGTTTAGCTTTCCAACTTTATACTACATTAATTTGTTCATTCCTTCCTTTTATCTGCATGTGTGCCAGAGGACAACCGTGTGGTTCCTGGGGTTGAACTGAGATCATCAGGTTTGGTCATAAGTGTCTTCCCCTGCTGAGTTATCTCACTGACCCTTAAATACATTTTAGAGACCTATACCTTTGTGCTCTTTCTTGATTTTAGGAGAGAATCCAAGCATATTTATCATTTCACAATAGATAACCTTGAATTCTTAGGGATTTCAAAGTAGAATACTAATATCAACACATTCCAGGGTGTGAAGTCCTGTTCCTAAATACCCGAGAGTTCGTACATACCTGCTTACTGAATTTGTTTCTCCCTGTGTCCTTTTCATGTCCCAAGTCCCCACATGGCTCTGTGGGCCTGAAGAGAAGCTTCAGTGTATTGCCTACAAGCACATTGTTCCTGCACACAGAACTCACGCTGGGGTTGTCTAACCTCAGTTCTCTCTGTATATGTGTATATTAAGCCCTGCTATACATCCCAGGGATAAAAACTGCTTTCTTCCACTCACAAGCTTCAGGGCCTTCCTGCTTTCATACTCAAATCACAGACCTCATTACCATGGTGAAAAAATTGTATGCCCCCAGGATCCCATTTCTTGTCTGGTTTCTTAGGATATGTCCTTGCCATACTTTTGATATTGCCTTCGAACTCACTAGTGGAGGAATTTGCACTCACAGCTCTATTTCCAGTGAATCCTGTCCCCTCACACATCTGTACAACTTGCTCATTGAGATCCTCACTTCCCAGGAAGACTTCTGTTTTCCACTCCTCAAATTCAGGCCTCTCCACACCCTTCTCTACCTGATGTCTTAGTCTGTCTATTTGCTATCTACATTTTCCTGTAAGAATCACATCTCTCTGTGGCCAGGGAAAATTATTTACAATAACTGATGCCAGTAGGGGCAAGCAACTTGTTAGAAGGAGTTTTTATTTATCCAGTAGAAACATGATGACTTGAGCAGGCCCTGGTGAGGAAGGGCACATGTGGATATATAGGTTCTAGAGAGTCATTAATGACCGACCGTACAGTTTGAGGGCTAGATACGGGAGGGCGTGAATGGGATGGGATAGCCCTATAGACCAGTTACTGAGTTCCCATTAACTATGTAGATGCCAAATAGCAGGCTGGATATAGGAGTGTGAAGTTCAGGAGGAGTCCACCCTGAAGATTGTAAATGTGGGAGTTGCCAGTCTATATCTGTGTAGTTAAGATGTAGACACAAAAGAAAAATAGAAGTGACAGCCAGAGAAGTAGGGGGAAACATGGAGTGTGAGGTCCTAGGGACCAATTGAAGGGAGTTTTTAAGAAGCAACTGTGGCAAATGCTTCTATATACCAGGTAAGGTAAGAAGTAGCCACTGGAGTTAGGTAGACAGAAGTCTTTGAGGAAGAGGGTGGGAACAGAAACCCAACTGGGACAACTTACACTTTAGAATGGACAATTGAAATCGTAAGTAAGTAGAATGTCCGCAGGAGCTTCTTGTAAGAGTTGAAAGAGTGTTTTGGAGGGTTGGAAACCATCAGTGAATGTTAGCTACTTGTATCATAAATTGTTACATCTCTACTGATGAGGAGACTGGAACTGAATAAAGGAGCTTCATTCTTTGACAAAGCAATACCTGGGACCATAGAAGGGGATTGTGATAAAGAAATGTTCTGTTCTCCCATAACTAATCTTGCAGGAATTTTTGGCCCACGGCCTCAGCAATGTGATCCCTTCATTTTTCTTCTGTATCCCAAGTGCTGCTGCCATGGGAAGGACAGCTGGTCTATACAGCACAGGAGCAAAGACACAGGTAACAACTATTCTTCAGGGAAAGGGCCTGTGGGACCACCACTCCCTTTGCAGAGTAGAAGAGAGATGTATTGAGCCTGGAAAATGGTGCTAATTTGTATTTTCTAAGTAACTTTTAGAAACCCTTCCTCCCTCCCTCTCACGCTCCCCATTTCCCTTTATCTATCCCCCCCCTTTTTTTCTTATCCTTCCCAATGATGACTTTCCCACAGGCTCAATGATTCAAGGAACAAACTGCTGAATTCTGCACTGGTGGCAGTGTTATTATTAGCAATCTTGAAGCCAGGGCTCCCTCTAGCGGTATCTCAGTTAACCTAAACAGTCTGGGTGACTTTGTTTTTCTGTTTTGTTCTCTTCCTTGATATAAAATAAAACCAAGCCTATGCAGAATCAGTCCTTGACACTAACATTCTATGTACAACAGTGAGCAAATGTGTCACAGTGCCATTCTATATACGTGAATATTTGGGGTTAAAGAAACAATTGTTTTATATATATTTTAGGAACTCAAATTGATCCGTGTTTTTGCAAGCCTGCTGTATACTCGGCATTATGCTGCAATGGCAGGATGATGATGATGATGATAGAGATGATGGTACTGATGGTGGTAGAAACAGTATTGAGTTATGCGTCAGGCACTGGGTGTCTTACTTTACTCAATCTTTTAGGCAACTCATTGCAAGACGTAAAATTGTTCTGTTTCTATGTGAAAAGTTGAGGGAAAGTTGAACTAATTGACCCAGGTGTTGTGTGACAATTTTTTTTTCCTGGGGAGACCCAACACACACATCTAGTTCCAACTTGGGGAACTAGTGAGTTTTATTGGGGTTACATAAAATAATATGAGTGAGGGATTACTTCAAGAGCAGAAATGATTAAAAGACAGATGTGCTACCAAAGCCCACCCCAGCATGGTGATAGTTCACAACAGCTGGGAGCTGGGAGCTGGGAGCACACGCACAGCCTGCAGGCAGCTCAACAGGTTGGAGAGTGCCATGTGCCTTATGTGCTCTAAACCTCTTCAAGTAGCTGGTTTCTGCTTTTTCCAGGCTGGTCTCTGTATTCTTCGAGTCTTTGCTTGTCTGCACTTGACTTCTGCAACTTTTATTATTTACTCTTGGGAAGGAGGGGCCCAATGAATCTGGCTAGTTTCAGGGACTTCCTGAAGTTACTTTGGATTGTTTACTTCCTGGCGTAAGGAGCTTCTCTACAAACTGCAATAGAATACCAGGCCACAGACATAGGGAGTGGCAAAGCTAGGATTTAAACTCAGAGTGACTGCACTCTTAACTAGTGACCCATCAAGAGAATTTATGTATATCATTAGAAATTAACAGTAACAGCTAGAATAAAATAAGAATTGAATGAGAACCTATAAACTATTTTATGTGAAAATTAAAACATTTATTAGAAGTTTATTTAGCTTATATTTAATAATATAGTTTATAATTGTAGAATATGCATAAGAAAAGTGTAAAATTGACACTTGTTGAAGGTGCTTGAGAAAGCTATGGTGTCACCGTCTTATGGACAAAGAGGCTGACGTACAGCCCTGAGGTGGCCCCACCATGATCTGTGCTGTCTCTGGCCTTAGGTGCTTTGCACGCATTGCTTATCACTGCTTTAGTGACAAGAAAATTCTGATCAGTCTCTGTAGCTTTCAACATTGAATGTTTAAGAGGAAGAAAACTTTAGAAAATTGTCCTAATTATAAAATCTGAGCAGGTCAATGACATCATTTACTAGGACAAGGACACAGCGATTCCTTCTGGAGGTCACATGTTTGAATGATTAGAGCAAGAGAACATTTATAAAGACATCTTACTTAATAAAGATTTTTTCATGCAATTTATGCATCAAATATTAAAAGAAATGAACCTAGCAAAACACCAAAGCCCAACAGCAGAATAGTCTCAGGCTACCCTGCTTGCTGATGTGGAAACTGTTTCTGATTGCACAGGAATTGAATCTGAACTAATGTGCACACTCAAATCGAGAGTGCTTTGGTAGTATCCATTTCAGACTTTTTATGTTGTAATCACTAAGTGTGTATAGGTATAGTTGATAACTGCTGTGGCTTGAAAAGAGCTCTAACCATGTCTTCAAAGTTTGACTCTAAACAGGAGAGGAGTGAAAGCATGTCTCCACACATCATGATTTCACAGTGCGGGCCCTTCAAGGGTTCTGCCTCTCCTAGGCCCTGGCATGAATACCCACTAAATTAACCTGGAACACAAAAAGCCCTTCAACTTTTAAGCTAATTACAACTCCTGAAAGCACAAGTCATAAGCATATTACCTGTATTAATTTCTTTACCACTTACAACAGTTTCAATATTCTCATAGGAATTCTTCACCATGATAGTTCTCTAGTTAAGGCTGAAGATGTAGCTAATAATAGAGCACTTGTCTACCATGCACAGGATTCAGTCCCCAGCTCTACAAACAACAGCAATAGAGTGATCTTCCTGCTAAGAGGAAAACACTTCAGCCCCAGAAAAGTCTTTGCACAATTCAGAAAATTGTTTTTCCTACCCACTCTAGTGGTTTCTTAGACAAGTTATCTCAGTTGCTTAGCTTTGCCTGCCTGCCTTTCTATGTGTTTGCATGCTGATTTTAAATAGAACATTCCCAACAACAATGTACTACAGTACAGTTAAATTTTATTAATGACAACATAAACAGCCTTTGGTCTGTCTCATAAAATTTGCAGCCGATAATGAGGTTCTTGAGGGTGAACCGTCACAAACTGGATCCCTGGGCTGGAGAGATAGATAGCTCATCTGGTAATGTGCTTGGCATGGGAAGTCCAGAACTTGGGTTTTCATCCCCAGAAACTACCTTTAAAAGTCTGGGCATGGTGGCACATACTCATAATTCCAGTGCCAGGGAGGAGAAGACAGGAGGATTCCAGGAGCTCACTAGTCAAGGAGAGACCCTGTCTCTAAAAAACAAGTTGAAAAGTGCCCATTGTCAGCTGTGAGTTTTAACCAGACAGAACAAAGGCCGTTTATGTTGTCATTAATAAAATTTAAATGTATTGTAGTACATTGTTGTTGGAAATGTTCTATTTAAAATCAGGCATTTGATCACATACTTTGGAGAAGTCCTGTTGAACAGAAATATAATATGCACTACCCACATAATTTAAATTATCCAGTGGTGACATCTTAAAAAAAGGAAAACCTATTAAAGTTGGTTTGAATACATTTTAACTGACCTGGTGGGGTAAAATTATTGTAATTTCAACATGGATTAAAGAACTGTACACAATATTTTTTCAATAAAACTTAGGAATCTAGTATGTATTTTACATGTGTAGCCTAATCTTAATGTGGACTAGTCACATTTCAAGTACTTAGGAGCTAGTATGGTGATGACTGGGCAGAAAATATAGGACTATTTTATGTGAGTGAGTAGAAGGTAACAACTTTAGTGTTTCAGAAAAACTAAACTGTTTCAATAAAAAAAGAAACAACGAAGGATATTGATCATTTAGTAGCAAGTGCTGATGTCAAAGACACAGACACACAGTCATCCTCCATATGTGGAAGTGCCCTTTGCTGTTTTATTTATATGTGATGCCCAAGGCCTGTGGATCTAAGACAGCCTTTGGGAGAAAAAGACAAACAACACAAATGAATACTGTTTCTTACTTCCCTTCTTTCTGAACTGGCATGTTAACTCTGGGCAGGGTCTCAGTGTCCCCTGGTTCCCTCTCTTGCAAGCTTCTCTTCACTTCCAACAGCGGAGACACATCAATGCTTCTCAGGGTCTTCGGGAAGATCACAGAACCATGAGGGATGCCAGACAGCATCTGCTGCAGAGGCTGTGCAGCCACAACTGAAAACCGCAGCTGGCATGCTTTTCTGCAATGCTAAGATTGCCGCTGGGCTCTAGTTTGCAAAACTGTATTGCTTTTGTTCTTCCAGAAGTTGATTCATTGCTTGGGTCTTCTTCAGGGCCTTCTTAATTTAGCTGTGTTGCCTTTCATTCTTTCTCCCTTCCCTTTCCTATCTCTTTTACAATTCCACCACCTTTCATACATGTGTGTATCATTCAACCTCTGCTTAGGAAGCAAACAATTTTCGTCTCCTTTTCTTTCCAATCAAGTATTGTGTGTCTATGGAGGACACTAATGCCTTTAGTGGTCATCCTTGTAATGAGCAATATAGAAAGGTGCTACTGAGACTGACAGCTCAAATGAATGCTACATTTCTTTATTCCCTCTGTCCCTCTGAAACAGAACGTACATGTAATGTTTACATATATACACGTACATATATGTATAGAACCTTGCAATAAAATGAAGAAAACAAAGATTTCATTAGCTTTTATGAATACTTGACTCTTAGACATGACTACTTAAAATTTTAAGACAATCCAGGTGTGGTGACTCATGTCTTTAATCCCAGCACTTAGGAGGCAGAAGCAGGCGGATCTCTGAGCTCCAGGCCAGCCTGGTCTGTAAAAGGAGTTCCAGGACAGCCAGAGCTGTTACACAGAGAAACCCTGTCTCGAACCACCCCCCCCCCAAAATTTAAGTCAGAAATTATCAGGAGGCCTTTAGTCAGCATGACATGGAAAGTACTGAAGAGAAAACACAGCTGATGATTACCTTCAGTATTTACTTGCCTTCAGTATTTATAACCTATATCTTTCCAAAAAATTGAAGACTTACTTATGCTGTTTCCATTCTGACAGGAAAAGCAAACAAATTGAATATTACTAGTGAAGAGTCTCAAGGATGAGCATTTTATTTACTATTATTTAGTTGCAGTGTAGTTTTATAGCATCCTTAGTAGATTATAATCTGACTGGGAACTATAAAACATAGCTTTGAAATCTCTAGCTTGTTGAACTGCCTCACTTTGAACAATGCCAAATTGAATTGAATATGTGTTCACAAGATCTCCATCGCCAGTGCTGGGACCAAATGCTCCTCTTTAAACCTGAGACAGTATCTAAAATTAGAAGAGTGATACATGCTCTACTTCAGTGCAAGGAGAAAAAAGAAACACATGGTTAATAAATAGAACAAAACTCAAAAAGTAAGCAATTCTTTAGAAATACAACGCTTGTACACTGGGCTTATTGTCAGTATTTAAAACTATTAAAAAACAAGATTGTCACTTGACCTCCTTTAGAGAAAGAGATGAGAGGGAGAAGAGGGACAAACAAGGGAAGAGAGATTGTCCCTGCCCATGTCTTGCTACTGTGCAATAAGCCTTATCTTCCTATTAAATTCACGCTTTCCCACCATGAGCAATTTTTGACAGGAGTTAGAAGAATTTCCAAAATGGGCATTTCCCTATGCCTAATTATATTTAATGTTTGGTGACTACTTTATCCCTTATCATCCTATAATTTTTCTCTTTTTAAACATTGTCATTGGTGCAGAATTGTGTCTTTTGTGTCTAGTTTCTCATATCATGGTGGTTTTGTGTCCCACACATTTGCTTTATACTGTAACCCCAACAGCATTGTTGGAGATCTTCCTTTGTCCTTGTCAGATTTTGAAATTATTCATGTATTTAATTTACATTTAAGCCATTCCAGTACAAGATTCCCTCTGATGTCTTCACAATAATGTTTTAGGTATCTTTGAGGACCAGTGACAGGCTTCTTAGGGTGGCAGTTTGGCTAAATGTTTTTATGGAGTCAGGGACTTCTGCTTCTGGGAAATGAGGTTCTCTGTCATTGCTGTGGGAGGCAGGTGGTTCCTACTGACCTTTGTCAGCAAGCTCCTTGGGTAGAACATGATCTTAATACTCTTGGGATTAGCAAAATGAAGTCTGTTGCACTGGCAACAGAGAGACTGCTCCTGCAACCCCTTTTGACCATTTCATTGCCAGAGTTCCTTGTGAACAGCTGATGGAGGGAGGGAGGGAGGGAGGGAGGGAGGGAGAGAGAGAGAGAGAGAGAGAGAGAGAGAGGAGGGGAGGAGGGGAGGGGAGGGGAGAGGAGAGGGGAGGAGGGGAGGGGAGGGGAGAGGAGAGGGGAGGAGAAGAGAGGAGAGGGAGAGGAGAGGAGGAGAGGAAAACACCAGGCTATGAATTCTTCAGTGGTTACCCCACATGGTTCTCTAGAAAACAGTGAGTCAGGGTGTATGACTTTCCTCAGAGGACTTACTCTCACTTGCAACTAGCCACTGCTATGATGAGTTATGTAAGCAAATGGTGTCCTATTTGTGTGTGTGTGTGTAATTGTCTCATCACTGACTTCATTTGGTTGCCCCAGTTTGTCAACTGTTACATTTGATGTCTCTAGACTGCAAAACATAGATAAGGACACTCCATACAATTTAACAGTGATATGCCAACATGTTATTTCTTCCCCTATTCTCATAGTGTTGAAATAACAATAGAGTTCAAGGCTTTCTTTTATTGTCTGTCTTGTGTTTTACAGGTGGCTTGTCTAATATCTTGCATTTTCGTCCTTATAGTCATCTATGCAATAGGACCTTTGCTGTACTGGCTGCCCATGGTACAGTAGTGATTTTTTATTATGTACTTCTTAACTTTTAGCTAGAATTATTGTGCACTAAATATTCTGGGAGAATAAATTCAATAATCTTAATCTGAAAACCATTTTACTTAAGTGAAGGGTCGAGTATAAGGAAGTATAGAAAAACTACCACATTTGATGAGGGAGAAAGGGAAGGAAATGGAAACAGTCCTCTGGCTCATCGGGGGCAACTAGAGATAATATCATGAAAAGCAGACTTCTGGGACTTGAGGTGTAGCTCCATGGAAGAGTGCTAACTGCACATGCACAGGTTACTTGGGTTGATCCCCAGCCGTGGAAAAACAAAGGCTTCAAAAGAATTCTGCAGGAAGTGTGGGCTGCAGAAATGAATGGAGGACAAAATCCTTCTTCATAGCATAGACACATCTTTTATTGAGTGGGCCTCGGCACTGGTGCTTCATCTACCCTTCCTCAGACCTGGGCTCCCAAGTGATCCCAGCTGCCATCCCAGTCTTAGCCTCTGGTGTTATAAGTCCTAAATTCCCAAGGAAGAGTCACTGTCTTCATAAGACAGCTGCCTAATATTCAAATTTGTTTTTCACAGATACAAGCATCTATAGGTGAAACAAATGACTAATATTAGGACCCCTGTGAAGAAATAGATGAGATAAATGTATAATTTCTGTCACAAACATATTTCAAATAAAATACAGTGACTAACAAAAAGGACCTCAACCTTGTGATATTCCCCTCAGAATTCACTTCCTCTCTTTTTCTTACCTGCTCTTTTCAACCTGCATTGGTTTTGCCCTGTGATTTCCTAAAATTGATGCATCCCTAAAGGACAAAATAAGTTTTAAATGAACAAATATTACTTTAACCTAATCGGTGAGACCTTTTCTCTACACTTTACAAAAAGAAAAAAAAAGTAAGCAGAAAATACCTTGGCGCTTTAAATTCACATTAAAATCTTTGTCCTGCTTCTTCTTCCCCAACTTATTTTCCCTTTGCAGTGTGTCCTTGCCAGCATCATTGTTGTGGGACTGAAGGGAATGTTAATACAGTTCCGGGATTTGAAGAAATACTGGAATGTGGATAAAATTGATTGGGTAAGTAGCAGCTTGAGCAGACATTTCCTCTTTGGCTTAAGACATGCTGCCAAATATACTGGAAGGAAATATGCTTAACCATTTGAGACTCGTGGATACCCAGTTAGCTTTTCACAATTTGAATGAAACCATGAACACAGAATTTTGTCTGTTACTGTTTTTTGTTCTTTTTTAGAATCTTGTCTTACTTTGATGAATGTGTAGTTTGAAAAATTTCAAAGATAGACTAGCAAATTTGAGTGGATTGAGGGTACCCGACTTAAATTTTGGATTGATTTGGAAGGAAGAGCTTAGTGAGGAAGTACACACTGAGAAATATGATGCTTATCATGTGTATGAAAACCCAGCATTAGATGTATGATACATGGATACAAGGTGGGGTGCAATAGTGTCCATGTTCATGCCAAAAAGCCTCACAACTTGCCTTCCAAACGGATTAAACCATGGGAGGATTATATTAACAAGATAACTCTGAGAACAGGACAGATTAGATAACATTAAACACTGTCAAAGTGTGTTTTGGCTAACAGAAATATTTAGTGTACTTATATTCTAGAGAAGCTGGCCTACATAAAAGTGTCCCAAAATCTTCCCTCTCTCCAGGGAAAGCAAAGAATTTCATGAGTAGCCATGGTTCTGCCGTACACGTCACTTGTCCTATTGAAATGCCATGACCTGCATTTGCTCTTTTAATCTTTGGTACTTACTTTCACAGTGTTGCCCCTGTGACTCTCAGCACAGCACAAGGCTGAGTGCCTGAGGGATGTGTAGACTGATGAAGACTCCACCTTCTTGACACCATTTGTGCAGGAAGAAGGGACAGAAACACAAGCTTATTATTCACCATAATTCACTCATTTCTGTTTTGTGTGCCGTTATCAAGTAGTTTTCTAAGAATTTTCATGGAGTTTATATTCCCTGAGTCATTTCATCTCGAAAATGTTGGTCACTTCATATACCATAAGAAAATGTTAGGCTGTCTAAAATGCTTTCCGTCAGGGTCTTTTAGAGCTGGCCATGTTTTCAGACACTGATAGATTAGGTAAAGAAGTCACAGCTAACATAACTAATGTTTTATGTGAGCAGCCTTCTCCAAATTAATAGTCCATGACCTTTAGTCTTCCTTCCCACAAAGTTCAGTAACATCGTTTTTACTATTTCTGTGATTTAGGGTATAGTATAAAATTTCTGTGAACCTCATGCTCAACTTCAGGGTAGAAACTAGTTACAAAATGTTTCTTCTAACCTGTACTTGAATATTGTTCTGCAAATACACGTTCTGCTTTCTTGTTAATGAACCATATATTCACCAGTATTTTTTTTTTAATTTTTCTTGTGTGCAGTGTCTTTTTTAAAACACTTTTTATTATATATTTAAATTAGAGACAAGCTTGCTTCCCATGTCAGTCCCAGCTCCCTCTCCCTCCCCTCCATGCCCACTCCTCTCTCACTAGCCTCCCAGCCCCCCCACCCAATCCCCACTCCATTCCCCAGGGAGGGTAAGGCCCTCCATGGGAGATCTCTAGAGTCTGTCATTTCGTTCCGGAAAGGGCCCAGGCCCTCCCCTCAAGTGTCCATGTGCAGTGTCTTTAGTATGAACTATGTATGTTCATCCTGCTTTACACTTTAAATACTGTTTTTATATAAATGCTGTTTTTATTTATAGTCAACAACTTTATTTTTCCATATAATTCTCTCTCTTTTTTTAACGAAATAAGTGTATGCTGGATTTCCATATGAATCACTAGGTTTTTTTTTTTCTTTCCCTTAAGATGCTTGTTACATGCCCAAACCTATTCTTTGGCTTTGTTTCAGGGTTATCCTTCTTTTCCTTTCATTGGCTAGGTCTCTCAGTGATTCCTTTAAGACCATGGTCAATGGGGTAGCAGCAGGAGATGGCAAGTAAACAGGTGCCTCCTGCAGTTCTGTCTTAGGCGTGTCTGCTTGCAATGTGTCCCTAATTGAGCAGTAGCTTTAGGAATTAAGGGTGCTTGGTGACAGCACACTGTCACTTCTGCATTCTTTGTCTTCCTTCATCTCTAACTGTGCCTGTTAATTGTGGGTGTCAAAGTGAGTAAACTGAGCAACACTGAGGTTAGAAAAGTATGACTCTGGATGTGTCTGCCATGTTGCTTCCAGAGAGCATAAACTACAATGTCAAGGTCTGTGTTGAATGTGACCAAGGCGGGGACCAGGTGAAGGAAGAGAAAAGGCCAATAATAGTCAATGAAATCCTTGAAGCCATAAGTAAACAATCCTGCCTGCTCTGGGGTGTTTCCTTCTAGTATTTTGTCACAATGGCAATGAAAACACTAGTGGTTTCTCTCGGGTTGGGAACAAGATAGAGCGACACAAATGGCTATGCTGGCTTGATGCAGTCCGATTTTATCAAAAGCATCTCTGTGCTGTGTTAGCTCCCTCTCTGGTGACCCTGCCCCAGCCAGGAAATTTCAAAGCTCTGTCCCTATGGACTCTTACCAATAAGATGATTGCAAAGACCTTGAAAGACTACAGTTGATTGAAAACTGGGAAAAAGCTGTGGGATTCATGTGTTTTTCTTGATTAGCATCCAAACTTCTGAGTATTTGACAGGTTTAGATCTTATGTATAGTTAGGGTTTTAAAAGCACATTTATTTTTTATTTCAGATGTTTTTACTTTTATAGATTCATTTTATTTTATGCGTTGACTGTATTTTAACAAGATTTTGGGCTGTAGATGACAAGAATTACATTTTTGAAGTTTCTTTAAAACATTGAAACAGAAAGAAAAAAGTTAGAATTGAATGGAAAATGGTGTATGTAACATGCACCATTGGGGAAAATAACCTGAAAATAATTATTAGTCTAGGATTTTATAAATATAGGATTTTGAGTTTAGAAGTATAACCTTTCTAGATTTCATAAAATTATTTTAGCTTTTGAAGATATTTTTCATCTCTAAACTTAGAAATACCTTTTTTGTTTTGATTATATTTTCAGTGGTGGGTGAAATTACAATAAATTTAAAATTACAATTAAAAGAGAATTTATTTTCTTAAAAAGCATTGGAATCCTTCTAAGAATTAAATCAGCCATGAAATTACCTTTGTAGGAAGTAGCCCTTTATGAGATCTTTCTAGTAGTTGGTCTAAAATCATCGTCAATGTTGGTTTATCCAGTTAGTTTAAAACTAGACTTTGAAAACCTTGTATATAGTAACAAACTATATCAGATTTTTTTTGTACAGTAACCATAGAATAGTGTTAAGAATGACAGAAGAACCCTGAAAATCATTGCTTGCAACACCATTATATTAAATAAGAATAGTAGGAAATTATAATGTACTTTTGTGCACATACATATCAACCAACTAGTTACAGATATGACTTATAGTATTTGGGGCTTGAATGACGAGTTGGCAATCCTACAGGTTAAGCAAAGTACCTTTCCTCTTCTACTGCTGAGAGTATAATGGAGCCATGGGATGTTTCTGTATTTCTGTATTTCTGTATTTCTACTCACATTACATAAAATATTCTTGCAATGTTGAGATGGCTTAGTGGATAAAGGCACTTACTGCTAATCCTGCTGACCTGAGTTTCATCCCTGAAACCTACATGGAGAGATCCAACTCTAGTAAGTTTTCATTTGGCCTTCTATAGGCAACTCACATAATGGTCTGCTTACTTTTGCACTCCCCACCCTACACATACACACACACACACACACACACACATACACACATACACACACACACACACACACACACACACACGAGTGGGGGAGAGAGAGAATAAATACACAAGCAAACTTTGTTCAGTGGAGTGCTGTTGAATTCATTTGTGAGTGATTTGCAGTTCTAAGAAAAATGAGAAAGAGTAGTCACCTCTTTTTTCTATGTCTCTTTAGGGCATATGGATCAGTACTTACATATTTACAATATGCTTTGCTGCCAATGTGGGATTGTTGTTTGGTGTTGTCTGCACCATAGCCATTGTGATAGGACGCTTCCCAAGGTAAGGCTTTATTTAAATACTCTGTTTCTTTTTGCTCTATGGCAAAACACATGATATTATAGTTACTTTTATTTTTACACAAAATATATATTGTTTTATCATTTCATATTCTCTTACTTCTAGTGGGGAAACAGAAAAAGAAATAGCAAAATATCTTACATACATATGAAATATACTAATAGATCTCTGAAGTAAACCAACTTAAAGGACAACTTTATTTTTGCCTATGATTTTGGAGGTTGCCTTGGGCCTGCAGTGTCTTAGTGCATTCATAGAAGTGAACAGTAGAATAAGTCTGCTTTCTCCTAATTGCCCCAAAGACAAGGAGACAAAGGTGTTATGGTGCTAATATCACCTTCAATGGCACACTTCCAGTGACCTAGTTCCTTTCTGCTATCCCTCAACTCTGAAAGGCTCTATTGTTTTCCACTAGCAATATAAGCTGGCAACCAGGCCTAAAACACATGGGCATTTGAGAGCCATTTAAAACCCAAACTGATCTGAACAGGGGAGAGCTCTTGGGCCCCAGACCGACAGCTGGGAGGCCAGCAAGGGACTGATCCAGACCCCTCGAATGTGTGAGTCAGTGAGGAGACCTGGGCAACCTATGGGGCCCTGAGCAGTGGATCAGTGTTTATTCCTGGAATACAAACAGACATTGTGTGTCCATAACACAAAGAGGGATGCTCTCTCAGCCTGGACTCTTAGGGGGAGTGCCTGGACCCTACCCTGAGTGACTCTAGATATCCCCCTATGTGGAAGGAAATGGCAATAGGGTGGGAGCCTGGGGGCGATGGTGGGGGGGTGCGGGAGGAGGGGAGGGAGAGGGAACTGGGATTGACATGTAAAACAAACTATTTAAAATTAAAATAATAAAAGAAATCTAAAAAAAATTTAAAAACTCCACAGAATAAAAAAAAACCCCAAACTATAACAAATTTCATAGCATCTATTAAAATCAATACATCTCATGATCATATACTTTATCATAGCATTTTGAAAACAAAATAAAGGATAGGTTATTCAATAAGATGTAAACACGTGCCAGTAGTCATTATTTGAGAAATTACATGACCATTTTCACTTTTGAGAAGCCGTGCCATCTGCTGCTGAATGCTTTATTGCTTTGGATTTCCACTGAGCATCATCAATTCATTCACTATTCACTTTCCTGCATCCCCAAACTTCATGCGCTAATTGTCATACTCCATTCTCATGGGTCCCCTGGGATTATCTATGAAATAATCTGAGCCTATAACTTTAAGAAGTGAAATATAAAATATGTTTTCTCACCTGTCTAGAACCTGAAATACAGACTATGATCTTGCTTTTTGCCACCAAACCCCTTTCCTTCCACTCTTCTAACAAGATTTTATGAGACACCATATAGTCTTTAGCTTTTCTCATTTCATAATTTTTTCAAATCAGTATATCTCTTACAGTTTGGAGCAGTGGGATTCTGGGGGATTAAATGAGATAAATCCTATTTATTAATTTCTAGTTGGATACCTTTGTTGTTATTCTCTACTACAGGACATCCTCACAAAATATAGATTTACCAATGTCTTCTAGAAAAATCACTATAGAGTATAAACCACATAATGTTTAATTTTATGATTAAAAACAACCTGCTGCTTTTGATTCTTCTCTGTTAATATAATGATCAGGAAATGACTCGTAATTTTCATCTGCCTTGAATTTAGGGCAAAGACTTTAAGCATAACAAACATGAAAGAATTGGAATTTAAGGTGAAGACAGAAATGCATGATGTAAGTCTAACTTCCTTGTCTCTTTGTAAGTATTAACATTTGTGGATGAGGCAGCTTTGAAGGCTCCTAAGATTAGATAAATTATGCTAGTTGACAACATCATTCCACTTTCTATACATTTCCAGAGGTATACATGTTAGTACCACACATGGCAGTGGACATGCACTAATCAGTAGAGAAAAAGAAAAGTTCTCTTTGAATTTAGGTTTCTAATTAAATCACACCATGGCCCATAGAATTTGAGTTCACAATTGAGTTGTGGCAGAGACTACCTTAGGCATGTGAAAACTTCTTTTTCACTACTAAACTGTATAAAATAAGCCAAACTGATAGATTTTTCTTCCTTAGGTGATAAATAAAATTAGGGAATAGAAAAAAAAGGAAAAAGGAAGTCATTCAAGCACTGCTGTTGTAATAACCTAGTCATTCTTGGCATGGTGAATATGATCATATGTATGCATGTATGAAATTCTCAAAGAAGTTTAAAAGTGTTATTTGAAAATACAATGATACTGAATTATTAAACCTGAGGCTCTGTATAGAATGCCAATAGGTGTGGAATTATACACAGTGGAAAACTTTCATAAAAAGGCAATTTACATTAACTAGCTGGCCTTGTTTGGGTTCTATTATCTTGCAAAAGTTAAAGTTATTCTTTGACAATTTCATGCAGGATTGCTTTTACTCATCCTGTCTTATCTCTTTCTGAACTTCACAAACCCATCCTTGCTTTACTCCCCTTTCCCACATTCTCATCTTTCTGTTTTGTTTTGTGGCCCACTGAGTTTAGTCAAGGGTACCAAGTATGAGTTTAGCCCACTGAGTTTAGCCTGTGTACCAAGTATGGTGCCCACTAGGCAGGAACGGGCAGTTCTAGTTTCTTGTTTCCAAAAATAACCAGAAAAGTTTAAAGTGAGGGAGAAATAATAATGATGTAAGTGTTTTCTTGAATCATTTTTTTCCCATTTTTAAAAGTTGGCCTTACTTTGAACCTGTTTGATAAATGTTTGGTTAACATTTTTCCTTTATTTTCACATTCACTTGTGTTACCTTATGATTCCCCTCAGAACACAGAGAACTGGCCTCCTTCCGAAAGGACAAACGTCAAGGTCTTCCCAGGTAGCCTGAAAACAGGAAGTAAGGTCAGGAGTCTTTCTGTGACCCCCTAGGAGAATGGTTTGTTCTTTTAATAAGAGATTTGTTTCACAGAGGGCTGTTTAATTCCAAGCCTTGGAGGTTTTCAACCAAGTCAGCCTTTCTTTTCTGTTGTATTTTTTCCCATGGGAATTTTGCTCATAGTCCCATCATCCTCCATTGATGTCCTCATCTTTGAGATAGAATATGGTTTTAGGTTGACAAGTTTTTATTCTAAAAATCACTGGTGAGCAAACTGTGCAATCCTTGCCTTCTTGGGCCAAGCATAACTTATGGTGAATGAGTGATTTTTAGAACAGATGCAAATGCTAGAAATTTCTCATGTTCTCAAATCTGGGTTGTTTCTTCTGTAACCCATATAAATAGTAAAAATCCCAATTTCATTAAAATGTTACATTCTACTAATTTCCTAATATTATCCAGAAAAGATGTGAGACTGAACATAATTTTCAGGTAAACTATTGAATGAAAGTTTTACCTTACTTAAAATGGTGCCCCCCCACTTTTTTTTTACCCCTTGTTCATGCAAATTGCCCATTCAAACTTGGGATATCTCTTCTCATTCAATGAACTCAGTTCTGTTTATTTATTTGGTTTGGTGTTTTGAGACAGGGTTTCTTTGTATAGCAGCCAAATCTTTATTTGTTAACAAATATTTGGTTTTTTCATCTTGAAACTCCTGGAACAATCAAATTTGATGACTGAATATGGCAGACCTAAACATTAATGGTTTTCTTTCAGTTTCTCAGTGGTTGCCTCTGGATTAAAAGTTACACTGGCAGCTTAATCTGTTTGCTTTCTTGTATTATTTGTTGCACTTCCCTCACTTTCTAGAGTTCAGGTATTTTCAGTTTTATAAACCCTGAAATATATATTTTGACCATTTATTTTAAAAAGTGGGTGAACAGTGAGCGATTGAATTACCCACATTTATGTACCTAAATCTTTTATTTCTTCTGCCTGCATGCATGGCTATTCTCTGCATGTCTTCCTCTGTGGGAATACTAAAGCCTGAAGGAATAAAGTCTTGCTTGGTTGGGAACAAGCTTTCATTGCATAGGACTGTCCATCTTCTCAATCAAGATACCTGTCCCAAAGTCACAGAAAAGGGAGTTTGGGTTAGACAGCACCAAGTGCTGTCAATACTATCTGAGCAGATGGGCAAAGTAGAAATATTTTGTGTCAGAACCTTTTTTCATCTTTTGTCTACAATCTGGCAGCATATGTAATCCAGGTCGGCTAAGGAAACCTGTGTTTCAGATACTGTCTTTTATGGCTTTCTTCCAATTAGGACTGCCAACTATTTGCAAAGTCATGCTTCAGCTAGAAGGGAGCTTACATGATTGTTTTGTAAAGCGATGATAGTTGACACTTTGAGATAGTTTCAGTTGTATTAAAATGCTGGTGGACTCAGTAGCAGAGAGCTTGCCTAGCATATGAGAGGCTCTGGGTTTGATCCACACCATTGTGAAAACAACAGTAAGTTAATTTTAATTCATAGGGGGAATGAAAGAGGGATTTTGTGGGGAGATGGGCAGTCTAGGCTATTGCCTTGAACTTACTGAAAAACTGTGAGCTTGTATTGTTACTAATGTTTCTCAATACAGAAGTCTGTATTTCCTTGATATATGTGGTATTTCATTAAGACTTACAAGTAAATTTCAATAACAAAAATTTTAGCTAAGTGATTGCATCCATGCTTGATATATCATAGCTAGTTGATACTGATAGGAGGTCTGCCCTTTACTGAGGAGAAACAGAGGAGGAAGAGTGGATGGGTGAGTTGCGGGGGCACTTGGAAGACAGAAGGGAGGATAAACTGCATTCAGGATGTAAAAACAAAACTAAATAAATCCAAAGAAGAGAGAGAGAGAGAGAGAGAGAGAGAGAGAGAGAGAGAGAGAGAGAGAGAGAGATTGCATCCACAATTAAATGATGTGTTGACTCATAAGATTTAGTATGATGAGGCATAATTAGTTTTTGGTTTATGTTTTGTTTTTTTCTCATTTGATTCAGAGTTCTAGAGTTCTGAATCTTTTCTTTTTTCCCCCTTTAAAAGGAAACCTTGCAACAGGTTAAAATCATCTCAATAAACAACCCACTTGTTTTCCTGAATGCAAAGAAGTTGAATACTGATCTAATGAAAATAATCCTAGAGGGAAATGACAGCAGTCACCCACTCGATGATGTCAACAAGGTAGGGATGCCAGGTTAATGATGTGTGTCATACTACAGACCACTAAAATGTCCTCAGGTAAACAACAATAAGGCACAGGTGTGTTTATAGACCTGCTTCTCAGAAAAAAGAACTTAATACTGTGTGTTTGGCTCCTCATTACAGTATAACCTAGGAATTTATTATCTTTCACCTAAAACCCTGCAATGCAGTGTAACCCAGGGCCATGTAAAGAGAACATGTATTCCCAACACTGCTTTCCGTCTCCTTCCTTCTTTTAGGACTATCATTCACTTGTAAAGTTATGTTTCAGCTGGAAGTGCTTACACCAGTGCCACATAGTGGGACTACAGTTGGTACTTTGTTAGGACAAACTATATTTTAAAAATTACCTTATTTTTGACAGTTTTGATTTATAGGAAAACTAAGAAGGTAGGGTAGCTTCTCTAAACCTCATAACACTTTGAGATGTTAATGTCTTGCATACCACATACCAGCTCCAACTAACAAATCCATCTTTTTTATTATTTATTTTTAAATTAGAAACAAGGTTGCTTCACAAGTCAGTTCGAGGTCCCTCTCCGTTTCCCTCCCCTCCTCCCATGTCCTCCTCCCAACCCCCCCAATTTCCCCTCATTTCCCCAGGGAGGGTAAGGCTCTCCATGTGGATGTCCATAGTCTGTCATTTCATCCAGGGCAGGGCCTAGACCCTCCCCCAAGAGTTCAGGATGAGAGTGCATCTCACATTGTTGGATGGGAGTCCAAAGTCCATTTGTATACCCGGGATAAATACTGATCTACTACCCAAGGCTCAATAGATTACCTAGGTCTCCTCACTGACACCCACATTCAGGGGGTCTTAATCAGTCCCATGCTGGATTCCCAGGCATCAGCCTGGGATTCAAGAGCTAACCCTTGTCAGGTCAGCTGTTTCTGGGGGTTAAACCAGCCCAGTCTTAATCCCTTTGGTCATCAGTCCTCCCTCTCTGTTACTGGCTTTCTTGAGTTCAGCTCAGTGCTTAGCCATGGGAGTCTGCCTCTTTTTCCATCAGCCACTGAATGAAGGTTCTGTTTCCCAGACTCTGGCCATGGGATTGTAGGCTGGCACTCCCCAGATCTATGTCTAAAATCCTTATATGAGAGAGTACATGCCATGTTTCTCTTTTTGTGACTGGGTTACCTCGCTCAGGATGGTTTCTTCTAGTGCCATCCATTTGCCTGCAAATCTCAGGATTCCATTGTTTTTTTTCTGCTGAATAGTACTTCATTGTGTAAATGTACCACATTTTCTCTATCCTCTCTTCGGTTGAGGGGCATCTATTTACTTATTTGGTGAGGGGAGGAGGGTCCAGGATTCTAGCTAATGCATCACATTTCATTTAACTGTTACGTTTCTTTGTGCTCCTGTTCTCTGACACAGTTTCCTAAATTTTCTGGTTTTAAAGGTTTTGAACGTTTTGAGCAGGCTGGCCAGATATCTTTTAGAATGCCTCTGTATTGGAATCTGTTTGGTGTTTTGCTTTGTAAGACTAGGGTTATACTCTTCTGGAAAAAACACTATCAGTGCAGAGTCTCGCATCCTAGCCAACCTGTGTAAGACAAACATGACTGATTACTGTTGGTAGTAATACTGATCCCATAAGCGAAGGAGTGACTTGATTCCTCTCGAAAGTTCCTCCACTTTCTACCTTTTCTACACTATACTGTGGAAGGAAGTCGCTGTGTTCTGTCCAGTTATATGGAATTGAAGAAATTATAGTTCACTTCCTGAAAGTACAGTATTTAATAAATTAAATAAATAAATAATTTGAAATTCTTCTGTACAAGAGATTTCAGAGAGGGAAGAGGAAGAAAGAAAAATTGCCTCTGCTGAAGGCCAGTCTCTATGGCACAGCCACAGGGTGTTGCTGTCATTGTCCAAGCACTACGTAAAACAAAGATTGAGTCTTGGAAGTAAATGTAAGCAACCTGATAGAAATATGTAATCTGTCTCACTGGACCACACACAAAGGAAAATGTTTTCCCACTCTGTCTTGAGGATTGATACACAGAGAAACTGTCCAAGCAGTGATTGAGAGCAGAAACTCAGAAAGGTATTGGCTTTGAATCCAGTCTGAGCTGTGTCTCGCTTTGTGACTTTGGTCCTGTTTTCTAACTTGGTCATCCTTCACTCCCCCATAATGGAAGACAAGATTCGTTTCTTCACAGGATGGTTCTGAGGATTCAATTGTTAAAGCCATCAAGACTTGGGTATAAAGTAAACACTGAAAAATACCCATTGTCATCATCAACAGCCAAAAATGATAGTATACTTTTTGATAAACAGATAGCATGCCTATTCTGAGCCATCACTGTTGGAGAAGCTGAACTATGATACAGAACAGCTGTGTTTTCCCTCCCTGACATCCAGCAACTTCTAAGTGCTTCTCAGGCATTTTCATGGGGCTAGTGTGTGTGAAATGATTTCTGACCTCAGATCAAAGCAAATTTAGTATTTCAAAAGACATTCTACATCTGACTCAGTGAGCAAAGTATCTACTGAACCTACATATACTTATTTCCAGTCCATAATTGTTTCTTCATTTCCTAGTTCATGTAACACAGCATATGACACAAGTCTAGAGAAAAAAAATCTGAATGAGCTAATTGTTGTCACCCCCACAGAGAAAGGAATGCATAGCTATATTGTTTCACATTTTTATTCTTTACATTTATTTTCATTTCAGTGTGAACAGAACACCTTGCTCAATCCCCTGTCCAATGGCAACTGCAATGGTGAGTTTGCTTTCAGGACAAGGTAGTCTGAATGGCTCGACTTGAGTTCACACAGGGAATAAAAACCCGCTTCTCTTCTCCCTCTCTGTTGGCCTCCCACTACCTTTAGGGGTTTTGTTGTTCTTCAGCTCGAATCGCCTCTTTCCCCCCTTATTTCATCCTTCTCGTTCCCCCTTATTTCATCCTTCTCGTTCCCCGTCCTATTTCCTCTCATTTTTCCCTTGTCCTCCTTTTCATTCCTCTGCCTCTCCCTCACACTTCCTCCCTTCTCTTTCTTCTTCCTCTCCCCTATCTTCTTCCATCTCCTTTCTACCTCTCACTTCTTTCCCCTTCCCCTGCTCTCGCCTCCATCTATCTCCTTTCCTTCTCCATAAGTTGTATATCTCAACACTATATAGTCTTACTGTAGATCCACCTTTCCCTCAAATAATCTCACATACATTTAGATTTCCACTTCACACCACTAAATCAGTTACAGGATCTCATGCTTTCCTAGGATAAATGTCAGTCGACAGCAACCATGTTTTACTGATGTGTCCTTGATAAATTGTCCAGGTCAATGTTTATTC
This sequence comes from Mesocricetus auratus, assembly GCF_017639785.1. Taxonomy (NCBI): domain Eukaryota; kingdom Metazoa; phylum Chordata; class Mammalia; order Rodentia; family Cricetidae; genus Mesocricetus; species Mesocricetus auratus. The sequence goes on along the minus strand of NW_024429184.1, from coordinate 44,279,096 downwards.
TCTAGAAGTTTATCCTCCTGTAAGAGCATGTGTTGGGTTGACTTTCTTTCAATATACAGAAACTGAAAGACATAGGAGGCAGTGATGCCTAACTGTGCAGTCTGAGCGGGACAGTACTGATGCATGACTGTGCAATATGAGTGACATCACAGAGCAGTACCTACAACAGCTAGGTGGTAAAAGACAGAATGAATAAAATCAAAATCATATCTAACCAGAAGGCTAAATTACCAACAGGTTGATATTGAATTATACATTATATGGTTGTAATATCATTAGTTGGTGAGAAAGAAAAAGGACAAGGAGAAGAAAAAAAATTTAAAAATCTGTTGCAGTGAATGTGAGCATGATTCATAAGCATGATATGAGGTCTGACTCCAGCTCTTTGTGTAAGTGTGGGAGGAGGTTAAGGGTGGGGCATGTACACATGAATACAGTTACCTGCAATGGGCCAGAAGACAACATTGACTCCCTATACGTGGACTTATAGGCAGTTGTGAGCCACCTTCTAAGGACTTCTAGGAACCAGGCTCAGGTCCCGTCTAAGGAATGGTACAGGCTCTTAACCACTAAGACATCTCACATCTCATCAGCTCCTAAACTGTAAGCTTTTAATAGAAATAAGTTTAGAACAAGAAAATAACCTCAGAGTCTCATTGTATTTAATGAGTCTCATTAATAAATACTCCTTATATTTACATATTATCTAAGAAGAAATAGTAGGAAATCGAGAAAGAGGTAGATTATAAGGAAATACATATTAAAGTATATGGTGCTGATAGAAAACTTCTCTATTCATTCACCATCTTCATTTTCTCATTTCTTTGGGCACTCCAATTTATCCTTAGTCATCAGCAAGCTTGTTTTTCCTCCTTCCCTTCCTCCTCCTTCCTGCCCCCTATTCAGTCACACCACTGTGCCCCCTCCTTTCTAAGACTTGTATGATCTTGTTCCCAGTTTCATAGCTAAACCTTTTTGGGGCTCACTACCTTATGGTTATCACCTCTGTGATGCCAGCTGTCCTTAATTTCCTTCAAAATGAATCAACATGACGCTCAGATCGCTTTTTTTCTGTTGTGAGACAAACGATGACACAAAGCTTAAAATTTTCAAACTGGGAACGAAACAGAATCCAGGTGTGCCTTTAAGGGAAGCTGTATTTAATTTACAGGACAGTAAGTTAAATGTGATGTGCAGGCACCTAGGAGATATCAGCTGGTTTAAGTGATAAAGAATAGGACCCAAAGAGACTCAATCAAGGGGAGACATGGAGCAAGAAAAGCACTGGGTAAAGGAGAAGTGAGTCAAAAAATTCCCCTTATCTAACAACCTTTTCAGATGTAGAGTTGACATTCAACAGAATAAACAAACAGAAAAAACTATTTACATAAATGAGAAGCTGGAAAGATGGAAGCCTTGGTATTTTCTGAATGAAAACTATAATTGTTAACTTGTGAAAAAGATCTTCCAGAAATATGTTTAGTATTTTAGGGTATCTGATGATATTGCTAACAGGAGTCCCATAGAGTCTATTGCCATGGTGAACTTGCCGTGTGGGCTTCTACCACCTCCAAGTCTCTGCTCATATAACCCTTGCTTTTTTATATGCATTCAGTTTTCATGTTGTTATCCACTGGCAAATATTTCATGTATTCTTTTAAGATTACTTGACTTAGGAATGGTAAGTGATGCTGCATACTCAGTGATTAAAAAAGTAGAGGTGGCTTCTGCTGTCATGGACCCCAAAGTTGAAGCAAGCTTCCATCTTCCTTAAATCCTTCCCCTACTCTTAACCCTCAAATAAAAAACTCAGGGATATAAACCTCCATCACTGCTATAGCAATTATCCTAAGCCCAGGGCCTTAAAGCAGCCCACATTTATTACATTATAGTGTAGTGACAAGGTTCCAAGTGAGTCCCTTGAGCACAGCATTGCTTTTATGGTTGGGATATACTTCTTTTAGAGGTGCAATGGGAAAACTCCCTGCCCCTTTCCAACTTGGTCCGTCTGCGTTCCTTGGTTCATGCTGCCATTAATTTTCAAGTCAGGCGAGGCATCTTCAGGTCACTCTGATCCCTTCATCATCTCTGACTCTGAATATCCTTACCCCTGGATAGTCTAGGATAACCTCCCGATACTAACATCGAGAATTTAGTCAAATCTGCAAAGTTCTTGTTGCCCTGGAAGGTAGCACATTCACAGATCCTGAGGATGAGGAAGTAAACTTTGGAGGCGTTTGTGGGGGTTGGGGGACGTTGTCAGTTGTTTCTGGTTCCTCTTTTGCACTTTCTGTCATCTTCTCCAGCTTTCGTAAGTTACAAGCTGGGCTGACTATTTTCCGTTTGACTACTGGTGTATTGAAGGCAGGCGCCATCATCACTCTGTTCACCACCGCACTTACATCTCCTAACAGGGTGCTTAAATTCACACTGCATCTGTCTTCATTGACTGCTGGGATTAATGAGAGAGCAGACCTGTGAATGAAATGTTCAGTAAAAACCTCACCTTTTCCCAAAGAGAGTATTGTTTCTTCTAAATAGCTCTTGTTCTATTATTCCCTTAGAAATTCAAGAGAGAATTCTGTTTCTCAATAGTTAATTGATACCAACAGAAGATACTTTAAAAAATTACAATTGACTCACTGACTGTCGGAATCTTTTGAAGTAAATGGAAAACACTCCTTATGCAACTTTGAATATTGTTTAATTAAAGGGGTTAATGAGTATTCAACAAGAAAGAGCTGTTGTCCACAATCTGGGTTTAATTGCTCACACACACCTGATGGTTAATGCCTCTGTTTTTTTTTCTTTTCTTGTTGTTGAGGATGAAGCCCATCACTTACCACCTGCCCTGTGGAAATAGATTAGTCTCCCTTTTGCAATGCTCCAAGCTTACCTTATATGCTTATAGCTATTAGCTTGCATTCTCTTTAGTTTTATCTAGGATGATTCGATTCCAATTGTGCTATTTGATTTTCTTAGATGCATGGAAAACAAGGTTATATCCATAATTTATTGCAATGACAAGGCTGAGGAGATATGGGCAAACGAAAATTTTTATTATTTTTGGAAGTTTTCAGAAATGTCCATTGTATTTAAGTTTTTAGCTCAGTGGATCAGAAATGTCACCATTAGGATTCTATTTTTGTTTAAAAGGGGTGCTATTAGTTGATTTCTTTGAAATAGCTTACATAAAAATATATATTTCAAATTAAGTGACAATGTTGATCACCTGGTGCACCGCTGCATCACAGGAACAACCTCCCAGAGGAAGGTTTGTAGGAAGAACATGGACATTAAGAGACTAGAAAACGTTATAATTCAGTAGTTTTCTATTTTGGAGTTGAATATTGAATATTTTGAAGACAATTTTTAGCAATGACACTATACAGTATCACTTAATTTGAAATACATGTTTTTTATACCATTTAATCAGAACAATACTGAGCACAAGAATAAAGTGTGTTTTGTCGTGCACGTTAGTGAAACCACAAGACTTCCCTCCAATATTCACACCAATTTTGTCATCACTGCCCTTTTAAGCTCCAACCACAAATATTTTCATGGATTAGTCATTCACTTAATCAAGGCTATTGGGTAGTAAAAGCACTGATCTTTAAGCAGTGGTTGTCCTGGTAATTCTTTAACAAACAATTTTTGGAGCAGGGAATATGGGTAGAGTCATAGCACTTGCCTATGTGTGTGACATAAATATTTCTACTGTGATCAACAAGAGTGGAGCAGGGAAACACATACCCAAGTGGTATGAGTTATTCTCACATACTGCTGCTGTAAACAAGACACATACCATTTCATTTTCTAAAACCAATATGTTCAAAAGGATTTTCATAGGAAACTCCCAAATACTGAGTCCTAGTGTATGCTATGAACATGATTAGTCTTACTAAATGTTTAGTATCTAGCCTAATAAGAAATATCTAGTCTTATATGTATATACATATATCATATGTGTTCCACACACAGATTTGTTTTTAATTACCCAAGACTGAATTGTTTTGAGAGGATAAAATGTTTCTACACTGTATAAAAATATATTTATGACCAGATCAGCATTCCACTGTGAAGTAGTACAGATCTTCTTTACTTAGGATGAACATTTTAATTGTCCCTGCATTTCAATTCTTTCCCATTTCTTAACCAGGGGCATAATTTATGGGAGAGAATAAACAAGAATCCCTGTGCTAGGGAGTGAAGTCTTGTGGTTTTTTTAATGGTACACGACAAAAGACACCTACTTGGGACGACCTAAGTTGTAACTGCTTTCTACCTTGTTTGAGCTGATGATGAATGTCTTGGTCAATGGAAGGACAGTGGAAGTCTCCAAGAATGCTTTGCATTCTTTTTCTGGGAGAACAGGGAAGCATAAGGCAGGACTGCAGTGCTAGGCATCCAGTAGACACAGGAAGGAGCTGGAGGAGTAGGGGGTCCTGGGCACTCATGTGTTTGAATGCCCCTGGGGCCCGACAGGCATTTCTGTCAAGACTGAAAGTGAAGCAAGCACTCCTTGATCACTTCAAGGAGATTTCCTCCATTTTGTAAGTTCCCACTGTTTCTTTCTTTGTTTTATTTAATCTTCAACCATGTCTATATCCGTTTGTCCAAATTATTAGCTCCTTGAAGAAAAGAATAGGCTCTGACTCATACTTGTTATTATCCACTGCGTATTTAAAGGATTCCCAGACATATTACATTCCCTGTAGTTAATTTAGTTAGTTAGTTAAATGATCTGAAATTGTAAGTTGAAAACAAATCATTTATCTGGACAAGACTTTTCAAATACACCAGTAGTGTTTTCCTGACAATGATTCTCAAGTAACAATTTTCAGTATGCTTCATATTTTCTGATCACCTGTTTTCATTTCTATACAACAGGCTCATGCTGTTTAGTTGGTTGTGGTTGTTTTTTATAGGGCTGTGGTGAACTTGGGGCTCTGTTCATGCAGATTTACTGTGAACTAACTGAAAATTAATGTTAGCACAGATCACCTCTACAGCTGTGGAATACTCCCGAGCTTTGGACTTTTGCTTTAACAAATAAACTGATGTGTATGAGCTTCAGACCTCACAAAACAGGGCTCTTACTCTGGACCTATGCACAAAAGAAGCAGCTGATTCGATAGTGCACCATTCAGAATGTCTACACTATGCTTAGAGTTAACTTGCTAGATATCCTTTCAGACTCATTTAAACTTCCCAGGTGAGTATAATAAAAACAACATTAACAACAAACAAGCAACAGAGCTCAGAAGTAATGGGTAACAAACTGAAATTTGTAAGAATGAAAATGTTCAGAATTACTATTAGCAGCGAGGCACCTGTTGCTTTGCTATCATTCAACCAAGTTGGCAGCAGAAACCTACATATTCTGACTAGAGTTTCTGTGTCTCCTACAGAGGAAACTTCCCAACCCTGCCCCTGTGAGAAGTGTTCTTTGGTCCTGGATTGCAATGGCTTGACTTTTTTCGACTACACGGGAGTCTCTACACTTGTTGAGGTATCTACACAACTTGAGTCAGGCCTGATTTCTTCCCTCCTCTTCAGTAGCAGGAGTATTCCTCAGCTACAGAGTCTAAACCGCTAAACACATAGAACAGTGTGCCTTATACTTTAGTAGGTTTGTTTCAGAAGACCCATCTGGATTCTAGACGTAAGGGGTAAGGGCTCCAAGTTGGAGGAGTGAGGAGACTGAGATTTGAGTGGTAAGGGAGTCATATCTGCCAGGAAGTGAGTTTTCAATGTTCCTAGAATGGAGAGAAAAGCCACCTCAAGATACTGGCTGTGTCTCCCTGCTAACCCTCCCTCAACTCTGCTTCAGCTTGTCCCACTCAGTGCAACTGCTCTCTCCACTCCCCCACTCATGCTGTGGCTGGGAACCGCTTTGTAATGGGAGCTTGAACCACACAGAGGTTCCCTCTTTTATTCTTTCTCTCTACCTGATCCTCGGCTTTTGTTTTGGTTGTTGTTGCTGCTGTTGTTGTTGTGTTAGCTCTGGGGCTCTAGTTCAGTGACAGAGTATTGACTATCAATAGAAGCCTTGGGTTCAATCTCCTGAATAAATATATAAATTGATGAACAGAAAAATTGATCGATCGAGTTCAGATTAATCAGTGTGGTACAGCTTTACACTGTGGATTTTTGACTGAGATCCTATATATTTTGTATTTCTGCATTTGTATTTTAAATTTACTTTGAGATTTCCCACCTTTCACATTCCACACAATGGAAGGTCAAATTAAGAATCTCTGTCCAGGACGATGTGAGTGTCAGTGTTTTGAGGGGACTGTCTATATCTGGAAAGTCTGGGTATCCTGCTGGATCTGTTGAACTCCGGCTATGTGCATGGTGCAAGTCAGGTTTAGGTACCTAGCCTCTCTTCACTGGATGGCCTTTATGGCTGGTATTTTTCTTTTCTCTGTATTGTCTGAGTCCAGGAAAATGTGCTTAAATTCCTAAGTGCACCTAAAATTCAATTTCTGAGGCCAGACTCTGGTTCCAAGTCTTCCTTTTAAACACTCACAGGAGACTGCTGCAGGTGTAGTCCAGGGACAGTGCTGGAAAAAACCAAGTCACTCTCTGTACCCTCCACCATGATAGGCCTGCATGTGGATTTGCTGCTGTTATTGAAGTGCATTTAAATTTGTGACTGAAATTATTAGTTACCCTCTCCAGATGTTTGAAAACACTCCTTAGAGTTGGTGAAGAAGAAGAAGACAAAATATCCTCTGCTCTTGAGCTTAAGGTAGAAGGCTGACATTAAGATGAATCAAGCAATCCAGGCATTGGGCCTGCTAATGAATGAAGGGATTTGTTTTGTTTTCCCTGAATCATGGCAATGGATTAAAAATTCTATAAGCTGAATTAAGAAAATTGATAGTTTCTTTTTTTTAATCAGCAGGAAAATCATACTTGCACTTGACAAGTATTTTTCATTATGTATACAAAACTAGCAGTTTTGTGCCTGTTTTCATTTTTTTAATCCATGTTACTACTTTTTTATTGCATCATGGCTACATTATAATATAATATAATATAATATAATATAATAAAGAACATAGGCTTTAAAGATACAAACGTTCTGGATTCATGTATCAGCCAATACTAGGTCCATGCTTGGAGATAAAGTCTATTTTTATTTTTTCTATCTCCCTACATGTGTGTGGTCATATGTGTGAGTGTGGACACATGAATGACATATGTGTATGTCAAAGTGCAACCTCAGGTTTCAGTCCTTGTTTTCAACCTTGTTTGAGACAGTGTCTCTTCGTTGTATGCTGGGTAGGTGATGTGTGATTTACAGTGACTTTTCATGTCTTTGCCTCCCTTCTCGCCTCAGGACCAGTGTCCTACCTACTGCATCCAGCTTTTCTGTGTGTTCTGAGAGTTCAAACTCAGGCCTATATGCATCTGTGCCAAGTGCTGTACCTACTGAGCCATTTCCCTGGGCCCCATTTGTTTGCTTTTCTATGCACAGGAAATACTAAGTATCGACATGGCCAGCATAGTTAGTAAGCACTCAGAAATGGCAACACTTAGTATTGCTTCTCTCACTTTAAAAAGTCATTTCTCGCCATGGTGAAATTCCCTGGAGTATAAAAGTACTTGCCAGGTAAGACTGACATGTTGAGTTGATCTCCAGAACCTACATAAACATGAAAAGAATTAACCCACTCCATTTTTAAACATCTCCATCATGTGCTGTCATGTGTTTATTAGTGACACAAGCACACACACAGTAGTAGCTAATATATACGCACCCATACACACACACACAAGTTTTAAAACCATTTCTTAAAGTACAAACAATATATTTGCAAGAAAGATTATTTTTTGGTTGCAGCTACTTTGGGACAGAGTCTAGAGGTGAGAGCAGCAATGCCCCTCCAGTCTTGCCTGCCTCTCTGAATTGTAGCAACCCTCTATATTTAGTTACTGCAACATGAAAAACATTGATCCTGGAGTTGTGGATTGAAAGGAACTGGGTGACTTCTATTTATTCTTTCACTGGGGACAGGGATGGGGGTAGAGGTCGGTGAATTGGAGATTGTATTTATCAACATCAACAAGTCACCCATAATCGCAAAGTGTTTGTGCTCCACTGGGCTTTTGAAAAAGTCAAACAGTGAGAGGTCACCTTGAAGTACTTCCAGAAGCAGGAGCTACTCATTCAATGTCAGAGTCAGAGCCCATGTTTCATGTTTTGTGTTTCTCATTTATAATCAAATTGGCACAACTCTGATCAATCTACAATTCTCGTTTTGAAATAATGACTTGCTGATGGAGAAGGATGAGAGAAATTATGTATCTACGATGTGCATGGTTACAATACATTCAAGATACTGTAAATGTAGCTGTCTGTGTCTTGTATATAAGATGCATCACTATTGTATAACCAGTTCCATCCAACTATAAATGACCCTTTACATACACTTTAAGTGAGCTTTATTTGCTTTTGCTGAATTTAAGATCAATTGTTCATAAATTGTTTCTGGTTGAGTTGTCTAGGACATAAGAGTCAAGGTCCCAGTGCATTCCACTGTGATGGACTTTTAAAACTGGAAACATTGGCTCAGGGTATAATGAGGTTTAATAGCTGAGATTTACTGAGCCAATGAAATATTCCTAAAGTATTAGAGTTAGCAAGCCAGCAGCCTTCATCACTTCCACAGGTTGGTCCTTGACTTTCAATAAAAGATGTTGAAAGCAATCTTATATCATTCTTACAGGGAAGAAAAAAAACTGTTTTCATTTTCTAAAGAAATGGTAATATGAGCAGACAAATTTAGTCTCTGTAGAATAATGTTTCACTGTATGAGTCTTTTAGAGCTTGCTGGGCATGTCTTAACTGTGTAACAATGCCTCCCTCTGGTGGTTTGACTTCAGAAACATTGCTTTTATCGTTTGTTTTCCCCAGGAATTATCCTCTTTCCCCACCCCAAACTGAGTTTCTGAACTAACCGAGAGTGTGCTCTTTTAATTCTTCCAGCTTTACCTAGATTGCAAGAGCAGGGGTGTCGATGTGTTCTTGGCCAACTGCACAGGTAAGAGTGTGTCATCCACTACCATCAAGTGAGGCCTCTATGCTGCTCCACTCGTCTTCAGGTAGCCTCTGCTTTCTTGCAGCATCCTTGATAAAAGCAATGACATACTGTGGAGACCTAGACACTGAGAAGCCAATTTTTTTTGACTCAGTATCTGCTGCAATAAATACCATCCAGTCAAATAAGGTGAGCTGGTTAACTGTCAAGCAGGGATTGTAAGAAAAACTAGCATACAGAATCAAGGGCTATGGAAGGATTGCAGCCATTTCCCTCCTACTGATATAAAAAAATCTATAATATCCATTCCCTTTGCTTCTGACACTTTTATTGTAAGTAAAAGAATGATTCTGTTCAACTTTGTGGGCAAATTATGAACATTTGCTAAATAATTTGTATCTTCTAATGTTGTCATGGCTTAGAGAATTTGAAAGTCACCTATCAAGTGCAGATTCTTTGCTTTTATGGCTTTCTGAGATCCACTGCCTTAAATTTGCTCTTGGTTTTTTCCAATGTAGAGATACTAAATATAGATTTTAAATATATGCTTGTGTCCAGATACTCTTGTCACTGTGTTTGTTTATATTATCATCTTTTGAAACATCATATACACAGTCTGGTGGTCACATGACTTCAAATACACACATTATTATACAATATTGGGCCTTTTGGTTTAGCTTTACAATGATTCCCAGATCTGTGGTTTCCCGCAGTTTTCCTGTAACTTGAATCATTTTGCCCTCCTCTTCCTTAGGATAGTGTTAGTGCTTCCCATAGTGAGCCTGCCATCTTCAGTCAGAACAGTATGTAGGTTCCAAATAATGCTTTTATTGATGTGTATTAATTTATCTACTGTGTTCTAGAATATTCTAAAGGCCTTACTCATACTAATTAAGTAAATTTGCCACTCCATATGAGGTATATACTCTCATTTAGCCAGTTTTTAGCTAGGAAAATCAAGGCCAAAGGAAGTTCCACCATTTACCTTGTTACAGTCAGCCATTGGACCTTGGATTTGGAGCAGCCTCCCACATGGCTGTACTCTCATATCTCTGAGAATGTCCATTTCCTAACCATGACTTTTGGTTGGCTTCTGTTCCTGCCATTCTTTTACTATAGTACTGATTAGGAGATACTGTGAGTAATGTGCAGTTATTTCTTCCTATTCTCTTTTAGAATTTGAACAAAGTCAGTGATCACAGTGAAGTCTGAGGCCCGTGTGATGAAGTGAACATCTCATCTTCAACAAATGTCCTGAAGGGCCAGATACTGGCATTTTGCACACATTTTGGTGTATGGATGCTGCATATGACCTCTATTTCAACAAGAATGATATGGGTTATCAGCTGCATAGCCACTGGTCATGGCTTGCAGACCTCTTATTCTTCTAATCTTTCTTTATAAACATTCATTCGGTTATTTTATATAGGGATCAATATGCACATAACGTTATTTTACTAAGTAGTAAAGACACTTATTTCCTTTTATGAGAATAGTCTATATGGTCTTATTTCTATTTTGTTGTATGCTAACAAACAGAGGAACATTTTGATCAGAAGTGGTTTGGACTATTTATGAGCCATTTGTAAAAAATTAAGATCATCTAATTAATACATAAAAAGAAGTTAATGAATGTGCCGTTTTCCCATAGTTTTTTTTACACCAAAGTTACTTCAACACTTGTAAGATAATGTATCACCATATACAGTGAGGAATGAAATCCACAGAAATAAAGCAATTGGAAAGAAGACAAACTAGAAGAGATTGACATCAATACCCATCAACACAATCACTCTGACAGTGTTCATGTATGCAACTATGCTTTCGAATATGGAAGACAACTGGTGTTTTAGTAAAGCTGAGTTCTGTGAATACTGAATTCTTAGTTGTGAATACTGAAAAACATTTGGACATACAATCAGATAGCTCTCAGGTCTACATTGCCACCTTAAGATGTCCTGTTTTCAACCATATTTTTAGTGCAATCAGAGACTATGAGAATTCGTTATCTAATATTTTTCAGATAGGATTTTTAGATGACAAAATATCAGGAGTAGAATGGTTTTATGCTATTTTGGTACAAGATTAACTTTAGAAATTGTCAATTTTCTAAATTTGAGAGACGAATCAATAAAATGTAATAGGTTATTTATCTATACCAAAATAGATATATCACAGACAGATGGCAGATAGATCTCCCTGGTATATTTCCATTTTCTTTTGTTAGAGGTGAACTTGTATGTGATTATCTGTAACTTTACAAAGACAACAGGGTAATTGACAATACCAAGGGGCAGATAGAAGTGTAAACATTATTTTTCATGCTTATATATTTCATTTTTAACTATATGCAAGTATGCAATTTCACAATTTTCTAACAAATTAACTTATATAAGAAGCTACAGATTATAGTTATGCTTTATTCTTAATGGCATTTAAACTATTCTAGAGACTAATACTTTAAGAAAAGCAAGGTACCACAAAGGGGGTTTGAAAAGCAAGTTAAAAATAGAAATTAAGTACTGTTCATTTAGTGGTTCTCAAGGGCATCTGTAAGAGCAAATTTTAACTCCTGTCCAAGTGATATTTTGAAATATTCCTCAACAAGTGTGTGGTAAACATTCATATGATTCTTCATTTTAGCATCTCTGACTTTGGTAAGATGAAATAATAAAATTAAAATGCCAAAAATAGTGTTCCAAATAGTCACTTTAATTTCATAATCACTTTAATTTTTACTGAAACAAACTAAAAAACAGTATTGGTTCACAAAGCCATAGTCTCCTCATTGCTAATTTGGTTAGTCACAAGTAAGCTGACATATATGGTTTCATGAGGAGGTCAAAGGAGAATTGCAAATAGCTTCCTTATTAAAATTAGTTTTATTCTGCATCATCCATTTGCATTATTCTAAAGGTGCATGGTGGCGATATTCTCAATCCATTGGTCCCTGCCATATAATCATGAAAGAAATGTATTATGGTACATATAAATTGACAGTTTACTATGAAAGTTTGGCCTATAATTGAGCTCATGCATTATAAACATTTTAAATTTGTTGTAGATTATGGATCATCACTGACATTAAAATCATTATAGCTAATCAATTGATGATTTGTTCTGTTTTGTTGTTAATGCTGAGACAGTATTGTCTGATAAATTAAATTTGAATGTATTTAAGTATTTATAGTATAATTTTAATGCACAGAAAGTTAACACCATTAATTCCAGTGTCAACTATTAATGCTATATCCAAAGACAAGCGAGACAAAAATCACACACTGTGTTAAGTCAACTGTCCTGTAGTTTATTCCAAGACCACTATGAATGTTTACCCAAAGAAAGTCTCTTGAATTAATTTCTGAGAGTCTAAGAACTGCATATCAGTTTTAGACACCCAAGTGTTCATTTCAAAGAAGAAGCAGAGAACATAGAAGCTACAAGACTACTCCAGTGTTTCAATGTTTCTATCAGCATACTTACCTATTCTTATAAGGCCATCTAGGAAGATAGCATTAAAAAACAAAACTGGCCTATACAGGTGTTGAGAACCTAATATGGCAGGTATGAAATATGTAACTAGGGAAAGACAGTTAACTTTACCTTTATGCAAATTAAATGCCCTTAAATTTTGCCATTTGTCTTTCATTTTAAAGGTTATTTGCCCTGAATTATATAATTTCAGTGTTATAAAGCTTAGCTTAAACTACTTTACAATAATTTATTTGACAGATTTGCCATGTAATATAATGAGGAAAGAGATCTTTCTTTTTTAATGAAAACATTAATGTGTTAATATCCCATATGAGTAATGCTTGACATTTAATGCTTGTCGAAATATGTTGGTATGTTGCTGAACATACATACACCTCTGAAATGTCAATTGTGTGTTCTGTGGGTTGATCTGATTCAGTACCAAATATGTTTTTTGGCAGTGAGTTTGTTGCCAGATAGATTTTAAATAGGGAGTTAAGTGGTGCTTTCTCAATCCAAAGACTTGTAGTTAGAAATCATGTATTCTAATAGGCTGCACTTATTTTTATATTTATCCATGCACTTAATTATTGTTTTTATAGTTATTTGTACTAACTCAGCATGTAACAGCCAATTTACATGGAAATAAATTGAAATACGATAAGTACAATTTTTGTGGTTTTTGTGTCTATGATTTCAGAGTATTTACTCCCCTACAAAGCAAATAGTACAATTGCTTTCTTGCTCTGACCACAGAATAGTATGCGTTGAAAATTCTTGGAAGTGTTCCTGATTCCTAGCAATTTGTTCTTACAAAATTTCAGCCTGGTTCTTGATTTATACACTATTGAAAGGGGCATGCTTTTTCTGTTGTTGTTTATTCCTTCCGGTTTTGTTTTGTTTTGTTTTTTTGCTAGTACTGCAATTGCACAATTGCATAACATTATTTTGCCAGGCTTATATTCCTTTTGTTCTAATTTTAATTGATATCTGTACTTTTTTTTCTGCTCGTGTTCTTTGCTATGTGTTTTTGTCTCTCCTGAGTTCTGAGGGTGGTTCAACTTTAATGGTGACTACTCACAAACAAGAAAATACAGCATTTTTTCCTTATGCATTGGGGACACGATAGACAATAAAATAGAAAATGAACAAAGTGTCCCTGCCTTCCCAGTGCTTGCATTCTAACCAAAGACTTCAGAAAATAAATAGAATGTATTTAAAACATTTCTATTGCGAGTTGGATGATAATGTGCCAAGAACATTAAAGTCAATTAAATGTACATCATGAGGTTGGACAGCATCCCTAGATGGATGGCAATGTAAATGGGAGTGCCTAAGAAGTCACTGTGATACATACCAGACAGACAGGCTTAAACACTCCATGTTCTTCCTCATAGTGCTTGAGATGGGCACATTCAAGATGGAGATAGATAAAATTGTTTCTGGTAAGGGCTCTCTTCTCTTGTAGGCTCTGCCTTCTCACTATGTGGGGAGAGTAGAAAGAGAAAGCCCTTAACATTTCTTCTTATTAGGACCCACACTCATGACACCAAGTATAACTTTACTTACTTACAATGCCCTAATAGACATTATTTCCAAATAAAATTAATTCCATAGCTTTCTTCTTTTGATATCTGTATTTATGTCCCTCTTAAATTTGAAAATGTATTCATTAAAACTCTGTAGCCCCAGAGGTCTTACCTCTGTCGAGCACTAATTCTAAAGTCTGACATCTGAAACCCTGTCTAAATATTATCTTAAATATATGTGGCTCAGAATTAGAGGTGTGATTTATTTCTATACAGAATTTCTCTCTAGCCACAAACCTATGCAAAACACAAACTATACACTCCCAAAATACAGAAAAGGACAAGCAGAGGAAGGAGATTCCCATCCAAAGAACATGAATGAAAGAAGGGAATGATAGGTACCAACCAAGAAAAAAATCAGCATGCCAAGTTCATTAGATTCGGATTCATTAAGTTGTTTTTAAGTATTCGTTTATATTTGTGTGTGTGCATGTATAAATGTTCAAGTGTGTGTGTGTGTGTGTGTGTGTGTGTGCTCGCGCGCACAAGCATGAAAACAAGTGTGAGAGAAAGAGAAAGAGCCAGAGAGCGACAAAAAGACACCTAGAGACTTTTAGGAGTTTGGTTCTTTCTTCCACCATGTGGATCCCAAGTACTGAATTTATGTTGTTTTGCTTGGCAACAAGAACCTTTATCCACCAGACCATTTTCCCATCCCAGATCCATTGATTTATAATTTTGAAAATTGGCCTATTCAGTCTGTTGATCCTCCACATACTGGACCCTCTGGAGCGGAAGTCTTGCCTCCAAATCTGTAGATTTGCTCCCAAATCCTGTGGCTCTGAAAACTATTAAAACATAGGAAGTCTCACATAGCTCCCATTGAACCATCTTTGTCTCTTTCATTTCACACTGACAATCTGATTGTTGGTGTGACTCCGTTTCTGCTACTGCTAAAGTGATTGATTAACCTCATAATGGAACAGTCTGTGGGGGTCATTTGATGTCTCCAGCAGGTTTTTGTTCCACTCCCTCCATGAATGGATTGGCAAACAACAAGGAGTACAAATAGGGGATTGCTGTATGGTCAGTTTAAGATCAACAACTTTTAAACAGAATGAAGAAACGTAAAATTGATTGCCACTTGGGATTTAAATGAAACGAGTTTCAACATGTGGTAGCAGCAGCTTGCTAGCCATGAGCCACTACAGCTCTGATAAGTGTTACAGCTCAAAATCACTGAGGGCTTGGGACCACTCAGACTAAAAGTGGTCACTTGCACAGCAAGTTTGTAGGTCATTAACAATGCAACTGGAGCTCCAAGTCTCAGAAGTGATGGTTCTTAGAGCCTAGAAGCAGCTGTGGGGACAAATTAACTTCTGCAGCATGACTTCCCTTCTTCAGTGAGGATTTTTGTTGGGTGGGGCAGGAAGATGTCCCTCGTCCTGCAGCTGCTAGACGGGTGCAGGGGTCTGTGTGAGCCAAGCTCCCAGTCCAGGTCAGAAGCATCATGTGCTTGGGGACACCCTGATTGGCTGAATGTCGGTATGTAAATAAGCTGAACATGGGGCCATCCAGGAACACGTTATAAAAGCTATGCTGGGGTCCACAAGAAGTGCCACAAAAGACCCCCAGTCATGTATGTAGTCAACAAGAGTGTTTCTTTTTCTGTGCATGCAAGGGGACAACCAATCAGGAAATGAGCAAATGGCAACCTCCAGAGAAGCTTGCAGGCTCCTTTATAGCAAGATTAGAGGAATTTCAGGAGACGTTCGTCTTGGTTCTGATTGATGGATTTAAACAAAAAGTTTATGGGTTGCTATAGGATTGATTAGTGGCTTAGTGGTTAGGGGAGCAGAAGGGTGGGAAAAGCCATCTTTAGCTATATCAAGCTTGCATAAGGCTGCAGGGCGTTTACCAATTGGCCTGTCATGGGGTAGCTTTGGTTCCTTGGCTCTTTCATCTGAGTGTAGGTAGGAGTGGGGGAAAGACAGAACTACCAAAATTACCCAAAGTAAACACTCAGGTCCAGAAGTCTGTCTCTACAGGGATAGGGAAACGCCAAGGGAAGTTCCGTCCCTGGTTACCAAGGCAAATTTGCAGGCTTCTTGCAGCTTCCCGATGCTAGATTCAGCTGGGGATTTCTAAGCAAGTAGGTTTTGTTTGCTTTTTTTTTGTTTTTTGCTTTTTTTGCAGTTTCTGTGACAGAAAGATGATCAACGGTCATTCCGTACTGCAGCTCCTTTGCCTTCGGCGTCGAATCTGCAGGGCTCTGTGTGGGCTGTTTGGGAACCCATTCCTGACAGCAATAGTTACACAAACCTCCTTATTAAATGTTCTCCCTCATCTAAGTACACTTTTCAGAAAAAAGGCTTCTCATTTTATGCTACATAAATAAGGTAAGAATTCTCCAAATTTTCAAATTCATGTACTTTGTATTCAGTTCTTCAATCCTTCAAGGCTTTGCTTAGGAATATCCTCAGCTATGGGTGAGATTTGGTGAATTCACGTTCTATCCACATACATGTGGAGTGGGCATGGTAGTCAGCCTGCATTTCCTAACTGGAGAGGCTGAGACAGGGATTCTAGAAGCAAGATGGTTAAAGAGTGTAGCCTTGTCAATAGATCAGTGCTGGTTCTAACTGAGAGACCCTGCCTCATAGAATAAGGTGGAGTGATCAAGGAAGATTCCTGACTCTGATCGTGGGCTCCAACATTCACCCACCCCCACATGTCCACGCATACACATGTGCATGCACACCATGCAGACACAAATACATATAAACAAAAAAGAAAATGCAGCCAAATAGCTTCAATTTACCCCTTTCCAGTTTTAAATGTTGGATCTAAGTTCAGCCAAGTTTCTCTGACACTGTGTAATGAAGATCACCTCTTCTAATCTTAAGTAATATGGTCCTCTTTTATGTCTGCTAATTTCTCAGCCTGGTTTTTCATGGCTACATTCATACCTGCACTTGGTTCATAATTATTTATTCTTCAGAATGGAGGCTTTGTGTATAGCTTTCCTTTTGCCTTCTAGCCGCAATTGTAATAGCTTTTAATGTACCAACAGCAATCTACGCTCTTTCTAGCATCCATCTCAAAACTCTGGCCTCTATGGGTTTTTCAGTTCCCAAAGTTGCTTCCATGTCTTTAGGTATTTGTTATGGCAGTATTTCTCAGTTTACCCCCAAATCTGGCAGTCTGTTTGGGCTGCTATCACAAAGCGCCAGATGGGTATGACTCCAACGGAAACCCATCTCTCACTGTTTTGAGGTTAGAAAGATACAGTTAAGGTGCAGGTGAGTACTTTCCTTTTCATCTGTAGGTAGATGTTTTCTCTCTGTGTGTCTTCTTGGCAGATGAAGCTATTCTTACATGCCAGTATGATTTCTTTTTTTGATATAAGTACACTAATTTTCTGAGATCAGGGACTCAAATTTATAACCTAGTATAATCAGTTCCACCTCCATATATAGCCACATTGAAGGACTGGATTTCCACATATGAATTTTAAAATAACAAAATGAACACAGCTAAGAATTACAAATTTTCTACATGTTATTAATTTCCCTTTTTCATGCCCACAAAATAGAGTTATTAGCCACTGGTAAGTTGCCATTCTCGTACAGATAGCCTCCTCTCCATGCTTCTCTGAGCAATACTAGTGAAACTCATTAGGTCATCAAAAAAAAAGTTTAAAAGGCATGAAATAGGATGACTAGTAGGAA
Organism: Mesocricetus auratus; assembly: GCF_017639785.1. Lineage (NCBI taxonomy): Eukaryota > Metazoa > Chordata > Mammalia > Rodentia > Cricetidae > Mesocricetus > Mesocricetus auratus. The sequence goes on along the minus strand of NW_024429184.1, from coordinate 44,261,306 downwards.
AGAGGAAAGTGGTCAGCAGAAGGGAGAGGGCTGGAGAGTCTAATAGGTGATGAAACATTCAAAGTGCATTACATACATCGTATGAAAAATCTCACAAGGAAACACTGTTGTGTATAATTAATAAATGCCAATTAAAACCATAAACAAAAATGTTGATTTGAATCTCTATGATTTTACACAAGAATGTGATAGTTAACCCTCAGATAGTTAAAACATTTTGGTAGGAGAATTGCAAGTTCAAAGGCTGCCTGGGCTATACAATGAGTTCACTATCATCCATGGCAACTTCTTGAATCCTTGCTCAAAAAAGTAAACAGTGATGTGAAATCCACACACACACACACACACACACACACACACACACAATAGATAAAAAGTTAAATTTGAAAAAAAGTTGATGAGTAGGGTATGCAGCCTGAGGACTTAGAGTTGACTGATTGTTTTTCATATATATGAAAGTTTAGATTTGTGATTCTTTTAAGATTTTTTATAAGATTATCTTTTGAGATAAATAATAAAGTGATTGATTCTTTGTTGGTAACCACAAAATACAGCCTGCCAGTGAAAGAATTGGCAGAGAAAAATACTTTGCTTGCTTCTACTTTGTTAATCCATAACAAATTGCTTGGACATGAATGAATGTGGGTTTTTGGGGATACTTTGTTTTTCACCTGTAATTTGTGAAATATTTAATCATGTAGGGGAAATGGGAAATGTTGTTTTTCACCTAAATTCATTATAGTCATTCACTTAAAAAATAGAATGTAACCATGCTGTAATCTTTATGTTGCTTAAAAGATTTTACTGAGATATATAAACTGTAAAGGAAAAATAAAGAAAGAGAGATGTTAGAGAAACCTTTTTAAAAAAGTAAACAGTAATAGATGTCTAGTAGCAGAATACCTAGGTTCAATACCCTGTATTGTAAAATCAAACAACCAGTCAACCAACTAACCTTCTGCTACTTGACAGAGTAGCATAGACAAGACTAACTGTTCCTAGTTAATTGGATGTGGTTAGAGTATGGAATAAAACCAAGATGTCAGGATGGAGTTTACAATATACCAAGTGCTTGGAAGGTAGATGTTATATTCTGGCAATGGTTTTAATGATGAGTCTTCTATCTAAAGAAGGTAGACTTTAATTGACTCACTTGCTTTTCCTTAGCTATTATAGACAATTTCACCAATTACAGAGGAAGTTACATGACAGAATCTCGAGAAAATTTTCCACTAAGGGTGGGGCATCTGTCTGTCTGTCTGTCTTTCTGTCTGTCTGTCTATCTATCTATCTATCTATATGTATGTATGTCTATCGTTTTGTGTTGTGTGCTTTTAGGAAAGAAGGTTTGGTTGGCCCTAAATGGTTAAGTACTCTAAATCTATTTCAAAATATTCATTATTAGAAAATTCTAATTTGTTTTCTTTTGGTTTACCAGCAAAAAGTCGTCATTCTATATAAGTATAGGAAACTTTTCAGTATGTTTTTCCTATTCAGAGCTTCCTGCTCTTCCAGGAAGATGGGCATTTACCTCATATTTTGAGAATTCATACTTGAGAAGATCAGTTGCTCGACTTTTGTTTTATTATTGTTATTGTTTTATTTATTCTTCTGTCATACAGTATATCCTGGCTGCATTTCCTCTTCCTCCTCTTCCCCAGATCCCCCATGTCCTCTTGCCCAGATCCACTTCTCCATTTCCCTTCAGAAAAAAGCAGGCTTCCCAAGAATATCACCCCAGCACAGCACAACAAGGTACAGTAAGAACAGGTACAAAACCTCACATAAAAAAGACTAGACTGTAGTAGGAGGAAAAGGGTTCCAAGCACAGGCAAAAGGGTCAGTTACCCTCCATTTCCACTACTGGGAGTCTCACAAAAACACCAAGCTACACAACCATAACATACATGCAGAGGACCTAGTGTAGACCCATGCAGCCTCTGTTGTTGCTGCTTCAGTCTCTGTGAGCATCTATGTGCCTTTCTTAGTGGATTCTTTGGGTCATGTTCTGGTGTCCCTGACCCCTCTGACTCCTACAATTCTTCCTCCAGTCTTCTATGGTGTTCCCCAGTTCCAAGAGGAGGAACCTGATGGAGATGGTCTGCTTATAGAATCTTTCAATAAAGAGGCAAACAGTCATAAAAACAGAATTCCATTGTTATTTCCTTTGCCTTTAAAGTTGCCCCTTTTCACATTTTGAATGCAGTTTCTGGTTTTGGGAAACGTGGAAGGAGGGACCTGAAGGCCTGATCTTGCTCTGCCACTTGGTTTCCAGATCAGCTCCCACATTCCATGCGCCTTCCACATTAGCTTGCACACTGACCCCCAAGTTTCTGTGCTGCCTATTTTCTTACAAACTTAGGAGGAACCTACTCTTTTAGTAAGAGTCTCTTGTGCCTTTATTTAAGTTAATGAAGCCTGGATGGCTGGAAGGATGTGAAGACTGAGGCCATAGGTAGAAGACTGAAGCACTCTGAACAGGAAGTTGGTTGGATGACTTAACATATCATAGTAGGATTTTCAGAACATCTGAATACTTCCCCAGTCAGAGTGTCTGTTTCCCTGTCCTGAAGTTGTCACTATTAGTCATTTATCTGGGATTGAATAACTAGGATAAAGAATGAAATGCACACAGAAACTATTCTGGTATATCAGTGTCTTGAGGAATAATTTATCTAAGTAGCTTGGAAGACATTATCACCAAAAGAGCAAAGCACAGGACAAACACTGACAAGAGCAGAGCTGAGAATGGCAATGTAGTCTTGGGAGCAGACTGGTGATGAGGGAGGACAAAGGATGGATGAGTCATGTCTCCTGGCGTTCATTGGCAACCTGGATGAACAGGTTTTATTTTCACCCCCAACTTAGCTACATAGACATGTCAAAACTGAAGTTCCTATAGCCGAATATAATCCTTCCTATATAGGAATATTGTCTGGTCTTGGGACCTGTGCCCCCTGCCTTGGCTATGTAATTAAAATTTGAGAAATAATTGTGAGTACCAAAATTGATTTGGCATAGGATTCTTGTTTTAAATGCCTCCTCCATTTTTCCCTATTCCCTATTCCTTTTCATGTCATGAAAATATTGAAATATCAACTGTTTATTTAATAGAAGTAAAACTAAATTGATGCTTGCCCATTTCTTTTTAAAATATATTTGAAATGTAAGTCTTATGATATGCCTACACTAGAATTACCATAGGATTTTCTAAGCATGCACATTCAGACTGCCACACAAGACCTAACCAATCATCAGGTTTTTATCAATGAGACAGAATGGGTTTTTTCCTCAATACATGTTTTTATTTAAATTAGAAACATGCATGCTTCACATGTCAATCCCAGCTCCCTCTCTGCCCCTCCTCCCTTGTCCCTCCACTAGCCCAATCCCCACATCATTCCTCAGGGAGGATGAGTACCTCCTTGGGGCGATCTCCAGAGTCCGCCATTTCATCCAGGGCAGGACCTAGGCCCTTCCCCATGTGTCCAGGCTGAGAGAGCATCTGTCCATGTGGAATGGGCTCCTAAAGTTCATTTGTGTGCCATGGTTAACACTAATCTACTAGCCAAGGCCCCAGAGATTTCTGAGGCCTCCTCACTGACACTACATTTGTGGAGTCTGGATCAGTTCCCTGTTTGCCTCAGTCTGGGGTTCCAGAGCTCCCCCTTGTCCAGGCAGCTATCTTTGTGGGTTTCACTAGCATGGACTTGATGCCTTTGCTCATCACTCCTCCATTTCTGTCACAGGGTTCTAGGGGTGCAGTTTAGTGTTTATCTGTGGGTATCTGTCACTGCTTCCATTAGTCACTGGATAAAGGTTCTAGAATGGCATATAAGGTAGTCATCAACCTTATCATCAGGGACGAGCTATTGCTTAGTTTGCTAGTTGGTGTTATCCTTGTAGATCTCTGGAAATCTCACTACTGTCAGCTCTCTCCTCAAACCTATAATGACTCCATCTATTATGGTTTCTCTCATTCTGCTCTTCTCTATTCTTACCCTGACTCAACCTTCCTGCTGCCCCTTCTTTTCTCCTCCTCTTATCCCCCTCACTTTTTCTTCGTTCCCTAACCCCTCCTAACATGTTCTCAATCTGCTCAGGAGAGATTGCCTCATTCCACTTCTCTGGGGTATCATGAATATCTCTTGGGAACCTCCTTGTTTCCCAGACTCAATGGCACTGGGACTGTAGGCTGACATTCCCCTGATCCATGTCTAAAATCCATATATGAGTGAGTACATACCATGTTTGTTTTTTTGTGACTGGGTTACCTCACTCAGGATGGTTTCTTCTAGTGCCGTCCATTTACCTTCTAATTTCAAGGTTCCATTGTTTTTTTTCTGCAGAGCAGTACTCCATTGTATAAATGTACCACATTTTCTCTTTCAGGACCAGAAAACGTGTGAAATCTACTAAATTTTTATTTATTAAATATTTGTGGGCAAATTCTTATAGTTTTCCTAACATTTGACCTTGTACTTAGTATATTTCCTCACGGAAATTTTAAATTCCCCTGTTTTATGAAAGTGTACCGTCCCCAACAGATATTACTGCAGTCACAGGAGAGATCCCAACCTCTGGATTGCTTCGCACATATATCCATTAGAGCTCAATGTGAAATGTAGGGGGTTTCTTATAGCTTAAGGCTGCATGCATCATTATTTTCCTTCAACACCTTCATTGTAATTCCCTGCATAATGCTATCGGAGTGAATTATAGCTGAACCTTTTATTCCACACATATGGAACTGGAAGAAAGAGATGGTGTCAACACTATTACTCAGCTATTTTCTGTTTGGCGGTTAAGGCTGATGTAAACTATCATAACTAGAGAAAGATATTCACATATTAATCACTGCCAGATGTGAGACTATGTGCCTTCAAGTTTTATTTTATGGAGCATGCTTGCTCAAGTATACTCTTTATTTGCCATCTAACTGATTTCTTTTGGTAATGGGATAATGAATTTAAATCCACTAAGTGTCCAACAGATTCAAAATTTAATAAAATATGCACATGAGCTCCAACTCAGAATCCAAAAACAAAGTCAGAAATTGTTCCACAGTGAATACAGCCTGAGTTTCAGAGAGACCCAGGATAGAAGCCTATTGTACATCTTTACATATTGTCCTTTATCACCCACAATAATGACTTTATGGAATATATGCAGAAGAAAGTAAAATTGAATATAACAACTGCTAGGAAAACTATTTGCAGCATGAATCAAAGTGGAGAGGCATATGCTATTTGTGACGATTGGGTCCTGGATTAGAGGTCTTGTGCTGCATACTGGCTCTGAATAAATTGGAATTCATACTGCCACATTCTTTCAGGGTAAGGGCAGTGAAGATTCTTGCTCTCCAGCCAGAAGTGGGCTTGCAGCGTTGTCTGCAAAGAGTTCACTTCTTTCTCATCTCTGTGTGTGTGTATTTCAGATTTTATTTTCTGTGTAACATGTGTATGAGAGGGGATGTCCTTCTGTGTATATTGTATATATGTTTCTCTTATTGGTTGATGAGTAAAACACTGATTGGCCAGGAGCCAGGCAGAAAGTATAGGCAGGGCTACCAGATGAGGAAAATTCTGGGAAGAGGATGCAGAGAGAAACCACCAGAGAGATGCCATGAAGATTCTGGGAAGACGGCCATCCTCCAGTGAGATAAGGCCATGTAGAAATACATAGATTAGCAGTTATGGGTTAATAGAGCTTGCCAATAAGAAGCCTAAGACTTCCGCCAAACAGTTTATAATTAATATAAGCCTTTGTATGTTTTTTGGGGGGCTACAAGCTGTGGGACTAGGTGGAACAGAAACTCAACATACATGTCTATGTGGGTGTTATCATAGGCCAGAAGAAGGCACTGAATCCTGTCCCCTTAATCCCCAGAGCTGGAGTTACAGCCAATGATTATGAGCCATCTGCTGTGAGTGCTGGGAACCAAACTAAGGTCTTCTGGAAGAGCATCAAGTATTCCTAACCACTGAGCATCTCTCCAGTCCTGATTCACCATTTCTATTTCTAGTATTCTAGCCAAAAATCAAATACCTGATATCTTTTCTCCTCCCTCCCTCGCTCCCTTCCCCTACCCCACCTCTCTGTGGTGTGTATGTGTTTTTCTTAAAACTTGCTTCTGGTGGTTCTCCATAAATATCATTACCTTAACCTTTAGGAACCATGTATGCATTTTAATTCCTCAAAATTTTTCTATGATGTATTTTGAATTATAATTAACACATGAATGTTCATATGTGCAAGCACACACACAAAAAACAAATGGGGGGGCTGAGAAAGAGAGACATTTGTATTGATTGAGCATCACTGGTTGAATTGTTCTTTTTCTTAATAAATTCAAGTCAGTTTCTCCAATGTTCATTCATTAGGCTCCTATTTTCTTCATTTTTTAAAAATATTGGAAATCAAATCCAAGACTTTCATTGCACTAGGCAAGTGCTCTGACACCAAGCTCTCTTTCTTTGTAAATAAAAACTTTTATTCAGCTTCCCCAGGCATTGGTGCATTAGTCTTTTTCTTTGATTTTCAGTTTGTTTGCACCCTTTTGCAAGAATGGAAGCAGTGATAATCTATTGAAATAGGTCATCCTATAATTTCTTTTATGTATGTTTTATATTTAAATTAGAAACACGCATGCTTCAAATGTCAATCCCGGCTCCCCCCTTCTCCCTCCACCAGCCCTACCCCCACACCCCCAACCCCAGCCCAAACCCCACATCATTCCCCAGGGAGGGTAAGGCCCTCCTTGGGGGAATCTCCAGAGTCTGTCATTTCATCCAGGGCAGGACCTAGGCCCTTCCCCATTTATCCAGGCTGAGAGAGCATCCCTCCATGTGGAATGGGCTCCCAAAGTTCATTTTTATGCCATGGTGAACACTAGTCTACTACCCAAAGCCCCATAATTTCTTTTGCAACATCTTCATTTGGCTGTGCATTCTTTCTGGCCTCTTATCTCTGTGTATCTCATGTTTATTCAGGAAATATATACAAACATATATATCTGATCTTTTAATCTATCACATTTCTGAAAGGTTCTTGTCAAATGATGTTCACTTTCAAATTCCCAGATCCAAGGATATTTATTCTACTTCTTTATTTTTGTATTTTAACATCACTTATGTCAAATCATTCCCTTAGTTTTTGGAAATCATATGTCAAAAATATCTGAACATATATTTTATTTTCCAGATAGCAGATTTTACTGAAACATATACAAGAATGTTCTTACATATTTCAAGATTTGGGAACAAAAATACATAGGTAAAAATAGAATCAGAACCTGTGTACTGTGTATCACATAGGAGGAGCATCCAAGCTACCCTCTATCCTTGTCATTGTCATTATTGTTTATAGGCAGAATGGATGGCTCCATCCTAAACTTAGTTGGGAAGTCCTACATCAAAAGTAGAAGCACCTGGGTTTTCCATTACCTTTATCAGATGTGAGGCAAAGAGGAGAGGATGGTACTTGAAAGACAAATCCTGGAATCATATTCTTTCTTATAATTCATTTGATTTAGGTTAGATGCATATTTAGTTTCCAACAGTCTCATTTATTCTTGCACCCTAACCATGTTTTTATTTTTTATAATTTTCTTATTCATATGATTCTAAAAGCATTGATCATATGCCACCTTTATGTTGCCAACCAGTTAAATATTATTTATTGGGCTCTATTGAAAGGATGTATGACGTGATCAACCAGCATTATGATAGTATGGAGATATTAGAGGGGAGCAGAATGAGAAATACCATAATACAGGGAGCCATTTTAGGTTTGAGGAGAGATCTGGCACTAATGAGATTTCCAGAGAGCTACAAGGATGACACCAACTGGCAAATGAAGCAATAGTTGAGAGACATTAATAACCCCTCCCTGATGATAAGGTTGATGACTATCTTATATGCCATACTAGAACCTTTAAGCAGTGACTGAGGGAAGCAGAGGCACACACCCACAGCTAAACATTGAACTGAATTCCTGAAACCCATTGACAGAGAGGGAGCACTGATGAACAAATGGGTCAAGACTGGGCTGGTGAAACCCACAGAAACCACTGAACATGAACAAGGGGGAGCTCTTGGACAACCAACTGATGGCTGGGAGGCCAGCATGGGACTGATCCAGACCCCCTGAACGTGGTTGGTAGCGAGGAGACCTGGCCAATCTATGGTGCCTTGGGCAGTAGATAAGTATTTATCCCTGGAATACAAATGGACTTTGGGTGCCCCTCCTACAACATGGGATGCTCTCTCAGCCTGGACTCTTGGGGAAGGGCCTAGGCCCTGCCCTAAACAAAATGACAGATTCTGGACATCCCCATGGAGGGCCTCACCCTTCCTGGGGAATGGAGTGGGGAGTGGGTGAGGGTGACTGGAGGGGTGGTTGGAGGGGCAGGGTAGGGAGGGAGAGAAAGGGAGCTGGGATTGACAGGTGAAGCAAGCTTGTTGCTAATTTAAAGAAAAAATACACCGTGCTCTGCTGAGGTGGTGTTTCCCAAGGGCTAAGAACAGCAGTACATTTGGAGCATGGGGAGGAACAGGGGTCAATGTGGGCAGGGGGCAGTAGGAGCAGGAGGAACAAGGGGAGTAGAAGGAACGGGGGAGCAGAGGGAGCAAGAGGAGCAGGAGAAGCAGGGGGAGCAGGGAGAGCAGGTAGATGGGGAGAGCACTGAGAAGGGAGGGAGCAGGAACAGAGGGAATAGGAGGGAGCATGGGGAACAGGAGGAGCAGGAGGAGGGGGAAGCAGGGGGAGGAGGGGAACAGAAAGGGAGAGCAGGGGGAGTAGGGAGATAAGGGAGAGCACTGTGGGGGGAGCAGGAGCAGAGAGAATGGGAGGGAGTGGGGGAGCAGGGGACTGTGGGGGAATAGAACCTGTGACCTGAAGGTCATCTGGAGGCAAAGGGACCTATAATCATGAGAAAGCTACTGTCATTTTGGAATGATTTAAACTTTCAAGTTTTTATTCATAGTATCAGTGCAGCTTTTTAACTTTGTCACCAAGAACTCATATTTACATTCAGATGGAGTAAACAACTGTTTCTAAGGTGTCATCTGGGGCATGTGACAAGCTTTCATTCTGTAAATATCTGGCTAATTGTGTCATCTCTTAAATTCTCTACTGATAAAACCCCTTTCTACTAAAAGTATCATTTCAATGAAATATTGAAATTTGTAGAGCCAGGTATCCATCCATGATTAATATTTACTATGTGTAATATTGCCTATCAAGACTCTGCCTGGAATAAATGGAACCTGTAGAGAAGCAGACCTGAGTCATGCTTGATGACTCATGTCTGTTTCCAGCAGTTAGAATGCCATGATAGGGGGACCATGAGTTCACAACCAGCCAGCATAGGGTGCCACATGCATGTATTGCACAGATGTACATCCAGGCAATACACACACACACACACACACACACACACACACACACACACACACACACACACACGAATTAAATATTTTAAACGTATGCCTGAAACTATTAAGGTTATCAAACAAAACAACAGATTAAAATACTATCACAGACCAAAGGAGACTTAAAGGACATGAGGCATAATGACTCACTGTATTGTCTCCTACAGAGTGTTCTGCAATGGATAAAAAACAAACAAACAAACAAACAAAAAACATGAGAAAATGGGGCACTTAATCACATAGTACTGTGTTGGCTCCTTCAGTGTGACAAGCGCTTCATGATATGTAAAATTGCACTAAGGGAATTGAGACTGAGAGTACATGAGAATTCTGTTTCTGTGGCTTTTCAGAAAACATAAAACTCATACAATAAAATTTAACTTTAAGAGTAAGAATGGGAAACTCATAGCAACCCTGACTATGTAGCAATACTGCAAAACAAAAGGACATGGGTCCAAATCCAACCCCTTTTGCCTTAGGGGTAAGGGATGTTCCTTGAACAGGGTCCAGTTCTACAGCTCTCAGTGATGTTTGAGCCCATCTTCCTTGGGTTGGAGCTCCACCCAGGGACCTTTCAGTTTCCTCTTAGCTGGCTTCACATTTGGATCAGAGGTAGCTGTTGTTACTGATGAGGCTAAGCTGCTTCTTTTTCTTAGGAAGAGCAAGTCCCTAAGGCCTTTGGTTTCTCTCTGTGCTCTTTTTGGTCCAACGAGAGTAATGTTTGTGTCTGCATTCTGTCTTAAAATCTGTTGTGAAATGTACTGGGTCGATGCCATGCTTCAAAAGTGATTTTCATAATTCTTGTGTGGGCTGGCCTCTGTCTACTTTGGGCACAGAAAAGTACAGCAGGACAAACCAAACATATTCTGAGTTTTAGAAGCAGATTTATAGTCCTCTAACCACTTCCACTTCATGTCTTTCCTGTGTCTAAAAGAGATGGTAGATAGGTCACCCTTAGGCCCACATCCCATGAGTTTCTCCCATTGAGAATCTTCTACAGCTCCCTGAATGTGGGTGTTAGTTAGGAGACCTTAATAGTCTATGGGACCTCTGACAGTGGAACTAGTATTCATCCTTAGTGCACAAATAGACTTGGGAAGCCCATTTCTCACAGACGGATACACTCTCAGCCCACATATGCCAAGGAGGGCCTAGGTCCTCCCCCAAATGATGTGACAGACTGATGATCCCCCATGGAAGGTCTCACCTTCCCTGGGGAGTGGATGGGGGTTGGATGGGGGGGTCAGTGAGAGCCATAGGAGGATAGGAGGTAGAGGGAACTGGGATTGATATGTAGAATAAGATGGTTTCTAAATAAAATAAAATGGTTTCTAAATAAAATAAATAAATAAATAATAAAAAGAGAATCTTCTACAACATGAAAATGGGAATACAATTTATTTTCAACTCAGTAATTGTTAGTTCTTTTGTATTTCACCTGAAATTTACTTTAAAACTAATTCATTCTCTGACAGCTCATCTCTGTCTTCTCCTTATTATCAACTGCAACAAAATAAACCAAACAAAATACCCAGTAACATTCTTCATGTATCACTTATTTACCATTATCAAGTGTCTCTCTTGTGAAAAAGTCTCCTCGGCCCAAACAGAACTGCTCTGCTCAAGGCTTTAGTGCCGGTTCTTACAACAGGCTTTTGGGGAGCACTGCAGCTAGTCTGTTGCAAGAGTGGTTGGCGATTTAGATGTAGACACAGAGAGTCCTGACATCCGGATGTGTTTTAGCAATTCAGACTTAGCCTTCTCATTCAGCCAACTTCAGCCACTGAGACGGGGCAGAGTAGGATGGAGCTGAGTCATCATGAACCAGGGAGAGAAGGGACTATGAGAGTAGTTGTGCTGGTCCTACATACACACCTGGTCCTACACCACCCAGTAACCCTCTTTTCTCTCTTTCTTCTTCCCAATCTGTGACATTAACAGTTAGTTGTGTTGGCCCTAGCTCAAAGATTAGCCACATCTTTGGCTAGGATACTCACAATGATTTATATTTCTTCACATGACAATTTAACACACACACACACACTCCTTACATGCATGTTGTGTGACACTATACTTGGGGATACAGAAACAGTTTCTACTCATCTCAGATAAGGAATCAAATGCATATCAAATAAGGAAATCATCAAATCCCACCTTGGTGAGTCAATGAAATTGGAGTTACTTACAGGAATACTGGTGAGGAGAAATCACACAATGTCAACTGCATTACCAGAAGTGTGTCCCCGGGTGATATCTCATGAAATCTGGGAACCTGAAAAACAGTGCGCATCCTGCAGGCAGCTCTATATTTTAAGGGGTGTCCTTTTCTGAAAGCTCAGTTGCTCTGAACCTTTCTCAGGCAGTTTTATTTATCAGAAAATGTCTTTTGTCAGTCATTACTGCTCATGTAAGCTTGGAAGGAGGTGACTAGTGAATCTGCTCAGTTTCTTTGATTTCCTGAAGCTATTGAGGTGTTTGCTTCCTGGGTCAATAGCTTTCCCTTTGAGATGGAAGGTTCCACATCCCCTCGGAACATCCTGTATCTTAAGGAGCTTCTCCTCCAAGATATAAGGTTTTAATCTTGGAGAAATTACTACGCAGTAATCAACCTCCCCACGCACACACTCATATGCACACAGCACATACACATACATGTAGGCATGCGTGCACTAGCCATTGAGAGTGGCAAGAAACTTGACCTGGACTGTCTTCCTTTACCTGAAAAACTCCAGGAGGAGGCAAATAAACACTTAGTCTGAGACTAATTGAGTGTACAATGAAGGAGTCATATTCTTGTTTTTTGGCTGCACTGATTTGTCAAAAATGAAATATAATGAATTACCTTTTTGATTACATACCATGTACCTGCACTCTTGAATACAATTTCATAATTAAAATTTAAAGTACTGTAAAATAACTATAACAGAGTTCATCTTATAGTTGAGTATAAGATTTCCAAAACACAAAATATTCTTTCTTATACATTGCAGGAGAAAATATGTTTTCCTCTTTATTTTCTCTTTCTATATACCTTTCTATTTTATTAGTAAAACAGCTGCATTTGAAGTTGAGTTCAGTAAAACAAGTCAATGTTGCTTCTTCCATACAAGAGGTCTGTAACAGGGGCCAAAGACACTCATTGATTTTGAAAGCTAGATAACATGAGCTGTCAGAGCATAATGACAAAATCAGAGATAAAAGTCTTAGGCTGTTGAAGGAGATCAGTGTCTTTTTTTTTTAAAGACTCTTCATGTTTGGTTTCTCTGTAATAATGAGCACTATGGGAAATTGGGGAAATAGATGATGCAAAACAATGTGAAAATTTTCAATTTCTTTCTGTGTGAAATATGCTTGCTGCATGTCTATGTAGAAGCAAAATCTGAAAGTCAATATGAGTATGCCTTCTCTGTTCCTTTACATTTTTTCTAATATCTCTTGTCAATGGCTATAAGAAAGCTGGTGCCAAAGCCATAACCTAGAGTGGCATAGAGATGACGCAGGGCAATAATCACTGGGAATGATATTAGGTAGGGTTTTACTTGGGGCAAGGATATCTTTTATTTTTCTACTCTTCTTTCAAAATGACCTACCAATATTCCTGAAAATAGAAGGCCCGGGGCAAAGAATGATAACTCCTTTTAAGTCCTAACCATCATCTCAGCCTTTGCTCAGAGCTATGGCACGTCCTGAGGTATTCGATTGGGATGCCATATTTTTTTGAGACAGGGTTTCTCTGTATTGTTTTGAAGGCTCTCTTGGAACTCACTCTGGAGACCAGGCTGGCCTCGAACTCACAGAGATCTGCCTGCCTCTGCCTCCTGAGTGCTGGGATTAAAGGTGTACGCCACCAACGCCCGGCTTGGGATGCCGTTTTTATCCCTAGATTTGCATATGGCTTCTAGAGGGACAACTTTGGACTTATCCTTTCTTGATCCGTTTCTCTGAAATTTCCTTAAGAGCTACTAAGTGAATAGAGCCAATAGACATCTGAAGATGCGGCTCCGAAGCAACAAACTAAGGCTGGACACAATTTTGGTAGAGTCTTAAAAATTATTTGTTTCATTTGTATCCTTTTGTTTGTGTGTGCAAGTGAGAACCCACAGAGAACAGAAGAATGCACTAGATCCCTCAGAGCTGCAGTTACAGGTAGTTGTGAGCCAGTGGGTGTAGGTGTTGGGAACTGGACTCTAGTGCTCTGGAAGAGCAGAAAGTACTCTTAGACTCTGAGCCATCATTTCCTGTGAGAGATTCTTTCAAAAAGTTTTGAAAAATCTATATCAAAGCTATACTGTGAAACTGAGTCTGTGGAATGGAAATATAAAGCCCTATTAATTTCATTTGTATCTTATCTTAGACATTGAATAACTATATGTCCAAAATAGACCCAGTTCATTCATGGATAAGTATTTATTAAAAGAATCTAGGTAAATCACTTAGCATTTTTTCATTCAACAATAATTTACTAAGTACCTATTGTGTATCAGGTACTTTCCTATATGTCTTATACATACTGACAAATGAAAAGGAACTGGATTTTGAATTTGTGGTACATTAGTAATGAAGACACATATGAATATTCCATATACGAGTATGTGTTTATGTGTATATACTTTGTGTGTATACTCACTGGGAAAGCACTTGAACACCATTGTGGTAGAAAATATTTAGGAGATAGAGGAGTGCTTGGGTGAGAGAGTAGAGACTCTCCTCTATGCAAGTGTCTTAGTTAATCTTCTATGCCATGACAAAACACCATGGTGAGTGTAACTTATAAAAGAAAATGTTTATTAGGTTCATGGTTGCACAGAATTAGAGTCCATGACCTTCATGGCAGCAGGCAGGCATGGCACAGGGGCAGTAGTGGAGAGCTTACACCCTCACCCAAAAGTAGGAGACAAAGTGAGCTAACAATGAGTTGTGTGGGCTTTTGAAATCTCCAAGCCCACCCACAGTGACACACCTCCTTCAACAAGGCCATAGCTTTTAATCCTCCACAAATAATCCCACCATTTGGAGATCAAGTACTCAAAGATATGAGCCAATGGGGGGGTGTTCTCATACACACCATTAGAATAAGGTACTCAGGAAAGCTTCTTGAAGAACAGTTTAAGGTGTGATGTGGCAAACAACAAGAAGAAACCCAAACCAAAAAGCAAGAAGAGAGCTGGGGACATGCTTTAGTCAGTGACGTGTTCTTAAGGAAGCATGAGAACCAGAAGCACAAATCCCTAGCACTCACGTATAATTGGGTGCATTGGCATGCTCCTGTATTCCCAATGTTACTGAGGTAGGTACAGGAAGATGTCTGGGACTCAAGGCTGCCAGCCTAGAAGTATCTGTGGGCTCTAGATTCAGTGAGAGGGCATGTCTCACAAAAAAGAGGTGAGTGATCAAGGAAGATATACAGTGTTGACTCCTGGCCTCTACATTTACAAGTGCAAGTGTATATATGCAGACTTCTAACCCCACCCCCTAACACCCCCACAAAGCAAGATTTATGTGGGGAAACAGCAAGAGAAGACTGAAGGAGAGGAAGTTTCATGCACAAAGTCTCAAAAACTGGAAATAGTGTGGGGACACCAGACCTTGAGCAGAAACCCACTTCCCCTTTGGCCTGGGAGCAGGCATCTATGTATTGTTTACTGAAAACAATTCAGTGCTTTAAAGCTTGATAGGGCTCAGATAGGGCTGGCTCACTGAAATACCATGCCTTCCACACCTCCTATGGCTAGATGCCTCTTCCTGCCCCCTGTGGTGTCTCCCCCGATTCTGGGGCCGGAGATTAAACCACCAGCCAGGAGGGTGAGAAGTGGAAAGAATGGTACGTAAATGGATGGCAAAAGTCCTTAAAAAGGGAAGCTCCTTTTTCTTAGAGAGACTTCTCCTGAGATTTCTTCTGAGAGCTCTCTCCTAAGCTGACTTGGGAAGATAAAGTTTTCTTAAAGCAACCGACCTGTATCTGTGTCGTCTATCCCGACCACCTTGCTACATTCTCGGATGCAGGCCGCACAGCAGGTGCGACAATTGGAGGATCCCGCCGAGATCGTGAAAGCGAGGTAAGTGAGCGGGTTAGTCTCTTTTTCTGGCCAGTGACAGATTGGGAAAAAAAAAAGAAACCATGGGGAATAATTCTGGGAAGCTTGAATTACAGTATCAAGTTAAAAAGTTACTTGAAGGACATGGGACTACAGTAAAGTCTAAAACCTTAGAAGGCTTTCTAAAGTCGATCGAACGAGCCAGTCCATGGTTCATTACCGGGGGGAGCTTAAATATCCCAGATTGGGAGGAGGTTCGCCGTGATCTTCATCAACTTTTACGAAAAGAGGGACCTGAGTCCCTGCCCCCATCTACATTCTCCTTATGGAGATTAGTGAAGGGCGCACTTTTGACAGATAAGGCTAGCCACCGCCAGGTAGTCCAGGCCACAAAAGAGGCTTTTTCAGAGTTACAAGAGATTGAGACTCAAGCCTCCCTGAGCTCTGAGGCAGAGAGTGACAGTGAATCATCTGGAGAAACCCTGACTGAAACTAGAGGCTCCACTGTTAGTGAGGATGAGGAGGAGCCTCTTAGCAACAACAAAAGAGTTAATAGAAATCTCGGGGCGCGACCCAAAAGGAGGGACTTCAGTCAGAATCGGGTATATCCTACTCTGTCAGGCCTAAAAATGAAAATAGCTCAGACCCAGACTCTGACGAGTCAGAGTCTGAGAAGGAACAGTTACTTGCTGAGGTCTCGGCCCTTAAAAAGGCACTAAAAAGGACTCGAATTAAAAAAAGACAGGACAGGGAGAGAAACCCTTCCCCATACTCTGAAAAAAGGGACTCTTCCTATGAGATAACTCAGTCCTTCTCGGACCTGGAGGGAAGACCCAGAGGAGGGGTCCAATGCTGCCCGGTGGTGGCCCCAGTAATGGAAGTTCCAGACCCGAACAATTCTGGACAGGTCATTCGGCGTCATAACCCTTTAAATTTTAAGGATATAAGACAACTTAAAGAGGCAACTTTAAATTATGGAGCACAGGCTCCCTTTACACTTTCCTTAATGGAATCTTTTGCATCTCTTAATTTGACACCTGGCGATTGGCAGCAGCTTTGCAGAGCAGCTCTGTCGGGGGAGATTATTTGATTTGGAGAGGTGAGTTTCAGGAAAGATGCAGCCAGACAGCCCAAAGAAATGCACAGGCCGGACAGCCCCAGAGAAATGTGGAGATGCTTACCGGGAGTGGTCAATATGCCACCATTCAGCAACAAATGCAATATGACATCGCAGTCTATGCCCAAGTGGCAGCAGCGGCCCAAGGGGCTTGGAAAGCATTGCCTTCCAAGGAAGGAGGGGATCATCTGTCCAAAGTCCTTCAAGGACCCTCTGAACCTTTTCAAGACTTCGTAGACCGTCTCAGTCAGGTAGCAGAAAGAATATTTGGGGGCATTGGGCCTGCGATGCCGGTCATCAAGTAGATGGCATTTGAAAATGCAAATAAGTATTGTAAGGAAGCCCTTCGCCCATATCGCAATAAAAGTCTAAATGACTATATCCGGATTTGTAGGGACATTGATGGGAACTTCATCCAGGGCCAAGTGTTAGCTGCTGCCATTCGGCCCCAAGTGGGGAAAGAAAGACCTACTCTGGGAGGGAGAAAAACATGTTTCAGCTGCGGTAGGGAGGGACACTTCTGTAGAGAGTGCCCTCAAAATAGTACTACGGGTCTCAAGAGACCTGGTTTATGCCCCGTTGTCGAAGGGGATATCATTGGGCCAATAACTGCTACTCTAAAACTGACAGGGAGGGAAATTTCCTTTCTGCTAATAATAGTCAGGGAAACGGGAGGAGGGCCCCGCCCCAGGGCCCCAAAACCAATGTGTACGGGGCAATGACCCCTGCTCTGGGCAGTGGCAGGACTTATTTTCTCCCCCAGAGCAACCCCTTCATATCTCAGACCTCCTTAGAGCCACCTCAGGGAGTGCAGGATTGGACCTCGCTCCCTCTGCCCGGGCAATCCTAACACCGGAAATGGGGATCCAGGCCCTCCCTACTGGGGTGCATGGGCCATTGCCCCCAGGCACGGTCGGACTACTCTTGGGACGGTCCAGTACTATTCTTCGAGGCATCCAGGTACACCCTGGTGTTATAGACCAGGATAGTGAGGGGGAGATTAAAATAATGACATCAGTGGGCAGTGGGGTTGTTGCCATCCCTGCAGGAGAACGGATTGCTCAGTTACTTCTTCTCCCTACAGCTCCTTGTGAGGCTAGAAAAATTAAAGAGAAAAGGGGCAACCAAGGTTTTGGAAGTACCGGCCAAGCAGCATTTTGGGTAGCCACTATGGAGAACCGCCCCCAGCTTACATTAAAGATAGAAGGCAAGTTCTTTAGGGGCGTTTTAGATTCTGGGACAGATTTCTCTGTCCTCTCAGATAAATTCTGGCCCCCCGCTTGGCCGAAAGAGGAAGGGACAGTGACCCTCCAGGGAATAGGACAGGCTGTGCCCCAAAAAAGCCTCAGAATCCTAAAGTGGCAAGACTC
Source organism: Mesocricetus auratus (assembly GCF_017639785.1). Taxonomy (NCBI): domain Eukaryota; kingdom Metazoa; phylum Chordata; class Mammalia; order Rodentia; family Cricetidae; genus Mesocricetus; species Mesocricetus auratus. The sequence goes on along the minus strand of NW_024429184.1, from coordinate 44,243,350 downwards.
TGAGGGCCACACAGGGCTTTTCCAGCCATATGTTTTGCCTGGCCTCCCTATTAACCTCTGGGGATGGGACCTCATGCAAGAAATGGGAGTGGTCCTCACCACCCAGGCACCCAAGTCCAAAAGCAGGGGCCCCCAGATGACGCAAGGGAGGGGCTGGAGCCCGGGGAGGGAACTAGGTAAATTAGAACAGGGAGAGGTTTGCCCTGTGGCATCCCTCCCTTTGGAGACCAGGGCCCCAGGGGATAGGAAGGGTTTTGGCCATTTTTGATGAGGGTCACTGTTGCGCCGCCAGCCCCCATACCCATCACATGGCTATCAGATGATCCGGTATGGGTGGAACAGTGGCCCTTACCAGCGGAGAAACTAAGGGCGGCTCACCAGCTAGTTCAAGAACAATTGGAGGCAGGTCATTTGGTTCCTTCCACGTCCCCTTGGAATACCCCTATATTTGTAATAAAAAAATCTTCAGGGAAATGGAGGTTACTACAAGACTTGAGGGCTGTGAATGCGACCATGCAGCCTATGGGGGCTCTGCAGCCTGGCTTGCCCGTGCCTGTGGCCATTCCTAAAGACTGGCATTTGATTGTCATTGATTTGAAGGATTGCTTCTTTTCTATTCCCTTGCATTCTCAAGATAGTCCTCGGTTTGCATTTAGCCTTCCTTCGATTAACTTTAGGGAGCCTGCCCTTCGCTTCCAATGGGTGGTGCTCCCCCAAGGGATGGCTAATAGTCCAACTATATGCCAGATTTATGTAGCTGCCTGTTTAGATCCCCTCAGACGTAAGTTCCCTGACCTTTACATTATCCACTACATGGATGATATTCTTTTGGCCGCGGCCGAAGAAAGACAATGTTACATAGCCTTTGCAGAGCTACAGGAGCTTCTGGAGGCCCGAGGATTTATTTTGGCTCCTGAAAAGATCCAAAAGAGACCCCCTTATACTTATTTGGGTCATCAAATTCAACAAACTGGCCTCCGGCCACAAAGACTCCAGATCGATTGTTCAAATTTAAAAACACTTCATGATTGGCAAAGATTTTTGGGAGAGGTGCAATGGTTTCGTCCTTCTCTTTCTATTAAAACAGGGGCTCTTAAAGCGCTTTATGATATTCTTCCTGGGGATCCTGCTCCAACTTCCCCTAGACAGATTACCCCAGAGGCCAGGGAAGCCCTACAATTGTTGTTAAGAAGTATAGAGCAAGCCCACCTTCGGCGTATAGATTATGGGCAGCCCCTTGTTCTGGTTGTACTTTCATCTAGCTTTTCGCCCACTGCCGTGTTTTGGCAGACTGGTCCTATTTATTGGGTACATTTGTCAGCCTCCCCTAAGAAGGTAGTGACCCCGTACTATGATCTCATTTTACAATTGTTGTGGAAGGCGCACAAGTTTAGCATTCAAACCTTTGGAAAGAGTCCTGATAAAATTATCCTTCCTTATGGTAAGGAGGAGGTGGAACATCTACAGATCTTCCATGATGGGTGGACCCTGTTTATTACATCTACAGGCGCACAGTTTGATAACCAATATCCCAACAGCCCCTTAATGTCTTTTTTCAAACAACACCCTGTGATCTTTCCCAAGATTTTAAAGGAGAACCCTCTAGTTGGAGCTCGCTCAGTCTTTACAGACGGCTCCTCCAAGGGTTTCGCGGTGGTGGTTTCTTCTCAGGTGCAGAAGAGGGTACCCATAGGGCAGATGTCAGCACAAGCCGCCGAGTTGTTTGCATGCTTGATGGCTTTCCAAATGTTTGAGGGAGAGCCCTTTAATTTATATACTGATAGTGTTTATGTTGCCAACATTGTTAGACCTTTAGAAACTTCTCCATATGTTCTTCCAACCTCCCAGGTTCGTTCCTTATTAGTTCAGCTCCAACATCTTATTTGGCAGCGCATCCACCCTGCTTATGTGGGATTTATTCGTGCACATACTAACCTTCCAGGACCCCTTGCCCAGGGCAATGAAATTGCTGACTCCTTGACCCGCCCTAGGGTCTTATTTACTCAGGAGCAGCTGGCCCACCAGCTCCATGAGCGGTATCATCTAAATGCCCGCTCCATTAAATTTCACACTGGGTGCCCCTTATCCATAGCTACACAGATTACCTCTCAGTGCCCTGATTGTGCCCCTTATCATAATTCTCCCAATGAGGGGGTAAATCCCCGGGGCCTCAGGGCCAACCATCTCTGGCAAATGGATGTCACTCACCTGCCACAGGCAGGGAAATTAAAATACATGCATGTCTCGGTGGATACGTATTCTAAACTGATTTTTGCCTCTCTCCACTCAGGAGAGAAGATTAAAGATGTTATTTCTCATTGCCTGCAGGCCTTTGCCTACATGGGTGTTCCAGATGCCCTAAAAACGGACAATGGCCCTGCCTATGCCAGCAATCGCTTTGCTGCCTTTTGCAGGGAACATCACATTGTCCATTCTTTTGGTATTCCTCACAACCCCACCGGACAGGCCATTGTGGAGCGCACCCATGCCACTCTCAAACAGTATTTTAAGAAAATAAAAAAGGGGGAGTATGTTACCTCCCCCAATATTCAGTTATCCACCATACTTTATATTTTAAATTTTTTGACCATAGACAGTAATAATTTGTCTGCCATGGAGAGACATTGGAACAAACCCTCCCAGTCTTTGGGATGGGTCAGATGGAAGGATTTGATTACAGGAAAATGGCAGCCACCCACTCCCCTACTAGCTAGGGTCCGAGGGGCTGTTTGTGTTTTCCCTCCAGGAAGTGAGAAGCCTATTTGGGTCCCCGAACGGTGCATCAGGCATGTTGACCCCGACTCTGCTCCCGACACTAGGAATGCTCGCCATGATAAAAATGATCCAAACATTGCCAAACTCAGGTAAGGGAAGTATGGACACTGGTGAGGAAAACCCCTCCCACCGTTTTGATGGCAGTTAGTCACTGCAGCTCCCCATTCATCGCCTTTATAGTACTAATAAATACATTGGGAGTGGCTGCTGCCAACACGAGAGTCTGAGTTTCCCCCTCCTAAAAGGGGAATCTCTGCTTTATTAAAAATATTTGATATCTCCATGATTAAACCCTCAGTTGAAGGGTGGATTGGATTAAATGTCTAGGCCCTCACCTAACAAAGGTCAAAAAAAGAAAGGGAACCTAAGATGAAAAGTTGCCCTCAGTTAGAGGGTGGTTTGGAGGATCATCCTCAATGGGAGGATAGATTAAAGATGGGTAAATTTAAAAAAACTGGTAACAGTTAATAAATGAGGTATTAGTATTCAGTAAAGAAAAAGACAAAGGCATATAAAATAAAAATGTTTGGTTACATTTATATAGGGTAGGTTATTGAATTTTGTGAGTCATCTCTAAAAACTTTTGGCAAAAGCCTGGCCTTTCCACTTTGCATCTACAGAATTACAAGGAGTGGGTATGGCTGTAGCCCCTGAGTGTAGCTCAAAACTTCTCTAATGAAGAAATGACGAGGGACATACAGGACTTTTTCAACCTTTAGTTTTAATTAAAAGATTGACTGGAGTTGTTCTGTTAAAGAAGTTTCAGTTCAACAAACTAATCATAACCTAGGCAAGGAGAGATATGTATGCATGGTCTGTGTGTATGGACGTGGCCACGTCAGTATGTATGAAGTGTGAAATGTAAATGCGTGAATGTTGACAAAAGCAACTGTTCTAATTGCCTTGGATATGATTAAAGGGATACTTAAATCCCTTCAAACAGTTAAAAACTACCTAAATCGATTTAGATATAGCCAAAAGAAACATCCAGTCAGTCGGTTAATATTTTAACAAAAAAATTCAAGTTAAGCCCTCAGAGCCAGTGAGAGAGAGAGAGAGAGAGAGAGAAAGAGAGGTTTTTTTCAGGGAACTGTCCTGCCACTTTGGCAGGCCCCCACCCCCAAAGGTGTCTGTGTAGATGCAAATTAGGCCTTGTCAGTTCAGATGCAAACGAGGCCCTGTCAGCTAGTGAGAGCTACAGGTTAAAAAAAAAAAAAAAAGACTATTTGGGACATAGTATAGTTTACAATCCTTAAATGATTCTCAAAGGTACTTAATGGTTATGTCCCTTTTAAAGGACATCTACTATACTTTAAATAGTGATCCCAATTCACCTAGATAGTTGACTAAGGAGGGTAGACAAATCCTTCTACTGTTATGGTCCAACTTCAACAGTTCAAACAAAATTTAAAAATAAAAGGGAGTAATGTCCCCAGTCTCCACATGATTCATTAAATAATCCACTCCTCATTTAAATATTTATAAAATATAAATGCCAGTGAGGAATCTGCTTCAGACAGATTCTAACATAATGAAAGTTAAATAACTATTACTCAGGCCAAATGGAAACATCCATACACTAGACAGTAGAGAAGACCCTAATTTGGGGTCGAGGGCATGTTTGTGTTTTCTTACAGGAAAAGAATAAAGCTTCAGTAGCGGTCACAACATCTGGTGAGATGCATGGAGCAGAAAAACTGGACCTGAGACCGTGGGAGCCTGCTCAAGCCAGTTCGAGATCTCCTAAATCAGTGTTCCTGACCCTTGATGTCATCAAATCTACAGCCCGAGAAAGAAATAAAACAGTCAGTTCGAGATTTCCAGTTTCTCATCAGGCTTGCTACATCAACCTCCTGGACCCGTGAGTTTTCATCCCAAAGCCAACAAAACTGGAAGATTAGCAGCTAGCCTTTGATACACCTTAAAACAACAGAATTCATTTTGCCAGCTTTTCCCTTTGGGGGAAAAAGGACCCATTTAACATTTAGACATTGGTATGGACTGTGATGAATGGCAAAAGCCTTTTTTCAGTATTTGAACAGGACATGGTCACTTGAAATATCAGACTCGGTAGTTCCTGTTTCTGGAATCACAGTGTGTTTTTCTGGAGAATTGTGGTTTGTCCTGGTGCGACAAAAAGACTTTGACTCGGGTTGCATGTTCGGCTGATACTACTGACATTAAATCAACAGACTACATCACCACAGGAACAAATTTGTACCCTGTAAATAGTGCAACAAGCCTCGTGTTCATATTTTTTATAATGCTACATGTGTAACATCAATGATTGTACCTAATGTATCTGTGCAAGCGCACTCTCTAATGCTTTCCTAAGTAGATCTTAAAATAATTGTAAACTTTATCACTGTTTTGACCGTCAAATTGTAACTATAAATCACCCTTGTAGCAAAGAAAGGCTGGTGGTAGAATGCTAAGGCCCAGATCGGGGGATGGGCAGGTGACAGAGAGGTGCTATGTCAGTGGGGGTCCTAGGAATGGTAACAGTGGCAGTAGGCGCTCTGGCTTCATGCTGAGTTCAAAGTGCCTTAGCCCATGGCAATCCCGATAGCCATAAAGCCTTATTACAAATGATTTTAAGGGTGGGGCTACTTCAATGACGGGCAACTTGTGGGGAAGACCCACTCCCACCTAACAGGGGTTCAAGGTCCCCCAAAGACGGGCCAGGGAGGGTGACCCTACTTGACCTAAGACAGGAGTGCCTCATTTAAAAATAAAAAGGGGTGAATTGTGGGGACACCAGACCTTGAGCAGAAACCCACTTCCCCTTTGGCCTGGGAGCAGGCATCTATGTATTGTTTACTGAAAACAATTCAGTGCTTTAAAGCTTGATAGGGCTCAGATAGGGCTGGCTCACTGAAATACCATGCCTTCCACACCTCCTATGGCTAGATGCCTCTTCCTGCCCCCTGTGGTGTCTCCCCCGATTCTGGGGCCGGAGATTAAACCACCAGCCAGGAGGGTGAGAAGTGGAAAGAATGGTACGTAAATGGATGGCAAAAGTCCTTAAAAAGGGAAGCTCCTTTTTCTTAGAGAGACTTCTCCTGAGATTTCTTCTGAGAGCTCTCTCCTAAGCTGACTTGGGAAGATAAAGTTTTCTTAAAGCAACCGACCGGTCTCTGTGTCGTCTATCCCGACCACCTTGCTACATTCTCGGATGCAGGCCGCACAGCAGGTGCGACAAAATAGCTCAGGTGTTCAGATGTCAAAATGTCATTGCATGGCTTGGGACAGCTACAGAGGCAAGAACAGAGCTTGTCATAGTAGAGACATTGTAAGTGGTGCCAGATCTGTTTTTAGTGTAAGGAGGAGGAAACAAATCTTATCTGGAAGAGAGAAGACAATGTGTAAGAAAAACGGACCAGTGATTGAAACACACTGCATGTTCAGCTAATAGGAACTACCCTTGCCTTTGTTGTTAATATAAGAGTACTAATGCCATTACTTCTTTCTGAGAAGCAGCTGATACTTCCATTGTCTCCTTTGAGTAATCCCCTGTTCCATTTGTGCTTCTGTCACTGTTTTTACTGCTGTTTTTTGTTTACTTTCTGAACATTAGAACTAAACTGGCTGTCTCTAAGAAATATTTGATTGGTATCTCATGTAGAATATAAGTTTCTTGATTACATTTGCATCATTTATTTCAGATAATTAAGTTTTGTTTACTTAGCAAAAAATTGATTTTTAAATTAAAAAATCAAATGTCCAAATGAAAAGACTTTAAAATGGGGCTAGTTTAATAAGACACTTTAAATTTGGAATTTAGAACAATAATCTTTATGTGGTTATCTGGGAAATCATAAAATCTCTACCCAATGAATGGAACTCAGAGTCCCTCACAACAACCTGCCCTCTCGAGTCAATGGGCAGCCTGTTGACCTCTCAAACTACAATGAGTTATCAATTTGAAATTCTGGACTCTTTTGAGCTTCTTCAAATGAACAAAAGACAGTCATGCTCTGAGCCTTGGTGGCATTTATTCAGCCATTTAATGCAATTCTAATGGTTTGTGTGTGAGAGAGAATTAACGGTAAATTCATTATGAAAACCCATTTACCACAGGGTTGACACCAGCAAAAGCCCGAGGCAGCTCCGGGAATTCTGGGACACGACATCTGTTGTGGTGAACATAACTCAGGCATTCCTTGTGATTGCTCACTGGTGCCTAATAGCTTCTTGCGCTGTTCCTTTTCTCCTCAGGACATACGCATTCAGTCACAGAAAACCATAAAGCCAAATGTCTTTTTTTAATCCTCCCCAGCCTAGTTAGCTGAAAGGTAACTTTGAAGAGCCACAGAAGCTGCCCATGTGAAAGAAAACAGAAGTAATAGTGGGGCTAGTGAAGGAAGGGAAAGGAAACACTAATTCAGTTTCCAGATTTGATTCATGAAGGGTCCTCTTTAACTGTTACTGTGTCAGATTTCCATGTATGCTTCACTTCATGCGTGTCATCCAAGCACACCTACTTGCTTATGATTTACTGTTACTAACTTTGCTCAAGTGTAAATGGCCTCCCATATTAATTGTGTGTGTTTCCTGTGACTTATGCAAACTGATTTAGGAGCTAACATATGCTGTTATTACTCTTGGTAGAGCAGTTTTGTCTGAAATATTTGTGCCCCTAATTACCATTTGGCACGTCTTCAAATTCAAATCCACCTTCTGCCCCGAGATGAAATTCAAGGATTTGTTTTCAGTTTTATACATTTTGGAGAGGCTGCTTTCATTGCTATAATCAGGAGTGTTCAGTGTTTACATTAGAATGACTATTTATGGGGGTTTAATATCTCGCTTGTTGTAAATCGCATCCGACGGAAACTTGGCAAAACCACACAGAGATGTGGGACCACATTCAGCTATATTTAACATCGTATCAGGCAGTTGATCTTTTGAAAATCTATGGTGTTAAATGGTGTTTTGCATAATCTTACATACTCTTTTTATCTTTTGCATTTTAGATGTTAAAAGATGGTACAGAGTTTTAACAATCGCTTTGCAGGAAACGGAATGTGTTTTCTGGTTGTCAACAACTTCCTAAGGCATGAGGTTGTGAGAGAACCCAAGACCAGTGTGCACTGGTTTCTGAGTTACTAATTCCTTGCAGATTGTTACTCGGTAATCTCTGTTAGTATGTCCTCCTGTGGTGTGCAGGAGATTGGAAAAGATAAATAAAAGTTTTGTCCATGTTAATATGTGCATAACAGCCAAGTGAAATATTTAGTTTAGAGTGCAAGAGTACATTATATAATTTGATTCCAGTTTGAAATACCATAGTACTCTGTAAATATTACTTAGGTAGCCTTGGGTAAGTAGAAAGGGAAGAAATAATTTCAGAACTGGAACCAGGGCATGAGAATAATACAATTGCAGGTTTTGTTTAGCTTCCAATGAAGACTTTTGTTTATTGGAAGTAGTATTGTTAAGGGAAGTGGTTACTCTTAGGCCAGAGCAACCCTACATATTCCTCCGCTGAAGATGTGTCTATCTTCTGATGCTGAGTAGTCTTCAGGGTAGTTACAGTATCTCCTGCAGATTGTCATGACCACAGGTGACCACTATGTGACAGATCATTCATCAGTGCAGTCTTTGCTGCATATCCAGTAGCTAGGAACAGGGCTCTATGTTCTATCTGAAGTACAGCCACTGTGCGTGCCACGTCAACCAGGACCTATGTCAACCTGTGACAATGCTCTAGAGACTGCTACACTGTGAATAAGACTCTGTCTACTGTACATGTGGCATCTACATGTGGTTGTGGTTTATTTCTTCTTTTCTCCAATACTGTTGAAGCTGATCTGTAGCAGAGGAATTTTGAAAGACCTAAAATCTTATTTTGATCCAATCAGTTAAATACTGTATCTTGGCAAAGCAAATAAACAATGGAATGTATTTTACATATAACATTATATAAATATACATATACATATATACATATATCTTTTATTTTAAAATTCAGTATTTTAATTTTATCATAAAACCTTAAAATATCTTCCATTTATTGGTGCATATTAGTTACATTTTTTCTTGTTTATCATCTCAATGATGTTTCTGAGTGATTGTTACTGTTTGCACACATGGGGAAACTAACATAGGCTCACCTGCTTTGATAACTTGGCCAGGTCAGATGACTTTTGAACACAGGTCACCCTCGTTCCAAATCTAAATCAGTTCCTAAGTTGATCTGTTCCTGACCAATGACTGCTTTAAAAAAATTAGGGTTAGTTTTATACTGAGTCAACTTTATGACTAGAACATTTGATTTTTCGTGTACACACTTCCACTTGTAAATGCAGTCTCCCCTTCCTTTCCTTCTAAGACAGCAGCACGTTGAATTTGTAAGGCTACCACTGATGGGAAAGTCCTGTGTGTATGTCAATAAAGCACTGTTGGCCAATAGGGAAGCAAGATAGGTGGGACTAGGAGTCCAGGAAGACTCTGGGTAGGAGAAACACAGGGAGTCAAGATGTAACCGCCTCAAGGGTGAGAAGCCCGGACCCTTTTCTCCGGTAAGAGAAATACTTAGATTAACAATTATGGGGTAAATACTTGAGTCAGAGCTAGCCAGTAAGAAAAAAGCAAGGCCAACAGCTTCATAAATACAGCATCTTGTGTGTTGTTTGGGGATTACAATGCGGCAGAGCCCAGGCGACTGGTGGGGAAAAACCAAAGCAGCTGGCAAGGAAAAGGCTTTACTCTACACACCACTTATATGAAAATTTGAGTTTTAAGTCATATTTGTGTCTTGGTTGAATATCTTGAAATATGGACCATTTCTAAAAGGCTGAGTAAGATACAGCACTTACAAGTTTGGTTGTTCATGCTAGTCAATGATGAGAAAACCCAAAAGGGTTGGGATTGCTTTAAGTAAACTATTTGTGATGTGCTTAATTTGCTTTATGTTTTTGTGCAATAGAAGCTCGTATTTCCATACCCCTTAATGAAACAGATAAGTGAATATTATCTAGGCTTCATGAGGATATGATTGCCCGATGGGCAGGGAATAGTCCTACTGGGTATATATCTTAAGTTCAGAGAGTGTTTTCTAAATCAAATACCACTATCTGGATCTGCTACAATAACTTAATTACAGAAAGTAAAGCAAAAACAGATGGCACTGCTGTTCATCTGATTAAGCTAATAAAGCTTTATTTGTTTTCAAATATTTTATATCTATGAAAACAATACAGTTAAACATTTATTGTGGCCCTCTAGTCTTTAGGCTAAAATTTTGCACAAAACGGACAGAGTGAAACTTGCTTCAGGAAACAGCAGGGTCAGGATCCTCAGACTCAGCAAGGTTCCATACTGGTGTAGTGTGGAGAGTATCTAATCTCTGTGTTAAAAACTGAAAGTCTAAATAACTCAAAGTTCCAAGCTAGTGCCTAAAACGGGACGGGGGACTGGGATGGGTTCTAGCTGTCTATAATAAATGCTTACGTTGTGGGAGCTAAGATACCCTGGGTCAGTCTGGCTAACTAAATTGACTGTGCCAGGTCCTGAGGTTGAAGGAAAACAGGTGTGAGCTCTGAAGAAGCTGGGAATTAACTCAGACAAGCAAGTGGAGGGAAGTGGTATAACATTGTAATCCTATCACCGAAGGGGCAGGGAACTGTGTTTTAAACCAGGCTGAGCTCCATATTGGAACTTTGTTTCAATCAATAATTCCCCCATAAGCTTCCCAAATTGGAAAGTAAAAAATAGAAATAATTGGTGAACTAGGTAGATGAATGATTATTTATGATGAAGAAAAATAACATTACATTTTTTAAAAATGAAAAATGCCACAAATGCTTCCAAATTCAGAAAAAGTAGCATTGTTTCAAATTAATTAATTTAACTTCCAGATTCACTCCATGGTACTTTCTTGGGCACTTTCTGATTACTTACTCTAGAGTCCTCTCCATATTTCAACAACTATGCAACATTTTTCAGGGGGGGGTTCAGAAAATTAATTACTTCCTTTAATAGTGTTTATATAATGTGAATTTTTATATTGGTAATTTTAAAGTCTATTAAGTTTGCAGTTTGCATGTGATATCCTATGACAATGAAGGCTTTTGCCTTGTCTTACTGCATCTTGTTTCATCCTGTTTGGCTGTTGTCCCTTGAAGTCCTGTTCATTTCTTAAGAGGAAGTCAACTGGGATTGGATCTGGGGAGAACGGGAGAGAGATGGGAGTAATGGAGGAAGGAGAAACTGTGAACAGGATGTATTTTATGAGAGAAGAATCTATTTTCAATTGAAGAAAAAAGGAAATGTAAGGTGTCATTGAACTTGTAAAAACCTCTACCAAACATTGTACATAAATTGGAGGAAGCATTTCAAAGCACTTTACATTTTCTTGTGCAATAACTGAACTTGAGAGACCTTTGAGTGACACATGGCATTGATTAGCTTTTTGTTGACATCCTTGCTGTATTCTAGTGTTCTGTTATCTTTGTCATGATTCACATTAGTTGGATTAAAAGTTAAGTTTTAAAAATGTGCAAATATATATTTTTTCATTGATTGTAGTTTTTCAAAGAACCAAGTGCATATTCACTATTTCTATTTCAAGTCTGAGGAGTGGAACTGACAAGGATTAGCCACACAGCCTTTAAGATAGCCCTAGAAGAAAAGAGAGGTAGATTGAAATATTAGGTTCATTTCCTTTCAAAGACAAAGTTTCTACGAGTTATCTTCCCTACAATTGTGTTGTAAATTCTTCTGATCTGAAACATGTGGTGATATATTATTTATGATTTATTAAAGCTTGCCTGAGGATTCAGAAAGCAAAGTCAGCCACAAGCTATAGAGTTCAGACAGTGGTGATACACACATTTTAATACCAGCAGCCATAAAACTAGGTGGTGGTGGCACACACCTTTAGTCCAAAGACTCAGAATTAAGAGGTAGATGGATCTCTGTTAGTTTAAGGTTACCATGGCCTACACAAGAGTAAAGAGTAACAGAGTTTATGCCTTTGATCCTAGCTCCTGGGATCACATGCCTTTAATGACAGCATTAGGGAGGTATATAAGACAGGAGCAAGGTCTCAGAACTGGCATTCATTCTCCAGCCACACTGAGGATAGGAAGACTTTGAAGTCTCAGGATCCTCCAGCCACGTTGAGGAGAGCAGCAGTCTGAGGTTTGGTGGAGCCAGGATCACCTTTAAGTCTGAGGTAGATTAAGAGTAGTGGCTGTCTGCTTTGCTTTTCTGATCTTCAGCTTGAAGTTTGAACCCTAATATCTGTCTCTGGGTCTTTTATTTTCATGCAATAGAAATGTTCAGTCGTGGAAGAAGTAAATGAAACTTATAGGGCCCAGAAAGTGAACAAACACTTCTTGGGAATCCCCTGAAACAAAACTCACAGGGATGAGCAAAGTTACACACAGTAACAAGTGCTGTAAGAAACATCAGTAAAGTTAGTTCCTAAGCTAGACTTGGATAGAATTGTTTCTTTGGTTTGCTGATGATGCACTATCAGCAGTGAAAATGCATTTGCTCATGTCACCACAGGAAATGTCACAAAACACTGGCAAAGGAATTGTGCTAATGTCTTAATGATCACATAATCACTAACACTGAGCCTGAATACTGATAAGCACTGAGTAAAGAGACTTTGCTACAAACTTTCTCTGGGTGCAAGGCTGGTTCAGATGACCCCATCTCTAGCCTTCTAGGTGTAGAGGTCACATGCCACTCATTAAGCTCTCAAGTGATCCAACTACCCAAGTGCTCTAATGCTAGGCTTGAGGGCTAACTGACAACCACACATAGGTTTGGCTACTCTTCATCACCAATAAGACTGTAAAAACTTTTACAATTAGATTGGTTCCAAAGGAGACCTTAGGATAAAATCTCAAATTTCAGGTGAACTTTACACTCTATGTTGACATGACAACCAGAGCGTTAGCCCTAGATCCTAGGTCTGTGAGTGAGCCCGAGGTAGGGCAGTCTATTGTCATCACAGCAGTCACTGAACTAAGCTATATGCCTCTTAGGATGGGAAATCAGGTTTCTGCTCTTGTGTTCCAAATGTGGGGATCCCATCACATGTAAGTCATAGCCATTTGCTTTTGCTGCTGTTCCCGAAAGCTGGAAGGTTAGCAAGTTAGCGTAGGAAGGGAGTGGATCTCAACTTTCTTGAGCCGTTTGTTGGGTGTGTGAGATAATTGGCAACAATGTCTTCTCTGAGCTCTAGATTCTTTAGAGAAGGAGAATGCCCTTTGGGCTAACTGTGAGAAGTGCCCTGCCCTCTGCAAGTCCATCTACGCAGGTAGCATAGATGAGCAATCAGTTAGTGAAGTTCATGGAGACAGGCGCCTTCTGTCTCAAACCAGGTTCTTGTGGCATTATGGCCCAAGAATGGAGGGTACAGACTGCAAAGACTACAAATGGGAAGTACTTCATTTGTCAACTTGGTAGTGACAACCCTTAAATGAGACACCACTTAAAACTAGGAGGGATTTAAATGTAAAGGGTGTGAGCTATCAGTAGCAAAGGAATGCTAGCCACGAGTAGCCCAGGCTAGGGATGGCTCTGAGAAGTGTTACAGCTTTTAAGCTCTTTGAGAGCCTTGGGATGTGACCAAGAACTACCCCTTGCAGCGAGGTCGTGCAGGCTTTGGGTAGCAGGAGGAACAGTTCTGCAGTTCTTCAGGTCTGGGGTAGCGGAGGAATAGTCTTTCATGTCCAGCTGTCTGCAAGTATAGGTCTGGAAGTCTGGAGCCCCTTGCTCAGAATGATGGCTATGGGAAGCTACAAACAACTGCAGGGAAGAATTCCTTTCTACAGACCAGCAGAATGCAAACTGCCATGCCCCCCCCCCCCCCCCCCAGGCAAGCATGAGTGATACCTGCCTGAAACCACTGGAATCCAGGTAACTCGATGGGAACTGCCTGTCTGGGCGAGAGCCTTCAGTTACAGCAAGCCTGTTTAGTGTGAGAGGCTCTGTAGTATTCAAGCATCTCTTTCCCCTAGACAGGGGGAAGCCCCGTGCAGGAGACTCTTCTGGAACTTCTTCGTCTCCTTTGGCTCCCTCAGCACCTTTAACCATTGCAGCTGCAGCACACCAGAATTTATGGAGATGTAAACTGGGACCAGATTGGCTAATTTTGGGAAGGTTAAAAAAAATAGGACCAATCGGAGAAGAGCTGTCACACCAGGAAGAAATGTGGGGAAATGGAGAAGCCTGTCCCCCACTCCTCACTCCCACGCTCCTAGGGACACAAAAAAGCATGCCCTAAGTCCACAGTCAGGTGCACAGGGGCAAAAGCAGAGAAACTACTAACTGTTTCCATCTTTATGGTGACCCTTGTGGGAAACTCGGTGCTTCAGTTTCATTTAGTCAGGGGTTTGGCTCTGCTAGGATATTTTTGTTTCTTTTTTTCAGCCCCTGTGGCTCAATACATGGCTGTCTATCTGTGCTTCCTTTGTGCCTGGGTCTGACCTACAGACTGCCAGAAAGCTGGCAGACCACCCCTGTGTCTGGTACCTCACACCTACGGGCTGACGTTAGAAAGTCCATTTCCAAAAGAGAGCAGCAGCCATTCCTATCGACCTGTACTCACTGGTTTGGGACACACCAAGGGTATGCTTTTGGTAGGACTCAGTTAACCAACTGGGTCTGAGGGCGCTTAATTCTTCCTGAAAAAAAGCATCCCAGAAACCTTTTGGGCTATGATGGACTTGCTAATCCATACATTTCACTAAGGGGGTAGGGTCGATATTTGTCTTGCGTTGTGCACCCATTACCTCAAACACCCTTACCACAAATATGGAGCACAATGACTAGTCTGAAGAAGGACTCAATAAACACTGGTTCAATGTTTGGATCGTTGAGACCATGGCAACAGATGAGAACCATGATCTTCAAATATTCTGGGTGACCTTAGGTATGGTCTCCTCATCTTGAGATCTGCTAAATACATCAAACACCAGGAAATTGGGTAGAAAAAGGTTTAGAAATCAAAAGGGAATTCCATTTTAGCTTTGAAGTAAGGTACATAGAAGGAAGATACTGTTAGTGTTCACATTCAGTTATTTGACCCAATGAAACAGAGTGTCTAACACTTAGGCAGAGAAGTCAAGGTGAGGCTCGTGTTCACTTAAAATTCTTTCTGCTGATCCTGCAATGATGCACAGTAACTGGTGTTTGGGTGCCATAAGATAGCAGGATGGCTTATGGCCAGGGAAACTGCAGTGGCAGAAGTTTAAAGGACAAAACCTCACTTAAGATCGTACATTTCTCCAAAGTCATTGCACAGTTAAGCTTTAAGAATGAAGAAGGGTTTTGTTCTGTGCAGCATCTTCTGCCATATTTTATGAAGAGAGTCTAAAGGATCAGCATAGTTTTTCCCTTAGAGAAAAAGAAAACGAAATCTGTCTAAATTAATTTAAGCTATCTGCTCATTGTTAACCACCTTTGGCACATCAAGTAACAAAGCTCAGGCTAAAAAATCTCCTGTGGAGCATTAGTGCAATCCACAAAATCCTTTTGGAGGAAAAAAAGAGTAAAGAAATATCCCAAGGCATAACATGCATAACCACTTTTCTCTAATCAGAGAATCATTGCAAACTTGGACGACAATCCTGTAATAAATGACCTTCATTGTTGCACAGAAACTATATGCCCTGTGAGTTCAGTACATTCCCCATGACCTAATACTCAGAACTGAGGACTGGGGCTGCTTTCAGTCCCGCGAGGGATGAAGGATGACTTTTCACTTAATTCCCATGCCCTTGAACATGCCCCCAGTGAAATTTCTGACCTTTCTCTGTTTGCATTAACAGAGGCGAAACCCTAACCTGATTAATAACGATGCAAAAGGAATTAGCTGAAGCTTGTGATTAATTCAGCAGTTCCATCTTGTTCTGGGTACCCTAACCAAACCAGAGAAATTTAGATAGCCTGGTTTATATATTTTCTTTAATCCAAGTAGACCAAGATTTTAAAAATATGTGTGTACTTAATTTTTTTAAGAGTTGGAAAGTCCATCCACAATCTTAGTTAATACTGGTTTTGTATTGAACATGGGAGATATTAAATAGAATATATTGCACAAAACCACTTTTTCCCATTGTTGCTTTTAAAGGTTAAGGAATTCTTTTGTCTGTGGATCGTAACTTCAGGAAGTTAATTCATTAAGTGGGTCATCATTTTATTTGTTCCAAGTTCTTACCACTTTCCACTCTGAAATATAACAAGCACTCAGGGTAAGTATTTGGACAACAAATTTTAAAGAAAAACTAGAAACCAATACTTTTTGTAGAGGATTAAAAAATGTTAAACTTTTTTATTGTTTTAAATTCAGTCAAGCTCCTAACAGCCCAGGTTAAGGAAACAGCTACATCCAAGGAGACCTAGTCTGTAAATTCACAACTCTCTCTAACTGCTCAAAGATCTCAGAATGTAGAAAGGGCACCATCACAACCTATAAGATCCTCACCCCCCAAAAATCTGTTTTAGTAATACTCTGATAACAGCACATCAAGAGGTGTTTTTGATTTCTATTTCAAATCTGTTTTTTTCTTTTTTTATTCTATGTGTATGAGTCTTTTGCCTTGTGTAAAATTGTGTAATGATATGCACCATACCCAGGCCTGGTATCAGCAGAGGCCAGAAAAGAAAATCAAATCAGGAATTGGAGTTACAGACAGTTATGAGTCACCATATGGGTTCTGGAACCTGAATCCAGGCCTCTGCATAATAAGCAAACTATTGAGCCATCTCTCCAATCCCTCAATTTCTAAATTTTTATGAGAATATATTTATAAAATAATCAAGAATTTGCAAAAGCATTTCCAAAGTAACATGTAGATTACACATATTTCATTTGACTGAAAATATTTGGTTTCAAATAATTCTTGCCTCAAAGAAGTTTACAATCTTCATAATATCATCCGTGTTGCTAAATTACATAGTAGAACATCATTTAAAGCTGTTGTGTAGCCATTTGTGCATTCACACATTCATTTAACAGACATTGATCTGTAACTAGTGCAGCTAAAATAGAAAAGATTTTCTCAAAGAGCTCACAGACTGGTACTGAAGACAACCCCTCAGAGCACTAAAACCACTCTGAAATGTATGGATGTTGTACTTAGATATGCGAGTATCAACATCTGTATTTGATTTGAGAAAATAATGTTTTAGATAAAGGTATTCTTATGTTATTTATTTTACTCTCATACAATACATACCAACAACAGCTTTCTCTCCCTCCATACCTTCTAGTTCCCCTCCTTCTCTTTGCCCCAGATCCATGGCTCCTCCATTTCCCTCCAGAAAAGATCAATATCAACGGAACACAGCATAAGCATGTTAAAATAAGACTAGATACAAATCCTCATATAAAGGCTGGAAGAGTCAACTCAATAGGAGGAAAAGGGGCCCAAGAGAAGGCAAAAAAAAGTCAGAGACACCCTTATCCCACTGTTAGGAGTCCCACAAAATTCCCAGGCTAAACAACCGCAACATGTATGCAGAGGACCTGATGCAGACCCGTGCAGGTTCCAGTCTTTGTGAGCCCTTTTTAGTTGATTCTGTGGAATCAGTTGACTCTCCTGGTGTCCTTGGACACTCTGGCTCCTACAGTTCCTTTCCTCCACAGGGTTCTCAGAACACTGAATAAAGTTTGGGACCTGGGTCTCTGCATGAGAGAATAGATTAATTTTGTTATTGTTGTTTGCTTTTTTGAGACAGGGTTTCCCTGTGTGGACACAGCTGTCTTGGAAATTGCTCTGCAGATGAGGCTAATCTTGAACTCACAGGTATCTTCCTGCTTCTGCCTTCCCAGTGCTGGGATTAAGGGTGTGCTCCACCACACCCAGCTAGAAAATAAACTCTTTAAGTCAATATATAAACATAAATTCTAGTGCATTTATTAATTTACACTGAGAAACAAAAAATAAGAGTAAGTAAAATCTTCATCTTTTAGTTGGTGCATTCTCCCTTATGGTACCACAATCTATATGTGATGGCAAATTATATATACAATAGTTCAGGGAAGCACTGAGTCTTAGAAATGAAGCCCACATCTTCGAGGAATGTTTGTTCCCTTTGCCAGGCACCACCTAATTCTGTTCAGAGTCTCACAAAAATAGGGCTCAGTCTCTCATACAAGGCTCTGGCCTTGTCATTTCTGTAGTGTACGTCAATGTCTTCTAAAATTAACGGAGTCACAGTTCAGTGACACTGGCAGAAAAATCAGATATGTAGAACAATAAACAAAATAATCCTTGAGTAGACCCTCACATGTATGGTCAAATTAAATACAACAAAATTCCAAAGACAAAAAAAAAAGGAAAAAAAATCATCTTTTCTAAATATGAAATTCTATAAAATTCTAGAAGAAAACAAAGGCATTATATGATGCTGGTCTTGATCATGATTTTTATATGATACCTACGTAGTAAAAATAAAATAAAAATGAGTCGAATTGGATCAAACTTTAAAACTTCCACACAGCAAACATCAAAAATATTAAAAAGAAAGTTCCCGAAATGTTTTTCAAAACATGTATCCGATAAGAGATTGCTGTCTCGACTATTCCAAGGACTCATGTCACTCAACAGCATAGAAGTCATCTATTTTTAAAAATGGGCAGTTGACTTGATAACATTTATCATAATAGACATAAATGTTTAAATTCTATCACTTTAGAAATGTAGAGCAAAGACGCAATGTAATATCACCTACAATCAATTACAGTATTATATAGTTCATATATATGTATATATACACACACACATATATATATTTACATACACACATGCGAACATACATGCAAACACTGGTGTGGATAAGGTTGTGAAGAATATATAATGAGACAGTTAGTATGGAAAACAGTATGGGTATTCCTTGAAAAGCTAAAACTAGAATTACTATCTGGTCTAAAAATCTTACTTTTAGCTACATAGTCAAAAGAATTGAAAATAAGATTTTAAAGATATTTTTGTATTTCTATGTCCATTGCAACATTTCTCCCAATGGACCTAAGAGGTGGAGGCAATTTAAATGGTCATCAGCAGAAAATGGACAAAGAAAATATAATATTAATATATGAATAGTATAGACTTTTATTCAGCCTTTGAAAAGAAGGAAATACAGATTTGAGAATATTATTGTAAGTGAAAAAAGTCAGCCACAAATAGACAAAGACTCTATATATATGTGATTCTACTTATATGAGATTTCTGTAGTAAGCAAAAGCATAGAAAGTCAGAATCATAGCTACCAAGGTGCTCAGAGGGAGGGGAAAAAAAGCGTAATAGGTCTTTATTGGTATAGAATTTCAGCTCTCCAAGACATGCTTTCTAGAGATCTTTTATGTACTGTGCATATAGCTACACTACTCAGTACTACACTAAAACTTATTTGGAGTATAATTTTGTGTGATATGTTATGGACCATAGGATAAATGAATAAGTCAGCAAACACACGAAAGAACCGTAACATAATCCCGAAACTACTCAACCTAACCTCTTTAGAACTAGTTGTGAGATTAGTGTAAAATTTTCTCACTATTTTAATGTACTATTTAAGCCACATGTAATAGGCACTCTTTCCAGCTATTTCTTTGACACAATTTGAGCAGTCATCAGTCACTGTCATGATTTCTAAGTACAACCAGAAAACTTCAGGCTGTATTTAATGGGTTTCTTTGCAGCATGTGGTAAGTTCTCCTTCTTTCCAGGTGTTCTTGGCAGTTGCAAGTCCTTCCTACTCCATTGTTAAAGCATATACTCCTTCCAAGTCTCTGTTTCTGATCTTCACTGGCCCCCAGTAAACAGTCAACATTCAAACACAAGACTAGCAAAAGCCTTGTGTGTGTGTGTGTGTATGTTTGTGTGTCTATACATGTTTGTGTGTGTGTGTGTGTGCATGTTTGTATGTGTGTATGTATGTGTGTGCATATATATGTGTGTGTGGTGTGTATATACTATAATCACTATATCTACTGACTACAGAATTGATTTTTGGAATTCAATGCACATGCTAAGTGTCTTTGTGTCTAATACTGGGACAGGAAGGTGAGAGGCAACTTTGGGAAGGAAGGTCCCAAGCTTCATCTCTGCATTAATTACCTTTCTTGTTGTTGTCATAAAATACCTGCATGAAGTGCTTAAAGAAGGAACAGTCTATTTCTGCTCAAAATATGAGGGCAATGTTTACCATAGTTAAGGAATTGGTAGTCCAGGAACTTAAGGTAGTTATTCAAATCACATCCATAGTCTGAAAGCTTAGAAAATAGGACATGTCACCCATATTTGGAATTGGACTTCTCATCTCAATTATAAGAAGCTAGAAATTCTTTCATATACTATCTAGAAATTTGTTTCCATGATGATTCTAAATCTCTTGCCAAGTTGGCAATCATAACTGCCATAAACCCCAAGAGCAAAGAAGTGAACTCTCTCAACATCCCATGTCTTTCCTTGACTTTAACAGGAAACATTTCCTATAAAAGCCTTGTCCCTTTGTTTTGAACCTTAACACATACACACAGCTGATCCAAGAGTCAAGAATACTAAAAGCAAATAGAACATGGGTAGACACTTGCCACGGAGATAAGCTAGAGTTTATAACAGCATGCTTGTTTCCAAATAGAGTCAGCACCTTGCTTCCCTTCAACTCTGGCAAGAGATTACAGCTCAACCTTACAGTGCACCAGAAAGAAGAAGAATACCAAGGGAAATGTAGTTCATCCTAGACAACTGGACACATCTGAAGATCATCATACACCCTAGTGAGGTCTACAGGTTTTGAACTTGCTTTCTCCTTGTGTATGTTCTTTTGGGTGCCTCAACTGCCTTGTGGTTTTGCCCACCACCTCTCTCTCCTGAACTACAGGTATACAATTACTTGATGGATCTACCTTGATATTTAACATGACCCCACCCAATGCCCCTGAAAATGAATTCAATTCTTGTCTTTGCATAGTTTTGTTTTACTTAATTATGTCATTGCATAGCTCACAAGGCAGAAACACAATCTTTCTATATAATTTTTTCTTTGAAACATCCATAGCAAATGAGTATTAATTCCTATTTATTATATTTTATTTCTCCTAAGATACTAATATTATTGCTCTATATCAAGCCGTAAATATTTCACAGATAGATACTGCAACCATCTCTTCATGATCTGCCAGTTGTCCTGATTTCTCTCTTTGCTTCATTATCCCCTGTGGACTAAAATATTTATAGGATTTAGGAATATTTATAGGAAATAGGATTTATCAGTCTTCTATTAAAATTTCTCTTTTCATTCTTTAACCTGTGGAATAAAATCAAAACTTTCTTTGTGTCTTAAGAGATATGTGTATTAAACTGGTATGGTGCCGGAATCTTGCCCAGTGCCAGAAGGTTTGTAAAACATGCAGAAAGCCCTGATTTCAAACCATTCAAACCCTGTTGTGGGGGGTGGAAGGAGAGTCTGGCTAACACAGCTCCTGGGAAAGGTGACTTTGATTTTAATTTAATTGTATTTTACCTTTGTCTTTGTTTTTCTTTTGATCCCCTTTTTCATGTATGTGAAATGCCACTGAATCGGAAAAAAAACCAATCAATGACATAATCCCCCCCCAATGTAGTATTACTCCCTTTCTTCCCTCTCTCTTGAACTACTGGAACAGTAGATGAAAAACAATGAGACAAATTACAGACCTCTCAATCAGAAACCAATAACATATCTCTTTCTTTAGGTTTCCAGTTGTCTTAGTAAGGATTATTATTGGTATGATGAAACACCATGACCAAAAGCAAATCAGGAAGGAAAGGGTTTATTTAGCTTATACTTCTACATCATAGTCCATCAATGAAGGAAGTCTGGGCAGAAGGAACCGAGGCAGGAATGGAACCTGGAGGCAGGAGCTGATGCAGAGGCCATGGAGGGGTGCTGCTTGCTGCCTTGTCCTCCATGACTTGCTCAGCCTGCTTTCTTATAGAACCATCCTACCCATCAATGGCTAATTAAACAAATGTCCTATAGTTAGCTGTTTTGTTTTGTTTTTTTTTTCTCTGTGTAGTTTTGGAGGCTCTCCTGGAACTCACTTTGTAGATGAGGCTGGCCTTGAACTCACAGAGATCCACCTACCTCTGCCTCCAAAATGCTAGGATTAAAGGCATGGGCTACCACTGCCCAGATTCTACAGTCAGATCTTATGGAGGCATTTTCTCAGCTGAGGATCCCTCCTTTCGGAAAGCTCTAGCTCGTGCCAAGTTGATATACAACTATTCAGCAAACCAACAGTGGTAAGAATATGCAAGGAAGACACAGATACTATGATAATATGATACAAGGGGTGATCATGGAACACTGAATGAAGGAAGAAAATCTCAAAATATTATGACTGTTAAGAAATGCAAAATGGGTTTATGCTGCATGGTAGGAAATCCAGCTGCATGAATTTGTGAGTAGTAAAATATGTTTTGTTTTTTCATACTATCCATTTCTAAAATATTATTTGATATAGAAATGCATTATAGGAATAATTTATGAGTCAAGCATGATGGCACACACCTTTAATCCCAACACCTGGAGTCAGAGGCAGATAGATCTCTGTGGTTGAGGACAGCCTGGTAAAGCAAGTTCCAGGACAGCCAGGGCTAAACAGGAAAACACTGTCTCAAAAACAAAACAAAAAAATAATTTATGAGATTTTCATATTATTAGTATTTGACAGTTGTTGATATGTCTTTGAGATAGGAATTTCGTATATTTATCTGAATCTTAATCATGAAACCAAATAAAAGAGGCATAAATGTAATCATTATTTTATTATAATTATTACCTTCTACTGAATACTTTGAATTTACCTACTATTGTAATGCAAATAGTATATTATTCGGTTTCTGTAACAAGAAAAATTTCTAACAGAAAAAAAACTGAATGAGTTAGCTTCTAAATCATTGAACATCTGTTATCAGTAATCTGAATTTTGATAAAAGAATGAGGCATATTTTAGGAAAGTCTCCCCTGCTCACTTGGTTCATTAAATATTTAAGATAAATGCACTTCTCATATTATACTCTTTCTCATAAGTAAATTCACAAAATTTGCTTTATTTATTTTTACATTTATTTGCACATGTGTGCATTTATGCTTGTGCACATGTACGCATGTGTGTGTATGTGTGCGTGTGTGTGTGTGTGTGTGTAATATTGCATTTCCAAACTGACTTATGGTTCCTGAAGCAATCTGAAAGTGCATCTTTCTGAAAGATGGTAAATTCTCTGTATGAGGCACCCATGTGCACTTATGCTACTGTGTGTGGGTGTAGGTCAGAGTGTGGTTTGCAGAAGTCAGTTGTCTCTGTCCACCACATAATTCCAGGGATCTAACGTGAGCTGTCATAGCAAGCACCCTTATCCTTTTTGCCATTTCACCAACCAAATTTTGACTTCTTAATATAAACAACTTGAAACTTCTGATTTTAAGATATTATAATGACAAACAAAGTGTATACTAGCTTGACAGTCCTTAGACATTGAAAAATATTGAAAAAAAAACTCATGACAAGAGCACATTAGTGTCTATGGATCTCAGGTCAATATGGATCAGAAAAGATACTATGTGACCAGCAAACAAAAGAAAACAAACAAAAACTAACCACTGTTTGGAAGCTGTTACCATGTGAAGTCACAAGCTGTGTATATTGAAGTGTATAGTCTATAGGTGTGAGGAAGCTTTTGTCTTGCCCCATCAAATGATCTTAAACTTATTAAGGAAGCATATGCACAACTTAGCAAGTAGAGCACAACTAATGTTACTTACATCACAAAATGAAATAATAACAGCAGCCAATGCATTTATTGAAATGATGTACTTTGCTTCAAAGCAGTCCACATTGATGTTCTGTTAAAACAATTTTATTTCTACTCTACCAAGTGATGGATGAAGATGCAATTATCTTATCTGATGGATGAGGCACTGTGCAGAGGTGCAATGCTCTACTCTCTTACTGAATAACGGAGCATTCACTTTCCCCCAGGGAACCACTATATGCTACATCTTCAACTAATTTGGTATATTTAAAATTTCTATTCACTTGGCAGTACAATCTTGGCTACTTCATTATCAAAAGAAAACCTTGTGATGTTGATTGCATATGAATTTTTAGAACTTGGTCAGCAGTTGTCTAATATGGTGCTATGGAGTGCCTTGTAAAAGTACGTATTGGTCTATTAGGGACTGAGTTTTGCTCCCCTTACCACAAAGTTCCTATGTTGAAGCTTTAATCAATAATGTGGCTGTATTTAGAGTTATGGCTTTCAAGCAACTAAATAATGGTAGACAAATTTGTAAGGATAAGTTTCTAATCAAATAGGGCAGATATAGCTAAAAGAAAAAGAGAGAGATTAGGAGCCTGCATCCATAGAGAGAAAGCCAGTTAAGCAGATGGAGGGAAAGTGTCTTCAAGCAAGTGTGAAAGATGTCACTAGAATAACCCTCCTAACTTCTTCATCTTGGCCTTATAACGTCCAGAACTGTGAGAAAATTTGACAGTCACCCAGCAAGTGGTACTCCCATTTGTCCCCCTTGTCAGACAAGTAGGAGATCTTATAGGATCAGGGTCAGTACACAGCCTACAGTTTCAAGTGTTCTGTTTCTCTCAATGACTGGCAATGGACCTATCACAAGGATACCCAGTGTAGGTCTTGAGCTTGATTTTATGAGAGTGACTTTTTTTTTGAGCTAGCAGTTTCCATGCATGCTATCCACTTTAAACCCCATCTCTTTCCTGAAATAAAATATGCGTGACATAAAGTTTAGCATTAACCATCCATAAGTGTCTAGTTGTGTAGTGCTTGTATGGATGTCCTGCAAATATTGCTACCATGCATCTCCAGAAATTTTGTCTCTCTTAACTGAAACAGGATTCTCAGTTAGTACCAATGCTCCACTCTCTGACTTCTAACCCTGGGGAAATACCTGCCTACTTTCTGCTCTATAAATTTGGCTATTCTCGGTATTTCATACCAATGGAGATAGGCAATATTTATCAAGTAGGTATCGTAAGTAGGATAACCAGCATATTTTACTTATCTTCAATACTCCAAGCTTCACCATGCAATTGTATGGGTTGGAATTTTCTTCCTTTTACAGAGCTGGAAGTATACACCATTTTGTACCTACCAATTTATCTTCCAGGGGACACTAGAGTCCTCTGGGAGGAGTGGGATCTCATCGGTTCCTCCCTCATTCATGTGAATTGTGGCTATTTTTAGTTTTAAAATTTTATGCCTGTGTTTATATGTGTGTATATACGGGTACATATGTATGTGCAAGTTATGAACATATGTGTGTGGAGAAACATTGTTTGGCACCCAATTAGGTTAGATTGGCTGGCCAATGAGTCCTAGGGTTCTTCCTGTACCTGTCACCCCAAAATGGCAAGTACACACCACCATGTTGTTATTTTGTGTGAGCATTAGTCTTCAAATTCAGGTTCTCATGCTTAGGAGGCAAGCACTTAGTTCACTTATCAGATCAAATGTGGTATTTGTTGGTTGGTTTTTGTATTGTCATGGCCTTAAAAGTAATAATTAGCAAATAGGAAGGAAAGGGATTATCTTAATTAACGCTACCTAAAAATATACTATATCTTTTTTTTTAATTGATCCTCAGGAAGAATGGAAAAAGATAAAATGAAGAAGGCCTGGGCTTACATCCATTTGGTCACACTAGCATCCAATAAACTCCACGAACTTTGTTAGAACCTTTTGTCTTCAGCAGTTAACTGAATGTAATGCCGCTATTTCTCTGATTGGAGGTTTTGAGGTCATGTAGAGTAATTTGTACAAAAGTGGCTTGTAAATACTTTTCTTTTTCTAAGTTACTATGTTCTCCTGGGTTTTCACTCCCTAATTAGGAATTTTACCCTAATTGGGTAGCATATTTGTCATGCTTACCACAGAAATCTTGGACTGGTATCTCACAGTAGGGTCTAGGTCAGTATGACACTGAGGTATCAGACAACTAGAGGGTATTGTACAGGCCCTGTATGTAAGTCATTTCCTCAAGTAATTGATTATAAAGGTACCAGTTAAACATCAATTCTCTTCTTGTGTATCATTCCAGTTAAAAAAGAGTCATGTGCAATATCACTTGTACTTGATTTAAATACACTAAAGTAATAAAATATATGAAATGTCTGAAAATAATGACTTCTTATAAAAGAATATATTTAGAATTTTTGGATCTAATGACTATCATTTTGTTATCCATAAAATGGTCTTGCTTTGTAAAGATAACAAATGAATATTTAAAAATTTTTGATAAAATAGTTATCAAATGTCAAAAATGGATTGCAAATTACTTGCCTATGAAAGGTATTTTGATCACCTGGATATTTTGTAACAATTAACTATTTATACTTAAAAGTTAATTGTGCCTAGAATAGATAAATACCCAGTTGTCTTAATTTTTGTTCATATCATGTCTTTAGCAATGTTTTCTTCCTGGTGGGGTATGTTCTATTGTGAATTCAAAAATTTGTGTTATTCTAATGTAACCACAGTGACAGATTTTGTAATCATTTTATAGAGATAATTCAAATGTCCTGAGATGTGCTTTTTAAAATTTCACTGTTGAAATGCATTTAGCATATTCTTCAAGTTATATAAATGTCATTATTGCTTAGTTTCAGGATGCTATCACCCCAGGTCCTTTAGAAATCACTCTCCAGTGCCTAGACTCACTAACTATACTCTTTCTCCTTACATTTATTTTTAATTTGGACATTTAACATGGACAGAAACATTCAACATCTTCTTTATGATTTCTTGTCTTCACTTATCTTAATGTTATCAAGATTTCTTTATGTAAGTCACATATCAAAACTTTATTACTTTTATTACCAAATAATAGACTGTTGTGTGGGTATACTATATTTCCTTATCTTTTTATCAGTTAATAGTTCCTTGAGCTAGTTCAGTTTTTGCTGCTATGAATGATGCTGCCATGAACATAGATGTGCCAGTATTATTAGGCATGTTTTAACTAGGTGAGGAATTACTGGGTTTTGGAAAAGGATTATTCTGTATTTAATTACAAAACTTTTCACATGATTGAAATAAATAACAATTATGGTGAGTATATAATATGTATGCACTTTATTACTTATATGATGATATATATACATATATATGTACATGATAGTAAACAAGATGATGTCCAGGTATTATAGTGTCAAACTTTCACCAGATTCTTAGATATTCCTTTACCTGACAACATTAACTAGAGAACATGCTAGAACTTTGGATTCTTAGCATCAACTGGATACTTATGTTTCACTTTTATGCTTCTGAATGTTGACTTCATGTGTTTAATTACGACCGTAGTTTTTGTTGTCATCTCTAGAAGACTGCTATTATGTCAGAGTTAATCAAATGAATTCTGAATGAAGAGTTTAGAATATGTTTGGGGATTGTTACACTTTGAATACATGGTACCTACTTTCATTCTTTAGTGTATCTCATTTCTGAGTTTCTTCCTCTGCTATGAAATTTTATATAAATTAGGAAACCAGCAGTTGGTATTCAGTTTAAAAGAAATAATCATCAAGAGCATCTCATTGAATTAGCTGTTAGGGTACTTAATTCTAATTCACATGATGTCTGATGGGGAAAGAGGCAATAAAGGCAAAAAATAGCAATGCGCTTGTTGTATGTTATTCCAATGCTCAGTTGCTATTGTCTGCAATCAGAAGAGCTCTTGGTATTAATTTTGTTCCATATTGATTTTGATAATATCAGAATGTCCTTCAATGTCCATGTAATACTCTCTCAATGCAGTTCTAATATGTTCTTTGAGGTTAAAACACTTTTTTTCGCTGAATTTAGAGCTGCATTAAAAATTGTCCATCGAGATGTGATGTAGACCCCAAGGGAGTAAGAGGCCCAAACTTTATCTCTGGTAAGATAAGGCCATGTGGTAATACTTAGATTGTTAGAAATGGGTTAATTTAGACAGAGCTAGCCTATAAGAAAACATAGCCAGCAGACAGTAGCATTGCAACTAATAGAGTCTCCCTGTGTTATTTGGTGACTCTGAAGCAGCAACAGGACCCAGGTGGGAATCCCATAGCATATATATGATTATATCTCATTGTATACACATATGAAGTTTCAGAAAAGTTAGACATTCAGAATAAAACCCACTATGGATAATGACATAACAACTCCACACAGTTGTTTAAAAGTGAAAAAAAAAAACAATTGGCCATCTTAATTTTAAAATCTTTCAGCATTATCTAGGTCTTATCACCCCAAAAAATTCCCATATAAAATCTGTCTTTTTGCATGTGACTTATTCCCATTGTTGATTTTCCTTAGAAAATTATTATAGCACAAAGACATTTAAACATTTGACCATCCTTCCCACTGCCTGCTGCATAGTCAAATATTGTTTTTTGGTTAGTGTTTCTGATAGTCTACATTTGGCTCTGTGCTATTTATAAAGAGTCATTAGCATATTTATAAATATTTACTATTTGCAGTTTATTTTCTTTTAGGACTTGTATAGAAACTAAAAAAAATAAAACAATTAACATGAAACGTCAAATAAGGAGATGCTGCTGCTGGCCACTCTTCCTGCAGTTGAGGGGAACACACTTCATGAGTATGATGAAGAGCTACACTTTCAAAGTCATTACAATAAAAATTGTTTTGAATGCTTGGTTTAAATCCCAAGTTACTGGGGCAAACCAACCCTGTAACTTCTTTCCCTCCTTGACTTCCCAGTAATTTGCTCAGAGAGTCAAAAATCTGTCTCCAGAAGCCACTAGAACTGGAATCTCCTAATGAATCTCAATGTTTTAGCCATGAGAAAAATGGATAGGACAAAGATCTGGGAATGTTAAATCCTGTGGTAGAAGACCCTGTCCTTAAAAGTTTAGAGTTGCAAACAATTTCAGACAGATACTGAAGCACATCTCTAGTTTTTAAAGTGTGCTGGTACAATTAATAACAGGGTAACATAAGGGGTGTATTGGTCAAGAGACAGTCAATGACTTTTACTGAATATGTTGAATTCAAGGCTAAATGTTACAAGCTCAGAATGGAGGACTAATATCAGACAGTCCCACCAGAGGTATTTTATTTTCATTGCTGGAGTGAGGTGAATGAAGATCCCGGGATTAAATCTAGAATCACTCTGGACCTAAACATTGTTTTAAGGCAGCCAAGTGCACAGCTTGAATCTACCACTATCATAAGTTGCATGCTACTATACTTCATGGGTCTTGACATTTTTATTTATAAAGTAGGGGTGATAACATTATTTTGCCCAAAAGTTGTATTATCAGGGATGTTTGATTCCATCTATTACTAGGCACACAGCACAGTGATAAAATTCCTATGACTGCTGTGATAATTGTCAAAGAGGGGGCATGGACTTTTATCTCTGAACAGTATAATTGGAAGTTCATGAATTTCCCATCAACAAATGAATAAAAAAATCTTTCTCTCTCTCTCTCTCTCTCTCTCTCTCTCTCTCTCTCTCTCTCTGTCTCTCTCTCTGTCTGTCTCTGTCTCTGTCTGTCTGTCTGTCGGTCTCTCGCTCTCTCACACACACACACACACACATACACACACACACACACACACACAAATCCACACAAAAATAAAATCATAAAAAGACAAAAAAGTAGGACTATTTTGGAAGAAAAGAGGATGCAACAGGAAGGAAGGGAGAAGAGAGGAGACTGGGAATGATCAAGACATCCAGAATATTTTACTTCCATGTAAGAATATATCACAATGAAACACAGTGCATTATATAATAATGTATCCTAATAAGTAGGATGTGCAGTTTTAAGAGATACTTGAACTTAGCTGAATGTAAACAAGCGAATAATACATTATTTGTGTCAGAGTAACCACAGTTTATGTGAAGTATGTAAAAATGTACTGATACATAGGGAACATTTAGCAAATCTTATTGGTCATGTTTAACAATAGTTTCTGGATTTCATTACTAGCTAACAAAAAATGCAAGTTTCTTGACTGATATGAGTTCACTCTCAGCAAATATCAACTAATCATATGGATGTTTTTGTTAATATCTGCACCATAAACATTCAGCTTGGGTATCACGTACTATTTTGGTTGCTGGCTCACACCACCCAGTTGATACCTCTTGGCATTATTGTGCTACTCGGGCTGTCATTTACTGATCATTGCATTTTGACTGGTTTCTTCTTCTCTTAGCTGTACTTCACACCAACAGCACCATTGAGATTGGACTCCATGTTCCCTCGCTTACAACCCTGTGCTGTATGCAGGTTTCTCTTTATGTCCTGTGGCTTAACTGTAAATCTCCATATGAGAGAGGGTGACAATTCTTCTCATGGTTTCTAAAGTCCTGGGAGGTTACAAACTCTGCATTCTCTAGCAGGAAACATCTTGCTCAGCCATGCTAGTCTCCCATTCCTTCCAGGGTTGACTGTTTTAATTTGCTCCTGGTGGCATTCCAGATTGTTTGTTAAACTGGCTACAGATGGTTCTGAAAGCTGCTGGAGCCAGTGCTGTTACCAGGACTTATCTGCAGATCATATTTCTCCCGTCTTACAGTCTCATTCTTGGCTGCCTCCAAGACAGCATGTGGCTTTTAAAATCCTTTTAATGACCTATAAAGTCCTCTGTGGCTCTGATTCTGCTTACCTTTCTGACCTTTTAACTCTTTTACAGTGCAGTACAGACTATCCATCCTCTGTGATGCTCCCTTGTGTTACATAACCAGTGAAGTGGGCTAGAAGTCTAGTTACAATATGCCCTGATATCATGCAGCTAGGACCAAACACCAGAGACCAGGATGATTTTGGAAGAGTGCCTCTGTGGCTAATAACTTTAGATGTATGTAAGGGCTAAGCAGTTTAACTTATACCTTACCTGCTTGTGATGTCTTTCATTACGTCTAAGATGAGTTTCTTCTAGCCAATCAAAGTAAAAAGAATGCAAAGGCCCTTGAATGCAAACTTAAGTTAAGGTTAGAACAGCTCTTGAGTGGCAGTATTAGGGAGAGAGAATACTTTGAATCATAGCTTTAGCCACCTTGGGAAAGAAAGAGATGTAGCATATGTACCACAAACAATGCACATCACACTGCAGTGTGCATTTTGCACGTCATTTGATTTGGCGATTTGGATCATCACTATTTTTCAGTTAAAAGAGGAATGAAAAGGTGTAACATGTCCTCTTTCCCATAGCAATTGCCTCAACTGCCATGCAGGATTTGTTTGTGTTTTCTTACACTTTCTTCTTTTCTGTCTTTCCCTAATTTCTCGTATATATAGTTAACTTGCAACTAAATGGAAATGTACCTTTTACACGCTGTTTTCAACCTTTTACTCCCTGTTTTCCTTTGGTGGGGAAGTGGAAAGTATGTAGAAAATGTATGTCTTTTTTATGTATTTGAGAAACAATGAGAAAGAAATAGAGCCAAGAGCTGCAGGTTAAATATAAACTTTATTATAGACAAACCCAATTGAAGGAGGTAGCATTAGATCTGTAAATAAATTATCCTGATGATGCTCTTGATGTCTATGACCTGGACTTCAGATAGCCCACACCATGAGGGTTGTTCTTTAGAGCAATATTCAGACAGGACCACTGCTTCATTCTGAACCAGGACTAAGGAAGTCAATAGTGCTCTCACCCTCTATGATTTAATCTTCTTAATTTGTTTGGATAGAGTACGACTTTTAGGGGCTTTACATTACTTGATGTGGTGATTTGAATGAAAATGATCCCCATAGGTCCATAAGGACTGGCACTATTAGGAGATGTGGCTTTGTTGGAGTAGTTGTGGCCTTATTGGAGGAAGTGTGTCACTGGGACGATGGGCTTTGAGGTCTCAAATGCTCAAGCTGGGCCCAGTGTCTAACTCTCTTCCTGCTGCCTGCTGATCTGGATATAGAACTCTCAGCTACCTCTCCAGTACCACGTCTGCCTGTGTACCACTGTTCTTCCCATCATGATGACAAGACTAAACTTCTGAACTGTAGGCAAGCCCCAATTAAATGCTTTTCTTTATAAGAGTTGCTATGATTGTGGTATCTCTTCACATCAATAGAAGCCCAAAGACACTTAGATATCTGTTTCTTGCTAAAAATATTTTGTTTTTTTTTCAAGGTAGGGTTTCTCTGTGTAGCCTTGGAGCCTGTCCTGGAACTAGCTCTTGTAGTCCAGGCTGATCTTGAACTCACAGAGATCTGCCAGCTTCTGCCTCCCAAGTGCTGGGATTAAAGACATGTGCCACCACTGCCTGATGATAAAAATATTTTTAAAAACATGGTGGGATGTGTTCATGTGAGTTTGTCCATGTGAGTGTGTGTGAGTGTGTTTGCATCAGTGTGTGTGTGAGTACGTGAGTGTGTTTATAATACTGTTCCACACATTAAATATTTTGGAAAACTCAAAACCTTGAGAAAAAAGCAAAACAAATACAAGGGATACCAGGACATTGATGGTATTTATTTCCTGCTAAAGATATGGGAGAAACACGTCTAAACCTTTGAGACAAGAAAAACAGAAGTTATCTTAGATTCCAGGTTTTAATAACTATCTCTCTCCCTCCATCTGTTTCAAAAATCTTCTCTTGAGTTTGTAGAGAATCCAATATTCAACCAAAACCTAAAAGGGCCTCACCCAGAGGTTAAGGCAACTTACAACTAATGTAATTTTGATCTGCCCCCAAACAGAATACAAAACAAAACAAACAAACAAAAACATTCCTTATGGATCAATAAAATAGGATAATATAAAGAAGATAGAAGTATCTAGAGATTTGTGGCAGGAGATAAATTTACCTCTATTTTCCCTCAGGTTCAAAGCTATCCACAACTATCAGGTGCTTCTGATCAGATCACACATTAATCCTAGAACTTAAGAGATCCACAGATAGCATTTGAACAATAGAATGATCATCATTGTATCAAAGATAAATAGGCATGAAGAAGCCAATGGAGTAATGGCACAAACTGGTTGTAGATGGCATGATTATCTAGAGATTAGAAAACTGCGATTTCTGTGTGAGAGGCGAAAATGATTATGAGTCATCTCTTTCTAAAAGGGTTTACAAAGAATGAAATACTTCCAGATAGAAGTTTGAGATGGAAAATGAAATTAATAAAATGTATACTTATGTAAACATAAATATTTATCATATAAGAATTTTATAATTTTGTTTAATGTTTCTTAATGTTATGAGTAAATATATCTAGAAAAATGTAAAAAACAGAATCAAGAAGATGGAGTTTTGAGAAATCTCTATATAGGGTAAATATTCTTTGTTTTCTTTTGTTTTTTAAATTTAAGGCTGTACATAGAATGCTTAAATTTCTAAGCTAACTACTGAAAGAACTGACCCAGAAGAGAAAACAGGGAAATCGCTAAATGTATTCAGCATTACCAAGGAAACAACAGAGAAGAGAAACAGAGTTATTTATGAAAAGAACAAATACTCAAAAGATTTAAACTCTCAACTGTCAGTATTTACATAAACAAAAATGGAGAAATATCAAATTAGAAAGAAAAAACTTTTTTCAATGAATTTTCAGAAGTCCAATTTTACCATTCAAAGACTGTCTAAATCTTGATGGTGGAGACATGTTAAAATTGTGGAAATGAAAGATATTACTAGAAAATATTAACCTGTAGGAAAATTTTGTAGCTACATCAATAATAGCAGATAGATTTTAGATAAAACACACTGAAGGAAGTGGACTGAATGGCTTCGTATGAACAAAAGAACCAAACTCATCAGGAAAACAAACAGTTCAAAATGCATTTGCATTTAATGAAAAACCAAGATTCATAAATTAAAATGTTCTGGTTACTGTTGCTGTTATGTGGTCTCATAAATAGCCTGTTTCTTAGAACATGCTGTGGAGGTGCTGGCATTTCCCTTTCTTTCTTTCTTTCTTTCTTTCTTTCTTTCTTTCTTTCTTTCTTTCTTTCTTTCTTCCTTCCTTTCTTTCTTTCTTTCTTTCTCTCTCTCTTTCTCTCTCTCTCTCTTTCAAGTTGCGCGCACGCGCGTGTGTGTGTGTTTGTGGCAGGAGATAAATTGTGTGTGTGTGTGTGTGTGAGAGAGAGAGAGAGAGAGAGAGAGAGAGAGAGAGAGAGAGAGAGAGAGAGAGAGAGAGAGAGAGAGGGAGAGAGAGGAGGGCATCAGATTCCCCAGAACTATAGTTGTAAACTATCAGATGCTAGGAACTGAATGGTTCTGCTGGAAGAGCAACACAGATTTTAATCTATACAGAGATCATTATGCCAAGTTTGGACTCTGCAGTGAGAGGTATACCTTCTACTCACATCATCATCTCACTGCATTTACTAACATGGTGCAGGGCATAACTTGTTGCTTCCTCAATTCATCTCTGTAGAAAGCAGTCTCAATGCCCATATGACTCCAATTTTACATGGATATTTTCATTAACAGGAGAATTGGTTTCAGCCCTTAAACTCATAGTTCTATATAATAGGTATAGTTTTCAACCATTGTCTAAGCCAGTTTCTACTCAATATGACTCTGAGCTTGTTTAACATTTTCAATCTCCATACTCTGTAGAATTATTTGGAATTTTATATTCAAGTGGTTTTTGCAGGTGGAGCTTCTTTTGTCCTGAAAGACACTCCACTGAGGCAGCCTCCCACACAGAGGATTGATGTTAAATGCTTGACCGATAGCTCAGGCTTGTTGCTAGCTAACTCATATTTTAAATTGACACATATTTCTATCTATCCTCTGCCACATGACAGCACCTTCTTGCATTCATCTTGCTTCTCTCTGCATCTGCTCGTGATCCCTCAGATTCTGCCCTTCTTCTTCCCAGTGTCCTTAGCCTGGTTCTCCCATCTAACCTTAACCTCTTTCAGCTATTGGTCAGTCAGTTTCTTTATTAAATAAATCATAGGGACATATATTCACATTATAAAGGAATATTTTGCAGGATGCTTTTATTTTTATCTGTTTGTTTTATTTGGGGGCTAAAGGTGCCAACAATCTATAACTAATTTGAACTAAAATAAATGTTTCTTATAAAACCGTGAATTACTTCAGGTGTGGCTTGTTTGAAAAACAAATGTTGCATTTGACATTCTCAAGGACTTGCCTGCTGCTGTCCCCCGAGTGCTGGCACTAAAAGCATTCTATAGCATGCCCAGCTAACAAACTGGTAGCCTCTACATCTTGCAGGCAAATTGTCTGCATGGGGGACAGGATGGCTTCAATATCCTAGATATGTATTCTCTAGTAGTCTTCTGGAGTACTAACGAAGAGCCCTAAAAAGTAATCTTATTGAAGCAGTTAGAGTCACATGACCACATAGTGGCCCATCATAGGTCATGTTCCTTAGCTCTGTGTGTCAGGGAAGAGAGGTGAATCTGAATGAAAACTTATGAGATCAGAAGAGACAAGAAAGGTTATTCTACAGAAGGAAAGCACGCCACAAAGCAAAGAGGAGGGAACTGAGAACATGCTGTGGTGTCTGAAAGCTCAGCTTCCATAGGCACAATACCACAAAGCATTTGTTTTACATAGAACAGTCCATATGTCATATATTACTTTATAACAAGGGATCATTTAAAATTTAATTGCTACACAATGAAACCCTGTCTTGAAAAAATATAAATAAAAAATTAAAAATAATTGCCTGATTAAATAATGAAATTTTATATAAGCTTTATATTTTTAGAGATCAAGAAAGGGTTCAGTTTAAAAAAGCAGACTCAAAATATTTACTTATTATTATTCATGTTTTGTGCATATGGTTATGCTTATGCAAAATTGCACAAAAATATTGATAACTTCTTTTTGGATAGATCAAAAGACATTAAGGCATTTGTTTCAGAATAGTCTCAAATGTCTCCTTGTAGAGCAATTATTTTGCAGGGATGCATGAGTTGGGATAGTTATTGCATAGGACATAGGGGAAGTGCTATCAAGCCTTCCTTGGACTACTGCTTAATATACAACCTCTGCATTAATGGACTATCAGTTGGTATGACAGAGTACAGCTATCATGGACTGGGGAGGCAGCGTATAGAGGTTTGGAACAGAACTGATCACTTGAGATCCACAGGGTTCAAGAACAGCATCATTTCTAGCATGACAGTATCACTGCAAGACCCACATTTAAACAGCAGCATCCTGTTGAAGTCAGTCCATAAAGGGATGCCTGTGGGAATCTTGAACAGGATGGGACTAGAGTTGCCTACAATCGACAAAACTCATATTGTCTTAAGGCTTGTGGCCATGGTGCAGAGTGAAGCAGCAGTTATCTCAAGTGCTACATCTTGGGTGCACAGACACACATGTAGGAATACTGATTATCAATGGGAACTCCTCAGGACGTCTTCTGTGCTCTGGATCCTTAGGTTATTTGCTGCATGGAGCATGACAATTCAGTTGCAGCCAAGGAAGCAGAATGAGCAAGAATCATCAGACAGCACCATCCCTTGTGTTTATGGGTTGTCATTGCCTTGCTCTGAATCCCTCAATTGATCATGTCCTTTAAGAGATTCCCCTGCAGCAATAGTTCTGAAACTTAACTGAAGCACAGCACTCAGAAGTTAAGACCCAGATTTCAGCACCACACACTTGAAATTTTTGGTTCAACAGGTAGAGCTTGGAGATTTATTTTTCCTTCGAGTTCACTGGTGCTGCCAACTCTCCCTAGTCACAGGACAGCTTTGCCTCAAGGATTGGGGAGGGTTTGAGTGCAATGACAACAGCAGTGATTTGCGTTTTAATCATTTTTTGTTTATTTTTATTTCGTCTCCAGACTTTTAATTTTCTGAAAAGACTAATAGAAGAAGAGTAAATAGGCAGTAAACACATTAATGTTTAATAATTCTTTAGGGTACGGCAACTGACAGCTTTGCCTGTCCTGTATTTTGTTCTTCAGTCTTAGTTGTCTACTGGGAATATGGACTTTGATATTCTGCTCATATCTCCTCTCTATTGTAACAGTCTCCCTTTCCTCCAAACTCAAATGGCAGAGCTGGTTATAAAAGCCTTTGGTTGTTGTGTCAAGCCCCCAACACTCCCTGTAGCGCAGCAGGCTGCTATGCCACCAGGGCGGCAAGTCAAATTCAAAGTGAATGACTGGCAAAGATTATACATCTCTCTGGAGACTCTGATGCCTTTTTTGCACAACCAGCTTAATTAAGAATCCTTGGCAATATATTAACCACAAGCTTATGGATCTCAATATGCCAATCATACATAATGAGATAAATGCAAATGTCAAAGCACAGACTCTTTGCCTAGGAATATCAAAGGCTTAAAGCTGTATCCTTAGTCAGTTGTCAGAAGGCAGTGGGAATAGCTGGGCCTGTAGAGAGCAGGGCTTGCCCACTGCAATTTAAAAATCTATGGCATGACCTCCAGGATCGCACTATCCCATATCCAGGTGGAATTATATGGCTAAAGTCAGACTAGAAAGCTTTGGTTCAATTTTGCATTTGCATAATAGTAGCAGCAGTAGTAGTAATAATAGCAACAATATAACAAAACAATAATAGTATAACAACTATAACAACAACAAAATAACATAGCTCAAGATACTGAACTACTTCTAGAGAACATGGCAAAAAGTCCTGAGCTAAAAATCAAAGACTTTCCCACAGAACTGTCATATATAATACTAAGTGGCAATCCAATGACTCACTTTGAATATCCAATGAAATAGGAAAGTTAATAATTACTTCATAATAATGCATATCAGAAAAGAAAGCAGTAGTTTAGTCATGTCTCTTTATCCTCTTGACAATGTCGAAATGGTTGATGTTGAGAACTCTACTCCGTGTATCAGAGCCAGAACCAGAACTTAGGGCAGTGGGCAATTATGACTTGAAATGAAACTTCCTAGGACTGAAGGACTTGGCCTTGCTACATTTGACATTGGCCACCATTTTTATTCAAGTCCCGTGTGAAAGTACAGTTACTAAATTTGAGTGACGTGATGAACGTTTGGGAAAGATATCTGTGTCTCCTGTGAATAATTTGAGAACCAAATATATTTTCCTTATATTTAGTGTTTAAGTAATTTTAATAAGCTTCACGAGAGATGGCTATAAAGTTCTTCTCCAAAATTATTAAGAACATTCAAGCTAATCCCTCAGCACACACACACACACACACACACACACACACACACACACACACACACACACACAATGCAGGTGATCTGAAAATCCCATATGGGAAAAACTGGGATACAGTGTGAAGTATTATGTTGTTATGTCTTAGAAGTGCTAGCTTCTAATAACATTACTGTGATCTGTATTGCTTTTAAAGGATAACACTATAGAGAGGATGGTGATGTTGTAAATGAACCAGACTACACCTGAGAAACAAGCCTAGGGTAGAATGTGAGCTCAAGGTAGAACACGAGTTTCCCCACGAAGTGTTCAAAGTCTAGCACTGTAAAGATAAACAGCTATTTGCTGTTTTGGAATATAAATCCCTGGATCATTCATCATGGAGGCGATACTGTGGTGGCACAGGAGGAAATTCTTTCTTTTGGAAAATAAACTTTCATCAGTATCTTTCAATGCACTGATACATATTTCAAACACACACTTAACTTACAGACATAAAAAATACTGCAAAGGTTGTAATAAAATTTGCAGCTACCCTTCCCTCTTAGCATAATCTCTGCTCTCCAGAGGTAACCCCAGGAGAATATTTTTATTCATTTTTGATGATTTCTTGCATTTCTAAACATCATGCATATTCTGCTTTAAATATGATTAAATTTTATAACTTCTAGAGAACATCAGAATTTGGATCACTAACACCATCCTTTTGCCTCCTCACATTCAACCATCTTAGATAACTGTTTATGAAAAAGTTAGCATTTAGGATACATTTTTAAAAATAAATTATGAGTGAGCCAAATAAAATATTATGATTATATAAGTATAATAAACATATATGCATATTCTTCTCATATAATTTTCTTGTATTTCCTATATTATTAATTGTCCTTTCATTATTTTCTAGTGATATTCTATAACACATCCCCAGATTTTGTATCATAGCTGCATCCATCTCGATGCAGTTGTCTACCTCTTTTTTGACTCCTAGAGTGCCCTCTCTCTATATTTTAATGGACTATTCTTTTGGAAAGATATATAAAAAATAAACAAAAATTGGAATCGACTGTCCATGCTGCTCAGTTTTCTGAAACTGTGACAAGATAGCCATCACAATTAGTAAACAAAAGGGAAGCTAAGTTTCAGAGATTGCAGTCCAGGTGGCACATCATAGTAGAGGGAAATGCTGGTTACCTCATAGCATCTGGGAGAGGGATGGTGTGGGCTGAGAGAGAGAGAGAGAGAGAGACAGAGACAGAGACAGAGAGAGAGAGACAGACAGAGAGAGACAGAGGCAGACAGAGACAGAGACAGACAGAGACAGAGGAGAAAGGAAGAGAGAGGGAGAGGGAGAAAAAAGAGAGAGGGAGAGAGAACAAGGGAGGGAAGGGAGAGACAGCAAGAACAAAAGAGTGGGGACAGGGTCTCAGAGAACTCTTCAAGGACATCCTCATAGTAGTTCCCATCTTCTTAATGGTCCCTATTCTTATAGTGCCCCAAGGTGCTGACCAAGCAAATGGGCCGTTGGGGAATCTTCAAGACCCATCTCTTCTGTAAATTTGAGAATTGTATAATTTTAGACTGAAACTTTTACTCTGTGTTTTGAAGGTTGACCATGTTATGATTTACCAGTTAATATCCAAAGTTGTTGCTAAGATGGAAACTGAACTCTTTGTATAAATGAGACATTCATTTACTTTTACTTATTTATTTGTTTTCTTTCTGGAATTGTTTAGTGACTTTTTCTTTTTTTCCTCAATGTTTTATACTGTGTAGAACTTCTGCATTCATTTTGGAGTGTCTCTTGGAAACTCTTGGCTTTTAGTTTTGACAACATTTCTTGTTTTTAATCTTTTTTATGTATATGTATGTGTGTTTGCTTAGCTCTGTATGCTCCACATGCACGAAGTGACTGTGTAGGCCAGAAGAGGGCATCAAACCCCTGGAACTGAAGTTACACACAGTGTGATTGGGTGCTGGGAATTGAACCTCCTAGAGCAGAAGGGATTTGTGATTGCAGAGCCATTTCACTAGCCATCTTTGTTTATTAAAAAGAAATCTGTCTCTCCTCTTTTCCATTCTATCTAGAACTCTTATTATAATGTATCTCTTGGATCTTCAATTTTTTTGCAGGGGGGTATTGGCTTTCATACTCTCCATTTTGTTTTATATTCTGGGGAGTGTTTCAATTAGTTTTTCAATAAGTCCACTAATCTTTATTTCCATTACTGCAGTATGAATGCCCAGGGGCTCCTAATTACCAGCTAAATGGAACATACCTACAATATTGTGGCTTTATTTTGTGATTTTGTTTGTTTTCTGTCCTTACCTACCTAGTATTTATATTCTCTTCATTAGCTCATTTTAACTCCTTGTATAATGACTGAGACTCAGTCTTTGATGTAGATACTTCTGTTTTGTAACCTTACGAGTCTACTATTAGTGTTTAAGATTAGCTTCTCTAGGAAATGGACCATGAAGCAGGTTTACATGGAATTCCATTGGGATCAACACTTCAGAAAGACAGTGATGAATTGAATGCTAATGTATTTGAAACCAGTCCTTAGGCAATCATATGTGGATCGATCCATTTTGTGTGGCTGTAAGAAAATACACAGACTGGATAATTGATAAAGAACAGAGACTTATTACCATTATGGAGGTTAAGTCCAAAATCAGAGCTGCATCTGATAGGCAAAAGATGTCACTGGTTAGTGACAACAGGAGAGAGGAACTGAACTTGTTTTTATATAAACTCATTAATCATCTTTTACAGTTTTTGTCTCTCAACACTGGAGCTCTGGGAGCTATGTTTCTAAAACATGAATTTCAGGGTGCACAATTAAACCATAGCAACATGAAAAGATTCTGGATATGTTTCTCAGTGATATACCAATGTGAAGAGAGTGCCAGGATGGACTTAGACTACATCTGTACATCATTAGATTTGAGTTGTCTCCAGAGATGGCACTGGCCTCAGGCAAGCAACTTTCTGGAAGGGAGCTGGGTATAATTCATAAGCTATGAGCCCTTTCAGCAGTTAGGAATAAAACCCTGGTGTGGAAGGAAGAACCTAGGTGATAAACTACAGCAGCAAAAGTTCTGAAATGCTGGCCGATAGATGGGCTTAGGCAAATGCTAGCCCTCACGGAAAAGTGAGCATTTTGGAAAGAGGTTACTGAGAGACGAACTGAAAGACAGATCAAAAGCTTTTATTTCTGACATGTAAGTTTTCGTAGGCAAGACTGAGGGGGGTTGGGCGGTGCCCAGTGTGGCAGCAGTTGCTCAATGTCCGGTGTGAAGGCTTGCACTTAATCCCATTGTTCTAGATGATGCTTTGTTTCCTATTTCCACCACCGACTGTGCCTTCTGTGTGGTTGTTGCCATTATTGTGTTTTAGCATTTTTACAAAGTATACCAGCATGCTGCTGCCTGGGTGGCAAGGAAAGCTTCCTCTGTGGACAAAGAAGAAAACCCAGTTTCCTGATTTTTCTTATAGGTCCTTGAGATTTGGGGAGATTTTTAAAAAATAACTACTCACTTGTTTTAATTATATTCCAAAGATGAAGAAAGAAGATAAATGGATTGCTCAGTCTTCCACGGTTGGCATTAAGTTTTACTAATTATTTTCTAAAAAGAAAAATGTGCTGCCTCAAGAAGTGACAAATTCTCAATCACTATAGGTATTTAGAAAGAACAATCTTCCTGGGGGAATGTGGGCAGGATTCTTGCCTCAGTTTGGAATTAGAATTCAGCATTATAGAAGCTGGAACGTCTGTGATTAAGCATTGTATTGTAAAGGTCTTTGTTTCCAGGAAAGGAATGCTATATGAATGTCAAAGAAGAGTAGTAGTATAGTGTGACTGCCTCATTTGATGGATAGGCTTAATTCTTGTGGCCCTTTGTCTACCACCCTCCGGTCATCACCATTCCCTGAACCCTTAAATTCAGCTACACAAAATTTCTAAGAGTTTCCTAATTATGACATAAGATTTTATGCCTCACATGATGTTATACATGTGGCTAATACCTAGTGCACTGTCAAGACTTCTGCTGCACTTCAGAAGATTTCCTTATGTGTAAGACATGGTTTTTATTTTGTTGTTCCACATTTTCGTGATCTCTCTGTAAGACTCAATACACTGAAGAGAAAGAATCCATTACTTGTAATTTTTCTGTTTGCAGAAATAAGTAATAATGTAAAAATCAGTGATTCAACTGTGGATAAAAGCCTGAGTGGTCATAGGTAAGGCATTTGAGAACATTCAAGACTTGACCAATGGTACCTTCCTGATTGTTGTCAAAGTTAGTCAGAAATAGAAGAAGAGTTTTTAACTTTAATCTACAATGTTCTTTGAAATCAAGACACAATTACTTAGCAATTACTACACATTTTCCTTTTGATAAGTTTGGAAAATGAAATTATGAATTCTACTTATTTGTGTCTACCTCCCTGTCTCTGTTTTATATCTGTAGTCTTTCTCAAAACTTTATTCACACTCTTGAGTTGTCTCCAGTTCACTTCACTTAATCTTTCTATTGTTGTTGCTCATCTACCTTTTCGTAATCCCCGTTCTCTTCACCTTTAGGGCACCCCTCACTTGACCTTTTAACACCATGGCTCCACTTGTTACTGTCTGAATGTAGGAAATGGCATGGCATTGGAGTAGGTGATGTTCACCTTTCCCCATTACAAAATCAAATTGTTATTGCTATGACTTCTTCCTTACTTAAATGTGAGTCACATAAAAGGTAGAGTAGGAAGCATTTGGGAAGTGATTAAAGAAAGAATGCTAGTTTAAGGACAGCCTAGGACACACAGAAAGAATATGACTTAAGCAAATAAACAACAACAAAACCTCAACGAAACCAACTGGGCAATAAACCAAGAAGTAAGCTAGAAGTTACTCTAGTGAGAAAGACTCACCTGCCTGCTTAGATATCTCAGTTTTTGTTACTGGGCAAATTTATCTGAGAAAAAAAATTTTTCCCTCTCAGGATGAGCTATTTCCTGATATACGTTTCAGTTTCTTACACAAATAAGCTCAAGCTGAGCCTCCTCTTCCAGCTGGCTGGAAGTATCCAACTGTGTCTGCATCCCAGCAGAGAACATAATTTAAGCTCAAACTGAGATTTTATCTACCTAAGAAGGGAAAATGAATTACATACTCAGGTTGCGAGTATGTATTCATAAACAGATAAGCACACTGAAGTAGTAGTCGTAGAATGGGCACACATTTGATGGTCTCTTCTAGGATAGTCACATTCAGGAGCGAAGCACAGACTCTTGTCCCCCCCCCCCCCACCCCACATACACCCTGAAGATCATCTTAACGATTAGACCAAATGTATTTTTTT
Source organism: Mesocricetus auratus (assembly GCF_017639785.1). Lineage (NCBI taxonomy): Eukaryota > Metazoa > Chordata > Mammalia > Rodentia > Cricetidae > Mesocricetus > Mesocricetus auratus. The sequence continues at coordinate 44,200,106 of NW_024429184.1, read as the reverse complement.
ATCACTTATTTTAGGCAATGTTACACTTAATGGTGAACACTTACATGGCTTTTGCTTTGTGCCAGTCACTGCTTTGCATACATTAACACATTTAATCCTCATAATAGAACTGCAGGAGGTAAGATAATGCTCCATCCTTATTTATTAAATTCTCTGAAACAGTGTCACAGAGAAATTTGGTAACTTGCTCAAGATCACACAGGCTGTAGGTGACAGACTCAGAATTTTATTTAGTTGCAGAGCAGATACTGAGCTGACTCTAGACTACAGACTACCATGTAGTGAGGAAGAGACCAGATTCTCTTCCATGTGAAACAATATCCTTCAAGAAACTTACTCAAAGAAATTCCCAGAGTGTGACCCAGAGGAGCAGCAACAGAGAAGAGTCATATCTGAAACAAACGAACGAACAAAGAATTGATTTCTGATAATTCTGCCAAAATATTTAAAATACACCATTTAGTTAAGACAAGTTTTGTTGCTCATTAGTAAATACATGGTGATACAGAAAATTCAGAAACTTGCCCTGTTTTATACAGACGACTCTAGCCTGTGCCTACCAGAATCCAGGTCTAAGGTGGGAACCACATCTCAGGACTGATTTCTGTGCAACCTCAGGGAGACTTCTGGCTCACTTGACTTAGTGTCATCAGTTCTCCATAGCTGCCAGTGACACATCTAGGACTATCAGCAGTTCACCATAGCTGCAAGTGGTTCATCTAAGACAAGCAGTATACTTGATAATCATGGAATTTTAACATAATCTGTTTGCAGCTCCAGGCCAGCTTAGCATTCACTCAAATACTGGGACTATGGTCATTTGACAGATTCAGTATTTATGTTTGTTATAATTTTAGAAATTATATGCAAAATAGGCTTTTGAAGATTTTAAAAAGCTAAGAGCTTTGGTGAGCCCAGTTGATTATTATAACATTTCCTGTTGGTCTATGTTGCTTGATGGCATAAATGTATGTATGGGCATTAACCCACACGTAACGCTCCACTTACCACATTGTTGCTGCTTCAGAAAATGTTCTTTAGATGGTTGAAAGTTAGACAGATTAAATCGCTTCTAGTCGTCACCATTGTTATTTAGAGTATTAGCTCTGGGTAGTCACGGAAGATTCTCAGTATTTTTAATTTTAAAAAGGAAATCTGTGATATTAGTGCCAGCTCCATAAAATAATATGAAATATATCTGGTATGAGTTCCATTATGAACATTTGTTTCCAAGGTAAAGAATATGTATTTTAAACATTTATTTTTGAGGGTAGAAATACTAACAGGCTTGGCGATAAAATTAGAAAATTCCACAAGGTGTCACTATTTCACTTTGTTGGAAATGCTTTGTTATCAAATTGCTTCTGAGCCACTTTAAATAAACAGAAGTGAAGTAAATAATCCCCCCCCCCTTAATGAGAGAGTCAACCAGCATAACAAACGGTCTACAGAGAGACACATTTTGATATTCAACCCAGCCTGCGTGTCAACTTTGATACTGGCACAGTACAGCCTCCTTAACACAGAGGCCGATTTGTATGGTATTGATACATATTTTATAGAGAAGGATGCAAGTACAGTTCACTGATCTGTTCTGCTCTAAAGAAAATTGTGAGTAGAAGTAAATTTCCTTTTAAAAAGCAAGCATTTTAATTACCATCTACAAAGAGTCACAGCCACTTTCTTACGTGCTCTGTGCTCTGTGCTCAATGTCATTGACCCAAGTGTAGACAATTAATTTCTAAAATTACCAGAAAGTGGCCTGAGAGGAATTACAGCACCCTTCTGTTACATTAATCAGATCACAATACATACAGATCTCAATTTGATTTTACACAAAGCATGAGGGCCACTTTCCTCTCATGCGTTTTTCTTTTTGTGCCATGGTTGTTCTCCCCATCTGCCTTAGTCCATTCAGGCAGGATAGCAAGGTTTCATACACTGGGTGGTGTAGACAACAGAAACTTATTTTCTGATGTCCCTCAGGACTGCGAAGTCCAAGATCAGGGTTCCCACAGATCTTATACCCAACCAAATTCCTCTTTCTGCCTCTTCTTTTACAGATGGCCATTTTTACTCTGTATCATTCCATGATGGACAGAAGAGATGAGAAAGGGGAGGGATGATGAGGAATATGAACCGATTTGAATCTTGTCTCTCTTTGGTTAAGGTCATTCACGAAGGCTTCACCCTTAAGACCCAATTATCTCATGAAACTCTCCACAAAATGCTATTTATTGTCTGTTAGGCGTCTATGAATTCTAAGAGGACACAAACATTCCATCCATAGAGCAGTCAAAAATACCTTAGCCACAAGTCCTTGGGGACAGATAAACAGCATGGTGACATGGCCCAGAATAGAACATTTGGAAACCTTTACATCTTGAAGACACCAGGAATGTTTTTACCAGACACACTTGCAGCCGTCTACGTGTGAGAGTGTGATCAATTTATTCATCAAATATTTGTTGAGCTCTACTTTGCTTCTATAGTTTACTAAGGAATGAAGCTTTGCAGATATAAAAGAGGAGATGCCAGGTGTCACAGAGATTCCTGATAATGAGGAAGAAGGACAACCAACCAAAGGAGTGTACTATGTGTCTTGGGTTACGGTAGGTGCCCGCAGAGCATGTGAGCACCAGAGGTGGAGAGTCTTTGAAACTTGGGAGGCTCTGCAGTTCATGCTCAAGAAGCTCTGATGCCCACTGAAAAGCAGCTTTTCTTAGCATAGTCCCCTCCCCTGAGACCTTAAGACCACCCGAGTAGGATGCATATATATATATATATAGAGAGAGAGAGTATAAGTCATGGGCACATACATTTCATATCCAAGAGTCTTTTTGAAATTGATGATTTTTCCTAGTAAATTTTTATGCAATCTACAGATTAAGTTTGGAAGCACATGATTTTATGCACTGCACTCCAAGTAATGTATGTATTTATTTCAATAACATAAATTTTAATGCTTTACCACAGAAACAGATTATAGGAAAAAGTAATGAACTGGCCTTCTTTTCTGATGAAGGTACCTAAATATGTCTTAATAAAATGCAGGATAAAACCATTGGTCATGTTGCTGGATCTTTGTCTTCGTGAGATATTTCATTGATTGATTAGCATTTTTTACTAAAATAAATGGCTACTTTTCTTCCCTGTAGAGGATTAAGTGTTTTAATCCCTAGACAAAGAGTGGCCCACTTTCATTTCATTTTGAATTTGCTGATACATGCAGATAAGCAATGCCCCTTGCCACTTCAGAAGCCTTAAAAACTGGCAGAAAGGAACAGAAACCTGACAGTCAGGTTATAAAAGAAGTAAGTGATGTGGAGAAGAGCAAAATGAAACCAGATGCTCAACTATTGGTATACTGGTATTGTTTTTTCAGAGGTACACAGTATTCCAATTGGAAAGTTAGGGCAAAAAGCTAGCGAATGGTAAATGAGAAGATTCATGGATACTTTCCTTGAAAAGGTGCATTTTAAAGTTTGTTGTGATCTGATTCGACTTAAAAAAATCTTTGTGTAGATGTTGCTAATGGCAATGTCTTTAAATTCACAAAAGTAGTTTATAATCTACTTGCAATACGCAAATAAAAAGAAGTCGTATCTTTTTAAAAAATCACTGCTCTTTTCTGGGCTGGTTTTTATACTGTTATTATATCAAGTGAAGCCACTGTGTTCTACAGTTTTTCTGTAAAGATATTCAGTGAGTACTTAAAGCATATTTATTTTTCCTTTAGCAATGATAGTTGTTAATTATGTCCCCCAGGAGCCAGAGCAGTTAACTGAGTCCTGTAATCTTCCACTCCTTGAACCCATGGCTATTCCGGGAATTATGCGAAGATCTCAGTATAGATAACCGCATGTTATCTTTCACATTAAAGCATTTATTTTTAAGCTCCTTCCCTCAAAAGCTCCCAGCACTCCTCAAACCCTAACCTACCTCTTCCTGGGCATCCTTTCTCTAGGTTTCACCCTCTGAGAGTCACACTCCCTAAGGTCAGTGACTTTGACACTGGAGCTCAATTTGTCTGCTGGAGATTAGTGATTCCCACATCACATGACCACACGGCCACACACCTTGTTAACAACAACTGCTGACTTGCTTCTCTGCTTAACTTCCCCTAACATCCCATCTCACGATTATGGAATGGAAGCGGTGCACAAAGAGAGCAAAATATATAGACAGATTTTATTAAAAATAATTTTTTATTATTGTTTCTCCCTGAGTGAAATGACAGACTCTAGATATCGCCTATGTGGAAGGAAGTGGTGATAGGGTGGGAGGCGGGGGGGGGGGGGATGGGGAGTATGGGAGGAGGGGAGGGAGAGGGAACTGGGATTGACATGTGAAACAGATTTCATTTTTTTAAAAAAGCAACAATACCACCTCCCTTGAAAACCATACATGTTTTCATAACCAGGTCACAGAATGCAGTGTTGGTGTGGGGAAGATATGTCCTGGGTTATGTCCAGTATTGTTTCTTGGCTTTCACTGTTCTAGTATCAGAAGACAATTACCTTCTTCTGTGAATGGCTTTATGATTCCATTATTTTGAGTGGGTCTCAAATTGATTTCCCTAGTTTAGTGGGCCACTTCAGTTGTCTAGCGCACCTGCTTCCTTGACACACACTTGACTGTGAATGGGTATTTCATTTCCTGACAAGGTCCATGTGCCTCCCTTGCACAGCACTTGGAACCATGGCCCATGTACGTCCACTCACTATTCCCATCACGACTGGATTTTTTAGTGTCTGTTGTATATTTGTGTACATGTGTGAATATGCATGAAAACTTTGTTTAGTGTTTCAGTACAGGCATGCCCATGCCATGGTGTAGAGGTCAGAAGATTGCTTCCAGTTTGGGACCTTGTCATCCAATTCATTTGAAATTGGACCTTCTGATATTTCCTACTGTATATGCTAGGCAAGCTGTCCTACAATCTTCCAGGATTTCTGCTGTTTCTGCTTTCCATTTCACAACTGAGTGCTCAGGTTACAAATGGATTAATTCTTTTTTTTTTTTTCTGAGACAGGGTTTCCCTGTGGCTTTGGAGGCTGTACTGGAACTAGCTCTTGTAGATCAGGCTAGTCTCGAACTCACAGAGACCCGCCTACCTCTGCCTCCCGAGTGCTGGGAATAAAGGTGTGTGCCACCACTGCCCGGTCTACAAATGCATTCTTTATATGGGTTCTGGGGATTTGAACTCAGGTTCTCACACTTTCACTGCAAAGCACAAAGCTATCTCCCCAAACCCCATAACTGGTTTAAAATGCATGCCATTATGAGTTTCATTGTAGAAAACCATTCAGAGAAGCGAGATTCCCAGAAGCACAGCTAATTTCTTCATCATGTTTGAATGTTACAATGTCCTCTACCATTTCTATCGCTTGGTGGATGTCCATGTGTAGTTTTATTTCTCTACTCATACTTTGCTCCATTTTCTTAGTGTTTTGACATTAGGGCATTTTAATTTCCTTATTGGAACATAGTTTTAGAAGAGGAACACCCATTCCTTCAGCAAAGGTTTCTGAATTGTTCTTTTTGTTTGTTTGTTTAATTTGAAGACAGAGTCTTGCTAGATAATCCAGACTTAAAATTATAGGCCTGTTACTTCATCTTCCTGAGTGCTGGGATTGCCAGAATTGAGAGTCTCACAGTCTACCCCACAGAACTTTCTATAGTTTATGGAGTCGGAAAATACGTTTTCCTATAGCTGTCTTGTTTAACTCTTGCTCCATGGTTATTCCATTGTAGATCATTCCTTTGCCATCCCTCATACTCCTAATCTTCCTCTTACTGTGTAGCAGAGAATAAGACAGAAAATATATCTCCCTGGGTCAGTTTGGTTGGTCCTGTTTGGGGCACCAGGCTCACCTTTGACAATGGGGCAGAGGTGACAGCCCAGACAGGGAGATGCAAGACAGGGCCAGGAAGCTTGACATCATTCCTCTTCTAATAAATCACTCCCACACCATAGGGACTTCTGACAGGATGCTTTAGAGGAAGCCTACTCCCGTGTTTTCTTCTACTTTAGTTTCCTAGTTGCACAGGACAAATGCCAGCTAATTGGTGATTGTTGTCACCTCCACAGCTCTGTCTTCACTTTGTCCCTTTTCTGACCCCTCCCAAAGTGCAATCATCATCAAATCCTTAATTCATGTTGCTGAAACACTCCCTGCGTCTCATCAAGACAATGGCCTCAAATAATTTTCTTATTCCTTTTCCCATTTTATAAACAGGCCACCATGGTTTCTCTTTTTGTTTCACTGAGTCACTTTTTCCCTTAGGAGCCTTGAAGCTGAAGCCCTCCTGGTCCTGTGTCCTGGCTGAAACTTTTCAGTGCTGGTGTGTGGCCCTCCTCCCATCATCCATGTGGAATTGGCCTGCTCTAACGCTCATGGCTACAGTGATCGTGTTTTGAACCCCACATAGTCGTCTCTTCTGACTGACTTGTTCATTTTGATTCAGAAAACATCATAAGAAAGAACATACTGAAAATGACATTCAGTCTTTGCAAATGAGTCCATTTATATTGTCTCCCAATGAAGGAGGGATCAGGCTGGGTTTAAAATTCCAGTTTATATGTACTTCTTCTCCCAAGTCAGAGAGCACTCTTTATAGTGTCTAGCAACAGAACTAACAGTCATTACAAATCACATTCTTATTCATTTATATAGTATATTTGCTTTCTTAGTAACTTTTAGTTACTTATCCTGGTAAAACTTCAGGGATTTCCATGATGACATCCTATGTTCATCTGTTACACCGAGCACTTGATGATGAGCCCTTGCTGTTGGTAGAAGTGCGCACACGCACTTATTCTGGAAAATATCTCATGTAAATGATTTCATGAGACTGTTGGTTAGTTTTTTCAACTTGACACCAACTAGAAGCATGCAGGAAGACGGAACCTCTACTGAAGAATTGCCTCCAGTAGACTAGCCTATGGTGGTCAAGTTTGTGGAGTATTTTCTTGATTTATAATTTCTGGGGGGAGCCTATCCCACTGTAGGTAATGCCATCCCTGTGCATGCGGGTAGCTAAACATGTAAGCACTCTTCCTCCATGGTCTTGGCTTCAGTTCCTCCCTCCAGGTTCCTGCCCTAGCCTCCGTTGAGGATTCTTCAATATAGCAACAAAAAGGATATATTTAAAGATTAAAGATGGTGACTCTAGAATGCTAAAACATTTACTTTAGGCAGTTTAAACATCTTTCTCTGTTCCTCAGTTTTCTTATGTAGAAATTGGGATAATAATTTGGCCTGCATTGTAGCAGTCTCCTGGATTAAATACATGGAGTTAGAACAATGACAGTCACCTGCTTTTATTTCAGACTTGAATATGAACCACAGGGTTTATGCCTTGTATAGAATACGTTTTATAGTTCACCAATGACAAATCAAAGAGAAACATAATACATTAGAGGGGATGTGGCTTCAGGAAAGGAGACTACTTCAGTTTTTAATTTTCAGGCGAGGTGAACAAGGGTCGCCAAGGAGAGGGAGCTTCATCTTCTCTATGCAGGTCTATGCAGGTCTTTTTATCAAGTTGCTTCATGGAGTCTCATGAGGAAAGAGGGTTCCAGTTCTCTTATCTGACACAACAGTTACCATCTGGTTTTATTGCCTCCTCCTGTTATCTCAGCTGGAGAGAAACACCTCTGTGTAGCCTCAGGAACTTTCCAGGGTGACTGCCTGCCTGCCAGCCAGCCTGCCTGTCTATCTGTCTGTCCCTTGATCAAGGGAACCCTCTTTCCCCATATAAAATTTTTACACAATTTTCAGTTATACCTTAAAACAATCCATTCAGGACTGCTGCTTGGATTTGTGACTCTCTCTGGAGGCCAACATCCCATAAAACAATGAATGGATTAGATCTATTCAAACAGAGTTCTTCACTTATGACAGATGTAATATTGATAATATCCTTCATTTAATAAGTCATCCAAGTATAATTCAACACAAGACTCAGGTAAAAATTACCATCCATATTCATCTTGCTTGACTGTTTTATAACACCAAAGAGGAGCAAGACCAACTGCATAAAAATTCCATGCTGAAGTCTAGACAGAGAACTGTTTCTGCCAGAGATTAGGCTATTTGCTCTTTGAGATATGACACAAGTCTGAACCCTTCCAGAAAGCCAACAAATGCCAGTCAGGCCCTGTGTGACTGTGAGTGAACAGAGGCCAAGCAGGTAACAATGGAGAGAGGTTATACATTGCTATGTGTGTCCTCTTCATCAGTACATACTATTTTTTTCAAGCCAGGTTTCTTTGTGTAGCTCTTGCTGCCCTGCAACTCACACTACAGACCAGGCTAGCCTTGAACTCACAGAGATCCTCCTGCCTCTGCCTCCAGAGTATTGAGATTAAAGGTGTGAGCCACTACTACCCTGTGGCACACACTTCTTTCCCAGTGTCTTCACTCACTGGATTTCTTCTGCTTGTGTGATGCTGTGGTTTATATCAGGGACAACAATGTGTATTCCTTCTAGGACATATATGTGTCTGTAAATGCATAGATGATCTGAGAATAGAGAATGCCCAGACAGCCAGTGCCCTAAATAAATAAAATGTTTTGTTTAGATTATAAAATAGAGATGTGTAGTTATGATGGTATGACATAGAAGTGTGTGAAAATTTCATTAGTCTATTTTATTAATGTGACAAATATAGGAGAAAGTTAAGAGAAAATTCAATCATCTCGTTTTTTTACCCTGCTGTATGGACTGTGTTGAGTCAGAATATCATGTGAACAGTTACTACTAGTGTTCCAGATGCAAGATCAGCAGGAAGATGTAGTCCCTAATGTGTGTTCTCCATTCCCTGACAGTGACCAAATCTTCCAACTAAGACTTTTTTCTATTAGCTCGACATAGTGCTACCAAATTATGGGCCTGGCAGGAGTCCATTCCTTAGGTTGGTGTCCCCAAGGGCCACTCCCCTCTTAGTGACTGGGGATCAGGCCTTTGAAACATGAGTCTTTGCTGGGTAGATACCACATTTGAATTATAACAAATTATAAGAACCATTGTAGGGACAAATCTGGTAAGATCTGTAAGCCACTTCTCAGTTCATAGTCTATGCCGTGAGTTCTGTTTCTTCTGGGGAAAGGTTAAGACACTGAAGTTTCTGTGGCTGATAAGCACATGAGAATACACTTGAAATAGAACTGATAATGTTTTCTGAGAACCGGCATCTTTACTTCAGCCTTCCTTTAGTCATTTCCTCACCTGGAATCTCAGGGCATGTGACATTCTCTCCACATGGCTTGCTTGCACTAGCCATCCTGTCTTATCCGCCACTTCCCAAACTCATTGCAGCATCACCTAGAACTATTCCACTTTTTCAGGCACACTTATCCTAAAAGCATGCCAGGTTTATCTTCCAGCTATTTAGTGTTTCAGCTCTCAACCTCAACTTAATTATCTGAAGCATAAAGAGTCTCATCAGATAGTCTCTGTGGGCGGTTTCAGTCTGAAGTTTTATGGTTTTACTTGTTTTATGATTCACATTATTACTTTTTCCAAAAATCTTAATGTCCATCTGCTGCTACAAAAGAAACCCCACACTAATCTCTCCAGCTTTGAAGACGCCTTGTGATTTGATCAAACCCCACAGAACAGCTGTGTCTGCAATCCAGCTTCTGCAGTGCCTGTCACCCTCCTCTGCAGGTGCAGTCCTTCTGCCATAGGATTCACTCACCTGCACACAGCACTCGTAGTCACTGTTTTTCAGCATCTTTCTCTTCCATCATTTAGCAACTGAAAGAGGGAGACATTCATTAGGAAAATGAAGTACAGTGGTGAAGATGAAAGTGTAAAGCATGCCGATCTGGCTCTTTTCCTGCTGTATCTTAGGTCTATCTGCTTGCTTTTCCCAAGAAACACCCTTTCCTGAAAGCTATAGCTTCTGCCTGCTTTATTTTATATTTCCAAGGTAATCAGACTAATGGGAAATTCTGACTGAACCAGATGGGTTTGTAAGTCAGTCGTTGCTTTGAACAAATTGCCAAATGTAGCTGAATGACTAGGCCTGTCCAATATGTTTTCTGTATTTGAATTTGTGACCCTAATCATACCATTAATAATTCATTAGTAGAGCTAGTAAAACATATTGTACAAATGAAAACTAATTTAACTACTCTCTAAATTCCACTGATTAAACTATATGTGAATATATAGAAATATACATACTCATTCAATGATCATGGCATACATAGTTTTATCTACCCAAGGCAAAAGTTCAGCTACTAGGAATTGTGGCAGAAACTTCTTGGTATGTGGTATGTTCTTCTCCCATGAAGGTGAGTGTTGACTGACTGCTACTGCCCAGGAGATGGTTTATGAGTGGGGTCAGAAACTCCTTGAGACCTCAAGGAAGCAAGCTACTTCCTTTTTGTTGTTATGAGAAAATGAATTCTGCCCAAGTACATAAGCTTGGAAAAGAACACTAAACCTTTAATGATGATACTTGGACTGGAGCCATCTAATACCATAAACAGAAGAATATGGCCCATATTCTGAATTTGAAACCATGAAAACCAAAGAAAACTCAGTGATTGTGCCTTGAGCCAAGAAATTTAGCATATTCTTAAGTATCAATAGAAAACCAATACAAGTTTAATCAGAAAATATTTATTGAGCATCTATTATATGCCAGTAGCTCTTCTAGAATTTGGAATACAGCATTGAGAAAATAAAAATATCTCTGTTCTTATGGACAATCAATTATAAATCTTAATTATACCCAAACAGGTAATTTCTTCTTGTCATCAAATGTAAACAATCAGTTCACTCTTTTCTCAAGAAGTAACTTAATCAAAGCTCTATTGCTTGTTATCCTTTCCGTATTCTAGTGATCAGAAACAAGTCTTGGTCCTGGTCCCCAAGGCAGATTAACAATGCTTACGTCATTTAAGTTTTCCCTCCCTAACAAACATAGTATGTTCAAATGTGTTTATATTTTACAATATAGTGAGAGAATATAATTTTTAAAAGAATAGGTAGTCATTTGAAAGATAGGTACTAAAAAAAATCCAGTGAACTAAAAAAATTAAATCTAAGGCCAGTGATAGCTCATTGTGTAAATCTCTTGCCAGATGAGCCTGGTCACCCAAGTCTTGTTACAGGAGATTATTGCCTCAGCTAGTCCTGTGGCCCTTGAGCCCCAAATAAACAGATGCTGCATTAATTATAAAAACTATTGGCAGATAGCTAGGGCTTCTTAATGGCTAGCCTTGTCTTAATTGTTAACCCATTTCTATTAAACTAAGTATTTCTTCATGGCCTTATCTACCATGCCTGGTGTGTCCTACCCTCCTCGGCTCCACATAGCAACTCTGTGGTCTATACTTCCCAGAATTCTCTTCCTTTGGTAGCCTCACCTATCCTTCCTGTCTGGCCACTAGCAGAACAGTGTTTTATTCATTAACCAATAAGAGAAACATATACACAGAAGGACAACACCTGATGCCCTGATCTCACAAAATGGTGCAAAGGAAGGTAATAAATACATGTAAGTTTATCAAATCATTTTTAGAATATTAGCAAAATTTTGAACAAGTGGTAGATGTTAAACTTGTTTACATTTTTAGAGACCTTAAAAAATGGAACAATGAAAATTCATTCAGAAATAGATTTGTACTATTTCAGGGTCATTGGTACACTGGAACTTTTACTAAGTTGAAATTAAAAATCAGTGTTTGGGGATAGTTGTTACTAACTGTGATAGTCATGATGAAAGGAACCCAAACAGAAGATTGCCAAAGCTGATGTTAATGTGGCTGGTTAGTAATCACTGTGGCAAATGTGTTATGTTTTTGCTAAAACCACAATGTCTGCCATTTGAGGGATTACCAGTATTCCCTATCTGCTGTTGAGGGTGGAGTTTTCTCAGGTTCTGTGTTCTCACCTCTGTGGTGAATGTGCATCTGGGAGGGTGGTTTTCAAAGTTATTCGAACACACAGAAAATGTGCCTCCATTTTCTTCTTGAAAGAGATCATAAGCCCACAAGCACAGATATGAGGTGTCAGATGTTCCCATTGGTCACTTGAACTTGACATAGCTTCTCTTTGTTACATTTACTGTGTCTCTATTTCTTCTTTAGTTATGTATATGGCACAGGCCAGTTTTCCCATGCAAGAACTTGCTCAGCAGAAATTTTCATGTCAAATCCAAACCTCTGACTAAATTGGAGTTTTTAGTGCTTATCATTCCACTTGTTGGGAAATACTGCACAGGGAGTTCATATTAAAGGAGCCTGTGGACAGCGCTGTCTCTTCATAGCATTGTTGTACATAAAATTCAGCTGGAGAGAATCAAACAACAAAGAAACTTGATTGAAAATCAATCCAGGAATTGAGAGCCCTTAGAGAGTTAGGATCAGGGAAAGCCATTTCCTTTTTCTAGGCTCAGAGAGTCAGGGTCTAGACGACAGGAGAAGAGGTGTAAGCACAAAACACTCATTGCCTCTTTGCCCAGAGGTGAGCTGGACTCTGAAATGAGACAAAGGCTGGCACAAAGGTTGATCTCTACTGCAGACAGTCACGTGCAGTCCTGAAGACAAAGAGGTGTCAGGAGATGACTGACATGTGGCTTGAGGTTGTAGAACTGAAAAGCAGATGTAAGCCCTTTACATTTTCTGTTATGGTTCTCTTGCATGTTTTCCTTTTACCTAAAGCCCTCTGAAATCATATAAAATGAATGCAACTGTGCTCCATGGAGCTGAGGAACAGCTTCTCTTCTGCTTGTGGGCTGCAGCTAAAGAAGGGAGAAATGACTCCCAGCCTGAAGTACAGGTGAAATGCAGCTCTGTTAGAATTGGGGAGCAGAACCTAGAATCAGGTGTTAAATTTGATTCCAAGGTACTGATGAGGACCAGAATAGATGTTGAGAGAATGTAACAAATGATCCCAGCGTCCCCTGAGCCCCTTGAGGGAAGAAACCCGAATAAGACATCACTGTCTCTAAGTCAAACAGAAAGAAAGCAACCCAACAAAATGAAGAACTCCTTTTCTTTTTTCAGTGTCCAACTGTTAAATTAAAATTTTGTTTTCAAGTATTCTTGACCCTCATCCAGTTCTTGACAAAACAAATGTGTTAAGTTTCCCACTCCCATGAAGCTTGGTGAAGCTTGGTTGCAACTGAGGACAGGAGTAAAAACCGTATGTTAGAACCAGAAGGATAACTTAAAGTTGAAATTGCATTATTTTTATAAATTAATTTCTCAACATATTTTAATGTGTGTTAATACAAGGGAAATATCACTATTTTAGCGTGACTATGGGTATATTCAAAATTGATCATCTAAATATCAGATAAAGAACTTTTTTGTTTCATACCACCTTTTCTACCCATCTCTATAGGATTTTTCTGTTATGGAAGGAATTCCTACTCTGAAAATCTAAATTCCTAAATATTCTAAAATCTGGAATCTTTGAATACTGAGATGATGCCACAGTGAATAATATCCTAACCTCCTATGATGAATAGCAGTCACAATTAAGGGTCACCAAATACTGTATAGTCACCTTGAGGCTTGGTGTATAAGGTGTCTATCCGTAAGAAATCACACATGATTCTGTGTATGTGACTATTCCAAAATACAGAAATAATATATAATCTGAAATACTACACAGTCTAGTCATTTATCATAGGAGACATTCAATACTAACCTCATACCAAATGCTTGGAAGCTGGCAGAATAATTTGTGACCCCTTCAGGGCAAAGGTCAGAAGGAACATACTGAAAACTGTCATGCTATATGAGAAATAACTATGGGAAACACTGAGGAGGAGAGTGGATGGATACTTAAACTTAGGAGTGTAATGATATTATCTGGCTTGTTCTTTCATGAGATAGGATGTAAGAAGTCTAAGTTCTAAGTTCTCCTATAGCATTTAAGAACCTTGGACTGTAGCAGTCATGTCTACTATGTATATTGGATCACATTGGTGTAGACTTACTTTTATAGTTCTATTTTTGAGCTTTCTCTAAACATTTGAAAACTTCTAATTTTTAAAAACTTTTCTCTCGAATGGCCAGATATATTTGCCTACATATCACTAATGTTCCACAGTGAAAGTATCAAACATGCAGGTGCCTTATTAGATTTGAAAGTAACCACTCCCAACAGTGCATTTTTAGGGCTTATGTTATGGTCTTCTGTCAGTACATTACTCTTTCAAGATATAGAGGACAATGAGGAATTCAGATTACTATGATTTAAATTTACATTTCATCTTCTATGATTTACAAGAACTATTTCTTTTTTTCATTTAATTACACCATGGGGTACAAAATTTGGAATAGAATCTCATTTTATAGATGAGCAAATTTAAGTTTAGGCAATAAAGCAGCCAGCTCAAGATGACAGAACAAGTTCATAACAAGTCAGAACCATTTTACGAGCAAGGCGAGACTTGAATCCAAGTCTTTCCAAGATATCTTTTCCTGCAGGTTTCTATTGCAGGACAACTTTAGGAAGGGTTAGAGTGTTTAATCTATTATTATATCTCAGTAGAAACTGACTAAATTTCAATCATTATCAACTACAGAGATAGAATTATGTTATAATTAGAATATGGCAGAAAATAGCTTACTATTGCTTAGCTTGATACTATTTTCTGTACCTTTAAGTAAAAGGAAAATGATGAATGGGGCCTTTTCTGATCAGAGTTTTCTGTGTCCTCTGAATCAATCCATCACGCTGCACACAACAGCCATCTTAAGCTGAGCTCATGTTTGTAAAGGTAGAAGCTTCTTTAGACAATTTCTTTTTGTGATCGATAAAGTGTATCTTCCTCCTCAGCTGACAGCTGACCATAGTCAGATCTGTCTTCAGGAGCTAGGAATGCTCTAGAGCATCTATTAAAAGGCCAGGTATCTCTTGACAGGGACAATACACGAATTCATGCTTTGCTTCTTCCATTGGAAGGCTGTTTTGATGGATTACAATGCAAACTTCCTTCAAAATATTAATATGGCTGTTTCCACCAAATGCTAGAGCAAATGTTTGACATTAAATATACAAAACAAGTCACGGTGATTTTTTGTGCGTGTCAATTGGCTGCTTTGATAGTATTTTTGTATCATATGAAATTTAACATTATCTACCAGATGCTAACATGGCTGTTGACAAAAGAAAATGCGAATAAACTAGTTATATGATGCTGTAGCTACAGCTTTACTGTTCCTGGTGCTGTTCTATATTTTTTGCTAAAGCAATAAAAAGTCTACTATGCCTCATAATTACTTCCTTATTGATGTTTTCTCCAGATAAGTTTTTAATACTGATATTTAGGCAACTAATTAAGTTCATGTTAAAGAATTGACCTTAAATGATTACTTTTCTGTTAAACTATGTTTTAGTGACCAGACTGAATTAAAGAATTATTAAGAGATAAATTATAGGTATGTATACGTTTTATATACACGGTCAATGAATTAATAGGAGCATTTTTTCTGTTTTTATCTGTGAGTAAAATAATACACTATTATTTAAAAGTAAGAAAAATATTATAATTAGATATTCTTTTAACTGCCCCTATAATATAACACAATCAAAGGTGATTACTTGGAATGTAGTTAGCACAATTACAGTGTATGTGAGGGACACCTTGGTCTATGGCTTGAAGGAAAGTAACATTTATTAAGCAATGCTGAGAAATACGTAATAGAATACAAGCACTAACCTGCACGTTCAGTAATTGCTTTAGATGTTCCAAGGAATGAAAGATTGATAGAGGCTCCGTTAGAAGGATTGTGTTCCAGCTGAGCCTTAAAGCAAAGGTCAAGTTTGAATTGATAGAGGTGAGAAAAGAAGACATTCCGGATGAGAAGGGCAACGTGAGGAAAATCCCAAGGGTGACAGCAGCAGGGTAAGCATTTTCATGTTTGTGAAAATAGAGTAATCCCAGGTGCTTTCATCTAAATGACTCAGACATAGTTCTAGAAAATGTCAATTTCCATCTCTTTCTGATTTCATAGCGCTTGCCTTTGTTTACTTGCTAGAGCAGTAGTTTTCAATCTTACAAATTCTGAAACTCTTTAATACAGTTCCTTATGTTGTGCTGATCCTCAACCATAAAATTATCTTCATTGCGACTTCATAAGTATAACTGTGCTACTGTTATGAATTGTAATGTAAATGTCGGATATGTGGGATATCTGATATGAAAACCCTGTGAGAGGGTTGTTGAACCCCACAGAGGGTTCCCAATCCACAAGTTGAGAACCACTGTGTTAGATCATTAACGGTATTAATCTTTATTAGAAATTATTACACGTCGATGATATATCACTGACCTCTTCTCATAATGCTTATCTAATCTGCACTTACTGTCTTCAATATCAACGCATATTAGTAAAAAGTGTTCTCAAAAGTAGTTCTCCAAAACCATTACTTACCATTTAAACTGTACTCTATAAATAACATACTGAAGAGACTATGTTCTTGAGAATTTGAGATACCAATGTTTTTCAGCCAGATTTGGTGCATATAATGTAAAGGCAGAGCTGTGTAAACAAAATTATGAACACTGCTTTTCCTTTTAGATATTCTTAAATGTTTTCATGAGTTTCTTGAGGCAAAAGTATTATTTTGTATTTAAATGACTAATTGACATCTGAAGACTTCTGAATATTTTTTGTTGTAAGCATGGGCACAACAAGACAATTTGTCTGCCAGCAACATAGTATTACAGGTATTTGAAGACTTACATACAAGAGACAATGTAGGAACAAGCAAATAAAAGCTTATTCACCAGAACAAATAAGAAAAATATGTTTAAAATTTACTCCACAGATGTGCAATGGTTGAGAAAATGATTTGGTGACTCATGAAGTAATCTTTTGATTTTTAAAAGTTTTATATGCAGTGGCATTATAATTACATATATTAGTATTTTACAAACTGTGTATGTATAATAACAATTGAACCACTATTTCAGATTGCATTTTACAAAGTTGCATCAGCCCCATGCAGGAGCTTGTGAGAAACACTGTTTACTGTGCACAAACCTAACATAAGAAACTTTGAGAAGGAGGATTGGGATAACCGTCACTTTAGGTTCAACTGATTCTGAGATTCACACATTTGATGAACAGGGCAGCTTAGACTGAGGCTAAGTGTTCTTTGTTTGTTTGTTTGTTTTTTGTTTTTTACAAGGCAGGGTTTCTCTATATTGTTTTGGAGGCTATCGGTCCAGCCCGGCCTCGAACTCACAGAGATCCGCCTGCCTCTGCCTCCCGAGTGCTGGGATTAAAGGAGTGTGCCACCACCGCCCGGCTGAGGCTAAGTGTTCTTAAGGTCTATTTAAATTTAATTTGAAAACAAATGTTGGAAAAGACATATATATGTAGAATGTATTTTTAATTACAGAAGTTAAAAATATTGCTTTCCCATGTAGGACTGTAGAAACTGTGGTTGGGTAAGAATTTACAGTTAAGAAATGTGAGGAAATGAAGAAAAGAAGGGCAAAAACAGGTAATGTGAAACAGAATGTGTCAGTGAAGAGCATAAAGAGCCATGTCAGAAAATATGAATCATTCACAGGCTGAGACTCTTGCTTCATGCTAAATTCTCAACATATCCTGCTGAAGATAGCAAGACAGAAACCCTCCATTTGATGGTGCAAGAACAGAAGCACTTCCCAGATGGCTCAAATTAATGGGCATTTTGTTTGTTAAAACACCAAATGTCTAAAAGCAAATTGGAGTCATTTGGGTCGGAACACTCTGCCTTAAATTTCTTTCCATCTGGCAGCAATCCAGTTTGGATACTTTTTGGGCCACTACTGTAGTGAAGAAATTTGTGTAAACTTACAGGGATCATGTGCCTCATGAAGAGTACCAAACAGTCCACTTTGGACTCCAGTGAAATATAATGAGAAGTTCTGGTAGATTTTTATTTTGTAGACTGAAATTTAATAATCTAATACTTGAATCATGATTTTGTTATAGAAGTACTTATTGTTAAACTAAATTACATTTAGCTGCATTATATTTGTTCTTAGAGCATTATCTATTAAATGATCAGGAAAAATCTTCAGTTTGTATATTGTTATGAATATATGGTAGATCTGGTTTTAGTGATGTATTATGGTTTAAATAATTGCATTGAGAATCTACTTAAACTTGACTGACTAAGCACATTTATATACTGAATTTTTACCACCATAGTTTTAATACAAATAAGTCATGTATACCAAAAGTATAGGGCTTGACTGACAAGTCTAAGTAGCCTATTGCTTGGGAAGAAAGTAACTGCAGAGGGATCTCTGTGTCACAAATACATCCTGATGGAATCTGAAGATGAAGGATGTATAAAACCCACAGCATCCCTCTGTGCACATTGTCATAAAAGACCAAGCACAGAAATCTGCTGTCCATCACTGAAGGAATTGGAAGTCATTGGTACAGTGAGTAATTATGAGTGAGATTGATTCAATCCTGACTATATTATTTCAGGATAAATAAAACAAAGAAAATGACCCACTACTAAAAAAATTATTCACTTGTCTCAAACACTTCAAACAGCCAGTAGTTTTTTTCCCCAAGAATTGTGTTAATATAGTCAATAATCTAGTGAGGAAAGTCAAGTAGACTAAATATGTTGTCTTAGGGTTTCTATTGCTATGAAGAGACACCATGACCACAGCAACACTTATAAAGGAAAACAGTTAATTGGCTTGCTTACAGTTGTGAAGTTTAGTCCATTATCATCATGGTGAGACATTGTGGTGTGCAGGCAGACATGATATTGGATAAGTGACTGAGTATCCCATATTTTAATTTGCAGGCAGCAGGAAGTGATCTGTCTCATTGGGCATGGCTTGAACATACATGAGGCCTCAAAGGCAGTCTCCACAGTGACACACTTCCACTAAGAAGGCCACATCTCCTAATAGTGCCACTCCTTTGGGGGCCATTTTATTTCAAACCACCACACATGTTAAGCAGCCATAAGTTGTTTCACTCACTCCAGTTCATTGAAAAGAGAAGATTCTCTGATTAAGGATAAAAGTAATGTTTGTCTTTGGGTATCAGAGTCAATATTTAGATTGCAGTGTATTGTCATTTCAATTTATCTAAGCAGCATTAGTGAGGTCCTTGCTAAGGTTTCTAATCTCTTTGGCCATAGATTTTTGACTAAGTTTTCCAGTATCAGGCAGGTATTCACTTACATGAATGGCCTCAGTGTAATTTGAGGTTCACGGATTAGCCCCACAAGAGTTGTGCCACTATTGTGCATATGGGAATGTCTTGCCTAGCAGATTTGCTTTTTAATTTATAGAGTTAATAGCTAGGTAAAACCATTGTGGTTCTGTCTACCAGTTTGTATAACATCTTCTATCACGATGAAATTAATCTAGCATGGGGAATCTTCCAACTCATTTCCAGTTTGCTTTCTGTATATCAGATGCTTAAAATACATGAAGAATGTAAGAACCATAAGAAAGGGAGAAGGAATGAGAAATATAATCTTCATGGCATAGCACAATCATTGCAAAAACAGATCTTACTGCAGATGTCATTGCTGGAATAGACCTGCACAAGACTAGACTTGGCAACATCCAATCATGAATCAGAGAATGTCTCATGTGGACATAACCCGCATCCTCACTCCTGTCCTAAATTATTGGAAACTGACAATTTCGGGAAGAAAGTTGTTGCCTTCAGTTGTGTGTCAAATGGTGATTCCTCTAAGCTACAATCAATAGTCACAATCCCATGGCCACACAGGGATCTTGTTTAATTCTCCAAATAAAACAAAAAGAAATGAATGTGGGGCTTATAGAAAGGAAGGGTAGGGAATGACATATGGAGATAAGAATGTTGAAGGTATATTTAAAGAGAAAGTATGGGTGAAAGGAAAGAGAGATTACAAAAGAATGCATTTGAGAAATAAAAATGCAGAAATGAAAGCAAAAGGAAATACTGGATTATCATTAATTTCTTTCAAAAACCTGTCTAACTAATGCAGATGAAATGATAAAATTTGAAATTATGTAGAGAAAAACAGACAACAGTCAAACATCTAGAAATATGGGACATTCCCAAACTTTATAAAAGATCTGAGATTGGCACTGCAGAATGAGAAAGGCAAGAGACAATAGCATAGTTACACATGCAGGCATACGTGCTAAGCAGTCTCCATCAGTTCACTTAAAGCAGCAAAGGACCATTTAAAAAAAAACTCAAAACAAAACAACCCACCAAGTTAAAATCATCTAAATACACCAATGCACTTAGGTACACTTAGGTACATTGTAACTGAAGTGTTTAAAAGGCATATCGAAGTAACTAGAAGGTGGAAAAGCCCAGGGAAAGTCATTGCTAGCAATGTCATGTCTCTGAGCAGAAAGTACATCATGCCAGGACTTCCATATATATGCTGATTCTCTGTGACCTGGTTAAAGAAGGCCAACCTAAGAAACTAATGTCTCTTCCATAGAGAGAAAGAGGAAGAGCCTCAGAAACTCACAGAAGTAGCTATACAACAGCCTAAAAGCATCAGGAAAAAGACAGGTAGTGATTGGAAAGAAGTAACCTAAGCAGAACACAACCCCAGCATTGAAGCCAGTCAGAGCTGTTTGTATATGAATTGCCAATCCCTGGATTGGGGACAATCCATGAATGCCACAGCCCTGAAGAAAAATGACTCTCCGTTTCCCAATAACCATCAACTTAAAGTAGCTCTTGACCAAGGATAGCGTCTAATGATCCCCTCCTCATCTATGTTGAAATGGTGACTTGTACAAATCTTGTACAGGCAGCCACAGATTCTAAGTTCATGGATGCAGTAGTTATGTCATATGTTCAGAAGATACTGTTTTACACCAGTCTTCCCAGACCTCTTGATCTCCATCCTCCCAAATATTCACTAAGTCTTGGAAGGAGGCTGATATAGGGATTTAGTTTGGGACTGAACACTCTAAATTCACTTATATTGTATCCTAATGCAAAGCTATCATTTTTTCTTTAAAGCTGACAGAAAAATAAGGATATTTCAAGAAAAGTGTGAATTAATGCAGGTTATAATTATCAAACCAGCACCATAGAAAATATTGAAAGGAATGCTGTACACAGAAGAGGAAAGTGAGTTTTAGTAAAGGTGATGAGAAATAAATTTCATGAAGGGAATAGATTAAAAAAGAAAGGAAGAAAAGATTAAGGAAGTAATCTGTTATGTCCAGCAAGGTCAACCAACAAATCCCTACCATATTAAGGAGTGAAAGAAAAGTACCATAACACTACTAACCAGAAAAAAAATCAGTAAACAGCTCAATAATAATTTAAATACAAATGACTTCAACTCACCAGCTAGGAGACAAAGACAAAAATCAAGATCCAATAATCTTTCCTGCAAGAAATACACCTTACTGGCAAGGGACCCCATGTCTGAAAGTCAAAGAATCGAAGGCAAAATATCAAGCAAATGAAAATTCTAAAATAAAAGTTTGTGTATTTGTCTTATATCTGATGAAGTAGACCAAATGAACTCAGAAGAGGTCAAAACATATACTATATATATATAAATAAAGAGAGCAATTCATAAAGAAGACATAAAAATTTAAGACATATGTACACTAAATTTAGGGGGAGGTTCCATTTCAAGAGGCAAAATCTAAAGTCTTCTTTGATAAGCTGGGTCCTGACACTACAGTAGTGGTTGACTTTACTGCCTTATACTCATCTTTAATTAGGTCATTCAAATAAAAACTAAACCAAGAAAAAAGTTTAGGTTGTAGACATAGCAGAGTAGTAAAGCAGTTGCCTAACACTCATTGGACTGTTAAGAAAAAAAACACCAAAAGAGACAAAGTAAAGAAAGACCAAAAGAGATGAAGTAAAGAAAGAAGAAATGAAAAATAACTAGAAACTTCAGAGTTAAATAATACCATAGATCAAATGGCCAACATACTAAATAGTGCACGTGACAGACATGGAGTGCTTGTTCTTCTCAGCAATTCATGGAACTAAATAGATCCAGTCCAGGCCAGGAAGAAAGTCTTAACAACTAAAAAGAATTAAAATAATTTTTATCTTACCAAGTAATAACAAAATACAAAGTATAACTAGAGTCAATGGCAAGAGAAACTACTTATCAACATGGAAAGTGAGCCATATATTATTGAATGAATCGTTGGTCATTTAGGAAATCAGGGAAGAAATTTACAAATTCCAGGAATCAAATAAAAATTAAAGGAAAACTTACCAGAATTTTTGGGACAAAGCTAAGGCAGGAACGTTTCTAGGCATCAGCTAGCTTTTATTAAAGCTGAGTGACTCTGAAAGTCAGTAACGTAATGATATAACTTATGGTCTTACAGAGAAAAAATCAAGCAAACAAGAAGAGCAAGCCACAACACCAAAACAGCAGGTGGTCATCAATAATAAATAGCAGGGCAAAAATTAGTGAAAGATGTGCTAAAAACAATGAATAGAAACAAACAACACATGTTTCTTTGAAAAGATAAAATGGTTGATATTCTAAGTGCATCCGTAAGAAAGAAAAAAGAGTAAAAAAGAAGCTGGTTCAGTAGGCTTAAACAATTGATTCATGAAGAAGCTCATAAAACTTACCAACTTTTAAAATGTGCTGAAAATTGAAACTTTGAGAAGTCTAATATCTACATCCCAAAGGAGGAGATACTGCCTCAAGAATTGTAGGGAAGGAAATAATTAGCTACTAGTGATGAAAACTGAAGACGGCTGACAAGGCTTGCATTTTTATTGTGACACTATTTTTTACTAGTGTTCTAGTTACATGGGTCCACTAATTTTTAGTGTCTTTGCCCTCACAAAGTAAACAATCTAGAAAATAACCATGACCAAATAATTGGCACTTGAAGTATATAAAAAAAAGCATAAAAAAGCAATGCCAATATACTTGACAACAGAGTTCTATATCCTACAAAGTCTCTTCTAAAAGGAAGGATATAAATAACATTCAAGTTTTTTTTTAAAAGGAGCCTGTGGGAAATTACCATGAGTATATCTGCAATGAAAAAAACATTAATGATGAGTTGTATAGACAGAATATCAGACCAGGTGAAAGTTCCATTTACCCTAAAGTGACAGATGTGTCAGAAATTGTAAAAAAAAAAAAGGTAAATATGAATGATTTCTTTGCATTTAAAAAGAAAATTGACATTAATAACAGAACAAAGGCCTTGTACAAATGGAAGAGGGAAGAGGAAGTACAGTGCTACAAAGGACATGCAGTGTGAAATATGAACAAGCTACATTGCCATCTGA
This sequence comes from Mesocricetus auratus, assembly GCF_017639785.1. Taxonomy (NCBI): domain Eukaryota; kingdom Metazoa; phylum Chordata; class Mammalia; order Rodentia; family Cricetidae; genus Mesocricetus; species Mesocricetus auratus. The sequence goes on along the minus strand of NW_024429184.1, from coordinate 44,176,836 downwards.
AGATAAACTACGGCAAATCAAAATTGTAGACTGTAAACTGCAGATGAGCAAAGAAGTAAAACAATAACATGGTTTACAATTGACAAGAAGGGATTGTTAAAATTCTGAGTTCAGAAGATGCTCAGGCACACAGGAAAAAAGAAAACAAAAACACATACGACAACAGGCAAGAAATAACTAAATAATTTATCTAATCCCAACAATATCATAAGTACATTTCATGTAAATGGCCTAAATACGATTCAAAGACAGAGACTAACAACTTGAATCATAAAAGACACGTATAAACACTACTTTGACAATTTTTTTGTAGGAATCCATAAGATTGTTTTAAAGTTTATACGGAAACCAGAAATAGTTAAATAGTCAGTATTAGTGTGAAGGAAAGTGTAGGTAGTTAAAATGCTAATGTTAGAGATTTCTAATAGAATTTAGTTTTTCATCATTCACCTACGTTATTGAGTGTGACACAGATTTGGCATAAAAATACAACGGAGTTCACTGGCACAGAGTAGAGTGCCAAATAGACTGACATATATTAATTACTTCAATTTAAGGCAATTCAGTTGGGAAAGAAATCTACTTAACAAGTGGTATATGAATATATGAACACACATTCTTATATCCATCTAAATAACAAAACAACACCTTTTTTGTTATTTTTTATTCTTTTTTATTTAAATTAGAAACATGCTTGCTTTACATGTCAATCCCAGATCCCTCTCCCTCTCATCTTTCCCTGTCCCCCCAACCAGGTCCCCAAGCTACCACCCAATCCCCACTCTGATCCCCAGGGAGGGTGAGGCCCTCCATGGGGGAATCTCCAGAGTCTGTCATTTCATTCAGGGGAGGGCCTAGGCCCTCCCCCATGTGTCCAGGCAGAGAGAGCATCCCTTATTGTGGGATGGGCACCCAAAATCCATTTGTATGCCAAGGCCCCAAAGGTTGTCTAGGCCTCCTCACTGACACCCATATTCAGGGGGTCTGGATCAGTCCCACTATGGCCTTCCAGCTGTCAGTCTGGGTTCCAAGAGCTGACCCTTGTTCAGGTCAGCTCCTACTGTGGGTTTCTCCAGCCTGGTCTTGACCCCTTTGCTCATCCCTCATCCCTCTCTACCACTGGATTCCAGGAGTTCAGTTCAGTGTTTACCTGTGAATGTCTGCCTCCACTCCCATCAGTTACTGGATGAAGGTTCTGTTTCCAAGACTCTCAGGGCATGGGATTGTATCCTGGCACTCCCCTGATCCATATATGAGTGAGTACATACCATGTTTGTCTTCTTGTGACTGGGTTACCTCACTCAAGATGGTTTCTTCTAGTGATGTCCATTTGCCTGCAAATTTCAAGATTCCATTGTTTTTTTCTGCTGAGTAGTACTCCATTGTTTTCTCTATCCACTCTTCAGTTGAGGGGCATCTAGGTTGCTTCCAGGTTCTGGCTATTACAAATAATGTTGCTATGAATACAGTGGAACAGACATCCTTGTTGTATGAATGGGCATCTTTTGGGTATATGCCTAAGAGTGGAATTTCTGGGTCTTGGGGTAGACTGATTACCATTTTCCTGAGGAATCTCCATACTGATTTCCAAAGTGGCTGTATGAGTTGGCACTCCCACCAGCAGTGGAGGAGTGAGGAGTATTCCCCTTTCTCACAAAACAACACCTTTAACAATGGAAAACAACCTATGGGGCCCTGAGCAGTGGACCAGTGTTTATACCTGCCATACAAACAGACATCGTGTGTCCATAGCACAAAAAGGGATGCTGTCTCAGCCTGGGCTCTTAGGGGAGTGCCTGGACCCCACCCTGAGTGAAATGATAGACTCTAGATATCCCCTATGTGGAAGGAATTGGCAATAGGGTGGGAGGCTGGGGGGGGATTGTGGAGGGGTGCAGGAGAGTGAACTGGGATTGACATGTAAAACAAGCTATTTAAAATTAAAATAAAAAAAACAATGGAAAACATTAACATGAGCTGTAGATCCAAACAAGAGATCAGCAACCCTAAAGCTTCTGGAGGAAAATAGAAGTTCTCCATCAATCTTGTTTAACCAGTGGTTTCTTGGTTCAGGGGGCATTTGCCATTTATTACTGTAAACTAAAACACAGCAGAAGGACTTACACATTGGAATACTGAAGAAAGAGCTTTTAAAACTGATGGGAATACAAATATTATCCCTCTGTTATCCATCTGCTCCTGCTCAAAATCTTTATCGACTATGTATTTATTACTTTTCCTAGCTTTGATTTTTATTTATTTTTAATTTTTATCAGTTCTTTGAAAATTTCATGCAATGTACTTTGATTATATTCACAATTCCTCTAAGATTCACCTCTCCCTCTCTCCCCACCCAGTGTTGTGCTCTTTTCTTTTAATGACCTTCAAGTCTAATTTGTTATGAGGATATGTTCTTAGAAGTGTCACCTTCCACTGGAGTGTTGTCAAGTTACGAGGAGCAACAGTCTCAAAGCAAACTGACTCTGCCTCTCTAAGAAGCTATCAATTGCCAATATCTCCAGCTCAAACCACCATCACAATCTCAGGACTGTTTTTAATTCCATGATGGAAAGTGCCGGCACACCTATGGGTCATTGATGGACATGGTGATGGTGGTTTGAGCTGGAACTATTTGATGCATGCCAAACCTTCCCAGAGTCATGTGAGTCACAGGAGCTGTGCTTGCTCCTTTCTGCCTTTGCTTTTTCTTATTCACCTGCTGCTCTCTCATTTTTATTACCATCCAGTTCTAAAGCTAAGTATAAAGACAAGGTACGAAACAGGAGAAGACATATGAAAGGAAAAGGAGAATAATTAAAGTTAAAAAAAATAAAACATGTAGATAGGGTTCTGGAAACAGACGATGAATCTTTTGAGGAAGAATGAAATCCAAATAAAATTGTTAAAAGCTCCATCTGTGAACACAAAAGCTAGCCAGAGTGTGGGGATGACGTCAGAAATATTTGAGCTTTAGACTCTTCCTATCTACGAAATAGTATATAACTCAAATTGAAACAATTTATTAGACATGATTAAATGTTTTCAAAGTGATTTCTTATAAAAATGTTTTTTTCCTATCCGTACAATTCTGTGTATAATACAATTCCAGTTAGATTCTAAAAAAGTGTTCTCAAGTTCTAAAGACTTCATGGAACTTCAGCCTCCTCAGATCTCCTCACTGCGGATGTTGCACATTTTTGGAATTGATGTAGAGCACAGTGAAGCACCATCTGTGTGCCATTTACAGTAGGGAAAGTTTCTTTAAACTATTTATACTCTGAGACTTAAAAAAATCATTCTTGGACAAAGCAGGATCAGTTCTGATTTCAAGAAGCAACTTGGCTTTACTCAGCTGACACTCTAAGAATGAAGAACAGAGATAAAACTCCAGCTTAAGGAGAAGTCACAACAAACGCAGGTGGCTGTTAGAGAAAGCAAGGTATGGAGCTACATGATAGCTGGATGGGCTGTACAATCCTGATGAATATGGTGGAGTGAGCACCAGTCTGTTAGTGATCACCACAGTTACTGTGTGATATGAAATATTTAATGGTATGCAAATGGGTCTAAAGAAGCAAAATCATCAGTGTTAAGTACATTCAGTCTGCCAATATATGAGAAATAGTGAATTAACTATTCACTACACAAAATAGTTTGTTACATGTAGTCTCAAAGTTATAAAAGATTTGAACATTTGCTGGCTTGTATATTTTATGATTATATTTTAAAAAATGAGATAACATTTCTTCTAAAAAAAAAAACCCTTGTTTGAAATAAACAAGAGATGTTGCTATCTCTAGCACATCTTGGTCTTGAAAACCTGACTGATGCAACTGGGCCATAAGATTATGAAGAAAGCACAAGCTCACATACGTGGTAGGGAAGAGCTGGACTTGGGTATGTTCTTTCTGATGGAGTAGTACTAACCACCTCAACTCTGGACCTCAGTGTTTGTGACACATCACAAGAAGGAGGGGTTTGCTAGTCTCTAAGGGAGGTCTGTTTTGAGGCACAGTTTCAAGTTGTGAACATCCAGGAGGAGTAAACTGTCTGTCTATCCTGCTAACATTCACACATGGAGCAGAGGGAGGCTTGAGCAATTCTCATGGCTCTGAGGTGTCGATCCTTGTCAATAAAACACATTTACTCAGGACTTCATCTTCTTACACATTTGTTTGAGACGTCATCCATACCACACAAAATATGATACCATACATGGAGAGAAAGCATTTAAAGTAATATAACGAATAATTGGATATATTTAATTGTGTTTGTATCATGTTCATGCAGAATGCAATGGGTAGTATAATAGTACTTTGACGAGGTGCTACAATTATCTTTCTCTAGAGGTTTATGTAAAATCTTTGATTTTCCCCCTTTGTGATTGTTTCTAGGAACTTGAATTTGTGGATAACTTATTCAATGAAAGGACAAACATAATGGTATGCATAGTTATTATCACTTATTCATCACAATTATTTTCAATATGAAATAAATATACATAATACCATTAACTTGCAGTGATTACCAGAATCTGATAACTAGCCAAGAGACATTACCATGAGCCTGCCTTTGTAAAATTGTGTCAATGTTGGCTGTACAGCCTAGCCTTAGGAGAAGCTGATATGCCTCATTTTTGGCAACAGAGTGCTGGTTGAGCTATGGTTAAGACGGACTTGGTTCTTGGGGTGGAACAGAGAATTTTTGAATCCATATAAAATAACACTTTTTTATCTTTTAGTCCTGGATTTTATTATTTATTTATTCATCTATGAGTTGTCTGGTGTCTTACCACAGGCTGTTAGTGAGGTGTCCATAAAGTAGAAACTTAGAAATGAACTAAATTAAAAAAGAAATGCATTGAATAAAAATAAAAATTTTGTGTTTGGGGGAAATATGTCTTACTGTATCATATAAAGCCCAGCTGAATCTCTAATAGACATGTATTCCTTATATAAACTGGCGATACTAGTTGGATTGATGCATGTTTTGTCTTTACTTACACACTTCCTTTGTACCCATCTGTTGCTAGCAACAGCTTGATTAGCCAGGCAACATTCAAGATGACATGATTCCTAATCTTATTCTATCTCAAAGGCATGATTTACCCCTGAATATTTTTTTTGTTTTGTTTTGTTTTGTTTTGGTCTCCTTATAAAGTTCATTACATTAAACCATCAGGTTTCCTCAACTATTACATATTATGTGAAGTGGTTTGGGAAAATTTGAAGTTAATGGCAACTGGTCCTAAGCTGTGGATTGCATTTCTAAGACAGAGGCTTCATGCTCATTCTTCACATATTAATGGACCCAGCTTCCCAAGTGAGAAATGGCAAGAAAAGACAGGTAAAATGTTCTGAAATTTTGTCATCTGGATATTGAAATGAATAATTACCAGATGATTCTGCAGTTTCATTCCTATATTGTCTATAATTATTATGAAAAAGAGAACCACATATCTACAAACACCTTGAATGAAAGTGTTTATGTTGACCTTATTTCATAACAGTCAAAAAAATTAAAAATAACAAAAAATTCTTATCACTTCAGCATGCAATATTACCTATTTAAAAATGAAGGCACTATTGACCCATGTTAAAAAACATTATACTAAGATAAAAGAGTAGCCATAAAGACTACATGGAGTGTTTATCTGTTCAAAATGACATGTCTATAATAGACAAACAAGGAGAAAGAAACAGATTTCTGTCTGCCTACATCTAGAGGTGATGAGGAACTTTGAGCAAAGATGGCTAAGAGCTGTGGGATTTTTTCTTAGAGCAGTGAACATCATCTGAGACTGACTGTAGCACTGGCTATACTACTTTAGGAATATTTGAAAAGCCACTGAGTTGTATACTTCAATTCGGCAAATTATTTGGTATCTTACTACATCATGATAAAAGTGTTAAGATGTTTTATGTATTTCAGCTTTGAAGAGGGGATTTTTAATGTACCCAGTACAAAGAAAACAGAAATTAGAATGATTAGAAGTCATACACAAGTTTGCTATCCTGAGTTGATTATAACCAAACATAAACAATAATCAAAATATCACATAGTACCTCATAATTGTCTACAAATATGTATCAACCAAAAATTTCTAAGAATTTTTATTGTATATGAATTTTCACTCACAAGTGAAAAGCTGATAGTGTTATTATCAGTATAATGACAGTTGATAGAAGATATATTTGCATATTTTATGATTTTTAGAATTTTCTAAGGTAGTAGAGTATGAACATCTTTTCAAAATTTGGTTTTAGGAAACATGGTTGTTTTTCTTTTTTTGGTTTTTCAAGACAGGGTTTCTCTGTGGCTTTGGAGGCTGTCCTGGAACTCGCTCTGTAGACCAGGCTGGCCTCGAACTCACAGAGATCCGCCTGCCTCTGCCTCCCGAGTGCTGGGATTAAAGGTGTGTGCCACCAATGCCCGGCCATAGTTGTTTTTCTTAAAAGCACATTATTTACAATAATGAGAACTTATTATCATAGAATATATATTAAGACAATGTTATGTCAACAAAGAGCTAAAAAATTCATAAAGATTTTGTGTTGCTAAACTTTTTGCTATGGATAAACTGTGCTAAGCCATTGGTTGAATTTACTGTATTGGTACAGGTGAGGATGGACAAAGAGAAACAGTGATAAAATACAAAATTATGGGCATTCTCACCCACAAAAGGATTTCATCAACAGTTGTGTGCCATGCATGAGGCTTGGGTTGGTGGGACTCAAGCTAATGCAGCCAGGGCTTTCTAGTGAGAGGCAAGTTACACCACCATACCAACCGGGAGCCTGGATAGTTGGGCACTATTATGATCTTTTTGTAATGAGGAAGAGTGAATGGTCCTGTCCAGCGCCGTGATGGACTGAGCAGGACAAAGAGACCCACACGCAGACCTGGGGAGGTCTGCCTCAGGCTCCAAGGAGAAAACACGGGCCTCCCAGCACCTTGCGGAGACAGGCAGATGGGCACTACTATGGTGAGGAAATGAATGGTGTGGTAAGGGAGAAAGACAGAGAACGGTTCATGTCCTGTGGACAGAGGCACATATGAAGAAGTGAAAGAAATGAGGAGTGGGCTGAGGTGAGTGACTTGATTGCCACCCGAGGTCATGGTGTTGTCTGGGGCAGGGCTGCTGCTGGAGAGCCCATGTCTGGGTTCACGGCTCTGATGCAGCCGTGGGCTCTACTGGTGTAGATGGCTCCTGACACCACGAAAAGTAGAGAGGATAGATCTGTATAGAGTTGGTCTAGCCCGTCACTGGCTACAACACTAGGAAAAACTGGTCCTGACCTTCACTAGCTAAAGCACTCAGGAGAGAGGGTCCTACACATCACCTCAGTAGCACAATAGAGCTGACCCTGTTTATAGCAGGATGATGAGCTGGCCTTTAGGCCGTGAGAACTGGGAGAGCAGGTCTTGCCCCTCTTGTCTGCCATGTGATTGAGTGGGAGAGGGAAAAATGGCCTCCTCCCCTCACCCCTTGTCTCCTGCAGCAGGTGGTGGACTTGACCCAACCAGATAACAGCTGGAGCACTCAAGTGAATGGACCCTGAGCCTTGCCTGGGCAGCATAGTAGAGTTGACCCTGTAGACGGGTGCAGGTGAGCCAGCCCTGAGGGCTTGAGGGGAACATACTGCTTCCCTCCTCAGAAGTGTGGTAGTCGGAGTGAGGTACAGGATGCCCTCTCTCCTCGCTCCTACTGACTCCGGCTGGAGAGGTAGCTGACTTTTCCCCTTACCAGTTGCTACACTCGGGAAAGTGGGCCTGCACCTCATCCGGACAGCACAAAAGAGCTGACCTTGTTTATGGGGCGTAGGGTGCGCCAGCCTGGACAATGTGAGCATGAGAGATCTGGCCCCACCCGTCATCTGCCATATGGTGAAATGGGCGGGGAAGAGATGCCCCACCCACCCCTTGCCACCTGTGGCTGTTGGGAGAGTTGGCCGTGAGGTCATAAGAGTGGGAGAGCTGTCCCTGCCACTCACCAGCTGCAGCACTCTAGAGAGTGATCCCTACACCTCAACACATCAAAGCTGGCCCTGAAGGTTCAGGTATGGGAAAACCGAACCTGAGAACATGAAAGCAGGAGAACTGACCCTGCCCGTTACTCATCGCTGCAAGTGGTGAATTAGCCAGGAACAATGCTGGAGAGCTCATCTTGGTGGTGAGGAAAAGGGAAAGGTGGCAGGCTGACCAACCCTGAAACTACCCAGACCCAGAACCAGGTTGTGAGTTGGCCCACCCCAACATCACCCCTTCTGTGATCTATGTGAAGGGCTCCATCCTGCAGACCCAAAGGTGCACGGTTTCCATGACACAAGGCAGCAACAGAGTATCCAAGGGGAGTCCCATTGAGGGTTCAGCATCAATAGTGTAGCAGAAACCAGAAGCCTTGAACCAGACCAATGACTGTTTGCAATGAACTCCTGCAAGTAAAGATGTATAAACAAAAGGATTTACTGTGTCACACTACAGCTTCCATATCAAGATTGTCCTTTTCTTTTTCTTCTTAAATTTTATTTTATTTGGGGGGTGGTAGTTGCAAGGGAAGATGGCAGATATGAAGGGATCAGGAAATGAATGGGATCAAGATGCATGATGTGAAAGGCACAAAGAATAAATAAATAGTTTTTTAAAAGACACTTATGTAGAATACAAACTAAAAAAGAATGTCATTGACAACAGAGATTGCTATGGGCTGGGAAACATGAACAGCATGGCTATCTGGAATGGGTTAGCAATAAAGAAAGAACCTGGAACAACCAGGAGAGATTAGGGGAGTATATACCTTAGGAGTAATACTAAATTGATTGGAGAATAAGGGACATTCAAAACATGCCCCACCGAAAGCTGAAAAACTGTGATTTAAAAATCACTGTCACTCTCAAATAACAACAATGACAATGATACTGATTTCCAGTACACAATATCAGAACATACAATAATATAATATTGTAATGGCTATCATCTGATAAAAATCAATATAAATGTGAAAGAGTAGAATAATAAATCCATACGCAGAAGACAAATCCATCAGCAGAAATACTCGGAAATGATAGAAATTAAGGATCAATAAAATATTTATATAAAAGGCCATAAAGTATATATTCTACCCTTTGATTTTTATTTCCTTTAAAAATAAGTACTTTGAAGATTTCATAAAACAAGTTTTGACCACATTTACCCCTGTCCGACTCCCCTCAGATCTACTCCCCTTCCTGCCCTATGCTCACAACTTCATGCTTTTCCCAGCTACCCCCATCCATCATGTCCACTTTGTGCTTCCCATATGCCCTTGAATGTGTTGTCCTCTACTGGAGTGTGGTAAGGGGCAGCCCTCAAAAAGACAACAGATCCCTTCTCTCAGCAACTATCACTTGCCAAGAGCTCTTTGACTAGGAATGAGACTTCATATCCACCTTTCCTGTCCATGCTGAGAACTGGTCTGGCTTGTGCACATTGTCATAAGTGCTATGAGTCCATATGCCCTGCTGTGTGTATAGTGCAAGCTCCTGGAGGCACAGGTGGCCAGACCATACCTTTAGACTATAACAACCAGCAGTAAAGGTGATTTCCAGCTCCTTGTGAGGTGTTGTGCAGTGTGTTTTACCTTGATTCCTGACTGCCACGAAACGTTTTGCATCAGATCTTCAACACTTACACACATGAAATTTTTTTTCTTGTATTCATCATTGCTTCTGGCTCTTCTGCCCCATTCTTAATGATTTCTGAGCCTTGGGAGAAGGCAGTGCTGTATAGGCCTCCCATTTATGGCTTACAATTCAGCAATCTCTTTCTCTGTACCTTGGTCAGTTTTAGATCTCCAGTTAGTCACCACCTACTACAAATTGAAACTTCTCTGATGAGGGGTGAGAGACACATTAATCCATGAGTATAGCAGTAATCCACTGGGAGACAGCCAAATACTATATCCACTTAGTTGAATAACTGCAGTAGGTTCTGATCATAGCCTGTGATCTGTCTAGCCATTGGTTCCTGGCCCGACAATGGTACCAGATCTGGGATCCATTTTTTGGAATAGGATTTCAACTTGATCGCAAAACAGTTAGCTACTTCCATGATGTTTGAGCAACTATTGCAGAGGTGGGCCTGTTTCGCCAGGCCAACATTATTGTAACTCACAGGATTCCAGCTAGGTGAGGATTGATGTTGACTTTCTTCTCCAGTAGTATGCAGACTATCTTTCAGAACTGTGAAATGTGGCCAGTAGAGATGAGGTTTTCAGTTCCATACCACATTAGTGTTTTCATATTTTGTGACACAGCACATGGTGCCTTTAGCAAAAGGATTTTAGTAGCAAGTTCTAGAAGGCAACCAAAAGCATTGGCAATAGCCTGAATGTGAGGAGGGTGGTGGGGGCTATGGAACATGGTTGCCCAACAATTTTAAAAGAGCAAATCCATTTTTGGCACAGGGCTTTTTATTTGTTAGTCTGTGGTGTCTGAGTGGAATTGTTGTCTAGTTACAAGGATATATATATTAAACACTGCTTTCTAGTTCATATTTTTTAAAGTTCATTTATGATTTCTTTCATATATCACCTCATTTTCATGTTGTATATTTCTTTATATTTAAAAATATATTAAAATCCATAGATGAGAGAGTACATGCCATGTTTCTCTTTTTGTGACTGGGTTACCTCACTCAGGATGGTTTCTTCTAGTGTCATCCATTTGCCTGCGAATCTCATGATTCCATTATTTTTTTCTGCTGAATAGTACTCCATTGTGTAGATGTACCACATTTTCTCTATCCACTCTTCGGGTGAGGGACATCTAGGTTGCTTCCAAGTTCTGGCTATTACAAATAAAGCTGCTATGAACATAGTGGAACAGACATCTTTGTTGTATGAATGGGCATCTTTTGGATATATGCCTAAGAGTGGAGTTGCTGGGTCTTGTGGTAGGTTTATTCCCATTTTTCTGAGGAATCTCCATACTGATTTCCAAAGTGGCTGAACCAGTTGGCACTCCCACCAGCAATGGAGGAGTGTCCCCCTTTCACCACATCCTCTCCAGCATAAATTGTCATTGGTGTTTTTGATTTTAGCCATTCTGACAGGAGTGAGATGGTATCTCAGAGTTGTTTTGATTTGCATTTCCCGGATGGCTAGGATGTTGAACACTTTCTCAAGTGCCTCTCAGCCATTTTAGACTCCTCTATTGAAAACTCTCTATTTAGTTCTGCAGCCCACTTTTTAATTGGGTCCTTTGATGTTTTGGAGACTTGCTTCTTGAGTTCTTTGTAAATTTTGGAGATCAACCCTCTGTCAGATGTGGGATTAGTGTATATTTTTCCCATTCTGTGGGCTGCCTTTTTGTCTTGCTGACTGTGTCCTTTGCCTTACAGAAGCTTCTCAGTTTCAGTAGGTCCCATTTATTAATTGTTGATCTCACTGTCTGTGCTACTGGTGTTATGTTCAGGAAGCTGTCTCCTGTACCAATTCGTTCAAGGGTACCACCCACTTTCTCTTCTAAGAAGTTCAGTGTGGCTGGATTTATGTTGAGGTCTTTGATCCATTTGGACTTAAGTTTTGTGCATGGCGATAAACATGGATCGATCCGCAATCTTCTACATGCCAGTCTCCATTTATGCCAGCACCATTTGTTGTATATGGATTTTAGACATAGATCTGGGGAGTGCCAGCCTACAATCCTATGGCCAGAGAGTCTGGGAAACAGAAACTTCATTTAGTGGCTGATTGAAGAAGAGGCAGACTCCCTTGGTTAAGTACTGAGCTGAACTCAAGAAAGCCAGTAAACAGAGAGGGAAGACTGATGATCAAAGAGATTAAGACTGGCCTGGTTTAACCCCCAGAAACAGCTGACCAGACAAAGGTTAACTCTTGAATCCCAGGCATCAGCCTGGGAATGCAGCATGGGACTGATCAAGACCCCCTGAATCTGGGTGTCAGTGAGGAGGCCTAGGTAATCTATTGAGCCTTGGGCAGCAGATCAGTACCCATCCCAAGTATACACATGGACTTGGACTCCTATAGAACAATGTGAGGTGCACTCTCACCCTGAACTCCTGGGGAAGGGTCTAGGCCCTGCCCTATATGAAATGACAGACTATGGACACCCCCATGGAGGGCCTCACCCTCCCTGGGGGAATGAGGGGATAACGGGAGGGGGGGATTGGGGGGAGGGCACGGGAGGAGGGGAGGGAAAGGGAGAGGGACCTGGAACTGACTTGTGAAGCAACCTTGTTTCTTATCTAAATTTAAACTGGAAAATAAAATAAAAAATAAAAATTTATTAAAATACATAGTTTGCTATTTATTCACAGTCCATCTTTCAAAAAACATCCTGTGAGTTACAGCTACTGAGCCATTTTGGAGAGTGATAGAATGAATACAAAGGGAATTTAAAATAAGTGTGCTCACCTCACAGAAATACATATAGTAACACACTTAAGCTCAGTGAGTCAGACTTAGAATGTCTATGAGTGAAATATCATACTAGAATACCAAGTCGGAGAGTTAATTGTTGGTGGTGCAGGGAAAGTCCTCACAGGATCATTTTAAATATGCAGTAATGAGGAAATTCAAATGGCTTCCCATTACATGTAATACAATCCATAGGACAATAGGATGGTGATAGCTGTGTAGAGTTGGGAATAAAGAACTTTCACCTCTCAAAGTTATTACTCAAAATAAAGTTAAAATTAGGCATTTATGTAATAACAGAGCCTGAATGAACTTGTCATTCAGAATCCTCCACTAGAAGATACATTGAATAAAGTTCCATGCTGAAAAAAAATAGTTCAGAGAGAAGCTCACATATGCATAAAGGAAGAAAATGGTCTGGAAAGGTTAAAATTTAGGAAAACATGTCATATGATGTTTTGTCTTAAAATTTCCCACAATATATTTAACTATTTAAAGCAAAATGTAAAAAAATATACGGTATAGCATACATGCAAGCAAATTATTGATAGGAACAGCATAAAAGACAGGAAGACAGAAATTGAAGTATTTGGTTGAGATGCTCATACATTATACATGAATGTGTTTTCTTCCAGAGAAATGGTTCCAGAAAAGATTATCCAAATAGGAATACCCACAAGGATGATATGATTGAGAAGTCTTCCATATAAAGGTTTTTTTTTAGTTCCTCTGATGCCAGAAGTAGGTACTGTAAAAAGCCAGACCACACATCACTCACCAATTGCCAAAAGCACAAATTAAGTTGGATTCTGAATTGTATTTATATATTTAAAAATCCAAGTGCATTACTCTTCTTGTGATGCATGCCACTAAGCAGATAAACACCATCTGAGTGAGACACACCTGGGGGAATCTGCTTGTAAATCTGGCTACTTGACAAACAGTAATGTGCTATTTGTTTGAATTCCGAAAAAGAAATCAAATTGGTTTTATTCCCAAACACTTAAGTGAGATAATACAATGATATCAGTGTGAGGATGCAGAAAGTTGAAGTGACCAAAGAGTATGAAGGCTGCCGATCTGAATATGAGGAAATTCAGGAGAATGATCCCGGAGAAATCTTAGAATGCATTGCAGAAACTCTTTGGGAGAAGATGGAAGGGTGTTATGAGTATCACTTTGATTTTCAGGGTGGACTTCAGAGAGAGAGGGAGAATTAAAATGAATCTTTTAAAACTACAAAAAGGATTATTGGATCTTTGAGTAAATACAGTTCATGCATGACTTACTCTGATGGCTGATCTTTTTGTTCATAACTGAACAGATGCTCTTGTTTATGCAGCATCAGTCAGAACATCAATATAATAGTGTATTTTAACATTATACAATGGTCATTCTCATATGGTCTTCTACAATGACAGAGTCTGTCTTTACTCACTAGGGTTAAATTTCCACACCATTGCTATAAAAGCTTACAAAATAAAATAAAAACTTTTTATTGAGAAACATACATTATATTAAATGAAGACCAAATATTTGAGGTTACTTTATAAACTTAAAATCAAGCTTATAGTAGAAAAATCAGGAAAGAGAGTTCAAGCAATGGGTATTTCTTCCTCATTACATATGTTACAAAGCAAGAAAGACTATGGCCATAGTGCCTTTTGTAAGAAGGTATGCAGAGAGGGTCTAGAATTTGAGTTGAACTTGAGACTAACAGCATACACAAGACTCAGCCATGGATAGCCTTTTTAAAATCTTGGGAAAAGAAAAATTACAGGCTACTGTTTTCCTAAGGCAAAGAAAAATTATAGGCTGGTGTGACTACAGGTCCTACTAATGGATTCTCCATGGGGTCTTAGCTATGTGTGCATGGGAAGGCGGAACATAGACAGGTTTCCCACAGTAATTTGATGCCACAAGCAATTCTCTTCTAATGGAGTTATAATAGACTCTTTTCTTCAAACAAATACTGGTGCTAGTGGACATTAATTTTCATGGAGTTTTCCTCTCAAAGAGGAAGGATTTTGTTCAGTACAATAGGACAGTGTTTCGATTTATGAGATCCAAGTTTTCAAAGAAAGGAAAAAGAGAAATCTGTGCTTTTGTTCTTTGTTGAGTTTCAACTCAAGTTTTCTGCTTTGTTCTCTGGTCATATCAATATTCACCATTTACTACAGAGCATTTGATGGCTTTGCTCCATGGCTGTGCAGTATTGTCTTTATAATGCATTTACAATGTTTGCAATAATCACACTGATAGTCAATCTAACAGTCAATAAAAGCTTTCTATGAAGAGGAGACAGAAATATTCCACATTGATTGGATTTTTGTGGTTACTTGATTGTCTTTTCTTCTTTTTTAAATTTAACTCTTCAAATACATAAGAATATATTTAAACAAGTATGAAATCATGAATGTGTAATTGTTTAGGCTTGAGGACTCTGTAGACATTTTGGGAGATACATATTAGGAAATTACATGTAAGATTTAGTGTTCCTTGTCTTTGCCATCATAGAATATACAAAAGACAACAGAGTGGTAGTGGTCAATACAAAACCATGATCTTAAGCTTAACTTCTTCCCAGAAGTGTAATGTCTATTTCTGACTCAGAAAAAGTTCCTTTGCTGAAACAGTACTTAGATTTACAAGTGCCATTCTTCACCAATTTCAGTTCATATCAAATATGCCAAAACTCTTCTAGATTTTTAGTACAGATAGGCTACAACTTTGAAAACTTTTCTATATGATTGATTATGTGCTCCATAAACTATGCACTATAATTTTTGAAATTTGAAATTCTAAGTCCCTTCAAATTATACTCTGTAAAATATGAATTAATCTAAACTTGATGAGTGTCTAAAAGATCCCATGGCTTTGCATTACTAACAAAGAAAGATCTATACTCCTGAAAATGACTTCCAAAATCTTTCTTGATCTGGATCTTTCTAGGTAAAAAATTATTGAGATTTACCTATACTCTTGGCTACTTCTTACCTGTTTGTTTATCATTAATTCTGTGTCCTGTATCTAGAATAAATGTTCCATTTCCTTTTGTCCCGGTTACTCATCTTATGCATATGAATGATCTTTTCTTCTCTAGGAAGTAGTATTACTTAATTGAAAACTGATTATGAAACATTTGTAGTACTAGTAAGGCATACATTTAAGTGTGTTCAGGAGAAACTTTTTCCCAGAAAGGAAAAACTGAAGAAACCATATCCAGTGTGAAGGTGGGTGGCATTATCACATGGGACAGAGTTCTGGCCAATCATTAAGGAAATAAAGGAGGAAACAAGCTATCTGTCACTATTCCTCACTCTTTGATTCCTGGTCCATTGAGATGTGAGAAGGAGTAGCTTCATCTTCTATCACCATGCCTTCTCTACCATGATGATCTACTTTGTCTTAAATGTGAGCAAAAAACAAATCTTCTTCCCTTAAGTCTATAACATGTTCTGTTAGAGCAATGAGGAAAGAAACTAATATAGGAAATTGATGCTGAGAAGTGGGTTTATTAATGCAATGAACTTAACTGTATGGTTCGGTAGGCTGCCAGGATGAATGTGGAAGAGTTTGGAACCGTTAGGCCAGACAGGCCCTAGAATGCTCTCAGAAGAGCTTAATTAGCCATTCTGGAAGGAGTTTGGAAAACCAGAATACTGCGAATATTGTAGAAAGTGCAAGCTGAGCTTATAAAGTTTAAGATGACTTCTACTGTGAGGTGAACTGGAGTTCATTCATAGAAACATTCTGCCACTGTTAATGGATGAATTCTGCCTGTGTCCTGGAAAGGTGGAGTGTGTCTGGATGAATCTGAATTCAAAAGAAGTTGTTTAAGGGAGAAAGTTTCAAGACTGCCTGACATCTAAGCTATAGCACAGTTACTGCTCTTAACCACATTTAGAGAGACAGAGAGCAGAATGGACTGAAGAGTATAGAGTTTGGTGAGGAAGAAGGTTGAAGCTGTTAATGCTGGGAACAAGTCCAAGTTCTGGTGAAACAGCTGTAATTGTTCATGAGATTAATGCCACTAAAGAAACAACTTGAGATTTGTCTGGGGCAATAGGAAAGCTACATTGCAGGAAAGACATAGTGCTCCAGACTACAACCATGCAAATTTAGTTGACAGTGTCTGGAAATATAGAACCTTCAGGAGACCCTACTGTAAAGCAGCTGCCTATAAAACTGTTTTCCTAGATTCAGCCCTGAAGTCATATGGAAGGTACTTCATGGACTGTTGTCCAATGGGACTGTCTACATCTTGAATTAGAAACAACTTGGTTTGGTTTCATCCACAGGGTAGTGGTATTGCACATACACAAAGTATGCAATATCTGGGAGTGATTCACTGAAGCTTCCGCTAACATTTTAGAGAAGCATCAAGGTCAGGAAACATGTATCATACTTAAGCTTCCTGTGTGGAGTTCCACAGTGGGAGGTATTTAAAGCTGGCAAGGTAAAATCTATATTGCAATGTGAGCCAGGGGGTAATGAAAATAGTGTGAAATTGGATATTATTTAAGGAAAGCTATAGTCAATGAGTGGAACTAGCATAAGAGAAAGGCCACATGTGCCAAGGCCCACATCCAAGAAAGGTGGGATATATGAGGCCATTGGTACCCATTAATCTCATCACAAACTGGTCTTGGAGCTATAATATTTGATATTTGCCCTTGTCGTTTTTGTCTTGGTTTGATCTAATCTTTTCTCCTCTAATTTCTCCCCTTTGGAATGGGAAAGTTTACCCTGTTCTATTGTTTGATGGAAGTATGTAATTTACTTTTGATTTTAGATGGGCTCACAATTAAGATAATTCCTTGAGTCTTAGAATAGACTAGAACTTTTAAACAGTGTTAGTACTGTCAGAGATTACTGGGGTTTTTGAAGTTCAACATGATGCAATTAGCATTATACAATGGCCATGAGTCTATGGGGACTGGAACAGAATGTTGTGGTTTGAATGATGTGCAATTACTCTCACAGGCTCATGTACTTGAACATTAGGTTCCTAGCTGTTGGCACTAGTTTTAGGTTGTAGATTCTTTGGAAGATGGGACTGAGCTAGAGGTAGTAGATCACTTAGAGAAGGACCTTGAAGTTTTATATCTCAGCCTTACTTCCTGACTCATTTGCCTCTCATTCTGCCAAGGCACTAGGATGCTAACAGCCCCAACTGCATTGTTCCTTCCTCTATGGACTTAACTATTGCCACACCTTCTGTATAATAGACTATGTTTCCTCTAGCAATGAGCTAAAGTAAGCTTTTTCTCTCTTAAGAGACTTTTTCTCTCTTAAGACACTCAATCCCAGGAAAGAGAAAAGCAAGGGCTACAGAAGCCTTCCCTGTTGTGTTGTTCAGGTTAAGATTCACGCCTCTGGATCATCATCAAGGAGTAGCTCTACCATTGCACTTGCTACACTAAATTGTCATTAACTGTGTTCTCTCTATCCTGTGTGATATTTTAAAAGCAGGATATTTTAAACTTTAGCAGTGTTCCACTAAAAATGATAAGTAAGTTAGTTATGCAAATGAATGACTGAACCCATGGTTTTGAAAATGGTTACTATTAGATGCTATCAGCTTAATGTATGTATACTGCTGATATTATTTCATCCTGCATCTCCTAAACACCTTGAAAAAAGTACAGCCTGAAGGATGTACCATACCTTCCATTTGAGTAGGTTTAAAAGTGTGTGTTATGTCAACCATAGAAGCCTGAGAGAAAGCATATTTATGCTCAAGTGACTTGTAATCATACTAAAGGAAGCATCCCTCCTTGATTTATTGCCTGAAACTTTTCAGCGTGGGAACAATTAGTACATTCTTAGAATGACTCCAAATGATGAGGGATTTAATTACACTGGGGAGCTCTACCTCCAGTTGCTATAGATAGAGACATAAATTTGTGTTTCTATCTAATTCACTTGAAAGAGTTTTGATTTTAGCCACAGATTTGAATTTAAATGGATATAACTGAGAGCTATAGTTAGTCCATTATTTCTGAGAATTCAATGATTAGAGATAAAAATGTTTACATTTGTTTAATTCAAAGTAATATCCCAGTTTCCGTGCTAACAGCAGAGCCCACTTTTTCTTTCTCTTCAAGCAGCAGCACAAAAGAGATTTTCATAAGTCTTCTTCTTCTTCTTCTTTTTTTGAGACAGAGTTTCTCTGTATTGTTTTGGAGGCTGTCCTGGAACTCACTCTGTAGACCAGGCTGGCCTTGAATTCACAGAGATCTGCCTGCCTCTGTCTCCCGAGTGCTGGGATTAAAGGCGTGCACCGCCAACGCCCTGCCAAATACAGTCTTCTAATTCTTTTAATTCCTATGATGGATAAATGTTTTAACTGCAAAATTACTGAGTACATAATCTATTTTACTTACAAAATATTTCATGTTTATTGTATTGTAGCTTAATACAATTTGAGTCTGATGAGAACTTAAAAATAAATAGTTTTTATATTTTCTCTAGTAATCCAAAGGTTACTAGATTGAGGGCTGAGGGTATATCTCAGTCGTATTGAAAAGATGGAAGAGCCCAAGGTGATCACCAGCAAACAAAAGAATGAGAGGGTGAGAGGCAGCAGAAAAGAGAGAACTTATTTAATATGATATTCATTAATCATTTCAAAGTGAACACTTTGATTGTTTTTATTTATATACTTGCATTGAATGTTATATAGCCAATGTTATTGTAATTACTACTAATTTTTAAAAATCAGCCTAGGAGAATCAGAAGCCTACTAGGCAATTATAGCCCATTCCTTCCTTCCTCTCAGACCTTGGCAAGCAATGCTGTTTCATGTGTCTGTGAAGTTGTCTATTATGGACATTACTAGCATACTAACACCATGGCAAATTATCTCATGTAAACTAATTTATAAGGAGAGAAGATCTTTTGGGTTCACAGTTTCTTGTTTCTGTCTATGGTTGATTGATTCTGTTGCTTTTATAAAAGCACATAGAGAGACAGTACACTGTGACAGGCAGCAAGTGGTGATGTTATGCGGCTGTTTATTCTAGATTGGGTGTGATTGCTGCTGTCTTTAATCGAATTAACTATTATCATATCGGAAGACGTTGACCCTTTGGTGCTGTCATTGCCCTTAAATTGACTGGAGGACTCACTGATGCGGATTTTACTAGTAGTTACCAATTATGAAGTGGGACTGTGGGTGATACAGTCATCACAAATCATATACCTCTGTGAACAATGTCCTCCCGTTTTCCTGGAAATGAATTCAATAAACTTACTGCAGAAAACAAATACTTGCTTTAAGAAGTACTAAGATAGGTAAATGCAGATTTTAAATTGTCTACTTTTTGGTGGACTGACTTTTAGGGATTATTTAATGACCTCTCTGTCTTGATTTTTGTCATAATGACTATATTATTTGGTCTTACTATATCCATTTCACTTCTCCTTGATTATTATTTGGGATGAATACTTTTTTATTTGTTCACTTTAAACTCATTTGTGTCTTTAAAATGACCACATGTCTCTTATGAGTAGAATATTGTTGGATTATTTCTTTTAAACCAATTCTACAAATCTCTTACTCTTATGTGGATAGTCTTATCTATTTATATTTACCATGATTACCTATAAGGAAGCTTTAATATTGTTATTTTGCTAATAGATTTATATGTTATATCTTTTTTGTTTTAAAATTCATTCATTAATGACTTCTTTTTGTTATAAATAGATTTTTTTCCAGAACTGTTTAAGTGCCTACACTCCTTTTATTTTCTAAATTATTTGGGTGCTTTCTTAGTAATTGCCCTTCGGATTTACATTAATATTTTAAAATGTGTGTGTGTGTGTGTGTGTGTGTGTGTGTGTGTGTGCTTTTGCCCACATATCCGTGTATTAATATGTAGGCAGGTACAAATGTATATGCATGCATGCAGAAGCCAGAGGGCAACCTCAGTGCCATCCTTAGGAATGCTTTCCACCTTACTTGAGACAGTATTTCTCATTGGCCTGGAGTACACCAATTAGTCTAGATTGGATGGCCACGGAGCTTTAGGGTTCTTCTTGTATCTACCTTCTTGGCAGTGAGATTTTTTCAATCATGCCTGGCCTTTTCACACAGGTTCTGGGATTTAAACTTATCTCTTCATGCTTGTAAGACATTTTAATGTCTGAATTATCCCCTCAGCTCATTAACTTGCCAATTTAATTTGTAACAATTTAGGCCACATTGGTACAAACTAATTTATTCCTGTGTCCTATCCTCCCATTTCTAACTTTATTTGCCAAGATTATATATTTACACACCAAGTGCCTATCAACATCGATCTATAATTACTGTTTTACAACAGTGTCTTTTAAATGAGGTGGTAAAAGGAGGATTTAAAAAGCAAAACATACTGTATATTTACTTATATACTTGTTTTAGCAATGTTCTGTTTTTTTTTTGTAGGTGGAGTTTCCATCTGCCACTGGTCAGTACCCAAATAACCACTCAAAGGCTTAATATTAATTGTAAATGCTCAGCCAATAGCACAGGCTTGTTACTAGTTAACTGTTACATTTCAAATTAATTTACATTTCTTTTCTGTGCTCCACCACATAAGCTTGATACCTTTTCTCTCCTTCTCTCCGAATCTCCTTGTGATCTCAGACTCCTCCTATTTTCTTCGTGCTCTCCTTTTGTCTGTAGGTCCTGCCTAACTTCTACCTGTCCAGTTATTGGTCAGTCAGCTACTTTATTAACCCAATCACAGTGACATATATTCATATAGTGTAAAGGAATATTCCACATCTCTCCCTTTTGTCTAATTAAAAAGGAAGGTTTAACTTTAACGTAGTAAAATTATATACAACAAAACAAGTTATCAAGTAAGAATTAGAATGAGATGGCTCAGAGGTTAAGAGCACTGGCTGCTTTTCCAGAGGCCCTGAGTTCAATTCCCACCAGCCAGATGGTGGCTCATAACCATCCATAATGAGATCTAGAGCCCTCTTCTGGTCTGCAGTGCAAGCATGCATGTAGGTAGAACAGTGAAGCATAATAAATAAATAAATGTATATATATATATTTCGAGACAGAGTTTCTCTTATTGTTTTGGAGCCTGTTGTGAAATTTGCTCTGTAGACCAAGCTGGCCTTAAACCCACAGAGATTCGCCTGCCTCTGCCTCCTGAGTGCTGGGATCAAAGGTGCGTGCCACCAACACCTGGCTAAATGAATACATTTTAAAAAGAAAAAAAGAATTGCAGTTATAATATCTGGTCCATTTGTATTTGGCAAAATATAGAAAATGTTCCATCAGCTCTCCTCTCCTGAAGAGTCCAGAGTTTCATACCTGATTTACTTTTGAGCATGATTAGGGAGAATTGTAACTGTAACTAGTCTTCAACCCAATCAAAGACCTGAAAGATATAATATTACCTGAGTAAACAGGAAGCACAGATCAAGTGACTTCCAAAGTAAAAGATGGCAAAAAATTCTGGCTGCACTCTAGGTCCTTTTATTACATTAAAGCATCCAACTTTGGCCAACAGAACTAGACTATCTGAATTTTTTGTGAAGCAGGAATTTTGGAGGACTGACCTTCCTTGTCTTGACAAAGTTTGGCAGTCACCTGTCTTTGTTCCCTGCTTGTCCAGTTGAACAGCATTTTGTCAACTCTCTAGGCAAGGGCAATTTCTTACCCAAATGGCTAGCTTTTGCCACAATTTTTGTTGTTGTTGATTTAAATTATTATATGACAAGCTTACCTTTTACCTGAAAGGTGGTTTCAATAGGGCAGATCTAATAGCAATAATAGCTTTACTACCTCCTCCCATTGAAAGCCCAGCTACCTCTCTGTCAGGGCCACTACTAAGCTACAGGCATGGGATACGATCATGATATGATAAATACTCCAACTTTTTCTGTTTTGACAAATTTCCACGTGGGTTTTCATGATATATAGTTTAATTTTGTTTTGTATTTGTTTGCTTGTTTGCATGCTTTGTTTGTTGAATGGAATCAGTCTTTGTTGTTTAGACTAGCCTTTAACTCTAGACCCTCTGTGGGGGACGATAGGTTAGGGGAAGAAGGATATGGTTATCTTTCTACAACATCCTCTTACTTGGGCTGCTAAATGGCTTTCCTTACATTCTAGAGTTCTGAGAAGAATTTGTTCTCAAAATATCTTCACGGTTTTGTTTTCTTTATTGAGACATGTATTTTAACAGTCCCTTATTTCACCATTTTTGTTGACATCATTCTTTCATACTTGTTATAGCTTTTATTGTATACTTATTTTCTTATTGCACATGGGGTCAAAATGCTAAAGAGTTAGATTTCCCTTTGAATTAACTGTGCCTGAGAAAAATCAACTCTCAGAATATTTTAGAGGAGCTTCAACTAGATTTGTTTAGTAATTTTTTTATTCTACAAATAAAAGTAAAATAGACACAATAATGTCTGGCTATCATAAAAACAGATGTACTCTCTTTAATAAAAAAAAACCCTGATTTATAAATGTAGTATACATGTATCATAACTAGGTGATATATGCCATTTTCCTCTTCACATTTAAATAATAATTTCAGAATAATGAGTAAAAGATAAAGAATTCATTATCAATTCACAGCATTCTGGTCTGGAGATCTTATGCACAGTCTTGGTGAGGCTGACATGTAGAGCTTGACTTCAGCACTGTAACCAGAGAAGGAGCAATGAGAAAACAATGTATGTAACCCGGCAATGGAGAAGAACCAGGACTGTGATGTGGGTGGATTACAAAGAGCAGTTTAGGAAAGTGTCATCTTTACCAATACTCAATCTCATGATCTTTATCTGATGTCTTTCTTTTCTCACTGCCCATATAGATCTGATATTACAAATGCTAGAAAAAGTGAATTTCAGAGCCCAGTCTGGTATGGCTCTTGGGATTGATTTCCTAGCTTCCCAACAGCTTCAAGATCTTAAATTGCATCTTTACCTAATATAGTATATGTTATGCAGGTATTATAGCATCTTTTCAACACATATTTTAATTGCAAATATGTTGATATTTTTATCTACATGAGTTAAATGGACCTCCAAATGTTACCCCAAGAACATTTTTATGTATCTACATAAGTGAGGATGTAGAGAAATAGCTCATGTGAGGAGTAGAATATTCATTGGACAGACTTGCCAATGAACTTTCTGATTCTAACTCATTCATAAATCATGGAGCTTCCATGTATCAGGAACTTTGTTATACTGCCTTATAATCCTGCCACAGCCACAGAGCAACTGTCTTTATTTTAGCCCCAGCCAGTTCATGCAGGTGAATTCCAACAACCTTCTCCTCCCAAGGCTTTCTGTGATGGCTTCTGCTGCCACAGTTGCTGGTTAGGATGTCCATCAAACACTCATTGAAGTGCAAACTGGAAGCATTCCAAAGGACAGACCTCTGACTGAGGGGAGACAAGTACACATGTAGACGCTCCCTCAATTCCTATGGAAGAACAGATTCTTTTATGTGATTTGTAAATTCTGAGGAAGTCTGGAATTTAGGAACAAGATGTCTGAGCACTTAACCAGGTCAAGGCACTATCTTTCATTGGTTCTGTCTTTTATAACAATGTAGTGATCCTTCGTTCACTTATTTTTTTTGGTCATGTTTTTTTTTTAACCCAGTATTTAGTTCCATATTTTTATTTCTAGTGAACTTAGTTTTAAGGCACCCTGGATTAAAAATGATAACTGAAAAATAAGTGAATAATTATATAGGCATAATTTATAGGTTGAGACTATCATTCAAATAAATAAAAATATAAGCATAAACAAACATTTGTATAAATCAATTTATGCAAACAAAAGTACTATTGAACACATACACAATATCCTCTTTATTTCATTTGAGCAAAGATTTGTCATTCAGCAGTGTGCTGTCGTAGCTCAAATATTAACTGTCAGGTCCAGGACTTTTGATTGGAAGTTAAAAACAAAATGGTGTCTATGTAAATTATATTATTGGCTAGGAATTACATAGGCTGCAGTTTTTAGCTTAGGGTGGAGAATAAATGAATCCTAGCCACTAAAGGGCATGGCATTTCTTTAAATCTTTCTCGGTAGGAAGAAGACATGTCCTTGGTTTTTAAAATCAGGAATAAGCTACAATGAAACAATTGTGAACACAATTCCATCAGCAGCAAACCCTGCACTGAAAGCTTTGCTAAATGTGTCAAGTCGGAATATGATATAGGCTCATTCTGATAGGCACTATCACATTTTGTTCACACAGCGCCACATGTTCACACTGACTTATCTAAAATCCATGCACTTTAACGCTTTGGCCGGCTCTCCCTGAAGATCACACATGCTTCATTCATAGGCTGAATGCTCCATATGTGTCTTATGGGAGTCCAACGTAAGTACTAGCTAAACTGTCGCCCGTGCACTGAAAGATCTGACATCCCATATCATCCTTGGTCCTGCTTTGGCTAACCTCAGACACTTGTTTTCTACTGCTGGAGCAAGATCCCAAAAAAGTTAGTGAGTGACAGCAGGGGTATCAGTAGATACCACTTGGCATCCTTAATTCATCCAAATCATGCTCCAGTCTTGAATTTAAATGTTGGTTTCCTGTGGGTTATTTTTTCCCTTCTTCTTCCTGGCACAATGCTCTTTGAATGGCAAATAGTAGGCTTGGGATAAAAGGGAAAGATTATCAGAAAGTGTATATGACTCTGGTAATATAGCCAGCAGCCAGACAAATGTAAGGCACAATTAGTGATAATTTTTTGTGGTTTAGTATCTAAAGTACTAGAGAAACATCCAGACATCTTCCTCAGGACAAAATGGATTGCTGCCCTTTCACAACATCTATATATTAAGTATGAATTTCAAGTCAGACGACAAAGTGACTAAATGATGGCAACTGCATTTGCTTCTTGTGTGACTCTGATTAGATGATAATTTTTACCAGGAAAATATAGATTGTGATATCTGTATGACCCCAGAACCTTAGGCAGGAGCAAATTGGAAACTAAATGAAAAATGTATTGCAAAGTATAAAATATGCAAAGATAATGAGTTATTATTAGTAGTAATTTCTTATTATTACTGATAATACTCATTTATGTAGTAGCAGTCCATTTGTATCTTCATATCAATTTGAGAGACCTAAAAGCCTGTTTCTAAAGAAAAATCCTGGGAGTTCTGAGGCAGGTGGACGGAAATGTGTGTTAAATAGCAGTGGAAATGATGCTGGGGAAAAAAAAACTGAAGATGAACTTATGTACTTTAAAAAATAATACTGAGATTACATTTGATGAACATGACCTGTCTTCCTCCTCCTATAGCTGTGGGGATCACTAGCAGGATGCTAATGGAGCTGTTAGTTACCTGATTATACTGCACCTGAATGGGTAGGACAGCTGCCTTGAGCTGCTTACTCTGGCCCACAGGGACCCAGGAGATGGATGGTGGCAGCCATTTTTTTCACCTTGTGTTTCCCTAGAGGAGAGGTAATTTTCTTCCATAGAAAAGCAAGCATGGTATCTGGTTAAGGAAGCTGTCTACCATTTACAGCCACCCTGTTCACTGTATTCATGATGATGGGTGGGGCTGCTCATTGTGAATAAGACGAAAAAGAGGATCTTCCGTGGTCCAGCTAATGCAGGTAAAGCGCACATGCTCTCTGTCTCTCGTGGCATCCATTCTGTGGTGATGTCATCGTTTTACTGAGCTTGCCATTCCTCTCGGCACATTTTGAAGATACAAAGTCCTGAGTGTGTTGTATCATCCAAGGGCATTTGTAGCTATTGTTTTGCAAGAATTGATAGTTAATGACAAAAGGAAAGGAACAACTAAAATATACGAACATTATTATTACGTTACATTATTCTATTAGGGCAATGTCTTTCTTGATAATAGATTGAAGTTGTGTTGATTTGAGTAAAAATTTGAAAATGGCTTCCTATTTTTTAGGCCAGATTGTTACAAGCTTTTAAAAAAAGTGTTTCCTTTCTATGATTTCTTGATTTAAAAAAAATAAGGACTCAGACTTAATTACAAACATCAGTAAGGCTAAATACAAATTCAGGTGTGAATAAAAAGAATCCTAGAAGAGCTGTTGTTTTTCAAACAAGATAAGACTTTTCAAGGAGTAAAAGCTGGGGAAAAAGTCATGCCAAAATAAGACAGTATTTGGAATTTCTGGTATATGAGAGATTAATACATGTTCAGGCTTTCCTTAAAGGTACAGGATACCACCTGCATAATAAAAGAACAGTGTTTGCTTCTGCTTTTCTTGGGCTTGGTTCTTTCTTCTTGCATTTCCCTGCAGAGGAAAGGACTGTGGCTTAGGTAAAGAGAAAAAAATGCCTTACAGCCCAACCGCAGTGTTTCCACTCGAGGAAGGCAATCTGTAGTGAAACCATTAGTCTACAGAGAAATTTCTATGAGAGAGCTATTTTGAAGAAATGGAGAGGCCTCATACTGTGTGCAGCACAATGGTGGTAATAGTTGGGGTCCTGTGGATGAGAAGTACACAATAGCCTGCTGTGTAATTAAAGAGGGATGTTAGAAAGATTGAGACGCCCCATACTGAGTCCACAAAGAACACAAATACTTTTAGGGAGATGTGATGGAGTTATACAACTAGTCACCAGGTTTTCAAAATAAATTAAAGGGTACCTGTTAATCTTTAGAGACAGATGACACCTACTTTTCTCCCTAGACTAAAAGAGCTCATCCGTCATTGATTGCTGCTTATCTGGTTTTGATACTACTTTCCCTCTCTCTCTTCTAAGACTACTTGCTTTGGGAATTTTGATGACTATTGTAGGTACATCCATGGTTATTGTTTTATAGAATAAAATATCATTAAAATAATATCATGAAAAGCATGTCATTAAAAATTTAAAACCTTTAGGTAAATCTACAGCAAAAGAAAACTTTAAGGTCCTAACTGTACCTTGGCTATCTTGCAAAAATCTGTAACTTTAGGTGAGTTTCTTTTCCTGTCTTTTCTCTTCTATAAGCTAATTAAATTCAGTTTATGAACTTTGATAGATTTTACACTTGAAGAGACAAGGGCATAAGCATATTGGGATTTATAATAGAATTTTCTCTCTCCTTCCTTCTTTCCTTCCTTTCTCCCTCCCTCCCTCTTTTCCTTCCTTCCTTCCTTCCTTCCTCCCTTCCTTCCTTCCTTCCTTCCTCTCTTCCCTTCTTCCTTTGCTGAAAGTAAGATTTAGTATACATGACTTGAAGTAGTATCTGGTAAATCCTGTTGAAAACTGCCTCTGAAGAAGGGATTCTTTCTACTTTCACATATTCTTTTAGACTCATCTTAAAGGCTCTTCTGAAAATGAAAAGGCAGGTTCCCAGGTTCCCACTTCCCCATTCTGATCCTCTGATTCACTAGCTCTAATAAACCACAAGGAATATTGTTTCTATTCCCTACCACAAACACACCCTTAGCAGCTAGGATTCAGTTAACTAAACTGCATTACTGCTGTGTATAAAATGCTGCTTTTATTGCTCAGGTTTGCCAAAATCTTGCAATTTTTAAAGTTGAAGAGTTACTATGTAAGAACTGCCATTCTCTGGTTTTACTAATGGACTAACATTGTCAAAGACACTATTCTCCAAACATCACAACTTTACCAAAAGAGCCAAAGTAAGAAAAGTCAGAAGGAACCACGGTAACCAATAGAAGGATATACGGTTCATACAATAAGAGGTGGCAGAGTAAGGCCTCTGAGGTAGACTTTAGGTGCCCTAATGGACCATCATGGTTAAACAGAGAAAGCCTGGGGAAGACCAGAATGGCCACTAATGAAGAAGTCTTGGGGGTTCTCTGATTGGCCTTGAGGCATCTGTTAACCTTTTATTGCCTAGCAGGTAAAGAGGATGGTTGCTCTCTTAGAGACAGGGTAGAAAGACTCATTTGATTTTGCCTTGTGCCTCAACCTTTGGGTCCATGACTTGTCCCAGACTAACCTTTCAATAAGTCTTTTGCTGTTGTTGTTGTTGTTGAGTTATGACAAAGATAATTTTCCATGAGTAGAAATTTGACATCATTTTATAATATTTAATCTTCAAAGATTTGATCTGATTTGCCACTACTTTTCCTTAAAAGTTCCATTTGAGTCTAGGACTGGGAGACATGGGCAGGCAGAGATTGTTAGTTGTGTCCGTACTTCTGGACCACTTAGAAACCTTGGGAAGTAGTTTCTAAGACCACCTTTCTTATATTCTAAGCAAATAAGATGGAGTCCAGGAATTAGGACTTTTTTTTTTTTTTTTTGGTTTTTACGAGACAGGGTTTTTCTGAATTGTTTTGGAGGCTATTGGTCCAGCCCGGCCTCGAACTCACAGAGATCCTCCTGCCTCTGCCTCCGAGTGCTGGGATTAAAGGCGTGCGCCACCACCGCCCGGCGAATTAGGATATTTTAAAACTCACTGAAAGCAGCTGGGAGTTGATGGCATATGCCTTGAATCACAGCACTCAGGAGGCAGAGGCAGGCGGATCTCTGTGAGTTCAAAGCCTGCCTGGTCTACAGAGAGAGCTCCAGGACAGACCCCAGACTCCAAAGAAGTACAGAGAAACCCTGTCTCAAAAAGCAAAACAAAACAAAACAAAAACAAACAAACAAACAAAAAAACCACCCACTTTTCTGGAGGAATCCAATATACATCCAGGAAATCAGATATCCCTATAGCTCTTTACTTACTTTGCTATATGGTCATCTTCTAATTCCAGATAGATCATTCAAAGAGCTCTGTATTTCTAGTTTTTATGTATGCTGGGTGATAGATATGAAATACTGTAATGGTTTACAAGAAACAGTAGCCATAGTTTAAGATACTAAGTGATGTCAGCAACATGCAAACATGCCGGAATACATTTCTACTCTGTCTTAATAATGTTAGTCTCCTTGGTCCCATTTACCTTAGTTTCACTGAACCCTTGGCTCAGTGAAAACAATTTTTTTCTTGTTGCTTGTGTTTGGATTCAATGATACTAAGATTCAAATGATGACACTTTCCAGTGGTTTTGGGTTAGTTGCTAATGTCTGAAGTAGGAATCTTCCATTTCATCTCTAGCCCAGGCTCCTATCAATTGTTACTATAGACATAACTAGCCACCCCCTTACCAACCACCTTTGCATATCAGAAAAGCAGTAGCATGGCAAGGCTCAGAGTTAGAGAAGACAGCTGAAAAGAAAAACTTAGCATTTAATTGTGCATAGTATTTACATACTCAGTTCTATATCGTCTTAAACTTTAACGTAAAACTGTCTATTGGTGTGTATTAATGTTAAAACAATAGGAATACATACCCAGATCCTTCTTATTGTTGCTTTCTTTTGGTTTTTAACTAATGGCCTCACTCTGCAGCCTAGGTTAGAGGCTGCAGCCCAGTAACCCAGACTGGCTCCACACTTGTAGCAATCCTCCTGCCTCGGTCTCTTGAATGCTAGGCTTGTGCATGTGAGCCACCACAACTGGATCATGTTCAAATTTTTTAAATGTTTTCTGGGTAGACACTTTTCCTAAGCCTAGAAGGTCTTCAGAGATAAAGTGGAAATATTATCATGGTGCACTTAGTGTAGTGAAAAGATTGCTACCGACTCCTGACATGTCAGTAGGATCCTTATCATTTATCGTATGCAGTTCTATTCATCTATAGAAAACAGACTTCATATTAACTTCTGTGGAAACATGCACTTCTCAGTGAGCCTTTCACCATTTGGTTGTTTTCTACAAAAAGCAAAATGCAATGGGTATTCATGTGTATCTACCCAGTTATTTACAGAATCATAGAGAAAGTGGGAATGATGAACATGTGCCTCTCAAACTTGGATTGCAATTTGGACATGTTTAAGTAAACCTTGGTAGGCACTGTTGGTAAACAGAATAAAAGAGGTCAGAGTAGCACAAACATGAAAAGAGTGGGCATTGGGGTGGAGAACTGAGACATTAAACCAGTAAGGGCCTCTATTCTGATATAATAAGAAAAGCATACTGTGTAGGAGCAGTGCTGGTACTCTGCTCATGAGAATCACATGTTTCCTATAATGCAGCCTCAAGAAGAGCAGAAAGATGCCTTATTAAATGGCATGCGCCAAAGCTACAGGACTTGGAAGGACTTGTTTCTCAAAAAGGTTGATTTCTAAGGTCTCATTAGTCTTTGTAGTTATACACATGATGTTTTATTAAGAAAGCTTAGAGTCTATCATTGCAACTTGTTATCATTACTGAGGAGAAAATGTGAATTCCATAAAGTGAGCAAATATTCAAGATGTGTTTTTAATACAATATAGCATTAGCAGTCTTTTATTCTTGACCTTTCTTTAAGTAAGACTTGGCAGTTGACACTGATATAGAAAGATTTACGATTCAAATGAAGTGGTCCTTCAATCCCTACTTCTGCTTTATAGGATGTCAACCATGTTGGTTATAATCACAACAAATTGCATACATTTAACTAAGCTCAAATGAAATAATTCTCCATAGCACCTGAGCTCAAATACCCACTTAATTCTTCATAATTATAGCTTTGAACATCAATTTTTTATTTAAGTCTCTCCTTATGAAAGGTTTGCTTTGCCCTATTTTCACCACAGTGTAACTGCTAAATACCAAAACATAATGAAAACATGAGATCAGGCTTTCAGAACGTCAAATCTCTAGCCAATCTTTACTTTAATGGAGCAATTCGCTGTGTATCCTGTACTACGAAACATTAAACTTGGCATTTCCTTGGAGTTATAAAACTTTAAAGCTCACCTATAAACAGTTATTTATGGAAAGCAAATGACATGTGACATTCTTTGTCAGGGAGAATTTGGGGGGGCTCAAAACTCCCCTGTTTCTCCTTTTAGTCATAGGCATCTGTCGACATTCACCTACCTAATCTCAAACTTTCTTTCTACTTTCTGCTTTCCCTCCATGCCACATGCTGGGGGAATGCATTGTTACAGGATGCCTCTGTGAGCAGACAGACCCAGCCTTGTATAAGTACTTTCTTCCCTAGCACAATACCTGGAATGTGAAGGCTGTCCAGAAAATATATGCAAATAAAGGAAAGTATTGCTCAACTAGTTACAAAACTTGAACTATACTCTTGTAATTTCTGAGGCTAGGAAATATTATATAGAAAACTTTTACTGTTCTCTAATAACTATTTCCAATGTGATTTCAAAATTAAGTCAGAGTGTGCTTTATAATACCTTGCCAAAATGTATGTATACACAGACAAATCTGAGAAAAAGAAATGTCTGAAGTGTTAACCAAGATAAAAGACAATAATAAAGTTTGTTTTATTCCACTTGTGTTGATTAACCTTTTTTGTTTTGTCATTTTACCTAGTGGAATATATTTGTTTCACAAATAAAAACTAAATGAGTCTAGATAAATGATGAACTTTGAATTTCTTATTAGACATGAATGATTTTATTTTAAAAGTAAGGAGTCTGATATCTTATTGTGTCAAACTTAATAAATTTTATTCATGTAGCATTTAAAATATTTCAGGACTTGGGATGTTATTCAGTGGTAGAATGTTTGGTTAGCATGGACCAAGGTCCTGAAAAAAAACTCAGAAACTCAAATAATTCTTTGTGAAGTCTGTCTTTTATGTAATTACTAGCACTTCACTAAGATATTTAGATATGCTATATCTTCAGAGCTCTTTTGAGTAACTGTAACTAAGAAATCTGCAAATGTGTATGGGGTATCCTTGAAGCTCTGTCTTCTGAGGATGTGATCTAATGATGTTGACATCATACAGCACATGTTTATAAAAGAAACAAACACATTATTGCTCGTAAGACCTGTATTCATTATTTAAGCAAAGCTACAACTAAGATTCAGTTGAATGTTTAACAAAAAAGATCTTGGTTTGTCCTCCCCTGAAGAGCCCAGAACCCAGCGTTTGGGTGTGCTGAGCCATCCCACCATGGTATTCTTGTTCTAGGTGTCTCAAGAGTGCTTACCTATCCCAATGGTGAGTGAGTGAGGCAATATTCGAATCCAGCTATGCACACTCCATGCCTGGTACTCTGAATGGAGGTAGAAAAGGCTCTTATTGAAAGAACCCTGCAGATGTCCTTAGAGTTGACCCAGGCTTATTGTATTCTATCACTATCTTCTTAGAATATTAATCTAAGGGATGCTAGTGTTACTTATATCATGGCCTAGGAACTAAACCTTCAGCATGCTGTATGATCTTCACTGTCTCACTTGTTTAAGAATTGCCTCTCAAAATGGAAGTCTTTTTCCACTGGCATAGGAATGATTTGGAATGCTCCTATACGAAAAGTTTAGGTTTGAATGGAGAATGTTTTTGCTTTCAAAGTTCAAGGAAGAAAAAGAAAATGTATTCCTTTAGTTTGTGAGCTCAACTCTAGCACTGCTCATAATTTCAGCACATGATAATCACCTGTGTGCTCACTTGGCTGTCTGTGCCATGAATGCTTTAATAGTAATTATAGCAAATTTGTACTGAGTACAAAACATGACCAAGACCCTGCAGCATCATGTCTTATAAACATTTACCTTGGTAATCTTTGGAACTCAGGAAGTTAGTAGTTTAAATGGCCACTCACAGGTGAAGAACACATTCAGTTAATTCAGTAGCTCAAGCCTACAAAGCTAGTGAGTATCAGAGCTGGGATTTATTCTAACCCTGACTAGCCACAAAGGTTCCTTTTGGTTCATTCTTTTTCTTTGTATTTGACTCATCCTGTGATCATTTTGTAAGACGTTCCATGACTTCTACTCCCTGCAAGAAGAGAACCAAAGTTGCTGACTTTGTTTCCTTATTTTACAAGAAGATACAACATATTTTTTAAGTTAATGATCTTTGAAAGATATGTCAAAGCAGGAGGAATTAGGATGAAGACGGGTCAGAGAAAGCAATTAAAATTGCTGTCTTACAATCATCATGAAGCAAATGGGAGGTGGAGGAAAATCCTGGGCAAAATGTTATGATTGGATTCTATTGGTTGTTGAATACTTCCTTTTCAGTATTAATAGTGAAACATAAACTAAGTGAGTGGCAATATAGCCTGTGTACCTTCTCTGGGAAGTGAAAGATAGTATGCCACTTTTACCATAGTTCTCAAGTCACACATTCAAACCATGTGACTCAATGCTCTGTGCAAGTGGCTGGCTGTCTGCAAGAGCTGTTTGCTGCAAAACCACATCAATCAAGCCAGGCTCCCCCAGCTCAGAGTGCCAGAGCCATCACAATCATTAAACAGTAAT
The DNA here is from genome assembly GCF_017639785.1 of Mesocricetus auratus. Lineage (NCBI taxonomy): Eukaryota > Metazoa > Chordata > Mammalia > Rodentia > Cricetidae > Mesocricetus > Mesocricetus auratus. The sequence goes on along the minus strand of NW_024429184.1, from coordinate 44,143,199 downwards.
GCAAATATAAAAGCAATATCTCACCTCATTAGTACTAAATATGTTGTTTATTCTTTCCTCAAGTAAAATGTTTAGAAGCCTGCATAATGAGGGCCTCGTTGACAGAGGTGTGGAATTATGAAGCTGCTAAACCCAGTGTGAAGACAGAGTGATAAAATAGATTGGATTTTGCAAGAGCTATGCTCAGAGCAAACTTGGGTGGCTGGATTCCACATTAGCACATTGTTTTGACATTCATGTGCTCAGAGATTCTTTTTCACGGTGATGGGAGGGTGGTGTGACATGTGGATGGGGAAGAGAGTTTGCAGTCGGAAGTCAAAAGCTACCAGTGATGGGCAGAGAAGGAAACTGGATCAGTCATAAAGTTATGCCCTATTTTATAATAAGGATATTTGCACAAGAAATGCCATGTAGATGGTGTGGGAACATATGCGAAGCCTATGGATGAACTAAGGCACCACGTTGAACTTGGGAATCTTTACCCATCTGAGGTAGTGTTTGTACAACTGTGTAGTACACTTGAAGGTCTATCCTTTGAGCTCTCTTTCAGTGTACAGCAGCATGCCGAACGCTTGAAAAGTTGTCAGAAATGTGCTGGTTGCTGGTGGATTTTCATGTGTGATCCTTGATAGTGTTGGTGTTCTGGGATTAGGACCCTTATGTTGCATGGAATGTCAGGCTGCCATATCTTTCTTCAAAATAATTGCTTAAGTTTGTAGTGATCTGACCTTTCAAAACCAAATTCAGTACAAAGGACACAAAAAGCATCAACTCCTTGATTCCATCATCCTTGTGTGACTAGCGTGCATATTTCCTGACGTAGCAAGGCACATAGTACCTAGCTGAGGCTACAAAATACTGCCTGTCTGAAGGAAGGGTGAATCCACCATAGCTCTTTTCCACATTTACACACCGCTTCTGGGACACTTGAAAGTTCTAGGCACTGTCTAGGAAGATTTCTAAATGTTTCTGTGAGGAAATAAAGTCGGAAGGTTTGGCTGAGCCCGGGTTGATTTCAACTGATATCTTCAAGCTTATTTTTCTAACACTATTTGTAGAACTGCATATATCATATTCATGAATACAGGAAAAAGAAAGGGAGCTGTGATGTCACTGAAGATCATCTACATTTTTAAGATAATTTCATCTTTCAGTGATTATTCTGTTTCATTGGTGGCCAGTCTTTTGTTATTAGTCTTTGGTGATTAGTAGGAAAGTGTTTGAGGGAGAACTTCCTATCCTTAAGTGTATGGGCTTGGAAGTTTTTCTAATGGAAAATTGCTTTCCTCTGGGTGCTGAGCTTCTAGTTCACAAATAAATAGATCTCTTGCTTTTTCAGGTCCTTTAATGTAGAGTAGTGGGTAGTGACTACTTAAAGCAGTCCAAGGCTCCTAATAAACATCTAGACAAGTGTATCAGTGAAGTTCCCTTACAGTGAATATACATTTGGAACTAATTTACACACTCTGTGTGTGTGTGTGTGTGTGTGTGTGTGTGTGTGTGTGTGTGTGTATGTGTGAAGATTTGGAATAAAGAAAATTGTATTCTACTGAATCTTTGTAGCTTGCTTGTATAAAAAGTTCATTATCTTCATTCAGTGTCTTCTCCTGCCCCCCTTAAAATGTGTTGATATTGATCAATAATAGGTGAATAATCCTCATCATAGGTGTAACTATTGCTGTAAGTTAGTTCATTATTAGTATCACTTTCTTCTTGTTTGTTAGTGTCCCCAGTGAAGGGACAAAGATTCAACTTCTCATCCCCACCGTCAGCAGACTCAGGAGTTCCCCAGAATTTTGGAGACATCATTCAGGTCTCAAAATCAGGATTCATAGTCCAGAATCAGAAACTTTAGTACAAGTATTTTAAATAAGCTTAAGCACAAGAGTTGAGAAGACAAGGCACACCTGGCAGCATGAGTGTGTATTTCTAAGAAAGTCAGGGTTGTAAAGCACACCCATGTGCAAGGAATTCTCAGTGAGAGAAGCAATTAATTGTCTGGGCATATGTCGTTTTGATGGCTCTCAAGTTACATCTCCAGAGGTTGCTTAAAATACTTTGTGTTTTCATCCCATTGAGAAGAGACTTGTGTTAGCAGCTCCAGAGCCTCCTTTGATCTAATTAAATCTGATGAGGTGAAGCCAGAAGCAACAGGGTTGCACAACGAGTTAGTACATAGACTTTGCCATAAGTTAGAACATGGTAAATCTCTAGCAAATTGCAAGTTTAAGGTGGAAAGAGAAGTTGGTAATTGTGCTATAATTCTTGCCTCACTGCTGGCAAGTACTTCTATTTGACTCCAGGGCAAGGGGCTTTGTTCACTATCTCACATTCCCCCAACTTTGCCTGCCATTCTATCCTGCCTCATCAAATTACTCTCAAAGTCATGTATCCCTAACTGGCCTGCGTAGTTAAAGATGATCTTGAACTTTGGATCCACTACTCAAGTGATGGGATTATAGGCACATGCCATCATACCCAGTTATGTGGTGCCAATAATCCAATCAAGAACTCTGCATGGTAGGCTAGCATTCAACCAACTGATTTCTTCCCTCTGCTCAGGCCATTATTGCCTGTAAACTGAATATTCAAAAATGCTTTAGTATGTATATTTGGGTGCCTCCTTTATTTACTTTGTTTTTGTTGTTAAGTTTGGTTCAATGACTAAGGTCTCTGAATGGGATCCAAATAAACCAGCATTCTAAAAATTGAGAAAAACATTGCTATTTCATCCATTTTAGCACATTGATTTCACATATTCTTATGCTTAATAATGAGTATGTGTTTGTAGAAGGAGAGAAACAGAGGGAGAGAAAGAAAGAAACAAACAAAGGAAGAAAGAAGGAAAGAAAAATAAGCCAGGCATTGGTGGCTCATGCCTTTAACTCCAGAATTTGGGAGACAGAGAGTCAAATCTCTATGAGTTGGAGGCCAGCCTGGTCTACAAAGCGAGTTCCAGGATATATATATATATATATATATATATATATATATATATATATATATATGTACTTGTATGTGATCACCATTATTTGTTACATTAGAATTAAATTTCCCTATATTGACAGTGATTCTTTTTAGAGTTCTTAGTTGGGATGAATTTCCTCTTTATATTTCTCTCATTCTGTACAAGGAAGGATATGCTTGGGAAAGTGTTTTACCTTTCTGGGTTTTAGTTTCATACCTGAGATATTCAGAGAATATGAGATGCAATTACTCCCCATTACAGAAGAAAGAACTGTATCCCATTTCAAAAGGTCAGCAAAGCTTAAAATTAGGTTAATCATGCAGATGATGTGAGCAATCCCTGGTACTGATATTTAATTAACTTCCTATTCCAAAAGTGTGTGGAAAGACTTTAGATGCCTTAACAAGAATAGGAGGGTAGTATGCACTGAGGTTTTTATCAGTGCCACCAATACTACTTTCCTTGTACATAGAACTTAGAAACATTACCTTCTTTTAGCCAACTCTAAATAATTGAACTCCAACACCAAATCCAAGTGTGTTTCATCATCTGAACCCCACATTCTCACTATTCTAACTGAACCTATGCACTTAGTACTACAGCCTGGGCAGTTGGTATATGATCCTGATTCCTTGTTTTTCTATGGCATCAAGTGTCCACAGCACAAGGATTTTGGTTATTTTTTAAATTTATGTTTATTGAGAATATATTCTTCTCTCAAACAATACATCCTGACCACAGTTTACTCCCTCCACTCTTCTTAGCCTTCTCTCCACTTACCTTCTCCCCCAAACTTACTCTCCCCACTCATTTCCTCTTCAGAAAAGAGCAGGCGGCCAACAGATAACAGGCAAACACAACAAACAAGATACATTAAGACAAGGCAAAAGCCCTTGTATTGAGACTGGACAAAGCAACCCAAAAAGGGGAAAAGAGTCCCAAGAGCAGGCAAAAGAGTCAGAGAAACACTTGCCTACAGCAACACCAAGCTAACAGCCATAACATATACAGAAAACCTGGTGCAGACCCATGCGGGCCCCCTGCTTGCTGCTTAAGTCTCTGAGCCCATATGAGCCCTGCTTAGTTGATTTGTTGGGGCATGTTCTCCCAGTATCCTCCATCGCCTCTGGCTCCTACAGTTTTTTTCTCCTTCCTTTTTCCACAGATTTCGTGATCTCTGAGGGGAGGGGTCCAATAAAGAACTCCAATTTAGACACTTTGAGCATAATATCTGGCTATAGGTCTCTGCATCTGTTCCCATCAGCTGCTGCAGGAAGACTCTTTGATAATGACTGAAAAAGGCCAAGGCAACAATCAGCCTACAAGTATATCAGGATATCATTAGGAATAAATTCATTATCATCATCATCATTATTATTATTATTATTATTGCCAGCTGTGTTTGATTCTGTCTAGTCTCTAGTTCCTGGACACCCAGGAAGTGTAGAGCTTGGGCTCCCTCTTGTGGTACACGTCCCAAGTTAAACCAAACTGGTTGGCTTAAGTTCTGCACCACTTTTAGGTAGGACAGATTATAGTTTGAGGGTTTTGTGGCTTGGTTAGTGTCCAGTTTTTTCTTTCTATAGCTTGTAGAGTACCTTCCCACACCAAAGAGATTAGAACATAGATGTGAAGGCTCCATTCAGGCACCACCTAGACCTTTCTACTGTCAATGACCTGTGTTAAATTGTACTTAGCAATGGGATCCTGCTGTCAGTTTATAGAGAGCTACCCTTTGTTCTAGCATCATCCTGGGTTGTTAAGATGATTTCCATGGGATCCTCTTGGTCAATAACCCAACAACCCAACAACACTACCAAATAAGCCTAGTTCCACTGCTAGAAGCCTTGCATGGTCAGTTCACACTCCATATCCTCTATTACTAAAAGTCCTCATTAGGGTTACCCTCATAGATACCAAGAAGTTCCACTGCACTAGCTTTCCACACTATTCCCCAAATGCCTCCCAACTTTAGTTGTTTTTCTCTGTACAATATCCCCACACCCTCCTCATTTTATTCTTCCCTCTGCCATCCCCCAGTGCACCCATAAAATCTATTATTTTCCTTTTACAGGCAGATTCATGCATCTCCCAGAGCCCTCCTTTTACCTAGCTTCTCTGGCTCTATGTATTTTAGCATGATTATCATTTACTTAATGGCTACTATCCGCTTATAAGCGAGTGCACACGTTGTTTGTCTTTCTGGGTTTGGGTTATATCACTCAGGATGATTGTTTCTAGCTCTATCCATTTATCTTCAATGTTCATGATATAATTTTTTACCACTAAGTAATACTCCATTGTGTAAATGCCCCTCATTTTCTTTATCCATTCTTCAACTGAATATATAGGTTGTTTCCAGTATCTGGATATTATGAGTAAAGCTTCTGTGAACATACTTGAGTAAATGTCCTTGTAGTAGGATCCAGTGACCTTTGAGTGCATGCTCAAGAGTGGTATAGCTGGGTTCTGAGGTAGATCAATTCACAATTTTCTGAGAAACTGTCATATTGATTTCTACTGTTTCTGTACAAGTTTGCACTTTACCAGCAATGGAGGAGTGTTCTGAGCACAGGGATTTTGAAGGAAAAAACACAAAAGTTTTATTATTTAGTATGTGTTCTACAACTTTTCTGGAGAAAATGTATGGTGTGTAGCTTCAGAGAGCTTTCATCTTCAGGCTTGATTGACTATCACATAGTTGCTAAGCTGAATGAGAAAACACACTTCTCAAAGAAGTCAACATTTAAGAATGTGAGGATAGGTAATTACCACTCCAGACATCTTAGGCACATTTTATTAGATAAACATGCAGTCCTTGAAGACAGTGACAACCAGAGTCAGTTTAAAGATTCAAGGGACTCAAAGACATTGTCATGGAATATTTCTGATCCCAGGGCTAAGGATTTTTAAAGAAGTGACCATCAAATAGATGTTGGGGTCAGTCCAGAAGGAGAGGATGGATGCCAATGTTAATGTTTTATACTGTTTTCCACGAGAAAAGAGTATATATTGATGTGTAGAATTTATAAGCTGTAGTTTCACAGAAAAGTTCTCCTAATGTCAGAGCTATGTCTTGAACAGAAGGTGGCAGGAAGTTGACTGTCACATTGAGGGAAGCTTGTGAAAAAGACCTCAAAGACCACCCAACAGTGATATACTTTCTCCAAAAAAGCTACATCTCCTAATAGTGACACTTCCTTTGGGGACCATTTTATTTCAAACCATCACACAATATCAAAGTACACTTTTAAAATAGGAGACAAAGACTGATTACTGTGATTGGTGGAATGAAAATGTGACTGGCTGTTTTCTATGCATTATCATAAAAAGACTAAATATCACTGTAGATAACTTTTACCCTGCAAGTGTAGACTAGTTGAAGATTTCATGGAATAGTGCTAGAGCCCAGGGGATAAGAAGTAAGGTTCAGTGAGTGTTCTGTGAATGTGCCTGCCTATTGTCCCAAGACCAAGTTCAGGTGAGCCATACACCTCAGTCTTTATTAAAGTGCTACTTGGTGTGATCACATCTGGAGACATTTGGGACTATCACATAGTTCAGTGAGAACTATGATTAGCGACCAGCTTTTCCTCAAGTGACTATTAGGTGACCAAGCTCTTTCCATCTTATGACTCAGTTATGTAGAGAGTCGTCATCTGGTATCTTAAAGGAAAGACAAGAATGTGAAAAAGCATACCTTCTTCTTATATATCCCAGTATAGAATGAAATTCATTATTTCCCGTCAACTGGCAAGAAAACTCAAATATCACCAACTAGCTAAGAGTGAGAGGTAGTACATTTTATTTATTGTTTGCTTATATACTGTTAATTTATTACCACTGTAAATTATGATAGAATGTATTTATAGATTTCACAGAGATGTTATAGGTATACAATACAGATTAAATTGAGATAACTTATCTATATTTCACAGACTTACTCCTAGCAATTTTGAAATCTATAATAAATTATTGACTGCAGACACACAACACACCTGATCTCCAAGCACTCCTGTTTTCTGATTGAAAGTATCTGTGCTTTGGCTAACTGTTTTCCACTTTTCGGGTCTCCCAGAGACTAATCATCACAATTCTAATCTTCGCTTCTCATTTAGATTGTTTAGATCAACATATAGAGTGACATCATATGGTACCTTTGCTTTTGGATTTAATATATTCTACTCAGTGTTGTATACTTTAGCTCCCTTTAGGTTGTCCCAAAGGAAAATTCCTGTGAGATGTTTGTGGACTGTGTGAAGATGTGTTGCTGTGATTGGTGTAATGAAAAGCTGAACATCCAATAGCCAGGCAAGAGTTATAGGCGGGACTTCCAGGCAAGAGTTACAGGCGGGACTTCCAGGCAAGAGTTATAGGCGGGACTTCCAGGCAAGAGTTACAGGCTGGACTTCCAGGCAGAGATTGAACTCTGGGAAAAAGAAAAGTGGAGTCACTAGCCAGATGCCAATGGAATGTGGAACAAATAGAACATATGGTACAGAGGAAAAGTAACTGAACCATGTGACAGAATGTAGATTAATAGAAACAGGTTAATTAAGTTATAAAAGTTAGTTAGGGAAAAGCCTAAGAGAAGGCTTAGCTTTCATAGCTAATAATAACTCTCTGTGTTGTTATTTGTGTGCTTTTAGTCCCTATGAGAAAGCTTGCTACAGGAAATGTTCTTTTTAAAGGCAGAATAGAATTATATTGGGCATCTGAGTTATGGTTGATGGTTGTTTTTTGTTGTTGTTGGTTTCATATAGATAATGAACATGAATGCACAGGTATGATATTAATGTGCTGATTCCATAGTCTTTGGCTATATCCTTGAAGGTAAGATTGCTTGATCATATGATGAGGCTGGTTTTTTTTTTTTTTTTTTTTGGTTTTACGAGACAGGGTTTCTCTGTACTGTTTTGGAGGCTGTCGGTCCAGCCCAGACTCGAACTCACAGAGATCCACCTGCCTCTGCCTCCCGAGTGCTAGGATTAAAGGCGTGCCACCACCGCCCGGCAAGTCTGGTTTTACTGCTAATTTTTCTCACTAGCAGTTATAACAGTCCCCCCTTTAAAAACAGTATCACCAATACATGCTTTTGTTTTCATTTTTAGTGATGGTTATTTTGATAAGCATTCACGCTGGGGGTGGGGGTTAAACCCCAGGTTTAAAGTACATTAGGGAAACCCTGTATGACTAAGGCACATCCTTAGCCCTCACATTGTGACTTTAATATGCATTTTTCTAACGATTAGTGCTGGATAGATTTTTAACATACCTACTGTCCATTTGTGGGTCTTCTTTTGAGAAACAGTTATCTGGATCATTTCTCCATGTTGGTTCAGCTAATTTGTTTTATTTCCATTGCATTACTTGAGTACTTCTGTATAAAAAATGATGACAATGTCTCATCAGCCAGATGACTTGCACATATTTCATCTTAAGTAATAGGTTGTCTCTTTATCAGCCCATTGTTTCTTTTAATGTTCAGAGCTGTGTTATTTGGTGCAGTCCTACTTACCTATCGTTACTTTTGTTGTCTGAGGATTTGTGATCAAATTCAAAATAATCACTGCCCAGATCAAATCTCTGCAATATTCTCTGCATGTTTTCTTTGGGTATTTCCTAGTGTATGTCTATTTGTGTTGTGAAATGGAAATCCAATTTCACCTTCATGTCTTTTTTCTTTTTTAATATACATGAAATAATTATTTTAAAAAATTTTTATTTTAAAATTACCTTTTCTCATTTTAAATACCAATGCCATCCCCATTCCCTCCCCTCGTCCTGCTATGCCCACCTTCCTCCCACCCCCACCGCCATCCACTCCTCAGAGAGGGTAAGACTTCCCATGGGGAGTCAAGGAAGTCTGGCATGTTACTTTGAGGAGCATGACCCTAGGACACCAACAGGTGGTGGCCCAGACACCTGCCATTCTTGTAGCCTTTGGTGGCAACATGCGTCATGGATGTCAATTCAGACCCTGGTTGTAGTAGAAGCATGGACCCAGGAATGGCCCTTGGCAGCATCCTGGGCCCTGATGTCACCCTGGCCCTGAGTGGAAAGCAGGCCACCCACATCAGCCAACTCTTCACTGCCTTTACTTCTTCAGTCCAACCTCTCCCCACAGCATGTGAACTCCTCTGCTTCTCTTTCTCTCCCATTTCTCCACTACATACCTGCTCATCATAATGGTGCTGGCCACGCCTATGGATGTCTTTAGTGGGTGGGGACTGTGAGGACCCATCCTAGCCCATGGATGATGAGGGACGTCAACGCAATATGGAAATTAATATACTTATTTACCAGAGAAAGGGATTACGCACAAGCTGGATGATTAGAATCGTGGCAGGCTTCCAAAAAGAGAGAGAGAGCTTTTTCTTTCTTTCTTTAAATATCTCACCTGTGTCCATCTCCCTGTCCCCTCTCTTTTGGGCTTGGACAGTGTTGTGGGCTCACCCCTACACATGGGTGTCATTTACCCACCTGAGCCAAGTCTCTTTGTGTTTTCTTGGCATTGTTTCTGAAGAGACTACCCTTTTCTCACCATGTGTTCTTGGCACTTGTGTTGGAAATGGACAAGTGTTCTGGCTCACACTGGTTACACCAGTCCTTTTGTCTATTTTTTATGTTGTCTAATGCCTGTAATATGGTTTGAAGCCAAGCAGTGTGATGATTGCAGCTTTCTTTTTGCTTAAGATCACATAGACTACTCAGGTGACTGATATCAATTTCAATTTTTTTTATATTTCTGATAAGAGTGGCATTGGGATATTAGCAAGGATTACATTAGATTTGTAAGCTGTAAATTTATTTGTTGGCATAGACATTTTTAGCAATATTAAATTTTCTAATCCATGAACAGAGAACATCTTCCCATTTGTTTGTCTTCTTTAATTTCTTTCTCAAATATTTTACACATTTTAATGAAATATAGCAGCAATGCTTGGCAACTGACAAAGTCAAGGGTTAGGGATAACTTGGGATAAATATTTATATACCTACATTTGTTCAGATGCTAATATTCAGAATAAGCAAGGAACTAAAAGCAAACCAGTAAAAGGAAAACAAAGAACCTGGTTTAAAAGCAGGCAAAAGATGATACACATTCCTTAAATAACACAAAGCAAGTATTTGAGTCTACGTTAGTGATGTTCAGCACCACTGAGAACTAAACCACAGTGATGTCCCCTGCTTCTGCCAGGAGCGCTCTTATTTGTAAGCTGCAGCTGTGAGTCCTGTGTTCTCTAGCCCTGCTGCCTTTCTCAAATAGTCCTCTTGGTGATACGCTGTAACTCTTCAGCTTTTCTTAACTCATTTTTTCTCTTCTATTAAGGGAATCATTTTGTGCATTCTTTCTGCACTCACTGAATTCTCTACTTGCTTGAATCTATTCTAGAATTGTCCCTGGAATTCTTCAGTGAACTAATTTCTTTTCACTCAATTTTCTTCTTATATTGATTTGGGTATTTTTTGGGGGGTATCTTTTCATTTTATCCTGTAATGTGTTTCATATCTCACTTATCATACCTTATATTCCTGCAATTAACTCAGCACCTTTCTTGTGGTTCTTCTGAGGGTTTGTTGTTCGTTTGTTTTTGTTTTGTCATTTGATGGTAGGGCTTTGCAGTTTTCTCTGGGTGGTCTTGTCAGTTCCTGGCATTCATAATCCTTGCATTCTTACATTAGTGTCTTTGGAGGAGAGAGCTATCTCTCTTTGGTTGTCATTGACAGACCTTTACTAGTCTAAACTATGATTCCAGAGGTGCTAGATTATAGACACAATGCAGGAAGAATTTCTTCTCAGTTTCTAATTGGCTGAACTGCTTCCTTTGCTCTTAAGTATGTGAGGCTGCTTGCTAGGGTCTACTGCCTCTCTGGATGGGATCTCCTACCTCTCTGGCTAGGGTCCATTGCCTCTCTGGCTGGGATCTACTGCCTCCACTGCCTTCATAATCATATGGTGTGCTGGGGAGATCAGGCAGGGTTTGTGATGCTTTGCTGGGCAGTACAGGGAATCTACAGGTTGCAGGGGTTTGGTGGAATATAGGGTAAGTAGTATTGCTTCTCATAGCAGATGAGGCCAGAGACTCCTCCTTCAGCAGAAATGTGTGATTGATAGCTGTCTCTTCATCTAAGTCAGTGGTTCTCAACCTTCCTAATGCTGGGACCCTTTAATATAGATCATCAGGTTGTGGTGACTCCCAAGCATAAAAATTATTTTTGTTGCTACTTCATAGCTGTAATTTTGATACTGATATGAATTGCAATCTAAATATCTCATATGCAGGCTATCTGACGTGTGACCTCCAAAGGGGTTTCAACCCACAGGTTGAGAACCATTAATCTAAGTGGTGCTTTGGAATGTGCTGCCAAGGACAAGGTACTGTTTTGTATCTAGATGAAAATGTTATAGGCTCTAATCTCTGGGACATATACAAAACATGTAGCCCCTGCCAAACTGGAACCCAGAATGTACTCTGGGGCTGGCTTCAACTAATTTACCTATTGGTTGGGGGCAACTCCAGTGCCTTTGCTCTGAAGAAATTTACTGTCACTGGCATTTCTCTTCCTGGGAGGGTGTTTCAATGGGCTGATTGTGGGCCAAGTACCCGTTTAGACCAGACATATGCAGCTACTATGTTCCACAGAAATGTGACTTGGCCAGAATTTCCCTGTTTGTTCAGATCTTTGAAATATACTCCCAGGATGCTAGGTGTGGAGACTGGTGTGAAGTTCAAGGTCTGATGCCAGAAAAGCAGGAGGATCCCAGGAGGGCGGGATGTTGAGGAGATTGCAAGGAGTGGTGAACAAGTGAGACATATTCATTCACCCCAGGGGAAGATTTTCACATAGACCACTAGGAGACAGATGCCAGCAGGCAGCAAGCATCCACCAGCACATAAAAGATGCACACATGAGACCTGCACATAGGCCACATGGGGCCAGGCACACAGACGTACAGATAAGATAGAAACAGGCAAGCTGATAAAGGTGAACACAAGGGACTCTGACTAAGGCTCAGGTAAAGGCTCAAGACTTCTCACTTAAAGGACATATTTATAGAAACCCTACACAAAAGTCATTCTTCCAAAAATAGTTACACAACCAACTACATCACAGATGCAATCTGAGTTCTCCAAGCACCTGGTATCAGTCCCTATCTCCTGACTCATGATCTCCTCCATGTTGGTTTCAGACACATTTTAACTGGTTCATACCAGTTATCTATATCAGTGTTGTGTTATCAAAAACACAATCTGGCTCATCTATCTTTCTTTTTCTAATAGTTGGTTGCCCAGAAACACCAGCTAGGTTTATCTTCCTACCATGCTTCTACTAGACACATTATATTTGGCTTTTCAGGTAAGCTATGTCCTTGGATGGTACCTGCTTGGACATCACAACTGGCAAAACAAAGTCACCATCCAAAGTCTAATTTTTTCCTTTGTTCTGTCAGCCCTAGCTTGTTTAGCACTTCTGTGACCTCCAGTGCTCTCTATGAGACAAGATAGGAGTGGCTACCCGGGAAGCCATCTGAATGCTAGAGATACTGTCTGACTCTTCTTACCTTCCAAAGAACTTCAGACCCTGGAACAACTTCTCTAGCTTACTAGGCTGCCTTTTGGGAAAGGAAAGACTTAGTCAAAGAGAATCTATCTTTCCCACTCTTTTAAGGAGATATTAATTTGGTTCGATGATTCAAGTGGGCATCTATCTTATTCCCCAGTTTGGGGATTTTTTTTCTCCAAGTTGTTTTGTGTGTAGATAGTTGCCTGTCGGACTTCCTTTGGGGAGCTGTGAAGCCTGGGATTGTGTTCCGTGTTGTCTTACTGAAATCACCGAAGGTGCAAATTCCTGATTCCCTGGCATACTTCAGAAAGAGCATAGGGTCAGATTCGCAAGCAACATGCACAATAAGAAGATCAGTGAGACATCAACTCACATGGTGCCTAACAGTGCAGTGCGTGGGACCATTTTCACTAAAGGTGTGGATTTAGTTCAAGGGCTTTGTCTTAGAAGACAGCGCCTCTCAGGACTCAGCTAACTAAGGCAGTGTGACTGCTAAAGGTTTGAGATTATGATCATTTTTGCCCAGTCTTGCCAGCCTTCAAGGCGCTGTGGGTACCCTCTGGCTGGGTTGTCAAGGTGATCCATTACTGGGTATTACCTTTCCTGCTGCAATGACCTTGCGCACAGCATATACCAATTAGGACTGCACTCTCAGTGGCTAGCACAGTTCTTTCTTTTTTCATTCGCAGCCCATGGTAAGGGAAAAAATGATCAAAGAAAAGGAAAGAAAGCATGTGACATATACAGACCTCTACACACATACTAACCTTCACAGAGGCTACTGGGTACAATCTTCTACCCAACTGTCACAGACTCCCAGGATTCCCTTCCTCTACTATGTTCTTCTTTGTTATTTCCTATGATGATTGTCATGGCCTGGCTTAACTTGAATAAAGAAAAGGAAGTGACAGAAGTGAAGAGAGAGCATGTGGGGATTTGTGCCTTGACTCAATATTCTGCATTGTCCTGAGAACCCTTCTATAGTGTCAAAAATAAAATCAGATCCCTCAATTCATGGGGTCCCAGGAGTTTTGCTTCCTCAGTCCTGCAGCCATTTGCCTTTTGCTCTCTGCCTCTCATTGATAGTGTCCAGATCCAGCTAGTTACCCATAGTTTCATCCCATATTAAGGCATATACCAGTAGGCTGATTTTATGTTTTTTAATTCTATTTAATTGAGGAACTGAACATAACCTAAACCTTCTTATGTCACTTTTCTCATAATTTTGCCAATTCTGTAGTATAAATATTTCCAATGAAAAACACAGTTATAGTTGCTAGATTTCATCTATATTCTAGTATATCACCATTCATAGTTTCATCAACTATGAGAAAAGTACACTGTTTTAACATTATGTGTCAATCCTTCTTTATATATTAAAATGAATGCCTATTTGTTTCTTTTTTACTTATTTGTTGATTGTGTTTTGTAAAGAAGAACCTTATTGACTTATGCATGTCCATTTTTAGCACAAATACTATTTAACAAACATAACACAATGGGAAATTAAGAACAAGCTTTGTGAATAGTGTTTCCCAAATAATAATAAGTAGTAGACAGCATACAAAATACTTTCTTGTTATTTTATTTCTTTTTTGAAAAACATAACAAAATAGAATATAATAAAATAAAACAAAAGGCATCATATTGAAGTCAAGCCAGCAGAAAAATAAAAAATCCCCAAAAGAAGGCACACAAATCAGAGACCTACTTGTTTATATATTCAAGAGTCCTATAAAAGGATTATGCTGAAAGATATAGCATATATGGATAGGGTCTACTTCAGACCAGTGTAAGGTTTGTAATTGCTACTTTAGTCTCCTTGAGTTCATATGAGCTTTGAACCTTTGTTTTAGAGGACCTTGTTTTCCTGGTATCTTCCAACCCCTCTATCTCCATCACCCCCTTTACTCCCTCTTTTGCAGGGTTCCCTGAGCTCTGAGGGGAGGGATTTGATGGAGACATCTCATTTAAGTCACTCTGCATAATATCTGGTAGTGGGTCTCTATATTTGTTCCCATCTTGCAGGAGGCAGCTTCCCTGCTGATGGCTGAGCAAGGCACTGATCTATGAGCATAGCAGAGTGTCATTAGGAGTTATTTTATTGTTACCTTTTTTTCTTTTTTTACCAGTAGTATTTGGTTTTACCTCAGGTCTCTGAGCTATCTAGACTCTGCTGTTTGGTTACTCAAGCAGTGTGGGTTTCATTGTGTGGAGTATAGGTTCCATTGTGTGGAGCATCAAACACCTTTCTTAAACTTGGTGTTAGTATATTAACGGGAACAAACAACATTGAAGCTTCTAGTTGATGTTTATGATATACTTAGTATTAGCTGATGTGTTAGTCAATTTTACGTTACTGTGAAAAATATCCAAAATAGTAAATTCATTAAGGGAAAAGGGTTAAGGATTTGAGACATGCATCAGTGGTAGAACATTTGCCCCAAGTGCATAATTCTTGGTTTCCATTGCCAGTTCTGCGGAAAGGTTTACATTTGCTTAGGATTTTAGTGGTTCTGTTCATAGTCAATAACTTTAGTCACAGCATCATGTCAGGGCAAGACCATACTGTAAGCCCACTCACCCTCTGGCCTTCAGAGGAAAGAAAGAGGGAAAAGTCTTTAATTCCATACAAAGGCTTTTTCTGGGGTCTCTTGGCCTGCAACTGCAGCCAGGTCAACTCATCCCTGGAGTACCAAGCAACCAGAAGCCTGCTGAGGGTGCCTGTCTACTCCTGTCCCCACTCAGTCCTTTCTTCCTTCCACTTGCCCTCTCTGGGATCTCCTGGTCTGGGGACTGCAGGCAGGTTGGTTCCCCCAGGCTCACCAAGCAGCCATGAGTCTGCTGATAGCATTGTGCTAATCCAGCTCCCATGCATCAGGAGAGGGAGCGCCTCAGACCTGCCTGCACCCACCATGAGATCCATCAGAGTATTGGACCTGCTTTCATCCACTGGAAGAGAACCTTGGACCCATACCCACCAGGAAAGGAAGATACCCTACCTGTACCCACTGGACAACAACCGAAAAATACGACACCACCAGTGTCTAGGGACTGTATACCAGCAAGACCTGAACATCACAACACAGAAGAAGCAGAAGAGAATGACCTTTAAAACAACTTCATGAAGATGATAGAGACCCTAAAATAGGAAATGAGAAAATCCTTTAAAGAAATGGAAGAAAGGACAAACCAAAAATTTCAGGAAACAATTTAAACAGTGCAAGGTTTTAAAGCTGAAATAGAGATAATAAAACGCAGTCTTAAAGAATGCTGGAATTAGAAAAGGTGAGTAAATGATCAGGAAGTACAGATATAAGCATAACCAACAGAATACAAGAGTTGAAAGAGAGAATCTTAGGCGTTGAAGATTCACTAGAAGAAATAGATTCATCTACCACAGAAAATCTAAAGTTCAACAAATCCCTAACATATAATATCAAGGAAATATGGCATACCATGAAAAGGCCAAATATAAGAATAATAGGTATAGAAGAAGGTGAAGAAACCTAACTGAAAGTGGTAGATAACATATTCAACAAAATCTTAGAAGAAAACTCTCCCAACCTAAAGAAAGACATGACAAAGAAAGTAAAAGAAGCCTACAGAACACCAAATAGAGTGGACAACAAAAAATTTTCTCTCCATATGATAGTAAAAACCCCAAACATACAGAATAAAGAAAAAATATTAAGAGCAGCAAAGGAAAAAGGCCAAGTAACATATAAAGGCAAACCTATCAGAATCATACCTGACTTTTACATGGAAACTCTGAAAGCCAGAAGGTCCTGGGTAGATATTCTACCAACACAAGTTGATCACAGATGTCAGCTGAGACTACTGTACCCAGAAAAGCTTTCAATCACAATAGATGCAAAAAACCAAGATATTCCATGATAAAACCAGATTTAAACAATAAATACCCACTAATCCAGCACTACAGAAAGTACTGGAAGGAATACTTCAACCTAAGGAAGGTAACTATACTCATAAAAACATAGATAATAGATAATCCAACTTTACCAAAAGCCAAAAGAAAAAGCAAGGCAAATCCACAAACAATAACACCAACTACAAGAAATCAAAAACGAATAAGAATTAACACTCAGTGGTCGTTAATATCCCTCAATATTAATGGTCTTAATTTGCCTGTAAAAAGACACAGACTAACAGAATGGACACAATACAGAATCCATCTTTTTGCTGTATACAAGAAACACACTTCTACTTCAAAGACAGATATTACCTCAGAGTAAAGGGCTGGAATAAGAGTTTCCAATCAAATGGACACAAGAAACAAACTGGTGTGTCTATCCTAGTATGGAACAAATTAGACTTCAAACTAAAATCAATCAAAAGAGATGAAGAAGATCACTTCATATTCATCACAGTAAAAATCCATCAATTCTCAGCATCTGTGTCCCAAATACAAAGGCACCCACATTCGTAAAAGAAACATTACTAAAACTCAAATTACACATAAGACCTCACACAGTTATAGTGGGAGACTTCAACACTCTCACTACTAGACAGGACCACCAGACAGAAAGTTTACCAAGAAACAAAGGAACTAACAGAAGTTATGACCCAATTGGGTTTAACAGACATCTATAGAACATTCTATCCAAACACAAAAGAATATACCTTCTTCTCACATGAGACCTTCTCTGAAATAGACCACATACTAGGCAACATAGAAAACCTCAACAGGTACCAAAAATTGGAATAACCCCCTGTATCAGACCATCATGTGTTAGAGTTAGAATTCAACAACAACACAAATTGCAGAAACCCTACAAACTCATGGAAAATGAACAACATGCAATTGCACCATTCTTGGGTCAAGGAAGAAATAAATAAAGAAATTAAAGATTTCCTAGAATTCAATGAAAATGAAGACACCTCATACCCAAACTTATAGGACGCTTTGAAAGCACTAAGTGCTCATATGAAGAAACTGGAGAATAGTCACACTAGAGAATTAACAGCACAACTGAAAGCTCTAGAAGAAAAAGAAGCAAACTCACCCTGGAGGAGTGGACTCCAGGAAATAATCAAATTAAAGTTTGAAATCAATACAGTTGAAACAAAGAAAACAATAGAAAGAATCAATGTAACAAAGAGTTGGTTCTTTAGGGAAAATCAACAAGATAGAAAAACCTTTATCCAAATTAACCAAAAGGCAGAGAGGGAACATTCAAGTTAGCAAAATCAGGAATGAAAAGGGACACATAACAAACTACAATGAGGAAATCCAGAAAATCTTCAGTTCATCAGAAAAATAATCTACCGTGATCAAGTATTTTTCATCCCAGGGATGCAGGGATGGTTCAACATACAAAAATCTATCAATGTAATCCACCACATACACAAACTGCAAAAGAAAAACTACATGATCATCTCACTTGATGCTGAAAAAGCCTTTGAGAAAATCCAACACACCTTCATGATAAAGGTTCTGGAGAGATCAGGGATAATAGGAATATAGCTAAACATAATAAAAGCAACGTACAGTAAACTCAATGCAATTCCTCTAAAATCAGATACAAGACAAGGCTGTCCACTCTTTCCATGTCCCTTCAATATTGTACTTGAAGTTCTAGCTACAGCAATAAGACAACAAAAGGAGATCAAGGGGATACAAATTGGAAAGGAAGAAGTCAAAATTTCACTATTTGCAGATGATATGATCGTTTACATAAGTGACCTGAAAAAAATCAATCAGGCAACTCCTACAACTGATAAACAACTTCAGCAAAGTTGCAGGTATAAGATTAACAACAACAAAAAAACAGTATCCCTATTATATACAGATGATAAATGGCTGAGAAAGAAATCAAAGAAATGTCAACCTTTGCAATAGTCACAAGCAACATAAAATATCTTGAGATAACACTAACCAAACAAGTGGAAGGCCTGTATAGTAAGAACTTTGAGTCTTTAAAGAAGGAAGGATATCAGAAAATGGAAAGATCTCCCGTGCTGTTGGATAGGTAGGATCAACATAGTAAAAATAGCAATCTTGCCTAAAGCAATCTACAGATTCAATGCAATCCCCATCAAAATACCAGGACAATTCATCACAGACCTTGAAAAAACATTTTTCAACATTATATGGAAAAACAAAAGACCCAGGATAGCCCAAACAACCCTGTAAAAAAATGAGCTTCCAGAAGCATCACTACCCCTAAATTCAAGCTCTATTATAGAGCTATAGTGCTGAAAACAGCTTGGTATTGGCACAAAAATAGACAGGTATACCAACCTGGAATCTAACTGAAAACCCTGATATTAACCCACACCCCTATGAACACTGAATTTTTGACAAAGAAGATAAAGTTATACAATGGGAATAAAAAGCATCTTCAGCAAATGGTGGTGGCAAAATTGGATGCTGGCATGTAGAAGAGTGCAGATAGAACCATATCTATCACCATGCACAAATCTTAAGCCCAAATGGATCAAAGATCTCAACATAAACACTGAACCTCTTGGAAAAGAAAGTAGGAGGTACTCTTGAATGAATTGGTACAGGAGACCACTTCCTGAACATAACACCAGTAGAACAGACAGTGGGGTCAACAATTAATAAATGGGACCTCCTGAAACTGAGAAGCTTCTGAAGGGCAGAGGACACAGTGAGCAAGACAAAAAGGCAGCCCACAGAATGGGAAAAGATATTCATTAGCCCTACATTTAACAGAGGGCTGATCTCCAAAATTTACAAAGAACTCAAGAAACAAGTATCCAAAACACCAAATGATCCAATTAAAAAGTGGGGTACAGAACTAAATAGAGAATTCTCCATAGAGGCCTCTAAAATGACTGAGAGACACTTACGAAAGTGCTCAACATCCTTAGCCGTTGGGGAAATGCAAATCAAAACAACTCTGAGATACCATCTCACTTCTGTCTGAATGGCTAAAATCAAAAACATCAATGAAAGTTTATGCTAGATAGGATGTGGAGAAAAGAGAACACTCCTCCACTGCTGGTGGGAGTGCCAACTTGTACAGCCACTTTGGAAATCAGTATGGAGATTTCTCAGGAAAATGGGAATCAGCCTATCACAAGACCCAGGAATTCTACTCTTAGGCATATACCCAAAAGATGCCCATTCATACAACAAGGATGTTTGTTCCACTATGTTCATAGAAGCATTATTTGTAATAGCCAGAACCTGGAAGCAACCTGGATGCCCCTCAACTGGTGAGTAGAGAAAATGTGGTACATTTACACAATGGAGTACTATTCAGTGGAAAAAACAATGGAATCTTGAAATTTGCAGGCAAATGGATGGCACTGTAAGAAATCATCCTGAGTGAGGTAACCCAGTCACAAAAAGACAAACATGGTATGTACTCACTCATATATATATATATATATATATATATATATATATACATATATATATATATATATTAGATATGGATCAGGGGAGTGCCAGTGAGTCTGGGAAACAGGAAGGACCCTAAGAGAGATACACATGGTACCCCACAGATGGGGAATGGTACAGGATCTCCTTAGTGCACTGGGAGCATGGGAGGAGTGGAGAGGGAGCTGGGGAAAAGTGAGGTGGAGAAGAGAAGGGGAGGGGAAGACATGGGGGAGCAGGAAGTTTGAGTCGGTGAAAGAACAGAGTAGAGTAGGATGAGAGATACCATAATAGAGGGAGCCTTTATAGGTTTGAGGGGAGACCTGGCACTTGTGGGTTTTCCCGAGTGTTACAAGGATGACACCAACTGGCAATCTAAGCAATAGTGGACAGGCTACCTTAATTGCCCTTCCCTGATAATGAGATTGATAACTACCTTGTATGCCATCCTAAAGCCTTCATCTAGTGACTGACGGAAGCAGAGGCAGATAGCCACAGCTAAACACTGAACTGAACTCCTGGAAACCAGTTGCAGAGAGGGAGGAGTGATGAGCAAAGGGGTCAAGACCTGGCTGGTGAAACCTACAGAAACAGCTGACCTGAGCAAAGGGCAGTTCATGGGCCCCAGACTGATGGCTAAGAGGCCAGCATGGGACTGATCCAGACCCTCTGAACGTGGGTGTCAGTGAGGAGGCCTTGGCAATCTTTGGGGCGTCAAGTGCTAGATTAGTGTTTATCCCTGTTACCCGAATGGACTTTGGGAGCCCATTCCACATGGAGGGTTGCTCTCTCAGCCTGGACATAAGGGGGAAGGCCTAGGCCCTTCCCTAAATGAATGATCTGACAGACTTTGGAGATCTCCTATGAAGGGTGTCACCCTCCCTAGAGAGTAGAATGGGGATTGGGTGGGGAGTTTGGGGGAGTTCTAGCAGGGTGGGTGAGGAGGGGAAGGAGAGGGAACTGTGATTGACATGTGAAACAAGCTTGTTTCTAATTTAAATAAAAAATATAAAAAAAGAAAAAGTCCCATAGAATGTCTTGCCATCAATAATCTAGATATTTCCCACTAGACTGTATTTATAGCTGTTGTTAATATGTTTTTATTAATTCTCTGTGAATTTCAGAAACCTGTTTTGATGGCATTTACACCCTCCTCTCTACTCCTCTTAGATCTACTTCCAGTTTCCCAGACACTCAAGGTAATGTCCTTTTCTAAAAAGACCATTGACAGCAGGGCGTTGGTGGCACATGCCTTTAATTCCAGCACTCGGGAGGCAGACGCGGGTAGAGCTAGGTGAGTTCGACGCCAGCCTGGTCTACAGAGCGAGTTCCAGGACAGCCTCCAAAACAATACAGAGAAACTCTGTCTCGAAAAAAACAAACAAGCAAATAAAAAAAAAACAAAATCAAAAACAAAAAAACAAAACAACCAAAAACCACTACATAAAAAGAGTATTGACTTCAATATTTGCTGCCCATATATGCCATATGTGACCCTCCACTGGGGCATGGTTAACTTACCAGGGGCTATATCCTTTTATTTCCCAATGCCCTTTGTTTTATTCTCTTTTGAATATCATTTAGTTGAGCAAAATTTAGTTAGTAGTGACATTTGAAAATTCCTAATAAGATAAAATGCTACCACCCTGATTATGGCAATCAAAAACACATTTAAAACTATTTTTTACTGTTTGAAAATAGATTTATTCTTAAAGAATGGTAAGTCTCTCTCCTAGAAGTTATTCATCCTTACCTATTGTTCCTGGTGTAAGGGTGGACTTTATACCCATCTCCCTTCTCCACACTGGGCTTTGGTTATGTTTGTGCTCACAAAGGTACTGTTCATGCTGTCACAGCTACTGTAAGTTCATATGTGCAGCCACCCTGCTGTGTCTGGATGACTGGTTTCCTTGTCAGTACCTATGGCTGTTATTTTTCTACCCTTGCTTCTGCAATAACCCATGATCCCAGAGAGGAAGGTTATATAGACTGGACTTTCTGAAGGCTCTGTGACTTTTCAGTACTATCCCCCTTGTGGATAAAAGCTTTTACAATTCCAGTCATAGAGTGATATTTAAGATTCAAACTATAGAATTATCTTTGAACTTATAAGACATAGAACAAAGACCCAAAGACAGAGAGATGGAGGATCAAATCCCAGTTTCCCAATTTTGAAGGATCATAATTTCTGAACATCATATTATATTGTATTTCTAAATTGGGTAGAACACATTCTTTCTTTTGTGTTACTACTGGGAATCATACTCAAATGTATGTGCCAAACAAGCACTATGCTGCTGAGTTAAACCCCTCACCCATCACAACTCATTCTTGATTGAAATATCCAAATATAGATGGTATATTCTAATATTCCCTTTTGCTGTCCATAATTTTATGTTGTAGAAAATGATCTGTGTGTCTCATCACACTAATGTTGCCCCTCTATATTTTCGTAAAGTTGTGTGTTTTGAAATGAAACCTTAAACTTCTACTTACCGTCTAGGTTAGTCTAAACCACATAAATAATCTCATCCTTTGGGAACAAATGTGCCAAAACAACTCTGAGCTGCCTGATGCTTCTCACACCTTTAATGCTCATAAGACAACATTTTTATGTTGCCAGATGTAACCCAGATGGCACATATTAATTTATATATGGATATTGGAAAAATATATAGTTTCCATCTGAGGTCTTTTAAGTATGATTTGTAAAATGATGTGAACATTGTCCTTTTTTTCAACCTCATCATAATGTGAGTCAAATACGGTTCCCAGGTGAATGAACACTTACATTTGGCATCATTCCATATTCTAAGTCACGGCTTCTGAATGAATTTGTGTCTCCTCAGACTTGTTTCAACTGGCTGAAAAACAATGTGATAGTGTCAAGTGACGCTCATTGTGTTGAAAGACGGTACTGATAAGATAAATTTAGAACATATTTTATCTCATTTTCAATATTAGCAACTGTTCTTGAGTCTTGCCTGCAGACACAAACATATGATCACGTTTAGACATTTTCATCCTTTGGTCTGTCCTGTTTCCATAAATATTAGACAAAAGGTGGTACTGAAATACCATCCCCACATCTGTAGATTTTCAGAGAAAATAGCCCATTGTATGCTCATTATAAAACTATTTGCTAAGGAAATTGTAAGGCCAATTCAGTAGACAAAACCTAAGATTGTGCCTTCCTCTTGGCTTCCCTTCTTTCCAGGAAGAATTTGAGGTACATTGTTCAAAGGAAAGAAGATGTGTGAACACTTTGTAACAGTGCCTGGGGTATATTTCTCAGACAAAATCTGACAAGGTTTATTTTTAAAAACAGTTCCTGCACATTGTTCTTGCTTTCCTTCCACCTGTCTGTTTTCTTCTGTCTACTGTGACTTGACAGTTATCAATGCTTACAGCTTCTTTGCATATGAGGATGTGCATGGATAGATAAACACACTTCACTGGACAGGAAATTATTCTCTAAATTTAGAATTAATATGCTGATACCCACTTACTCATTTAAAATAATGTGAGAATACCATAAGTATTGTTCCAGACCTATCTTTGGGCATGGTCTGATTAACAGCCCTCCCCAAACACCATCCCACGAGTCTTCTGCTGTGAAACTTGGATAATTAGCTTATATTTGGCTTTTCTTATTATTTTTGCATATAAATTAGAATGCTAAAGCCTCTGGCATATTTGTTCACTGAGTCAGAGGAATAAAGGAGAGTAACAAAATAGAGGAATTGCTAAACAGGCCATATACATTCCTTAAAAGAATAACCATTTAATTACAGGGCCAGCATGCACAAAACTGCACCTGAGTCAGACATTTACCAAATGTTTAACACTTTCTGACACAGGAGAACAGAGGCACAGAGGCAACCTTCCTTTCACCTTCCACTTTTCCTTTCTCCTTAGTGAAGTGCACACATGCATGGGCACACACAGAAACACACACACACACACACGGGTGGGGGAGAGTGAGGGAGAGACAGACAGACTGAGAGACAGACAGATCTCCTAGCTTCCCATATTTCCCTCTATAACACCTGCTGTTATTACAGCAAATGCATGCTTGGTAATGACAAAGTGATGCTGTTTGGCATGAGGGAAGAAGGTGCACATGCTTGCTTCCACTTGCGGCTATGTATTATCATGGAAGAGAGAATGCTACTTCTCTGGATTTTCAGTGAATCCTTCTGAGTAAAATCTCTTCTCTTTTCCTATCTGAAGATTTGGCATAGACTTTGGAAATGGATGCAGAAGTCAATCTCCCAGAGAGACAAACTATACTGCTCCATTTCCAGTTCCACTGTCACAGCCACTCTTAGGTGGATAGACAAGGTCCCTACCTCTTGACATTGACTCTACACATAACTGACTTCTCCCTAGCTAGGACTGCTTCTGGACCATGGAGCACAGCAACAGTTAATGGATGTTGTTCCCATGCTGAGACTGTAAATATATCGTGACTGCCATCTTCCCAGTTAAACTTATTTTCTTGGCTTGGATTCTTGGATGTAGCAACTTACATGGAGAGGCCCACATCTTGAGAAACTGGAATAGCTTTTGGTCAGTGCAACACTAAGGCCATAAGGCTGACAGTAGGCCAGGAACCAGAGTTGCGGATGACTCATGGTCTCAGGAGCAGATGTGTCATCTCTTGAGCCTTCAAATGAAACCCATCCCTGGCTGATACAAGACTGAAGCTTTGCAGGAAGTCCTGAAGCAGGGGTCTCAGCAAAGCTGCACCTACATTTCTGACCCATAGTAAACCTGAAACAGCAGATGTGCTACCCTCATTCTGAAGTTCTCCCATTGGAGGATTTCAGAGGCTTTGTCATGCACGTGAACCCAATCCCTGAAACTGGCCTCACCAGCTAGTATATCCCTCTTCAGGCAGAAGACGGAAGTGCACATCCCTCAGCTGCTTGCCAAGAGCCACAGCAGCTGACATTTTTTCACACTGCCCCATTTGTAAAAATGATGGGGTGGAAGGCCATCACCTTGCATCCTCCATCTGTCCTAGAGGTACAGTCTGAAATTATCGAGTTAAAGAATGAAGAAATTGCATATCATTAGAGATTCTGTACTTCCCACGGCTTCTGTATTTCAGGTCTACATTCTCACTACACACCAAACTGTTCATTCAAGTGACATCTTTAATCTGGTAATTTAAAATATTTATAGGGATTAATTACCATAATTGTCTTATCATCAGGGGCACAAACACAGTGTTATGCTTCAACTGGCAGTTGTGTCCAGCTATTTAAACTGGATGGCATGCACATAGCATTAAATAGAAAGGGGTTTTCTCCCCATAAAGTTTAAAATGCATTTTTCAAGATCAAAAATTATCTCCAGGGTCCAACATAAACGTCTAGGTCTATATTTCTGCTGACAGTAACAGAAAATTCAACACTGATTTTATTACTGTAGAAATGGCTATGGCAGAAAAAGTAACTGGGAAAGGTGGTTAAACCTGTCTGGGAAACAGTTGCTGTTTAATCGGACTCTTTAGTCTCTCTCCCCAGCTTTTTCCCTGTGGTAGCTTTGTCATAAGCAAAAGCAACAGTTTAAGGGAAGTAATGAAAACTCTGTTTACTACTTTTTTTTCTTTTTCCCACAAATTAGAAAAATATGCCTGGCAGTTTTACTGACAGTTCAATAATATACTTCATTTTTTTCTGGAATTCTCAATGATTTTTCTCAGTTTTTTGTTTAATAGATCAATGCCAAAATAATACTTGGAGGAAAACAGATTTTTGAGTCTTTGTGATGTTAAGTATCTTGGAGTTGGGAAATTGTGGAATTATAAATAATTTTGGTGATATATTTTTCTTGAATATTTGGCACTGAGAATTATAATAACAGCTTTTTTATGGGAGGACAAATGTCTAGGAAGTTCTTTTTGTAAGCTCACCACAATATTTGGGGAAGCACTGGAGACATTTGGTGCAAGTTTCTTCCAGAGCTTTCTGTTTCTCCCAACTGGTCTGATATGTGAGTCCTTTGATCAGAGTTGAGGCCTGTAGGCTGCAAATTAATAATTGCAATGTTTACTTGCCAATATGTAAAGTTGGGTCTTTGTTAATTCACCTTTAATGTGTGGTAGCGCACGTGCACGTGTGTGTGTGTGTGTTGGAAGTCAGAGGATAATTTGTGGGGATTCATTCTTTCCTTCCACTATGTAGGTTCCAGGGATTGAACTTAAGTCATCAAATTCAAGTCATTCATCCTGGCAACAAGCGTCTTTACCCACTGAACCATCTCAGAGATCTAACACTAGGTTTCTTGATAATTGCAGGACATTTGGTTGCCAATAAGTGGGTAGCCTTCACATGCATAATACAGTAATAGCTTCTCAAAAAGACAGTATCTCTAATCCTTGCTTTATGACCTTATTTCTTGAACCAAAGGGATCCAATAAGGAGAGATGTTAGAAAAACAGACTTTTAGATATAAGATATCTTCATTAAATAATCATAGTCTATTTAACATCATCTTGGTTGAATTGGGACTTGGGTTTCACACATGCCAGACATGAAATTTCCTACTCAGCTTCATTCCAGCCAAGGCAATAGACTTCATTTCTCTCCCCCACCAACAAAGTTCCCCTTGTAAGTACTTAAAATTCAAGGCAATGACAATAAAGAGTGTTTCAGCTACTCTCCAGATTGCCTGGTAGCACACTAATGCAACTGTGCAATTTTTCAAAATACCTTCAAAAGTCAAAGATACAGAATCAGACACTGAGCTCAGTGCTAAGTATTAATGAATTTGCTATTTGAGAATTTGGTTGACATTTAAAAAATCATGTATATGGTGGAAGTGCCAACTGGTTCAGCCACTTTGGAAATCAGTATGGAGATTCCTCAGAAAAATGGGAATAAACCTACCACAAGACCCAGCAACTCCACTCTTAGGCATATATCCAAAAGATGCCCATTCATACAACAAAGATGTCTGTTCCACTATGTTCATAGCAGCATTATTTGTAATAGCCAAAACTTGGAAGCAACCTAGATGTCCCTCAACCGAAGAGTGGATAGAGAAAATGTGGTACATTTACACAATGGAGTACTATTCAGCAGAAAAAAACAATGGAATCCTGAGATTCGCAGGCAAATGGATGACACTAGAAGAAACCATCCTGAGTGAGGTAACCCAGTCACAAAAAGAGAAACATGGCATGTACTCTCTCATATATGGATTTTAGACATAGATCTGGGGAGTGCCAGCCTACAATCCCATGGCCAGACAGTCTGGGAAACAGAAACTTCATTCAGTGGCTGATGGAAGAAGAGGCAGACTCCCTTGGTTAAGTACTGAGCTGAACTCAAGAAAGCCAGTAACAGAGAGGGAGGACTGATGACCAAAGGGATTAAGACTGGGCTGGTTTAACCCCCAGAAACAGCTGACCTGACAAAGGTTAACTCTTGAATCCCAGGCATCAGCCTGGGAATGCAGCATGGGACTGATCAAGACCCCCTGAATCTGGGTGTCAGTGAGGAGGCCTAGGGAATCTATTGAGCCTTGGGCAGCAGATCAGTACCCATTCCGAGTATACAAATGGACTTTGGACTCCCATCCAACAATGTGAGGTACACTCTCACCCTGAACTCTTGGGGAAGGGTCTAGGCCCTGCCCTATATGAAATGACAGACTATGGACACCCCCATGGAGGGCCTCACCCTCCCTGGGGAAATGAGGGGATAATGGGGGGGGTTGTGTGGAGGGCACGGGAGGAGGGGAGGGAAAGGGAGAGGGACCTGGAACTGACTTGTGAAGCAACCTTGTTTCTTATCTAAATTTAAACTGAAAAATAAATAAAAATTAAAAAATCATGTATAAAGGCATATAAACACCTTATAGGCCTTGTATCTTAATATTATATTTTATCACTGTGGTAGATTGCAATAAGGATTCTAGTAATATCTCTCATCTCAGGTCCTCGTCTTGTTATGGAACTGGATCATTTCTCCCATGGAGAAATTAGATTTTTTTCCCTACGTTTTGTAGGTAGGCGAACTTCTGACGATAACAGACACTTTAGGGGATGGCATCTAGCACTACCATTTAAAATGTATTCTCCTTAACAGAGTTTTATGGGAGAACTTGTAGCACGGCACCTACACCATCAGGAAACTCAAGTATCATGTGCCAGTACCTTCTGTAGACATGGATCGATGTATACATTCCATAGCCATCATCTCTGTATATGAATTATAAGCCTCAGGTGGCTGGAGTACCACGTGTCAAATTATCTGTATGCCCCTGTGACCCAGATGATACTTCATAGAGTAGAAACACAGTCCTTGGTAGATCTGGCCTGAATAGGGATATCTGAACAAAATTGTTGAGTGGGATAGTCTGTTTCATAGTAACAGCTAATATTATACCCTTTAAAAATAAAGCAATAGCATTTCCTAACAGATCACATATAGGACAAATGATACAGATCTAGTGACCCGTGAAATTTATCTCCAAAAATTCAATTCTAAATACCTAATTAATTAACTAACTAGGTTGCTATGAGGAAAAAATGGTGGAAATGCAAATATAAAGGAACCAGCTAACATTTCATGAAAGTATCTGTACTAATTATTTTTCTCATTTTTTGTTACCAAATATGTGATGAGAAGTAACTTTTAAATAGCTTTAAAATTCTTTAGGAGAAGGATTTATTTGGTTCACAGCTTGACTGGATATATCCCACTGCTGAGGGGAAGGCATGGTGACAGTGAGCTTCATTGTAGCCGACATCAGAGAATTGACAAAGTGGGGTGAGTTATAAAACATCAAGACCTGCCCACAGAAAACCTATTTCCTCCATTATGACTCCACTCACTTCCTACAGGCACCACAACCTTACAAAACAGTGCCACCAATTTGGGACCGAGTGTTAAAACACACAGGTCTATGGGAGATGGTTCACTTTTAAGGTGTGTTAGTCTGACCATGTTTGTGTTCTTTCTACCATTGTTCACATTAGCAAATGTAACCTTGCTGAGGGAAAATTTACTATTTTGTCTTGATTGCTCTTTGCAGTCATCCCAGGCGTTCTCACAGGCAAGGGGGAACTTTAGAAGTGTTTCCGAACAGACAAGAGAAACTTGAAGGTTAAATGTGAACTTAAATGTGGTACATCTACACAATGGAGTACTATTCAGCAGAAAAAAATAATGGAATCATGAGATTCGCAGGCAAATGGATGACACTAGAAGAAACCATCCTGAGTGAGGTAACCCAGTCACAAAAAGAGAAACATGGCATGTACTCTCTCATATATGGATTTTAGACATAGATCTGGGGAGTGCCAGCCTACAATCCTATGGCCAGACAGTCTGGGAAACAGAAACTTCATTCAGTGGCTGGTTAAGTACTGAGCTGAACTCAAGAAAGCCAGTATCAGAGAGGGAGGACTGATGATCAAAGGGATTAAGACTGGGCTGGTTTAACCCCCAGAAACAGCTGACCAGACAAAGGTTAACTCTTGAATCCCAGGCATCAGCCTGGGAATCCAGCATGGGACTGATCAAGACCCCCTGAATCTGGGTGTCAGTGAGGAGGCCTAGGGAATCTATTGAGCCTTGGGCAGCAGATCAGTACCCATCCCAAGTATACACACGGACTTTGGACTCCCATAGAACAATGTGAGGTGCACTCTCACCCTGAACTCTTGGAGAAGGGTCTAGGCCCTGCCCTATATAAAATGACAGACTATGGACACCCCCATGGAGGGCCTCACCCTCCCTGGGGGAACGAGGGGATAACAGGAGGGGGGGGATGGGGGGAGGGCACGGGAGGAGGGGAGGGAAAGGGAGAGGGACCTGGAACTGACTTGTGAAGCAACCTTGTTTCTTATCTAAATTAAAAAAAAGAATAAAAATAAAAAAATAAAAAAAAGAACCTTAAAAAAAAAACTGAACCCATGGAACCCAGTGACAGAGAGAGAGGAGCGATGAGCAAATTGGCAAAGAATGGGCTGGCAAAACCAGCAGAGACAGCTGATCTGAACAGGGGAGAGCTCCTGGACCCCAAACTGACAGCTGGGAGGCCAGCATGGGACTGATCCAGACCCCCTGAATGTGAGAGTCAGTGAGAAGGCCTGGACAACCTATGGGGCCCTGGGCAGTGGATCAGTGTTTATCCCTGGCATACAAACAGACATCGTGTGTCCATAACACAAAGAGGGATGCTCTCTCAGCCTGGACTCTTAGGGGAGTGTCTGGACCCTGCCCTGAGTGAAATGACAGACTCTAGATATCCCCTATGTGGAAGGAAATGGCGATAGGGTGGGAGGCTGGGGGAGATGTGGGAGGAGGGGAGGGAGAGGGAACTGGGATTGACATGTAAAACAAGCTATTTAAAATTAGAATAATAAAAAAAATGAGAATGTAAAAAAAAATGTGAACTTAGTGAGCCTCACTCCTAGGACTTTCTCTTCCTGCTTGACCAAACTGGTCACAGATACTGACTTTAAAGAATTATTTCTTAGAAAGTCAGGTATTAGAATTTTGTCACATGTCAACAGATAGTTACTCAATGCTTTTTTGATAAATGGAATTATTTTTAAGACAGGAATATATCCAGAAGTACCTAAGGAATTGTAAGCAAGACAGATGGAAAAAGCATGTGATGTAGACTACTTTCCACAAAAGGAATAAATGCTACATGTATTCTTTCAAAGTTATAATGGTACCATTGTCAGAATATTGAGTTATGTCTATTGCCTGATCCTTTGTCTTAATTTTTTCATTGAGAATGGTGGTTTGGAAATTCTGACCCATCTTGGAACAATAGTGTCAAGATGCTTGGTAAGCCGTAAGCTTGGTATTGTAATCAATGGCAAGATGCATAATCTGAGAAGTAACAAACTTATTTTTGTGTTTGAAACATGTTCTATCAAAGTTAGCAGCTTAAGGCAGCTTTCTAAAGTTGTATCCTGAAGGAATAGGCACAATGATCTGTCTTTGTATGGTAATTTGAGCTGGATTCCCAAAGCATGATTCCTCAAAGAATGGAATGGGATCAGAAGACTTAGTTATATGCAAGATGTTTTATGGCCATATATATATGCATATAAACATGTGTACATATTGCTATATTAATATAGATATAAATATGATGGTTATAGATATTAATATACACATATGTATATATATTATTTTTCTTCATTTAAATCACGCAAATACTCAACTAGATCAATTCTACTCTTCATTTATAGAAAAAGGAACTCAAGTTTCAAAGTTCAATCACTAAACCAAATCCAGAGGCTGCAATTTCCCAGAGTCTCTGGTTCCAAGTCTCAGCTCTTACTTCCTAGGCCACCAGTCTCTAAAGGTAGACATAACTATGTACAGGATGAATGTGGGACCATGTGTTAGCTGGTGAAGTCACATGAGGGCTGCTTTCTTACTCTACCTCTGCCGTATGCTCATTTTCCTGATCTTGTCCTGTCCTGTGCTATCCCAGACTCCAACACAGAGGAAAAGAAACTGTCTGTCATGGGTTTAGAGAAACAGTGTCATGCCAAGTGCTCAATAAATTATAGCTGTATTATTTCATAATATGAAGGATCTGACTTTTCAGTCTGCTCCTAATGACTCGTGGGAAGAGAAAATGAAGAACAAAGTTATTTATGGTGCACTGAATAAATTTGCTAAAACATCACCAAGTTTTTAAAAAATCGTCCTTTTATCTTTCTTTTCAAGTACCTGATGACTATGATTTATTTGCTGCTTATTTTCATTAGTTTTGTCTGGCCTCCTTTTCAGGGTCTGTCAATGATTGTCAACTAAGCTTCATCAGCTTCCTTGTCATGGGCTGTCAATAACTGCCAATTGTGCCTGGTCAGGTCCACTTGGTTGGTGTAGCTAAGCTGCAAAGAACAGGAACAGATGTCAGAAATGCATTTGTTTTCTTTTTCTTGCCAAATGCCAGGCAAAGAAAGGCACTGTTCTGCTTGCCTGCCCGTTTTACTGGTGAGTAGTGCAAAATGGTTCACACAACATCTGCTTTTGTAAAGACCTGCTAGCATTGCCCACGTATGTCCAGATGTTACTGAACACAAAACACAAATGTCTGTGGGACTGAAAGTGAACAAACTCTGTTGGCATGCCAACTCCAGTCCTGTTTTGTTCTATGATCTGGGAAAATGCATAGGGATGATGGCATAGATTGTAATGAACGGTCCAATTTCCTTTTGCAAAAGACATCTCCCACAAATAGATTGCTATTTTAATAGTACAGCAAGCACCTTTGGTATACTCACTATATTAGGATGACAAGAGTCCACTGAGGAAACTTATTTTTGTTAGATTGATATGGAGAAAGGCATCAAGTCACAGCAGATAGCCCTTTCAGAGCCCAGCATAAGGGCTAAGTCTACTGACTCATCATTCTCCTGTAACAGGATATTTTTCAACCTCTTTGTGTTTTAATTCCTTCACTCTTAAAAGAGGATGAAAAGACTTACTGCTTATGTTGTTAATGGGATTATAAACACCAATGGGTTTAAACTCTGAAACAGGATGCACATGTGTTAAGATGATTGATAATCATTTAATTTAAAAAATGGAAAAGAATGTTCCAACAGAAGCTATCTAGAACAAAGCAGGGCACATGGTCACCCCACAGATAAAGCATGTCTTACTCCACTATGGTTTTCTCAACTGTCAGGAGCCACCTATCCTGTTTTAAATATCCTTCCTCTCTAGAATTTAAAATTGAAATTTAGTTTTTTTAAATTACACAGTGAAAACTAACTGTGTGCCAGGAAAGGTGCCAAGTTTTGATGAATTGTGACAGAGGAGTAAGGAAGAAAACCCTGGCTTAGGGTTACTCTCCTGTGGAAAATTAGATGGAAAAGCACATAACACTATAATGTCTGCTAGTAGTGGACACCATGGAAAATAAGGGCAGAATGTGTCAGGGTGTTATTTTCAGATTAGATAGAGGAACAGAGAAATATTTGAAATAATGACATTTGAGAATAGATCTGAATGAAAGTATGAGCAAAATCCAGAGGGAAACTTGCTTGTCAAGTTTTAAAAAATATGATTTAAGTATAGTGAACAAAAAGAACAGTAGGAAATAAGGACAGAAGACATTAAGGATCCAAGTAAGAACTGCAGAGTGATCATTGTGATCCAGGCCTATACCCAAGAGACCCAAGAGACCCTAGGGTTCCTTACGTTATCATAGGTTAAGTATTATCAAATGTACTCCTTTTGGTTTGGAGATGGAAATATAAACCAGATTTACTCAACGTATGGTAAAATTCAGTTGAGTTTGTTTTCAGAAATTTTCTCCTGTAGGGAGATACACCACTCCTGGCACTGAGATTTCCATTTAATAACCCATGTCTTCAAGAAGAAGCATTGTCCACCCATGCAGGGTTTCATGGTTCAAAGTTCTTAATTTTCATTTGCAAGGATATATTTTAATTAACTTACAAATAGTGAGATATCATAAGGCCTTTTCAAATGCTTCCATAGTTTTGGTTGACCGACACCCATCTTCCCCTATCCTGAAGTCCATCATACCCTTCTTATCCCCTCCCTCATATTCCCATCCTCTACTTTTATTTTATCAATATGATGCTAACTCTCTTCTCCTAATACACTCCCAAATGACCCCTGTATAGCTTTCTAGTTTTCACATGTGTTCCAACTTCAACTCATAAAACAAAAGATTTGAAGCTAAGACCCAAATATGTAGTGTTTCACGTTGGGGCCTTGGGCAGTACCTCACTCAGCATTCCTTTTCCAGTTCCTTTCATATGCCTGCAAATTTCATTATTAAAATTTTGTTTATAGTTTAATGACTTCCATTGTACAAACAAATCACACTTTCTTTTTCTGTTCTTTAGTGGATAGATATTTATGTTGATCCCATTTCATAATTACTGTGACTAGAGCAGCAATGAACATGGATATGCAAGTATCTCCAAGTAGGGTAGATATGAAATTCTTTAGGTTGATTACAGGAGTGATGCATAAACTTTTATTTCTAGCTTTTTGATTTTTGCATGCCTGGAGTTGGTTTCCCCTGCCACCAACAGTATATAAGGGTTCTTTCCCCACATCCGCTTCAGCATGTGTTCTCCTTTGTGCCCTGATGACAGTCATCCTAACCAGGATGAGATGGAATCCTAAAGTAGCTTAAGTCTGTATATCTCTGACAACCAATGATGTTGAAATTCTCCAAGTGTTTCCTTGCCATTTGTGCCTATTCTTTTGAGAACTTTCTGCTCAGTTCCATAGCCCATTTTAATTAGGTTGTTTGTTTTCTTGATGTTTGGGGTTCTTCTTTTTCTTATTGTTTTTAGTTCTCTGTATGTTCTAGATACTAATTCTTTGTCATATGAAAAACTGGGAATGATTTTCTACTGTTTTCTCGGCTGCTTTTCACTTCATTGATCATTTTCTTTGCGGTATAGAAGCATTTCAGTTTCATGATATCCCATTTGTCAATTGTTGGTCTTATTTCCTGTGTTATCATAGTCCTTGTCAGAAAGTCCTTACCTAAGGATAATTCTAAATTGGAGGATAATACTTAATTTTCCACAAGCAGTTTCAGGGTATCAGGTCTTATGTTAAAGTCCTTGAATGATTTGGTGTTGAGTTTGTGCAGGGTGGTAGATAAGGGTCTAATTTCATTTTTCTCCATTTTGAATTCCAGGTTTTGTTGAAGATGAAGTCTTTTCTTCAATGTATATTTTTGGTCCTTTATTTTTTAAATAAAAAGCCATGTAGTTGTGGTAGCATGAATTTCTATCTCAGTCCTTTATTTTATGCTGTTAATCTATGTGTGTGTTTTTGCACCTGTGTCCCCTGTTTTATTACTATCCTTCTGTAGTATAATTTGAAATCAGGATGGTGATACCTTCAGTTGTATCCATTTTCCTCAGAAGTGCTTTGGCTACCAAACCTCTTTCATGATTGCTTGTGGGCTTTGAGGTTATTTCTGTTTACAAAGAATGACCTGGAATTTTTATTGTAATAGCATTGAGTATATAGATTGCTTTTGGTAACAGAGTTATTTTCAGAATATTAATTCTTCCAATCATTGAACATATGACATCTTTACATTCTCTACCATCCTTCATCAATATCTTTTTTTCAATGTCTTAAAATTTTTATCATGCTTGTCTTTTATTTCCTTGGTTAGATTAATTCCAAGTTTTTGTTTGTTTGGTTTTTGTTCTGGCTATTATGAATTGAATTTTTTCTTGGTTTCTTTCTTTCATTATGTTTGTCACTGATATACATGAAGGCTATTGATATTTGTGTTCATTTTTTAATGTGCAACTTGGAAGTGTTTGTCAATTTTAAGGGTGTTTGGGCGGAATCTTTAGGGTCTCATGTACAGAACATACCATGTACAAATAGAGGCATTTTGAATTCTTTTTCTCTTTATATCCCTTTCTTTCCTTCTCTTGTCTTATTTACTCAAAGTAGTGGAATATTGGCATTTAAAATATTTCCTGTTTTGAAAATCATTGTTTATGTTGTACTTTCTCCTCTTTTAATCTTTAATTTTGTTAATTTTGATGTTCTCACCCATTTCCTCTTTTTCTGAATGATTTTCTAGTCTGCACTTTTTTAAAATTAGGAAATTGAGTCCATTAAATTTCAACATTATTGTTGAAAAATATATTAATCCCTGTTATTTTCTTGGTTTTGTGCTGTTTTCTTAGATCTCTTGATTAACTGTCTTGGTATTTTTTATTCATCCCTGTGGCTTCTTCAATATGTTTGTGGTCTTTTAGTCTGAGATGTTGCTCCCAGTGTCTTCTTTAGAGCTGGACTGGTGTTCATAAAAGCTTTAGTCAGCTGGACAGTGGTGGCACATACCTTTAATCCTAGCACTTGGGAGGCAGAAATAGGCAGGTGTCTGTGAGTTGAGTTCAAGACTAGCCTGGTCTACAGAGTGGGTTCCGGGACAGAGAAACCCTGTCTCAAAATGCACACCCCAAATTCCTTTAGTTTATCATTATCCTGCCCTTTAGTCCATCAATAACCTGGCAAGTTTTTTGTTTGTTTTGGTTTTGGTTTTTACTTTTGTTTTTGTTTTGTTTTGTTTGAAACAGGGTCTCAGTGTACCCCTGGGTGGTCTGGAATTCACTATGTAGACCAGGTTGGCTTAGCATTCATAGATATTTACTTATCTCTTCATCTAAAGTGATAGAATTAGAGATGTTCAGCACCATACCAGGCCCCTAACATATTTTTATTTATCCTCCAATTTTTATAGTTTTTCTGGTTATAACTCTCAGGGTTGGCAGTTATAGATTTTCAGATGTTGGAATATATGATTTCCAGGTGTGTATGAGTTGAAATTTTTCTATAAAATAATCATGAATGATTCTGGTTAGGCCTATCTTTATAAATGACTTGAACCATTTTTCCCGCTGCTTTCAGCACCCATGATTTATTCTGTATTTTCAGTGGAGTTTTTTGTCTTTAGTACTTTCATTTCTGTTTATTCAGAATATCTAATGCTGTACCAAGAAACTGTAAGTTGGGAATTTTCCACAGCCTCAATTTCATTATACAAAAAGAATATGGCATATTGTTGTGAAGTGTTTGATTGAATTAGTATAACTATAGACTTGACACAGATGGTTTCAGAAAGTCACATGAACTATTGTCATCTTGAAACACATTGCTAACTTTTGAGGTAGTCAAGGGTACTAATGAAGCCAAGACTCTTTTACCATAGTAAACCCGATGGCAACTTACTGTGTCAACATATATGTCTTAGTTATTCATGGTCATTGAATTAGAAGCATAAAAAACACAAAAAGGAAAAACTATTAAGCAACCAAGACAATGGAAAAATACATACATTTAAGACCTTTAATTTTTATAAATCTTTTAAAACTTTTTTTTTAGTGTTTTAACTATACTAGTCTATAGGGAGTTTCTTTTCTGACACTGTCTTTTGACATTCTGCAGGACTCCTATAGCAGCCTGAACACCTCTTTCTCAGAGCTTTGGAAATTTTCATCTATGGGTTTTATTGAAATTATTATCTATGCTTTGGTATGGTGCTTTTCACTTCTTATCTCCATAAGTTAAGGATTTTGTCTTTTTGTGGTATCAAATTACTCCTATGTGTTCATAGTTTTAAAAATTATCTTTGATTTTTATTAAATGATCTGGTTCCTCTATTTTATTTTCAGTCACAGATACTGCTTTCC
This sequence comes from Mesocricetus auratus, assembly GCF_017639785.1. NCBI lineage: Eukaryota > Metazoa > Chordata > Mammalia > Rodentia > Cricetidae > Mesocricetus > Mesocricetus auratus. The sequence continues at coordinate 44,106,074 of NW_024429184.1, read as the reverse complement.
ATGTGATCCATTTAATCAATGAGGTTTTCCACTGAATTTCTATTTCACTTATTTTGTCTTTTTTCAGTTTGGCCTTTCTTCAAGCATTCTCTTTACTGAATTATATTATCATGTCTTAAATGGATGTTGTCATTTCATAAAGCTCTCTGTGTTTTTATTCTCTTGACATACACTCATATCTTCTTTGACTTTTGTCTTAATGTGGTAATAATTATTCTTTTGAATTATTTATCTGAGTTTCTTTATTCAAGTTCTTATTGATATCCACTACTAGGGTGCTAGTAGGTTTTTGAGACCTGGTTTTTGGCTTTTCTTGTTTTTGTTTCTATGTTGGGACTTGTGTACCTGGAGTTAGTTTATTGTTTGAGTTTCTTTTTAAAAAATTTTTTTATTGTTTTTGAGAACTTTCTACATACATACAATGCATTTTTGTCGTATCCAACACCATCACCTTTAACTCCTTCTATGTTCCCTCTCTCAAATACTGTCTCTCAAATACTGTCTCTCAAATATTGTCTTCTCAAATTTATGTCCTATTTCTCTATAGAAGTGTGTATGCATCTGCATGTACCTGTATCTGTGTGTATCCTACTCAGTCTAATTAGTGTTGCCCATTTGTACTTGGATGTAGTACTGACCACTGATGCATGGGCAACCTGTCAGAGGACATGTCCCTGCAAAAAACCGACTTTCTCTCACTCAGAAGTCAACTTGAAGGACCTTGTGAGCCCTTCTTTACAGATGGTGGAGGATTGACTGGCCTGGTCTTATGTGGCAACCATGTTTTTGAGAGTTCATTGGAATGGCATCCTTGCCTTGTCCAGAAGACAATAAATTTTGTAGATAGCCACAGTTCTTTGATTTTTTTACATTGTGTTGTAGGTGTTCCATTAGGGGATGAGCGCTCCAAAGTCATTTATTCACTCCACTTTGACCAGTTATGATTCTCTGTACTACCAGGTAATGTTTCTAATTTTAGTGGAGGCATTTGCAGGGTTTATGAGAGGAGAAGGTCATAGTTGGGTGGAGGTGAAATTGGTTTTCAAAGCCACTGACTCCATGGATCTCTGCAGTAAAAGTCACTATCTAAGACTCAGCATCTCTCTCCAGGCTGGTTGCTGCCTTTGCCACCATCTTATGTGGCTCTCAGTGTGCCTTACCTTGGGTTAGCTCAAGTGTACTGTCAGTTTCCTCAATTTCTGGCCATGGGTTATGGAACCTGTGTTCCCTTGGGAGCCTTATCCTGTGTCACCATCCCTCAAGGTTTTACTTATTGTTACAATCAACTAATTTGTTAACTGTGAATGTAAGATCAATATGAAGCCCAATTTGAAGTTACCATAGCCTTTGGAAAACAGGAATGGAAAGCCTGACAAAACATAAAGAATCTTCACCCCTTAGAGGAATAAGCCTGACCTCCAGCTTTCAAGTTCACATGTTGACTCTGCATCACCTTTGTCTCTGGGGCAGGGGGGGTTCATGCACTTCTTGTTATGCCTTTTTAAAAATTTCTTTTTATTACCTTAATTTTAAATAGCTTGCTTCACATGTCAATCCCAGTTCCCTCTCCCTCCCCTCCTCCCGCACCCCCACACCATCCCCCCCCAGCCTCCCACCTTATCCCCACTTCCTTCCACATAGGGGATATCCAGAGTCTGTCATTTCACTCAGGGCAGGGTTCAGGCACTCCCCTAAGAGTGCAGGCTGAGAGAGCATCCCTCTTTGTGTTATGGACACACGAAGTCCGTTTGTATGCCAGGGATAAACACTGGTCTACTGCCCAGGACCCCATAGGTTGCCCAGGCCTTCTCGCTGACTCTCACACTCAGGGGGTCTGGATCAGTCTCATGCTGGCCTCCCAGCTGTCTGTCTGGGTGTCCAAGAGCTCCCCCTTGTTCAGATCAAATGTCTCTGCTGGTTTTGCCAGCCCATTCTTTGTCAATTTGCTCATTGCTCCTCTCTCTCTGTCACTGGGTCCCATGGGTTCAGTTCAGTGTTTAACTGTGAGTGTTTGCCTCTGCTTCCATCAGTCACTGGATCAAAGTTCTAGGATGGCATATAGTGTAGACGTCAAGTTCATTATCAGGAATGGGTATTTAAGGTGGTCTCTCCACTATTGCTTAGCTTGCCAGTTGGTGTCATCCCTTTAGATCACTAGAGGTCTCACTGGTGCCAGATCTGTCTTCTAACCTATGATTCCCTCTTCCCCCTATTCTACCCCCCACTCAACCTTCCTGTTCCCCCATGACCTACTCTCTCTTCCTCTTCTCCCCCTCTCTTCTTCCCAGCTCCCACTCCCCCTCCACCACTCGCGGTGTTCCCAATCTGTTCAGAAGATCTTGCCTCATTCCTCTTCTCTGGGGTACCATGCATATCTCTTTTAGGTTCTTTCCTGTTTCCCAGACTCTCTGTCAGTGGAAGTGCAGACTGGCACTATCCTGATCCATGTCTAAAATCCATCTATGAGTGAGTACATACCATGTTTGTCTTTTTGTGACTGGGTTACCTCACTCAGGATTGTTTCTTCTAGTGCCATCCATTTACCTGCGAATTTCAAGATTCCATTGTTTTTTCTGCTGAGTAGTACTCCATTGTGTAAATGTACCACATTTTCTCTATCCACTCTTCAGTTGAGGGGCATCTAGGTTGCTTTCAGGTTCTGGCTATTACAAATAATGCTGCTATAAACATAGTGGAGCAGATGTCCTTGTTGTATGAATTTGCATCTTTTGGATATATGCCTAAGAGTGGAATTTCTGGGTCTTGTGTAGATTGTTTCCCATTTTCCTGACGAATCTCCATACTGATTTCCAGAGTGGTGGCACTCCCACCAGCAGTGAAGGAGTGTTCCCCTCTCTCCACATCCTCTCCAGCATAAATTGTCTTCAGTGTTTTTGATTTTAGCCATTCTGACAGGAGTAAAATGGTATCTCAGAGTTGTTTTGATTTGCATTTCCCTGATGGCTAAGGATATTGAGCACTTTCTCAAGTGTCTCTCAGCCATTTTAGACTCCCCTATTGAGAATTCTGTATTTAGTTCTGTACCCCAGTTTTTAATTGGATCTTTTGGTGTCTTGGAGACTTGCTTCTTGAGTTCTTTGTAGATTTTGGAGATCAGCCCTCTGTCAGATGTGGGGTTAGTGAATATCTTTTCCCATTCTGTGGGGCCCACTCCTGGCATCCAGAGGACCCACCCACACAGGAAAGGCATCAGTCCTTCCAGACCCCAACTTCCTGTTATGCCTTTTTTAAAAATATGAACACCTTTCAATAGGCTTGTCTCATTTACAGAAAAATATGCTAGGCTAATTTTGAATGTGCTGAGATTGGTGGACCTGTGTGTCTATCAAAAATAATAATGTTTAATTGAAGATAAATAGTTGCATTTTGAGTGAGAGATACTTGTTAGAGAATCAAATAGCCATCTCTAGCCATGGAAACTGATAGAGTTATCCAAATGGGATATAATACTGTGAGGGAATAATGAGAAACAGACTAGCATAATAGAACTTAGGGTAAGCATTAAGAAGGAAGGTGGTAACTACCTGAGGAGATTTCTTCTTCAAAATCCTTTTTTTTTTTGGGCTACTGGGTCATTCTGCCAATTGATAAGTAGCATTGTGGGGTGGGTGGATATAAGAAACCATAATGCATACTAGGAAAAATATCCGTAAGTTAGAGGGTCATTTTCCCTAATACCACAAAAATTCTCAAACTTTGTGGATTTTTATTCATACTTGTTTGCTTTGGTGAATTCTGGAATGTGAAAAGTTTCACTCAGAAGAAGCTGTGGATTGTGGTACCTGGGGGGACCCTTGGCTCAGCTAGGATGGATGAGCTTTTCTCATTTCTAGACCCTGCACATAAAACTGGTACCTGTGGTTCCAACCCCTTGAGAGTTAGTGACAAGACACATATTACTGATTTTCTTATTGTGGTGAAAAAATATCCAGCAGAAGCCATTTAAGAAGGAGGCAAGCTATGTTTTGCCTCAAGGTTTGAGGTATTAAACCCATTATGCTAGAGAACAGCATGGACACAGGAGTAGTTCTGTGTGCTACGGAGCATGAAGTGACTGGTTCCATCATGGCAGGGGATGCATACTAGACAATGTTGTGCTATATTCTCTTGGTTCCCACCTGCTAAAGGCTCTGTAACCCCTCCAAAACAGTATTATCAGCTGTAGGGGACATTTTAGGTAGAGACTATAGCAAGACCATTTGAGTTAGAGATTTACTTGTAAATCACTTAAGAAATAGCTCTGAAAATTGGCTCTTAGATATCTGTAAAATTTACTGGTGTGATCTATAAAAATCTCTCTCCAACCTCCCCTACCCATTGCCTTATTTTCTCTTCATGTTGGGAAATGATTTTTCCTTTTATTTCCTACTTTGTTCTGTGAAGGCCTGTGGTGATTTCACAAATAGGAAAGAGAAGAAAAATCTCTATATTTGTTTTCTTGAAGCTGCTTAAATATTGATCTTTAGAAATCCGTGAAGGATTGCCTAAGGCCTCCCAGGAAGTCTGACTGGATTGGAATTGTGGCTTTTCTTCAGACTGATTTGTATGAGTCTCTGGGAATGAATATTTTTTTGTTATTTTTGATGTTTGTTTTTAAAATATAGTAATGATTTTCTTGGGACTTAATATCCTGCTGTGTGGATCTCACCACTGCTTTAAGCACCCTGGCAGTCACAGCCTTTGCTGTTTCTGTGAAACCTGACCTTTTTGCTATGTTCAACTCATGTTTATCACTATGATTTGGTTTCCATAACAAATTTACAGGCGTCAAGTTAATAGAAAACTCTTCAGTTAGTATTTTCCATACTTGGTTTTAATACTCTATGATGTTCTAGGTACCTTAGACCGAATACTTCTGTGGGTCCATGTGTCCAGGGGAAGGTCAGCTACTATAGGGAAAGGATATCCAGGAAAATTCCCAAGCAGTAAATGTTGCTTCTTTAAAACATAAGACTGTGCCTCATTTTTAGTTTTTGATGTTCTTTTTGGAATTAAATGCTGATATCAATTGTTGTTCCTGTTATATATACAAAACTGGTGATGGTTCAATGCAATATTCCCCAGAAAAAAAAAGCATGACTACATACAGGTACATGCAGGTGCACTGGTAATGAGTCACTGGTGAGACAAACACACAAGAAAGATTGGACAGTGAAATTAGTATGTAACAGATCAGAGATATTCACCAAAGAGTCAGTGTTCACAGTGCCATGGGCAGAAGCCTATATGAGGTAGGGGTGACTGCACAAAATGAATTCACAGGCCTGTTTGACAGGCAAGCTGGAAAGTTAGAAAGTAAACTCAAGCAAGAAAGCTCAGAGTGCTTAAGCAACATTTCTCCAAAGTGTTTTTTGTAGGTCGATGAGGGGATTGGCACTTACGTGTATGGAGTGCTGGATGATTTGATGGAAAAGTCCTAATGAATACACTGCAGTTATTTTTAATATCTACACAGTGAACCAATCAGTGCTTTGCGTGTGATGCAAAACCATGACTGATCTTGGAAGTGGTTAAAGTCACACTGGAGGAAGATGCATTTGATGCTCAGCTGGCCCTGTATAAGAGCTAGACATCCAATTCCATTCTAAGTTGACTTCTACTTGTTTCCATACTTTTCAGTGGATACAAATTAAAATTAACTCCCAGATCCATCTGGAAAATTAGGAGAAACTGATAAGTAAAAATTGGACTATTTGGATGTTTGAGAATTATTAAAACAAGAACAACTTTTAAAAAATAAGATGAAGCACCATTAGTAATTTGAAATTTGTTTTAAGATGTGATGTGCTGTTCAACTAACCTTTTATGTAGAGACTTTTCTCCATCCCGCTTCATGTCTTTGTATTATGTAAATACATTTTAAAAATAAAAACATGCTGCAATAAAATTTTAAAGCCCAATAAATTGGTCATTTCAGTCATAATGCTTTTCAGTATCTTTGAGAATTAAGATGGGAAAAAATCCTACAGACCAATTATTAAGGCCAAAAATAAATCCAACGTCTTTGGGGGAAGTACAGGAACAAGAAAACAAACCCCACACTTCCTCCAACAGGGCATCCAAATATGGCTTCCTTAAGACCATGCTTAACAATATGGAATAGGAATTTGGGAAAGAACCATACCAAGTCCACAGAGTTCCATTTAAAAATGGTGCCTGGCATCTCACACTGTGACTTACATATGTAAGTCCTCAAAAATGTTATCATTGATACGAAACAAATCTCCTTTCATTTCTAGGTATTAGAATGAGAATGCCTTTAACCAAAAATCAGGACAGCTAGGTTTTAATTTTATTTAATCAGAAGCACATTTGATCTGTATATGCTCCAGTTTCTTTCACAAGGGTGGGGAATGCTCTGTGTTTCCCACGAAGGGGACATAGAGAGGATAAAGCAAGAGTAAAGTGCTGGGCAGGATTCTCTACACTCTGTCCATTACAATTGTTTAATACAACTCTCTCCTCCGGAGGCTAGCATCCTAGAGTGTTTGCCAGGCCAGCCTTAAAAATGTCAAGCATCACAGAAAAGGAAACCTATAAATGAGAAAGTTGGCAGCGGTGGGTCCTAGGGGCCCTTGTCGCACTACGCTGTGGGGACTCAAGGCTTAATCAGTTAAACCTGTGTGGGGAAATCCAGCTCTCCTTCTGTGCTGCTGGTGACACTGAGGTCTTGGGCATCAAGACAACACCTCCCGCTGAGCAGGGAAACAGTTGTGGCACCTGCCTTCCTGGGGAAAGAGCTGTGCTGCTGCAGATTGTAATTAATGTGGAGGGAGCCCGGTCACTTTGTGGCTCACCCTTCTTCCACTTGGGAGTAGAAGCGACAACTATTGAGCCATCAGAAGGAAAATCTTTACCTGTCCTGCCGCGTTTCTGGAGCACAGAATGGCTTGCCACTGTAGGGTGGATGCTGAGTGTGTTATTGGCTTAATAGAAAGATGCGGGCATGGCTGATGCTTGGATTTAACCCCATCTCAGGAGTTGTTCTCACACATTCAACAAGCATCTGCCATCCGTGATGTTGCTGGCACTATTCCAGTACGCACGAAGAACTGAATTAAAACAGAAGTAGCCGCTTGCTGTTAAGGTGCTAACTACACAACAAGTGGAAGGCAGGCACATACCCTGTAAGTTCAAGGCAGATGCATCTATTTGAATATATGTGAATAATAAATATTTTCTTGGGGTTTGTTTTGTTTAAAAATGATTCAAGGTACTGTAAGAAGTAAAGATAAGCCCACTCCCAACTCACAGTAACACAGTTACAATTCTTCTTTCTAAACTTTTTTGGGCTCTAGGGTTAGAACCCAGAGCTAGTGTGTACAATAGGAGGAAAGCTCTATCCCCGAGCCACACTTCTGAGATGCTTATTTTAACATATTAATATACAAGCACCACTGCATGACTGAGGAGAGCATAACAGTCAGTATTGAACAAAAACGCATGCCCCCAAATGTTTCATGCCAGAAGGGCAGAAGCAAAGGAAGGATAAATGGCAACCAACAACCAGATCTTAATCATCTTCCAGAATAGGTCGGTCCTGCTAACTGCACCTCCAACATATGTCCAGACACCTGAGTCAGACAGAGAGCATAAGAGCTCTACATGAGGCTTCTTGAGAAAAGTGGGAAGGTCCTGTGAAATGGTTCAACAGGAAAATTATTTACTACCAAGCCTGGAAACCTGAGTTCCATTCCCAGGTTCCACAAGGTGGAAGGAGAGAGTTCCTCTGAATTGTGCTCTGACCTCCGTATGTATGCCTTGATGTGCACATGACACCTACACATCCCCACACAAAACAAATGCACTTTTAATTTTATCTAAAAAGCAAGTGTGGAGGAGCACCCAGGGGTTGCCTTTAGAGGAAGGGAGAAATCTGCCCATCTGAGCCTGCCACTGCTACACTGAGATAAGAAACAGGAACCAATGACACCAGTGAGCAGGATGGAGCAAAGAGAAATTAGAGGAGGATTTCTGGAGCAGTTTGCTGAAGTGTTTCCCATGTAAATCCCCTCTTCAGCTCCCATGTGAAATCATCAGAGAATTGCAAATCTCCCACTAATCCTTAAGAGGCTCCCTTATGTATGGCAAATCACAAAAGAGCTCAATCAAAAATGGAGGTGTGATATGAGGGGTGGGGACATAATGCTGGTGCAACTTTGAGAGCAGGTATAAAACAGAGGGGTGGGGAGAATCAAGAGATACAGCTGAAACTCTAGGTGGGAAAGGAAATACTGAAGTTTTATTTTTTTCTCTCTTCTGGTGCCTACAATAGAAAAAGATCCAGCCAGTCAAAGCCAGCCCCACGGTCTTCTGAGGAATGCAGGGTTCTGATGCTTCTCCAGAATCAACCTATCCAAATCATCATTTCACAATGATTTCAAGACTTTTATGAAAATGAGTTTGGGAAGCATGCTTTGGTTCCTTGAACATTATCATCATCTTCATCTGTGAGTTCAGCATCTTAGACTTATATTTCCTATTGCCATCCTGGGGCTATCTGAATCCATATTCCCAAATATAGCTCCTGTTATTTGTACCTGACAAATTCATATGTTATCTTCTATTCACATCCATTTGCAAAATTAGTTATTTGAAGAGATAGGAAATCCAATCTAGTCCTGTATCTTACTAAATTGAGACATTTAGGCAATTTCTTTAACTGGTTTTTGTTGTTTGCACAAATTTTAAATGTATACCAATAACTACTCTTCAAATATTTTTCTTTTCTATTTAAACATGTTTCTGTTAAGGTCAATGTGGCTTTAGTTAGAATAATTTAAGAATAGCTCCTTCCTTCAACATTGGATAAAATGGCCTTTTTACATTTACATTTCTCACCAAATCTGGGAAGAGTCCATTATTTCCTGCTTTTTAGATGTTATTTTATTATTTCTTCCTGACTTCCAATGGGCATTCTTTTCTTCCTAAGAAAAAGAAAGGAATTGGAATTTGTATGTATAAAATGAAGAGAGCTTGTATGACATCAATATCTTGATGGCTTCTTCTGACAACTGGAGGTGTTTTTGGTTGACAATTGTGCATAAGAACATTTATGAGACAAAGTTAGTTGGATGTAGCTGAGTCCACTGTGTGTGTGTGTGTGTGTGTGTGTGTGTGTGTAAAAGAAAGAGACAGAGAGACAGACAGAGAGACAGAATGGGAGACAGAGACATGGAGACACAGAGAGAAGACAACATAGATAGATGATGATAGATGATAGATAATAGAGACAGATGATAAATAATATGGATTAAAGAGACAGTTTGCAGAGAAATAGAGACATTCAGATGATAGATAGATAAATGATAGATAGATAGATGTAGATAGATAGATGAGAGATAGTTCCACTTCTCTGATAACAATAACTGGTGTGGTTTCCTGCATGTGTGTCTAAAGCTGGTCCACCAGTGAGCCACTGCTGATCACAGTGTCAGCAGCCTGGCACAGTCTGAGTAACAGCAAATATTTCTGTCTATAGTCACAGAGCTTCTACTCACAGTAAGCTAGGATGAGTGAAAGCAGAGGCTATTACACACTGATATCATCTTAACGTATTTTCACAGAGGAAGTAATTCCTACAGTTGGGGGTCTTCATTTTTTGTCATTTAAATGTGCAATGTGTTTCAGAAGTTGTTGCTATCCATATGTATGTATGTACGTGAGTGTGTGTGTGTGTGTGTGTGTGTGTGTGTGTGTGTGTGTACATGTGTATGTCTGAGTGAGTGTGGAGGACTGAATTCTATGTCTGGTATATTCCTCAATTGTTCTTTTTATTTACAGAGGTGGGTTTTCTCACGGAACCCAGACCTGTGGACTCCAGCTAGCCTCGATAGTCAGTTTGCCTCTAGGTGTCCTAGTCTCTTCTGGGCTGTCACAGAGGGTCTGTTCAGGTTTTAAATTGATTCTCAGAATCTCAATTTGTCCTCATACTTCCATAGCTAGGAGTTTACTCACTGAGCCCTCTATGCAACCCAGTAACCCAATTGTTAATATTAGTGTTCTTTACCTCAGCAGGCTGGTTAACAAGATGCGGTCTCCAGATCTGTCTCCTGCCAACTTTAGAAAGCTAGAGGGTAAGGATGTTTTTGTAAAATTACCTGTAAATCAGCCTTAGGGAATTGCACTACTACTGACCAGTTTACCTTGGGAAGCCTCAAATTCTGTCTCTGATGCAGGTAAGACTATCTTCATAGCTTCTCTCTGTACCCAGAACATGCTATTAATGGCTCTGAAAATGATTTCTTGTGGTCTTGATGATTTTGGCCAAAGTGACATGACTTATGCTTCTAATTGTTTAAAAGACCCTAACACAAATGTCTTACTGCATAATGAAAAAAAATCATTGGAGTAAAAAGACTTCAGTGACAGCAAGATGGCCTACTAGATGGCCTACTGGATACAGCTGCTTACCTCAATTCCATTCGCAGAACATATACAAAGGAAGATGGATGGAACTGATTCCACAAAGTTGTTGTCTGACCACACCATAGACACTGTGGAACAAACCACCCCCCAACACATGAAATAACCTAAAAATAAAATAAAATAAAAGGGGCTTCAAAAATTCATGCAGGCATTAGAAACTTCCATATAAATTGCAAAAAAAAATTGGCAGAAAATTTAGGCCTTTATCATGCAAGGATGACAATGAGTGGCTTGTTTTTGTTTGTTTGTTTCCCATAGCGGAGTAGCAATGGGTAATAGAGGTTACCTTCGGTCACACCTAAATAATTCACATAATATAAATCTCAACTATTTATTATTTTAGATGTTGGATTTATGCTACATGTTATTATGTTATTAAGTAACTTATGTCTAGAAATGTCAGAAAGGCCAGCTATCTATTTATTTTACATGTAAATACTTGATTGAGATTCATGGTTTCCTAGAGACTCTGGGGCAGAACACAGAGCTCTGGCTTTCCTGCAGATTGTTCTAGCTGACACATTGTCTGTCTTTCTTGCACTGCCTTTTCTTGTGGATATTTAAAACTCCTTCCCACTGTCATTTTTGCCCCTGTGTCTTGAGTCTGGCAGAATGAGCACAAAAAGAGGAGTGCTTTGGGAACTGGGGTCCTAGGACCCTTTGCACTTCCTTCTCCTTCTGCTGGATGTGGAAGCTGGCAGACTTCATTTCCTGGTGAGGCTAATAGCAATCTTTCCCCCATAATTAATTTCTGTAAGCTTCAGTTCATTAGAGAGAAGAATGACAGCCTGGAGATGCTAATGCTTATGTGTGACTCCAAATCTCTATCACCTTATTTAAAGGTGGAATTGACCATTAGTAAAGACAATAGTTTGAGCATCTTTTATATGAAGAGAGGTGCAACCACCTTAACATATTTCTGGTTGCGAGGAAACGAAGCAATTTAAAGGCAGTTCATGTTCCCTCTAAGTTTTTCATGCCTGCTACTGGGAATTCTTGATAATTTATGAAGGCTTATACCATCAAATTAATTACATTTTCCAGATGCCACATGTCTTTTCTTTTTTAAACCAGCTAGCTCTGAATTACAAGTAACAGTGCAGTAGCTATTCATTCCTTCACTTTACTGAAAATAATAGTTGAACCATCTCAGAAAGGCCATTATTCTAGGTACAGTAAAAATGTATCAGCATTTTCCCCTTCTGTGTAGTTTTTGTTAAAAATTAGAAGATGGTCTCCTAGCTGCAAAGCAATTTTTTCCATCTAAGTGTGAAAAACATTGTTAGTCTTTTGTAACTTATTTCAGAAAAAATCAGCTGTTTCTAAGGTATTTTGATGTCTAATGAATAGGAATATGAACAGGATTGAACAGTCCTGAAAAAAATCAAATTCATTGTACAGTCAGAACCTGAAAGAAATGATAATTAACTAAGGTGAGACCATTTCAGATAAGAATCCAAACAGTGAAACGTACTGCCCTTAGTCCCAACTTTCTTACATTTTAATCAACAGCTGGTTTCTTCATTTCAATAAAACTCACTAAATAAGTAGACGGAGATCTAGTAAAATATTCCAAATGGATTAATTTTTTATTATACTGAAACTCAATATATATTGAGATTTTAATGTTCTTTATATTTGTAGACTTTATGAAAATCTGACTCAACTGTTTTTCCCCCTCTGGTAAAATGAATATGAGGAATTTTTTATTTCTTTCACAAAGTTATATTGAAGTATAGAAGAGAAGGTAGGAAAGGAAGTTTTAAAACAGACAGACCAGGAACTAGGGTTTATAATCTTGCTCTGCATCTTGTCAACTACATGAACTAAAGCAAAGTTTTGGTGTGTAGTCAGAAACAGAGATTAGTGAGCAACAATGTATGAGCAAAATCTAACTGGCATCCTGGGATGCTGCACTCCCTCTCCTGTGTATGTCTCTGGACACACATTCCCTCTGCTGTGTATCATATTTCTTGAAACACATACTCAATTGATGTGGGAAGTCCTTCTGTGTGTTGAAAATACATGTTGCTTTTATTGGTTGATGAATAAAGCTATTTCAACCAATGGATAGGCAGAATTTAGTTATACACTCCAAACTGGACAAGCAGGTTACAAAAGAAAATGACTACTGAATTTGCCAAGGGATAGGATGATCCTTCAAGATTCCTGCTTCATTAAAATGTCTACCAGACACTCTGGGCCTATAGGCTGAAGATGGATGCCCCCAACATTAGAGAGGAATTTTGGGTGACTGTCCAGACAGCAACATGTCTCTGTCAATTATAAAGTTTATATTACATCCTTCTGGGGTCTTTGATGGAGTTAAAGACAGATAGTTATGGTTATGGTTTTCCTTAGTTTTATAAAAGGTAAGTTACATATAAAACTATAGACTCAGAAAGAGAGGCTGGATGATAGAATATTTTCTTTAAATTTTGCCAAATGCTAGTGGACTGAATATTGTAACTGTAATTCTTGCTTGATAACTTCTTTGTTATATACAAATTTACTATGTTAAAGTTAAAACCTTCCTTTTATTTAGACAGAAAAGGGGAGATGATGTGGGAGGTCTTTCTGTATGCCTCAAATATGTGTTACTTTTACTGGTTGATGAATAAAGCTGTTTCAACCAATGGACAGGCAGAATTTAGCTAGGCAGATGATGGGAGATGTCATTCTGTAAATCTCTCTTACTGGTTGTTGAATAAAGCACTGTTGTCCAATAGGAAAGCAAGATATGTATGACTAAGAATCGAGGAGGATTCTGGGAAAGAGAGGCACAGATAGTCACAATGTAGGACAGAGGAGAAGCAACATGTGAACCCTTCCTTCAGTAAGCGAAGACCACATGGAAATACTCAGATTAGCAATTATGGGTTAAATACTTAGGTCAGAACTAGCCAGCAAGAAACAAAGCAAACGGTCAACAGCTTTATAATTAATGTAGCGTCCTGTGTGTTATTTGGGGGTTCAGACAGCTCGGCAGGGCCCAAGCAGCTGGCGGGAAGACTAAACATTACAGGAAGGAATTCTGAACACATTGACAGGGAAAAGGAAGGCAGAGGACAGACACCATGTAGCTGCCAGGGAGATAAAATGCCAGAGCATGACCGAGGTAAGCTGAGGCCACATGTAGATATACAGATTAATAGAAATGGGTTAATAATTAAGATTGAGCTTTGCAGTAAGATGCCTAAACCATTGGCTAAACAATTGTAACTGATATGAAATCTCTGTTGCTGGAGACTTCCTGTCCAGCGTGACTGAAATAGATGGAAAATTTTTTTACACTCCGTCTCATATGTGTCATGTCTTTGGCTAGTTTTGCACTGTAAGAGTAGAGGTCCCATGATCTAACCAGACATGGTAAGACCCATAAAGTTTAAATATTTACTTCCAAGCCTTCAGGACAGGGTTTTGATCTAGTGAACAGAAAAAATGATAGCATTTAATATATGAAGGAGTTGTGCGATTAAATCGGATAAAGGGTGGGTGCTACTTAACCTGATCCATGGTAAGGCCTCATTAATTGCTATTTATCATTGCCTATAGCTTGCTATTCTTCAAGGTAAGTGCTAGAGGCACAGTGACAGGGAAGACACAGTTCCATTCTCATGGAATTTCAGGTGCTCATTGGGGACATACTAGGTCCATCTGCAATGCTCTCTTCTTATGCATTAGAATATTTGCTATGTAAAGTGATAATTAATGATTTCATTTCCAAGCCTGTACTGTGCACAAAACTGACTTCTTGGTAATTAATCCTGTAGTAGTTTTCTTGCTACTTTATATCATTGACACATATTCTGATTGTCAGTGGAGGAATGGAGAAGTTAAACCCAGAATTTGAACAAGACTATTGATTCACTTTTCAGGGTATATAGACAAACATAAAAATTACAGTGTTCCATGCATTTAAGTTGGTGTGACATCCAACCTAAAATAAAGGCTCAATATTATGTGATACTTCAGCACCTGATAAAAATAGGCAGGGTCTGAAATTACCTCAGCCAAATAACCTCATAAGCAAATGTACCAGACATAGCTTCTGTTTATACCTGAGAAACAGGATTTAGTTTCTTGCAGAACAAGAATTATTCAGATAAACTCATTTCTTCCTCCCAAGGAGACAGAGACATTCCTTTGTCTTGATAATACCAATCAACCCTGCCTCCCCCAACTCTAATAACTCACTCTTTTACAAAATACAGTTTCTTTAAAGTTGTCCATGAAGTAAACCATCTTCCTTCCCTATATAATGGGTGCATGATGTGTACAATCTGCATCCAATGCACCTATCAGGAATCAGGTGTCATATATTTTGCCATCCCAATAAACCTAGCACTTAATGTAGTAAACTCTGCCTCACAAAAATACAGAGCTGGAAACTAAAACTCTTGCTTCAGGATGAACCAGGAGACAGTGGAGACTCCTAGAGCCTGGAACAACTCAATACTTACAGCTAGCTAACCTCTGCACCCTTGTAGTTATCCCAAGAAAAAGGGGAAGACCAGGAGTCTCTTGACAGCAAGAAGTAGTACTGCTTCGTATTTCCTATTTCAATATTTTGAAAAATGAAATCACATGGAGCAATCACTAAACTGACTCTGGCATAAAACAAAGTGTTCAATTTTGGTTTGTTGAGTCCAATGCATTTTTATAGTTATGAGTAACAGTTTGGTCTGATTTGACAGCTAATATCACTATTAATTAATACACTAACCAAAAGTATGATGAAGTGTTACGATAATAAAAAAGTCAAAATTTTATCCTTAACCCCTGAAATTTTTCCTCAATTTATATTTCTAGTAAATTAGTTATGTGACATCATTGTAATCTAGTTGCCAAACTTTTCAAGGCCCTCTTTCATATGTTTTTGATTTGCAGAACTTAAGCATATTTAAAACATTCTCCTTTTGGCTAACAACAACTTTAATGGCTTTAAAAATAACTTAAGGGGAAGCAACATGGTTCAGCATGTAAAGAGGCTTGCTGTTAAGACTGACAATTTTATTTTGATCCCCAAACACACATAGAAGAGGAGAATCAACTCCCACAAGCTGCCCTCTGATCTCCACTGGCACAAGGTGACACACATATGCATACAGATATAGAAATTAATACTTTTTACTGTAATAATATCTAAAGAAATTGATATTTTACCAAACATCCAGAGTTTTTTATATTTCTTTTTTTTTTTTTTTTGGTTTTACGAGACAGGGTTTCTCTGTATTGTTTTGGAGGCTGTCGGTCCAGCCTGGCCTCGAACTCACAGAGATCCACCTGCCTCTGCCTCCCGAGTGCTAGGATTAAAGGCATGCGCCACCACCACCCGGCAGTTTTTTATATTTCTAATGCCCCAATTAAGTTTAATTTTGTTTACTTTCCTTTTATTTTCAATACTTACAAATTAGTGTTGCTATATTTTATCTTTGATGCTATAGTTAAGAATAATTTGCATGCTATCAATACATCATTACTTTATTTTGACGATATAAGGAGGTGAGAGATTTGGACTCTAGTCTTTCTATCCAAATTATTCATGAAAGATCAACATGAAATCTGTTAGAAATAAAATCTCACGGGATTCATTTCCGACACACTGAGTTATAATCTTTGTTTTTATGCAGGCAATCGTTTACACACCAAGGATTCACCACTTCTGGATTTGATCATCCTAAAGATTTTCTTCCAGTTTTAAAATATATAAAGTGGAAAACCTTTTGAATAAACTCTGTAACTGAAAAATACTGTACAAGCTCCTCTGGTTAGAAACATGAAATGTCACATAGACAATATATATGTTTGTGTGTGTGCAAAACCACCATTCATCGGACAAAAGAAGTCACAAATTTAAAGAAAGTAAGACAGTAGAGAGTAGCATATGAGATAGCTTGGAGAGAAAAGGCAGCAGGGGATGATGTAATTACATTATAGTGTCAAAGAGTAAGTAAATAAATGAATAAATAGGATCCAACAATACATCAGAGCCGTGAATGACACTTTTCCCTATCATACCATAGGATTTTCAGCTGTTATGCCCAGTGAACAAAGTGATTCATAGACAATTTTCAAAAGAAACTTTCCTTTGCAGATGCACTGTCCTCTCAACTTTATTTATCAGTATTTCGCTTCCAGATTTTTGAAAAAAAATGTGGGCGGTTCCACAAATCTCTGTTCAGGGGCATTCTAAATTTAGAATTTCAAGGACAAATCATCTTTTCCATAGCAAGCTGGGCTGTGGGTGTGGCCAGCAAACAGGGATGGGTGATTCCTCCCCTCTTTTTGTCTTCCCTTTGGCTCCCATGGTGGCTGCTGACTTGCCAAGTAGGGGTCAGTGGCAAGAGGTCTTCAATGTGCTCCAGGTCACTAAGAAGTGCTTGCACCAAGAAGTAGTTTCAGAGGTTCTGAGAGGACTCTGGACAACTCCCTAGAACAAATAAATTTATTTTCTACTTAAAATAAAAAGACTTGTATATATAACCTGGGTAAGCTTGGTGGGTGAAGGGTAGGCTGTAAGAAACAGACTTTTTTTTTTTTACAAATCCAGAACTTTAGTGGGTGACTTGAGTTTCTGTTGGTAGGAGTGATATTTCAGAGAAAACAGGCAAATGAGCAACACAAATATTAACAGTGGGCATTTTGATATTATCATGAATTTTAGCTACATTGTCTGTCACATGAATATACTTCTAGCTTCAGTTTTTTTTTTAAGACAAATGAATCTTAGGGAATATAGTAAAGAAAATTAACACAGAATGTTCATCAACATTTATTTTCACTGTGGCTGTTACAACTCTATTTCATTAGTGTTTCTAAAGTATGTGACCCATTATGATATAGAAAAGGACCCAGAGAAGGATCTAAGCAAACAAAACAAAGCAAATCCAAACAAAGCAGCAGCAACAACTCCAAGTTCTTAGGAAGGAATAGAACTCACTACTGTAAGGATCTGAAGAGCAAAATTATACCTGCTTTCCTGGAAAAACAGCCATGATCAATAAGCTAACTCTCTTAAGGCTGCAAGAGTGTGGAGAATGCTTGACACCTCACAAGAGCAGTGGGCGTTCATCCATAACCCCATGGCTACCACCCAACTAGGCGGACTCGTGAGTAACTGGAGATGTAATGGAGCAGAGGAGGCACTAGAAGAGCTAATGTGCTACCCAAAAGGACCAGAACTGTGAATTCATGAAGCTTCCAAGCTAGTGTTTGTGTGTGCTCATTTGCTGCCCTGTTAGATGATACAGCCTAAGGTAACTCTTGTGGAGATTGAAAAGAAACTAGGAAAAATCAGATTAAAAGTCATTGAGTACAGGATCACAAAAAAACAAAACAAACAAACAAAAAACCTTGAAAGAGCAAATCCACATGTGTGCTTTTTTGTCTCTCTATTTCCTCTCTTTTTGAGTGCACGATACACTGGAGTAGTTATTTTAGTCAGAAACCAGTGATATATGACTAGCAGAACACACAGACCTATTCATCCTCCAGAAAGCCTATGTACTTCAATGAAATTAACACCGATGCATGCCCACCATAAAATTGCTGTTAACAGCTAAGCACTGTTCTGTAACTGTGACATTCCCCTCTCTATTCATCAACACCACCAAATCTTCACATTTTGTTCTGTCAATTTAAAAAATTTCTCCATCCTCTTCCATTTTTTGCATCTCCTTTCTCACCTGTCCACTTTGCAAGATGAGACGGAATATTTTGTTTTGGGTGCTTTTCCCAAAAGAAAAATAAATGCTTCCCCTCCCCTGGATATTTGTGGTTTTGAGCTCTTGGTTATGCAGAGACATTATCTCATATTTATCTCATGTTAGTACTTTACCATGCTCAATTTCATATCTTGGTGGGTGTCTGAATCTCAAGCTTGGAAGATAGTGAAGGTATCTTTAAATCTGTTTCGGCTTGAGGCCAATGGAGACAGAGAGAGCACAACATGAAATGCTTCTCAAAATGGAGGGGATGGCTCAGCTGTGAAGCATATGTTGGAAGAAAAGCCCTTTCTCCTTCGTAGGTATCACTGCCTGTGATGCAATCCTCACTTGACAGTCTTGACTAATAAAAGCATATTTAAAAGAAACAATCTCATGAAATTTTTGATGTTCATCTCTCTACAATTTAATTCATCTAATCCATCAGTAGCATTTTCCAAACATTAAGGTTTTCAGTCTTTGGTAGAGACTTGTACAACATATACTAGGTGAGGTTAAAACCTACGAAACAGAAAAGCTTCTGGAGGAAGCAGAGGTTGAGGTTAACTTCTGTCCATTTGACTAACTGTGTGACATTGGAGTGTGACAAAAATAAATGGAGCACAAGAGCCCCATCTTTAGTCAGATAACATGATTCTGTTTATTACCTAGGTGAAAGCAGAAACAAGTCACTGGTTACCATGCTGTGTGATTGCGTTTTCTGCTACATTTGTGCTGCCCTGATGAACCAAGAAACCCAGTAATTCTTATATTATATTAGCTAAAGGATGCAAGCCATTGGAGGCCTTTAGGTAGCAACATCTGGGTGATACAGCACAGTACAGAAAAAGCCTCAAGGAGCTGTGCCTCAAGTAGTTGCACATCTGTTTCAGCTTTGGAAATATGGTTTCTTCTTGTGAGGACGTCCTTGAAGAATATTTAGTTGCTGATTGCATATTTCACCATTTTTCAAAGCTATTGACATAATACTGTGAACACATATGGTGAGCAATGTTCTAAGGACTGTGTGCTTCTTAGAAGTAGTAGAATTTTAGATCTGATCAAGCAGGCCCTTGATATGAAATGTATTTTTATTTATTTATTTTTAGTTTTTGTTTTTTGAGACAAGTTTTCTCTGTGTACCCTGGCTATCCAGAACTTGCTATGTGGACCAAGCTGGTCTTGAATTTAGAGATCTATCTGCCTCTGTCTCCCAAGTTTTGGGATTAAAGGTGTATACTACCACCCATAGGGAATGTATTCTTTTTAAATATAATATATATCTTTGTGATTACTAAGTGATCAAGATCAGTAATAGCCATCTCCTTTCCTAATGGTCTCATTCCCCATCCCCTCCCCCTTACCACAACCCCATCCCCAGTTTGCCCTGTAGATATCATTATTTTCTCTTCCCAGGGTGATATATGTTCCCTTGTTACCTAGCTTCTCTAGAGCTGTGAATTTTAGTCTGATTATCCTTTGCTTTATAACTAATATCCACTATCCACTTATGAGTGAATACATACAATGTCTTTCAGTGGAAGAGCAATTCTAGATATCCTAATAGAGAGAACCTCTGTGGGCTTAGGGAGAAAACTGGTGCTAGGGTAACCCCCAAGAATTCACAAGGATGACCCCAGCTAAGACTCCTAGCAATAGTAGAGAGGATGCCTAAATTGGGATACCCCTGTAATCAGATTGATGAATACCCCAACTATCATCATAGAGCCCTCATCCAGTAATTAATGGAACCAGATGCAGAGATCCACAAACAAGTACCAGGCTGAGCTCCAGGAATCTAGTCAAAGACAGGAAGGAGGGAACATATGAACAAGGGAGGTCAAGAACATGAAGGGGAAATCTACAGAGACAGCTGAACCATGCTCACTGTAACTCATGAACTCTAGACCTACAACTGCAAAGACTTCAGGAGACCCAACAAGGTGCTCTATTTGTGGGAGACAGTTGTGAAGCTTGGACTATCAGAAGGGTTCATGAGAGTAGAACAATGGTACAGGAGCTAGCTTGTTGGAGCCCATTCCCCATGGTGAGATGCCATGCTCAGTCTTAATTCATGGGAGAGGGACCTGGCCCTGCCCCAACCTATTCTGCCAGACTGTGCTGACTCCTCATGGGAGCCCTTACCCATGAGGAGGAGTGGACTAGGTTGGGATAGCGAGAAGTTGAGGGAGGTGGGAGGAAGCAAGCGGGTGTGGGAGGAAGGGTAGGAAGGAGAACTGTGATTGGAATATAAAATAATCAAAAAAATAAAAAGCAAAAAAAGAAAAAGCAGTCAGAGCAGTCTTTGGCTTCCGGTGTGAGAAAAATTGTCATGTGCTTTTCCAGTTCTATTCTGATTTAATTTTTCTTGGGAGTTTGTTGATCTTGGAAAGACAAAAGTGTTATGGAATATTATTTTAAGATGTGTTATGTGTTTGTTTATGCTGTGAAACATTTGTTTTAATGATGCAAACATGTGTTGCATTCTTTTATGTTGCATTGTTCAACTCTGTAAATCTGTGTTACTTTGCTGGTCTAAAACACCTGAGATTTGTCTAATGAAGAGCTGAACAGTCAATAGCAAGGAAGAAGAAAGGATAGGAGGGGCTGGCAGGAAGATAGAATAAACAGAAGGAGAAAAAGAGGTATCAGGAAGCAAGAGAGGATGAAAGAGTGAGAAAAGAAGGGACCATCCAGCTACCCACACAGCCAGTCATGTAATACGAAGGAAAGAAAAGATATACAAATAGAGAAATGTAAAAGCCCAGAGGCAAAGAGTACATGGGATAATTTAAGAAAATACTGGGTAAAAATAAGCCAAGCTAGGCCAGGCATTCATAGGTAAGAATAAGTCTTTGCATGTCATTTATTTAAGGACTAGGTGGTGATAAGTTGTACACCCAACTTATTACAAGAATAGCTACATAAAAGTGGTATAAAAATCAGTTTCATAATGCCAGGCTTATGACTGCTGTCTAAATTAATTGACTCCACTGGTAGCCTAACATTAGCCAATAATTAGTATTCAAACTTGTTTATATTTGGGCAAGAGGGAAAGAAACATAAAGAACTAAATAGCCAATAATGGACAAGAAGCATGAATATTCTCAACATAACTACAAAATAAATCCCAAGGGCTCTAGACACAAGTATAACTCACCTTCCATTTTTCACAGATCCATTCACTATGCATAGAGTATCTATTACTATTGTAGGAGTCTTATCGGAGTCTGAGGAGGTGCTGTCTGAATGACATGACTCTGGGAACTACAATGGAGATCATATACTGCCCCCCATTTCATTCATAAATCATGGATGTGGTGCTGAATGAAAAGTTTCAGGTCAGAACACAGTAGATACAGATGTAATGTGCAGATCTTCTAAGATCTCCAGATGAACAATTTGTGGATTAGTAGAAGGACCCTGATGTCAGTAGAAGTACTGATATGATGTCAGTCTAGTCAAGAAGATGAAGACACGGTAGGAGTCTTAAGTCTCAGGCCCCAGATGGAGGCATTGGGATCAGCCAGTTCCAACTCTGAAAGCAAGATGTAGCTTTCCCAGCCTTCCACTTGCTCATCAATGACCAGCTGGCTGCTTTCTCACAGCTAACCTATATGGTAGGTTTGAAATGCTTGAGACAAGAAGTTTTCCCAGTTTTGAGTTTCAGTATATTTGCGTATACAATATTTTGGGTGGCATCCAAGGAAAACATAAAATTCATTATATTTCATACATGTCTTATGTGTAGAGACTGAAGATAATTTCTATATTTTTGGTATGTCTACATTTAGACTGTGAGGTTAGGTATGGAATTTTCCACAGTGGCATGATGTTGTGGCCCAAATATTTTGGAACTTGGAACATTTTGCATTTTATATTTTGGAGTTTTGGATGTCCAATATAAAACTACTACTATCCATTATAGTTTACAAGTTACAAATGCAATAGGCACAGAAGTTATCTATCTTATCCTGGATAATATGACCAGGGTGGACACAACAGGAAACTGAGAAGGCATGATAAAGGAGGTCCAGGAACCCTCAAATAAAGAATAACAGATTTTATTTGGGGAACACTCATACAATAAAGGTAAATAGCTGCCGTGGTCTTCTGCCCCTGTAGGTGCAGGATTCTGAAATGCAGGATGCTCGGAGCACAACCCAAGAGAGAGAGCAAGGCCCCTCCTCTTCTTATAAGGGATCATATCCACACACCAAAGCCACATCCTAAGGCCAGGACCTCAAACCTATTGGCAGAACAAGATGCCACTACATGCACAGAAGATGTGTATCTTATTCTGGGTAATATGACCAGGATGGACAAGAACACAACAGCAAACATACTGAAGGAGGCAATCATACTGCCCATGTTTCCAGCAGCCCTCACACTACATTTTCATGATGTCAGTAACTAAGAACATATTCTGCTGTGTCGATACCTCTAATGATGCAATGTTGAAATTCCAATCTGTATCTCAACATCAAATGGGATAATAGAATTAATAACACAAATCCAACTAGAAGACAAAATAGGTCTTAACCTTGTAGATTGGACTTTCAGGGGGAGAGGACCTCAGCAAGCACTATAATTTTAATTTCTAGTGTCTCCATTTTATCTGTTTTTCTTTAAATTATAAACAATCTTGTTTTACATGTTAATCCCAGTTCCCTCTCCCTGCCCTCCTCCCCTGCCTTCCCCGACCCTCTATCCTATTTCCTTTCTGCTTCCCAGGGAGGGTGAGGCCTTTCATGGGGGAATCTTCAAAGTCTGTCATACCATTTAGTATCTCTTTTTTGTACTTAATGAGATTTTTTTTCTATCAAAGTAATAAATACCTGGCTTGCGAGTTTTTATAAATCAAGCAATATATTATGTAACAGAGAAAAGTTTACTTACATAAAAATGACAGCTACTTTTGAAAATAATTTTATTGGATTTTGTAGGTGCATAAAACATACATGTAGATGCAAGAATATGTATGTGTAGACATATTGTAAAGCTGTCTATGTTCACACAAAGCTAAATGGTAAAGTCAGGATTCCTATTCAAGATATATGGAGAAGCAGATACTTAAGCTAATGAGTGTGTGTATCTAATGACATGTAACATTTATAACATGTATGTTGAGATCTCACTTAAATGATGCTACTATTAGTTTATATATGTAGTCTCCAAACACCGTTTTCACATTTGCCTCATATTTTATAAACATATCAAAAAATACACTAGTATACACTCTTTAATTGTCTTCACTACTTAGCCCTGTCTCTTGTGTCCAGGGCTTCATTTGAATCTGGATTTGTAAGAGACTGTGTTCAAATATCTGTTTGCAGGAACAATTTTGTGAAGTATAAATGCAATGCTTTCTGACTTGAGTGACTGAATACAGAAACCACCAGTCTAATACACAACCTATGAAGTAAATTGAACCCGGTCCCTTTGCCTCATCTTTCAGTGAGTGTTCCTTTTCCTGGCTCCTCTAAATCCTTTATTACAAACATTTAATCTAGCTTCTGCTTTACAAAGCTTATTTTCTGTTATATTCAGTATGTCACTGAAAGACACCACGACTCTTGGTTTTATGGTTGTACCAAGAGTTTCATGTTGTATATAATTTCTATTCCAAAATTTCCTGTCTCTTTATAATCTAGGAATTCATTTCCTTCAGTGTTGTTCTCTCTGTCAGTAATCCTAAGGTTTTCTTGGCATAATTACATTTGAAAGGAAGATGGTGGCAATAACCTGGGGGTTGTCTCTTTCTTCTGACCTGTATTAGTTATAAAGCGCACCAATTTCTTCATGCTCATCCCCTTATGGAGCAGCCTTTGTTTACCCAAGGATGATTTTAAAAATAATATACCTATAGACAGATGTGAGCCACTGTTCAATCTTTTATTTTCAAGTGAGATAAATAAACTAGATTTATTGTGGTTCTATTAAACTAAATTTTATATTTGGTTGCATGGAGACAATGGAAAGTGACTGTGAGTCAAAACGCTGGAATCCCTCTGAAGGTAATCACCTCTGATCCAAAGTGTTGCAGTTTCATAGTGGATGATACAAGGAGCCCGATGGAGCCTTTGCAGAAGTTCTTTGCCCAGGCAGTGTTCTGAAAGTCCTATTTTCCCTCGGCCTGCTCTTTTGTTCATCCCCCTGTTCCGTGACTTGAAGCCCATCAAATTTCCTAGATTTTCCCTGTGTCATTTTTGCTACTGTAGAACAATGAAACAACCGTACTCAGCGTTGTCTTTGCTCAAAAGTACAAAATTGTCTATACATTAACAATTAAATTGTGAAGCATAACTTGGAAATCAGATTCTGTCATTCTACCCTGACTAGCACTGTACCTTTTTAGAAATCATCTCACTTTTCCATCCTTGGTTTAGCAATTTGTAATTGGAGAGAACTGGTGTTTTTCTCCTTAGGGCTGCTGTATAGCTTCTGGGAGTTGCCAAGACAGTATAGCTTCTGGGAGTTGCCAAGACACTAGCAGTCCATGACAACAATGGCATGGTTTTTGAATGATCAAAGTCTTCAGGAATCTCTTCGGTACATATGCCAGTGACCCTTAACTTCCAATCAGTTTCCAAAGGGGGTTCTCATGGACACTTTTGCATTTTGTCAGATTCATTTGTACGACACAGATTTTTTTTCTTAATTTTTTAAAGATTTTTTTAGTTTAAATTAGAACCAAGGTTGTTTCACATACCAATCCCAGCTCCCTCTCCCTCCCCTCAACCCCCCCACCCAATCCCTACTCCGTTCCCTAGGGAAGGTGAGGCGAAGAATAGAGGAGAATAGGACGAGTGATTACAATGGAGGCAGCCATTGTGGGTTGGAGGAGAGATCGGGCACTAGTGAGATTTCCAGAGATCTACAAGGATGACACCAACTGGCAAACTAAGCAATAGTGGAAAACCTGCCTTAAATGCCCCTCCCTGATAATGAGTTCGACTACTTCCTTATATGGCCTCCTAGAACCTTCAACCAATGACTGATGGAAGCAGAAGCAGACACCCACAGCTAAACACTGAACTGAACTCCTGGAACCCAGTGACAGAGAGGGAGGAATAAAGAGCAGAGGGGCCAAGACTGGGCTTGGTTAACCCACAGAAACAACTGATACAAAGCTTTTTAAAGAACACTTCTATTCAATATGATCTCAGCAACTCTTAAAATGTTCCACTTTCATGTCTTTAGAGATCTATGAACAATCTTCTGCGGTAGTTTCTCATGTCCTATTTTTTAATTAGTGTCCCCTCACTACTTATGGGTGTGTTTTGATAAGTAAATAACAAAAGCAGATCATGGGATTAACAGTCTGGAGAACAGTCCAATTAAGAATACTGAGAACTATTGGACAGTCTGACTATTACAGATCTCCTCTGCTTCATAAGTTTCAGTCCTTGTGATATCCTGTCCTAAGCACATTCATTAACCTTCATCCTAAACAGCTATACAAATGTGGAGTAGGAGTTTGGAAGGTGGATTTAATGAATAGCTTTCTTCTGCCCACCTTGGTTCTTCCATTTTGTACTATACTCTCTCAGTGCTCAACTATCTGGTGTTTTAAAAAACGCAAAAATTTGATTTTGTAAAAGCTGTTTGTAGCTGTAATGAGCAGTTATGATCTTCTCCACATCCAGAAATGAAGGAAAGCAGGTCCTATATTTCCAGCTTCAAACAGTATTAGAAGAATGGGCAGGAGGAAAGAAGGAAGCCAATCACAACTCCCTTGATTCTATAAATCAGTGGGAACCTCTAATAGTTGAAGTCAGAAGGGAGCACTAGGGCAGTCACTTCTACGAATTATTAGTCCATCAGACCCCTGAGCTGTGCTTTTATAACTATCCCTCTTCCATGGCTCCTTATTCCACCTCTAAAAGTGAGCCTCTGTGTCTAGACTTCAGGGCATCTTAACTTCCTTCCAACCACAGAACTCATCTGCAGCCCCAAGTGGGGATTGGAGAGGCTCCCTCCAGTGGGCACTCCAGCTCTGCCAATTAGGTAGGAAATAGCTAACCATAGCTGGAGCAGTTTGAGATTGATTAACTGGTCTACATTAGGCAAAAAAGACATTAGAAGAATTGACCCTAATTGGCTGGGTGATCTAGATGCTTATACATCTGGGGAAATATATTCCTAATTCTGCAGTAGCCACGGGCTGTCTAACCAGCTCATGCCCATTGACTACAGTATAAGAGGACACATTATCTACTGTTCAGAGATCACTAACAGCTCTCTAGCTACGTTTGCCCGATTCTTTCTCATAGACTCTGAGCTATAAGGCTGCCAGAGGCAGTGTTCCCAAAATCTGGTTGCTGTTGGTCCCAAGTCACAGAGCTAGTTGACCTCAGATACCTCATTTTAAAATGAAGAAAATGGGCCAAATGTCCTTCCACGGCCTTCCTTGTTTTGACAGTTAATGAGTTGATGCCAGGCGTATTTGCTGAAGCATTGATTCACATATATTGCTTCTCTCCAGTGAGCAATACAAAGTAGGTGTCAGCCCTGCTTCTGATGTGTGAATGGGTAAGGTTTTCAGTCTTCCTATGGACACTTTAGAAGAACAGCTCAGACAAAGCCCATCCGCAGCCTCTGGATGCAGACAGAGTAAAGGGCTTTCACCCACCGACATGAATTTGGCTAGCACCCCAGCTTATGCATTCAATCAATGGGAAAACAACGGCACAATTTCCTAAAGCATCTGAACTGTTTTCCTCATCTGTAATGAGAGAACCAGATTGTTATGGAGATCAGAATACATGTGTGCAAAGTGACTGGGCCAGAGTGGCTTCTCAGTAATCAGCAGGGACAACTTTACCTCCAACACTGAACAATACCTCTGTCTCTTATCTCCTCTTTTCTCTCTTTCTGCATTGGGCAAGAGACAGATGAAGACCAGACCTGGACTCTGAGTTCTCAGCTCACTGTAGACTCCTCACACCCTGTTTCAACAAAACGTATTCTATTTATTAGATACATTCCAGCTCATTTCTCTAACGTGAACTCTCCTGCAGTTTTACTTTTTCAGCTTTCCCTATGACAAAAGGTTTGCAAAAGAACAGGCATAATTGCTAAAGTTTCTCTCTTTTTTGACAGTAATTCAATGCCTTTAACAAAATTTATAATCCTTTTGTACCTAAATGTTTATATGTGTTGTAAAACCATAATGTAAAAGTGTATAAACATTTTCACATGTTCTACCAGATCAAATGTGGTACATGTGATAATAATTAGAACCACCAGCCTAACATATTGTGAAAAATGCCACATATGCATTCAATTATGGTTTCTGATTTTCAGGCATGCATTCAGGGAAAGAAGGAAGTGGCTTTGTATTTAACTTCTTCACTGCTAACAGAACATGCATGTGTTCTGGCAAGATTCTTGGGGAACATCTGTCTAAAAGGAACATTGGGGAGTTAATCGACATTTACCAAGCCCGGGCAACTGCCGTATGGCCATGCTGTCTCCATTAATGTTCTTAACTGTGTCTGCTTTAAACAGAGTCACAAAACATACTATTGATTCAGTCTTTGAATAAAACAACAGAGCACAAGCAAAGCACAAACGGGCTTATTTGCAGGAGAACTTTATTAAATTGGTAAACAGGAGGATTGTTTGTAGATGATGCCAAGGCTGGAGTATCAAGTTGAGTTATGAGGGAGTGGTGGTTGTTGTAAATGGTTTGCAAATATGTTTCCAATGGTTCATACTGAAGGAATGAATATGGACAAAACTGGGCCTCAGAATTCCATGAGAGGGGGTTCGGTGAATGGAGCATTTTGACATGGCTTCAGTTCTACTTGAAGGAGGAATGCTGGAAGATTTCAAGCTTAACAAAGAGCCAAAAATGTTACAGAATTTTCTTGGACATGTATAAAGAGAATGGGATTACATCTTCTCCAGCGTGAAGATAGTATTTGACCCTCTGTACACTGACAGTTGCCAGATTAGGAAAGATTCTTACAAGTAGACTAATTTGTTCTATTATATTTGGAAAGTTAGTGGGAAAACCACAACTTGAATACAATGCCTTGCTCTGAATCCTAATATTCTTTTTCAAAGCTTCATGTTCAACCTACACTCTATTTCTTAAGTATCCTATCTCCATAAAGTCTCTGATGACTTTGGTGATGAGTAAAGAACCAGACATTAGGCTGTCACATAACTTACAAAATACCTGGAAAATTTAGAACTTCAAGTAAATAATGGATATATAGTGTTACCAAACCTGTCAAGTCCAGTCAAACTGAAGTCTTTCAGAAATGCTTCTATTTTGATTTAGGTTTTTCTTTGTTAGCTTTTATTTTTATTTATTTGTGTGCGTTGTGTGTTTATGCATGAGGGTGCCTGCAGAGGGTATTATAATCCCTAAAGCTTGAGTGACAGGGTGTGAGCTCTCTCACATGCATGCTAGAATGTGAACACTGATCCTTTGCAAGAGCAGCAAGCTCTCTTGAGGACAGAACCATCACTCCAGACCTATTTATTCATTGTGTATGTATATGTATCTGAGCACAGGTATGCCAAGGTTTGTGTCTGGGGCCAGAGGAAAACTTTCAGGAGTTGGTTCTCTCCTTTTATTATGCAGGTTCTGGGGATCAAACTGATCATCAGAGTTAGTGGTGACCAACTTTACCCACTGAACCATGTGGCTGGTCACCAGATAGCCATCTTGAACAAAAGAAAAAAAATCACAAGGCAAAACTGGTTTTCCAAGTCTGAAAGAGTGAGAGAGAGAGAGAGAGAGAGAGAGAGAGAGAGAGAGAGAGAGAGAGAGAGAGAGGAGGGGGAGGGAAGGAAGGAGGGAGAGAGGGAAAGAAAAACTAGTCAGAGATCACCATTAGATGGATTATAATGGGCTATACACAGGAAAACAGAAATTATAAATAAAAATTCAAATGTAGCAGAGGTGGGGAGCTGTTGGTTACCAAGAGTAAGGAGCAAGTCATCATAAAGCCAGAAAGGCAAAGCAACTCAGAAAAGAAAAGTAGCTCAGATGAAGTACATTACAGAGCAACATAGCCGTAGTTTCGATATTGGCCTCAGCTCAATTCCAGGAGCGCGAATCTCCTACTGTCTTTTAGAAGTTGGCTGGTTACCTCCAGATGGCCTGGCTGTAGTGGAAAATAGGTTCCAGTTTGTGTAACAATAGACCTAGGCCACATGCCCAGCATGAAGACTGGTGAGTGGTGCCTTTACAGAAAGTCTGAGGACTTGTGTACCAGCATTCTAGGACCATCTCTAGAGTTAAAGGAAATGTTTCTTGTTAGTCTGATATACATGATGATAGATGTCTTCTGCCAGTAACCCCACTCTTGGAAAGCTGTTTAAGAGAATGCTTGAATAAACTGTGTCCAGTATCGACTGTGAGCCCTCCTGAAATGACAAGATGTGTCTGTCTTGTCCTTAAGGCACTTGGGTAGCTAGGACTTCCCTGATCCACACTTCCCCACTCAGGCTCGGACCCAGGACTGTTCTGCTGCTTCCAAATACAGCCCTAAAGACATCAGTCCAGAATAGATAGCTCTTGCAGCTTAGAACTGACACAGGCCGGACCCCAGCACCACAGCAAGCACACTCGTGTGCAAGGGCCATCTGAGCAGAACATCACAGGGTGGAAACTTACATGTCAGAAATCTATTCCCTTGCGTCTCTGAGGATAGGACATGAAGATCATTGGAGGGGTTGCTCTTTTGTGAAGCCTTCTTTGCCTGTATGTCACCACCTTCTCTAAACATCTTCCTGGATCTTCCTTGTGTGCATATCTGTGTCCTAGGCTCCTGTATATATTGCAGACATGGGTCATGATGGCCAAGGGTCCATGTGAAGACCTAACTTTATCTTAATTAGCTATGGAGAGGTTCTTTCCCCAGCATAGCTACACTGCGAGGCAGCCTGGGATAGAACTACAAAACTCAAATTCACGAGAGACAAAGTGATACGCATGTTATTGGTTCCTGTCATGAAATCAATTGAAATTAAATACTGTGGGCATTTATAACTATTTGGAGTAGATAAATTTCTTTTGAGACTTTTAAAATGTATTCTCATTGTGTGTACATGTGTGTATGATGGAAGAGAGTGGACACCACTGCCTTTGTGTAGAGGTCAAAATGCAGGGCTGAGGTGGTCGTGCTTTCCATCTACTTCAACATGAGTTCCAGGGATTGAATTTGGCTGTCAGTTGTGGCCAATAAGCCCCACTACCCACTGAGCCAGTTCACCAGCCCAAGTAGGTGATTGCCACACCTGCTGTGGAGACACCGGCATGAACACAGAGTGTAGAGCCAGACCTGTGCAAAGATTTTTGCTCTGAAGTATCAGATCTGGCTCTTGTATTTGCTGGCTATGCAAGCTTGGGCAGTTTTCTTGTCTCTTATAGCAGCATAATCATAGACACATAATAGAAAGTCTTGAAGATTGGTGATATTGGTATTAAGCCTGGATTCTGGTGTATAAATGTAGCTCTCACTGTTACAACAGGAGGATTTATATAACTTTCCCCAAACTGCTGTTATTAGAGATGAAACCTAAAATCGCATGACAATTTTGCTATGTAGAAAGGGGCGTTAGCTCACAATACACAAGGTGTTGCAAGAATCTCAACACAACCACAGCAGGAAAGGGTGCATATTAATGACAGAAAACAGGACCAGAAAAGAAAGTGGATGCTATATCTCAAGTGACTTGGGCATTGTGCTGAAGTGACTGATGCATACGCCATCATCAAAGGAAAACACTGGTAATTGGGGCCGGTTTTAGGCTGTTGGGTATTTATTTTTATCCCTGTCCCAGGCTGCTTCTCAAAGGTGCAACTGGGGAATGCTGGCCATATTGTTAAAGAAGAGCAAGTTAATAAACAGAGCAGCTTTATCTGTGGCTGAATCTGGCAAACTGAACAATGACACTTAATCTGCCCTGAAGTGGTAATAGATGAGGGTATTGCTTAAGTCAACAGAACAACAGATTATGCTGAAGATCTTTAGGCCACCTCTACTCCTCCACAACTCTTTATGTTTTCTTTGCAAAGACACCAGGTAAGGATCTTAAAATAGAGAAGCCTCCCTTTGATCTTCCATCTTCTGCTTTCATTTTCCTTTTTGTCTTTTATTGATGTTGTTATAAAGAAAATTATTTTATTATCAACTTATGTCTACTGTAGATGAGTTAGAAAATGGGGAAGAGAAGAAAGAAAGGAGGGAGGAGGGAGGGAGGAAGGAAGGGAGGGAGGGAGGAAGGGAGGGAGGGAGGGAGGAAGGGAATGAGGTTGTAAAGAACCCATCTCCTGGCATAAGTATATGCACATATGTCCAAAAAGCACAATAGTATAGCCTGCTTTTTGATATGCTTGCTTTCCCAAAAATAAACATTTACTGAAGAAAATACACATAGAAATTTGTATTTCATCAATTTCTGTCAAGAAATCTGATTTTTCAGCTCCCCATAAACCCCCGCTCTTCCCCATATGAGCATTCTCTTAACTTCTAACACCATAGGTTTGTTTCCTCTAGGTTTGAGTCCTAGAGCCAGTCTGTCCAGTAAGCACTGCTATTAGCTCTCATCTTACACACTGTGTGATGCTCACGAAGTCCACCTGCACTACTGCACACAGTGATGTTTCTAGACATTGTTGTGTAACAGTTTGTTTTATGATTTCACTACTGTGCACACATTCTTCTGTTCAGGAGCATTTCACAACTTTTTTCTGCAGCCATTAATGACTAGTGCTGCTGAAGATGTTGTTGGGTAGTAATTGTGGAGCAAATTTGTGTATGTTTCTATTAGGTATATATATTCAGGGAAGAAATTGCTGGGGCAGAAAGTATGCAAATGGATTTCAGAACTAATTATGCTAATTAACATTCCCTGAAACTTTACATAAGTGTCTAATTGCTCCACATCTCACAAGGACTGGTATCATCAGTCTTTTTAACTTTAGTCATCTGGTAGGGGAGCAGTGGAAGTTAATGTTGCTTCTGTATTTTTCGTGCTGTTCTGAAAGAGACTAAACCCTTCTTCTGAAGTCTGATGGTTAACTTTCCTGTGGGAAAGTTCTTGTTTAAGCCTTGTCTGTTTTGTCAATTGACCTCTGAGTTTTTGCACTCATGATCGTCGATTGTATACATTCACATGTTCTGCATAAAAGTGCTATGTCAATTATATACATGTGTGTCTCAAACATCTCACCTTCTGTGGCCCCAACAATATTATAACAGGGTGTTGATGAATGGAGTGCCTCCATCTGAATGGGCTTCAGCATAACAATTTATTTCACATCCAGTCAACCTTAAGACACTTGTGAAATTTCCACAATGACAAAATAGTCATCCCAAGTTACCTAGAATAGATTTTCATGTTCCGCCTTTACTATCTAGCTATATAACTTCTAGAACTGATTGGTTTACATTTGAGATAGGGATCAACTTTAATTTTGTATTTTCCATTCTCAAAGTACAGTGTGTGTGTGTGTGTGTGTGTGTGTGTGTGTGTGTGTACAGGCATTTACAATGGAAAGCATGTGGAAATCAGAGGACAAAATGTAGGAGTTGGTTCTCTCCTTATACCGCATATGATCCTGGTGTCCTGGATTGAAATTCAGGAATCAATTGCAGAGGTCAGCACTCTCAGTGACTAGATTATGACCTCAAGACAACCATCAAGTATTTCAATTATTTGTTTACTTGTTCATCAACTTTAAAAGCAATTGTTAGGTATGGTAACATGCAATGTCACTATCAGGGGTGGATGAGATTGAGGCATAACAGTTTGAGGCCAGGGCTACACAGCAAAACTACCTAAAGAACAATTTCCTCAGTGCCAGTGTCTTCCTCTACTCTTATAACCATTGCCCTCCTTTCATACCATAGACTGTATTTTTATTCATTTATTGACTTGGTGCTCTTGTAGTTGATTATTTAGATATGCCTGCAAGCTTCCCTTGCATTCACAACAAATAAAACAGCATATGGGTGCGCCAACAAGTATTCTTAGATGGTTGATTTTGAGGGAATTGAAATAAAGCAGATGAAAGATTTAAGAAAAAATATCGCCCAGCCTGTGTTCAGTTATGAGCTGTTCCAACAGGAACCTGGAGAGGGGGCCAGCTCTTTATATTCTCGTGTTGCCCAGTTATTGATAGCAGATTGCCCTGGTGTGTGTGCATAACCTTCAGAAAGAACACTCCTGTTTAATCCAGCTTAAGGAAATCCTCTAGGGAAGAAGGAAACTGCAAGCTATTAGCTACCTGCTTTCAGAGATGCTGGGATAGACATATAAAAGGAAAAGGGCATTGGACCAGGTCCTGACAACATCCACAGTGCTCCTCCTCCATTGGAATACCCCCGTTGTCTCTGAGACTTACGAATACTGTGAAATAGTGTTCAACATGTTTGTGCAGTCGACTGGTTTTGTGTGGCTTTCACAAGACACTTTCACAGCCCTGATTATGCTGCTGAGTCTGGGCTTCAAGAATACACATGTTGTTGCGTGCACTTAAAGACTTCCAAATGGAATGAGATCAGAATGAAATAGAACCCTACAAGCTATTTTAAATAACAACTAGTAAATAAAAACATCTGGTAGAAGATTAAGATCCACACACTGAACCCCGGGTGGAGAGCATGTGACATACCTTTAAGGCAGAGTGCACACATTAGCAGCTCTCTCAGTGACTTTCAGTGCCTAACAGGAAGCTCAGGAAATGTAGGCAGGAGGCTATGGAGTCATTCAGAGAGCTCAGTGGGATGAGAGGGCACAGAGCACACCTCCCTCTGTTTTATTGATCTTTATACTGTGTTCTGTTTGTGCTCTTTAAACGAGTGGTTATGAAAACCCAGATATTACACTCATTGGCTGTGAATGTGACACCAGCAGCTGCTTGCCTTGGCTTGATGCCTCCAGTAGGAAACCAACCGGAATATGTGAGCCCTTACCTTCTCTCTGGGAACAACATGAGAAAAGGGAATGCTTCAAAGACAGAAACACCTGTGTAACCTCTTCTGTGCCGTAAAACTGATTCTAAAAATCTAGCCTTCTGCTGTCTGTCTCCTCTGAAGATAGAAAGTGGTGAATAGGCCTTGTTGATGTGAGGCTCTCAGCTTCTGCTTGGCTTTGATGAGACATGACAGAAAAATACCTTTGGTGTGCCTGAAAGCAAGCGTGAGGAGCCGGAATAGCGAGGGATATTTTCCCACTCTCACTCCAGCCTCACTTGCAAAGGTCACAGCAAACGGGAGCCTTTGGTGTTTCCTTGTTAACGGACATTTCAGTACAAGGCCCACTGAGCATGAAGAACTGTAGTTTTGCAAAATAGTATGTAACTTGTTTTGATTGTTTAAAGCAGAGCAAAACGAGCTCTGAGGAGTGCAGTCTTCTCGAAATCAATTTCCTTCATCATTTTATTAGGCTGAGAGCTTCGGACTGGGGAAGGCAATTTTTCCATTGTGTGATTTTTGACACTGCCCACACTCTTGGATCTCAGTGGTTACTGTGAGATCCTCATTAGCCTTATCGTGCTTTTTCTTCTACTTCCAGGGCTACAAGGACGTAACATTTCCCTCACCACTGAGTGCAAGGGCAGCACCTGAAGGAAGGCAGAATAAACAGAACGGATAACCAGGCAGTATCAGCAGGAGGGCAATATTTCAATAGCAAATATTGCTACCCATATACCTCAACAGAATGTGCTAAAGCAAACAAAATGATAGTGTAATTATAGTCGTTCCAATTATGTTAATTAGACTGCATACACGCTTCATTGATAAGCAACTGTGCTCAAAGCAATGCCGTTAAGCTTGGTACTCCAGCCTTTAGCAACTTTGTGATGTATGAGCTCTCTGTGTGAGGAACATTTAGCCTGTCATCATGTTATTCTTTCTCTTCTGATACTTTTGCCCAAAAACGTTAAAATGAAAGGGCACACCACCCCATCCGTATTCCTGGAAGTTAGAACTGCTGTAGGATCATTTGCCTGCTGAAAGCCTTGGTATTTTTGTTCCCTTTTTGAGCCGCCAATGAAAATCATTAACATGTCCCATTTGACTAATTAAAGTCCAGCTTAAAAAATTGATTTGCTTCTACTTTACTCCAAATCACATTTTCTGGTGTGATATCTCCCGTAAAAAATTAACTCTGAAGGAGATAGCCCCCACGAGCTGGAGTTCACATAGCAGATTGTACTGGTGCGGGGGTGGGGGAGTGGGGGGGACCAAACAGTGGGGGAATCTGGACTATTGATATATTTTCAAGAGTTTATGAGACACCTGATTGTTTTATAAAAGAAATTCATGAATTACAAAGAAATAGAAGGTATAAAAAGACATATCACAAATTATAATATAAATGCTCAAAGGGGAAAAAATTACAGTTTTAAACTGACTGGAACCATGTGTATGTTAGGCTATGAAAACAATATGATTTAAACATGGAACACTTAAAAACTCAGCAATGCCCTGAGGTAGTGATAAAAGGAAACCTTAGACACTGTAGGTGGGAATACAGATTAGTACAGTCACTGTGGAAGTTAGCATTCAGCTCCTAAAGAATAAAGCAAGCCACACCACTATACAGTTCCATGACTCCTGGCTATGCACCCAAGGGAATCAACATTCAACAGACATAACTGTTAATCTTGTGGTTCTACTCATAATAGCTAAGTTTTCAAATCAATCTGGGTTCCGACCTACAGTATCTACAGATGGACAAAGAAAATATAAGTGTGTGTGTGTGTGTGTGTGTGTACATCAATTAACACTGAACAGTTAAGAAGAAGGGAATCAGTCAGCTGGGTGTGGTGTTACATAAAAAATTGTCAAACCTTATTTCAAAAAAAAAGGGGAAAAAAAGAAGAGGAACAAAAAATGGTCAATGATTTGCTGGGAAAAATGGATGTAACTGGGGATCATTTAAAACCTGATAAACTAGACTTTAAAAACAAAAACATAAGTGTTGGGGAAGTCCTGTTATTTGCCTGTGCATTTGTCAATAAAGTACTGTCTGGCCAATAGAAAACCTAGATAGGAGGGACTAGGAGTCGAGGAGGATTCTGGGAAGGGGAAACACAAGAGAGTCGAGATGTAACGCCATGAGGTAGGACCCCGGAACTATTCTCCGGTAAGAGACATACTTAGATTAACAATTATGGGGTAATTACTTAAAGCAGAGCTAGCCAGTAAGAGACAAGCAAGGCCAACAGCTTCATAATTAATATAGCCTCCTGTGTGTTTATTTGGGACTCATGCGGATCTAGAAACAGGTTCGCACGGCAGAGCCCAGGCGGCTGGTGGGGGATAAACCAAAGCGGCTAGCAAGGAAAAGCTTCACTTAACACATAAGTATCTCATATTTTCTCTCATATGTGGATTTTTTCTCTGTGTAGCCATGGCAGCCTTGGAACTTACTCTGTGGACCAGGCTGGCCTTAACCTCAGCGATCTGCCTGCCTCTGCCTCTTGAGTGCTGTGATTAAAGGTGTGTGCTACCACCACCTGACTAATAAGTGGAATATTGAAAAAATATTCTGTTTATTGTTTTAGATTATATGCGTCTAAATTTGGG
Source organism: Mesocricetus auratus (assembly GCF_017639785.1). Classification (NCBI taxonomy): domain Eukaryota; kingdom Metazoa; phylum Chordata; class Mammalia; order Rodentia; family Cricetidae; genus Mesocricetus; species Mesocricetus auratus. The sequence goes on along the minus strand of NW_024429184.1, from coordinate 44,069,353 downwards.
TATGTATATATAAGTTCTGATGCCCATAAATGTAAATAATTACTTAGAGGTGAAAAACGTGGGGTTTTCCCACCAAAATAATACTAGGAAATTAGCAACCTCAGTGAACTGCTTGTAGAATCAGAAGCTGAGAAGACGCGAAAGCATGTCATGTAGCCATAGCAACACAGGAGTTTGTTAATTCCAGGCCCATTTAACTGCAGTTCGATACTTCAACTCAGTCCTTGTCTCAAAGCCTTCTATTAAATTAATTTTTTGTGTGGGGGGGGCATGGCTGCATATGTATGACCCAGCGCACATGCAGGTATGTGCTCATGCATGTGGAGGTCCGACTAGCTGATCCAGGGAGACCAGGGGACCAGCTGTTCCAGAGGGTCCAAGAACCAGAGGAGCCAGGGAGACCAGGGGAACAGAAGTCAACCTCAGAAGTCATCCACCTTAGTTTTTGAGTCAGTTTCTGAATGGGTCCAGCAGCTGACTCATTCACTGGTAGCTAGCTAATGAGTGCCAGGGGTCCTCCTGTCTCTGACTGTGGAATGCATGGATTGTAAGTGCATGCCACCACATCTGGCTTTTTATTTTACTTAATGTGAATATTGAGAAGTAAATTCAGGTCCTCATGTTCATCTTCATGGCTGAGCAAGGCAAGAGCTTCCCCACTGAGCTACCTCCCTGATCTCTCTCCACTCTCTTCTTAAGGGTGTATTCCATAGCATAATTATCTTTATTTCTTGTTTTCTACAGGTTGTTTTGCTCCAAACTGTAATCAATCCTATATTCTATTCTTCCTTCTCTCCATGTCTCCCTTATTCTCTCCAGAGTCACCTGTCTCTTGTTGGAGCTTGTGGAAAATGGGTCACAACTACATCTCTATCTTTTCACCTTATATTTAGTGACCTGTCAGAACAAGGCTAAGTGCTCTGGTTCATTTTTAGTTCTCAACAACACTAGCTTGCTTTCTGAAGTCAATAACCCCCAAATAGCATCTTTACTTCTACTACCTGACACTTGAAACTTTCATCCTAGTTTATCTGGTTTGTGTGTGTGTCTTTGTGTATATGTGTGTGTATCTCTGTGTGCGTATGTGTGTGTGCATGTGTGTCTGGGTATGTGTTTATCTGCATCTGTGTCTACTTAGAGGAGGGCAATTCCTCAGACTGTATGTTGAGCAAGACAAGGCAACCCTACACAATCTGCACAAATACAAGCATAAGAACAAATGGTCCCTAGGGAGGATGGAAATGCTGAGCTGATTGGTGAAGAGAAAGGCTAAGGGCTAGCCAGTCATCTGCAGTCATGGGAAAGATTGTAAGAAAAAGGAAGTCCCCAGCAGCTCTCCTCTCTATGGGTGGAAGGGTGGGATTAAATATAACCAGGGATTATGACAGACATGAGAACAAAAATGTGTGGCTTTGGGGGATGTTATTCTCTAAGATGAATTATCAAAGACAAAACCCTTAATACAGAATCATAAAAGGTTTGAAAATGAGGTAAACTACTATGTATTTAAGGCCATCTTTATAGATAGAATGGATTGTTCTTTAAAAATGTTATCCTAACAGTTTCCTGCTCATGACCTAAGTCTGAGAACACAGTCAGTAGGAAAATAAGGTTTGTGTTTTACAATGTTGATTCTGCCAGTGTCCTCTTCTGGTTCCCTCCATGCTTTGTTATTCTAATTTTTCATTTTACAGGAAGGTGACAGAAAGGCAGGAAACCTGTGCTTCTTGGCCTTCAAATTCTCAAGGGATTGAAAGGACTCATGTTTGACTGTATCATTTGCTCCAGAAGCACACACAATAACATTAAGTTCCCATGTCTCACAAACGTAAGTCTTTGGACACAGGTGTGTGGAGGGTATTTCTCTTTCATGGCAGTGTGATAATACATGAGAAGTCTACCCTATATTCCCTTGGGATTAAGGAAGCAAAAAGTGACCTCTGGCATTATACTAAAATAGCATATGATGAAAACTAGTGGGGCATAGAGAAATTTCTTTGATGAGGTCTAAAAGCTGTACTAATTTATGAATACGGAGATAATTTAGAGGGCATCTTGGTACTATGTCCATTTAGCAGAACAATAGTAGTAGGTTCATCTGTGGGGTGGGTCATCAAGCCTTTCAACAATGGCCAGATTTATAGTACTAGGCATAAGTTTTTAAAGAAAATGGCCTCCAAAATGAGTGTCACTATAAGGAGGAGTGACTTTGTTGGAGTAGGTATGGCCTTTTGGAGGAAGTGTGCCACTGTGGATGTGGGCTTTGAAGTCTACTGTGCTCAAGTTAGTATGCTCAAATCACTTCCTATTGCCTGTGGATCAAGATGTAGAAGTTCCAGCTGTTTCTCCAACACTATGTCACCTGCATGCTACTGTGTCCCACCATTATGATAATGGACTAAAAACTAAACTATCCCATTAAATTTTTTTCTTTATAAGAGGTGCCATGGTCATGGTGTTTCTTCACAGCAATAGAATCCCTAAAACAGAAGTTGGTATGAGGAGTGGGGTTCTGTGATAGGTCAGACCCTGCTTTTGCTTAGGGGAATATGCACTGTGGGACTGTGAATTAGGAAAGCAATTGAACACTTTAATTGTTGCTTAACGGCCACACTAGTAGGAGGATGGAAGACAATGGTGCTGAGAGTAATTTGATGAACTATGGAAGAATAGCTCAAGAGGTTTCAGAAGAGAAGGATATTAATATGTGGCCTAGAGATCATTCTTGTGATATTTTGCTAAAGAATGTGTCTTCATTTTGAACTTCTCTGAAGACTCTGTCTGAGAGTAAAGCAAAGAGATCTGGATTAATTCCTTTGACAGAAAAAATCTCAAAACAGTGTAATTTAGACTGTCATGTGGTGATTAGTGTTCATACTTATAAAGATATATAGTGAAAAGGAGCAAGCTGATCAAGGAAAAATACAAAATGAACAATTTGAGGAAAAAAAGAGTGCCAGGAGAGTGGGATGGAGCTAAGTCCTATGTTCAAAGAGATAAACAGATTAAGAAGTGGAATAAAGGGAGTGGTGAACTCAGGACAATATCCCATTCAGTTAAGTTTCCACCTTGTGAAAGGAATTAAAGAAAAGCTTAGAGCCAGGTGTGGTGGTGCATGTCTTTAATCCCAACATGCAGTGGCAGAGGTTGATAGATTTCTCAGTTTGAAGTCAGCCTGTTCTACAGATAAAGTTCTAGAATAGCCAAACTGTTCTGGCTCTTGAAATTTTTGCAAACAGAAAGTTGATGCAGATGCAATTAAAAGAAGGGGGCAGTGTTCCAGCCCCAGCAGGTGGCAGAACTTGGCAGCTGTGGCTACAGGGTTTTGGCTTTAGAGTCAAAATACAAGAGAGGAGATATGAAACATTCTTCTAAGACTAAAGAAAGCTTCTGAGGCCAGGCATGTGTCAGGGTGTCCCTGATTGAAGGCCCAGAAAGACCATTTTGTGAATCTGTGATGGAGAAGCCTGGATTTCCTTGGAAACTCCAAGATGTGGTAGATACCAGAACTTTGGAATACCTGCCTAGAAAAGACGCTGTGTTTTAGGGGAAACTTGCATGGATTAAGGAATTATCAATGTTAAATAAACGTATTAGCCTCTCTTCTCACTGTAGTGGCAAAAGGCAGTTTTAGGAAGGGGTTGTTTGTTGTGAGGGAACATTCCATCATTTGGGTGGAGGCAGGGCAGTGACAGTGGTTTTAGAGTGTGAGGATGCTGGTCACATTGTGTCCAGCTTCAGCAGGCAGAAGGAGATATAAGTGGGAGCTCTCTTTTTTCTTTTGCTCCTTTTTTTTAAACTCTGATGTCCCAGCCCATGTATGGTTCTGCCCACCTTCAGGGTGGTTCTTCCTTCCTTAGTTAAATTGCTTTGAAGCTTTCCAAATCCAGCCAAACTGACAATGAAGATTAACTAGTCCAATAGACAATGGAAGCTTAAACGTGTTTCATTGGTTATTTTATCATACATCTGTAACAATGAAGATTACCCAGTACAATAGACAATAGGAGCTTAGAGGTGTTTCAGTGATCATTTTACCATAAACCTGTATCTACTATATCTACATTTACTGATATAGATGAGTATCTTCAATGAATGGATGGTTGAGCAATATGAGGAGCTGGAATAAGATTACTAAGCAGGTAACAATACGACACAAATGAATCATAGACTGTTCCTACTGGGAAGAGTCATTTGTCCCTGCTGAGCTCCTCAGCAGCTATAATCTCTATCTTTAAAAACAAATGCAATTTTAAAATAACTAAATTTTGTGTAGGTGTATGTGGTGTGTGTGTGTGTGTGTGTGTGTGTGTGTGTGTGTGTGTTCGTGTAGGCGTTTGAACATGAGTGCAGATGCCTTAGGAGAAAGAAGGCATCAGATCCTCTTGTGCTGGAGCTAACAATGGTTGTGAACTGCCTGGTATGTATGCTGGAAACTAAATATAGGTCCCTCTGGAAGAGCAAAAATGCTCTTAGCCACTAAGCAATCTCTAGATACCTCCAACTCAAATATTGACAGCAACAAAGAGCTGGATTATGCCAAACATTCACTCAGATGAGAATTAGCCCAAGAGGGCTGCATAAATTTAGAGAAAATACTACTTAAGTAAACTAGTAAGCTGATTCTTTTATTATTTCATAGGGAAAAAACCTATCAGACACAATAAAAATGAACAATAAAGGAAGAAGGTGCATTTTCTGAGGAACAGAACTTCATTTCTCCTAGTAATTTCAGAGATATTTAGAATTCCCTTACTCACAAAGGAAAACAAGGTGCAGTAAAAAGAAAACAACATTAAGAGAGAAATTCTTGATATTTTTATTCTAATTTACCGTAGCATTATTGGTTTCCATTTTCTTGTTACTTTTGCAGGTGTGATAGATTTCTGTACATCTTTAACCTCCCTAAACATGCGAACTAAATAATATCAACCTCTACCTTTCATAATGAAAGAGACAATGAGATTAACTGGAATAAAAACATTCAGAACATTTAGTCTCTGTTGTCAGCTATGTTCTCAGAACTGATGATAGATGCTTTTAACTAGTCTTTTACCTAGTCAGAACGATGGCACCCTTTTGGTTTTATTGTTCTTCTCAGGCATCTGATGCCACAGCAGAATTTCATTCATAGTATATCAATTATCCTATTTTTGTTATGAATATCAAGAACAACAAAAGTGAATTCATCAATTTTTGAGTTAACTAATTATGCTATATTCTCATTTTTCTACACTGTAGTCATCAGTACAACTTTCCCTGTAAGATGAAGCCAATCCTTTCATACTATGCTTTTTGAGTCCTTTTTTTCCTTCCCATTTGTTAGAATTGGTTATCTTTTTCATTACCTGAATGCCACTTTTTAAAATAATCAAATATCTTTATTATTTTAAGAAAATTCCAGATCTCTCATTCTCCTCAAGTTACCATTCATTTATTCCTTTCCCAGACCTTATGAAAATGAATTCTTTGTTGTTTCCTCAACATCACCTCTCAGTTCAGAGTTAAACAGCAGTCTTGATTCCTCATTACTCTGTTGAACTTACTGAAATCACCAATGACATTCAAATATCAGTTTATAGGATATGTTCCTATTGACATCATTTACCTTGGTTGTACCTGAGTCTATTGGGTACTTTGTTGACACTAAGTTTGCCAATTTCTTATATTCATATGAACCATCTGTTTTGACTGCTGGTGTTCATCTAAGTTCTGTCTAGTTTCTCAGTTCTTCTTACATTTATTTCTCAAGTCATATAAAATTGCCTACAATGCAGCCATTTTTTCAAGTCTAACAAATAATTATCCTTCAGTCACCACTGAGTTGATGGCTACCCATTCAGCAAACAAAAAAAATGTGAATCATCCTTAAATTATCTTTTTGTCTCCTAATTTGATCCAATCACTAAATCTGGCCAGTTTTATCCCTGATGTTTTTCAGACTCAGGACATCAGTTCATCCTAATTAGTCCAATTTCTTTCAGATAATTTATATGGGTTTCAGGACTTTCACAAAAGCACCAAAGAAATCTCAGTCTCCATTCTAATTTCTAATTTCTTCTATCTGCCCCAATGGAGAATACGTTCTCAGGGAAAAGCTGAGTTTTTGACTAAGAGTTCAAGAGTATAGGAACTGTGGTTAACTGCCTGTAACATGAATAATAAAAGACCCAGAGATTGATCTTGGAGTTCAGGCTTCAAGCAGAAGATTAGAGAAGCAAAGCAGCCAAGCCAGTATATCTTACCTAGCTCAAATGGCAATCCTGTCTCCATGAATCCTCAGAGGCAAAAACCTCTCAGTTCTTGTCTGCTTCTTTTTTTATTCCTTTCTCCACCCAGCCACACAACTCCTTTCTCCACTTCCTTAGTGCTGGGATTAAAGGCTTGTGATCCCAGGTGCTGAGATAACCATTGTGCCAGCCGTTCCTTTTAGTACGGCATCAATTTCCTGTAGTTATCGTGTACCACCACTGACTAACTGGGTGGCTGCTGAGAGATTAAAGGTGCGCATCACCACTGCCTAACTCTATAGCTTATGGCTGGCTTTGCTTTCTGAATCCTCAGGCAAACTTTAATAAATCATAAATAATATACCACCACAATTGCCTAGGCAGTGCAGGGTCATTATAAAATGTTTATTAGCTGTGTGGTCTCAGAAAGATATCATCTTACTCCTTCATTTTTAGCATTTCATATCAATGGAGATAAGAATGACCAATAATTCCAAATTTGGCATCAGGTTTAGTAACTGGTCATTATATTAAAATTAATCCTTAAATTATAATAAATTTTATATGGAAAAATTAAAAAATAATTATAAGTTAAATCTTTAATATAGTCAGAAAGCAGTCATGTAACCCCATAACATTCATGCCACTAATGTTCTCGTGTGTATATCTTGCCACATCATTCATTATTCAGAGTTTATGGTTTCACATCTAGGTAAGATTGTGGATGACATTTTTCTACTAGTGGTCTACATAGAACCTTCTAGTACTTGGAAGGCTAGCCATCAGGGAGGAAGATTTCTGGTCAGTACCAACTTGACTTGCTTTATGTTCTATGAGAAAAGTATATGATGTCTTCAATGGTGTGGTCCTACCATCATTATCTGGTGGAAATGCAAGAGCAATAACAATAGCTAATTCTGTTTTAAGGGTTTCCAGGATATCACAGCAAACAGCTCCAGGAGAGGCATCTCATACTTAGATCTGTGGTTTTTATTTGGCAACCCATAAGTTCTAAATGGAGCACTTAAGGCCTGATCCACAGGAGAAAATTCAGATGTGGTAAATTTGGCTAAGGATCAGTGATTGCAGACCTCATAGGCAATAAAGGTGAACCTACTATTATTATTTTGCTAAATGAACACAGTATCAAACCACCCTCTATTACATCTCCATACAGAGATGAGTGCATCTCTTTGACTTCAGTAGAGAATATTCTCTGTGCAATGGGTAAAGTGATTCATATAGGAACTCACACCTGGTGTGAAAATAAGTGAAATGCTCAGCTACAAATGGGACATCTACCTCATTCCTTACCGTCAAGGCTCAGGGACCATTGTAGAAGAGTTGGGGGAAGAATTTTAAAAGCAAGAAGTTAGGGAGGATTGGAGTAAAACAGCACCTTCCTGATATGTAAGGACCTGCATTCAGGAACACATAGAAGCAGTGGCTGACTGCACAAGGTCTATCTGTTTACCTGTCTCTGAATTGATTTGATACCACACCTGGATTTTAAACTTTGTTTCTGGAGATCAAAGTCAAGCAAGCACAAGATCAAGCTAGGTCGACACTCTGGTACAGAAGGGTGGGGGTGGCCCATAAATCTCCGACCCTAGCTAAGGACCTTTTAACAATTGATAAGGGCAAGGAATGAATAGTTTAGGTTGAATCATGGAGGAATTATGGGGAGTCATAGGGGTTGAACAGTACCAAAGCACATTGCATAAAGTTTTCAAAGAATTGATATAAACTATTACATTTAAAAAAATGGAAGTCTGGTAGATATCTCCTTCTGGAACACAGGCCACCCTGACAGAAGACCAAATAGGCTACCTCTAACTTCCTCTCCCACTCTCTTTTACCTCAGACCCAATTCTCAGGGTCTTCTCTGGAACTGCAGCAGAACAACATCTGCACCTTCCTCTCCCACACACCCAAGAGTCCCACAGAGCACTACCCCTTCCCTCCCCTCCCCATTATGTCCCCCAGCTGACAACCCCTGCTCACCAGCTCCCAATACTGGCAACCATCCTCTGCAAAAAAAAAAAACCAAAAAACAAAAAACAAACAAACAAAAAAACCCAGCTGAGCAGGCCAGTAAAACAGACAGCACCCATCCAACATACTCTGAAAATTCAGAGAGAAAATAAAAACCAAGGAGCAAAAACATCCACCCAACAAAGACAAATCTGGAAAACAGCACCTAGAACTATAATCACTCCAAACCCAGTCAGATACCTAGATGCCAGTGTAAGAAGAAAATCAATAACACCCTGTGCAGTATATCTCCACCAGAACCCAGCAGACCCCAAATATTCTAAAATAACTGAAGCACAAGGAAAAAAACTTAAAACAAATTATATGAAGATGATAGAGGTTCTAAAAAAGGAAATGACTAAACCCTTTAAACAAATCCAGAAACACAAAAACTTTAGGATGAACTGAATAAACTCCTTAAAGAAAACTAAGAAAAATAGGCCGGGCATTGGTGACACACGCCTTTAATCCCAGCACTGGGGAGGCAGAGACAGGCAGATCTCTGTGAGTTCCAGGCCAGCCTGGTCTACAGAGCGAGTTCCAGGACAGCCTCCAAAACAATATAGAGAAACCCTGTCTCAAAAAATGAACAAACAAACAAAAAAAGGAGGAAAAACCCAAAAGATCAATCGAAGGAAACAAATAACACTGTTCAAGACCTGACAATTGATATAGAAGCAAAGAAAACACAAACTGAGGGAATCTTGGACACGAAAAATTTAAGAATGCAAACAGGAACTAGAAAAGCAAGCATCAGAAGAATACCAGAGATAGGAGACAGAATCTTAGGCATCAAAGATACAAGAGAAGAAATGAATATATCAGTCAACAAAATTGTTAAATCTAAAAACTTTCATGACATAAAACATCCAGGAAATCTGGTATACTATGAAAAAGAAGTGTATCTTAAAAAGGAAGGAGAAGAATACCAATTCAAAGGCCCAGAAAGTATTTTCAACAAAAATCACAGAAGGATATTTTTCTAAGATAAAGAAGGATTTGCCTATAAAGCTACAAGAAACTTACAGAACACCAAATAAATTGGATCACAAAGGAAATACCTCTCACCTCATTATAATCAAAACATTAAGTATCCAGAACAAAGACAGAATGTTGAAAGCTGCAAAGGAAAAAGGCCAAGTAACATATACAAATAGACCTACTAGAATTATACTTGACTTCTCAATGGAGACTCTAAAAGCCAGAAGATACTACTTCAGGGGAAAGGGTTGGAAAAAATATATTCCAAGTAAATGGACCTAAGAATAAAGCTGGTGGAGTCATTTCAATATTTAAAAATTGACTTCAAACCAAACAACCAAAAGAGACAGGGAAGGACACAAAATATTCATCAAAGGAAAAATCCACCAATATGACGTTTCAATTTGTAACATCTCAGTCACAAATGCAAGGGCACCCACCTTTGTAAAAGAAACGCTTCTACACACATTGCCCATCAAACACTGAGAGTTGGAGACTTCAACACCCCACGCTCACCAAAGAACAAGTCATCCACACAAAAAGTGAACAAAGAAATAATGAAGCTAACAGACTTTATAAACCAAATGAATCTTACAGATATTTACAGAACACTCCACCTAAACACAAGAAAATATACCTCCTTCTCAGGATCTCATGAAACTTCTCTAAAATTGCCTACATACTCAGATACAAATAAAGTCTCAACAGACACAAGAAGATTGAAATAATTCCCTGAATCTTACAAGACCACCATAGACTAAAGCTGGATATCAACAACAATGGAAACAACAGAAATATTATAAACTCATCGACACTGAACAATTCTCTACTCAATGAAAAATGGGTCAAGACAGAAATAAAGAAAGAAATTAATGACATTATAGAATTCAATGCAAATGAATACACAACATATCCAAATTTATGGTACACAATAAAAAAGGTTCTAATTGGAAAGTTCATAGCATTAAATGCCTATATATAATAATTAGAGAGATCTTATACTAACAACTTAAGAGTTGAAAGCTCTAGAATAAAAAGAAATTAACACACCCAAGAAGAGTAGAAGACAAGAAATTATCAAATTAAGGGCTGAAATCAATAAAAATAAAAACACAGCAAAATACAATGAATCAATAGAACAGTTGGATTTTTGAGAAAATCAATAAGATAGACAAACACTTATCCAAATAGGCTGAAAGAATGAGAATATCCAAATTAATAAAATCAGAAACAAAAAGGAGGGCATGGCAATAGACACTAAGGAAATCAAAGAATCATAAGAACATAATTTAAAAACCTGTAGTCCACCAAATTGGAAAACCTAAAGGAAATGGGTCATTTTCTCAAACAGTATAGAAATCAGTATGGCATCTCCTCAGAAAATTCTACCTCAAGACCCTGCTATATCACTCTTGGGCATTTACCTAAGGGATGTCCCATCCTACCAGAAGGTTAGTTTCTCAGCTCTGTTCATTGAGGCTTTTTTCATAATAGCCAGCAACTGGAAACAACCTAGATATTCCTCAGTTGAAGAATGAATAAAGAAAATGTGGTACATTTACATAATGTGGTTTTCCTCAGCTATTAGAAAATGACATCATGAAACTTGCAAAACTTTCACTACCAACTCAACATCCAATAGAGCTCTAATATTCAAAATATATAAAGAACTCAAGAAATTAGATATGGATGTAACTAGAAAAAGTCATTCTAAGTGAGGTAATCCAGAACCATAAGGACAATATGATATATATTTACTTACAAGTGGATTTTAGCTGTTAAATAAATAATAATTAAACTACAATTCACAGATTCAGAGAGGTTAGGTAAAGAGGAAAGCTCTAGGGGAGACCAATGAATCTCCCTGGGAGGGGGAATTAGAATAAATCTTGTAAGTATCCTGGGAGAGTGGGGATGGGAGCAGGAATGATTAGGTGGTAGCTGATAAAAAGGATGGAGAGAGAAGAATGTGTAGAGAGATAGCTGGAACTGGGGAGCCCATGTGAAGAGGATGTGGAAACTTAGCTGAGTGGAAATTTCCTGGAATCTTAGAATGTGACCTTAGTGGGACTCCTAGCAATGCAGGAGGCAGAGTCTGAACTGGCAATCTTTTGTAGCCAGGTAAGACTTTGGGTGGTGGGACTAGGCTTCATTCGCCTGACTTGTTGATTGAGGAGGTCCCTTGGAAATCTCTAAACAACCAAGGCTGATACTAGGACAGAAGGTTCTGTCTGAAAGTGGGATCCATTGCTGGGGAAAATATCCACACAGCTTATTGAATACACAGAGGTAGAGCAGGTCCCTGCATGGAGCTTTCACCCCTATGTTCTAGTCTTCTTTAGAGAGGCTTCCTCCAGAAACAGATGGGAGAATAGGGGGTGGAAAGAATGTAGGAGTCAGAGGGTATGGTTAACACCAGGAGAATGTGACCCACAGAATCAACTATGCAGGGCTCACAGAGACTGAAACCTGCATGGGACTGCATTAGTTCCTTTGTGCTTATGTTATGTATGTTATGGCTGATAGCTTTGTTTTGTGGGACTCCTAAAAACAGGAGTGGTTGTATCTCTGACTCTTTTGGCTGTTAGTGTGCCTCTTCCCCTTATTGGACTGTCTTGTCCAATTTTGATATGATAACTTTTGCCTTGTCTTATTGAATATTTTTCTGTCATGTTTGGCTATTATCTCTTGGAGGTCTGTTCTTTTCTAATGAAGAAAGAGAGAGGGGATGGACCTGGGGGAGAGGAGAGTTGTGGAGAGCTTGGAGAAGCAGAAGAGGGGGAAATTGTAGCCAGGATGTATGATATGAGACAAAAAAATCTATTTTCAATAAAAAAATATATATGCCTCTGAAGAACACATAGAAGGATTTATTTATTTGAGAAAGCTTTTTAGAGAATTACAAAAGGCAAAATCTATTAAAATTGATAAGCCTGAAAAATTATGTTTCAAGTTCTGTGTGGCAAACTAAGAGTATTGATAGCATATAGAGCAAAAGTAATTTTCATGTACTACAATTCCATTAATTAAATATGCTTAAATCTTTGAATATATTGTTTTCAAAAGCAAAGACAAAACAGTGTGTATATACTTTTATTAGTGTAGAAAGAAAAATAGGGAATATTTGCCCACACATTACTTGAGGAATGTTTGTAAACTTACCCAATTGATATGTCTAAATTATAATATTATTTTCAGCGATGTCAATTTTGCTCATGATGTTGTGTGTATAAGTGGGGAAGAGGGGAGACTTGTGTATGTGTGCATGTCATGGTCAGAAAACTAAATTAGTTATTGTCTGTGATCTGTCTAGCTGTTTTTTTGAGAGAGAGCATCCATCACTGACCTGGTACTTACCAATTAGGGTAGACTAGATGGCCAGCAAGCCATAGGAACCCATCGAATTGTCTCTTCTTTACAATATTACCAGCACTTGATATCATGCCTGGTTTTAAAATGTGAGTTGTGGGGCTTGAACTCAAGTAAACCCTTCACCAACTGAGCACTCTATGTCTTCAGCCATCTCAGGGCTTTTGTTTATAGTTTTAATTATGTGGGCATGCACATGTAGTTCAGCTACCTAAAAAGCAAGATATCCTGGAGGTAGAGTTACAGTCAGTTGTGAGCCACAGGACTTGATGACACCAACTGGTAATCCAAGCAATAGTGGAGAGGCTACCTTAAATGCCCTTCCCTGATAATGAGATTGATGACTATCTTATATGCCATCCTAGAGCCTTCATCCAGTGGCTGATGGAAGCAGAGGCAAACACCCACAGCTAAACACTGAACTGAACTCTAGGAACCCAGTTGCTGAGAGGGAGGAGTAATGAGCAAGAGAAAGGGTCAAGACTGGGTTGGTGAAACCCACAGAAACAGCTGACCTGAACAAGGGGGACCCCATGAACACCAGATGGATGTCTGAGAGACCAGTATGGGACTGATCCGGACCCCCTAAATTTGGATGTCAGTGAGGAGGCCTCAGCATTCTATGGGGCCTCGGGTAGTATTTATCCCTGGTATACTAATGGACTTTAGGAGCCCATTCCACATAGAGGGATGCTGTTTCAGCCTGGATACATGTGTGAGGGCCAAGGCCCTGCCATGGATGATGTGACAGACTTTGGAGATCCCCCATGGAGGACCTCACCCTCCCTGGGGAGCAGAATGGGGACTGGGTGGAGGGTTGGAGGGGAGGGAGAAGAAGCTGGAATTGACATGTGAAGCAAGCTTGTTTCTAATTTAAATAAAAAAGGCAGTTCACACTCTTCATCAACTCCATAGTCTCTTCAGCCCTTGGAACCTTTTAGCATATAGAAACACTTCACCATCACAAACTAAAGTTAATTTTAATGAGCTTTGGAATCATGGTAAGATTTCAAAAGTAAGGAAAAATAAGGAAGGGAAAGAAAGAGAGAAGAAGGAAATGTGTGAAAGAAAAAAGAAGATTGGAGGAGAGGGACATCTCCTGGATCTTAGAATCTTAGAGTAATTGGATTTCACCATTTGTCTTTTAAAATTATTTTTTTTCTACTAAAACATCAGCTAGTCAGGGCAGACTATGTACTGATCTGCCCAACTTCCTGTTCTGAGCCTAGTGTTGAATAAATATGTGTATAAATACATAGTTTGAAACTGAGCAAACAGGCTTATGATTCTCTCATGGCCTATTTCATGTGTGGTCTTTTGCTTTGCAAAGTTTGCCTCTTGCTACTTCCTGTTCTTTTTGTGTGTTGCACAGATTTCCCAGAATTTTGGAAAGTGCAGCATGAATATTGGATGGCCGCTAGCACTGTTTTTTCCAAAGGGGAATTTTGCATGACTGACATTTGAGTCAGAAAAGTCTGAGCTTTGCCATCTTGAATAAATACATCCTGAATGACAGCACTACTAAAGAGATTGTTGTCTATGGATCGTGTCTTCAACATTGTATGAAGGTGGGTAATCTTCCAACAAAACTGTTAAAGTTATATATTTACAGCAAGATTTCTGGAAATGATTGGTATGAATTGCACATAATTTGGGGTTTTAAACTTCATATAATTTAGATATAATTGATTGACTAAGTAGCTCTGGGATACCTTGTAATCAGGTTTCTTTAGCCCAGTGCTACATGTTAAACATTTCTAAAATTGTGTAAGACCATTAAGTCTCATGAATGGTATTCTTTATGATTAAATTACAAACATATGAGAATAGCAGCAATCTTTGGGAAAGAACAGTATGAAACTAAACTTGGGCCTAGTTTGTTGACAATAAAAGCAGCATTCACTTAATGGCCTGCAGAGGATGGATGGAATCTGATCACTATGTAACCAGGAAGCCTGATTCATTGGCTCCCTCACCACATCTGAGAAGAGACATTGTTTACTCACCAGTCTCTACAATTTCTCCAGATGTGTTTTGATCAAAGGTCCATCTCCAAGATAATTCTATCCCTTCTTGCCAAAAAATTATGCACAGACTTTGTCCAAGAAGATAGGTTGTCACTAAAGCAGCTAAGTGTCGATAAGCAGCATGTTTAGTCAGAAACTTTGGACAGTGCGAAGGGTTAGCTCATATAATAAGCTGTTACAGTAATGCATTTAAGTGCCACAATTGCAGAGTGGTGAATTTATTGTGTATCTACGATGTGAAGAATCAATTTATGTAAAATGTCACATTACCCATAAGCATACAAAAGTGTCCGTCTTCAGTTCTTAAGTGTGTTTCTGAAGTTGTCTTCCAATGAGTGAGAAATGAGGCATGGCTCAGACTGTCACCCTCCTGATAATTTAAATAAGCAAGAGCCCACTTTTCCAAGATTCTGAATGAATTCCTTTATTCTATCACACTATCCAAACACTCATAAGTGTACTCACACATCACTGTCTTTCATGGCCCCTTCCATGGATGCATATGTTGAGAATATCACTTGAAGAACAAATGTGGAATAGGATGAAGCAGACTTAATGTGTGTGGTCATATTGGATGATGGATCTAGACAGAAGTGCGTGGAAGATTGTCCAGTCATCCTGATTTGCCTGGGAATGAGGAGATGCAGGTTCCAGTATTGTAGGAGTTTCACTATTAAAACATGTAGGATTGGATTGGCATAGAGAGCTTCTTTAATATGATTTTAGGCTCACCCCTAGGATTGCAAAATAACAACAAAGGTATACCGGGGAAGTCAAAACAGGTGGGAACCCTAATCAATGACTAGTCATTCAAATAATATTTTTTTGGTTTTTTTCAAGACAGAGTTTCTCTGTATTGTTTTGGAGGCTGTCCTGGAACTCACTTGGTAGACCAGGCTGGCCTCGAACTCACAGCGATCCACCTGCCTCTGCCTCCCAAGTGCTGGGATTAAAGGCATGTGCCACCACCGCCCAGTTTATTCAAATCATATTTCTTCTGTCACATAGCCATGTCTGGCCTACACAGCTCTAGCTGTGAATACAAAGTTGGAAATCTTAACTCAACAAAGTACCTAGCATGGTATCATGTAGAACTTGGAAGACTATGACATTATCCACTAGAATATTTTGTAGAATAATTTCTACTGTGCCATGTTGCCCTAGAAAATGGCAGTCCTCCAATTCTTCTACTGTAGAACTCATAATGTCCCCTTGCCAAAGAGCACCTAGTACTGTATTCACAGCTATTCAAGCTTACCCAAGAAGATGTTTTCCATAACTCTGAGCCTTTACAAATGAATGTAAAGCTCTTTTGCTTACTTATGTTTACCATAGTTACCATAGTTTTCTCAATGTCTTTGGAAACCCTTCAATGAATAGCTATTTTAAGGGATTCTCACATCATAAGAAAATTTTAAAACAATTGCAAATACCTTGCACTAAACCACCTATTATTATTGTATTATCAGATACATAACAACATTTTGAAAATAGAAGAAGAAAATCATATTTGTTTGACCTGGTAGGCAATGAGTTTATTTGATTTGACACATTCTTAGTACATTCGTTCTTGGAAACAAGAAGACATGAACAATGAATATAAGTCCACCACTTAAGAAATCTGTGCTTTCCTGAGAAGGGTCAGAGCCAACTTACCTTGAACATTTACTTAGTAATCATCAGCTGGTATCTTCCTGGAGTTATCTCATTATCTCTTCATAGCTTAAATCACTAGTATCCACATTTACAACTAAAAGCCTAAACTCAAAAACTTCACTTGCTTAAAAGCACATGAATAAGAGAAAAGTGCCTTCCTTTTACATTTCACTTCACATTATTCCAGTTGCTCATAAAGGATGTGAAATGACAATATTAAATAGAAAATTCCAGACATACCTAATTCAAAAATTGTGAATTGTGTGCTGTTATGGATGGGGTGGCCATCTCTCCTACTATTTCCACATGCACGTCAGGTTGGGTGAGCCATTCTTCTGCCCAACAAACATGATCCCTTCCCATTAGCCTCTTAATTGTCTGTGCTTCGATTGTCAGGTCAACTGTCATGTAATATTGTAGTACTTGTGTTAAAGTAACCTTCTTGTAGTAGTCTCACACATCATCACAATGCCAACGTTATATAATTCAATTAATTTCAGCACATGGCATTGGGTCATCTTGTGTCATCACAAGAGGAAAGATAAGTGCAGTACAAAAATATACTTTAGAAAGAAAGGGATGATTGTGGGCAGGGTGAAACTATGTATGTTTAGTTCTAAGCATCTGTTCTGGGTCTTGGAATGATCCTTGTAGATGTGGAAGAACTCTATACTAGTAGAATGAAAATCTCAGTGGAACTCTCAAATGTACATCTTAAAGCCCTCTGTGACATTGCCACTCTACTGAGTTCACATGCACTGTTCACTCAACAAGCACTCTTGGTTTCCAAGGGCTAGTTCTCTGCAACACATAGAAGATACAATAGGAATTAAGACTGCCTTCTTGTTTCAAATCTAATATGTATATTCCATATTTATTTTGGATGGGAAATAATTTCACAATGTTTTAAAATGACAAACTTAAACCTTGGCAGGGAAATTATTTTCCAGAAAGATAAAAATATTAACATTTAAAAATTTTCTTCTAAGCATAATTTCACCAAGTCCTTAACAATCTATACTACAGGTAGCTTGATCTCAATAAATAGCAGTGGAAACCAAGTTTGAGTGAGTCTCGTGACTTTAGAACCAAAAATTTTAAGGGAATTACTGTCCTTAAGATCAGGCGAAAATTTAATGACAATGTTAACCTACATGATAGGAAAGAAAATTGCATATTTCTTTAAATTTGGGGGACTCAATACCTAATTCTTATTCATTTACCTTTTTGGATATATGCTACTACATAACATAATTCATTTTGTCTTCCTGTAAAAATCTCTCTACATTTTATTATTAATTAACTATTAATAGGCTATTCTTCTATTATCTAACTTAACTCAAGGTCACAATGAAATGTTGACTTGTGCACTTACATGCTTTCTTCATTCTTCAAAAACAGTACAAGGATAAACATCAATAAAATAAATAAATTCTTCATGGGAAACAAATAAATCATTGTGGTCTTAAAAGGATAATTCAATAATCTAATCAGATCAAACAACAAGTGTTATAAAGCCAATTACATTTGTCTTCAAACAAAAAGACATTTTAAAAGTTTACAAATGAAATATACTTTCCATAGGGACTCAACTACAGATTGATTTACGAAAATAGTCCCTAAGAGAAAGACTAACTTCATTCGCAAAGAATTTCCACCAAGAAACAGTGACGATTTCTTTCCTCTTTGTATTTTTATATTTTATTTTATTATTTTTTGTAGTTAAGCAACTGGTCACATGCACTAAACCTCTCTGAAGCAAAGTTTATTCTTTTCTTTACTCTTTGTCCTTCGTTTGTATATGGAAAATGACAGCAACCCCTCTCATCCAGCAAGTCTAGGGAGTTCTTTAAATAAACTCTATTTCAAAGCCTAGTCTTCATAAGAATTATGTAGAGTAGTTTATATTTTTAAAATATTGGGAGAAAGAACATTTGAAATGCCTGCTTATCTCAGACTGCCAATTGTGAAGTTCTGGCTACATGAATTACCATGCCACATACATTCTGTCTGACTAAGTCATTAAACAAACATCCAGGATGAATTTAATGAACATTTGTTTCACATCTGGGAAAGATCCTGGAGATGTGGAGTTTTAAATGTCTTCCAGTATGCCTAAACACTATACATATCAAGAGAAATCCAGGGAACACTTTATTTGGGTTTTTGTTTTGTTTTGTCTTTTCATGCTTTTAAGGTTTTTAAAAGTGAAACTTGTTCTTTGACAATTTCACTATGTATACAATGTATTCTAATTGCCTTCACCCCACCTTGGCTCTTCTCTTTCAAGCCCTATCAAGCCCTCCTTCCTCCTTACAAACTCTTTTCCCACATCCTCACATCTTTTATTTTGTAACCCACAGAGTTTAATCAGGGCCATCTGTGTGACCAAGGGTTTGTAAGCATGCACTGGAGCTGGGTGGACTCACCAGTGAGCACACAACTGAAGACAATGACTCCCCATCCCATAGAATCTCCCATAGTCAGTAGTTCTAAAGGAAACAGTGGGGCCCCATGAGTTACTCTCCCATCCATTCCTGATTATCTGGTCAGTTTCATACAGGCTGAGTGTACATAATGGTAACTGCTTTCAGTTCATCTATCTTCCTGCTCTTACATTCTGCTCTCTCTTCTGTGCTGTTCCCTGAGCTTTAGAAGGGAAGTATAATGTCTTATTTATGGCTGGGCAGTAAGACACCACTTATTCTTAGAACCTTAAAGCACCCATCGTCTCTACATTCACCCCCACTCACTACAGACAGAGGCTTTTTAGCTAAGACTGGGAGAAGACATATAAATGACTAGTGAATACCTTAAAAAGTATTCAACATCCTTAGCCATCGGGGAAATGCAGGTTAAAACTACTTTAAGATTCTATCTGACTTCGGTCAGAACAGATATCATGAAGAAAATAAGTAATGAACAGTGCTGGTATGGGTAAGGGGAACTCGTTTTCACTCTTTGTGGAAGTGTTGACTAGTAGTACCATTTTTGAGAGCAGTTTGGAGGTGTCTCAAAAACAGAAATAGAGCACCATGTGACATCATGTATATCACATCTGGGTGTCCCAAAGAACTTTTTATCCTACTGCATAGAAACACACACATTTATCTTTATTCTTGCTCTATTCACAAAAGTTAAGAAGTTGGGGTTGTTTTTTTTTTACTTGAAGGTCATAGAATTAATTATGTAAAATCATAGACTGACTTACATGGCCTGCAACATGTGTCAGGAGTGGAATTCTCTATTTCAAAGGGCAGTTTAATAAGAACTCTCACTAGTTGACTGGACATTCAATATGTAAATTTTCCAGGTTCTAAATTGAACATGTACATATTAGTTGTTTCCTTTATTTAGATAAAATCTGAATATATAACTCACTTGTATCTGCATACCAATCTATTACAATTCAGAAATATATTTTAAAAACAGATGTTCTAGCCATATATGGTCGCACCTGCTTTTAATCCCAGCACTCTGGAGACAGAGGCCCTCCGATCTCATGAGTTAGAAGCCAGCTTGGTCTACATAGAAGTTCCAGGCCAACCAGGGCTACACAATGAGACCTTATTGCAGAAACAAATCAAGAGTAGAAGACAGTCGATTGATTGTTTTGAGAACATTTTTATGGGATATGACAGTTTCACAGAGTAAGGATTGAGAAGCATTTTTTTAACTTGTGCTTTATCCATTTTTGAGAATTTCTTTTATTTATATCACTTACCCCATCTCTTCCTTTCAACTCCTCCTGTTTTCCTACCCCACTTCTCATTATGTTTGAGACCTTTTAATCAACAGCCTCAATCATTTGTTTGTCTACAATTGAAGTCAGCCCTGAAGGTTGAAACATTACTGCCTAAGGCTGTATAGTATCAAACCCCAAAACACACCTAATTCTCCTGAATCATAGCCCATTATACATATTCTACTATACTAAGCATGCATCCTGCTCTACACACTGAATTCAGTTAGAACTTATAATTAATACCGAATTAGTGCCATGTTCTACATCCTCATAGAAGCTGAAAAATAGACACGTTGAAAAGGATGATACCAGGAGATGGCCCAAAATAATAGAGTTTTTACTAAATCTTGTTTGACTTAATCTTCCCCCACCCAAGTTCATGTCACCAGACTCAGTTCCGTTTCTACTGAAATATGTAATCTAACTGGATCAGCTTTAAGGTGCAATGAGTGAGCTGTAAAGCCTTCAGCCCTTATCCCTGCATCCTCTTTGGTGTACTTTCAAATGAGTTAGATGCAGCAAAGGCCACGCATATATTAGACTTGCCCTTTAAATTCTATGTAGCTAAGCAGTTGAACTCCCTAAACCCTGAGAAGTCCTGTGTGGGAGCCAACCCTGACTTGGTTGTACCTAGAAATGCTGGCATGTTGGAAGAGAAAAAATTTTAAGACTGCCAATTTGGACAGAACTAGGTCAATTTCAACAGTAGCATCATTGATAGTAATAAGGGGAACATGTTTTCCAGCTAAAACAACATAATTACTAGAAAAAGAAGTGCTTTGTAGTATTCTTTTTGTGTTCAAACCTTCAGAGTACACTTAAATCCTCTAAATATACTGGGTTTCATTCTTGCTCTTGTTTAATATCCATCATAAATCAAAATGTTCTCAATTTTATCAGAGCATTGACTGCATGTAGTAATTAGCATTTAAAGTCATTATCTAGAAGCCCTTGGGGAAATTTCACAGGTGAGATGATCCAACTTGAGTCTCTATCTGACTGTAGGTCAAAAGCACCAAATGATTGTGTGTAATTGTATTCAGTTTGTAATCTCATCTCAGCCCAGGAGAGGCTCAAGCCAAATTAGGTCAAATTACCTATTACTTCTCAGGAATACATTGCAGCCTGGCACAGGTCAAATTGCACAGGCTGACCTGTGATTACCCAGATGCTGTCACTGCCAGACACACAGTGGAGCAGAGGGGTCCTATAGCAGAGGTGCTTCAGCGAGAGAGACTGTTGTCTTGAGGAAACTGAAGTCAGACTGGATATTTCCTCATCACAGAATTTAGAGGGGGTGAGGTTTAGAGTGCTAGACATGGACAAAACCAAAAGTAAGTAGGTAGGGAAATGAGAAAGTCTTATTCAATGAAATGAACAGTGGTAATATTTGCAAGGCTTTTGCTTTCTAAAGAAAAACAACTAATTACAATTTTTTCTAAACGAATAAAAAATTTAAAAAAATACAGAAATCTTTATAGCTCTTGATTCCATTACAAATACTGCTGTCTTAGTTTTTAAGATGAAAGTACTCTGTTGTAGAGAAGGCAGTGACAGCTCAGGGCTAAGCAGCTATTTTAAGCCCATGGAGGTTAGGCCCGGAACTCTAATGTATAATAAACATTGTAGCGTGATTACAGAGCCTGCACTCTGAAGGACTCTGCCTCCATCCTTTCTTACAGTCAGCACAGTTGAGATGAATGCAGGAAACTCCGTGTTTCCCCTGTGCCCATAATGACATGCAAAGCAAAGACCACATTCTCAACCTCTAGTAAAGTGCCTTCCTTGGGTGTGGAAAAGCCTACTATGCCAATGCCCTGCATGTCTACTGGAATATACCCCAAAATTGGTGCCAAAGTTCCAGTGATACAAGTAATTCAACAGGCATTGCATAAAGACCCCATGAGATGTTCCAAATTCTCTTTTTCTCAACATTTTAATTGATTATTTGGGAATTTCACACCTTTCATTCCAATTGCACTCACTTCACAGTTGTTCCAGGTCCATCTCCCCACTCTTGTGACTTCCTTGTTGTGGGTTACACCCCTTGGTGGGGGCGGTGAGAAGATGCAGCACCAATGAGTCAGGCACTGGGAGTCAGTGAGTAGCTCAGCCTGCTGCAGACTGGCTTACTAAGGAAGTTAGACCTGCCTTTATACCTGCCCCCACGGTTCCATAGCTTCAGAGGGCTGACTTTGCAGCTCCTCCTTGCTGTTTCCAGGTCTGGGCATTGAGGCATGCTTGGCACTTGGCTTAGGGAGAAAATGCCTGTCATGCATGCCAGTGCTCTTCAGGCCTGACCTGGGGACTGGGGCAGGGTGATTTTGACTTGGGTAGGCTGGCAGCAGTCTCTCCTACACATCCTCCCACAAAGGAAGAAGAAGAGTCCAATTCATATGTCAACTCCCCGCAGCTGACCCCTTAAAGAACACTGGGTACTTCCCCACCCATAATTCTATATGGAACTTTTCCTATTCAGAGAAGTGGATCCCTTTCTGCTAGGACCTCCTTCACCCATTATAAGACAAGTAGCTTTGCACATAAAACCTTTTATGCCATGTCCTCTTTAAAATCTATTGTCTCAAGTGATACTCAGTATATTCTATGGGATACCTGGAGCAGGAATTCTTAATGCCTTTATTTTTTGTATGAAAAAGTTAAGGACATTATGGAAGGTGGTTTAGGTTTCATACGTGAAAATACCATGAATAAAGTCTCATTTGCTCTGTTCTGTTCACGATAATCCACAAACAATCAGACATAATGAGTTCAATGAGATGTCTCCAAGTATTTGTAAGGAGTGCTATGATTATACTGAGTGGAGTTGAGTAGCTGAGGTTGCATCCCAAAGTTCTGAATCTATTGTAATATTCAGACCTGCATCATTTGCACAAAAATATTAATGTTAAAATTGTTATTAGTATTATGGTATTATGAATATACTGAAAATACTTTGATTTTAAGCATAAAGTCAAGCACAACATTAGTATGAAATTTGAATGTAGGCTTATATCAATTAATTTAACAATAAGTTCAGATATAGTATTTAGAGATCTGTAGACCTGAATTTCATGTCCTATGAATTTTCACTATTTTCCTATTAGAAAGGTGTTCAATTTTGAAGACTTAGACTTAGGTCTCATTTCAGGTGAAAAATGTTCCCAGTGGATATAGGAAAGATGACCTGTATAGCTTGCCACCAACACTCGTGATAAAAACAACAAAAACCAAAAAAACCCTAAGATACCCAAAGAGCCAGACCCTATAAAACTGAATACAAATGAGACCTTCTTCCTAAAGCTGTACCGTGCTGCACAGTGAGAGTGATAGGAGCCAGGATCTAGAGTCAGTCTTGAAAAATTCAAGACAACTTGCTAAAAATAAAAATTATCAAAGATATTGTGAGTTATGGTTTCCTGATTGCTCCTAAGAGAAGTTTGAAGATTTAAAAAAAGAGTTTATTATAAAAGTCACAGGAAGTTCACTCCCATGCACAAATACACATATGTAGTGGAGTTATGATTTCTGAGAACACATTAAGGCATACTTTGTTTGTAGTTAGTATTGTAAACTGACCTTTTAGCATCTGGACAAACTTTTGTGATCTGTGTGGTATTATGATGCTTTGCATGTGTTTCTCTGTGATTATTTATCCAAAGTTTTAGTAAAATCCACATTCCTAAGGAGAAATTGTAGTACAGCTCTGTTCTGCAGTGAAACAATCTTTTTACACTGTGACTATTTGTTACTTGCATTTACTTAATAAATAGCTAAGTGTTCAATAGCTAGGCAGGTAGAAGTTAGGTGAAACTTGTAAACAAAAACAGAATGTGGGGAAATAAAGGGTGGAATTGCCAGCAGATGCGGACAGAATTAAGATGAGCATGCCATTCTGAAAGAAGTTACTGCCATGTGGTAGAGAGTAGATAAACTATATGGGTTAATTTAAGTTGAAAGAGCTATCTAGTAACAAGCCTAAACTATCAGCTAAGTATTTATAATTAATAAGTCTCTGTGTGGTTACTGGGGAGCTGGTGGTCCCAATGGAAAACTCCACCTACACTATTCTTAAATCCATAGACTCATGGAAGTGACTGCCCTATTTGATCATACTGCTCTTTCCACCATGTTACTTAGGGATCAGGAAACATGACATCTGCTTCATGCATGAGCATCTAGTGACTTTTGCTTCCTTTCTGGCATTTATCCTTTTATCTCAAGTCAAGCCACTTGTTCTTTGCCTTGATATCACCTGCCCATGTGCCTCTCTACCTTCTTGTACCCATGATTTTTGGGAGGACTTTCCATTTTTCACCAGCCTAGGAGACTGAAGAATAGGAATTACTCATCATCATCTCAATCTGTGTGTGGTACGGAGAAGCTATGACTGTCATCAGCGCCTAGTGGGTGAAGAGGTGAACACAAGGCAGAGACCCAGTCAGGAGTCAGGGTCTTACACACTAGCTCTGCTCTGCCTTGCATTATTGTCTTTGATTTACTGTAGTGTCCACTTTCAGAATACGACAACTAGCTACCATTGACACATTTTTCTGAGAATTAAGCTATCATGGCAAGTATTGACTGATATGTGGTACTTTATATGCACAAAGGCACTCTTCACCTTAGCCTTGCTAGCTGCCTTTGCTCAAAACACTGCTATAAAATAGAGGAATCTTGGGTTCTCATTAATATTTAAGTGGTGGCAGTGGCAGGAAATGCAAGTGAACCATTGCCTACTCATGAAGTGCTTAATAAACATTAGTTACTATCATCTGCTTTAAGACTCCTCAGTTAGGTAGAAGACAATGTAATATTTTATTAACTAATTAAGACTGCTTCCTATTACAAATATTTCATGAATAAAAGAGTAAGACTCCATTCTATGTATTACTTTATTCCTTTCAATACAGACTCTCATGGTCAGTAAGATGGTTCAGCATGCAAAAGCATTTGCCCCATAAGTCTGGTGACTTGAATTCTGTTCCCAGTACACATATGTGATAGTTAATTTAGGTTGTCAACTTGAATACATCTGGAATCAACCAAAGCTTACAATGCTGGGCACTGCAAGGACTTTTCTTAATCTGATTATTTCAAGTAAGACGTCCAACCCTAAGTGTGTGTCACACTATCTGGTGGCAGCCCACACTGAAGGACATGGAAGAAGGAAACTTGCCTTTATGTACTTGTCCCCACTCTCACTGGCAAGTTTGTCTGTATTTTTGCTGCACTTATTATAAAATACAACCCTTTTAGTATTCCAGTGCAGATACGGAAACCATCAGATCTCGAGGAATTGTCCAGGACTCAAGCATCTTATTGGGACTGTGGATATACCTAGTCTTGTGGACTGAGAATCTGCCAGAATACCAATCATTCTGTTATGACAGTCATTGTTGAACTGCACAGATCAGAGACTGCAAGCCAGTCTAATAAACACTCTTTTATTATGTATATGTATATGTGTTTTCATGCATGCGTGTGTGTGTGTGTGTGTATTCATCCCATCAGTTCTGTTCATTTATAGAACCCCGACTAACACAACATATAAAGGTGAAAGCAGAGAACCAACTCAACAAAGTTGTCCTCTGACCTCTATACATGATGGGGTACATGAGTCCACACATACTAATAATAATTAAATTATAAAAAAGAATGCAAACTGGTTTTAAGAGGGAAAATTAGCCACCAAAAGCATGAATGAAACTGACTAGTTTATTAACTGATTTTCATAAAATAGTTTTTTTCATGCAATGTATTTGGATCATATTCTTTGCCTCTATCTGCTCACTAATCTTCCCCACTTTCCTAAAATCTATGTATTTTGTCTCATCTTGGCTGACAGCATATTAATTTCTCCTAAAATCATATTTTAAGTATCCTATCAAATGAATATTTGCATGTAGCCTTTCTATTAATCAGCTTTTAGTATCAGCTTATCTGCCCTCATCCTTCTTGTCAATACAGACTCTCACTGATAACACATTTCCATTGAGATTTAGGCATGGGTATCTGCTCATCTCTGTCTCTTGCGGCATGGCATCCTGGGTTTTCAGAAAAGATGATAAATATTTCTTTTCTTGTGGCCTCAGGGAAAATAGCTTTGGCCATGGATATAAAACAGAAAAGTAATTACAAACTTTCCCTCTGTCCTTTATTTACACTTTCATAGTTGCTTTTCCCTTGGGTTATTTTCATTTGTGTGTAGTTTATTGTTGATCTACTCCCAACTCAGATCTTTGTTGCTGATACCTAAAGTTTAGGCATAAGCACTTTAACATTTATGAAGTCCAGTTAAACAAAGTGCACTTGTAAAATATATCTTTGACTGTCGCTTGACTATACAAACAATAACTTGTAGAATGGGTTTTTAATGCATGTTTATATGTACATAGTATGTATGTGTGTATTAATTTTCAAATGAGTGTTTATATAAGTAGGGTGTGTGTGTATATATGTGTGTGTGCATGTATGTGCAAGTACACATGAATATGGTGGTCCAAGATTGACACAGGAGTTTTCTTTGCTCTCTCTTCATTTTATTATTCATTGAGGCAGGGATGTTGAAGAGCTTGCAAATATGGCTAGTCTGCCTAGCCAGTTTTCTCTATGGATTCTTTGTTTCTGCCTTCCAATAACTGAAATTATAGGCAAGCTAGTACAACACTCAGAATTCACTGTGATGCTGAGGATTGTGAACTCCAGCTCTCAATGGCAAGCCTTAAGCATAGACCTATTTCCCAGCCCAGAGGTACCTTTCTTTCCATACTCCAAGAGGGCTGGCTGATTCTTCCTCTACCAGCAGCTGTCGACTTCCAGCAGCTCCTTGGTGAGGGCTGGGGTCCCAAGAACACGGTCCCCACATGTGCCAGAACTTTGTCTGGATTGATATTATGTAGGTCTCATGCAGTAGCTACCCCTATTTTAAGCTTGGAGAGCAGTAGCATGTCATATCCAGAATACAGCATTTCACACCACTCTTCCCTATCCTCTGGCTTTTTCATTCTTTCTTTTTTCTCTTGTGTTCCTTGAGCTCTGTTGAGGGATAGGGTTAATAAAGATGTCCCATTTATGACTGAGTATTCTTAAGTCCAAAACTTTAAGTAAAAATAAAAAATGATTACTCCATATGAAAAACACCAAGTGATCATATTCAACTCATAGTTTACTATGGCAGAGAGAGGCTTCAAAGACAATAGAATGGAAGTTGTTTGTGGTTTTAGTGGAATAACATGGAACTTTACAAAGTAAGTCTCCGCTGATATTTCTGTGTGCTATGTGACCTTCAGCAAGTGATTGAGTTTCTCAGGCATTTTATTTGGAAAAAGTGAGCAGTGGACCATCATTTGCGAAGTTATATAACTACAACATAACATGCAAAAGGTGCCAGTCATGTCACAGAGAGTCAAATAATGGTTAATGAGTTCTTGTATTTTTATCTGCTGCACAAAACAACCACGCATTACTTACATTTGTCCATGCGATGCTGTTCTTACAGAATAGCTGAATAAGAGGGATCCAAAATATAATTGCTTGGTAAGCTTATATAATGATATTTATTTTGTGACATGTATTGGTATGGAGGCAAGCATATCAATATTTTTTCTTGTTGCTGTCACAAACACATGGCAAGGGTAACTAATGGGCAGTGTTTGTGGTAGCTGGCGTGTAAGCACTGTTCATGGTGGCAGTGTGTAAGGACTGTTCATGGTAACTTGTGTGTAAGCAGTGTTCATGGTGGCTGGTTGGCCAACAGTGTTCATGGTGGCTGGTCTGTAAGCACTGTTCATGGTATCTGTTGTGCAAGCAGTGTTCACAGTGCCTGGCATGTAAGCGATGTGCATGGTGTCTGGTGTGTAAGTGGTGTTCATGGTGGCTGGTGTGTAAGGCTGTGACTCCTTACCTGTGGGTGGGCAGAAAGCAGAGAGGAAGAAATATTGGCTTTCTCCTTTCTCTGTTTTTCTTCATCCTGGTACCCTAGCCCATGACACTACCATTAAGTAAGTGTTCCTCTTCCATTAAGATTCTCTAAAAGCACCTGCAAGTTGTCCTGAGGTGTATCTACTAGGTGATTGCAAGCCTAGTCAGTGAGGCAGTGGAGAGGAACAACTGTAGCAACAGTGTTCAGGTCTCTTCTAATCGTGAACACAAAGAGTGAGCAGAATTCTGTGTAACAATCCTGAAGACAGTGTGACTGTGTGAGTTAAATCCTCCATTTCATTTCCAGCTGAAGTAACAGTAACACCTTGTAGTATTAATAGTTACTGTAACAGTTTTGTTACTTCCAGTGGAAATAACTGGGGATATTGAGAGGCACTGATATACCTCCGGGGACATCACATGAGCTCTCCTGTAATTTATATGAGCCACTAGCGCACAAAGTAAATAAGCAACACAATTATGGCTTTGCCAGCCCTGAGCAGGTATTAAGGATTTCCTTTGATCCTCTTTGCTTTGGGAACTGGCTCTCTGCCATCTCTAGCTGCAGTCCCTCCTGAATTCTACACTTACGTACATTTTTTTCTAGGTCCTATAGTTATCATTTGATGTTCTGTGATTTGGCGAGTGGATAAGAAAGTGTCTGCAGAGGGAAACAAATCTTTAGCAATACTAGGAAGGAAAAGGCTGTCTGTGATCACTGTGGGTGCTGAGGCTGCAGGGCAGCATACATACTGATAAGGCTAATGGAAATGAGACACACAGTCTCATCCACAGATCCACCTTGCTTTCTCTCAGGAACTGAGGAGAAAAGAACTGAAGAGCAGGTCGACACACGATCCAGACTGGTTTTTTAAATGAACAGTTGCAAGTAAAGGACTTCAGACTGGCAAGGCACAGAAGGGGCAGTACATTCAAACCTCACTGTGTGGTGTTTGACCCGGTTCTTAACCATTCTGGTCACATGTCCTCAAGCAAAAAGGAGAATCAGTAAGTTTCCCTCCAGCACAGAGACTCCATGAGGGGCTACATGTAGAACACATGCATAGCTGTTTCCTGGAACATATTAAATAGTCTATAAATGCTGTTGTGATCATTTTTCTTTTTATAGGTAGTTTCATATAGGACATTTATCGTCTTTTGGTTTATTAAATTTCCAGGAAAGTAGAAGACCTCAATGATAAGGTAGTAAACAAACAATAGAATGAGGGGATGGGAAAATAAATCTTCATGGAGACAGCTTGGGGAAAGCCATTTTTCTCAGTCTATTAAATCAGCCCCAGCCTAAGCTGGTCTCATTTATCCAACCACATAGCTCATTCTGTCCAGTTTGATCTAGCAACCACTTTTAAATGCAGCACTGTGAGATGGCTAGCCACTGAGCTCTACAAAATTGAGTGAGACATAGCAAAACATTGTCTGTGCAATGATAGATAATATGAGCACTTTTAACTTTCTCTTTGTCTACCACATTCACCTCCTTACCTAGTGGATGGCGCGCGCGCACACACACACACACACACACACACACACACACACACACTCAGAATCTGTATATTCCATTCACCATTGGAATAGCAAAGTAGTAAGAAATCTAGACACTAAAATATTCTACATCTTTCCATTGCAGTAGAGAGAATGGATATGTGGGCTGAGTGTAGAGAGACTTATAGAACAGTGTCCTGGAATAACCCTGAAGAAAAATATCTGTAGAGTTGAACAGAGTCCTTGAATAGTTCTACTCTAACACTGCCTCAGTTCCAGAAGGACCAGGACAGCCTGTGGTCAGTTGGCAGAGTTTCCAGATAAAGTACAGGATGTCAATTAAAATTAGAACTTCAGATGAAAAATAGAGCCAGGGGGAGGGTTAGTGGGCACATGCGATACTGTGACACTTATATCAAAAGACAAAACAAAACAAACGCCTGCCTAAGGACCTTTGACTTGGCTCAGTAGCAGAGCACTTGCCATTTTCAAGGCTCTTTATTCAATCCCCAGCATTACATAGACAAAAATTGCCATAAAGAGCTACTATAAAATCAGCTAGAAATGGAAAAATTAGCCTCTGTAAATGCCTAGACTCATGCTAAAGAGACTGCGTGTGGAATAGCCGTGTAAACACACACAGCCTTACTCATAGGTCCCCGAAAGCAAAGTTGAAGGCCGAGCTACAGACAGAGCTGTGATTCAGACACTTCAACCCTGATGCACAGAAAGAGAGCAATGCTGGTGCTTAGAACTGAGCAGTGACCACAGCAGAATAGAGCAGAACAACGAAGTAATGTTTCTGCTCAGAGGTGGGCGACCCACCCCAGAGGCAGGTAACCCACCCTAGAGTTGGGCAATCCACCCCAGCCATGGCTCCTTCCTCTCACAGCTGCAGACTACCTGGACAGTTATTATAATTACAGAGGGTGTAATCTCCCTTCATTTGGGACTCAGTTACCTGCTCCAAGAGTTGACAAAAATCTCTTATCAGAGGTTTATCCTAATCTGTCACTGAATGAATATGGCCCTTTCCCCTATGAGAATAAGGAAAAATTGGAAAGAGGCTAATAATGTAAAAAACAGAAAAAATAAAAAAGCTGATTTTTTAAAAAAAGATTTTTAAAATTTCACCATGAAAACAGTGAATACCAGCATTAAATCTCACATTGTCCAGGAAAATCAAATTGTTGAAGGGTAATGTGAATATAATTATTTCCAAAAGTTAGAGGCAAAGAGATAAAAGACGTAGGATCCAAAGTAGCTTCAGGAGATTCAGTCAATACAACACAACTTCACAAGCAAACAGTGGCTCACCGGAGGGAAAGCTAAAAGTCAAGCAAACACCTAGAGAAAAACCTAACTGTGACATGGAAGCTTCAGCCTGAAGATGCAGAGAATGCAGAAAGATTGGAAGAAAAACTTAGGAAAGGAAATGCCCCATGCATTCGGGAAGAGGAGCATGAGCGCTGTGATTAAAATACCAGAAAGAGGCCACTTTCAGCTGCAATGATGTTTGTAGAGCTCAGAACAAGGAGGGCTTGTTGAAGACTCCTGTGACAAGGACTACAGACGTTGTCGGCCATTCAAAGACTTGGAATGCAAACCACCCACACACCTCCCCCAAAATCGTTATCTGGAGATGTGCACTGGCTAACTAACAGAAGGAGAAAGCAAATGGTTGAAATATGGGAATGTTAGGTGAGATCAGAGTAAGCAGTGCCACTAGTGATCTATACACAGCCTACTTCTCAGGCATTACTCCAGGAAACACAATGTGTAGTAGCAGGTCATTAATTTGATAGTCATTCTCAGGATGTTAAGTTTTGTATTTCATAAATAAAAACAGAGCTAGCAGGTGTAAAGAAAGGTTATGGTGTTCCAGTGTCTGTGCTCATAGAGTAGAAGTCTACCTCATTTTAGTTATAAAACTGACTTAAGCATTGTACATTGCAACTATACCCAATGCCACTAAAAAATGTAACACATTCCATTTCAATGAGTTTTGAAAACTCAGGAAAGACTGGGAATGCAGCAGTTCAGTAGGTAGAGTGCTTGCCCAACACTCATGAAGCCTCGAGTTCCATCCCGAGAACCACATAAACCTATAATCCAGCACTTAGGAGGCTGGAGGATCACAAGTTCATGGTACAAGTTTAAGTTCATAGTACATAGCAAGTTTGAGAAAAGCACAGCCTGAAGAAAAATAGTACATATGCTACTAAAACATGAAAATAATAACATGGATAAATGGAAAAATTAAATAAATAAAGAGATCATATACTTACAGACACACATACAATAATTACTGAAATATAGTCATGAGGCACAGTTCAGCTGCTTAACTAATAAAATATTACTAGTTTATTGCTAAGGGTTACTTGTGAAATCCGAATAAAATATCCAATCATTTTATAAAAACAATTATCTAACAAGCTGTAGTTTAGAAGAGTAACCCACAGTTTCTGCTCCTTTCTTGTTAGCCGTATGAATGACATGCCTGGACAACTGGCATAGACACGTTCCATAGACTACTGCAAAGTTACACTGGCACACTTTTCGGCAACTACAAATCTACTTGATACTGCCTGGATCGAAGACTGCTCCTTCATTTTCCAGTTTAATAGCATCACAGTGAGTCCTTGCACTGCACAGGGAGCTTCTGGTGTCCAGGTACCCAGTCAAGGGTAAGACACACCAGCAAGCCTGCCAGTGCTGTCCCATGACGCCTCTCAAGATGGCCACTTAGTACTATCTGCATTATATAATGTGCCCTCACCTTGCCCTTGACAGTAGATGTTAGCCTGAGAGAGCTGTCATAATGGATCTCAAATAATTCATTTTATATTAAACAAGTGATAAATTCCATCGTTAGTTCCTAGCAGCCAGGGACTCTCAGAGGTTAAAAGATAGAAGAAACTTAAACCTTGGGAAGCAGCAAGCCCTGCCTTGCAACAATCAATAGCCATTTACTATGGAGAGCAACAAAACCTTTTTGGTCTCCTGACTGTAAGTCAAATCTCTGGTACCCTTTCTAACCATCATTCAATTTCAGGGCACTTTGATTCTGTGTCTCTCATGTGGAGGCAACAAGGTGCTGGCCTCTGTTTGAACTCAAGTCCCTGTGGAGAAAAAGATTTCCCAACTGAGAAAATAAATACTTCCCAACTTCTTTGTTTGTCTTCCAAGCGCTCAGTGGGCACAGCACTCCTGCTCCCTCTGGGCAGCACACTTCAACCCTCCCTGCTAATTAACCTCTCCTACCGGGTTGCCAAATGAGCTGCTGACAGCCAGCCATGAGCAACTAGAAAACACCAGGATAGCAGACCGGATTGTTAAATTCTTCCATTAAGTCTAGTCATAGAGAGCAATTGGAGCTGTGACTGGGTGAAGCTGAGAAAAGTTGACATCACACCCAGAAAAAGGAGAGCATTTGTGCCCCTCTTTCTCTCCAGCTATGGTCACATAGAGCATTCAGATGCTTTCTTATACTGGAGGGGAGACAATAAGAGCAGAAGTGAATTTGGATTTGACAGTCGCAGAGTCTAGTCAAAAGGAAATGAGAGGTCTTAGAAAAGAAACATCAGTGCCTTCTGGAATTTTCAACCTCCTTAACTACCCTTCTACAACATAAATAGACCTGAAACAGAAACATGATTTTGTTTATTCATTGATTTGTACTGGGTGAAGAGAGAGGGGGATGGACATGCATGGTAAGTGGCTACTTGGCAAGCAGTTAAGAAGTAACATCTACAACATGTTAACAGCACCAAAATGATTTATAGAGCAATCCAAAATGGAGTTGATTTCTTAAAAGAAAAAGCATAAAGAAAACAATTAAGAAATAGGTTTGCCTCTTTTTTAAACATCAAAATCAATTCCCAGTCCTGTGTGTCCAGATGTTTTCACAGATTTTGGTGAACTTGAAAATGGAGTATATTAATTCATGATCTCCATACCATTTTCAGTGGGTTGAAATTCAGAGGGCCAATATAAGGCTATAAGCAAATGGAAAACTCAGAACTATTTCTATCTATTTTTCTTCTTTTTATTTCTCTGACTGGTCTCAATATTTCTTACTTTTCTCCCCAAAGACAATTTAACTTTTCAATTTTCAAAGTTTTTTTTATTTTAATGTATTTTGTTTAGGTATATGAGTGCTCCCTCTGCATGTATCCCTGCAGGCCAAAAGAGGGCATCAGATCCCATTACAGATGGCTGTGAGCCACCATGAGGTTGCTGGTAATTCATCTCAAGACCTCTGGAAGAACAGTCTGTGCTCTTTACCTCTGAGCCATCTCTCCAGCCTCCAATTTTTTAAAACTTTTAGCATAAGTTTTATCTTAAGCATGACTATTGGCCTACCGATGCTTTTTCTTTGATTTCTCCTTCTACCCCTGCCTTACAGCGTTGCCTGCCAGGCATGTTTCCAAGCAGACTGTTTTATCTGAGAGTCAGAAATCAGCAAACCATTCTATTTGTTGAAATTATGCTGTGCAACAGTCTTAGTAGGAGATGTTTAAAACTTAACCCGGAACTAGTATTTCTACTGGTGTCCTTCCTGTTTATGGATACACTCCTTGGCATCGTAAGACTATCAGTGCCAACTGTCACTCATCCTTACCCAATTGTTGGTTCTGACAGCCTGCAATACTATATTGTGAAGGGTTCTCAGGAATGGTTCAACAGGACTACTCAGTACTACTGATTAATAGCATCTGCCTTGGCATAAGATAGAAGTGAACTGGGGTTGTGCCGCTCCTTCACAGACTATGTCTTTAGAATCCTTTTAATAAATGCTTTATTCTTCTTCCCTTGCTGAATGCCAGGCAAGTTTTGTAAGACTTTGAGTGAGGACTTTATATAAAAGAAAGAAATACCAAATTACTAATGCTGTACGTGCAGAGTTCCAGTGCATCAATGCTTTGCTTTTAGGGACCTGATCTAGTTCTGGATGTCTACCTCCTAACATTTACTCAACACACAGCCCTTTGGTGCCGTACTGAATTTTCAACCTTCTCAGCTCTCCTTCTACAACATGCATAGACCTTAGACCAGACAGTGATCTTATTGTTTGAAAAGAGGTAATATAAGTGTAGGTAGGACTTATTTCCAGTAGCATGTCAGTCATAAGACTATATTAAAAGTTATAGAGGTAAACAATGTTCAGAGTATTTTTCTCATTGTTTGAAATTACCATTTTAATGAAAAAATGAAATAGTTAACCAGTAATTGATGAATTAGGGAGACAATGGACCCAACTAGCTCTTCTGTGTAGTGGGGACATGGACAAAACTGTCTGAGCCCCTCCTCTGAGCCTTTTGAGGGCTGTCCCTCTTTAAGGGCTGTCCCTCTTTAAGTCCCCCAATGAATGCTGGCCTTTGCTTCTCTTTTCATGCAATTTCTTTCTCCTCCTCCTAGGAAGTCTCAACACAACCTCATTCTTTTTTTTCCTCTGCATGTTCCTGTATTTTTTTCTTCTCAAATGTTTTCAGCTTCTATACCCTTACAACCAGGTATCTCTGAGCCCTGGAGGAATCCAGAACTGTAATTCTTTTGCAGCGTAAAACACAGATATGATGAATCTTTACATAGGAGGAGTTAAGGGTGAGAGTGTCCCATGAAGGTTAGTTAAGAGATTGAATCATCAGGGAATTCTAGAAAAATGGGAACTAGTATGCTACACTAGTAATTTTAAGTAATTAGATGATAGGTTTATATTCAGTAAAAATCACGAGTAAGGCAAAGATTGTCTTTTTTTACTCAGGGCTGCTTGTCTCCCAGCATGCATTGGGAGTACTGGATAACCAGGCAACCTAGTGAACAACAGCAGAAATGTAAGCAAATAGCTTGTTATGTGCTTGTCTTACTTTTGCTATGACAACCTCGTTTTTAAATCATCCCTGTGTATCAACCACTTCCAGTCCCAAACTTCAAGTTTAACTCCTTCACAAAGTGATTCACAACACCTAGGTGAATGTTAAAATCTGGATTCTGTAATCTTCTACCTTAGTTATCCCAAGGCAAAATACTCATTTCCAAACAGAAGTTACTTTTTTCTACCTAACATTTTCTTTTTTTTTTTTTTTGCCTTTTCAAGTTTTTATTTTTATACATTTTTTTGTATTAAAAAGAAAAGCATAATAATTACCACCAATTACAAAGGACTAGAGCAGGACCAGAATAATGAATGAATCACTGCAGCCTGGGAAGCAGACACTCTCAATAATATTAATGTTATGATACAAGCTCATTCAAGTATTTTACATTTTTTGTCCTGTTGAATGTAATATCCTAGCACATGGTAAAGACAATGTACGAGTGTAAGGTGGAACCTTCTTTGAAAAGCCCATGATGAGTTTTCCTTTCCTGTGAGAACTGAGCTGAGCGTTCTCTTCTGCCTCTGCCATCACCATAGCTGGAGGAGAGAGTGGGGCTGGGGAGAATCCATGGGCCCTTAACAAGAGAGGTACTCTGGGGCTCCCATCCAGGGGACCGGGTAACCCAAGCCTCTGGTACACTCCATTAACCTTGTCTTCATGCCCTTTCCCTGGCTTCCAGACCATCCAAGCAGCTTGCTTTCTTTTGTAAATGTCATCAAAAAGGAGTGGGAAAGAACAACAGAACAAAAACATTTAACAATTTGACATGGGGCTCAGCAGCTCTGTCTGAACCCAGGAGTCCAGGCAGCCTTCTCTTCGAGGAGTGCATTTGCTCGGAGGCTCAGAGGGCAGAACACAATCTGGCCCTTGCTGGGCCCAGGCTGATGACCAACCCTGGACAGACAGAGGATGAAGGCGGTTCAGTTTGGCAGGCTGTCTCTGTCTCAGGTCCTGGATCCCATGGGAAGATGGTGATGGGGAAGTGGCTTGCTCTGTTGGCCCCTGCCACTCCTGGCATACTTGTCACAGATACATCGGTCCTAAATTCAAGTGTCTTCAGAAGGTGAAGATGTAAACTACTCTGCAACGTCAACTCCTAACACGTCACAACAAATACAAACAAAAACCGCACACACACACATACACACGCACAGGCACACACGCATTCCCACCCCTCCTCAGCCTGTGTTGAGATGATAGCCTTGTCTTCCTGCCCCAAAGGGGCTTCCTCCCTCAGAGGGGCCTGAGAGGTTCAGGGAGAGGATGGCAACCCTAGCTTGGATAGTCCAGATGCGAACCACCTTCCCCCACCCTGGTCCTCAAAGCCCTGACATTCTGTGGTACTGGATACAGTATTCTACCTAACATTTTCTATTAATGTCATTAACAACAGCCCAAACAATAGGCTCATTGATGTTGCCCCAGACTTTAATGTCTGCCTATTTCTAAGGATCAGAGTCCTCACTTCCTGTCTTTGTTCTGTTTCATTGACTTAAAAATCTGATTTCTGCTTTGAGGTCTCTTTTTCAATCCATATGCAATGCCACTATCAGGTATTTTGTTTTAAAGCATGTCCTGATTTAATATTTTCCTGTTCAAAAATCTATACAGAGCCCATTTTGTTAGATAATAAAATTCCCTACATGCCATTCACTGTTCTCCACAACCCAGTGCTAGTCCACCAGCGGTCTTACCCCTCTGCCTTTGCATTCTTTCTTTCCTTTCTCCCTTCCATGAGAACTCACTGAATGACTACAATGTCTAGTACTGTGCTGGGTCTTGGAAATGCTAAGGTAAATTCCAGTTTATTAACCAAACTTTCAAAGCTGGATGTGGATACATAAAGGTAAACTAAACTGTGTTGAGAGCCTTAACAATGGCAAAGACCAACATGGCAGGAACATAAAGGAAGCTGCAACTCATTCTCCCAGGACAGGAAAAGAGATTGTTCAGATAAGTGTCATAAAACAAGCAACAAAGCAACAAAGCTTTAACTTTGGATGTAAGGAGTTTCTGTAGGCTGCACTTCTCTCCCTCTTCCTATATTTTACAGCTTCTTCATACAAGCCAGAGAGCACACTATTAAAGCATCTCTCATTACCCTTTGACTCTCAATTAAAGATCTCCCAGTCCACATGTAGTGTGTTAAAGTGTGCCCTGGACCACAACTCAAGTTCACCTGAAGCCTCAGAATGGGGCCTTAATTGGAAAGGACATTTTTTTTTCAGATTCACTTAGCAGAAAATGAGTATAAGCCATCTTGCCAAGAGTACTGGTGCTCATATAAAAAGGGTAAGGGAGACCCAGCAACTACAAGATAAGTCATGTGTAAGTGCCAACAGAGACTAAAATAATACACACACAAGTCAAGGAATCACAACGGTGGCCAGTAACTACTGGGGGCTGAGAGAAAGGCACACAGAGCCTCCACAAGACTCCAACCAGCCAACACCCTTTTCTCAGACGTCTATCCGGAACAATGAGAAAATAACTTGCTATTGTTTAAACCACTCATTTGCTGTTAATTTGGGCTACCGAAACTAATGCACCCTCTCAATACCTTGCTATTTTACCGGTCTATAAAAAATCCTCTAATAACACTTTTTCCAGCAAACTTGTCCCAAGTGCATACTCCTAGCTGACATTTTGAGTTGTGTGTGTGATTGCTCCTTTCTTTGAATTTTATTTAAGAATTTTTTAGAAAAATCCAGAATTTACCCTTTTTGTGAGTCCTTATTTAACAGATTCCAGGATTCCAAATGATGTTAATGTATGCATTCCATGCCTTTGAAAATTAGTAAAATTATTATCATCTTTTAGAAGCCTGTGTGTTTTAAATGAGGTGGATTCAAATGAGGGTTGGGGATGGGAAGAATCTGGAATGGGTAGAGAAAGAGAAAAACATAATTAGGATATATTATGTGAGTAAATTTTTTTTCAATAAATGGACAAAAAGAAAAAACATTAAAATTATTTTAATCGTGTGTGTGTGTGCGTGCGTGCGTGCGTGCGTGCGTGCGTGCGTGTGTGCGTGCGTGCGTGCGTGCGTGTGTGTGTGTGTGTGTGTGTGTGTGTGTATGCCATGTGGGTGGGGTGCCTGCAGAGGCCAGTAAAGTGTGTTGGATCCCCTGGAACTGGAATTACAGGCAATTTTGAGCTCCATAATGTGAATGCTGGGAACTAAACTTGAGTCTTCTGGGATAGCAGGAAGATCTTTAAACCTGTATTCCCACCTCTCCAGCCTGTTTCGTGACCTTTTCTCTTGTTTTCTTCTCTCTTCTCTTCTTTTCTTTTCTCTTCTCTTCTCTTTTATCTCTTTCTTCCTTTCTTTCCTTCTTTCCTTCCTTTCCCTCCTCCTTTCTCCCACTTTCTTCCCTCCCTCCCTCCGTTTCTTTCTTCCTCCCTTTATTACTTGTTTTATTTATTTATATTTTTGTAGCATAATTCCTCCAGCTTCCTTCACCAAACACAAGACTTGAGAGGGACAAAGAAAGTGCTGACTACTTTGGGGAAGGCATAAAAGATTTCATAAAAGATACTAAAAGGGAACTGGAGAAGAGCACTGTCTGCTCTTCCAGAGGACCTAGGTTCAATTCTCAACACCCACATGGTAGCTCACAAATGTCTGTAATTCTAGTTCCAGGAGACCCAACACCCATGACAAAACACCAATGCACATAAAATAAAAATAGATAAAATTTAAAAACCCACAATGTAAAAACATATATTAAATAAAACCATATAGAACACACCCCCAAAATTTACTAAACCATTACATAAATAAAATTGTCTATGAAGAACTGTCCTTCTGTCTATGGATTATAAATCCAATGTTCTCAGTGGTAGTCTGTTGAATGAATGGCTGGATGAATGAATGAAAGAATGAATGATAATGAGGTCAGGTCAATAGACTTTACCCTGTTGGAATGATGGTCTTTACTGAACTATTTCTCTCTTTTATGAGAAAAGAAAAATAAATTCTTAAATGCATGAAGCTCTTTAATTCATAATATTTATGGGATCATAATACGCAAAAATCAAATGAACAAATGTGATCACTTTACTTCATCTTCTTGAATAGCTTGTGAATAGAACTGAAAGTTTGAGGCCAGATTGTACAGGAATAGATCTTACATGGCTGCTCTCTTCTGTAGCTGTAGTTGCAGGAAATCCGGCGCCCTCTCCTGGTGTTTGTAAGCACTGCATTCATATGGTGTTCACATGGCTCACAGATATTTATGCACATAAAATAAAAACAATACTTTTTAAAAACCAGAAAGTTCATTATTTACTGATTTTATTTGCTTGTATGTTTCACTCAAAATTCTGAAATAATTGTTTAAAAAATTGAGATTCGAAGTAATTGACCCAAGATCAGGGGATTAGAAAACAAATTTCGAATTAGTTTTACCTGATTGCAAAGTTCATACTGTTTTCACTGTTACAGTTTTACCTGGCTTCAAATCACTTGACATCTCCTGACTTCAACCCCAGCCCCCCTACAACATACACACTTAACAGTTCAAGTTGATTCCTTTATTTTAACCATCCAGCTAGCTCTGAATTGTTTCTACGCTTCCCATCACCTTGTGATAGGAATGCCACCCACTCGTGCTGCAACTGACCTCCACCTGGTCCTCGTCAATATGATGTTGCCTTCATCATCTCCTCAGGGTACTTGCCCTTTCTCTGCCACCTTTCTACACCATCTGGCACATTCTTCTGCCACATGGAGTCCATACATTCGGCCTCCTTATGCTCCTCATTCTGCAAATTCCCTTTATACATAACCCTTTGACAATTTTTCTCTGCTCTTGAATTTCTGATCTCTACTTTCATCCCAAGTTTCACTGCCATGCCCTGTTCCTTCTCATCCCATGGCAGCCTATAGAGTTATGATTGTAACATATGTCTATAATTCCTTCATTGTATTGAGAACATCCATCACACTGCCGACAGCACATGGATTCTGCTCATACGTTTCAAATTTTAGAGGAAGGGATGGTGCTTCCATGCAAAATGAGCATACTTTGCTTCACAAGTTGTTATTTTTTGGGGGGGGTCATTAAACCAAAAAGAAAGTAGCATTATACGAACACACAAGGAATTCTGAGCAAATATTTTTATTGAATTTCTGGAGATTAAGTTACATATACACAAAATTAAACAAAGAAAACACATATGCTGTTTTTCTCTGTTCCAGATTTATATTGAATATTTTAAAATGCTGAAATGTTTAAATGAGCAATGGATATACATATGACCAACATTTAAAGTTAATTGTTAATTCCTACCATATTTAGTAGATATAGCTATAAATGTGTATTTGTGTATGTGTGTATATGTATGTGTGTGTGAGACTGTATGCGTATGCTTAGAGGTTGCTATACGAGTTCATGAAGATCAAGATGCCTCCTTAAGAGGAGGACATCTTCCTTTACAGCCTGTCTTTTCAAAATCAGAACTTAGTATCACTTCCGTGCTATCATATAAATAGTGGCCTGTATTCAAATCCCCTCTATTTATGGACATTGTTTAGGAACTTTGTTTCTAAAATACATTTGATTGCTTAAACATCCAGGATTAATAAAGTTTCGTATAGCATACTTGGATATTTTGCCTTGTTGTTAGTATCTTTCATTGAAATAATCTCCCTGCTAGTCCCCTTGATTCACTATGGCTATACACAGTCAAACTGGGCTGTCTGGTTTGTAAAACATGTCACATATGAGATATGGTAAAATCTTCCAAATGTCACTGAATTCATTTTCCACTCATTTCCTATAAGTTGTAGGTGGTGTTTATATTAATGATTAAAATCTAGTTAAATTATTTGAGACAATGTTTAATGCATAGGATATGTAATTTGTAGAATGTGCACAAGCACCTGTATTGGGGTGCATATATTATAAGGTCTGTCCCAGCATTCCGTCTCTTGGTTAGGGTGAGAAGAACCATGTGTCTCATTGCACAGGCAATGTTTCCTACTGTAGCTGGCAAGTATCCCATTGCACTTTGTCAGGGATGAATTATTCACTTTCCTAACTGGATTCCCTTAAAGATTTTAGCATTCACTAATGAGCTTTCCAAATACATTGTTGCATTTGAGGCTGTAAAATGTTGATTTTTTTCTAATTGTATCATTCCTTGCAGTTAGAACTACAGTGTGACCTATAAAGAAGTATGCATGTATACTTTTTCAAAAGAATGTATGTATGTATGTATGTGTATGTGAAAATAATCATGATAGAGACTTATTTTTCTCTTTCCTATCAATTTGTAAAATGTTCCAATGAAGTAAATAAGCTTTTTCTTCTTTAAACTCAAAATCTGCTATGTTATTTTCAATTACTTGAGTCATGAGTCTCATCCATTCTCAAATGACCCCAATTTGGGCTGGTTAACATCTCTTCAGGCTGATTTCTGTCACCTTTGACACTTCTCCATTAGGTTTTGAGTGTTTCATTGTTTTCTGGCAAGAGGGTGGCTCAGGCTTCCTTTGTACTTTTCCTCATGGGATCATTACAAACAACATTATGCCTGTAATTTGTGGCAGGTCACTCTAAATGTAAGTTACATGTAACACAAATTCATTGGCCCCGGGAGTCAGCTCTTACCCGAAGAAGAAAGATGTTTAGATTCATAGCCTGTTTAGTTCATTGATAAGAAATAAGAGGAACTGGCAGAACTCTCAGAGCATGTGCAGAGTAGAGCGATCTGTACAGATCACCAGAGAAACATTAGCATAGCTACCAATGAATGCTTCAAATTACATAAACACTGTGTGTCATTCTGTGGCATTTAGTTAACCATCGTTTTGAAAGAAACAAAAGGTGTTTAACTTTTGAACATTCTACTACCTAACATGTAAGTGAAGTGGTTGTAATGTTGACAAAATATTGATTTGATAGCATCCGAAAATATAGGAAAACCATGCAAAAAACTTGATCTATTAAACCAAGATGAAATGTTGAATATTTTATGTAATGTCAGATGAGAGCTTTTAAAATATGTTTGTCTACAACTTATCACCAATAATTAGAGTTTCAGAATTCGTTTTAAGTGTTGGAAACTAGAATGGGCCTCACATGGTTATCACAGAGAAAGCTTGTACAAGAACATTCTTTCAAAGGATAGATGAGTGCGTGAACAGCATTTGTACCTGTTTATCATATTGGAGCTACCACATAGAAAAACAATAACACCCTCTAAACAATACAAGCATGCTATGGAGGTTAAGCAAACTGTGGGAATTTTAATGAAAACATATAGACATTCCTGGAACAAAATGAAGTTAATGAGTCACTCATGGATCGGGAATTCTGAGCAGAGATCAAACTCCAGCCAGATGTTTATAAGAGAAGTGCAAAAGAGGAAGTGTGCCATCTTGTTTTTCAAGAACAAAAACAAAGATTATGTGAGCACTCAGATTCCATGATAAAATGTGCTAATGCTTTCAAAATGCGTTTCTTGTTTCCTTTCCTCTGGAAAGTGGTAAGATGGACAATGTTTACCATATGCTCACATATGTTGTTTATTCTTTAATTCACATACAGATTGCTTCAAATATATATACATATATATGTATATGTAATGTATGTATATATGTATGTATGTATATATATACCATGAAAACATAATTTTAGTTGCCATCTTTCCTGAAACAACAGCTAATTTTGCCAGAGGTGTTTGCTGTGGAATTTAGAATCATCCATTCCACAGCTAGAGTGAAAGGAGTAGAGCTGGTAAGCTGACTGCATTTTGCTTTTTCCATTAAGTTAAAGGCTATATTTTTAACATATGGTTTTCATGCTGTAGAGTCAAACAAAGACCTACTTTGCACTGTGTCTGAAATAGGAAAGACCAAGGCCAAACACTCTTTCCACTTGTTAATTGTTACTTAAGTTTCAGTAAATCAAGACCTCCCTGAAAACGTAATGCAAACAGACACTCTACCTTGAAAAAATTCATAATACTTTTATGAAAAATTGAGATTATTTGTTGGT
The DNA here is from genome assembly GCF_017639785.1 of Mesocricetus auratus. NCBI lineage: Eukaryota > Metazoa > Chordata > Mammalia > Rodentia > Cricetidae > Mesocricetus > Mesocricetus auratus. The sequence continues at coordinate 44,026,000 of NW_024429184.1, read as the reverse complement.
CCTGGAAGCTCACCCCTGGGCAGCTATGTACTAGATGAGCTAGAAGACAGTCTGTATCCATGTAGGCAAGCCTCTTGTGAATAGAAAGGGGATGGAGCAGAGTAGTCCAATCCTGCCTCTCCCCTAGTGACCACATATGTATGATTGCCAGGTATCATCAAAAAATTATTTTCCTCACTTCTTCGAAAATACACAAAAAGAGAGAAGAATAAGACAATTGTAGCGACCTTAGCATTTTTTTTCACACCATCTTCAAAGTAGTATGATTTTGGAGATAAAACGTAAAATACTAGTTGTTAAGAAACAACCTGGAAGAAATAGTAGGTTAAAGCACATTTCTTAAAGCTACCACCCACCATTCCAATTGTCAATGAGTTAGAAATGAGTATTAATGAAAGCAAAGTATCTCACTTGCTCCCCTAGAAATTAGTCATTCATTTTCTTGGCAATCTAGAATAATATTCTGAATTGCTACCCACGTTTAAAATCTTTTTTCTGGAGTTGAAATAATTTGTGCTTGTTTGGTGTGTGGTTGGAGCAGGTTATTTTATCAGTTGGTTTTTGTTGTCCCTTCACACTTCTGGGGAAATCAAAACAAGCAAACAAACAAATCAAGTCCTTCACAAAGCTTAGTACTGTGATTTTTCAGGCAATCTGACCTCAAGGTAACAACAAGTTACTCTTCCTTGATGCCTTATCATTTCTTGTTGGGCCCTGCATCCGTGGCTCACCATGCTGACCTAATTGCCTGAAATGCTCTTTCTTATTCAAGAGTCATTTTTCTTCAGTGTCTGGGTCAATCTGTCTCTTATTTTTCAATCATGTAGACATAGTCCCTTCTGTTGTTTAATTCCATGAATCTTTATTAGAAAGCAGGAAGGGAAGAAGCAGATGAAAGCTGGGAGTGCCATGGAAACAAAAATTATGCCAGTGTTTTCACCTATGGATCCATATAGTTTTGATTCTTTCCATATTAGTGTTTAATAAGGAGGGAGAGAGGATGGAAGGGAAAGAGAGAAGGGAGAGAGAAAAAGGAATTTGTCTAAAAGGATTTTTCTTCATTTTGTCCATTATTATTGTTGAAACAGAGTGTCACATAGGGGCTTTGAATGATCCAAAGATCCAGATGTAGAGACAAAAATCCAGGCATAGAATTTTGACTCCTTTTCCAGCACCATTTCTGCCTGCAAACCACCATGCTTCCCGCCATAATGGTAATAGACTAAACCTCTGAACTATAAGCCAGCACCTATTTAATACTTCCTTTTATCAGAGTTGCCAGGGTCATGGAGTCTCTTCAAAGCAATAGAACACTAAGACAGTGGTTGTCATGGTCTATGTAACAACCTATGGATGTATATACCTGAACATTATAGGTGTATGCTACAACATTGGTTTATGTGGTAATAGAGATCAAATCTACCTTAGCTTCATGCAGTGTAAGATAGTACTTATCATACTTTATACTTGGATTTTTTTCAGAATTTAGCATATGTTTCTCTCAATAAAGCATAAGTGCAACGTAGTAAATATCTCTTTAAAACATATTTAGCATTTTTATTTGAGCATAATTGATATGAAAACTACATATTTTAATGTATACATATTTGATAAGCTTGAAACCCTCTACATATAAACACTCTACCATCACCACATTCAAAATAACACACTAACATATCACAGAATTTTTTGTGCCACCATGCTTTTTCTTTATTTCCTTTGGACAACACTTAACACAATCCTGAAAAGTGGTATATCATTAATTCTAGGCACTATGCTCTAGAGCAGATTCCTAAAACAATTCACCTCCTGCAACAGAAATGTTAAAACCACGGAACACCTCTCATTCCCTTTCCCACCTAGCTTGTAACCACAGCTGTCTTAGTTAGGGTTTTTATTGCTGTGAAGAGAAACCATGACCCTGGAAACTCTGATAAAGGGCCAGCTTACAGTTCAGAGGTTTAGTCCATTATCACTATGGTGGGAAGCAGGGGGGCATGCAGGCAGGCATGGTGCTGGAGAAGGACCTGGGAGTTCTACATCTGGATCCACAGATAGCAGGAAGAGGGAATGACACTGGGCCTGACTTAAGCTTTTGAAATCTCAAAGCTCACCCCAGTGACACACTTTTCTAACAAGGACATACCTACTCCAACAAGGCCATATCTCCTAATAGTGCCATTCCCTATGAGTCAATGGGGACATTTTCATTCAAACTACCACAACCACTAATGAATTGTTGAAAGCTGACAAAGATCTCTTATAAAAACAAAAATTAAAGTCATGCAGTATTTTCTTTTCTAGAACTTGATAATTTCTCAATGATTTCCTTTGAGTTCATCTATGTTGTTTCTAATGGCAGGGATTTCTTATTGTGATAAGTAATACTCTTTGTAAATATTTTTGTCTGTTCATCTGTTTATAAGCAAATATTATCCCACATAATTTCACCATTGAGAATAGGGCCATTATTAAAATAGTTGAGCAGCCATTCCTTTGAAATACTGATTTTGATTATTCTTAATGTATATCCAGGAGGCTTATTTCTATCTAATATGGCAGTTCTATTTCTGAAGTGTTACTGTTGTTACTGTTTTTGAACTTTTGGATTTTGAACTTCTGGGGGGCCCACCACCTAGATCCCAAATAAATCACACATGAAGGTTTATTATTTCTCATAAATGCATGGCCTTAGTCTGACTTGTTGCTAGCCAGCTTTTCTTGAATTAACCCATCTATATTTTCCCTCTGGGCTTTTATCTTTCTTACTTCTGTATATCTTACTTTCCTTCTTACTCCATGACTGTCTGGGTGGCTGACCCCTGATGTCCTCCTCCTTCTTCTTATTCTCTCACTGCTCCTTCTCTTCCTCATTTCTCTTTCTATCCATTTTCTCTATCTGTCACCCCTGCCTATCCTTGCTCATGTCTCACTATTGGAAATTCAGCTCTTTATTTGGACCATCAGGTGTTTTAGCCAGGCAAAGAATCACAGCTTCACAGAGTTAAACAAATGTAACATAAACAAAAGTAACACACCTTAAAATAATATTTTACAACACAGTGTAGTCATTCTATTTATGATTCTTCAAGAAAGCTGCACCCACGCTTACAAAGTAATTGCACTGTTTTCCATCTCTACCAAGAAGATGAACAGCTTTCAATTTTTCTACATCTCTGCATTTTTGGTAACAGCAATTGTGGTAGTTAAAATAATAATAATAGCCCCCATTGGATCATATATTTAAATACTTGGTCATTAGGAGTGGCACTACTTGATAAGAATAAGGAGATATGGCCTTGTTGTAGTCAGTGTAGCCTTGTTGGAGGAACTATGTCACTGGGTGTGGGATTTGGGGTTTCAAATGCTCAAGTCAGTTCCAGAGCCTCTCTCTTCCTGCGGTCTGGGGATTCACATGTAGAACTCCCCATTCCTTCTCCAGCATCTCGTTTGCCTGTGTGCCTCCATTTTGCTAACCATGACACTAATGGCTTAAACCTTTGAATGTAAGGAAGCACCAGTTAAATGTTTACCTTTGTAAGAGTTGATGGTTGTGGTGTCTCTTCATGGCAATAGGGCATCATCTTAATAGTTATAAGTTTTAACTTAATTTTCTATGATAATCCAAAATGTTTCATAATGTATTTCAACTCTTCAAACAGAATTTGGGTTTGACTCCTAAATATATAATGGAGATAACTGTAAGACTTCTCTGAAAATATATTTCTCTAATTTTTAAAAATTATTGTTGGTCACAGAATTTATTGATCAAGATTTAGGCTCCTTTGTCATTGTGATAAAAACTGACCTAGCTAGAGTTGCTCTGACATGCTTCATTAGCCACAGTAATAGAAAAAGTCTTGCAAGGGCTATGTTTTAAATAAGATAATGTACACACAAAACACTTAGCATAATTTCTTGTGCATAGTAAGGAGTTAATGAGAATGTATCTAGAAGTGATGGCAGGTGATGGTAGAGGTGATAATGGGCAACATGTATTAAAAAGAATTACAGTAGATGGGAAAGAGAAGAATGAAACATGTGGAACACAGCAATGACAAGGGAAACTGTCACCCTCAGACACAGGTCTCTCTGACATTGCACATGTAATGTTTTTAACAGTGAGAGGATGGGAAGGATGAAAGAAAAGAAAAGAGGAAAGAATGAAAGAGCTCTGGAAAGAAATGACAGTGATAAAAATCATTGAGGGAAAACAGGCAGAGTTGGCTAAAAGTAAAGTTTCCAAAGAGGCAAACACAGCTATCATGACAATTAAGGTGATCATATTAGATATAGATTATAACAGGGCTTGCATCTTGACCTCACATTTGAACCTTAACCCACTCAGTTAACTGTCCCCAGTCAAATTATTAATAAAGCTACAACAATGTAATTATGGTTGGAGTTATTTTTTGTTGTAGTAAAAAACTGAAGAAGCTCCATTGGCATTTAAAGAATAATGAGTATCTCACTCACAGCAGGAGAGAGGGTTCACCAGATCCGCTGGACTGATCTGGTGTGAAATAATTGCATTGATGACTTTCTTCAGGTTGTCATCACCAAATATCGCTTGGCAATTATTCTGAACAGCTGGCTGCTGTTATTGGGCATCTATTTATAAAGCTGTCCTCTTCAACAAAGCCAGGGGCTTATAAGCATCTGTCTGCAGCCAGTTTTTGTCTCTCGTGAAAAGATGATTTTTTGCAGACCTTAGTTCTCAATTCCAATCCCCTGCCTGGTATTCAACATCCTTTTATGGGTCTTCTTTATTTATACATTGTTTCTATTAACAGATCTGTCCCATCCAGCCCAAATGAAAGCAACCCTGAATTAATTAAAGCATGACTGGCTTCTGTCATATCATAAACCAAATGAGATTATGTCTTATCCCCATGCTTACAGTCTACTTCCAAACGTGTCTGGGATGACAGTGGCAGTTCTTCAAGCTCTTGTTTCCTCTTGTAGAACTTTATGATTTCATGTTTTATAGATGCAATTAAATAAAAAGGAACAGAAGTCGTTGAAAAAGTGCTTCAAATTAAAGGATAACATTTCTGGAAAAATCGTCACAGACAATTTCAGCTTGAAAATATCCTGTTAGGTCCACATTATGAGAAAAATTAACACATACATAGCAGAGATGACAGCTCAGTGGTGGCCTGTTTTCTCAGAGCATGCTCCAGCATATGCTCCAGGTGTGATTGTTTGTTGATATTATGTGAAAGATAAATCAACTTATTAAAGAAATAGCTTGAGAAAAATTCCTTTGTGAAAATGTATGTGGACATGTGCATAGCTTGTGAGGAACAGTCTATTTCAGCATCATACAATAGAATTTTCTGCAATAGTGTCAGTGAGGCCACTACCTCCCTATGTTTTTTTGATACTTGAAATAGAATCAGTGTAACTGAGTTGCTGGACTTGCATTTAGCGTTAGCTTATTCAATTTAACTTTAAGATCTTTATGGATCGAGGGGCTACTGTATTCTCAGTTCTTCATGATAGATCTAATTCCATGAACAATTAATTATAAATCATAATTTCTTTTGTGAGATTAGCAGGGAAAATGCCACAAAAGTTTATATCTGCTTTATATTAAAAATCACTGGGAATGATATTTTGCTCACACAAAGCTTGTTCTTGGTGTGCCTATCTTTTGTGCACTATTCAAAGCATACCTAAGTCGGATGATTCTGATGCTACTATTTCTTAGGGTTTTATTTGTTGTTTTCTGTAGTACTAATCAGGGTAATGACTCATACATGTTAGACAAGCACTCTACCCCTGGCTGTGTCCCCAGGTTTGTGTGCACTATAGATAACAGAGATTGAAAGTGTAATGAGATAGCCGTTTAACTGTCCATATGAATAAAATGATTTCCAAATCTCTAAAGTTGCCCGACTTTGTCAGGAGTGAGGTTAAAACTGACGACAGCTTGAAAGAAATCCTGCAGGCACAGGGATGAACTCAGAAGGCATTTGCTAAATGAAATGATACCAGGCAGAGAAGGGCAAATGATATATGATACCACTTAAACGATGAAACTAAAGCAGTCAGTTTCCTAGGGACTAGCATGAGGGGAAATGGGCAGGGTACAGAGTTACAGTGATAGGAACTAAGTCCCACAGACCTGTGGTAACACAATCCTGTAGTTACTGATGTTCTAATGCATCCATGACCTTTCCTTAAGAGAGTAGAACTTGTTAAATGCTCTCATATTGGGAGTAATAGTAGAACACAAAGCCAGAGAAGCCTTTGCAAGTTGATGAATAGGCTAGTGGATTTGTGGATGTATGGGTATCTCAAAACTCATCATGTCTTTATGCTTTAAATATGCATAGCTTCTTGATTATAATATACTAAAAGCAACTAAAAGTTCTTGAGATATTGTTTTATCATTGTTATATATAAATATATTAGAAACATAAAGTTAATAGTTTATCCACATAAGTGAACAATTTAGTAGAATTGAGTATATTTACATTGCTCTGCAGCCATCAATCCTCACTACCTGTTTCCAAGATTTAGCTCCTATATGTCATAAAAGTTTATGGTGGGGATGATGGTGGTGGCTTAGTGGTTAAGAGTGCTTTCTGCTGGCTCATAGGGTCTCATAGAAATTGAAGCAGCAACCATGGAGTCTGCATGGGTCTGTGGTAGGTCCTCTGCATACATACTGTGATTGTTAGGTTGGGGTTTTGGTTGCACTTGTAACAATGAGAGTGGGGGTGTCTCTGACTCTTTTACCTGCTTGTGGAACCTTTTTTGTCCTGCTAAAATGCCTTGTTTCAGCCTTAATATGATAGTTTATGCCTAGTCTTATTACATCATATGCTGTGTTCAGTTGGTATCCCTGGGAGGCCTGGTCTTTTCTGAAGTAAAAGAGAGGAGTAGTGGATCTGAGAGAGCTGGGCTGTGGAAGGGAGTCTAGGAGGGGTGGAGGGAAAGGGATGTATTATACCAAAGAAGAATAAAAAACTAAATGAATGCTTGCTGCCCTTGCATAGGACCCAAGCTTGGCTCTCAGCACTCACATTAGGCAGTCCTCAACGATAGATAACACCAATGCTTTATTTTGTCCAAGAGTGCTCAATCACACATGCCATATACACAGACACATAAAAATAAGTCTACTTTTAAAATGTTAGTCGTAGAGATCACCCAAAATAATTTTCACCTGCTTTGAAATTTTATCTAGGAACAGAGACAAATTTCTGAAGACTTTATTGCTGTGTGAAGAGAGTGGAAAATTAGAAAACTATGGTCTTTGAGTCTCTTGCATTTCTTTTTTCCACTGCTAAGTTGTACAATGGCTATAATGTGTAACAATGATATAATCTTTGGTTTTTCATTGTACACACTAATAAGATACATACGATTTTTATAATCTTGTATAATAAATTATACAGTGTAGTAATGTACAATGCTGTGTGATAATACAGTTCAATTTCTTGAATATCTAATATAGGGTAGACATTACCACAAGTATTTTGACTATGTGACAATGAATCCTGGAGGGAGAGCTGTTATTCCTGTTTTATAGATGAGAAAACAAAGGCATGGGGAGGTTAGATTATTTGCTCACATTTCTACCCCCAGGAAGCGGCAGAAACATTACAGTAACTAACTTTCCAGACTGTATGTTCACTCCTCCCCACCCCCAATCCTCTTAACCCCACACCTCCACTCCATCCCCGCTCCGCTCCCCAGGGAGAGCAAGAGCTTCCATGAGGGATTTTCAGAGTCTGCCACATCATCCGGGGAAGGGCCTAGGTTCTTCCCCATGTGTCCAGGCTGAAAGAGCATCCTTCCATGTGGTATGGGTTCCCAGAGTCCCTCTGTATTCCTGGAATAAATACTGTTCTACTCACCAAGGTCCCACAGATTGCCAAGGCCTCCTCTCCGTCACCCAGGTTTGGTGGGAGGGATGTCTGCATCAGTCCCATGCTGGCTCCTCAGTCATCAGTCTGGGGTCAGTGTGTTCCCCCTTGTTTAGGTCAACTGCATCTGTGGGCTTCACCAGCCCGATCTTGATTCCTTTGGTCATCACTCCTCTTTGCAACTGGGTTCCAGGAGTTCAATTCGGTTCACAGCTGTGGCTGTCTGCCTCTGCCTCCATCAGCTACTGGATGAGAGTTCTAGGATGGTATATAAGGTAGTCATCATTCTCATTATCATGGGATGCATTTAAGGTAGCCTTAATGCCAGTTGGTATCATTCTTGTAGATCAGTGAAGATCTCACTAGTGCCAGATCTCTCCTCCAACTTATAATCGTTCCCTTTTTCAAGGTATCTCCCATCCTTTTCTCCTCTATTCTTACCCTGGCTCAACCTTCCTGCTCTCCGATGTCCTCCTCTCCCCTCCTCTTTTCTCCCTCTCTTTCTCCCATCTCCTTCTGCCCTCCCCTTCTCCCCTCCCAATCCAATTAGGAGATCGCATCCCCTAACCCTTCTCTGGCTTACCATGCATATCTCTCTAAGGGTCCTCCCAGCACCCCAGACTTTCTGGCGGTGGGATTGTGGGCTGGCATATATGAGTAAGTATATACGATGCTTGTCTTTTTGTGACTGGGTTACCTCACTCAGGATGTTTTTTTCTAGTGTCATCCATTTGCCTGCAAATTTCAAGATTCCATTTTTTTCCCACTGAGTAGTACTCCATTATGTAAATGTACCACATTTTCTCTATCTACTCTTCAGTTGAAGGCCATCTAGGATCTTTCCAGGTTCTGGCTATTACAAATAATGCTGCTATGAACCTAGTTGAGCAGATGTCCTTATTGTGTGAGGGTACATCTTTTTGGTATATGCCTAAGAGCACGATTGCTGGATCTTGTGGTAGACTGATTTCTATTTTTCTGAGGAATCTCCATACTGATCTCCAAAGTGGCTGCACAAGTTGTCATTCCCACTAGCAGTGGAGGAGTGTACCCCTTTCTCGACACACTCTCCAGAATAAACTGTCATTAGTGTTTTTGATTTTAGCCATTCTGATGGGAGTGAGATGGTATCTCAGAGTTGTTTTGATTTGCATTTCCCTAATGGCTAAAGATGTTGAGCACTTTCTCAAGTGTCTCTTGGCCATTTTGGACTCCTCTATTGAGAATTCTTTATTTAGTTCTGTACACCATTTTTTTAATTGGATCCTTTCGTGTTCTGGAGACTTGCTTCTTGAGTTCTTCATAAATTTTCAATATCAGCTCTCTGTCAGATGTGTGGTTTGTGAATATCTTTTCCCATTCTATGGCTGTCATTTTGTCTTGCTGACTGTGTCCTTTGCCCTGCAGAAGCTCCTCAGTTTCAGGAGGTCCCATTTATTAATTGTCGATCTCAGGGTCTGTGCTACTGGTGTTATGTTCAGGAAATGGTCTCCTGTACCAATTGGTTCAAGGGTATGTCCCACTTTCTCCTCTAAGAGATTCAGTGTGGCTGGATTGATGTTAAGGTCTTTGATCCATTTGGACTTAAGTTTTTTGCATGGTGATAGATATGAATCTATCTGTTGTCTTTTACATGCCAGCATCCAGTTATGCCAGCACCATTTGTTGAAGATGATTTCTTTTTTCCATTGTATAGTTTTAGCTTCTTTGTCAAAGATCAGGTGATCAAAGGTGTGTGGGTTGATATCAGGGTCTTTGAGTCAATTCCATTGGTTTACCTATCTACTTTTGTGCCAGTACCAAGCTGTTTTCAGGACTATAGCTCTATAATAGAACTTGAAGTCAGGGATGGTGATACCTCAGGAAGTTCCTTTATTGTACAGGGTTGCCTTGGCTATCCTGGGTCTTTTGTTTTTCCATATAAAGTTGAAGATTGTCCTTTCAAGGTCAGTGAAAAATTGTGCTGGTGTTTTGATAGGGATTGCACTGAATCTGTAGACTGCTTTTGGTAAGATTGCCATTTTTGCTACGTTAATCCTGTCTATCCAAGAACATGGAAGATCTTTCCATTTTCTGGTATCTTCTTCAATTTCTATCTTTAAAGGCTCAAAGTTCTTGTTATTCAGGTCTTTCACCTGTTTGGTTAGAGTTACCCCAAGATATTTGATGCTGTTTATGGCTATTGTAAAGGGTTATGTTTCTCTGATTTCTTTCTCATCCTCTTTATTGTCTATATATAGTAGGGCTATTGATTTTTTTGAGTTAATTTTGTGATGCTGTAACGATAAACGGCACACTTACTGAAAGTAAAACTAAGTATTTATTGTAGAAATTACTCACAAGATACCAAACAAGTAACCCAGATGAGCCAAGTAGTTTTCCGTCGCCGAACTGGAAGCCGAAAGCCAGATAAAGAGATCAAGACTTCCGTTGTTCACTCTTTTATACCTTTCCCGTAACGCCCCTAGCCATGCCCAAAAGTGGGCCTGGCTAGTGACGTAGTTCACCGCCTATGTCCGTATACGTCTTTAGTCATGCCTAAAGTGGGTGTGGTTAGCAGTGTGGTAAACCACTCTTTTATTACCTCATCTGTATGTGCCTCTAGTAAGTCACATGGCTAATGGCAGCACACGACTTCCTCCTAGAATTTTGTATTCTGCCGCTTTGCTGAAGGTGTTTATCAGCTGTAGGAATTTCATGGCAGACTTCTTTCCGTCACTTACGTAGACTGCCATATCATCTGCAAATAGTGAAAGTTTGACTTCTTCCTTTCCAGTTTGTATCCCATTGATCTCCATTTGTTGTCTTATTGCTCTAGCTAGAACTTCAAGTACAATATTGAAGATATTTGGAGAGAGTGTATATCCTAGTCTTGTTCCTGATTTTAGAGGAATCGCCTTTAGTTTCTCTCCATTTAGTGTGATGCTGGCTGTTGGTTTGCTGTATATAGCTTTTATTATGTTTAGGCATGTTCCTGTTATGCCTGATCTCTCCAAGACCTTTATCATGAAGGGGTGTTAGATTTTGCCAAAGGATTTTTCAGCATCTAGTGAGATGATCATGTGATTTTTCTTTTTCAGATTGTTTATATGATGGATTACATTGATTGATTTTCATATGTTGAACAATCTCTGCATCCCTAGAATGAAGCCTATTTGGTCATGGTGTATGATTTTTCTGATGTGTTCTTTGATTCGCTTTGCCAGTATTTTATTGAGTATTTTTGCATCAATGTTCATGAGGGAGATTGGTCTGTAATTCCCTATCTTGGTTGTGTCTTTGTGTGATTTGGCTACTAATGTAATTATAGCCTCATAAAAAGAATTTGGCAGTAATCCTTCTGCTTCTATTGTGTGGAACAACTTGAAGAGTATTGGTATTAGCTCTTCTTTGAATTTTTGGTAGAATTCTGCACTGAAACCATCTGGCCCTGGACTTTTCTTGGTTGGAAGACTTTTTATGGCTGCTTCTATTTCTTTAGGGGATATATATATCATTTAAATTGTTTATCTCTTCTTGATTTAATTTTGGTAAGTGATATCTATCCAGAAAATCATCCATTTCCTTTAGATTTTCCAATTTAGAGTAGTACAGATTTTCAAAGTATGACGTGATGATTCTTTGGATTTCCCCAGTGTCTGTTGTTATTTCCCCTTTTTCATTTCTGATTTTGTTAATTAGCATGTTCTCTCTTTGTCTTTTAATTAGGTTTGATAAAGGTTTGTATATCTTGTTGATTTTCTCAAAGAACCCACTGTTTGTTTCACTGACTCTTTGTATTGTTTTGTTTGTTTCTACTTTATTGATTTCAGCTCTCAATTTGATTATTTCCTGGCATGTACTCCTCCTGGGTGAGTTTGTTTCTTTTTGTTCTAGAGCTTTCAGGTGTTCCGTAAATTCTCTAGTGTGTCAATTCTCCAGTTTCTTCATGTGGTCACTTAGTGCTATGAATTTTCCTCTTAGAACTGCTTTCAAAGTATTCCTAATATTTGGGTATGTTGTGTCTTCATTTTCATTGAATTCTAGGAAGTCTTTATTATTTATTTATTTATTTATTCATTTATTTATTTATTTATTTATTTATTCCTTTACCCAGGGGTGATGCAACTGAGCATTGTTCAATTTCCATGAGTGTGTGAGGTTTCTGCAGTTTGTGTTGACATTGAATTCTAATTTTAAGCCATGGTGGTCAGAAAGGATACAGGAGGTTATTCCAAATTTTTTGCATCTGTTGAGGTTTGCTTTACTGCCAAGTATGTGGTTGATTTTAGAGAAGGTTCCATATGGTGCTGAGAAGAAGGTATCTTCTTTTTTGTTTGGGTGGTATGTTCTATAGATGTCTGTTAAACCCAATTGGGTAAAAACTTCTGTTAATTCCATTGTTTCATTGTTAAGTTTCTGTCTGGTGGACCTGTCCAGTGGTGAGAGTGGGGTGTTGAAGTCTCCCACTATAGGTTGTAGGGCTTAATGTGTGATTTGAGTTGTAGTAGTGTTTCTTTTATGAATATGAGTGCCTTTATATTTGGAGCATTTTTGTTCAGAATTCAGACTTCTTCCTGATGGATTTTTCCCTTCTAGAACTTTCTGTAGGGCTGGATTTGTGGATATGTATTGCATAAATCTGGTTTTGTCATGGAATATCTTGTTTTCTCCATCTATAGTGATTGAGGGTTTTTCTGGAAATAGTAGTCTGGGCTGGAATCTGTGGTCTCTTAGTGTTTGTAGACCATCTATCCAGGACCTTCTGGCTTTCATATTTTCCGTGGAGAAGTCAGGTGTAACTATGATAGGTTTGCCGTTGCATGTTACTTGACCTTTTTCCTTTGCTGTTTTTAATATTCGTTCTTTATTCTGTATGATTGGTGTTTTGATTATTATGTGGCGAGGGGACTTTTTTTTTGGCCCAGTCTATTTAGTGTTCGGTAAGCTTCTTGTAGTTTCATAGGCATCTCCTTCTTCAGATTGGGAAAATTTTCTTCTATGATTTTGTTGAGTATGTTTTCTGCACCATTGAAATGGGCTTCTTCGCCTTTTTCTACACCTATGATTCTTAGGTTTGGTCTATTCACGGTGTCCCATATTTCCTGGATATTTTGTGTTAAGGATTTGTTGGATTTAAGACTTTCTTTTGGCTGGGCATTGGTGGCACATGCCTTTAGTCCCAGCACTCAGGAGGCAAAGGCAGGTAAATCTCTGTGAGTTTGAGACCAGCCTGGTCTACTGAGTGAGATCCAGGACAGGCTCCAAATCAATACAGAGAAACCCTGCCTTGAAAAACAAACAAACAAACAAACAGAATGACTTCCTTTTGTCGATGAATCTATTTCCTCTAGTTTATCTTCAGTGCAGGAGATTCTGTCTTCCATCTCTTGCATTCTGCTAGTTATGCTTGCATCTATAATTCCTGATGGTTTGTTCAGCCTTTTGACTTCTAGCATTACCTCAGTTTGTGTTTTTTCTTATTGTTTCCATTTCTGGTTTTCAGGTCTTGAACTGTTAGAATTGTTTCCTTCATCTGTGTGTTGTGTTTTTTTTTTCTTGGCTTTCCTTGCTTTCTTTAAGAGATTTGTTGATTTCTTGCAATTTTTGGTTTGTGTTTTCTTCCATTTCTTTAAGGGATTTCCTCATATCCTCTTTGATGGCCTCTATCACTTTCAGGAGGTTGTTTTTTTTTTTATTTTAAATAGCTTGTTTTACATGTCAATCCCAGTTCCCTCTCCCTCCCCTCCTCCTGCACTCCCCTTCCACCCTCCCTCCCACCCTATTGCCAAATCCTTCCACATAGGGGATGTCTAGAGTCTATCATTTTACTCTTGGTAGGGTCAAGGCACTCCCCTAAGAGTCCAGGCTGAGAGAGCATCTCTCTTTGTGCTATAGGCACATGAAGACAGATTGTATACCAGGGATAGACACTGATCCACAGCTCAGAGCCCCATAGGTTGTCCAGGCCTTCTCACTGACACTCACATTTGGGGGGTCCAGATCAGTCCCATTCTGGCCTCCCCACTGTCGGTCTATGGTCCAAGAGCACTCCCCTGTTCAGATCAGCTGTCTCTGCTGGTTTTGCCAGCCCATTCTTTGCCAATTTGCTCATCATTCCTCTCTCTCTGTCACTGGGTTCCTTGGGTTCAGTTCAGTGCTTAGTTGTGTGTTTGCCTCTGCTTCCATCAGTCCCAGGATGAAGGCTCCCGGATAGTTATAGACATCAAGTTCATTATCAGGAATGGGCATTCGAGGTGGTCCTTCCACTATTGCTTAGCTTGCCAATTGATGTTATACCTTTAGATCACTCGAGGTCACTCTGGTGCCTGATCTGTCTTCGATCCTATGATTCCCTCTTCCCCCTATTCTACCCCCACCCCCTCAACTTCCTGTTCCCCCATGACCAACTCCCTTCCTCTTTACCCCCTCTATTCTTCCCAGGTCCCACTACCCCCCTGCCCTGTTCCCCATCCATTCAGAGGATCTTGTCTCCATCCTCTTCTCTTGGGTACTATGCATATATGCATATCTTTTAGGTTCTTTCCTGTTTCCCAGACTCTCTATCTGTGGAAGTGCAGACTGGCACTATCCTGATCCATATCTAAAATCCATATATGAGTGAGTACATACCATGTTTGTCTTTTTGCGACTGGGTTACCTCACTCAGGATGGTTTCTTCCAGTGCTATCCATTTCCCTGCGAATTTCAAGATTCCATTGTTTTTTTCTGCTGAGTAATACTCCATTGTGTAAATGTACCACATTTTCTCTATCCACTCTTCAGTTGAGGGGCATCTAGGTTGCTTCCAGGTTCTGGCTATTACAAACAATGCTGCTATGAACATAGTGGAGCAGATGCCCTTGTTGTATGAACCTGCCTCATTTGGATAAATGCCTAAGAGTGGAATTGCTGGGTCTAGTGGTAGATTAATTCCCATTTTCCTGAGGAATCTCCATACTGATTTCCAAAGAGGCTGTATGAGTTGGCATTCCCACCAGCAGTGGAGGAGTGTTCCTCTCCAGGAGGTTGTTTTGAAGTTCATTCTTTTCTGTTTCAACTGTGTTGGTATGTTCGGGTCTTGCTGGTGTAGAGTTTCTAGACTCTGGTGGTGTCATACTGGTTCCTCTGTTGTTGGCTGTGTTTTTATATTGCCTTATTCCCATCCTTTTTTTCCAGTGGGAGCTCGTGGGGTCTCTTCCTCTCCTGGTGCTTTTGGGTCTAAGGATCCTTTCCAGTGCATTGAAGCAGGTCCAATACTTCAATGGGTACAGGTGGGTCTGGGACACTCTCAATAACAGGGCAGACACCAGAGGGGACTAAAGACTCAAGCACAGGGCAGGGGCTCAAGCACAGGGCAGGGACTGGAGGGCACTATAGACTGAGGTGTGTCCATACTCAGGGTGATCCTTCTGGGTGGGGCAGGTCCTCTCTAGGCTCAGAAAGTGCCCAGGGAGATGGATCCGGGGACGTGGGGAGTTGGGGCTCAGAGCAGGGCCCCACTCATCTTCAGCACTGGGAAAGACACAGGTGTGGGCAGACTCAAGGTGATCCTTCCGGGAGGGGCAGGTCCTCTCTAGGCACAGAAAATGCCCAGGGAGACAGAGCCAGAAGATGTAGGGAGTTGGGGTTCAGAGCAGGGCCCCCACTCACCTTAACCACCAGAAAAGGACTGGAAGACACTGAAGACTGAGGTGTGGGCTGACTCAGGGTGATCCTTCCAGAGCAGAGTCCCCACTCATCTTATGTACCTGGAAAGGACAGAAAGACACAGGTGTGGGCAGACTCAGGGTGATCCTTCCGGGCCAATTCTTCAGTTTTACAATCACATTCTGAGGCAATCTGTCCACTCTCTTGCCTACTCACTCTTCCATGTTCAGCGCAATCTTCTGTACATTCCAGTCTTTGTTCTCTGTCCTTCTTCTGTTTCCATGTACTGCATGGAATTTCCTATGAGCTTTAGCTGAATATGCTTTTACCAAGTGATGAAATCCACATTAATACCCCCAATGAACACTTTTTATCTGCTCCTTGTTAAAGATCATTGAAGTGCTTGGTGCTGTTGATCATCCCTTTCTTGGTCAAATATTTGACTCTATTCTTTAAGATAAAAGATAAGATTAACTTTTATTTCTTCACAACTCTCCTTGACTTGCTTCTTGATGTAGTTTTGCTATTTTCACCCTGCTTCTTCCAAACCGTAAGTACTGTTGTCTTAGTGTCCTTTTTCATTCTTCCTATATACATGAAGTAATCTGAACCATCCCTGCTTTTTATGTTCTTGAGTCTTCAATTTTTTAAGATCAGTCTTCTTTTATAAGATTTAGTGTGTGTGTGTGTGTGTGTGTGTAATGCAGAAATATTAAGCTACACAAAATAGGGATGCCCTAAAATATTTTATTGAGTGAGAAATCACTTATGTGAGAAGCCAAGGAAGCTGAAAACCAAAGGTCTGCACACTGTTCTCCAGGAAACAAACAGAATGCAAACAGAACCCGAAAAGAGAGAGAGAGAGTCTCCTCCCCCTAGTTCCTTTATCCCCTGTACCTTCTACATACCTGTGACCATGCCCACATGGGTGTGGTCAGTGCTATGGGTATGTAAGGTCTCTTGCTACAATTCCCCTTCTAGTCTAAAGAAAATATTTAGACTTAAAACAAAGCTAAATTGTGTCAATATACAAAATGTCTCAAACATATATAAAGCATATATACATAGAAGATGATAAACAAATTATAATCTGCCTATATCCTATTCTAAGCATATCTATCCCATCTAAACCCTAAAAGATCCCCAAGTCTGAACACCTCCTTGTTCAATCCCAACCCTAAATAATTGAAAACTAACACTAACAGGTGTAATTTCAACAGTAGGGTAAGGGGGTGTAGTATTCTCAGAATTACTTCCTGCTGAAATGGGACGATGATAATGCCATGGAATCCTGTAGGAAGAAAATGTTAGTGTAGTGAAAGTCTCCAGTGGACTGGCTATAACATTTGTACTCAGTCTCTATTTGTCAGGAGATGCTTGATTGAAGTTCTTGACAGAAATTCTAATGTTGATTGACGCTCTTGTCAATTAATTAGACTGGAGTTGTGTAGAGCAATGTAGTTCCAAACTGGTTTCAGGGTTGTACTTGTCAGTTCAGATGCATCAAGTTGGATCAGTAGGAATTGATGAAGTGGGGCCCCATTTTCCTTCCGGAGTGTTTGAAGATTGCTGTTAGGAAATTCCTTGTTCTCTGTGAAAAACTCAAATGTTAATGTCAACAAAGAAATTTAAACTTTTACATGTATGCATACTGGGAAAGGCAATAATAAGGAAGATGGTAAATGTGAGGGAAAATTGACTTTCAGAGAAAGAACCTAGTATAAACATATGACAGTCCCTAGATTTTGTTTTCTTCTGTCTTACATCAATTGGCTCCCTGATATAATACAGAAACTTTGAATTTTATTTTAACAACATGCTTGGATTTAAAGAGGAGAGCCAAATCCAACTCCAAAGCCAGTGTGGTTTAAGTGAATTGGGATCAAAAAGGTATTAGGAAGTAAAGAGATATAGATATTATAAGGACAAAGTGAAGAGAATTCCACATTGATGCCAAACATTAGATTCTTCTTTGTTTGAAGGTTCTTTGGGTAGCCATCCTCCCTTCTTTGGTATCTACACATTCAGTATCTTCTTGCTGTTTGGAGAAGGGTTTTTCTGTGAAGACAAAAACAAGTCACTTCCCTTTCCTTTTGTGTGGTCTCCTTACACATCATAGAATATGACTTTATCGATGAGCTGTCATCTTTCCTCCTCCCGAGGTTTTTCCTGTTCAGATCGAATATTGATTGGTTTTGGTGGAACCCAAAACTTTTCTTCTTCTGCAGAAACAAAGGCAAAATCCCTTCCCCAACGTAACACATATCCTGGTTTCTAAACTGAATTCATAAATCCTTGACATACACTGGCTGATTTAGTTCAGACTTTTTTTCTGTAGTCCAATGTCTTTCTGCAGCTATTTGTCCTTTCTCGTTAGCATTAAGAAAGTTTATTGTTAATTAAAGCATTATGTAATCTGTGTTTGGTGGTCTGTTTTCCCCTGGCTGTTTATGGAGCATTTCTTTTAAAGTGTGGTTAGATCTCTCAGCCACTGCTTGTCCTGTGGGATTGTATGGTATTCCAGTTATGTGTTTTATGTGATAGTATTTGAAAACTGTTCCAATTTGCTGGAGACATATGCTGGAGCATTGTCAATTTTTACTTGTGCAGGTATACCCATAACGGCCATCACCTCCAAGAAGTGTGTGGTAACAGAATCAGCCTTTTCACAGCTAACAGCAATAGCCCATTGGAACCCTGAAAATGTGTCTATGGTATGGTGCACATATTGTAAACTTCCAAATTCTGGAAAGTGAAACACATTCATTTGCCAAATTTCATTTCTGTGAATACCATTGGGATTACATCCTGCTGGTAATAGAGTTTGATTATAGAATGAGCAGAAGTGTAGTCTCTGGGAACGTTGGTGGTACTCGGAATGCCACAGGTCTTTGGTGTTCCTGGAGAACAAAAGGAATGGAACCCAGTTCGGCTGAAGAAAACCGCACTGAGCAGGAGAGTGGGACTGAGTTGGGAAACCCTGGTGATGTAGGAGGGCATCTGGAGGTGCTGAGATGGATTAGGCACATAGGCTGGTGGTCGGCACCCAGCCAGGGAGGGAGACAGAGGATGGGGAGGACAGGTACACTTATTTACTGACACCAGATAATGTGGAAATACTAAGCTACATAACATAGGGATATTTTAAGATGTTTTATTGAGGGAGAAATCACATACGTGAGATGCCAAGAAAGCCCAGAACCAAAGGTCCACACGCTGCTCTCTGGGAGGCAACCAGCATGAAACCTGAACCTAAAAAGAGAGAGTCCTAGCTCTTTTATCCCCTGCATATTCTACATACCTGTGACCACGCCCAAATGGGTGTGGTCAGCCCTATGGGTATGCAGATCTCTCCCTTTGTGTGTGTGTGTGTGTGTGTGTGTATGAGTATTTTGCCGGCATTGCATTGTGTGTTGTATGTATACCATGCACGTGCCTGGTGCCTCTGGAGGTATGAAGTAGGGAGTGGTCAGATTCCTTGACATTGTAATAATGAATGGTTGTGAGCCAACATGTAGATGCTGGGAACTGAGCCAGGACCCTAAGTCAGAACACCTAGCAATCTTAATTCCTGAGCTGTCTTTCCAGAGGCTGCCCTGCTCCCAGTCTTCATTAGTCTTGTATACCCAACTGTTCATCTGTTATTTCCATTCGCTAGAATCCCATGTATTATACATGTAGCAGTTTGAAAATAATTTGAAGGGTTCCTTTCAACCAACCTGCATCCTTTCTATGCTAGTGTTTGCTGTCATCTTAAAAGAAGTCACAGAAAAAAAATATTTGTTACAGTTTACCTTTTTCTCACCCATTCATCTCAATTTGTGCTAGTTACCCTAAACCCTACTCCACAGTTATGCCTCCGTTCCCCAACCAGGTCCAATTTGCAGTCAAATTCTTGGGACTGAATTCAGGAACAGCTCAAAAGGCTTGTCCTCATTCATTCCCCTGTATAGATCCTCTACGCAGACACCATATGAGGACTTTTTTAAATGTATCAGATTTCACTTGATTTTGAAATCTCTTAAGTGACACTATATTACATTTAAAATGAGCACAGAACTTACTAAGTGTGTGTGGACCTCACATATTTTCACCCCATCCTGGCCTGCCTACTCATTTCCTTTTTCATAGAGGCCCAACCATGCCAACATCATTTCTGTTCCTCACATTATAAGGGCTTCTCGTGTAGGAAAATATGCATGTACCTTTCCCAGTGTCTGCCTCTGCCCAGAGCAAGATCTTTATCATTCAGACCTTAGAGCCAAAGACACTATAGCAGAGTTCTTCCCTAAACATCCTACTTGGAAGGGCTGATCTTATTGCTGCTGTGGAAACAAACTGATTGATTGGCAGCACTTAATTTTAAGTGTGTTTGTCTTCTTTAAAGCACCAGAATAAGAAGAAACAAAGGCCCTGCTTTTGCATTTCTGCTCCACACCCAGCACCGAGGACAATGAATCACATAGAGAAGAAACATTCACAGAGTGAATAACAGGTAAGAGAAAACAAATCATGTAAAAAAGCAAGGTATGTAGAAATTATGAATAAATGCATACAGGGCATTTAATTAACTAAAAATATTATAATGGTTTTGGAAAAATCATGTTATACTTAACTTCAGTCTATTCTCAAACTATCTATACATATGGCTAAGGTACCATCTATTTATACAACTTCTCAGTCTTTTAGAGTCTCTATCAAAATTCCTAGCCTTCCCTCCATGTGGACAATGCTCAAAGCACAAGAACCTGACTTTCATCAAATTTCCAATTCCCAATAAACCTGCACTCTAGATCCTTGCCAAAGTCCACTACTTTAAATTCTAAAGTGCATCCTTCTCCCATTCCTACTTCTACAGTCAGTGCTGCTTATAGGTGGTTTGTCCCCTCCCCAGCCTTTACCAACACATTCCATAGAGCTTCTTACAGAGCAGATCCTCAGTTGCCTTTGATAACCCTCAATGGTTAGTAACTAAGTGAATGCTTACTGTATGATTCTTAGCAAGATTTACTTGTTGAAAAAAATACAAAGGAAATTTCTCTGAACTGTGTTCAATTTTTTCTCTAGAGTATGATACCTCAATATTTCAATATTCCTGAACACACTAAATCTATAAATAATATTCTTAAGCAATGCCATCAAGTAACTCTAATGCTAAAATGTATTGTATTTATGTCCTAATATACACATCTTTAATGAATGGTGTTTAAATTGAATTACCAATATACCTAGTAAAATTTGGCCAGATGATTTACTGACATTTAGTTGAAGTGAACATCTATCTTATATTTTGATGGTACCTTCTCTATCTCTCTTTAGAATAAATATGTTTATCTTTTTCACTTATAATTTCATTTTGGATGTATATTAAATATTCAGTATTGTGAAAACATAATTCAACACATGTAAGTTGATATTAAAACCTATTCTAAATTCTTTTTCTAGAATCGTGTGCCATATTTATAAGTAAGCATCAGAAAATATGGCCTTCTGCTTCTATAAATCCAAAGCTGATACATACAAGGTTATTTCAGAAGGTACGTGAAACCATGCATAATTTGGTAAGTCTTCCTGAATAAATTTATTCACTAGTAAGTAATTTAAAACAGTATTTTAATATTAAAACTAGCACGCATATTTCATATAGTAGAGTGCAAAATTCACATGAATTTTTAAGATAAAATGCAGAGACTTCAAAGAAATTCTGTGCATAGCAAAAGTAGTTCTGAGCTGTTTGGGGATCCCCAGGAGTATACTTTTCGTAGAGAGTGTGAGATACAATGGACCAGGTTTGAAAAGAGTCACCTCAGAACTTCAAAAACAGGGCAGTGGGCAGGTGCATAAGTTAAGGAAACAGAACTAAAGGGGGGTTTTAGAATGGGGAGAAAGGGCAGAATCCTCCCTTCTAGGGAGTGTTCATGAAGAAAAGCCTGAGATGAAAGCACTGAGAATGCTTAGAAGATCATGAGCCATCCCATGAGCCCCTGCTATTGCACAAACCAGAACTCATATGGAAAGGGTTCATCCTCTTTAGACTCAAAGCTCTCTGCTGCTTAAAACCACAACCTGGAGTGTGGAGTCGTTGGTGATCACAGTGTGAGAAGGGGCTGGGTCTACACACTGAGGGACAATCCCACACTTGAATCCCTTGGATGGAAACAATGAGAACGAAGACAGCGTGGACCCAGAGATGAGCCATACTGATTGCTTTCACTGAAGCCATGCTGCTTAGATGCATAGAGAGTGATCAGAGGGGCTCCTCCAGCTGCAGCTCCCTTGAGTCTGGGGCAGCTTTATTGGTTATATACAATATAAATTTTCCCTCAGCCCAGGGATGTTTCTTCCCTGCCTCGTGCAGGTGTTGATCCATCATAAACACTGTCTTGGCATATGCTGCTTCCTAAGATGCCGTGTCTGGTAGGGTTGGAGGCTATACCTAGTGTTGGCATACAAATCTATAAAGGCACGGAGCAGTAAGGTAGAGAATGAAGAGAAACTGGAAGCAAATAAATGACAGGAAGGAACAAGGGAGTTCCTGAGGGATTACTTGAAATTTTAGTTAAGTTTTAGGGCTACCTTTAGAGGGTGAATAAAATTTTAGCAGATGGTGCTGAGGTTTATAAGGCCAAGAGAAGGAGAGACATAATCTCACTGTGTTTTATTGTGCCTCTGCTACACAGTTATCCCAGTTTCAGACTCCATGTTTATATTGAGGGGGAGGCAACTGCTGCTGACTTTCAGATCCAGATTTCCAAGTTTATGTGCTACTTGTTTCTTACAAATGGAAAAGCAAACTCCTCCTCCAGTAACTCTTGTGCTCTATCTAGTTGTCCAGGCTAGATTCAGGCCTGGGCAATACAGGGCTTTGGTGAGTCAGGCATAGCTGATAGCAGAAGGCAAGGTAGACTCAGTTTGAAAAGTTGATGAATCCTCTGACCTTAAATGACCCCAAGTAGCAGTCGTGCAGTATTTTGAGCAACAGCAGATGGTCAGAGGAGATAGAGTAGAAACAGATGGTATCTCGCTGTCAGATTCTGTCTCCTGGGACCTGGTGCCTGTCGCTGTATGGTTTATCCTGCTCTTTGGCATTCCAACAGGAACTTTTAAGAACTTGAATGGCCAGTGACTCTTGGGATCTTGAGCTGGCTATCTTCTATGCTGGGACATGTAGGTTGGCACAAGGAAAGTGAGTGAAACTCACAGTTAAAATGCAAAGATGGCTTTGAGAGGAAGAAGCAAAGTAAGCAACAAGCAAATTCCCAGGTGGTGAATTAGATAAAGCCATGCTGTCATCCCTGTGATGTGCAGCCCAGACACAGTCACAGGAACCTGATCAAGCTGGGCTTCGTTCCCAGGGACATTACTACTAGCTGCAACCTTGAACAATTTACTTGACCTCTTTGTGTCTTAGTTCTATATTTGAAAGGTGTATGGAACAACATTTCTCCCTTATATTTCTGTGAGGCTCAAACCAATAAGTGCAAAATGCTTTCTTCACTATACCAGTAACCATTATTATCAATGATAGGTTGCCTATGGCTATTGGAGTGAAAGTAAAGCAGCAGCACATGGACTGAATAACAATTCAGTACTGGATTCTAGAACTGTGCTATGACCTAGGGATTTAGTCAGAGCTAGTATTTCTGGGTAATACAAGTTCTGAGAGCATCTTTAACCAGGGGAGTTCTGGAACTTATTAATAGAGTACAGAGAGGGACAAAGTGAGCTTTGAGAGGCTCTGATCATAGTGATGATTGACTGTGGGCCATTGCGAGGAAGTCCCATGAATGTTTACACAATGGAAGTGAGTATGTCTCTTCAAGACTTCATGTGCCCTTGACCTAAGCATGTTTGGCAAGTGCCTCACCAGGAGGAATGGCTGTCTATTTGAGCAAAGACCAGTTCTTCCTTCTTCCCTCCAGCCCTGACAGCTTTGCCCCCACTTTGTCTTCTTGCATTCCACAGCTCCCAGTCCCTGTCCTGAACATATGAACTGCATTACACTTGTTTGGGCTTCTGCCTCTGTCTCCTGCCATAATGCCCTAGTCCTCTACACTTAATACAGAATGATGAAACAGATAGCAAGGAGAGAAATTTCTTGAGAATAATGATTGCTTTCATCTGCTTATATTTCCTTTTATGGACAGAAGAAGGGAGAGATTCATTCATTAATACAACTACATCCTACGATAAATTTTTCATTGTTTTAGAATTTTTCTTTTTAAAAAGCTACCTGTACTTTTAAAATCATGACTCTTTCGTTATGAACTAAACTCTTGGTAAGTTTCCAGGCTGGTCTAGAATAGCCCAGGCTACCTTGAATACGTGATCCTCCAACTTCAGCTTCTCTTGGGGCTGTAGTTACAGGCATGCACCACCAGTTTCACTATGACTTTTTAATTTACCTATTTTTAGCTATAATTTATGCATACTACAGTTTTACATTTTAAATGCACCATGGAATGAGTCTGATCAAGGCTTTGACTCTTTAAAAGGCAAACCAATCTGCAACCATCTTCTTCTTGAATGTGTCAAGACAAGGAACTTACTGCCTCACAGGGCATTCATCTCATTCCACAATAGCTGTGGTCTTAAGAGCTGTCTTGACAGACTATGGACACTCCCATGGAAGAACTCACCCTCCCTGGGGAAAGGAGAGGGTATTGGTTGGGTGGTAGGAGGGGGTGGGAGGAGGGGCGGGAAAGGGAGAGGGACGAGAGATTGACGTGTGAAGAAACCTTGTTTCTAATTTGAATTTAAATTTAAAAATAAAAATTTTTAATAAAAAAAAGAAGGAAGGGGATTTCAGCTCAATCATCAGGGGAGTTTTGTCAGTTTCGAATTATCTTTCTTGTCTTTGTATTTACCTGTTTGGCACTCTAGTGACTAGAATTGCACGGGATCATTGTTATTTTTTGTTGTGGTTCTAAAGGTAGAAATTTCTTTGCCATGATTACTCATTTTAACTACACTGTGAATATCTAATGTATAGAGACAGTTGTTGTCGATCCAGTAAAGGAAATTAAGACTTGTTTTTGTGTGTAAAAAATTGTGGGGGATTGTATGATCTGTGATAAATAATGTGAATATTGAGAAGTTAAAAAAAAAGAGCTGTCTTGTCACACTCAGCTAAAGCTTACCTCTTTGTCATCCAACAGGAAAGTTGAAATCTGGCAGGGAAGTAAGCAAAAGGACATGGGAACTGAACTCTCTCTTCCCTGGTATATCCAAGCTATAGATGCTAGGTGCACAATAACTATTTTTCATTGTCTGGACAATTTGAATGAACACTGTTAAGAGATAAAGACATCAGGAACAAGAATTTTTAAAAAAAGAAATCCAAAGTGGAAAAGTTAAAGGAATATTAAAACTAGTGTATTGCTTGGCCACTAAACCATGTACAGAGCTACAAAGTGAGTCTAGAGAGTACTCTAAAAGTTCAACTGCACATTCTGATGGGGAGGTCATTAGTGTTACTGGTGGAAATGGACTGGAAGGAAGCCCACGTTCTGACTGATTCCCTAGTGACCCTGCATATCCAATCATCGTAAGCAAGGAAACTATTAATTGATATGGAAATCACCTGGGCTATTCTGATTGAGAGCATCATAAACCTCACTGAGAAGTGATCCAGGTGATTCTGTGTTTAAGAAATGTTGAGGGAGTGTTGCTGTCTCAGATACAGTTTTTATTTGAACATAAAAGATCAGTTCTCAGGTATTCAGGTAGTAGAAATTTTCCACGAGGAACCCAAAAGGGATATTCTATGGGAATCATGAAAACATTTTCAACAAACATCATTTTAGAAGCCATCCTTTTAAATGACACACTGTTACTTGCAATTTTTTTCTGAGTATAGGAAGAGGGTATGGTAGCAAAATCTAATGCTGATTTTCATGTAGATTTTAAATGGTTCCCTAAATATAAGCAATAGGATCTAAATTCACAGCTCCTGAGTTTCAAGCAAGCATATGCTTTTTAGCAAATTATTTTACTAATCATAAAAGTACTGCTTATGCAATTGTAAAAATATAGAAATGTTGGCAACCCAAATAAAACAAAATAACTCATTTGTTGGGAGTTTCTTAACTGAAATTAACAAAATCCAACTTTACCTTGTGTAAGACAATGTTAGTAAGAGACAGTCAAGAAATGCCCTGTGGGAACTCCCTGAGTGTTAGCACTCATCTGGGTCACCCAGGGCTGGTTAAACCCCAAACTCTGATTCACTGGGCCTGGGTAGAGCCTGGGGAGCATCATTTATGGCATGCATAGGGGTTGCTGCTGTATCAAGTCTGAGTAGCCCATTATAGACCTCACAACCTTCCAATGGGGAAAGATCATACTGGCGAGAAAACTGGAAGTTGTCTGAATTTCCCCTAACAACAGATTTCTACATCTTGACCATTAATAGTTTGGATTCCCATCTGAAGTTGTATTTGTGTCTGAATAAACAACTCAGGGCTGGAGCTGAGATCTGTGAGAATTCTTGCTTGGCATGTGCAGAACCATGGATTCGATCTCCAGACTGAAAACAGAGCAAGTCGAACAGCACCAGACCAAGATACTTCAAGACCATAAAGCAGAGAGTGACATTCTCCTCAGAAAGGATTCCAGATTTTCTGAAAAAAACAAACAAAAACCAAAATAACAAAACAAGGACTACTGAAGTCCCATATTTTTATATATTGGAAATACAAAATACAGCCACAGTAATTTTAGCCAGAAAGTGTACAAACCAGTTATCTTAAATTGCCTGTCCTGGCAGGAAAGGGATTCTAATTATTCATCCAGAAACATCTAATTTTAAGCAATGGTACTTCCTGATGAAGTGTCTGGGAAGAATTAGTTGTAAACTGAACATTTCAGTAACAACGTGGTCTGACCTATAGTTTAGAATTGTTTGTCATAAGCCAATTAAATGTAGGAAAATGCCTGCCAAAAATTATTATTGGAGACTTAGAATACTTTACTTCAAGCCATTCATTCTGATATAGTTGGATACCAGGGGGCACTTATCTGTTGAGGCATCTCCTGCTTCAAGATAAGCAACATGATAATGGCTTAAAACCAAGTGTTTATGGGGTATGTGGCTTCCATGCTCTCAAGGGTAGTTTCAGGGCTAGTACAAATGTGCCATAGGGTAAATTCATGACCTGAGTTAGATTCCTAGGACCCACATAGTGGAAAGAGAAAAGTATTTCCCTCAAGCTATTCTCTGACATCCATATGTACCTGCACATACAAACATATTCACACAGTAAATGAAATTTTAACAGCTTTATAAAAGAAAACACTCTGATGAACAGGAAGGGGTAAGTAGATCTGAGAAGAGTTGGACGCATGGCCATGATCAAAACACATTCTATAAAATTTTCAGTTAATAAAAATATTACTTGAAATTTTTAAAGAGGCGTTTGAAATCATTAAGATACATTTACTGGCTGGTTAAGTATTGAGCTGAACTCAAGAAAGCCAGTATCAGAGAGGGAGGACTGATGATCAAAGGGATTAAGACTGGGCTGGTTGAACCCCCAGAAACAGCTGACCAGACAAAGGTTAACTCTTGAATCCCAGGCATCAGCCTGGGAATCCAGCATGGGACTGATCAAGACACCCTGAATCTGGGTGTCAGTGAGGAGGCCTAGGTAATCTATTGAGCCTTGGACAGCAGATCAGTACCCATCCCAACTATACACACGGTCTCTGGACTCCCATAGAACAATGTGAGGTGCACTCTCACCCTGAACTCTTGGGGAAGGGTCTAGGCCCTGCCCTATATGAAATGACAGACTATGGACACCCCCATGGAGGGCCTCACCCTCCCTGGGAGAATGAGGGGATAACGGGGGGAAAGGGGGGGGTGGGCACGGGAGGAGGGGAGGGAAAGGGAGAGGGACCTCGTACTGACTTGTGAAGCAACCTTGTTTCTTATCTAAATTTAAAATGGAAAATAAAGAAAATATTAAAAAAAAGATACACACTTTAAAGGATTTAACTCTAATCCTTTGTGCTTTTTCATTTTTTCATGTATAAGGAAATAATCATTTATCTTTCTGTGTTGCAGATTCCTAATATACGTCTGAGACTCTGAGAAATACATTACCCATCTTATGTTCACACGACTGAATTTACTTCATGTTGATTATACATGTGTAAGGAAATTCAATATTGTCTTTGTACAAACACTTTTATAAAATAATACATGTTTAAAGGTAACAGTAAATTCCCATTGTTTCTAATGAAGGATACAGGACTGTGAAGACAAATTTAAATTTTTCAAGGAAAAGTATGGCAAACCTTTGAAATAAAATGTTCCAGAAATTAAATATGCAGAACTAATATTTTGCCAGATAATAGTGATCACTTTGGAGGAAAAGAGGCATGAAGAATAGGCACTCCATAGCTGCAGAAAGAGGCCCTGTCTCCTGTTTTACCTCTGAGTTAGATTTGAACTTACTAATTATTTCTCTACTATGAAAAGGATCTAAAATGTTGAACCTTTTGTGGGTTTATAAAGATGCAAATGTTTCGCATTTTGTTTCTATGTCTACATCACAAATGATCACATATTAGTATCAGTCCAAAGTTCTAACCATTACAACCACACATCATCCTCCAGGCAGCACAGTAAGGCTGAGAAGTACTTGATAAGATCTGTGTCACTTAACTGTCCTTTGGAGGAAGATTCATCAATTTGTCTCCTGCCTGATAAGTCTACCAGCATCACATGATTCCTGTCAAAGACAGATTGAGTAGCACTGCTTAGACAGATGATTTTCTAGAAGAAACTTCACATACAATTGTGTAGCTGCTACAGATATTGTTTCCCTGTTAATGTCTATAATCATAACACTTATTTTTTTATTAGCTAGTGCTCCCTGGAGAAAAGAATCAGTGATATACATGGCATAAAATATTTTTGGCTAATGTGATCACAGGATAGAAAGCTTTTCAGGAGCCTTTCCCATGTTAGAGGGGCAGTAGACCTGGCACTGCTCAGTCCAAGCATCTAGAAACCTCAGCTATCTCAAGCACGTGCTGATGGCCCAGAAGCTCCCAAGAGAGCTGCAGTCTGTTGTCTATGAGTGATGACAGAAACCATAAACACATTTAGGAAGAGAAGGAACTCTTTCAAGTCCACTGACTCTCTACTTTCCCTACTCCCTTCCATCTGGCACCACTGCATGGTACTGCTCTCAATCAGTATGCCTCTCCCACAGGCATTGTCCCTCATGTTAGTTTTCTCTAGAAACAAACCCACAGACCCTCTGAGTTGTTTAAGCACTCTTGAAAAACTCTCATACTAAACTAAGTTGGCAACCAAGACCAGCCATACAATATTCAAATATCTATTTAAAATTTAGTAAAATAAAACAAAATGTCATTTTGGTGGGAACATAGGCTGAAACAATTGATAGGAAAAGTTACCCTAAACGTCATAAGATTTAATATCTGAGTCACAAGCCAGAACTAAGGACTGGCATTCCCAGTGGTAAGAGGTAATGTTTTCCATGTCTATTGCTATCATTCTCTGAGCAATGGACTGAAGTGAGCCACAGGCCAGTGTCATGTTCTTCAATAGCTCATTAACCTGAATGTATATATGGAACCACGTAGTTGAAGTGATTCTGGAGCAGGGGGAATTTTAATGTTGCTTTTGAGGATGTGAGAAAAGTGTACCAGGGTCAAGTCAACTAACTGCCAATTCAAAGCACTCAGTGAAAGCAAAGAAGACTAGTGATAGTGTTTAAGAAAATGCTTATCTTTTGCAACTACACAAGTAACTTACAGAAATTATGAACTGCAAAAAAACTGAGAACACAGTCCACAAAATCAATTAAGCAGGAGCTCACAGAAACTGAAACAGCACTCACAAGCCTTCATGGATCTGCACAAGGTCCTCTGCATATACGTTATGGCTGTTAACTTGGTGTGTTTGTGGAAGTGGGGGCATCTGAGACTCTTTCTCCTGCTCTTGGGACCCTTTTCCTCCTACTGGTATGCCTTCTCCAGTCTTGCTATAAATGTTTGTGCCTAATATTTTTATTTCTATTTTATTTATTCATTTTACTTACCAAGCACAGTTCCCCTCCTTCCCTTCTTTCCTTCCTTCCCTTCTCCCTTCCCCCCTTACCCCCAACCTACCCCATCCACTCCTCAGAAAGAGTAAGGCCTCCTATGGGGAGCCAACAAAGCCTGGAACATTCAGCTGAGGCAGGACCAAACACCAGCCCCCATTAAGGTTGAGCAAGGCATCCTTGGACACATTGGCATGGGACACCACTTCCTAAAGTAGCACAGACACTAGGAGCAACAATCAATAACTAGGACCACTTGAAACTGAAAAGCTTCCATAAGGCAAAGGACACTGTAAATAAAGCAAAGAGACAGCCTACAGAATGGGAAAACATCTTCACCAACCCCACATCTGACAGGGCGCTGGTTTCCAAAATATATAAAGAACACAAGAAACTAGACATCAAAATACCAAATAATCGATTTAGAAATGAGGTACAGGTCATACCTAGTCTTATTGTAACTTATTATGCATGTTTGGTTGATATTTCTGGGAGGCCTGCTCTTTTCTGAAAGGAAAGAGAGGAGGCCGTCCAGGAGGGGTGGGTCTGGGGGAGAGGAGAGGTGGTAGTGAGACTGGAATGAGTGGAGGGGGGGGAACTGCAGTCAGTATGTATTGCATGAGAGAAGAATAAAATGAATAAATAAAAGACTGAGTATACAGCCATAACTCTTAAATCAGTATAGTTGTAGAAAAAGACCATGACATTGAGACTTAACATGAAAATATTACTTAACAGGTAAAATATCATAACCCTAGGTAAAAAGAAACAGTTCTCTTTCCTTGCTAGAGCTGGTCTTGCAAAGGCCTCACCACATACAAGTGCCTCATGTCCTGATGCTTTGTCTTCTAGGATCTGCCTCCATAGCTCATTGTCAGCTGAAGACTGATACTCAGGATTCACAAAGAAATAAAGTATCAGTTTCGATTCTGAAGGAACTGTAGGATCCAGTTCAATGTACAGCACACAGTTGGAATAGGCCTGGAGATGGCTGGATTAGGAGACAAAATACAAAGTTAGGTAGAGATAACCTTACTGACATGTGGCCTCTTCTTTATTAAACAATATAGAACATCCTGCCATTTGGCCATAATTCCCAGAGTAATCCTGGTCTTCTGGGGGTTGACTCTTTAAAGATGGGGCTCAGGGTTGACTCACTGCTTGTAAAGGAAAGCTGTGAATGACTGTATCACTGACAAAGAGAGGTAAAGATTCAGGGAGGGAAAATTCAAATGGACTGACACAGGAACACACTGCAAACTGGCTAAGTATATTATAGCCAATAAGGTCTGGTAATGAAAGGTTAGCCTTGACGAATATTCTCTTGAAAAATATAACTTCTGAAGTCATTTCAGAAGTGCACTTGGCCCAGTTAATTTGTATGTGTATGTATATGTGTGTTTTTATGTATGAACGTGTACTGTATATGTATACACCTATGTTGGAGGTCAGAGTTGACTTTGATTATATTCCTTGATCATTCCTCACCTTAGCTTTTGGGATAAAATCTCTCCCTGAACCTGGAGCTTGTTGATTAGGTTGGGATGGCTGGCCAAAGACTTCAAGGATCCTCCTGTCTCCAACTCCCACACTGGAATTCCAGGCACATTCTGGTATTTATAGCACTCAGCTTTTTATGTAGGGATCCGAACCCAGACCCTCATGCTTAGAACACAAGCACTTTACCACAGGAGCCAGCCATCTCCACAGCCCGACACACTTAGGCAAGACAACAAAAGAAGCCCTGATGGTGAATGCTTTCTTGCTTCTGTTCTCTCAGGAGGAAACATGTTGAGAATCGGGAGCTCAGAAGTAGGTGTGTTTTAAGAGCCGTGTACTGTAAGAGGAGTAGAAAAGTGTGGAAAGATCCTATTGAAGGAACATAAAATGTTAACCTTTAATGGGAAGGCTCTGGCGAAGAGGCTCACTGACAGTGAGAGAGCTGCAAAGAAATGGAACACCAGTTATACACCCCGCTTTGTTTTCCCACCTCAGACCAAAGAAGAGCATCCCAGGCCATCCAAGAAAACATGGAGAACGTCTCCAATGAAAGTGGAACTCAAGAAGCGAATAGCAACATCTAATGGGTATGATGTCAAGAAACAAAAGATCTGTATGGACCAGATGAATTTGAATTTAATGTAGAGATTGGGTGACACAAGTTACCACCACCATCATTAAGATATACAAAATAAGGTAATTACAATAACTGATTGCTGGGAAAACTGGCGAGTTTCTGATTTTGAAAATTATTTAGTGCCATTACATTTCCTTTCAGATGAAATTCAAATTTGTCACACAAGCCCTTTCAAAAACCTCTCAAGTTTGTTTCTAAATGCTTCTCTAATTCTCCTCCATCCCATTCTCTGTTGTATCCATGAGATGGATACATGGGCTGATCCTCAATGGTCCAACCTCCCCTGCCTTAAATATTCTGTTTTCCTTACTGGAGTGCTTTTGTTTTTGTAATTCTTTGAATTTGTCCATATCTTACAGCAATGGCCATGGCACTATTTCACATCTTACCTGACATCCTCCCCCATATTCTCCCATTGGGCTTCCCTCTTCACGCATGATAGTCTTAAATATCATAAGCACCTGCTTACTAATCTATATCTTAAATGCACAACATGCTATAGAAACTGATACTGTATTGATATGCAGATGCCTCATTTGGGACTGAGGATGTCATAGTTACTCATTCTCTGATGCCCGGCCAGCTTTGGTGCCTGTATTAATCTCTGTGGTTTGTTTGTTGGCCTGGAAAGAAGCTTTCTTGATGGGAACAGAGGGCTGTACTTATCTATGGGTGAAAAGATAAGTATTTAAAAGTATCCATTCAGTAAAGTAATAGTATTAGGTTCTCTCCTCGAATCTGTGTCCTCATCAGTTACAGATTCTTGGCCAGGTTTACAGTCCTAAGCACTTTGTTTTCAGTCATTGCATAACCACTGAACATCTCCTAGTGTGCCATAAGCCTTCTAGGTCCTACAGGCAACGCAAAGGATCACAATATTTATTGTGCTTAAATTCTAGAATAAAAGCTAGAATTGCGAACAATGATTTACAGGTCTAGAATATATCAAATTATACAATTTTACATTATTAATTAATTATACTTAAAATTATCATTAATTTTTACATCCTGACCACAGTTTCCCCTATGTCCTCTTCTTCCAGTCCCTCTACCGCCTACTCTTTGCCTCCCATTCACTCCTCCTTCATCTTCAAAGGATATTTTTTAAAAGTGCAGTATTTAAACTTAAAGTTCCATTTATGCCCTGGGAATTTTTAGCAATATTTTTATTAATTCTCTGAGAATTTCATACAATGTATTTTGACCATAGTCATGCTCCTCCCCCTCCACCCATAAACATCCTCTTCACCCACAAGCAGCTTCCAACCTACTGGTTTTGAGTAAATTTAATTCCAGCAAATCACATATTCCTGTAAACATGCAATAAAATTTGCAAGCAAAAGAGCTGTAGTTGACTGATGCAAAGATGGACCTTTGTGAAAGAATCGAAACATGTGTCAAATCATGGAGTGCAGTTAGCACTTAGTTTCACAAAGAGGAAGGAAGAAAGGCTGTCTCTACTAGAAAAACAGCTGGAGCAAAGCCACAGGGAACTGAAATTGAAAATGACTTCAGGCAGGAAGAAACTCTTCCAGCCCGAACAGTTGCAAAGACCAGGGGAGGAAGCTTCGTCTTTGTGCAGCTCTCTGCTTTGATTTATTTATTCCTTTAGTAAACACTGAGTATTACTTTGTACAGGCACAAAGCAAGGTGCTGAGGGGAAGGTCGCCAAGGTGAACAAATACAGGTGTGCATGGAGCCCCTGAAGAATTCCCTACTCCGTATAATTGGTAGGGGAGGGATCTCCAACACCATACCAGAAACAAACCGGATGATTAAGGGAGTGGACAGACTATTCTCACTCTTCTAATATTTTCTTGGTAAACCTGGCAGGCCATTAACCTTGTAAAGTCCTTTCCATTACTACATCTCCACTTTGACCTTTTCAACTCATGAAAGAATATAGAGTAAATTTGATCTACTTTGGATGAGTGTCAATTTCCAATTGCAAAGCTATTTTTAAGAGTAGGACAAAAAAGCAAATATTAATTTTTGAGCTGTGTGCTGTATGGCTGGTGGATTTTTCTGAAGCCCACTGGTACTGACCATTGACACTCTGGGTCCGGCCTTCTCTGTCCAGAAACCGTAGCACTGAGGATGAATCTGTTTTTTAGCCACACTTCTCAAAACAAGAGGTTTACTGAGCGGTGAAGCAGGCATTGTGTGGAAAATCAGTTTGCATAAGTCTAAATTAAGCTCATTTCATTACTAATTAAATGAATTCATAAAATATAGGAATACATTTACTCTTAATTTGAATAAAAATGTTTTCAGATGTGTTTGATTAATTAATTATCTGTCTCTAGCTTCACTATTCCTACAGGGAAGAAAAAAGACAAGGCTGATCAATTTAAATTTATTCTCTGAGGGAGAACTCACAGCTTTCCCTGTGCAAAGTAAAGTAGCCAAAAGAATTGTCTGTGTTCTCCTGGGTTTCTATCAAGCTTATGTTGCCAAGAAGTTATTTTTTTCTTTTTGTTTAAATTAGAAACAAGCTTGTTTTACATGTCAATCCCCATTCCCTCTTCCTTCTCTTCTCCCCTGTCCCCCACTAACCCCCTATCCCATCCCCTTTCTGCTCCCCAGGGAAGGTGAGGCCTTCCATGGGGCATCTTCAAAGTCTGTCATATCGTTTGTATAAGTGCCTAGGCTCTCCTCCATGTGTCTAGGCTGAGAGAGTATCATTCTATGTAGAATGGGCCCCAAAGTTCATTTGTATGCTAAGAATAAATACTGATATACTACCAGAGGCCCCATAGATTGCCTAGGCCTCCTCCCTGACACCCACGTTCAGGGGGTCTGGATCAATCCTATGCTGGTTTCCCACCTATCTGACTGGGATCCATGAGCGCCCCCTTGTTCAGGTCAGATGCTTCTGTGGGTTTCTCTAGCCTGGTCTTGACCTCTTTGCTCATCACTTCTCCCTCTCTGCAACTGGATTCCAGGAGTTTAGTTCAATGTTTAACTGTGGGTGTCTGCTTCTGCTTCCATCAGCTACTGGATGAAGGCTCTAGGATGGCAGATAAGGTAGCCAAGAAGTTATTGCTGAAATACAAACCTATTGAGGTTTTTAATATTGAAAAGGCACACTGAGTTTTAATTACAGATTTCAGTAGTAGATGGAGGCAGATAACCTCAAATTTTGATGGAACAAAGAGTTAAACACAGTCCAAGTCCCCCATCTCATGTAAAATGTGCTACCCAGTGCCACGGAAGCTAAATTTGAGGAGTTCATTATTGACACATATGTCGGTCATTAGTTTACTAGATCAAAAATAATCCTGAACCACTAAGCACACTGAGAGGACTGCAGGTCATCTCATTCACCCCTCCCATGTGCCGTCTCTAGCCTACATGTTCACAGTGGAGCACCGAGAAGTGGTACCCTTAAGACAAGTGGCTTAGGTGTGTGGTTTTCCTTTCACATGTTTCAGCATGGAGGGGCTGTGTTGCTGGTAAGAAGTAATAGTGCTGAAAGTCAATTAGGAGTGAAAAAGCCTTCCAGCTGGCTGCATATCCAGGGAAGCTGCTCAGGTAAGCTTAGCCATGTCAAACATCTCTTCTCTTTGCCAGGGAGTATAGCCATAGAGGAGAGACTGACTGAGGTTTAATGTCTCCCAATGGAGTAGTTAGTCACTATGGATAGCATGGAATCTTGATATGTGTTTTTTAGTGTGTATTTGTATAGGTCTCTCCATCTCTCTCTCTCTCTCTCTCTCTCTCTCTCTCTCTCTCTCTCTCTCTCTCTCTCCACACACACACACACACAGAGAGAGAGAAAGAGAGAGAGAGCAATGAAAAATGAGAACAAAGAACAAAGAAAAAATGTTGCATTAAACATCAGTTTTTCAGGAGTGTGGGTGACTTTTTTAAATTACAGACTTCATGATGACATTGAGCATGCCCCAAATGGTTTTCCTATACTTTCTCTTATACAATTTGAAGCCCCTAAATAGGACAGTCATTCTCACCTGTGGAATTCCTTTGTGGACAGTGATGATCCAGAGAAAGAAAGAAAAATGGCATTAGTCAGGTTGGTTACTCACTACGTGAATAAAATCATACCTTTGATATTGCCAAGACTGGTTTCTATTTATGCATTTCCTATATTCTCTCATGTAAAAATGTCTTCTTTGCTGCCCTGAACTGCTTAAAACTAGGCCAATGCCAGGCACTTGGCAGAAGAATGCCTCCCTCCTCTGTGCTGCACAAATATCTCATCTAACCCTCCAGGTAGCTATGAGGTAGTTAGTTCCACCCCTGGTTTCTAAATGCCGAAACTGAAATGAGTCTGTGCCTTTGCTTTAGGTCACGGCATCAACATGGGGCAGAACAATACTTAAACACTAGGTCTTTTCTCTCCAAAGCCTGCACTTTCCCCTGAAACGCAGTGTATCATAGATGTCAGAGACAGGGTGACTTGTTCATTCATCCTTCATTTAGTAAGCGAATAACCTTTCCTTAGTGCCTAATATGTGCTGATTAGCATTTGAATGGCCACGAAGCCCACAGCATTGCAGTCACAGGAGACTCTGCCAGAGTCTAGAGATCCAACGAGACCTTCAGAGAAGAAACCTGTGATGCATTTAACACACTGGGAACAACAGAGTCTTTGAACCCTTCAAGAAATTTCTAGTATCTTGCTCCCTTAATCAGTGTATCCCACATAAGGCTAAAGATCATACAGCAGAAAAACGAGCCCACATGAGCTCACTTCCTGCAAGACTTGAGCTCTTCCTCACTATTAAGCTGGTGCCGGCAGCACATTCAGAACAAGGGCTCTTGGGGGAATTCAGTGCTGTACAGGTGGAGGCTCTCACTGCTGCTTCCCAGCCCTGTCACCTGGCATCTGAGTCCCATAAGCAACAAGTCCAGGAAAGATAAATTGAAGAGGGATGTTTCTGTTCTCCATGTCCAGGTGTGGAACAGCTGGCAAAGGCCAGGGGACCCTAAAGCTGTAAGCAATAAATTCTGCTGAAACTCCGGACACCACATCACTCTGGATTTTTCACATTAATAACCACTGCCGTGAGCAAAATGGAAGCGCAGGTATGTTCTGTCGCTTTATTTTCCAGCGTATCCACATAGTCACCTGGTTTTCATTCACAGTGGGCCCTTGAAAAATGACAGACAGAAAGCTGTGATTTATACAAGTAGATAATTAAGGTAAAGTGCCTGGAAGGGCAGTCTCACTTAAAGTTGTTCATAGTCTTGATTAGAAGATACCAAATTAGAAGAGTGAATGTGAGAGTTTCCTGTATATGTATATGCTTATATTCATATACACACACATATACACAGAGCAATTGTTTATCAATTTAGGTTACTGGAATTGAATCAGGATATGAAAGCACAAACGTAGGTATTTTGTTATAAGCTTCCTGTGAAAGTTTTAAAAGCGAAAGAAGGAAAACATTAAATTTCATGCAATGAGTACCTAGCAATTTAGCAGCAACAAATTAAACTGTCTGTTACGTATAACTATCTCTCTAGGTTCTTCTCAAGTCTATGATACAGGAAATTCTTCTGCTATATTATAATCATGTTAAAATACTCACCTTTACATAAAGAACAGGATCATACATGTGATCTATAAAGTGTGGACTTTGGTTTTGCTCTACCCTTGGTTTGTAGTTGAGAGCTTATATCTTCTTCAAGAACATACTCCTCAGATATTCCCATGGTTTCAACCTTTGATGGTGCATCTAGACTAAAACCTCTGGTAATTAGCCAGAGTTCGCAAAAGATATTCAAGCTGAGCTGATTCTCTGAATTTCCCTCACCTTATATTTTCTATTGTTGTGTATTCAGAAAAGAGGGGAACATGGAGGCACTTATTGTTGCAACTGGACTATAAATATAAATGGCAGTGGACTTTTAATGATTATCCATACATCTTACTATGTCATTACTGAAGCAAGTAAAAGGAAATTGAGGTACAATAATATTCCGGTAGGCCCATGTTACTAAAGACTATACTAAAAAATTTCAAACCTATCTTCAGAAACTAACAATTAATAGTAGAAATAGCAGTAGTAATAACAATGAGGGTGATAATAATGTAGTAAAACTAGGCTGGAGAGATAGCTTAGCAGCTAAAAGTGCTTCTTACTCTTTCAAAGGACCAGAGTTTGGTTCCTAGCACCTAGGTTGAGTGGTCACTACTTCCTGTAACTCTAGGGGAATCTGACACCCTCTTCTGGCTTCTCTGGGAATAGCACTCATGTACACACACACACACACACACACACACACACACACAGAGAGAGAGAGAGAGAGAGAGAAATCTAAAATAGTAAAATCACTGTTCAGCAATTATTATTTTGAAAAAGCTAGAATAATGGTTCATTTTCACTTGTCACTGCTCCTCTGTCATTTTATGCACCTGAGATTCATAATAATTTATTCACTTACATAGAATTCAATTGGTATGTGCAAAATCCAGGGATTGAGATTTGGTGGTACGACTGAAAACTGTTGGTTTCCCTGCCATTCTACTTCTAAAAACATCCAGGAACAATGACACCCTCAGATAAATAGGAGTTCGTGTAAACCTGTCAGCAGTATTTCCTTCTAGTTCAAATCTTTCCTTTCAAAAGAACTGTTATAGCTCTGAAGCCAAATCCAGTTCTGCTTTTAATGCCCTGTGGTCTACAATGCATCACCAAGTCTCCATGAATTTATAGTTCCCTAAAAAGTGGGAACAATTGACACCTCAGGAAATTCTTATGAAGAATGAATGCATTGATCTATGTAGTGTTCTCTACACAGCAGGCACATAGTAGGTGATTAGTAAATGCAGCCCTTGTCTGTCACACAAGGCTCCTCTCAGTCTCACAATGAGAGCTAACCTGTTCTAAAGCCTCACATTGATTTGTCCTTTTGATGAGGACGTCATGGGTTTCAGTTCCCTGTACATAATATGAAAAGTCAGGATTGGCCTTGGATAACCTTCATATGGATTACATGCTCCAGAATAGGGCATGGTGTTTGTCATTTGAAATTCTTATGTAGAAATTCAGGCAGGACAGGTGAAGACAATGGGAACAATCTTTGAAAATTTCTTTTAAAAATCAATCAAGTAACAAAAACTAGAAGCTTAATAAAAAGGAGTTAAAATTGATATAATGCATAGTGAATTAGAGATAGCCCACAGTTGGAGTGTTCTACTTAGAGAGATAGTGGATGTGGCTCTGTGATGGCAGCTACCCTGCTCAGAAATAATACTATATGAGTAAGCTAATTAGATCACTGTGTCATCATGCTGGCCTGTGCATTGCAAAGCTGACCAGCTGCTGCACAAATGACACTAATATAGAATTGAAATGTGGCATAAAGCCTTATGAAGACCACCAGCTTACATCGCACAAAATTATTAACTGTATGCTGAACTAAGATAGAAATATACATGTAAATTTTCATGGATGCATGTATATAGAATATTTTTTCTTGTTTAATAGAACATAGGCCTGTTGTATTCTATTGTTAATCATATGAGTAATTAATAAATAAACCTAGGAGTAAATATTACAACAGATGGTTCTCATTTTTTAAAATAAGAACAAGAAAATTAAAAAGAAAATAAACTTTTTGTATTCTGAGTTTCAGACACACATAAGATACATTATACAAGATAATGTTATTTTATTATTATGTCTATGTCTGAACTAAATTAACCTAGTATCTTAAACTATGCCTGGGGTAATCAAACAAGTGAAATAACTAAAACAGAAATGGACAAAGAAATTAAGAACTAGTCTAACTTTACTGAGAATGTAATGATAAATGAATGGCTACTTTGTAGGAATAGAAGTAAAGTTAATGCAGTACCTCAACACCTTCTTACTTGTTAGAAATTAGAAATGTTCTAAAATCTGGGTGATTGAATAAAGTAAACTGTGACTTTTAATAGGTCCATTCATTCGTTAATTTGTTAATGCATTCATGTACTAACCCACACCTTCATTCATTGTGTTCACTTAGCCATTTATGAGGATATGAGATAAACATGCCTTGAGCATGCACATGTGTGCCTTGTGTGAGATGCTGGAGATGAAGTGCATCCAACTAGGTTATTGCCCTCAAGGTAGATCACAGTTTAGTGGGGTTGTCAGGCATATACCCAAATAATTGTAATATACAATTGCTGATGCTGTAATTAGAAAGAGAATAACTTGGCCTGAGGCAATCACAGCAAGCTTGTGGAAGAACTGATATCTTAGCTAGTCCTTGACAGGTAAAATACTGCTGGTGGGAAGGAACGGGATTTCACAGATGGGGAAGGTTAGGAAGAGGGCTATCTCTGGCAGAGGGTCCGATAGCCTGGAGTGATTGGGAAATAACAGCCTGGATATGTTACAGGTGCCAGAATGGGAGACTAAAGTGTCACTGACAAGTCTTTAAGGGCCTTAATGTTCTGGGTGCAAAAGGCATTTTGCTCTAAGCAATGAAGATGATTTTTTAAGGAGGAAAATGTTATAAGCAGATCTTTATTTTGTTAACATTCTGTTGACTTTTTCAGATTGAATTATAGTTAAAAATGACTGACAATAGGCAAAATTTCTAAATTCAATAGTACAATAAAGGATAGCTATAGTTGTGAATGAATCCATACACATTGTTATAATTATTTCTTCAGGCTTCCATTAGACTGTCTTTCAGTTTCAATAAATTATATAGCATTTGAAAACATAAATTATTTCACCAAAGGTTTAAAATTCAACTCATAAAGTCAATTGAATGAAGCTCATTAAACAATAGAAAATTGTTTAATTAAAAATATTAAACTGACATACAGGTGTTAAGTTACATTTCATCATTAGAGATAGTCACACGGTTTAGGAAGATGACAGAGAGGTCACCCAGGCATATCCTGCTGGAGTCTCTAGAGAATGAATTGGAAAGAGTTTGGGAGCAGCTGTCCTATGAGCTGGGTAATGACAGAAAAGCAGTAGTTTCCACAGCAAAGCAATAAACTTTTCTAGAAAGCAAAATGGAAGGAGAAAGAGATGAGAGTGCTTTCTGGGGGTTCAGCTCCTACCGGGAAATGTGGATTAAAGAGAGAGAGACTCAGAAAATTCACATTTATTTCCATTCCACGCAACTTGAAAGAAGGAAGTAGAAGAGGTGTGGAGAGAAAAAGAAGGGGGCTAAGCAGGAGAAGGAGAGGAAACCAGGAAAAGATCAGAGACTGAAAAACACAAGCAGGTATGGAAAGAAGGGAA
Organism: Mesocricetus auratus; assembly: GCF_017639785.1. Taxonomy (NCBI): domain Eukaryota; kingdom Metazoa; phylum Chordata; class Mammalia; order Rodentia; family Cricetidae; genus Mesocricetus; species Mesocricetus auratus. The sequence continues at coordinate 43,985,049 of NW_024429184.1, read as the reverse complement.
ATGAACAATGAGAAAAGAAAAAGTATCTCACATACTCACAACATCTGGATGTTAACTTTGAATCTTCAGTTGTGTGTGTTTCATTTGGAATATGCATAGAGGTCAGAAAATTACTAAGGGGTCACAAAGGAATTTTCAAGGGAGGGGATGGAGAACACTATATGAAGAGTTAAAAGTGAATGTCAAAATGGGTAGAACAGAGGTCAGGGTGGAAGGATATTGGAGGAAATAAATAACACTAAAGCTCTTTTGAAAAATGTAGTAGCTTCTACTATAGTAGAAGCTTCCACATATATAGTTAAGGCGAATCCATTCTGTAACTGGACCGTTTTGGCTAATTTCATGTCAAATTGACACTAGCCACAGTGTTCAGAGAGTAGGGAGCCTTAGTTGGGAATATAATTCCATATGATCTTGCTATGTGAAAACTTACAAGGCATTTTTTTAGTGATTGATGTGAGAGGACCCAGCCCATTGTGAGTAGTGACACTTCTGGACTTCTGGTCCTGGGTTCTACAAGAAAGCAGGCTAAATAAATCATGAGGAACAAGCCAGTAAGCAGCATCCTCCATGGCCCACATCAGCTACTGCCTCCAGGTTCCTGCCCTATTAGAGTTCCTGTCATGACTTCCTTCAGTAATAAATAGCAATGTGGAAGTTTAAGCCAAGTAAACCTTTTCCTCCACAATGTGTTTTTGACCTTGGTGTTTTGTCATAGCAATAGAAACCCTAACTAGGACATGGACAGTAATGTCTCTACTAGACATCACAAGAAAACAAACAAAAAGCCTAGTGCCAAGATCATCTTGCTTCTTTTGGAGTTCCTGGCCAGTGAAATCTGTAGGACCCCAAACATTTCAAGCTACTTCCATTGGTCGTGGCTACCCTCCAGAACTTGATAGGCAGACCCTATTGCTGAAGACCAAGAGGTACTTCAGTCATAGACACAGAAAAATCAATTTAGTACAGAATCAACTTAGTACAGATGCAGAAGTGCTGCATCCTTTCTGCCTAGCTTTCACCATGCTGGGAGGTGCTGTGATATGCACACTCCTACAGGAGAAAAGCAATCATCAGTCATACCAGGCTGGGAACCCTGTGAGATACAGCAATGACTGGCCTGATAAGGACAAGACATGCTCACTACTGCATTAATGGCACAAACATCATGGGGGTAGCTAACCACTCTCTGATTGGATTTACATCCTACTCCAAAAGCATTTTACCCATACCTTGCACCATCCTTTGACCAAGAACCTGCAACTAGACGGGTTTTAAGTCCCATGAGAGAATCTATTACTGTTATTCTGTTAAATAGACAAAACCTTAAACTGACTCTTAGTGGGTTATCATTATAGCCAGAGATTAATGTATCTTTCAACCTTTATCTGAGAAGCTTCTAATTAGAATAGAGACTCATAAGTGACCAAGGTGCATAGAGTAAGGGACTAAGAAAGCATTCGCCATAAATGGAACTCCTACTTCTTAAACAAGGCTCAGGAATCATGGTGTGGAAGAGGGCATAGAAAGAGTATAAATGCAAAAAGTGGTGAATGACTACAGAGAAACAGTGCTGTGCTCTGGACAGAGAAGGACTACATGGTACAGCCCAAGAAGAGAGGACTCTGACACTACAGGTGGCAAAATATTCTCTTTTTAGCACTCATCCAGAGTAAAGGCAAGGAGCCTTTTTGGTCCTAAATATTTTGTTTATATAAACTATTTCATTACAAATTATTTATTCATTCATTCATTTACTCATTCATCCAACAGAGAGGGGAGGGAAACATGTCATGATGTGAATGTGAGGTCAAAGAACAACCTCTAAGAATCAGTTTTCCCCATCTACCATGTGGAATCTGGACCTAGCACTCAGGTTATTGTGCTTGGTGACAAGTTCCACTAACTGCAGAGCCATTTCACCATCCTGGTTTGTTTTATTTAAGTCATATTTATGTAAGTTCTTTTACAGTTGACTGCCATTTTGGTTTTTATTTTAATATATTCATTTTCTGTTAGGTTTCATAATGGGTATATAATGTACTTTGGAGAACCCTCTTCTCCATTACATTCCTTTATTTCTTTCCTCTCATCCCTTTTATTAGTTCTTTTCATGCTCACAGTCAGTCTCACTTCAACTTTCATTACATATATATATATATGTGTGTGTGTGTGCATGTGTGTGTGTGTAGCTTTATATAAAAGCTAAGATTCACAAATAAAAGAAAATATGTAATATTTGTCTTTCTGTGTCTATAAGTTTACTTACAATGGTCTTCTCAGTTGTATCCATTTATATGGAAGGCTCCTTCTCAGTTATCTAGTTGGCCACCATTCAGGCACAAGTCTCTTTCTGCATGGTCTATTCTGGATACTTGGAGAAAGTTGCAGAATATTATGTTGTGAACCCTAGCCTGCAGAATACCTACAGATAAGGGGGGAAGGTTGTTAGTCAGAACTTCACAGTTTTCCATGTGATACAAATCAGGTTTAAAAAAATAAACCACAATGTGATTCACTAGCTTCTGGGAAGAGATACAAAGGAAAGAAAGTACTTCAAGATGCCATGGTCTGAAGCATACCATTAGAAAGCCTGCCAGCAACCCTATCGAATTCCTAGGAACAGCTGCAACTGTAACACCCCCTAGCTAAGCCACAAAACTTTTGTTGTGGGGCAAATGACACAAAGATCAATATAAGGGGTAGAATATTACAAAGGATCTGCTCTCATGGAAGGAATTAACTTAAATAGTCAGGGAAGGAAAACAAAGCACAGAGCTTCATTCTGCACAGGCATCTACGTAAAAGAAAATACAGTCTGTACCTGATCCCTTGAAAAAGGATCTTATAGAGGAAGAACTTGAACTTGTATGCATTCATGGAATGTCAATATAAACAGATTCTGCAACTGTGCCCACATGAGGAATTATACAGAGTTAGACTCTATGCCAGCATCCACAGGAGCTAGCATGTAGAACCCTATTCTGAACACTGGTTTCCTTTGCTTTTTCTGCTCCTGATTCAGTATCTAAGTCTAATTATGTGGAGCGTCATTTTTGTGTTCTCTCTCTCTTTCTCTCCCCACATTTTCCTTGATTGGATTTCTTTACTATTATCATTTCATTAATGTCTTCTATTTACTTCCCCTTTTATTTCTTCCCTGATGATCCAATGTAATTGTTAGCCTTACTCTGCTTCCTAGTTCCATTTGAAAATTAAAAATACTTTAACTAAAAGGAATATAATAATAAAAAACAATTCTATAAAGCACTCATCCCTTGGGCTCCATATTTTGGCCCACAACTTTGGTAAATGACTTCTGCTTTACCTGAGGCCAGATCAGTTCTGGGGACCTAAGGTAAGATACCATGGTTTACCACCTGCAAAAACTCCTTAAAGCCGACCCAACATCCCACAATAGCATTCACTCTCCTAGGTTCTATATCTCAGCCAACAACTCCAGCTACTTTATCAGAGGTCAGGCTGTTTCTATAGGTTTTCTCCTGCCAGCCTGGTCCAGCAGCCTCAAACCCAAAAAACACACAGATGCTATATTAACTATAAAATTGTTGGATGGTGACTTGGGCTTCTTATTGGCTAGCTCTGTCTTAATTATTAACCCATTTCTATTCATCTGTCTATTTCCACATGGTGTTAACACCTTGTGTGTCTTCTCTTCACAGGCTCTACTTGATGACTCTGTCTGCCTACGTTCCCCAGAATTCTCCTAATCTCTTAGCCCTGCCTGTACTTCCTGTTTGGCCAATCAGTGTTTTATTCATCAACCAATAAGAGAAACATATATACAGAAAGACATCCCCCATCATCTCCTCTTTTCTAAATAAAGAGAAAGATTTTGAACTTTAACATAGTAAAATTATATATAACAAAACAGCTATCAAGCAAGAACTATAGTTAACAATATTTAGTCCATTAACATGGGGCAAATTTTATAGAAAATATCCTATCATCTATCCTAGCTTTGTGAGTCTAAAGTCTTATATATAACTTATCTTTTTATTTAAATTAGAAAAGCTTGCTTTACATGTCAATCCCAGCTCCCTCTCCTTCCCCTCCTCTCCCACCCCCTCCAACCTCTCAGCCCCTCCAAGCCTCCAACTCCCCATCCAATCCCCACTCGACTCACCAGGGAGGGTGGGGCTCTTCATGGGGGATCTCCAAAGTTTATCATATCATCCATGGCAGGGCCTAGGCTCTCCCCCCATGTGTCCAGGCTGAGAGAGCATCCCTCAATGTGGAATGGGCTCCCAAAGTTCATTCAGATGCCAGGGCTAAATACTGATCTAGTAACCAAGGCTCCAAAGATTGCTAAGGCCTCCTCACTGACACCAGTGGTCAGGGGGTCTAGATCAGTCCCATGCTGGCCTCTCAGCCATCAGTCTGGGGTCCACGAGCTCCTTCTTGTTCAGGTCAGCTATTTATGTGGGTTTCACCTGCACGGTCATGACCTCCTTTGTTCATGACTCTTCCCTCTCTGCAACTGGGTTCCAGGAGTTCAGTTCAGTGTTTAGCTGTGAGTGTCTGCCTCTGCTTCCATCAGCAACTGGAGGAAGACTCTAGGATGGCCTACAAAGTAGTTGACACTCTCATTATTGGGGAAGGGCATTGAAGGTAGCCTCTCCACTATTGCTTATATTGTCAGTTGGTGTCATCCATTTAGGTCTCTGGAAATCTCATTAGTGCCAGAGCTCTCCTCAAACCTATAGTGACTCCCACCACTATGGTATCTCTTATCCTGCTTTCCTCTAGTCTTGCCCAGACTCAACTTTACTGCTCCCACATGTTCTGCTCTCCCCTTCTCTTCTCCCTCTCACTTTACCCCAGTTCCCTATTCCCTCCCCCGATGCTCCCAGTACACTCAGGAGATACTTATATTTTATCAAAACTAAAGAATACTATGACCATAACTATCTGTCTTCAACGCTATCAAAGACAACAGAAGGATAATATATAAACTTTAGAATTGACAGAGACATCTCACTGCATGGACAGTCACCTGAAGTTCTGTAATGATGGAGCATCCATCTTTAGCCCATAGGCCTAGTGTGTCTGGCAGACTTCTCAGTGAAACAGGAAATTTTGAACTGTCGCACCTGTATTGACAGTTGGTCAGCCATTTTTCTCTGTGTCCTACAGAATATCTGGCAGACTCTTCCTTGAAGCAGGAACCCTAAATGACTGTCCCATCTTGTTTCAGAAGTCACTTTTCTGTGGGTCCTGTAAGTCTAGTTTATACAGCATAAAGTCAAACAGTTCAGTCAAGAGCAGTTTCTTGCCCAAATGACTATTTCTACCATGTCAAAGGCAAACTCCATAATGAGTTACTTTGATGCCCATCTTCCTCTCTGATTTAATTAGTGTTGCCAGGAGCAGTTGTGTTTCACTGTCAAGAAAAACTCTATACCATTTTAAATGCCATATTCTGCAGGTCTTTGAAAAGTTTGAAGACTATCTCAAATATATCTCTATATATCTAGCAAACCTAACTAATGTGATCATAAGTTTTGAATATTATAGGTGACTGTCATTTTGTTTAATTAATATTTACATTTTTAAAAGATCTGTATAAACATAATACCTAAACAAGAGGAGAAATATACATATAACAAAAATGGCCTTAAATTTGTATCAATAAACCAAAATCCAAACCAATAAAAGAATTCATTTCTATATCATCAGCCTAGTCCTAGAGACTCTAGGTAAGACACTGCTTACAACCAGCTAACACTCTATAAGTTGGCTCAACAGCCCCCAACAACAGTCCTCTCCTCTGAGATATATATCTTAGCCCACAACCTTGGCAGAAAACTTCTGCTGCACTGGGAGCCATGATATATACTAGGAATCCTAGAGATCAAGCTGGCACTCAGAACCCCAGAAACCACACATATACTTGAAAATACAGAGGCAAAGTTGGCACCTAAAACCCCAGAGGTCTTGCAGGCCACAAAAACCCCAGCAGTCACCAAAATCCCTGGCCACTTAGACCATAGAGGAAACAGAAACTATAACGATATTCTATGCTATATATGGAAAACAATATATTTATTTACCAGAGAGAGAGAGAGAGAGAGAGCGAGAGCGAGAGAGAGAGAGAGAGAGAGAGAGAGAGAGAGAGAGAGAGAGAGAGAGAGAGAGAGAGAGAGTCGCACAGACCAGGAGTTAGAAGCATGGCTGGCTTCCAGGAGTAAAAGGGGGGTTCCTTCTTCTTTCACTTCCTTTTATACCTACCTATGTCAGTTTACATGTCTCCACCCTCATGGGCAGATAGCTTTGTGGGGTTCACTCCTACAAGAAAGCAAGGAACGAAACACATATCTAACAAAGACAAACTCAGTAATCAACACCTAGACCTGTAATCATCACAAATCCAGATGCCTAAACACCAGTGTAAGAACACAATCAACAGCATAAAGGTCATATGACACCACCAGAGCCTAGCTATCTTATGACAGTAAGACCTGCACACAACAACACAGCTGAAGCACAAGAAAATGGCCTTAAAATAACTTCATGAAGATGATAGAAGTCCTTAAAGAAGAAAAATTTAAAAATCCCTTAAATTGAGAAAATGACAAAGAAATGAGAGGAAATCAATAAATCCCCCCCAAAGAATGCCAAAAAATCAAAACAAATAGGTGCTTATTCAAGACCCAAAAATTGAAATAGAAGCAATAAAGAAGAACAAACAGAAGCAATTCCGGCAACGGAAAACCTGGATAAGTGAACAGGAGCCACAGACACAAGCATCATCAACATAATACAAGAGACAGAAGAGAGAATCTCAAGCATTGATACGATGGAAGAAATAGATTTGTCAGTCAAAAAATGCTAAATCTAAGAAACTCAAGAAACAAATTACCCAGGGAATCTGGAACACTGTGAAAAAAACAAAACCTATGAATAATAGGAGTAGAAGAAGGAGAAGAATCCCAACTCAAGGTCCCAGAAAATATATTCAACAAAATCATAGTAACTTTTCCTAACCTAAAGAAAGGCATACCTATAATGGTACATGAAAGTTATAGAACATCAAATAGACTGGATCAGAAAAGAAAGAACCCCATACCTCATAATAATCAAAACACTAAAAACGCAGAACAAAGAAAGAATATTAAATGCTGCAAAGAAACAGGCCAAGTAACATATAAAGGCAGACATATAAGAATTACACCTGACTTCACAACAGAGATTCTAAAAGCCAGAAGTGCCTGGACAGATGTCTTGCAGACTCTACATGACTACTGATGCCAGTCCAGACAACTATGCCCAGCAAAACATTCAATCACCATAGATGGAGAAAACAGGATATTGCATGACAAAGTAAATTTAAACATTATTTTTATACAAATCCAGTCCTAAAAAAGATACCCTAAGGAGGGTAACTACAGCTATGAACAATAAATAATTTCATACTAGAAAAACCCAAAGAAGAAACACACACACACACACACACACACACACACACACACACCATGACCATCAATAACAACATTAAAATAACAGGAATCAACAGTCATTGGCCATTAATATCTCTTAATATCAATGACCTCAATTTCCCAATAAAAAAATCGCAAGCTCACAGAATGGATACAAAAACAAAGCCCAGCCTTCTGCTGCATATAAAAAAATACGCTGCAATACCAAAGATTGGTATTACCTCAGGGCGAACGGTTGGAAAAAGATTTTCCAAGCAAATGGACCTAACAAGCAAGCTGGTGTAGCTATTTTTTTTAGTTTAATTCTTTTTTTTTTAATTTTATTTTCCAGTTTAAATTTGGATAAGAAACAAGGTTGCTTCACAAGTCAGTTCCAGGTCCCTCTCCCATTCCCTCCCTTCCTCCCGAGCCCTCCCTCCCCCCCGTTATCCCCTCATTTCCCCAGGGAGGGTGAGGCCCTCCATGGGGTTGTGCATAGTCTGTCATTTCATATAGGGCAGGGCCTAGAACCTTCCCCAAGAGTTCGGGTGAGAGTGCACCTCACATTGTTCTATGGGAGTCCAAAGTCCGTGTGTATACTTGGGATGGGTACTGATCTGCTGCCCAAGGCTCAATAGATTCCCTAGGCCTCCTCACTGACACCCAGATTCAGGGGGTCTTGATCAGTCCCATGCTGGCTTCCCAGGCTGATGCCTGGGATTCAAGAGTTAACCTTTGTCTGGTCAGCTGTTTCTGGGGGTTAAACCAGCCCAGTCTTAACAAAATAGACTTCCAACCAAAATTAATCACAAGAGATGGGAAAGGACATCAATACTCATCAAAGGAAAAATCCACCAACAGGACATTACAATTATTAACATTTATGCCCCAAATGCAAGGACACCCACATTTGTAAAAGAAACATTACTAAAGCTTAAATGACGTACCAAAGGTCACACATTAGTTGTAGGATACTTCAATATCCCAGTTTTGCCAACGGTCATCTAGACAAAAACTAAACAGAAATAATGGAGCTAGCACACTTTATTACATTAATAGACCTAACTGATATATACAGATCACTTCACTGAAACACAAAAGAATATACCTTAGTCTCAGAACCTCACAGAATATTCTCCAAAACTGTCCATGTATTTGGACATAAAGCAAATTTCATAAGATACAAGAAAACTGAAATTGCCCCTTGTACCTTCTCAGACTTCCACTATTAAAGCTGGATTTCAACAGCATCAGAAACAACAGAATGCCTACAAACTCATGGAAACTGAACAACTCACTACTGAGTCACCATTGGGTCAATGTAGAAACAAATAAATTAAATATTCCCTAGGATTCATTAAAAGTGATTGTACAGCACACCAAAACTTATAGGACACAATGAAAGCAGTGCTATAGGAAATTTAATAGCACTAAGTTCCTTCATAAAGAAATTAGAGAAATCTCATACTCGTGACCTAACAACAGCACACCTGAAATCTCTAGAACAAAAAGAAGCAAACTCACGCTAGAGAAATACATGGAAGTAATTATCAATCTGAGAGCTGAGGCCAATAAAATAGAAACTAAGAGAATACAAAGATTCAATGAAACAAAGAGTTGGTTCTTTGAGGAAATCAACAAGATAGACAAACCCTTATCCAAACTAACTAAAAGGCAAAGACAAAATAACCAAATTAATAAAATCAGAAATGAAAAGGGAACTATAGCAACAGACTCCGTGGAAATCCAAAGAATTATTAGGTCATACTTTAAAAACCCATACTCCACAAAATTTTCTCAATAGATACCACTTAGCAAAATTAAATCAACATCAGATAAACAATTTAAATATACCTGTAACTCCTAAGGAAATAGAAACAGTCATTAAAAATCTCCCAACCAAAAAAAGCCCTGGGCCAGATGGTTTTAGTTCGAAGTCTACCAGGCTTTTAAAGAAGAGCTAAAACCTATATTTCTCAAATTATTTCACAAAATAGAAACAGAAGGAACATTGCCAATTCATTTTATGCGGCCAGTCACACTGATACCAAACCACACACACCAACAAAGACAGAGAATTTCTCTCATGGACATCAATGCAAAAATACTCAATATAATACTGGCAAACTGAATCCAAGAGCATATCAAAAATATCATACACCATGATCAATTAGACTTCATCCTAGAGATGCAGGAATGGTTCAACATATGAAAACATCAATGTAATTTTCCATTTAAACAAAGTGAAAGAAAAAAAACTCCTGATCATCTCATTAGATGCTGAAAAAGACTGACAAAATCCAACACCCCCTCATGATTAAAGTCTTGTTGAGATCAGGGTTACAAGGAACATGCCTAAGCATAGTAAAAGCAATAAACAGAAAGCCAATAGACAACATCAAATTTAATGGAGAGAGATTTAAATGGAATCCACAAAAATCAGAAACAAGACAATGCTGTGAACTCTTTCCATGTCTATTCACCATAGCACTTGAAGATTTTTTTTTTTTTGGTTTTAAGAGGCAGGGTTTCTCTGTATTGTTTTTGGAGGCTGTCGGACCAGCCCGGCCTGGAACTCTGCCTCCCGAGTGCTAGGATTAAAGGCGTGTGCCACCACCGCCCGGCAGCACTTGAAGTTTTGTAGAGCACTAAGACAGCTAAAGAAGATCAAGGGAGTACAAATTGCAAAGAAAGAAGTCAAAGTATCTTTATTTGCTGATGATATAATAGTATACACAAGCAACCCCAAAAATTCTACTAGGAAACTCCAACATCTGATGAACACCTTCAGTGAAGAGTACAAGATTAGCACACACACACACACACACACACACAACAACAACAACAACAACAACAGTAGCTATCCTATATAAACAGTGATAAATAGACTGAGAAAGATATTAGGAGAAAACACCCATCACAATAGCCACAAATAATATAAAATATCTTGGCATAACTCTAACCAAGCAATTGAAAGCCTTGTATGGCAAGAACATCAAATCTTTGAAGAATGAAATTGAAGAAGATACCAGAAGATCTCACAAGCTCATGGATCAGGACAATTAACATAGTAACAATGGCCACGTTACAAAAGCAATCTACAGATCTAACATAATTTGTTTCAAAATTTCAACACAATTCTCCATAGACCTTGAAAGAACAATACTCAACTTCATATGGAAAAAAAAACCAGGATAGCTAAAACAATCCTGTACAATAAAAGAATTTCTAGAGGTATCACTATCCCTGATTGCAATAGCAATAAAAACTGCATGACATTGACATAAAAACAGACATGTTCAAAGGAACAGAATCCAAGATCCAGATGTAAACCCACATACCTATAGACACCTGATTTTTGATAAAGAAGCTAGAAATACACAACCGAATAAAGACAGGTAGATGGGGGCAAGTGGTGATGGGAGCAGGAGCAATCAGACAGGGGGTACTATGGAGGAAGAATACTGGAAGAGATGACTGAAACTAGGGCTTGCTGTGAAAATCTAGTACAGTGGAAACTCCTTAGAAGCTACAAAAGTGTCTCCTGTGAAGACTCCTAATAATGGGGGATACAGAGCCTGAAGTGGATGTCTTCCATAATCATATAAGGCTCCTAGCAGTGGGACTAGAACATCAGGCCCGCCACAAAAACCTTCAAACTACAGTCTGTCCTGCCTGCAAGATGTGCTGGATTAATGATGGTGCAGAAAATGTGGGAGTGGCCAACCAATGATTGGTCCAACTTGAGACCAAGATATGAGAGGAAACCTTCACCCGACACTGCTTAAACAGCCAGGAACCAGAGGCTGGATAACCAGAGACCTAAGATAGAACCAAATGTGACTGTCCAAAGACAATAAAAGAATAAAAATCAATGACATGATTCCTAATAATATTCTGCCATACTCAGATTGAAGCCTAGTCCAGTGGTCATTAGCCAGGTTTCATCCAGCAACTAACCAAAGCTGATTCAGAGACCCGTGGCCACACATAAGGTGGATCTCAGGGAACCCTTGCAGAAGATGTGGATTGTAGAAGCTAGAGGGGTTGAGAACATTATGAGAACATGGCCCACAGAATCAACTAAGCAATGCTCATAGGGGCTTACAGAGACTGATGTGCCAATCATAGAGCCTGCATAGGTCTGTGATAGGTCCTGTGAATATATGTGATGGTTGTGTAGCTTGGTATTCTTGTGGTACTTAAAACAGTGGGGGTGAGGGATGGCTATGACTCTTTCATCTGTTCTTGGAACCCTTTTCCTCCTACTAGGTTTTCTCAATCAGCTTTGACATGAGAGTTTGTGCCTAGTCTTATTGTAACTAGTTATACTGTATTCGTTTTATATTCATAGAAGGCTGATATTTTCTGAAGGATAATAGAGGAGCAGTGGATCTGAGGGAGGTGAGAGGTGGCAGAGAAAAACTGGGAGGAGTGGAGGGAAGGGAAACTATGGTCAAGATGTAATGTATGAGAGAATGAGAGAGAGAGAGAGAGACAGAAACACAGAGAGAGAGACAGAGAGACATACAGAGGCACACACACAGAGAGACAGAGAGAGAGAATATTAGTTTAAAGAAAGCAATGCACATTTAGTGCTGCTTCTCTTTATGGTTATTCTGCTAAGAGATAAATATGTGTTACACTGACTGAGGAAAATGAGAGACCTCAGAGGGTTAGTGGTGTGGCAGTATCTGAGGAAGGAAGTTCTATCTGTTGGCTCTGCTGTCACCTAGATTCTCCAGCCCACTGGGAACTTGAAACTAGCTAGAGGGATGCCAGTGAATTTGTTAGAAGTGTCAAAGCTGGGAGGACAAATTAAAGCATGGAACTGTCCTGTGTGGCATGACAAAGGAGCAAAACACAATCCAGAGAGAAAGAAAGTGAAAACAATATACAGAAAGAGAAAGCAAGAGCTGTGGAGCATCAGAAGAACGCAAACATTTTTAACAAGAAGTAACCAACTTAGCTGTGCCCTGCTTTCTAGGTACTCGGCCAAATGTTTTCTCAGCCCTGGTTTTCAATTTTCCATAAACTTTGTTTCAGTATCTTTATCTTTGAAATCCCTGAGATTCTTGAGACATACATGTTTTCTGTATCAACAACAATATAAGATATCCATGGACTGTAAACTGTTTTGAGATCAAATATGCAAATAAATATTAAGTAGTAGAAAGGTGCAACCAGGCTGAAGATGTAGCCAAGTTAGTAGAGTGTTGTCTAGTATGTGAAATATCCCATAAAACAGATTTGAATGTTAAATGTTCATAATCTTAGCATTGGTAGATAGAGGCAGGAGGGTCAGAAGTTCAGAATTGTATTTCACTACACAGTGAGTTTGAGACCAGATTAAGATACATGAGATTGCTTTGTTAAAAGAAAAGGAATAGCTGCATTTGTGCATCAACATTTGTGTGATTATTTTGGGATTTACAAACTATCACACAACAAAGCCTTTTGATAAACCCATGGGAGAACAGGTTCATAATCTGCTAACACTTTTCCTATTCAATTACCAACAGTCATCAGTATTTTGGAATGAACAGCGGACCAGTTTTGAGAATAACACTATATAAACTCTCTTGGAGAAGACAAAGCTTATTTTCCAGGATATTAGTCAATACTTGTCCACTTATTGATCCTGGCCAGTATCATTTTGGTGTAAGTAAAAGTTATGATTCCATGAATGGTTGTAAATACAAACCAGAAGGATGCGGTTTCACTTCCCACAGAAATACAGTAACTCCTTCTATGCTCTGGAGTGCATAAAAACCCTCCCTTTGCAAAGTAGATTCTCCATCATTACTAGTGAAATGGACATTTGAGTGAGGGAATCCAAGAATTAATGAGCCAGTCTCAAAATACTGTGTGAAACAAGAACTTTCTGTAATGCTGATCAATGTAATTTCAATGAGTTCTAAGACAATATTTCTTGCATTCTGGATGCCTAATATTAAGACTGGAGGCATGGATGATTTTAAAAGGCCCTTAGCAAAGACAGTGTTTTTTGCTGATTTTATAGACTTAATGTAGCTTTTTAAGTAAATTGAAGGTCTGATAAGTGCTTACAATGTCTTAAAAAGCTCCCACCATTCTTAGCCTTAAATGAGATATCTACATCACACCCCTTGCCTGCAAAGCTTGGGGACCATTACACGTTGCAGGTATGAGAGCCAGAGGTAGAGAATGATGCGTGCAGAACTGTGTCTTCTGGGTGGAACAGGACAGCTGCTCACAGGAACTCATGAAAGCCATGGTTGTATGCACAAGGTCAAGCCAACCAACATTCCGGCAAGCAATGGGTGGGTCTCCTGCATTGCCTCCTTGGATGTAGGAACTGTTGACATTTGATGATTTCTTAGGGATGGGGAGTCAGTTTTCTTTTAGGATGTGGCCCCTGATAGATCAACCATGCACCAGCGGATGGTCCCACACTATGAATATGTAGGTAACATAACCTTGATTTTTGTGGATTATAAAACAGAAAGAAAATGACATTTAAAGTGGGTGGTAGCATGGGATAGAATTCAGAGGAACTGGGGGAATAGTGGTAGGTAAATATGATCAAAATCCATATGCATGTATCAAATAGTTGAATAAAATATTGCATATATTCGTATTTGAAACTTCTCCCTCCAACATATTTGATGCTATAAAGCAGAAGCTAATGTGTTCCCACATCCTGGTGAGCCTCTGACAGGAGAATTGCCTTCAACCATTCTAAACCCAGAGCTAAACATGTCTGCATGGATTGTGAGGCAGAGATGAAGGAGCCAGAAATAAACCAAACACCAGCAACAAAAACTGTCTTCTTCAATCAGTCCTTACAGAAATGTGTATTTACTGCTGCTTATAAAAACTTTATTACCCTTTTTACAGCTCTAGCTGTCCAGTGTTTGATTTAACCAGAAAACATACTAGTAATTTGCTCCTTGCTATGTGCATATTTTTCAAAATCTTGATGTAATGGGCATGGTTCTGCAATTCTGCTTTCCTTACAAGAGTCAAAATTTTCAAATGGAAATTTCAGGTCAGAGACAAGACACTGTGGGAAAGTATTTGTCAGTTGAGTACCTGTCTGTTTAGATTAACTTTAAACACTTTGCAATGAGAAACTTATCTATGTTGAATATGAATTTTGTTAAAATTTTCTGTAGGAAAAGCTAGCATGATCTGCAGAACTCATGTGGAATGAACTGTGTAATTAAACAAAGCATTTGAGGATCGCATAGGTCAGCTTTACAGAGCAATTGGAAGGACTTGCATTAGTGAGCCTCAAAGAAAATTCCATCTCTGCTTCCTTCTTTACATTCTATCCACTTCCTGTGTCTCCATGGGGCCTGGAGCCTCTAGAGAATATACTTTAGCTTTGATTTAGAAGTGATACGAAGGCATATGTTTTATTAGGTGCCAGTGCATGCTTGTATCCCCACATGGGGGCTCACTTTATAATTGCTCTGGAGAAACATCAATTATTCATAATTATTGGATTTGATTGACTCTTAGAAAAGCAATTAGAGCATCTGAATGTAATACAAAAATAAGAATACATAGCCCTTACCTAAAACTGAGGTGATTCTAAGGAAAACAAACTTTCTCAATTAAAACAAACCAACAATGAACAGCCTATTAGTCCAAATGCGTTCAAATTGTCTGGATACTCAGTTACGTGTGCTGCCCTCAGGAAACCCTGTAGGGTTTGAGGTGAAGACTAACGGGAAACTATAAAGCTCTTGGAATAAACAGGAGTGTAAATCATTCCTGGGTTCAGTCAGCTCTAACCCCAAGAATGTATGGGCTTGGGAATGGATTATCTAAACAATATTTTTCCCAGGCTTCTCTTCAGAGGAAACAGCTGGATTGGATTAAAAGGAGTAGATTTTAAAAGGAACTAAATAGAAATATTTCTAAACACTTCCCAGACTCAGGTAAGAGAGGAGAGAAGAATGTGTTTCACTCTGTCCCCTGTTTCTTCCCCCTTTTGATTTCCTGAAGGAGGGGGGCTAGGAAAATACTTTACTCAGGTTGCTTTGCTCTTGAATTATAGGTTTTTAGCTGAGTAACATATGACAGATTTACAAGACCCTACTGAACGACAAAGCTACCCTTCTCTTATCCAACCACTCTAAAATCATGGTGTCTTTTGAAAAGTCACAAAAAGCAAGTGATCCGATAAGATTATGCCAAAATAACAATTTTGTACTTGGGTGCTCTTCATTTACTTATTACATGTTGAATCCCTCTGGGAAATAACAGGCTTTTGCTCAGCTCCAGTTAGGAACCCTTTTTACAGTGAATGGCTAAGTTTTCCAAACAGAGCCAGTCATTCATCTGTGTTTGCCAAGTCTAAAACCCAGGCAGAAGTAGAGGAGGTGAGAGGTGGTAAGGTAGAGATATCTGCTCTAACAGACTGGGAAAAAATTATAACAGCAGCCAGGCTCAATCCTCCACACCTTCAAATGCCTTGAGGCAGTACCACAGTTAGAGTTCATTGTGTTTGGAATATAAAGAGATTATTTTCAGATGGGTTTTCAAGAGCAGAGGTAATTCTAAATTATTGTATTTGTGTACTTCTGAAACTGAGAAAGGAGTAATAGACTATCAAAATCTGAATGCTGCCTAGAGTCCCAAGGTCTCTTCCAGCCTGTCCATCCTGTGCTATCTTGTTATTGGCACTTCCTCACTTCTGCTTCCAGTCAGTGCAAGTCACTGGAGCTGATGTCTTTGGAAAGGACAGCTTACTAACTACGTTGTAGCTGAACCTGTAGCTCTGCATGAAGCTGCAGGAAAGGCTGCTGCAGTTGCATGGAGCAGAGTGTCGCAGGAGAACATTAGCATCTACCACATCTGAGACCTTTTAATCAATTTAACAGAGATTTCAATAAGTAAATTTTCAAAGAGTCAAACTGTTGCTGTATCCTATATCCGCAGTGTCCAAGGACACCTAGCCTTCATCACTCTGAACTTATCATAAAGAGGCCAGGATTTTACATTTGTCTGCTATTTACTATGCCTCTTAGTGACAAGTCTGTGCAATGTAATTCACAAGGGTAAAATATTTATTTTTACAAATGTGCTTTAAATTTTGCTTCCAAAAATAACATCACAGGTAGACCCATGACTTAAGGCAACAGGAAGCTTAACACTATGTCAAGATAATTGTCATGCTGTGAATTAACCTATATTTTTATCTGCTGTTATCCTTTTATCTCTAGCAATGTAATAGCATAAAACAATCTGTTAATTTGCCCTTCAAAAACAAGCATCAGAAGCAGGCTGTGGGTGGACCAGTGGAAGAAAGCACTTGCTTTGCAGGCACAGGAACCTGAAGGTATGGGTTCATGTATGTGACATCCAGGACACAATCAGGCTTGGGTGCACGTGCATGTAACCCCTCACTGGTAGGTGAGACAGGCAGATCCCAAGAGCTCCCTGGGCAGATCCATTAAATATGAAGTCAAGCTTCTAATTTAGTGAGAGGCCGTCTCAAGGCAAAGGTGGCAAACAATAGAAGGAGACACCTGACATCTTGCTCTGGATTCCACATGTGTGCACATTGGTTTACATGATTGCACATGCATGTAAAAAACACACACACACACATTCATTCACACACACACACACACACACACACACACACACACCAAACCAAATGATAAAATGAACAGAAAAGGGAAGTGGGATAGGGCATACACATATTTTTGCTCAAAATCACTCAGGTAAAAGTTCATATACACTCCAGGCAGTGGTGGCACACGCCTTTAATCCCAGCACTCCGGAGGCAGAAGCAGGCGGATCTCTGTGAGTTCAAGGCCGGGCTGGACCAACAGCCTCCAAAACAATACAGAGAAACCCTGTCTCGTAAAAACCAAAAAAAAAAAGTTCATATACACACCCAAAAGAGATATTTACTTTGAAAAGACGGCAATCAGTTTGTAGAAAAATTTGACCCATACCCAACTATTTTAATTATTAAGATATTGCATTAACTGATATTGATGTTAAATTATTCATTTGTCTTTCCAACTACATCTATATGTGCCTAATTCCGGTAATTTTCAAGTTCCTCACTAATTTATTCTGTATACAGCAATCATATGTGTTAGCACCATGCTCAGTTTAATGTGTTACCATTGCACTTAAATTCTTATTTTGTTCTAGAATAGAGAAGCCAATGACCCTGGAATGGGACCCCATAGCTGGGCATATATCTCATGGGAAATGCTAACAGGTAGTTCAACTTTGAGCCCCCAAACTTGGTAGCCTCCAGCAATGGACTCTGGGCAGGAACTAAAGCAGCAGAGCTAAATCAGCACCAAGGACAGCGTCGACATTGCCTCTTCAGGTTTCACTGCTCAGTGGAATTTCTTCCTCAGGACTGACTGCCACAGTTCTGCAGACCCTGCATGATACACAGACAGAAGTGTTCATCACACATAGCCCTCCAAATAAGATCCTTCAAATCTCAGCATAGATACCAAGTAATTATTTATCTCATAATTTTATGGACGTATCAACTGCATACCACGATCATGAAGCTCTTGCTCTGGAGTGTGAACTTAAATTATATTTCATGACCACTCGCACACAATTTGTGACCCACATGATGATCAGTGAGGTCTGAGTATTTGTCGTTATAGTTATGTTCTGATGTGGCTGATTCAGAAAGGTTCCCCTGAGAACACTGTCTTCCATTGTAATGGCAGTAACTTGCCTCAAGACAAGTGTCCAAGTGCAAGAATTGAACTCATTCATAAGTAGATCTTGATTTGAAGGCAAAACTTATTATTTTAGTGACTTTGTGACATGTTTGTGGAAACTTTAGAGTACCCGGTGGCCTCCTTCATTAAAGCAGTAAGCTTGGCAATTCTACAAGCTTCATAACAGGTTAAGAATAGAGACTTATCAAGCCAACAATATTTTATCATTGTGACATGATGATCAATGAAGTCTGCAATAGTGGGGTTTTCTGGTTTTTGATGTAAAATATGGATAATTTCACCTGGTCTTTGCTGCCTTTAATTGCTCCTCAATTCTCTTCATTATCCATTATTAATTTTTAAGTATTATTTCATTTCTATGGGTTAAATTATGTTCCCTCAAAGGATAAATGTTGAAACTCACCACAAGTTAAGCCAGTGAACATACATATCAATAAAATGTTCTTTAGCAAAGAAATTACTTTGCTAGCTGGATATGGTCATATGTGCCCAGAATCTTACACTGAGTTATCTGAAACAGGAGGATTGAGTTTGAGGCCACCCTGAGCTACATAATGTGATGCTTGCTATCTTAATAGCAAACTCAATTGAGAGATCTCATTTCTTCAAACTAAAAATTTTATATGAATAAAAACAGACCTAAAATGTGACCTAACCCTGAAAATGTCCTGGATAAAAGCAGTTGGAAAATATTACTATAAATGAGACCAAATCCTGACATTATTTATTAGAAATTTAAATATTAAGGGACTTTTGTTGCCTTGTAGATGAAATGCCCCTCAAACACAGAGATGAGTGTGTTGAACCAAAGGCAGAGGCCTTGTACCAAGAGACTGAACATTAAAACATGAAGAAAATGAGTGGGCTTTACAGTGCTAACACTAAAAATATTCTCTCTTCTATTTATTTTTTAAAATATCATTGCATTATCATTATCTATAGCTAACCGACTTTGCAACAGTACACCATAAATTCATGACCTTGTCCAGACAGTAAATGCGAAGATAGACATATTTACTCTGACTTTTTGCATACATCTGTCAAAAGGCACATGTGGAGATTTGTAAGTATGGGCTATTCTTAAGCTTTTTGCATGTCAATTAAAACAAATACAAATAAAGAAATTAATTAGTCTTATACCTTTAAAAGGGACTTGACTTTCATGTATAGCTATTAAATAATCTCCAACATAAATTCTGGGCAGATGGAACAGATGTTTTATCCAGTATGCCTAGATAAATGATGTAGGGTCATGCACAGAAATACTTCAGTTCACTTAAGGTATTTGTGTTATATTTAAGGTAGAATTCAAGTTTTAATGAGTTCATATTCTCATTTGATCATTTATTTCAGCTCTAATTTATCAAAAAATATTTCAATATGTAAAGAAATAGTTTGCTCATATTCATCATTCATTCCAGTAACTGATCATTAAAAATAATTGTTCAATTAATTATTACTTGTTATTGCAAAATTTGGGAAGTTAAAAAGAGATGTAAATAAAAAAATAAGTACATTGATAATTTTGCTATGCGCATGCAAGAACTACCAATATCTTAAGTTTTCCCCAGTGTTTATCTACATACTTTTAAAACCAGTTTTGAGTAATACTGAAAACAGCATTTAACCCACCTATTCTTGCATAACGTATCATTCCTTCTTATCCAAAACATATGTCAATTCATTATGGTTCTAGAACAGTCCATGTAATAATTGTATTGTGACTTTTGTAATTTCTCTGGAGTAAGAAGATATTTTTGGTTCAGTATTTAAATTGATATTTTGTTGAAGGAGCCCTCACAGGAGTTTTGTAAGAGTCTGCTTGAAGTTCTGGAACAAATGTATCAGGTGGATTTTATAAAGAATACTGATAAATATCACTAAATTAATTTCAAGGTAAAATATACCTATGTCTATTTTCAAACAGAAAGGATAAGAACATGATTTTATTAAACAAGCACAAACCCATATACGTGGAGCAAAAAGATGTCATTAACATAGCTCATTATTTTTAATATGCCCTGGTTTGACAGCACAAAGTTCCATCTAGTTTATAAAGTTATTGAATTACCCATCTGGGAGAGAAATCCTTCCCTCTACCTATGAGAAAATTGAAACTAAGGCTATCAAGTATTCTGTTAAAATGAGGCAGGGTCAGGGCACCTGTCACCCCAATGTGGTCCCATTCCCACTCACTGCAATGTTTTTAAGTCATTATGAGCAAGTTTCCTATAATTATCACCTATTTAAATCCTCTTAGTGAGAATCTCTAAGTTTAAATTTACATTTTCAACTGCACATGGATCATATTTTAAAGTGACATGAATAACTTACAAAATCACATATAATAAAAGATGTATTTTGAATTCATGTAAAAAGTACTTGACTCAAGAAGTGGACTCGGTTTTAGAAATGGATATAATATCCAAGTATTTTACTAAGGAAGAGGAAGCCAAGAGAATATGCCCCATAGATCTGCTGTTGAGATGATGTTATCTCAGTCACTGTTCCCTTTTGTGAAAGACACTATGATCAAGGCAACTAGTAAAAGAAATCATTTCATTGGGTGCTTGCTGGCAGTTTCAGAAGTTTCCAAAAAAGAAAAAGAAAAAGAAAAGAAATGGTTAAGTAGCACTTCACTTAATAAAAAGAATTCTTTGTCACAAGAAACTCCAATGAGGACACTGTCTTTGTCCAGCAGTAAAGAGTTATGAGTATGACAACTATGTACACCTTTCGTTGATCTAATAACCAAATTCAGGAATGTTGGCCAGGACTAAACCATCATGTAAATTTTCTCCATGTTCTTCACCTGTGACAATTTCAATAACTGCAGTAATTTTGTTTCAGAAATAAATTACTTGGTTTCTCTAGGTTCCTGATTGCCCTGACTTTTGAATCCCAATTAATAGTCAGCCAGGAAAGATGTCCATCCAACACCTTAAGTTTTTAGTTGATTACCCCTAGCAATGGCCAATCTCGGGGCCCAAAGGGAAATGTTTAAACTAATTTGTTACCCTCCCATTTTCCATTACCACACCATGAAAGTGGGAGGCAGGCTTTAATTCTGACAGAATGCCTCTCTGCCACTTCCCTGTGCTTGTTAACCTTTGTCAGCTTGACAAAAGGTTTGGCTTGCTTGGGAAGAGCGAGTTTCAACTGAGGAATTAAATTTTTCTAATTGCTAGACAAACAAACAAGCAAACAAAAAACCTAAAAGGTATCTCTAAGCTTAGACAGAATGTCTGGAATGTTGATCTTTAAACTAGATTTAAGGCTTCAAAATGGTTAGTTTTCTTTTTTTTCAAATTCTAGGCTACTTTGCTCTTATTTTTAATTAATAGTCCTTCTTTCCCAAGACAACTTGGCAGTATTCACGTCAATGCATACACCTCTATTGTCAACATGGGCAAATGGTAGATTGAGTGTTAGCTTGTCAATACAGTTACTTAAAATACTTAAGAATGCACAGCATATGTGTATGCTTAATTTAACTTCATACCCTAAGGACAGTTAGTTGTACACTAATCAGAAATCCAGAGGTGGCGACAGAAAGTGTTTTATCTAAATCTGCACAAAAAGTCTGTTAATTAGCATGGGGAAGTTAGACATACTTTTCCACTGTTTAAATGAGCAGTCTTTTTTTTCTTTCTTTCTTTCTTCCTTCCTTCCTTCTTTTTTTTTTTTTTTGACATGCAGCTGACCAGGTTCTATGAATTCCACATTCCTTGAATGCATCTACAGGGCAGAGAACCAGAACTATAATTTCCCTTGTCTATACAACACACACACACACATACCTATGCATACACACATACATATTCACAGACACACACACACACGCATATACATACACACATATATATTCAGAGACACACATACATATACATACACACATATGCACACATACACACATGCATATTTATACAAACACACATACATATGAATACACATAGACGCACACACAGATGCAGAGCAAAAGTACAAAATCTGACTGAACAGAGATTGATGAGTCAGACATGCATCATCAGTCTTAAGAGAAAGGTCCTCCTAGGCAGCTTGCATGCATGCTAAGAAGAGGAGTAAGTGAAGGCTAAACAAAACTTGCAAGATCAGGTAAAGGACATGTCTTCCTACATATATAACTACATATATAAATGTGTGTGCATGTATGTGTGTATGTAGGTGTGTGTATGTGTGATACACGTACATGGACACACACACACACAAAGACATACCTTTAGTCATGTCTTTTGTGATAAATTCTGTTGTTGTTTTGCCAACATGACACAATCTATAGTCATCTTGGGAAAAAATAACTTGAAAACATGCCTCCATCAGATTGGCCTATAGGCATGGCTATGGGGTGTATTCTTGATTAATAATTGATCTTGGAGTTCTCAGATTATTATGAGTGGTACCACTCTTGGACATGTGGTCCTGGCTTGTATAAGGAAGCAGGTTACATGAGCCACAAAGAGTAGCCAGAAAGCAGCATTTCCTCATGACTTCTGCTTCAGTTCCTGCTGTCTGGTCCCTGCCTTGGTGTCCTGCTCTGGATTCCTTTCATGACAGATTGTAAACTATAAGATGAAATAAACCCTTTCCTCCCAGAATTTCGTTGGATTGTGATCATTGTAGCAGCAATAGAAAGCAAACTAGTACACCCGGTTACTAACAAGTATCTGAACTTGTGGCTGAAAAGTGGGGTCAGGATGAGATGGTGAAGTAGTACCGAGGAACCGGAAAGGCCCCACCTCACTCTGAATGAGGTTTATTAGGCTTCACAGTAGCCAGATTTACTCATGTAATGTCACAGAAGACGAGGAGTATTTTTCAGGCTAACATTTGAAAGTTCAGTTTGTCTGCAGATCTGACAAAGGATAGTGGAGGATACCTGTCCCCAGGGTTCCCTCCAATGTCCACAGGGTTTACACTTGTGTACTTGGTTTGAGATGTAGAAGCTTCAATGGGTTTATTGATTTAATGGAGCAGAATTTGTTCTTATCACACTACCATGGCCTAAAAAGGAAGAAAAAAACTTTTTTATTATTATTTATTTTTAAGTTTAAATTTAGATTAGAAACAAGGTTGCTTCACAAGTCAGTTCCAGGTCCCTCTCCCTTTCCCTCCCCTCCTCCTGTGCCCTCCCCCCAACCTCCCCCATTATCCCCTTATTTCCCCAGGGAGGGTGAGGCCCTCCATGGGGGTGTCCATAGTCTGTCATTTCATCCAGGGCAGGGCCTAGACCCTCCCCCAAGAGTTCAGGGTGAGAGTGCATCTCACATTGTTGGATGGGAGTTCAAAGTCCATGTGTATACTCGGGATGAATACTGTTAAACTTTCCCTTTCACTATGTCTTTAACCTACTCAGCACGTAACTGAAACAGAGAGCATTAAATGACCTCTGCTACATGCTTTTTGGATTTTTTGACAGAATGCTATGTCATCATTTCATCTCACCAGCAGTAGGGATGAACCCAATTCAGTTTTCTGCTGTTTGGACAATCTGTACACATGATAGAAAAAAAATGTTGTTCCAGGCAGGAAAGCAGGGAAGCTAACTGCAGATCTCCACCTCTCTCTCCTGTCCTCCAAAACCAATCCCCCAGTCTCATGCCCAGTTCTGTAGCAAACCACCTGCTGCAGCCCCCTAGCCCTGTCTTCGGTGAATCACACACACAGATTCCCTCTACTTCCCAAAATTCCAAGGATCACACAAATTCCAAACTTCCCTCACCCCAACTTATCCCAACCCCCAAGGACAGGGAAGCTGGCAGGGTAATTCACCTCTCCCTCCATTTCTCCCAAGACCAAATCCACTACTCTCTTCCCCAGTCCAGTAGTGGAGCAGATACTGTGGTCTCATCTCCCCTGCCTCTCTCGCCCCCTTCTACAATGTATCATATATATGTAAACCTCCTCCAAAGAACCTCCCCCCACTCATCCCACTCTCCAGTTTCCAATGCCCGCAGGCATTCCCTGGGAGTCTGCAGGTCACTCCAGCCATGAAAACAGATAAACTACCTGGAGGTCTTCACCTCTCCTCCAAATCAGTTGTCCAGTCTCATCTCCAGTTCTGTTGCAGAGCACTCAGCCTCGCTGCAGCCTCGCTTCCCTCTCCGCCCTCATCTCCAGTGGAACACAGATCTCCACTCCACCCACCCCATACCCTCACTTTTCTTTATATCAGTCCCCAGCTCCAGCAGACATTCTCTGGGAACCCCGAGGCCACTCCAGTCAGGAAGCAGGTAGATTAATACCCTTCCTCTCTGCTCCCATCTCCAGGAGATCAAGCAGATCTCCTCCTCCAACCTTCCTCCCTGCTCTTGTTGTAATATCAAGCTTCCAGCAGGCTTTCTCTGGAAACATGCCAGTCAAGCCTGACAGAGAAGCAAGTGAGTCAGTTAAGCAGGTAGGCAAATTTTAGATTTTCACTCTTCCTCCTCTCCTCCATATCCAGTCTTCAAGTCTCATCTCCACCTCTGCAAAGGACTATGTTTTCTGGCTTCTCTGCATTCTCTGCTCCATTTCCAGGAGACTAAACTGATCCTCTCTGAATACCCTGCTGTTGGGAAGCTCCACCCAGCCCTGCTCCTTCCATTCCAGACCCCGGCCCTGAGAAAGTCTGACATTGGGGGCTCATGCCCCTGAGATGCTCAAGGCCATGCTTACAGGCTATTTAAGGTGCTGTTCCCCTGCCTGCCCCATCTCCATCATGGTTTCTTGCCTTTCCCCGAGACCACCTGGGAGTCACTTTGCTCATTAACCTGGACTTTCACTCTTAATTGGGCTCAGTTTGATTGGCTGAATCAGCAGAAAGACTTAAAATCTGGGTACAAAAGCTTTTCATCTACTTTCATCCTTCAGGTGGATTCTCTCAGACCCTCCACCCTTACTCCAGCCAATCCGTGCTCCTAACCTTTAGCTCCCTATACCTAGAAACACATTAAACCTGAAAGCCCCAGTGGTCAAACTTATGGAAATCCTAGAATAAATTTCTACTAGATAACGCATAGCCACCACACCCACCTAAGAAAAAGAAAGGGAAATAGAAACCAAGGAACAAAATGCTCACCAAACAAAGACAAAATGAGATATTAGCACCTAGAATTATAATCTTCCTAAACTGAGATGGCTATATAACCATATAAAAACACAATCAATAATACCTAGGACAATATATCTACACTAGAGCCCAGCAACTCTACCATAGTAGAAACTGAGTACTGCAACATAATTAAAGCCCAAAACAAAAACTTTAAAATAGTCTATGTGAATATTATAGTCGTCGGTAAAAAATAAGTGACTAAATCTCTTAAAGAAATCTATGAAAAAACAAACAGTGCAAGGAAATGAATAAAACAGTTTAAGACATGAAAGTAGAAACAGACCCAATAAAGGGAAGCCAAACTGATGGAAATCTGGAAATAAAGCATTTAGGACCTCACATAGTAACCTCACAGGCAAACCTCGCCAATAGAATGCAAAATATGGAAAAAAGACTCTAAAGGTATTAAAGACATGATAGAAGAAATGGGCATCTCAGTCAAAGAAAATGTAAAATAAAAAAAATCATTCCTGGCACAAAACATCCAGGAAATCTGGAACACTATAAGACCAACACTAAGAATAATAGCAATAGAGGAAGGAAAAAGAAACCTAGGTCAAAGTCCCAGAAAATATATTCAACAAAATCATAGAGAAAAATTTTCCTAACATAAGTAAGGTACAAGAAGAATACAGAACACCAAATACATTAGACCAGAAAAGAAAGTTCCCATGCAACATAATAATCAAAGCAGTAAACATACCAAAGAAAGAAATAATATTAAAAGCTTCAAGGGAAAAAGATCAAGTAATGTATAAAGACAGACATATTAGAATAACACATGACTCCTCAATAGTTCTTCTGGAAAACCAGAAGAACTTAGACAGATGTGCGACAAACTCTGAGACCACAGACACAAACCCAGACTACTATACCCAGTAGAACTTTAGATCACAGTAGATGGAGAAAATAAGACATTCCATGACGAAACCAGATATGAGTACTGGTTTCCAGCCCTACCAGAAGGAAAACTCCAATGTAAAAAGGTTAACACCCAAGAAAACACAAAAATTAACTAATCTCAGACCAGCAAGTCAAAAGAGGAGAAACACACACACATACACAACTCTCACACACATACACCATAACATCATAACAGAAATCAACAAAAGCTAAACAGAAAAATGCTAGAGTTAACTTATATTACAAACCAAATGTACCTAACAGATGTTTACATACCATTTCACCCAAATGCAAAAGAATATGCCTTCTTCTCCACATCTCATGGAAGTTTCTCCCAAACTGACTTCTTCTTCAGACACAAAACAAGTCCCTACAGCTACAAAAGAACTGAAACAATATCTTGCATTCAATTTCATCACTGTGGAAAAAAGTTGGATGTCAACCCTAGCAGAAAAAAAAAACAGAAAGATTATAAACTTGTGGAAAGGGAATAACTCCCTACTGGATGAAAAATGGGTCAAGATCGAAATTAAAAAGAAAGCAAAGACATTCTTGAGTCGATTGAAAACAAGTACACAGCATACCCAACTTATGGGGCACAGCAAAGGCTGTTCTAAAAGGCAAGTTCATATCACTAAGTGCCTACATTTTTAAATATTGAAAAGATCTCATACAAGAGTAACATAATAGCACACCCAAAGGCACTAGAACAGAAACAAAGACATTAAATGATAAAATGGTCTCAAGAAATAGTCAAACTCAGGTCTGAAATCAGTAAAATAGAAACAAAAGAAAATATAAAGAATAAGTTAAACACAGATTTGGTTCTATAAGAAAATCAATAAGAGTGACAAGCCCTCATAGAAATTAACTAAAAATTGGGGACTGAATATCCAAATTAACAAATTTAGAAATGAAAAGGTAGACATAACTAAAGACACATACATTAAAACCTGTGATCCACCAAATTGGAAAATAAAAAAGAAAAATTTTCTCAATACATACCACTTACTAAAATTAAATTAAGAAAAGATAAACAATTTAAATAGACTTAGCAAAATAGAAGCAGTAATTAAAACTTTTCCAGCCGTAAAGAAACCTAGGGTCAGGGGTTTAAGTTCAAAACTCTGCTAGAATTAAAAAAAAAAAGAGTTAGTGCCAATATTCCTCAAATTATTCCACAAAATGGAAACAGAAAGAATATTGCCCAAATCATTTTATGGGTTAACTCTTGAATCCCAGACTGATGGGGCTGATCAAGACCCCCTGAATGGGGGTGTCAGTGAGGAGGCCTAGGCAATCTATGGGGCCTTTGTAGTTGACCAGTATTTATTCCTGGCATACAAATGGACATTGGGGGCCCATCCCACAATGAGAGATGCACTCTCACCCTGGACTCTTGGGGAGGTTCTAGGCCCTGTCCTTGATGAAATGACAGACTATGGACACCCCCATGGAAGAACTCGCCCTCCCTGGGGAAAGGAGGGTGTATTAGATGGGTGGTGGGAGGGGGAGGGAGGAGGGGAGGGAAAGGGAGAGGAATGTGAGATTGACATGTGAAGAAACCTTGTTTCTAATTTGAATTTAAATTTAAAAATAAAACTTTTTAATATTAAAAAAAAAAACAGTCACACTGAACCTGAAGGTAGAGAAAGTAGGGAATAGCCTTGAACTCATTAGCACAGGAAAACACTTTCTCAACAGAACATTGTTAGCAGAGACTCGAATATTAATGGTTAATAAATGAGACCTCATAGAATTGAAAAGATTCTAAATGGCAAAGGACACCATCACTCAGATAAAGAAGAGCCCTACAGAATAGGAAAAGATTTTTACCAGCTATGCATCAAATAGAATACTAATACCCAAAACGTATAATGATCTCAAAATGTGTATTAAGAAAGCAAATAACCCAGTGTACAGTTCTACACAGATAATTCTCAAAACAGGAAACACAAATGGGTGAGACACACTTAAAGAAATGTTCAACATCCTTAATCCTCAGTGAAATGCAAGTCAAAACTACGTCAATATTTCATCTTACACCTGTCAGAGTGGCTAAGATCAATAAAACAAGAAAGAGCTTATGCTGGCAAGGATGTGTAGCAACAGGAACACTTATGCATTGCTGGTGGTAGAGTACTTTGGAAACCACAGTGACTGTTCCTCAGAAAGATGGGAATAAATCTGCCTCTGGATACAGCTATATCACTCTTAGGGATATAACCAAAAGATTTTGTTTTTTATCCCACAATGTAGACAGTTGTTCATTGCTGCTCTATTTATCATAGCCAAAAATTGGGAAAAATCTATATATCTCTCAACAGAAAAATGGATTTTAAAAAATGTGGTACATTTCCAAAAATGAAGTACTACTCAGCAACTAAAAAGAATGAAATTCGGGCTGGAGGGATAGCTTAGTCATTAAAGGCTAGGCTCTCAACCAAAAAGAATGAAATTCACTAGGAAATAAATTAAATTAGAAAATAAATCATCCTGAGTGAGATAACCCAGACCCAGAAATGGAAATACAGTGTATTTTTGCTTATATATGGATATCTGCTCTTAAGTCATTGATATCCAAGCTACAATTGGCATAACCACAAGAGATGTATAGAGTAGGGAACTATGATAGGGAAAAAGGAAGTAAAATGCAATTTAATAGTGTCTTAAAGAAACCTACTTCCAATATGAAGGTGCAGACAAATAGAAAATAAATACATGGACAAAAATCTATTACAAATAGTAAACTTAAGAGAACAAAGGGATTCTGATGATAAAATGATCAACTCATCTGAAAATTATAATAACAATCAATGTGTATGTCCACAATTATGAAACATCCAAACATGTGAAAGAAATATTAGCAAAGTCTAATGAAGGAGTAGACATTTTACAAAAGATATCAAAATATCAAAATTTGAGTATTTAACAAAATCGTCCAGCAACTGCTAGAATAACAGCACACATACAATGATGAAGATACAGGTTTTCCCAAGATTGGCAACTACACTTAACTCAAAAATCAGTATTTAAGCATGGAACATTATATCAAGAAATATGAGATTAATACAAATTAAAATTTGTTTAAATACTCATGCACTGTTCACTAAGAAAATATGCAGGACTAAAGAAGTACTTGAATGATTTTTAAAGAATTCATCCAGTATGTAATTTCTCCATAACCAAAACTGAATTGAATTAATTAATAAAAGAAATTATTTATAAAACTTTATTTTAAAATTTAAAGTATTGTTTAAAGAAAGGATAAATATAAAATAAATAGAACTATTTTAAATTTAATGCATGAGATTGCTGTATAATAAATGTTGAGGAAAGTAAGTTAACCAACAGTTACAGGAGATTTATAGATATAAACATCTATTTATATTCAACAAGCATAACGTTCTGGACTAAAAAAGATCTTAAAAATAAGTAGGAAACAGGAAATGTTAGAAACAGAGAAAACTGACACACAAAATCCTATTCAAAACAAAACAGCACAAGAATGTTACCAGCAAAAGCTCAGATTTATGGAGACAGGGAAAGGGCACAGCCACTACGCTCAGAAATGAAATGTTTTCACTGGCAATCCTATAAAATAAAGTGCTGAAGATGACTGTGAACTTTGTGCCAAACATTTGACAGCAGAGATGAGATGAGCAAATCAGTAAATAGAACCTAGCTATCCTCAATTATTTTTGGAAAACTTAGATTCCAAATTGTAAAATATATTACAAAAGAATTCTAGAACCTGATTAATCTAATGTTGATTTCTATGAAACACTAAAGAGAAAAACAAATACTAAAATCTTGAGAAACTATTACATAAAATACAGATGGTGAGAACCCTTCCATGTTTTGTTGAGACTACCTTAATCTTAACATAAAAATCTATCAGATATTATTAAAATAACCAGGACTTTAAGAAAAGAAACAATAAACATTTCAGATCATTATTCTTCATATATCTTTCTAAAATATTAACAGTTGTAGTTCATGACTACAAAACAAAGAGCCGTGTGTCAATTAAGATTTATCTGAAAATAGTTTGGCTTAATGTTTGACAATCAATGAATGTGTTGTTTACAATAATAGCTAAAAATGGTAACAATAATGCATGAAATAATCGAAAGATGCAGAGAAATACATTTTAAATTCTGCTGTTATTCATGACAAAAACTATTAGAAAACTTTACTCTGGTAATTGGCATCAGTTAAAAGCCAACATCAGCCTTCCACTCAAGGCTAAGAGAACATCCCAGAAGAGATGGCAGAGTTTAGGGAGTCTGTTGTGAGATTAAGTCTTCTAGCTATGACAGAAAAACATCACCCAGGAAACCTCAACAACAGAGTTGCTTAAGCAGGACCTGAACAATTCGGACAGCAGTTGATGTCTCGAGGAGGATGAGGAAATCTCAGAGTCATGTACCTAGTTGAAGAATGTGGGCAATTAACATAAAGGGGAGAATTAATTTTCTCTGATTGTCTAATATTAAGTGGTCAGACTAAAAAAAAAAAAATATATATATATATATATATGTGCAGGAAAACACCGAACGGATTCAGCAGATCATATTTTATGTTGATCCATTTATATGTATGTGTAACAACAATGATTAAAGAAGGGGAAGCTGTGAATTTAGGAAGGTGTCATCATTACAGGAGTGAAAGGGAGGGAGGAAATGATGTAATGACATTTTAATTAAATTTTAAAAATAAAAATACTACGTAATGATATTTTAATTAAAATTTTAAAAATAAAAGCACTATTTAGTGACATTTTAATTAAATATAAAAAATACGACTCCAAAAGTTCTTATCCTAAACACTCACACCTTAGACTGAAAATGAAACAATGAAGTCCCTGCCAAATACTTCCTTCAACAATGTGCCTCAAGTTCTAGAGATAGAAGTAAGGAAAGAAAAGAAATATGAAGATTAGGAAGAAAATAGTATTTGCATATACTTTCTTCCACATGGAGAAACTCTACAGTAACCTTAAAAGAACTACCACTAACAATTAATGAGTTTATCAATAGTATGGGTTATAGGAAAACACGTACGTAAGTGGACAAAGTTCCAAAAATTGAATAATTAATTTTAAAAATATACTGTTAAGTAAAACAAGTTAAAAGGCCCTAATGAGCAAGCCACATCAGAATCAGACTGAGAAATTACACTGAGGGAATTAGCAGAGTTACTGTGACAAACATACTCAGAGATAAAGCATGGGTTACTGAGATAAATGGGAAATCTGAAAATGACCCAAATGGAAGCTATGCAGATCACTACGGAGAAAATTCATAGCATTCAACATATTGTGACGTAAAACATCAATAAATTTGAGGATATAATTCTTTAAATAAATAACAGAAAAAATAGTCAAGATGATATGTGACAGAATATCAAGTACCCTAATAAATGATCAATGAAGCTTGCATAAAGATGGGTTTGTACAGAAAATGTATTTGAATGAGTGACAAAAAATATTCTATTTTTTTAAAAAATTCTTTAAACAGATCAGGTCGAGAAGCTCAGCAAACTGTCCAAACAGTAGAAAATAGTCAATTATAGAAAGGTATATCACAAACTATGATATATACAAAATACGTAAAACTGCTAGTTGATGCATTGCAAAAGTGCAGCACAGATAGGAATGACAACGTCTTTAAATCCTAGCTATAACCAAATGTCAAGATGTCTTCAGTTCTGAAAGAAACCATGATCCTGACCACTTCTATTCCTCACACATTTTTCTGAAAGCCTTTTTGGCTTTGTTTTTTTCAAAGTTACATATAATCAGATAAACAAAAGCTGATGAAATTTGTTTCCACCAGGCCTTAAGTAATTATAATTTAATAAATCTAAGTCAATATAACACAGATATATTCATACATCAATTTTTGTAGGAGTACACTGCTCACAATAGGTGAGTTATAGAACCAGCTTAGGTGCCAATATTAGTTAATTTACTCACTGAAGTGACAAGACACCCGATGAAAGTAACTTAAGCAGATGTTCATTTTGGCTCCAGCTCAAGCCACAGTCCATAGTGGGAAGACCTAGTGAGGGGAACATGAGGTAGCTGGATGCATTGTGCCCACAATCAGGAAGCAGAGACAGATAAATGCTGGTACACAGGTTATTTTCTTCTCTGTATACAGTCCAATACCACAACCCAAGGTACAGAGCCACCTACAGTCAGGGTATTTCCCCACTTCAGCTAACCTGAACTAGAAACTCCTTCAAACACACTCAGACATTTGTTTCCATGGTGAGGAAACTGAGAAATAAATTAACTGCTGTGATGTCCACCAACACAGGAATTGGTAAAGAAAATGACACAGCTTATACACACAATGGATTTTTTTCGTCATAAATATCATTTTCTGAAAAATGGATATAACTAGAAATCTTCTTGGTAAACAAATTAGGTCAGGCTCAGAATATCAAATATCATGTTCTCTTTCATCCAATGATCATTGTTTTAATAGATACATAAATTGTATACAAACCTACAGGAATGTAGAAATAAAATAATGTAGCAATAAAGGAGGCACTATTGAGAGGGTATATGGTAGACAGGGGGAGGATATCAGGGAATGGGGGAATGTGCCCAAAGTTCATTGTATACTTGTGAGACAGTCATCTTATGTAAGCCTAGGTAATAAAATTTAAAAAGTAAAAGAGAAAAACACCATTTGCAAAGGGAGAGCGAAATCAAGTAGAATCCCAGACACAAAGGAAAAAGGAGCAATGAAAAGCAGTATATACATGAACAAATATAAATATTATTTTCTTACTATCAAATACTGTTTTGATTTCATAACACTTCTCCAGGAAAACTCCTTGAATTATACATATAAAACACACATAGGTTGACACAATAACTAAGCAAAACAGCAGACAGAAATGACAATCTGTATCAGACAGAGTAGATTTGGAACAAAGTATTACCTGGGCTAAAGAATCATGCTATATAATTACTAAAGTTTCAATTCCTCAAAAAGGAACAATAATTTTAAACATTTAAACTATACCAGCAGGCTTTCAAGATCCCTGACATAAAGCCTACAAAATTGAAATCAGAATCAGACAAATCTGCAAGTACAGTTGGTACATTAATGTCCTTTTATCAGTAATTGCTGTAACAGGAAGACAGAAAGTCAATAGAGACATAAAAAGCCTCAACAGCACTATTAACTAGAGTGACCTAGTTGGCATATAATAGACTTTTTTAATTGCAAAGAGTTGATGCTATGGGAAGTGTGTTCAGCAACAACAACATAATTGACCTAGAAACCAACAACAAAAACACTGGAAATTTCCTATACATTTGCAAATTAAATGGCATATTTCTAAAGAACCTATGGATCAAAAATAGAAAATACAGACAACATTTCTAGTACATAAATTTTTGTGAGATCCATCTATCATGTGTTCAGAGGGAAGTTTTGTTATTATAAAATAAGAAGTTTCAAAACAATAGTGTATTGATGTCCAAGGAAGTAGAAAAATAGGAGCATAATTCAAAAATGCAAAATCAATGAAATACTAAATATAACAGTAGGACTCCAAGACATTGAAAATTAATACAAAATTAGTGAAATTGAAAATTAGTTATGAATAGAACTACTCAACAAAGAATGATAAAGGAGAGCAGAGAGAATATTATCTTAAAAGTAATGAAGATGGAGATATCACCTCAATTCTAAAATATTTTTAGAAAATAATGTTATAAAGTACTTTATGAAAGATGTAATTCGAGGAGAAATCCATAGGCTGTATGTGGTATCTTTGCTAATATCAAAGAAATAGGGAGATAAGACATAAAAATTCTAGTACTGCTCAAATATCTTAGGGTTTCACTTTTACACTGTGGTTTTTCTTACCACAGTACTTTCAGAAAGATGGATTGATACATGTGGGACAAAGTCCAAATTCTAACATCTATTGTGATGGTTAGAGGACCAGATGACACCTTTGCTTTTAAGCACCTAGCGGGGTAAGGACTGGATCAAAATAAATATGAAATTCATAAGAATCCTAAGAAATATGTCTGTTTTATTACCTGCATCCTTAAAGTTCTAACATTAATGCACATTGACTGAGAGCTCCTGGAGAGCACAGAATCTGACACCGCAACACACTGTATCTTAGTGTCATCTCAGAGCACTTACATTTGGGTGACATTGCTCTCAGTGTTCTGTCTGAAGTTCAGCCCACCTGCTTCTAATGTATTTCTACATGGTACACTAAAATCAAGGCAAGTTATAACCAGGCAGCTGTAGAAATGGGAACTTATAGCACAGAATTTATTGTATGTGTAAGCAGGATAGGAAAGTGGTTTTATAATACAACCCAGTACTGATCAGTTAAACACACACACACACACACACACACACACACACACACACACACGTCTGCAAGTCAAACACATCAAATTCTTTATGATGCACATGTCCATGCCTATAGCTAAAGGAACGTGAATAAGATTCTTTCATTAGAAACATGCAAACTCCTTGAAATCTCTGTTCATATTTAAAATAAATAGGGGTTTTATTACCCTGGAATATGAATTATGCTATTTCTCTAGGATTTCATGAGCAAAGGAATAGAGATATTCTGAAACCTTTGTTTTATTTGTAAAAATAGTACATTAATTCAAGTTTACTGAATAAAACAGAGCTGTTTCACAAAATGGATTAGATTTAAAATGAATAGAGTGTAATGGGCTTTCTAAAGTTGCTGGTTTATTATTTCAGCATTACTTCTACAAATTATATAAATAAAACTTCTATACATTCTGTGCATTGTGTGAAAGTCATTCAGCATAAAATGGGAAAGAAAGAAAAGGAGGGAGAAAGGAAGGAAAGCAGGATGAGAAGGAGGGAGGGATGAAATGAGGGAAGCAAACTTCAGTTTCATTGGAGATCTGCTTAGGTGACATAGCATGAAGAAAAAAATTGGAAGGAAACATATGACACATAGGGAAATATTGAAATGGTAGGCAAATGGTAATCTCATTAAAGAAATCCCCACTGACTGTTTTAATAGTCATAAGATGTTTAAACAAATGAGAAACAGTATGCTGTTCATCAACCACAAATCTGAGAGTGAGCACTGCGATTTGGAATGTAATCATGAGCATCAACCCTGACTGCCACCCTATTCTTGGGAATCAGACAGGTTTTGACACCACCTCACCACCTACCTAGTCCTCTGTAGCTTCCCAGGGTTTTCTGTAGCTTGAAGTAAGAAAACCCATGTAGATGCTTATCATAAAATGATATCATCAGCACTTGGTTAATGGGAGGTATTATAGTAGTCATTCATTCATTTCATTAATTATCATTAACAATAACAAATTCTAAATTGGTCAAACTGTCTGAAGCAAATGAAATGAAACTGGAGTGATCCTTCACATAATTTCCTTAAGCTATGTAATCAAGAAATATTTCAGATTTTCTCTGGTCGTTAGCAACTGATTAAAGGTACTGAAATTTTTGAAAGGAATAAAGGAAAACTCTTTTCCCTAACTTTCAGGATGGAGAGTTTCCTGAATTATCAACTATCTAGTGCATCTGGAACCTAAGGGTGAAAGACACACAGATAAGAACACTCTTTAGCATGCGTGCACACCTACACAAAAGCTGTGGGCTTAGACCAGGTTATCACCATGTAGTTTATCTCTCGTTTGACTCCAAGGCTTTTTCACAACTATTTTTTATCCCTCTGGGGTAAAATCCCATCAAATGGCTTCAAACCATGATGCTTCAACAAAGACAAAGGTGGCAGAATGGATTGTAGAAATCGCTTAGCAGCACTCCCATCAATACAGTCTTGATAATGCTCCAGCAGAACCAACTGGCTTGCTTGCTTGCTTAAAAGCATTTCTACCACCACGTCAGCAAGACTGCAGAGGACAAAGTGCCACAAGAACTTGACTCTCTTCCCCACCAGCTTCAGAAAGAGACTACTAAGAAGAGCCATCTGCAGTGTGTGGCTCATTCTGATGTAACTCAGGACTTTGGCAATAGTAACAGAAATGTTGTGTCAGTGTTTCAGAAAATACAGATGGTCAGAAATTATAGGGTGAGTCCTTTCCCTAAATCTACCATTGTTTCTAGAAGAATCCACCAGGGTGGGCTTCAAGGTTATCTTCCCCAGATTATGCCTCATGTAGACTGCTATAGATGGTAAGAAGAAACTATAAGTCAGCTCACCATTCAGCAATTCCTATTGGAATTGCTGATACTGTTATTATAGAGACTATAAGTGGCCTCCAGATATTTGGCTCCACATCTACGACAGGTCCAGAAGCAGCAAGGCTGAACTAGACCTTAATTCCAGAGACTTGTCTCTCATTTTTTGAACAAGCAATTTTTGACTGTCTGAAAAGCAACAGTTTTGCTAAAGAGCTATTTTATCTAAATTATACATAACAACAGAGTAGCAATTAATTGGGCATTCAAATTATATTCTACAAGGACGATTGCTGTGAAATTTATCCTCCTACCTGTCTGCTAGCAATTAGGGATTAACAAGCAGCCAAGACAGAAAATAAATTTACTGTGGATTCACTGGCCATTTTTCCTTGACTCTAGTTTATTTGTTCTACCTGGCAGTCCAGGCCCCTAATTGCTGAAATATTCATTTAGTAAGAGGTTTCAGACGCTTTTCCAGTGCTACAGCAAGAGCAGTTCTTGGGAATGTACACAGTGACATTTCACTAGCAGGGCTTTTCAGAGAAACTTAGACACAAACACTATCTATGGAAGAGCACAATTCTGAGGTGCTAATGAGAAGTCTGGGACAACAACACCCCAGAATGTGACATGTAGGATAATGAACAAATAACTTGCTATCCAAGCTTCACTGCTAATGAACCTCTGTCTTGTGTATGTGTCACATGCCCCTCTCTGCATATAAATTCTGAGGACACCAGGGGCTTTTTCGAAGCTTTGGGAAAGAAGAGAGGAATCATGGAGGGTCAGGAGAAAGGAGTAGATGGGATACCACTAGGAATTATTTAAACATCATTATACAAGAGAAGAAATCCAAATGGAGCATACATTGAAAATGCCTTAACTGGAGAGATGGGCAAAAAAGTCTGGGAAAAGAATGCACAGACCCATGTTCAGAGCAGTATTCACAATCACTAATAAGTCAAAACTTTATACAGGTGAATTGATGAATGAATAAACAAAAGGAAGTGTGATACTTTTAAAGTTTTAGGTACCTAAAATTGTCAAGTTTATAGAGACAGAAAATGCAGTAGTGGATATCAGGGAGTAAAGGGAGGAAGAAATGATGCATAATTCAATGGGTGTGTAGTTTTGACTATGGTTTGTGAAAGTTCTAGAAAGGAATAGTGATAATGATTTATAGCAATACAAATTAAGGGAATTAGAACTGTACACTTGGAGATGGAGAAATATTAAGGTAATTAAAAGTACATGCTGGTCTTTCAGAGGACCAGGTTCCAGTAACAAGTACCCCAAATTGGGAGGCTCATAAATCCCTGTAACTTTAACTCCAGAGCACCCAATGTACTCTTATGGCCTCCTTGGGCACACGGCAGACACACAGAGACACACACACACTTACGCATAAGAATTTTTAACAATTAAATCTTAAAAACAAAAAATATATACTGAAAATGTCAGAAATTTTAGATTATGTATATTTTACTAAAGTTAGGAAGAGGTAAACATTGTAAGAATATTCTCAAATTTATCCTAAAAGCTGAACAAAATTAGAATTCTTCATGAGTCACTCTCTAGCCTGCCTATAAAATGATTCTGTTAAGATGTAATAAAGTATATTGTATCTTTGATACAAAAAGGGGGTGGATAAGGAGAAGTTCTTGGTCTTTGCACCTCTTGAGGGAACCATTAATTGATCAACAAAATTCTTAATCCATTCCAGTATTTAGGGTGAAGGACAAATTTTTGTTAGACATGTACAATCTTGTTATCTTCTCTACTGGTTGTTTTTATTAATTTTCCAATCAATTGCATGCTCTTTGAAAAAATAGTTCACTAGTGATTCCTAAGACAGGTTTGCAAATATTGTTTTGCCTCCTAGTAATATGAATTTGTTAAGCTGTGGCCCATAGACACATTAAACTGAAGCCCTGTACATCAAATGCAGCAGCCCTGATCATTGTGGGACATGTCAAAACTTGCACTTCTGATGTTATAGACAAGGAGTGGTAAGATGGTTTTTGTCCTTCCTACTCCCCTTCTCTAACAAGCCATTCTTCACAAAATACACTACTTGCAGAGTGGCTCCTATGCCATGCCTGGGCAGCATAGTAGAGCTGACTCTGAAGGTGTAGAACCATTCGGTTCCGTACCTTGTTCATCATTGCAAGGGGTGAACTAGCCAGATCTGCTGGAGCACGTGAAGAGGCTGGTCCTGCAGAACCAAACATGCAGGATCTCCACAACACAAGGCAACAACAGGATAACCAAGAGGAGTCCCGATGACGTCCCAGCATCAATAGTGTGGCAGAAACACCTTGAGCCAGACCAATGACTCTTTGCAAGTAAAGATATATGAATAAAAGTGTTCGCTGTGTGACTCACTGTGTCACACCACAACTTCCACGACAAAATTGACTTTTATTTTATCTCAAATTTTATTTTATTTTGGTGAGGAGGTTGCAAGGGCAGCGGGGAGATATGACAGGACAGGGAAATGAATAGGATGGAGATGCATGATGTGAAATAAAACAATAAATAAATAAGAAAGTTTAAAAGCATACTCCTTGCAATATAAAACTAGGTGCCATTGTTTCAGTTTTCATTAGAATTTTCTACCAATTTATAACATGTAAAATCTCTCTACCACACTGATTCTTTGTTTCCAGTTCTCACCTGAGGAAAGATCTCTACTGCCTGAACTTGATAATTTTTCTCTCTCTTCCTATGCCATTATTTAATATTTAGCTTGGCAGGTGTACTCAACTCCGAAATTTTAGGGATACAGCATGATCTTACGTTGATGATCAAATTTAGATTATCACACATGACAAGAACACAAGCTACAGGATAGAGTACTATTCACCTGTTTCAAGTACGCTCCCTTCTGTGTGTTCGATGGTAGACTTAGGAATGTTGGGAGTTCAAAGGTTCAAACAGGGATATAATTTTCATTGACTTTTACTAAAATAACATCAGGCTCAGAGAACATAGTTCCTGAGAATGTTCAGGAAGGAGCTTATGCCTATTCCGTACACTTGAGGTGCCCAGCTTGTTCTGTCCAGCCTCAGACACCAGAAAATTAAGATGTGGAGAAGGCTGCCCTTCCAATAAACATTGATGAAGGTA
Source organism: Mesocricetus auratus (assembly GCF_017639785.1). Lineage (NCBI taxonomy): Eukaryota > Metazoa > Chordata > Mammalia > Rodentia > Cricetidae > Mesocricetus > Mesocricetus auratus. Next base: position 43,945,535 of record NW_024429184.1, on the reverse strand, counting down.
GAGATGTTTGATTAGGGGCTGAGAAAAAATGATTATTGAGTGCTCAGCCCCGAACAAAACATTTATATCTTCTCCTCAAAGGCTTGAGGATGAGAAGATGTCTCATTGGAAGATGAGACATAAACATTTTCAGAGTCAGATGCTAGAGAATGGGATTCTAAATGCTGTGTTCTGGGCAACACATAGCTATTCCAATCATGAATTCTCACTAATACACATATCTGCACTGTGCCTGCACAAGAGTGGTCCCTCAACTGTAAGGAAAAGCTGGAGGGGCTCAGAATACCCTTCCCTCCACTGCTGAGCTGTGCCCCACAGATAGCTTCTGGGAACAGGGGAATTTGTGCCTGCTAGAGCCTCCACCGAGCTCCAATGGAGAGTCTCAACCGAGGGGTCAGGCAGATACCCTAATTAAGCTAAATGGGTCACACAACAAAACCAAAAGTCATGAATCTAGAAGAGGACCTGGTAAGTGAGGTGTGGAGATTAACAGGGAGGAAGGGAGATGATAAGGAGGGAGAAAACGCAAAATGTATTATAACATTATGAAATTATCAAAGAACTAACCTAATATAAATGTTGAAAAAGGAATCCTGGACAGGAAGAGAGGCTTGCTAATGAACACCAGGGGAACCACCACATGCAGATGACAGATAACGATAATGTAACATACTAACTCACCTAGTCTGCTTTTAATGATTAATTTCAACAAAAGTAAATCGAAGTTGTAATTATTTTCTTTTGGAGATGATCATGCAAATTTTTAACATTTATAGTATGTAATATATTTCAAAATGTGCCCCTGAATGGAAGAGTAAAATCCAATGATGTTGAAGTTATTCAGACTTTGTGAAAAAATTCAAAATGACTTTGAAGAAGCAGCACCATAGGAATTGGATTAAGATCCACAGAGTTATAGACTAGGACTACACTGGAAATACTCTAGAAAAAGAGTGATATATGGGACAAGATACCATTCACATGCACATATATAGGGGCATTTACAGGTAATCCTGGACATAAGGAAAAGAAAATCCAATCGATAAAATATAAATAAACACCAGGACTGTGTTGGCTAGTTTTATGTCAACTGGACACAAGCTAGGTTCATTGAAAAGGAGGGACCCTCAATTGGGAAAATGCATCCATGAGATCCAGTTTTAAGGCATTTTCTTAATAAGCAATTGATGTGGGAGGGCCCATTCAATTGTGGGTGGTGCCATCCCTTGGCTGGTAGTTGTGGGTTCTATAAGAAAGCAGGTTGAGCAAGCCAGTAAGCAGCATCACTCCATGGCCTCTGCATCAGCTCCTACCTCCACGTTCCTGCCCTGTTTGAGTCCCTGTCCTGATTTCCTATGATGATAAACTGTGATACAGAAGCATAAGATGAACAAACCTTTTTCCTCCCCAACTCCCTTTTTGGCCATGGTATTTCATCTCATCAATAGAAACCCCATTAAGATATGACCATAATGCAAGTGATTATTTGAAATGTGACACTAAGCTGAGGCAATTGTACTGCCTCACTATGACAGTTGTCCTGGTTTTGTTGTTGTTGTTGTAAACATGATACAAGGTGGTCGTCTGGGAAGAAAAAACTCCTGTTGAGACAATGTTTTAATCAGATGAGCCTATAGACCAGTCTGTGAAGTCATCAAAGTATATTACACACTAAACTATTGAGCTCTGGTTAGTGATTGATTAATGAGCAAAGTTAATGTCTTATATTTGATATCACAAGACTAAAATAGCTAGGTGAAAAGAAAAAAAGGAATCTTCCATTTACACGTTAATGTACATATTAAGAGCTAATCAATTAAAATGTTTGTATTTAAGCTCACATATGTAACACTTAAGCCATAAGTCTAGGGCCAGCTTTTATTTCTCCTTTCCCTTGTATTTCTTTGGATGTACACTCATCTACATTTCTGGGAATAACATTTTGGGTCAGGTATTGTGAAGTCTGCAGTGCTCAATATTGGTGATCCACAGCACCATCCCTCATGGTTACAGTTGTTTTCACAGCAATAGTTAATTTTTTTTCCTTTCTGGTAAAAACTAAACAGGCTTTGGCTGACACAGTAGATTGCAACACTTTTCCTTGCATTGGGGTATGTCAATGCAATCCTCCTGATGTGTGCCCCAGGTAGTGGGAGTCTCCTTCTGTTCCTTAGGCACCTTCTCATCCTTTTCTTAGGAAGAAGAAATGGTATATCTGCTAGGGAGCTGATTGATGAACTATTCTCATTTGCTCATTCCTCTCCCCCTTCCTTTGGACAGTAGCTACACACAGAAAGTAAAGTTTCATTATTCCACAAGGCAAACAGGGCAGGTACCTTCAGAGAGACCAATAACTTGTGGTTATTGTTCTTACCTTGCTTACTGTGTCTGTCCTCTTCTATCATGAACCGTGTTTTGCCCACAGCCTTAGGTAACATGCAGCATTAATACCTCTCTAGTAGATATGCTTTTGTCCAGCTTCTCAAATGAGTCAAAAGCAGGTTTGGAGAAAGGAATATTGTAATACAAAATTCCAACATTTGTAAACTGTTTTCCCCCATTCTTATTCCTTTCACTGTTCTTTCAGTAGGAGAGAAGAATGCAAGGAAGCATTTATTTTTACACCAGGTAGATAAATAAAAATTGGAACCAAAGGTGTCATGAGTTGAAAAATAATAGAAATTCATTTGAACTGCTAAATTCACTAGGACCCAGAAGGAGCCAATATATAACTATTTATTAAACATACGATATACACACACCTATTTGTAAAGGAAGATATTTGCATTTAAATACTTCAGTTCTATACAAATTTCCTATATTTACTAGGAATTATCTTTTTAAAAATCTGTCAAATAGTTTAACAATTACATACCACTGATTATCAATTTTTCATTACAACACATTAGCAAAATTATCATCTTTGTTAACAAGAAAATATTTCAGTTACAAAAGCTGAAAGGTCAGGTCTCTCCTCTGGTGACATGAGAGTTGAAATCTGCCTGGAAAGGCCAGACACAATCAAGAAGGGTGACTCCTACCACTCGTGCATATTTATGGACTTGTTCTTCTTGGGGTAAGTACTCTCCTGACAGTCAGGGCTAAATCTAATCAATCATCCCTTAAATACATCATAGTGCATACTCACCTCTCTCCTTCATTAGCATTCATTAGCAATTAATCAACCCAGCAGGAATCGCTAGGAAGTTCAACAATCCATAAGGCACATTTACATTAAAGATGAGCAAACATGAGCAGAGATCACAAGAAGCAGGAGATGAATGGTGTCAGTTCTGTAGGAGAAAGGGAAAGTTTGGTCATCAAAAACCAACATTCAACAGAATCTGGTTATCCAGCCTAAGACTTAAACTTTTGATTAACAAGCAGTAGCCTGCATGACTCTATTACAGTTGTCACTGGCAGATTTAGGCTCCCATCAGCCTGCTGAGTACATTTGTTCCACTTCACGTAAGCCTTCTGTGTTGTCATTATATCTTCAAAAGGAACGGAAAGACGCTGCATCCAATTTTTTGCAATTGTAGGCAATAGCTTAATTCAGTCTTTAACTGTGTTCTTACAGGGAGTTGAGGGTTATAATGGAAGCCTATTTCCCTGCAGGATGAAAAGGAGCCATGCTGTGGAGTACAATACCCTGAACTCATGGTTGAGAGCAGTATTGTGCCCACTGAAGTGTTCCTGTTCAGAATGAGAGCAATAGGGAGGGCCATCCTTGGCTGGTCAGAGCATCCACATAGGATCAAGGAGATGAATATCTTGCTTGCCTAACCTCATGGAATTCCTCTGAGCTCTGAGTCAGTCTCACCTTGGTTTTCCCATCAGGAATAGAATGCCGGGAACTAATACTTAAGGGTGAAAAAAACAATAATGTAAAAAATTATCTTGACTTATTTTTTTTGCTTTGCTTTAATAACTCCAGATAATCATCTGCTTTTTAATGAAATTCAAATTACTGTACTCACATGAGAAAAGTATAAAAATTGGATAATTTCCAAGCTTCAAAGCAATGTTATCAGATACATATACCAGCCTAAGGTGTTATGACTGTAGTTGCTTAGGCCATCCTGAAATGATATAAATATCAAACTGGAATGTAACTGCTGAATTATGACTGATGTAAATACAGTAACTTTGGAAACACATAAATGAGTGATTGTCACAGGATAACAAACAATATTCATTTGGTCCACATACATTGAAGTCTCTGACCAGGACCATTTATTGAATGCATTTTCCCCCAAATACTTCAAACTTTAGTATAATCCAAACACACGTGCACTGGTAAATTTATCTCAGCAAGCGGGAACACCCAATTGCTACCAACAAGCTTGCCTTATTTGGGGGCAGAAAATGCCCTGAAAGACTCTGGTCTCGTGTTACAGTAGAATGGAAGGCCTAGATTTTTTGTTTCTTCTTTTTCCTTTATAGAAAATCTTACAAATGTCACAGTTTGTTGGATTGGTCCAGTCTTGTTCTCTGTGGTTGTAATTCAGAGTAAGAGGGAAGTAGCTCTCAGCCCAGCATGGCTCATCATTGAGGTTTCAAAAGAGACTTTTAACTCTTCTCCAACATCTGCCTCTGTTTCTCTTGGGTAGTTCTGGACATTTTATGTAAGCAGCCTGTATTCTGAATTTATTTTGAAGGAAAATAATATTTTTAAAAACTTGGCTCTATAATTTCTTTAATCTTCTTTTCAAATACCTTTTGTAAAGGATTTATTTTGGGAATCAAGTTCATTTTTACTGAACATTTCAGAAGTTATCTCAGAAATGTTTTGTCTTACTTTGCTGCCAATTTTATCCCAACAGTCCTCATTGAAGAGAGATAATACAGTGTACATAAGAAACTGAAGTAGCTGATAAAAGCACTAAATTAGAGACATGTTAAGATATCACTGCGGTCACTAAAAACTCAATAATGCTCCACTTACATCCAGAAGCAATTCAGACCTTCCTCAACAGGGTCTCTGCCTGCAACCCTTGGCAGTGACTGACAGGTTCACATCAAGAGGCATCCAAGCTTCATACATTTTTAAATATCCCAAATGATCCTAATGGAGAATTTAAAACAATTTGGGAATTCGATATTAGGAAAATGCATTCAAATGCAAGATCAGACAAACATATTAGCCAATACTCAAAGTATTAATGGACCTGAGAACTAAATCTGTCCAGTTGAAGATAATTCATAAGGCCTGCTGGACATCAGGGATGGTCTTCACAGAGGGGGAAGGGAGGACTCATTCAGGAAATGGGCATAAAAGAACAAGATGGGGAGAGGTCAGCACTGATGGAATAGACACAGAGAAGTAACTGGTTTTCTACTTTCTGTATATCAGACAAACTAACCTGTGTGTTGTGCCATGTCATAACCTGTCAAGGGAGGTAAGTTAATGTTCTCAATTGTGTAGTCCTGAGGTTAATTCTTTGTAAATTCACATGGTTGCCAAACTCACAGGTGCGTGGCAAGGAGCTGCCAAATGTTTCCAGAGATAAATATTTCCAAAACTCAGAAGAGAGATTCCCCCTCCTTAATCTCAATTAATCTTAAGGGACAGAAAGCCATATTTTCAAATCAGTGTGATTTTTTTTGTCACGGTAGCTTCGATCTCATATATGCTTCACTTACCTCATAAATGCAGCAAAGTTAATAATACTATCAAGATCTTAGTGTTTCTGTGAGGACTACATCATTTGATTTTTCTAAAGTGCTTACAAGAGAGCCTGGTACATAGTAAGTATTCTCCTTTATGGCCACCGCCACTGCTGGTTAAAGAAATCAGGACTTGCAAGTAAATTTCTCAAGTGAAACACAATAATGATATTTTTGAGGGAAAACTGATCAGAAGATTTTGCAAAGCTTTAGAACAAGAGTTGGCTTTTACTTCTTCAAATTGGCAATATTCGTTTCTTAGTGAGGATGTGGAAACCATTCCTTTTCATGTGATCTTGGCTGTCTTGGGAGGCAAATACGAAGACATTAAAAACTGTTGGAGTGAGAATGTAACTTGCAACCTCATGGACACAGTTCCCTTATGGAGACTTCCAACAGGCTTCTTAGGGGAAATGTGTAGAGGAAGTGGCCAGGCAATGTGGTGGAGACGAAGACATCTGTCCTCACCTTCTGGCTTCTGTGACTGAAGGAAATAGACAACCTCCTTCTGACAATTTATTTATCTTAAAAAGATAAGTTTTAGTGAAATGAATGTTGATATGTGTACCTTACTGTCATAGTTCCACAGCTGGAATATAGTTACCATATTATTAACTTGTTACAGTTGCCAGAAAGAAACTAGGCACAGAGCACAAAGGCAAAGTATTTGCAGTATTCTCCCATATCCATGGCTTTCAATAGATTAAAATATATGCATGGGTTTGTGGAAGCAAATGGCCACAGCAATTCCTCACCCCAACTTTCCAGGCCTTTCAACAAGTTCTCACTGAGACTTTGAACGACTCCAGGATTCCTAGTGAACCTCTGATAAAACAGGTCCTACATAAACAATGACTATGCAAATTAAAAAGATAGGTATTGCTGTATTATAAAATCAAGTTCATAATAGACTATCTGGAGATCTCTGGACCACAGATTGAGACTCAAGAGTAAGGAATTTTCAATCCATTCATCACCAACAGAAGAAAACAATGTTCTTATTTTGTTCCATTGCTTTAGAAAATGTCCTACATGAAAGTGAGAAATTATGTAGAGGGGTTAATTTTGCAAAAATGAGGGCCCTGGAAATTCAAGCAAGTACAAGTATTACTGTAAGACAAGCACACAGAAATACAAGTTCAAGGATGAGCATCAAAGTAATATTAAAAAGAAGATTCATTCACCATCAGAAAATAACTCCTTTGTGGTGTTAATAAATTCAATTGTGTTAAGTACACAGAAAGCTGGGGCAGCATCAGATAGTCAACCAACGGGAGTATAGAAGCTACCACCACAGAGCTGGAGGCCGTAGAATGTGAACCACAGCCGGCTTGGAGAGATCAGATGATAAAGCAGAGACCAGTGTTCAGGCAATGGGAGCAGTGTCACACCTAGTCTATCTCCTAATGCTACCCTGCATACCAGAGCTCCAGGGTGTGCCCCAAACCAGAATGTGACTGGTCCAAGAGTCTCATGTAGGAAATATTCTTAGGGATGATATCCAGGTTAGGCAAAAATGGGGGGATAGCTCGAGGTCCCATACTGAAGGAAAGCTGGCAGCCTCACCTTAATTTCTTATTTTGACAATTGATGAAGGCTCATTTCCTGCTTAAAACATGTTTTAATATAAATGCTGTTAGGTTAGTAAAATTAAAATTACGTAGGTAAGGGATATGAAAAATAAAATGAGGATGGAGTGGGGAATCCAGCTGTTCTCCCAAAGTCGAGGGACTGCTCGCTTTTAACAAAAGCCTCTTGATGCTGTTTCTCCAAATACTTAACTGCCTTGCTGATTCTCAATGGTCATAATGTTTTGGTTGATCTTTACTTTTACAAGGAAAGAAATGGCTTTTTAGATACCATCATTAAAATTGATGTAAGTACAGTGAAACCTTTCTAAATGCGTTCCATGTAAGACAGAAATAAAAGAAAAATAGACCAAAAAATAGAATAGGAACTCTGGAAAAAATAGAAAACCCCAAGAAAGGAAAACAAAAGCAGTAATGGATGAACCTCTGTTGTTGCTTATTTTGTTTGTCTCTTGTGATTCTGAGTGGATAAAATGATGCCCAAGAACACCATTACAACATGTCTTGTATCAAGGCAAAGATACATAGTGATGTTCTGGTAATAGAATATCTATTTTCCTTAAAGTTTCCCTATTGCTTTCTTCAGGATGCTAGGAAATTTTTAATATATTTAGCTAGAATCGGGTTTTTCTGACACAGTTTATTCAAACCTAACACAAACCAGGATGAAAACTAGTTAAACATTCCACAGTGATAATAATCACAGTTAAAGTCAGCATTTACTTTTTGCTTGTAGTTAAGAACAAAATAATGTAAGGCAAAAGGAGTCCCCTGATTTACAAAGTAGCAAAAATAAAAAGTAAAGCAATTTTTGTTGTTAATGACTTTGAAATGGCAGGATACAATGTTATGAGAAGTGGGTATTGTAGCAGCTGAGAATGTTGGTGACATCAATCACATACAGGAATTATTAAGCAGATGGGTTAGAGTTTAGTTATGTCTCATGAATGAATAAAGATAAAAACTTGGTTTCATTGATTGAAGAGCATCACATCTCTTACAAAATATTTTTGGTTTTTAATAAGACAAGCCTAAGGTAAACGGGTGTTAGTTGGAGCCATAAACCTTTATTTTTATATAATCCAGTCTCAAACATACAGAGTTGTTTGATTTTAGTTTAGAGAAACCAGGAGCAAATCTTGATGTATATGGCATGGAGCAGTAATTGAGGAAGATTATTACCCTAAACAGTAACCATAAGCAAAGGCTGGCTATTCTCAAATTTAGAAACAAAATTAACCCTGACACTGTCACAAGAGTAGCTCAAAACTAAAATTGGAAGCAATTGCAGTCACATGGTCATCTGATAACTATTTACATGTGTACACTTGAAGAAAAGAATATCTCAAAGTGTGTAAGGACAGTGACAACTATATCTATTAAGTAAACGTTTTAGATGAAAATGTTCTTTACAAGTTATAAGATTAAGTCTGTAAAATTCAATGTATATAGAATTATCAATAGCACATTTTTCTGTAGTCATTTTATTACTATGTGTATATCTTATGTAAAATGGGTTTAATGCAGTATACTCAGTAAGCTTTAGAAATATCATTGTTTAAACATGCAAGACTTGTTTTTAAAGCATTTATTGAACGTTAAAAACGAGCCCTTAAGCAGGAAATGAGATTCGCCTTCTAGTCTCATAGAAGCACTCTTGCTAATGGCATTATTTCTGTTCTCCAAATACTTTTTAAGTAATCATTTTACCACTTCCTGTCTTGCTCTTTACAGAAGGCTGCAAGTGAATCTCCCCCCCTATACTGCACACTTAGCTTGGTAAACTGTAATTGGTCTGAAAGAACCTTCATGCACTCACACACTCCTGGCTGTGCATTGGTTCCAGGACCAAAGCAAGAGTGGAGGAACGGAGGACTGAAGTGGGGAGTAGATAACAAGAAAGTGAAGCTCTATGTATGTATGACAATGCCACAATTAAACTCAGTCCTTTGTGTGCTAACTAAACCTGAAAGAAAAAGCAGATGTTTAAGGTAAACATTTGAAACCACAGTGCTGGTGGAAGCAGAGTTGGGAAGAGTCAGGCTATCCTAACTTGTGAGTTACTAAGGATAACACCTGAGACTGCGCGCGCACATGCGCGTACACACACACACACACACACACACACATCCTTGCACTCCTAGAACACACACATGTATGTGTGCCCACATATGTAAACATGCACACAACATATAAAATAAAATAAAGTACCTCAGAGAGCCCCTTGTCCAAAAGACTACATACAGACTCAGGAGGAACACATTGTGATGAATGAGCCTTCAAAAGACATCAAATGAGCCAGCACCTTTATCTTGATTTCTTAGATTCATGAATCATGAAGAAAAAAGAAAGTGCCATTTACTCTCAAGATGTTTCTATCTAAATGTGTTTATCTTTTATGCTTATTTTTATCAATTTGCCAATGTGTGGTTTGTTGATATCTCCAGTGTTGAAATTTAGACCCTAAATCAAGTCCTGTATTAAATCACATGGGAGACTTTTTGCTGTTAGTTTGAAAGTCCCTGCATTTCACATTGTGAACAGCAACAAAACATTAAAACACCAATTTCAAAGGAATTCATCTGGTATATGTACTTTAGACTCCATGATGAATTGCATGTGTTTCCAACTATGTCAATTCCAGCTTTTCTGGTTTGCTAGAAGTTGCATGAAAATTTAAATTGTTTTGTCCCTTGAAACAACTCTACAAATAAATACCAACCACGTATATTGCTCAGAAATGGGGGTGGAGTGGAGAACACAATAATTTTAGGGTTTTCCATTGCCATCATTGGTTAGATAAATTCCATTAGGTTTGGCCCCTTTCCTCAAAAGTCCAATTAGGATAAATCCAACCCTCTATGAAAAACCTGGAGCCAATTACAACTATTTGGGGCATGCATACTAATGATTTTCAGATGAGATGAGAATGAGTCCCAAGGCTTTTGACTTTCAAGATATGGTGCCAAAAGAAGCTTAGAATTGGGTAGTAAGTGTGAAAGTGGATAGTTCTCTCTACAGCCATGTGCCTGCTCTTTGTCATACAGCTTTTCAGTTAATGATACTAGTTGGCCCTGCAAAAGTAGATTGCAGCATACTTTCAGGTTCAGGCATCCCATGTTAGCAAGAGATCTCAGCTTTGCGCTTGAAAATGCTTCGATTGCTTTCTTCATTACTTTTTTCAGGGAATTACCAATTACCAATTCAGTAGTGACAATACAGTGAATGAGTGCACTAAGCCAGACATAGAAAACAAGAAAAGTCAGTTTAAATATATTTCGGGATGACTACAGTTCCATAGTTATACATTCTCACAGGGACAAAAACAGAAGAAAAATAAGCACTAATTGGAGTAAGAAGGGCAATGTTGGGATTGAGCAGGCAGGAAACTGCAGAGGTTCTGGATTTTAAGTAGACCTGTAGGGCACACTGTGACAGAGCTACTGAGGTTAGTAGCATAAAATAATCAATGAAGCTTAGCTACATAGAGTCAGAGACTCACTGAGAGCCTTACTTAGGGGATGCTTACTCTATTTTCACTGAAATACTGGTCAGTTTTACTTCTGTTTCTATTTTGCTTAGTAATTTGCTCAAACATTCATTAAACACTTGCAACATGGAAGCTCTGTGCTCCAGAGATTCAAACATAATCTAGTACCAGTCCTTAATTGCCTGACAATTTGATATGATGACTGACAAGTGTTCAAATTAATTATGTGGTGTCATAAGCAACCTCCTGACACTCAGAGGTCATACCCCACCCATCTAATAGTTAAACAAGATCTAATCTCCTTTTGTAGATCAGTTTCTATATGAGCTGATATGCATCTTGTTTTCTTAGAGAGCATTCAGGTAGTAAAAATCTTTCCATTTTCCTCCTTTTTCCTTATACTGTGCTACTAATTCAATAGAGAAGCGTATTTAAGACCCACAAAGAAATGGGCTTGCTTTGTAGGTTATTTACATGGTCTGATTTTCTTAATTAAGTCTTTATTATTTTTTGCTGTTAGGCCTTTAAGAATCCCATGAGTCTTGCCTTTGTCAGTCCAAATATCTCCCGTTAGGCAAGTTTGCTTATGTATAGTAACATTTGAGAGCCGATCTTTCAAAGTCATCAAACTATTGTTTTTCATCTTCCTAAGGATTCTTAAAGTCTTTGTTCCTGTGTTTCTTCTCTGGCTAATGAATGCTCCTCATAGTGAGCCTTTAATTCTGGCCAGACATTCACTGTTGTGTCATGAGCATTTACGTGTCCTGTTTATTACTTCTCCATTCTGTTAGAGGCTGCCTTTTTGCCTGGTGGCCACAGAATCATTGCATAATTTCTTACCATTTATTGAACTATTACTTGATATCAAACTCTTTACTTTCCTTTAATCCCCAGTCTTTAAGACAAGAATTATCGCTATTGTATTTTGGGGACAGTCAAACATGAAACATGGACTCATTGAAGTTAATAGATTTGCTCAAGACCTCTGAGCTACTAAATGATAGAGCAGGATTTAGTTCTAAGTCCTCCTTGCTCCTAAATCATACATAATCCTCCAGGATATTAGAAGCAAGTTCATCACCCTTCTAGAGATTTTCTGTATGAACAAGAAGGTGCAACTCAAGATTGTTTTCCTACTGAATCTAAATGCATCCTATGGCCCTTAAGGCACAGGTTATGAAATAGTGCATGGCTGACATGCCATATGCCTAAGGTAGACTTCACTCCATTCTCCCTCTTACATTATGAAATAACATTGAATATTTTAGAATATTAGAGCTATTCACATCATTAGACTCTTGTAGCTTGGGAGCTGTAAATGAATGTCTATTGGATGCCATTTCCTTGATGGCAGATGACAACCTAATCTATACTTCTTCACATATTCATCATTTCATTGTCTTTCTACCTAGAAGCAGATGTTATACTAATTCTCTTACTACAAGTGCCGACCTTCAGACTTTCTCCATAGATGGCAGAAAGAAATTAGAGGGAACTGTGATTGAATTCTTATTTGAGCAGGAACAGAAATCTGTGTCTCACCCTCCCTCCTTCTTAGCATTGTCTCCCTGTATAGCACAAAGTGATATTCAACTCATGACCCTCTTATTCCAGGCCCGAAGTGCAGGGGTTCTAGGCATACACTACCATGCACAACTTGGAATTGATGATTTCTAAAAATTGGAAATCCCACCCTCATGTAGATAAGCAATCAGTAATGTTTAAAGTACATTCATCTCCCAATTCCAGAGGCTTTGATCCTGCTCTTACCTTGATAGCTTTATTTATTATATAGCAAGAAAGTCTCAGTTAAAAATAGTCTGTTAAATCTTAACTAATACCTTTATTTGTAACACACATAACTGTGATACTCATGTTTCCTCTTAAATATCCCATTAGCAAAACTTTGGACAAACAATGTGAATTGTTTTACTCAGTTTTCTCATTACAGTGACATCAGTCTCTCATGTAGTTGGTCTGCCTCAAGGATTCATATGAAAAAGAGTTAAAAATATGTGAAGTTATACTTGAAGAATGGAACTATTTGCATATAAAATACAATCATTAGTAATGCATTAATAGTTTGTTCTGATTACTGCCTGCTAATTTAAATTTGTTAAATGTTCTTCCAATATGAACAAAATTATGAAAAAAATTAATGAATTATGAGTAAATCTCCCTTAGAAGATGGGACTTATTTTTATGAATATGAATGTAATCAGTAGGTTTCTTTAGACAGAAAAAAATCAAGCAAAATTAGACTAGAAAAATCAATTCAAAAAATAGGACTAAATAGAGGAATTGGAAAGGGTGATCGAACGGCAGAGATACATAGAACAGAAGAAGATACTTAAGAAGGAATTTTTTCATACAAAATAAGTATTAGTTTCTTTTCAAAATTATATATATATAATCTTTCCAAATGATGAGTAGTTATAAAAACTAATTTTAATAACCAGAAAAATTTAGAGATAAAAATCAGAAAGTGATCAATAGTTTCTTTATATGAATTTTTAAAGATTGTTGTAAATTGTAATTTCCACATAAAAGGTAAGATTTAATCAAAGCTATATTATTGACTTTGAAATTGTGCTTTCAATTGACCAGCTGATTTGATAAAAAAAAAACAAGTGTGATAATACAAATATGAGCTTTGCAGAGGATCATAAATAATAAGTGATGATAAATGAAGATATTCAGGGTGTGAAGCAATCTCATGTGGAGGGCCACAGGGGTTGGCATGAAGCTCTTGTCTTCTCTAACATCTGGATTATTGATGGTTAGCATTAATGATCTAAAAGGCAGAGTACACAGCATGCTAATAAAATTTGCAGATGTTACAAATTTGGAAGCTGTTGCACACACCGGGAGACTCAGAATTAATACAAATGGACCTAATGAGATTACAAATACAGGGAGAAAAAAGGAAAATTAGATTCCATTTAGAAAAGTCTAACTAATCAACCTGAGGGAGGTGGAGGTAATCGTCAAGTTGTTCACTCAGCAGGTCTGAGGACAAACCTGAAAAGTAATCAATTTCAATCAAACACACAAAGGCAATAGTAAGGGTGGGGGGTGAGAGTTGAAGCATGGCGCGAAGATCACTCAGCACTTCCGTGCACTTCCCGGTTCTGGCTGGAGCAGTGGCATGCTCACTAACTTACTTTGCTGTTTTTTAAATAAAAAGGAAAAAGAAGAAGGGGATATACCAGTAAGGCTTTGCTTCACTTGGGAGGCCCATTTGGATTTGCATACTAGAGCATCTCTTTCTGGTGACAACAGATCTAAAAGTCCAGGAAACTCCAAAGCTGCAAGATCATTTGACTCTTACAAAAGTGGAAGTAGGACAGAATAGAAGGATAGGGCCTTTCTTTATCAGCTCTATTAGCTATCAATTATGTATTTTCAAGACGATGATTTGCCTTGCTCTAAGTTACTCAGCTGCCACACCATTTTAAGCCACTCTGAACCTCAGCTTTCTCATTTATGAAATGAATATAATGGTATCAGTTTTGAGAGTTGAGAAGGAGAATGTAATGTAAATGTCCACAAAGAAATTAGTACCGCCAACACTATGCATTCTTATGCAGTTGTCTATCTAAAGGAATTCAGCTGCTTATTATTCTATGAGCTTATCAAATTCACTGCAATCAAAATCCTAACTGGAAATTGTAAATCAGTTAGTTCTAGCATCTCAATTATTAGACCACACATAAATAGAGGACAGAGATTGTGGTGATCAAAAAAAAGGAGCAGTGCAATGTTCCATGATTAAGCTGATGTTTAGGAGACAAAATGAAGGGCCCATGGGCCCCTCAGTTGGAGAAGGAAAGAAGGTAGAGGAACCTAGGCCAATTGAGTTGTAGTTGTGAGTCAAGTATAAAGGCACAGACAACAGAGACAGACACAGAGGCAGCAGGCAAATGTTCAAATATCAGCTTCAGTGTACAGGCTGGTCGAAGAAGGGATCAGCATTAAGGCCCGAAGGAAGTATTCTCTGTCACCAAATTTGAAGCACTGAAGGTCTAGATGTCAACAGTTTCTGCCGGGTTGGTTATGCAAAAAAGGACAAAGAACAGCAGGAATCCCGTGAATTTGTCATCAAGGAAGATGAAATGTGGTCATCCATAGCACAGTGAGCAGAGGCCAACTCTCAAGGGCAGGAGACAGCCAAGTGGGTCACAGAGCAGAGAACTGCCCTGAGACAATTGAGATGGCCACATAGGGAATGAGCTGGGAAGGCAGGTAGTGCCCTGACAATCTGAGAATTTAGTAGCAGCTTACCTGATAGTGCTATTGTGGTGGGAAGGATCTGGAAACTTCAGCAAGTAGAGTCAAGATAAAGGAAGGGAAGTGGGCTGCTGGGCGCATGCCCTCATGGACTGTAGTTGTGCTAGACTCCTTTGCCTCTGCTGTCATGCTGTCCAGAAGGCCTGAAAAACAAATTCTCTCTCTGTGTGTCCCCCTCTCGCTCCCTCCCTTAATATCTATGTCTCTCTTTGTCTCTGTCTCTGTCTCTCCCTCCTCTCTCCCTCGCTCTCTTCCTTTCTCCTCTCCTCTCTCTCTCTCCCTCCCCCCTCTCTCTCCCCCTCTCTCTCTCACTCTCTTCCTTTCTCCTCTCCTCTCTCTCTCTGTCTCTCCCTCTCCCTCTCTCTCCCCTCTACCTCCTTCCCTCTATCCTTCCTCCCTCACCCTCTCTCCCCCTTCCCCTCTCTGTGTGTTTCTTAGAAATTATTATGACAACATGAAAAAGGAAGAAAATCTGTCCTCTCACCCCAGATTCTAAACATTCTTTGTGAGTATTCCCATTACCCTGTGTTGGCATGATAATTATTTTGCAGTGGTTCTGAAAGTGGACATTGCCTGCCTTATCTTCTAGCAATACAGCAGGCTGTGGTTGGCCACCAATGACTTTTCTATGCTGTTCTCAATCTTCTACTGTCCCCAGCATGGCTTCCCATCAGTGGCTCACTTAGGGACCTCACCCTCCCCATGTTCTTGAGAACCAGTCGTACTCTACAGTGGCCAAAGAGATTGGGGCTGCTTCCTTCAGGAAGTGCTCATGACTGTTTATTTTGTGCTTAGATTCTCCTGTTATACATGAAAGTGAGGCTATGCAACCCTACACCGCAGCTCCACACCACAGACCCTCTGCTTTCTCCCTTATCTCAGTCTACATTTTTCTGAAATGAACAAAACAGGGCCAAGCCTCCTCTAATTTAAACTGAAGGACTCTAGAAGTTACTAAGAATGCTGCCAAGAATCCACCTCCCAGGAACCTCAAATTGATGCCACCTCCCCATGTTCCTTGACGTATGCTTACCTTTCTAGATGCCACAGGGATCACAAAGGCAAATTTCACCCTAGGAAGGAGTTATACCTATATGACTTGGATTGTAGGAATTATACACTGATGACTCGACCCACCAAAACAGTGGCATATCATGAGACACCAACTCAGTCATCAAATTAGCCTCAGTAGTTAAAAGATTTGGATATTATGAAAGAGGAACAGTAGAGCTTACCAGGAGAATTAAACTTTATAAGCACACTGAAATGCATTTCCCTCATCTAATATGATCCTTCTATGCACAGAAATGTACAAATATTAACAAGTCAGGGGTTAAAACAGTTTACTATAGCTCTTTCTGTGAGACCCTTTTTCAGTGCAGTCAGTTTACTAACTAAAAGTATCATTTATTAGCATTTTCTTTCTGGTAGCCATGATTCCATGAACTATCTTGTCCAATTGTTGTCGGTCATGTGATCTAAGTATTGCTTCCGTTTTACAGGTAAGGCTAGTGGTACATGGAATACTTAATGAGCCAGACTGAACTAGCTGCTTAAATAGCAAAATCACCTGCTTATTATTTACCCCATACTTACCAGTTTTCAGATGATTCACATAGATTTCTTTAGCTTCTCTATGAGTTAACTTCCTGTAAGTTAAAAGCAATTTCTTCTAACAGCACCTTAAACCAAAGTCACTCATTTAATTTTAATCAAGCCCCTTAAGCTTGGAAATTGGGTAGTTAAGAGCAAAATAAAAACCATAGCAAGCCAAAGACAGCAATGACTATTACTGTGTTTGTAAGGCGTTAAGTGGTTTATATTTTCATATTTATTTCTCACAGTTAACTACTGTTTTACTTTTTATTTAAACACTGAAATGTGTCAATATAAATCCTCACAGTGTGCAATGAACTGACAGAAGTAATTCAACTTGAAAATATAAAAATCATAAGGAAAAACTTACCCCATTTTTAGAAACTTTGATGGACTGTTTTTCTGAGTGACAGTCAATGAGAACAGACGATCAGAAATGTGATTAGGCAACCACCCACAGAAGGAGCTGATAGATTTCTGAACCCCACGGGCAACAGAAATGGCAGAGCAGATTTTGGGGAAATTTTACACATTAGTACATAAACAGTCTGTCAAAAAAATCCCACTTTTCAGATGTCTACTTCCTACGGTCTTCAAGACATTACAAACTATCAGAAGTGTGATTTGCAAGGGTGAAGTTTCCTAGCTTCTATATAAAATGATTATCATCCCAGACAAAGTCCAGGAGCATGAACTGAAAAAAAAACAACAAGACCTTGTGCTTGCTAGGCAAGTGCTCTACCACTGAGCTAAATCACAAACCCCACAACAAGACCTTTTAAAACCTGGCCTGACTGTGGATCCTGACCACCAAGACTCTAGGAAATAACTCAGTACAAAGTATCTCTTGAAGACTTACTATGTTGCCAGCAAGAGCAGATTCCAGCTATGTTGAGTGGAAAACCAGATTTGAAATGGGACATAAAAAATTACATAGATTGTAGAGTAACCCTGGAAATACATTAAAAAGAAAAACTATTGGCAACAGTTTGCAAAACTGGATGCATCAGATCCAATTAGGAGATCAAAATCTATGGAGCCAGGATCAGAAAAGTGGGGTGACAATATAGGCAGCTTGGGAGCTAATTAGAATGGAGAGGTGATAATAGTATGCACTGGAGAAGGCAAACTGTAGAGTGCCGAATGGAAATGAGGGAGAGATTGCAAAAGGAAAGATCTCAAACACTTCTTCAGTGTGCTAGTAAATAGTCAAAAACAAAAAGGTGAGAAATGAACCCTTGCTGAGGTGAGGAAAGCCTCCCCAGGAACCCTGAGGTTTGTGGCATGCTAGACTCCACAGATACCATGTTCCTCGCCAAAGGAAATCGTGAGTTTACTCTCATATACCCCAGGCATTCCTGTCACCTGCCTCTCTTGTAGGCGGGTTTAAGAGAGTTTGAAGTCTTGGAATCAGGGCTCAAGTTCCACTTCAGGTACTAAGCTATTCACTTGGACTTGGGGCCAACTTTGTTCTTTTCTATGCTGTTGCTCCTTCTCTTTTCCCAATAAAGTTTGATCTCATCATAACTTCCAGCTCCCTCCCTGACGACAACCTGCTTAGAACAGTTGCCTATGAAGCTTCACTACAGGTGGCCAATGAATCAAGAGCCAATAAAGCAATGACTTTCACTGAGTAAGCTGCCTCATGGCTCATGAAGCCCCAGGAGGTGCTGAGAGCACCTTAAAGTTGGAGGAAGCACAAAGGACTGTGATCTCTTTTCTCTAGCTTCCTTTATGAACACACAAGCTGATAGCAGTCCCAGTCTCTGGGCCTTTACCAGAGTAACAAGCTGCTTACCTAAACACTTTCACAAGGCGACCTTTTCCAGGCAGCTGCCAGGAATTCTGTCTCCCAGCTAAGTGCATGCTTGCTTCATTGAAGCAAGTTAAATTGCTTTTTGTTTGCTTGCTTGCTTGTTTTATGCCCAGTAAAGTAGTATTATAGATGAATGTCTGAAAGGATTTTTCAAAGAGAAAGTATTAAAGTCACAATGTAGCATTTTTAGGCTAATGAACTATCCTAATTTAAAAAAATTAGTACAAAATAGGTTAGCTGTGATTCTAATAAATAAAATTTTAATTTAATACATTAAGCAAGCAAAATTGAAAGTAGATTTGAAAATTAAATTAGTGATATACCAAATAAGATAAAACATAATGGAGTGATTAGCTTTCTCTAAATAATTAATTCTTTTATAGTACAGACAATTCCAATTCCCCAGTGAAAACTTTACAATTCACTATGCTTCTTTAGGCTATGCACCTCTACCTCTTAGAAAACGCTTGTTAAAATTGCTGCTTGACAGGTTCAGATCCTGACTGTCCTCCAAAGGTTCATGTGCTAAAGATTTGGTCCCCAGTTTGAGGCTATTAGAAAATGGCACAACTTTAAGAGAATCTCAAAGCCACTGGGGACAAGAAGTCAAAGAGGATAGTGGGACCCTGCCTCCTCTTAGTTTTTCTATTTCAGACCCTGCCATTGCCATGTAGCACTCTACTACAGATCTGAAAGCACTGGATCTCTCTGAATGTCTATGGCAACTTTCAAACATATGAGCTAATATAAACCTTCTCTCTGATTATCTCAGCTAGTTTTTCATTGTAATAGAAAGCTAACACTTCCCGAGTGTGATTTCTTCTTAAAAACAATGAAAAACAATGGCAAAAATCAAACAAACATCAATATGTATATTTACTTCTAGTCAGGTGAATTAATTAAAACTAAGGAAAACTGGTATAGATACGTATATGATATAACTTCAAATGGCTGCAGAACAGATTGAGCATGTGGACATCTATAAGACACATGATTCAATCTAAACTTCTGCAAGACATGCAGGTATGAAATGGATTTATTCCCTCCTGTGGTGGTTTGAACGAAAATGGCACCAAAAGGGAGTAGCACTATTAGGAGATTTGGCCTTGTTCAAGGGGGCATGGCCTTGTTGGAGGAAGAGTGTCACTGCAGGGTGGGCTTCGAGGTCAAATTATTCCCAGTGAGACAGAACTCTTCCTCTTGCCAGCAGATCAAGATGTAAGACTCTCAGCTCCTTCTCCAGGACCATGTCTGCCATGCCCTGCCATGATGATAATGGCCTAAACCTCTGAACTGTCAGTGATTCACTCTAATTTTTTCCTTTATAAGAGTTGTCATGGTCATAATTTATCTTCATAGCAGAAGAAACCCTAAGAGACTATCGTAAAAGCTTTCTTAAAACGACAAAATTTAAGTTTAAAAGAAAAAATTGGAAAAAGACAATTAATTTGAAACTGCTGAACATTCAATGAAAGGGAATTATCATTAGTGGTGAAAAGCCTTCTAATTATTCCGGATGACATCAGGAGACACACATGACCTGAGAAAATCATAAGTCTGTGTAGAACCCAACTGACTCCTTGAGATGAGGCCAAGCTGAGACATTTTCCATGATGCAGAAACCTGGGGTGAGATACACACACACACCTAACATGGGCATTATACAAGGGCAAGAATGCAAATGAGCAGCCGTGAAGAAAAGGGCCTTGTCACAGTGGTGGGGATTGAATTATCCCTAGAAAACATATAACCAACCAACGATTCCTAAGAGGCCTGGAAAACCCAACCTGACTAAGCAGCTTATTTTTTTTCTAAATCAAGCTCAAGAGTATTTACAGGAATACAAAATACCCAACATATCCAATAGAATGAAATTTACCATGTCTGGTATTGAACCAAAGATTTCCTCATATGTAAAGAAGCAACAACATGAAGGGAGAAATGAAGTAATGAAAATTAAGCTGAAGTAGAATAAATGAAAGCTGGCTGTTCGCTTCTCTCCCTTTAACTAGAATAAATGAAAGCTGGCTGTTCTCTTCTCTCCCTTTAACTGGCTCATAGTTTTACTCTTCGCTTTGCTAAACTTTAAATAGTAAAATTTAAATAGGAAATTCTCCAAGTTCTGTGAGTTACTCTGCCACATCAACAAACCTGAGAAGAAACTGGGAAGTCCTGAATGTCCAGAGATTCAGACGTGAGCATGGCACAGGAACCCATATTTCTGTAGACTCGGCTTGTGTTTAAAATGAAAGCTTTTCCCTGAGCTGTGGAACTTGGCCTAACATCAATATTGGGGCAAAGCCATGCAAAGCCAGTATCCTAATCACCAAATAGAAAATACTCAACCATAACATGAATAAGTACACATTTTTTAAAAATTAAGCCAATATAATTAGATGATAGATATTCTATAGAAGTTATTGTTACCCTAACTACCTTCCAGTTAGATCTCTGATTTCTTCCACTTTTCATCAAGATTCATCTCCAAGGGAGAGATTCTCTATTGTAGAATATTATGTTAAATAGGCAAAGGTGTGTTACATTCGTTTATGCTGCCTTTGTTTAATGATGTAAGGATGTGTGTTTAATTATGAAAAGATGTGTTGCTGTTTCACCTTGCCTGCCTAAGGTACCTGATTGCTCTAATAAAATGCTGAATAGCCAATAGCTAGGCAGGAGAGTGATAGGCAAACCTGCCAGGCAGAGACTAAGTAGAAGGAGGAAAGACACAATAGAGACATAAGAAAGAAGAGAATAAGGAGAAACAGAGGGACGTACCCAGAACCAGAAGCCAACCAGATATAGAGACAACAAGAAAGTTAAGACATACAGAAAGAAAATAAGATAGGCAAAAAGACCCAAAGTAAAATGTAAACAAAGCAAAGCACAAACAAACAAACAAAAAGCAAAACAAAACTAGCCAGAAATGAACCTAAGCTGGGGTAAGCATTCATAACTAATAAGAAGTGTCTGTGTCATGATTTGAGAGCTGGTTGGTGGCACAAAAGAAAAGGCCTGGTACAATTCTCCATTACTCCATCTCAGATTATAGACTTCCCATCTACTCCTCAAATCTTCCTTCATGCTTTTTTGTTCCCCCATTGTCTACACAGTCCTTGTACTGTGTGTAACTCTTTTCTGCCTTCTTGCACAGAGTGCCAGCCTCCAAGGCACTGACTTATACCTCAGTAGTTCACAGCTCTGTCTACAGTGTGTGAAACAGTGCTTGAATGTAGTAAATTTCTGAGTTAAAACAATGAATGGATTAGATGAAAATCAAAGGTAATGGGATCAGCAAGAAATTTTTAAATTGCAATTTTCTAATGGGGAGAGAAAAAAACTAGTTAGTGTATCAATAACAGTAGAAATGAATGTAAATAATGTAAATAGTAAATGCTCAACTGGGGTAGATGTTGCAACCCTAGGGCTTGGGACCTGTTAGAGAGGAAGATGATGAGGAAGAGGTCAGTGAAATCCTCAACAACAAAGATAAGTAGGAAAGCAGTCAGGAAAAATGAAGAAAATGAGGAAATAGGTCTAAATTAGAAGACATAATAACATCAAGTTTTGGGCATAACATTTGACTACTTTCCAAGTAGTGAAGAGTGCTGTATGCTTAGGACATGATGTGGGTCAGAGATAGAGAGTAGTGATGGGAGAAACATCTGAATGCAGCAAGAATATCACAGATTCATCCCAGTAAGATCCATCATCTAAGTCTGTTGAAGAATATATTGTTAAACCCTATAGTGTTGGTTGAAATTTCTTTCTCTGTTTCATTTATGCCTTGATTGGACATATACCAATGACTTGCTTGTGAACACATAACACTAGAATGCAGCAGAATTACTATATTGGAAAACCTCAGGTATAGACATTTAGTTATTGTAGGCAAACAGAGCTATTTACCACCTTCAGCATCTTCAAAACTCTTGAGAATTGCATGGATCTTCTGTTTATGGCTGAAAATAAACCTAGAGTACTTCATTATGCTTCTTAATAACAAAGCCCTTTTGCAAACAGGCAGGCCATGAGCCGAACTTGAGATGAGTAATCACATCCTAGAAGTTTAGATGATCAATCATCTTACACATGCATAAAATATTAAACATAATGAACATGGTAGAAGGCTATTGATCTATTCCTTTCCAAGTCACAACAAAACATGATTGGTTTCTCAGTGATTGAGAGCATTTATTAGACCCTGGGGCTTATCCACGTGAATAAGTAGAAGGCCTTCTATACTTGATTTCCAGTAGTGTTCAGACAGCTGAACTCCTAACTCACCCAAGAACTCAGCAAGTACTCATTCTTGAATTAATATGGAACGGCTGTTATGCAAGAAGCCTTATATTTATGGCTGTTCTTATTTGTAGCATTAATTTTACAACCTCAAATTCTATCCCAATCACAAATCTCAAAAATCATGGTCAGTGTGTGAAGCTTAGCTTTCTTCCATTCATCTCCCATCGTTTACTGTCTTCCTGAAGCTTCCTTGCAGATCTCTCTTCTCCTTTATTCTTCTCTCTTCCACCTTACTTTCTCCTCCCACATCCCGGGCCATGTGTGCATCTGTTCTTGTTTTGTCTTGGTTCATCCATGGGACATGTCTCTCCTTTCTCATCCTGACAACTCAACCCATGCTTTTAAGACAGGGCTTTTCCAAATGTGCAGGATTGGGAATAATGTGAAGCCCCTAAATTAAAATGACTTGGCATAAGTATCAATTTCACTCAAGAATGTTCATTTTTAACTATCTGCTGTAGAAGATTTTGTAACACAAATTCGAATTGGTGTTAATAATAAAAACTTGGAGTCAGCTGAGGGGTGAAAGCTGGAGGATCAGAGAAGCAGAGCCGCCAGCCACTAGAGTCCTTATCTCTACCAATGTTCAGACCAAAGGGGTGAACTTGTCCTCAGACTGACTGCCCAGACTGACTTTTCAGACTGCCCTGAGCTCCTGTCTCTTCTTCCTTATATTCCTCTCTCTGCGCAATAATAACCTCCCGTCTCCACCTCTCTAGTGTTGGGATCATCTTGTATGAGTTGCTTCTCTTTTAGACTGGATCAAGTTCATGTAGCCCAGGGTGGCCTTGAACTCAAACATCTGTCTGCATCTGTCTCCCAAATTCTGGGATTAAAGGTGTATGCCACCACTGCCTGACCTCTATGGCTAACTAGTGTGGTTAGCTCTGCACTCTGATCTTCAGGCAAGCTTTATTTGTTAGATCATAAGCAAAATATCACAAGATTTCTCCTTCAGTTGTACTGATTGGTTCCATTTTAGTCAAGATACAACTGATTATGCCAGTAGTCCCAACTGCTCAACTACGGTTCCAGACATGAGTGAGTTTCTTCTAGACCCTGGATCCCCAAAGGATTAAGTCCACAAGAGGGAACATCTCAGTAAATGCAAGGTTGTATAATGTGTATTAAATAGTCATTATTTTAAACTATTGTATTTTGGGTGGTATGTTATATAGTAAAAGCTCTTTATCTCCCCTTTATTGAAGGTCAATCCTACAGTGTCTTCTGTCCTTCTATAGTGCTAGGATTTCAACAATAAGGAAAGAAACCCCAACCTGTGTAACAAGTTCTAGATCCTACAGTAATCCATGTCAAATCTGCAGGAAAAATTAATGACAGCATCATTTTATCAACACAGGAATCATGGACTAAGGAGGTTATATAAACTGTTCAAGTTCACACTAGCATTAAAATTAATAGATGCTGTATTTGAATCAAGGACATGTACTTATCACTAAGATTAGCACTGAATCAAAGCTTGTGTTTAGTTATCAGGCCTAAAATGTGGACTTATAGTAACAGGAGATAAACTTTCCATTCGTCTTTTTACCAGGTCCTTATCATAATGCTTAGTAGAACAAAGGTTTTAACCAGTAATTGCTGAACTAAAGCAGACTTTAACTTTGTACTTCCTGACCCCCATTCCTGTTTTGCCTCTGTTATTCTTGTCCTCCATTCCACTGAAACAAACTAAAATAAGTATATGGAAATGACACTTTCATATTTATAAGTATACTGACCTGAAGCAATAGCTTTGAAATAGCTTTCCATGTCACTTTGAGGACTTTTACGTTTGTTTGTCTTGTAATATTCATTGTTGGGTACCCAGCTACTTCCAAAGTTCACTCAGATTCTCTGACTCTGGCTAAGTAGGGGAGCATTTGAATGGCAATCCCAAGATTTTGGTTTCTAGAATGAGGAACATGTCCAGAATAGGATTTACTGAAGTTTTATCAAAATTCAGTTTTGTTGTTGTAGTTGTTTGTTTGTTTTTTGGTTTACATCAAACAAGCCAGTCACTTTCCATGTTATATTGCCATTTGGTCTCAGTAAGTGCTGCAGCCCTATGTCTGGTTTAAGTGTACTGCAGTACATTTAATGTCAGACTTTTTCTCAATAAATACATACTGGATACATGTTAGCTGTCCAGTGAGTTCTCAATTTTCCCCCCGCACTCCTCACTCCAGTGTGTCTGTCTGTCTCTCTGTCTCTCTGTCTCTCTGTGTGTGTTTGCAAATAAGATCAATAATGAGCAAGGCTGTAGGGTATTCATTGTAGCTCATTGTTTTTACTGATTGGATACAAGCAACACAGCAGGATAAAAGTCCCAGCTCCCCAGAATTGAGCTTCGTTTCTTCCCCCATCAGTCTGGCCTTACTTAAGATTGCCAAGGGCTTCCAACTTTTTCTCAAGGATCTGAAGTTTTCAGAAAACATATCTTGCTCTCAGGCAGTTTTCCCTTCATTTTAGAAAAAACAAAAAATCTTTTAAATAAATTCAACATTTCTTATTGAAGTAAGCTTAAGTCATTAAAAAACAAAATAAAACATCCTTGTTTCTCCAAACTGTTTAAGAATTTTAATCAGTCTTTTGTCTTATTTCTTAGCATTACTTTTCAAATGGTTTGGATTTAGGCAAGCCTAAAATAGATTTTTGCCAAAACTCCCTTGCACCCGTAATTTTTAAGCCCCTGCGTATTTTAAGGGAAATGTAATACATATGCTTCTAATTCATGGGCACTTAACTCATCAGAATGTTGTTTTGTAAGACCTGTTTGAAGTTAAGAAGTCTTTTTGGAGCCTTCCTTTAATAAGACTTTTCAAGCCTTTATTCTTAGAAGCAGGAAGTCATATTTTGCCAGGAGTAAATGAATTTCAACCCCCCTTACTCAAGGTTCACATTTAGTCCAAAACTGACAGCCAAGAGGCTTTGTGAACAACATGCAAAAACAAGTTCTTTTGCCTGTAGGATAAATCACTTTTATTTGTGTTGTGCCTTAAGCCCAGAAAATAGATCACTCTTTATCGATCATACGTGAATATGCAAAAGGTGTCAATATTTGTGAAAAGACCTAACTCTAAAACAAAAAAAACAAAACAAGTCTATATGTGCCAGAAAGATCTTAATATGTTTAGATGTATGTTACTAGTGAGCTGA
The DNA here is from genome assembly GCF_017639785.1 of Mesocricetus auratus. NCBI lineage: Eukaryota > Metazoa > Chordata > Mammalia > Rodentia > Cricetidae > Mesocricetus > Mesocricetus auratus. The sequence continues at coordinate 43,919,620 of NW_024429184.1, read as the reverse complement.
TAAGACAGTTTTCTCAGGACAAGAAACAATAAAAGTATTACACAGTAAGCCAGGCACAAGGGATGGGAGGGGCATGATTAAAATCAGAGAGCAGTCACTTACATACTAACAGATGACAACACCTCTGTGCCTATAAATACAGCACTACGGGGACGTTGATGGGTTTTAGCACAGGTCCATGTGTCAGAGAATCTGACACAAAATACAAAGATTAAAGAACAAAGGGGCTAAGATAAGACATTTAACAACATGCCATTATTGAATTATGAAGACAAGAAAGACAAGAGAAATCTTGGAGAGTTTTTTTTATGACTACTTGAGATAGGATGTTTAGATGAGAATCTGCACTTCTATTGATAGCCACAGGCCATAGCTCCTTCACTGTTGTCTAGCTGGCACCACCTCTTAACCTAAAGCTGATGTCTAGGAAAGAGACTTGTCTTGTTTCTGTTTGCTCTATGAAAAGCTAGTGAAAGCCACAAACTACAGAAAAGCACACTTACCTGGCTTTCATTGTGATGAATAAACCGTCACATTTAAACAAAGACAGTAACTCTAATTATTGTAAGCCTAACAATAAATGCTACATTATTTTTTTTCTTTCTCTTGACACAAAAGCATACAGTCCAGTCACCGTCATCAAGACCTATAGAATAATGACCTAGAGAATAAAGACTTAGAGAATAATGAGCGATGAAGAACTCTCTATAGTTGGACCATCAAGCTTTTGCCTGACTTGAAGGAAATTTTTGGTGTCTTGAAAAAGCAGAAAGAGTGACACAGTCTTACGGGGAACCAGACAATCCTTCAAGAGAGCACATCCCTCTGGGGGAACCCACAAGAGTGTATTTTGGAAGCCAGGTCAGTACATCAACCAACATTCCCTTCTTGCTTTTCTCAAGAGAAAAGATCCTTCCTTTGTATTCTCTTTTGGTTTTCATGATCCCTCCCTAGCTCCCCTCCCTCTCTCTCTTCCTCCCTCCCCCCTCTCTCTCTTCCTCTCTTTCTCCCTCCCTGTCTCACCCACCTCCCTCTCTCTCCACTTCTTCTGCCATCTCCTAATGTTCTGACACGTTTTACTTCTTTCTGTTTGTGTTTCTAGCAAACCTGCCTCTCTGTGCCCTCATCACATACCATCTGTTCTTTGTCCCCAGGTTCACCTCTTCTGCTCTGTTTTTCCTCCAGGACTTGAAGCTCAAAGGCAGAAGCAACTTTTTTTTTCTTCCCTAATATCACTCTACTCCAACCTTCAGCAAGTACTGAACAGTAAATTAGCACTGACAGTAGGAAAACTCACATTAACCCTTGTGTGACAACAGTGGTGTCAGAAAGAAACTTACTAGTTAACCCACCGAAACAGTTGACCTGAACAAGGGGTAGGAGCGCTTGAACCCCAGATTGATGGCTGTGTAGAAAGCATGAGACTGACCCAGATCCCCCGAATGTGGGTGTCATTGAGGAGGCCTAGGTAATCTTGGGTAGTATTTATCCCTGGCATACAAATAGACATTGAGTGCCCATGCCACAATGAGAGATGCTCTCTCAGCCTGGACTCTTAAAGCAGGGACTAAACCCTACCCTGGATGACATGACAGACTCAAGAAATTTACCATGGAAGGCCTTACTCTACCTGGGGATGGGAGTGGAGATTCTGTGGGGACTGGGGGTCTGGTGGGGAGGAGGAGAGGGAGAGGAAGCTGGGATTGACATGTGAAACAAACTTGTTTATAACTTTTAAAAAAAGGAAAAAAATAAATTTTTTGAAAATTAAAAAAAATGGGACCAAAACATAGGCACAGATATGCTTAACAAACCAGTGAGTTCTGATGACATTAACCACTACCAGGTTCTCACCTGCTATGTCTGCAGTTCTGCTGAGTCATCTAACCTTCCATCAAGGCTTGATATGACAGGTCATCTCCACCTGGCTCATTCCCATCCAGCCCAGTATGTAGATCTTAACAACAAGACAGTCCTGCTCCTTCTGGGTGAATGTATCCGACCACGATGCTGTTATTACAGAAGGCTCCTTTTTGGTTTTAGAGAGCTACCTGTCATTAAACTGAAAGCACCCTCTCTATTTGTTATAAACAGAAAGTTTACTCACTCATATTTTCATGTTGAAACCTGATCCTCAATATAATGGTATTTGTAGAGACTTTGGAGGTAGTCAGCATATGAGGTGGAAGGTGTTATTAGTGTGTGCGATTCCTATCCTTACAAAGGATTAAGGAGACCAGAATTTTCTTTAATGAGGCTTTTGCAAGAAAATCACTCATGAACCCCCAAATTGCCCTTTCCAATTATGAAAGACTCTTAGCTTTGTCTTCTTGCCTCCAACACTGAGACATTTTCTCTATTGTGATTAGCCACTTGGTTCATGATACTTCTGTGATACTGACTGCTAGTATTCAGGCATCTGACATGATACATCCTCATCTGCAGCCACGAAGAGCATCACCTGTGAATATTCACCCACCTCCCATCCTTCCCTCTCTCTCTTTCTCTCCCTCTGTCTGTTCCCCTCTCCTTCTCTCTCCCCCTCTTTCCTCTCTCCTCTGGGTCCTGTCTCTGGAGGCCAGTCTCCCCCTTCCTTTTCCCCATTTTATGACCCCTTTTCCTAATTAAAAACCCCTCTGTTTGAACCTTGTCACACAGTGTCTTTCTCTTACACACCACTTTTCTTAAATTACAATACCAACATGAATGGACTGAGAGATTGTGATGCTCCTTGCTGACCACAGTTATCATCTGCTGAGTACTGTTCTCTGTATATTTAATCATCATTGTCAACTTTCCTGGATTTAGAATCACCTGCAAGAAGCTACTCTTGTCATGTTTGCAAGTCTGTTTTGTGGGTTTAAATGAAGAAGGATGACACATCATAAATGTAAGAGCATCATCCACTGGGGTGAGTGGGGAACAAAGTGGGGAAGAGAAGAAAGCCACATGAATGCCAAGATTCCACTCTCTACTTTCTGATCTATTCAGATGTGAGCCACATCTGCCACAGCCTTGAGCTGCTCTAACACCATACCTTGCCCTTCATATAGACTATATCTCATTGAACTGTGTCCCCAAATAACCTCTTCTCCCATTTAGTTTCTTTGTATCAGATATTCAGCAAGTACTTCCACTCCATTTTGTGAACATTACTTGTGAGAAGTCATAATAGTCAAGAGTTATGTATTAACTAACAGAACTTGTTATGAGAAGGGGCCTGAAATGTGCTGAAATGACGGGGGAAGCAGAAACATCTGAAGGGGAAATGCTTCTAGATGCAGCTGTCCCCATGCAACAACCAAAATAAATTACAAGGACCAGTCTCACAGAATGCTGTGTCAGTCTGCTCAGAAAAAAGATCCAGTGAAGCACTTCTCACCTGTTAGAAGTCATTCAAGGCCAAAGCAGCACAGATGGACCAGAAACCCTCCCCTAAGTTTTAGCATATGCATATGTCTGTGGCCCCCATACTTCCTCTGAAAAAGGAGGCTCTTACATTTCTGTCCTTTCTTGTTCCCTTCTAGCAGAGAATGAGGCACTTCACAGCAAGAAAAGTTGTTTAAAGTTTTCAAACCTCAGTTCATCCCGGATGTTATTCAACCAGTAATGATGCATTATTACCCATCAAATACCTCTCTAACCTACAAGTTAAAATGAACTAATCTATATGGCACATAGAGGGCATGGAGCATGGCTTAGTTAGTGTTCTCTATTGCTGTGAGAGGCATTATGACCATGGCAACTTTTATGAATGAAAACATTTAATTAAGGGGGCTCACTTACAATTTCAGAGGTTCAGCCCCCTATCATCATGGTGGGGAGCATGGTGGCATGCAGGCAGATATGGTGCTGGATCTATGAGTCCTACATCTTGACTCAAAGGTAACAGGAAGTTGACTAACAGTCACACTGGGGAAGCTTGAGCAAAAGAGACCTCAGAGCCCAAAGCCACAGTAACACACTTTCTCCAACAAGGCCACACTTCCTAATAGTTCCACTCCCTTTGGGGACCATTTTCTTTCCAACCACCATGGCACATTTACATAATATAATACTTGAACAGTTTTACTCTAATGTTTGGTAACTCTACCTTTCTCCCTTTTCTTTGACTAATCATTTCTCATGAAAGTCTTTTAAACCTTCAGATGTTATACATTATATTAAAACCCAGATATTCATTCTTGGCAATTTGTTTTCACCTAAATGCTGAAATAATTCCTGATCTTCACTTGCCTGCTCCCAAATATTACAGATCACATTAAAAGCTATTTAAAAGACTTAAAGCCATGATTCTACTTGTAGTTTAGCATACAACTTCTTTTAACATTACAAAGTTCAAGTAGGTGCTATCATCTTAGATGATACAAAAATACTACAAGGTTTTTTCATATATAGGAGGAAGAGACTTGGGAAATTCATACTTTTCATCATTATTTAAAATAGGTGGAGTGAATCATGATTGCTAAATGTCCTGCCATCTGCATAACTCCTCACTTCAGGAGAAGTTGTGATGAATATAGCACTCAGACTTTTTGTCCCTGAAAAATACTGAGAATAACAATTTACATGAAGAAAGATTTATTTTGGATCATTACAGTCAGCTGGTTCCATTGCTTTTAGACCCCGACAGGACAGAAATATCATGGAGGAGGAATGTGGTTCATGAAGTCTTTCCTTCATAGCCTTTGAGTGGAAGAAGAGTGTGCCCATCTTAGCATACTTAATCTTTCCTTCCCTTTTAACCCAACTGGAACCTCAGCCTATAAAAATGCTGTTCAAGAATGGAGTTGTGTGAGGGGAATTCTGAGTGCTTATGAGAAAACTCCAAGAAAACAGTACAAGAGTCTTGTGATCACAGCTTTCTTTCTTTCTTTCTTTCTTTCTTTCTTTCTTTCTTTCTTTCTTTCTTTCTTTTTCTCTTTCCTTCCTTCCTCCCTCCCTCCCTTCCTCCCTTCTTTCTTCCTTTCTTCCTTTACTTTTTAAAAATTTACTCTTCTCTCATACAATACATTCCAACTGCAATTCCCTTTCCCTTTACTCTCTCCCGGCCCCACCCCATGTCTCCTCCTCTCCAGATCCATTTGTCCTCCATTTCCCTTCAAAAAGAGAGCAGACCTCCCAGGGATAGCAACCAACCACAGCATAACAAGATACAATAAAACTAGGCACACACCCTCATATAAAGTCTGGATGAGGCAACCCAATAGGAGGGGAAGGGTCCCATGAACAGGCAAAAGAGTCAGAGATCCTCCCTGCCCCCATCCCCACTATTAGGAGTCTCACAAGAACACCAAGCTAACAATCATAACATATATGCAGAAGACCTAGTTCAGACCTATACAGGGTCTGTGATTGCTGCTTCAGTCTCTGTGAACCCCTATGAGTCTTGCTTAGTGGATTTCCGTGGGCTGTGTTCTCTTGGTGTCCTGGAAGCATGGAATTGTTCTTGGAACGCGCTTTCCTGATTCTCCCAAGTGTATCAGATGGGAATGACTTTATTCATTATTACAACTGGTTACTGTTATTTGTTTATATACCTCTGTGTAAAACATGTTTTTGCCATGTGCAACTTGCTGTTGTGATTGTACACTTCACTCATATGACTCTTCTAAACTCTCAGAGTATAAATTGTTTGATGCTCAGAATAAAGTTGGCTATTGCATAAGACTTTAGTCTGCCTCCTTTTTAGGCTCTGCTCTCTCAGGCTCATGCTGCCAACTAGAGTGTTAACATCCACATTCAAGGCAGGTCTTCCGTTCCTTAGTTAATGATCCCTGGAACCATATCATAGACACATCTACTGGTATACTTCACTAATCTAGCTGTTCACAATCAAAACAACTTGACAATGGCAAGTAACCATCACGATGACCAAGGCCTGAATGCAACCATAAGTAAGTTTTCATAGTGGGGCATTCTTAAAGTACTGCCTTTAGTGGAAGGCTTAAACAGTTATAAGTGAACTAGAAAGACAATTTCCTTTTCATAATTCCTTGGTCTGTTATCTCTTTCCCTCACATAAGTGGTTTCATTAAACTAGGGCTGAAAGCATCAGCAGAAAGAGCCTGCTACTACCTTTGATAGAGCAAATAAAGCACCTCAGTTTAGGTCTGATGGGAAACCATACTCTGTTCTCGATCCTTCTCTTGACTGGCTTTCCTTTCTTCTCCACCTCTGGGAAGTCAATCAAGTAGCTATGTTTCTTGCACTGAGACACTTGAAACATGAAAAGAGTACATTTTAGTTAAAAAAAAGTGAAAAGTAAATTTAAGCAAGGTCAGGTCTATGACTTAAGGAAAATGGTTGCCCTTTGACTCCTTCCTTATAACAAATTTTCCTACTTTATGGAAGAGGAAAAAAAACATGTTTAGAAAGATTTTCTAATTTGCAAAATAAGTGATAGAGATTAACTCGGTAAGTTTACTGGGGAAAAAGATCAGAGATGTTGACCTAAAGACCTACTTAATAGTATAAAGTACCATTTACCTACTGGGTTATCTGTCATAAATCCCAGTGTGGAAGTGTCTGTACAGGATGATAGTAAAAGATGTGGAGTGTTGACCCAGATCTCCAGTGTCTCAGAATGACAGCTAGAAGAAACATAGTCAAAGCTGGGCTCCTGCCTAAGACAGGATGAAGAATGTGTCTTAGTAGACTGCCTTCTATGCCACCTCATTTTTACTTAATTGTGACTTAGTTTACAAACACTGCTGCTCATTCTTATTGAACCTAGTTTTCCAAAAGATCCAAGAATGACTGAGGACAGACATCTGTTTCCAGTATCCCAAGCCTTTCCCAAGTGATTTTGGGATTCTCTGTGAACATTTGGAGTCTCAGAAACTCCCCCAAACATGTTAGAACATGGGTTCTTACCAGACTTTTGTTACATTTTTTTCAAATAGTGATGGCTTATATAGTTCACTTTGCTGCCAACCTACATAAAATTGATTATACGTTCCATATAAGCACAGGAAATATTTAACTGGAATATTGTACTCTGTTTTCAAATTTAATCATTAAAGAAAAGAAGCCATAAATTTGTGAAAGCATGGAAAGTATGGAGGGTGTTGGGAGAAGATGGCAGGAGGGGTTGAAGGGAAAAGAGGGAAGAGGGAAATATTTGAGTTTTCCATGATTGTCACAGAATATGAAGTTGCTTTTCAGTTACCCCGTGCGTGAATGTGTGTAATTAATGGTAATGGTAGGAAGGCAGAGTTCTGTTATTCCCTGTCCTGGGAGTCAACTATGCCTTAGATCCTTTTAGAGCAGTGGTTCTCAACCTATGGGTCATGACTCCTTTGGGATTTGAATGACCCTTTCACAGGAGTCCCAGATATAAATATCTGATATGGCTGAGGAAAGAGAAATGTTGGTGTTTGGGCACTTAGAATGGTGTATGCAGGATCCTCCGGACAATGGCTCTCAACTTTCCTAATGCTATGTCCCTCAAATATAGTTCCTCAGGTTGTGGTGACCACCCCCACCAAGTATAAAATTATTTCTTTGCAAATTTACATTTATGAAGTAGCAAAGAAATGACTTTATTCTCCTCAGCCAACTCACATCTTTCTCAGACAGATTAGAACTCAGCACGATGGTTAATCTGCATGTCAACCTGAAACACATCTTTGGATATGTCTGTGAGAGTGTTTTCACAAAGGTTTAACCTGAATGTCCATGACAGCATCATTGAAGTGTCTTCCCATACTGAACAAAAAGGAGAAAGTTAGCTGAGCACCAACATTCATCTCTTTCTGGTCCTCAACTATGGATGCAATGGGACCATATACCTAGTGATCCTGCGCCAAGACTTCTCCACCATGCACTAGACCATTGAACTGTGAAACAAAATAAACCATTCCTTTATTAAGTTCTTTTATCAAATGATTTGTCATGGAAATGAGCAAAGCAACTAATGTATTCAGCATCATTATACCAGGGAAAAGTAACCTGCTCTCCAGTCTATCCAATATTCTGATCACCTCAATTATCCTCTTGTATTCAGTAGCCACAACTTCATGATAATAACTAACATTTGGTGGACTGGATCTTTTATGAGAATTAAACCCAGGGACTCAAGCAAGCTAGATGAATATATTACCAATAATCTACCTCGAAAGTCATTGACTTTTTTTCAGTACTTCACTGTTTATAAAATACTGTCCTGTATTTTCCCATTCCATGACAGAAAGTGCACTTGCAAAGATGGCTGAATATTGTTCTCTCCACCAATCAGGAGCTAACACTGAACCTGGAATTGACAAGGAGACAGACATCAACAGTGTTACAGTAAGACTTGAACGCAGAATTGATGACAAATTCCACCACAGTTGCATTCTACTTCCTGTTGACTGTTGGAGAGAGAAGGCACTGTGCATGGGTTTTCTTTCTTCACCAGTATGTGTTTTAGCCATCTCTTAAAACTGTTTTATTTAATCTCTAGTGTAGTTTATGAAATGAAATTTTTCATATTGTTAGGGTAACTGTCACAGTATTTGATATTTATATTATAGTATTTGAGTATTTGTCACAAAACAAATAAATACTCAGCCAGTTTCAATTTTCATAACAGCCGGAGGCAGTCAGACTTGATTTAGTAGATAAGGGAGATTAGAAAAAGAGGTTTGAAGGAAAGAGCAAGAATCTAAAATGATTGCAGAGAACACAAAGGAAAGGTTGAGACCTCAAAGTTGTTGTTTTGTTCTCAAAGCTTTTCTCTGTTCTAGTTAAATATTCTTTGATATTCCTGTAATGTACTCTATGCCAGAACCAATTCCCCACCAACTTAAAAACAGAGCATGGTATGAATTTGTACTAAAGTTATCAGCAAACACAGCACATCAGGACATTTTAGTCCAGCAGGGTTACAAGCACACACTCTTAACATTAGCAGTGCTTTCTAAAGTGACAATTATCTGAGAAAACTAATTGGATAACATAATAAAGTAATATACATATATATCATTTACAAATTTATTTATTTTATGCTTGTGAATATTTTGTTGTATGTACATGTGTTGCATGCATCTCTAGAGCACACAGAGGTCAGAAGAGGATGTCAGCTTACCTAGAATTGGAGTTACACACATTTGTGAAATGGAACTGAACCTGGATTCTCTGTCAAAAGAAGATCAAAAGTCAGCTCTGTGGTTCCTTTTTTTGATATGCCTTTTAAAAGTTGATCAGCACTTTCTCATTTTATAAAATTATGGGTTTCATTATGACATTTCCATATGTATTTATGTTATGACATGCATATCATGTACTTTAGTCATATTTAGCATTCCTCAATACCCTTGTTCTGTTTCTTTCCAATAGTTCATAACTTTCTGTTATTTCATGTTTGGCTTTTGTTTTATTTTGTTTCTTATTGGAGACAGATTGAAGCTTTATATTCCATGCTAGTTGGGAACCCAGTATCTACTCCATTCTGGCTTTTGTGAGAGTCCTTCCTTAGCCTTCCAGAGTATTGGGATTGTGGATGTGAACCACTATTCATAAAGGTATTCTCTCTGTCTCTGTCTCTGTCTCTGCCTCTGCCTCTGTCTCTGTCTGTCTCTCTCTCTGTCTCTCTCTCTCTCTCTCTCTCTCTCTCTCTCTCGTGTGTGTGTGTGTGTGTGTGTGTGTGTGTGTGTGTGTTCCCCTCCCTCCCCCGTCTCTGTTTTTCAGGATCTCATTCAATGATCTAGATTAATCTGGAGGCCCCTATGTGGTTGAGACTGGCTGACTTCAAATTCATCATCCTCCTGCCTTAACACCACTGTGTGACTTTTCCTGGGGAGGCACAAACAAGTACCTAATTACACAAGACAGGGAGCCAATAACTACCAAAACAACAATTCCACCAAACTCTGCCTTGATGAACCAATTAATTTATTGGGGCTACTTATAGGGGTATGGGTGAGGGGTTATTTATCCTAAAGCCCACCTCAGGCTAGGTTACGACTCATGAAAGCTTCATTGTTAGTGCTTCCTGCATAGCTTGTAGGCACCTGGATAGGTTAGAGAGTGTCTACTCCCAGTGGCAGTTAACATGTACATAACCTTAGTCTATGAGTTTAACGTGTACAAAACCTTAGTCTATGAGTTACTTGTCTATTGCTGTAATAAAATACTGTGATCAAGGCAATCTAAAAATAAAGCATTTAATTTGGCTTATGCTTCCCGGGGTTTAGAGTCCATGATGGTAGAGCAAAGGTATGAGCACCTGGAAGTTCACAACTTGAATGCAAGCAGGAGGCAGAGAACACAGTGGGAACAGTAGAAGTCTTTTGAAACCTGAAAGCCCACCACCTGTGACATACCTCCTCTAGCTAGCCTATACCCCCTAACCCTTCCCAAACAGTTCCCTAACTAGGGAGTGAGTATTCAAACACATGAGCTAATGGAGGAAATTCTCATTTAAACCACCATACCTGGAGATGAAGATTTTGTAAATCTTCTAAGTTCTAGGAACTTTCTGAGACTTCCTGTAAATGTAAATGGTTACATTTAAAGCCTAGCAAAATTTTCCTTCCAGTGTCTTAAGTAGCCTCTCTCCAGGATTGGATGTTTCAATTTTAAGGAAATCGTGACAAAATAGCCACCACATTGACTGACATGTCTTATAGGCTGTCATAAACTATCTAATGTAATCCTCAGGGAAAGTCGTTGAAAGTGGAAAACTTGTCATTTATTGTTTCATTCTATTGTTATAGAAACCAAGGTAACAGGATTGGTACTGATAAATCTGACACTAAAATTAAATACCTCTTTGCTTTCTCCAATGTTCTGTCTATTCTACCATGGAGTCTTTAGATCCACCCACCCTGAAAAGCTAATGCTAAGGCAGAATTCTCTGTTTGAAGGAAACAGGGAAGCACATGAGTTTCATGTGGACTTTTCTGCGATAGGAAATGGATGTGAATTCTATTCACCACTGAATATTTCTGGTATCTGGAATACTGTCCAGAGAAGAGAATCCACATGGCCTGTGCTAAGGTTGATTTTCTGTTTTAGTCCTACTTTGCTACGGCCCTCTATTTGTTTTCTCTTAAATGTTAATTTCTAATTAGAAAAGTATGCTTAAAGAATAAACACTGGACTCTTCAAGACTATTTTTAAATATGTTCTTGATTGTTTGGTTAAATTGTGGTTGCATATATTCTGAATTGACAGTTCTTAAGAGTGAAGCCTTATACATCCTTAGTTTAGAAATAGTACTGAAAAAAATTTCTTCCCCAGAAGTACCGGCTAGCCTTGTGACATGCCTCACACATGGTATTGTGGCGGTTAGGATAATAAAAGAGAAGCAAATAGTACATTTGTCTAGGACTGCCACCAATGATTTAGTTTAGTATCCACAAAGCTGAAACATACAAGATAATTTTGATAGTGCTGTCTAATTATGAGATATTGTGATGAACAAAGAAAGTTCCAGTACTGTAATTTAAAAGAGCCTGGACTTCTCTAAAATATGAGCAAGATACTCTCTGCCCCATCCCCTCAGCTGCCATGCATATTCACTCAACTTTAATAGCCATAATGTAACATGTGGGATAAACATGTATTCATTGCAGACATGCTCTACACCGGAGTATGGTTAATATTATTTGATGAATTCAATAAATGATATAATTTGTAAACTCATGATTTAACTACTAGATACACTATAACGGTCATCTTTAAATTTCATGTGTGAATTTGATATTTCTTCCTTTTCATGTTTTCAATATACACAAAAGAAATTTAATTAGTTTGAGGGCATGGCTCAGTAAGAATGAAGTCCTATGTTTGAGTCATAGCTCTTTCTCATAAAAGATGAGTCTAGAGTTGCTTGTGGTGGAGACAAGCAAATCCCAGAGACTTACTGACCATCAATTTAGCTGAAACAACCAGTTTCACATTTGGTAAGAGACTACATGTAGAATCTTGTTCTGCCAGTGGACTTGGGGTAGTGGCTGCATCTTAGGGCATGGCTTCAGGTGTGTGGACGTGACCCCTTGTAAGGAAAAGGAGGAACTGGCTTGCTGATGCCACAGCTGACCAGTCATTCAGGCTAATCATGGGAATCAACCACACCCTAAGATGCAGCCACCACCCAGATTCACTGGCAGAACAAGATGACACAATGTCTCAAAGTGTTTCAGAAAGACACTTAACATTAACCTTTTGTCTCTATACATGGCAGCATGGGTATGTGTACCTGAACACGAATTTACATGCATATTCACATAGCACACACACATAAATTAAAAATTAAGAAATTAAATTATAGCATTTCTTTTTAAGATAGCTGCTAAGTCACCAGGCAAAATAATAATGTGGATCGACTATTGAATATTCAGTCTATCATTGATCAATACAAAAAATCACAAAATATGCTTATACAAGGGGGTTATATAGTCTTAGTTATTTAATATAGAACTCAGAAATACAGTAAACTATCATTTGACTTCATTTATTAGAAAAAATCAGTGTAGTGCTCATTGACAATTGGCATCTATAACTGAACAATAAGATGGTCCTGATACAAAGCCATGCCAGTAGATATTTAATCCATTGCATTGAAGTGTTCAAGGTCTTTTTTCGTTCTTCAGTGTTCTCAAGTGGCAGTGACTAGTTCGTGTGTGTGAGTGTGTGTGTGTGTGTGTGTGTGTGTGTGTGTGTTCATTGTCTCTGAAGCTCTACCGTGGGTTGCTCTATTGAGAATAAAACTTTACAAGCTAGAATGTGAATGAAGCACAGCAGTTGTTATGAAAAGATGGAAAACATTATACCCTTAATTATGTCTCCACACCTGTATTTATGAATTTCATTTTTGAAGGTACAAGGAAATGTGAAGGAAATTAAAGAAATTTCTGTATAGATTCTATTGTCAATGACTCATCAGGATTCAAAAGGGCATTGGTATACTGAAGAAAATCTAAGAGCCTAGAGATATAAAGCAAGCACATGTTACTTAATTACTGGTGTAGAGGTTAGAGTGAAAATGAAACCATGACATTGAATTAATAAAAGCTACATTAATATCTCTTTTGATGGACATACTGCCGTTTAAAAGTCATTTATCTAAGGAAATGAGTGCGATTTTATTTTTAAAATAGTAAGTTTAAATTCTGCTAAGTGCATTATGAATTGGCATAAAGACTGTTAAGGGATTGTGTTTCAAGTGAACTTCCTTAATCAGCCTTTACATTTCACCAATATTTGTCTAAATTTGGTGACAAACTCACCGCAGTATATATCTGCTGAGGGGCTACTGTATGTTATAACCAGTGTGATGCTGATTGTTGAGCATTTGATTTATCCCTCGGGGATGGTTGCTGTTTTTTGTACTTATTCTACTATTGATACGACTGAAAACTCAATCTGCTTCCTGAGTCCTACCTCCTATTACATGCTCCTAGAGCAGATGCCAGGTTACTGGATAACACTGTTTGTACTCTGGTCCATATGGCAATAGATGAGCTTCAAGAAGACTAGAAGGAATTCTATGGTTCTTTTGTGAAAAAGTAAGTGTTTTCTCTGTAATTTCAATAAAAACCTTTTTGGTGGTGCATAACAAAACAGAACACTGGTGGGAAATCAGGAAAACATCAACAATAGCATGTTCCATCCTCACCAGGCTGTGTGAAGAAGGGGATTAAAGACCCAGGGCAGTCTAATAAATGAGACACTATACATAAAGATTCCACATTCCACAGCATAAATACTATGATAGCCATCTTAATCATTCTTCGTTCAATCTCAAAATGAGTGATGGGAAATTCTACAAGACAGATGGCTAGTTTCCATTTGATGTCATTAGAAGAAAATTGCACATATTTTTCTCAGTGCAATAATATGAGGGATCATTTATGAAAACACATTAAATAAATGCTTTCTTGTGGAGTGTGTTTAGGCATAAATATTTTCATTGTGATCAGAGTTCTCTACTATCCATGGCACTCATTCTTTTTAAAAAGCAACTCTTTCACCTTGGTGTCTAGGATGTTTTATCTTGTTATAATTGTTAAGACGTTTAGATGACAGTTTTTCTGGTGTTAATTAATTAAGCAGAATAAACTTCTCAGTGGACTTGGCCCTTTCTGAGATCTTACTAAATTATAAGCTTTTTTCATATCATCACTTCCAAATACATATCAACAACTGTGTGTGTGAACATTTGGCTAAACCGTATTACCTAAAATGTTGATCTCACAGACACGAAGAGAGGCGTCACTCTGGATGGGGCCGAGTTGGTAGAGGGAAATATTAGATATGCTCTCTGAAGGACATGGGATTTCAGATATATAGCAGGAGTGAGTTCAAGAAATCTACCATAGCTGGAGAGGTAAATGGAACCCCAGACTCTATCAGCAGCACCAGAGAAATCTATTACATAGCATGATGATGCAGTTAAGAACCAGTATGTTGTATTGTTGAAAATGCTACAGAAGTAGGATTTTAAATGTTCTCTCCACAAAAATAAGAATGAGAGGTAATGGACATGTTAATTAGCTTGACTTAGTCATTTTAGAATGTATATATATTTCAAAAATCTGGATGTACAATTCATTTTTGCTAGCTAATTTTTTAAATGCTTAACTTTGCTAGGTTTTTCCTTGTTTTATGGAGGATTTGTTGTTATTGATGTTTTTAGAAATCATCAAACTGTTGACATACTTAATTATTTAAATAGATCTTGAGACCATTATGTAAAAAGCAAATGCAAAATGTTATGTGCTGTGTGGTGCCATTTATATAATTTTATTATAATTAGTATATATTCATTGTACAAAATGATGGATTTCATTCTAACATTTGACATTTCCATACAAATAAATTGCATACTTTTTCATATTCACCCCCATTATCTGTTCTTTTTTTCTGTCTCTCACCCTTCTGGTCCCTTCCTCTTCCTAAATAGCTTACATTCTGTGATATATTGTCTATCTCCCTTAATACAATGATCCCCCCCCATACCATGCACTCTTTGTAAGCCACAGAATTATGGCTAAGACTGAATCTCAGTGACAGAGGGCTTGCGTTAGACCCCAGCACTGCAAAGCAGGAAAAAACCGAATAAATGTATTTTGTATTTTGAGATAAGGTCTTGATTTACAATCCAGGCTTGACTAGAACTCAGTGTCTCCAGATTCAGTCCTCCATCCTCAGCATTCCAAATGCTGGGTTTGCAGATGTCTGCCACCCCAGATGGCTAGGTTCATTTTGTATTTAAGAAGCATTTCAAAGGTTCTTAAGAATTTAAAATGACTCATCTTATTGCAACCTGGTAAACTAGTGCTGCATTTATTAGTAGAGATATTTCCTTAGGATTGCTAATGTTGCCATCTCTGCCCATCCTGGCATAATTGATCTGTGTGAAAATCGTTATGCTTGTTGCTTTCTATTTTGCTCTTGTTACATTGTTTTTTATTATATTTTAGAACTTGTTTCATAACAATGTACAAAACAGTAAATATAATAACTCATATCCCATACTTACCCTAAACAGTAGCTTAATACACACACACACACACACACACACACACACACACACACACACTGTGGAGTATGGCAATGCTGTTTAGCTTCAGACAGACAAGCTCTTGTTGAAGAGATTATAGGAGGCTATGAACTGTTTACTGGGCAAAGCACACTGACATTAGCTCTTTACTTCTCAGTTCTCCCTGACTCATCAATCAAATATTTGTTGACCCCCTCCAATGTGTACAGAACTCTTTGTGGTGTTTAGACAGATACCAAGTGGCATAAAGCACTTCTTTCTTTCAAGCAATAATAATCTAGCCATGGATATATCACTCTCACTTAAAGAACAGGTGTCTCTTGGCCAACCTTACCTGATCCTTTTCCTAAGTTCTCAGGTCAGTAAATGAATTTGTTCTCAGTTATCACCAAAGGATTTAACCAAAACTCCAAATTCACCCAGATCTATTCATTTATCCAGAGTTTCAGTTTTCCCTATTAAAACGACTCAAGAATTAGACTTACAGGGTTACAGGGAGGAAATGCTGACCTGAAACTGGTCAGGCCTTCAACAGAGACTAGCCAGCTCTGTGATCATGAATAAATACTTCGTGTCCCAGAACCTCAGTTTTTATTTTTATAACCAAGAAGTCAAGAGAGAATAGACAATGGAGCCCCTTGGCAGCTGCAGCAGATGACAGCAAATTTGTTGCCCAGAATATAAAGTTTTTTGAGATTTTTCTCCTCTTTGCTAATCAGTCAACCATGCTGATTTCTCAGTAATATATACCAAACACTATCCTTCTAAACTATCATAATCTACATAAATTTCATATGGATATTCTTGGCTAAATTGTCAAAATCATGACTTATTGTGTGTATATGTGTGTATGCATATGTGTTGGTGGGTATGAGTGCATGTATGTGCATATGATCCATGGCCAGGGATTGAGTGGCTTCACTCTCCAATTTATTCCTTCAGATAAGTTCTGTTCCTGAACTCAGAACTAAGATATTTGACTGCCAGCAATATTTGTAATAGCCAGAACCTAGAAGCAACATAAATGCCCCTCAACTGAAGAATGAATAAAGAAAATGTGGTACATTTACACAATGGAGTACTAATTCCTGGGAGAAAAAAAACAATGGAATCTTGAAATTCACAGGCAAATGAATGGAACTAGAAGAACCATCCTGAGTGAGGTAACCCAGTCACAGAAAGATAAACGTGGTATGTACTCACTCATATATGGATTTTAGACATAGAGCAAAGGATTACCAGCCTACAGTCTACATTGCCAGAGAAGCTAGGAAACAAGAAGGACCCTAAGAGAGACACACATGGTCCCCCCAGAGAAGGGGAAAGGGACAAGATCTCCTGAGCTAATTGGGAGCATGAGAGAGGGGAGAGGGAGTTAGGAGGAAGAGAAGAGGAGGGAAGAGGAGGACATGAGAGAGCAGGAAGATCGATTCAGGGGAAGGATAGAGGAAAGCAAGAAAAGAGATACCATAAAAGATGGAGCCATTATAGGTTTAAAGAGAAATCTGGCACTAGGAAAATGTCCACAGATCTACAAGGATGACCCCAACTAACAATTTAAGTAATAGTGAAGAGGCTACCTTAAATGCCCTTCCCCAATGAGATTGATGACTACCTTATACAGCATCCTAGAGCCTTCATCCAGTAGGTGATGGGAGCAGAAGCAGACACCCACAGCTAAGCACTGAGCTGAACTCTGGAATCCAGTTGCAGAGAGGGAGGAGTCATTAGCAAATAGGTCAAGACCAGGCTGGAGAAACCCATAGAAACAATGGACCTGAACAAGGGGGAGCTCATGCACCCCAGACTGATAACTGGGAAATCAGCATAGGACTGTTCCAGACCACCTGAAAAAGGATGTTAGTTTGGAGGTCTGGTTAATCTATGGGGCCTCTGTTAGTGGATCAGTATTTATCCCTAGTACCTACCTGAATGGATTTTGGGAACCCACTCCATATAGAGGGATACTCTCTCAGCCTAGACAGATGGGGGAGGGTCTAGGCCCTGCTCCAAATGATATTACAGACTTTGATGATCCCCCATGCAAGGCCTCCTCCTCCCGAGAGAGCAGAAAGGGGGCAGAATAAGGGGCCTATGGGGGGGCAGGGGAGGAGGGGAGGGAGAAGGAACTGGGATTGACATGTAAAAGAAGCTTGTTTCTAATTTAAGTTTTAAAAAAGGAATAAGGACCAACAACAACAAGAGAATTAAACAGAAAAAAAGATATTTAGCTGCCATAGCTGTCATCAGGTCCAAGCCCCCCCCCATTTCTCTGTCCTGAAACCCTGAAATTACAGGAACACTGTTAAGCCTGCCTTTTACATTCGCAAAACATAAATGTTTGCATGCCAAGCACTTGACTGAGTCACCTCCATCAAAAAAATATTTTAAAGCATAGTAACTAGAATGTGGATCATTCTCCAGTAAAACCACACATTTCCTCTTTTTAAAACAATCATACTTTTATTATCATTTAATTGTGTGTGTGTGTGTGTGTGTGTGTGTGTGTGTGTGTGTGTGTGTGTGTATGCAGGTGCCCTCAGAGGTCAGAGGTCTGAGGTCCGAGGTCTGAGGTACTTATCTATTTTGGAAAACTAAAAGAAATAATTATATCCTATATGTTTAAAGGAAAAAAGGGCTACATAATGTTTAAAAATTTTCTATATATCTTGTGTAGACAGTGGATGACGCCATACCCAAATGTATATGGCCAACACAAATTGAATTAAATTTTTTTGTGTTTGGTTTTTGAGTTTGTTTTAATTTTCTTCTTAAAGACACAGGATTGGGTGGGATGAGAGGGTGGGGAGATACAAATCTTAAATAACAAATAATCCAGGAGAACAGTGGCTAAAGAGTATATTCCACCACCACCCCCGTTCCCCCCTTATCTAAGAAGTCAGTTGTAGCTGGGATGAGCAACAACTCGAGAAGTGCCCAACCATTTCCATTAGCTCATCTCTGCCTTCTGCTGATATAAAGCAGGTATCTCTTACTATAACTCTGTCACTGTTGAGCCTTTGGATCACTGAGAAGTACATTCTGGCCTATGGCTGCCCTGTCTGCTTGTCCATAAGCATCAGGAACCAGCCTCAGGCTGCCTGACTTTTAGTTTATGAGTTAAAAGCTCACACAAAGTAAGAGAAACCATATTGTGGAGAACAGTACTTAGCTGAAACCTGCAATTGCAATATCAAAGCAACAGGTAGAGGATAGCTGTGTCTTAAACACTATGGTGACAATATTCAATTCACAAAGACATTTTAATCAGAACAACCCATGAGAACTATACTACCCAAATTTATAAGTGTTTTTCTGTCTGAAATAGTGACTAAGGCAAGTAGAGTTAAGAAATGAAGACATTTTTTAAGGTGTTTCAGGTGAAAGGGCAAAGAAAAGCATACCAGCTATGCCTGGCACCTGGCTAATGTCCAAGAGCAATCAGCAAATTAGCAAATCTTTCCCATGTCAACCAACCTAATGTGCATCCGCAGGGGAATGCTTTAGGCTCTTCCTCAATGATGTCTTCATCAAAGCCAACTGCCTCACTGACATCATGCTAATAACCCCACAAAACTGAGCAACAACTGCCAATATGGCACAATTGTGGCTCCTGGAGGAAAGCAAGGGTGTATTGCCCACCGCCATGCCTCTCAGGATATTCTAAATCAAGCTTATTCAGGTCAGTGCCACCAGAATGTCTTTCTAATCAGAGGCTGTGATTCAACAACACACATCATGACCAGGGCATCCACACTTAAGCTGGAGGACTGGGGGATCTGTTCCTAAGACTTAATGACATTAATCGTCTGTTCAGAGTTTAGTAAAATGAATTTCTTTTCAAACTTTGCAGAACAGGGTGTCTGCCAAGGAAGATGTGTTTTGTATACAGGCATTGCAGCACCAAGTCAGCTCTGCATTTTCAAAAGTTGATAATTTGTTGGAAATGATGGAAGTTATGTTTCATGTTGGTCCCCTGTACTGGCTGTTTTCCACTCCACTCTCCGTGTCTGCTTCCCAACTTTCTCATTCTCAGCTAGGACTACTCTAGAGAAAACACAGCCCTCAGGTTCCTTGTGACTTCTGGTTTCTGGCTGAAAGCTCTTATGGAACAGCACCATTCGAAGACTAGGGGAGGCAAGCAGACAGGCAAGTTTGAGGGCTTTATTTCTCTTCTCATCCTGCCAGCATTCCTAGGCCTACCTGTGTCACCAACTAAAGGCTTTTGTCTTTTCAGGTTCAGGAAATAGATCTTTTCCTTCCTCGTTCCTTTAGATGTACAAATTTAAGAGCTGTCTGCAAAATAATTGCATTCTTCCTTTGGAAATTCTACATTCACACCCTTGAAGACAATCCATTATAAAGAAACTCTAACTGAAATATCAATTTTAAGTGAGCTATCCATTTACTCTTGTAACAATGATAGACAATGCTATCATGCACACACACACACACACACACACACACACACACATCCTGGTTAAATCCCATTGAGCATTACTTTTCTGCTTTCAACTTTCCCTCACCATCCAAAAGGCTATGATCATCACTCCCTATCCATTCCTGAAGTCAACCTGGAGCCGTTATTCCCACCCTTGCTCTTTTCCTACTTTAGTTCTCCAAACATGAAAAGCTCCTATAGCCAAATGGTTTACAAAGATTCAAAATTCCCTGTGAACATAAGCTGCAAATGGCATAAGTGACTCTTGCTAGCTGCAAGTGGCCTTGATAACACAGGCGGTGCTATATGCAAATGAGTGCTAATGTGAAAGCAAATTTGTCACTTGAGACTAATGTGTTTTAGAAAAAAATGTTAAGGGGTACAGAGATTTCTGATAATTCTTTTCTGTGTCAGTTGCTTGGAACCTCTTAACTGACCCTGAAATAATCAGTGTAACATTTTTCTTTCATTTGCAGAATATAAAAACAAATCTTGAAAATTAAAGGGAAATGTTCATCATGGATTCAGTTGCTGAACACACTCAGAGCTTACTGTATAGACGTTATTGTGTTTGATTGTATAAACTTCAAAAATGGACAGGATGTAGTCTCTACACTCAAGAACTTCGTAGATAATGACTATGATAAAAACAAACAGAGGAAAATACTGTGTGCCAACAGCAGAATCAGAGAAACCATTAAACTATCCCAGGAGCATAATGAAGAAGTTGGCAAGTTTTCTCATGTGATCATAGGTCATGCAGAGGTAATGTTTGAATTAAATCAGCAAGAGTAAGCATATGCAATGGCACACTTAGCAAATCCTTCTCAACGCTCTGTGGAAAGCTCCAAATCAAAGAAGTTGAGGCTGAGTGAATGTGTAAAAACACTTGCTGCACAAATGTGAGCACCTGGGTTCAAATGCCCAGAACCTAAGTAAAAAGCTTAGTGTGGCTCTGAACATGCTTGTAACCCAGCCCTGGGAGAGAAGTGAGACTGGAAAATGAGACAGCTTACTGCTTGTCAATCTAGCTCTAGGGTTGGCTGAAAGACACTAGAAAGACATAGAGTGATGGAGAAGTTTATCATGGCCTGTAAGTGTACACACATACACACACATACACACACTACACCATACTATATCATACTACACACATATCACATATATTCACTGCATATACACACCATACTCACACCATATATGCATAACACTACAATATAACACATATACACACATACCACATCCAAGCACTCCACCCACACACCACAAATACACAGGCACACACATATACTACAAGATTGTAGTGAGCCACCAGTGTGTTCGAGGCTACGGCGCTACCATACTTCACAACGATCTGAGGCAAAGGACTAAGGATGTAAATGAAGACAAAGACAGTGGCTCATTGTTACAAAGAGAATAGCGTTCAGTATTATCAAAGGCAGGCATGATGGAAAATCACCAAAGTCAGAAGCCTACATTCCCCGGGCCCTTCAGCAAAGGGTGGGCCAAAAACAGGAATTAGCATTTAGACAAAGGATGGACGGAAAACAGGAACTTGCACGCAGGCCTTACTGGGAGGAGAGGATAAGTATTTAGCTAAAAGCCCCTAGTAACAACCAGTCAACAAAACCCCAATGGTGGAAGGGTGCAACACAAGATCACACACAGTGCATACATATCTACTCTGTACTATACACACATACACACACACACACACACACACACACATACACACACACATTACATACACACTCACATATACACACAAAAAAAATCAAGGAGATTCAAAGCATATGTATTATCATTTCTTTTTTGTTTGTTTGTTTTCTATGTTCGTGGGTTTCTTGTTATTAATATTGTTTGACAGGATCTTGTTTTGTTTCCCAATTCAAATTATCTTGCTTCAGCCTCCCTTCTGAGTGATTATACAGACATATGCTACCATGCCTGATGGTGCTCTATCGCTTGAATCATTTTCTCCTGTGTTTCTTTTCTATTTTGGTTTCTTCTCAGTCACCTAAGCTACAAAGTAGGATAACAACCCTAGCAAATCAATCTGGTACAAAGTCCTGCCTATTTCACTCTCTTAAAGTAATGGAAAGATTGTAGGGAAGAGTGACTTGGCCCAAACTGTGGTTGGAGATACAGGTGTACAGCTCTACATATTTACACACATTCCTCAAAAATACTGAATTTTCACCCCAAACAGAGCTCATCTGACTATTGACCACCTTAACCTGTTAAGTTCAGAGACTTTTATCTAATATTTTATTAATTTTTGAGAACTTTGTAATTTATTTTTGAGATTATATAATTAAGTATAGTTTTAAAAATGTCCTTTTCTCTCTCCAACCCTCCCCCATACCTCTCCCTACTTTCCTTAAAAATCATGGCCTCATTTTTCACTAACTGTTATTTCATGCATGTGTGTATAAACATACATATTTCTAAATATAACCTGTTAATTCTGAATAATGTTGTTTGCATTTATGTTTTCAGGACTGAACATTTGGCAGTGGACAAGCGATTGATGCACTCTTCTCTGGGGAAGGCCACCTCTCCTACCCCTAGCTTTCTTCAATTGCCTATAGTTCTTTGTGTTTTCATATAATGCATCCTTATCACATTTACCTTCTCCCACCACCCAACTCCTCTGACAGCAACTGTCTCCCTTCCCTATCCATCCAACTTTGTGTACTTAAAAATGAATACCCACGCTGAGTTCATTTTGTGATGCCCCTATATTCTCGAGGGTGGGGCCATCCCCTGGAGAATAAGACACCTACTAGAGGCCTCAACCTTGAGGAAAATTAACTTTTCATCTCCCAGCATCCATCAAGCACTGACTGTGGGGAGCTCATCTTCCGTTAATACAATTACAGCACACATCTGATACCTCAGGTTCAGAGAACCTCACAGAAAGAGGGGCAGAAACACTGTGAGAGCCAGAGAACCATGACAGTTGTTGAGAGATAAAAGTAAGGGATTAGAATGCAGTTGGGAATTATGCTGTTTTGGGAAAGCGGCAGTAGTAGATCTTTCCCTAGGTTCACCCATAAAGAATTGGTTAAACTGACAGTACCAGGCATGAATTTCCTCCCACTGAGTGGCCTTTAACTCTAGTTCTGTGACTGTCGGTTATCCCCAGGATTTGGTTGCCAGTATATATATTTAGAATATCTAGCCATGCTGGCCATTACTGTGGTTCATGGGCATAACATCCAGATAGGACTATTTGATTACACCTCTCCATTGGCAGCTTGCATGGCTCCCTCTGAAACTATGCTAGCTAGTCCTCAGTGTGGAGACTTCCAGCTTCAATCTAACATGCCAAACTTCTAGCAATTTGTAAATCATATGGGCTCATCATACTATATAACCTTGGAAGTTATTCCTTGGTTCTAACCAAGTCTTTGAAGCCATTAATTATTGTTTTAGTTACTTTTCTGTTGATGTGAAGAGACAGGATGATCAAGGCAACTTACAGAAATAAAGAGATTATTAGAGTTTAGAGTTTCAGAGGGTTAGTTTATGACTGCCAAGACAGGAAGTATGGCAGCAGGGAGGCAGGCATGGTGCTGTGGGAGTAGCTGGGAGTTCACATTTGATCTACAAGTAGAAGGCAGAGAGAGAGGCAGATAACCAGACATTGGTAATGGTATGGGCTTTGAAACTACAAAGCCTAAACCCCAGTGGCACACCTCCTGCAATAAGACCATACTTCTTAAACCTGCCCAAACAGGCCGACCAACTGGGGACTAAGCATTCAGATATATGAACCTATAGAAGACATTTTCATCCAAACCATCCTCCCTCTGGAATACTCTTTCCAGCCCCCAGAAGTCACTGCTCTACTGTCTGCATTTAAGAGTACCTTCCATATATGTGCGGACATGCACCATGTGTTTTTCTGTGTCCAGATTATTTCACTTGAGATGATGTCCTCCAGATTCATTTATTTTGCTACATATAACAAGATTTCATCAGTTTTAGTGGCTACGTACTACACTGTGTACACATGCCAATTTTTTGAGCTGTTCATCAGTCAATGGCCATCAAGGTTGATATCATATGGCAGCTATTAGGGAAAACTGAAGTACGTATGGAAGCTCAGTTGTTTCTTCCACACTCTGATCTCCTTTCCTTCAAATATGTGACCAGTAAAGCAATTATTGGGTCATACACATATAAATATTTTTGGAAACCCCTAACCCCCCCAAATTTGAGATGTCCTCAGCAATGCTAAGACAACAAAGGAATAGAAAAGGTCTTTGGTCCTATTCTCACTAGTCATCACACTAATCTGCTGCTCAAGAAAGAGGTTATTACCCTTGACATTTTAGTCTTATGATAAAGCATTCTTAATATTTGAGCAGACACAGAACATGACGTAATTTCATTTGAAAATTATTATCATCAAAACCAAAGATTCACTTAAAAGTCAGTTTTGGAAATGAAAGAAAACTTTTTAAAAATCTAAAGAGCATGTCATCAACATTGGGAAAGTACAGCAATCTGAATACAATATTAGAAAGAAAGAAAAGAAGTTTAAATATTACTTAGAATACAGAAGAAAATCTGAATGCTTAATGCCACTCTTTAGTTTTTACACATTTTGCAAACTAACTACATCCAAATGTAAATATCCTAAAATTGCTTATGCTAAATAACATGGATCCCGCCTTCCTGTCTTATCAGTAGCAAAGCTTGGTAATTATTGCTGTCATTGGATATTCTGCCGCTTCGATACATGCATTGAACCCTGATGCTGTTGACTGTGCTGGAAGCGTGAATGGACTAGGGTGAGCAATCATACATTCCCAAAGCAGATGCTCATTGCTCTGGATATTTCAACTATTCCAAGAAACCACCACACAGCATAGAACCCACAAGGAGATCATGCCCTTATATATTTTGTTAAAATATGTTGGTGTCTTTGTTATACAGTTTTAATGGTCTTCAGGACCATTAAAGCAGCCACTACAATATCCTATTAAAGAAGTCAAACTTGATTATAATACTTCAACTGAAAAAATGAATTATGCAAGATATTTGTTTCTTCTTTCTTCTTCAGCATTCCCCTCATTTCTTCCTCTCTCTTCCTTTCTTGCTACTTCCATCTTCTTTCCCTATCTTCTTCAAACATGCACACACACACACACACTACCACCACCCTCATTAAACAGAACTATAAAGGTAATTATGCTTTAGTCTCAGGTTGACCCAGTTTTTGCTGCCCCTCTTGTACTTCAATGGATAATCATTATCTTTTTTTTCTTCCTTTGACTGTTTACAAGTATGTTGTAACACTTTACTGTATGGCTATGAATTTATCTAAAGAGATTTAAAAGTCTTAGGGCAACATATATGTTATCATTGAAAACTGTCATCTCAAATAGTGCCACCATCAGAAAACATGTTACAGGAATGCTATATTTTATTCTCCAAGAATTCAAACTAGGCAGATGTCCCTCTACTCCCACCGAGTCACTCTTCCTCCAGGTAGCAAGGGGTTCCCTCACATGGAAGACAAATGTGAAGGAGAACTTGAGCTCAGAAATCCTGACAGTGAAGTCCTACAGGAAATCCATGACAGCTCAATAAAATAAATATTTCATAGATTCTGATCAACTTGGACCCTTACACCAAACACTTGCTCCTTCCTTCTCTCACTGGAGTTAGTAATATGGGATACTTGATGTTTTACAAGTTTATTAGAAGATATTTAGCTACCATCCTTCTGAAGATACCATATGATACTAACAATTGAAACTGAAAGGCACCATTCTAATGGCCAATACTGGTTGAGCCAGTGGTTTTATAGAATCTTGCTGTAGGGATCCCAATAGTGACTCCCTATTGAAGCTGTTCTCAGGGTGGAATTCCATGGAAGATGGACAGAGGTCTACATTATAAGACACTTTCATATGTCAGTTTCAATAAAGTGGTATGAGTGAGAAGTGGAGAGTGCACCATCCTGTTTTCCACTACTGCCTGTTGGTTATTCCCTTTGCCTTCCCAACTCCCATAATGTTGGGACACTGATTTACCAAAATGGGTAAGCAAGGAAGTGTTGTAGCCACTGACAGTTCACCAAACTTTCTACTATAAAGAAAAATGCAGGTCCAGTTACCTTATCCCTACTAGAAACAAACAAACAAACAAAAATGTTCGCATTATTCTTTTTCCCAAAGCCCTGAGAATCCAGTTATTGCCTCAGTCTTTGGTTCAAACAGCTGAATTTGCTACTTCTATACTATTTGATCTATCATTAAAATCATCCCTAAAGTGGAGTACTTTTTATTTGAAAGTTGTATTTTGTTTACAAAGTAGAAAAACAGCAAAAATTGAAAACATATGGTTAAAAAATGTGAACACCAGGAGAAAGTGCTACCAGTATGATGAAGACATGACACATCAACGTGTCATTCTTATGTAAAGGGTATGTCCTGCAGCTACTGATGGACGAGCAGCAAGAGAGTGAGTACAGAGCAACAGTCCACACAGCAAATGGCATGTGCTAGCCTATGTCATGAAAGGCAAACATACAAGTTGAATGCAATATACAACCTGGAGATAGATTCTAAACCAAAATAATATAAAATAATAAAATAGTCATTAGGAAACATTGTAGCAGTTGAAAACCTTTTACTAAGTTTCTCAGTCTAGATAACTGCCTCATATTAAAGTCATACTAACATCCCTCATTTGGAACAATGTGCTTTGGTTATATATGTTACTGGCAATATTTTAGAAAAATATACACTGACATTTTTAAGAGCCAAAGAGCACAACATTCACAACTTGCTCTCTACTAAGAATACTTTTACATTGTGCATCCACATGCACACAAGTTCATAGACACACATTCATACATACACACATATGCATATGTGCATACATAGACATACATGCCAGATAATTGGTGATGGATGGAGACAGAAACTGAAACATGCAAAAATAGCAAAATATTAATTAATAAAGAATCTGAAAAATTGCATTTTGAAAAATTTCATATTCTAAATTTTCTACAACTTTAGAATATTGTAAATTGTCAAAAACTAAATTACATTGGTTTAAGATAAAGTTGTTTTATGAACTCTTGGAAATTCTGAGAAAGCCATTGGATTTCTGATGACTCCCTTTTATTCTAAATGAGAATAAGATCAGATTAAAACAGCTTTTTACCCTAATCAGTGTTTATTTTATTGATGATCTGATCATTCCTTTGTTTATTACTGAACATACAATTTCCTTGTACCATGTATAATAGGTCACAGAACACAAAAGAATTTTAATATTGAAAAGTGCTTCATTCTAATTATATCCAGAATAAATGGTTGGCAGCAATTAACACGTGGAAGACATCTTTTGATGAAGGCTGAAATAAAATTATTAACAAACTGACATTTACTCCCACATCTTCTGTAGTTGCTGTCTCTGAGATATTAAAACAAATATGGAACAGAATACTGAGGCCAAACAACAGGCTCAAAGTTTCTACATCAATGTGTGAAGGTCGGTCCAGGAGGGCATTGAATAAGCCAAGCTTCCAAAGTGATTAGCCCTGGCTGCCCATAATTATGACAAAATACCCGATGACAATAAATCGATAAAAAGAAAGTTTTCTGATATTGGAGATTACTAAATCTCAGGCCACAATTGACTGGCTCCTGGTTTTTGGTTTTTGGTAGAACGCCATGGCAGGAGGCATGTGATTCAGCTAAGCTGTTGGAAGCCAAGAGGAAGAACAAGGGGCCTGAGTAGGAATAGCACCTTTGAGGGCACTCGATCAGTGGTTTAACTTACTGTTTCTAGGCTTCCCCTTCTGAAAGTCTGACCACCTTCTAACAGCACCATCAGCTGGAAATTAAGCCAAAATGCCTTAACAGCTACAAATACACAGGAACTCAAGAAAGCAGGAGGACTGATGTTTTTGCATGTCAGCATCTTCAACTAGAACTAGTCATTGCTCTGGTTTTATAATAATAATGTATATATTCAGGAAATGGGTCCAGCCCACCCACAGTAATTCATACGCATTGCATAAAAGTAGGGTAGTAGTCACAGTTAGTGCAGAATGTTCAATGTGTACTGTTTGTGACTGTTATCAAACTGGCCAAAGGACTCACTGTGCACTGTCAACTTTCTATTCCCCTTGTCTTGGGATAATTCCTTGTAGCAGAATAATTGCCGATGGATGATCCCGTTAGACAGATATAAGTACCACAGAAAATCATGATGGCATTGAAAATATTTACAATTGTGCATGTAAAGTCTAATACGTTAAGATTTTGAATACTAGATTTACTATTGTTATTCTATTGAAGGATAACACCAGTTTCTAAACATTAACATTAAGCTTACTCTCAAAGGAAAACCATTGAACATGAGACCTGAGTCAATGCCTGAGTTATGCCCTGCTAAGAAACTATTCATGTTGGAAGATTTATTATTTATCTTAAGCAACTAAAGTGCCAGTACCTTACTGAGTACAGTGGCAATATGCCCTTAATCCCAGCATTTACGGGCATAGTTGATCTCTGTGAATTCATGGCTAGCCCAGTCCACATATTAAGTACATATTATAATGTTCTAGTTCATAAATGCACAGAATGAAGGACAGCCTGGGTTCAAAACCAGTTATTCCAATCACAGGTTGTGTGTTCTTTGCACAAGACATTAACTAGTCTCACTTATTTTGTTTTCTTCCCTGAAAAAAATGAGCATATAGTATTGTATATGCAAAGACATATTGAGAGCCTCAACTGAGTCAGTACCTATAAGACTTTTAATACAACAAAGGAATTTAATTAGAATTAAACATATTTGTTATTTTTCTATTCCTAGGCATGAAAACGGCTATGTGAAAATGATCCACTCGTTTGAAATCTGTATACTAGAGTCAAACTGGAAAATAAATTTTAAAAGGCTTCACATCATTAATCTCCTTATCTCTTTACCTGACTTTCACAGAGCCCAAATTCTATTTTGTGTATTCATGCAATTAGGTATAATAAATGCTAAAAATGATTGTAACCTGTTGCTTGGCTTATATCCCACATCCATCCTCTCTGGCTTCCGCCCTCAGACAAAAGAAAATTGAGATGAAGTGATGGCTCACCAGCCTGCCTTGCCTTGCCAGGGGAACAAGACAAATGATGAGCTTGTTGTCCGTCTCAAGACAGCCTCCACACAGCCTGCAGCAGCCCTGTCAGCACCGCCCTGTGATGCCAGCGAATTGCTGCAAGTGCCACTGTGCCGCAGCCAATTTTCTCCCTCTGCTCTTGTGGAAGTCACTCAAAGTTTCTGGCAGTTTCTATGCTTCCTGCATCACATGTGTGGTCTCCCACCTTCTGCTCTTGCGTTCACCTCCTCCGACTGGGATATTGGGTTAGCCTTTGCCTTCCCCCATCCTCCAGCTCCTGGACCCAGAAAAACCACACTTGCAGAAAAGGACACTTG
Organism: Mesocricetus auratus; assembly: GCF_017639785.1. Taxonomy (NCBI): domain Eukaryota; kingdom Metazoa; phylum Chordata; class Mammalia; order Rodentia; family Cricetidae; genus Mesocricetus; species Mesocricetus auratus. The sequence continues at coordinate 43,890,221 of NW_024429184.1, read as the reverse complement.
GATGATCGTATTAGAAAATTAGTCTGTGAGAAACATCCAACAAATAAATATTTCAAACTGTAATAGTGAATAATTCCTCAAATATACAAATGCACAGCTCCCTTCAGAAGAACCAAGGCCCTTATAGTTAGAGTGGTGCAGTGACAAAGGGAAAAGAAGAAAACTAAGAAAGCCAATAAAAGACACCCAGTCTAAATCCCTCAGAGGAGAGCATGGAAGCAGTGTGCAATACAAGCCTGAACCAGCTGCTAGTTTCCTGTGTCAACTTGGCTCGGCTCTGGTTCCCAGTTGTCAGTCAAACACTGGACTAGGGGTTATTGTGAAGGCATTTTTAAGATTTGACTAATGTGTACTGACAGCACAGTTACCATGTGCTAGCCTTCATAGGTAGATGGGCTTCTCCAATGGGTTAAAGGGCTTAATGGTAAAGATAAATTCTCCCCCAAAAGGAAGTCTGCCCTAAGACTACAAGAGACTCTGCCTGAGTTTCCGGCTGTGTGGACTGCCCTGCTGTCCTGCAGATATCAGATTCAAGACTTAAGCATCAAGGGTCTGCTGTCCTGTCTCTTAAATTTTACACTTTCTGTTCCTTTCACTAATCTCAACCCATTCAGAAAACCAATATCTCTCTTTCTCCACACCCCCTACACAAACACATACACAAATACACACACAGACAGAGTGTGTGTGGGGAGAGTCCCACTGCTCTGAAGAAAACAAGTTATATTATATAACACACATGTGGTTGAATATATTCAGTACTGGCATTTAAACACCCCTGATCACTGGTCACAACTATGCCCACAGGCAGTATAGTATAAGCACCTCCAGCAGGCATGTCCAAGTTTTTGATACAGACATGATGACACATTTTTTTTAATCTACTAAGTTCACACTGAAGTATGCAGTGAGTTAAGAAAAGCACACAAAAGTCACATAACGTTTTGAGTAACTTCATGGTTTTGTATTGAGCCACAGTTGTAGCTATCTGTGGCCACAGGGCTGAAAGTTGGACATCCCTGACCCCAGCACGTCATAAGGAAAATCAGCACATCCTTGTCTAGCTCTGGGATGGTCCCTGAAAAGCCTCAGACAAAAAATGGAGATGCTAATGATTAGAAGCTTGTTGTTGTATACAAAACGGCCGGTCTAAGGAATGTCAGTCAAATCCAACACACCATCTCATACTTGCTTGGCAGCTTAGAATTATTCTAAGGGGGAAAAGGCCAAACAGGAAAGAAAAGAACCGAAATGTCAGTGTTAGCATGTTGAACTTCAGCCGTGGCAGTCACACCTCCCACCCTTCCGGTATTTCTTCTCGCTCAGTCTGCACTCCCTCTAACCTTGCTGTCTTTCTTAGTACAGTAGTCTAGAACTCTCTGCCTGAGCGATCTGGGTTCCTCAGTGATAAACCCCTATCAGTTTATGATTACTCACTTTTGCCCTTATCAAACATGGAAGCAGTGAAAGATTTGCCAGTTCAGCCCACCGACTTCACCCTGCCAATGTCCCTTTCAGCAAATGAGAGGTTCTACAGAAACCAATGAGAGCAAATCTAACTTTCAGTGTCTCCTCAGTGCTGGTGGTGATTGGAGCAGTGTGATATGCAGAACAAAGAGTCAAAATGAATCACTGATCCTCTTTCTGGAAAGAATTATTGATCTGTCACTGAGTGGCTGACCGGTAATTTTGAAGGATTAAGTCACAGGTTAAATGGGGCCAAGTATCACAGACTTACCATTATTGGCTGGCTAATTTCCTCAAAGGATCATACTACAAATATGAATGCCATCGACATAGCAGAGGTCTGTGCTTGTGGGACACTGGCATGGCTGTGTTAGTGAGTATTTGTGCTCTGCAGGCTCCCAGGGGTTCCAGGTCCACTCTGTCCATTGTACAGTATATTGCTGCTGCCTGAACCCTGTTTTCTACTTTAGTCAGTTTAACGGTTCTCAGGAAGCAAGAGTAATTGTCATCTCAAAGCAACTGCCACATGAAGGTCAATTAGTTTGTTATCTTAGTTTATTCTATTTATTCTTTAAAACTTCAATCTGTATTAACATTTATCAATTGTATAAGCTAATGATTTTGATTAGGACATTTCATACATGCATATAATTATGCCTTGACATCTCCATTCCGCTATTACTATATCCTCATCTGCCTCCCACTATTTCCTTTCCTCTATCTCCAAGTCCATTTTCTACTGTCATGTATTCTTTATCATTGTATGAAATGTGGAACTTCAAGAATACCTCCCTTTTCCATGTTGGGTCTTGGTTGGGCTTAAGCTTGTACAGGTCTTGTGAGCACTGTCACAACTTCCATGAGCTCAAATGGGCAGCTGCAGCCCTGTCTGGGATGCACTGTAATTTTCTACTACCTCTGGGTTTTATACTCTGTCTTCTGTTCTACAATAAGCCCTTAGCCTTGGAAGGATGAGCTATGATATAGATGTCTTATTTAAGGGAGAGCATATGCAATCTCTTATTCTCTGTACCTTACACAGTTGTTGGTCTCTATGTTAGTGAACTTCTGCTGAAAATAGAAGCCTTCCTGATGAGGATCAAGAAATGCATTAATTAAAGTTATTAAGAGTTAGTTTAATGCAATGTCTATTTTGCAAAATAATGGTAGTAGATTCTCCCTGAGGATCTATGGCCTGTATAATCACAGCTTCTTGGCCTGATAATGATGTCAGGTGTGAGTTTCATCTTGTGTTGCAGGACTTAAATTCAATGAGAACGGGGTTGGTTCCCCCATGATGTCTCTGCCATTATTGTTATTGTAGGAAAAATCTAATAAGAACAGTATCATCCACGTTACTTTGAACTAGATGCAATGATTGGATAGGTTTTCTCCTTCAACATGAGCCTTGGCTCCAACATTAAATTTTCCAATGATTCCCTTTCCTCTCAAACTGTACATTTTGTAATTTTGTTTGTCCTAAATGCTCCTTTTCACTGCAATTCTACCTAAGAGTGATTACTGATAACCATGCATCAGAGTCAATATTAGTCTGTCTTGAAATCTCCTCAACCAAGGAAATGAATATGAGACTCTTTTTTTTAATATCTCTGTTACTTACCTGATTATTTGAGGTCCCTTGCTTAATTATTTACTTAAGAAAGTTTAATTAAAACTATGATTTTTGTCCAGAACATTTTAAAATTCTTATCTGTGGCTTTTACACTTAAATAGTAGTTTTGTTGAGTACACTTCATACAGTGTTTGTGTCCATAAACAAACAAAAATATAGCTCTGTGGGTACTTGCCTTGTCTGAGAATGTTGCAGGCAATACTAAGCTGTGGTCTAGCATTTATAGTCACTATAGAGAAGTCCAGGTGAGTCTGAGTGTTTGTGATTTGTAGATGTGTTGACTTTTCTTTATAAACAGAGTCGTCTTTGTTCTTTAAACTTCAGTTTTTGTCATTCCATCAATTGTGCTTTTTCTAACTATAGATTTAATTGTCTTTTCACTTTCAAGGAATTATATTTGTTTTCACATCCTCATATAGGTTCCACTAATTGGACTCAGTGTGTTACAAAATGTTTTTTGAAAGAGAACATAAAACATGAAAGTGGGAGGAAATTATGCTGAGGCAGTCCCTGGGACACTTGAGGGAGGGTATTTAGGGATATATAATCAACATACATAGTATATGTGTATGAAGTTTCACAAAGAATAAATTTTTTAATTAAAAAATTTTTAGAATACTACAGTCAGCAATGTATACTTGTGTGGGATTACATGTCAATTATATAAAGGAAGAAAAGAAAAGGAAAACCAAGTAGGCTTTCAATTATCTGAAGGAAAATTTTCTAGATGAAAAATAATGGAAAATTGGGTAGGTATTATCTGTACTTTTCATTATGATACACAAAAGTTAAATTTCAACATTTTATTATCGTCCAAAATTAATCATATGAAACAGCCAACAATATATACCTGGAAATCAGATGTGATTAAAAGTAAGCAGGCTTTAAAGGATATATAAATATATGCATGCTAGGAATTTGTTAACCAAAAAAAAGTACATTCTCTTGGTTTTAGCATGAATTCTAATTGGTCTTAATAATAAAACCCTGAGTCAGATATAGGGGTAAATGTTGAAAAATCAGAGAAGCAGAGCAGCCAATCACTAGTTCTTACCTCTACCAAATTCTCAAACTGAATGGGAGATCTGAACACTCAGACTGAATGCAATTAGCTCCCATCTTCTCCTATCTCTGCCCAGCCATATCACTCCTATCTCCACCTCCCTAGAGCTGGGATTAAATGTATGTGACACTCAAGTACAGGGATTAAAGGTGTGAGCCACCACCCCCTGGCTCTGTTTTCTCTTTTAGATTGGATCAATTTCATGTAGCCAAGGGTGGCCTTGAACTCACAGAGACTTATCTGCTTCTGTCTCCTGAGTCCTGGGATTAAAGTGTGCCACCACTTCCTGGCCTTTATAGCTAACTAGTGTGGCGTGCTCTGTACTCTGATCTTCAGGCAAGCTTTATTTGTTACAACACAAACAAAATATCATCACACTTGGTCATTGGAATAATTATCCTTCATTGTTAAATTTCTGAAATATTAGCAGTATAGAGGTAGTGCATTTTTTTTGTATTTATTGAAATTACAGACAGTGGAACGTGATTTTATCCAGTAATTCCCAACCCATCCAACCAACCTTTATGGCAAACATTCCAATAGCTGAATATTTTGTTTTTTCTGCATAACAGTAAATATACCAATGGAAAGTATTTATGGAATAAGCAAAACACTGTGTGATCAAAGTTAATTGTCAAATATTTCACTTAACTAGAAGAATAACCCTGTGATAAACTGACCAAGAAGAGAGTTTCTTAAAACTTTAAAGGTTCATCCTAGAGCCTTCACTCATAGCTGATGGAAGCAGAAGCAGAGATCCACAGCTAAACATTGAGCCAAACTCCTGGAATACAGTTGTAGAGAAGGAGGAGTGATGAGCAAAGGGGTCAAGACAATGTTGGGTAAACCCACAGAAACAGCTGACCTGAGCAAGTGGGAGCTCATGGACACCAGTCTGACAGCTGGGGACTGAACCAGGCCCCCTGAAGGTGGGTGTCAGTTGACAGGCCAGGGCAGTCTATGGGGCCTCTGTCAGAGGAATCAGTATATATTCTTAGTGCATGGACTTTGAGAGCCCATTCCCTATGGAGGGATACTCTCTCAGCATAGATACATGGTGAAGGGCCTAGACCCCTGCCTCAAATGATGTGACAGACTTTGATGATCTCCCATGAGAGGCATCCCCCTCCCTGGGGAGTGGATGGGGGATGAGGTGGGGAGGTTTGTGGGGGACATGGGAGGACAAGAGAGAGAGGGAACTGGGATTGGTATGTAAAATAAGATTGTTTTCAGTATACATTTTAAAAAAGGAAAAAATGTAGAGGTTCTATTTGGTTTTGCTGTTTAAGATCTCTTCAGAGAAGAACTGTTTTAATACCTGTGTTATTTACTCTAAAGAGGTGTGCCCACTCTCACCCAGCTCTCACTTCGGTGTGCTCATCAAAATCATGGAAGCTGTGTGAAAAGTTATGACTTCATATTTTAGTCTTCTGTATTGACAGTGCTGTATAGAGTTTCACTCTTTTCTATAGGTTGTCCAGATTTAGATGGAGATTGTCTTAAAATCCCTTTCAGTTTGATTTCATTTTTTTTCAGTCGAATTTTTTTTAATGCATCAGCATTAATCTCATTTTTAGCTTCATGAGCAACAGAATTTATCAAGCAACCCTTGGGAGATTTCCAATATGTTCCAACAGTGATAGAAGTAGTATTTGCCCAGTCACATCTGCTACTGTGTATATTCATCATGATTTTCATACTCTGAGTATAATGCAGTGTACCTCATTAAGTCAGGAGAGAGTAAGAATTGAAGATTTACTTGAGCAATGGGAGGCAAGCTTGGGAGACAGAAATGAAGGAAGAGAGCAAGTGTGGCTCCCCAGGCCAGTGAAGACTAGCTGAACCCTGGACTGTAGAAAGCAGTCCTTTGGGATTATTAAAGAACAAAAATCAAAGTATCCCAGAGACACAAACTAAGACCAGAAGGTTCTAGAAGAAGTCCACATGTGCATTCATTGGCCTGATTTCTACCTGAAAACTTTTAGAAGTATCAACAAAAAGATCACCATACGGCCCACAAATGCTTCTCCCAATACGTATCTCCCTGAATAAATACTTATCTCCTTCAAGTCTCCTCAAGGCTTGAGGTCAAACCTTGCATTAGGAGAAGATGCTCAGGTGCAGATGAGGAGGTACACAGTACATAGGGTATGACTGAGCTTTGGCATGGAGACTGCAGTCTTCTGTGGTGGACCAGACACAGCAGAGGTCAGCCTTGCACAAGGAAAAACTCCTTGAGAATTTCTTCTCACTCAGGTCAGTAGAAAACATGGGTCTTCCCATAGTAAATTCCTTAGAAACTTTTGTCTCGTAAAACATCATTGGCAGAGTACATAAAACCCTTTGTATTTAAAGGTTCTTACATGTGCCTTTGTTTTCATGTGGATCACCAGTTCAAGGAGCACAATTCATCTCTCACAATAGCTGTGCTGACCATAGACACTTAGTAACTCAATATAGCACTAAATTTGCTTTAGAAATCCAATATGTTTATCTCAAACTTAAGGTTTTCTTCACAGCATATAACTAACAGAAGGTGCATAAAATTTTCTCTTCCTTGGGTGAGCTTTTGGTGAAAGTTACTTTTCTCATTTCTATAGTGAAATATATGACAAACACATCTTGAAGAAGGATTTTGCTTTGTTTTCACAGTTGGCAGGGAAGTCAAGGTGGTGAGAGTGTGAGCCAGGGATGTGGTCACATTGCATCTACAGTCAGGAAGCACAGAGAGATGAATGCTGGGGGTGGCGGGGGGTTCACCTCCCTTTTTTCTTTTTTCTGGACAATTAGAATCTGTATTCCCAGATACGGTTACTCTTTTGTTGTTGTTTTTCTTTGTTTGTTTTGTTTTTATGCCACTTTTTATTTAAAATTAAAAACAAGCTTGCTTCACATGTCAATCCCAGCTCCCTCTCCCTCCCTTCCTCTCCTGCCCCTCACCAGTACTCCCAAACCCCTACCCAATCCCTATTCCACTCTCCAGAGAGGGTAAGGCCCTTCATGCGAGATCATCAAAGTTTATTATAGCAGCCAGGGCAGGGCTAGGCCCTCCCCCATGTGTTCAGGCTGAGAGAGAGCATCCCTCCATGTGGAATGGGCTCCCAAAGTCCATTCTTACGCCAGGATTAAGCGCAGTCTAGTACCTGCGGCCCCAAAGATTGCCGAGGCCTCCTCACTGACACCCACGTTCAGTGGGTCTGGATCTGTCCCATGCTGGCCTCTCAGCCATCAGTCTGGGGTCCATGAGCTCCCCCTTGTTCAGGTTAGCTGCTTCTGTGGGTTTCTACAGCCTGGTCATGACCCCTTTTATTCATCATGCCTCCCTCACCGCAACTGATTTCCAAGAGTTCAGTTCAGTGTTTAGCTGTGGGTGTCTGTCTCTGCTTCCATCAGTCACTGGATGAAGACTCTAGGATGGCATACAAGGTAGTCGTCATCTCCCCTTATTCATTTCATTCAACCCAAGACTCTAACCTGTAAGAGTATCACCCACATTCAGGGTAGGTCTTTCTGCTCAGGGAAACCTCTCTAAGAACATCCTCATAGACACACCCAGAGCTGTTCCCAGGGTGATTACAAATCCAATCAATTTAACCAAAAACGACTAACCATCACACCACCCCCTTTAGTTTCATGTTTCATGCTTAACTGCTGGTGAAAAAATCAGCATAGAGAGTTCTCAACAAACTAGAAGTAGAACCACCAAAGAACCAGTCCTGGTTGTGCACACCTGGAGGATTCTAAGCCAACCACACACATTTGAACAGGAATGCTTCTTGCAGCCAAAGGAGGCACAACAGCCAGGGCCTTAAACCATCTTAGATCCACAGTAACAGAAGAAGTTAAAACACACACACACACACACACACACACACACACACACACACACACACACACGAGACAATGGAATTCCATTCAGCTGTAAAGAAGAATGAAATTCTGATATTTATGAGGAAATTGGTGACACTGAAGATTATTATGTTTTTTCAAAATAAGCCATACTCAGAATGACAAATATCATACATTTTCTCTCTTGTATATGGAATTTAGGTGCAAGTTTATCTTTGTCTCTGTCTCTCCTCACCCCCATGTGTGCATGTGTGTGCAGGTGCATGTGTGGTGTGTGTGTGTGTTTGCACAGGTGTATTCAGTATGTTATGTGTGTATGTGCACAGGTGTATGTGGTGTGTATGTATGTGTGTGTGTATGTGTGTGTGTGTATGTGTGTGTGTGTGTGTATGGTGTATGTAGTTTCTGTGACATAAAGTTACCAAGGGAACAATAAGGGGATAGGACAAACTCTAAAGGGAGGTGTAATAAGAGAGGATGATTAAATACATATATTATAAGAGCAAAAGGAGACCAGCAAGAATAGGAGAAGATGGAAGGGAAGACAGTAGGAACAAGTGCAATGAGACATATGCATGAAACTGTCACAGTGATAATCATTTCTCTGTATTGTCAAAGTATCACTTCACTTACTTCTTCCAAGTCCTCAGGGATGTACTGAGTACTCCAACTTTAGAAACAAGGAATGTGAGTATAAATGGGAGTTGTGCAAATCAGACACATTTCAGCAATTGACAAATCACACAGAGATTTGGCATCATCAGTACCTGGGGCACATGCTTTTAAATACTTGGAGAAACTTAATAGATGGTTATGGAATAAACAAATTGAACATACTTATTGTCAATGGATCATGGAAGAACTCTGAGTAGAAAACAGGAACCAGGACAACAGATGGAGAAACAGAAACATTAGTCACAGGAAAGTATTGTGAGTGAAGACATGGAGAGATGAAGAAGCTTATGGTGCTTTGAAAGAAAATGGCTCCCACAGGAATTGGCACTATTGGGAGGTGTGTCCTTGTTGGAGGAAGTGTGTTACTTGTTGGAGGGATGAGCTTTGAGGTCTCCTTTGCTCAAGCTACACAGGTCACTTTCTGTTGCCTATGGGTCAAGATGTAGAACGCTCAGCTTCTTCTCCAGCACCATGACTGCACACTACCATGCTTCCCACCATGATGATAATGGTCTGAACCATTGAACTGTAAGACTTCATAGTTAAATGTTTTCCTTTATAAGAGTTAACATGGTAATGCTGTCTCTTCACAGCTATAGAAACCCTAAGACACTGGGTGTATACACTACCTAATCACAAGTATTCATAAATCACTAATAATAAAGTTTACTTATCCCAGATCTGTTTAAAGACATGTTAGACCAAGATATGATATGGGGAGGGAGAGGTAAACTAAGTACATGGGAAAAGGCAACAGCCAAACTGGTTTTGTAATGTCTGCACAGCAGCATGCCCTGCCATTATGACAATAATAAACCTCTGAAAGTATAAGCCACCCACAACTAAATTTTCATTTATAAAAGTTGCCATGGTCATGGTGTCTCTTTATAGCAATAGAAACCCTAACTAAGACAGCACCAAACATGATGCTGGTGGAGAATATGAGAAGAAACTTGGCCGGGTGGTGGTCTTTAATCCCAGCACTCAAAGGTAGAGGCAGGAGGATTTCTGTGAGTTCGAGGCCAGCCTAGTCTTCAAACCTACACAGAGAAACCGTGTCTCAAAAAAAACGAGAGAGAGAGAGACAAAGCGAGAGACAGACAGACAGAGAGAGAGAGAGAGAGAGAGAGAGAGAGAGAGAGAGAGAGAGAGAGAAGAAACTTGTTGCTGGAGGTAGAAGACAAGACCTCAGCACCACAGACCCGTTTGCCATGTGAGTTCTTAGGGAAACCAAGACCACTGACATGTCTGTGAAGTGTAAGTGTCCTTATACTACAAATGAGACAATATCTTCTGAAAAGCCTTGGCTGTGCCTGGGTAGTGTCCAGGAAACTAAAATTCTTCCTGTGAATTTATGTCTTTACTGTCTCCTTCAGTTATAACCCTCTTGCCCTTCCTGGGTGCCAGTTAGTTTATTATTCCTTGGTCTTTCCAATGTGGTTCACATTTCATTTCTTCTAAGAAATATCCTTTTCTCATTTTCTCAGTCCTGCTTTACAGAGCACCCTGTCAGTCATTAACTGTCACTTTCTTATTGAAGCCTTTACTCTCTAGGTGTGGATATCTTGAAAGTCCACATCATTCATCCTTTCTTAAAGTTTTTAAAACAAGATAAGGACTAAGTGATTGGTATTCAATTAATTGTCCTTTAGAATCATACTGTAGTTACTCCCCTCTGATATCATTTGATGATAATACATAAAAAGCAACCTCCAAGCCTGCCAACATGGCTCAGTCAGTAAAAGCTCTGGCTCTCATTATAAGCCTAATGACTCGAATTCAATCCCCACATAAAAGTGGAAGGAGAAAACTGACTTTTAAAAACTTGTTCTCTGATCTTTACTTATGTGCCATCCCATAAGCATGACCACACATATCATATACATACAACTAAAATAATAAAGTTTAGAAAAATACCTCATTACATTATGACTACCTTGAGTCTATCCCTTATGATATCAAAAAGTTTATGCAGTTGAGACCAGGATCCACAACTCTGCATTTTCATGTATGATTTTCTATAGTGGTCTCCATTAAAGGGGGAAGGCTCACAAGGCCTCTTGTCTTGACAAAGAACTGTAGGTAACCAAGGAATGCTGAGAGCTAAAACTCTTTCCTAGGAAAGAGCACACCTATTGCTTATCCAATGCCAAATGGTCAGCCCAGAAAACATACATACTGATTGAGCAGACTGCATTTATATTCTTAGGAATGTGTATATGCGTGCACGCGCACGTGTGTGTGTGTGTGTGTGTGTGTGTTACAACAAAGAAAAAGAAAAAAGAAGCCATGAGTTTGGATGATGCAAGGGGGTGCATGGGAGGGTTTGGAGGGAGGAAAGGAAATGGGGAGTGTGAATTCTATGATTATACTATAATCTCTAAGAATTACATAATAAACTTCAATTTTTATTATTTAAAAAATTCCACACTGTACAAATAAAGTGCAAAGGTTAGTTATGTATGACAAGTTGGGGAAATGCCAAATTCAGTTTTAGCAATTGAAAAAACCCAGTGAGCATTTCTCCCTTCCGGGCCTGTAGAAACACCCCATAAACTGGCCCCATTTAGCATGTGGGCAAACTATGCTTTCATTCTAGCTATCTGGGTATGTTGTTGCATTTAGCTAATTTCACACTAATAAAATGTGATGATACATGGGTTGCTTTATTAGTTGAGTTTCCTCTGAATTTTGGTGCTGGCCATTCGTTATCTGAAGTCACTTCTGAATACACTAGCAGACACAGGCTCTCTTTCCTCAAAGTTCATTCTGCACTATACCAACGTCCATCATTACAATGTTTCATGCAATTGACTCAGCCTCTGACATTAAGGGACAAGATCTCCTTTATTTTCTTGTACGTCCTGGATCAGAAAATGTGGTGCCAATGTACTATGCTGATTTCATATAGGCTTTTATCATTACTCCTGCAGTCCAGAAAGAATACTTTTCCTCTGCTAGAGAAGTGGCAGAGCAATGGAGACCCTATGCTTCTCAAATCTGTTAAATGTCTGTATCACTTTAAAAGGAGTAGAACTGTAACAGAAAATAATACTAATGATGTAGGAGTGAACCCCACAAAGCTATCTGCCCATGAGGGCGGGGACATGTAAACTGACACAGGTAGATATAAAAGGAAGTGAAAGGAAAAGGACCGCCCCTTTTTTCTCTTGGAAGCCAGCCAAGCTTCTAACTCCTAGCTTGTGCGACTCTCTCTCTGGTAAATAAATATATTGTTTTCCTTATAGCACTGAATATCCTCTTTATAATGACATTATATGGCAAGCCCTTTGTAATGCCCTTCATTTCCTGTGTGGGCATTGCCAATCACAAACTGAAGCTGAAACACAATGATTCATTCAAAGTAGCTTCGACATCCAAACCTTCCAGACATCTTCATCTACATAATTGTACGAGTTACTCATTTCTCCCTTGCTCAAGCACCCCTCCCTCTCTATCACAGAGACCTGAAAAGTTGGAGTGGGGGTATAGAGAAAACCACAAATGAGTGCCTTGGGAGAGGTACCCACATCTGCATGTCCTTTCCTGCCAGCCTGGCCTTCCGCTTATGTCTGGGTGCTCTTTCTATCAAACTTCTGTCTGGTATCAATTTTTAGCAGCATGGATAATTTATTGCATCTAGGATGATAGAAAACCAGCTTTATACATCATTCAGCTTGCAAAAGATGTGTAGCTTCGGCTCCTTAATGGTGTCATTTTGGCTGAATGCTATTAACAGATTACCCCTGCCTAGGGCAGTGGAGCATGTGCGGCAGAAAGATAACCTTGTGTTCATAATTTAATATTAACTGTTTTCTCCATAGTACCTCTTTCCAGTACATTAACAACAAACCAATATGGCCTTGTCCCCTGCGGTCATAGTCCTCAGCAGAAAAAAAAAAAAAAAGGATTACATGATAGCAAGTTCCTGAAGATTTCCAGTGAAGTATTACAAATCACTCCACACCCTGCTCTGTAGAAATGAAAAAATAAACAGCCTTAGATTCAATCAAATTTAATTCCTCCAATTTAGCTTTACCACACTTCAAAGGGTACTCTTATTAATGTCTTGGTGAACAAATTTAACAGTCATTTTTCCCCTTCTTATACAAAGACCTCCAGTTGTGTTCAACATATAGTGAGATCAAGAAACTGTTTTATTTTATTATTTTATTTTATTTTTAGCAAGTACTTTGTCACAGTTTGATATAAAAGTGTAAGCCATTTACAGAAAACTCTTTATGGAATTTTTATCCTATTCCGTTCCCGGGAGCTAAATTTATATCCTGCATTAGCTATCATAGCACGGGAGTATTAGTCTTCTCCCTCTGCAAGCAGTTCAGGGCAGTCAGAAGCCCTATCGCTTGCCACCACTCACATACACAGGCATTATGAATTTATCTCATCTTCGGCAGCAAGTGCCAGGCCCGATCCATTCCTTTAGGCTACTTTACTAATAACCTATTCCTTATCAGGGCCTCTCCACCTCAGCTTGTGATCAAAGACCCAATTAATGGAATGGAGAAAGGTGAAGCATTCAAATAATGGAGACAGCTGTTTTTCTCTGTTAGAGAAAATCCATTTGTATTGTTATCGCACACGCATGTTCCATGGCTCCTGTTTAATTCAGTCTTCCTTCTATCCCCGCTGCCGATTTCAAAAAAAAAAAAAAAGGCACAATGAACTCTGAAGAGAATGGCAGGAACATCACTGTTTCAATGCAGTCTCGGAGTTATCAACTCGAAAGCAAAATACAAGGTGATAAAAAGAAGAAATGTCTAACAAAGACTGCATCAAAAAGAACTTAAATTTCTGCAAGCAGCATTTTCTAGCCATCATTCCTGGCTTTTTGTTGTTATTGTTCTTCAGTTTCTTCCCTAATATTGCATGGCTCAACTGTGTACTTCAGTAGAGCAGACACTGAAAATATCTGATGTTCCACATCAGTTGAAAAGTAATTAAGGCAAAGACTAATCATAATTGGCCAGCAAGAACATTTTTATGAACGTTATGCACTTCTTAGCTCAGGAAACATTTTTCATCTGACTTTAAGGAGGCTCTTTCTCCTCTAATCATACCATTTCCCCTAAACTAGTTTTTAACCTCTCTTTCTGCCTTTAAATATTTTAAGCATTTCCTACCCTCAAGGACATGAATGCCTTCCTTACCTGAGCTCCAATATGAAAATACATTATCAGTGATTCTCGGGGGGGGGGGGAAAAGATGTCTGACTACAGCCCCATAATCCCTCTGCTAAGAAATTTGACTTGTCCCTAAGTGCTCTGTCTTTCCTGCTTGGCAATGGAATGGGAACTTTGGCTTTGGAGTTAAGCTACACTGTCTATATTTTCTCATAATAAAACCAGGTCAGATGCAAAACTGGAAAAGAAACAAAGACAGCCCTTTGCTCAAACTGCTGTGGAACGTATTTCCTTGTAAGGGCCTAAATCCTGGATTGTTTCTGGTTTTGTCAAATAGGAAAAGAAACATGTATATTGTTTTTCTCCCCCCAGGAGAATTCCCTTGGAAAGCTAGAATGAGAACCACATATTTGAATTCCTGCCTGAACACATATAGCTAGCAAAATAAACATGTACGAAGCTATAGTATATGCAATGAATAGAGACAGTAGAATCTTAAAGAGCTGTTCTCTAGGCTGATAGCTCACAGGGGATTCCAAAATGTGTGTGTGTGTGTGTGTGTGTGTGTGTGTGTGTGTGTGTGTGTGTGTGTCTGTGTGTGTGTGTGTGTAGAAGCATTATGTATTTTCATGCAAAATGAACATTTAAGACAAGATTTGGGGGAAAGAAAGGTTAAGCTTTACTCTTATTTTTCTTTGACTTCATCCTTTATAAACAAAGAAATTATTTTTTTAATTGGCCCTTTATGTCTGTATTGCAAGAAAACAAAACGTCCTTTATTTGAGGGCTGTATATCATTTTCTTGTCTTGAATCTAGTCCAAATAAATATGAAATAAAAACAAATAACCTTTCTAAAAAGACATAAGATAGTAGACCTATCAATAATTTTCTGTAGGCATGCTAAAGTACAGAGACACTTGGTGTCAATGAAGCAGAAAACACAAAACAAATATGAAATATAGCTTCAGTCCTTCAGCTGCAAAAGAAAAGATCGATAAACCTCTGGGTGTGTTTTAACTTTATCATCTTTATGATGACAATAACGTATATATAATAATGTTTCTCTAGCAATCAGAATTATAGGGAAACATTTTTTAACTAGAAGGATTTTATGAGTTATGAGAAGCTGGTTGTGAGGCGGGGGTGTGAAGTGGCCACAAAATTCTCAGTAGTTAAAAGCAATTACTTCCCAGTTAGTATGAAAAGGGTGTGTGGCCACATATATTTAGCGACACAGGAAGACAAAAGTTCTGCCATCCCAAGGTATCAGCTTTCCAACACAATGCTTTAGGGTCCACACAAGCAGAGGGAGAAACGTAGGCAGCATGTCCAATAGCGATTAATACTCAATTCAGAAAGGATCGTCATCCTTCCCACTCATACTCATTGGCCAGAACAAGTCACATGGCCACTCCTACTTCTAAAGGACAACATATGCCCTAATGCACAGTCGCAAGGCTTGGTGAGCACAACTGTCTATCACTGGAGCTACTTGCACTTGTTTCAAAGTTTAAGAAAGGGGAATGTAGTTAATGGATGGTTTTCAATATCGCAACATAAGAGATAACCTAATAATATGACATTGAGAGAGCCACATCCAGGTTTTCCCTTTTAAAGATCATGTTAGTACAGGATATGGAAGAGATGAGATGTTGATCAGTACCACCTGCTCAGTGATGGAGAAGTAGGCTTTGTACTGCAGCTCTACTCCCTGTACAATATGAAAACCTTAGGTGTATGTACAAAAATGTTTCCTGGTTCAGATTTGGTTGGTTTATTGAATAAAAGCAGGCAACTTTAGCTAGAAAGTGTCATCATGTCATCAGACTGAACTTTTGTAAAGAAAGTATCCTGGCCTAGAATGTTCCAGTCTTAATCAATAGTTTCCTTGGTTCCCTTGAGTTCTAGAGAGAGGATTAAAGCCTACTACAGATAGACACTAATTCATTTTCCCTTTCAAAGATTAGAGGAAAAGCAAGTTCCTGGCCCTCAAGAAACCTGATTCAGAGAAAGAACCAGAATGCTAATATCAACTAAAATATCTGAGAAAAAGCACACTGCATGTGTTATAGCCTACAACCACCATCAGTGATAGCAGCCCAAATATTCAACATCACACACCTCTGTGTATGTTCTTGGTTAATTTTCTCATTCCTATTCTTTTATTTTTATTACATGAGTGATAAGGAACTTTAAGAGGTGTGCATATCTCCCTCTTCCAATTCAGGTCTATGTGCTCTTTCTTTGATCCTCCCAATTGTTCTACATCCAAACACTGACCAAAAATCCAGCCCATCATTCACATACTACTGCATCCAGCAGCATTTGCCTGCAGTCTGGTCTTGTGACAACTCTAAATACCTTCACCTTATTATCCAATTCTACTTATTTCCCTTATCCTCACTCCTGTTATGCACTCTGAACTCTGGAGATGCTAAAGTTCATTAAAACTTTGTTTATATATCATCCATATGATTCCCAACACATGATGCTTCACCTCACAACTTTTCAACTTTATAATGGCTGAAAAATGATGAACATTCAATAGAACCACCCTCTGAATTTGGATCTGTTTCCCGGGTTAGCAATGTGTAATCCAGTCCTGTCTGGTGATGCTGAATGTGTTATCAAGCTGCAGCTCCAACTCAGTCACACCAAGATGAGAGGGAAGAACCTCTTATCTTTAACACTTTTTATTATATATTTAAATTAGAAACAAGCTTGCTTCCCATGTCAGCCCCAGTTCCCCCTCTCTCCCCTCCACACCCAATCCCACCCACCAGCCTCCCCCAGCCCCCCACCCTATACCTGCTTCATTCCCCAGGGAGGTCCCTTGGATTGCTTAGGTCTCCTCACTGACACCACATTCAGGGGATTCTGGATCAGTCCCATGCTGGCTCCTCAGCCATCAGTCTGGGGTCCAAGATCTCCCCCTTGTTCAGGTTAGCTGTTTCTCTGGGTTTCACCAGCCCAGTCTTGACCCCTTTGCTCATCACTCCTCCCTCTTTGCAACTGGATTCCAGGAGCTCAGTTTAGTGTTTAGCTGTGGCTGTCTGCCTCTACTTCCATCTGTCACTGGATAGAGGTTAAATAGTCCTCAAAATCATTATCAGGGAGGGGCATTTAAAGTAGTCTCTCCACTACTGCTTAGTTTGCTAGTTGGTGTCATCCTTGTACATCTCTGGAGTTCTCACTAGTGCCAGATCTTCCCTCAAACCTAGAATGGCTCCCTCTATTATGGAATCTCTCATCCTGCTCTCCTCTTTTCTTCCCCCAACTCAACCTTCCTGCTCCCCCATGTCCTCCTCTCCCCTCCTTTTTTCCCCCTCTCATTTTCCTGGCTCCCTTCCCCAAACCCTGCCCTGTGATCCCAATCTGCTCAGGAGATCTTGCCTCATTCCACCTTCTCTGGGGTGCCATGCATATCTCTCTTATAGTCCTTCCTGTTTCCCTGCCTCTCTGGCACTGGGATTGTATGCTAGAACTCCCTTGATTCATGTCTAAAATCCATATATGAGTGGGTTCATACCATGTTTGTCTTTTTGTGACTAGGTTACCTCTCTCAGGATGGATTCTTCTAGTACCATCCATTTGCCTGCAAATTTCAGGATTCCATTTTTTTCTGCTGAATAGTACTCCATTGTGTAAATGTACCACATTTTCTCTATCCACTCTTTAGTTGAGGGACATCTAGGTTGTGGGAAAGAACTTCTGTATCCTACTGCACTGTGCTGCAAACTGTAATATGTAGTAGGTAAGGAATGATCAATTCACTTTTGTCTTAAAATAATTTCAACTTACAGTTATTTGGGGAATAACTATATTGTCAAGGATCATATATAAATATACGTGTGTGTATATTCACTAACCAAAATTTACATAATTCTTGGTAGCATAGGAAACCTAATAACCTTCACCTATTCTTTTATCACAGCATAGTATGAATAGGTGGTTATAATCCAAGATCCAAGCACTATATTTTATCTCCAGTTGCCTAAATATATTCTTGAATAGATGAAACTTAGCTGCTGAGTCAAATCAGATTATATTCCCCTATTACCAGATTCTTCCCTTAGAACTCTCATTTTGCTAATGCTTCATCCTACTCATGAAACTTGAGTCATTTTATTTATCAAATACTTTGAGATCCTTCCTGTAAATCATTCCCTCAACTTTTCTCCCCTCTACCATTAATGCCTTCCAAACTAGCACTTCGCACCTATCTTTCTGAATGGGCATATCATCACGCATTACGCCTTTTATCTTCCTTATCCCTAACTACCTAGCCTATTATTGTAAATTAAAATTTCCTAACCAAAAGTTATGATACATTATTGGGTCACACTAATATTCAGCAGCTGTGATGGTTGATTGCATGTGTTCATGTGACTTGGCCATGGATGCTGACAAATCTGATAAGAGGTATTTTTAGAGTGTCCGTGGAATGTGCCTCTAAAAACAGATAGCATTTGAATTGGCAAACTGAGTAAAGCAGTTTGCCCTCCCCAGTGTGAGCAAGTGTTACAGGATCCTGCCTAGGTCCCAGAGCAGTGCCAACCCAAATGAACACACAGGAAACTATATTCATTATGAAGCTGTTGGCTGTTTGTTATGGTTTCTAATCAGTTAGCTCTGACTTAAATATTAACCCATAATTACTAATATATACTTTTATAAGGACTTATCTTTCCGAGAATGCCAGACATGTGTTCTCTCCTCCAGGGATCACATGGCGACGACTCCCTTCACTACATTTCCCAGAATCCTCCTAGATTCCTAATCCCACCTATCTTGCTTCCCTATTGGCCAACAGTGCTTTATTGACATATACACAGGACTCTCCCATCATCCGGGCACTATCCAATTTATTCAAGTTTGAATATAGTACAAAGACAGAGGATGAACTGTCTTTATCTGCCATCAAGCATTTTGGTTTTTTTTTTTTTTTTTTTTTTTGAGACATGGTTTCTCTGTGGCTTTGGAGGTTGTCCTGGAACTAGCTCTTGTAGACCAGGCTGGTCTCTAACTCACAGAGATCCACCTGCCTCTGCCATGTTAGAGCTGGGATTAAAGGCATGTGTCACCACCACCCAGCTGCTTCTCCCACCCTTTAAGGAGACTTACATCATTGGCAGACCTGCTCTTCAGTTCCTCAAACTTAAACTTTAAGATATGCACTCATCTTTCCCGAGTCACCCAGCTTGCAGTGGCAGATCTCTGGGGTGTCAGCTTCCATCATTACTTGATACAATCTTTTGCAGTAAATCTCTACAATTGGTTATATTTCTCTCAAATATCAGCACTAATGCAACAACTGAAAATAGTTTCCTGTTGTTTATAGAATTAAGAACAAAATTTATTCTCAGGTTTTGTATCATCACATCCAATGTTCTCAGTGCTCTCTCTTCCTTTTCCCTTCTTGCTTCTACACTCCCTGTGCAGTGCAGATCATCTGCTCCACTGAAGCTGGTTGTTAGAAAAAGAGTTTATGCATCTCTCCTTTCTACAAGTCAGTGCTCATGTTGTCTTAAGAGTTGAAAAATTCCACACTGTGGAGAGCTGCGCCACACCGCGCCTCAAAGATGGCGCCAGCTTCCACATTCCACCATCCCAACGGTGAGTGCGCTCGGTAATAAACAACTCCTTATTTGGCCTGCTCCCATCCTGCCGGGGTCACGCCATCATCATCAGATTGCTTATGCATTCTGGTGAGCCTATGGCTTGCACACACGTGGCTGCTCAGGGTTGGCTGGCCTCGGCTATTTAGGGAGCAGGAGGGGTTTTTCCCGTGGCTGCCTCCACGTTGTTTCAAGGTTCCTGAATAAACCGCTGATGAGAAGGATTCCTGAGTCGCGTCTTCCTTGCTGGTTGAGGTAGTCGTGACAGTTGGTGGCCCGTACGGGGAACGCTCGTACGAAGAAAGGAATTCAGAACTCACAGCGGTCAGGGGGTGCACCGGTAAGTCCCCAGGTAAGGCGGGGATCCGCGAAAAGAGCGGGGTTATTGTTCTCACCCGTAGAGAATGGGAGAACGGTCAGCAGAGCCGCATCAAAGCAGACGGGAAAGCAAAGCAGCAGAGCCGAGTCAAAGCGGACGGGACAAAAAGGAAAGTAGTAGAGCCGCGTCAAAGCGGACGGAGTAAAAGTGAAACAGAGGGTATTATTTTTTCTTGGCCCGTGGGTGGTATTCAATTTTATTTTTGGGTTTTCTTTTCACTGTTTGTTGCAAGGATTGTACTAGGGCAGGTCAGTCAGGGAATCGACCTTGCTAAAAACATGGGTAATTCAAAATCCCACCCAAATTTTGGCGCTCAATGAGTTGCTGCATTCAAAAAACCTTGAACTTAAGAAAAGTACTTTGGAAAGATTCCTGACGGAGTGTGACACTGTGGCACCCTGGTTTGCCGTATCTGGCAGCTTGACACTCTCGTCATGGAAGAAATTAGGCAAAGATTTAGATGTTGCTGCGGAGCACGGTGTCCTTGCTCCCGGGGTTCGGCCCGTTTGGACGTTAGTTCGCGGGTGTCTTACTGATCAAAAATGCATTAAAGCTATAAGGAACGGTCAGGCGGCCCTAGAACTTTTACAGGAGGAGAGGTCAGAGTCGGCTGCCTCAGTTGAGGCCGCCTCTCCCATAGGTCATACCCCGGATCTAAAAATAAAACCAAAACAGAAGAAAGAAGGGACTAGATTATACCCTGCCCTGTCAGACTTGGAGGATATTAATAGTTCTGGCGCCCCTACCTCCACCGAAGAGTCTGAGTCGGAAGAGGAGCGGGAGGCCCCCCCCATAAAGCACCTTTACAGTCCGCCTGAAGATTGCTTGCTAAATTACAGCTAGGAAGAAAGAAAGTTAGCCGACTTTACCCAAGGACTGACATAGTCCCTTCGGCTCCCCTTCCCTATCTGGAGGCTGCAGCTAATTCAGGAGGAGCTTGCTTCAACTCAGAAGTTTGGAGACAGGTCAGAACAGAGATGCCTCTGGCCTATCCGATCTTCCAGGACCCACAAGGGAACAGGTTTCATGAAATGCTAGATTTTAAAATTGTAAAATCCTTGGCCAAGTCAGTCAGAACCTACGGGGTCACAGCATCCTTTACAGTTGCTCAGTTAGAGACCCTACATAGATTTGCCATGACACCGGCTGATTGGCGGAATCTTGCAAAGGTATACTTGTCACCTGGTCAATATCTAGATTGGAAGGCCTATCTCAATGAATTTGCAATTACTCAGAGTGCGGCTAATGCC
The DNA here is from genome assembly GCF_017639785.1 of Mesocricetus auratus. NCBI lineage: Eukaryota > Metazoa > Chordata > Mammalia > Rodentia > Cricetidae > Mesocricetus > Mesocricetus auratus. The sequence goes on along the minus strand of NW_024429184.1, from coordinate 43,869,145 downwards.
GTGGCCGGAGGGCCCCAGGCTGTTTGGGATGCGGAAATGCTCCTAGGCATGGGTCAATACGCCACTCAACAAAATGCTTATCCACCATTGGTGTATGACCAGATCAATCAGATCGCCATTAGGGCATGGAAGGCTTTCCCCAATAAAGGGGAAACGACTGGCAATTTGACAAAAATCTTACAAGGGCCTTCTGAACCTTTTTCTGATTTTGTGGCCAGGTTGGTGGAGGCGGCAGAAAAAATCTTCAGTGATACTGATACTGCCATGCCGCTAATAAAGCAACTTGTGTTTGAGCAATGTACCAAAGAATGCAGGGTGGCTATCACTCCACTTAGGCATAGGAGACTTGAGGAATGGATGAGGGCCTGCAGGGAAATAGGCGGCCCCCTGACTAATGAGGGGCTTGCGGCCGCCGTCATCAAATTAAGCAGGGAAGGCGGCCACCCCGGAACTTGCTTCCATTGTGGTAAAGCAGGGCATATGAAGCGTAATTGCCCACAGAGAGACCAGCCAAGGAATAAGGATGCTTTAAACTTTAAAGGTGCTCAACACACCATGCCAGGATTATGCCCAAAATGTAAAAAAGGGAGGCACTGGGCGAATGAGTGTAGGTCTGTTAGGGACATTAACGGTCATGTCATCCCATATATGTCAATGCCAAAAAACGGGAGACCGGGCCCCAAGCCTCAGGGCCCACAAATATATAGGGCCATGGAGAACTCAACAACAGAAAATCCCAATCTGAGGGAGACGAGCCTAGAACAGTGGCCGACCTTCTGGCACCCCAAAAACCTCGCAGGGCCACTGCAGGTGCCGCGGAACTGGACCTCTGTTCTGCCTCCGGACTCGTACTGACCCCTCAAATGGGGGTACAATTAATAGAATCAGACCTCCAAGGACCCTTGAACCCAGGCACAGTGGGTCTCCTCCTGGGAAGATCATCCACTATTTTAAAGGGTCTTAAGGTACATCCTGGGGTAATCGACCCTGACTATAATGGTACAATAAAGATAATGGTAGAGTCACCTAGAGGGGTAGTATCTATCTCCCCGGGAGACAGGATTGCCCAGCTTCTGCTTCTGCCCAGCCTACATGAGCTGTTTCCAGCACGGTCTAATGAAAGAGGAAAGGAATGTTGTGGCTCTATAGGAACAGATCTGACCTTTTTGTCCTTAGAATTAAATCAAAGACCAGTCCTAACACTTAATGTGGATGGAAAAAGGATTCTTGGCCTGCTAGACACGGGAGCAGACAAAAGCATTATAGCAAAAAAGGACTGGCCATCGGGTTGGCCTATACAGGCCTCCTCTCAAACCTTACGGGGGCTAGGGTATGCTAAGGCTCCGGATGTGAGTGCTAGACACCTACAGTGGAAAGATGAGGAGGGTAATTCTGGAACTATGCAGCCCTATGTCCTGGATCTTCCCGTCTCCTTGTGGGGGAGGGACTTGCTCAATGATATGGGCTTTAAGCTAAGCAATAAATTTTCAGCCGCCTCTCAACAAATGATGAGGGACATGGGATGCCATCCAAGTTTCGGGCTAGGAAAACATTTACAAGGAAATAGGGGGCCTGTTCAAGCACACCAGAGACACCCGAGGCAAGGGTTGGGTTTTTCCTAGGGGCCGCTGAGGGAGGTATTCCCATTACATGGAAGACGGAGGAGCCTATATGGGTTCCTCAGTGGCCACTTTCCTCCGAGAAATTGAGTGCAGCAAAAACCTTAGTCGCTGAACAGCTTGCCTTGGGACACATAAGGCCGTCCCTGTCGCCATGGAATACGTCATTAAAAAAAATCAGGAAAATGGCGCCTCTTACAGGACTTGAGAGCCATAAATAGCCAAATGCAAGCAATGGGCCCTGTACAGCGAGGGCTGCTGTTACTTTCTGCCTTACTGGCGTCTTGGCATGTTATTGCAATAGATATAAAAGATTGTTTTTTCTCTATCCCTCTCCATACGGAGGATTGTAAACGATTTGCCTTTACTGTCCCATCTTTAAATCATGAAGAGCCCGATCAGAGATATGAATGGGTTGTGTTGCCCCAGGGAATGGCCAATAGCCCCACTATGTGTAGGCTCTATGTAGGACAGACCATTGAGCCATTAAGAAGGGAATTCCCCATCCTAAGATGCTTTCATTATATGGATGATATGCTGTTAGCTGCCAAGGAAGAAAAATTTTTAGAAAAGGCATTTATTAGATTAATGTTTTTATTGGAGAATAAGGGATTGCTTGTGGCTCCCAAAAAGATTCAAAAAGGAAAAATGGTGAATTATTTGGGCACAAAGATTATCGGAGATCATATTATTCCACAAAAATTAGAGTTAAAAAAAGATAATTTAAAAACCTTAAATGATTTTCAAAAGTTGCTAGGAGAAATAAAATGGATTAGGTGTTTTATTAAGTTCCCTAATTATGATTTAGAGCCCTTGAATGATCTCTTAAATGGAGATCCAGCCTTGGATTCCCCCAGACAGTTAACCCCTGAAGCAAGGCTCGCCCTACGTAGGGTGGAAGAGAGACTACAAGATGCCTTCCTACAAAGATGCAAGGAGGGACAACCCGTCTTTGTATGTATACTTCCCACATATTATCAGCCTACGGGCCTGCTTTGGCAGGATGGACCTTTATTGTGGATTTATCCAAGCATATCCCCTGCTAAATCTATTGAGTATTATCCCACCGTGGTGGCAAGATTGGCTCAAAATGGCATCCAACAATGCTTACAACATTTTGGCATAGCCCCAAAAGTGATCACTGTGCCCTACACCAATGATCAAATTCATGTCCTTTGCACCACTATTGATGATTGGGACATTTTAAGGTGTGGGTTTAAAGGGGATATAGATAATCATTATCCAAAACATCCATTAGTAGGATTTTTTAAGGAGCACCCGGTAGTCTTTCCAAAAATAACTTCCAATGCTCCAGTCCCAGGTGCCCCCAGTGTGTTCACAGATGGCTCAAAAACAGGATGTGGTACCTATATGGTGGGCTCTTTGGAACCCGTTCAGATACAGTTTCAACCCGGCTCTCCCCAAGTAGTAGAACTAGAGATTGTTGTTAAGGTTTTTGAAAATTGTTCTTTTGCCTTTAATCTTCTTTCGGATTCTGCCTATGTGGTTAATGCTATAAAGGTACTGGAAGCTGCTGGCCCTATTAGGTCCAGCAGTCCGGTCTGCACCCTGTTTCAAAGGCTTCAAATTTTGATCTGGCATCGAAAGTGTTGTTTTTTCATACAGCATGTCAGAGCACATACGGGCCTCCCGGGCCCCATAAGTGAGGGCAATAATAAAGTTGATCAATGGACCAGAATGGAGTATATATTCCTTTGTTCCACCCTGGATAGAGCCAGAGATTTTCATAAAAATTTTCATGTAAATGCCAAAACCTTACAACAGAAGTTTCATCTCTCCCGGACTGATGCACGACAAGTCATCTTGGATTGTGCTCAATGTGCCGTCCATCATCATCTGCCCTGTCTCGGAGTCAATCCTAGAGGATTGCTCCCCTTAAAGGTTTGGCAAATGGATGTTACTCATGTTGCCGAATTTGGCAGTCTAAAATATGTCCATGTATCTGTTGATACCTGCTCTGGAATTATCCATGCCACCCCTCTATCAGGCGAAAAGGCTCGCAATGTTGTCATCCATTGCCTGGAGGCTTGGGCAGCCTGGGGAAAACCCAGGCAGCTGAAAACTGATAATGGGCCGGCTTATACAGCTCAGTCCTTTGCCTCCTTTTGCAAACAAATGGAGGTTCAACTGCTTCATGGATTGCCATATAATCCACAAGGTCAGGGCATAGTAGAACGTGCCCATCGCACTCTAAAAGAATGTCTAAATAAACAAAAAGGGGGAATAGGCAATGGCCGCACCCCAAAAGAGAGGCTTTCTCTCGCCCTCTTTACTATAAATTTTTAAAATTTGGATGCTCAAGGTCACTCTGCAGCTGACAGGCATCAAGACCCCCATGGTCCAAGCAAAGGCTTGGTAAAATGGAAGGACATCTTGACAGGCACATGGCGTGGGCCTGATCCCGTGCTGACTTGGGCACGAGGTTCTGTTTGTGTTTTTCCACAGGACCAACAAGACCCCGTGTGGGTTCCAGAACGACTGGTGAGGAAGGCGCAGACGCCGCTGGATCCGAATGAAGCAAATGCCACTCAGGCCGCTCACCCCATGCCTTCCAATGATGATGATGATAATGACAATGGCGGTGGCGGAGCCTCGCTGGGGGATTCTATCGACCTTTCCAATGCCGATGCTGGTCCGCCATAATGCGCAAGTTTTCCCTTGGTTGTTTACCACCTCAAGCAAGCTTAACCTGCCCTCCCTTCCTTTAGATACCCAGGCATCCCCTATAGGGGAAAACCGGACTTTTCCTGAAAAGGAAAGTTTGTGTTTTACATTTTGACCAACAGCTCCTGCATTAAGTTAGCCTGCCATACTGCAGGATGGTTTTTTGATAAAGATAAATATCAATCCGGACAGAGTCAAAGTTGTAATTCCATCACCTGCCGGATGCATCTTATCACAAATTACCAATGTGGCCTGGATTAATGGTTCATGGCCAGTAGTAGCAAAGAGGAGTAATGATACCCCTCTTACTCAACCAAGGTGGGCACCCCGATGCTGGGGCCACTTTGAGGGGGAGGCCTGGCCCTGGACAGGATGCCAGGCCATGCAAGTGAATTGGACAAATGAAGATAAACTATTCACCTTTTCCCCAGATATGGTAGGGAAGAATAAGGGTCTTTTAAATATCCCAGTCTTTGTTTTACCAGCGTACAGTTTGAAAATTATATACGTGCTGCTAATTTGTCTAAACTTTCCAGTTATCTTCTAGGTAATTGGTCAGGGGAATTTGAAAAGGAACTTGACCAACTGCGCACAGCCATAGTGACAGTGAACTCCACCCGCGTCAATTCCAGCATCGCAGAAGGATTGTCCTCCTGGATCAGGGCCACCATGGAACACTTAAAGGAGTGGGCGGGGATAGGGTCCCTACTTGGCCTGATGGCCATAGCCTCCCTGGTATGCCTGTGGTGCTTCTGTAATGCTCAGTCTAATCAGTGCCGTAATGCAATGATGGTCATGCAAGCATTTGCTGCTATTGAAGAAGGTCAGTCCCCCTCAGCCTGGCTGGCTACCTTTAAAAACTAATTTTCTCCGGTCGGGGTGCAAGGCTAAGCACTGCACGAGGGTTTGCTTGTAAGCAGTTAAGCTACCCTCGGAAGACAAGCCCGATTGCATGAAGGTTGTACCCAAGATCCTTCCCCTGGGAAAACAGGTACAGGATGGGTCAGGGTCACCACAGGCGTAGAGTCTGTAGGTGTCACCTGTACATTATCCTAGCTTTGCACACAAGGGATCGGGCCTCTATCTTCACCCACCTTTGTTATATAAAAACAAAAAGGGGGAACTGTGGAGAGCTGCGCCACACCGCGCCTCAAAGATGGCGCCGGCTTCCGCATTCCACCATCCCAACGGTGAGTGCGCTCGGTAATAAACAACTCCTTATTTGGCCTGCTCCCATCCCGCCGGGGTCACGCCATCATCATCAGATTGCTTATGCATTCTGGTGAGCCTATGGCTTGCACACACGTGGCTGCTCAGGGTTGGCTGGCCTCGGCTATTTAAGGAGCAGGAGGGGTTTTTCCCGTGGCTGCCTCCACGTTGTTTCAAGGTTCCTGAATAAACCGCTGATGAGAAGGATTCCTGAGTCGCGTCTTCCTTGCTGGTCGAAGTAGTCGTGACACCACACCTCCTGAAGTACAGCTCTTGGACCTACTGTTTAAAAGTCTTCTCTATACAGAGTATTAATTTTGTCTGTAGACAAAATGCTTATAGCCACTACTACTCACTGTAGCCCAGACACTATATTGGTTCTTTCTTATTCAACTTTTTCTGCCTTGTTATTTCAGTGTAAGCATTTGTCATTCCTACAAGCTATGAGAGTCGTTTAAACTTTGTTAAATAGTTCACATTTTTCTTACTTTTCATATGAGCCACAAAATACCTCAAGTGAGATAGATGCGTAGTATTTGTTAATGTAAGAACAAAAATGCAGAAGATAGTTTTTCAACATTTGTCTCACATTCCCTCAAGCCACAATATTTTATGTTTAGTTTTAGCTCATGAATGTGATTTGAATCAGTTTTATAAGCTTCTTACATATTTTTTCTGATCACCACTTCAAACTGCACTCTTTTAGCTGGACATGTTGACTCACAACTGTAATCCCAGCACTTGAGAGGCCTAGGCAAGAGGACTGAGAGCCCTAAACCAGTACTATAAAATAAGACCCTGTCTTAAACAAACAAACAAAAATATTGCAGTGTTTTTATGTTAAAGGAACACAGAATAAAATTAAAAGTATATACAGTGTGTTTTTTTTTAATATTTTAAATTTATTCTTTGAAATTTTCATACATGTAAAAAATGTATTACAAACATCTATATCCAACTTCTCCCACGACACCTGCTCTGCAAATTCATGTCATTTTTTAAAAAAAAATCTACTGAATCCAATTACTGCTGCCCATATGCACATAGGTATGAGACCATTCACTGCGGCATGAGCATCCTACCAGGGACTACATTCCCAAGTAAAACTGACTATATTTCCTACTAGCAATCAACTTCCAATAGCTCCTCAGAAGGGCGTGGGTCTTGGAAACCTCTCCCTGATCCATGCTATAATTTTTAAAAGCATATCTTATACAGTTTTTTGGGTATGTAATCACAGATGCTATGAATTCATGTGTACAATAGCCAAATCATGCCCAGAAAATAGTACTTGCAGCTTTTCTCTCCAACTCTTCACACTGCATCCTTTCTAAACCCTTTTCTGCAATGTTCTCTGAACCCTGCAGTGGAAGAGATATAGCTGTTCCATCTATGGCTGCCATAGAGGAGCACTCACAGTCACTTGTTCTAATTACTTTGAGAAGTTATAAGTCTCTGCAATAGGAGGCTTCTCTGATGAGGGTTGAGAGCAGTAAAAGCATACAAATATAAATATTTAAAAGAGACTTTGACAACATGACAAGTTAGAAAAACAGCAGTAGTAGGTTCATTCTCCTGACACATACACCTAGAACCTATGGTCTTCCTAGCCAAAAGATGTTGGTATCTTTGTTGTTTTTACTAGAGTGACAGTGTTGAGAATGAATTTTCTCCCATGCACAAGACTCAATCCAACCAGAAAGCAATTGGTTACCCCATAATAGTCTAGTTGGTATTGTATCAGTGGGTATATTTTGCCGAGAAGATCTGTATTGTACTATGCAGATTCCAGGACTGCCTATGACCATTGATGTCTTTTCTCCCCCAGTAGCCTGCATAGCTTCTTCCAGTACTATAAAAGCTTTCCAGCTGGAAGAGAGTTTCCTGATCAGTTTGACACTGTTTTCTCTATGAACTGAAACCAAACTGTGTAGTGTCCTTGGCAAGGCTCTAACCAACTTGTTATGGTGGCCTATCCAGAGCAACAGCAATGGCCTGTCATGTTGTATATGTTTCTGGGGCCTCCCCAACCAATAAATCCCAAGAAGGTAACCCATAGGTGGCATTGCGCATTAATAATGCTATATTCATTTGAAAGTGTTTAAATGAACATGGCATTCCAAAGAACACGGTAAAAATATGAATATGTTCTAGAAAAATAAAAATAAGGCATTGCCTTCTTGGGACTGTCTCCATCAAAAGTTTCCTTTTCTTGCAATATCTCTGTTCTTTGGGTACAAAAGAGACAAGAGTGAGCTTCTAACTCTAATATAGCACGGATGAGACGTTTTCATGAACAGGAAATGACTAATAAGAGGAGCTTGGAGTTTGGGACAATCAAGGGCATTTTTTGCTTTTAAGTTAGATATTTATATACTGCTATAACTCTTTATTTTTACTTCTATTTAAATCAATTATCTTTCCTTGTGGCCATCACAGTTATTTTAGTTGAGTGCATTTCTAGCAAATTATTCTGTTCTCTTGAAGAGCCTAAATTTGTTCTAGAGAATTTTATACCCAGCGTACATTTCCATATACATACACAGAGTTGTGAATATTTAAAGATACCATGCATTTATAATTTCTTGATTTTTACCAAAAAAATGTGTGTCACATAACCATTTCATTTCATCTAGCAAGAGACATGGAGAAGATTTCTTCCTACACACAATCTGTCTGATATCAAGATTCCCATCTCTGTTCAAAGAAACAAGAGTATACTTTAGGGAGGTGAAGAGCTAACTCTCAATATTGCTAAAGCCAGGGAAGGCCCAAGTTCTACAAGACCTTCAGTTGTCAGTTGATAGGCATCTGTAAGTAGTTAGTCCTGCCAGACTATGCAGAGAAAACTGCTCTGGTGACTTATCAGTCTAAACCATTAATGGTCTATTTCCAGACATGCCTCCATTGTTCCCCATCATTGGACAGCATGAGTTTCACCATCCTTGGATACAGTCTTTCATCTATGACTTGTCAATATTGTACTTTTGAGAAAATTATAGGACACACTTACTCAAAAGAGCTTTTTTTGTTTTCCAATTTGTATGCCAGAAACATAACATATTCTGATTTTGTCAGAATAAGATAATCTTCTACAACTTTTAAAGCATCTTCATATTGAATACACAATTTGATATCTATCATGTGACAGATTCTTGCAAAGTTCACAACTGCATATCCATGTGTGGACTGATTCTATGTTCATGCCTCATCAACTTTCTCCAGAGTCTTGCATCATTCAGATCTTGCATCTGTGATAAACATCTCTGTCTTACTGTTTTTTAATTAAATTTATTTTTCTTTCATATATTACATCCCAATCACAGTTTCCCCTTCCTCCTCTCCACACAACCCCCCCCCCATCCACTCCTTCTCTGTGTGTCTCTTCAGGAAAAGGCAAGCCTCCCATGAATGTCAACCAAACATGCCATATCAAGTTGCAGTAAGACTAGGTACCTCCTCTCCTATTAAGACTGGACAAGGTGTCCCAGTATGAGGAGTAGAGTCCCAAAAGGAGACAAAAGAATCATAGACAGTCCCTGATTTCACTGTTATGTGTCCAGCAAGAAGACCAAGCTACACAACTGTAGCATGTATGCGAAGGGCCTAGATTAGTCCCAGGTAGACTCCCTAGTTATCAGTTCAGTGTCTGTGAGCCCCTATGTTCCCAAGTTCTCTGTCTTGTTCTTAATAAAGATGGAAATTCCAGTATTTCTTATCAAGCATGAGACTAGCTTTAGTTTAAAATTACTCATATTTTCATAACAAATTCAAAATATCTATCAAGACTGGTTTGTTAGAAGATTTTTAAAAAACCCACACACAAGAAAGAAGATTTTTTTGAAAAAAATATTTTTGTATAATCCATAAGAGAAGAAAAATTTGTGAATAACTTATAAATACCCATTATCTGGTTGTGCATACATCCTTTCACCAAGAAACTCAAATTTCAGATAGTTAACCTGGAGATAAGTAGGCATATAAAGACATATATGTAAGTTTATGCAATATGTGGGAAACACTCCAAATTGCCTATACTCTTAATTAATGGACTCTTTAAATTAATTGTGTAAATGAACTTGGTAAGAAGCAGGCTCTGCAAAGAAGAAATCATGATAGTAGTTATAAATCAGCAAAGAATTTCAGGATTCATTTACACACTCATTTATTCATGCATTTATTGTATAATAAATATCTAGTGAGTGCCTAAAACATGATAAACACTTTTCTATGTGTGGTGATGATGCTGCAGTGGGAAAGATAATTAGATTTTCTGTTATATCAATCTTGTACATCATGAGAAGGCAGTAAATTAATAATAATATAAAATGCTGTGTAGTGATATGTGGAGAAGGAAAATGCTATAGAGTAAGAGAATTGAGAGGGATGTAAACAACACTGTTTTGGGTAAGGTTATCTGAGAAGGCCCTAAGGAAAGACTACATCTAGGAAGGCTTGCATTGAATGAGAAGGTGGGCAGTAAGGAGAAGAATGAGAGAGGAAAAGTCCTGTACAGAAGGACTTACAGAAGGCTTACAGAAGAAGTTTAGAGGAGGAATAGAAAGAGAGAGTGGAAAGGACTTAAAAACTTGGATGTATTTTATTATTTTTCTAAGAATTTCCTACATGAGTACTATATTTATATCACTCTCACCCCACATTCCTCCCGCTGATTCCTTGCATGTCCTTTCTACTCCCTCCCAACTTCATGACCTTTTCTTTAATATATATTATATATGCTGAATTTAGTGTATTTATCATTTAATATTTATTAATCTTTAAATTTTATATATATGTATATCATATATACATATATATGTATATATATTTTTTCCAAGGGTGATCACTTGGGATTGGACAACTAACCACAGACTCTTCTCTGAATTTATTTTTCTCTTTCTTAGAAGCCATTAATTAAGCCGGGCATTGGTGGCACACGCCTTTAATCCCAGCACTCGGGAGGCAGAGGTAGGCAGATCTCTGTGAGTTCGAGGCCAGCCTGGTCTACAGAGTGAGTTCCAGGACAGCCTCCAAAGCCACAGAGAAACCTTGTCTCAAAAAAATAAAAAAATAAAAATAAATAAAAAAGAAGCCATTAATTATCTGTAGCTCTTTATTTAGGGTTAGAATCTTGGGAGATTCTCCCCATATTCAATGGGATGAATGTTAGTTGATATCAAAGTCTGGTGTATTTTTTAACCAGAAAGATTAATCTGACTTGAAAAGGAATGATGAGATAATTACACTATGAAAAGACCGAAGCATCTTAAACTTTCTGGTAAAAGCTACTGATTTTTTTTCTATTTATATAATAGCCACCAGAAGCACATGAGTATCCCATGCTCACAGATCTTCATCAACATCAGCAATTATAATTTTTAACCTAGTGAATGATTTTATATTTATATTTGCCAACTTGTGTGTTTGTAAGGGAAGGTGTGGATGTGTGTATGCATGTGCCTATGTGTATACATGTAGAGATCAGTGGAAAACTATATCCTGCTCCACTCACCTTTGCCCTTGATACAGGGTTTCTCACAGAATCTAGAAACTAGGCAAGCAGCTACTAACCCCAATGTTGCTTCCATCTCTACCTTCACCCAATGCTATGGTTACAGGTGATCAAACAGCCCTGTGCAGATTCTTACAAAGTTGGTTGGGTTTGAATTCAGGCCTACATGCTTCTCAAACAACTGTGCTACTGAAAAAATGCTCTACTGAGCCGTTTCTCTGGCCCCTGTTGTAGTCTTCGGATTTTTAGATTTTTACAGTAAAAACAGAAATTTGTGAAGGTGAATGTTGATGGGGGAACTTCTGTGTATATGTCAATAAGGCACTGTTGGCCAATACGGAAGCAGGATAGGTGGGACTAGGAATCTAGGAGAATTCTGGGAAATATCGTGAAGAGACCGGTCACCATGTGACCTCCCAGGAGCAACGGGCACTCGGGAGTGCATCCTCAAAAAGATAAGTCCTTACAAAGTATATATTAGTAATGATGGGTTAATAATCAAAACAAGTCAGAGCTAGCAGATAAGAAACCAAGCAAATGACCAACAGCTTCATAATTAATATAGCGTCGTGTGTGTTATTTGGGGGTTCAGACAGCTTGGTAGGGCCCAAGAGGCTGGTGGAGAGACAACACATTACAGAATATTTTCTTTTTTTAACATATTTTTTCCATAATCCAACCTATAATAATACCAAAGTTATGTCTACTCTCTGTATGATACCCAGGTTTTTCTGTACTGTCATGTAGAAAACTGATTAAACAATTGAGTGGAATTAAACTTATATTGGCTCACAAAAGTCACTTGTGAAATTTTCATGGATTTGTAATGTAGTAGCTAACCATTCGTGTTACAAAATGCAAATTATCAAACACCTTTCAGCAGGGCTAAATTATTTATCTTTTTAAATTTTAAATTAGAAACAAGCTTGCTTCACATGTCAATTCTAATCTCCCTCACCCTCCTTTCCTCCCCCACCCCCCACCCACCCACCCAGTCCACACTTGTGGGGACAATAGACCTTGGCCAGAGACCCACTTCCCCATCAGCCTGGGACCAGGGAACTGTAAGACAATATTTACTAAAAACATGTTTACTAAAAACAATAAAAATGCCCAGGGCAATAAGTTCCTGAAAAGGGCTTGCCCACGGGAATGCCCTGACCTTTTCCAAAGACTAACTGCCTCTTCTGAGCTACCCAACACAGTCTCTGGTGTCAGGGCAGAAACAGCCAGGGGTAAGACAGGGAGCAGAAGCTTTACTGGTGGGAAGCCTTTCTTGGGAAGTCTTCTTGAGCCTTTTTGGGGCCTGCTTAAAGTTTTCTTTACATCATTGACTGGTCTCTGTGTCATCAATCCCGACACCCTCCTCACATTCTTGGATATAGGCTGCACAATGGGCACAGCACACACTCTGCTCCCCAGGAAGGGTAAGGCCCTCCATGGGGAAATCTCCAGAGTCTGTCATTTCATCCAGGACAGGGTCTAGGCTCTATCCCATATGTCCAGGATGAGAGAGCATTTCTTGATGTGGAATGGTCTCCAAAAGTCTGCTTGTATGCCAGGGATAAATACTGATCTACTACTCAAGGCCCCATAGATTGCTCAGGCCTCCTCACTGACACCCAAATTTAGGTGGCCTGGATCAGTCACATGCTGGCCTCTCAGCTATCAGTCTGGAGTCTAAGAGCTCCCCCTTGTTCAGGTCAGTTGCCTCTGTGGGTTTCACCAGTCTGGTCTTGACCCCTTTGCTCATCGCTCCTCCCTCTCTGCAACTAGGTTCCAGGAGTTCAGTTCACTGTTTAGCTGTGGGTATCTGCTTCTGTTTCCATTAGCTACTGGATGAAGGTTCTAGGATGGCATATAAGATAGTCATCGAACTCATTATCAGGGAAGGGCATTTAAGGTAGCCTCTCCACTATTGCTTAGTTTTCCAGTTGGTGTCATCCTTGTAGATCTCTGGAAATCTCAAATCTATCATGACTCCCTCTATTATGGTATCTCTCATCCTGCTCTCCTCTATTCTTCCCCTGACTCAACCTTCCTGCTCTCCCATGTCCTCCTCTCCCCTTCTTTTCTCCCCCTCTCTTTTTATCGGCTTTCTCTTCCCTCCACCCCATGCTCCCAATGTGCTCAGGTGATCTTATCCCATTCCACCTTCTCTGGGGTAACATATATATCTTTCTTAGGGTCCTCCCTATTTCCCAGACTCTCCTCAGCAGGGATAATTTTTTGTTATTTTGCTATTGTTTTTAGAGACAGGGTTTCTCTATTTAGCTTTAGAGCCTGTCCTGGCACTAACTCTGTAGCCTACACTAGATAGCCTCGAACTCACAGAGATCCACCTGTCTCTGCTTCCCGAATGGTGGGATTAAAAGTGTGTGTCACTACTTCCCAGCAGGGATAATTATTTTATAACATAGTCAGTTTCCCAGAACACTACTGGTTAAGCAATTTCTTACTTTGAATTACACAATAGTTAAAACTAAATTATTGCCTCTGAGGCTCATTTGAGACATTCACAATTCTTCACGGAACTCATGTTTTCCATCTAATCACTCTGTCAGATACCACAAAGTTCCATAGAAGAAATGGTTACTTCTTCATTTCTTTTCTCTTCTCATATATTCTTTTCATTTCTTTCTCTTAAGAACTTTCAAAGGAGAAGAAAAAGCTTCAAAGATCTTGACTCGGTATGTAGTTCCATTTTGTGGCATACATTTCTCTATTCTGCCTCTGCCATTGCTACCTGAAGGTTATATTGCCTTTCAGACTTTCTTTCTCTGTGTCTTTTAAAATCAGTGTGATGATAAGTTGAAAAAAATAAACAGGTTATTACTGTCAATAATCTAAGGTCCTTTGGGGGTAGGAAAACAAGTAAGAACAAGAACCAAGACCCTTATTCTCTTGGTATATTTTCAAATTCAGAGTCTAGAGAATTTGACTGTGTTTAGCCACATCTCATCTTACAAAATCCAAACCTTCTTTGACTTGGGAACGTGATCCTACTTAGACAATAAAAAATTTACAGATGCAATCACGTTTGGATTAATTATGCTAAATGAGGATAGTCTCTAAACCCAATGGCTAGTCAGTTTATTTACAGGAACAGGGAGAGAGTGTTCCCCTGATAGACAAGAAGATAGGGAGAAGATGCGTAAACACTGCCCTCTGATAAGAAGGGAGAGCATACTGTAACACAGCCACAAACCGAATACCAAGAATACCTGGCCAATCCCAGAAACAAAGACCAGACAAGACAACATGCTGCCTCCATATATCTTAAGGCTGCCTTCTGTAGACCACTAAAATGTGTCTTTAAAGCATCAGATATGTGGTTACTTCTTTTCTTACAGGAGCTAAAACCGCTAAATTCGACAACTTCTTGTGTTCTCTTCATGAAGAGATCAATAAATCCCCAAATCTAAAAACATGATTCATTTTTTCTCAGAGCATTTTCTCCTAAGGAGTGTGACAACAGATTCTATGAATTAGATTGTTTTGAAAGCTTAATATATTACAAATAACTAATAATTTGAATGCAAATTTATTTGTCAGAAAACTGTTTAATCATTCCACATTAAACATCACTTTAAAATCAGTGGTGACTCAGATGGAATAAAGAAAAAGGAAAATGAAGCGTACTTTGGTTTTCCAGGGGCAAAAAAGCAAGATAAATGTTTATTTGTCAAAACAGTTGAAGTATAGTAAAAAGAAATTGTTGTTGTGAAATCCAGAGGACATAGACTAAGCAATAAACAGCACAACAGCATGAGTTTCTAATAACCAACCATGCCAGGGGAGCTTGATTGATTTCCTTTCAGTTTCATTATATAATTAGAGCACTAAGGAAATCCTGTAGTAGACACTGTATATTTGAGCATTAGAAAAATACTTAATTGAAACTCGTGAAATGTTGCTTTAAGATTGAAGTAAAATTGGCTGGCTCACAAAGCCCTTCCCACAAATGGGAAGCGGGTGAGAAGAATATAAACAAGAAGCATGATAAACAGTAAGAGACTGAGTGTGTAAAATAGGTATCCAGTGGTGAGTCAAAAGACACAGACTTAAACTGAGTTCCATTTAATAACAACTGTAACAATTTGAAAGAATAGCTTCCATTCCATGGGGTCATTAAACTACTACAAGATACTGATTAATGGAGTCCTCATACTCCAAGGAAAGTGGTAACCTTGTGGGCTCAATAAAGCCCCAATATTGGCAATATAGAAGATAAATTTTTGCCATGAAAAGAAGCAAAAATGAAGTGCTGGGATGTGGGGATGGCTGGAGGAGGGTTAGAGCAGCAAGAGAGGCAGTACATAATTATTAGCAAAGCAATACACAATAGTGTTAAAAACCTAAACAAAGACTTTGTAAGGATTTAGCAACCACCAATTGTCTCGCAATGCTAGCATGGCTCTTTAGCTGTGTAAACAAATCAGCTGAAAAGCAAAGAAGTGGCATTCCCCACTGATTTACCTCATTTAACAATCCATGAGGACCTTTGAAATGTATGCACCTAGTCAAGATTTTCTAATGGATTACAAATGTGATTATCGATGGCATATGCCTTAAAGAAATATATAACATGCCCTTCTGGTAGACAAGGGTGCTGTAATCAGTACTGTAAAGATCGACAACACAAAAACCCATTCATGCTATATACTGAATATGGATTCAGCAAATCTTTACTGAGCTAATGCATGATAAACACTTATTTAGATACAGGACATTTGTCAGCGAACAAAATATAGGGTCATGCCCTCATGTCGGATATTGTAAGGAGGTCTAGAACACAAACAACTTAGTGAGAACAATAAAGAAGAGGATGACAGTATGGGGCAGAATAGTCAGGGAGGGCAATGCTATGAAGCAAAGGAAAAAATTAATGGAAAACTAAGTTGGGGAGTAAAGCATACATATAGCTTTGGTAGTTATTTTCTAAGAATACGAAAACGTCTTTGCTAAGGCTGTGAGTCAGAACATATTTTGGTGTGTACAGAAAACAGCTAGGAGTACAACATGAAGATAGAACAATGTTTTCCTCCCAAGTCATCAATTCCCCCCATGAATATGATGGCTTAACTATTATCCATTATTTGAGTCATGATCCAACTACAACTACTCTAGGAAAAGTAAGTTTGAAATGCAGAGAGTACTGAATATGAGATCATTAGTAGTTATGCCCACAATTCGCTTGATTGAGTTTGCTCATCCTCAAGTGGTCTTGGACATTTACTTATAGGAAGAACATTTTTACCTTAGAAGTTTTCAAATGTTAACCTCACAGGATTTTGTTGTTGTTGTTGTTTTGGCACAGGTCATATAGAGTTCATGGATGCATAGCAGAGATATTGTATGAAACAGACTAGTTGTGGAGAAAATGAAACTAAGAAGAAGAAAAGGCAAAGGACATATTTATAGCACTGACACCGGTCGGTAGCATAAGCCAGGTCCAGCAGTCACCATATATCATGGCAAGATCTGAGGAGAAACGGACAACCTAGGTGACTGACTGGGTGCATCAGCCAACAATCCAAGAAAGAATGAGTCTGACATCTCCAGTAGGGTGGGTGTTACTTACTAAAACTGGTCATAACCGGTTCTCTGAGTCAAAAGACACATTTCAGGGTGTGCTAACAGTTTTTACATGTAAGAACAAGTTTGCACTTTACAGCAAGTTCTGAGCCTGGGTCCTCCAGAAAACTGATACCAGTCCAATTCCTTGTCTTCTTTTCGCAGTTAGCTGAGCCAGCTCTCTATTACTGCACCAAAAGGAGAAAACAAACTGGCCTCTAACCCCACTCAAACCTGTTTCACATGGTCACATCAGCCACATGGTTCCTAAGTGCTACATCTGAGAGACAAAGAGCAATCTGATGGTCTTCCATTCCTTTGCTTCTCCATCATTTTATCTACATTAATCACACACACGCACACACACACACACTCACACATATACACACACTCTCTCACACACACACACTCACACACACTCACACACATACACACTCTCTCTCTCTCTCTCTCTCTCACACACACACACACACACACACACACACACACACACACACACACACCTGCTAAGCAACTGTAGTAAATTTTGGTAGGGAGTAGGGAAATAAGGCTCAAAAACAAATAGCCTTTTCCCCAGTCAGTCACTGCCCGTACAGTAATAGTTATATCAACTACCATTTTGTTCCTTACTCTATACTGTCATAATTTTTTCATTTAACTATAGGAACAGTTTTTCTCATTTCATGAAAAAAAGGAATAGAAAATACAGTTGTTAAATTGCTTGCTCAAGAATCAAGAGACAGATATATGATTGGAGTCCAAGAATGCTTAAACCAAGTCCCATGCACATTCATGGAATCTAAGAATGAGTTCAAGCTTCTCTCATTCCCAGCCTCTACTCCTATTTGCCACAGCAGCCACAGTGTTCTACTTTACATGAAGAAATGTTCTGCTGGGATGGGAGACTGTAAAGCACAGTACCTCTGGTCAGTGTCCCCAAAGGTCACCAGCTGTAGTTATTTGAGGAGCAGCAGGGAGGAAACAGAATCTCTCTATGCAACCCAGGCTGGCCTCAAACTTGCAATCTTCTTGTGTTTCTCTTCCATGTACAGGAATTATAGGTACAACTACACACTAGCTGTGAGTGTTATTACAACCTTTGCAAATGTATTTAAAATGTGTATAGTATGTGATTTGTGTCAATGTTGTACACAAATAAGTGCCCTGAAGAAATTAATCCTATACCCGTAATAAACACCTGAGAAAAAAAGTGTTAAATCCATTTTTCAGAATCTTTTATTTTTTTGGTTTTACAACACAGGGTTTCTCTGTATTCTCTGTATTGTTTTGGAGGCTGTCGGTCCATCCCAGTCTCAAACTCACAGAGATCTTCCTGCCTCTGCCTCCCGAGTGCTGGAATTAAAGGTGTGCGCCACCACTGCCCGGCCGTTTTGCAGAATCTTATCTGAAGTTGAATTGCTAAGTGATAAGTAGGGGACTTTCTTAAAACAAACAAACAAAAACTTTTATATTTTGATAGTATTTCACCCTACTCCAGTTCTTGCCAGATCTGCCACCCCACTCAACTTTATGCCTGCCTTCTCTCTCTGTAAAGTAAATAAATAAATAAATAAATAAATAAATAAATAAATAAGAGTTTTATCAGAAAGTACAGCTGTAGGCATTGCCTTCCTCCTCCAGGCTGTGCAACCTTTTGTGGGAAGTTCAACAGTGAGGCTACCCCCACCCTCAGCATTTTCTTTTATGGATTCCTGGTGGGAGAGAAAGGGTGTCACTGACAAATTGTTTTCTGGAAGAAGCCATCCTTTACTCTCCATAGCTTTATGTACACCAATGATGGGGGAAGTCCTATATTTGTCAATAAAGCACTGTTGGCCAATAGGGAAGTAAGATGGGTGGGACTAGGAGTCCAGGAGTACTCTGGGTAGGAGAAACACAGGGAGTCAAGATGTAACCGCCATAGGGATAAGAAGCTCGGAAACTTCTCCGGTAAGAGAAATACTTAGATTAACAATTATGGGATAAATACTTAAGTCAGAGCTAGCCAGTAAGAAACAAGCAAGGCCAACAGCTTCATAATTAATACAGCATCTTGTGTGTTATTTGGGGACTACAAAGTGGCAGAGCCAAGGCGGCTGGCGGGGGATAAACCAAAGCAGCTAGCAAGGAAAAGGCATCACTCAACACACCAAGCCATGGCCTCAAATATGGATCCAGTCCCTTTGTCACCCAGATGTAGTATACCAGAAATCTTAAGGTATGAAGACGCACAGTGCCACTTTAAGTTCACTCTCTTCCACTTAAGAGCTGAGTGAGCCCAGAGACATTTAGAATGCTTGGACCTCAGTTTATTCATCTATAATATGGAATGACAACAGCAATTGTAATACATGTAGTAATACAAACAGAAAATTCTATTGAAACACACTAGGTTCTGTGAAATTGAACAAGATAAAAACATTTACCATGGAAATACACACCAAATAAATATTAGCTGTTATTATACTATTCTATAATTATTTCACACTTTATATTCCAAAGTGTACAATAAACATTCTATAGTCCCAGCGTTTGACAACTAGTAATCACTCAGAAAATATTTATTAAATGTCTTCTTTTTTCTTTGGGAGAAATTCCTACACATGCTTCTTTTAGAAATCTGTCTCTCACTAAGAGCTCACAGTGTTACTCTTAATGATTCCAGTGGAAGCATCAACACAAAAGCATCCCCAGTATGCATTGTGCCATGATGGACCGCATAGCATGCTCCGTGTCTGCACATATGTGAACTCTAGGCTTTCTTTCTCCACAATTTCTCTCTAACTGCTGGTGCTTCGTGTACAATATGCCTGTTGAGTACAGTCTGAAAATTGGAGAGTGAATGGAGATAATTTGGTACATTATTTTGTAGAATATAAAAGATAATTCCTGCATTCCATTCCAGATGTCTACACAAAGTGAGATTCTTTTTTTCCTAGGATATGCTTGTCAATAAATGTAATTTTAGGTGGAGAAAATGCTATTTTTCTCTGCATATATATTTTTCCTCTTCATACATGTATGCATAGGGAATATATATGTATTTAAATATATATGTACTTAAATATATATTTAAATCTTTTCAAAATTATTTTTCACATAGGAGTGATATTGCCCCAGAGAAAATTATGGAAGATGCCAAGTCTAGAGTTTTTGTCATAACAAGTTGAGAACATCTAAAGTTACCATCTTAATATTGCCTTTAAAACAAATCTCTGAAATGGGACAAGATGTAAAAGCATCTCCTTTCTCCCAGTCACTTGCCATATCTATCACTCACTCCAGTCTTTCCTTAGGCTCTACTTACTGCCCCCTGCTGACCTCTGAATAATGGGATGAAACTGTGTTCTGTGCTATTTGAGGGTGTGTGTGTGTGTGTGTGTGTGTGTGTGTGTGTGTGTGTGTGTGTGTGTGTTCAGAGTCCCTTCTGGAAAGGAAGGTGTTGGAGAGAAGTGCATACCATTAGCATTTTCAATAGCTTCACGCAGCACGATCAGGGAAGTTTCCAGGCTCCATTACAACTTGCACACTGCCCTCATGGTTTCTGTACATACTTTCAGCCTTACTGTGAAAATTAAAAACAAAAAGCCTCCTTCTTCTAGTCATCAGAACACTGCTTTTGAATGGTTTTAATAGATATTGAGTGCAGATGACTTTCAGAATTGCACTGTTTCTGTCATGTGGTCATTTACAAAGTTTATCTAAACTTTTTTGCTTGATATGATCTAATTTGATTATTTGAAACGTTGGACCTCTTCGATTGCAAGTGAACACTTAATCATTGGATTGTTTAAAGTGTCTTTTGCTATGTAACTTGGCTGGAAGATCCTTGGAACTAGTTCCAGAAGATTTTGATGTTTATAAGACACTAAAATTCAAAGACAGAAGTAACATGTGGCAGTAATAGTCAGGGTAGATGTAGTTTAGAAAAATTAACTTGCCAGAAGAATCTGTAAGAGATATTAAACATTTAACAGATGGATTTACAGAGAACATAAAAGGCACAAAGAGGTACAGAAAATCCTACATGTGCTCTTCAGGAGGAATGCCTGAGTGCTGCTTTCTTATCGTGAAACTTGCTAAGGAAAATAGTTCTCATACCGTGCAATACTGCTACTAAATGAAGAAAAGCAACGAGTCTAGAATCTATCACTACCCTAGACTTTCATTATCACTCTAGTTTTAGAGGTCAAGATGGAATTTTGCCACCTCAGGCCAAAAACTCCTGATGAAATCAGATCACTGAGCTAATGAGACAGCAATCCATTTAAACAGATAGGTGCCCAACAGCAAGCTATTGGTTACAAATATCCCATTGTGATCTTACCTGAAGCCACGGAGGGTATCTACTTACTTCATTTCTTCATACTATACCATACCTCAGTGCATCTCACTCCTAATCCTAACCTCACCTCATCTCTTCCTCTTTAATCTCCTCTCTCTCTCTCTCTCTCTGCTCACAGTTTGATGTTACAGCCAATCATCATGGGGCATTCATGAAATCAAAAGTGGGTTGGAACTGTAGTAACAGGGGC
The DNA here is from genome assembly GCF_017639785.1 of Mesocricetus auratus. Classification (NCBI taxonomy): domain Eukaryota; kingdom Metazoa; phylum Chordata; class Mammalia; order Rodentia; family Cricetidae; genus Mesocricetus; species Mesocricetus auratus. The sequence goes on along the minus strand of NW_024429184.1, from coordinate 43,848,008 downwards.
GTGGGTTAGCTCTACACCTTGGGTTGACTGTACTCTTTTGTCTCTGAAACAAGTTAGTCCTATTCTTTTAAATTGAGTCTCCCACAAAATTTCAGGACATCGACAGAATAAAACCAAAGTCTTTTCCAAAATGTAACATAAACGACCTCTAGCCCAATTCTCAATAGAATAATTTGTTCCCTTTAAACTTTGTGAGCCTGGCCTTCACTGTCTGCATTACCATCAACATTCTGGTCTTTAGAATTCTCACCAAGACAGCCCACTAATCTCCGCTTATAACACTCTAGGTCTCTTTAGCTGATACCTCCCAGGTCTTCATACTCTCCCTTCAAACCAGTTCCAAAGGCCTACAAGCGATATAGACACCCAATCATAGAAACAACCCCACTTCTCAATGACAGTTTTCCATTTCAGTTACTTTTCTCATTATTGTGAGCACATACCTGACAAGAAGCAACTTAATGGAGAAAGCATTCGTTTGGGCACATGGTTTGAGGACACAGTTCATCAATCAGGTATGGAAGGCATGACAACAGCATCTCTGGTGGTGGAAAAAATGGAACAGCTTGTTACACTGCAGAAATGGCAGGGAGCAGAAAGTCATGATTGCCTTCTTCCATCTCCTCGCAAGTGTTATCCCTCAGCATGGCTTGTGTGTATGATTACTTCTGTGCAAAATTTCCAGCAAGTGAACCCTTTCCCTGAGTTCGATCTCTGCATGGACTTGAGTATAATTTTTCTTTAGTTCTCAGTTTCCCTATGTAAGATAAATCTGTTGAATTCTTTATCATAGCTAACTGCCTTCAAAATTTTTATTCTAAATTCCAAATGTATATATTTATTTGCTCCCTGATTAAGTACTATGACACAGCCTCAATTTAAACATTACCATTATTTTATAAAAGGTTCTACTCTATCAGATATCATGCTGACTTCAGGTCCCCACATCTCAGTGTGGGGTCTCCCTTAAGGAGTAGGCAGGGTGTAAGACTTCAGTCCCTAGGACTCAATGTGAAGACCTCAGGTCCCTACATCTCCGTCTGAAGACCTCAGGTCCCTAGAACTCAGTGTGAAGACCTCAGGTCCCCACAGCTCAGTGTGAAGGCCTCAGGTCCCCAGGTCTCAGGGTGAAAAGCTCAGGTCCCCAGGTCTCAGAGTGAAAACCTCACATCTCCACATCTCAGAATAAAGACCTCAAGTCCCCAGGTCTCAGTGTGACGACTTCAGGTCCCCAGGACTCAGAGGGAATACCTCCGGTCTCTACAACTCAGAGTGAAGACCTCAGGTCCCCACAGTGTGAAAACCACAGGTCCCCAGGTCTCAGTGTGAAAACCTCAGGTCCCCAGGCCTCAGTATAAAGAGGCACTAGTGACTTTAAGAAATACATAGGTGGTGGAGTCGCACGCCTTTAATCCCAGCTCTCAGGAGGCAGAGGCAGGCAGATCTCTGTGAATTCGAGGCCTATCTGGTCTACAGAGTGAGTTCCAGGACAGCATCCAAAACAATACAGAGAAACCCAAGAGATACATAGGTCTTTAACAGTGTTAAACACTTTTCTTGGAGTGATGCTCCTCCACCGGGTCAGGTTGGTTCCTATAAGAGGAGGTGGGTATAAAGTAAGCTTGATATTTCCACTCTCTCACCCCATTGACATGTGACCTTATTCTACCAGGACCTGCTTGCTCCTCTGTTTTTCCTGCCATGCCAGAATGATGAAATTTTAGTTTCTATCCCAGTTTTCTCACCAGATCCTGAACTTATCAAACTTGAACAACTGTAATTCAAGTACAATTCCCTCATTACTTACCAGTCTCTTGTACCTCCTCATAGCCAATGAAAGCAGTCTAAGATCTGTTTCTTGCTATGTCTCCAAAGTTGGATGCAACATGTGATATGGATATATAAGTAAATGTCAGAGGTATGACTAAAAGAACAAATGTGAAATGAGGACCAAAAAAAGTGATGTAACAATATGTAAGGATATCTTACAGTCAAAAGCTCAGTGATTCCCAATGAGCTTCATCAGAATATTCTGGAGAACCTGCTAAGACCAGGACCTCAGGGTCCTTAAGGAAAACGTACTTTTAATAAGGTCCCAGGGGATACTGAGTCTGTGTGATAAGAGCAACATGGTGAAAGCCACTAACAGATACTTTTGTATAAACTCCTTAATGTTAGGAGGAGGTAGGACACTAGAAGGGAAACAAACGGAAATGAAATGAAAATAACAGGTTGCTTTAGGCACAGTTTCCAAGTTAATCACTTCCATGCTGCTCACAACTAAATAGAGATGCCAGAAATCACAGGAGGCCATTCAGCTGAAGATGGAGGCAACCAGAGAGCCTATATTGTATCAGCATTCTCTGTGCTGACTGTACGGTGAAAATCACAAGAGGAAAAAGCCCAAGGCTTGTTATTGAATGAAGATAACACCAAGAATTGGTAATGTATAACGCCTATAACAGATAGCCTAAAACATCTCTACTGATGGCAATCAACTACCGAATTCAGGTATACTACACATAGTTCCACCTTTAAACAAACTAGCCTCTATGTGATTCTTCAGAACTGTCTTTACAGTACACAACCCAGCCTGTTGGTTTTCAGTAAGTTAACATACACTTGAAGAAGCAATTTACTGTGATTTAATCTATTCCTTAACATTTAATATTTATGCTTTATCTTGAGTGTTTTGGCACTTTAAGGGGGTCATTTCTCAGGCAAAGGCAAGGAATGTGGTGCACTTCGGAATACAGCCAACCTGCTCACTTTAGAGCCTCAGAACATCATTTTGCAATCACATATCTCAGAATAATTTAAACAATCAATTAAAAAGTATTATCAAGGGATGATTTCACAACTGTTGCCATGCCAACCAGTGAAGTAGACAGTGCCTCCATGTTTAAAGGCTGCACCTGGTGATGGATGTAGCAGATTTTGAGAACTTAGACAGAATCACAGATGTCCAAAGGTGTGGAGGGAACATGCTTAAAGCTTTGATGTTGTGCCATTTTTACTGGCAAAAGGGTGTTGATGGCATGTTGTTCACTTTCTCATTAAAATTCTGTCATTTTTCACAGTGTTCTGCATTCAGAGCTGAAAACTGAAGTGAGAATGCACTTTACAGACTGATAAAATATGATAGCAAAATGGATGATGTTCATTTGCAGGCTGAATTAATTTTTTAAAAAAGTTTGTGTCAGTGCACTTATGAAAAGCCTGTTAATCAGGCACAACTTTACCAGCTTTAATGGATATATTTTTAAACACTTGCACATTATTAATTTAAATTTGGAATGACAAATGCTTCCAATGCATTGAGCTGAGCAGGGCGTTTTCCAGCGCAGAGATGTTCCTGACTTCTAGAAGCCAACAGATATGATGAAATCATAAGCCTTAAAGATGGCAAGAAAGACTGGTGTTTTCTCTCCCCGAGTTTTCTCAGAAACCTAGTAAAAGCTACCTATATTCCTAAGTATAGACACTATACTAGCAATCAGCAGAGAAGAGTGCATAGCTTATATCAAGGGGATTAGCAAGTCAGCATATTATATTTCCCCCACCCTGTTACACCACACTTTGGATGTGATAGATTGACATGGTATTGGTTTAGAATTTTAATGGTTATAAGATTAGGATCCACAGCCACTCTTTACCTAGTCAACCAGTTACTCTATGACATCGGCAATTTATTTAACCTCTCTGCTTCTCTTATCTCATCTATAAAATGTGAATAATAGTGTCCACATCTTGAAGTAGTTATAAGACTTAAGCAAGTTAGAAATATATTGGCTTAGGTCAGCACTTAAAGTGGTTATTCGTTCATCATCCTTATTGATACAATTCTCTATAAATTGCAGAGCATCAGCTGAGGTGCCCTATAGAGTAAGTTAATGATGTTTTGAATGAATGGAGTAGTCTTATGAAGTTACATTGGGATAAAACAATTTTATGGAAATTAAGTACAATAAAAAGTGGTGGGTATTGGCAAAGGAAGGAGAAAACTATGATACAATGGTGTATTGTTATAAAGCAAAAGATTTTGTTCCCAATACCACCTCCTTTCTGAGCTATAACTCATACCAAGTGAAGACAACAGAAGGCCATAAAGAAGTAACAGACTTTTTTAAATAAAATATCCAGCTCTGCGTGTCATGCTCTGATGTCATTTTAGCAATAAAGGATGATCTTCGTGCAGCTTCATCTGTGGCTTTATCCTGAAAGCTGACTGTGCTATTGATCCCAACTCTCAGGGGTTCAAGGGCATTCCTCCCAACTTTAGGGAAAGCAGATGACCCCAAAGGGTCCATATGGTAGCTTGAGACTGAGCAGCAAAAGAAAAGAAAACTTCCATGGCTGCACAGAAAGAATGGGGAACCCTCATGCAGCAGTTTCTCCTCCAGACACACGCAGGGAGAATGAGTGCACATCTTACACAGCTTAAGAAGAAAGCATAGTCTGTATCATGAGATGAATTATGGTTAGTTAGTAAATGTGAATATAAAAAGATTTCTCTAGAAATTAGCTTATTCTATCTTCAGTTTTCTACTTATGTCATTTCCCTTTTCTTTTTACCTCAATTTTGAGCAGTTTCTTTTTTTCCAGTGTAACTGCTTTAAGAGCCAAGATTCATATTCTTCATTTGATGTAAATAGAATAAAATCGATACCTGATTCTTTGTGCATATTTTTCAGTGGTATAACATTTCTTGTTCAGAAGCCCTGGACAGGGAGTTTCCTTTCTAGACATTGGCTGTTTTTTCTATGATAATTGTCAATACCTTTTCATGTGGGAAAAGAAACTCCACTCATTTATTGAATAAGCAAGCATTTCCTGAAAACCTACTATGTAATGGACACCAGCATTATAAAGAAATGGAAGCCAAGATTCCTGCCCTTGAGGAATAAGCATTTTAAAATAGAAACAAAGCATGCTTGCAAACCAGATATTGATCCTCAGTGGCCACTGCACTTTTGAATATTTAAAAGTATCTCCAAATATTCCAACATTTTGGGTCTTTTGTATTGCCTCATTAGTGTTTGTTTGTTTGTCCCTCCTAGTTTCTTGATTTAGCAACCATGAGAAGCAGAGGCAGGGCTTTTGATATTTCCACACTCCTTTTCTTCCACTACCTTCCTGATTCTTATTGTCATTTTGCTTTCCTTGTCATTTCATGGAATCCTTAACTACTCCTTCCACCTTCTGAAAGGACTAAGTTAGAAAAGGTATGGACACACCCTGAAGTAAGATGCACAGTCCATAAAAGCCACCATGCATACATGGAGCAATGTGGTATAGTGAAGGTCTGGCTGCTTCTGTGGTGAATCTGTTGTCATTCACGAATGGCCAGTCTCTGTTCAAGACAAGAACAACACATCCCTGCAAGTTAGTGTGTGTGGGAAGCTCTCCCCAAACAAATGTGAAAGCTCTAGGCAAAGGGATTTCAAAACCAGTGGTTAAAGGAAATGAAACACACATGGAAAGACAGAGATAAAATATGAGTTTACTTCAAAGTTCCTTTACAACAAGCAGATGATGTGACTTACTGAGAGCTGAAACACAGAGCAATTATGAATTTGCTCATCAGACAAAAGTATGGTAAAGTGCTAGCTAAGACGGCGTCACGCAGGCCCTATCTCCCCACCTCTTGGATTTGTCTCCGTTAAACTGCAGCATAACTTGGGGATAGGTGCACTGTGTATGACCATTGCTTGATCAATCTCTGAAATTTCTGCTTGATGTTTCCCTCAGAGATTTAAGGCCACAAGGACTAAAAGCATCAACAGATTTTAAATGTTATACTAGTGCATTTAGAGAACAACAAACCAGTCCTTTTTATTTCTAAATTGCCTCTTAAACATCGTGAGTCCAAATCATAACTTATAAATACATTTTGCATGCTTCCCTTGGCTAGGATAAAGATGGTGCTCCCTACTCAACGGGGTCATCTTTGAAATCTACTAGATAAAAAATAATTACCATCTTAATTTATATGCAGAATTTGTTTTCGGCACCCTTGTTTCTTCAGTTGTTTTATTTATTCTCTCCAACCGGCCCTGTGTATCAGCATGTGCTCAGTGCTTTCCACATATGGACATATCAAGTCTTTATTCTAAACCTGTGAAGAAACTTTGATCAAGTTTAGTATTTGCTCTATAACTCTATTTACTTATCTGAAACTTATAATAGTAGTATTTAACTCATGATTATTCAAGAGTGAAATTGGTTTATATAATATGTATTTATATAAGAGTTTTTAGGATAGTACTGTTGTGATAGAATAGCAGATTCCCAAGGCACCTCAGTATGTGATGTGCAATACTCTTGATATTAATATCACCTTTATAGTATTTCCATTCTATAAATTGAGAATTGAAGCTTGAAAGAGCTTAATAATATAAGTAGACTAATTAGTCGAGTGAAAATTTTTAATCCAGATCTATTCAGTTCAAATATCTGTTTTATTCCAGCTTTCCAAGTCACTGAGGAAAATAATGTTTATCTAGTGATTTGATTTGACACGTCCTGAGTTCCTACCTTTTTCTGTGTCTTTTTTCTTTCTTTTTTTTTTTTTTTTTTTTTTTTTTGGTTTTTCGAGACAAGGTTTCTCTATATTGTTTTGGAGGCTGTCCTGGAACTCACTCTGTAGATCAGGCTGGTGGCCTGGAACTCCTGTTTATAATTGATACTTTGAGTGTTTTTTTTAAGTTACAAAAAGAGATTCACCCACCAAGTTAAATAATAATAATGTATGTTAAACAGCAATAAAATGACAGGTGATGTGTATTGCAAAGCAGAACAAATTCATTTCTCAATGAAAGATTGAGTGTGTTCAATGTGTAAGGAAATACTCTAGGTGCCTATGTTGTAAATAATACAGGAGAGAGTTAAAATTACTCTGGCCGCTGAAAATAAACTTTGACAGTGGCTGGTTCCTGGAGAAACGGATATAGTACAAACATGACAATATTAATACTAAATAATACATTTTCTTGCACCAGAGATTATTACAAATAATTGTTACCAAATATCTAAAACTCCAGAAGCTATGGCTCTGGGAGGGCCCTTGCTCTGTTCTCCAACAGTAACCAACAGCAAACAGACAATTCAGAAGAAAAGATTTTAAAACAGGTGGGAGAGACTAGAACAAAGTAAACATCACAAAAAAAGAAACCCCAAAGATAAACAATAAATGGTAGAAATCTCTTGCAGAAATCAATGCCACATGAGAGGTGGGAATTGATGGTCATCTCTCACATTCACAATCACCTGGTATGTAGGGGTCTGCAACAAATAGACAATGAAAAGCATGCAGACAGGGTCATTGTGGACCAAGGACTTGGAAATTTTACCTAAGTTCCTGGAAGAATGCTGTGGATGAGGAAGCAAAGATCATCCCATCAACATTTTGTCAACTGAAATGACATGGTTAAGAAGCCTGCTTGCCAGTCTTCTTTTTTTAACATTACAACAGGGAGCATACAGTATGTAGTCAGATCTTCCTACAATTTGTGCACATTGATGTCCTACAGGCATCCTTGCTTTAAACAGAATTCCTCATCCTCACCCAGATTCTGTATTTTCTCTTCCATAGTGCTGAAAACATCACTTCCTCTCCTCTTCCTTATTCCCTCACATTAAGTAAATAGTCATGCCAATCCCAGTCCCTGAGTTCTCTCTTCTCTATTCCTTTCTGTCCATCTCTTTGTGTACCTCACGTCCCAATCAGCCTGCCATGAGGCCATCAAGAAGACCCTTTTCTAGAAGGCAGATGTGATCATCCCTATTTACTTTGTGATGCCCATCATGGGCTCATACCACAGCCAACAATGGCAATCACTCGGCCTATACCATCGCCAACAATGTCCATTACTGGGTTTCTCCAGGGTCATCTTCTAAAGTATAAACAACTCAAGGCAAAAGCCGGGCCATGCTCCAAGAGGACCAAGTTTTGATGCCTACTTTGTTCACCCAGCTCACTCAGACAGGCTGTTCTGCCCCTTGTGTGCAGGATGAAGAACCAGCCATCTTAGTTGTAAGACTTAGACTCCTTGCTACTCTTGGCAATCTTTCCTCATTTCCGCATCTGGTTAGCATCCTTCTTTCATCTCTAACACACTTTAATGATTGTACCTTGTTAGACTTTTAAAATTATCTTTCCACCGATTTTCTCTGAGTTCCTTTAGATTAGAATTTTTATTTATTCAAATTTGCACCCTTAGAAAGTTCCTGAACTCTTTGAAGTATTTAATAAATTAGGAATTTAAACATTTGTTCATTTATAAATATACATGCAAGTGTATGCTTCAATATGTGTATATTCCTGTCTTTTCTGGTAATGTTGTAAAACTCTTTTCTCTCAGAATTATTCTGGAGGGAAGGAAGTGAATATTGTGATATGAATGAATTTGTTCCTAAATATGTAACCACAATCTATTTGGTTCTTTTAATGTTACTTGTATGTGTATGATTTCAGGGCTCACCACTTTATTAGGTATTGGATAACCAATTAGGGGAGCTCATCCCTGGGGAAGACTATTTTCTCCCCCTCACAGCATTTAACAACTATTAAAGAAAAATTGGCCAGAGACCATGGATTTGAAAGAGACCAAGAGGTGGATGCGTGGAAAAGGATGTAAGGAGAGAAGGGAAAATGATGTAACTATAGACTGGTTTCAGAAATAAAACAATTTAAATGACCTTATTAAAGATATGTGAGTTGTCTATCCATAGTAACCTGAGTAAAAACAGGCCCATACACTACTCTGGGCAACTTTTGAAGTCAGATCTCAGCGTGAGAGAACCTGAGAGTTCACCTCTCAGAGATCCCTGAAGGCAATGTAGAGTCTTCCTCTGGCGACTATAATGATCTGTGGACAGATGAGAAAGGTAGAAATGGTTTCCACAGTCTCCTACCATGTTGCACAGCAAAGGAGGTCTTTCTCCAACTGGAATCATATCACACACAGGGGAAGTGGTTCATTCTTGCTCGAGAAAAGGACTTGACTTTAAGGAATTAAGTTCATCTGAAAAAGACGGAGTGGAGTTGACCCTGTCCTGCCAGAAATGCCCTGAAATACATACTTCCCCGGGCTCCCCCTGATTTTTCTGGCTTCCTATTTCTAAGAAATAAGTTTTTTTAAAGGACTAATGTATTTTTTAAAGGATACATGAGGGTTCTTAGACATTGAATAGTTCTTACAAAATAGTATCAGGATGATTTAGGTGAAAATTAGAACCACGTGCCCAAAATTTCCCTGAAAAAATACACATATCCTTTAAAATGGAGAAGGAAAGTGCCAGGAAAAAAATATGTTTTTAATTTGTTTGAGCTGAAAACATTGGAAACATATTTTGAGAGGTTTGGCGGGGATTTTCCAAAACCCACTGGATTTCTCATAAACTCTAAAAGATGTCTTTCTTTTGAGGAACAGTGGGGTTTAACTGGTTCAGTATCTCTAGACTCTCCCTCCATTTCTCTCGACTATTACTATCTCTTTCCACACTTCTGTGCTACTAATTTGGGATCAAAACTAAATTATGTATAGGAATTGCTATGGGCATAGAAAGGAAAAGACTTCATTTTGATGCTTTTTCATTTCTACAACATAAAGAGGGAATATCTTTAATTCTGAGTTAGAGCTGGTGATATAGGCAAACACAGCAGTGGCCATCTTTGTAAGCAAATCAAGTGTTAGGGATAGACGCTGGTCATGTGCTGCCTAGTGTTACCACAGCTTAATGGGTACATTTCCACCTCTGCCTGTTTCATTTCAAGTTTGTATGAGAACCACACAAAAAATGAGGAACAAATCCAAAGGAATATTCTTTAGAAAAACTTTAGAGACATTTGCTATTGGATGCTCATCATCTCCATTTATCAGAGTAGATCAACTTCTCAAGCCTAAGGCTTAACCAGTTGTCCTGAAATGAAAGCTTCGGTCTACATTGCAGAGCTACACAGTTCTACCATGTCATAGGATGGAGAACTCTAGGAATGGAATCATTTAGGCGTGTTATACAATTTGATGTGAATATTCGTGGATGTGTTACATGTGTTTAAGTGTAAAGGCTCTTTTAGGAGTAAGGAACAGGGAAAAAAGTGACTTCAAGGACTAAGAGATAACTCTGCTTTTTTATTTCAGGAATGACTGTGAATAGAGTCCCATACTCTCTGGTTTGATTTGGGGCTTCAGAAACCCCTAATTTCTAGTTATGACACAATAGATATGCACTAAATATGCCAGTCATAATTCTTTTTCCACACACATTGTCTTCAAAAGCAAACAGCCCCAGCCAAAGACCCTGGGGGCCAAGTAGCAAGATTTCGATTTTGTAATTTGTTTTCCTTTAATGCAACTTCTTGGGCTAGAAGTAATCGTTTGATCCAATGGCAACCAATCACTAGAAGATCCAAAAAGCCTGCATTTGGATCCAAAATCCTGTAATTTCTCAAGAGCCTGGCTAAAATAACTAGGATGCATTGGTCATTTCTCTCAATTCCCCAAATCATCCAATAATTGCTAACAGCCAATGCTCAGCCTCTAGACATAAAGCTGAAACTGTGGTGACCTAAAATTATACTGAAGCACCCCAACAGGATCGATAAATGAAGGGTAGCAGTATCATGTTACTTACGAAGCATAGGAGAAAGCCTTCCTTATGGATGTATAGAACAATGCCTAGGACCCACTTTTATGACCCTTAATGATCTGAAGTTCTTTTTTCCTCACATGATTTATGTTTCCATCCCACATAGATCTCAAAAATAATGAATTCTAGCTGATTTTCTTGTGGGACTAGGAGGCTCTTAAGTAGCTTTTTTTGTGACTATGTGATTCCTAAAAGAAAGTCCTTGAAGTAATGATGTCTGGTTGAGACCCTGGAAATAACCTTGCAAGGCACCTAGTAAGTTTGTTGAGGTGAGGTTTCCTCCAGTAATAACATCAAACTACAAGACACATATCTTAGACAGCATCCGAGAAATTTAAGCAGAGTTCAAATATTTAGCTAGTGGTCTTCCATTTTCTTTTTCATGTGAGTTTAGTCTTTATTCTTCTCTCTGAGACATCTTGGGGTGTCATCCTTGTTGAAGGATACAAAGAATCTCCAGTTTTTCCTTTTCTTCACTCATGGTCTCTCTCCCACCAGCCTTGAGAGGCTTGGGTTTATTGGGCCTTCTCATATGTCCTCCTGCTGTGCTCAAGTGTCTTTCATCATGCAAATCAAAACAAACAGGATGACCAGAGGCATTAATTATCCACTCGAAATTTTCCTGGAATTATCATTGAAAGAACAAAAGGAAAATCTTCTCAGCCTCACACCTGTGTGCTAAGCACAGAACCACAGTCTGGCTGCATAGGAAGAGATGGGAGAAACCATAAAATCGTACTAATCTAAGAACTATAGTTAAAGCAATGGCAGCAATTAATTGTAATTATCTTAAACTGTAAATATCCCTCAGTCATTTCATATATTACTGAGGTTTCACACATTATTAAGGAATTTGTTCTATTTTTATTAATTCTTAAATTATTTAACTTTTTACACATGTTACTCCCAGCTCCCTCTCCCTCCCCTCTTCCCCGCCCCCCCAATCCCTCCAGCTCCCCATTCCACCCTCCCTCTGCTTCCCAGGGAGGGTAAGGCCTTCCATGGGGAGATATTCAAAGTCTGTCACATCATCCCAGGCAGGGCCTAGCCCCTCCATGTGTCCAGGCTGAGAGAGCATCCCTCCATGTGGAATGGGCTCCCAAAGTCCATCCGTATGCCAGGGATAAATACTGATCCACTATCCGAGGTCCCACAGATTGCTGAGGCCTCCTCTCTGACACCCAGGCTCAGGGGGGTCTTTATCAGTCCCATGCTGGCCTCTCAGTCACCAGTCTGGGGTCTATGCATTCCCCCTTGTTCAGGTCAGCTGCCTCTGTGGGCTTCACCAGCTGGGTCTTGAGTCCTTTGCTTATCACTCTTTGCAACTGGGTTCCAGGAGTTCAGCTCGGTGTCCAGTTGTGGGTGTCTGCCTCTGCTTCCATTAGCTACTGGATGAGGGCTCTAGGATGGAATATAAGGTAGTCATCAATCTCATTATCAGGGGAGGGCATTTAAGGTAGCCTTAATGCCAGTTGGTGTCATCCTTGTTGATCTCTGGAAATCTCACTAGTGCCAGATCTCTCCTCAAACCTGTAATGACTCCCTCTGTTGTGGTATCTCTCATCCTGCTCTCCTCTATTCTTCCCCTGACTCAACCCTTCTGCTCCAAAAACTTTCACTGCTTGCAGATGATATGATAGTGTACATAAGTGACCCAAGAACTCTACCAGGGAACTCCTACAGCTGATAAACACCTTCAGCAAGGTGGCATAATACAAAATTAACTAAAAAAAATCAGTAGCTCTAATATATATATAGACAATAAAGGGGCCGAGAAAGAAATCAGAGAAACATCACCCTTTACAATAGCCACAAAGGAATTTGTTCTAAAATGACGATGTGTTAATATGAATCTCTAAACCTAGTTCCCAGCCAGAAATCTTAATTCTAGCCTTAAATTACTTTTCCAGCTATCTTTTACCCTTACGGCTGAATTGACTTTTTACTTTATTTTTATTTGAAAAGAGTCATAATTCCGGCACTCTAGAGTCAGAGACAGGCTGATCTCTGTAAGTACAAGGCCAGCCTGATCTATAGAGAAAATTCCAGGACAGGCTCCAAAGCTACAGAGAAACCCCATCTGAAAGGCAGAAAAGAAAAGAAAAAAGTCAAAAGTCAAACCCACTTCTTCAAGTTTTCTGACATCAGCTGCTAAAGTCAGAGGCCACCATGAACAAATACTAAGGTACTGTCATGTGGTCTGAGCCCAGGGTTGCCATGCAGGAATAAATTTCCCTTGCCATGGAGGCGCTGGGTTCCAATAGAACTGGTTCCTAGGCAAGCTGTGAATGGCCTAGTCTTTGATTAGTAATTACAACCACTGCCTGTTTAACCAGTGATTATGTCAATGCCAACTATGATTTCAACAAACACTGCATGTGAATCAGAGTGTTGGGTGCCTGAGCTAAAGATCTTCATATCTTCTGATACTGAGCTTTTAGAAATTGAATGGGGAAAAAGGAGACAAGGAAAATAATCTCAAAATGGCCCAGGACATTACAGTTTATAAATTGAAATTGCCAAGAAAAAAATATAGAACTACCAATGCCCATGTCACCTTTGGAGTTGTTATTTATGGCCTGAGGATTAAGATATTTTGAAGTTCCCCTATGTGATTCTGATTTACAGCATTTAGGAGCCTGTGATTTCTCCGATCTCTACCCCTCTGTGTTAGACCATGTGAAGACCAGCAGGCCCTGTGATTTTTCTGGCCTCTGCCACACTGTGTAGACCGTGTGAAGGTCAGCAGAGCCTGTGATTTCTCTGATCTCTACCACACCATATAGACCATGTGAAGACCAGCAGATACTGTTCCATGTATAATATCGGAATCAACCAAGCAAACGTATCGGCACTGCAGTCAGCTATCCTGCATTGATATATTCATTAAAGACTTGATAAGTTTTCTTATTTGTAAACACAAATGAGAATCTGTCTTGTAGGAGGGGGTCTTTGGAAATTTAAATAAAAATGGGTTTACCAGCACTTAGGACAATAAATGTTTTACAAAGTGTTAGTGTTTTTTAAAAAATATGTACGTGATTACTTACAGTCATCACATACTTAATGGAAACATCATTCTTCTAGGTTATCCATGGTATCCAAAGTAAATTTATTTTGATGAGTTTAATCTAATTCAAAGAAGCAATTGTTAAATAAAAAGAATGTATTCATGATTATTTTAATAGGTTAAGAATGACAAACATTAATATTTTAATCAAACTATTGCTGTACACTCAGCTCTTTGAAGTTTTGAGCTTTCTTTTTTATTGAAGATTTCCTTGTTATTTTATTATTAACAGTTATTATCAATGCTGATTTGGTATTATTAATGTATTTCAATCCACCGTATTTTCAAAAACATTTATTGAAAACATGGGGGTGTGAGCCAGGTCATGTTCTCATGGCCCTGTTCAGATCAGGCTACATGCTGTTCTGCACTTCTCCAAACTACATAAAATTGTTCTTTTGGGACATGCCTTGCCCTGGGAAACTCTGCTTTACAACCAGCTTTTTATTCCATTTCGAAAATGGAGAATCGTTTGGCTCCAGGCTAGACCTGAAACAACACCACCCAGCATCAACCATGAAGCACACACTGACAAATGACTTATCCCTGGAAGTAGGAGGGATGTTACCCTACATATTTATCATGGTTGTTTGATACAGTGGGACACATGGGTGTATAAAAATTATATCAGACTAGTCAGGTCCAAGATGGCATTGGACATGTCAGATCCTGGAAGGAATGTAATTACCTTACCAGGTCCTCATAAAGTGGTATCTAATGGTCAGAAAACTGCTGTCTGATATCCCTGTGCATCAGAGATTGACAGGTAGAGGAGTTTTAAATGTTTTATAAAGTGTTGGTGATTATTATTTTACTTTTTCATAAATCACAGTGAATCTCAATTGTTTTACTATTCATTTTTCTCACTATCTCTTCATACTCCAGACAGGCAGCCTCTTGGCTTTTATCTTTGTCTTCCTAGTGGCTGGCGTAGAATTTGGTTCAATAAAGGCAACCAATGGTAACACTTTATGTGAATAACTTAATAGATGAACTAAAGCCATTTAATAGAATGGGTAGAAAGGATAGTGTGATGATGGGGAAGTCCTGTGTATCTGTCAATAAAGCACTGTTGGCCAATAGGGAAGCAAGATAGGTGGGACTAGGAGTCCAGGAGGATTCTGGGTAGGGGTAACACAGGGAGTCATGATGTAGCCTGCCAGAGAAGTAATATGTCTGGAACATTTCTCCGGTAAGAGAAATACTTAGATTAACAATTATGGGGTAAATACTTAAGTCAGAGCTAGCCAGTAAGAAACAAGCAAGGCCAACAGCTTCATAATTAATACAGTGTCTTGTGCGTATTTGGGGACTTCTTATTTGGGGACTACAATGTGGCAGAGCCCATGCGACTGGTGGGGAAAAACCAAAGCGGCTGGCAAAGTAAAAGCTTCTCTCTACAGTGTGAAAATCAAAAACTAGGGTTTGATCTGTGCCTCTCATTTCTTACTTCTGTGGGTATGGAAATTTCCATTGCTATGTGAGGACTTGAGTTTTCAATCTGTAATTGATAGTCCGGCTCACTCAGTGCCCTGTTCTATGAGTTAGAGACAGCAAGATGAGCTGGACACATGACCTCTATGAAACTGTTTCCAATATGAGGAGGAGAAACAATAATTTTTATTACGTCCCCCACCCTGGGTGAGGAGGACTAGCTCAAAAAAATGGTAAGTAATAAGACATAACAAAACAGCAGCATTTTATATTAGGGCTCTTGTTGTCATACCTTCACTGCACCTCCATCTTTCCACTAGAGAATATTATATGGTGATGTAAAAGATATAATCATGGCTTTGTAAAGTGTAAATAACTGAAACACTAAACTGATACACTAAAAAATAGTTTTTGAGAGAACCTGCCACATTCATTTCATTGGAAAGAAAACATTCAATCAAGTTTTTATAACATTCTGCACAGAATAAGATAATAAAACCCACACAATTATTCCATGGGGAGAATGACTTGCAGCTTATAGGCAGTCTATGTCAAACTAAAGGTTTATAAATACCTGAAACTTCACCCTCAAAAATCTTTCATCTACGATCACTAAGTATTCAGTATTTCTTACCCAAATAATTGTTTAAACTACTAAAGTCACAGGAAGGAAAAAACAGTCATTCACATCTTGACTCACTTACATAAACCCTGTAAATAATTTCAAGTATTTCTTTTTCATGTTGTTTGTTTTCCATCAACAGGATCAGGTCTGTACTTAGGAGATTTTCTTCCTTTGTTTGCCGAATACTCTTTTAAAAGATGTCTTAGAAAAAGCAGCAATTGAAATCCAGATTTGAGTCAGGCCTCTCCTCCCTATTTTCTGTTATCTAAGCAACATTATCTGTTATAAAGAGTTTGGAACTTTTCACAATGGGGTAGTGTGACTATGTCTAAAAATACATAACATATATGCAATGATAGGATTTATATAATTTGATAAATTACATATCATGTGAAAGTGTTTGAATCAATGCACATGCTCCACAAATATAGGTGCACCTTACCATAATGACATACTTAGATATTTCTCGTTATGCCAGATGAAGGATGTTTGTTTGTTTGTTTGTTTCTTTGTTTGTTGAGACAAGGTCTCATGTTGCCCAGGTTATCTTTGAACTCACTTTGTAACTGATAAGAATGACCTTGAATATCTGAGCCTCCTGCCTCCACCTGCCAAGTGCTGGGATTACAGTTGCAAGCTATTACACCTGGTTTCTGCAATGCTGGAGAATAAACTCAAAGCCTCCTGCATGCTAGCAAGCACTCTAGCAGCTGAGCTCTATCCCCAGGTCTGAACTTCCTTTTTTATAATAAATTTTTTATTTAACTTTTCACACATGTTACTCCCAGCTCCCTCTCTCTCCCCATTTCCCCTCTCCCCAGCCTTCCCCCCCCACTCCATTCCCCCTCTGCTCCCCAGGTGGGTAAGGCCTTCCTTGGGGGATTTTCAAAGTCTGTTATATCATCCTGGGCAGGGCATAGGCCCTCCTCCATGTGTCCAGGCTGAGAGAGCCTCCCTCTATCTGGAGAGGGCTCCAAAAGTCTACTTGTGTGTCAGGGATAAATACTGATCTACTATTCAAGGCCCCATAGATTGTTGAGGCCTCCTCTCTGAAACCCAGGTTCAGGGGGGTCTGGCTCAGTCCCATCCCGGATTCCCAGCCATCATTCTGGGGTCCATGCATCCTCCCTTGTTTAGGTCAGCTGCCTCTGTGGGTTTCACTAGCTGGAACTTGATTCCTTTGCTTGTTACTCTTCTTTGCAGCTGGGTTCCAGGAGTTCAATTTGTATTTTAGCTGTGGGTGTCTGCCTCTGCTTCCATCAGCCACTGTATGAAGGGTTCTAGGATGGCATATAAGGTAATCATCAATCTCATTATCAGGGGAGGGCATTTAAGGTAGACTTAATGCAAGTTGGTGTCATTCTTGCACACCTCTGGAAATCTCACTAGTGCCAGATCTCTCCTCCAACCTATAATTGCCCCCTCTATTATGGTATCGCTCATCCTGCTTTCCTCTGCTCTTACCCTGACTCAACCTTCCTGCTCCCCCATGTCTTCTTCTCCCCTCCTCTTCTCTCCCTCTCTTTCTCCCATCTTCCTCTCCTCCCATGCTCCCAATCTTGTCAGGAAATCTCGTCTCATTCCCCTTATTTGGATTACCATGCATATCTCTCTTAGGGTTCTCCCTGTTTCCCAGACTTGAACTTCCTTTTTTTAATGTCATGGTTCATCCATTACCTACGCATTGATTTCCACAGAAGTCATCAAGTAGACGTTCTCACATCTCATCCCAAAACACATGTCTCCTCTTCCATAAACGACAGATTTTTCTTCCTCAGACACCTGCCTTTTGTTTTAAGTATACCAGATATCTGCACTGACCACCCACCCAATATAGTCCCTTTTTCTCCATCTGTGCTTCCTTTATCACTTTTTGTATACCATTTGACTTCTTGCACAAGATTAAACTCTACCATGTAACAAGGTAACATATTTTATAAATATCTGTTTTACAATTGTGTTACCAGGGTCTTAAAGGCAATTACTCCTCTTAAATATTTTGTATTCTTTCAAGCTTTAAGCAGGAATG
Source organism: Mesocricetus auratus (assembly GCF_017639785.1). Taxonomy (NCBI): domain Eukaryota; kingdom Metazoa; phylum Chordata; class Mammalia; order Rodentia; family Cricetidae; genus Mesocricetus; species Mesocricetus auratus. The sequence continues at coordinate 43,830,197 of NW_024429184.1, read as the reverse complement.
GGCAATCGGGGTGGTCTCTACCCTACTGCTTAGCTTGCCAATTGGTGTCATCCCTTTAGATCACTAGAGGTCACAATGATGCCTGATCTGTCTTCTAACCTATGATTCCCTCTTCACCCTCTCCTACCCCCAGTCAACCTTCCTGTTCCCCCATGACCTACTCTCTCTTCCTCTTCTCCCCTCTCTATTTCCCAGCTCGCCCTCCCCCCGCTCCTCACCGTGTTTCCCATCTATGAACACTCATTTGAATACACATACTATATATACAAGACTACACACACACACACACACACACACACACATGCACACACAAAGAAAGATAAAAAGGAACCCCAAAAAATTCTGAAAATGAACTTCCTTACCTGCTCTCCCTTCTAAAGAGGCACAAAGTTACATGGAGTGAAATGGAACATAGGCTGGTAATTTATTGCAGACATTCTAGAGCCATACTGCCTGAATTTGACTTGCAACTTGGAAGTGCGGATGGGTAACTGGACCTTTGTATGCACTAGTTACCAGAATGAAATCTTGGTGACAAGTAAAAAGTTGATATATATGAAACAGGCAGGACAGTGCCAAACACACTGTAAGTGCTACATAAGTGTTTATAAACAAATAAGGGACATGTGTCCTAGAAGAAGTCCCCTAGGAAGCACAAGTCAAAACACAGACAAAGAAGTGATAATTGATGAAATAAAGATATAGAAGGGATTTTTTATAGTGTGAGTTCCAATATATATCTGAATTTTTGTCAGGCTTAGTAAATGCAAAGCATTGGACACTATACCAGAACTACTGAGTAGACTTTATGTAAGTAATGGAGAAATTCTGGAAGTTGAGTTTAAGTAACAGTCCCAGGGAGTTTTGATAAACTTTAATAACTTCTTGGCCAAAGCCAAGCTAGGAAAAGTGTGGCTTGAAGGCCTGGAGCATCAAAGCAGCATCTCTTGGGAGATGATTAGAAGCACAGGGCCTCTCTTATACTTGGTAAAGCTTTTCAGCAAATTACCAGGATATTAAAATCGACAACCAGGAATCACCTTCAGTAGAGAGATGGCTCAGAGGACAAAGCGCCTGGTTATCTGTTATACCCATGTCTATATCCCAGAACAGAGTAGGGGTGGGGGTGGGAGGATACGGAGAGACAAGTGATGCCTTAATTTGCTTTTTATTGCTGGGACAAAACACTGACCAGAAATAACTTGGAAATAAAAGTGTCTATTTGGCTTACATGTCTTTATAACAGTCAATCATTGAGAGAAGCCAGGTCAGGAACTCAGGCAGGAACCTGGAGGTAGTAACTGAAGCAGAAGCCATAGAAAAGTGCTGCTTACTGGCTTGCCCTCCATGGCTTGCTCAGCCGATTTTTCTACACAATTCAAGACCATCTGCCCCAGTGTAGCACCACCCATAATGGCCTGAGCCCCTACATATCAATCAGTAGTCAAAAAATGCCCCCGTAAATTTTCTTGCAAGCCAATCTGATGGGGGCACTTTCTCAATTGAGGTTTCCTCCTGACAAGTGACTCTAACTTATGTCAAGTTTGTCAAAGCAAACAAACAAAAATACTAACCAGCACAAGTGGTCTTACAGACTTGCTGGCCAGAAAAATCTAGCCAAAATGTCAAGTTCTAGGTACAGTGAGAAGCCATGTCTCAAAATATAAGGTACGGTGCAATAGAGAACATGCAGTATATACCTCTATCCTTGACGTATGCAGACATGAGCAAGTGTATCCTCATACATACATGCACACACATGCATACAGCACACACACACACACACACACACACACACACACACACACACATTTTAAAAATAAAAGCACCGAAGAAAGGAAATGAAGGAGATGCTAGTGGATGCTAGCCAATGGGAAGAACTTTCATGCTCATGAATTAGCAGAATTAAATTTCCACAAATGACTATATAACCAAAGGCATTTATAGCTTCAATGAAAATGAAGGTATTATCAAAAGGCATTTACAGTTTCAATGCAGTCCCATCAGAGTTCAATGACATTCTTCCAAGAACTAGGAAAGCAAGTGCTAAAATGTGTGTGAAAGCAAAAATGGATCCAAACAGCCAAAGCAACTCCTAAGTAGAAAAAGTCCCACTGAAGATATCAAAATAACCAATTTCAGATTCCCCACTATAGAGCTGTGGTATCAGCACAAAACAGACAGATAGACCAGTGCGCATGGAATACAGGACCAAGAGGCAGACACACAACTAAACACACTGAGTTCCTGGCAAAGGTGTCAAAAACATACAATAGAGAAAAGACACCTTCTGTCTCACACCCCATTCAAAGTCTCTATCATCAAGAAAACAAATGACAGAAAATGCTGATGAGACTATGGGGGAAAATAATTCTTATACATTGAATAGAAAGTAAACTACACAGTGACTATGAAAGTCAGGATAGAAGACAACACCACTACTCCCCCCAAAAATACCTCTAAATAGAATTATTATGTAATCCAGCCATATCATTATTGGGTATATACTTGAAGGTCTCTAAATCAGTCTATAATGGTACATGAGTCACTCTTGATGGCAACACTGTTCACAACAACAAAGATAGTGATTAATGGATGAATCGATAAGGAAAATGTGATATATATATATGTATATTCGATTGTTATATGTATAATAAACACATATATGCATATATATATATATAACATAGAATTGGTCAGCTCTAAAGAAAGGTGAAATTATAACATTGTATAAACCTGGGTGGAGTTAGATCATGCTAAGCAGAATAAGTCAGATTCAGAAAGACAAATATTTCATCTTTTTCTTGCATACAGATTCTAGACTTAAAAGAATATATGTATATATAATGCATTGTTTTCTACATATATGATATGAAATATAAAGGAAACTGGGTAAGATTAAGGGTACACTAAAAGTGAGAATGAGCAATGATTATGAGCAAAGTACAAGAACGTGTATTGAGAACATCACAGTGAGATGTATCATTTGTTATACTAAATAGAAATAAATACATAAAAACACAGAAACGCAGAACTTCAGCACCCATCCCAGAACTACTGAATTTAAATCTTCATTTTCACCAACTTTGAATAGCTTGTAGGTATATGCAATTTGACAAATGATAGTCCTAGAATATACATACTTTGGAGAATTGATTATGCTACTTGGAAGGAGTATTAATATTTTGTATCACTTCATTCCCCTTAATTTACAGGAGAAAGGCCCTCTTCCTATAATGCTGGAAAAAATAGAGGTAGGAGTTGTCCAAGTACACTTACTAACTGATGTTATTGGTAGATGCCAGGCACCAGCTCTGTCCTGTGAGGAATACCAGTCAAAGAAACGATATGAAAAATAAACCCTGAAGTCACAGGGATTGAATCTGCACAGTTTTATTTCTCCACAGAAATCTAAGTGGACAATACTGTTTAACAAGTGGGATTCTGTTGCAGTAATAATATTCCGATGGAGCCTCTTCTGTGATTCTTCCCCCTTCTCCACTAGGTACAAAGACCCCTTACTGTCCTCTGCAGAAAGCAGAGGTATGCATAGGCCCACCCTGGTGATGGTGTGTGCATCCTTTCTTCTCAGACACTGTGTACCACAACTCAGAGACGTAGCCTCCGTAACTGAGTCAAAGAAACAGACTAGCTGAGTGGCTTACCAGTGGGGAGGAAGTTGGATTGGGTGAGAGAATGTTAATGTTTGTCTTGATAAACTTACTATGTAAAAGATAGGAACCCACAATACAATATAGTGGAGTAAAGAGACAGGCAGAATAAAGCAGTGTGGGAAGTCAAGTAAGAAGCCTGAATGAAGAGATATTTAATGTGTTAGGCAAGAATAAGCACTCATTAAGGAAAAATTAAATAAAATGAGTAGTTCATCTAATTTTTCCAAGATTCTAGAAGGCAAGAATCAGTACTTCTTCAGTGCGAGAAATGGGAAAGCCAAGACTCAAAGAGATTAAGTTCCTTGCCAAGCTGGTGTGGAGATTCAGACTCCTGGGTATGTGTGTTTAAATGCCAGGCTTGCCTGCCTTATCCTGTCATCTCCTAACAATGAAAACACAGGGAAGATCACAGTCACTAAGAGGTGGTAAAAATCATCACAGAAGATTATTTACTGTAGGTAGTACATATGTTCCTGTTGGTAAAATATCTTTTGATTGAAACAACAGAAAAATCAGTTTTTACTAAATAAACAATAAATTATATGTAATGACACCACTAGGTTCATGGGATGATTGGAGGACTAAGGATAATATAGCCTTCTTCCTACAACTATGGAAAAATCTCAAGTTAATTTTTTTATTAAAAATAATTTGTTTCAAAAAATATATTTTGATCATGGCTTCCCCTCTCTCCAACTTCCCACCTATCCAACTGCACATCTTATTCCTCTCTTTAGAAAACAAACAGGAAAATCAAAAACAAGCCAGAATAAAACAAAAGCTAATAAAAAGCACAACAAACAAACACAAAATCCATAAAAACACAAAACCACAAACTATAACATACAAAGAAAGGATCAGTAAAATGAAAAGTTCACAAACAAAGCAATGAAACAAAAAAAAGTCTACAAAAATACGCCATTGAGCTAACTTTGTGTTGGCCATCTATTGCTGGGCCTAGGACATACATTTAAGTGAGGTTTATATACCCAGTGAGATTCCGTTGGGAAAAAAATTTCCTTTGCCAGTGGTTGCCAACTGTAGATAGCATCTTGGTTAGGAATAGGAGCTCATATCCACTTGCCCCTCTCAGTGCTGGGATCCCATCTGTCTAGAGCCTGGGCAGGCCCTATGAATGGTGCCACAGCCTGTGTGAAGTCATACGCACTTCAGTTCTGGAAATACTCTTTCCTTGGTCACACACCACTTTTGGCTCTCACACTCTTTCTTCATTTGTTCCACATAATTTCCTGAGCCTTGAGGGACGGGATTTGATGGAGACATCTCATTTAGGAGTTGTTTTTCCAAGGCCTCTCACTTTCTGCACACTTTCCAGTTGTGTGTCTGTGTCCTACTGGCGGAGGAAGCCTCTCTGATTATGGCTAAGTGAGAACAATGGGCTTAATCTAGTTTCTTCTGTAATTAGACCCCAAGGTAAAGGCTTATGAATAGGTGAGATATTTGGAAAGTTAGGCCAAGGAAAGTAAGAAAGACATACTACATTTTCTTACCAGGTTAGCCAGTGCTACAGAACACAAATAAGGAATAACAAAACATCCCAGGATCCCTGCACAAAGGATGCCAGGACAGACATTATCTCCCTGCTTCCTTTAGTCAAGAGTAGTCTCATGGGAATTGACTTCCTTATACTTTATAGTTACATCCAAGGTTATGAAATCCCAAGTCAGAAGCAAGTAAAATATCCTATATACTAATGAGAGGATTCCAGTCACAGCTGACAGGTAAGGTAGAAGCCATAGACTTTCTACATCAGGGACTAGAGGGTGAAGAAAGAGTATAAATTGGCTTAGTAGATGTGGCTGATATTGCCTATAGCCTAGACATACAGTAAATTCTGAGGTTACTAAGCAACAAGACTGATTCCCTGAATTGAAGACTGGGAGAAGACTCTTCCTTCATGGTCAGGGAAAAGAGAGACATTTGCAGTGATCCCAAGGAGCAAGCTAAGTGGTGTTCTTCAAGATGAACTGATTACTGATAACTAGACATACTCTTTTCTAACAACATCTCAACCACATGAATATTGATTACTAAACTTTTGGCCCTTTGAGATTATTATATGCAGTGCTCAACCCTGAATGAACAAAATGAGTACCATTTTTTCAACATCACTTATCTTCGGTCTCTATAGTTTTTCCTTGATTAGAAGGCTCAACACAAAGCTATATGCATACATAATGCATACAATTTTTCATATGAAGTGTTCTTGATTACAGAAGGATAACAAGAAAGATTGAAATGGTGCCGTGAACCCTTGTGAAAAGTCACTGGACAAAGATAATCACTCTGCAACTTTGCATTTCAGAGAAGTGAAGCCCTATGAACTGAATTCACAATGAAATAACAGGGGTTTTTATGTTAAACCATTGCTGAGCACATCTGGAAATCAAAACTCAGCATGGAGAAAAATGAAGTGTTTCCTCTTAACAGAGACCATACAGGGAAAGGCCAGAAAAGGAAAGGGAAGTAGGAGATATTGAACAACTTCAGACTTACTATCTCTGAACAGGTTGAAATTGATCACAACATATATTCCTCCTTCACTCCAGGTTTACAAATTTGACTATAAACATAGAATTTCTGGTTACTTTGATGATTAGCTTCGGAATCAGAAGAACATCAAAGTAACCATCCCCTTGCATAATGTGGGCCTGTCTTGCTATATAAAATATATGTAAGAACAGTTATGAGCTACAAATGGTTACAGTAAATTTGGAATTATGAATACTACCTGGATTCCATAGTCTATTGGACAGGAAACAGATGCTTGCTTCAAATCTCTGTGGGCTGCCAAACAGAGGGCTGTTTACATCAAAGCATGCTGAGTTGACTACAGATGCATAAAGGGTACTGCAATTTCAAACTACTTTTTTCAAGGGTCAAAATGGTTGTGTTAGATAATTAAATTATATGCATGAATAACAATAGCAATCTCCTCACAAAGGACTGAGTGTAAGTACCAATTTGATGTGGGAAAGCAGGCAACGCTATTCCGAGAGTAAAACAGTCTATTGCTCTATAAGTCTTCTGGGTTCCAACCAGTCAGACATTTTTTCCATTTATTTCAGTACTACATGCCAGCATTTTGTCCCACCTGCAATGTGAATAAAACAATTTATCTAGAAAATGACTACATCATATAAACCACTACGAGAGAGATAGACAATGGTCACTGACCACATTCTCCTTTCTAGTCCAGAAGCTATTCATCTCAGTCTAAGAAAAATTAGAAGCAGCAGAAGGCTAGGGATAGCTAACTACTTCTTTTCATTTCCTGAGCTAGGTATCAGGCATGGGAGGAGCTGGAGAGAGTAAGGGAAAATATCTTACACCTGAGTCTTATATACACCATAAGGATGTTGAAATATTTTTCTTCCCCAATTGTGGCATAAACATGAGGGTTTTTAATTACAAGATTGACATAAAATGATTTACCTTCAAAATACAGGCCTGTTTGCCTGGAAAATAGACTTTTGAGAGATTTAATTTTTCTAAAATTAATGAGTCAAGCTATGAATATATTTATCTCTGTTGCTTTGTTGTATATGTAAGTGGAAGCTACCAATATTAGAAATAAAGTTCATATTCCAACCCATTTGAGCCTCCTGATGACTCCAGCCATAGCCACCATCTTATTGAGATATGTAAGACTCCAAACAAGCAGTGATCATCAGTCCCAGGCAAACCACAACCCTGAGAGGTGGTAGCACTCAGCCCTGGGTGCTTCATGGGCATGTAGAAAAACTACCTTCTGGCATGCATACAGTCCTGGCTGTCCTGAAACTCCTTCTGTAGACCAGGATGGACTCAAACTCAGAGATTCACCTGCCTCTGCCTCACACATTCTGGGATTAAAGTTGTATGCCAACACTGCCTGACTAGGAGATTTTTATTTAAGATGACTCTAATACTCTATAGTATCAGTTATTGACTAATCTATACATTGAGACCCGTTTTCTTTTTTTCTTATTCAGAAAGCATTTTCATAATAGTTGAAGACTGAGAGACAAGGTTATGTTGACAATTTCTGTTACAGTCAACCTAGGAAATAAATTAAACTTGATAAGGAATAAATATTTCTATTTGAAAATATATATTTTCATACAATATATTCTGATTATTGTTTCTCCTCCCCTAACTCATTCCAGATTCCCCCCACTTCCCCACCATTTCTCTCTCTCTCTCTCTCTCTCTCTCTCTCTCTCTCTCTCTCTCTCTCTCTCTCATTAAAAAACAAAACAAATTGGCAAATAAACTGAAGCAAATAAACAAACCGGATAACCACAATAGGGAAAACCCATAGCAAGATGGGTTGGGGAGGAGGACATGGGGGAGCAGGAAGGCTGAGTCGAGGGAAGAATAGAGGAAAAAAGAATGAGAAACACCATAATAGAGGGTTAGAGTTAGGTTTAAGGAGAGATCTGGCACTGGTGTGATTTCCAGAGATCTAAAAGGATGACACCAACTGGCAAACGAAGCAATAGTGGAGAGGCTACCTTAAATGCCCTTCCCCGATAATGAGATTGTATGCCATCCTAGAGCCTTCATCCAGTGACTGATGGAAGCAGAGGCAGACACCCACAGCTAAACACTGACCTTAACTCCTGGAAACCAGTTGCAGAGAGGGAGGAGTGATGAGCAAAAGGGTCAAGATCGAGCTGGTGAAACCCACAGAGACAGCCGACCTAAACAAGAGGGAGCTCATGGATCCCAGACTGACGGCTGAGAGGCTAGCATGGGACTGATCCAGAACCCCTAAATTTGGGTGTCAGTGAGGAGGCCTCAGCAATCTATGGGGCCTGGGGTAATATATCAGTACTTATCCCTGGCATACAAATGGACTTTGAGAACCCATTCTACATGGAGAGATGCTCTCTCAGCCTGGACACATGGGGGAGGGCTTAGGCCCTGCCCTGGATGATATGATAGACTTTGGACATCCCCCATGGAGGGTCTCACCCTCCCTGGGGAGCAGAGTGGGGATTGGGTGGAGGGTTGGGGAAATGGGGGGCTGGGGAGTAGGGGAGGGTGAGGGAGCTAGGATTGACATGTAAAGCAAGCTTGTTTCTAATTTAAATTTTTTTAAAAAAAGAACCACATACAGATGCCTTCTAGAAACAACAGGATTGACACAAATATGGACTCATGAGGACTGTGTCAGCATGCAAGGCATGTATGGATCTAAGCCAGATGGGGTCCTGATTTTTAGAGAGGAAGGACTCAAACTCCTATCTCTAACACAGAAGCCATCTCCAGTTGATAGCCATTTTTTTCAACTTCTATTGAGTACCTACAGGATGCAGGATGTAAGTACCAACTTAGCAAAAAAGGAAAGGGGCCATCCTTCACTACAAGAGGACTAGAAGAAAATGAAACAATAAATAGAAAAGAAAATACTGCTGGCAATGAGGGTTACAAAGAAAAAATTGATTAGATGGGCAATAACATGATCGGAAGAGAAAGTTACCTATCTCAGACTTGAAACTATATCTTCAAAGAAGCAGAAATCAGGCTAAGAGGTAATAGAAGAAAATGAAACCAACTACAAGGAAATTAAAGCACGTGAGATCTGGATGATAAAACAAAAACACGTGTCTAAAAATTGTTATGATGACTAAGAAACACTTGATGGGGGAATGTTCTTCTGTATATATGTTTCTCTAATTGGTTGATGAATAAAACACTGATTTGTCAGTAGCCAGACAGAAAGTATAGGCAGGGCTACAAAATGAGGAGAATTCTGCAGAAAGGATGCAAAGAGGAATTTTCGGAGAGACACCATGTAGCTGCTGAGGAAGAAACAGGACATGGCATCACTGGTAAGCCCAAGACCATGTAGAAGTACTTAGATTAATAGAAATGGATTAATAATTAGGAGAGAGATAGCCAGTAAGAAGCCTGAGCCATTGGCCAAACAGTTTGTAATTAATATAATTCTCTGGGTGTTGATTTTGAACTAAACGCAGTGGGACCAGATGGGACAAAAACCCCTGTCATCAAAGTTTAGCAACAAAGTGCATTCTATTCCCTTCTGTAGTAATGCTTTGGAGAACTTCTTTAGTTTCTCTGTGTTCCTTCTATCTGTATGTGATGATTTCCAAGTTCTGTGCTGGGGTCTGCACATTTACATGCCCTATAAATTTCTGTGCTGAAACTCAGTCACAAATGTGAAAGCTCTGGGTGGCAGGCTTTGGAGGTTTATTAACTCATGAGGAACTAAAGACAGTACAGGAAAAGCATAAGAGAGTTATGTGCATATTGCACCAAGAGGACACAGAAAAGGGAAGATTTCTGTGAGCTACAGGATGGTCCTCACTAAACACCAGATCTCTTGGTGTCTTCATCTTAGTCTTCTAAGCCTCCAAAACTGTGAGAGAAAAGTATGTTACTCATAAGCCCCTCAATCTCTTTTCTCATAACAGTTCAAAGAAACAAAGGCATAACTAATCTAAAACCCTAGCCTGAGATCTGAACTCAGGCTCAGGTATCTGCTCAGAAATTCCATTTGAATCTCTAACTAATGAAGCTAGCTTCATGTACCCAAGACTGTCTCTCAGTCTTTACCTCAACCCTCAAAGTCTTCATTACCTCAGATAAACCAACTCCATTGTCTAGACTCCAGTCTTCCTGGACACTTCCCTAATTCCCACATCCCACATCCAATCAATGAAGTCACCCATTCTATCTTGAATCATACCCAGAATTTGAACCATTGTACCTGCCACTATTTTCCCAGGCAATACTGTCCTCCTAATTGACTCACTTCAACAACCAGGACAGTCTAGTGAACTTTTAAACCTTCTCTATTGGCTATCTCTCCAAAAGTTGCTGTAACAGAATTCTACAAAATGAATGTCTTAAAACAACAGAAATATAGCATTGTGTGCTTTGGGGGCTAGACTTCTGAGGTCTGGGTGTAAGCACAGTTAAGACCTTCTGAGGGACTTGGGATGTTTACCAGCCCTCCTTGGCACTCATTGCACTGTGATTGCATCCTTCTAGTATCTTGGCTATCTGCACATGCCATTCTCTTCTCTGTATCTCTGTCCAAATTCCTCTCTTCTTCTAAACTTCTAACCCAGGGTCTACAACCTCACCTAAACTATATTAGACCTTCAAAGGCCTAATGTCACAATATTTATAGATAAACCTATAGGAGTCAAATATATCTTTGAGAGAGATACAAGGATGATTCAACCTTTAGCTCAGTTGTTTAGTTTGGTGTTTTGCTTCTTTCTGTTTTCCTTTAAAACAAAGTGTCAGTGAGTAGCCCTCAAAGTTACTGTACAGTCTAATTAGGCATAGGGATTTGTGATCCCCTACATCATCCTTCCAAGAGTTGGGATTACAGCTGTTGGGGGAAGTCCTGTGCATTTGTCAATAAAGTACTGTTGAGCCAATAGGAAACCTAGATAGGAGGGACTAGGAGTCCAGGAGGACTCTGGGAAGGAGAAACACGAGGAGTCGACATGTAACGCCATGGGGTAGGAGCCCGGAAACTTCTCCGGTAAGAGACATACTTAGATTAACAATTATGGGGTAACTACTTAAGTCAGAGCTAGCCAGTAAGAGATAAGCAAGGCCAACAGCTTCATAATTAATACAGCGTCTTGTGTGTTATTTGGGGACTACAATGCAGCAGAGCCCAGGCGACTGGCGGGTGATATACCAAAGCGGCTAGCAAGATAAAGCTTTAGAACCAGGCTGGCAGGAAGGCTTCTCTCAAAGGAAAAAGCTTCTCTTAACATACAGCTATGAACCATCATTTCCAACTTACATGCAAACTTTAACAGTGTCTATTGTCCTTCTCACTAGAAGTCATATTAGTGATCTCACACACACCATGCTCTATATGAGTTACCCATCTTTAGAACTCTCCCTGTGATCCTGCCTTGTTGTCTTTGGGACCTTTGCAATGAACCCATTTCCTCTGTTGGTTAGCTTCTCTCCTGAGACACCCCCTCTGCTCAGCAAATCTTTCTCTAATTAGCCTATTTAAAACTCCTAAGCTTTCCCAACAGTCTGACACTCTCTGTCTCTCTTCATGGAACTCCATTTCCCCTCTCTACAAAGCAGCAACTGTCACAATCATCACTTTTCAGAAAGCTAGCATATCCTGCTTGAGATCACAGGAAGTGGAGAAGCTGGCTCCCGGGAGTTAAGGCAGGACTTCGTGTTCTGAATAATGCTTTTTCTAGAGTACATTCTTTACTCACCTGGCTAGATTATACAATTCTAGGATCAGTGACAGAAACAGATGTCCTCATACTTTCAGCTTTCCTTTTTATTTCTTTTCTTAACCCCTACCCATCCACCATTTTGTAAATGTTCATAAAAGCCTTGTTTTTAGTGAAAGACTTGGGGTGGAAATTCTGGGAACAAAGGCATAAGCCAAGGTTCTTCTTTTTTGACTAGTGATACAAAAATATTCACTGAAAGATAAATAAAAATAGATAAATAGGCTTTGTATCCTGTGGAGATGCACAGACCTACATAAGAACACAGATCATAGTTAAATGATTTATTTAATCAGTATACATGGACATATAAAGCAATCAGAAATAGCCATCAATGGTATTATTTCCAAACAAACTCATTTATCGGTGGTATGTTATATAGACAAACTTGTCTATATCTATTAAAACACACACTTCGGTGTTATGCCAAAAACCAAAGAAACAAACAAAAAACATCCACTTGTAGTGGAGGAGGTTTCTGGGAATCACCCAAAGTGAGTGGTAACGCTGGCCTTTGGTTCTGAAGATGAACCTTCCAGTGGGGCTGAACCTAACTGCTTGCCAGTCATTGTGGAAAGTGCTTTTAATGGAGTGTTAATTTGATCTCCATAACCACATGAAGGCACGAATTTTATCTCTACTTTCCAGATGAAGAAATTGGGCATCTGGGAGATTTAATGGACTGAACTAAAGTCAGATGGCCAGAAAGGATGTGAAGATATTTTTATATGACTACACAGTAGCCGTATGCAAAGAATATCACGTATATCAACCAACTCACAGTAAGAAGACACACAGCCAGGAATACGGTGCTGGCTCACTGTACCCACTGCCTCTTCTGGTTGGTTTTGAAGATTGGTTTTGAAATTTACGTGATTTGTATATACCATATATGTATAACCTTAAGGTAATTTTATACAAGATTTTTAATGTGGCTGTGCTTTTACTGTAAGTAAATAGCAATAAGTAAGGTGTGAATTTTTTCATTCAAAACAGTGGGCAATATAAAAGTTGAATTTTGAAGTTTGAATTTCAACGTGTTGCAGCAGACATGACTTTTAAGAGTCCCCAGGCAGCATTCAAAATGCATAAAAATATTTTTTCCTTTCTGGATACTTATCATAAATATCATTATCCTTCTGTTATTTTACAACTTACTTCAGACTCATTCCTCTACAGTTAAAAAGAGGATAACTTTCTATCATAACCTAGTAATATATCTATGGAAAGAATGATCGTCATGATTGAGTATGGGACACCAAGACTTCTGTGTGAGGAGGTGTGCAGTTGTGTTTTGCAAGCACATATATGTGTGCAAGTGTGTTTTAAAATAGTGTCTAACCTTATGTGTAAATCCTCTATCTGGTTTGTTGAAACAGGGTTGCTTACTGGGACATGGGGTATACTTGTTAGGTCATGTTGCCCGGCCAGTGAGCCCCAGGGATCTTCTTATCCATTTCCACCTACTGTGATTGCCACCAAGCCTGACCCTCTCTTACTTTCCTTGGGTGCCGATGATCATACTAACTCAGGTCTTCATACTTGTTCAGCAAACACTGTGCCCCATGAACTAGCTCACCACCCTCACACCAGGCCTCTTGATAAGCCATCCTCCTCACACCAGGTTTGCACACTTCCGTAACACAACTGGCAGTATGGATGGATGGCTGATCTCATTGGATTTGTATTGTTTTTATTAGCTTCAACAGAAAGCATTTACTTTATCATACCAGTGTCCCACATATCTGGAAGAGTGGTTTTTTTAGACACTTTAGTTTTCATGTACTGACAGTATGTCTTAAAACTAAGAATCAACCTTGTTATGTGAGGAAGTTAATTAAAATATGCTAACTGGTCTGAATTCTACTGGGTACTGTCTCATAACAGATTTACAAATAGTTATTCTTTTGCTAAAGGAAGAGAATATAAACCTCTTTGAAGAATTATTATCTTTAAAACCCATGTGTCGGCTGCTAGAGCTCCCTCAACAAATGTGGTTTTCTCCAAGATAAGACCCTATCATTCATCATTATATTCTCCACACATATCAATGAAATTAGCACTTAATATGCTCTTGGTTCACACTTAGAGATTAAATGTAATTCTCTCTAGAGACACTCTCTCTCTTTCTGATATTTGAATGCCATGAGCAAGAGCTGTTCTTCTTTGTCATACCTCCTCCACCATGGTAAACTGAAACCATGAGATAAAGTGAGCCTCCCACTACAGTTATTTATATCAGGAGTCCTGTCACAACAGCCAGAAAGCTCACCAAGAACAAGAAGAGAAGCACATTTTCCTTATCTTTTCATATTGTTGCGTTGGGATTTCTAAAATGACACACCTGTGACTGGATGATTTGTTTCAGTACAGCCAGTGACACTATAAATGTTTATAGTAAAGGCATGGAAGCAAAAGAAGGACTGCTGCAAGTCAAGATGAGTTTGGTCTACATAGTGGGTTCTGTGCTAGACAGAGATACCTATGAGACCCATCTCAAAGGAGAAGAGGCAGAAGCAGGAAGAGAGGAGAGGGAAGAGAGACGAGCAGATGAGTCTAAGGATGTACACTTGAGAGTTTGTGAAGCAAGTGAAGACAAAAGGCCTCACGTGCTGACCATGACGAAAGGAGAATATAGGATGGTCATACTATCAAGGACGGTAGAGAATAAGTCAGGCAACCAGTAGAGAGAAACAAGACTGAAGATATGTGAAAAGAACCCAAACACCGAGGAGGCCCTGGAGGCAGAGCCTTCTTTAAACATTGGTGCTATGTGGCATAAGATCTTCAGTATAGGGGGCTGAGAAGATGAGTAAAACAGTAAGAGTGGTTGCTGAACAAACATGAAGACATTAGTCTGAACCTCTAGGACCCAGGTAAAAAGCCAGGGGCTATGAGCACCTGTAATCCCAGTATTTGGGGTATAGAAATGAGGATCACTGCATCCCAGCTCCAGGTTCGGAGAGTAATCCTGTCTTAAAGGATTACTTTGGGAGTTGTAGAGTAACACAAGACAGTGCTCCTCTGGTCTCCCCATGTACATAGACACATGCATGGTCTCATACACATGCATGCACACATGCGTACACAAAAGCACAAGTACACACTTGCATGCATGCAGGTGACCATACACACACACACACACACACACACACACACGCATACATGTAGTCATGCACACATGCGTACATACACCCGCACATGTTCACATGTGCTCACATGCAATCACACAGCACACACAAAATAAATAAAAAGTCTTCAGAGTTGTAGATGTGATGGCAACTTTTTCATTGGTGAAAGTTTATGTTTCTAGATAAACCTCTGAGGACTTGACCTCTGGCAGTTGACAAAAAGCCAAGTCGAAGAAAGGTACATGAAACATGCGTGGTTATCTTCCCATTCTGCAGGGACATCTGGAAACATGGCATCTGTGACCAATTTAAAGTATAGTTTCTGTAATTTCCAGCTATTTCATCAGAAACATTTAGTGAAAACATCCTGCAGATGAAGATCTATGGAATATGTTAATCAATACTGAATTTGTTCTTTCATTCACCATATGGAAGTACAGTGAATAGGTCCCTTCCCAGATAGATTAGAGTTTTATTTATGTCATTTCTCTTTTCCTGAAGTATGTCTTGACACACAGCTTCAAGATATTTTTCCTCAGGTGGTTCTTGGCCTGTTAAAAGTCAGCCTCTCCTATCCCTTAAGACAAATCATGCACAAGACATGTTTGTCTCCTGAGGTTGTTGGGGCACTTGGAATGCCAGAACTTTTCCAAATAGTTGCTAACAGGCAAACTGTTGAAACGCTCCAACCTTCTTAACACAAAGTGATTTTCTCTGAAACGTCATCTTTGGATGACTATCAGTCCACTGAAAAGTCTTCTTATAATTGGAGTTCCTTTTGAGGAAAGTCCTGCTCATGAAAATGAAGATTAGCTGTCCACCTAGAACTCACACAGCACAGTGAGAAATATTAAACCAGTTCTCATCCACATTGTACTTGGGAACTGTTGGAAAGTGGTTGTAGTCACAGCTTGAACAGAAGCAGGTACAGCTTACAAATCAAAGAAATCCATTGCTATCCACGATACAGGAGAAAGAGAACATACATGATTTAACTTAGATATAGTTGCTCAATGTCTACAGTTGAGGCCACATTGTTTAAAGAAATTGCTTGCAAATTTTAACCAATTATAAGGTGCTAAGGCAACAAAATCCTTATCATTAACTCTAAATGACACAGTCACTAAGAAAATTGTCTTAATATTTTGCCACATATTTATTCAACTCAGCGAGATAGGTATTCCAGCTAGGACACATTGACCACCATTCTTCTACCTTCATGCCCACATCCTCCCTCAGAACCTTTTCAAGTTATTTTCAGATAGACTTATTTTAGTTTCCATTTTACTTAATATGATGTAATGCAGTTTCATCAGTTTTGCTACAGATTATAAGATTGTAATTTTTCTTTATTGCTGAGTAACACTCAATTACACACATACACACACACATACTCTCTCTCTCTCTCTCTCTCCAAAATTTCTTTGTCTACTCCCATGTTGAGGAGTACATCGGCTGATGCAATACCTTAGCTAGGGTGACTACTGCTGCAATAAACATTGGCATGGGGACATCAGTTTTAATGATGATTGAATTCTTTCACCTATGCAGCATGGGAAAGCTACATCAAATAGTTCTAGGTTTGGTGGTTTTATTTTTAAGTGTGTGGATGTATATATAGTGTGTCTGTGTGGATATTGCATGGGACTGCAGATGCTCACTGAGATCCCCTAGATCTGGAGAGATGTTGACCTCCTATAGAGAAATAAACCGCCTGACATGGCTTCTGGGAACTGAACTTTGGTCCTCTGGAAGAGCAGTATGTCTTAAAATCAGGTACAGTAATGCCTTCAGCCTTTCCGCTTTGGTAAGAAAATTATGTTAGCTATTCAAATTATTTTTGCTTCCATATTAAATTTAGAAACTTTTTGTCTGGTTTTGTAGAAAATGTCAGTATTTTGATGAAGTTGAATCTGTAGATCACTGTGAGTACTATAGAGATTTTACCAATATTAATTACTGATATTTATTCTTCCTTTCTTCCATGTCTCTTTCAATTTCTTTCCTCAATGTTTTGTAATTTATTTGCATTGTACAAATTCTTTAGTTCTATGGTAAAGTTTCTTCATATATATCATTTTGTAGCTATTATCAATAGAATTAATTTCATGACTTGTTAGCAAATTTATCACTGGTATAAAGAAAGATATCTCTCCATATAAATATACATTATAAATTCATAGGGTATATATTTATAATATATTCCTTCTACCATTTTAGTAAATTTATATATTAGGTTATTCCTGATAGTTTGGTGGAGTTCTGGGCATTTTATGTGTATAATCATCACCTGCACACAGGGTTAATTGAACCCCTCGCTTCTGTTTTGTATGGCTTTTTATTTCTGTCCATTGTTTTGTTAAAGTGTGGTGCTGTATTACAGAGGAGCAGTGGAAGAGAACAGCCCCATCCTGTTCCTGATCTAACAGGAAATTATTTCAATCTTTTCCATCATGAGGATGTTGGCTGTGGGTTTGTCACTCTCTACTACAGCCAAGTCTGATCCTTCAATACCTAATCTGTCAAGGAACTATATTATGCAAGGATATTGAATTTTACCAAATGCCTTTTTCTGTGAGTTCTATGAATTCCAGTCGAATCTGACTTGCTACTATTTGTTAAGGATTTTTGTGTATGTGTTCACTTGGGACTACTACTATGGATGTCTCTCTCTCTCTCTCTCTCTCTCTCTCTCTGTGTGTGTGTGTGTGTGTGTGTGTGTGTGTGTGTGTGTGTGTGTGTGTGTGTGTGTTTTCCTTTGTCAGGTTTTGGCAAGAAGATAATTCTGGCATCAATGGATCTCTGAGTTCAA
Source organism: Mesocricetus auratus (assembly GCF_017639785.1). Lineage (NCBI taxonomy): Eukaryota > Metazoa > Chordata > Mammalia > Rodentia > Cricetidae > Mesocricetus > Mesocricetus auratus. The sequence continues at coordinate 43,812,322 of NW_024429184.1, read as the reverse complement.
GGCCAGCCTGTTCTAAAGAGCAAGTTCCCAGCTGCCAGGGCTACATAAAGAAACCCTGTCTAGAAAAGAACAAAAACAAAACACAAATAATTTGAAACTGTTCTTTCCCTTTCAATGTTATGCAACAATTTGAAGAATTGGTGTTAGTTATTTAAAAGTTTGGTAAAATTCAATAGTGATACTATCTGGTTCTCTTTGTTGGCATACATTTTGTTACTGATTTAATTCCATTACTTGCTATTGGTTGGTTCAGCTGTTTAATTTAAGAACTTTAATCAACTACATGAAGACACTCAGGCTATAAAATGTCTATATAATAGCTTAAAAAGTAGTGCCCATTCCTGACAAAACAGTTCACACACAGTTTGCACTTTCTATCCCTAAACCCTGCTACTCACAGTCGATCCTATCCAAATAATTTTTGTACACTAAAATGTGTGTCTCAGAGTCCTTCTCCCCAATGCATAAGGCAATCACAGAAACCACTGTTTGATATATATATATATATATATATATGTGTGTGTGTGTGTGTGTGTGTGTGTGTGTGTGTTATAACTTGTTCACCAAGTATATAAAGTGCAAACATAACAAGAACAAAACCTACATCTAGATTTTGCACATGCTTCAGAAAGAGAAGCACACATACTATCCTGAGGATGGGATACAGTCAGATGACTGTGTAGTGAACCATGGGACAATTCTTTCAGAGTGTCTCTGAGACAGCAACATCTGTAGCAATTCAATCTCAGATGTTCTACTGGAGGCCCTCCTACATGACTAAAATGCTACATACATTGCAGATAAACATCAGTGGAGTCCTACTCTCTTGTTGGCAATATTAATGGTTCTGAGGCATTTGCAAAGAAGTAGGAGCACTGCTTGAGCATATGCTTAAAAAAGAAGGGGAGATGTGGAATTGGCACATTAGTAGGACACTTGCATAGTCTGCAAGAGTCCTTGAGTTCAGGCCAGTTTGAAGAAACTGAAATTCAGTCAAATTACAAAGGAGGTAGCTACTTCATATATTGACAAACATGACTAAGATGTCTTGATCTTTCTGACCTTTTTTTTCCTGTACAGTCTCATCTCTGAATTCGTCAACACTTGTCACTTCTGGCTGAGGATCCAATGCTAACACAAGCAATGGAAGTAATACTAAATGAGAATGCCAATGTATAACTTATCAGTCCAACCCTGAACTGGAAAAGTATCAGCAGATAAAATATCTAGAGAGACGCTGGAGAGATGGCTCAGAGGTTAAGAGCACTGGCTGCTCTTCTAGAGATCCTGAGTTCAGTTCCTAGCAACCACATAGTGGCTCACAACCATCTATAATGAGATCTGGTGCCCTCTTCTGGCATGTAGGCATATATGAAGGCAGGACAGTATATACATGATAAATAAACACATTTTTAAAATGTCTAGAGAGCCACAGCTAGGCTTCAATGTGTACCCAGAGCAGAGACTATGTGACCTCATGAACAAGGGAACCAGGTATCTCATGCACTTAGGAAATATTAAGGGGGACTCTAAAACTGGCAAACCACCCCCACCCTTAGTCACCCTTATCAGCATCAAATACCACACCTCATTTCCTTCGCTTAACCGGGGAACAAATTCAGCTTGATAGTAATGATTTGTGGGTGACAATGGCAAGGATAACTCTGGCTGGCAGGAAAGGTTCATGGAGAGTAGCAAGGTAAGCACATTTGGTCTTGAGTTAAGGGAAATGAGCTGAGGGAGGATGCAGCAGTACCTTTGACCCTGTCACCAGCACTGTTTTAAGCCACTTGCTTCTCTACATCCAGGTCCTCCTTTCCTGCATTGTAGTGAGGAAAAGAGTGTGCAAGAGTAATAGAGGAACCAAGACAACTTCCCAGCTCTTGGGACTTTCCCTTATCATCCAATGAAAACAAAATAAAAGCAAAAAACAAAGTTCATGGGCACCCTAATAGCCTGTTTTTCCATCCAAATAAATACATAAAATAGCCTGGATAATAGTTCTTTGACTATTCTTCTTATTTTATAAATTCTGTTTAAATTATCTTCATCCTTTCTTTTAATCTGAGGTTTTGTTGTGGCTTGCTTTTCTAAGTGTAAGAGAAGTCACTAGGTTTTGTTTGAAATCTTACTACTTTTTAATGCTGGCACCCACTGCTGCCAATGCACCTCTTAGTGCTTATTTTGTTGTGTCATATAGGTTTTGTATGATGTATTTTCATTTTTATTTAAGAAAAATTTTAATATCCCTTTTATTTCCTCAATTATCCACTCTTCATCAAAAATAGGTTTTTGAATTTCTATGTTTTGCATAGTTTCTAAAATTCTTACTTCTGGATTAATTCCAAAGTGCTCAGAAAATATAGATATGATTTCACTGTAGAACCCAATCCTTTGAGCATTACACCATCATCCATTTAATCAGAGCAGCTAGAACAACCCACAAGCAACCTCCAAGAACTCATCTATGGATGTTAATTCCTTCCTGGAAGGAAGGGTTAAAGGGTGTTAGATACTCACCTGAGATTCCAGCCACATCTTCCCACACATCCCTCCCAGCTGTATATAATTCTGCACTCATTGCCTGTGGGTGGTCTCATGATCTTGGGGCCTCTCTGGCAGTAATTGAGTATATACAGCTGTTTAGCTGAAGGGGAGAACTCGATTTATACAACTAAGGGGAAGCCATCATCCATGCTGAGGTGAGACATTTTGGTTATGTTTTCTTTGGTTTCATCCACACTGCTGTAAGCAAGCCCTCACCCATGCTCTTGTAAGTCCAATAAACTCCTTGGTCTACTGTTGGTATCCTATCTGTGGGCAGCAGACAGTTTCTCATGCCTCCCCGGGAAAAGCTAATGCAATATATTTCAATGATTTTGAATTTGTTAAGACTTGATTTGTGATCTAATATACAGTCTATTCTAGGGAAAGCTCCATATGCCCAGGAAAAGAGTATGCATTCTGCAGCTGTCTGCAGCTGTTGAATAGGATGCTCTGCAAATGTCTTTTATTTCCAATTGCACTATAGTATAGTTTGACTCTGATGTTTCATGTTGCTTTTGTATCAGGGTGCTATGTCTTTTGATGAGCATAGTATATTGAGGCCCTCCCTCCCAAGTAATGTTGTATCTGAGCTTGTCTTTCCCTTTAGTATCATGCTGCTTGTTCTGTATGGCTGGGTTCTCTGACATTAGACATATAAAGATTTACAACATTATGCCTTCTTGAATTTACTCCTAGATCATTATGTAGTAACCTGCCTTGCCTCTTCTTACAGTTTTATGTTCTGTTCATGAGATGTAGGTATAGATACTCAGGCTAGCTTTACAGTTTCACTTGCTTGGAATACAGTTTCCTATCCTTTCAGTCTACAGTTTTACTGGTGAGGTCTGTTTCTTGTAAGAAGTATATTATTAAGTCTTTTCTTTCACAAAATCCATTCTACCAGTCTGCCATTTTATTCAAAAATTTCATTGATGTGTCTCCAAGTTCATTATTGGAAAGTACTAACTTATGCCTGCAATTTTATTGATTTTCTAGTAGTCATTTTGTAAATTCCTTGCTCTGGTTTTTCTCCTTGCTATCTGATGGTTTGCTGTAGCAATGATGGCCCGTCTCTTTTTATTTAGTGTTTGTACGTTGAGTCTTCTCACTTATGTCTTCACGATGGAAGTTCTCTTTATTTTCCGTTTGGTCTGGTAACCACACATTCCTCAGTTTTATCTTGCCATGTCTTTACTTCTCAAGTATTTGCTTGCTGACTATAGTAATCCCAGTGAGCAGGAATTTTTCCTCATCCTTCAACTCGGACTCCACTACTCTTTTCCTTCCTGCCCTACATGCTTTCTGCTAAGAAAGTCATTGTTAACATAGTGAAGTTGCCTAAACGTCTGATTTTGAGGCTTCTTTGCAGATTTTAAAATTATCATTTGTCCTATGCTTTTTGACACACCAATTAGTATGTGCCATAGTAAAGATCTTCTCCCATCATGTCTATTTGGATTTCTCTATGCCTATTTTACACACACACTATCTTACTCAAGATTTGGGACTTTTTCATTGAATGGGTTTATGTGGCTTTATCATCTATATTTCATCTTCAGATATTCCAATGCTGATGATATCCCAAATATCTTCAATTATTTCTATTTTTTTCTTTTATTGTATTTGAATGGAATACTCAAGAGGCTCAAGGTTTTCTTTTCATTCTTAAGAGGAACTTAATACACTTCACATTTTCTGGAGTCTGTTACTAGAGAGTTTGATCGTTTGGAAGTATCATTTTATCTTTCATAATTCTTAAGTTCTGACTTCTCTTCATCCTTCTTGTATTCCCACACTCAGATCTGTGAGTATCATTAACAAATGCCTCCTCCCCTTAGTCAGTAGCTCTTTCCAAAGGATGAATCTCTGAATAGCAATATGTTAAGCAGTGCTGGCTTCATTTCCAACTGGATACCATATGTAGTTTCTCTATAGACCTTTGGTGGTGAATAGTGAGTCTGGGTTATCATATATACCACATTGAAGCTGGGCAGATCTACTATCTCTATGTGTCATTCAAGAGTGTGGATATCTTCACAATTCAGGCAATTGTAGTGCAGACAGCAACATAGACGAGACACACAACATCGTTATTCTTACAGTGTGGGTGGTGTCCTATGTCATGTGATGGGGTATCCTAAAGTCCTGTTGAAGTTGACTCTGTAACTTGTCAAGTTCTCTGGTACATGCTGTACAACAGATGGTAAGACACCCCAAAGCACACATCTTCTACACAGTAGTGTGATCACAAGGAGAAAAGTGGAGATGGGACCCATAGAACTACACTAGGGATCCTATCACACAGTCTCATTAGTGGTTCAGGATGAGACAAGAAGCATGGACAAGTAGTAGTGAAGCAGAATGTGTTGTATTCCCTTTTGCTTTCACTGATGCTAAGACAAAATTTGAGTACTTTCTCAAACGTGGGTCCTCAGGACTCTCTCCCTAACTCTACGCACTAGACTGGCATAGCATCCAAGGCCTCTCTTCCCAGACACTTACCTATATAGTGCCTAACAGAAAGTAAGCATAGCATGGAAGCAATCAGAACCTAACAAAATTCCTCTTGGAATTCCTTTGGCTGTGTATACAGTGATGGCAGAGTCTTCTCACTTCCTGGTTCCTAGGCAAGAATTTTGGTGTTCTTGCTTTCTTTTCTTTGGATTCCTTGCCTGTAAAGTAAGTGTTGCATGTAAGAATTTGCCACAAGAATTAAATGTGATAGTGTATATAAATCCCATGCAAAGGTCCTAAGGTATAACACATAAAGCAAATTTGGTGGTAATTTAGTGTCATTTCCTGCAAAGTAGACAAAACTCTGTGATCATCAAAACATTATGAGTGGCTATTTGACACCGTTTAAAAGACATTGGTGATTACTAGTTGTCAGGATAAATATACCATACATTTTGTTCTTAATACTAAACTGTTAAATTTTAAAAATCCTTTAAGGGAATGACATAATCATTTAAAAATTTAGTAACAACCTTCTAAGACTGAGAATCTTTTAAAACACATTACTGATGCATCAGAAGAAAATAAATATACCCCACAAATAGTGTTATTTTATTCCATTGTTGTTGACAAACTGAAATTGTCACATACAGGATGAGCTTCATCAAATTGTGAGACTTATCTTCCTGTGCCTTTGTCTTTGGAAATCACTAAGAAGTTAAAAAAAACTCCTGACTAAGTTGGGAAAATAACATGGAATATTGAAATAGCCCCTGGGAGCTTATGTCACCTAAACTGTACTTTAAGCTCTTCACAGCTCTCCAAATTCAATTGTATGATAGTCGTGGTCAGAAGGCATGAACTGAGCAATTAGACATGTACTGAAAGCAGATGCTTCAAAGTTTCAAGGTAAATTTGAGTTGTTATAAATTTGATGAACAGAGTTCCTAAAAATATTACTCTTGTTAGGCACCTTAAAAAGTATCTTTCTTGGGAAATAAGTGTTTTATAGAATTACTGCCTTTCAGGTGGTATAAATTCATTGGGTTGATTATTTCGAGTAGGTACTGATCCTTAACTGTCAATGTTTATTGTTAACTCCAGGGAGTACATCTATCCATACCCAGAGGAACTTAAATTATAGATCATCACTTGAAAAGAAAATCCTGTAATCTCAACAAGTTATGAACCTGTTGGTTTTTTAGAAGCATTTTCCAAATGTTATGTCAATTTTTTTAACAACTTGTAAGTGTTGGCCAGTGTTTGACATGGGGAGCAGATGGGCTATTCCACACTTGGTGATTGTTGCATATTCTGCCATCTCTTGGGAGGCTCAGAGAAACTGCAGGAGCCTGAGAACATGTATACCTACAGAACCTTGGCTTTGTGAGACAGAAGCTAATCATGTATGGATCACTGTAACTAATGGATAAACTGTATACTACATTGAGAATATAAAAATTATGAAGCAAACTTGGCCATGTTTTCTTTGTTTTCACTTTAGGGTTTCGAAGGTAGTTCTTTAAAAGGAGGATCCATGGCACCCTGGTGGTGGATGCAGCACAGAAACTTTGGCTCTACTTTACTATTTTCAAGTGAATAATCAAGTGATCACAAGATTGATCTAAACAACTCAATGAAGTACCCTTCTTTGTTCCTCACATGACAGTTCAGAAAACTTTCTAGGCATTTAAGGATAAAGTTAAAAAAAATACCTTAGTTAAAATCTGGTTTTTTTTAAGTGGGAGCCAAAATCAAGTTTGTAATGGACAAATAACTTTTGATGTGGCAAGTACCAAATCACTGCAAAAAATTTCATCATACTCCTGTCTAGAGTTTTGTTTTTCTCATTTATCTCTGTCTGGTTTGGCTTAACATAGCCTGTGTGTATCTTACTGAAGTTCTCTTACAGCTACCATAGGCAACTGGCATCTTTACTTGAAAACCTTCCAAATGAAAATGTGTGATTGTATTGGTATGATTGTACTCCACAGAATTGGAATTTAGGACCATAGTCATGGACATGAAAAGAAGACCTAGAATTTTTTTTCTGAATCAAATTTTGGGCTGCCTGAAGACAATACTTTTAGAGCTCCTTAATGTTGGTTATCAATGTTATGGCAGTAATCTTTAGCTCAAATTAATTTGCCTATAAGACATGTCTCTAATTAATACAGCCAAGAATGAATTACTATATTGTATATTAGTTCACATTTAAGTATGATGTGTATATGTGTGTATATGAGTGTGTGTGTGTGTGTGTGTGTGTGTGTACATGCGCATGCACGTGCCAGGGCACTGTTTCTACCATAGATCTGAGGTTGAACTCAGGTATTAGCTTGATTGGTGCCTTTACCCATTGAACCATCTCTTTAAGCCATGACCTCACTTTTTCAAGGTGACATACAAGTATAATGGGCATATTGACAGCTGTTAGTATTAACAAGTTTAGAACTAAGATATTTTTGGTTGAAAGAGATTTGTAAGGACTCCTCCACTGTATTACTTAAAATCTGAGATCCAGAATAGTTAAGCATCTGTGTAGAGAAGTAAAATCCACAATTTCTGACTCTCTGCTTAGTACTCCAGATGCCTGTTGGGCCAGAAACCTCTAGTTTTCAGGGCAATAGTTCCTGTTTTGATCCTTTGACAACAAGACACATCTAGAATTCTCCCAACTGGTAGAATGTCAAAAATTATGGAAGTGTATATTTCCTGTCTCTCACCCTAACCCTTTCACTAACCTGAAAATTTTCTAACCCTAATTTTGCTTGATATAGTCCAGAGACATGTAAAATCATATACACTGACTTTCAAGTCTGACTAATGGAAAAAGTGTCTCCCAATGTCTGAAATTTTCACACCCACACCCAGAGACTTACACTTGAATTTCCATAGACATCAAGAACCTGAGAGTTGTAAGTACTTGGTGCCAGCAAAAAGCAGAGGGACTCCAAAATTATAAGAACTAAATCTATCGAGAGACTAATCAGAAAAGGAAATGTTTCTTGTTTCCTGATAAAGATTTTTCATGTGGACAGCAGCCAAGAAGATTTTTCCCTCCCACCCCTATCAAAAATGATGCGACTAATTCTGGAAATCTAATGGGGCTGGCCACTTTCTGGATCCATCTGTGCTGTGTCTGGATTCTCTCAGCCAAAGAGACTTGAGGTCTGGTTTCATTCAATTGTACTTTGCTCTGTGCTTTCTTTTTATGTACCCTTTAAATAGTTATTTTAACCATAGCACTCATGAACAAAAAAAACCCTACCTTTTATCATTTGGAAGTATTGAAGGAATGGTTCTTCTCTTACTGCTTCTCAAAGTATTTACTGCCATTATATAATAAGAAGAGAAATTCCCCAGGGTCCAGCTACAATAAACATGTGTAAGTTAAAGATACCTGAACATATTTCATATTTGATATTTATTGTTCAGTATCTGAAAAGCCTAAGTAAATTTATGATATTTTATTGTAAGCTATGTGGTTTTTATAGACTCTAGGGAAAATATATTCTAACTTTGCTTCTTTAGATCAAATATATATTGAGCTGAAAAGATAGATTACTTTCTAAATGTACCTTGTCACACTGAAAATCTAAGTATTTAACAATATTTTGAAGTATACTTGTACATTCAGAAGTGCATTTGTACACATATATCTGTCCTTTCTTGGTGTCAAACATATATGAAATTATACTTACGGTTGTTTTTCAGTCCTAAGGTATACTGAGTATATGATATTAACTGCTGCCTGCCCAGTTATGCTGTCTAAGAATGATGAAAATGAACTTCATGTTGTCAGTGTGTAGCCACATGAACTCACACTTGGAGAGATGAAGATGATGATGCCACAGGCAGGGAATAAAAACCATAGATGTAGTTTCTGCTAGCCCTGAAGACAGGACATGCTCTTCTCTCTACAGGAAGGCTAATCCAGTTCCAAAGGCATAAGAATCATGTCCCCTCAAGTAAGCTCTTAACTTCTCAACGTCCCCATAGCATCATATGTAAGATAGGAAAAACAATAGGGCAAAATATTTGAGGTTGTGACATAATGTAACTAACCTGAGTTTTTATACAAGGATGGCCTTACGGGATAATGACTACTAGTCTGACCTGAGAACTTCTAAGATATCAAGTTAGCTGTCATGCTTTTTGTCTGTAAAATTATCTGGTAGTGTTGGGTTATGCTATGCTTTTTTGTTGTTGTTTGTTTGAAGTAGGGTCTGACATAGCCCAAGCCGGCTTCAAACTCGCTATGTAGTCAAAGATAACCTTGAGCTACTGATCCTCTTGCCTCTACAGCTCCTGAGATTACAAATCTGCACTACCATGCTAGGTGCCACCATGAAATTACCTTCTTTTAGCATTGACTTCCTCTTTCAAAATATAGAGATTGTAAATAGCAGTAGCACTGCTTGTGGGTTGCACTGAGTAACTCTGTAAAGCAGAGGCATGCCTAGTGCAAAGTTGGTGCTCAAAAATATTACATGGCATTATAGTATAAACAAAACATTAATAATATTCTCTAAATATATTTAGACACTAGAGCTTCTAAAAATGTCCTTGGAAAGTATCAATGGTGATAAAGGAAGTACTTACTTTTAATTGTTTGCCTGGCTGGCTCCCATCATGAAGGCCAGGGAAACATCCCTCTTCCTTCCCCTGTCCTTCAGTCTTTCATTTTGTCTAAACCCATTTGACAACAGCAAGCATATGCTTTATTAAACTGATAGGGCATGATTCAGTCTTGTAGCTGCTCAGAACTGGTCCATGCAGCTGTGCCTCAAACCTCATTCACGTACAGACAGTTTATCTCAAAAAGGAAAGGAGGTGCTTGTCCTTACTGTAGTGGTGGGTAGTTGAAGACAGATGTGTATTAATTAGGCTTGCTTGCATCATGACCCACCAGCCTAGCAATATCTCCACAATGCAGCATGCATTGCCCTGCAAGCAGTGACCCCAAAAAGTTGCAGGCACATGCACTTTCCTGGGAGATGTTACAAAGAACTTTATGTGCCTTTCTGCTCTTAAGAGATCATACATGGTCTTTCATCTTTATTCATGAGAGTCATGGGTGTGGTCTCCAGCTGAGGAGCAGTCATCTGGGGCTGAGCACTTGACAAAGGTGATTTTACTGGATGATGTCTCACTGAATATTACAGCTAACAGCAACATTGTGTGTAAGTGAATGGGACTTGAGGCACAACCACATGGACCAGTGCTGAGGAAAGACAATGCAGAACTGTGTCTTTTCAGTTTAGGAAAGCATATGCTCGCTGTCAGCAATATTTATTTCCTTAAAAATACATATGGTCAAAGGCATGGTTCCTTAAATTCTAGCATATTAAGCCATTGAACTCTGGGATTGAGTTGTATCAACATAAGGAGTATTTTCCACAAATGTTAGCCTTTCTACTCATCACCCAAGGACCTCCTGAGAAGCAGGTCTGGCTGCCTGCAAGGTCTGCCTCTCTCTATACTGCTGTATATATAAATGGGGTGTAGAAAAGGAGATGCAGAGACTGCTGTGGAACTAGCCTTCAGGAGAAATGAACTTCATATCAGACTTCACTCTTACTGAAGTTCTGAAGCTGCAAAATGTTACCTAATTCTCAGAGCAAAGGTTCACTGTTCTTCTGAAATTGGATGTCTGCAACACATTCCTCATTTAGTGGTAACTATCATTTGTCCAAAGTAAAATAACTTCTTATATTTTGATCTTGTTGCATGACTTCCAAAGCTAGAAATGCAAGACATGGGTTCTTTAACCAAACAATGAGATCATATTGTGAAGGCAACCCTTTGGGATGATAAAATAAGTAATTCCATATGCACATGAACCCATGAACCATAGTACTGGACTCCTGTTTATCTTATCATGTCCTTGGTCTTGTGTCTTTTGACTCAATTAGGTCAGTCTCAAGGGGCTTTGTCATTTTTTAAGAGAGAGAAAGAAAACCAGACTGATCTTTAAGCCAGAGTACTCCAGTTCTGTCCTCTCAACATATGGTGTTTATAGATCTTGCAGAAAGAATCGGGGGTGGGGGGGAAGGAGGTGGGGAGGGAAGAGGATAGTTCAGATTAGAAAGCTTTTCCACATCAGAGATGGTTTTAAGTATTTGAACCAAAAGCAGTTCTTATTAGTCAATAAAATGACTTACAAAATGAGGGTAAAATATATAATAATTGCATTCCTTAATAAGATTTACATGACCCCATGGGTATGCAAATATGCTTCTTTGTACTGGCTTTTACTTTCTTTTTGGTGGTGAAGATGGTGTATTAGCCAAGAACAGAGGACTTTTCTGGTAACTAGGAACCTTTCCTAGGTTTGTGTGGGAAGTTGCTACAGTGGTAAAACTAGCTAGAAATTTTTCCTCTGTACCAGGGTGAAGAGGCTGCCCTTTGACTACAGACGAAAGTCCAATCTCTTTTCAAAGCCTTTTTGGCCCAGACAGCCCAGCACAGATGGTGTGAGCAATTCTGCCAAGCCAGCCGGTGAGAACAGGCAGGCAGACATCTGCAGGTGAAGGCCAGGAGGGAATAACGGCTGGGAGGTCATTGAAAGTCAGTGCACAGAAAGGCTGTTTCCCCGGCAGCAGAAATTAGCCTGCAAGACCTCTGCAGGTCCACACAGGCACTGGGCCAAGAGCACTGGACCACATCCTTAGGCTGTCCTAGGATGTAAACCCTGAGCCTGCTGTCTATGAAAGTCCTACACCTGAATCATGTCTGATGCTAAGATTGTAACAAGCTTCCACCTGAGGTTCTGAGCACTTCACAGCTCTAGGAATGGTTTGTTACCACATTAAAATCAAATGGAAAGGGTTTTCCTTTTACTTACTAAGTTCTGTTTAGGACTAATTAAGTATCAGTGTCTCCATAGAACAGCTCCTGTTGGGAGCCAAGCTGATCGAAACAGACAATTCTCGCAGACAAAACTGGGTTTACTTGACACGTGGACTGGAGTCTGTACTCCCAGCTTCCCACAGATAGAAGGAGGAGGAATGGGAGTTCTGGGTCAGCCTAGGATACATAATGAGCTCTGTGACAGCCCAGAATACCCAGCAAGACACTCTCTCTCAGGAAAAAAAAAATGCTTCTAAGGATAGAGACTGAACTCTGGACACATCCAAACCCTGGTCCTCTATAAGAGTGGTGTGTGTGTTACTATTGAGAAATCCCTCAAGAGCCACTCTCAAGTGTCCTTTTAAAGAACCTGGACTCCTATATATAAACTAAAAGCCTGAAATAGTTAGCTTTATTGATAGTTGGGAAGGCCCTGATTTAAAGAAAACTATTCTGGGTGTGAGTTGGATGGTAGTCCCAGAGGTGATTAGTTCATGAGAGCACAAATGTAATGAATTGATTAATCTCTTGATTGACTAATTATTTATAGCATTATTAGAAGGTGGAGGAAGGTAGGAGCCAGGCCTATGTGTGTGAAGCAAGTTACTGGGGGTCTGTCGCTTGGGTTGTGTCTTCCCTTAGCCTCTGTCCATAAGACCTTTTCGTTGATTCCCTGGCTACCATAAGTTGAGATTTTTCTACCTATCACTATGATGCAATGGGTCCAGAGAACAAATAGAGCCATTGGAACAAACCCTCTGAAACTTGGCCAAAATAAGTCTTTCTTCTTCTATCAAGTCATCAGGCCTGGTGTCACTGTGATTTAAAAAATCAGCCAGAACACTTATGATGAGACAAGCAGACAATCTTCAGAGTTCCTCACCCCAGAAATGCTGTCTCATTATGTCGACATTACCAAAAAAAAAAAAAAAAAAAAAAAAAGAAAGGAAGAAATCACTTCCCCTAAAGTTCTTTGAGATGATTGTGATATTTAGGCTATCCAACCAGTGCCTCCCATCAGTGGCTAGAAACGTTGAGCATGCATCTGAACCAGCTGCAGGGCTTGTTGAAAAGGATTGCTGACTCTCATCCCAGAGGTTATGATTTGGTTAGTACAGACTAGGGCACATGAATATCTAATGATTTCCCACACAGCACTTACAACTGATGGTCTTGGACCTCACTTCAATAAAGATTCTCGCAATTTATCTGTGTGGTACTCTGTGCTTTTCTTCAATTCAAATCTCTACTAGTAATTTAATGTCACAAACACACAAAATAATTGTTACTACCCCAAAATGAATTATACTCCTTTTTAATTCACTCTCAATGTGAATTTACCTAAAAGATACATAACTATGCTCTGCATTTTTTCAGACTGTTTTCCATAAATCAGGCTACCCTCAATCATTATAGAAATATTAGAAGCATGCATTCAAACTTGTAAAGCTTTAGTATTGAAAGGCTATTGTAAAAAGAAAACTAGAAGGAGCTGGAGACATGGGTCAGCAGTTAAGACATAGTTCCCAGAACACTCATGGTAGGTCAAAACCATCAGGGACTCTAGATCCAGAGGATTCACTGCCTTTCAACCTGTGTTGGCACCAGACACATACATGGTACACATATGTGAATGCAGGCAAAACACTCCTGCACATAAAATTAAGTTTGCTGTAAGATACTATCTTCTTAAAGGACAAAAAGACATGAAGTAGAGGTGGGTAGGAAGGTGGGTTTGGTCTTGGGAGGAGTGGAGGGAAGAGTGGGGGAGGAATATGATGAAAAGAATGGCTAAAATAAAAAAACACTAATGACAGTTTATGCAGGAGGGGATGTGGAGAAAGGGGAACACTCCTCCACTGGTGGTGGGAATGCCAACTTGTACAGCCACTTTGGAAATCAGTATGGAGTTTCCTCAGGAAAATGGGAATAGGCCTACCACAAAACCCAGCAATTCCACTCTTAGGCATATATCCAAAAGATGCACATTCAAACAACAAGGATGTCTGTTCCATTATGTTCATAGCAGCATTATTTGCAATAGCCAGAACCTGGAAGCAAACTAGATGCTCCTCAACTGAAGAGTGGATAGAAAAAATGTGGTATGTGGTACAGTTACACAATGGAGTATTATTCAGCAGAAAAACAAAACAAAACAATGGAATCTTGAAATTTGCAGGCAAACGGATGAAACACTAGAAGAAACCATCCTGAGTGAGGCAACCCAGTCACAAAAAGACAAACATGGTATGTATCACTCATATATGGATTTTAGACAAGGATCAGGGGAGTGCCAGCCTACAATCCCACTGCCAGAGAGTCTGAGAAACAGAACCTTCAACCAATGACTGATGGAAGCAGAGGCAGACTCCCACAGCTAAAGACTGAGCTGAACCCACTGACAGAGAGGGAAGACTGATAAGCATAGGAGTCAAGACTGGGCTTGTTTAACCCACAGAAACAGCTGACTTGAACAAGGTGGAGGTCTTGAAACCCAGACTGATGGCTGGGAATCCATCATGGGACTGATCCAGACCCCCTGAATGTGGGTCTCAGTGAGGAGGCCTAGGCAATCTATGGGGCCTTGGGTAGTAGATCAATATTTATCCCTGGCATGCAAATGGACTTTGGGTGCCCATCCCACAATGAGAGATGCTCTCTGAGCCTGGACTCTTAGGGGAGGGCCTAGGCCCTTTCCTGGATGAAATGACAGCCTATGGATAACCCCCATGGAGGGCCTCACTCTCCCTGGGGAAAAGAATGGGGATTGGGGAGCGGTGGGGGGATTGGTGGGAGAGCATGGGAGGAGGAGAGGGAGAGGGACCTGGAATTGACATGTGAAGCAACTTTGTTTCTAATTTAAATTTAAAAATAAAAAGACATTAAAAAATAAAAAGGCATTATTTGAAAATCTTAAAGATTAATAAAAATGCTATGCTAATAAAAGAAAAATAGTATCTATCTATACAGAAGTATTCAAATTCAGTGTAATAAGAGAAGAAACAGCCCAATTAAAGATAGATAAGATATCCAAGTGGATAGTCTTTAAAGTATGTCCCATAAACACATGAAAAGTTGCCCAATGTCGTTAGTCCTCAGGGAAATGCAAATCAAACTCCAGTGAGGCACCACTTTACAGCTACTATGATGGCTACAAACACACACACACACACACACACACACACACGAAGAGGGGATAAACATAGCTGAGAATATAGATTAGATTTGAATTTTAACTTTCACATTACTGGTCAGAACATGGAAGTGTTCAGACACACTGGAAAACAGTCTAGCATTTTTTCTTGGAAAGTTACACATAATCATATGACCCATTTATTCTACCCCTATGTGATAGTCAAGAGAAAAAATATGGACACACAAAATCTCACAAGTACTGTGGGTACTCTTATGCACACAATAAAGAAAGAAACTGGACTTGCTTTATTTTATCTACAAAAATTAATTCAAAATGAATCAAAGACTTAAGTATAAAGGGCAATAATAGTATTAAAATCTTAGAAAAGTTAAATGTCTTTGTGTCTTTGAACCAAGCAATAGTTTCTTAGATGTGGCCAAAAAAATAGAAAAAAGAAAAAAAATGTATATATAAGGGCATCATCAAAACTAACCACTTTTATACCTCAAAAGAAATTACAAGAATGTGAGAAGATAATCTGCAGGAAAGTTTATTCAGCTCATAAAACAGGCAATTATCCTCCTACATATATACTCAAGAGATAATATATGTCCTCAAAAGAACTTGCAGACACACGTTTATGGCAACACTAGCATAATAGTCCAAAATTTCTGCCTTGAAAATACATTCACAAGTGTACATTGCATTGATCCTTTGGTGCTTGGTTAGTGGTTTTAGTTCATAGGAAAAATACAGTACCACATATTTCCACTGTTGGTGCAAATAAGCAGGCTTGCTTCAAATGGATGTTTCTATTAACACTATGCCTAATTATTGAAAATAAACATGTGCAAGTATGAGCTTCAGCTGACTGCCTCTGCACCTATCTTTTCCTCCTGCTGGTTCTTGCAGGGGTCCTCAAGCTTATTGAAATCTGCCGGAGACCCTGATGAGAATATGCTCGTCATGAGCAAAAATGTGCGAGTCCACCCTGAGAATTGTCATTTAAATGACAAGCCTCATCATCCTGGCTTTTAAAAAACATGAACATTTACTACAGTAAAACAAATCTGGACAGTTTTTAATCCAAAATAAAATGCTTATCTCCCATGAGACTTCATTTGTAAGATTTTTCCCTTGGTGAATATCAACAGAATTTCAAATCCAAGACCCCAAAACCCAGATCATGAATGTCACTGAGGTCATGTCTGCATAATAGAATAGTTTATTCGTGGATTACGCAACACATCATTAGAATTTCAGACTTTGGGAGGCAGGCTGATACAGAATCAAAACTTTGAGGTCAGCCTAGGTACCCTAATATTGAAAAGAGTTCATTTAAGAAACTACTAGATGCCTAACTAAGTGTGGTGGAATGTGCTTTAATCACAGCTTTCTGGACTCTGAAGATAGAGGGTTTGAAATCTTAAGTAGCCTGGGCTACATAGTGAATTCAGGCTGGCCTCAGCTGTATAGAAAGGAAGAGCCTGTCTCAAACAATAAGAAATGAGCCAATAAACTCTTGCGATATGGTAAGCTATTATCCACTCCTTTTGGTTTCTGTGTTTCCAACATGTCAATTCCTCCTCATCCCAACATTTCCAGTTTAAACCATGTTGTCTGAGGGTGTCACAGAAAGCTTTCACCTCTACTTTCATACGTTGTATCATCATAACTGCAATAATCGGAGAATTAACCATCAGGACTATCTAGAAAAATGTTCTGACAGGCAGAGTCCATCTCCTTAGAGGTTTTCACCAAGCTGAAAACAGCCAGTCCTTCATAACAGGGAATGATATAAGTTACACGAAATCAGAGCAAGAAACAAGCCACAGCAGTTTCCCTTCAGTGGTTAGATGTTAGCAAGATACTGTGTATGAAACCATCCTATATATCATAAAGTAGCAAGCAAAAATTGTACCTATAATAGGAGGAGTGCTTTCTAGAACTCATTGTTTATTTGCAAATCATTTCTTTAGTAATTTCTAAAGATTAGGATGGCTATCTGCATGGTCCTAGAGATATAAAATTTACTAATATTTGCAATTATGGCACATTACCATTTTCCTGGGGAAAATGCTTTAGTGGTAAAGAGATTCTATTACTGAAAGTACTGAGGTCTAGCAGGTCATCAATAAACAGTGATAAGTAGGTTCACTTCTAAATAGAAACACCCAACCTCTGCTAATGAGTGTCTAATGTAGTCAGCAGCCAAATTTGACTTTATTTCATTCAGTGACTTCACAGCCTCCAACAGGGAGCTGCTGTGAAGTTCTACAGTTTAGCGACTGCAGGTCGGTCCAGTGGCAATGGGTTACTAGTACGAACCATGGTATCAACTGTATGAACAATTTAGTGGCTGCAAATAATGATCAAGTGTGTCTTTTAAGTAAATGGATAGTCTCTCTGTTATGTATGTTTTTGTGGGAAAAAAACAGTAAGTTAAATCAGATTTAATTATTTGGAAGAATAGAAGTCATATGATAACAGAAAAAGAGAGGAAGAGGGAGAGAGAAAGGGAAGAAGAGTAAGAGAGAAATGTAGAGTAAGGGAGAGAGGGAAGGAGGAAGGGAGGGAGGGAGGGAGGGAGGGAGGGAGGGAGGGAGGAGGGAAGGATACAGCCCCCTGTATTTCCACTGCTCTCTCTTCTTCCCAATAAACTTTGTATCTATAGATGGCAGTATAACTTACAAAAGTAGCAACAATACACAAAATAAATGACCTGTTTAAAGCTACCAGAGCTGACTCATTGCCACCTTTAACCTCAAATGAAGAGCTTAGTGACTATCCATGTAGTGTCAGGCCTAGGCTCCCTCTCATGCTAGGAACTGGAAGAAGTTGATGGCCCAGAGTCCTAGAATAAAACCAAACACAACCAGCCCAAATTAATGGATACATAGAAGATAGATAGATAGATAGATAGATAGATAGATAGATGATAGATACATCGATGATAGATAGACACATAAACAGACAGATAGATAGATAGATAGATAGATAGATAGATAGATAGATAGATAGATAGAGTTGCATCATTCAGAGTTCCAGGAACTGGCAGAAGAAGAGGAGGAAGGATCATAGGAGTAGGAGAGGTTGAGGACACCAGGAGAGCATGGCCCCAGAATCAACTAAGCAGTGCTAATGGAGGCTCACAGAGACTGAAATGGCAACCAGGGAGCCTGTATGGGTCTGGGCTATGTCCTCTTCATACAAACTATAGTTGTTAGCTTGGGGCTTTTATGGGACTCCTAACAGTGGAATCAGAGGCTGTCTCTGACTTTTATCAGCTTTTGGGACCGTTTTCCTCCTACTAGTTGCCTTGTCAACCCTTGTTATGAGAACTTGTGCCTAGTCTTATTACATTTAGTTAGGCTGTTTTAGGTTTATATCCTTGGGAGGTCTGCTTTTTCCTGAAGTTAAGTAGACAAGAGCTCTGGAAAGAGAGCTGGGGTGGGAACTTGGAGGAGTGGAGGGAGGGGCGGCAGCAGTCATGATGTACTTCCTGATAGAAGAACAAATAAAAAGAAAATGATGAAGAGCTAATTGAAAATTACCTCAAGTTGTTTACTTAGAAGCAGGTTTTGGAAAAAGGAAGGCAAGGCTACCTAGTTTCTTTGCATGAATGAAATCTGTCTGGTGTTTTCAATTTTTTTAAGAGCAAAAACATTCTCCCCATTTTTTGTTTGTGTGCTGATATATTATTTATGATTTATTAAAGCTTGCCTGAGGATCCAGAAAGCAAAGTCAGCCTCAATATACAGAGATCAGACAGTGATGATAAACATCTTTAATTCCAGCAGCCATAGAGCTAGGTGGTGGTGGTACACACCTTTAAACCCAGAATTCAGGATTAAGAGATAGACAGATCTGTTACTTCAAGAGTCCAAGATCACACTGACTACATCAAATTGATCCAGTATTAAATGAAACAGCTCACACAAAGGCGATCTCAACACTTGGGATTACAAGCCTTTAATCCTAGCACTAGGGAGGTGGAGAAGGAGGATATGGCTGGACAGAGAAGGAATATAAGGAGAAGGAGATAGGAATTCTGAGCCTTTCTCCCCTGAGGATTTGTGGAGACAGGATTGCAATTTCAGCTGGGTAGAGGTAAGATCTACTGGCTTGGCTGCTTTACTTCTCTAATCTTCAGGCAAGCTTCAATCACTCATAAATAGTATATCACCACATGTTTGGTTTTGGTTTTGGTTTTGGTTTTTGAGAACATGGTCTCTAGCAGACCTGGCAGACTAGGTGCACCTGGCTGGTCAAGAACTCAGAGATCTACCTGCTTCTGTCTCATTAATGCTTGAACTAAAGGTGTGAGACACTATGCTCAGGTTCTCTCTCTCTCTCTCTCTCTCTCTCTCTCTCTCTCTCTCTCTCTCTCTTAATGAGAAGTAAAACACTGGAGATTTTTTAGATTTTTTCCCTGAAATCTCACTGGTAAATTAGATTTTAGATTAAAAATCCTCAAAATGGTTGACTCAGAATGGATCTGTAAAAAAAATTTGCTTAAAATATAAAGCCCTCTTATTTCTCTATCAGAATCAAGGCAGTTCAAGCAATTGCACTAAAGACCTAAAACTATAAGCCACAAGAAAAGCAAATGTTGTATGCATTACAATAAAAAGCATTGATGCCAGTTAAACTATTGGACATGCCTTCTTATTGTTCAAAACTTTTTTAATTAAAAAGCTCTTGAGAGTTGTTTGGGCATAAATATTTATCAGCATACTCACATCTAAGACAAAAATAGCAGCAATAAATTTATTATGACATTCATAAATCTTGGCATATGACTGTCAGCCCTTTATTACATTTTTAGTAACAAACATAACATAGATTTATTTTCAGGATGTTTCCTTTGTGAGATACTATAGAGCATGTGGTCATTGTCCTAGAAGAATATATTAATTTTCAAATAATAAGAATATGTGAAGTTGTATCTAATTTCATAGCAATGTATATTGGCTTCACCTCTCATATGACTTCATTGCTTTTTCTATGTATTTCTGTTAAGTAACTTTCTTTTCAATGGTGGATGGTAGGAAGATATTTTCATAACATTCTTCTTGGCATTTAAACTCAACACACAATGGGTTCAATCGAAATAGCGACAACAATGGTCAAATTCTTACCTAAGCAGGTAGTAACTACCATGCCAGCGCTGGATCCTAACCCCCCAGTTATAAGGTCAATGCTAGTCCTAAAGATGTTAAAATATAGCAAAATGTGGCTCAAATTAATGAAATCCAGTAATCATTTTATACTTGCTTTATGGTAACCACCATTAAGAATTTTACAGTGAGACAAACATGAGTGCCTCTCTTAACCCTCTACCACTTCAAACTGAATTATTGTACTAGTATTTACCACAGAGAAGTGTTTTAAGGGCTGCACAGCACAGTTTCTATATAAGTAGCTCATTGAACATCATATTGTGATTTTTATCACAAATATTTTTTGGTTCTTCAGAGTCACCTGAGAGGTAGGCAGAAGGCAATATCTTCATTTTAGAGCTGGAGACCAAATAAACTATAATCTGCCCAAGGTCACAGAGTCAGCAAGTGACAGTGACATATCACAGCTCTTTCTCTACCCATTTGAAATTCCTACTTTCACCAATTAAGTTTTGAATTAATTGACTATAATAAAAATAATAAGGGCATCATGGGTAGTTTTGAGGCTCTTGCATCCAATTCCTCTTTCTTATAATAATGGCAACTTGTCCTAACTTTAAATGCAGGAGCTTTGAATTAGGTCTTAATTACTAGTTCCAGGGATGGAACAAAAGACCTACTTTTGCCACTCAGAGCCCTGAATTCCCCTGGCTGCAAAAAATTGATCCAGGAATAGATAGTTAGATCTGGCCAAGTCAGTCAGAATAAATCAGAGTTAATCTTAGGGCTTTTTCTTAAGCAACCAGAAAGAACTATTTAAACCGAAAGAAAAACACCCCCTTCCTTTTGGCTTTAAGTTGAGGTGTAGGCTGGAGCAGCTGCTGCCATCTTGCGAACACATGGACCTTAAAATGAAGCAAAAACATGGAAGAAAGTATGGCCAAGCTGGGCAGAAGACCCCAAGGAGCTACTTTTCTAATATGTAAGCTTCTGAATTCAACCACATTTGAATTTAGTGCTTTTAAATTTCTCAGTTATGTGACTCAATAAAAACCTTTTCTTTGCATAAATAGCAGACTTCACCTCCTAAGAAATGCAACTCTGAGTGCAGCAATACCAGACGAAAACCGTGCACCCAACAGGCCCCATCAGTGTCAGTCCATGTATAACTCTATCTCTGTTCTGAAGTGGCAAGATTGAATAAGCAGTGATGATTTAATGCCATCAGTCTTTGTGTGCACAATCCCAGCAGAAAACACGTTTAGTGTCTCAGTTCCCATCTACTGGCCAAGCACTCTAAGAGACATTTCAGGATCATTCATCCAAGCAATGCGAAGAAAAAACTTGGATTTAAGATCTTTTAGTTCTCTTCTGCCCTGAATGCCACACACTTGGAATTGTTTCTGTCAGTGTAACTGAGTCTTCCTGATTGATGTTATCACAGGTTTAGAACAAGTTGACACTGTGTAATTAAATATGCTACCTCTTAACACTGTAAAATCTGACAGCATAGGCAAAAACCCAAGTGAAATTAATCCACTAGTTAATTATAAAAGCCTATGCCGACTTAGAAAACCTATAGTAATAGGCTACAAAGAAAACCTTCCAGGATCTCCTGTATTAGGTAAGTAGTTAATTTTCATTGCTAAATTGTAAAATACTATTTACTAAGGAGATTAGTTCCCAGAGAACTTAAAAACAATTTGATCATTTGGATAAGTATAAAAAACAAGTTTACGTGCACACATTGAAGGATCTCTCTTCATTTTCCACCACTACAGAGGAACATTGATTTTATTCTGACTTTTGTGTTCCTTTCGCACATTGGCTTAAGCTATAGCTTTAACTTAGCATTTGCAAACCATCCATCCATTCTAGCTACTAATCCACATGTGTTGCAAAAATGTTTGTACATAAGATAAGGTTTTCAAAAGGGACATTTTTTGTTTACTATGCACATGGTGTTTTGTTAGATTTTTATATCTAATTATACGGAGCACAGATAATAAATCTGCTTAGGTATTGTGTTCACTAAGTATGAATATTAACATACATATACACTTCTACATCATGCATTATTTCTCTTTCCCTATGATTTCAGGACAAATTTCAGGGAGAAAAGAAGCCTACCCTCAATTTGCAAGTTAAGAAAAAGAAAAGAAAGAAAAAGATTCACACATATATTTTCCTTGCAGTAGTAATTGCTATGCCTGTGTTCCCTCAGTGTGGCAGAAGAAGGGCTTAATTAAGGAATCTTTGACAGCTTGCCATTGACTAAAATGGGTAAGGAAAGAACTGGTCAGCTAGCCTTTTTCAGCCTCCATGAAGCTTTCTCATTCTTATTCATTTTTCTTTCCCCAGATATAGCATCCAGGTGAGGAACACTGGTCTGCCAGTTACCCATGACCATTCAGTTTCAAAGAAGAACAGCAATAGAATAGTAGGTAACCTTCTGTTATCACAGTTTAAAATCTCAATCAAGAAAGAGAAACACATTTCCCATCTCAGCCCCCTGTACCCAAATAATTCACTTGTATTTCTATATATGCAGAAACGAATTTCAACCAGTGCTAACCTTTTATGCATCTGGTTACCTCTGCGAAGACTGAGTTTCTGCCCCACCTGGTCCCACAGCAATTCAGCCCCAAATAAACACACAGAACTTACATGAATTATAAACTGTTTGGCAGATGACTCAGGCTTCTTATTGGCTAATTTGCTCTTAATTATTAACCCATTTCTAATAAACTAAGTATTTCCATGTGGTCTTGGCTTACCGAAGAATGCTCGGACCTGTTACTCCTTTGGCGGCTACATGGCATCTCTCTTGCTACTCGCTCTCTGAGTCCTCTCCCGAAAATTCTCCTTGTGGTCCCACCTATACTTCCTGCTTGGCTACTGGCCAATCAGAGTATTATTCATCAACCAATAAGAGAAACATATACAGAAGGACATCCCCCATCACCTCTGATATGCTAGCTTATTTTATTCTATTTCACTTTTATAAATTTTCTTTGTATATCTTCATTGGAGATGATACTTTGTTGTATAAGAACATTTGCATACAAGTAGAGTGTATGGAGCATATTCCCCGTGCATCCCCACTTTCTTCTCCTCACAGTAGTTCCCTTGTTTCCCATTGAAAGTCTTGTTTCTACCTGCGTATACATTGACATACATGGTTTTATTTACTCAAACAACACAATTAATAAATGTGCTAAAAATGAATAGACATTTATGGTGGTATATTATTTATGATTTATTAAAATTTGCCTGAGGATTCAGAAAGCAAAGTCAGCTGAAAAATGTAGAGATCAGGCAGTGGTAGTGCAAACCTTTAATCCCAGGACTCAGGAAAGAAAGGCAGATGGATCTCTCTGAGTTCAAGGCCACCCAGGGCTATACGAGATTGAATAAATCTGAAAGAATAACAAAGCTCATGTTTTTAATCCCAGCACTAGAGTGCTATAAAAGATTGGAGCAGGTCTTCAGTAGTCAGTCTCATTGAGGAAAGCATAGCAGTCTGGAATGGCAGTCTGAGGTTTGGTAGAGCCAGAATCCACATTCAGTCTGAAGTAGACACAAGAGCTATTGGCCAGCTGCTTTGGCTTTTTTTTTTTCTTTTTTCTTTTTTTTTTTCTTTCTTTTCTTTTTTTTTTTTTTTTGATCCTCAGCTTGAAGCTTGAACCCCAATATCAGTCTCTGGGTCTTTTGCTTTTCATGTTACAGACATTTCTTAAAACTGACATAAAAATGCCCAATAAGTATATAAAATATAAGTGTTCAAACTTACTAGCCATCAAAGAAATGCAGATTAAATGTAAAACGGAGTTAATTAGTCTAAATATTTTAATCCCAGAGTCAGATGCAGAGAGATCAGAGGGAAAAAGGAGAAAGACACAGCCACATCTTACTTCCTTAGCTTCTTAGCGGACTCTCCCCACCCAGCCGTCTCACTTCCCGTTTCTGCCCAGACATTTCACTTCCTGTTTGCCTGTATAAGCCTCCCGGTCTCTATGGTTAGCTAGTGGCAAGCTCCATTCTCTGATCTTCAAAAGGCTTTATTTAAACATGCAAGATATCACCACATAAAATTACTTTGGCATTTCATTATCTTCAGTCAGAATAGCAGTATTTAAGGAAACAAGGTGATACAGATGCAATGAGGATGTGAGGGAAGGTAACATATATGTACTTCTGGTAGGAATGTAAATTAGTTTAGCCACTCTGGAAATCAATATGGTAGTGTCTCAAAACACTAAACCCAGATATGCCACAGGACTCAGCTACATTACTCAATTCAACATATCCCAAAGATATTTGAATGATTATCCTAGCCCTATTGGAAATAGCTAAGCTATAGGACTAGGCTAAGTGTCCAACAAGGAAGAAATGTATTCTTAAAATGTCATGTGTATATGAGCACAGAAGTTCTTTCAACCATAAAGAATAAAATTATGTCATTTGAAGAAAAATGGATGCAACTGGAGATAATCATACTAAGCAAATAAAGCCAATCTCCGAATGAGAAGTGTGACTCATCCTATCCCATATGTTGTTCCTGGATTTTATATAGATTTATAGAATCATTTATGCATATTTTACAAATATTGGAAGTGAAACTGTTGAAGGAAACAAACGATGCAGGAAGTAGTGGTGTGAGAAAGAAGAGAATAGAAAAATGAAAATAAATGGGGGAAATAAGTTCAACCTAAATTCTATACTTGTATAAAGCTGTCCTTATGTAACACAGTAGTGTGTACAACTATGTGGGGGAAAAGATGAAAAGGAAACAATGTTGGTAAGGATATGGAGAAGCAGAACCCTTATATGAGCTGGGGAGTATAAGTTAGTGAAGCCATTATGGAAAACTATATGAGGACTCCCCTACAAACTAAAATAGAATCATCAAATAGTCTTGCAGTCTAACTTCTGAGTATTTATCCCAAGGACTTGAAATCACTGTGTTGAAGAAGTGTTTGCAACCCTGATGCTCATTTTTGCATTATTCACAGTGGTTTATATAGAATCAATTTAAACATCTACCATCAGAGAAATTAATACAGAAAATGTCATACAGTTATATGTATATATAATAAAATACTATTCAGACACTCGTAAAAGGATACATATCAGTTACAAAAAGGTAGGAAAAGCTGGGAAACACTATGATAGGTGCAATAAGGCATTCACAGAAGAGCATCATCTATGTGTGTGGAAAGTAGAGCATTCCAAGTCACAGAAGCAGACAGTAGAATACTAATTATCAGAAGCTAGAGATAGGGAAAATGAAAAGATGTTGGTTAGAGGGTGGAAATTTGTACTTAGAGAAATAAATGGCAAGTATTTAAAGTGATCAATTAATCTTGATTGATTAAACCACCTCAAGTGTATTATATCATAAAGTTATTGCATAGCCAACAGTTACATATCTAATTGTCAAAAATAAAACAGCATAGGTAAAATATTATAAATAATTATGCAAGCTATAGAGAAACCTTAGACATAATAGAAAATAAGATAATGATGGAGTGGGTGGATCTGCTATTTGGGAGAACCCAGACCCAAAAAAAAACATGGCTTCTAACTACCAGACCACAATCTCTTCTTAATGCTTTGATGATCAATCCTAAAATTTTCTCAGGTTGAAATGACAACAAACTAAAGAAAGAACTTTGTCAGTCCTAGTAATTTCAAGAGAGACCACCTTGGATACTTAAGGCCACATGAAAAGAAAACATTTCACCTCAAATGCTAATTATACTCCATTAGACTGCATTTATTGCTCTACAAAAACACTCTGACTAAGGCAACAGGGTACATTTAAATTATGTCCTTTCATAAAACCATTCCAATTCTAATTCACCAGTCAACTTAATTCTATATTTTCACACACACCTCAAACAAGCAAATAATTTATATGTATATTCATTATGTAATTATGGATTGGGGGCAGGGGTAGGTGTTGGTGACCTAAATTATACAAATAATTGCCTTTTAATTGGATATGTTTACAGCTTCATTCAAAATATGAATTTCTCTAATATTAAATTAATATGCAAGAACAGTGTCATCCATCTGCTATTTTTAGATATTTCCAAGGCTATTTAGTTAATTGGCTGTACTACAATGTAATAGCAACCAGATAATAATTCCCCCTCCTTGCCTGGCAAAATAAGCATTACCCCTCAGTCCAGACATAATTATTACAAATTTCTATGGAGGAAATCTTAATTTTTAGCAATAAGTGAGGCTGACACATAAGTGTAAGCAAATTTGGGTAATGAAGACATTTGTTATGGATGAACTGCAAATAAACCCTGACAGTGTAGCAGTTTTGAACATATACAAATCTCTTTTAAGAGTCCTTTCGTTTCCCTCAAAGTTAGAATCGATAATATTATTATTCACAGTAGTGAAAATATAGAAACCACCTAAATGTTCCTCAACAAATAAATGGCTAAAGAAAGTGTGGCATGTATTCACAACGGTTCAGTCTTGTCGATTTGATTGTGAGCCTTCATCTACAACATTGTTCAATCTTAATATAAGAAGAATCCCTGCCATTTGTGACAACATAAACATGTAAGGGGAAACTATGCTAAGTTGCATAAAGCAATCACAAGGCTATGAACACTGTACAATCTCAATTAAGTCTTCAGTTGTGAAATGCTTAATTTATAGAAACAGTAGAATTACTGTTTTGGAGCTAAAGGTCTGAAGAGATAGGAGAGATGGGTAAAGGGTTGCAAATTTTTAGTTGTTAAATAATTCATAGATAGCTAATGCATTTTGTGGTGATATGGCTAGTAATAATGTGTTACTTGAAATTTGTTTAAATCTTAAATATTATCAAAAGCAAGTAAATATATGGGCTGATAGGTAAATTAATTAACTTTGGGAAGGAATCATTTTTCAGTGTGTACAAATGATATGCTATATACTTGGTTTAGCATCTCTTGTAAAAGGAAATTTTGCTAGAAATCCAGACTTAATCCTGGGATACTGCTCACTGTTTTATGTAACACCTCATGCACCTCTCTTCTGTTTATTATCTTTGGTATGTAGTTTCTCAATTAATTGCCTAAAGTCTGCTTCTCTCACCATATTATCAAGACTGGTATGTAGTTTCTCAATTAATTGCCTAAAGTCTGCTTCTCTCACCATATTATCAAGACTCCAATGACTAGGCACTTTGTATGGCTCCTTCACCTACATTTATCTACAGTTAGCATTGTGTCTCTTACATAGTAGAAACACAGTAAACAGTAGAAAAAATTAAGTGAGAAGGCAAACATAACTGGTAGGTACTAGAAGTGGGTTGTCTCTTGGAATTGTTATCAGAAGGTATAGACCCACAAATATTACAGACAATTGCCACCACCTTTGCTAACCCTGCAGAACTTGATAATAAGATCTTATTGCTGCTATTGCCATGCACAAAACTTAAGTCCAAATGGATCAAAGACCTCAACATAAATCCAGCCACACTGAACATCTTAGAAGAGAAAGTAGGTGATACCCTTGAACGAATTGGTACAGGAGACTGCCTCCTGAACATAACACCAGTAGCACAGACAGTGAGATCAACAATTAATAAATGGGACCTACTGAAACTGAGAAGCTTCTGTAAGGCAGAGGACACAGTCAGCAAGACAAAAAGGCAGCTCACAGAATGGGAAAAAATATTTACTAACCCTACATCTGGCAGAGGGTTGATCTCCAAAATTTACAAATAACTCAAGAAGCAAGTCTCCAAAACACCAAAGGATCCAACTAAAAAGTAGGCTACAGAGCTAAATAGAGAATTTTCAATAGAGGAGTCTAAAATGGCTGAGAGGCATTTGAGAAAGTGCTCAACATCCCTTGCCATCCGGGAAATGCAAATCAAAACAACTCTGAGATACCATCTCACTCCTGTCAGAATGGTTAAAATCAAAAACACCAACAACAATTTATGCTGGAGAGGATGTGGTAAAAGGGGAACACTCCTCCATTGCTGGTGGGAGTGCCAACTGGTTCAGCCACTTTGGAAATCAGTATGGAGATTCCTCAGAAAAATGGGAATAAACCTACCACAAGACCCAGCAACTCCACTCTTAGGCATATTTCCAAAAGATGCCCATTCATACAACAAGGATGTCTGTTCCACTATGTTCATAGCAGCTTTATTTGTAATAGCCAGAACTTGGAAGCAATCTAGATGCCACTCAACCAAAGAGTGGATAGAGAAAATGTGTACATTTACACAATGGAGTACTATTCAGCAGAAAAAAAAGATGGAATCCTGAGATTTGCAGGCAAATGGATGACACTAGAAGAAACCATCCTGAGTGAGGTAGTGCAGTCACAAAAAGAGAAATATGGCATGTACTCTCTCATATATGGATTTTAGACATAGATCTGGAGAATGCCAGACTACAATCCCATGGCCAGAGAGTCTGGGAGACAGAAACTTCATTCAGTGGCTGATGGAAGAAGAGGCAGAGTCCCATGGCTAAGCACTGAGCTGAACTCAAGAAAGCCAGTAACAGACAGGGAGGACTGATGACCAAAGGGATTAAGACTAGGCTGGTTTAACCCCAGAAACAGCTGACCTGACAAGGGTTAACTGTTGAGTCCCAGGCTGATGCCTGGGAATCCAGCATGGGACTGATCAAGACCCCCTGAATGGGGGTGTCAGTGAGGAGGCCTAGGTAATCTATTGAGCCTTAGGCAGTAGATCAGTGTTTATCCCCAGTATACAAATGGACTTTGGACTCCCATCCAACAATGTGAGGTGCACTCTCACCCTGAACTCTTGGGGGAGGGTCTAGGCCCTGCCCTGGATGAAATGACAGACTATGGACACCCCCAAGGAGGGCCTCACCCTCCCTGGGGAAATGAGGGGATATTGGGGGGGTTGGGAGGAGTGTACAGGAGGAGGGGAGGGAAACGGAGAGGGACCTGGAACTGACTTGAGAAGCAACCTTGTTTCTAATTTAAATTTAATTTTAAAAATAAATAATAAAAAAATTTTAAAAAGATCTTATTGCTGAAGACATCACATACATGAGTCATAGGACATAGAAAAATCAAGATGCTGCTGACCTAAAAGATTCATCCCTATTGGCTATCCTTCATAGTGCTAGAAGGTGCTATGCATAGGAAGAAAAGGAACAAGCTGAGAAACAAAAATCACATGACCATCTCACTAGATGCTGAAAAAGCCTTTGACAAAGTCCAACACCCCTTCATGGTAAAGGTCTTGGAGAGATCCACGATAACAGGAACTTACCTTAACATAATAAAAGCTATATACAGCAAACCAACAGCCAATATCAAACTAAAAGGACAAACACTCAACGCTATTCCTCTAAAATCAGGAACAAGACAAGGCTATCCACTCTCTCCATACCTCTTCAACATTGTACTTGAAGTTCTAGCTAGAGCAATATGACAACAAAAGGAAATCAAGGGGATACAAATTGGAAAGGAAGAGGTCAAACTTTCACTATTTGCAGATGATATGATAGTTTACATAAATGACACAAAAAAACTCTACCAGGGAACTCTTACAGCTGATGATTACCTTTAGCAATGTGGCAGGATACAAGATCAACTCAAGAAAATCAGAAGCCCTACTATATACTGATGATAAAATGGCTGAGAAAGATATCAGAGCAACATCGCCCTTTACAATAGCCACAACCAACATAAAATACCTTGGGGGTAACGCTAACCAAACAAATCAAAGACCTGTATCGCAAGAACTTTGAGTCTTTAAAGAAAGAAATTAAAGAAGACATCAGAAATGGAAAGATTTCCCATGCTCTTGGATAGGCAGGGTCAACATAGTAAAAATGGCAATCTTACAGAAAGCAATATATAGATTTAACACAATCCCCATCAAAATCCCAGCACAATTCTTCACAGACCTTGAAAGAACAATTCTCAACTTTATATGGAAAAACAAGAGACCCAAGATAGCCAAAACAACCCTGTTCAACAAGGCAACATCCGGAAGCATCACCATCCCTGACTTCAGCTGTATTACAGAGCTATAGTCCTGAAAACAGCTTGGTATTGGCACAAAAATAGAAAGATGGACCAATGGAATTAAATTGAACACCCCTACATTAATCCATGTCGCGCCCACCTCAACCAGCAAGGAAGACACAATGCTTGGACTCTTATTTAAGCAGTTTATTCAGGAACCTTGAACAATCTTCTTCTCCCTCGGGAAAGCCAGCCCACAGCTTATATGGCCTAGGCATAGCCAACCCTAGCACGCCACTTGGCGATAGCAGATATGTCCACACACACACACACACACACACACACACACACACACACACACACACACACAGAAGCAAGCCGTGGACCCAAGCCTTGACCAAATATGGAGTTGTTTACTCCGAGAGCGCTCACCCTCGGGAGGGTGGTAGGCGGAAGCTGGCACCATCTTTAAGGCGCGGCACGTCGCAGCTCTCCACAAATCCATACACATATGAACACCTAATCTTTGACAAAGAAGCTAAAACTATACAATGAAAAAAGAAAGCATCTTCAACAAATGGTTCTGGAATAACTAGAGGCTGACATTTAAAAGGGGACCACTCCTCCATTGCTGGTGGGAGTGCCAACTTGTTCAGCCACTTTGGAAATCAGTATGGAGATTCCTCAAAAAAATGGGAATAAACCTACCACAAGACCCAGCAACTCCACTCTTAGGCATATATCCAAAAGATGCCCATTCATACAACAAGGATGACTGTTCCACTATGTTCACAGCAGCATTATTTGTAATAGCTAGAACCTGGAAGCAACCTAGATGCCCCTCAACTGAAGAGTGGATAGAGAATTGTGGTACATTTACACAATGGAGTACTATTCAGTGGGGAAAAAATGGAATCTTGAAACTTGCAGGCAAATGGATAGCACTAGAAGAAACCATCCTGAGTGAGGTAACCCAGTTACAAAAAGAGAAACATGATATGTACTCACTCATATATAGATTTTAGACATGAATCAGGGAAGTGCCAGAATACAATCCCACTGCCAGAGAGTCTGGGAAACAGAACCTTCATCCAGAAACGGACAGAAGCAGAGGCAGACACCCACAGCTAAACACTCAACTGAACTCCTGATATCCAGTGACAGAAAGGGAGAAATGATGAGCAAAGGAGTTAAAACTGGGTTGGTTTAACCACAGAAACAGTTGACCTGAACAAGGGGGAGCTCTTGGTCCCCAGACTGATGGCTGTATGGAAAGTATGGGACTGACTCAGACCCCCTGAATTTTAGTATCAGTTAGGAGGCCAAGGTAATCTATGAGGCCTAGGGTAGTATATATCCCTGGCATACAAATAGACTTTGAGTGCACATCCCACAATGAGGGATGCTCTCTGAGCCTGGACTCTTGGGGGAGTGTTAAGAGAAGCTTTTTCTTTGCTAGCCGCTTTGGTTTATCCCCCACCAGTAGCCTGGGCTCTGCCGCTTTGTAGTCCCCAAATAAACACACAGGAGGCTATATTAATTATGAAGCTGTTGGCCTTGCTTGTCTCTTACTGGCTAGCTCTGCTTTAAGTAATTACCCCATAATTGTTAATCTAAGTATTTCTCTTACCGGAGAATGGTTCCAGCCTTCCTACCCCCATGGCATTACATCTTGACTCTCCTGTGTTTCCCCTTCCCAGAATCCTCCTCGACTCCTAGTCCCTCCTATCTAGGTTTTCTATTGGCCAGACAGTACTTTATTGACAAATGCACAGGCAAATAACAGGACTTCCCCAACAGGGGAGGGCCTAGGCCCTGCCCTGGATGAAATGACAGACTCTGGAGATCCTCCATGGAGGGCCTCACTCTCCCTAGGGATTAGAGTGGAGATTGGGTGGGGGCTGGAGAGCCCTGTAGGGAGGGCAGGGGAGGAGGGGAGGGAGAGGGAGCTGGGATTGACATGTGAAACAAGCTTGTTTCTAACTTTTAAAAAAAATGGGTTTGTATTTAAACAATAAAAAAAATTCTACCATTAAAAAAAAAAAAGGAATAACTATCGTTACCTAGCTGTGAACCTAGAAAGCCACAATAGCAATCAGTCTGGTAAGATGTGTTTACTAGGCATTAGTGGCACGAATGTTACAGATGTAACTGCCTTCTGATTGTTTGGCACTACTAACAAGGCCAAACACGTGAGGCAAGTAGATCATAGGCCCTAGAGAAGAACCTACTTCTATCATTATACTAAATGGACACAGTTTTAAACAGGCTCCTAAAGACTTATCATTATACCTCTAGATAAATGTATCTCTCAACACTCATCAAAGAAGTTCCTCCTTGTAGTAGATGGTTAAAAACTAAGCCCACAACTGCTTAATGTGCAAAGAAAGGGTGATTACAGAGTTCACAATCTTAGATGGGACATCTATATCATTCCCTCTCCTCCCAAGGTTCAACAAAGATGAAGCAGGATTGTAAGAGCCAGAGGCCATGAATAGCTAAGGTAAATGGTATTTCTGAACAAGGCTGTTGCACATAAAAAATAATAGTGGCTATGACTGCATGCATATGACCTGTACATGATCAAACTACATAAAAATCCCAACATGTAGGGAGTAAAAGGCCAAGAAGTCCCACCCTTAGCTGAGGAACTATTGGCAATTAATGACTGCTTGGAGAGGAAGAGTCAGTTTTATTCTGGAATGCAACCTCTGAGAGATTGCCCATCTGCCCATGCCGCAGTAAATAGTTCTACACCTGTCAACACTAAGTGGATTAAAAAAGTAGTGGTGGATGAGAGGGTAAGGGAGAGAGAGAATAATATAGAGAGAGAATAATATATGGTGTTCGGAGGTCATAGTGGTGGTAAAGATGAGGGGTGGATTGAATAGGAGAGAATAAGAAGTAGATTTGGTCAAAACACAGTGTATGCACCTATGAAATTCTCAATAAAAAAAAATCACTATTTGAGTTTGCTGATGTGAGTCTTTTAAAATGTGTGGAAAATGAACCTTATCCTAAGATATATTGAAGCATACTTAATACACATAAAACATTAAGATAGAATTGTGTTGTCATTAGAACCTATAGGTAGCTGAAATAGAAAATCAAAGTTTCCCATCTATGTATAAGAACTTAGCAGATCACAAGAGAAAGGCCAGAAGCTAGTGGGAAACATGAATTGTTGCACAATTTCAGTTGTATTTAATGCCTATCTTAGGTTTTTCTTGCATGATAAAGCACCATGACCATAAGCAACTTGGGGAAGAGAAGGTTTATTTCACCTTACAGCTTAGGGTCCATCTCCAAAGGAAGTCAAGGCAGGAACTCAGACAGCTGTTGAAGGAGTGCTGCTTACTGGCATGCACCTCATGGCTTTGTTATATCACGGAGAACCATCAGCAGGAGTGGCCCCACCTACAGTAGGCTGAACCAATGCACATTAATTATCAATCAAGGAAATGTACCACAGGCTAATCTGGTGAGAACATTTTCTAGATTGATACTCTGTCTTCTAAAATGGCTCTAGCCTGTGTCATGTTTATGTAAAAGCTAGCCTCATAATAGCCATTAATAAAACAATTCTGTTTTGCATAAAATTTCTCAAGAAAATTATCTTTAAATGCAATATCTCATGTGAAAGTATTAAAGCATAAGAAAACCAGATTGTGTGATTACATCACAAGGAATTAAACTAAAATTGCAACCATATGATAAATATTTTGTGTTATACCTTAAACATCTTAAAAATCAAACAAAATACCTTTAAAATAATAAATATATACATACGGACTTTGGACTCCCATCCAACAATGTGAGGTGCACTCTCACCCTGAACTCTTGGGGGGAGGGTCTAGGCCCTGCCCTGGATGAAATGACAGACTATGGACACCCCCATGGAGGGCCTCACCCTCCCTGGGGAAACGAGGTGATAATGGGGGGGTTGGGGGGAGGGCACGGGAGTAGGGGAGGGAAAGGGAGAGGGACCTGGAACTGACTTGTGAAGCAACCTTGTTTCTTATCTAAATTTAAACTGAAAAAATAAATAAATAAACATAATCAACTTATAGTACATAAAACAATAAGGAAAGTGAAAACAATGAAGATCAATTAATTCAATTTTTTAATTCTATTTCCTTTTAATGTATATGAGTGTTTTGCCTGCATGTATGTCTGTGTGCCACTTGCATGCATGATGTTACCAGAAAAGGGCATCAGATCTCCTGGAACTGAAGTAATAAATGGTTGTAAGTCACCATGTGAGCACTGGAAATTGAACCCAAGTCCTCTGGAAGAGCAGCCAGTGCTCCTAATCATGGAGCCATCTCTCTAGCCCCTTAACTACATAAAGTTTTAAAATGTCCACACAACTAACTTTAAGTAGAAGTGAAATTTGAAAAAAAACAGTGATTAGAATTCAAAATCTTCAAAAGATAAAGGTAAGAATTGCACTTACATTCCAGCCAAGTAGGTAAAGGAAAGGAAAAAATAATCTTAGGGGGAAGTAAAATAATTGAACAGTGTGAGAATTTAACCAATACTAAAATACCATTTTCGACACATTAAGATGGCAAGAATTGTAAAGTAGTTTGTCAACTGTTGATGAAAATACAGCAAGGGAAACATTTTTATAGCTACTACGGGGGTTTAAAATTCATAGTCTTTCTGGAAAGAGGTAATATGCATTAGGATCTGAAAACACTCTTGGGTTTATGGACCAATTAAAAATATATATTTGTGGATAAGAGTTAAGGTCATGGTAAATTGTATTTAAACCACAGTGGATGTGTTAAATGTTAATGGAGAATAAACTATACCTATATTACAGCTTTAAATTTATAAATATAAATTAAACATACTGAAAGGGATTGTACCAGAATGTCAGCATTAGTTATTGCAAGGTGATATCAAAGAATAATTTACTTTCCCATTATTTATAACTCTGTTTTCAATGTTATTTTCCACGTGTCTGGGAAAAACTGTATCATAAAATAGCAAAAGCAAAGTCAGACATAAACGAGTCATTCTTCCCTATTGAGTGTGGCATTTGTGTATGTTTATCTAACTCATCTTGTACATCGAATTGTATGATGTCACTGTTCTATTGAAGTGGAGACACTATGACCAAGGCAACTCTAATAAAATGAAAAAATCATGTACTTGGGGACATGTTTACAGTTTTAGAGGGTTAGTACATAATCATCATGACAGAAAGTAGACAGGCATGACATTGCTGCAGTGACTAAGAGCTTTATATCCTGATCCACAGGCAGCAGGCAGAGAAAGAGACTGGGGCAGGCATGGGTTTTGGAAACCTCAAAGCCCACCCCCAGTGACACACCTTCTCCAACAAGGCCATGTGTTCTTATCTTCCTAATCCTTCCAAAAGAGTTCCATCAAGTGGTAACTAAGCATTCAACAAATGAGCCTATGGGGGTCATTCTTATTCAAACCACCAGGTAAGTTAAGGCACTGAATTCATGCTTATAACATCAAAAGTGCAGACAGGCATCACAACTTACTAAATGACTAGTAGGGTTAAATAATAATAACCAGAATATGAAAATTTTAATTTGTCAATGCATAATCAGTATATTTAAATGAGATATTAAGTGCCTTCCAATTTTCTACACACACTCATTGCAATCTGGCTGAATCTCTCAACTGCCTCATTGAAAAGAACACTCACAAAAAAAGCAATATCTAGTATGTGACCAAGGAACTGAATAACAAATTAGCTTGATTTAAATATTTATGTTCTCTAAAATAATGTTATTTAACCAGCATTCATTACATATTTTTATAAAAATTTAGGACTAAAATGTTACCCAGATCTTTTAATGAAAGAATAATTAATTGGAGACACAGTTGCATTTCCTAATTGTAGGTAGATTACCTGGTATTGGTTAAATAATGAGTAATTTCCACTACAAGATCATGTTTAAAGATTTGGATTCCAGAGTAGTAATACTAAGAGACAGAAGGCCCTTTAGGAGTGTGTGCGGGCAGGGGAGGGAGGGTTAAGATGTCCTTAAAATGTTGAGAACTATCCAGTTGCAAAAGAGGAAACAGTTTTCTACCATGGAATCTCACAGGAGACAATAACTACAGTCAAGCGTAGACCTCCCATCCCAACCAGTAGATGGTTAACACAAAATGAATTCAAGGATATTTTTGTAGACTTTTCATCTCATATTGCTTTGTTTGGGCATTTTTTCTTCCTGATCTTTTGCCTGTATATTGTTTTCTGATTGTGCTTTAATGAGATTTGTTTGTTTATATATGTATATATGCCTGCTTGCTTTCTAAAGAGTCAGAAAGAACGCACATGCAGTTGGGTGGGGAGAGATCTAGGGAGGGATCTGAGAGGAGTTGGGAGAAGGGAACGCATGATATGGTAAGAATATATTGTATGATTTTTTTTCAAAATGTAGAGTCCCTTAAAGGGACTCTGAACCCCCAGCCTATTTTTATTTCTCTCTGTCTCAATTCCTTCTCTACTTCTCAGCTACTGCTACAGTGCCGTACCTGTCTATTTTTAATAAATTAAAAAATTGCTTAGGCTATATTGAAAACAATATGTATATATTAAAAGAGAATATGTAGTGAGGAAGAAATTTATAGCTATTTTATTTTTCCAGTGGTTCTTTCTTAGAAATGCAAGCCAAGGGGGATGGAGAAATGACTCAGTGGTTAAGAGCACTGACTGTTCTTCCAGAGGTCCTGAATTCAATTCCTGGCAAGAACATGGTGGCTCATAACCACCTTGAATGAGATCTGGTGCTCTCGGCTGGCATGCAGGCAGAAGACTGTATACACAATAAATAAATAAAATATTTTTTAAAACAAAGAAATGAGCTCATTAAAAAAAAAAGAAATGCAAGCCATTGAACATCACACAGGATATTTCTTATCTGGGAAAACACAATAAGTCAGACATTTCTGTTTTCTTAATATTATTTGCTTACTGCAGGCCTTCTGTCTTTACTGCTTCTCAACCTGTGAATTCAGTGTTCTAACTCCTAAAGACCTTTAAATAGTTCTTACTTCCAATTGTACATCATCTTTCTTTGTATTTTTAAATAATCAAAGAAATCATGTCGCTAAAATCCTCAAGAAGTAACAATGGTGACCTAACTGGGTGAGGACTTTTGTACTGATTCTCATACTGTATCATTTTACATTAAATCAACCATGCTGAAAAGAAAGAAACTTCTGTTAAGCCATCATCTTATAATTTAGTATTGATACTAAGTAACTGAAGGGAAAGGAAAAAAATAAAAGAATACAGATTGGTGCTGCCAAGAATATTAAGTGTACATAAATGCCTGTCCCTGGCAGACCATCTTACCAAGTTTCCATCTATAGGGGACAATCATGAAGTCTATCCAATAGTATCCAAGCTCCATATGCATGGAACAAGTCTCATCTCCATGTCGAGCAGTCAGCTGTGTGAACTCGACTTGTGCCAACTCTCTGCTTGCCCCACCTGAACTGAGCAGAAAGGAACCAGTGAGTTTGAGTAATGAAATATGACTAAATGCTGAAATCATTTCCAGTATCAGAACTCCACACAGTAAGTTCACAGATGTCTGCATACATTACACTTCCTGACTGGATCCCTAATGCCTGCTCTACTGATATGCATTCAGTACCATTGTACCAAACAGAAGACACTATACAAAGTATTTCAATTAGAGCTGGCGTTCTACTAATTACATGCTGTCATAATGGTGGGAAGCTGGATTCAAATGATTTGTATGAAGTGTTTGTTGTCTTAAGAGCACAACTTAACAAAAGCTACCAGTCCTACAAAACTTTTTGTTTCTATTAACTCAGTTTTTAAAAAAAATGGCTTTTAGGCAAGAAAATTAAAATATTTGTCATTTGAGTGTATTTAAAGTGAGGAATAGAGGAAAGGAATAAAAGAATGGTTCATGTAAATAGAAAATTAGAACTGAAGTTAGAAAAAGGAAGTACTTTCTACTTTATGAGAATACTAGCATTTTTAGAACATACAATTGTATAGCCATTGGTTACAAAAAGAAATGGGTTAGTTAGTAAGATAGTATACCTACATTTCTACTACCAATATTTTTCTCCTACATGAATTAATTGACAACTGCAGAAAGCAGATAGTTTGGTTGATTATTAGTCTCCATGTTCTACAGATTCTCTTCCTCATTCAATACAATCACATGAGAAGACAGGAGAGGTATGAGTATGTCCATGGCTGCATGTAGCATTGTGTTGTGAATAGGAGGAACTGAGAGTAATTGTATCCACCATATATTTTGCTTCACTGAAATGATCATAGACCAACACAAAATTCAAAAATTCAATGTGTTTATTGAGGTCTGTGAAAAGAAAACAGATAAAAAAATACACAAAAAGGGCTGTAAATCCCTGCCATGTGATTCACTCTGGTTATATTTTGTGTATTATAGCTATTAAATTTTCATGCTAGTTTGTTGCCTAAGGAAATCAAAAAGAGATATCTTTTTGTTATTTCATCCTTTTTCCTTTGTCTAAAAAATAATTAAAATACATTTATCAAAACGCTTCACCCAATAGTACCAGCAGGGACTAGTTTATCCGTAAGTATTTTAACCTTTTGGCTGGGGCTCTGTTAATATTTAAGAATAATGTGTGATCTGTTTCAATTTCCCCAAGTTTTATCTCAATTTATTCACAAATTCCTACTTGAGGGACAAAGTCAACTCTGATCATCTTTCAGCTCACAGCTTCACAGTGGCTAAAAGGGTTTGTGTATAAGTGAAGAAAAAAAATTAGCCCCCATTGACTGCCAAAAGTCTCTTCAGTATTGTAAAAAAAAAGTTTAATTGCATTCACTGATGACAAGTGTGGGTGCGCTTGGCAGACAAGGGGAAAGGACTTTGCTATGTATTTGCTGTTGAAAATTCTCATTCTGCTAACACTTTTCCTCTTCATGTCATCAAAAATAATTTTTACTGATTATGTTGACACTTTCATAATGCCAGCATTTTTCTTACATTTTGGATTTAACTGTCATGATCTGCATTCAAGTGTGTTGGTGTGTTGTCTTTTTTATATAGTATATATGTAAAAAAATAAAAAGACCCTACTTTATCAAACTACCAAGTTCAAGTTTTACTCTGCTTTATGAAAACTAGTTCATATCTATACCATAATAGATGTGAACAACATTAATTTTCAAGCCTCAGAAACTAAATTTATATTCCCAGCCCACTGATGTCTTAAAGTATATTCAGCCATGTTAGATTACAACTCAAAGTGGTGCAAAATAAGACAATTTTAGAAAGTGAGTTGCTTTGGTCATTTCCCTTTTGAAGGAGTTTCAGAGTATTTTTAATGTAAAAGACATATAACCCAACAATAAAAATAGAAAACACTCACTGCAGGTTGTTTCATATAATTGTTTTCCTAAAAACATACTTGCAAACCACATCCTATTTTCTAGCACTCATCTTATGTTTAGAAGACATGTGCAGGCTTATATTCAAAGCTATCACCATGGCACAACTCTTGTTTCTACAGTGCTTCGGACATCAATCTCACTTAAAAGACGCATCTCAAATCTTTGTATTACTGAAGATGAAAAAGTGTGACTTCATCTTCAGGTTGCTCACATAACTTCCCTTCCTTCTCTTTCCTCAATTTCTAGTAGACTTAAACAGAGTCCTCTTGGAATCTTGTGATGAACTGGAAAGAGAGTGGAGGACAGAGGGTGGTTGATCTTGGGGGATCACTGGCCAATGAGTCTGTCAAAAAAAAAAGTCATATTCTGAGCCATTGAGAGATCCTGTCTTGTAAGATTAAAGTGGAGAGCAATAGAGTAGATGTAGATGCCCAACATCAACTTCTGGTCTCTATACATGCCTACAAAATTTGGTACACTCTTCACCCAGGAATCTTGTTTTTGAAACAGAGACTATTAAAGGAAACCATAACCAATCAATAGGTAGAGTTGTGGAGTCCAGTCTCAATGGACACATCTCAAAATCAGCTAGCTTACCTAAAGCTCAGGGACTATTGAAAAAGAGGAGGATGAAAACATTATAAGAGCTGGAGAACCAGGGGCTTTGCTGTAAGATTCTGTTACTCCTAATAACAACAGAAGCTGTATGTGTAAAGTCTCACCAACATGACTGCCCAAACATGAACCAAATAAGGAGAATACCAACTACCATACCAAACTAGATGGAGAAAAATCCACAAGGCCTCAACTCAGAACTACCAGCAAGTGAGTAAAACTGGGGTGGGAAATGTGGTCCTTCCAGGGAAGAGCACACCAATTTGTTGTCCAGTGCCAAAAAACAGTCAACCCTGAAAACACGCACACAAGGAGCATTATATGTATATTAAAACATGCATACAAGTAGCATTATATGGACTCAACAGGTTGTATTTGGGAATATATATGCATATACAAATACATATATGCATTCAATAACAACTGATGAAAAAAAAGACACTTTCAATTTGAAGGAGAGTGGAAAGGCACTCTCATCTAGTTTGGTATCTTAGTTGAGTCTTTACTTGTTCAGATCATGTTTGGGCTGTTATATTGGTTAAGACTTTGTGAGCATAGCTTCTGGTGTAACAAGAAGTCACAGTTTCATTGCAAAGTACCCGATGTCTTACAGTCTTTCTGCCCTCTCTTCCACAATGTTCCCAAGCCTTAGGTACGGGAGTGTTTTGTAGATAATAAGTGGTTTGCAGAGAAGAAAGAGAAGGGAGAAATGTTGCAATTAAGTGCAATCTCAAAAATGCTTTCAAATTTAAAAAAAATAAAAGTTTATTTGGGAGAATTTCACACATATGCATGTAATGAAAAACTTTGTAAAAGTTGAACATATTATCGCATATGTGCATACACAGGCACACAAAAATAAAAAATTAAAAATAGAAAACACAAGTTGAAGAATAAAGAACAACAAAGGCAAAATGTCAAAGGATAGGATTAAATAACAGAGTAATAGAGGGTAAGAATGGGAGAGAGTGGAAGAGAGAGTGGGAGAGAGAGAGAACCCATAGCTTTGTTAAAGGAAAATGATAAGGGAAACGTGTTGTCTACCGTAATCCATGCACTTCTGGGGCCATTAAATGCACAAACTGAATCATGGATGTGTGTGTGTGTGTGTGTGTGTGTGTGTGTGTGTGTGTACATATACACACATACATACACATATATGTGTCATCACTGGGACAGTCTGTGCTATGAACTTTCCTCTTAGAATTACTTTCATTGTGTCCTGTAAGTTTGGGTATATTGTGCACTCATTTTCACTGAATTCTAGGAAATCTTTAATTTCTTTCTTTATTTCTTCCTTGATCCAGTGATAGGTAACTCAATAAAAAATAGTTCCATTTTCTACAACACATCTGTGCAGGCACTCATGGCTTTTAGGATCTCCATTGAAAAGTTGGGTGCACTTCTAATAGGTCTGCCATTATATGTCAGTTAGCCTTTTTCTCTTGCAGTTTTTAATATTATTTCTTAGTTATGTGTTTAGTGTTTTGGTTATTATGTGGCAAAGGGACTTTTTCTGGTTCAATCTATTTGGTGTCCCATAAACTTCTTCTATCTTTATAGGCATGTCCTTCTTTAAGTTATGGACATTTTCTTCTATTATCTTGTTAAATATATTTTCTGTGCCTTTGAGCTAGAATTCTTTTCCTATCCCTATTATTCTTAGATTTGGTCTTTTCATTGTGTCCCAGATTTCCTGGATGTCTTGTGTTAGGATTTTCTTTAGATTTAACAATTTCTTTGACTGATGAATCTATTTCTTCTATGTATTTTCAATGCCTGAGATTTTCTTTTCCATCTCTTATATTCTGTTGGTGATGCTTGCAACTGTAGTTCCTGTTCACATATCCAGATTTTCCATTTTTTACAATTCCCTCACTTTGTGTTTTCTTTATTGCTTCTGTTTTGGTTTTCAGGTCTTGTATAGTTTCCTTCACCTGTTTGCTTTTTCTTGGTTTACTTGGCAATTACTAATCCTTTTTCTGTCTCTAGTAGACTTTCCTGGTCTAGAATCATATAATATCTGTCCTTTCATGTCTGACACATGTTATTCAACATCATGTTTCCAAGGTACAACTATACTGTGAAGCTTCAAAACTTCTCATGAATAATTATTGTTCCATTGTATGAATATGTGAATTTACCTAATCTGTTGTTGGGGTATGGGCTGTTTCCACATTTTGATTTTTTTCTTTGAACATCACTTTCTGTACCCTGATTTGAATATCCATATTGAATTCTTTGAGGAGTGGAGTTGCTGGATCACCTGGTACTTTACTTATTGAGGAAGCAATAAAGTGTTTGTGTCAGTGGCTATGCTTTTCTTCATTCATATTAACAATGTATAAAGTCCACTTAAATTACATTCTTACAAAAACCTATTTTTTTTGCTGTTATTGAGTGTATCCTAGTAAATGTCTTACTATGGCTTGCATTTGCACCATTAATGCCCAATAATGTTTAGCAAATTTTCATGAGTTTTTTGACCACATTGATTCCTTAGTATAATATCTTCTTTGAAATACTGTTTATTTGAGTCCTTTATACATTTATTATTTTGTTTGCTTTTACAGTTCAGATAAAAGAATAATTTCATCAATTTTTACTCACAAATAGGAACTTTAGAGTTTTGGAGAGGAGCATATCAAACATATAACTCATCTGTGCCTAATTGGCATCTATATAGTGTTATCTTATCCAGTACTCAATGTAAATAACATTATTCAATTACTTTATGACTCTAAAGAGTATTTAACAGATCTTTAGTTGTTAGTCTAACACACTGTTTTAAACTTTTGTAGACTTGTAAAAGTATTTCTACTTAGTTCTCCCTCCCTCCTTCCTTTCTTTTGTTCCATCTCTATATAAGTTAAATCTTGTTTTTACACTAAATTTTCTATAGCTTGATTGTGATATTCATTTCACAATGGATACATATATCAAAACTTCAAATATACATAACTTAAGTAGATAAAATTACTGTGTCAATATAGCTCAACACACTGATTATTTTTAAAGATAATCAATTGATACTCTTTTTTCCCTGAATTTTTATCATAATTATACACATCAGAAAAACTATAGTGCTCAGCTCTGTACTGACTATATCTGTCCTTTTCATCTCAGTAGCATTTCAAACTCATTAAGTTATAAAGTGTCTTCCTTATCTTTGGAGATGTTTACATGACACCTAGTACCTTAATCAGCTGCTATAATATGCTTTAAGGATCATCCTACCAGTTGGCACTTGAAGAACAGCTTATTATCTAGAGTTACAGGTTACTTAAACCACAGCAAGTTT
Organism: Mesocricetus auratus; assembly: GCF_017639785.1. Lineage (NCBI taxonomy): Eukaryota > Metazoa > Chordata > Mammalia > Rodentia > Cricetidae > Mesocricetus > Mesocricetus auratus. The sequence goes on along the minus strand of NW_024429184.1, from coordinate 43,768,892 downwards.
ATTAAGTAATAAGGAAGTAACAGAACTTGGTCTAAATGTATATTTTTGTTACAAATTCATATAATAGAAAGTTACGCATGTAATGCAACTTTGCTAGCATGAAATAGTTACATATCATCCAAAATTCTTTTAGCATCACTGGGAGAAGGGAATAATATATTATATGGAATTTTCATGAGGCTTTAAAATACCATGCCATTGTGACACTTGTAGTAGCCAACTATTACACTACTTAACTATTACATAAGAAGGTATAGATTGCAGATTGAGCATGTGCAAGGCCCTCGGTTCGAGTTCTAACATAGCACGCACGCACACACACACACACACACACACACACAAAGTAAATAAATAAAAAATTTAAGAAAAAAGAACTATACCCTTTTCTTGGAAAATCACAGGGAATACTGGTGCCATGAAGTCTTCTAGAAATTCTTTAGGGGAACAAAAGATATCATTAAAATGGGAATATCTGAAGAGAGTAAAAATTGGAACAATATACAGTTGGTTCAAAATCCAGGAAAGTAGTTCATTTCAAAATATTTGAGAGTAGAATTGCATTTTAACACATACCAATAATGATATTGAAGAGATATAAATGCTAACTATCCTAATTTGAACATTACAATTAAATATGCACATTGAACTATACTCTATTCCACACCTAAGAAAAAAATGCATCATTAAAAATAATTAACTTTCTGGGTGGTGGTTATTGATGCCTTTAATCCCAGAACTCTGGAGGCAGAGACAGGTAGGTCTCTGAGTTTGAGGCCAGCGTAGTCTACAAAGTGAATTCCAGGACAACCAGGTCAACACAGAGAAAACTTGTCTTGAAAAAACAACAATAAGAAAAAACAAAACAAAAAAATTAACATACCTGAGTTGACTTTTTAAAATGAAATATCTCAAATCCATTTGGCCATTGAACCATTTCAAAAAGTATTGCTTGTGAATCCATGGTCTACATATGCTTAGCAATGTCTTAATATTGAGCATTTCCACTGAATTACAAAATGCCTTTCTCCCGTATGCCACATCATTCAGAGGGAAGCAACTACCTTATCTACTCAGATGCCGGTTTGTACTTTTCTTTTTCTTTTTTCTTTAATCTTTTTTACCACAATAGAAGTAATAATGGTTTTGTGAATCATAAACTGCCTTAACATTTCCAAAGAGTATTCCTCTAAGCAAGTTCTCTTGGTTACTCAAATGATACCGTCACACTCAACAACAATGCCAGTATACTCCAATGAGAGCTAGCCAGAAGTGTCTGAAGAACAACAGGGATAGCACAGACTCATTTTGTGAAATTCTGGACTGAAGAAAGAGTTTGGCACCCATTATTCAGTAACTCAGTGAACATATAAAATAAACACTCTCGGGAAGGGAATAACCCTGGGGTATGCCCAATCTATCAGCCTTGCTAGCTTGGCTTCTCGGCTCTTCTGGCTGCATAATGTGGTCTGTTCTACTGGAGTTGCTCTACCTGTAACTCAAACATTGACCCAGTCTCTTTGTTGATGTTGCTTCTAGCCACTGATGACCATGATATCAGCAGGGAGCAGCCATTCACCCAAACCACTGAGATTGAAATCTATTGGCATCATGTGTATGTAATAGTGCTAAACATTTCTTCTTTAATCGTGATTGCATGGTGTCTATCTCATTCTGCTATAGCTCCACAAATTGGTTATTTGGCTTATAAACAATGCTGACACTTGATTTAGTTTATGATGAGGGCCCATTTCCTGATTCATAGTTGGTGACATCTGTGCATTTACATACGAGGAAAGGAGCAAAGCAACCCTGGGGTCCTATTTATAAGGGACCTAATTCCATTCATGTTGGCTCAGTGCATAATCTACTCATACACAAAGACCCTGCCCTCTAGTAATATTACCTTGGGGATTAGAATTTCAGTGCATGAATGAAGCAGAAGTAGAGGGTACACAAGCATCCTGAGTTCTGTAGTCTCCAATGTGATCACAACGGAGACAAAGGGGCTGTCTTATCAGTTTCCTACTATGTTGTAGTGAACTTACTCATTGCAAATCGCCACTTGAAAAATAAGTTTGATACCCTAAGGAGCTGTTTCACCATCCTTAAAATTTCTAGGTCTAGGAAGAAAGATCCCAAAACAATTTGCTCTAAAACGAGAGAAAGATGCCTAGAAGTTGTGGCTTGAGTTTGCTTCCCGGACTTCGGTTAACCCACTCCTGAATTCAAATGCCTCCCTGTAGCATGATAAGTAAATGACCCAGAGATAGATATTGCAATTCAAGCTGAATATCAGAGAAGCAGAGTAGCTGGCCAGTAGCTCTTACCACTATCTCAGGCTGGATGGACTGATCCTGCTGCCTCTCCTCAATGTGGCTGGAGAACCCTGAGACTGATTGTCTTCCTATCGTCAATGTATCTGGAGAATGAATCTCTCCTATCTTCAATATGGCTAGAGAATGAATCATTATACTAAGACCTTGCTCCTATCTTATATACCTCCTTAATGCTGGAATTAAAGGTGTGTGATCTCGGGTTCTGAGATCATCTTTGTGTGAACTGTTTCTCATTAGGACTGGATCAATCTTGTATAGATGTGGGTGGCCTTGGACTCACAGAGATCCCTCTACTTCTTAATCCTGAGTCCTAGGATTAAAAGTGTGTACCACCACCTCCTAGCTTCTGGCTGCTGGGATTAAATGTGTGTGCCTGACTTCTATGGCTTATGGCTGATTTTGCTTTCTGAATACTCATGCAAGCTTTAATAAATCATACATAATATGTCACCACACCTTCTGCTATTGGCATTTCATTTTTTATTTTGCCTACATAAGAATATATGAAGTACTTTGTCTCTTGACCAAAAGATTTTGCTTTGTTTGGTTTTGGTACAGGATGTTAAACTCAAACTCTTGATATTCCTTCCTTAGCCCTTAAGGACCAGGATTTTCATTTGAATAATAACATATCCAAACAACTCAGAGGTTTTAGGATCCTTTTGATCTAACATTTAACAAACTCTGGTCATTTATCAATATGGAAAGATTTTGACACAGCCAGCCTAGACACGAAAAATGAAGGTCAGTTCAATAAAGTCAAATTGTCTTTACATTTTAAATGATGGCAGGAGTAACTGTAGTGTGTCTTTTTAATGAGAAGGAAGATAACCTGGGAGGCACACAAAGGCAATGGCCACAACATGTAATGTTTGGAAGTGTTTTGAACACTCCTGACAAATTACACAAAAGGGAGATATCCTTCCCATACTTGGCATAGGGACTTTGTTAGTCTTTGGATTTGGGGGCTGAGAGCATCATCCTCTTGTGTGATAGAACTCCATTTATGTGTATCCTATAAAATAGTGTTTCCCAATGACTTTTTCAATAATCCTTAGTCTTATTTATTTCCCATTCCTTTTTCATGTAAAGTCCCTCCTCCATTTCTCCTTTTATATTTCATAGCACCTGCGTCCTAATACCCCTTCTGTAGAACCCCTTGTTCATCCCTCCCTCTGTGGTCCTTTTCTACTATCCTGGTCTCTGCATTACTTCAAGCTATAGAATCAAATCTAAAGACTTAAAAACAAGGAGCCTCCTGGAACTAGAAGGTAAACTGTCCCTGGTGAAGATGCCACATACTTCCAATACAGGATTTGAAGAAATCTAACTGGAACTGACCCAAAGCCTTCACTGGGAACTAGTTTTCACACTATCCACAGGTACAAGTTTCCAGAGAGAGAAATAAATCAATAGCCTGATCCAGCTGTAAAGCCTTGAACCATAACAATGGTCAGTATGGCAAGATATCCTCAAAGGTGCAATAGTGGTACTTATATCTTACAGTAAACCAACTGCTGTCTAACTGGAGTTAATTACCCATGGATGAAGATGTTGTGGACCTTAAAAGATAACCTACCACTGCCTGTTTCCCAGGTCAATTCTAAATACCTACTTTCTACCCTCAGGTAACTGTAGCTTTAACCCTTCATCAAGGAAACTTTATGCAAGAGTTGAAGATAATTACCAAAATGTACAACTGCTCAAAATTCAGAGAATAAGTGTCTCTAGAGTGTCTGGCCACAAATGATACATCTACAGTATAACCCTTATATCTAAGGCTCAGGGAACATTGCAGAAAAGGCAGAAAGATCATGAGAGCCAGGGATCTAGGATGCCTGCTTCTAGACAGTGTCTTCTACATATGACAGGGAAGCTGCACCCATGAAATCTTGACATCATAGTTGCCTAAACAAGCTTTGAATATTGACAACTCCAGCTGACACGCCAATGAGTATGAAGAATTCCATGCAATTGGGGACTTCTCAGAAAGGGAGAATCCATTTTCTTCTGAGATGAGCTTCATGATTTGTTATACAATCCCAAGTGGTCTGCCCTAAACAATGTACTTATAAACAACATTAAATTGTGTTTGCATATGCATGTTTGTGTTTGCATCAATGTTGTATGTGACAATTAAAGAAGAGGCCATAATATGTGAGCGAATGCAGGGGACTTGGCAGCAGTTGGGGTGGGGAGAGAAGGGGTGCAAATGATATAAATACAGTACTCATGTATGAACTTCTCAAATAAATAAGTACTGAGGGTGGAAGGAGAAGAGAACCTGCTCCCTCCCACTAATGTTTCTTCTTCTGTTGTATTGCTCTAATCATTTTGTGTAAGGTTGAATGGCTTTACTTATTCTCCTGAATTCACTGTCAGATAGCTCATGGCAATGTGCAAAATAAAGAGACCTGGACTGTGTAAAGGGAAACTGAGTTCTAATTCCATCCCCTCATCTCCACCAAAGTTTGTCTCAATGATGAGTCAAAGGAGCTGAAGGACCCTAGGACCAACTTCTACACTTTAAACAATGGAGCTTGGTATTTGAATCTTACTTCTTGTCCCTTCCAATAGATTGTATCAAGTCACCAAGTGTGTGTGTACATGGATTAATATACCCACACACCACGTACATACAACACTCACACTCACACACACACACACACACACACACAGAGTGCTTTAAGTCACAAATGATGACTCTAGTATACTGAGAATGCCATTTTTGACTGACTAATGAAATGATTCTGTATCAATACTATACCCATCATTACTCACTCTGATATCTTCATTGCAATAACAGTATTCATGCTATGTATTTTCTGGTGATCTTGGGAACAACCTTTGCATTTTTGTAACTGAAATAAAAATATATGATGCCCATTGTATTATCAAAGACAAACACAACAATAAACTATCAGTAGGGTCCATCAATTATTTCATAGCTTTGTGGGCTTTTTAACCTTTAAATGGAGAACATGTTATTTTATGTTTGACCTTTTACTTAAGAGATATAATTTATATTATTCCTGTTAAGTGTTCATATTTATTCCTTAAAAATTAAGCATTAATTCATTGATTCTCCATTTTCATCAACTATTTTCTTCAAACATTTTTTATTTCTTGTAATAAAACTTTGTGGACTGAAATTTAAGAGCATAGTATTACAATTATAGGTAAAAACTACTATTGATTGATTGTTTATAAACCTTGCAGCTGTACAATTTATGAAGTCACAAGTTAATTGCTGCTCAGGAAACTGCCATTGACTCTTCATTAAGTCAATTGGTTTCTGTTGGATGAATCAGCTGATACACTCTAAGAGTAGCATTTCAACCGCTACTTTTAAGGACTTATGCTTGTTAATCGATATTCTTGTAGATAGAGATAGTCAAATCCTGAATTTCTTTACTTCATTGGCAAAGACTGTCTTTAGCATATGCTACCAACCAAATTCGCATGCCATATTTACTGAAAATCAATCACAATTGAGTAATATATGTGCTGGGGCCCATGTAATAGTTTGAAAATATGTTCAACCTAACTGCAACTTCTAAGATCTCAGAACTTCTATTGTCTTTTAGATATTGGCTGATTACCACCTGATTCGTGACCTCAGTAGAGAATAGCACCTATTCTGTATAACAAAAGACTTGGGCCAGGGTGAGTCTACATCCACCCTGAGGGCTAGTGAGATGTGCTGATACAGGGTACCTGAGGGCTGGAGTACATGCTGTAAAGGAGTGTCTCTAGGATTGAAGAAAATATTTGCTATCAGCCTTTTATACATGATAATGGATGTCTTCTGCCATTACCCTCACTTTTAGATGGTTACTTAAGATGATGAAACAATAAACCTGGGCCTTCAGTATTGACTGGGAGCCCTTCTGTTATGACCAGATGTCTCTGTCTTATCCTTAGCCCTGTTGGGTAGTTAGTCTATCCTGCATCCACACTACCCCACTCAGAGTCGGACCCGGAATTGGTCTACTGGTCCTGATTATAGCCCCAAAGACATCAGTCCAGAATAGATGGCCCTTGGGGCTATGTGGAGATTTTTCAAAAGTAAGCTGGGGCCAATGCTCATTGTCTAAATGAAAAAAACTAGGTATTTAATAGCAAATTATAAAACCCTAACCTCTCTTCTACCCCGTCTTGTTGCTCTACTCTACTTTTCAAGGCCAAGAAAATGAAATAAGGTGGCAATGGTCAACTAGTTATTACCAGATTATGCCCAATTTCTTTCTAGAAACAAGGTTATACAACATAATCAAGCCTCCCTTACACTTTGATAGAATTATATGAGGCTAAGTTATATGCTGTAGGATGTGGATTTTGTGACACATGCCAACTAAGGTATCTACAACCATCTATGTGTTCATTTCTTCCTCTTTCTCCTGGCTAAATTGAGGGTGCTCCAATAACCTTAAGAAGTTAAGAAATGAATCTAGAAATGCAAAACTTTCTTTACCTTAAAAAACAAAACAAAAACAATGTTGTTACACTTATTTCATTATGGTGGAATGTGTGTCATTGCTTGTATGTGGAAGTCAGAGGGAAACTTGCATTTTTTTTTATTTACCCACCATTTGGATTTCAGGAATTGAACTCTAGTGATCGGTCTTAAGGACAAACACCCTTACCTGTTGAGCTATTCAAAAGCCCATTGAGATTATCTGGTGCCCTTAGATGGACACAGGTAAGATATGATGAACAGTAATTGCACTGTTGCCTAAGTATGAAATAAAATATAATGGTGTTAAGCCTCTGAAATGTCAGAGCTCTTTCTTGCATCAGCTATTCTACCTCATCTATCCTCATTAATGTAACATAAGTAACAAATATTTATCTTAATCATATTATGTCTCCCTTAAGATTCCTAGATGATGAACCAATAAATAAATACAAACAGTCCCAACTATCAAAGCAAACGCCTACTTGTGGTACAATAAGAACAGCTTATGTTTTCTAGGCACTTTTCACATACCAAGGAAAACATCCTTACTTACAGATCATGAGATGAAACCCCAGATGACTAAATAGCTGAGTCAAGGCCCATGAGTAAGTAATGCAGCTACAACTCGGGCCCAGCTGTGTTGCCTTGCAAATCCTAAATTGTTAAACTTGGCTACATTTCTTCTCAGTTCTCATGCTCATGCAGTATCTTTTCAGCAAGTGATAGAACCCATGATCATAACATCAAACATGCCTACTGGGTGATAGGACTCCTTGCCCTTGAGAGTTCTAACTTCTAAGTCTGTTGAAGCAGAAAAGCAGTTTGCTGACAGTACTAGATTCATCATGAATACATATTCATATATAGAACCATCCACCAGTTTGTTCCAGGAGTTTCACCAACAGAGGTCCTTGGGGTCACAACATGGACACCACGTGTGTACACATCATTACTTTCCAGAAGTCATCTGCCATCACAGTCATGGGGATGGCTCAGACTTCTTCCCCACTCTGTTTTTCCCAGACCTTGTGTTGTTTTCTACTAAATAAAACAATCTTAGAGAAGTATCTCTCTTTGATAAAGACTGTACTTTTTCTGGTGACTGGGTTCTGACTTCCACATTTAAGAACCACCATGACATGGCATCCTCTCATAAAAATGGCAACTCAAAGTCACACAGAAGCAAAGACTGGGAAAATGAGAATGGTCTTCTTTTAACATCCTATTTCACTTTAGAAAACAGCAGAGATGCTGGAGAAAAAGGAAAAGCAATGACTTCAGGGGTGCTAGATCTTCAGAATGATGTGGTGTGATTGACACCTCATGTTGAGGTCTCTGCAGACCTCTAAATAGTACATTCACAAACATATGTTAAGCAATGAACACCTCTAAAATGTTCACCTTAACATCAGAAAGTATGACTAAAAGAGTTAGTTTTCATAGAAGAAAGGTCAGGAATATTAGAAAATTCACAGGAGATGGATTAGGTTAAAAAAAAGGAAAAATAGCTTGACTTCATTCTAGCGGGTGCAAAAAGGACAGCACGAAGAGTGCTTGTGTACTGTGGTCACAAGAATCACACTTGGACTGTCTACCAACTTGATTTCAGTCCTACCTCTTGCCATGACTTTAACCTATTTTGTAAATCCCATGGATAATACTTGTCATGGAGTGCCAATACAGCTCCTGCCTTGGTACAGAGCTTAGCCATTAACGTTTTGTGTTTTTTTTTACCACATTCACCTTTCAACTGAGAGGTGCAAAATGAATAAGTGGATTTTATTTATTTAACTTAAGTAAACTCCACCAATGAAGAACACTTTCATAACATGGATTTCTAGCAACCACCGAATACTTGGCTGTGTCATGGAGAGAAAGGTTGCTCAGACAATCAATTTCTCATCTGTTTTAATTGTCAAACACACACAAATTGTTTTTGAAACACTGTATAACGATTGTATGGCACCTGTGTATCACATTGTAAGGACTACTGCTTTTCCTAAACTCAGGAGTTATAATCATCACTACCCTTTTCTCTTTCCAATGCTATGTCAAAACATCATTTTTTAAGTAGTCACATTGATCATATTGATTAATGCTCCTGGTAGAAATGATGAAAAATTGATTTGTTCTTCTAAACCTCCACTGCATGTATGGTATTTGGAGTGTCGCTTCCTTGAACACTGTGAAAGCACTCTTCTGCATTTCCATTCTGACTGATTACATCTGCGGATGGAAATCAGGTGTGAAAATCTGTTAGGCTGCTTCACAACAGGACAAACTTTGACTCATATTGGGCTCTCATGTTCTCTCTTCCTTAATTAAGGCACAAGAACATTTTACCATAGAGAGAGAATGAGATAGATTATGGATCGCATTCCTTCTAATGATGTGTGTTTCATCCAATTGAGGAATAATACATTTCTTACTTCATTGCTTTGCAAAGAGCTACTTACTCGGTTCTTCACAGGAAAGAATAAAGAGCTTGATTTCCGTAGACCTCTCAGTTATCCATGCCACAAAAGAGAAATGAAGTGTACATCTGGTTCCCCCAAGTTATAGCATGTCTCTTTTTTTCACTAAACAGTTTAAAACCCAAATAAAGAATAGCATTTGCATGATTTAGTAACATTGAATCTTTTTTTAGAGCAAGAATAACCCTTAATGTTTGCAGGCTATAAAGGCAGTTGCAAAAGCAGGCTGTCTTGTCAGTGGCCTGGATTACAGCCCTGCCTTTCCATGCATTAATTCTGTGACCCTTGGTGATTAGCAAAGCCCCTTGTGCTTCCCTACTGTGTGCCTATAGTTATAACCCCTAAATAACAAAATATGACAGGCAAATTTTAAATAAAAAAAAGCAAGACAACTGCAATAACTGCATCCTAGGCATGCTTTGTGGCTTTGCTAGGATAATGTAGCCCAGTGCTTAGCCATAGTTGCTGTTCACTATCTTATGTTTTATGCTTGGTGCATTTTTGTCACAGAAGAACAGAGCCAGATTTAAAAAAGAGAATCAACATAAATCCTTTGATAAATTGTCTTTATCTTAAGTAACTAAATGAATTTCAAGTATTTCATTTGCTGGGTCTAGTGAGATAGTTCAGCAGGTAAAGGCACTTCCACCAAGCCTTGTACCAGACTAATATCTGCGTTCAATACCCACAATCCATATGCTGTAAGAAGAGAACCAGCTCACACAAGTTGACCTCTACAAGTACACTTGATACACCCCTCCCTCACACACAAATAAGCAAATGAAAAGAAACTTATTTTCTGGGAATGTGAAACTCTGTGTGTGTGTGTGTGTGTGTGTGTGTGTGTGTGTGTGTGTGTGTGTGTGTGTATGTTATTACTTTCTGTAGAAGGAGAAAAGATGCAGAGTTGATCCAGATGGATTGGCTAGTAAATAACCAAGTAGGCAAAGTCCTTCCTGGGTTCTTCATGGAGTCACAGAAACCAGCTTATTTCAACCAAAGTAATCACCATAACAATAATATAAAATGAAGAGTCAGCATACAATAGCTAGTTTAGCTTTTGTTGATTTTTTAATTGAAATGATTACTAAGAAAAACAGCATGGGATTCTAACCTAGATCTGTGATATAGGATGGATATACAAATTTGCACAGAAGTAGACACTTTATAGGAAAAAGAAAGGATTTGAAAGCCCAGAAAATGCAAATTAGATTGCATTTTGTAAAGCATGACTGCTCTGTTTTAATGAATTTCTAGAGAAGCAGACAAAAAAGATGTTAGAATTCTCCCATGCCTCCTGACAATGTGCTCTTCCAGTGCTTGTCATCAGATGTTTTAAATGCAGCAACAATTCTTTTCTGTGTTTATTGAGATGATTGTGCAATTCTGCCAATACATTTCTCAATAAACTAGTATTAGAATAAACATAAGAACTACACACAATGAACCAATACCTAATACTATAGTAAATGGGGGAAAATGGAAATACTTCCACTGAAATCTATAATTAAACAAGGGTGCCTACTTTCTCTGTTCTTAATAAAGTGCTCAGATTCTTAGAGCAATAAGAGAATAACAAAAGGGATATAATAACCAAAGGCAACAATCTATAGTTACAGATAACATGATCCTATACTCAAAAGACTGAAAAAATCTACCCAGGAAACTTTAACATTTTCAGCACAGTGGCTTGATACAGACTGAACATATAAAATTCAGTAGCTTTCCTATATTCCAATGACAAACATGCCAAAAAAAGAAGTTAGGAAAATATTCCATTTATAAAAGGTCAAACAGACAAAATCATCACAAATATCACAGTCCACAATCTAAAATTATACTACAGAGCCAAGTTACAAGAATGCTACCTGCTACAAAAATAGGCACATAAACCAAAGGAATAGAATAAAGGACCCAGAACTAAGCACACAGCTATATCCACCTAGCTCTTGACAAAGGTACTGACAACATACATTGGGGAAAAGACAACATCTTCAAAAAACCATGCTAGCAAAACTGGATATCTATACATAGAAGAAAGAAATTAGATCCACATTTTTTTTGCCCTACACAAAAATAAATTTAAAATGAGTCACAGATCTTTCCATAACACTTGAAACTTCTAGAGAAAAGGCATAAGGACCTTCTTAAAACAGTTCTAATATTATGGGAAAGACATTAACAATGGTATTCCTGGAAGTTAAATATCTTCTTTCCTGAAAAGAAATATCAACAGAGTAAAGACAAAAATCTTTGTCAACTATCTACCAGTGGGTAGTTAATATCAGGAACACATAAAGAACTATGAAAACTATATTTCAAAAGCCAAATGCTCCAACCAACAAACTGACTAATTAACTGAGCACATATTCCTCCAGAGAAAAAACACAATGGTTTAATAGAATATCTGATAGAACTTTCAACATCGTTAGACATCAGGGAAACACCTCTTAAAACTCCTCTGAGATTCTATCTCACTCCAGTCTGATGGATAGCATCAAGAAAACGAAAAATGACCCATGGTAGTGAGGATGTGAGAAAAAAGGAACCCTTCACTGCTTGTGGGAAAGTAAACTGACTACCACTGTGGTACTCAGATAGATGAAACTAGAAAATATTATACTGAAAGAGGCAAGTCAGACTCATAAACACTGCATGATATCCCTTATTTGTAGATCCTTGCTGAGTCTATCTACTATCTATCTATCTATCTGTCTATCTATCTATAGATCCTAGAGGCATCACAGAAACCAGGAAAGTAAAAGGGGAAGGAGGAATCCAATATAAAGGGTGATGGAAGGAGGAAATACAAACAGCTGTATTGCCTGGGTCCAGCCTGTATCAATCCCATGTTGCAGGAGCCATCTATTCCAGACTGATATCTTTGTGGCTGTGAATGTGGTAGGCCTAGCAACCCAACAATGTTAAGAACAAAACAGAGACATCTGGTCATATCAGAAGGGCTCTCAATCAATAGTGGAGACCACAGTTCATTGAAACATACTCTTAAGTAACTATCCAAAAGTGGGCATAATGGCAGAAGACATCTATTGTCATGTATACGGAGCTGATATCAAATATTTCCTGTCCCGCGCTACCGTCTCGCCAGCAAGAACGACGCAGGACACTCGGATCCTTCTGCAGTAAAGCTTTAATACATCTTGAGAGATAGATGATCAGCTTCTGAGAGGGAGACCCCAAGCTAAGAAACCCAGCCCCTTATATAAGCCTAGGAGCTCCGAGTGAGACGTGTAGAGCCGGGATTGGTGGTTTGCTCATCACCCCAGATGACGGGTGAGGCACAGCTTAAACGGTAAACTCCAACTGACAGCAGATGTCAGCGCCATCTTCTAATGGCGATAGCGATAGCGAGGGCGGCTCCTCACATCTCCCCCTATTCATTTATTTTTGAAGCCATAGGACACCCACAACTTTGGAGTGGAGATAGAGGTCAAATCCCCATGTGCAAATTTGGAACATGTACAAAGCTCCTCTCCAGGGTCTTATCCCCAGAGGGAGCCCTGACCAGTCCCGATGTCATTTTTCTGGGGGAAGGAGATCATGACATAGAACCTTCATGCAAGGTGACTTATCTCCCAGGAGAAAGTCGTTATACCGCAGACCTCTCCTGTGCAGTGCTTAGCCTTGCAACTCCTTGGGCTGCTGAAGCCAACCACTCTATCCCGTGCAATGAGACTAGCCTCGTGGGGTGCAAGAGTCGGGAGGTCAGCGACCTATTGCTTTAACATGGTTAACCAAATGTCAGGGGAGGCTCCGTGTTCTAAGCCAGCAAGTGCTTGTGCCACCATCACTTTGTCTCTTTTGTTTGGGCTCTGAGCTTACACACCATCCAAAGCATCAACACTATTCCACAGCAGAGAACTAGGCTAAATGATCCCACCCCCACCCATTCCTTAAAATAAGAAAATGCAGATGAAATCCAGGAGGAGAGGCCTTCCATCAGAGAAAGATCCAGACGCGTCGAATTCACTTGCAGGATCGCCACTCTCAACTCACGGAGTGTCTGCTCAAACTCAAAAGTCCAATTCTGTAATAAATGTTGAGACAGAGCTTTTGACAGGTTAGCTGCTCTTGTAAAATTCTCATATTGTACTGAAGTGACACAAAGGCCAGGCAACTTTTGTTCACATCCCAATTGGGCCATCTGCCACAATATATCCAATTGTTCCTGAACCAAATTAATCTGTTGGTTTACCAACATCAGGCCTCCTTGTATCTGAGAATTGGCAGTGGCCTGTTTATCTAGGGCCATGGTCACAGTGGCCGATAGTTCATTAATGGTTTGAGTTGTCTGCACAGTGGCGGAAAGTGCAAGGGCCGAGGCAGTAACCGAAGCAGTAACCGCGGCGGCGGCTATCAGGCCCACAATAATAGCAGAGATCCCAAAAATCTCGCTTTTCCCTAAACAAACTCAAACTACTTGGCACCTCAACAGGAACTGGAACAAATCGAGGCATGCACATTACCAAAGCAAAAGGGTGCTTAATAGCATCCCAGCATAATGCATAAAAACAATTCTAAACAGAGTAATTTATTTCTTTCTGATTCTTACCTAAGGTATCATTACTCACAACCCAAATAAAGGGCAGCCAAACACAAATTGGAGCAGCTGAATAATTAGTTCTCTTAAAAGGGGTATACGTAACATTGGAGGAGGACCAATCAGATGATCCAGAGCTCTGTCCCTCACTCAGACTGTTGCCTAATGCCCCTTTCCAATCAAAAGTAATCTGTCCCTTCTCACTATATCCTCCAGCAATCATTGCCATAGGAGAAAGATCAGTACAGCTTCCATTAATTCAAAAGGATTAGCATTAGATCTTTCTGGATCCATATGAATAAAATTATCCTTTAATGAAGAAATCACAGTAAAGCACAAGCTTCCTACCAATGACAAGGTTCTCTCATCCTGAAAACTCTGTATCTGAGGATCTAAAGGCAAAAAGGCAAGCCCCAACTCTCTATTAGTTGTGAAAAATCTAGGGAACTCCTGGGCATTATGCATCACTGGCATCGGTAGGGGGAAGGTAGACATGATGGCCCACTGTAACTCTCCCATCATACTAGGAACCATCATCCCGAGTAGGAGAGTCTTCATTACCCACTTGGCCTCCATCCTTCTTATTCTGGAGTTGTGAAGGAGCTCTTCGAGTGAGTCTTTCAGGGATCCACAGGGGGTTTTCTTCCTCCTGTGGAAGAACACACACAGCTCCCCTGGATCTTATAAGAATAGAATCCGGGCCTTTCCAGAGATCAGTCAAGACATCTTTCCATTTTACCATTTCTTTTGGCCTATCAGGCTCTAAACTGTGGCGATCGGCCGCAGTGTGGCCTTGGGCATCAGAGTTCAAGAAATTAAGGGTAAAAAGTGCCATGGACACAGCAACTCTTGGTACCGAGGGTAGAACATCCTCAATACTCCCCTTTTGTTTAATCAGATATGATTTGAGTGTACGATGGGCACATTCCACAATGCCCTGTCCTTGAGGGTTATAAGGTAGGCCAGTTAGATGGGTAACATCCATTTGCCGACAAAACTGTCAGAATTTTTGAGAGGTATATGCTGGTCCATTGTCTGTTTTTAAAATTCTGGGTTTTCCCCAAGCACTCCAGGCCTCAAGGCAATGTTGAATCACATATGAGGCCTTTTCCCCTGTTAGGGGCATGGCGAACATTACGCCAGAACAGGTGTCAACAGAAACATGAACATATTGAAGCCTTACAAAAGAGGGAATATGAGTAACATCCATCTGCCACATCTGCAATGGTCTAATGTCACGTGGGTTTATTCCCACGTGGGGAGCAGGTAAGAATTCGCAGCAATTCTGGCATTGAGTAACAATTTCCCTAGCCTCTTTCCTGGATAGAGCAAAACGACAGCGCAAGGTCTCAGCTGTCACATGAAAGCGCTGATGGAACTCTTTTGCTGCTTGTGCGTGGGCAGACAAGGCAGCGGCCACCAGCTTTGTAGCCTTGTCCGCTAAGTCATTCCCTAAGGACATGGGACCTGGGAGTCCAGAATGTGCTTGGACATGGGTAATGAAAACAGGAAATCTCCTATTTAACAAGGCAGCTTGTATCTTCTGAAAGATGTTAGCAACTCTGCTGGAGGATCTTATTATTCCAGCTATCTCAAGGAGATTAACTGCATTAACCACATAAGAGGAATCTGATACAATATTGAGGGGTCCTGGAAAAGCCTCAAGAACCTCCAGTACTATCAGACATTCTACAACTTGAGGTGAAGTTTCATTATATTGTTTAGATATAACCCTATCCTTGACCACATAAGCTCCCATACCAGTTTTCGATCCATCAGTGTACACCACAGTCCCATCTGGGAGTGGGTCTTTAGCTGTCACTTGTGGAAACACTATAGCCTGGTTTAGGGCAAACTGTAAAATTGGATGCTTTGGAAAATGATTATCAATTTGTCCTGAAAAGGAAGTAACTAAAACTGCCCAATCACTAGATGTGGCTGCCAAGGTCTGAACTTGTGCAGCAGTATAAGGCACAATCAAGGAATCAGGATCCCGGCCAAAATGCGTAACAGCTGCTTTTATTCCACGAAGCGCGAGCTGTGCAACAGCATCAGGGTACCAGTCAATAATCTTAGCAGGGGAAGCATTTGGATGAATCCAATGTAATGGTCCATGTTGCCACAGGACTGCAGTTGGCAATTGAGCTGTCTTAAAAACACACAGATTAAAAGGTAGTGACTCCTCAATACGTTGTAATTGTGCTTCCTGTAAGGCCTCTTCCACCATCTGTAAGGCTCGGTGGGCGGCAGGGGTAAATTTTCTGGGTGAGGAGATATGAGGCTCACCCTCCAGGAGATCAAAGAGGGGTTTTAGATCAGCAGATGGAATTTTTAAAAAGGGCCTCAACCAATTTATATCTCCCAGAAGTTTCTGAAAATCATTTAATGTTTGTAAGTGGTCTTTGTGAATTTCTATTTTCTGAGGAACTATATTTTTGGGAGTAATCATTGAGCCCAAAAAGAGGCCTGTATCTGCAATTTGAACCTTTTCTGAGGCAATCTCTAATCCCCACTGTTTTAATTCAGCCACCAGCATGGGAAAAGCCTTTTGTAAAACATCTAACTCTTTGTGACAAATAAGAATATCGTCCATATAATGGATCATGATTAAAGATGTAAATTGCTTCCTAATTGGCTCCAAAGCCTCCTGCACATACAGCTGACATATTGTTGGGCTATTGGCCATGCCTTGTGGCAGTACCTTCCACTGAAATCTCTTGTCTGGTTCCATATGATTAAGAGAAGGGATAGTGAAGGCAAACCTTCGTCTATCCCATGGGTAAAGTGGAATAGAGAAGAAACAATCCTTAATATCTATAATAATAAGCTTCCAATCTTGAGGAAGTGCAGAAAGCAAAGGAAGTCCTCTTTGAACAGGGCCAAAAAGATGCATCTGATTGTTAATGGCCCGCAGGTCATGGAGTAATCTCCACTTCCCAGATTTCTTCTTAATAACAAAAATTGGTGTATTCCATGGGGAGGTAGAAGGCTCTAGATGCCCAAGCCGTTCCTGTTCTTGCACTAATCTTGTGACAGCCTCTAATTTTTCAGAGGATAGAGGCCATTGAGAGACCCATAACGGCTCCTCTGTTTTCCACGGTATGGGTCGTGAAGCCTCAACGGCCCCTAAATAAAACCCAGTCCTTTTCTACCCCGATTTCCATGTTGCATAATGGGTTTTATTCTGCCTTGTTCTTGCCTACCCAAGCCTCTACCCTTTGTATACCCCATCTTTGCCATAATGGCTGATGCCTGGGGGGAGTATTCATTAGTTAGGGTCATGCCCATGGCTTATAACACATCCCGTCCCCATAAATTTACAGGGAGTGGCAACACATAGGGGGTAAAACATCCCTGTTTGCCCTCAGCGTTCCGCCAGGTTAAGGCTGAGGCACTGATGGCAGGAGAGGACTGGTATCCAAGACCTTGTAGAGAATGAGATGAAACAACAGTGGGCCAAGACTTCGGCCACCAATGGAGTGAAATAATGCTTTTGTCTGCTCCCGTATCCATTATCCCTTCAAATTCTTTTCCATTAATTAACAATTTTATTGTAGGTCTCTCATTTAGGGGTATAGCCAGATAGGCTGAATCACTTCCAGAAGATCCCATAGCGCTTTTTTGTAAAGTGTAGGTTTCTCCATCCCCGAGGGAGGGCAGCAACACCAGTTGTGCAATTCTATCTCCCTGCTTTATAGAAAATACACCCCGAGGGCTAGAACACAGAACTTGAATCTCCTCTTTATGATACGGGTCAACAATCCCAGGATATATAATGAGTCCCTGTAAAGTTAAGGAGCCACGGCCCAGAATAAGCCCAATGGTGGCAGGGGCCAAAGGTCCAGGGGAATGGACTGGGACCGGTTGAACATTCATTTGGGGCATGAGTAAGAAGTCGGAGGCGGCACGCAAGTCCATTCCGGGGGTTCCTCGGAAGCCTCTACTTCCTCTTGATTGCTTTTCTGAAATCGGTTCCCATATTTCTGAGGGCCCTGGGACCATGGGCCCCGTGACCCGTTTTTTGATTGGGGTACCTTGGGTTCTTCAATAGGGGGCAGAAGCCTCCCTTTCATATCCCGGACTGACCTGCACTCACTAGCCCTATGATAACCTTTACCACAACGATGGCAAAGCTCCAGTTCTCTTGTTCTTTCAGGGGATTGACAATCTTTCTTAAGGTGCTCCATTTTCCCACAATTAAAACAAGCTTTTTGACTAGATAAATCTCCACGCCTGTGCGTTTGTAAAATGGCGGCAGCTAGTCCTGCATTGGTTAGGGGTCCCCCCCAGCTCCCTGCACACTCTGAGCCAATCTTGTAAACCTTTGCTTTTGCGAGGGACGATAGCCGCTCGACATTCCTGGGTTGCTTGTTCATAGACAAGTTGCTCAATCAGGGGCATAGCTTGTTCTGAATCACCAAAGATGCGACCGGCGGCCTCGGTCATTCTGGCCACAAAGTCTGAAAATGGCTATTGGGGTCCTTGGACAATCTTTGTAAGGTGTCCACTGGATTCTCCCCTTTTTGTGAGGGCCTTCCATGCTTTAATAGCGGCGGCCGACACCTGACCATAGATGCCCCAGATGTAGTTAGTTTGATTAAGGTCATGTTGACCCTGACCTGTCAGCATTTCAAATGTCCACTGCCTCTGATTCTCATCTTCAGCTGTGGCATTAACTCTAGCTTGCGCCTGGGCTGCATCATACCAGAGAGCCTTCCATTCCATGTATTGTCCCATATTGGGAAGCACTGCTTTCACTGTCGTCTGCCAGTCAGTGGGAGTCATGGCAAAATTAGCAAGCCTTTCCACCTGTATTGTGGTAAAGTTAGCATTGACCCCATAATTATGAACGGATTCGGCCAATTCTTTGATTTGATTGTAATCTACGGGGGTATGTACTCTTCCGCCTTCCGCATTCTCGAATACTGGAAAAGCCACTTGTATTTTTCTCCATTCCTCTAAAGGTAAAAAAGGAGTCAGTACCAGTATTCAGCCGAAGCTCATACTGCGGAGGCGCCGAGGGGCGTGAGCCCGCCGGATTAATAGGCGGTGGCCTCACATTCATTTTTGTTTTCAGCGGCCGGTGTCTATCAGGGTGATATCTTTCTTCCTCATACCGTGCCACCTCCTCCTCTAGACCACCTTCTTCGCTAGAATCCAGAGTGTCAGAATCGGAATTATCTAGCTCCAAGGCTTCTAGCTCTACCGTAGGGTATAGGCTAGATTCTGGCTTTTTCCCGCGGCGCCGGCGATGTTGAAGAGTTCCCGGGTTTCGGCACCAGATGTCCCGCGCTACCGTCTCGCCAGCAAGAACGACGCAGGACACTCGGATCCTTCTGCAGTAAAGCTTTAATACATCTTGAGAGATAGATGATCAGCTTCTGAGAGGGAGACCCCAAGCTAAGAAACCCAGCCCCTTATATAAGCCTAGGAGCTCCGAGTGAGACGTGTAGAGCCGGGATTGGTGGTTTGCTCATCACCCCAGATGACGGGTGAGGCACAGCTTAAACGGTAAACTCCAACTGACAGCAGATGTCAGCGCCATCTTCTAATGGCGATAGCGATAGCGAGGGCGGCTCCTCACAATTTCCTATAATCCTAGAGACACTCCCAAGCAGCTCTCACTCAAACCCTCAGACCCTCCATATCAGTACATCTCACTAGCCTTCAGGGTGGGTGTAAACTTGCTCAGGCCTAGGTCTTTTGTTATACAAAATAGGAACCATTCCCCACCAATGCCAGGCTATCAGGAAGTAATAAGCCATCATCTAAAAGACAATAGAAGTTCCCTGCTGGTCTCTCAGCTATCAGTCTGGGGTCCACAAACTTCCCCTTGTTCAGGTCCAGCTGTTTCTGTGGGTTTTGCCAGCCTGGTCTTGACCCCTTTGCTCATTACTCCTCCCTCTCTGCAACTGGTTTCCAGAAGTTCAGTTCAGTGTTTTAGCTGTGGGTGTCTGCCTCTGCTTTGTTCAGCCATTGGATAAAGGCTCTAGGATGGCTTACAAGGAAGTTGTTAATCACATTATCAGGGAAGGGCATTTAAGGCAGCCGTTCCACTATTGGTTAGATGACCAGTTGGTGTCATCCTTATAGGTCTCCGGACATCTCACTAGTGCCAGATCTCTCTTCAGACCTATAATGGCTCCTTCTATTACGATATCTCTCATTCTGCTCTTCTCTATTCTTCAGATTTCCTGCTATCCCATGTCCTCCTCTCCCCTTCTCTTCACCCCTTTTCTTTCTCCCAACTTCCTCAACACCCCCCCATGCTATCCAGACCCCCTGAATGTGGGTGTCAGTGAGGAGGCCTCGGCATTCTTTGGGGCCTCCAGCAATAGATAAGCATTTATCCTTGTCATCCAGATGGATTTTGGGAGCCCATTCCACAAGAAGGGATGCTGTCTCCACCTGGACATATGGGGGAGGGCCTAGGCCCTATCCTGGATGATATGACAGACTTTTGAGATCCCCCATGAAGAGCCTCACACTTCTTGAAGAATGGAGTGGGGTGAGGGGTTGGGGGAGGGTTGAAGGGGGGCAGGAGAGGAGGGGAGGGAGAGGGAGCTAGGATTGACATGTGAAGCAAGTTTGTTTCTAATTTAAATTTTTTAAAATGCTAGTTAAAAAAAAAGAAGACAATGGAAGTTCTGAGCTCCTAGAATTTGTGTCTGAGAAGACTCATATTTCTAGAATATTACACCTGGGTCCGGACACTGTAAGAATGTTTTCAAAAGCCTTAGGTGTGTCTATGTCTCTCTCTGTGTGTGAATCCAAATGAAGCTATTCTACTTGGAGTGATAATGGTTCCATCAAGAGCTACAGACTACCTAACAATAGCCAGCTTCAAGCATGCGAAACCTCCCTTTGAGCTAATGGTAACTCTAGTCAAAGAAACTCCCCAAATAATATAATCTAAGCCCTTCCAGGCCCCAAACTCCGGCGAGCCCAGCTTCAGGTGATTTTGAGTGTCCAGCGGGTACACCCCCCAACCCCTGCCCAACACCCATCCCCTCAATCTCCCGGGGCCACTCCTGGCATCCAGAAGACCCCGCCAACCCAGGAAAGACATCAGCCCTTCCAGGCTCCAAACCCCAGCAAGCCCAGCTTCAGAAGACCCGCCCACACAGGAAAGACATCAGCCCTTCCAGTCTCCAAACTCTGGCAAGCCCAGCTTCAGGTGAGATTGGGTCTCCAGCAGGGACACCCTCAATCCCATGCCCAACACCAATCCCCTCGATCTCCCAGGGCCACTCTGGGCATCCAGAAGACCCGCCCACACAGGAAAGACATCAGTTCAAGAAATAAACAAATCTCTCAAAGAATCTAAAGAGCACCAAGAAAAAACAACCAAACAAATGAAGGAAACAACTCAAACAGTTGAAGGACTGAAAGCTGAAATAGAAACGATAAAGAAAACACAGAATGAGGGGATGCTGGAAATAGAAAAGCTGGGTAAACGATTAGGAACTACAGATGCAAGTATCATCAATAGAATACAAGAGATAGAAGAGAGAATCTCAGGTGTTGAAGACTCATTAGAGGCTATAGAGTCGTCAACCAAAGAAAATCTCAAAACCAACCAATCCCTAACACAAAATATCCAGGAAATATGGGACACCGTGAAGAAGCCAAAGCTGAGAATAATAGGTGTAGAAGAAGGTGAAGAAATACAACTCAAAGGTACAGAAAACATATTCAACAAAATCATAGAAGAAAACTTCCCTAACCTAAAGAAAGATATGCCTATGAAAATACAAGAATCCTACAGAACACCAAATAGGCTCGACCAGAAAAAGAAGTCACCTCGCCATATAATAATCAAAACATCAAACCTACAGAATAAAGAGAAAATATTAAAAGCAACTAAAGAAAAAGGCCAAGTAACATACAAAGGCAGACCTATCCGAATTATTCCTGACTTCTCAATGGAAACGATGAAAGCCAGAAGAACCTGGATAGATATCCTACAAACGCTAAGGGAACAAGGATGCCAGCAAAGCTTTCAATTACCATAGATGGAGAAAACAAAGTATTCCATGACAAAGCCACATTTAAACAATACATATCCATGAATCCAGCTCTACAGAAAGTGCTAGAAGGAAAACCAAGATCCAAGGAAGATAACTACACTCAAAAGGACACAGGCAATATATAATCCCACTTTACAAAACACCAAAAGAAAAAGGGAGGAGAAACTACACAAAATAACATCACTAAAAATAAGTCAAGCACAAAAAAGAATCATCAATCAATGGTCATTAATATCCCTCAATGTCAACAGCCTCAACTTGCCTATAAAAAAACACAGACTAGCAGAATGGATACGAAGACAGTACCCATCCTTCTGCTGCATACAAGAAACACATCTCAACATCAAAGACAGACGTTATATCAGAGTAAAGATCTTCCAAGCAAATGGTCCCAAGAAACAATCGGGTATAGCAATCCTAATATCTAACAAACTAGACCTCAAATTAAAATCAATCAAAAGAGATGAAGAAAGACATTTCATATTCATCAAAGGAAAAGTACATCAAGATGAAGTCTGAATTTTAAACATCTACGCCCCAAATACAAAGGCACCTACATTTGTGAAAGAAACATTACTAAAGCTCAAAATGCACATAAAAATCTCACAGACTAATAATAGAAGACTTCAACACTCCACTCTCACCGCTAGACAGGACCTACAGACAGAAACTTAACAAAGAAACAAAAGAACTAATAAAGGGGCATAGATAAGAGGGAGACATGCATTCCACAATAATATGTGGTCAAGGCAACCCAGATTAGAGAAAACAAACTTGGGATATGATGGGGGAAGTCCTGTACATTTGATAATAAAGCACTGTTGAGTCAATAGGAATCTAGATAGGTGGTACTAGGAGCCCAGGAGGATTCTGGGAAGGAGAAACACAGAGATTCAACATGTAACCACCATGGGGTAGGAAGCCCAGAACTATTCTCTGGTAAGAGAAATACTTAGATTAACAATTATGGGGTAATTACTTAAGTCAGAGCTAGCCAGTAAGAAACAAGCAAAGGCCAACAGCTTCATAATTAATATAGCCTCCTGTGTGTTTATTTGGAACTGATGCGGCTCTAGAACCAGGCTGGCGGGAAGGCTTCTCTCAAGGAAAAAGCCTCCCTTTACAGAATGGTGTCAGAGTGGGATTGAATTTCCACGCAAAACAACAAAAGCTTTAAAGGAATTTTAGAAACAGAAGAACAGAGAGAAGCACAGATTTTGGTAGCAGCATTTTTCTCAGGTGTTTTGCTAGCAACAAGCCGAGATTCACGAGGCTCGCTTACCAAAGTCTTCCTGACTCAGCATAAAAAGAAAAAAAACCCAGCAAGGTTGTTTTAAGAGACTCTCCTAACGATTGAAAGGTGTGTACGTACAGCTGGAAGTGGCAGCATTTGCTGGATGTCAGCATGGACTGAGGCGGTAAGCTGGAGTCACGCTTATGCCTGCCATCTTGGAAACGTCAGTTTAAAATAGCCACGGTTTTACAGATAAGACACGTGGCCAGAAAAACATAAAGATTTACAGTAAAGTCAGACTTGGATGAACAAAACCTCTAAAGGTTTACAGTGTGTTTAAAAATACACGTGAGATTGAGAGAGAATATGAAACGGCAAAGTGGTAAATAAATACAAAAGGCAGCATTGTGGTGGCACACACCGGTAGGATTTACTCCAGAGACAGAGGCAGGCGGATTTCCAAAGATAAACCCTGTCTCAAAGAAAAATAAATAAAAGTAAAATAAATAAAGTAATAATAGATGAATAAATAAGCCACGTAAAGATGGAAAATACACAGAGTCTGGATACTGTATGCTATTGTGTTTTTCAGTTTTTTCATTGCTAAGGAAGGAACAACTACTAAAGTACACTTGATTATAAATGCTGCTGAATTAATTCAACTTATATCTTTTAAAAATGCCTTGACTTCAAAATTTAAGTATAAGGATATGTTACTTGGAAAAGGAGTTTTTATTTATGTTTCTACAGAAAATGAAAAGCTGAGCATTCCTTCCAGGCTTCTGTGGTTTGACGAACCAAGACCCCCGGAAGCAGTGGATCAGATGTTCCAACAATTGAAACAGCTAAGATGATGCAGTCTTACAGACCCGAAAATACGGACTTATACAGGTTTCTGAGTTTTGTCATGATCCCCATGTTATAAACAGCACCCCCTTCCAGCATGAAGCAGTTTGGAATGAGCGACGTCCTAATTCCCATCTTGTTTATAAATCTGTTTTCATTTAAATGGGATTGTTTATAATTGGTTAATGATCACAACCAATCTCTTTTTAATGGTAAAAAGGGGAATTATGGTATGGGTATTGTTTTTCATTTATTGATACAAATTCAAGGTCAAGTTTGTGATGTGTATATTTCTCCTCTTGATTAAGTGCTTATACTGATCTTTTAAAAACGTAATGCATAACTGAATACAGACTATAGATAGTTACTTATAATAGAATTTATAGTTAGGTAAGTTAGGTTTTCTAGATATACAGAAATATATTTGAGATAGATACATAGTCTTCAAACCTTTCAAAGACCTTCAGAAAACGGCATTTAAAATGGTTTAGGATTTTTCTTGACAATGAGAAATATCTGCTCTTGGCAGCACCAATTATGTCTGAGAGGAAGATGGGTATCCAAGAAACTTGTTATGGAGTTTGTTTTCAACATGGCAAGATTAGCCATTTGGGCAAGAAACTGCTCTTGCCTGGACTGTTTGACTGTTGCTGTATAGACTGGACATGCAGGACCCATGGGAAAGCGACTGCTGAACTCAGTCTTACAGGGTTCCTGATTCATGAAAGAGTCTACCACTCTTTCTGCAGGACACAGAAAAATGACTGACAGACTGCGAATGCAGATAGACAGTTTGAAATTTACTGCTTTGCTGAGAAGTGTTCCAGACACATTGTGGCCTATGGACTGAAGATGGATGCCCCAATGTTACATAAGAACTTTGGGTGACTGTCCAGGCAGTAAGATGTCTCTGTCAATCCTAGTGTTTATATATTATCCTTCTGTGGTCTTTGATGGAGTTGAAGACAGATAGTTATAATTATAGTTTTCCTTAGTTATGATAAAGGATAAGCTACATATAGGACTTTGGACTCACAAGAATGAGGTAGATGATATTTTCTTTAAATCTTGCTAAAATATTGTAACTATGTTATTATTTGATAACTGTTCTGTTATATATAATTTGACTATGTTAAAGTTAAGACTTTCTTTTTGTTTAAACAGAAAAGAGGAGATGTTGGGGAGGTACTGTGCATTTGTCAATAAAGCACTGTCTGGCCAATAGGGAATCTAGATAGGAGGGACTAGGAGTCCAGAAGGACTCTGGGTAGGAGAAACACAAGGAGGGCAAGATGTAATCGCCATGGGGTAGGAAGCCCAGAACTATTCTCTGGTAAGAGAAATACTTAGATTAACAATTATGGGGTAATTACTTAAGTCAGAGCTAGCCAGTAAGAAACAAGCAAAGGCCAACAGCTCCATAATTAATATAGCCTCCTGTGTGTTTATTTGGGACTGATGCGGCTCTAGAACCAGGCTGGCGGGAAGGCTTCTCTCAAGGAAAAAGCCTCCCTTTACAAAAATTAGAATTCAACAATAGCACAAATCACAGAAACCCTACAAACTCATGGAAATTGAACAATGCACAATTGCACCATCCCTGGGGAAAGGGAGAAATAAAAAAAGAAATTAAAGACTTCCTCGAATTCAATGAGAATGAAGACACAACATACAAAAATTTATGGGACACTTTGAAAGCAGTGCTGAGAGGAAAGTTTATAGCACTAAGTGCCCACATGAAGAAACTGGGGAACAGTCATACTAGAGAATTAATAGCACAGCTGAATGTTCTAGAACAAAAAGAAGCAAACTCCCCCAGGAGGAGCAGACGCCAGGAAATAATCAAATTGAGGGCTGAAATCAATCAAGTAGAAACCAGGAAAACACTGAGAAGAATCAATGAAACAAAGAGTTGGTTCTTTGAGAAAATCAACAAAATAGACAAACCTCTGTCCAAACTAACCAAAAGACAGAGAGAGAGCATGCTAAAAAACAAAATCAGAAACGAAAAAGGGGACATAACTGTAAGCGTTTTGTCGGGATGAATCAGGACAGGATGGAACAGGAGTGGGTCAGGTATTCTGGCACTCAGGAGTCACAGAATACTCAGTGATACACAGCTCAGGTGGAAAGGTATCCTGGAGCTCGGGAGCCAAGGATACTGAGTGTTACGCAGCTCAGGTAGAAAGGTGTCCTAGAGTTCGGGAGCCAAGGACCACCACAGGTTGCAGTAAGCTTGGCAGCTTACAGCCTTGCCTCAGAGAAAGGCTTCTCCGGTGTATCAGCTCTGCTCTGGCAGGACAGGGTCTTCAAGCTGGGGATGTTCGCCTAGTGTAGCAGTTTTGCTAGGCAGGAGGTTTCTCGGGCGAAGTTGCTACAGTTCAGCTCTGCTCCTGGAGAGCAGAGAGCAGAGAGCAGGGAGCTGGGAGCAGAGTGTAACAACTCTGCTCTGCCAAGGAAGGTTTCCCAGGCAAGTGTTATAGCGCTGCTCGCTCTGCTCTGCTCTGCTCTGCTCTGCCCAGGGTCACCTCTGCTTGCTCTGCTCTGCTCTGCCCAGGGTCGCCTCTGCTCTGTCGCCACCGCAAAAGAAGATCTTCACCCCAACCTCATCCAAAGGGGTTTATTGGAAGGCAGCTGGACCAGCCAAGCTGAACATACACAGGGTTTATATAGGGATTCTTGGTTGTTGAGTTCTTTAAATATTTTAGAAATCAGCCTGCTCTCAGATATGGAGTTGGTGAAGATCCTTTCTCATTTTGTAGGTTGCCATTTGTTCCTATTAAGAATGTTCTCCCCCAGTGAGTCCAGCTTCAGGTGAGACTGGGTCTCCAGCGGGGACCGCCCACCCAACACACATCCCCTTGATCTTCCGGACTCCTCCTGGCATCCAGAAGACCTGTCCACACAGGAAAGACATCAGCCCTTCCAAGACCACAACCCCAGCAAGTACAGCTTCAGGAGACCTGCCCACACAGCAAAGACGTCAGCAATTCCAAGACCCCAACCCCAGCGAGTCCAGCTTCAGGAAAGCCATCAGCACTTCCAGGCCCCAAACGCCGTGTCAGCATCCCCAGCTTCAGCTGCAGGAAGGAAGGAGACCAGTGGAGACGGAAAGGCCCCACCAGCACCCACTGGAAGAAGAGATAGGAAGAAGACAGAATAAGAGCTCACTCAGCAATAGAAACACCAACATGACCCCACCAGAATCTAGGGATCCAACACCAGCAAGACCCAAAAAGCACTACATAGACGAAGAAGAAGAGACAGACCTTAAAAATTATTTCATGAAGATGATGGAGACCCTAAAGAAGAAACGAGGAAATCCCTTAAAGAAATAGAAGAAAAAACAAACAAAAAATCCATGAAATGGGGGGAAAATTCAAGAAATAAATCTCTCAAAGAATCTAAAGAGCACCAAGAAAAAACAACCAAAAAAATTAAGGAAACAACTCAAACAGTTGAAGGATTGAAAGCTGAAATAGAAACGATAAAGAAAACACAGAATGAAGGGATGCTGGAAATAGAAAAGCTGGGTAAACGATCAGGAACTACAGATGCAAGTATCACCAATAGAATACAAGAGATAGAAGAGAGAATCTCAGGTGTTGAAGACTCATTAGAGGATATAGAGTCGTCAACCAAAGAAAATCTCAAAACCAACAAATCCTTAACACAAAATATCCAGGAAATATGGGACACCGTGAAGAAGCCAAACCTGAGAATAATAGGTATAGAAGAAGGTGAAGAAATACAACTCAAAGGTACAGAAAACATATTCAACAAAATCATAGAAGAAAACTTCCCTAACCTAAAGAAAGATATGCCTATGAAAATACATGAATCTTACAGAACACCAAATAGGCTCGACCAGAAAAAGAAGTCACCTCGCCATATAATAATCAAAACATCAAACCTTCAGAGTAAAGAGAAAATATTAAGAGCAGCTAAAGAAAAAGGCCAAGTAACATACAAGGGCAGACCTATCCGAATTATACCTGACTTCTCAATGGAAACGATGAAAGCCAGAAGATCCTGGACAGATGTCCTACAAAGGCTAAGGGAACAAGAATGCCAGCCCAGACTACTATATCCAGCAAAGCTCTCAATTACCATAGGTGGAGAAAACAAAATATTCCATGACAAAGCCAGATTTAAAAAATATGTATCCATGAATCCAGCTCTACAGAAAATGCTAGACGGAAAACCTAGATCCAAGGAAGATAACTACATTCACAAAGACACAGGCAATATGTAATCCCACTTTGCAAAACACCAAAAGAAAAAGGGAGGAGAAACTACACAAAATAACTTCACTAACAATAAATCAAGCGCAAACAAGGATCATCAATCAATGGTCATTAATATCCCTCAATGTCAACAGCCTCAACTTGCCTATAAAAAGACACAGACTGGCAGAATGGATACGAAGACAGAACCCTTCCTTCTGCTGCATACAAGAAACACATTTCAACATCAAAGACAGACGTTATCTCAGAGTAAAGGGTTGGGAAAAGATCTTCCAATCAAATGGTCCCAAGAAACAAGCAGGTGTAGCAATCCTCATATCTAACAAATTACACTTCAAATTAAAATCAATCAAAAGAGATGAAGAAGGACACTTCATATTCATCAAAGGAAAAATACATCAAGACGAAGTCTCAATTTTAAACATCTACGCCCCAAATACAAAGGCACCTACATTTATGAAAGAAACATTACTTGTTGGGGGAAGTCCTGTGCATTTGTCAATAAAGTACTGTTGAGCCAATAGGAAACCTAGATAGGAGGGACTAGGAGTTGAGGAGGATTCTGGGAAGGAGAAACACAGGAGAGTCGAGATGTAACGCCATTGGGGTAGGAAGCCCGGAAACCTCCCCGGTAAGAAACATACTTATATTAACAATTATGGGGTAATTGCTTAAAGCAGAGCTAGCCAGGAAGAAACAAGCAAGGCCAACAGCTTCATAATTAATAGAGCGTCTTGTGTGTTTATTTGGGGACTGCAATGCGGCAGAGCCCAGGCGGCTGGCGGGGGATAAACCAAAGCAGCTAGCAAAGAAAAAGCTTCTCTTTAACATTACTAAAGCTCAAAATCTCACACACTAATAATAGGAGACTTCAACACTCTGCTCTCACCGCAAGACAGGACCTCCAGACAGAAACTTAACAAAGAAACAAAAGAACTAATAGAAGTTATGACCCAACTGGGTTTAACAGACATCTATAGAACATTCCACCCAAATACAAAGGGATATACCTTCTTCTCGGCACCACATGGAACCTTGTCTAAAATTGACCATATAATAGGAAACATAGCAAATCTCCACAGATACAAAAAAAATTGGAATAACCCCCTGCTTCTTATGAGACCACCATGCATTATCATTAGAATTCAACAATAACACCAATCGCAGAAACCCTACAAACTCATGGAAATTGAACAATGCACAATTGCACCATCCCTGGGGAAAGGGAGAAATAAAAAAAGAAATTAAAGACTTCCTCGAATTCAATGAGAATGAAGACACAACATACAAAAACTTATGGGACACTTTGAAAGCAGTGCTGAGAGGAAAGTTTATAGCACTAAGTGCCCACATGAAGAAACTGGGGAACAGTCATACTAGAGAATTAATAGCACAGCTGAATGTTCTAGAACAAAAAGAAGCAAACTCCCCCAGGAGGAGCAGACGCCAGGAAATAATCAAATTGAGGGCTGAAATCAATCAAGTAGAAACCAGGAAAACACTGAGAAGAATCAATGAAACAAAGAGTTGGTTCTTTGAGAAAATCAACAAAATAGACAAACCTCTGTCCAAACTAACCAGAAGACAGAGAGAGAGCATGCTAATTAATAAAATCAGGAATGAAAAAGGGGACATAACAACGGACTCTGAGGAAATCCAGAGAATCATCAGGGCATACTTTGAAAATCTGTACTCCACAAAATTTGAAAATTTAAAGGAAATGGACAATTTCCTGGATAGATATCACTTGCCAAAACTAAATCAAGAACAGATAAACAATCTAAACAGACCTATAACCCCTAATAAAATAGAAGCAGTCATCAAAAGTCTCCCAAACAAAAAAAGCCCATGCCCAGATGGCTTCAGTGCAGAATTCTACCAAAAATTCAAAGAAGAGCTAATTCCAATACTCCTCAAAGTATTCCACACAATAGAAGCAGGAGGCTCACTGCCAAACTCTTTCTACGAGGCTACAATTACCTTGACACCCAAGCCACACAAAGACACAACTAAGAAAGAGAACTATAGACCAATTTCCCTCATGAATATCGATGCAAAAATACTCAATAAAATACTCACAAACCGGATTTAAGAACACATCAGAAAAATCATCCACCATGATCAAGTAGGCTTCATCCCAGGAATGCAGGGATGGTTCAACATTAGAAAATCTATCAATGTAATCCACCATATTAACAAACTGCGAAAGAAAAACCACGTGATCATCTCACTAGATGCTGAAAAAGCCTTTGACAAAATCCAGCACCCCTTCATGATAAAGGTCCCAGAGAGATCAGGGATAACAGAAATGCACCTGAATATAATAAAAGCAATATACAGTAAACCAACAGCTAACATCAAACTAAATGGAGAGAAACTCAAAGCAATTCCTCTAAAATCAGGAACAAGACAAGGCTGTCCACTCTCTCCATATCTCTTCAATATTGTACTTGAAGTTCTAGCTACAGCAATAAGACAACAAAAGGAGATAAAGGGGATACAAATAGGAAAAGAAGAAGTCAAACTTTTACTATTTGCAGATGATATGATAGTTTACATAAGTGACCCAAAAAAACTCCGCAAGGTTACTCCTAGAGCTGATAAACACCTTCAGCAATGTGGCAGGATACAAGGTAAACACAAAAAAATCAGTCGCCCTATTATATACAGATGATGAAGTGACTGAGAAAGAAATCAGAGAAACATCACCCTTTACAATAGCCAAAAACAGCATCAAATATCTGGGGATAATGTTAACCAAGGAAGTGAAAGACCTGTATATCAAGAACTTTGTGTCTTTAAAGAAAGAAATCAAAGAAGATACCAGAAAATGGAAAGATCTCCCATGCTCTTGGATTGGAAGGATCAACATAATAAAAATGGCAATCTTGCCAAAAGCAGTCTACAGATTCAATGCAATCCCTATCAAAATTCCATCACAATTCTTCAAGGACCTGGAAAGAACATTAATATACTTTACATGGAAAAACAAAAGGCCCAGGATAGCCAAAACAACCCTATACAATAAAGGAACTTCAGGAGGCATCACCATACCGGACTTCAAGCTCTATTATAGAGCTATAGTCCTGAAAACAGCTTGGTATTGGCACAAAAATAGGCAGGTAGACAAATGGAACCGAATCGAAAGCCCTAACTTTAACCCACACACCTATGAACACTTGATTTTTGACAAAGAAGCTAAAACTGTACAATGGAAAAAAAGAAAGCATCTTCAACAAATGGTGCTGGCATAACTGGGTACTGGTATGCAGAAGACTGCAGATAGATCCATGTTTATCGCCTTGTACAAAACTTAAGTCCAAATGGATCAAAGAGCTCAACATAAATCCAGCCACACTGAAACTTTTAGAAGAGAAAGTGGGAGATACTCTTCAACGAGTTGGTACAGGAGACCACTTCCTAAACATAACACCAGTGGCACAGGCACTGAGATCGACAATTAACAAATGGGACCTTCTGAAACTAAAAAGCTTCTGTAAGGCAAAGGACACAGTCAAAAAGACAAAAAGGCAGGCCACAGAATGGGAAAAGATATTCACTAACCCTACATCTGACAGAGGGCTAATCTCCAAAATTTACAAAGAACTCAAGAAACAAGCCTCCAAAACACCAAAGGATCCAATTAAAAGGTGGGGTACAGAACTAAATAGAGAATTCTCAATAGAGGAGGCTAAAATGGCCAAGAGACACTTAAGAAAGTGCTCAACATCCTTAGCCATCAGGGAAATGCAAATCAAAACAACTCTGAGATACCATCTTACTCCTGTCAGAATGGCTAAAATCAAAAACACCGAAGACAATTTATGCTGGAGAGGATGTGGAGAGAGGAGAACACTCCTTCACTGCTGGTGGGAGTGGCAACTCCTACAGCCTCTTTGGAAATCAGTATGGAGATTCCTCAGGAAAATGGGAATTAATCTGCCTCTAGACCCAGCAATTCCACTCTTAGGCATATATCCAAATGAGGCAAATTCATACAACAAGGGCATCTGCTCCACTATGTTCATAGCAGCATTATTTGTAATAGGCAGAACCTGGAAGCAACCTAGATGCCCCTCAACTGAAGAGTGGATAGAGAAAATGTGGTACATTTACACAATGGAGTATTACTCAGCAGAAAAAAAAGAATGGAATCTTGAAATTCGCAGGTAAATGGATAGCACTGGAAGAAACCATCCTGAGTGAGGTAACCCAGTCGCAAAAAGACAAACATGGTATGTACTCACTCATATATGGATTTTAGACATGGATCAGGATAGTGCCAGTCTGCACTTCCACTGATAGAGAGTCTGGGAAACAGGAAAGAAACTAAAAGATATGCATATATGCATCGTACCCAAGAGAAGAGGATTGAGACAAGATCCTCTGAATGGATGGGGAACACGGCGAGGGGTGGGGGGGAGTGGGAGCTGGGAAGAAGAGAGGGGGAGAAGAGGAAGAGAGAGTAAGTCATGGGGGAACAGGAAGGTTGGGGGGGTATAATAGGGGTAAGAGGGAATCATAGGTTAGAAGACAGATCAGGCACCAGTGTGACCTCTAGTGATCTAAAGGGATGGCACAAATTGTCAAGCTAAGCAATAGTGGAGAGACCACCTCGAATGCCCATTCCTGATAATGAACTTGATGTCTACACTATATGTCATCCTAGAACCTTCATCCAGTGACTGATGGAAGCAGAGGCAAACACCCACAGTTAAACACTGAACTGAACCCAAAGAACCCAGCGATAGAGAGAGAGGAGTGATGAGCAAATTGGCAAAGAATGGGCTGGCAAAACCAGCAGAGACAGCTGATCTGAACAGGGGAGAGCTCTTGGACCCCAGACCGACAGCAGGGAGGCCAGCATGGGACTCTAGATATCCCTTATGTGGAAGGAATTGGCAATAGGGTGGGAGGCTGGGGGGGGATTGGGGGCGCAGGAGGAGGGGAGGGAGAAGGAACTGGGATTGACATATATAACAAGCTATTTAAAATTAAAATAAAAATTAAAATAAAATAATATAACCTTTTGCCACCACTCTTAGTTGCCTAATAGAACTTGAAGGTAAAACTTATTGCTGAAAATACCATATACTTCATATAATAGACAAAGAGAAATTAAACTAGAACTGACCTAGAAGCCTCCTCTCTGAGGACTATCTTCTCATGGTATGTTAAGGTGGTAGGCAAGCTGACCATGGGGAAAATTAATTAAAAGTCCTACCAAGTTGTGGTGCCTGTATTATAGAGCTATAGTCCTGAAAACAGCTTGGTATTGGCACAAAAATAGACAGGTAGACCAATGGAATCGAATTGAAAACCCGGGTATTAACCCACACACGTACGAACATCTGATCTTTGACAAAGAAGCTAAAAATATACAATGGAATAAAGAAAGCATCTTCAACAAATGGTGCTGGCATAATTGGAGACTGGCATGTAGAAGAATGCAGATCGATCCATGTCTATCACCATGCACAAAACTTAAGTCCAAATGGATCAAAGACCTCAACATAAATCCAGCCACACTGAACCTCTTAGAAGAGAAAGTGGGTGGTACCCTTGAACGAATTGGTACAGGAGACAGCTTCCTGAACATAACACCAGTAGCACAGGCAGTAAGATCAACAATTAATAAATGGGACCTACTGAAACTGAGAAGCTTCTGTAAGGCAAAGGACACAGTCAGCAAGACAAAAAGGCAGCCCACAGAATGGGAAAAATATTCACTAATCCCACATCTGACAGAGGGTTGATCTCCAAAATTTACAAAGAACTCAAGAAGCAAGTCTCCAAAACACCAAAGGACCCTATTAAAAAGTGGGCTGCAGAACTAAAAAGAGAGTTTTCAATAGAGGAGTCTAAAATGGCTGAGAGGCACTTGAGAAAGTGCTCAACATCCTTAGCCATCCGGGAAATGCAAATCAAAACAACTCTCAGATACCATCTCACCCCTGTCAGAATGGCTAAAATCAAAAACACCAATGACAATTTATGCTGGAGAGGATGTGGTGAAAGGGGGACACTCCTCCATTGCTGGTGGGAGTGCCAACTGGTTCAGCCACTTTGGAAATCAGTGTGGAGATTCCTCAGAAAAATGGGAATAAACCTACCACAAGACCCAGCAACTCCACTCTTAGGCATATATCCAAAAGATGCCCATTCATACAACAAAGAGGTCTGTTCCACTATGTTCATAGCAGCTTTATTTGTAATTGCCAGAACGTGGAAGCAACCTAGATGTCCCTCACCCGAAGAGTGGATAGAGAAAATGTGGTACATCTACACAATGGAGTACTATTCAGCAGAAAAAAATAATGGAATCATGAGATTCGCAGGCAAATGGATGACACTAGAAGAAACCATCCTGAGTGAGGTAACCCAGTCACAAAAAGAGAAACATGGCATGTACTCTCTCATATATGGATTTTAGACATAGATCTGGGGAGTGCCAGCCTACAATCCTATGGCCAGAGAGTCTGGGAAACAGAAACTTTATTTAGTGGCTGATCGAAGAAGAGGCAGACTCCCTTGGTTAAGTACTGAGCTGAACTCAAGAAAGCCAGTAACAGAGAGGGAGGACTGATGATCAAAGGGTTTAAGACTGGGCTGGTTTAACCCCCAGAAACAGCTGACCAGACAAAGGTTAACTCTTGAATCCCAGGCATTAGCCTGGGAAGCCAGCATGGGACTGATCAAGACCCCCTGAATCTGGGTGTCAGTGAAGAGGCCTAGGAAATCTATTGAGCCTTGGGCAGCAGATCAGTACCCATCCCAAGTTTACACACGGACTTTGGACTCCAATAGAACAATGTGAGGAGCACTCTCACCCAGAACTCTTGGGAAAGGGTCTAGGCCCTGCCCTATATGAAATGACACACTATGGACACCCCCATGGAGGGCCTCACCCTCCCTGGAGAAATGAGAGGATAACGGGGGGGGAGGGGAGGGCACGGGAGGAAGGGAGGGAATGGGAGAGGGACCTGGAACTGACTTGTGAAGCAACCTTGATTCTTATCTAAATTTAAACTGGAAAATAAAATTAAAAAAAAAAAAAAGTTGTGGTGCTTGTGAACGACAACAATGACCAGCGTGATGAGATATGCCTAAGGGTATAATAGTGGTATTTAATCTTGTGGTTAACCAACAGCTGTTTAATTGGACTTAAGGCCAACTTAATAGAAAGAAATTTATGCCTGATACTGTCATTCTCGACAACTACCAGTGACTGGGGCGTATGGAACATAGAGGAGAACCTACTACTCCATATTTCCTAAGTACACTCTAAATATTTTCTTTATTCCCATAGTTGTTTTTCTCTTACTCATCAAAGGAGTTTTTTTTTCTTTTTCCTCTCAAGCTGAGAACATTACAGAAAAAGCAACTAGCTAAAGTGTAGAGAACAACTGACCATAGGGAGCCAGCCCCAGTTTATATACCACCCCTAACACTAAGGCTCAGAAAACATTGTAGAAGTGGGAACAGCAAGATTGTAAGACTGGGGGACAATGATGTATCTTCTGAGATAGTGGCTTCTATATGACAGGGAAGCTGCACCCATGAAATCTCAAGGATATGGGCACCACACCAAGACCAGTATAATGACATCATTAGTCGATATGCCAAGATAGATGAGAAATCTCACAAGGTTCTATACACAGATGACAACCTGTAGGTAATAAATGGCTGCTGACGGAGATTCACTCATCTCCAGAGATGAGCTTCTTGATATATCATCTAATCCCAAGCAATCAACCTGAAACACACACACACACACACACACACACACACACACACACATATGAACAACACTAAATAGACTCAGCATGGTGTGTGTGTGTGTATAGAATATAAAAAATGGTCATGAGTTTGAGAAAAAGTAGGGGAGGGATGTGGAAGGACTTGAATGGGGAAGAAGGAAGGACAGAAATTATATGAATACAATACTCATGTATGTAATTCTCAAAAAAACAAAATTAAACAATTATGACAGCTTCTTATCACGCATCAGTCATTGTGTTATGTGTGATTTATGTGTGATTTGTGTGTTCTTTCACCCCTACATGTGTATGAGAGCATCACTGTCATATGTCTAGCACCAGAAGCAAGTATTGTGGCAAGTCTGGATAATCCTAGTACTCCAGAGGAAGGAGGAAAGAGGACTAACAGCCAGACATGGTGATATGCACTGCCTTTAATTGCAACTTTAGGAAGTGAATCTCTTTGAGTTCCAGATCAGCCTGCTCTACATAGTGAGTTTCAGGATGCCCACAACTACATAGTGAGATCCTGCCTCAAAACAAACAAATAAATAAATAACAAGCAAATAGACAGAATAAATAAATATTCAAGCTTATCCTCGTCTACATAGTAAGTTCTGTCGCAGCAGACTACATGAGCCCTCCTGATGTGGTTTGAAGGTGCTATATCCTCGGTAGGCTCATGTGGGACTACATGAGATCTTGTTTGAAGGTGAAATGTCCTCCTGGAGGCTCATGTGTTTAAAGCACATGGTCCACTGCTGGTACTGTGTGAGAAGACTGTGGATCTTTGGGCCAAGGAGGCTCACAACAGGAAGTAGCTCACTGGGGGTGGCCTTTGAGCCCCACTTAACTGCTTGCTCACTATTTCCTGAGTTCTCTTGCTCCCCTGCTTGTTTCCGCGTGCTCCGTGCTGTGATGCCACTGCATCCCTCTGGAATTATAAGCCCTTTCTCTCTTAAATTGTTTTTGTCAGCTTATTTCATCACCATCAGGGGAGTAACTAAGACAACCTGTGTGAAAGGCTTGCTTCCTTGTCCTGGTTGCCAGAGCTGATGCTAGCTGACCCTGCCGGACTCAAGAGAGACTGCTAGCACTATGCATTCTATCGAGGAGAAAACACACTGAGAGAGCAAAGCAAAGGCTTCCACCTCCCTTACCAAGCATGGTACTCTGAGCTCAGTAACTATACAGAGACAAACACATGGGAAATGGCAGCTGGGGGAACAGATGTGCAGATGGACTGTACACTTTTCACACTTGACAGATGTGCAACCCACACTATGGTTCTTAAAGGTTAGCTTCCAGAGCAGGATAAGAAACTTGCAAGGAGGCGTTGACCTCCAGGTTCCTTCCTCTTAAGTGCTAGGGAACACAGCTAGGTCTCAATGTTACTCAAAGAAAGCCACCGCTCTAAAGCTGCTACTTCCTCTGGGTCTTGTTAGGTTGGAACCTCTACACTTGCCCCTGCACAAACTGGGAAAACCTATCTGCCCTACTTCTCCCAACCCTGCCCACAATGAGAAAACTGAACAGAGGAAGGGCACCAAAAGCACATTTGTACTTCTGGGAGCCAATGAAACCCAAATTTCTGACATGAGCAGCCCACTCAAGTGTCTTCCAGGGGCACAGTCCCAGCTCCTTGCAGGCATGTTATTACCCCTTGGCTAAGGTCTACAAAGCCTCCCTGCCTTAGCCGGAGTGCATGACTTCTCTGCCCCAGTTTTCTGGGACTAGTTAACCTGTCCAGGAGCAACAAATAAACTTGCATTCATGGTTTTAATCTGGTCTGATCTGGCCTTTTGCATTGGCAGGAAACATTGGTTATTACAGCCTCCATGGATCTCATTCATCTCATGCCTTTGGAAGGCCTTCAGCTGAAGAAAAAATTGTATGTCATAGAAACAGCTTCAAAATCAGTGCCCATTACAATACGGCGTTTTCCTGCTTGCGGGCGTTATGAGACTGAGACACACAAACACACAGAGACAGAAACAGAGAGACAGACACAGAGCCTCCCCAGTGTTGCAATTGTAGGTATCCACAACCAGGTAAGGGTTTTATTTTTGTCTGATTTATATATGCATGTGATATCTCAATACATGTATATTGAAGGGACTTTGCCCAACTCCAGCATGGTGAGCATGACTCTGGCAGGCCTTGCCCTTCTCCTCCATTTCCTGTGCCGTACTAAAAACCATTAGATTACATCCCTAACGCAAGGTCTGTTCCCGTATTTGACAATTCCTACACCTGAGGATGACGACCAGGGTCCATCTCTCAGTATTAAAGTCCTGCAATCAGAAGGCCCATTTAGATAATCTAATTATTATGATCAATTAAAATTAAACATCTCTGTAGTGACCAGTCTCCTCGTTTTAGCAGCCATGACAGGCTAACATGTGCTTGCATGGCCTTGCCACTCATGTCCTCCTCACTAAGGTCAGATGCCTTCCTCGTGGCAAGGAGCCAATCAGAAGTTAGCTGGTGGGGCTGTGCTTTACGACTCTGGGTGTGCTTTATGGACAGTGCACCACAGTGACATACAGAGCATAGCAACCGTCCTGGGAGGGCCTATGGGCCATAACAACTAGTTGACCAATCAACACAGGGCGGGTCACCCAAACCTGGAAGCGCACCAATCCTGAGACTGTTTCATACCCCTAGACACTCCCCTTACACTGCCCTTTAAGATCCCTGCCTCGAGGTTGCTTGGGTCTTTTCTCCAGCCTTTCGCCATGGTGGCAGGGTGAAGGGCCTGAGCCAATGGGGTTAGCTTGTTAAACATCTACAATAAAAGACTTCGCTTTTGCATCGAAATGGGCCTCTTGGTGATTTTGGGGTTCAGAATTTGGGCACAACACCTCATCTTGACATGGGCTCCCCTTTTACCTTCATAAACTGGTATTTTCCTATGTGCCACATGTGTCTCCTCTCTACCCAGAAGCAGTAAGTACCACTCCCCTGGGCAAGTATCCCTGCCCTGGCCCTCTGCCTCGTTCTGCCCCTCTCTCCCTTGCTCCCTTCCCTTCTCTCTTGTTCTGTCTCCTGCCTTTGTCTCTTATTCCATGCCCTCTGTCCTTCTAGGGCAAATAAACCTCCTTTGTACTGAGAACTTGGTCAATACTTTTCCTTTCACATATAATATGTAATCATCAAATCAGCATATTAGTTAGCTCAAATATTCATTTCTTTGTGCTAAAAAATGTACCCTTTCTTTGCATGTCTGTATTCCTTGCTATTTGAGCTCAAGAGTAGCCTGATAAATTTAGTGAGAATTCTAGCTCAAAAAGAGGGAACTGTAGTTCTAAGGTTGAATGCTTGCCTTGCAGTAGCTGCAAGGCACAAGGTTTGATCCCTGAGAACACAAAAACCAAACACAGAAAATTATTTTAAGCTATTTTGAATATATACAGCTTTAAGTAGTTGCCATAACATATAACAGTAGCATACCAGCACTTAGTCCTTTGGTCTAACTGAACCACTGTATCCATTAAGTAATTTCTCCCCATCCCTGCCCATCCCCCTACCCTCCAGGCTTTGATAAATTCCATCATCCCTGCCCATCCCCCTACCCTCCAGGCTTTGATAAATTCCATTCTACCATCTGTTAAGTCTGTGAGCCTGTTTTATAATATGAGGGTAGAGATATTTCAGTTTTGCTGTTTACGGCTTCTTTGAATTTTAAAGTACCTAGAAGCTGAGGCATCTTATACCATCCAGGTGTCTGTGGTCAAGCGTCTTCATTGGTTGTGAAGGCGCACACAGACTTGCTGATTAGTGTCAAAGGAGATGACTGGACATTTGCCCCTTGACTCTCAAGGCACAATTGGAGGATGAATGGCAGTGCTTAGGGTGTGGCCAGACAACGCACAACCTCAGGAAACAATAACCCTGAGTCTACTTTCAGTTCATGGTCTGTTCTCATCTTTCAAAAGAGACTCATGTCACAGGCAGGCTAGATGTCTTGTCCAATTCTGAACACTTTGACAAAGTTGAGAACTGAATAATTCTGTCCTCCACTGTTTATAACCATGCACACCTCAAACCCTCCATCAGCTCATGATGCGGAAAAGGCAGCAGAGACTCAATGTGAAGAACTCAGAGATGAGAAAAATCTTTTTTGCTCTGGGTTGAACAACAAAAACAAACAAACAAAAAACAACAAAGAACAGGGGCTGGAGAGATGGCTCAGTGGTTAAGAGCACTGACTGTTCTTCTAGAGGTCCTGAGTTCAATTCCCAGCACCCACATAGTAGCTCACAACCACCTTGAATGAGATCTGGTGCCTTCTGCTGGCATGCAGGCAGAGGACTGTATATACAATAAATAAATAAAATATTTAAAAAAAACACACACACAAACAAAACAAAACAAAAACTGAGAAACGAGGCTGTGAATCCAAAAGATACTTTAATTAACATATTTAGTGATGACTAGTGTTAACTGTCAGTTTGATTAAATCTAGAATCACCTAGAAGATAGGCTACTCTCTGGGCATGCCTATGAGGTATTATTGTGGTTGCATTTATTGAGGCAGGAAGACCTTCCACTATGGGTGGTACCATTCCCTGGCTAGGATCCTGAACTGTGTAAACTGAGAGGAACCTAAGCAGCAGTATCCATTCATCATTTTCTACTTTGTATCAATGAAATGTGATGGACCAGCTGCTACTTACTACACATTAATGGATTGTAATCTGTACTGTGAGCCCCAAACAAACTCTTTCTCCCTTAAGTTGCTCTTGTCCTAGTGTGTTATCACACCAACAGGAAAAGAAACAAAGTCAGAATTGAAGTAATGAGTTTCATTGTAAGATTTTCATGCATACTGATTGTCGTACCTTATTCTTATTTGTGCCTGCTTTGTTCTCTCCCATTCGTCACTTCTCCCATCTTGCTGGTCCTCTCCTCTCCTCACAAATCCCTTACTTCTCTCTAGTCATTCATCTCTAGTGCAGTTATGACAGAAAGCACGTGGTATTTACCTTTCTCCCATTAACACAGTTGTACCCCTCATCCTTCTCCCTTTAAGCGTCTTTCCTGGTTCTCATCATCATGAACTCTTCTTAGGAAATTGATTCCTTGTTGTGCTCTCAGAATTGAGGCTACCCTTGCTCTTTCCAGGCATTTAGATTTTCCTTGAGGAATTTTCTGTAGTGCTGACTTGTTGATCATGAGTTGTTTTAATTTGTGCTTGTCTTTGCTAATGGCCTTATTTCTCCATTAATTTTAAAAGATGATTCTGTAGAATATAGCAATCTTGGTTTGCAGTTGTTTAAGACCTTGAAACATATTGTTTCATCTTCCATCCTTTCCTAGATTGGAGAGTTGCCGGTGAAAATCCTGGCATTGTTTTGATTTTCTACCTTGGTAGGTGAGTTTTCCCCTCCCCCTCCTCCTCCTCTCCCCCTCTCTTTCCCTCTCCTCCTCCTTCTTCTTCTATCCTTTCCTTTTAATACTGCTTGTTTCGTAATTAAGACATATTGATTTGAGTGTGTCCTGGAGAAGTTCTTCTCTGGTTATGTTATGGGGTTCTAAATGACTCTTGTGTTTCAATATCCATTTCATTCTCCAGATTTTGAAATTGTTCTATAATTTTGTTAAACATATTTTCTTTGCTTTTAGTTTTGAACTTACTTCTTTCTACTTGATGGATTTTCCTTGTTGTTATTATGTTTTTGTTCATTTATTTGTTTGCTTTGAAGACAGGGTTTCTCTGTGTAGCCCTAGCTGTCCTAGACTTGCTCTGTAGACCAGGCTGGCCTCAAACTCAGAGATCAGCCTGCCTCTGCCTCCTGAGTGCTGGGGTTAAAGGTTTGCACCACCACTGCCCAGCTTTCTCGATGGATTCTTAAGTGTAGAAAAGAAAGGATGGTAAATAAGGGCCTATTCAAGCAAGAAAGAAACTAGAACAATGAAATAGTCTTAATACAAAACTATAAAGGGAAAACAAATCACTGTGATTTCTGGGAAGCTGTGACCATGTGCTTCAATTATTTTCTTTATTCATCACCCTGGTGTTGTCTTCTATTTCTCATATCCTTGCTCTCTGGTTGCTTTTAACATTTAATTGAATTTTCCACATTTTTGTTGATGCTGTTTTGTTTTGAATCTGTCACCATGGCTCATTTTTAGCATTCCTGTCTCTCTTCTTCAGAATCTCACATTCCTCCCTGT
The DNA here is from genome assembly GCF_017639785.1 of Mesocricetus auratus. Taxonomy (NCBI): domain Eukaryota; kingdom Metazoa; phylum Chordata; class Mammalia; order Rodentia; family Cricetidae; genus Mesocricetus; species Mesocricetus auratus. The sequence continues at coordinate 43,726,765 of NW_024429184.1, read as the reverse complement.
ATCTGTGTCTTTGAACTTTTCATTCATACTGCTGATTTTCTCGTCCACTTTGCTATTTTCGTGCCTAAGGACTAAACTCATTTTCTTACTTTGGTCATCTTCTAGTTTGAGTCTTTTATGAGATCACTGGACATTGTTAGACCTAGAGTCTGGAATCTTTCTACCATTTCAGCTATTTAATCATCTCTGGTTTCAATTATGAAGAATTCTGAGCTTTTGATATCTCCTAGTGGCTTGGTATTCATAATGTTTGAGTCAATTTCTTGTGTTTTGAATATCTGTTATTATAAATGCATCCTACAACTTTTTTTTCTATTTCATACTTTTTGCTTGCTTGATTTGTTTTGTACAAGGCTTTTGTGTTTATGATAGACTTTCCTTGAGTTCATGATCCCCACTACTACTCAGAGGGCAGAGACAGTTGTAACAGAAACTGCTTTGACATCCAGTTGGTTGGAAACGGACAGTAAACAGCACTGTGCACTTAATAACACCCTGATAAGAATCAAAAGCAGAGGAGCTATGATGCCATTAGGATATATGTACTTTAAAGGTATTAAAGCTAAGGGTACTAATAATTAAGAAGTAAAAAGAGGCAAGAATGGAGAAAAGATAAAGTGAGAGCAAAGTAGGAATAAAAGGGAAAGTATATGAGTTAAATATATGAAAACCAACAAAATACTGAAGGTGCAGAAAAAAGATACCACGATGCTGAAACAAAGAACAGTCATAAAAGTCTATGAAAGCAAGATTAAAACCTAAAACAGGGCCGGGCATTGGTGGCGCACGCCTTTAATCCCAGCACTCGGGAGGCAGAGGCAGGCGGATCTCTGTGAGTTCCAAGCCAGGCTGGACGGACAGCCTCCAAAACAGAGAAACCCTGTCTCGTAAAAAAAAAAAAAAAAAAAAAAAAAAACACCTAAAACAGGGAGACCAGTCCAGTTAAAATTAAGAAAACTATTTAAAATATGAAATAAATTAAAATACAATATTCCATCAACAATCTTCATTAGGATGAATACACCTCCATGTCCCTAAGACATCTTTTGCAGCTGAATGCAGGTGGAAAGACCGACACTTCACTATATATTACTCAAACTATGTTAAGCCAGAAGACTTCTGGCTTAGGTTTCTGCGTAAGGATCAGCCTCTCCATTTGAGTTTCCCAGTTCCCCACATGAGTTGCCACACATAGTGTCTTGGCATCCTCTTGCTCCCAGTTACACCCTTCTCTCTGGTGTTCAGGGTGATTGCATTTCCAAGGGTAGCTTACCATGCCCAAGACTAGGGAAGTGGGTAGCTGCTCTTTTGTTGACCTTCGCTACTAGGTGCTTTCCAATCACCAGCACCTGTGTCTGCTTCATTGCTCTGGTTGTCAGGGTCACCACTTGGTTGTCAGCATGTGTGTATGGGGGCATGGGTCAGGACTGACCCTGGCCTTGGCAAATGCATTGGTGTGGAATATTCTACTTTCCCTGGCTGTGCTGTATCCTAACAGGGTATCTATCAAGAATGGCATCTTCCTTCTTCCTGTCCTGGGATTCAAGGAAGCATAGCAGGAGGCAAGGCCCTCTGGGCTTGTGCATCACATAGCTCCCATACAGATCTCCCATGACAAGCTTCCTATTGAATCTGTTTCTGAAATGTTTCTTGCCAAGCAAGAGACTTTGCCCGCAACAGAGCATCGCCCAGAACACTTTTGTCATTAGAGTCTAGTAGTTACAACTGTGGAGTAAGAAGCTAATTTGTAGAAACCATGAATGACTAAATAAATAAATAATAAATACCGTTGTCGATGAGACATGTTGAAGAGAATAATTGATTCTCGAGGAATTATAAAAGGAAGGAGACCTTTATTTTGAAGACAACTGCTATGTGATACCTGTGACTTTCCTAAATTCATGTTACAATTTGATCTTCAGAGTAGAAATATTGATATTGATGGTAGAGTCTTTATGGATCCTTAGAAAAGAAGAAGAACACAGGCTGATGGCTTCTTCTGTCATATGAAGGCATGTAAAAGGCCCCTCTACTATCAGGTGAGGACTCACCAGACACTGGACTTGGCTCTTGGTCTTGGACTTCACAGTTGCAAGAACCATGGGCAACTGATTTCTGTTGCTCATAAGTTACCCATCTAAGTTGTTTTCTTCTCACAGCCTGAATCATTCATGGGACAATTAAGCTGTCAGTGGCATATATGATTTTGTTATTGCTGTTTGGTTTTTAAATATCTCTTTGGAATGCTATCTTGGAGAAAACTGGTTTGTTACATAAAGGAAGTTTGGGGTGGTCTGGAGCAGACCTCAATGTGCTTTCTGAAACATGGGGAGAAGGACTGGTAATATTCAGTCCTGTGTGAGCTTCTAATTATAATAATTGTGATAGAGCGGAAAGGGAAGTTTATGGTAGATGTGCCTGTGAAGAAGTGCCTATGAATGTGTTCAAACACGTGTGAGGTGTCAGCTGCACAGAACTCGCTGATTATTCTAGTGCTAGACTTTTGAGATCCTTACGGGGATGTAAATTATAACATTATCCATATGGTAGTCACTGAGTGCTTTTCAATTTTTTCCCCATGGGGTGTCTGTTAATGACTTCTAATTCAGAGTTCCAGTGAGTGTGGTTTAAAAACTGCTGAGTTACTTACATACCAGTTAGTGCTTAGGATGCAGCACTTCCGAGTAATGTCCACTCCAGCTCTGGGATATCAGCCTCAAAGCTCTTTGAGCACATTGCTGTCCAACTTAGTGATTTTGAGTCAGAACCATAAAGGATGGAGCTAAGTAATTAATTCAGATAACATTATAAGAACATTTCATGACATCAGGTGGACCACAACTGATATCAATACACATAGAGTAAGGAATATGCATTATAAGCATATATTTATGTTTGTATATGTGTACACATGTAAGTCTGTATGTTATGTTGAACTCAATCCCATAACGCTCAATGGCAATTAGTAGGTTATATCTCCTTTATAGAGAGCATATTAATTAAGTACTAAAATAGCAAAATAGTCTTTACTGTATTTTCCAGTCCTTGCTAACAGACAAAAAAAAAGAGTGTATTACCATCCAAAAGGGTAGTTGCTTGCCTTAATTTACTGTCTGTGACTTTGTCAGCAAAACCTGCGATTGTACTAAGTGGAACACCGAAAGGCTGTTGTTGATTTTTTTCTAGGCTCCATCTCTTATCACACCTTTAGAAGACAGGTTTTAAATAGCAGTTGATGTGATGTAAAAGGAGCTTGCAGAAAGATTAGTCAGAAACATGGAGGGCTTTTTCCTTTCCAAACACAATCCTGACCTATTTTCAACCCTAAGCAGAGGGGTATCAATTTGTTCCTTTGCTTTTCACACACAGGAAGAGCATCAAGCCATCTTGGTCCTCCTATGAGAGGTTATTTCTGTAAAACTCTCCCTCATCTGAGGAGAGCCCTATTGTACTTCAGTCTCAGCAGAGTTCAGAGCTGTATTCTCCCCAGGTATGCTTCTGTCATCTGTGTCTTCTTCAGGAGTGGCCTCTGACAGGAAGGTCTCTTTTTTGATTCCCTCTTCCTGTGTGTCCTGTTTTCCTTATTCTTTTGTTGCTCCTCCGGTCAGCCTTCCCTGAAGCATGTACTGGGCCCACAGTCAATGAGAAAGAGACTCATTGAACTGACTTACAAAGCTTGACAGCTACTGCCCTCTTCTCCATGCTTACCATCACCTGTCCCAAGTTTTCAGTCAGCTTGCTTTAGGTCCCAAATAAATACAAGAGTATAAACAAGGATATACTGTCACCATCAGTGGCTCTTAAATGAAGCTGCATGTCTCTCATAGCACACAAAGATATCCTGATGGCCTATGAGCAGAACCTATAGCTTGCCTTGGTTGGCCCATACAGACAATGATCTTTCTTAAAGATACTATCAATAGTTCCTCAAACTTTCTAGTCTGTCTCAGTCTTAAAAGGCTTAAGGCTTGCTTCCTCTATATGGCATGCAAATTGTTTTCCTCAGAGGTCCATGTGTCCTGTTCTACAACTTCCAGGTTTCTTCTTAAATGTCAGTTCCTTGGAATGGTCTGCCTCTGAGGTTAAATTAATGCCACTTGTAAACCTATGGTTACTTAGTCCCTTGGCATGCTCTATTTCCTTTTACATTTATCAACAACTACTGGATTGCCTAATTATGGTTCCCAGGGAGACATAACAAATATCTATTCATCCCAGATAGGGAACCATCAACAGACCAGAGGATACCACCAAGGTTCAACTTAGTGAACCAAAGAGTTAATATGGGTAAGGGATTACTTACAGGAGCAGACATGATGGAGACGAATCATCCAAATTCACCTCAGCATGGATGACAGTTGACAAAAGATGGAAACCTAGAAAACACAGCACAGCCTCCAAGTAGCTCAACAAATTGGAGACTCCCAGTAGTCCAGTTGGTTTCCATATGCTGGTCTCTGATTCTTTCAGGAAGTTGAACTAGTTAGAGCTACTAGGCAGCTCAGCGTTCTGAGTGTCTCTCTGCTGTCCTTACTGCTTATATAACCTTGGGGAAGGAGGGACCTATTAAGTCTGATAAGCTACGGGAACTTCCTGGAGCCTTTGAGTAGTTAACTTCCTGAGCTTAAGGAACTTCTCTAAAGGATGGAATACTTTACTTCCCTTTAGAACAGTGGTTGTCAACCTTCCTAGTGCTGCCACCATTTAGTTCCTCATATTGTGGTGATCCACAACCATAAAATTGTTTTGTTGCTACTTCAAAAGTGTAATTTTGCTACTCTTATGAATCATAATGTAAATCTTTGATATGCAGGATACCTGATATGTGACTCCCAATGGGGCTGCAACCCAGAGGTTGAGAACCACTGCTTAGAACATCCTGTTTTTCCTCCTTAATAAAACCTTGTGTTTTGATGTCCCCCCAACAGGGAAAGTTTTAATTGTGAAGAAAACGGCTATGTAACACTTGTTTATTTTTCTATAATGATAGAACAGAAACCCCAGTAACATAGAGACTGTGCTAGTCCACAAACTTATATTAGGAGAGTCCAATTTACCTCTATCAATAGCCAGACAATCTTAATAAAACTAGGTAGAACTGCACAGAGAAGGCACTAGTTGACAACAAAGTTTCTTCTAGTCCTGAAATGATCTTTACTGTCGGAAAATTGCTTTGCTCTTCGAATTCTTTTGTTAGTTTTTATTGATTTTTAATTAAAGATATTCTTTGAATTGAAGCATAAAATACAAAATTGTACGTTAATATATAATTAATACAAAGTGTGATATTTTGACACGTGTATACATGGCACACCTTTAATCCCAGCACTGGGGAGACAGAGGCAGGCAGATCTCTATGAATTTGAGGCCAGCCTGGTCTGCAGAGTGAGTTCCAGGACAGGCTCCAAAGCTATTGAAACTCTGTCTCAATAAAACAAACAAAAGCTCTGAACTACACTGGTAGCCATTTCAAAGAAAGAAAATAGAAAAGAAGCCGTGCTTTCTTCCCATGTCCAGAAAACTAAGTGGCAACTGTGGTGATCTCTCAGGAATCATTTGAACAGTGGAAAACGCCAGAGTATGTGGGAAAGCAAGAAATCCAAAGGGATAGCATCATCTCCACAAAATTTGAAAACAGCTTTTCATTGAAGAAAAAATATATAAGCTCCAATGTTTCTGGACCACATTATAAAAAGTACTGTCATGGTAGTAACGTGGTTGTATATATGTTGCCATCCCAGTCCTCAACACATGATTACTGGGGGAGGGGGGAAGGGGAAGGGACTCCTTTCTTTCACTTCCAAGGTGGTTCATACAAGAACGTTCAAGGGATTTTTAGTAAGAAGGCAGGCATGGCCTGATGGGGGAAATACCCAAGTAAAGGAAAATATCAAGATTTTGTTTTTGTAGAGTGGATATGGGAGAGGAGATGGGAGACTTAAGGGGAGTTACAGGGACTCAAGGTGTCTAAGGAAGTGCAAGGTGTCTAAGCTGAATGTGGAAACTGAAAAGCTACAAAGCCCTGTGTGGCAGACAGAGGCTGTGAGGTCCCCACTAGACCTCTGTTGGGACTGTACGTGCACGAATCTCTAAGTATTTCTAACGTCTCACTAGTGAAGCTTTACATGGATAAATGAACAAAGACCTACCACAATTAAACATGTGTTTGTCACTGGTAGCTATGTACGGCCTTGTGACAAAGACTTTCCCACTTTGGTGTTTATAGATTCTGGTATTTGTCAACAGTGGTCATGCCTGTACCTGGCTAGAGTCAAGAGCTTAATCTGCCTCTTACAGTCCCTTTGTCAGGTGATTAAATTGCTGCCTTCCTGTTTCCTTTTCCCATAACCAACTGGCTTATTTCTGAGAAAATGGCACCACGTTACTTCAGCAGTAGACTCACCACAGTTGTATTGACAATTAATATTTATTGAGTGCTAATTGGGTGCCTGACCTCGTATTAGGTCCTGAAAAGGGCTCCATTTGCTGTTGATTTATGCAGGTACACCCTCTGATTCAGGCTGCTCTGTGTTCTCCCATTGTCCCACATTCCAATGGGGTAACTTGGCTCTCGTCTTCCTAGTTTTCACTGATACACGAACATTGAGTTTGTTGTGACTTACAATGTGATAGCTCACTCTTTCTTGACAGTGCAGTGTAGAACTAAACGTGGGTATTCCTTCTCAAATCAACTTGAAGTTTTCCGCCCATTCAACTGGTATGTTAATTACAAGAAGTCAAGTTTAGTGACCTTAAGAAATCCCCATAGATTTCCCATATGTAGACTGGGTAATGTTTTCAAAAAATGCTTATTTAAGTCAGAAAGTTCCAGAAGGAAAGGAGAAACAATTTTGGTCTTTGATCCCTGACTGTATAGAAGGAGAGGTTTTATGGAAAATACAGTTCCTGCTTTTGCCTGACTCAGTTTCTCTAGTGTGGCTGAGAATAGACTCACCAAGGACAAGTTGAGGTAAGTACAACTTTATTTATTCACCTTGGAATAAAGATATAAACACCTATACAGAAAAGCACCTCTTTCTTCCCCTCCCATTCTGGGGAAATAGCCTGGTGTTCTTTTCATGGCAAACACAGTTTTAAAATTTTCAAATACATCAATAACATTCCTTCAAAAATGATGCTCACCCACAGAAGCTACTGGATTTTACTCACATCCTTCATCTAAACTAAGCCCATTTCCCATTAGTCCAGCACATCCTGTAGTACAAATATGTCCGAGAGCTGTTTCCAAGGACTGTTTATAAAGGGGTTACTTCAAGGGGTCTCAGTTCTGTTCTCCACTTCTTCTGGTTTCTGGTCTGTTCCACTTTGAAGAGAGAAAGAAAACATATTTGTACAAATAAGGAAAGGCAAGTTGAGCCAGGCTGGTTTGATTTTTTGTAGGAAAAAAATTAACTACAAAATTAAATATTCAGCCTATTCAAGTTATAGGGGTAAAAAAGCAATTATCTATGCTTTTACACGTTCTCCCTATACCCTTGTAAAATTAGACGCATTTCTCTAGATCAGTTGGAGAAGCCAGGTCTCAGGATCGGGATAGGGACCCAATTGGCATACAATGGAAACTGAACAGGAGGTCCTAGGTCACCCTCCATTCACCAGCACCTATGTGACATCTCTCCAGACTCAAGCCTTACATATACATTTCACCTAATTTCTTTAAACTGGTTTTTAGCTCATAGTGACAATCTTCCAAGCAAATGGGAAATTCTGCTACAAGGTAGTATATACATTCCTTTAAAAAAATGTGTTGGGAAAATTACATGAAAATTGATTGGGTTCCTAGGGTACAAGACTGGCTCTCCAAATTCTAAACTATTTATAACCAGTGCATGGATACACATTTTAATGGGTTTCGGAAACAAGTTGGACAGACCATACTGTGTATTACCAATATACCAAAACAAGCATCTGCTGCTAGAGAATGGAGGTGGTCTGCCTCAGGGGATGTGTCCTGAAGCTGTTCTTGGCACAACCTGCTGAGAACCAGAGGCTCAGGAGATGAGAATGAACCTGTCTGGAGATGACCCCTAGACTAAGCTATGCTTTTCTATGGAAGACTCAAATATCCTTCTATACTTGACTGCTGAAACCTCAGAAACATTCTGTCATCATCACCCATGAATGAGCTAACTCATGTGAGTTAACAAGCTCTGCAGCTGAGTAGACTGTAGGCATGTTCAATGAAGGACTGACTTCCCAGGATAAGGTCCCTGAGTGGTAGCTTTGGCAAACAGTGAAGGAGACAGCATACAGACTTTTTTTTTAAGTATTTTTATTACACAGTAAAGAATACAACAATACCTGAATCATACTTGAAAGATTCACAGGTTGACAGACCATACATTACAGTCCAACTAAGGAAAAAAAAAGAATAAACAAGAAACCACAGTTCAGACATAGTAGACTTAAAAGCTCAAGAGTATGCTGACAAAAGCATGATGCCTAGCCCCCGCCCCCCAGTGTTAGTCTACCGTTAACTTGTGGTACATGTCTGAATTAAGTATTGCACAACAACTTTAATTTTTCACAATAATGTCGCAGAACCCAAAATAATTAAAATAAAATTACTTCAAATCTGCATTTCAACAGTCTCCAATTCTTTTTTTCTGTCCCTTGAGGAATTCGGACAACATGGAGTCGCTTTCTTTCCCTAAGTATCCCAGACATAGGCATGCTTTGCATAAGTAAACCAGCCTTGAAATTTTTAAATCCCGAAGACATGCACCTACACATTAAAAAAACAAAAACGAAAAAACAAAAGAAGTTAAGAAACAAATCAAAAAGACAGGTGACCCTGTCACACACAGTCTCATGACAGAGAAAAAGAGAAAGAGTAAAGAGAAAAGAGACAGAGATAAGAGATAGAGGACGCCCTATTCCTATCAGCGACCACCATTCAATTCTATCCAATGAAGATAACTTTTTTTAATGTGTAATACCTACAAATTAATACTCTCACATAGCCTGTATATAAGTGACAAGCAAAAAAGGAAAGTAACAAAAGTTTTCTTTTCTTTCTCTTTTTTAGGTTTATGAGGTCTGCATTGTTACCAAGAAGTGATATGGTTTGCAGCTGTATGAGCTTAACTTTTGGTATCCTGGTTCTTTTGTGCCCATTTGGTTTGACTAGACCAGTTTTTGTTAGCTACTGGTGCAATATACATGCTGTCAGAGGTAGAGTGAAACTTTTTGCCACTGAGGAGAATGTAGCAAAACAGGAGGAGAGGAAGAGGAAGAGGAAGAGGGGAAGGAGGAAGAGGAATTAGAGATAGAGCTCAGAGTTAGGGATTTTTTTTTTGTATTTGTTTTCACTCAGGGTGCCCTGAATTAAAAAGTAATGAGACGTACTGTACTAATCCTTATTTTACACACTAGTGTTAAGAATAACAGTGCTGTTCCACATACATCACGGCTTCTCAAGCTCAAGACGTGTGGGTATGACATACCTCATTTTGGGGATTATTTAACCCTTCGTAGCCTAGAACATATAACAGCTCTAAGAAAGGACTGTCCAGTGTCACAAGCAGACTAGAAAGCAGAATGAGGTCACAGGATTCTGGGAGCACCATGGTAAACTAGAGCCCATTCAGAGCCTGGTTATGTGCTTTGTGCCTCACTTCAGCAGGTGGGCTGCAGATGGACTTCCAACATGCAGATAGAGAGATGTGTTTACTTGCTCATCAGAACTTCCCAAACGAAAAGGCCATTAAAGAACAAAAAGAACACAACACCACCTGAACAAAATTAAAACCAACTGGTATATGAAAATACAGGGGAAATGCTGTAAGAAAAACCTTAAATTTTGGAGACATAAAGCAAACCCATGAGGATCGCCTCTACGCAGACAATGTAAGAGCCACTTAAAACTGTATCCAAGGGCTACATCAACCCCCCTCCCACAAGCTAATGGATTGTACTCAATATGTAAAGAAATGCCTGGCGTATGTGTATGTGGAGCAGTGTCTTCCCAGCCTTGTCAACTTTGGTTGTCTACACAGCCTGCAGCACTGCCGACTCTTAAAGCACACAACCACATCCTGGGCTATTGTGTTTCAAAACTAACACGTAGTTCTGGTCTGGACCCTGGACAACGAAGGGTTAATGGATTCACACTGAACATGTCTAACCTGCTGATCATTTGGAAAGTATTCCTGGTGCTTTTCAAGATTCCGGTTTTGGTCCATCAGATCAGTCTTTGGCTGACTTCCCAATACTGTATAACCTGGCACTCAGCAGGGTTAAAGCTGTCAATCTACACCTCAGCATTTGGAGCTCTAATGATTTTATTTTCTGTAAAATTAGAAATACTTAAACAACCTTACAGCAATATGCATGCACTGTCCTTTTTTTTAAAAAGTAGGATATCTTGTTATTTTATTTTTTTAAAAAAGGTTCCTAATAATTTTTTTCATAAAAAAAAGAAAGAAAAATTCCACTACTACTCTATGCTACAGCTAAAATCGGTGAAATGGCTCTAGCATATTTAAAAAGTTTTGTCTGAAAAAAAAAAGCATGCCTAGGGAGTCATTGTGACAGTGCAAAATACATTTATGTACATCCCTCTTACAAAACACCCATATGCTAGCATTCCATGAAGCATGCTGGTTTCCAGGAAAAAAATCCTATAAGAGAGTGAGTTAGCAGCTCCAAAAGATAGCTTTTTCTTCTTTTCTTTTCTTTTCTTTTCTTGAGGACAACCAAAAAAAGGTTCTTTTTTTTCTTTTCTTTTCTTTTTTAACTACTAGAGAAATATCACTAATACATACAGCTATAAAAGCAGCATAGAAAGATACAGGTTTCTCACCAACTAGGAAGAAAGAGACTAAATGTGGGCATATGGATAAACTACAATGCATCTTCACATTTGTCCAACACATTTACAAGAAAAACACCATTGGGAAACCTCACAGGACAGAAGTGTTTTAACACCAAGAGAACTACTAGATTTTAATTAAAAATTCAAACAGGGTGGGGTTGAAAAATTTTGGAAAGGGGCTGGAGCTGGAGCCACCATTTTTTTAAAATTAGTTTTCAATATAAAATGAATGAGCTGGAATAGACCCAATGTCTTACTCTGTGGAACCTTGCAAAAGTGAAGAAATGTTGAAGGGTTATTTAGGGCAGCTGGCTGAGCTGGAAGCTGCCAGAATGCTAATTAACTGCAGGCTGAGTCTTGTGTGTGTGTGTGTGTGTGTGTGTGTGTGTGTGTATGTGTGTGTGTCTATATATATAAAAAAGAGGCTTTGTATTATGGCATTTTTTTTCTTGCTGCTGTAGTCATACATCCCACTGGAAATCATCTTTCATTTTTCATTCTGTTGACCTGGATATTATTATTTCTCTCAGAAACAGGAAAAAAAACCGAACATCTGTGTCTCCTTCCAATCTGCTGCACATCTGCGCGTTTTGTAGCGGGTCTTCAAAGTTCAGTTAGCAACCCACAGACGCCATTCATCTTCTTGTTAAAATGTCTACTGCTGTGTCCAACGCTCATGCCCTTGAGGGATTGCCTCTTTTTTTTTCCATTATTGTATATAAAGAACACTGTGACTTTTAATATTAGCATTTTTGCTTTCAACAGCAATTAGCAATCTCTTGGTTTGCTGTTTGGTAAAGCATTGGTTAATGAGGTCATCTAGTTTAAAATCCCAGCTACTTGAAAATAACAGGGAGGAGGTCAAATCTAGCATTTCACGTTATATTCTTTCCTCTTTTCAGTTCTCTAAAAATTATCTTTGTTATCCACAGTAAGTCATTAAGACCCGTTACTGGCCCTCTGTGTTTACTACCGCCTCAAAGATACAGTTAGGTTCTCTCTTGCTGAAAGTACTGAAATAAGATAGATAGTTCATCTATAAACAAACAAATAGAAAAACGACTTTGCGCATCTGAGGATGAGGAATTGCTTTTGTGTTGGTTGTGGTGTCTTTCCTCCATCTGTCTGAGTTTAGGTCTAGCGAGGCGTCGTCTCTATGGTGGAAGGGGTTCCCGGGGTGGTCGACCTCGGAGTGGCTGCTGGTGGTGTGTCCATCGGGCTCCCAGCCCCACTGCTGGGTGTGACTGAGGAGCTGACTGCAGGCGTGTCTCCCTGCTGTGGGGCCTGCAGGGTCTGTCCACAGATGTGGTGGTGCTTCTCCCAGTCCTTATGCTGGCAAAAAGAGCCACAGTATCGGGCTGTGTTACAGCCGCTGCAGGTCTCGCTTGCTTTCCGGCCACAGTTCCAGCAACTCTGAAGAAGGAGGAGAGACACCAGGTGAATGTTTCAGGAAGGTAAAAATCCACTAATTACTGTTCCCATAGCTTCAAGAACTACCAAGACATATGGACAACTCTGAAGGCTTCCGACTTGGTCTAACCTCAGAGAGGATCTCACCCAGGCTGAACTTCAAGTGCACCACAGATTAACTCTGTCCTGACTCTGCAACCTGCTACCCTCCTCCTGGCCAGAACTCCCAGCCCCCCAAGGAGGCTCCTGGGACTGAAGCCTGAGAGTAGGAGGAGCGGGCAGCAGTGTGGGCCAGTGCTGTGTTCCTCACCAACAGGCCACTGCTCCGGGTAACCCACCCTCACGAGAGGGCACTGGGACACAAAGCCCAGCCCTGGCCTCTGCAGGCTGTTCTGGATGGACTATCTGCTTCCTACCAGGGCCTTTGACTGCTGGCGACTCATCATTTTGTTCACATTACTGCTACCTCCCTGTTCTATCTCGAGAGACCGGTCACCCTCCTGACTCGGTCTTCACTGTTAGTACACGGACCACCCCTCAATATACCCTCCTAGCGCTTCTTCACAAACAGTGCCCTTGTCCCATGAGGTCACATGTGGTCACATGCACTTCCAAGCACGGGGAAACATTCCCAGTATCTGCCACATAGAGTTTTCTCAATTCGGTTTCAGCAATGACTATGACTTTGGTGAAAGTGGCTGAAGATCCTTCTTCCTGGATTTTCACATGTAATAAATGATCTGCCCTATCCTAACTCCAACCTCTATTTCCCAACTTTTTTTGCCCTTCTCCCACCAATATTGTAATGGCTGGGTATGAATACACTACTCTGGGGAGAGGCTTTCTCCTTCTGGATGGATACTAACGGCATCAGGTAGCATCGACAGGACCATGGGATTGGACTCAGTGAACGGAGAGAGAGAGGAGGCGTTCTGTCCCGGCTCCATCTCAGCCCACACAGGGTGTGGCACAGTAGTGTGAGCTCTCTGGAGATGTAGCTCTTTCATAGTATCCATTTAGTATGCCAACAACCAAATGCGAGTTTAATCTTAGATGCCACTCTTGACCTCAGCAACCTGAAGGGAATCTCTGGTTTATTTATCTATTATAAATGCTTCTTAGCCTGACAGGAATAAGATGCTCAAAAAATACTTGTGAAATGAACATATGAGTTGATGCCTAATTTAGTCTTGAAATATGAGAAATCCTAAGACTTGGCGAATAACAGCTCTACTTGGATACAGCATTTCCCAGTTGGTAGCGCTAGCTCTGGGAAGTCAGAAGGAACGAGGGGACCGGCGACTCAATTGACACTGGAAGAAAAGCCTGACCCTGGAAAGCTGCCAGCTTTATGTAGCATCTTACAAGACAGGAGAAAAGCAGAAATGAGGCTGCCTCTGAGATTCCCATGCTATGATAAATTCCTCATGAATCAGAGCACAGATGTCCGAGAGAAGCAAGCACACCTGTTTGGAGCCGATCTACCAGGATCAAGGGCAAAGGGGTGGAGACCGACTATGACAATACTCTTAGGCATGCTTCCAGCAGGAGAGACGGCACCTCAGAAAGCCATATTGAAATGTTCATCTCAAGGGAAAAATGTGTTTCTAGTTCCTTAGGTAGACAAACTCCACCGTGAAGTGCTGTGTCAGGTAGCTGTAGCATTGCACCAATAAGCTTTCATGTCCTGCAGTGCCTGGGATAGAACCAGGGTCTCCCACATGGTAACCAAGTGTTCTCCCATTCAGTTACATCCTGAGCTCCTGTCAATGGCTTTGATTATTTTCTTGCAAAACAGATTTTTAGCTATCATCTAATAACCCAATCAGTATACAGTTTTCATTACATCACAATTAAAACACATTTAAAAATAACTACCGACATATTGCAAGGTTCCTCACTGTGTTCTCTGCATTTATAGTGCTTTCATTATGTTCAGGTTTGGAGATGGGCTCATGAGCCTATTAAAAACACTCAGCTAGAATGTCAGACCATTTCCCTGACAAGCAAAGCCTTCTCACTATGCAGAACATATAGGGCTTTTCAGGAATTACATTATCTACTAACAAGGGACTCCTGGAGCCTTTCAAGGGCCAGAGGCTAGGAACTTGAAGAACTTTGGTTTCAAACCCACAGAGAAGACCAAGGAGATTTCTCAATAGATAAAACTGGGGTCTGTGTAAGCCTATTGACCTGAGTTCAATACAGAACACACGTGAATGTGTAGATGTTGTGGCAACCCAGATGCTCAAAGGCTGGCTATCCTGTACAATTCACTGCAGCCCCAGAAATGAGAGGGACTCTGCTTCAATCAGGTGGAAGATGGAACTCCACTCGGGAACAGTGTCCTCTGATACACACACACAGGCACACATTTTTTTTTTTACTTAAATTCTTGCCCATTCAGAAATTCCAGTGCTAGTAAGGAAAACAAAGCAGAGTCTATGATCTCAAACTACAAACTTAGTTAATATGGGACTGCTATTAAAACAAATCTACAATGGATAATCAGTACTACAACTTAATTTTTTTCTAGTTCAATTAAATTAAGATGAACATCCAAAGAATCCAGACAGGGTAGTTTACATCTGTAATGCCATCACTGGCTAAGGCCAGTCCTGTACTGCTTTAATGGGATCTCAAAGAGCCATTCTCCAAAGAACAAAAAGGGAAGAGAAAATCTCAAAAGATGCACAAACTCTGACCATCACAACTGGAAGCCTTCCTCTCCCAAACTTAACTCCACTGCATTGCATGGATGATTTTTCCATGAAATTGTCAATAAGTGTAGGCCTGGCCCAGCCTTCAAAGCTAGAGGTACGATGCTTTGCGCTCAGAGTCAAGTTTACTTTTACTTCTGCGAGATTTAGCTTTCAGAAGATTGCCAGCTGGGTCCTGGAACCCACTCAGCAAATAAGCGATATTCCTAAATTACATCAGAAAATCCCAATTAGGGAACAGAGACCCAAATCCAAAACAATATTTTAAGGAAATTAAACATCTAATCTGAGTCAAGTGGAGTCTTTAGGAAATACCCTGGTGTGAGTCCTAGCGTGTTTTGGCAGAGGCATGTTTTGGCAGGCTCTGGGGTGGTAACTGCCCAGTACTCAATGGCTCCTTCAGATTGAAATCAGATGTACGAAACTTCTCAATTTAAACTGATTAAACACACAGACTAAACCAGGTAATTACAAATGCATGTGCTGGGGAGTGGAAAGAGGAGACAGAATGGGGACTTCTTTATTTTTTAAAGTGTTTTCAAAGATGGGAACAATTTTACAAATAAAAAAAAAGCCGTGGAATTGAGCCAAATACAGAAACAGATGTTTCGGATAGTGGAGCTGCTGAGAGCTCAGGCCTCTTGCCTTAGTCCTTCCTGGTTCTGACCCAAGAGTTAAGGGCTCTGGTTAGTTTTACCACTAGCTCTGCTGCTCTGTAGTTCTTTCATCTTACTCAAAGGTGCAAGAAGGAGCAATTGAATGATCGTGTAAGATTAAAACTTACAAAAGAAACTTGCATAATTTTATTGCCCTTGACATTGCATTCCAATGAATGTGTAGGGAACTTTGGTGTATGCTTAAGTTTAAAAAAGAAAAGGAAAAAAAAGCAACTCCAAAGTGAACACTTTTTAAAAAAAAAGCTCAACAGAAACCTTTGTATCATATTTCTCTTGGATAACTGTACTAAATTTCCTGTTTATGAGTCCATACCTAAGCTACTGATGCCTGGCCAGCATTAGTGACCCTGAACTTTTCATCTGGAGACAGAGGAGGGCATGTGTGGTGGGTTGGATGAGCGTAGTTTCCACAGTCTAGGCCTCTGGACCCTGAACCCCAGTCGGCGGTGCTGTCTGCAGAGGCTCAGGAGGTGTGGTCTTGCTGCAGACCTGTGACCCCAGGGGTGGCCTGTGAGGGTGTCAATCCTTCTACTTCCAGTTCACTTTCTTCATGCCTGCAGTGAGGTTGCAAGCTCTCAGCTTCCTGGTCTTGTTGCCAACCTCCCACTGTGATGGACTCTTACCCTCTGAAACCATAAGCTAAAATAATTGCCTTTCCTCATGGTGTTTTATCACAACAATGGGCAAACTTGCCCTGGGATAAGGGTGAAGAATCAAGGCTGGATAAAAAGTTCCTCTTTGCAAAATACATTAAACACACTGTTACATAAGATATAGCAAGGGTAGATGAAGATTCTGGATGCCGAAGTTTCATAGCAAAGGTTCTATACTTTTTTTCTTATCAGAAATCCTCTTTGTCCCCTGGGGGCAAGAAAGCTCTCTCCTTTATCTTGTTATTTTGATATACAGAAAATGATCGACTGTCCTAGCAGCAAAATGCAACCCTCCTAGTCTTCACTGTTGAAAATTCCTCTTCTCAGAGACATTTTTTTTTTTTTTTTTTGTTGAATGACTGTCCTTTTCACAACTACAATCTGCAAATGTGAAGGACTGGCTCCTCTACTAGTCCTGTAAGTACAAACTCTAGGTAGCAACACGCCCACTTGGGCTCACACTGAGACTACACGTTAGACCCCACATTGCATCTGACCTTTTAAAATCACAGTCACGGGTATTTTGCAGTTCTGGATCCCAAGGCCTTAAAAGTTTCTTAACTTTTGAATTAAGATACTTTGTCCAAGTCACAAAGAGAAGAAACTACATAGCCATGGTATAAGACCTCCTTAGTCCCCAGCTGCTATTTATACTGCCAATTAAATACTCGTTCCAAAATGCCCCACTCTGCCAATGTAAATCTTTCCTTAGGTCCCACAGTGACATCGCTGGTTAGACCAGAGTGAATGTCATTCCCTACAATGGGTGCAGGCTGGATCAGGATACACGAGCCAGCCAAGACAAGATGTCATGGCTAGCTAACCAAAATGACACTGGCTTCAGAGTCAGGGCAGTCTACATTTCATTTCCAGTGCCATTGTTGAGTGACATTAAAACCACAGGCAAGTGGCTTCAGCTCTTGGAGCAAAACTAGGAAGTGCAGGGTGGCTCAGCTACGGCAGGGTGAGCACAGAGCCTGAGTTTTGCAGACACAGAAGGTGCTCACGCTACCTCTGACCCTTAGCACTGGCTGGAATAAGGACGGAAATGCAGTTCCTGTTCTAGATGCGGTGCCTTCGCACCACTAGCATCTGAAAGCTTGCCCATCCTCCAAATGAAGCGCCTTCACCCGCAGACATTGACAGCTACAGGGAGAGAACCTCCTTAGTCCCTGGCAGTATCCCCTCCATCCTCTCTTCACACTCAGCGCCGGGGACCTCCTCCATTCCTTCTTCTTGACACCCCTTGTTAAAATCTACATTGATTTTGGTTTCCATGATGCTAATATTCTGTTTCTTCTACTGCGACTTCCTCTTTGTTCCCTTGAGGTGTCTGAAGAGCAGGGATTGGTATAAAGAACTGTCCTTTCCTTCCTAAGCTCTCCCTACCTGATCGAGTATCGACAGTCAGCCACAAACCAATGACTCCAACCTCCTTCCTGTGCTCCCACTGTCTTCCCAGGCAACACTCCCCAACTGTGAACTGTTCTATGTGAAGCCGACTTGCCTCTAAGACCGAAGGCTGAGTCTAGTGCCGTCTACCCAAGTCACTGGTTACACGGAATTCTAGGACTGGGATGCTTTATTTGAATTCCTCTTTCTTTAGCTCTTGTAACTACTCCAATCAAACACCACAGGTCCTATTTGTGATCTCCTTTCTCCAATTCTTTCCTATATCATGGCTACTATTCAAATTCTCTTGTCTTTCTCATTAGAATTGTTTTTTAACAGGTGTCCTCCCCTTTCCCTTTCTTATCAGCTGTCGTAGTTTAAATGAGAATGGACCCATAAACTGTGTGTATTTGAATGCCTGGCCCCCAGATGGGGGAACTGTTTGGGAAGGACTAGGTGTGGCCTTGTTGGCAGAGGTGTGTTACTGGGAGTGGGCTTTGAGTTTGCAAAAGCCCATGCTAGGCCCAATTAGCTCTCTCTATTTCTAGTGCTGGTGGATCAGATGGAAGTTCTCAGATACTGACGCAGCATCATGCCTGCCTGCTGGCCTGCCTGCCTGCTGCCACAGTTCCTACCATGATGGACTCCCCTTTGAAGCTGTAAGCCCCTACTAAATGCATTGGCCATGGTGCTCTGTTACAGCAAGAGAAAAGTCACTAAAACATTAGTTCATCAGTTAACTGTTTTATGTGAAATATAAATGACTTTTCCTCATTTCATTTGTCCCTCTCAACCAACTTGCAAAGTGGGTCACAAAAATCATTAGCCTGCATTCACAGTAAGAAACCCAAAACTCCAGGAACTGAGTTCTAATCCACATCAGTCACATAAAAAGTCCCACACTGCTATGCGCCATGCAAATGTCAGGAGGTGGAGACAGGAGGACCTCCCACCCCCACTCCCACCCAAGCCCTTTGGCCAGTAAATCTAGCTAACAACACATGTTCAGAGTGAGACACTGCTTCAAAAACTAACATGGGAAGTGATAAAGGAAAATACCAATATCCTCCTCTGGCCTCTGCATTTACACATACAAGCATAGGCACCCCCTGCCAACACACACACACACACACACACACACACACACACACACACACACACACACACACACACACGCGCGCGTACAGAAAACCAAAGCAAGAGATGAACAACTCAAAGCCAGTCATCCTAAAGTAGTAGTCTTCCCACTCTACCCCCAGACTTATAAACAGCTGTTCTTTGAATAAGAGGCACACTAACCAACTCTTATTGAAACATAATCTCATAGTTCACACTGACAGATACAAATTCTGGGAATCAAGAGGTCTTCAGAAGGGCTGTGATGCCTGTTCAGCAATGATGAACCACAACACAGTGTGGTCTGTATTGCACAAACACTCCCGTATTTTCCTCTTGGTATAATCACAGATTTCACCTATACAGAACAGTGGGTAACGGTTCTTTATTTAGGAGGAAAATCACTTTGGTGGCTCAAAACTAATCTCTCCACTAGAACAGTACCATATGTATAGTCCATACACACTTCAACTTTCTAAGCTCAAACAAGCGGTGGATCAAAAGGAATCTATAGAACAAGTTTCATTAGGAATAGCCCCCCCAATATCACCCGTTCACCGGAAAGAACGATTTGTGTACACATATAGGAAATAGATATGTGAAATAAATGTAACAGCATGAGTGATACACATAATACTCTGTAAAACAATGAGTAGGGCCAACAAGATGGCACAGCTGGCAATAAAAGTTGATCACCAGCCTAATGGCCTGAATTCATCATGACCCAAAGGCAGATCAAGAAAACTGACTCCTGAAAGTTATCCACTGACATCTTGCATGATATGACACGCACAATAAGTAGACATTAAAAAGGAGATAGAGTATAACAAAGTAATATATCATCTAGGTTCTTCCAAATCCAATGCCATTCTGATAGTTGTTACGTTATTGGTTTACACATCTAAAGTTAAATAAATATATAGCGATAACTGAAAAATACTAGTATATAATTGGTCCAGGGAGAAAGACACCCACTATTGCTATGTGGCTATTAGGAAGGTGGTCTGAGCCAGGCAAACTAGGCTGGGCACCAGCTCACAGGTACCATCTAGCCATAGAACAAGTAACCTACATCCTCCAAGTTTCAGCTTTCTTATCAGCAAAGGAAAGAAAACAACCCTGTCTCCTCTGTCTACAGCTAATGTGAGAAGTGAGCAAATGTACAGAGTATCCGTAACCAATCATTCACCAGGATAAGTAAAGCCTCATAAAGTCCTCTTCAATCCACAGCTGGCTCAACAGCCCTTCACTCCTACATTCTAGTGTCTCTGGTACGGGAAGGTACTCTGTAGGCTGCCATAAAAGAAAAGCAAACACCAACGCAACCACAAAACTGTTGACTGTTTAGTGTTTTCATAGGACTCCTGAGTGTGTGAATGAATGGGTCTCTAATCCTCATGCCTGCTCTTGGGGTCTTTTCCTTCTCTTGAGTTTCCTTGCCTAGCCTCAATGTGATGATTTTTGTTTTCTCTTATTATATTTTATTTTGCCATGTTAAAAAAAAAAGGCTTTTGGGTTATCTTCTTTGATTCTTCTAGTTATAAGAGCAGATGATTATGCGGTCAGCTGACCATGCAAACAAGCATATTTGAGGATAGTGTTGGGTACACGAAAGTATCTGAAAATGGCAGCTCTACACTAGGTATCCATGTACGCACCCAACACCCTATACAGCAGTGGAGAATCCTGATTTTTATCATAGACAAGATGAACTTCATAAATTTCTATCCTGCTTATTCTTTCCAGTCTAAAGACTTGTCTATCTAGCTAAATTTAGCAATTCACTTGAGTTTTTAAATGCTTTAACTAATATTGCTTACATACACAGCACAAAATACCCAAGCATGGGTTACCTTTTTTTGTTGTTTTCCCCAGACACCATGGACAGATCAATCTGGCAAGTAGTTTTGGTATGCTTTTCTTTGTTGTTATTATTTTTGAGACATAGTATTATGTGGCTCATGATGACTTCAAACTTACTACTACTTAGTGGAGGATGACCTTGAACTTCTAAACTCCCTACCTGTTATTCTAGAGTGCTGAGATTACTGCAAGTACCATTGTACTGGGTTTGACGAGGCACTGGGGATCAAACCCAGGGCTTCATGTCCCATAGGTAAGAGCTCTACCCATTCAGTTTCTTCCCCAGCCCTTCAGCAAATTTTTAAATGTGGTTCAGATCTAATCTTCTGATACATCCAAAACCCCAGGTGACAACTGATCTCATGAGTATGTAGCCAGCATGACTAAATCTACCCTTCACTCCAACCCCTGACACCACTACAAAATTTTCCGAATCTTGACCCGAAACAGAAATAGCCCCTCCTTTTAATTCTGGAATCTCTTGCCCCTTGTAAAACACCCACCAGCCATGTCAGCTTCCAGAAACTGCTCCCTACCACCTTGGGGTTTCTCCCCTGCAGCGCCTATTACTATGGCCCAAGGAAAGGGCAGAGGCCACAAGGCTCAAAATACCCAGTTCCCGATTAATCCTTCCACACCAGAAGCCTCACCAGGCAAAGCCTATGGTATCCTCAGGGCTAGCACCATCGCTTATGTATAATAAAAGTTCAGTAATTCATTATAAGAATTAATAAAAAAACAGGTATAGTTAAGGTGTGTGTTACTTCCTTTCATAGTCACAAAAAGAAGGCCTATTAATTTGTGAGAGTTAAAATTCAATAGCTGTTACACTTAATAGCAATGCATATATTTCCCAACTAGCTTTTACCATAACCAGACTTTGTATTTTTATTTAAAAAAACATAAATTATATAGAACTCAATGCTGTGTGAACCTTATTTGTGGTCAAATGGTTAATATCCAAGAAAATTCCAAAGCATCAAAAATAGGTGTGAGTTATGAGTTGTAAGGAATCTGGGTATTGAGTCAGCTGGGCCTCACATTTCTGGCAGATTCCCCACCTAATGGACCAATCAACATGACAGCCAGAATGGGTCTGTCCTAGCTTAATGAAACCAGAGCCCTTCAGGTTTCTGGGAGGATTTCTGGGAAGTACTGTAGACCTGAACTTAAGGTCTGTTTCATATACCATGTTTTATAATGTCAAGACCACTGTCACCATAATAGTTCTTTTCCTACTTGGCTTTATACTAAAGACACTATATGTATGGAAACAGAAGGAATCTAGCAGGCCACTGCCTGGATGGATGCATATCAACATATTTCCTTCCCAGGCATTTATCTTTAGAAGGCAGCCCTCTACAAACACTCTAAATATACACATCGGCCCTAAAATGTTCATGTGAAAATAAAAATGTATACAGGATGATAAGTGCTCCTCATAATATCACCAACTTGTACAAGTCCTCTTCAGTAGACACCAATAAACTTTAAAAAAACATAAAAAAGAAAACAAAGTCCTTATAAATCCTAATGGCGTGATGCCAGTAAAATTGAATTTCTGTCTCGTTTAATGCAACAATGGAAAAGTCAGGCATTAAAAGGAAGATAAACTTCCCTTTGTCCCTCTCTTCCTGAGAAACTTCCAAATGTTGAAAATCAATCCCTTTTGTCCCCTTGTTATTCATCTGCTACACATTAAATAGAGACTCTGGGCAGTGAGTGATTCCCGCAGGGTCTTTCATCTGCAGAAAAGCCTGCTACAAATTAAATTCTTACTCTCCCTCACAAATTATAGATACGGATTGTAGTAGGCCATTGATTTAGCAGTCCATGCCTTCGCTGGCTCAGCTTTGAGAGACGAGCTAATTGCAGTCTTTTATCTGGACTTATTCTGGAGCTGAAGATTGTGTGCTATATTAATTAACATGGAACTATTCTATGCTGTTGAGAGTCTATAGGCTATATATATTTAAAGCATTCTGTCACATTTTAGTTATTTACTTGCCAGTTCCTTGGATCATTAGGCCCCAAGCAAGTGCATGTGTGTGGGTGTGGATGTGTAGAAATCATTATACTGAAATAATTCTTAATAATATTAGTCAGAGAGCAATGTTATGTTATGACTGCCACAATGGTTAATGATAGATACCATGGAAACAAAGATCATATATAAGATCTTTTAGAAACACTTAACTCAGGCAAACATTTTTTTAGCATTGAACTTTAGGATTCCTTACTAAAGAAGTTTTAAATCAACTTTGGAGAGCATAGCAATTTCCCAACAGGAGTTGGGGAGATGGCTCACTTGTTACAGTACATTCCCCACAAGTAAGAACCTGAGCTTGAACCTCCAGCACCCACACAAACCCTGTCCAGTGCACACATCTCTAATTACAACCCTCCACTGTGCAGATAGGGCCTGGGAACAGGAGAATCCCCACACGTTCAGTCTAAAATATGTGCAGAGGAGAACAAGAGAGCCAGAGTAAAACAAAGTGAAAGGTTAAGGTGGACATTTGCCATGGCACACACATACCCACAGTTACACGCACATCTCACACACAGATCTCAGTGTTTAACCTGCCAAACGCATCACCACACCATGGTCAGAAAACGTTTCTTCCAAGTGGTTATGAATAACCAAGCTGCATCTGCCCTACATCAACCCATCAATGCCTAAATTTTCCCACAGTGTTCTAAGTTTTCCCCAGTTATCTGTCTCTAAAGGCATTTTTCCATTCTCCAGTGGCATCTATGGACTTCCGGGACCAAAACCAAATGCTCTAACTCTTCTTTGCAATGACGCTCCCCCACAGGCCTTACCTCGCTGGAGTCTTCCTGCTGGTTGATAACTGCCAGAGCATCCTCTGCTGCCTGCCGCTTGGCCTCAGCCACGGTGCGTTCCATCTTGGCTCGCTCTGTGGTGATCATGTCATGGGCTTTCCTCTCTGCCTCAGACACGGCCTTCTGCAGCTCGGTCATTGCCTGTCGCTTCACCTCGTTCACAGCCTCCTCTGTGATTTAAGGCCAGACCAGAGAACACATCAGCTCTGGGTTAGCTCAGCTCTAGAGACACCCGTCCCATCTTGACAGAATTTCACAAAACAAACCCAGCTCTCATCCAAATGACTGGGCCTGTCTAAAGTTCTGCTTGTCTAAAGAACAATCTCAACATTTAAATTCATTTCGGAAATCAAAAGTAAGACTTTCTCTTAGGCATGGCATTCTTGGGAATACATGTAACGAACATATCTTTACTTAACTTTTTTCCCACACTAGTGCCTCCAGAAATGACTCTGGTGCCTGTTAAGGGGCAAAAAATGTCCACAAGGAACTTGGAAAAGTCATTCAGACACACAAGGAACCTCATTTTCTAGCCTGACATCATGGCGAATGCCTGTAATCACATCATTTAGGACTTCAAGACCAGCCTGAGCTACAGGGTAGGATCCTTTAAATAAAAGAAATAATGAAACAGATCAGGAAGTTTTACCTTTTCATGTCATTTCCTTAATAATACAGCTATATGCTTCTACAGAGTAGATTACTGAGATTTTAAAGAACCATGTCATTTCTAGGCTATAGGCTGTTCTCTGTCTACTTCAAACATATATGGTAGTTTGGCCCAACCGTTACTCTGGACAGACAAAACTGAATCACACCATAAGCCATGCAATCAGGCCTGATAGGAAACCTACAAGGTGTTGAATTATCTCTTCAGTTTGGCTGCAGTCAAAGTGCAAAGATTCAACCACTGTATAGCAGAAGATTGACAACTAAAACAAGTACTTCCCACTTTTAAAAAATTAACTGTTCTAATTAAGAAGGGAAGATAGCCTCCTCCTGAATTAGTTTATCTAATTTTCATCTTTATTCAAAGCAAAATGACAATGATTAATTGAAAATTTAATAAGCAGTAATTATTAACTTGGCAAACCTACTACCAATTAACACTCTATTAAAACTAATTATGACATGTTTCATTCAAGTGTTTGCACTTAATTGTTTCACCCACTTAAAAAGCACCTTAATTAAATGTTCTGTTTAATTAAAAACAAAGATTCCTAATAAAAATGTTTTACTGTAGATTCAAAGAGTAAGAGATGCAAGTCCTCTCAGGGCTCTTAAATTCCTGTGGTTGATTCTACAGCGCATGACCTATGGGTCAACAGAAGGTCTTTCCTATGTTCCACAAGCATGCCTTCTTTAGCCTTTGTCACTTGGTGCCATCGTTCCTAAAGGGCTTTCTTTGCAATTACTGTCTGGCTAAGTTTCACACACTATACTATAAAAGACAGATCCAGATTGAAAATATTAACTAAGCTATGTTAATCGTCTATTAGCTCCTGCAAGGTATGCACTTAAAATCTGGATAGAACCAGGACATTGTACACAGCTCACAGCACCTTCCTTACAAGAGGCAGAGCTGCTTTTATTACCCTATCATAAATGACTCAGGGCACCAGGGAAGTACTGCCCTTCTAACTACATAGCCAGGGTCTCATTTAGTTTGAATATTCAAGGTGAATTAAAATTCTATCTAAGTGGTAATACAGGACAATAATTTTTGCTTAGGATCAAAGCTGTAGCTTGACTAATTGTATATGCAAATAAGGCCATTTATATTTAAATTATGCATTCCTATTCTAATCCCACAGGCATATACAGATCAGCAAAGAGAATTGGTAGGACATTTGCAAGGTGCTTGAATATTTATTACCAACTGCAAACATTCTCTGATCCCTTGAAAAGAAATATACTGAAGAAAACATTTAGTCACAATTTTGAAGCTACTTTTATGTTTGACTTTTTTCCCTCCAGTTTTATAAGGATCCTTTGTAACTTTTGAGTTCACTTGTTATCTTTGCTCTTGCTTCTAAAAATACTAACTTTAGAGAGAGTGGATGCAGCCTTCAACGTTTGTTAGGATTTATAATCTTTTAAAAATATGAATCAAAATGTTGTTAAAGTATCACTGGAGCAATATACAGAATTTACATAGGACCCCCCCACTCGTGTGTGTGTGTGTGTGTGTGTGTGTGTGTGTGTGAGTGAGTGAGAGAGAGAGAGAGAGAGAGAGAGAGAGAGAGAGAGAGAGAGAGAGAGAGAGTAAGGGAAGCAGAGGGAAGGACAAAAAGTGGGAGAGTGAGAAAAAGGACAATATATACAAGTGTCGTAAAATGAGGAGTGTAGAAAAGTAGTGAGAAATTGTGATTACTATTTTTTTGAAATCTTTATGCAAATTTAAAATAATCTCTAAAATGGCATAAAAACTGGAAAACACAATTAAAAGTATTTACTTTTATAATCATAATTTCCTGTGAAGACAATGCAGTCATTGTATTACACTAAAGTCTGAGCATTGTGCCCAATCAGGGTTTTTCAAACATTTTAAACTCTACTTAGTTATCTTTTGCCATGAAAACAATACATAGTACTTTTGTGGCAAAGCCAAAGTGTCTCTTTTTAAAATGTAGGCAAGTTCATTTGTTGGGTTAGGGATTTTTGTTGTTGCTGCTTTTTGCTTTAGTTTGGTTTTGTGAGACAGGGTCACATCCTGTAGCATATGGTGCCTCAATCTTGTATCTCCCTGACACAGTTTTTCAATTACTGGGATTACAGGTGTGAACTCTATTGCCTGGGTCTGGTTTTTATTTTTCTGCTTACAGAATTAAGTACTAGAATTCTTTCAAAGTACAGGAAGCTGAGTGTAGACGACCCATTTTTACCTCTGGTGTCCTCATAGACTAGAAGCTTTGATGACACTCACTGGGAACTCTACACCAGCTTTATAAGGAAGTTTGTCCAGCTGATCAAGACCCCCTGAATGTGGGTGTCAGTGAGTTGGTCTGGATAATCTATTGGGCCTTGGGTAGTAGATCAGTATTTATCCCGGGTATACAAATGGACTTTGGGCTCCTATCTAACAATGAGAGACGCTCTCTCAGCCTGGACTCTTGGGGGAGGGTCTAGGCCCTGCCCTGGATGAAAGGACAGACTATGGGCACTCCCATGGAGGGCCTCACCCTCCCTGGGGAAATGAGGGGGATATTGGGAGGGTTGGTGGGAGGGCATGGGAGGAGGGGAGGGAAAGGGACCTGGAATTGACATGTGAAGCAAACTTGTTTCTAATTTAAATTAAAAAAAAAAGTTTGTTCAGGAAAATATTACAAGCACTTCATGGAGCTGTAGAGGTGAAGCTGCCATCCACACCTTAAATTTTCTTATGTGGTGAGTGGTACCCAATGAGAAGACAAATGCCATCTCCACCACAACTGAACCATATCTTAGAAAGAAGACAGATATAGATGAAAGATACATCTAAAAGTAATACAAACTCTCCTGGCCAGGTTCACTCCTTCTTCAGCAGTGATGGACACAACAGAAACAAAACTGCTTTTTCTAAGTTTCTAAGGTCCGTGAACCTAAACTACATCAAGACTTGGTTCAGACATACACAAAACAGACTGAAGAAAAAGTAATGGTGGATTCAATAGACTCCTGTGTATCAAATAAGAAAAGTGAAGGAGAAGAAATAACACAACTTTGAATAAGTGGAAAATGCAAAGTAGACTTCTGAATTCGCTGCCAATGCCTGCTGCTCACGGGGAGACTTCCTTTACGCTTCCCTGTTCATGCGGGCTTTCTAGAAAAGGTGGTGTGTTCAGGAAATCTGCTCTTGCTCACTAGCAGCCCAACAAGGATGAGCAAAGAACAGTGCAGAAGAAATTTGAGTTACACAAGACCTCATAGTTAATTTTCTGTAAGAACTATCAAGAATTTAACTTAAATACAGGTAACTAAAGGGAAGACATTTTCATGACATAGAAACTCATCCTTTATTGTTCAAAATGACAGTTCTCTGTAACTTTTATTACAATAGCAGGCCTTGGCAGCTTACGAGGATTTAAAAGTAAAAGAGAAAAGGATGGGAAGACACAGCAACTTCCTGGGGTTGGAAGTCACTTGGCAGTTAGTGACAGCTTGGGAGAATCCTGAGACCATTAGCACATGGGTACAATACAGGAAATAGGTAAGCAGCACTTGAATTTCAACAGGCCAGCCCAAGGATCCATCTGCTATACAGACAGGACCTGTGAGAGCAAATCCTCTCTCTTAATCTCAGGTAAGAAACTTAAAATTGTATCAGATTTGGGAAAGTTGTTTTCACTCTTATGAAATGTGGTACTTCTTAGACATTTTATAAAATGTGGATAAAGCACAAATGACCAAATATTCAGCAATTGGTAAAGGATTACAAATAATTGAATTCAACCAATACCTAAACAGAACTCTTGTGCAGAAAAACAGTAATAATAACAATGGCGACCCGCTGCTGAGACTTACACAGCTGTCACCTGTTCTTTGTGTCATCCTCAGCCCATGATGCAGGCTTATCTTTCACCTCCCGAGTTCAGTTTTTTACAGGTTTCATGCTTAGCTGATGTCACAGTCTGCCAGCTCTGAACTTTAAGGCCAATACCAAGTCATTGGGTCCCAGGAGGCTTCCAATTTACCACAGAATACAAAGCAACAGATAGTGAGGGGAGTGGATGAACGGTGGGTGCAGAAATTCAAGACCCAGCTACTCTGTTGCTCAACTGAAAAAGTAACTTAGCTCCGATGATTTAATATTAAACACCACAGGAGAGCGATTTTAAAACTAGACTGTAACCAAAAATAATAATCCTTGCAAAGTTCCTTAACAAGTTCACTAGATTTGGCCCAATTTAAGAATGCAGAGAAAAATGCTGATGTATGTAATTTAATTCCTAGAACACTGGATTTCTTTCCTCATCAAAGAAGAACTGCATGCAAGCTAAGACCTCCTGTGCCAAAATTTCACTCTGAAGCCATTACAGATGCTACAAAAGGAGGGAGGGGGTTATAAAGGAAATATTGCCAGCCTTTCAATTATAATGGCACTAGCAGATGCTATGAAAATAAAAACTATTTCATGTTTTAATCAGGCCTGGTTTAAGAATATTAATGAGGGATTTTTTTCTTTTAGTTTGTTCTGTTTTGTGGTTTTCACTTTGTTTTGCTTTGCGTTTGCTATTGTTGTTGTTCGCAGCAAAGTCCTCTCTTGTCATTCCTCACAACAGCAGCATTCACAGCTGCACACAGCTGCCAGAACACGAAACTCATGTTTCTAAACAGTTCTTACCAGCTTTCTTCCAGATCTCCTCTGGCACGTATCCAGATGCAGGCCTGTGAAGGAATTCCCGATGTGCATCTATGAAAATGATGGGAGAGGGTAGAGAGAAAGGGAGAGTGCCATCAGTACTGCCACGTCCTTACGCAGAGCCAAGCAAGTAACTCCTCCTCTTGGCTTCATTACAAAAACCCAATCTTAAAAGGTTGACTCTTTCACTTCAAGAAAATGCACAAAAATAGCAAGACTAGTCATCAGAGCACATGGAAAGCAGGTCATTGGTCCAAATTCCTCACACGCTCAAATCCAAAGCAACTTTATTTCATACAGTATGAGGTCTGAGAACATGCTTCCCGGAACTTTCTCATGGTGATGATTTCTATAGGTAAACTGTGTTGTGAAAGGAGATTATAGTTGGTGAGTTTCTTATCAAAAGTCAAATTTGTAGTGCAAAATCAATCATATGGTAATATAATTCATACAGAGCTCTGATTCTATTGCAATAGACAAATACATGTCCTATCCTATAGCTAATTAGTTCTCACACTTAATTTTTTTCTTTAACTTCCCATTGTGCTTTAAAACTTACTTATACATTGTGTCATGTGGAATTGATGAATATGGAAGCCAGGGAGTATTAGAATGGATTTGTTGGCATTCAGTTGACCAAACAGAATTTGGTTCATGTTTTGTTCAGAATTGGAAATAAAGCTCCATTTTAAAGGCTGTGTTTGTTATCTTTTCAGATCTTAAAACTTTGAGAAAATAATAAAGTTTTCACATGAATGCTAACTTTCCAATAACACAGTCATACAAAGGCAGCAAACACTTAATACTTTTATGTACCTTGAAAATAAAGCTTGTTACAGTCTTCCCTAGCTAAAATAGAAATATGCAAGACAAGTCTTCCATACTGAATTTTCAATGCAAGCCTATGTAATCGAGGTCTAATTATTCCTCTTGAGTGGTGGAACCAGAGACAAGAACTACATCATCAGAATTCAGAAGGCTTGGGGAAGAGAGTAATCAACTGAACTTTTATAAACTATAATAATCAATGCATGATAGATTTCAGCTGAATTTGTATATAAATATATATAAGAAATATCAAATGGCAGAATGATTTTTTAAAAAGAATACATCATTATATTACTTGTGCTTAAGACAAGAAGAATTTCATCCAGTTTCCTACAGTTTATGCAGCTACAGAATACTAAAAAGAAGACAAATGACAGTCCCTTTAGCTAAGTCATTAGATATGAACGCTTTTAAATATATGCAAATCTTTGCACGGTACATAGATCATCAGTGAGCCAGAACACTAATTTTCCCTAGTTAATTTTAAAAAATGCATGGTAATTTGGTGAGGGATATACAGAAAGCCTCTATTCTATCTTTACAATGTTTCTTTTAAGTATTTTTTTTTCAAGAGCAAAAAACTTCTTTTTAAAAGTTTACAGTATAATCTTAAAGCCACTTAATAAATCATTACACAATTTACATCATTAATATAAAATTATATAATAAGTATTATGACCACAAGTTTTCATTGGTATGTTTATTTTATAAAGTACGTAACAACAACAAAATACCCTTTTTTTAAAAAACTAAATTATGATTGTTCTTCCATAAATCTAGAAATAACTATCTGGTGTAAATATGATATTGTAACTAAGTTATTCAACCTTGCCTTCTGTGCCACCATAACTATTTCCATAGGAGATGGAATGTGGTCAAATTCAGTTGCAGCATGTCATACAGTGATAACAAATTTACATGTAATAAACAATAAAGACTTTTTCACAGGTAAATAGCATTCACTGAAGGATAATTAGTTGGCTAACAACAGATCTGTAATGTCTACAGCCAAAAATAAAAACTAGTTCCTACAAGTTCCAAGAGGTAGGTTCTTTTTGTTTTTGTTTTTAGCATCTAGCAGGTTAAAGACAGTTCAGCAGTTTAACAACCATCTTTTGATAAATAAGCAAACATTATTATAAAGAATGGGAAAGGTGGTGCTGTTATCCAAAGTACAGACATAAAAGATGCAAATTACCCAATCTAGGCAGCAGAAAAAAACAGAAACAGGACTAGGATCCAGCGGGAAAAACTTTTGGCTCTCATTCACTCTGGGTATCAAGCTAGTTGACTTCTCCAGATTTGAGATGCCCCGTTTATAAACTGAGGCAACACTAATAGGATGAAGAAACAACTGTAGAGATTGGCTTTTTTTTCGGTACTTAACCAGATAACACACAACTTTAAAGAAAGCAAAAGCTCTGGAGAAGTTTACATTTGCAAATACACCCCCAAAATATTTAAGTCTAAGAATATTATTTTACATGTTGGATTGAAATTATTCCTAAAGTCATCAATTCACCATCTTTCTCCTTGAAAGTAGATACTTAACATTGTGAATATTAATGCCCTAAACTTCACTCAAATACTACTGTTTAGGGCTCAGTCAACCTCTCACCTTCCATGTGCTGTACAGTGGGTATCTTCCTGAACCACACTAGAAAGCTGTGCTGTGTCTTATTTTGGCTACATCTCCCTACATGATACACTGAGATATCCAAAGGGCCCCAACTCCTACCCAAGAAATACTGAAGCCAAATGTGAAATACAGTTTCCATAACCCTAGTTTCTAAAATAGCTGTTTTCAAAGTGGTCAAACCTAAAACCAAATACACACATGCATGCACACACGCATGCACACATGCAAACACAAAAGAATGCATTTTCCAGCATCCTCTCCGGTTCTGAGTCATGGTACTTTTGCTGAACATTAGGTTTAACAATGGGGAGAACAGAACTCTTCAGAGTCTCTTTGTTTTCATGCTAAATATTAAACTTATTACTTAACAGGCTACAGAAACCACATAATACATTTATGTTATCTTTTGATTAAGTAGTTGTAATGTCAAGATTATGTATCTTCTGGCTAAATAGCAACGTGTGGTTAAGGAGTAGAAGCTACACATAAAAGGGGGAGCTTAGGAGACAAAAATGAAAAAAAAAGGAAATCCTGAAGTTGATAAATAGGATAAAGAGACAGTTCTAGAAGTTAATTGCTTTAAAATACTCGATAATCTAGAGAAGAAAATTTTCTAAGACTCTAAAGCTCCTTCAAAAGAATCTTGTTTATAACAACTATCTTTTTGGAAAAACTACCTTCAAAATGGCAGTTGCTATAAAAATGGATAGTTCTTCTACAATGCAACTATAAATACATCTAAATAGGAGCATCTATCAAGACTGCATTTCAAATGTAAAACATGTACAAAAATGTGATTACTGATAGGTAGTAGAGAAGTCCTAAATTACGTTTGCCTGGTTTGAAATACAAATGGCTTGGAGGTAGAGGGAAGAGGAGGTGGCAACCTCCAGAAGATAACAGACATCTCATAGAGAGAAAGAGCCATGCCAGAGTGAAGGGAAATGCTAGAAGAAACGTGGAGGAAAACAAGAACAGCGATTGATGATGAATGAAGGAGATGGAAGATGCACTACACTTACGACAGAATGGAGACCACTGGGTACTAGATACTGCAAGGGCCGCCATCAATATACATGAAGGGATGAGCAGAGAGCCTTTGGAGAACCAATGTGACCTCATCTGACCCAGGACAGCAATGCTCAAAGCTCGGCAGCACCTAGGCATGGCCTTCATCCTGTAGTGGGCAGAATGAGGCTGTGATCATGACCATATCTATTACAGAGATCATCAAAAGAAAAGAAAGGTTAAGTGACTTCATCCTCACTTTCAAAAGGGTAATAAATTCAGAAATCTCAAAGCTATCTCTTGGAAGGCCCCACACAGCCTCAAAATGAGCCACTGCTTTCCAGTGTCGTTTCTATCAATGAGCACACATCAGGTTCTAGAAAGAACCATCTCTTGTTTTGAAAAGATAGGCATACTTAATTTGTAGTGTTTTAAATATAATGTTATGAAATAAAGCAGAATTTCAAAACACAGGCATTTACATTATGGACTCAACTGTGTGGCCCTGAGATGGACTTCATGATGTGACTACAAAAAAAAAAAAAAGAAATCAATGCAAGTGTATAAAAATCCAAATTTCACATGCAGCTCCATTCTGAACAACTTGTTCATGGTTTTTATATTCTGGCAGTAGAGAAGTTGAACAATGTTTTTTTGGTTGAGGGAAAACTATTTTCTATAGTCATGGGTTATGAATTAAATACAGTATTATATTTAAGGCAAAATTCCTTTTTAAATTTCTCTGCCAATAGAAACCATACTTGAATTTTTTAGCTGAAAAACGTATCCACTATCATGTTACAATCTCGAATGTTAAGTCAAAAGAAACAAAACAAAACAAAACAAAAAACCAACCAACATCATTTACTACTTTTCTTTCAAGTCCTTTTGAAGATTACCATAAATTAATATTTACACTACTAAGCATCAGACACCCCCTTTTCAGCTTGTATGCTTCCTAATTCAATACTGGTAGAACTGCCTACAGCATGTACATTCTTACTATCTTCATTTTGCAGATGAAGAAGGTGAGATTTGTGACTTGACAGAACTCCCAAGTGTAGAGCGAACCAAGAATCATAATCCAGACCTATTCAGGGTCTTCACTGTAAGTACGACTGAGATCAGTTGCCAGGGAGAACCTATATAGTTCAATGCTGCTATGAACAAACCACTTGCCAACTGAGATACTTTAAAGAATGAACTACTCCATCATCCATGAAACTCTCGAACAACTGCCCTTTTTGTGAAGACCAGCTTCATTTTTTCCTTCCATTTAAATCAGCCAAGCACTTCTTTCTGGCAAAAGGTAAGCTCCTACCAAAATCCACACAGAGACACTTGCTAAACCTCTGCCCTGCCATTTCAGCATTCTTCCAGAAACCTACAAGGAATTAAACCATCAGACTTCAGAGCTCCTGACCATAGTTCCTGGTGTCAGCCTGAAACCCATCATTAGATAACTTAAAAAAAAAGAGAACTCTTTTAACAATTTTTGAAACATTCTTAAAAGTAAAAGAGATACACAATCAATTGCAGAAAGATTCTAGACTACTTCCAAGCAAGTGAAAAGGAAAGAATATAAAATGTTAGGATCCAAAACAGTAATAGAAGCAGCACATCACTAGGAGAACAAGGTACAGTGGGGAGGAGTGCCAGAGACCCAAACATTCAGGGATCATGGCAAGGGCCAGCCAGCAAGCTCCTAGAAATGCCGGAATTGTGTGTCGGTGACTGAACCTGCCAATTCTCACCCTGCCACCATTCTTGTCACTTAAGTTCACTAGATAACAAAGCAGAAAGGTCTAACGGTCACATATTTAAAGGAAAGACAATAGTTTGAAGAGTACTATTCTAATGCTGCTAGCAGTTAAATATGAAGAGTAATAAAAAGAATATGTAGGAGGACTTTTCTGTCCTGCCAGCCACTACCCAAATAACCACACAGAGACTTATTATTAATTAGAAATGCTCAGCCAGTAGCTTAGGCTTGTTTTCAGCTAGCTCTTATAACTTAAGATAAGCCCCAAGGTTTGTTTACCTCATGTACCTCCCACCCCACTTGCTCTACATCTTATGGTTTCTTCTCTGACTGTGTCCTTAATTTCCCCAGCATTCTCACTGCTCTGAAAATCCTGCCTAGCCATTGGCCAATCAGCTTTCTAGTCACAATGAGAGCAACATATCTTCAGTGTACAAAGTGATTATTTCACAGCATTTCCCATTTGTTTCCAGTACAGCAAAAACACAAAGTAAACATCATTTTTTTTCAATTGAAAAATCATGCTTTACAAAGTTCTTGAGGGCAGGAGTGATGCATGTACCTGTAATCCAAGAATTTTAAAGAAAATGGAGGATCAGGAGTTCAAGGTCATCCTCAGCTACAAAGCTAGTTGAAGCTCAGGCTGAGTTACATGGGGGGGGAGTGCTTTAAGATATCAACTTGCATTTTATTTAAAGAATGAAGACAAAATGATGAGATCAGTATGTTCTTAGTGCTTAAAGTTCAGAAGATATTCACAATAGTCTCTATTTTATATCTGGAGAAAACTTGTAAAATTCATTTAGTGATAGATTAATTGTATTATTTTTCTATTTTCCCTCAGTGACTTAATTCTGTGGATACATTTCAAAATGGTTCTGGGACTGAGTCAAACAAAGTTTTAGCACATCAGTCCTGGATCCACATTCTCCTCCACACAGTCCCTAAACACCATTTATACATGTTAAGAATGTGTGTATGGCTAAACATCTCCACAATTTCCAAGTTAGGAGTGGGAGGCAGGCTAGATTTGAGCCAAACATATCTTCTACAATATATTCTGAAGGTCTCATCTGAGACCTACCATTTCAAACCTTAGAAAATAAATGACTTACAACATAATAATACCTACATGTATATAAAATACAGACCTATCGTAGCTTTCTCTGCCCACAGGAATCTCATTAAACACTTTCCAGGAAAAGAAAATGGATTTATTTGCCAATAATTTATAGTCTCTTTACTACACTCATTCATACCTTCAGTTCTAAACCCTGGAGGACAGAAAGAAGTTCATGTAAATAATAGTGGTTTCTGATTGAAACTACCTCTCCTCTCACTGACAGCCACAAACCGGCTCCGGAAAATGGAATTTGAGGGCTTCACAAATCAAGCAGCAAAGATACACAAGAAAAATAACCACAAGCTTCTAGAACCTGGGAACTCTTCACAATCTCGACAATGCCTTCAAAGTCGGCAGTCCAAGGTTCTGTGTCTAAAAAGCACATGAATCTTTTAATAGTCTAAACAGTGAAATACAAAATGTTAGGTAGCCTTTGACTATAACCTACAAAAGCTTAAAGCCATAGCAACATCTTAGCTTGATCAAAAATATGAATTCACCCAGGAATCACTAAAGGCAGTAATCTGTATACACCTATGCAACAGATTTTCTTTATTATTACTACTATTATTTTGGTTTTATATCAGAGACCGGAAGCTGTCTTTCTGAAGGATCTGACCATTCGCCAACTTCAGTTAGAGTCTGTGCAGACAACATCTGTGGCTAAGTATTATCTTGCTTTAGGATGAAGTCCAGTGAGTTTCTGAAACTTCTTAACACTGCTGAGTAGACACCAGTCCATGTCCTCAGCTGTATCTTTGTCTATCCTTCCTCTAGGCCAGAATGAAGAATCTTCCTTATAGTGCCTCGAACATAATAAGCACATGACGTTTAAGGGTTTACCCCATGAATGTGCTCCACTGAGCCAACCACATTGTGTGATTCTGTTCCAGGAGGCTTATTTACTTTAGGGTTCTCCATTTTTCCTATGCTCAGTGGTTACAGATATTCCCTTTTGTTTCTTAGCAAATCTGCCACATTAACCATTTTTTGCTCACAATAAGAAAATAAAAACAAGATGCTTATTGAACTGAGCTCCACATAGCTTTGTTTAGACCAATACCAATTCCAATCAGACTCAATTCTGTTTTTATTACAAGCCTTAATGCAATCTGACAAATAAAACTGTTTTGCCTGTAAACTCTTCAAAATAATGCCTGTTGAGTAAATTATGCAGCTAGGAATCCTTCTTTATTTAATATTTACTATGGTAATGAGTGTTCAGTCTTCAAGGGTTTGCAGAAATCCACAAATCTAAGTGCAAAGGAAACTGTATTTGCTAAGAATAATTTTATTTTTAAAAGGAATAATGTGAAATCAATAACCAGAAAAATATGGCTCAAAATGTTTATTCTGAGTCATCAGTCATTGCACTAAGGATTCAAAGTTTCTGGTTTATTCTCTATGTGGGTTATTCATTTTATTTTCCAGCAAAATACTCTGGTTTCTCTTCAGATCATATAAATCTTTTGCCTTTTTATTTTCCAGCAAAGACTGTATTCAAAAGCAAGTTAGTGGGTGGGTATGAGGTAAACATGTAAAAAGACAGAATGAGGGTCCATACAAGTCCAAATCTCTACTATATTTAGTCAAATACTGTATACACACAATGGTTAGCAATGTAAACGATAAAACTCATTATTCATTTAGGGACAAGTTCGCAGGCCACTTGAAATGCTTTTAGGTTGAATTTATCTTTGGTATTATATTCTATTTTTTATCCTGACAATCTACAAATATCAACACTAAATATAGTTTCAGGTAGTCATAACACAGTCCCATTATATAACTATAAGTAATAAAATCAAGAGTAAACAATCTAAATGAAGATAAATAATAGAAGTGCTGCATTTTTAATCATTAGCTTTCATGTGGCATATGCACACTGTACAGCATTCTTGTCTCCCATCCAGAGGGTCTTTGGGAAGAGCTGGTTTCTGTTTGTTTGATGAGACATAGCAACAGAACAAGACTGTCTTCCAGACTGGGCCTTAATGAAAACTTATAAAAGATGCTGAAGAGATAGCTTAGCAGTTAAGAACATGTACGTTCTTCCAGAGGCTCTGAGCTCAACATCCATATCAGGCAACTTATAATCACCAATAACTGCAGTTCCAGAGGATCTGATATCCTCATCTGACCTCCATGAGCACTGTACTCACACGCACATGCACACGCACGCGCACACACACACACACACACACACACACACACACATACACACACTATTCCAGAAGTGTATTCTTTTAAAGACTCCTATAGAAACCTTGCTAGAAATGTTGGCACCACAG
The DNA here is from genome assembly GCF_017639785.1 of Mesocricetus auratus. NCBI lineage: Eukaryota > Metazoa > Chordata > Mammalia > Rodentia > Cricetidae > Mesocricetus > Mesocricetus auratus. Next base: position 43,689,258 of record NW_024429184.1, on the reverse strand, counting down.
ACACATGACTGAGCTTGCATGTTAACAGGTTTGAAGCAGTTCTCACAGCTATCTAATGAAGGACACAGCCTGGTTCAGCTCCAAAACTCTGCCGTAAGCTCCATGTATTTACCTGGAAAAAGTCTGAGTGTTCTCACCATTTCTTAACATACATGAATGTCAAGAAACTGATGCCAAGGCTATAGAAAATGCTTACTGTCCTTAAATTCCCTCAGCACTCCTTGTTTTCAGAAACACACACTAAAAAATAGTGTCATTATGAATGGAATATTAAATGGGCATTGAAGGTACTCAATCGAAAGACAAAATAAAAGTACCTAACGCAACTGGGTCTGGGTTGACGGGGCTCTGCTGCCTGGAGTGGCTGCTGCTACTGCCGCCGCCCTTTTTTAAGTCCTCAGCATCACTGTAGCGCCGGATCCAGTAATTCAGTTCCTCCCGGTCTGCTTCCTGACAGCGTCTGAGTACCGTGAGGGATCGTCTCGTCTTTTCTACCATGTCCATTATGCAGTTTAACAGCTATGTGAGGAACAGGAGGGAAAGAAGGTTACACACATCATCACACGTTTAATAAATGGATGAGCAGTGAAACACACTGTTTCAGGCCAATGAAACATAATGTCTTCTTCCTGGAGGCTTTAGTGTACAATTTCGCTAAAAAAGACTTTTGATGGAAAGATTTGACAATCAGACCCAATAATTGATCAAACTGAACAGAAATGAAGAGGGAAAAAATAGGAAGTCTGGATGGAGTCGTGACAGATTCTCTCCTAATAGTAAATCTATCTTTCCAAATACAGAGCTCACTGAACTATAAACTAAGTGACCTTTTCACAATAAAACAGTGGTCTGCTGATCTATGCTCTTCCAAGATCTAATATTTCTCTTAAGCAGCTTTTGAATCAACTTAGAAATCAGATCTTATCTTCTACTTCAAATATTCACTTTCACTACTTCAAATATCCACACTCATTTTTTTCCCAAGAACAGACTCTGCAATACTTTGAAGCACTCACAAAAGCTCACCTCACTTGCTTGCAAAACAGTTTTAGCCCAAGAGATTACTCATGTCTTACATGATCAAGATGTTTCCATTCTTCTGCCCATTCTCTATCTGTTAGTCTGTGGTCAATCATTTCTTCTTGACGTGTGCCATGTAACCCTACAAATGCAAAGAAGAAGGCTTAATCCCCCAAATCCTCCAGCACACAGCCAATATTTGCAATCAGCAGACAGCATCAACTACAAGAGGCGAAGCTGTGATGACTTTGATAAGAGACCTCACAGATGAGGGCTGGTTGTCCAACAGCATTCCTGACTGATGGGGGAAGTCCTGTACATTTGTTAATAAAGCACTGTTGAGCCAATAGGAATCTAGATAGGTGGGACTAGGAGTCCAGGAGGATTCTGGGAAGGGAAAACACAAGAGAGTTCGACATGTAACGCCATGGGGTAGGAAGCCCGGAACTATTCTCCGGTAAGAGAAATACTTAGGTTAACAATTATGGGGTAATTACTTAAGTCAGAGCAAGCCAGTAAGAAACAAGCAAAGGCCAACAGCTTCATAATTAATAGAGCGTCTTGTGTGTTTATTTGGGGACTACAAAGCGGCAGAGCCCAGGCAACTGGTGGGGGATAAACCAAAGCGGCTAGCAAAGAAAAAGCTTCTTTTAACACCTGACCTCTAACAAAGACAAGAAATCTTGTATTTACAGCAACAAGGAAGAATGGAGTTAGAGACTATTCTTAGCATTGTGAGGCCCTGGGTTCAGTTCCTAGCAATCAACCAGTCAGTCAGTCAGTAAATTGATCCAGTATCATTTGTGGCTATAATTCATTAAAATAAGGACAGTGTAACATGTTTTAATTTTTAATTACATAATTAATTTAAAAATATTTGAGCTATTTTTCCCTGAAGAAGATGGTAAAAATTTCATATTTTAGCACAGTTATATGTTAATACAATCAATCTTACTATCATATCTAACTAGGTCCATATACAAAAACTGGGATAATATGAAAGCTACAAATGACCATTCAACTTACCAAAATATAAAAAGTAAGAAGAAATGAGATCTTTCTTCTATTTTTAATTGTTTTGTTTTGTCTGTCAATAGAGACGAAGTCTCACCATGATGAGCGGACTGGCCTAGAACTCCCTTTGAAGCCCAGGTTCGCCTTAAATTCTCAATCTTTCTACTTCAGTCTGCAAAGTTTTGGGAATTTAGGCATAAACCACCATACATGGCCCCACACCACAATCTTTATGGAAAAAAATCAACATGTCACTTACAAAATAACCTATAAATTTTCAAGGCAAGAAATTGAAAATTCTAACATGAAGATCATGTATACTAGGCCCCTTTTATGAAAAGACAACGTGATCTGGGAAGATGGCTCAGTCAATGAAGTACTCACCATACAAGCAAGAGAACCTAAATTTGGATTTCCACTGCCCATATGAAAAACCAAGACATGCCTTTAATCCCAGTTCCTGGGCAGGTAGTGAGACAGTAGGATTCCTAGAACTCTCTGGCCAGCCAGTCTAGACCAACCAGTGAGCATCAAGTTCAGTGAGAGAATCTCTGTCCAAAAATAACTAAGACAGGGATCACCTAATGCTGATCTTTACACTCCTCATTCATGGGTACACACAAATACACGGCAACATGAAAACATTTACCATGTTTTCCTAATACATGGTCTCACTCTAGCCCAGACTGGCCTAGAACTCATGGCCACGCCACCTGACTCAGCCCACCAAGTGCTGACATAGCAGATGTGAACCTTTACTCCTGGTTCACCACCGACATTAATGATGGGATGTTAGCCAAGATGCTCACAGGACACAGATCCTATTTGTTTCACTGAAAGCAGAAGGGTCTCATCAGGGGTCATGTTACAGAATCGCTGCGGACAAAGCCCTTTACATTCTGTCAAAGAAAGGCGATTAGTCTATGACATCATTTTCCACTTTAATGGCTGAATCCCTAGAGTTGGCTCCCACTCCTCACAATGTTACTCTAAACAAAAAAACCAGGGCTGGCAAGTGTGGGGTTTCTAAACACGAAGGCCCATATTGGAGGACCTTCTGAATGCACCAAATGACAATAGACTTAGAAGACATTGTGTTCCACTTACTATGAAATAGTAAGTGCTTAGAAATCTTTCTCTGAGCTGATTTAGAGGAAAAAAAAACCAGGTTGAGTCACAAGGCTGTTTTCATTCATATGTGTGTCTATGATTGATTGGATTAAATAAATTCATGACAGTTCTTTCTTAGGATACAAATGCCAAGTATAAAATGTTTTACATTATTTCTGTCCAATTAGAAAATATTCAGGGATACAATTTAAAACTTAAAATTGTCAATGCCACCTATTGGTAAAAAAGGAAAACTGCAAATATGTTTTACTGATTTGCATAATAGAAAAGACTCAGAGGGAAAGTAATATTTAGTTATTGCTCTGTTTGTTGTGATTATTTCAAGTTGAAATGTTTGCAAATATGTAATCTTTGTTGACTTATTTGTTGCCTGTGTTTTTAGGGGAAAAAAGCACTAATGTTAAAATTAGTCATCATAGAAAACAACTAGAGAGTGATAAGAATATAAATGTGACAGGGACACTCATGACAGTGGCATCTAGATATTTGCCTGTAAGGATCAAGAATCATAGAAGTTACAAACATGTCAAGGCTTTATCTCACTAAGTCAACACTGATTCACCTTTCTAATGCCCACGACAATTAATGAGGCACAGGATGTTTGTCATTCGTGGAAGCCTAGCATTTGTAGAACAGTGCTGAACTTCATCTCTTTAAAAGGTAATAATAATAACCATGTGAGAAACATGTTTGATCCTCAGTATTTGGTGTAGAAATATAGGATTGGCTCAATACATTGAAGTTTGGAGGTCATTTTTGGTCTAACTGAATAAGAAAAGGAAAAAAATTAAGGAAACGAAAATTTACATGTAGCATTATCTCAGTTTCATACATTTAAGTCCCCAACCTCACATAGTTTTGATCATACTGATACCACAGAAGGATGTAAAGGGGTAAACAGACATGATAAATAAATCATGAGATACTTAGCATTAATGTGCAGACTTAATTTGTTCTTAACTTCAGAAAATTCTAGATAAATGAGCCCAAAATTTAAGCTTACCAATAAACCAACGCTGTTTTCCAAGTGACTTTACTTAATTATTTTAATGAGTATATGTCCCTACATGTAAGAGGCATTTATACATCATCCCTTTCTGAAGATTTTTCTACCCTCAAAATGGCAGCTTGATATAACATCACAATTTGTTTCTCATACAGATTTTATTTTACATTAATACACACTAAACTCTGCCAGATTTTAGGGATGGCTAAGTAGTTGCACATATTTATAGAGATTAGCACTATTAGTTTTATAAGATAGTGTATTAAAAAGGTGAGACACATGGTCTAGAGAAAAGTGCATAAAACCAGTGGTTGCAGATATAATTCATAATGTATGAAAATATAATCAGTGCACACAAACACAATTACTTCTGTGATGATCACTCAGTGGGTCACAATAACTAACATGTCACCAAACACCAGCTGTTGACTGAGAAAGAGACCATTTCTATGCCGACAACTGGACATCACTTGAGTCAGTTTCACGGTGGCCAGGTAACTCCACTGCTATTTAAAATGAGATGTCATAGCTGGGTGTGGTGGTGAATACCTTTAATCCTATCATTTGGGAGGGGCAGAGGCAGGTGGATCTCTGTGGCTTTGAGGCCAGTCTGGTCTATTTAGTTAGTTCCAGAGTGGCCAGGACTATGTAGAGAGACTCTGTCTCCAAAGATAGATAGATAGATAGATAGATAGATAGATAGATAGATAGATAGATAGATACAGACAGACAGAAAGATAGACAGATAAAACAGAAATGAGCACTTACATTTTTCAGGCATTAAGTCATAAATAAATAGTAAAACTTTTGCAAAGAAGGAGGTTGCCACTACACTACATGTGATATATAGCTCAAAGTATCAGTCCTCTGAATAAGGATGATACCATAAGACATGCTGTCATGACATGGGAAAAATTTCATGAGGCTCCACTCCTCAACAAAACTACAGACAACTAAAGACTGCTGAGACAGAATTAGACATTCCAAGAGATAAGCCATTTTATTGTTTATAAAATTCCAATGGGTCATCACTGAAATAATATGTATTGTATTCATATAAGCAAATGGACTCTTCAGGTTGTACTTAATTATTTATGCACTTATACAGATAAAATAAGATTAAAGGGGCCATTAATTTAAGAGGTGGATACTTGAAAGGGTGGAATGGAAGAAAGGAAGGGCACTTAAGATTCTGTTATATTTTAATTAAAAATAAATATGTATTAATAATAAAAAAGTATCAGTCCTGATTGAGAAATAATATGGCCACTTCTAAAAATCTCTTTAGAGATATTGCCTGCTTGAACATCAGATTGGCTACTAAACAAAATCACAAATTACATGCTTTGCCATTTGTCTGACATGATAAATAAATGTAGAAACGGCTATTGTGGGGACCGGAAATACTATCAACTATCTCACAACCAAATCCCCAGTCAGCTCTCCTCTTGCTCTCTCTTGATGCTTTTCTATGCCTGAGGAAGGCTACATGCAGAAAGCCAAGCAGACATGACACATGGCAACTACTGCTTCCTAGTAATCCAGGTGGAAAATTTCATACCAGCTTCTGCATATCAGGTGTTTGCCAGTGAAAAAAACAAAAGCAACTATCACTGTTATTCAAGCAGTGGCCAGGTGGTGCACTGTGTTTCCCAGAGTTCTGCATCCTCTGCTCAGTTTTCTGTTTTCCCACCTAGACTTCATCCCTTGTATGCTGCCCACCAAATTTCAAATTCCCCATAGAAGGTAAGTTTGCCAACAACTAGTTTTGTGGTAAAGGATGCCTCCGAATGTGTGAGATCCCAAAAGAAGGGCAGTAGATTACTGCTCCCAGTGGGACTCAGCAAAAATTAGGAACTAAAGGTACCCTAAGAACAGCATACTTACTAATCGTTTGATTTCACCACGCCAGCCACAGTTACATGCCACAGCTTGCATCAATCATCTTGCCTCTGATGTTGCCATGGTTGACACTTGTCCTTCACAAGGTAATGTCTCCTAAAAGCTTCACTTCTATTTTAATTTGTGAATGAAGCCATGGATACAGTCAAAGAGAACAGACATTTGCCCACAGCCACTCCTTCTGTTTTATGATATTTGATGTAAAATGGACACTAACTCTTATCCCTAGCATTTTTGAGTAATGTGCCAAAGTATTCCTCATGGAGTGCCTATCAAGCTAGGCCACAGACAATATGCCATATAATATTTGGAAATATGGAGTAGTATGGAGAAAGAGAATTTAAAAATCAACCTTGACACAAAATTTCAGCAAAAGAAAATAATTTTTAAAAAATCTGTGGTTGGATCATATATGAAACCTCGTATACTAAAAAAGAATTCAAGGAAAATCCAACTTGCTTTTAAAACTGTAATTGGTGCTTTATATGATATTTGACGATATTTGATGCTCTCCTCCCAAAACAAGACGTTAACCTGTTCTCTTAAAGCATGTAGGTGATGCCCAGTAGAGTGGCACATACCTAGAATCTCAAAACTCAGTAAGCAGTGGAATTGCAAGTTTGAGGCTAGCTGGTTTATGTAACAAGACTGTCTCAAAGATAATTAATTAGTTAATTAAAATCCAAGTGATTAAAAAAGAGACACTGCATATTAATAGAGTTTCTTCACAAAGAAAACAACATAAAGAGAGGTGTTCAGCTCTATCAGATTACAAGTTCAAACTCAGTTGAGAAGTAACGGCACAAATCTTCAAACATCCACTCCCCAAAGAAGAAAACAGAGCCTCCAGTCTTACCCATAGGTCTAGTTCTGTCCCTGAGGTCCCTGTGGCTGGGGTGTCGATAGGAGTCCCTGTAGTGGTGGGCAATGGCCATATCATCCAAGCGGTAATGCTGAGGTGGAGGTGGGGTGGGGTGAGGCAGGCCATTTGGCTGGTAGGACAAGCCATTATTTGGACTGTACCGCTGGCCTGGGCTAATAGTGCATGGTCGCTTGCTTGGATGTTCTGAGTGCAAAGGCTCTCTGTCAAAGCCATTTTCTTTGGTTCTGAGGAGGGAAGAAAAAGAGTTTTGTTTCATACAGGATTCAACATCGTTCAGATACCCCAATTTGAGCTTGTGATAGCCAATAGAACACTTCTTCACTGGCCAGGAACTCACAAAACAAAGCTTCCCAGAATCTTTGATGGGATTCACTAAAACGTATGCACAGCCTGAAAGGTTCATTGGGCTAGCAGCAGAAAATGCTACACTTGTCATCCAACTAGCAAACACCTTTGCAGCTACAGTTCATATAAGTAAGTTGCAAATAAGAGGAAACCGGTCTCCTTCTACAGAAAGCTATCCTAGTAGCTGTTGCCAAGTTGATTCACATCTATAATCCCAGCCCTTGAGAGGCTGAGGCAGGAGCACTGAAAGTTCAAGGCCAGCCTGGGCTACATATTGAAACCCTGCCTCAAAAAATTCAGAGAAAAGACCTATTCTTCAGTGATATTTTATCAAAGTCAAGCATCATTACTATGGAGATGAATAATGTGTACCAATCTATTCCACCAGGCATCTGACTTTTGACCCCAAGAACACCTGAGATCTGTACTGTTGGAAATGGCACTTAAAGATGTAAGTTAATTCAAATTAAATGAAGATTGAAAATTTTCAGTAGCCACATTTCAGGTGCTCAATGGCCACCAGTGACTAAAGGTTACAGAACTTGATCTCAAAGATACAAAATGTTTCCATAATCTATTTGCATGGAATGATATAACTCAACTCATACAGTACGTCTAGAACCCCAACATTTTCTTCAGTAATCCAAAAAATAAATCAGTCAACAGTCATACAGATAGCTCAGGCTCAAAAGAAAATCTAGGTGGGGAGTGGTGTTGGGGATTGAACCCAAGAACCAGACATACAAATTTTCTATCACTAAGTTACACCCTCAGCTCCTGCACCTATTTTATTCTAAACTTGAGTAAATTCATCCCTAGAGAGTTTGTATGTCCTACCTGGGGTTTCAGGGTTTAAAAACAGGGTTTAAAAACACTTCCAAATGAACTTCATCATGTACTATATAGCATTGTGAACTTGACATTCAGGAGAAACGCATTTCATAAATGAAACCAGATTCTAACCACTGCTCCTGGATTTGCGGACACAAGTATGACTAAAGAAACAGGGTCCTAAAAAAACAAAACAAAACAAAACAAAACAAAACAAAAAAAGAAACAGGGTCTTGTTGAATAAATCTCTACTTCTTAGAGATGAGTCCAGTAAACCCAGTAAAAAAAAAGAACAAACTGCATCTCACTTTGTCTGCAAGCAGGGCATTGGTAGCATCTATGTTCTCAGAAAGTCACCATATAAGAGTCTGCCGATTCACACAGGCTGCAGAGTGCCATGTGCCTTTTCAATTCCAAGAAGATACATAGCTATCGAGCCCAGTAGACAGTTTTCCTTCTTTCCTGGCATTGGTGACAGTCCTTGTCTGATTATAGCAAAGGAAACTTGGAGGGAAATCTGGATCAATAATCAGAGGCAACAGGACACTACAAGGACCTTCCCATCTTTTCCTGAAGGATGGAATCCTGGTGACAATTTACACCCACCAGCCAGGGAGAATAAAAGGTTGGGCCAAGAGTACAAGCACCCAAGGAACAAGGGGAAGTCTGCAGGATTTAATGTGAAATACCTACAAGCTGAAGGAGATGGGAGACTTGGCTGATATTGGAAATGACAGCAGTGCATGGCCACCATGGGAATGGCAGCCAGAAATCTCAGTGGTGCTCCCATCAAGCATATGTCTGCACTTAACATACTGACTCCATATATATTGATCACTGGAATCAGATTGAAGTATCCCATACAGCTCAGACATTACTGAAATAATTTTTTAAAGTAGAAAGAAACATTTTAGATATTGATTTATTGTGTCTGTCTCGGTGATTCTAATGTGTACTTTCATATCCTATACATTCTTGAATAATACAGTTTGACATTCAGTACATATTACCAGCATACATCAGTCGGAAAGCAGTGAAGACCATGACGAGCTATGAATATAATGCTAACCCAGCACCTACCTTACTGGCAGTGTGGTGTAGTGGAAAGAGCACGGGACTGGAAGTCAAGAGACCTGAGAGCTAGTCCTGGCTCTTCCACGACTAGCTGTGTGACCTTGGGCAAGTCACTTAACCTCTTTGGACCTCAGTTTGCTCATCTGTAAAATGAAAGGGTTGGACTAGATCAGTGGTTTTCAAACTTTGACACCTGACGTGCATACGGGATTCTGTAGGCAATGAAGAACTGTTTGCCCTGCCAATCAGGATTTAAAGGGCCAGCAAAACCCACTGATTATTCTTACCTGTTTTATAAAATGAGGTTCTGCCTAAGATTTCATTTTTAAAGAAAAAAATAATCTGCTGCTAAAAATCAAGTTTGAAAACCACTGGACTAGATGATAGCTGAGGTCCCTTCTGGTTTGAAACCCCAACAACCCAATGCCTCTGTTCTAATATTCTAACATGGCCCATGGCATTACTCTAAAGATTAAAGTATCAAAGGGTGGTAACTTTCTGGACAAGCTTAAGTGTGTAACCCAGCATCGTGTGTCCTGTTTCCCACTGTTTTACAGCATGTATTATTTGTAGTCTTATGTGTGTATATGTAGTATGTGCAGAAATAAAGATATACTCTAAATATCATTAAGCAGTCCCATAGCACTTCCTACATCAAAACAACTTTGACACATTTGTGTCACACAAGTATAGCTTGTGGCTCTTGTTTTTTCTTATTTCAATGACATCACCAGCAACGTGTAACAGTGAAAGAACCCTGCCACTCCTCAAATGGATAAATTTGCTATCTATCTCCATTCCTTCATGAGCCTCTGATCAGGGCTTTTCCTTCAGTGACACAATTACAGGAAACGAAGCCCATCTCCAAGCGCTGAAACATGGGCACAGCTAGGTCTTGAGCTTGTCCTCTCTCTTCAAGGTCCTGCATTCTAGACTGAGTTCCCACACTGAGAACTGGTGAAGCTATAAAGCATATCTCCCTGAGAGGAGGTATAGTTCACAATTGAGCACTAATAGAGAGCTGGGAAGCTTCCTTGGGTCACCCCTGTCTAGTTATAAATCCCTCCCCCCACTCATAGCACATGTGTCCAGAGAAGTAACTAAAACAACTTAATTGCCATTTGTCTGTCTTAGAAAAGCCAATAACCATCTATACCTCATTTGCTTAGGTAAATTCCATATTTGCATTTTTATTTGTTGCCCTTTTCAAAGTGTATTAGGCAAAATTAAATACCTTTTCATTGTCCCAAAACAGCCTCTCCCTTGAAATAACTCAGATCTCCAAAGAAGTCCCCACACTCAGGGCTCTGTGAATGGAAGCTTTAATTTTGAGTCTACCTCAGAATGCAAAGTTCCCCAACCAGAATCTATTCTGTGACCAGAAGCTCATCACTCAACACTTAGTCCAAAGCACACGTGAGGTGTTCTGCTGAGACTCATGACAGTGCCCTTATCTTCGTTAGCTTTTCTAGCCTTAGAGTCCTGCTCAGAAAAATAGGACAATCAGAAAAATTCACAGGGAAATAACTAAAAAGGCAAAGTATATTCTTTGCCTGACTGGGGCTATTATTTTCTTCCAGTTCCTCAATCACAGAGACTATCAACTGACACTTTAAAATGTAAATAAAGTCTACATGAGGGTCTGGAGAGATGGGTTGGTTTTCAAATTTGATTCCTAATACCTATGGCAAGCAGCTCACAACCACTTGTAACTCCAGAAATGATGTCTTGGCACATGACATGTGAACAAATCCATACATATATATATATATATATATATATATATATATAAAGTTTATATGAAATATTTATTGAGCCACGATGGACAGTGCACTGACAATCCCTCTGCAATGTATAACAGACTGCAGCTTTCGGGGAGATGGATGGGAAACAAGGGAAATAGGCCATCGTGAAGAGGAGGTGACAGAAAAACTGAGACCAGTCTCTTTCTCTAGAAGTATCTTTCACATTGGGAAAATTCCCTATAAGACTTGTCTGGGGATAGGCAATGGGGAAGACTTGCCCCAATGTGGTGGTGTACACCTGTAATCCTAGTACATAGAAACTTACACAAAAAAGTCACCAGTTCAAAGCCAGTCTAGGCTGCAGAGTAGGAGCCTGTCTCAAAAAGAAGTGGCAGCTAAAATATAAGCTTGGTTCCACAACAGATGGATATATGCCTCCATCAAGTTCCTCAGATGCCCGCTTACTTGGGCTGAGCAGGCATTTCAAACTGAGTGGACTCACCCTACTTTCTTCCCCTCTCCGGCTTCCTCACCACCTCCCACATTGCCTCTAGAACTCAGCACATGTCTTTTTGATCCATGCTGTGTTGATGGTATCTAAACACACCGCTGGCCCATCCTCTCTGACTTGAAATGCTTTCATGTCCATCCTGTCTTCCCATTGTCACACTGAGCCAGCAGCTAGCTAAGCACCACCAAGGCTGTACTTCCAGTTTATTTGCTGTTTGTCTCCAAAGCTCTGGTCAACCCTGGACTGTCCCTCTGAGACGGGCTAAAAGGAGACACTGATGTGAAATCCCTTCTATCAAGCACAAAGACTTCTGTTACCTTTTCTTAAACTTACGTCCGCATCTCAATTTTAGGAGGAAAACAATCTATTACAGAAAAGCTTAAGGGCATTAATAACTCAATATCAAACATATCTTCCCTCTTCTGACATGTGCTGTTTGTCGAGATTTCCATAGCATGACTGCACCTTGACTCAAAGGGGAAGAGTCATTCTCAAAGTATAACTATGCAAGAAGTCCCTACATAAATTGTTCAGAAATGGATGATATATAAGAATTCCACATCATACATTTTTTTCTTGATGTGTATCTGAAAAAAATATGGTAAATCTTCCTGGCTTTTTCAAAAGAAAATCAAAGCTATTTTTCCATGAATACCTGTAGTGATTTCTGTGCTTTGTTATCAAGCTGCAGGAAGGGGACATTTAGATGGCAAAGGACTGAGAAACAGATATCGGAATGCCACAGAACCCACACTAGTGGGCCAGATGGGAAAACACACCTTTAATCTCTCTATTGCTCCAGCTACCCAAGAGAGAGAGACATGCTCTGGCAAGACACACAACTGCCTGCAGAAAGATATCCGAGGCAGGTGGATGTCTGTTACTCCAGACACACAAAAGATGCCAGGACCTTCAAAGACTAGAACACACAGGTTCTGAGAGACATCTGAGCCTCCCTTCCCCAGGTGGGAGGAAGGAATTTTTCCCTCACGTGCCTCCTGACATCGACCATCTGTTCAAGAGCTAGAGTGTCACTGACTATCCCCTTTGCGCCTTCCAATCTCTGCCACGGCAGAAGCGTCCCGTGTTTTCTCTTGCTGCCTTTAGTTCTAAGTTGGCATCTGTGCAATCTAGTTAGAACCCTCCACTTTCTCCTGGTCATTGAGACATTCTCCACATTTGGTTCTTGGGCCACTCATGGGTAAGTTCATTCATGTATTTCAGAGATAACAACTTTTAAAACCACACAAATAAATAAAGATTAATGGTGGAAGAAGTAATTTTATATACTATTGAAAATAACTGTAGAAAGGACAGCTTGAATTATTTTTCAAGTGGGAGGGGATTGTTTTCTTTTATTTTGCTCTAGGTATTAGTATATGTAATGTACCACCCCAAATTTCAGTGGAAATACAAAGATGAGACTTGATCTGTTTCCCCCCTTTCATTGAAAATCAATCCTTTTCTCATTGAGTATATCCTGATTTCAATGTCCCCTCCGTCTATTCCTTCCAGTTCCTTCTCTCTTTCCCTCCCACTGTTTCTGTCTCTCATTAGAAAAGAACAGCCTTCTAAGAGTTACAGTGAAGCCTAGCAAAATAAAATATAGTAAGATAAAACAAAAACAATCACATTGAAGTTTGGACAAGGCAAACTGGTAGAAGGAAAAGAGACCAACAGAAGGCACCAGAATCAGAGACCTACTTGTTCACCGTCTTGGGAGTCCCATAAAAACACTAAACTGAAGACTATGATATAAACACAGAGGACCTGGTGTAGACCCGTGCAGGCCCTGTGCTTGCTGCTGCAGACTCTGTGAGTTCATGTGAGATTTGCTCAGTGATTCAGAAGGCTTTGTTCTCCCGGTGTCCTCCATCACCTCTGGCTCTTACACTCTTTCTGCCTCCTCATCCGTGGGGTTTCCTCAGCTCTGAAGGGAGGGATTTGATGGAGACACCCCATTTAAGACTGAGTATCCCAAAGTCTGTCTCTGCATAATGTATGGCTATGGGCCTCTATATTTGTTCCTATCTGCTGCAGATTTGATGTTAATGAAAGGCTAGTTACTCCATGAGATTGAGACCTGTCAATACACTTAAATTCCATGTGCACATGTGTGCATCTGTGTGCATGCATGCCTGTCTGTCTGTCTGTCTGTCTGTCTGTGTTTTATAAGACTGAACTAGGAAACTGTTCTGATTGGCAAAGTGCTCTATCATTTACCAGTAAGCTATGTACCTAGTTTAATGTGAAATAGTCTTACTATGGTGTTGAGGCAGGCCTTAAACTTGACATCCTCCTGTCTTAGCCTGCTGGATGCTGAAATTCCTGGGAGGAATGAATTCTTTATTAAATCATTTATTAAATTAAAAATTATACAATTAGAGCTCTGGGCTTCTACACTCTAATGCTGGGCCTACGTACCAAAGGGTCCAGAGAAGCAGGACAATTGTTATTAGATGTCAGAGGGAAAGCAGGTTTCTCAAGAATGTATACTCAAAAGAGCAGGTCTTCTGAATCACAAAAAGTTGACTCCAGCATGTAGCTCTGCTATTTGCTGGACATATGCACACAGGAGGCTTAACCTTCTAAGAAATTCAACATTCCCATTTGCAAAACAAAGATTGTTTTATCTTAGCCTGATGAGAGGACTAGAAGAAAAAATGAATAGACATATATATGGCATCCAACAAGTTCATCAAAGTACTTCATTCTCTAGTTATGGGATTAGAGGCCAGGACTAGCAAATCACAGCTTTAAGAACATAGGTGTTGAAGATGGAGAAGTTGTAAGCCATGTGACCTCAAACATTGTATCCAAACTTCCCGAACCCATGCATAACACTGTAGATCAGTGGTTGGATTATTTAGTATGGGGCCTGACACCTCAAGACCTCAGTAAATAGTAGCCATTACTACAGAAATGTAATTAGTAACCCTTCATTCACATAACAGATACTGAGTCGTGATGTGTAAGATTCAGGAACGAGGGCAGGCACTATCAACGGGAATATAAAGCTAGGCATCAGGAGGATTTGGAACAGCTGGACCCTACAGAAGTGGCAAGAAGTAAGGCTACTTAAGTTGAAGCTGGAATTCAAGGTGATGGAACTGTCCCTGCAACTACATCTTCTTTCTCAGCCAATGCTATTTCACAAGGCTTCACAACTGATATGACTTAGACAATAATTATAACAGAGATTACTACATACTTACTGAAACTGGGGAATTCATAAATAAAACGTGAAAATAATATGACACATGTTAAAAATCCTGCTTTTTCATGGGATCCTAAATGCCGTGCAGTTTTCCCTATTGTAAACCTACATTTTCTGTTTAGAAAATCAAAAAAAAATTGAACCCTCATTCATTTTATTAAGGAGAAATGAACATACCCACTTCAGTTTGCAAGTAAGGTGCCAAACCAAACCTTACATAATCAACCAACACAGTTTCAAAATGACAGCCTCCTGATCTCTAACCTTCAGCATTTACTAACTACTCATTAAGTCAGGAAACCTGGATCATTATGGATTTTTCTATCATTAAAATAGACTTTAAACCCTTAGAACATTATCTTATGACATTTACATTCTTCTGCAATTACAGAAAATAAATGAATTAGAGAATGAGGAAAAATTTTCCATATTTGAATTCTGCACTTTCCAGCATATTTTATACAACTGCAAGATTTCAGCACATAAATACAATTACTTCTCCATTAGGAAGTTTTGTGACTTTGGGCAAATTTTGTAAGCCTTAATTTCCTCAAGTATGAAGAGAAGCAGTTGACTTGGTCCATCCATAATATCCCCTGCCAGGTGGCAAATTATGTAAGTTTATGATTCACACAAGTTGCTTTTTGAAATGTTTAGGGGGTACATATTAATCTGCCTCTACAGCTTCAGAAGTAAAAGTCTCAGAGTGCTAAACTGAGGAATGCAGTCATCTCAAGACGATGATAAAGGCTAAGAGAATTGGTACCCAGGAGCAACCTTTTGAGTGGATTAACAGCAAACAAGCAGTGGTCCCTATCCAAGAGCAAAGATCATTCAATTGGCTTTTGTAAGTGAGAACAGTTCATTGAGGAAGAGCAGAGTAACAGGTGGTGATGCAATATTCAAGGCAGAGCAGGCACCTGCTATACCAAAGCTCTGGGAGGAGACACAATGATTGTCAGCATGACACCAGCATCTTTCCAAAACCTTAATCTTAATTCACTGTGCAATGCCCAGGAAATGAAGCCCTCCCTGTTCTTCCCCTTCTCTCTCCCTATGCTGGCATTCAGACCTGATGAGCCATCAGAGCTGTCTTATAGGGGACTAACTTCCCTCTATTTGTTCATTATATGTAACTGGTTCATAAAAAAAAGTGCCTCATCGCTTTCTGCATGACCTATTACAAAATGACAAAAGAGGAAGATCTCAGAAAAAAGAAAGAATTGAGAATAAACATCCCCTGCAAATCAAAATTCTCCTTCCCCAATATTTTGAGAAAAAGCATGATTTTAAAATGAAAATTAGTCATTGGGTTTTTGTTTATTTGTTTGTTTTACACCCTACAGTATTCTTCCACAGACCTACAAATTCAGTTCAGGGACTCTCCCCTGGATAATCTTATCAGAAACTGTAAGACATTCTACTGTTCTATATAGGAACATGCAAAAGAATGGTTTCAAACTTCCCGAGAGAACGAACTTCTCTGTAAGTGACAATCACAGTGGCCACACTCAGTGGTGTCTCTAATACTAACACCTGCAAGGCAGAAGCAGGAGGACCAGGAGTTCCACATCTTCCTTGGCTAAATAGAGAGTTTGAGGCTGGCCTGTTATATGAGACTGTATCAAGTAACAAAAGATAACAAAGATAGTTTAAAAAACATAGCCAGTGAAAGTAAATTTAGGGATGAGAATAAAGCTCAGCTCGCCCAAGTCTATCCCTTAAACACATTAGCTTGGCAATCATCACAGAATTTAAACCCCCCAAAGTTGTAAACAAAATATAGAACGCTCTTTTGTTCATGACATGTCATGAACAAATTATCAAAATGTGTTTTCTCCTCAGGTGTCAGTTTTTCCCTCTTCCAGTGACTGATGGCTCCCAGTGTTATTACAGAAACAGATTGATCTTTTTAATGAGCCACTTTAATAGACTCCGAAATCTCACCGTGGCTGCTCATCCATGTCAGACCATATGCACCAACCAAACATTCACTGAAACAACAAAACTCTGCTGTCAGACAGCTATGTACTCTATAAAATTTCATATAGCAGAGCAGGATATACAAGTAAATAACCAGAGAAGAAATGCATATGCAAACAAGATGCTGGATATATGCAAAATCACACTGTAGAGACCCATATTTTCTTGGCTCTGATAAAATTCCCACAAGATACAAATGTATTTACACAACATATTCTCATTATCCTTCCGCCTATTTGCCATCTCTCCATTATAAAAGACACATCAGCTTGAGGAAGAAATGTTCCACTCAAAGAATCTTCATAGGAAATCTGACAGCAGCTATTGTTCCTACATGATCAAGACAGAATAAGATAGACTCCTATAGAGTAGTCTGCCTGACTGAATGCACACACATGCACACGGGAACCATGTTAACAGAATGTTATCTTTACACTTACCACAGATATCTATGTAAACCTTCCCTTGTTATACCCTCCTAGAAATAAATTCTTTCTCACAAATTAGTACTTGTCTTCCTAGAAATGTGGACTATGTCAATACCTAGAAAAGCACATGCAAACTATCTGCCATAAGTCAAGTCAATGGTTAAGACACTCCCATACTCAGACTACATAGCTCCTTTTAAAACCTAAAATGCTGAAGGCTTAAACAATTACTCAGCCCTAAATGGGACACCTTATCTCACCCTTTCAAAGGCTCAGAGAGGCTCACGAAAGAAGGGCAAGAAAGAATGTAAAGGCAGGAAGATGGGGAAAGTGGTGCTATGGAATGCTGTCTTCCAGACACAGAAAGGTTGCTGCAGCCATGAACTCACGGCAGCAGTGGCTACCTACAGAAGACTAGGCTCATCGATATTATATGATAGATACAGAAAGGACGCAAAAGCCCCTACTCCTCACTAAGAAGCTCCAGGCAGGTAATGGCTGCTAGAAGGGGCATAGTCACTGGTGAGTTTTCCTCTTCAAATAAATAGTCCCTACTCATAAATGCAAGTGACTATTGCCACATTCAGTTGGTCACAAAAATAAAAGAAAATAGCTAAAAGTGAGCAGAGGGAAGAAATGGTTTGATGGGAAGAGGAAGAGGAAGAGAATAGTTTTTGGGGAATATGAAGGAAGTCATATAAAATATAAGAATATATAATACACATACATAAAATATATACATTTTAAGTCCTATGTTGAGGCAGGCTTGGTAGCTCATGCCAATAAACTAAGAATTAGGGAAGAAGACTGCTATAAATTCAAGGCTAGCCTGGATTACACATTGAGACCCTACAGCAAAAAGAAGAGAGGGAAGATAGGGATGAGGGAGGGAGGGAAGGATGGGGAAAGAGGGAGAAGAGGGAGAAGCTTTATTTCAAGAGCATGGATTGTAGCATTGCAACTGCTTGACGGGGTAGGTGATCACTGCAGGCAATGTGGATTGCCTGTAATAATGCAGATGTGCAAAGCCAGTAACGTGCTCCAGGGCAGCTCTGGCCAGAGATAGAGGTCCCACAGTAATTTCAAGGTTCCTACATTCCTGTGAATGTAGAATACAATTGTACCAGAGGGCTAACCGCTCCAAGCTGTTTGAAATGCAGAGAAAGACAACAGATCATGGCAGAGAACGAAGGAAGTATAAGAGGTTCTTGAATACAGGTTCATGTTAAGCACCTTGATAGTTCTCACATATTGTGGAAAAATACTGCTAAGAATTCATATTCACGTTATGAAGACCTATAACTGAAGTATTCATGAAAATGGTTTAATAGAACATGTGGAAGTTTTGTGTGTGTGTGCCATACTCAGCAATTCACCTGTGGGTTTAATGGTGAGAGTGATCTCCTTTCTTTTTCTTAGAACTCTCAGGCTTTAGAACAGAGTGCCTGATGGGATAAATATTGGCCGGTAAGCAATTTCTTTTCAGCAGAAGTGTTCTGTTAGCTCTAGCATATAGCTATTATTTTGACTCGGTTCATCTTGCTTCCCATAAGTTTTCTCAGTTCATGCAGCAATTCTTAGATCAAATAGCTCCTGTTCCCTGTTCACTGACTGACACATATAGGCCAGCTTTCAAATTCTGGAAACAGAAAATCAACTTTCATAAACAATGGAGGGAAAAATCTATGCTTGGGTTAAGCTATGCAATAAGTGAGAATTTCGAGGCTGAGGTGTGTCTGGGAACCCTTGGTAGAACTTGCTACTTTCGGCAATCACTTATCTTTACATTTTAGTCTTTATAAATGAAACCTACTGGTCAATCTGCACAAAAGCTGCCCAGACTGGTCCTGTGAGAGATAGAGGGTGCAGTTTCCAAGTGATCTAAAGCATGGCTTCATACTTGAGCCGGGAGGAAAGGCCACAGCTAGTCCAGGGGCCCCTCCCTCTCACCTGTCTGGAGTTCGCCTCTTCCCGTTTTCGTTCACATCCAGAAGGAGCTCTGAGGAATCGACAGGGGAGGTGGTGCTGGCATCCAGAAGCAGCTGCTCATGCTGCGCGAGGTACTGGGCAGGGTTCTGTTTGGCTAGCCTCGCGCAGTGGAGGAGTTCACGCTGTAGCAGGGGCAGGTTGGCCTGCAAGAACATGACAGGTATGAGATGGGACAGTCAGAGGCTGCTCCTGGTCTGTCTACCTGCTGAGTCTGCTGCCTAAACCACAGAGCAGCAAAAGCAATGCAGCGGCATCCTGGTCAGCCCATGCTTGCCTCGGGTTCAGTCTTACGAGGTGCCCGACCACCATGGCCACGTGTGAGGTGTTTGCCCCTGCAAGTCTCTTTACCTCTCTGCTTTTTCCTTACTGATGACACTTCCTGTGG